>NC_087364.1:8117500-10617500 GCF_030014295.1 Loxodonta africana | reverse complement strand
GTCAAGTTTATCCAGTTAAAAAATGAAGAAGGCAAATTTTGAGTATGCATTCCAAATGCTTATATCTAAGAAAACATATGGTCTTAAAATGCTAAAGAATTTCAAACTAAAGACTGAAATTGTAATTTAATTATAATTAGTGTTATGATTTTTTTAAATTATCCCATCATGAAATAGAACTTACATTGATTATGAAGCTCTGTTGAACTTGTAGGTGGTTCAACAAATTTTTATTATTTTATACATTTATAGCATAAATGAAAAACTAATTTTCCCCTTAGGTACTACATCCATGAGGAAAATAAATGTAGTAGAAAGTTAGAAGTAGGTAAAAATCTCAGTGCCTCTTTTTACTTTGATCTTCATTTAGCACAAGACAACATTTTTCTGGGTGCAGCACTGCCCTACAATGGGATTTTACACTTAATGAAAATATATAGTCAATACTTCTGGGTGATTCTTCCAAAGTTGACTGGTTTACTTCCAAAGAATTCAGATTTTTACATACCATAGCAGATTAAAACTAAATTTATGGCGCAAAAAGGAATAACTATCTATACATTTCTACTAAGATGGTCTCTTAGGCTTGGCTCTCTAGAAAAGCAAAACCAGTAAAGCTTATACATACACAAAGAGAGAGAGATTTGTATCAAGAAAATGGCTCACATGGTCGTAGAGAATGTAATGTCCCAAGTCTGTGGGCCATGAAAGAGGCTTCTTCTGATTCATGTAGCTGCAGGGGCTGGCAAATCCAAGATGAGCAAGCCGGAGTTCAAGGCTATTGCTCACAGGCTGTGAAGATCGATGAATCCCAAGATCCACAGGCAAGACCAAAAGTAAGCTGCTAGCTCAAGTCCCAAGAACCAAAGGTCAGACAAACAGGAGCCAGCTGCAGGATTCAGAACAAGCAAAAGCCCTGGCAGGGAAAGAGAAGGAAGGGCTAGGGAGCAGAGGGTGAAGAGATGAAGCCTGAGGGGGATGGTGAGCACCACAGGCCCCACCCTCATGGGTACTGACTCACAGCAAATCCCATCATAAGGGTGATCATGTATCAAATCTCACTTGGGAAGTGATCACAACACAAAACACTGAGAATCATGGTCCAGCCAAGTTGACACACAATCTTAACCATCACAGATGTTTAAGTGGCAGAATGGCTTTGGAACTAGCTAATTCTGGGTTCCAACCCTGGCTCTGCTTTTATTAATATTGTAACTCAAAATTTATTAACTTCCCTGAAATTCAGTCTTCTCCATTGTAGAAAGGGAAAACAATACTTACCCCAGGAGTCACTGTGAGGTTTAAAAATAATTACGCATGCCACCCTTTGGTTTAACATAAGAGGATCATAAAGAAAATCTATTATTACTGTTGTTATTATAACACCTTTTTTTATTTTTTTTTAAATAAACAAAATTGGCTTTACATTTTTATGTTTTATTTGATTGAATGCATCCCCTACCTCAGGTACCTATGCCTATGGAAAACAGAATTTTATATCAATGATATGGCTTTACTTGAATTTGCTTGTAATCTCTAAATTGGAAGTGGAAATGTGCCTGTTTTTGTCAGTAGAGCCTTGTCCTAGGTGAAATAGTTCACAATTTATCTAATGCTAAAACCCATTAAGAGTTCTTTCAAAGAAAACTGTCTAAACTTGCAAACTGCAGACGCAAGAGCTGATGTGCTTATAATGGACTTGAAGTACATGACATTTCATCAGGCATTCAATGAGCTAAATTTAGAGCAGCAGCTAGGATAATGGTACCATGGAGTCAAATAAAATCAGTGTTATGATGGCAACCTGCAAAATTCAAAGGCATTTGCAATGTTAATGCATTTGATTTATTAGTCTTTCCGTTCACCATCTTATTAGGTTTTAAATGGTCGATAGTTAGCACCACATTTCTACAGAGAAAATGAATCCCTGTCATGTACTAAATTCAAAATAAAAGGCTTATACTTGGTGACTAGAACTGACCCTGTTTACATTCATTACAGATGAATCAAATGCAGTATTGAGACCATTTTATTTGTTACTGAATTCACTTGAGATAAATCCTTTTTTAGATGTGTTTGTATCCATGCAATTCAGTACCTCATAAATATGGTTTGTAAGAACAAGGTAATACTTGGGATAGAAAATAATGCACGTTCAGAAATCTTACATTCTGTATACACATTCACAAATGCAAACACTCAATTATGTACTCAATTAAATACAAAAAGAGTGTAAGGATTAGTAAAAGATACTTGTGCAAAATGAACATGCAGCTAATATTCCTACATCCTGAATTTTCCCGTCAAATCTATATAACTTTCTTCTCACCTTTTCCCTCTCCTTTCTCTTTCACAGACTTACCTTTCTCAACCCTTTCATTTCACAATTTAACTAATACGTGTCAGAACAAAAAATGACGAGGCCTCTAAGAAAGTTCCTTTGGTTCTGAGAAAAAAATTTGCAAATGGTTACGTCTGTTTTACAGTTAATTTAATATCTGTCTTTCTTGTATTTTGTGTACGTATAAAGCTGTTGTTGTTAGTTGCCATTGGGTTGATTCCAGCTCGTGGTGACCCCATGTGAGTGTGGTAGAATTGCGCCATAGGATTTTCAAAGCTGTAACGTTCAAAAGCAGGCCACTAGGCCTTTCTTCCAAGTCAGCTCTGAGTGAGTTCAAACCACCAACAGTTTAAGCTAGTAGTTGAGTGCTTCACCCAGGGACTCCTTAATGATATATATAAGTATTCATATTTTGTCCCCATAAAGTCCTTGTATAAACCCTGTGAGAACAAAAATGCTTTTCAATCCAGTTGTTGAATACATAAGTTAGCAAGAAGTCAAAGCCATATTTTTTTTTGCTTTATTTTTTATTTGTATGAACCACTTCAATGTAAGTTGAAGATATCATGACATTTCACTGCTAAATACTTGAGCACACACCACCTACACCACCGTACATCTTGTCATTTTGTCGTACTGTGGTGGATTGCATGTTGGTGTACACCACTAGTATTTCAAATGCCAACAGGGCCACCCTTGGTAGACTGGTTTTAGCAGAGCTTCCAGACTAAGAGAATAGGAAGAAGGGTGTGGTGGTCTACTTCTGAAAAAAATTGGCCGGTGAAAACCTTACGAATAGTAGCAGAACATTGTCTGGTGTAGCGTCAGAAGATGAGCCCCTCAGGCTGGAAGGCACTCAAAATACCACTGGAAAAGAGCTGCCTCCTCATAGTAGAATCCACCTTAACGACATGGATGAAATAAAGCTTTCAGGAGCTTCATTTACTGAGGTGGTACAACTCAAAATGAGAAGAAATAGCTAAAAAATATCCACAGAACATGGAATGTATAAAGTATCAAGCTAGGAAAAGTTGAAGGGTATCAAAAATGAAATGGACCACATAAAGATCGATATCCTAGGCATTAGTGAGCTGAAATAGACTGATATTGGTCATTTTGAATCAGACAATCATATGGCCTACTATACCGAAAATGACAAACTGAAGAGGAATGGTTTCGCAGTCATTGTCAAAAAGGACATTTCATGTTCTATACTGAAGTACAATGCTATCAGTGATAGGATAATATCCACACGCCTACAAGGAAGACCAGTTAATAGGAGTATTATTTAAATTTATGTACTAACCACTAAAGCCAAAGATGGGGAAATTGAAGATTTTGGCCAAATTCTGCAGTGTGAAACTGATCAAACATGAGTTCAAGATGCATTGATAATTACCAGTAATTGGAATTCAAAAGTTGGAAACAAAAAAGATGGATTGGTAGTTGGAAAACATGGCCTTGGTTGTAGAAACAACGCCAGAGATTGCATGATGGAATTTTGCAAGACCAATGACTTATTCAATGCAAATACTTCTTTGCAACAACATAAATGATAACTATACGTGTGGGCCTCACCAGATAGAATACACAGGAATCAAATTGATGACATCTGTGGAAAGAGATGATGGGAAAGTTCAGTATCATCAGTCAGAGCAAGGCCACCTGCCATTTGCAGAACAAATCATCAATTACTCATATGCAAGTTCAAAGTGAATCTGAATAAAATTAGAACATGTCCATGACAGCCAAAGTACGAATTTAGAGACTACCTCAAGAATCAATTTACTGCATAGAACACTAATAACCAAAGATCAGACGAATTGTGGAATGACATCAAGGACATAATACATAAAGAAAGCAAAAGGTCATTAAAAAGGCAGGGAAGAAAGAAAAGATCAAAGTGGATGTCAGAAGAGACTCTGAAACTTGCTCTTGAATTTCGAGTACCTAAAACAAAAGGGAAAAAGAGAAGTAAAAGAGCTAAGCAGAGGATTTCAAAGCGCAGCCCGAGAAGGCAAAGTAACATATTATAATGAAATGTGCAAAGACCTGGAGTTAGAAAGCCAAAAAGGAAGAACATGTTTGACATTTCTCTAGCTGAAAGAACCAAAGAAAAAGTTCAAGCCTAGAATTTCAACACGGAAAGATTCTATGGGAAAAATACTGAAAGACACAGGAAGCATCAAAAGAAGATGGAAGGAATACAGAGAGCCACTGTACCAAAAAGAATTGGTTGAAGTTCAACCATTATAAGAGGCAGCATATGATCAAGAACCAGTGGTATTTGAAGGAAGAAGTCCAAGCTGCATTGAAGGAAATGGAGAAAAACAAGGTTCCAGGAATTGACAGAATACCAATTGAGATGTTTCAACAAACAGATGCAGTGCTGGAGGCACTCAGTCATCTATCTCAAGAAACTTGGAAGATAGCTTTCTGGCCAACTGACAGGAAGAGATCCATATTTGTGCCCGTTCCAAGAAAAGGTGATCCAACACAATGAGGGAATTATTGAACAATATCATTAATATCACACACAAGTAAAATTTTGCTGAAGATTATTCAAAAGCGGTTGCAGCAGTACATCAACAGGCAACTGCCAGAAATTCAAGCCAGACTCGTAAGAGGACTTGGAATAAGAGACTTGATGTAAGATAGACCTTGACTGAAAGCAGAGAATACTAGAAAGACATTTACCTATGTTTTATTGACTAGCAAAGGTGTTCAACCGTGTGGATCATATCAAATTCAGGATAACATTGCAAAGATTGAGAATTTCAGAACATTTTAATTATGCTCGTAAGGGGTCTGTAGAACAGAACAAAATGATACTGCATGGCTTGAAGTCAGGAAAGGTGTATGTGAGGGTGTTATCTTTCCACCATACTAATTCAGTCTGTATGCTGAGCAAATAATCCCAGAAGCTGGGCTACATGAAGAAGAACTCAGCATCAGGAATGGAGGAAGGCTCATTAAAAACTTCCCATATGCCGATAAAACAACTTTGCATGCTGAAAGTGAAAGGACTTGAAGCACTTACAGATGAAGTTCAAAGAATACAGTTTTCACTACGGATTGCACCTCAACATAGAGAAAACAAAAATCCTCACAACTGGAACAATAACATCAGGATAAAAAGAGCAAATATTGAAATTGTCAAGGATTTCATTGTACTTGGGTTCACAGTCAATGCCCATGGAAGCAGCAGTCAAGAAATCAAACAAAGCATCGCATTGGGCTAATCTGCTGCAAAAGGTCTCTTTAAAGTGTTAAAAGTAAAGATGTCACTTTAAGGACTAAGGTGCGCCTGACTCAAGCCATGGTATTTTCAATCATCTCATCTGCATGTGAAAGGTGCATGATGAATAAGGAAGACCAAAGAAGAATTGATGCTTTTGAATTATGGTGTTGGTGAAAAATATTGAATATACCTTGGACAGCCAGAAGAACAAACAAATTTGTCTTGGAAGAAGTATAGCCAGAATGCTCCTTAGAAGCAAGGATGGCGAGACTTTGTCTCATGTACATTGGACATATTATCAGGAGGGACCAGTTCCCGGAGAAGGACATTATGCTTGGCAAATTAGAGGGTCAGCGAAAAAGAGGAAGACCCTTAATGAGATGAATTGACACAGTGGCTGCAACACAGGGCTCAAGAACAACAGTGATTGTGAGAATGCCACAGGACCGGGCAATATTTCATTCTGTTGTACATAAGGTCACTGTGAGTTGGAAAAGACATTAAGGCACCTAATAACAACCACACACCACCGAAGAACAAAAACCATATTTTTAAAAATTTTAAATTCTCAGTTTTTAATTCCACAAGAGTAGATAAAACTGGTTTCATTTGGCATGTGATGAAATAAACATCAATATTTAAAAAAAATTTTTAAAAACCCAATTACTATAATGAAAACAAAAACTACAATTCTGACACTTACGACAGATTGTAGGACAAAAATGTCATATGATTACTTTGCTTCTTGCTTATTCCACAGCATAACTCCTTTTCTGTGTAAAAAACCAAGGGGCTCCTTTTGAGACTTTTGAGGTGATTTGCAGAGGAAGTCAGATGAGGTTGTTTAGTTGTGGTTTATGGTATGCAGGCCTGTTGTTTGTGGTACAGGGCTGACTTGTGGTGAGAAGCATCATTATGGTAGGCCTGAAGCCCTGGTGGTGCTGTGGTTGAGAGCTACAACTGCTAAGCAAAAGATCAGCAGTTGTTGGATTCAACAACCGCTCCCTAGAAACACTATGAGGAAGTTATATTCTTTCCTATAGGGTTGCTATGAATCAGAATGGACACGAAGGCAATGAGTTTGGTTTTGGTTTGGAGTACCTTAGAACATCCCTGGGGTAGTCAGAAGAGTTTTACAGAAACCAGCCCATCTGGTAAGCAGGCATTCTTTCTCCAGAGTTCCATGTTGATGGAATAATCTCCCAGCTAACAGAGAAGTGTTGGGGTGGAGCTAACCCTGTAGCTGGATATCCATACATAAACTGAAAAGTGCATAATATACAAATCCTTGACAACAATAACACATCTCCCCCGATTCAAACGACCAGCTGGGTGCACTGGTTGAAACCACCAGGGGCCTGATCCACGCAATCAAATAAATAAACAAAACAGCTTCCAAGTTCACCACTGAGAATTTGATGGGCCAGGGTTGCTTGTATCCTGTTTTGTTGCAATCAGCCTTCTAGAGGCTGGAAGACATCCCAAATTCTTGTTATGAACCTTGTTATGATCCTAATCAATGACTCCTCAATTTCAAGAGAGGAATAATGCCTTCACCGATTCCCTGGGATTCCTGTTGTACGTATTGCTGAAGTCTTCTGTCTCCTAGCAGAAATTTGCAACTCCCCTCCAAGCTGGTATGCTTTACTACGTAAGTATCTCTTTTCTTTTGCAGTCGAGCTTTGAATTTTATGAAATTTCTGAAAAATGTAATACTTTTGATACTTTTCATATTGATAATTTTCATATTCTTAAAACTACAAAACTCTTAGATATATACATTGTAATCCACAGCATTATAGACATTTTACTTAGCTCTCTCTAACTAGAAGCTACAATTCATGAAATTATTGTAGGAATGCTCTCTTTGAGTTTAGATAAAGATTTTACTAAAAATGCACAGTTACATGTAGTACTTATTTCTGTATTTTTCATCAGTACAATGAATAAATCAGTAATATCAACATGATTGAATCACAAGACATAATGGAAATCCATTCGCCTTCTTTTGAAAATCTCATGTTAACTCATTTCTAAAAAATTCCGTCTGTTAAAATCATACCTTTTATTATCAGTGCCATAACTTTTCCGATTAATGCTATGTCAGTTGACCTCAGTCAACACTCTTCTTTAGGCTCAGTTGTCCCAAATTTGATCAACGGAAGGTGCTTATAGATTGGTCCTTTTTTCATTTTAATATATACTAAGGTTTACAAGCTTTCTGGTAACACAAGATGCTCCAGGCTTAGCTTGTACCTTCCTACTTCAGATATGAAACCAGTCATTTCTCCAAAGAACTCTGGCTCCTTTTAGTGAAGAACAGTATTAGCAACCAGAATCTGGTTACAAGAGTACATCTTTGTCATTGACGTTGTTCCTGTACATTTCAGTGAATAAAGCTAGACAAGATATTTATTTTTGATTTATAAAATATGAGTTTATATTGATAGTATTAATCCAGTTTTGAAAGGACAGTGTCCCCACCTAAGTTCTTGATTCAATCATTGTATTTCTTTTACAAAGAAAGTCTGGATTCTGCACAAAATAAATATAATTACTTATTATACTCCAATTATTCAACACAATACTAATATACAATACACTTGTTGACTAAATTTATCTTGTTTTACACTTCATTCAACTAAAGATCTGCAGTCAGATTTCTTTGTCCTTGTGTCAGTCATAACACTGCCTCTGTGACAGAGAGTTGGGTTCTATATATATATATATATATATATATATATATATTTTTTTTTTTTTCTTCTAAGTTCTAAGGTGATGAATTTTAGCTGCTATTTGTTTCTTGATAGAGACTGTTAGGTCCTGAGAGAGAAAGTTCTGCTCTCACTTGAAATGTTGGAAGAAACCTCAAATAGCTCAGTTTCCAAACTTCTGCACAATATGTTAAGTCTATCATCACCCAGTTCAGGTAATGACAGCTTTAAGTACAAGATTCATAAGTGTTATTTCACTGATGGGAGCTAACAACAACAACTTATTTGAGTAAATATGTGTATATAAATGCATTTACTGTAGACACTACAAATGTATATATAGTATGTTTATTTTAATTACAAATAGACCAAGTGAAGTACGTCAATGCCTAAAAGACACTTTGGATAAATATAAAATACCCATTACCTTAAGGCTCTATAAATTCAATCTTCCCAAGGACAATTAAGTATGTTATAAAGTGTAACCACAAAATAACAACATAAAATGCAGTTGAATTTTTAAAATTTGAGTTTTTAAAATTTGGCAATGTGTCAGATCATTATGCTTACGTACACAAAATCATAAACCCCCAAAATTAAATGAGCATTTTCTGCAGATTCATGTGACTTCTGATTATCTAGGCACCAAAGGAAACATTTCTTATAAAATACTGTTGTTTATGATTAAAAAACACATTAATTGTGGCATATTTAAAATGAAATCCTTTGTTTACACCATATTTGTTAGAATGTGTCACATTTCCATCTCTAAAACTCTTGCTGTAAATAAAGAGGAATTGAACCACCGTAATTTCTCTAAGTCAGTCACGATTTCTTCCTGTGAATTGAGTGAGTTATACAGGTGATGGGTAGACACCTGGACAAAGTGCGGAGCCTGTCAGAAGAAAAGAAATGGGTGACAATATCAGAAAGGCAGTCATCAATGTCTGCTACAGCATCCATACGATGGGATATAATTCACGTCCATTAGTACACTACTCTTGATCGGTTAACAATAATATTACATTAACATAATTTTTATATGTATATGTAATTGTAATGTTACAGTTAAGGTTTGCAGAAATAGAAATAAAGGCATGATGTCGAGTGAAATGACAAAATGCAGATTACGATGTGATTTGTATTATATCTTGTTTTGATTCTCGTAGAGCAAGCCAGGTGATACAGATGGATGACAGGCAGACATAGCTATAAAAATAGGCGAAATAGAGGACTATATGGAAACTATTGGATTATGGTCCCTTGTAAGCCTCTTTATTTTACTTATCCATATTTTCTATTTCTTTTTTAGAGCCAGCGTGTACAGCTTGCACCATGGTAAAAAGAATCAGGAAATTTTCATTCAATTCTCAAACTGCATTACTTTTGACTGGCATAATTTGTGCATCCCACACTTTTAGATATAAAGTGCAGGAAAAATATTTCATTCAAAATAAAGAGGTAAGTTCTAACATTTTAGATCACATTCTTCAGAAGGATCTGATATTTTAAATGCCTGTCAGACCTCTAGGAACTGAGTTTTTGGTAATGTCTGCAGTTTGATTGATCACTCTAAACAATCTTTGAAATGAATGTCTTCATACAATACCTAAAATTAAAATACAGATTTTCTTTTTAATAAACTCTAATCATGTTCCTTTTTTATTAAAAAAAATTTGTACCTTTGGGAGCGATATTTAAATTATTCAAAACACTTTCTTTACTAAATTCCTACAATTTAGTGGCTGATAGTCAAATACGCATCTGATATTTAAGACAACGTAAGACTGCATAGGAGAAACTGAAGCTTGAAGGGCAAGGAAAAATAATAAACCATCTATCACTGGTTAGTTCTTAAATGGTATTCCCTGCTTGAAAATACAAAGCTTCCTTTTTTTCCCCGTGTTTGATCATGCAGTGATGGGGTCTACAGGCCCTCAGAAATTCCTGCAGAGCATTTTAGAAAAGATTAAATGACAAATTCAGTGATGCTGAATTGAAAAAAAAGATATGTGCACCAGGACCATGGATCTGCACTATTTATTTTCTTTTTCAGCTCACATAGATTTTGATTGTTGCTTTTAGATGGGATTAAAATGACAGCATTTGAAAGTTAGTGCTTTTGAAATAAGTGTAAAATATTATCCACTTTTTAAGACCCAGAAGTTGCCCCAATCTCTACAAAGTTCAAATATGAAGTAAGCATGCAAACAAACAAAAATAAGAGGGAAAGTATTCTCTAATTCCTGAAAATAATTTGCATGCATCTATGATTTAAACGATCAAAATTGCGTGTGTCTCTAACAATCATTAAATGGTAGAAGCCACCAACGATAAAGAGTTAGTAAAGGAAGGGCAAATTTAATTTGAGGGCTGTCATAGATTGAATTAAGTGCCCCCCAAAACGTGTGTATCAGTTGGGCTGGGCCATGATTCCTGGTATTGTGTGATTTTCCTATATGTTGCAAATCCTGCCTGTATGATAATGAGGGAGGATGGGTGGCAGTTGTGCTAGTCAGGCAGGACTCCATCTACAGGATTGGATTGTGTCTTGAGGCAATCTCTTGAGATATAAAAGAGAAAAGAGAGCAGAGGAACTGGGGGACCTCATAACCCCAAGAAAGCAGTGCCAGGAACAGAGAGTGTCCTTCAGACCCAAGGTCCCTGCGTGAAGAAGCTCCTAGTCTGGGGGAAGACTGATGAGAAGGCTGACAGAGAGAAAGCCTTGCCCTGGAGCTGACACCCTGAATTTGGACTTTTAGCCTACTGTATTGTGAGGAAATAAATTTCTCTTTGTTAAAGCCATCCACTTGTGGTATTTCTGTTACAGCAGCACTAGATGACTAAGACATACGCGCGCACGCACACACACACACACACACACACAGTTATACATGATTTTCTTATGTGTTTTATTCGAGTAACATAGGGGCTTAATGAACTTTCACATTCTAATGCCAAATAAATATTTTATTTCCTCATAATAATCTGAAGAATATGGCTTAGAAGTGCTAAAGAAAATGCATTTTAAAAAATCCTTTGTGAAATTTAAGTTTCCTTTAAAATTCAAAGCATTTCAGATTTTGGTAAATTTATTTACCCTGCATTAAATTACTCTTTTATTGCTATGCTTAAAATACAACTTTTCAATAGCATCAATAAATTTAAACCTTCAAACATACTGTAAATATGCTAAAGGGCAAGACCACTTTTAGGGACAACTGAAGGTTTCTCATCTTCTTCCCCTGTAATTTCTTTAGCATACACAAGGCCTGATTAGCAATTTGCAAATCTTCCCCGTCAACGTTATGACTTCAGACTTTTCTTCACATTTTCTCAAATGTGGTGTTCATCCCTGTGTGCACAGCGCCCTTGACTCGTCTATGTTTCTGTAGGAAGCTAAGAAGTGACTCATTGGAAAGACTCTGAAGAATTGATTTGGGATAAATGATGTTGTATTAGCCTCTCTCAGAAATATCTGAAAATTAAAAAGTTGTTCTGTTTTAATATTCCAAACTCATTCATTAAAGAGTTTAGCAGAAAAGAAGTAGTAGAGGACAAGACTTTTCCTGATGTCGTTCAAGTTTGTCCAAAGCTTTTCTGGGTTTATTGAGACCATCGTGTGATCTTTGTACTTTATTCTATTAATACTATTTATTACATTGATCTGTATTCATACGTTAAATCAACTTTCCATTTCTGGTATAAGTCCCACTTAGTCATGGTGCGCAATGCTTTTAATACGCTCTTGGATTTGGTTTCTGACAATTTTGTTGAGGATTTTTCCATCTGTATCCATAAGGAATTTTGGTCCATAAGGAAACCCTAATTAAGAGCTACAGCTGCTAACCAAAAGGTCAGCAGTTTGAATCTACCAGGCACTCCTGGGAAACGCTATGGTGCAGTTCTACTCTGTCTTGGAGGATTGCTGAGTCAGAATCGACTTGACAGCAATGGGTTTGCTTTGTTTTCTTTTTCATAACTACAGGAACTGAGCAGCAGTGACCCTTGGATGTCCTACATAATCTTCTCTTAGAGTTCCAAGGAGTATTTCGTATGTTTTCCAGAAAAAAATTTCACATAGTTTCATCTGCTCTGGCTCGTTCAAGATACCTTACTCTGCCTCTGTTATGAATTTATACGAGCCTACAAAGTACCTGTACTTATGGAAGACAAAATCGGTATCTCAGACGGAGGGAGAAAGGATTGACCTCAATCCATATTTGCTTTTCACTTTGTTTTATATTCCTGATTGTAACCAAGTCCCAAAAAGGCTTTTTTGTTTGTTTGTTTAATTAGTATTACTGAAAGGACTTTTTCAGTGTCTGACCCTAACACTATAACCCAAAAACCCAAACCAAACCCATTGCTTTCTAGTTGATTCTGGTTCATAGCGACTCTATAGAACAGAGTAGAACTACCCCATAGGGTTTACAAGGAGCAGTCGGTAGATTCAAACTGCCAGTCTCTATAGTCAGCAGCCAAGCTCTTAACCACTGTACCACCAGGGCTCCAACACCACTTTACAGAGCTCTCGAAAGCAGTCTATCTTGTCGGGCAGTTGAAAGCCATACCATCGCTCCATTGTTCTCTTTTTCTTTCTCTTTCTCTCTTTTTATCTTCCTCTTTCTCTTCTCCACACTCTCACTTTTGCACAAATATCTCCATGTCCTCTTCTCCCAAATATGCAAACTCCTGCACACATTCCTAAAGTCCCTCAAGCCACTCATGAAAATATATGCCAGAGAGATTAACAGCCTGCTAGTTTCTCCTAACCAAAGGGTTGGCAGTTCGAATCCAACAGGCGCTCCTTGGAAACTCTATGGGGCAGTTCTACTCTGTCCTATAAGGTTGCTATGAGTTGGAATCGACTCAATGGCACTGAGTTTTTGTTTTTTTTTTTTTTAGTTTCTCTCACATTAGAGTGAAATTTGGTTTGAGCTCAGTTACACTCTGTTATGTTAAGACAGGAAGCAGAGGGGGAGCCTGAAACCAATGACGCATTTATTAGAATCAGAGATGCTTCCTCAGAGCCGTTTGAATCTATCAAATGGCAAATCTGGGAAATGTAATGACAAGTGATTTAAAAAAAAAAAAAAATCAGAGGAAAGTGGATTGTTTTAAAAGTCAGACTAAAACACAAAGATGCTGAACAAATTATCCCTCTGTGTCTACCTTAGAATTAATTCTTAAGGGGCTTCTCCCTGATCAAAGGAAGACGTTTCATTTCTCTCTCACATAGTAAAAATGTGTATATTCTTCCAAACCTCTGATTCCCTTTTGATTTATTTCTTAAAGTTATAGAACTTGCTGCAAAATCAGGCTTCAATAAAGGAAAGAGTGTCTACTGAATACAGCATAGGTTTGAAAAAACATTTTTTGATTTTTCAATTGTCTCCCCAAGTCCAGGTGGGATATTTAGAACTCTCTTCTATTCTAAAAGATTCTGACCATCAAATTAGTGAGTAGGAGGAATTCTGAACAAAGATAAAGGGATTTTGTATCTTAATGTGTATAAAATGGGACTTAGCACATGTACCTAACTCTTTCTTACATGTCGATCCTTTAAAGAGGCTTTCCCTGACTCTTGAATCTAAGTCAGATGCTGTTCTTATTTCTTGCCTCGTGCTCTTTTTTTTTTTCTTTTATAAAAAAAAAACACGTTGTCATCAAGTTGATTCTGACTCGTAGCCAGACCCTATATGGCAGAGTGGAACTGCCCCATAGGGTTTCCAAGTGGATTCAAGCTGCCGACCTTTTGGTTAGTAGCTGAGCTCTTAACCACTGCATGACCAGGGCTCCCTTACGCAAAGGAGAAATTACTCATCTATCTTTGCACATGTTTATTTTTTGTCTCCTTCACTGAGCTGTAACAGGGATTATGTCCATTTTGTACGTTGAAAACAATGCCTGATACAGAGCAGACACTCTTTAAATACATGCAAATTTAATAAATAAATGTTCACATTGAAATATCTGGCAGTATTATTAATTGTGGAGTCCTGGTGGCGCAGTGGTTAAGATCTTGGCTGCTAACCAAAAGGTTGGCAGTTTGGAGCCACCAGCCTCTCCTTGGAAACCCTATGGGAGAGTTCTGCTCCGCTTATACAGTAGCTATGCGTTGGAAATGACTCGACAGCAAGGGGCATTATTGTTACTTGTCTACTGCTATATTTCAGAAACGGTGATTGTTGGGAGCTCTTCCTCCGTGAGTGTCTTGTGCTCCCATATATCCCCCTGGGTATGCTAAGAATGTAAGTTCCTGATCTCCCTATAACCTGCCATTTCCTAGGGCTATGTTTGCAGTGAATGACCTTGAGGAAAAAGGTAATGGTTCCTTCCAGGAAAAAGTGCAGGCTTAATCACTGCTTGCTATAAAATAGGTGGATTCTTAAAGCTCAGTTGTCCCCAGCTGAGACACAAATCCGCTGCCTGTGAAGCTCCTGTCTGGGCCCTGACACATCACTTCAATGCGGTTTGGGGGCAAAGGGAACTGACATAAATCAGGCCGCATGGTTTGCCCTAATTAACAAATTCTTCTCTCTCTGACCCGTGAGGATCATGTCAGCATCCATGAAATAGTAACTGGTGAAATTATTAGTTTGTAAGGAGGGTAAAATGAAATTCCAGGTCCTGAGTGATAATGCACAATAGAATTACTAAGCCTCTGGTGTATGATAAGCAAGATAGCAATTAAGAATTAGCCTTTATTACTTCTTATAGATTTACTTATTTAATTCTCACACAATAATATGAGGTACCATTGGTATTAGCACTATTACCATCATCATTTAGTACATGAAGAAAAAGTAAACTAATGTGTAGTTAGTAAACAGCTAAGCTATGAATCTTTCTCACCTTGAATGTTCTGAGACCATATAGGCTGTTGTTGTCATTGTTAGGTGCCATCAAGTTGGTTCCAGCTCATAGCGACACTGTGTACAACAGGCTGAAACACTGCCTGGTCCTCCCCAACCTCACAATTGTTGTTATGCTTGAGCCCATTGTTGCAGCCGCTGTGTCAATCTATCTAACTGAGAGTCTTCGCCTTTTTCGCTGCCCCTCTACTTTATAAGCATGATGTCTTCTCCAGGAACTGATCCCTCCTGATAACGTGTCCAAAGTATGTGAGACGAAGTTTTGCCATCCATGCTTCTACAGAGGATATTGGCTGTAGTTCTTCCGAGACAGATTTGTTCATTCTTTTGGCAGTCCATATACGTTCAATATTCTTCACCTACACCGCAATTCACAGACATCAATTCTTCATCCTATAGGCTACAGTCTTAATTATTTTGCTAAAGTAACTCCCTGGGGTGCATCTTATTTTGACTATTAAACTCATTGCTATCAAGTTGATTCCAACTCATACCAACCTTATAGGACAGAGTAGAACTGCCCCATAGTGTTTCCAAGGAGTGGTTGGTGGATTTGAACTGCTGACCTTTTTGGTTAGCAGCTGAGTTTTTAACCACTGCACCACCAGGGCTCCTTCTGACTCTTATAATATGGTAGCAACCTCAAAACAAGAAGGTTCTTTGATGCTTAATAACATGCCATCTAGAGACAGGTGTTTTAGTAAAAAAAAAAAAAAATTTTTTTTTTTTTTTTTTTTTTTTAGCAACTAAGAAATGAAGTGCAGATAGTTAAGGTGCTTTGATATTAACCGAAAGGTTGGAAGTTCACTTCCACCCAGAGATGGCTCAGAAAAAGTTCTGGAAATCCACATCTGCAAAATCACCTTTGGAAACCCTATGTTGCACTGCCCTACTCTGATGTTGTAGGGTTGCCACGAGTCAGGGTCGACTCAATTACAACTGGTCTGAATAAATGAAATGAATGAATTATATCAGCGATTCCAGCCATGTGATGACCCTCGTATTCCAATGATCCTACAGCAGTGGTTCTCGAAGAGTAGTTTCCAGACTATGAGCATTAGTATTACCTGGGAACTTATCATAAATGTAAGTTCCTGAACCCACCACGGACCTACTGGTATTTGGGTCTGAAAATCTGTGTTTTAGGAAGTTTGTCAAAGTGATTATGAAATTCACGAAACTTTTGGAACCACTGTCTTAGAAAATGATTTAGTCTAGCCATGCAAAAAAATCAAAATCGATTCAAGCCAAACCATTTTCAGAGGGCAGCACACACGTGGAATAATCTGAATTAGATAAAACACATCAGTTAGCCTATTAGGACGTTGTCAGCAATGGAGCAATCACAGGCCAACAGAGTTCAGGCTAAAATTCAGGCAAAACATCAGCTACAGCAGAAAGGAAATAAAGGTTGCATCTACCATTAATTGGGGACTTACTGTGTTCTAGGCACTATATTCTGTGGATACAATTCTATTAAATTCAAAAACAACCCTATAAGACTGATTCAATTACTATCCATATTTTCTAGAACACAACATTAGGGGCCAGTGTTACATGTAACTCAAGTAGCTAGAAAGCAAAAGTGACGGAATTCAAGATAAGGTATATCTTCATTCAAACATATGCTTATAACCATTGCTTGTTGCAGCCCCTCAGGCACTATTTACTGAAGATACCAGAAAGAATCCAAAGTTTGGCAAAATAAGGAGACATCAGTGGCTCTAGAGATCAGGGTTGAAACACTAGTTCCTCCCTACGTTTAACCATCTGCCATATATGGCCAGCTGTAACTATTTTGATATGAATCATGGCCCTCAGCTTTGCCACTCTCCAGTGTGTCTTCCCTATTGTCTCTCTATTATGTCTCTACAAGTCACAAGTTCGTGTCATTTCTCTACTCATAGATTTTCATAATTTTTCCGTCATCTACAGTGTAGGTGACTTCATCACTTGACACCTCACTCTGTGTCTGTCTTCAATCTGTCTTACTCCAAAGAAAGTATGTATTCCGTGCCTTTGCCACTTTGCTCGTACTACTCACTCTGCTGAAGTCACCTTCTCTTCCCTTCTCTGATCCACATGGAATAGTCACCTTTCAGTGTCACCTCTCCTGTGAAGTACTCCTTGACTACTATTCTCCCATCTCTCTTAGCAGAGTTAAGTTCACTTGCCTTTGCAGTTGTATTTACCCCAATGTAATATGATTTATCAGTATATGCCTCCTGGACTGTAGATTGAATCAGGGTAAACATGAGGAATAAGGTCATATCTCTGTGAAAACCCTAGCACATCGTAGTTACTTGGATAAACATCCCTCGCTAGATGTGTGGGACAATATCTTCGTAGGAAGGAATTAATTCCTTATTGGTACAGAAGAAAAGAGTCTCCCATCTGCTCTAGTCCTTTATGAAAAGTCAAGTGAATCACATTTAGGGAGGCACACATTAAATTTCTTGGGTTTTGAATGGTTTTATACTGAATATCAATTTTATATTTTATACAAGTTGCTATTTTTTATTACCTTTCTTTTTGAATTTTTGTTTTATGAAAAGCTATACTGCATGTAATTTTGCATCCTTACGGATCCCTGGGGCCAGAAAACTATGTACGTTTCAACAGCCACTAACAGATTGTCTTAATTAGTTAGTGCTGCTGTAGCAAAAACACTATAAATAGGTGGCTTTAAAGAGCAGAGCTTTATTTTCTCCACGTTAGGGAAGCTAGAAGTCTGAGTTCAGGGCATCGGTTCTAGGCAAAGGTTTACCTTTGTCTCTTTGACCTTCTAGGAGCTGTTGGCAATCCTTGACATTCCTGGGCTTGTAGATGACTCTGTCCCCATTGTCACGTGGGGTCTGTCTTCTTCTCCTTGTCTGTTTCCCTGTGTCTCTACTCCTTTATAAGATACCACCCAGAAGGGCTTAGATTAGGATAGAAACTACTCGGTATGACATTATTAACACAACAATAGAAAAATCGTACATCCAAAGGGGGTCATATTCACAGGTACAGGGGTTTGGACTTCAACATATCTTTTCAGGGACACAATTCACTCTACAACACAGATCGTATCAGGGAAATATTTTATTAGACGGCTGAAGAAGATGATTAAACTCAGGAATCATTAGAATTGTCATAAGTGTACTTTAAATACTTTTATTTTAACTCAAAACCTATAAACACACAGGAATTATTTGATTAGTTTTATGAGTCAGCATAGAATCTGAAGGATGAACTCGTGAACCTGGCGCCCTGAGTTCAAACCCCGATTATAATATTTAACAACTGTATGAGGTAGGGCAATTTATTCATTTCCTCAGTTTCTCTCAAGTTTCTCATCTGTAAATTTAAAAAGAAGAAAATTCAAAAAAGTAACTATTTTTAAAGCTCCTGGAATGCTACCTTGCTGTTGTTAGTTGCCGGTGAGTCTGTTGCAACTCACAGTGAGTTTTTGTATAACGGTCAGAAGCCAACACCGCCGTCTTCATGGTCGCTTCATGGTCGCGGGTATGTTTGAATCCATCACTGCAGCTATCGTGTCAATCTGTCTCATTGAGGGTTTCCCTTGTTCTCATTGGCTGTCCACCAAACATTTCCTTTTTTAGTGATTGGCCTTTCCTCATGACGTGTCTAAAGGAAGCATATGGAGGTCTTGCCATCCTTGCTTCTAACAAACATTCTGGTTGTATTTCTTCTAAGAAATACAGTCCTTGTTAAGTTCAATATTCTTGTGATATTCAGTGTTCTTCACCGACAGCACAGACCACAGTTTGAACTCATCATTTCTTCTACCGCCTTCCTTTATCATTATCCACCATTTGCATTTGAGAGATTGAACTGGCTTGAGTTAAAAAAAAAAAAAAAAAATGCATCTTATTCATCGAAATGACTTCTTAAAACTTTAGAGGTCTTCCGTAGCAAGAACACTGTCTGGGCCATGCTATTTGCATTTGTTAAAATAAGTATAATCACAACCACTCCAAGGCTATAAAAGTGTAGCAGGAAGGATGATTTTCGTGATGGAAGTATTCTTTATCTTGACTGTGGTGGTGGTTTCACAAATCCACGTAGGTGGCCTATGGCAAGATTGCATAGAGGTAAGTGCTCACACACGAAAGGGTATGTGTGAAGCTTGTAACCTCTGAATAAGGCCAGTGGATTGTGTCGGTGTCAACAGCAGTATCCATACTATGATATTGCACTGTAGTTATGCAAAATGTTACCACTGGGGGGGGCCAGGTAGAGGGTATACAGTGATCTCTCTACATTATTTCTTACAACTACATGCAAATCTACAATTACCATGAAATAAAAATATAGAAAATAGAGAGAAATAAACATTATCATAATGAATGGAGAAAATAACACAGCCAAGCCATATTATTTTTGAATGACTATTTTTCTGATTACCTCCTTCGTGATTTTACTTGGCTAAGTCATGCCCATAGTGTATACTCTTCAATTTAAACTATGAAGAAGTTCATAAGAAGTTAATGCCATTTGAAAAGCCACATATGGATAAAATCCTATGGAATTTTTAATTTCCCACATTTTTTATAGTTGCTTCAGTATTTGTTGTTATTTTTAGAGATGCAACTTATTCATATCCCACCAAATGTTTCAACTTATTTTTGGAAGCATTGCTTCCCTTTCCTTCTGAGTGTATATTTTATTAGAGTATTCAATATCCTGGTAAATGTTATAATTACAGTGACAAGGACAACTGGCATAACCTTAGATATTTAGGGAGTGCAGAGGGCTGATTCCTGACAGGTGAAAAATCTGGATAGTGGCAGTGAGCTTCCCTTCCCCATGAGGTTCAGGTTTCCTAGGCATAGTTATAGGGAGAAAATGGAAAGACCTCGGATCCAGTGAGTTGGCTAAGTGGAATTTTGCTTTTGAGATCACAAATCAGGCAGAACCAATTTTATCATCAGTTCAACTGCCCCCATCTGTTCAACTGCATGACTAACAGCTACTACTCTGCCTAGTCTGATATTTTCTGATAACCTCTTGTCTCTGAACTCATTTTTCCGGATTTTGTCTTAATAGGTGTTGTGCAAGCCTGAAAGATGTAAAGGCATAAAGTAAGCAGATATTTGTATGTATGAGAAAAGCTTCAGTAACCGCACATATATTTCCCTAACATAATAAAACCAGTTGCTGTTGAGTAGATTCTGACTCAGAGTGCTCCTATAGACAGAGTAGAACTGCGCCATACGGTTATCCGAGGAGCACCTGGTGGATTAAAACTGCCAACTTTTTGGTTAGCAGCTATGGCTCTTACACACTACTGCTACCAGGGTTTCCCTAATATAAAAAAAAAATATATAAGAGCTAACATTTATATGTGATTTGGTATGCATATTAAGTAGTGCTTTAATAGCTTACGGATATTAACTCAATAATCCTTACAGCTACCCAGTGATATACGCATCACTGTTGAGTTGATTCCGATCCATAGTGGACCCTGTAGGACAGAGTAGAACTACCCCCTAGGGTTTTCAAGGAGCACCTGGTGGATTCGAACTGCCCACCCTTTTGGGTTTCCATCCCTGTGGTATACGTATACTAATATCTTCACCCCCATTTTATAGATAAGGAAAGAGGGGAATAGAAAGTTTGCCCACTGAGATTTGAACACAAGAAAACTGACTTTAGCGCCTCTTTAGTTAATCTCCCCCACTGCATTGTCTCTTGCTATATTACACTCTATAAATTCAAACGTAGAGATTCTACATCTAGAGCATTGTTAACTGGGGAATTATTAAATCAATGTTGTGTTCAATATTGTTCAGTGTTTCCATCTCCTTAAATGATTTTTTATATTCAATCTCATTGCAGAATGAAAATGGTAATTTCTTATATACCTATTAAAAAGATTAATCTGTATATTTCCTAATTAGGCACAAATTTATGAATAAATGTGTGTGCCAATTGCAATTTATAATGACAAGTTGGATAAAAATCAAACGACAAATCATAAGGATTTTTTATGTATCATGAAGCAATCCATATCAATGCCATTCTATCATTAACACTAAAAATTAAAGAGGGATCTTTGAAGCATGAGAAAATGGTTATGATACATAGTTTTCATATACAGAAGCTGCAATATGTAATCAGCAAAGGAAAAAGTACAAAAGTAATTATACCAATATGTTACCAGTACTTCTAGGTGGCAGAAAACATTTGCAGTTTTCTTCCATCTTCTCAAATGTATTTTTCTACCAAACAGTCTGCGAGAGAAAGATGTGGCAGTTCTCTTCCATAAAGATTTATAGCCTTGGAAACTCTCTGGGGCAGCTCTATTCTGTCCTATAGGGTCGCTAAAAGTTAGAATCAACTCGACAGGAATGGGTATAGTGGAGATGATAATATCAAATTAAAATGTCAACATTTCACAACAGGAATGAACGTTACAATATTTAAAAAGAGCAAATCTTGACTTGCCATTTAAGCCTATATAATGATAGAGATTCTCTCAGTTTGGGATAGGGCAGTAAACTCTAAATTTTTGTTGGAGTTAATTGATATCCAGAGCAAGTGTTAACAATTTCCACTCCCTCTGCATGCTCTTCTGAGAGGAGATTTTTATAAAGGATGATTAAATCACAATATTCTGCCTGGTAACCCTGGTGGTTAGAGCTACGGCTGCTAACCAAAAGGTCAGCAGTTCAAACTCACCAGACGCTCCTTGGAAACCGTATGGGGCAGATGTACTCTGTTCTATAGGGTCGTTATGAGTCAAAATCAACTTGATGGTCGTGGGTAGTCTGCCCGAAGGAAAAACAACCAGATACAGACATGGAAGAGAAGGACTAAAAAGTGACTTACCCAGATTGTACATATCCTGACTGCATGCCTGGAGGATTGGAGTTTCTATTTAAATTTTTCCTGAAAATATTAGCAATCAAACCAAAAAATCCAAACCATTGTCATTCAGTTGATTCCAACTGTCATGGATTGAATTACGTCACCCCAAAAATGTGTATGCCAACTTGTTTGGGTCATGATCCCCAGTATTGTATGGTTGTCCTCCATTTTGTGATTGTAATTTTATGTTGACAGGATTAGGGTGGGAATGTAATACCACCCTCACCCAGGTCACCTCCCTGATCCAAGGTAAAGGGAGTTTCCCTGGAGTGTGGCCTGCACCACCTTTTATCTCTTCAGAGATAAAAGGAAAGTGAAGCAAGCAGAGAGTTTGGGACTTCATACCACCAAGAAAGCAGCATCGGGAGCACGGTGCATCCTTTGGACACGGGGTCCTTGCATCTGAGAAGCTCCTCTACCAGAGGAAAATTGAGGACAAGGACCTTCTTCCTCCAGAGCTGACAGAGAGAGAAAGACTTCCCCTGGAGCTGACACCATGAGTTTGGACTTGTAACCTACTAGACTGTTGAGGTGTAATCAGTACTGAAGGCTGCAGTCTTTGATCTTCATTAGTAACCACTTCAAGTCCTCTTCACTTTCAGCAAGCAAGGTTGTATCATCTGCATAACGCAGGTTGTTAATGAGTCTTCCTCCAATCCTGATGCCCCATTCTTCTTCACGTAGTGCAGCTTCTCGTATTATTTGTTCAGCATACAGATTAAATAGGTATGGTGAAAGAATACAACCCTGACGCACACCTTTCCTGACTTTAAACCAATCAGTATCCCCTTGTTCTGTCCGAACAACTGCCTCTTGATCTACGTAAAGGTTCCTCATGAGCACAGTGAAGAGTTCTGGAATTACCATTCTTCGCAGTGTTATCCATAGTTTGTTATGATCCACACAGTTGGATGCCTTTGCATAGTCAATAAAACAAAAATCCTCACAACTGGACCAATGAGAACATCATGATAAACACAGAAAAGATTGAAGTTGTCAACGATTTCGTTTTACTTGGATCCACAATCAACAGCCATGGAGGCAGCAGTCAAGAAATCAAAAGACGCATTGCATTGGGCAAATCTGCTGCAAAGGACCTCTTCAAAGTGTTGAAGAGCAAACATGTCACCCTGAAGACTAAGGTGCGCCTGACCCAAGCCATGGTATTTTCAATCACATCATATGCATGTGAAAGCTGGACAGTGAATAAGGAAGACCGAAGAAGAGTTGATGCCTTTGAATTATGGTGTTGGCAAAGAATATTGAATATACCATGGACTGCCAAAAGTATGAACAAATCTGTCTTGGAAGAAGTGTGGCCAGAATGCTCCTTAGAGGCAAGGATGGTGAGACTGCGTCTTAGATATTTTGAACATGTTGTCAGGAGGGATCAGTCCCTGGAGAAGGACGTTGTGCTTGGCAGAGTACGGGGTCAGCAGAAAAGAAGAAGACCCTCAACGAGGTGGACTGACAGAGTGGCTGCAACAATGAGCTCAAGCATAACAACGATTGTGAGGATGGCACAGGACTGGGCAGTGTTTTGTTTTGTTGTGCATAGGGTCTCTATGAGCCGAAACCGACTTGACAGCACCTAACAACAACCTACTAGACTGTGAGAAAAGTAAATTTCTCTTTGTTAAAGCCATTCCATCGTGGTACTTCTGTTATGGCAGCACTAGATAACTAAAATACTGACTCACAGCAACCCTCTAGGACAGGTTAGAACTGCCCTATAGGGTTTCCAAGGAATGGCTGGTGGATTCGAGCTGCCAACCTTTGGGTTGGCAGCTGAGCTCTTAATCACTATGTCACCAGGTCTCCATTAGTAATTATAAAAAGATATTACTTAAAGCTATTTTTTATTTCACTAATTAGAATTGTGTTATTGACTGTTGATCTTACCTTGTCCCAAATGGTACTTTCAAAAATGGTGAGATTTAATTCCTATAAAACAAAAAACTATATGTATATATATTATATATATTTGTTGTTGTTAGGCGCCGTCGAGTTGGTTCCAGCTCTTAGCAACCATATGCACAACAGAATGAAACACTGCCCTGTCCGGAGCCATCCTTACAATCGTTGTTATACATGAGCTCATTGTTGTAGCCACTGTGTCAATCCACCTCGTTGAGGGTCTTCCTCTTTTCCACTGACCCTGTACTCTGCCAAGCATGATGTCCTTCTCCAGGGACTGATCCCTCATGACAACATGTCCAAAGTATGTAAGATGCAGTCTCGCCATCCTTGCCTCTAAGGAGCATTTTATATTTGCTCCGTCAAAAATTTCAGGTTTTCTTCTTTCTCCTGTGTTCATAAAGGAATTGAATTTGTGTATAATCCATTGTGCAAATATTTATACTTTATGAAGACTATCATAGGGTTTTTCCCAAAGTTTAGGTTAAAGTTAGTGCCATGACCTTTTCCCCTCACTGGTGATAGATTTTGGTTGGAATATGAAAAGGTTTAATAAACCCTGTGACATTTTAGTGTCTTTCTTATAGCACCAAAAGAATGATGTCAAAATACAGAAACATAAACAAAGAAGGCAGCAACACAGCTCATTTAAAAGTTTTGCTTGGCTATGAAATGTATCATTATATAAAAAATATCTCTATTGGTAAATACAGGAACATGGAAGAAACATTTCTCTAGACTATGCCTTATATAGGACCAAGGCTTTTTTACACACACACACACACACACACACACATTCATGAATATTAACTCCATTTTTCAATTCAGAGCTTATACTTGGAAATACGCAGGTAAACTAAATTTCTTTCTCTGCTCAATTTTTCATTAAAAATTGAACTTGTGAACTGCAGCTGTACTCACATTGGCATTTCCTCCAACTATGTCAACAGGAATAACAACTTTACAGAATTTTTAAAGAAAAAGATGAACTCAAACGAAATCGTACCTCTACAGGTATTTTTGTCCTGTAGGTATTTTGTCCTATTTGGAAAAAAAAAAAAAACAGTATTTTTTTTTTTTTAATTCTTTGTCAGTGTTCTTTATTTTAGACCATTGATTCTTAAGAGACAATGCATGTTAATTTTTTATGCTTGTCGGTGGAAAAATACAGCACTGTAATGCATAACTTGAACTGTTTTTGATAACAGTTTTCTAACCCCGTTTTCAATAAGTGTATTTTGTTTCCTTGACACTGAGAAAAAGGTGTTTAGAGGCCATTGTGAGGAAGGAAATTTCTCAATCATTTGGTAGATATTTCTAGCTGCTTCAAAAATATCATACATGAGTTGAAGTATCATGATGTAGAATTTTGAAAAATAATTAGCAGAAAATCAGGAGTGTGCTCACTTGGCAAGCTCACCATTTATCTATGAATGATGTTTTTTTTTACATCCAGAGTAAATACCAAACTTCAAACATCGTTTCATTCATTTGCTCTTTTATCCTTTTTAATCATTTATCTTTTACCAATCTCCCTTTTGAAAACGTTTATTGCAAATACATTGTGTGCACAGTTATGCATGATACACAATACCTGGAAGACTAGACTTTATATATTATGAATTATTAAGGCTGGATGTCTATAAAATGGGAGTTGAGTGTAGTCCAGGGTGCTGAGGAGGGAAGAAGGATGTGATTTTAAACAAGCACTATGCTTTTTGCATCTCTATTTGTTTAACGTATGTTTCTAAATTAACATTATTACTGAAATAACGAAAATCAAGTTCAGGCAGAAATATGTTACCTTAATGAATGATAAAGGGCATAATTGACCTTAAAGAAATACTAGGTGGTAATAAGATATAATCTGTGCCTGACCAGACTACATATTTCTATATTAATTGGTGGGTGTTTTCATTACTTTGAGTCCCTTGAGATGGAATTGATTTAGTTTCAAATCAAGGGAACTTATTGGAACCTTAAAATGTAGACTCAGAGAGAACTTTGTCAGTAGCAATTGTTCAAATTATGCACTGTCATTAATTAGCACTTTCTTCACGGGGTGAAGATCTGAGGAAACTCTCACATCACCTCCTGTGCTATTCCTGGAGGGCTGTAGTACATGTTCTTTAAACAAGGGCATGTCTAATAAAACACATTTTGTTTCCTTGAAAAATGACTAAAGGTCCCCATGGGACTCAAGAAAATCCAATGATCAGGTATTCCTCAAGGCTGAACCAAATGAAATTGCCGTTTCTGAAGGTAAAAAAGATTAAATATAAGGAATTTTATAGGGTTCAAACTCTATTATTTGGTAGCAGGAATCGAGCTATTTTTTTCCTCCTGATTTTAGAAAATTACTCCTCTGTATGCCTTGAGCTTCAATATATACCTTTTTTTTTGACCAAAAGTTCCTTGAGGAAGTAAAAATAACTTCAAAACAATGGTCTGTGTTGTTGTTGTTGTTAGGCGCCGTTGAGTAGGTTCCGACTCACAGTGACCCTGTGCACAACAGAACGAAACACTGCCCCGTCCTGCGCCATCCTTAAAATCGTTGTTATGCTTGAGCTCATTGTTGCAGCCGCTGTGTCAGTCCACCTGGTTGAGGGTCTTCCTCTTTCCTGCTGACCTTGTACTCTGCCAAGCAATGGTCTGTGTAAAATCATAAAAACGTATATTGACCAATGATACAAAATAAAATGCAACAGTGTTCTTTCATTAATAATTATTTTAAATATTTAAATAGGGAAATTCTTTAATAGTTTACATTTTTGTATTTTAACAATATACTCGTTTATTGAAGATAAATTCTGTACAGTAGAATTTTTATTATGAATGAATCATTTTAAAAATTATTTTAATCTTGGTTACCACACAGCTATTATCTTAATAATGGTGGTAGAAATATTTTGAAATGTTTAATTAAAAATAAACATACTGTTTGATTTTTCTTTATATGCATCGCAACCCAATAACTTCAGAGTAATTCAACAAATTAGTAAAGTCCTTTCTTTTTTTTTTATTGTGCTTTAGGTGAAGGTTTACAGAGCAAATTAAGTTTCTCATGAAACAATTAATACCCTTATTGTTTTGTGACACTGATTGCCAGCCTCAGATTCCCCATTTCTGATCATCCAGCTTTCCTGTTCTCTCCTGCTTTCTCGTCCTTGTCCCGGGGTCAGTACACCCATTTAGTCTCATGTACGTCGTTGAGATACATGCATTATTGCTGGTTTTATGGGCCTATCTAATCTTTGGCTGAAGGGTGAACCCCAGGAGTGAATTCAGTACTGAGTTAAAAGAGTGTCCGGAGGCCATACTCTTAGGACTTCTCCAGTCTGTATCAGACCAGTAAGTCTGGTCTTTTTTTGAGAGTTAGAATTTTGTTCTACATTTTTCTCCAGCTCTGTCCAAGACCCTCTATTGTGATCCCTGTCAGAACAGTTGATGCGGATAACCAGATACCATCTTGTTGTACTGGACTCAGTCTGGTGGAGGCTATGGTAGCTGTGGTTCAGTAGTCCTTTGACTAATCTTTCCCTTGCATCTCTGGTTTTCTTCATTCTCCCTACCTTCAGACGCGATGGGACCAGTGGTGCATCTTAGATGGCCACTCACAAGCTTTTAAGACCCCAGATTCTACTCACCAAAGTAGGATGTAGAAAATTTTCTTTATAAACTATGTTATGCCAAGTGAGCTACATATCACCCAAGACCATAGTCCCCAGTCCTCAGCCCGGTAGTTAGGTCCCTCAGGGAGTTTGGATGTGTCTATGAAGCTTCTATGTATTTCCTTTTAACAAGTGTTTCAGGTCTTTATACATTTTTTTTTTTAATTTTAAATTAATGATATGTCTCAGTATCAGAAATTTAAAGGAAATCATTTTGTCCTATACTCATCTTACAGAGATTTTTCTTTATGGGGAAAAAGAGGTCTCTGAATACATCATTTATACTGCAAAATATAATAAAGTCATTATTAAAAGGGCACATATGTATTATTCACCATACTAACCACAGCCAAGGAGATAAAATTGAATATAGCAAAGAGAACTCATAGTTTAATGGCAAGACAAATCCTCATGTAATCAAATATAAACAGTGGGTCTGAGGGTGCACTACGATTTTTTTTTTAACCACTATTCATTTAATGGGCAATGTTTTCTTTGTTCGGTATCCAGCTCTGTTTTTCAACATGAACATATTTTTGAAATGAAGAAAGCATTTTGAAAAACCAATAATACCATAATAAACAAAAGAATTTGTTTTTAAGATTATTTTTATATAGTGTACTTTCAGTTACGTGATTCTGGTAGGCTGAACAATGGCTCCCAAAGATATCCACATCCTAATTCCTGGAAGTTCTGAAATATTATCTTACATGATGAAGGGAACTTTGTAGGTGTGATTAAGTTAAAGATCTTGAGATGTGGAGATTGTCCAGTATTATCTGGGTGGGCCCAATATAGTCACAAAGGGACGCAAAAAATTCAGACAGAGGGGAAGACTATGTAACCACAGAAGCAGAGACTGGAGAGAGATTTCCGTAAGCCAAAGAAGACCAAAAGTCTCTAGAAGTTGGAAAAGACAAAGAATAGATTCTCCCCCTGGAGACTGCAGAAGAAACCAGCCCTGAGAACACCTTCATTTTAGCCCAGTAAAAGTCACTTAGGATTTCTGAACTCCAGAACTGTAAGATGATAAATTTGTGTTGTTTTTGACCACTAAGTGTTGTAATTTTTTACAGCAGCAATAGAACACTAATTAAAATACATACCCAGGATTTTGATTGCTAGGTGAAAGGACTTTCGCATCTTTAATTTTAACAGATATTCTCAGAGTTACAATAATTCACGGAAGTGTATGAATGTCCCCTTCGGCCTTATTCGCACTGGTATGAGGTGTAATCAACTTTTAAAACAGTTTAATTAATTTGGTGGATGAAACTGTATATCCAGCTGTTACCTACATTTCAATTTTCTTGAGCAGAATTAAGGTTGATCAGTTTTTCATGATAGTTCTCTTGAATACATTTTTTAAATGTAATTACTACTTAACACATACCCTTAAGTTCCTCTACACTTCCCCCCTGAAAAAGTCCTCAAGTCCTGGTTAAACAGAAATTTCCATACTCCCAAACTCTGCACCTGAGTAACTGAACAGTGGTGGAGGAAAGTACACAACTATGTCGACTTATCTTACTTTAAAATTAAAACCCAAAACTCAAACCATTACTCAATGCTACCCTACAATTTTTGTCATATATTTTCTTTCCACTTTGGAAAATGTCTTTTGGAAACAAACCCCCTACTTTCTTTTCTTATCTCCCCATTAAAGAAGGAATGTTGGACTCTTTCTCCATTTACCAATTTTTTCCTTTTTTCTAGTATATCCCATTAGCACAAAAAAGCGCACCTAACTGTAGAACCTCAACATAAAGAAAACAAAAGTCCTCACAACTGGACCAATAAGTAACATCATGATAAATGGAGAAAAGATTGAAGTTGCCAAGGATTTCATTTTACTTGGATCCACAATTAACACCCATGGAAGCAGTAGACAAGAAATCAAAAGACACGTTGTATGGGGCAAATCTGCTGCAAAAGAGCTGTTTCAGGTGTTGAAAAGCAAAGATGTCACCTTGAAGACTATGGTGTGGCTGACCCAAGACTTGGTTTTTCAATTGCCTCAAATGCATGCGAAATCTGGCCGATACGTAAGGAAGACCGAAGAAGAATTGACGACTTTGAATAGTGGTGTTGGTGAAGAATATTGACTATACCATGAATTGCCAAAAGAACAAACAAATCTGTCTTGGAAGAAGTACAACCAGAATGCTCCTTAGAAGTAAGGATGGTGAGACTAAATCTCATATACTTTTGACATGTTATCAGGAGAGATCAGTCCCTACAGAAGGGACAGCATACTTGGTAAAGCAGAGGGTCATCAAAAAATAGGAAGACCCTCAATGAGATGGATTGACACATCGACTGCAACAAGGGGCTCAAGCATAACAACTATCGTAAGGATGGCACAGGACTGGGCAGCATCTTGTTCTGTTGTAATTAGGGGGGTCCCTATGAGTCAAACCTACCTGACTGCACCTAACAACAACAGCAACAACTGTAGAAGGGAGTCCTGGTGTCTCAGTGGTTAAGAGCTTGGCTGCTGACCAAAAGTTCAGCAGTTCAAATCTACCAGCCACTCCTTGAAAACCCTATGGGAGCAGTTCTACTCTGTCCTGTAGGGTCGCTGTGAGTCAGAACCAACTGGATAGCAAGAAGTGTGCGTACAGTACAGTAAGTGTAGAAAAGTCTGGAAAGAATAGTCCATTTGTGTGTCCTGATTGTGTGATAATAATAATACACTAATTTAAAAACTTGAACACAAGATATGTGTTTAAGGTAATTGACCTACCAGGAAGGCAGAGTGATGATTTACTTTCGAGTTCTCTAGAAATGAGTTATTATTATTGATTGGTTTACTAAGAAATGTTTTTTTAATAAGACAGTGGCTTTCTCAGAGCTTACATTCCTAAAGATGAACATTAACGACAGAAAAGTACACAAATAAAAAAGATACATACAGATGGTGAAAACCAGGTCATATGAGAGGGAGTAACTGCATGGACTTTGTTTTTGTTGGATGGGAGTTACCTTAAAGGATAGTCATGGAAAGTGGTTCTGAGATGATATAGGTCAATGGCGAGGAGGGCTGGCTACACTATTTTGTTTATTTTGCATGTTTTTAAAATGTTTTATGATAAAAAGTTAAAAAAAAAAATTGGGTGTGCACTCCTGTGGTCTGCTAGTTCTGGAACAACTGAGACATGGGCTCCTTTTTTACTTTTAGGTTAATTTTTCACTCTCTCATCTCTCTCTTTGCCATCAGGAATATTATAATAATTGTTGTTAGGTGCCATTGAGTCGGTTCTGACTTATAGCGACCCTATGCACAACAGAACGAAACACTGCCTGGTCCTGCGCCATCCTCACAATCGTTGTTATGCTTGAGCCCATCGTTGCAGCCACTGTGTCAATGCACCTCATTGAGGGTCTTCCTCTTTTCCACTGACCCTGTACTCTGCCAAGCATGATGTCCTTCTCCAGGGACTGATCCCTCCTGACAACATGTCCAAAGTATGTAAGACGCAGTCTCACCATCCTTGCTTCTAAGGAGCATTCGGGTTGTACTTCTTCTAAGACAGATATGTTCATTCTTCTGGCAGTCCATGGTATATTCAATATTCTTCGCCAACACCATAATTCAAAGGCATCATCTCTTCTTCAGTCTTCCTTATTCATTGTCCAGCTTTCACATGCGTATGATGTGATTGAAAATACCATGGCTTGGGTCAGGCACACCTTATTCTTCAGGGTGACATCTTTGCTCTTCAATGCTTTGAAGAGGTCCTTTGCAGCAGATTTACCAAATGCAATGCGTCTTTTGATTTCTTGACTGCTGCTTCCATGGCTGTTGACTGTGAATCCAAGTAAAATGAAATCTTTGACAAGTTCAATCGTTTCTCTGTTTATCATGATGTTGTTCGTTGGTCCACTTGTGAGGATTTTTGTTTTCTTTATGCTGAGGTGTAATCCATACTGAAGGCTGTGGTCTTTGATCTTCATTAGTAAGTGCTTCAAGTCCTCCTCACTTTCAGCAAGCTAGGTCGTGTCATCTGCATAATGCAAGTTTTTAACGAGTCTTCCTCCAATCCTGATGCCCCGTTCTTCTTCATATAGTCCAGCTTCTTGTATTATTTGCTCAGCATACAGATTAAATAGGTATGGTGAAAGAATACAACCCTGACACACACCTTTCCTGACTTTAAACCAATCAGTATCCCCTTGTTCTGCCTGAACAACTGCCTCTTCATCTATGTAAAGGTTAACAATTAAGTGTTCTGGAATTCCCATTCTTCCCAGTGTCATCCATAGTTTGTTATGATCCACACAGTCATATACCTTTGCATAATCAATAAAACACAAGTAAACATCTTTCTGATATTCTCTGCTTTCAGCCAGGATCCATCTGACATCAGCAATGATATCCCTGGTTCCACGTCCTCTTCTGAAACTGGCCTGAATTTCTGGCAGTTGCCTGTCAATATACTGCTGCAATCATTTTTGAATGATCTTCAGCAGAATTTTGCTTGCGTGTGATATTAATGATATTATTCCATAATTTCCACATTCGGTTGGATCACCTTTCTTGGGAATAGGCATAAATATGGATTTCTTCCAATCAGTTGGCCAGAAAGCTGTCTTCCATATTTCTTGGCATAGATGAGTGAGCACCTCCAGCACTGCATCTGTTTGTTGAAACATCTCAATTGATATTTCATCAATTCCTGGAGCCTTGTTTTTTGCCAATGCCTTCGGAGCAGCTTGGACTTCTTCCTTCAGTACTATGGGTTCCTGATCATATGCCACCTCTTGAAATGGTTGAATATCAACTAATTCTTTTTGGTATGATGATTCTGTGTATTCCTTCCATCTTCTTTTGATGCTTCCTGCATCATTTAATATTTTCCCCATGGAATCCTTCACTATTGCAACTCGAGGCTTGAATTTTTTCTTCAGTTCTTTCAGCTTGAGAAACGCCGAGTGTGTTCTTCCCTTTTGGCTTTCCATCTCCAGCTCTTTGCACGTGTCATTATAATACTTTATTTTGTCTTCTCGAGAGGTCCTTTGAAATCTTCTGTTCAGTTCTTCTACTTCATGGATTCTTCCTTTTCCTTTAGCTGCTCGACGCTCAAAAGCAATTTTCAGAGTCTCCTCTGACATCCACTTTGGTCTTTTCTTTCTTTCTTGTCTTTTCAGTGACCTCTTGCTTTCTTCATGGATGATGTCCTTGATGTCATTCCACAACTTGTCTGGTCTTCAGTTACTAGTGTTCAATGCGTCAAATCTATTCTTCAGATGGTCTCTAAATTCAGATGGGATATATTCAAGGTCATATTTTGGCTCTTGTGGACCTGCTCTGATTTTCTTCAGTTTCGGCTTGAACTTGAATATGAGCAATTGAAGATCTCTTCCACAGTCAGCCCCTGGCCTTGTTCTGACTGATGATATTGAGCTTTTCCATCATCTCTTTCCACAGATGCAGTCAATTTGATTTCTGTGTGTTCTATCCGGCAAGGTCCATGTGTATAGTCACCGTTTATGTTGGTGAATTTTTTATAGTTATGTTGGTGAAAGAAGGTATTTGCAATGAAGAAGTCGTTGGTCTTGCAAAATTCTATTATTCGATCTCTGGCATTGTTTCTATCACCAAGGTCATATTTTCCAACTACTACTGATCCTTCTTCTTTGTTTCCAACTTTTGCATTCTAATCGCCTGTAATTATCAATGCATCTTGATTGCATGTTCGATCAATTTCAGACTGCAGCAGCTGATAAAAATCTTCTATTTCTTCACCTTTGGCCCTAGTGGTTGGTGTGTAAATTTGAATAATAGCCGTATTAACTGGTCTTCGTTGTAGGCGTATGGATATTATCCTATCACTGACAGCGTTGTACTTCAGGATAGATCTTGAAACATTCTTTTTGACGATGAATGCAACGCCATTCCTCTTCGAGTTGTCATTCCCAGCAGAGTAGACTATATGATTGTCTGATTCAAAAAGGCCAATACGAGTCCATTTCAGCTCACTAATGCCTAGGATATGGATGTTTATGCGTTCCATTTCATTTTTGACGATTTCCAATTTTCCTAGATTCATACTTCATACATCCCAGGTTCTGATTATTAATGGGTGTTTGCAGCTGTTTCTTCTCATTTTGAGTCATGCCACATCAGCAAATGAAGGTCCCAAAAGCTTTACTCCATCCATGTCATTAAGGTCAACTCTACTTTGAGGAGGCAGCTCTTCCCCAGTCATCTTTTGAGTGCCTTCCAACCTGGGGAGCTCATCTTCCAGCATTAAATCAGACAGTGTTCTGCTGCTATTTATAAGGTTTTCACTGGCTAATGCTTTTCAGGAGTAGACTGTCGGGTCCTTCTTCCCAGTGTGTCCTAGTCTGGAAGCTCAGCTGAAACCTGTCCTCCATGGATGACCCTGCTGGTATCTGAAAACTGGTGGCATAGCTTCCATCATCACAGCAACACACAAGCCCCCACAGTACGACAAGCTGACAGACACGTGGTGGATTATAATAATTAAATAGACTTGATTATGTATGTGTATGTATAATTAGATATATTTTCGTTAAACCCTCGTAATTATAAAAAAAAAAAAAAACTAGTGCCATCGAGTCGGATAGCCTCTATTATTTTAAACAGACAAAAATCTCTCCATCAAAATAGTTTATCACTCTTTCACTTTACAAATAAACTTGAGATATTGAAGCTCAACCCAATTTCTGGCAATGAAGTTTTACTGAGTTGGTTGGTTTTGGTTGATTTTGAAGTTTTCCTTGCAGAATATCTCTTTAAAAAATTGTAATTTAGAACTTATATAACAAATTCCATTCATACAATTTGTTATCCATTTTTTATATTTATATATAAAAAAATTAAAAAAAAAAAACCAAACCCAGTGCTGTTGAATCGATTCCGACTCATAGCGACCCTATAGGACCGAGTAGAACTGCCCCATAGAGTTTCCAAGGAGCGCCTGGTGGATTCGAACTGCCGACCCTTTGGTTAGCAGCTGTAGCACTTAACCACTACGCCACCGGTGTTTCCATATTTATATATAGTATAATGATATCATCTATACACAAAGAGTATATATGATATACATACAGTTTTAATTCCCTCTTACATATTTTTTGGTAAATAAAATCAACTCAATACAATCAACAAAAAACAATACATTTGCTTTACTTGTGTGTGGTTCTTAACTGCAAACTTTATCAAGTAGAAACATTGTTCTTGGATTAGTGACAGTTAATATTTATAATACAGAAAGTCTTCAGTTTATGATGGGGTTACATTCCAATGACTCTGTATTAAGTCGGTTCTGATGTAAGTCTAATACCTCATTTTTTTTTGTTGTTGTTTAGTTTTCATTATTAGTTCTGGGTTTATTATCAGTGTTTTTATAAATCTGACCTTCATTTGTCTTTGAGGGTTAGCATGAAATGGTAACATCAGGAAATTAGCACTGCAACATTGTATACAGTACATATTGCTAACAATAAGGTGTACAAAAAATAAAAAGGATAGTTGTAAATGCATGTCTTTGTCACTCGAATATATCATAAGCTGGGGAATACCTGTATATTTATTTCACTATACATTTAATTTTTCTCCATTTTAATTTTATATTATTATTTTTAAATGTTAATTGCATGCTTTAAAAATGTTACATATGTTAAAACAAAAAAATAAGAAAAAGGCATAAGAAATTATATCAGAGAGAAAAAAAATGATATAATTCTTACAGTGAAGATTGTATTTATAGCCTGGGTTTCTCCATTGCCTTTCCATTTCACAAGAAAAGTTGACTGGCAGTCAAAAACTGGGAAAATAACCTTGATTGTTATTTAATATCATAGGGGACGCACCTCTACTATAACTACTCCATGCATAGGTTCATGAGGTGTCTAACGAGTTATGGAGGAAATCGTAAGTGAGAGGGAAGAAAGCATTAAGTGACAGAATGCAGAAAAATTGGAGTTATGACTACTCTTTCCCGTGCTAATACTGGGTGAAGCAGATATTCACTGGCCGTTTATTCTTGTGGCCTGCTCTTGTATGAAGAAAAAAATACACTGTTCTTGGCACTCTCCTTGCTTTATATAAATCACGTCACAATTAAACTTGTTTTGAGAGACTCTGCTGGAAAGATCCTATATAAAAATAGATGTTTTTGATTTGCGACTTCAAATGCAATTTTCACTAATGAGACTGTTTAAATCCCTATCTGTGTCTACTTACTGCACTTGGGAACTTTAAAATTGCATTTATAGAGAGTCCAAGTACAGAGAAAGTCAATGGAAAATAACATTAATTAGATTCCCCAATTATGTACATTCATTTTATCCATATTTGTGTACATCATTGTAGCTTTTTGAAATACGATGTTTAGAATTTTCTACATGAAAAGGATGAAAGGAAATTTATATTATAAGAATACAGTGGAAAATATAATTCCTGTTTACATTAGAATAAACTATTTAACTTGATAACTTTTAATGTTATGACAACCAATTTTCAAATTGTAGAATACATTTATATGTTTGATCTTATCTTGACAAGTGATACATTAGGATAATACTTTGTTTTTGATATGTGTCTTCCCTCTCTGTTTGTTTCTTGTACCTCATGTACCTATATTAAAAAGAAAATATTTTAGTATGTATAATTGACTGTTATGGGAATTCAATTGTTGAAAAAGTATCTACAAGGATAACTTTAAATTATTGTATACAAAACTGAAAATCAGCAGGTCCCAGGCCTCCTGACTCAGTTGTACAATTTTATAAATCATTAGGTTTCAAAGGGCCTCATCTTTCTCATGTACAAAAGGTTGTGGATGGAAAACATGATCCTCAGGTTGCAGCCAGATCTAATATACGGTCATTAAACCCGAGTTGGAGGGTAACACAAACATACGTGGAGCATGTAGGGCTGAGGGGACTTTCAAAGCAATGAGAACACCCTCACTGCTGTAAGTATAACAAGAACAAGAATAAAAATATTCTAATCTTGTTTTAGTGTTGCTCAAACTTTGTTTTCCCTTCAGCTGCCTGGAAAGGTGCAAAATTATCTCATTGGTAAACTTATTATGTGACGCTAGAAAGATTGTTTTCCATTCTCCTAGACGAATAATTCCTTTGTCTCTTTTCTTCCCAAGCTACAGAAAACCACTCTCCCATCTCTGACTTTCAGCTGATAATCTTGCTTCTGAATTCACTGAGAAATTAGAAGCAATTTTAAAGAACTTCTTCAACTTCTTACTGTTAAAACTCCAAACCTTCCCATATCCGTTTTCACATTCTATGTCTTCTTTCAAGGTACAATGAAAGCTCATCTCCTTTGTTAAAATCCTGCCCTCCCACTTAGACTGTAGATCTTCTTCTGTCTGGCTTATGCAAGTACATTGTTCTTTCAATTTTTCTTCGTTCTTCTACTGGTGCTCTCTAAAATATTTACCAAATGGTCATGGCACAAGCACAGGTCATGCAATTCAGAAGACATACACAAATGGCTTTTGCTGCTGTGGAGTGTTTTTTCCACTGAATATCAGTCCTGCTCTTTTGTATCAGTATGTCTCTTGTCATCACACCATCATCATACGTGCTCGATGACTTCTCATCTTAAAAAAGGAAACTCTTCTCTGGCACCATGCTTCCTTGGTTATCATTCCAGTTTTAGGGCAGCAATAGGTAGGGTAAATGTCAGTATGGGATGAGATGAAGAGTAAATGGAAAGGAAGTGGAGACAGTCTCAAATGACTTACTGGATTGTACATTCTCTACTTCACACTTGCCCTCATCCTTGACAAACCCAATGGGAATTCCTTTATCATTCATTGTACTTGACTCTTCATAGTGACCACTACTGCTCTTTTGATATGCTCTCATTTTTCAACTTTTGTTATACCACATTTTTAATTTTTTTTTTCCTTACTTTGCTGGCTGCTTCTTCTAAGCCTCCTTTCCTGTTTGTAAGTACTTCCTACAACTCCTAAAGTTGTAAGCACACCAAAACCCAAGTCATATAACCTTATCTGTCTACAAATTCTACATGATCTCATTTTGTGATTTCAAATAGTATACATACACTGATGATTACCAAATTTATGTCTCTGGCTTTTATCCTCACTCTAAACGCCAAACACGCATATCCTATTTGACACCCCCACTTGGGTGTTTCATGGATATGTCAAATGCAACAGCAACATGTCCAAAACAGACATCTGGTTTTCCTGCTCCATCTCACTTTCTTCTTAATCACAGTAAGTGATACTATTATTTATCCAATATCTCAAATCAAAAACATTTGAGTCAAACTCTTTTCCTCATAGTCCATATCCAGTCTATCAGCAAGTATGACCAAGTCTTCTTTCCATATATTTTCAAAATCCAACCATTCATCTCTTTCTTTAATGTCATATGTACCATTGAATTTAACTCTTTACTGGTCTACCAACATCCAGTCATGAATTTTGCATTCCATTTTCCACATAACAGTCAAAGGCTTCATTGCAAAATTCATATCTCACTGTGTTAGTTTTCTTCTTAAAATCTGTCAAATGTTTGACACTAAGCTTAGAAATAAACCCAAACTTCTTGAAAAACCCTAAATGTCTGTCCCCTACCCACCTCTCAGCCTTACCTCACTCATATCACACTCCACCTCACTCATTGTCTTTTAGCCATATTGAACTGATTCTTGTTTCCTGAATGACTCAACCTCTTCTGCAAATATTCTCAGTGGTTTTTCTCTGCCTGTATCACCCTTCCCCCAAGTCTTCATAGGGCTAGCTTCTTCTTATTCTACAGATATCACTTCAAAAGTCAATTTCTCAGAACAGGCTTCTATGACTACCCAGAAGAAATGAAATTTAATTATTGTCTTTAATTTGTCCAAGAGAAAAAGACAACAGATAAAATAATGATGGTGTTATTACTTAAGTTATATATGATTTTATGACAGTTAAATAAATAAATAAATAAATAAACACTGTTTAGAATACATCAAGAGATCGTAAACCCTGAAATATCTTTGAAGTTGCATATAAGGCAATATTTTAACCCTTTCGTTGCCACATTCTTTTCTCATTAGTTTTTTTGATGGTATGCATTTTCAGTATTACAATGCATCCTTACTAATGGAGTGCATTTAAATTTTTGGTTGATAATAATGGATTTTGAGAAATACGATCTGGCAATAAGGCTACTGATTTGTGGCATGACAGCCTGCCACTGAGACCTAGGTAGATAGTTTATTGCTGGCACCTTTCCATTAGGTTACATGGGGAACCTCTGTTTTTCCAACTATGACGCAAAGAAATCAAAACAAACCCTTAAAGTCTCTCTACCTATCACACAATAAAGTCTTAATTATCTCACAGAAATAGAGGGGAAAAAAATTTACAAAACTAATATTTCCAGGAAGAACCACCCAATAGAATGCTCAACCTACACAACAATCATGCGTTTCAGAAAGGGATCCACCTTGACCCTAAGTGCATTAGAACCAGAATAATGCCTTTAAATGCCTTACCTCTGAAGTCCAGAGGCATAAAAAGTGGCTGGTTTACTGTTCATGCCAATGGTAACAAAAAGGTTCTAAGGCAAGTGGACAGGTTCAACAGAAAAAAAAAAAAAAGTGCTTCGGTGAAAGCAAAATAACAGGAGTGGCCATATTTGGCAAATAAGATGTGAAAGATGTAACACGGCCATAGCAGAATCATAATGAAGTAAGGCCCTGAAATGTGTGCTGAAAAATTTTCATAGGGATATGGTTACCGCGGGAAGACAATGATATAAAAAAAAAAGAAAAATTAAGTACGGACCAACTACTTTTAATAGCATTTAGTAACATAAAGGAGCCTTTAATTTTAAGTATTAAAAATTACTTGTTTTTTTTCACCTTAATTTGTAGGACTGGTAACAACAGTGACGTCACCAAAAAAAAACCCAGTGCCATTGAGTCGATTCCAACTTACAGCCATCCTATAGGACAGAGTAGAACTGCCCTATAGAGTTTTCAAGGAGCACCTGGTGGATTCGAACTGCCCACCCTTTGGTTAGCAGCTGTAGCACTTAACCACTACAGCACCACGGTTTCCGATGATGTCACAGAATGGTCACATTTTCTTAAAGAGCTTGAAGGAAATATTGCACTCTGAAATTATTTGTCTCATGATGTTTGCTGTGAACTGTGCCTAGAATTAGAATAAATAGATTGAAGAGGTTGATAGTGATGCAATCATGATGGAATATTTGTCAAAATTAATATGTAAAAGCTAGTAGAGAAATTTTATAAAACTGTCCCCTCTAGAACAATATCTGTGAAAAATAAAGGCTATGTGCGTGTGTACTGCAAAAGACATCACACATTGCAGAATGAGTCGGGAGACGCTAGCTCTAGTTCACCTCAACCATGAGCTGCCTTTCTGGGCACCTTTTCATCTCCACAAAAAACACTTTGACAAATAAGTGCAATAGTCCAGATGATGTCAGTGTAAATAGAAGGAAAATAACATTTTCTGCTACACAATATTATTTTGTGAACAAGCTGTCCAATAGAAGAAGATCCCATGGCCAAATTGAGTATGAGCTAGAGTCGATTCTAGAAGCATAATTCAAGTTCAATGTGATAAATGTTCTATATATCAAAATGGTTGCTATTGGGAACTTCATTATACAAGACAGACTGAGCTAATGGGCAAACACAGAAACACTGGGAAAAACATAACAAATAAAATGCATAGCCATGTGTGTATCCCTGCCCCATGAAAGAAACAAAGGGGGAATTCGTAATGAGGGAACACAGTGAGAGCTTAAGCCAAGGGGTTCATGGAAAATATCCAGAATAAAAATAAAATATAGGGCTTCACCTTTTGGGGCTGAGGCTTTAACAACTATTGGGAGGATGAGAGTTGATGTTTGTAAGAATACAGAAGTGAGCAATGTGAATGAGATTAGAAGATATGAATAGATGTTTGTTAATTGGAACAGAAATTATAAAAATTTTGCTCATCAGTCCTGAAAGGCTTTCTATCTACCTACATGCTATTTCATGCCTGGAGCATAGATGCAATAGTTTGAGGCTACTGCAGCCATCTGGAATAATGAGCTTCCTTGAGTGTGGAAGATAGTGATAAAATGGAGAAATTCACACGAAAAGGAGACAGTGTCCTTGAGGACCTGACAGAACACTCATTCTAGCTCTGGACTGCCACTTCTAGAACTCTTACTTGTGAGAAAAAGCACTTAAGACAGAAAGTCAAGTTTCTGCTGCTAGAAGCTAAGAGAAATTTCTAACTGATAAAATGATACTGAACCAAAGATCTGATCTCACCCATAAATAGAAGTAGAGATTGTGCCTCTCCAAAGGGCCACCCCTTAATTATTTATTGACTAACCGATCTGATCATATCTGCTGTCTTTTGAAAGTAAAATGTGTTAGTGTCAAAAATATAACACAAAATATTTCAAATAGTACTTGATGAGTAATATTGTCACAGATGTTCAAGGTAACATTTGATTTATTTTTCCTAACTTGTGCAAAAGTATTTTAGTTACAGATAGAGCCCTTTAAGGTAGACAGGGATATTTAGAAAAATGAAACTTAAATGGAACTGTAAGAGATTGTCTTTAAATCATGACAGCTCAGAAAACCATCTTATTTCCAATTTACAAGAAGTATTTTAAGCATCAAAAGGAACATACAAGGTGGTTCAAAGGCAATAACGACATAATGAAAGATCTCGTCTGAAAAAAGAAATCAGTGAATTTTGCACAATTTACTTCCATCTTATTATTAACGATAAAATAAAGTAGAAAATCCAAATAATTCCTTTTGTTTCTGTCATAGAACTATACATTTTCTTCAAAAAAGAAACAATATAAAATAAAAACCATCCTTGTTTTCAGTTTAATTTTCTATAACTGATCTGATAATGACCTCTATTTCTCTTTGCAAACTAATTTGTGTGAGCAAGTATGAGAACCTAAATTGCTAGAGTCTAATGTGGCACAATGGTTAAGAGCTAGGGCTGCTAACCAAAAAGTCCACAGTTTGAATCTACCAGCCACTCCTTGGAAACTCTATGGGGCAGTTCTACTCTGTCCTATAGGGTTGCTATGAGTCTAAATTGACTTGATGACAATGGGTTTGGTTTTTGGTTTTGAAATGGTTGAATATCAACCAATTATTTTCATTAAGAATTCATTTGTATTTCATTTCATTTCTAATTTATTCAGGTCAACCCTACTTTGAGAAGGCAGCTCTATGCCGGCCCTATTTTGAGTGCCTTTGAAACTGAGGGGCTCATCTTCCAGCACACACACACAGAAAAAAAAAACAGGTGACATTAAAGAATCACTCTGATATTTAGCATTTCTGTACTTGCCCTTTCTTTCATTCACTGAATATTTATCAAGAACCTACTATGCGCCACATAAACTGCTAGGTGCTTGGCACCATGATAGTCAAAGTCTTTAAGTCACTAAACCAAAAACCAAATTGCCGTCAAGCCAATTCGGACTCATAGTGACCCTAGGATTTTTGTTTTCTTTATGTTGAGGTGTAATCCATACTGAAGGCTGTGGTCTTTGATCTTCATTAGTAAGTGCTTTAAGTCCCCTTCACTTTCAGCAAGCAAGGTTGTATCATCTGCATAACACAGGTTGTTAATGAGTCTTCCTCCAATCCTGATGCCCCATTCTTCTTCATATAATCCAGCTTCTAGTATTATTTGCTCAACATACAGATTGGATAGGTATGGTGAAAGAATACTACCCTGACACACACCTTTCCTGCCTTTAAACCAATCAGTATCCCCTTGTCCTGTCCGAACAACTGCCTCTTGATCTATGAAAGGTTCCTCATGAGCAAAATTAAGTATTCTGGAATTTCCATTCTTCACAATGTTATCCATAATTTGTTACAGTCCACACAGTCGAATGCATCTGCATAGTCAATAAAACACAGGTAAACACCCTTCTGGTATTATCTGCTTTCAGCCAGGATCCATCTGACATCAGCAATGATATCTCTGGCTCCTCGTCCTCTTCTGAAGCCAGCCTGAATTTCTGGCAGTTTCCTGTTGATATACTGCTGCAGCCATTTTTGAATGATCTTCAGCAAAATTTTGCTTGCGTGTGATATTAATGATATTGTTCTATATTTTCCACATTCGGTTGGATCACCTTTCTTGGGAATAGGCATAAATATGGATCTCTTCCAGTCAGTTGGCCGAGAAGCTGCCTTCCATATTTCTCGGCATAAATGAATGAGCACCTCCAGGGCTGCATATGTTTGTTGATGGATTGGACCTCAACATAAAGAAAACAAAAATCCTCCAACTGGATCAATGGGCAACATCACGATAAATGGAGAGAAGGTTGAAGTTGTCAAGGATTTCATTTTACTTGGAACCACAATCAACAGCCATGGAAGCAGCAGTCAAGAAATCAAAAGACGCTTTGCATTGGGCAAATCTGCTGCAAAGGACCTCTTCAAAGTGTTGAAGAGCAAAGATGTCACCCTGAAGACTAAGGTGCTCCTTACCCAAGCCATGGTATTTTCAATCGCATCATATGCATGTAACAGCTGGAAATGAATAAGGAAGACTGAAGCATTGATGCCTTTGAATTGTGGTGTTGGTGAAGAATATCGAATATACCATGGGCTGCCAAAAGAACGAACATATCTGTCTTAGAAGAAGTACAACCCGAATGCTCCTTAGAAGCAAGGATGGTGAGACTGCGTCTTACATACTTTGGACATGTTGTCAGGAGGGATAAGTCCCTGGAGAAGGACATATCATGCTTGGCAGAGTACAGGGTCAGCAGAAAAGAGGAAGACCCTCAACGCGGTGGATTGACACAGTGGCTGCAACAATGAGCTCAAGCATAACAACAATTGTAAGGATGGCTCAGGAGCGGGCAGTGTTTCGTTCTGTTGTGCATAGGGTCACTATGAGTCGGAACTGACTCAATGACACCTAACAACAACAACAACAGTGATCCTAGAGGACAGAGTAGAATTGCCCCATAGGGTTTCGAAGGAGCGGCTGGTGTATTTGAACTGCTGACCTTTAGGTTGGTAGCTGAACTCTTAACCGCTGTACCACCAGACTCCTCTTTAACTCACTAGAAGCCTATAAAAAGTGCATCTGGTTAGGGGAACTTATAGTTACAGGCCGGGAAGTGTGATGTTTTTAGTCAAATAGACGTTTGTGTATATCTCAGATCTCACCAATCTGGCTGCTTTTCAGCCTGCCTGCACACTAAACTAGGTATGCAGTTCAGTGTCCCTGAAGAGATGGTTTGATTGATGCAAATCAGATTCCTGATAAATTAAGGTTTTACTATATTTTAGAGTAAATGGATCAGGGTGTTTCTATAGAAAAGGGCAGGGGACAGCTTTCATTTATTTATTCATTTTAGAGCTGAGAAACTTGAACATCAAATAAATGACTTCTCACTAGGTCGATCAGTAAAATGAACTAGTATTGGACCCAGGCTCCTGGCTGCGTAGCCATCCCTCTTTCTCAGAGATGACAGATGGTCACCCTGGACCACTTTATAGGCTAGGAAAAATAACAATGTACTGGTATTGGCTGAACATCTCCCCACTGGCTATCCTCTTCCATAGAAAAGAATATACCGACAAACTGACTGAACTTTTCACAAGAGAATATCTAGTTCCTTACTAATGGAACAACACATTTATACATTCTTCCCTAAAACATCTGCTTGTTGTTGCGTAGCCATGTGCTTAAGGCTAAGCAAAATGTGGATCAAAATTATAGGTATGTGTCTGTAAGACTTACAATCTGCAAGACACAAAGGTACCAAAATAGTTAGTAATAGACCTGCTAATGGATGTTCTATCCTAAAAAATCTCCAGGAGTTAATCAATGACTTGGGAGCAATATTGTTCTTATGATATATTAACCTATATTTACATAGAAACATAAGATTTAAATTATTTACTGTAAGCATCAAGAGAAGCCCAAATTTTAAAACCACAAACTTTGATTCTTCAGACACATATAATAAGAAATATATATGGCATTAGTTTTAAAGACCTCAAAGCTAAGTTTAGCAGAAATTTTATTTTGATTTAGCATGGAGAATTATTCAAGGGTTCCAGGTGTGGAATTGTTTTGTTCTTTGGCTTTCGGTATTGTAATCTTGTGACTAAAATGAGCAAAAAATGATTGCTCAGAATATATGATAAATACTGAATTTGGAAGTTGCAAGTTCATACTAAAAAACTTTAAGAAAGACTATGAAGAATAATATTGAATAAATGGAAAGAAGATTCCAACAATCTACATACGGATTTCCCTTTAGGAGAGCACAATGTTATAGGTTGTTTTTTGGTGCCATTGAGTTGCTTCCAACTCTAAGCAGAACAGAATGAAACCTGACTAGTCTTGTGCCATCCTCACCAATGCCGTTATGCTTGAGCCCATTGTTACAGCCATTGTGTCAATCCATCTCTTTGAGTGTCTTCCTTTTTTTTTGCTGACCCTCTACTTTACCAAGCATTATGTCCTTCTCCAGGAACTGATCCCCCCTGATCAAGGTTATATAGCAAGAAGAAAATGGAGGAATATTAGCAAAAAAAAAAAAATTAGCAAAGGAGTAAATAAAATCATTACCAAAAAAAAAAAAGAGAAAATCCTCAACAACAACCACAAATTTAAAGGGAAGTGTGAATGACAGTAACTCAAATAAACAGGAAATTTACCTCACCACTTTTAGGATATTTCCCCCATCATACATAAAAATCATCTAGAATGCCAAGTCAGAAATGGTTCCAATTTCAATTTTACTCACCTTCTCTTATGAACTGAATTGTGCCCCTACAAAGATGTATTGCTGTCCAAACTCCTGGTACCCTCAAACTTGACCTTATTTGGAAATAAAGTCTTTGAAGATGTTATCAATTAACATATTGGAGTAGAAAACCAAAATCAAACCCATTGCCACTGAGTCGATTCCAACACACAGTGACCCTATTTCACAATGGTTAAGAGCTTGGCTGCTAACCAAAAGGCCAGCAGTTCAAATCCACCAGCGACTCATCAGAAACCCTATGGGGCAGTTCTGGTCTGTTCTATAGGGTTACTATGAATCGGATATTGGAGTAGGATAGGCCCGAATCCAATATGAATGGTGTCCTTATAAAACAGGAGGAGAGATACAAAGGCAAGACAACCATCAGAAGAGAGGCAGAGATTTGGAGTGAGGTATCTACAAGGCAAGGATCACTGGCCATCACCAGAAACTAGGAGAGAATCATGGAAGAGATTGTCTCTCAGAGCCCTCAGAAGGAATCAACATGTTGGGCACCCTGATTTCAGACTTCTAGCCTCCAGAACTATGAGACAATAAATTTCTTTTGTTATAAAACAGTCAATTTGTGGTACGATGTTATTGCAGGCCTAGGAAACTTATTCACCAACCCAAGGTGGCATGAGGGACGTGACTTGGAAGTAGAGGGAAAATGCTCTACAAAGATACTCATCCTGATAGGTTCAATAGAAGGAAGAAAAAATGTGTGGTTGTAGGTAGGGCATAAAAAGGGCATAGCTGGGAATAAAAACAGGCATATCAAAGTATAATAATATAAAATCACCTATTCAAGCAAACTATATGGCTAAGAACACTAGGCTTTCACCCCCAAAAGGTATCATAAACTCAAATCGGAAATTTGTTTCTCATCAAGGAGGATATGTTTCCATCTAGACAGAACTGCCCCCAGCACAAGAGTTTTTAGCAATATTCATTACAAAAGATGTTCCCCAGGCTCTAGACATCTTTTCACCATCTTAAACACCTGAAAGGCTGAGAAGAAAAATACACACCTTTGACATCAAGCAACCTAGACAACATTCTGAAGCAAACCACTGGAAAAAACAAAAATAAAAATCTCAACCACTTGGCGTTTACAAGAGCTAATCACTCTTGGGGGTGAGCTGGTGCTGCAGTGGCCAAAGAGCTAGGCTGCTAACCTATCTGTTCCCATAAAGTTTTACAGGCTTGGGAATCTTATGGGGCTGTTCTACTAGTTTCCAAACGAGGTAATTGAGGCATATAGAGTGAGGTATCCTCTGGACTGTCAGGAAGACCCAGAAGGCGGTGGAACACAGAGAACTTCAAGGATCTAAAAAAAAAAAAAAAAATTGTTGCCGTTGTTCCTTCTGACTCATGGTGACCCTATAGGACAGAGTAGAACTGCCCCATAGGGTTTCCAAGGAGCGCTTGGTGGATTTGAACTGCCGTCCTCTTGGTTAATGGGCATAGCACTTAACCACTACACCACCAAGGTTTCCACAAAGGATCTAGACGAATGCAAATAATAATCATACAATGCTGTGCTCAGTTGTGTGAAATCCTTGCTAATCCTAGCAGACATTAAAAAAAAAAAATACACTCGCTGTAAAATTTTGCTCCAGTCATTCTTTCTGCCTCAAAATGTCTCCCCCACCCACTCTCCTCTTAAATACTCACTTCCAGCAAGCTTGTGTCTGCTCCAAACTTACCTTCTCGAGGAGAACCATCGTGTTTGACTCTGCAACCTGCGTCTCCTGACTCTTGAATACCAACACTTCAGATACACAATATTTCGTACAGTATGTGATTATGGAAGTTTATTTTCATATACATTTTTGATAGAGCAATTTGGGATTATGCATCAGATTAAGTGAGCAAACGCTTTCATCCAGAAATCTTACTATTGTGAGGAACATACTTGTAATTGGATAAGTTGCATACGATGCAATGTTATGAGTTATACTGTTTTTAAAATAGCGAATACACTTAGAAATCACCTAACATGTTAATTAGTGGTTGACTCAATTATGGTGTACCAGTACATGCAGAGAGCCCTTTACTGCTACTTAGAAAAACAATATACATTTATACACATTAACATGGCACTCTACTATGTATAACTGACTGGACTAATACAAGTTTCCAAATAACAAGCATAATATGATTCCATACATGTAATTATATAGATAGGTATGTGTGCATGTGTGTGTGTGTGTCTGCGTGTGTTGTACGAATCTACAGAGAAACAGAGAAAGAAACTGAAAGTTACTTGAACGTTTTGCCTCTGGGATTTCAGATCTTGGGATGATTTTTTCCTTTCTTCCTTATTCTGTCTTGAATTGGATTATATTTTCTACAGTGAGTACTGCAAACTTTGTACTTTTTTTTAAATAAAATGACTAATTATAGGCGAAAGGAAAGGGGTGAAAGAAGAAAAGAAGGGATATGAGGGAATTGGAGAGGAGAGAAGGAGCTGCTTTAATTGCATTGGTAATATATTTGTAAAAATTGTTTTTTAGGTGAAAGAATGCTTTTGCTAACTTCTACTTCCCTTTGCAATTTTACGATGCCTTCCTATTTCTAAGCTATTTCTGATCATCTTGGTTTCAATGCTGCTATGGTTTGGGCATCTCCAGCAAGTGAGTGAAAAACACCAAGCCCGTTGCCATCGAGTCAATTCTGACTCAGCAACCCCATAGGATAGAGTAGAACAGCCCCACAGGCTTTCCAAGGAGCAGCTGGTGGATTCAATCTGCTGCCCTTTTTGGTTAGCAGCCGTAGCATGTAACCGCTAGGCCACCAGGGCGAGTGAGCCTCTTAATCTATCCCTCAGTGCCAGACCGACCTCCATGTAAGTATGATGGGAGATAAAGCAACTCCAGAATTTTGGTTCCTCAGGCAGTAAATTTAAAAACATGACTTCGTGAATTCAGAACATGGCCTTTCATTTACCAGCTATTTAAGCTTGGCTTAATCACTCAGAATTTATATGTTGTCTTCAAATAAAAATCTGTGAGCGTGAAAGTGGTAGTGGGAGGAGATAAATGGGCTCGTGTAGTTAACATCATACGCACCCAACAAATGTCTGTTCACACCTCGTTCTTTCCTCAGCGTGATTCTAATTGGAGTGAAATTTAAAAGAAATGGAAATGATAGTGCTTATTTATCTTTTAATATCAGTTTTTTTTTTTTTATTTATTTAGAAAATACAGCTCTATCCTGGAACTCTGTCCTGATGCTTTAATTTGTAGTCCCACATGGTCAAAATAATTTAATCATTATTTTACTTCTTTTACTTTAACCCAATAGTCTTATATAAAGTTGCAATCATTATTTTTTCTCCTGACATCATCAGGTCTACAAATAATGAGAAAAATTTCCTAATTTTTGAATAATTAAAACAAATAGTTTTTGAAAATATGAGAAATTCCCTACAGATTTACTATACAAGAAAAAGAAGTACAAGCATGCTGTTTTTTACAAATGAATTCCTAATAATTACTTGGTTCAGTTGCTATTTTTATTTTACATATGATGTTCAGCAAATACCATTTTAATCATATTTAAAAAATTAGATATTTTGAGTAGGAGAGCTGTATATCTTTCTAATCTCAATTAATGAATAAGCTCAATAAAAACTGTCTTGCCAGTTCATTTTAGTCACTTAATACATTTTTATCAGATACTTAAGGTTCAAAAAATACATTTAACTTTTAAGATGGATTAAAATATTAATTGAAAATGAAGGTTAGAATAAAAGAATACATCACTTTTAATTTCTTTAAGAAAATAATCAATATTTGAACTCCAAATGAGGAAAGGACATTTTAAGCTTGAAATACAGAGTAGTTAAAATCAATAATGTTTCAATCCAATGAATGCTTATTAAGCGTCTAGACTGAGCTTCTAGATACTGGGGTTGAAAGAATAAAATGGCCATGAGATTCCCCACTCTCAGAGCTCTCTAATGAAGAAGAGACAAAATGTAATGAAATACAACAAAATCTAATAAAAAGTTAAATTCCGATTCAGAAAATTGCAAAAGAAGGATAAGTAATCAGACATGAGTGGGGCAGGGCTCCCTGGATGGTGTTGTCAGTGAACTTCTCCTTGCGGGAGACATTGGAGCTAAGGTGAGATGGTGAGGTGGAGTCGGTCACATAGAAAGTTAGAGGAAGAGCAAGTGCGAAGGCCACCAGGAGAGAAATGACCTGTGCCAAGAGGAGACGGGAGAGAAAACATGTGCCTGAGGAGTGGTGGTGCTGGACAGGGGCTCATGGGAAAGGTATCAGATGAGGAGAAGTAGAGACAGACCAGGTCACACCAGGCACCGGGTAAAGTTCTGACGTGCTCTGAGGCAATGAGAGACCACTTAAGAGTTTAAGCAAGGGAAGGATAATCTTATTTTTTATTCACAAAGGTATCTCTAGCATCCGTATGGTGAATGGAGTTGGGGGGTGGACAGGGTAAGATTGCACTAGAATAGAACAGTTAGAAGGCTGTTATAATTAGTGAGAGATGACGGGATGAGGGCTGGGCTGCTAGCACTAGAAAGGGAACCTCTCAACTTCAAGAGCAATTTGGAGGCAGACCTGAAAAAAATTTGTGCATATGAGAAACAGGGAAAACAGAATGCAAGTTGTGATTTTACAGAATATCCTTTATTTTGTGTGCGATGATATTACATGACTCTCTAGATAAGAGTCAACAATAATTTCACCAAAGCAAAAAGATGAACTTAGCAAAAATCATTTTAATTAAACATTGAAAGTAACTCAAAGTTTGCCAACGATGTCAAGCAAGAATTATTTCACAGAGAGCTTATGTTGTGGTCATTTGCTAACTCAGCTCCAAACAGATATAGGGAGGAGTGTAATAAATGGTATTGTGGAAGGGTAGACAGGCTCCCAGACTAAATTCTAAGCATTGCATTATGCAGTTCTTTAACCACTAATATTTATTCAAATATAATAATATATAATTTGGTTAATCGATGTGGAAACATTTAGTTTGGGCAATAAATGTATTGCTTAATACATTTTTACTTTTATTTTAAATGTCTAGACTATATTAGTGTTCCCTAAAGACTATTGAATGAGATCATCGAGTATACTTAATTTACATTTTAATGTGGCAAGAATTTTCACCATTGTGAAAATGATCCCCAATACATAAATTGATGATTATAGATAAATGTCAATTTTCCCCTTGAATATCCCTCCAGAACGATCCTCAGATTTATTACTGTAAATTCACTATACTTTACGTCTCATACTTTACAACTGAATCTACTTCAGTTTCTCCTTCAAAAGTATTCTCCTTTATTGTCTCTAAAGCCACAAAATCGAGGGGAATTTTGCCACTTTCAGAGAGCAATGAATCACTAGCCATCTCCACTTAACAGGAACATGTAGAGGAAAAATTTAGGGTGACAAACTCATCCCGGTTTGCTTGGGACTTTCCTGGTTTTAGCATTGGAGGTCCCATATTTCAGGAAACCCCTCAGTCCCAGGCAAGTCAGGATAGCTGCTTACGATAAATAGGGGTAAAAATGCATGCAATATCCAGAAAATACAGGATAGACAACTTCAGGATGTTACACGTTGACAGTTGTTCTATATGTTGTCTTAACCGAGAGGCTGTTTTTACACATTTCCAAACAAAACACAAAATTTTGCACTCAATTTCTGGCATGGTGTTCATAATGCAGGAACCAAGAGGTAAACACATTGTTGTAGGATGCCTCGGAGATCACTGGACTACCCTCGTAGACTCTTGAGAAAGTGAAGGTAAAACAAAACAAAAACAAAATACTGCCACTCCTTTATCTCCTCTCCAATACTTCTTATGATGACAATGTAGGAACCTGGTTTTTTAAGGTCATGCCCCAAGGTTAAAGCTGGATTCAATTTTAACAACACACCCGCCTTGCCTCTTCGAGTCCTATGACTTTAAGGCATTCAGTAAGCTGTACCTACCAGCTCACTGTAACCACTCTCAACCATCATTTCTCTCTTTTTAAAAAAGCATTCCTCCTTTTGTCTGAATCAAGGAGCTGCAGAATTAGCTCCCTTTGCTTCTGTTGCTGACTTTCGTTTCATTTTTCTCAAATGGAACAGGATCAAATAAGACATGTCATTTTTGTTAGCAGCGTTCTTGAATATCAGCAAGTCATAGTTAACATTGCTGACTACGAGCCTTTGTTTCAACCTTAAGAAGGGGCCACAGAGACTCCCGTGTGAAACTCCTGTACATACACAGGCCAGACACAGACCAAGCAAGGAAAGCTAAGAGAGGACTAACTAAACACAGTGTCAAATCTCAGGTTACGGACTCACGATGGCACTAAATATAGTGCCGTGATTTGTCTTTTGATATTCGGAATGCTTCTTAACACACATGCACTTTGCTTTTAATGGGTATTTTACTATGATTAATAAATGTCAGTTCAACGTGTTATCCTCACATAATAGCATATTCACAGACTTTATCTATGCCAAGGGTATTTTTATTAGACTTTATGTTTTAGAGAATTGCCGCACTGTTAACAATAGTTTCATGGTTTATGTATTTTGTAAGGCTCTTTTTTTTTGTTTTTTTTTTTTATGGGAATTCTCTGTGAACTCACAGGCATGTTTTCTTGATGGTAAAAAAAGGAAAGAAATATATACAGTAAGGCTCTGGGTTATGAACATTCAACTTACTGACAACTCAAACTTGCCCTTTAATGTTATGTAAATTTGCCCTCACTTTGAAATGTTTGAACCAACCCGGACTTGCAAAAAATTCTTCATCACAATCGCCTTCTCTTGCTACATGTGCAACTTTTAAGTCCTTGAAAGGGCTTCCAGCTTTTTGTTGCACTAAAAAACCAAAAAACCGAACCTGTTGCCGGAAAGTCAATTCTGACCCATAGAGACCCTATAGGACAGAGTAGAACTGCCCCATATGGTTTCTAAGGAACGACTAGTGGGTTGGAACAACCAATCTTTTGGTTAGCAGCTGTAGCACTTAATTACCATGCTACCAGGGCTCTTTCAGAGGAGTATACACATGTCGTGACTTACCTACAAAATCGACTTAAAAACGCACACAGGAGCAGATCTAGGTCATAACCCCGGGACCATCTGTAAGGGTTCTGAATAACGCTGGCATCGTTTCCCGAGTAAAATAATTTTAAGATTTGTTGCTAATAAAAACATCTTGATTTTTTAATATAGTGAAAGATGTTTCGGGTTGGATGATTTAATCAGGCTTCTACTATTTTCAAGTTCATATCACTTAAACATTATCCAGGATAATTTACACAGTATATTATCAAAGCTTATTACTCATAACAAGTGGATAATATTACCTCTAATAAAGGTAGAAAAAATGGTTAATTTTTGACAAGTGTTTTTAAAGATAAAAATCTCCCACTTGACATAAGACACTACACTTGTGTAATTTTAGCTTCATTTCCTGTCTTATAGCCAAAGTCCAGAAGTCTCAAATCACTTTTGTAGAGCTATTGCAGTAACTTGTAGAGTACCTTAGGTTGGGGAGAGATGACCTCCAAGTAGAGTTTCAGGCCACCCTCTTATGTCTGAAACAGAGAGCTCAGTCTACACACACACACACACACACACACACACACACACACCCCCGACACATACACGCACGCACACACATGTTCACATACAAGTATATATTTTTCTTTCTTAATACCAGCTTTCTTCCGAAGTTTTCATTTGAAGAATAGGTTTAAAAGTTAAGGAAAAAAAATTAAACAGCGGCATTTGATTACGATACCATAGTAAAAGCATTTGAATTTAAAAACTGTGAAATTTGTATTGACACAAATGGGTATGAATTATATCTATGATCTGTAGGCTTTTTAAAAATGTAAGTTTTTGTGGGCTTTTTTCTTCTCCTTTATAATTATTTATCTTGATTTTTCTAGAAATTTTCCTAAAGTGACATAGAAATTGCTTCTTCAATCTATGTAATTTTCTTTTACTTATGTGTTTATAAAATACTTACGTGTTTATACTTAAAAGAACTGATAACATAAAAAGATAGGTGTTTACACCAGTAAATATGAAATAAATAAATACAGACTTTGTGCCCTTGACCTGTTTCAATTTGTTCTGTGTAAGAACTATTGGACATGTGTCTTAGTTATCTAGTGCTACTACAACAGAAATACCACAAGATGATGGCTTTAACAAACAGAAAATTATTCTCTCTGAATTCAGGGTGAATTCAGGGTGCCAGCTCCAGGGGAAGGTTTTCTCTCTCTCTGTCAGCTTTAGGGGAAGGTCCTTGTTATCAACTTTCTGGGTCTAGGAGCTTCTCAGTGCAGGGACCCCAGGTCCCAAGGACGTGCTCTACTCCTGGCTCTTTTTCTTGGTAGTAACAAGGTCTCTCTCCTCTCTGCTTGTTTTTCTCTTTTATATCTCAAAAGAGATTTACTCAAGACAGAACTCATTCTGTATAGTGTGTCCTGCCTCATTTACATAGCCAAAAAAAACAAAAGCCCATTGCCGTGGAATCGATTCCGACTCCTAGCGACCCTATAGGACAGAGTAGGACTTCCCCACAGGGTTTCCAAGGAACACCTGGTAGATTCAACCTGCTGATCTTTTGGTTACAGTTGTAGCTCTTAGCCCCTCCGTCACCAGGGTTTCCCGTGAACGTCATAGACTTTAGAATTTACAACACATAGGAAAATTACATCAGATCCTAAAATGTAGAAGAACTACACAGTACTGAGAATCATGGCCTAGGCAAGCTGACACATATTTTGGGGGGACACCATTCAATCCATAACAGCATGTTTTAAACTTGTCCATTAATGCCACATAAGAATATGTGTAATAAGTATAAGCCACCAAATATTTTTTATGGTATTTTATCATTAGCCTTTCATTCTACATCATGAGGAAGAAGCCATAATTTAAATGATAATGTGAAAGCCCGTTCAATATGTTTATTCAAATTTGCAAGGCCAAGTTGATCTGCGTAAACTTGTCTGACAAATTCAGACACAAATGATCATCACTGCTCTCCAATTTTCAAAGTCCTTATTTCTCATATTGATAGAATGCTTCATAGTTACAAATATCCTCACACATGTTCTCATATAATTTTTATCCAAAATAGATAGGGTAGTTTTTTTTTCCCCCTCTCCCTCTCTGTTCATTTTACACTTGTGAAAAATGGGACTTCACGAATAATAACTGAGGCTCAGTAAGTTATGAATCTAGTTAATTCTTCTGGCTCTGTATTTAGCCTAATTTACATACAGTGGCACTCTTATGTATTATTAATACCACGTGAATTTATTATACAAAAAAAAAATTGTTGCTGTCAAGTCAGTTCCGACTCATGGCAACCCCACGTGTTACAGAACACAACTGCTCCACAGGGTTTTCTTGGCTGTAATTTTTCTAGAAGCAGATCTCCAGGACTTTCTTCAGAGACACCACAAGGTGGGCTCAAACCATCAAGCTTTGGATTCATAGTAGAGTGTAAACTGTTTGCGTCACCCAGACACCATATTTATTTTACAGATAAAATTGGAATTTCATGTCTACAATAGATCCTTTAGAGGAGAGACTCTTAAACCCTCCAGTAGCTTTTATGATCCCTGATACATCTGAGGCATCTTGCAACAGAACTGATATGAATCAAAACTAAATATTGAATTTACTAACACAGGCTATTCATTGACTCTATGTGAAGTACAAGAAAAAGGTTTTAAAAAAATAATAAAGCAGAGATTTTTAACTTTTAAGAGACTAAAGCACTAGGTATGACTGCCATGGAAGCAGCAGTCAACAGTCAAGAAATCAAATGAGCATTGCATTGGGTAAATCTGCTGCAAAAGACCTCTTTAAAGTGTTAAAAGGCAAAGCTGTCACCTTGAAGACTAAGATGTGCCTGACCCAAGCCATGGTATTTTCAATCGCATCATATGCATGTGAAAGCTGGACAATGTATAAGGAAGACGGAGGAAGAATTGATGGCTTTGAATTGTGGTATTGGGGAAGAATATTGAATATACCATGGACTGCCAAAAGAATGAACAAATCTGTCTTAGAAGAAGTACAACCAGAATGCTCCTTGGAAGTAAGGATGGCGAGACTGCGTCTTACATACTTTGGATATGTTGTCAGGAAGTATCAGTCCCTGAAGAAGGACATCATGCTTGGTAAAGTACAGGGTCAGCGGAAAAGAGGAAGAGCCTCAACGAGATGGATTGACATAGTGGCTGCAACAATGGGCTCAAGCATAACAAGGATTGTAAGGATAGTGCAGGACCAGGTCATGTTTCGGTCTGTGGAACATGGGGTCACTATGAGTTGGAACTGACTCGGCAGCACCTAACAACAATAACAACATGAAAATAATTGACCCAGCTAGGCCTCAATTTTACCATTTGATGAAAGTCAGATTCTTTGGAAAGCCCATTATAAGGTGAAGATTTGTATGCAGGACGTTGTTGAGAGAGCTCTTGGGTTGACCACCGCTCAGTATTGAGGTTATAGGACTGGGCAGAGGGAGAAGTTTGACTGAGGTGCTGTCACAGCAGGCCTTGGCCACAGGGAACTTCCTGGAGTTGGAATGGCTGTTCTGAGTTTTCCACTTTGGACATAGGGAATGGGTCTTTATACCCCACGCCAACAAAACATTGAATTCGGTCTACTCATCCTATCTCCTCTCCACATGGAAAAACCCTTGACCAAGGATGCTACTTCGGTGGCACTCAATTCCCTAACAGAACCAAGAGCTGAGTGTCAGCCAGCATCATTCACACTAACTGGCAGAATAAATGTCCTAAATGGAAAATAATGGACAACACCCCACAGCCTTCATTGTTCCCAATCAATGAAAGAAGTGATCATTAAAATACTCCTCTGCCCAATGAAACTTTGCCTCATTAGACCTATATAAAATATGCCCACATGTGGAGTGTGTATGTAATAATTGCTCACTTCCATCAAAAAGTTCCCTGGGTGGTACCAATGGTTCATGTTTGGTTACTAACTGAAAGGTCAGAGGTTTGAATCCATCCAGCAGCATTGTGAAAGAAAGTCCTAGTGATCTATGTCTGTAAGAAGATAAAAAAATAGCCATTGAAAATCCTATGGAGTACAGTTCTACTCTAAAACACATGGGTTTGCCATGAGTCGGAATCGACTCAACACCAATTTTTCTCTTAACTTCTATTTAGCACTTGTGCATTGAGCACTTTATATAGATAATTTTATTTAATCTTTACAAAAACCTTAGAAGGTATTGTTGACGTTAGGTGATGTCAAGTTGATTCCAACTCATAGTGACCCTATGTACAACAGAACGAATCACTGCCCAGTCCTGCACTATATTCACAATCTTTGTCATGCTTGAGCCCATTGTTGCAGCCACTGTGTTAATCCATCTCACTGAGGATCTTCCATTCTTTTGCTGACCCTCTACTTTACCAAGTACAATGCCCTTCTCTAGGGTCTGGTCCCTCCTTATAACATGTCCAAAGTATATAAGATGAAGTCTTGCCTCCTTTCTAAAGAGCATTCTGGCTGTACTTCTTCCAAGACAGATTTGTTCATTCTTTTGGCAATCCATGGCATGTTCAATATTCTTTGCCAACACCATAATTCAAAGGTGCCAATTCTTCTTCAGTCTTCCTTATTCATTGTCCAGCTTTTGCATAAATACAAGGTGATTGAAAATACCATGACTGGGATCAGATACACTTTAGTTCTCAAAGTGACATCTTTGCTTCTTAGCACTTTCAAGAAGTCTTTCACTACCTTAGACGGTAGCCACTATTAGTTTTGTTGTTGTCGTTGTTCACAGATGAGGAAAGAAGTGTGACATATTTGAGAAGTTGAACAAAGGTCAAAGTGGTTGAAGCTGAAACAATGATGGGAAGAGTGGAATGTGATAGAGGTTTGTGAGGCAGGCTGAGGACCTGCAGGCAGGGCCTGGTAGGGTGAGAATTTTACCAATAAATAACATGATATGCCAAAGAGTCTCAAATTCTGCTTGTATCTAACTCCTCTTCCCTACCAAATTTGGGGAAGGTTTCCAGTAATATAAACCGCAGATGGTTAAAAAAAATCTTCATCTTCATTTGAAAAAGTTCTGGGATTTAGATAGCTAACTCTCCTATAAAGATGCAGCCCAATAAAAAATGTCAAATTTGAAATAAAAATAAGTGATATGCATATTAGAGCCCTGGGTGGCTCAGGTTCGTAGTGGTTAAGAGTGATTATGAGCTTGGCTGCTAACCAAAAGGTCAGCAGTTCAAATCCACCAGCCACTACTTAGAAACCTTATGGGGCAGTTCTACTGTATCCTGTAAGATTACTATGAGTTGGAATTGCTTCAATGGTAACGAGTTTGTTTGTTTTGGTTTTACTAACCTGAAGTTTGGCAGTTTGAACCCACCCAGTGACACCACAGGAGAAAACCCTGATGATCCACTTCCATAAAGATGACAGCTAAGAAAAACCTGCGGAGCAGTTGTATTCTGTCACATATGGGATTACTGTGAGTCAGAATTGATTTTCTGACAACGGGTTAATAGGGATATTTATTTCATTTGAAATTAAAATAAATAAATTGTATCTCCATTTTGAAACAGTAGTCTTGCTATACCTTCTGCAGTTAACCACCCCCCCCCAAAAAAAAACCCACTGCTGTTGAGTTGATTCTGATTCACAGTGACACTATAGGACAGAGTAGAACTGCCTCATAGGGTTTCCAAGGAGTGGCTGGTGGATTTGAACTGCTGACCTTTTGGTTAGCAGCCAAACTCTTAACCACTGCACCACCAGGGCTCCTTCTTCAGTTAGTAAAGCTGTTATTAACAGAGAAACGAGGAGTCGAGAAAAGCACTAAATGAATTGTTTTCTTTCTACTATTGAATAGAAGGGACTTACGCAGCTACAATGATTCTCATCCATGAGGAAACTTGAGACCAAATGCCTGTCTGGTCTTTAAGCAGAATTATGAATAATAAAGTAGCATTTCTTCTGTCTTCCAGTCTTTCTCTTCTCAGGAAAACTTAGGACGCTTCTTTGTAGTTTATCCACTAAATCTAATCACTCAACATGTCCTACTGATTCGACCCAAATAGTCATTCTCATTCCGTCTCCATTGTTGACATCTTGGTAATAAGCTATCACCCTCTGCCTCTTGGACTACTGAAACTTTCTCCTCGTCTTCTCTCTGCTTCTAGCCTTTCCTCCCTACAATTCACTCCATACCCAGCCACAAAGATAATCTTTTAAAAACAGTATGTCAGGTGGCACTACCCTATCACTTACGATCCTCTAATGGTTTCCCTTAACATCTATAAATACCAAACTTCTTACTATGGTCTACAAGGCATGGTGGACCTGACTTAGTCTGCACTTCAGACACCATTTTGTGTCATGGTCCCCAGGGCTCACTAAACCCTACCTACTCTGGGCTCATCTTCCTAAAATAGGCCACAATACCTCCTGCGTTGGGTCCTTCGCTTATTCCCTATGCCAGCAACATCCATCCAGGTGCTTTGTAAGGCTGGCCCCACTGGCTGTTGTCATTCAGGCCGCAGCTCAAATGTCTCCTTCTCAGAGATGCCTTTTCTGAAATTTTCTAAATTACCCAACATTTCTCAGTCCTTTGATTGCGTTGCCTTTTTTCCCCCCAATATCTCCATAGTATTTATCACTCTCTGAAATAACTTATTAAATACTTATTGTCTGTTACTCAAAGAGAACCGGAAGTTATGTGGGATTAGGAATAGGTAGTATGTTTTATTCATCACTACATCCACAGGGCTTGAATCAGTGTCTGGAAGATAATAGAGCTTTACTAATACTAACCATATTTTTAGTAAGTAAATGAGTAAAAAACGAGTTAAAAATAAACAAATGATAACAGCAAAACAAAACCATTGCTGTCGAGTCGATTCTGTCTGGTGGTAAGCCCATGTGTTACAGGGTAGAACTGCTCCATAGAGTTTTCTTGGCTATAATCTTTACAGGAGCGGATCAGCAGGCCTTTCTCCCATGGCACCACTCGGTGTGTTCAAACCACCAACTGTAGGTTAGTAATAGTGCTACCCAGGAACCTTTAAATGACTGAATAATCAGAGAGCTAAAGGATCCTGCTTTGCACAAGATGATCAGTTTTTTTAAGTAAAGATGTATTGAAGCAATCCAGATGATGTTGGGATTCTCATCGTCGCGACAGCTAAGGACAATTGACAAAAACCTCACTTGGTTCTCTGGTCTGAGATGCTTAAATCTTTCCCTAGGGATTACACTCATTTGATCAAGCTTCTACAGCTGAAATGTTTCTCTTTTTCTTTGTTCCAAATTTAAAAACCCATTGTCCTCAAGTTGATTCCAACTCACAGCGTCCGTATAAGACAGAGTGGAACCGCCCCAGAGGGTTTCCAAGGCTGTAATCTTTATGGAAGCAGACTGCTGCATCTTTCTCCCATGGAGCTGCTGGCGGGTCCAAACCGTGGACCTTTTGGTTAGCAGCCGAGCACTTAACCACTGGGCACCCAGGGCTCTTTTGTTCCAAACTACCCAGGTGTGAATATCAGTTTCCACAAGAAATACATTCACAAAAAGCATTACTTGCCTTTGTGTATTAAACTGCAGAAGATTACATAGTGGAGTTTTTTTTTCAAACTATGACTTGATGGATCATAAAACAAATTTCTCAAGACACAGCCAGCTATAAAACAAAAAAGGAAAGAAGGATAATAGCATGGGAAACATGTAACTGCATAACACATAGTATGAGTGTGTAAGTACTGTTTTCTAAGGCACTTGTTTGAAAGTTACACGTGGGTGCGTATTCCCAATGGCAATGTGGTATCAATGTCTTATTACTGGTTACAGTGAAAATGCGTAAAAGTCACTTCTGTGGAGAGATTGCATGTCATGTCCAGGCTTCTCCCACCCTCCTGGTTCCACTCGTGCTGCTCCTTCCCTCCAGTATGACGGATTAAAATAGGAAGCAGTACCCCCACTGTGATTACAGCCACCACCGCCATGGTGCTAACAATGCCCCAGCTTCATTTGGGTGGACATGCTTCCCCTGCTCTCAAGCCTGGCTCCAGCTGTCTCTTCAAGCACAGAGAGGAGAGGGCCTGTCTCTGCTTCTCCTCTGGGTAGCTCTGGTAATGACATGTTGACTAGCTCTTAAAAAAAAAAAAAAAAAAAAATTTTTCACCTTCCTTTAAATCTGTTGTAGAGTGACAGTTTTGTAAGTCACCATGCCAGAGTGATGCTTTTGTTAATTCCTGTTTATAGGATTTTTTTTTTTTTTTTTTGAGAGGATTGGTTTGAAAGGGTTTCAGGAATAAGAACCAGGCCCACAGAATCCTGGGTTTGAGACTTGGGGAATAGGAAGACCCCAATTTATGCCAATTTTAAGGAGAAAACAAACATCGCCATGGTGGCAGTTCCCCTTAGAGGGAGAAAGGAGCCTTTGATCAGAAGATACACAACAGGAGCTGTGCTGTTTTCCCAAACTTAAGTTTTTTTTTTTTTTTTTTAAGCACTTGGCTGGAAGGGTCTCAGGGCTCTGCACCGCATTCTTCTAAAAACTCTTGCTCACTTTGACAGCCGAAATAAACTATTTTTGGCAAACTTAAAGCTTTTCAGAACATGCAGTCACATTATTTAGACTTGACTAAGCTTCTCTTTTTTTTTTCTCTTTCTTTTCTTTATTTCTTTTTCTGTCTTTGTTCTTTTTCTTTCTTCCTAAAAATGTGTATAAAATGTTAATTCTCTTTTCACAAACCTCACAATGATCATTTGTTAAACATTGGATTTATGTGTTAAATTCTTTAAATTCCTTAGAAGTCAAATATTAAAGTAAAATCAATGCAGAATTATATAGCATAGGTCAGAAAGGGATTTGGTAATAGCTGGACTGCAGTTTTTCTTCCCACCCTCAAGTAAGAACGCCTCTGGTTTATGAGAACTAAATGAAAAATGCATTCTTTTGTGGTTTAAATCTAAGTGATTAAAAAAAAAAAATCAGTCTTTTCCCAAAATATAAATGACATAATAATCAAACACAAAAAATTTGTTGGGTAAATAAAGCCCTTTTCATAAATTTACTGGATTCCACCCCTCATCTGCTGAATAAAAAGTGTTTACTATAATGATCCTTATCACCCAATAGAAAAAAAAGTGTCTTTTAAAAAAATGTTTTAATAGTCTGTAACCTGGTTAAATGGTCACTAATAAACATTAGAGTCAGAAAATCTTAAAATGGACTAAACAAGACGGAGAAAAGGAAAGGGAAAAAAAGACCCAAACTCAGAGCTTTCAAAATAGCTTAGAATTGATGCAGAAAAATGTTGACCTCGGTCACTGCCTTGGGTGGTGTTCAAGGAGAACAGGTAATGAGAGAAATGCCAATATCAGAAGCATGTATTTTCTCACTACCTGGTGGCTAATGTCCCCATGTAGCGGTTACAGAATTGAAGCACTTATGACCTGTTCCTGCAGGATGGAGTCACTCAGCCCAGCCATTTCACTTAGAGCCACTGACCCAAGCAACTCCACAAAGCACCCATAAAGTGAAGCTACTTTAATTTAAGAGAAATAATTCCTTTTCTAATTTATGATACTCATTTCTTCCAGTAATTTGTTTGCTAATATGTCAGCCATTGATAGACGACAGTGAAGGAGAAATATGTTTTCCAGAGTGCTCTTCATTAAATCCTAGTGGCCCACACACTGCAACTGTAGCTTTCTTCATTATTCAATAGCAGTTCCATATCCCATGTGTGTGACTTTCATTATTACAGATGATTTTTCCTTAGGATGTGTGATTTAATTTTCATGCCTGAATCTAAATCAAAATCCTCAGCTATTTAGAAGCTCTCTGGTGTAATAAGAAAGCAAGGCTTATTTTGCTTTTGTGCTTGAGAATGTTTTGCTCTTTTTCTAAATTATGATAAAAATCAATATGAACAAAAGGATGGTGAATATTGGGTCGAAGGTTTTCCTTTCTGTAAATAAATATTTCCAAAAACAAGGTGGTCACTGCTTGGTAGCTTCCTAACTCTTTGTGGATAGGATCATGTAGTAATGTTTTCATCTGAGAGGCAGTTGTACTCCTAAGACATTTCCTTTTGGAATATTTCACAAGCTTTGTGGTTGAAAATAAGTGCGTTATCCGCTACAGTTCTTTTCATTCCTGACTTTCTCATGCACACAGTACCCTCCTTCAGTGCTGGTATCCTCAGAATGCTAGCAAAAAAAAAAATTAAAGCATTCGCCAGGCTGGATTTTTTCCAAGACAAGCCATGATCTAATAGAGCAAATTATTTTCTTTGTTTCCACTGGGAAGCCAGTATGTTAAAAGCCATCTCCCCAGCCCACCTGCAGAAAATCCAGGCACCAGCAGGTGGAATGGCTCTAACTGCTTGGCAGCTGGGGCCCAACTCCCTCTTGCCCACAGAGGGCCCACGTGTGCCAGCGTGAGGTAGACCCAGTTCATTCATCTCGGAGGAAGTTTTGGAATTAGTGTTTAATGAAAGGCATGATGAAAGCGTGTCTCATTTCACAAAATTTAAATTTTAAATATGAAACTGGAGCTGGGGGAAGTACCAGCTTAAACCGTTAGCTTCAAAATCCAGCCACGAGGCAAAAAAAAAAATGAAATCGAGTAAGGCATTTTTACATTAAAAGTAATAACATTATTACCATGAGTTCCATGTTTTGTATCTACATACCAATTGTTGATGTTTTCCTTCTTTTTAAGAAGCACCTTCCATTCATTATATGTGTAAAAATAAAGACGGAGCTGTTTCATGCCAGCTCCTGGTTTGTCCAACCAGTAATTTTTCCTCTGTGCCTTACACTCCTCCCCGTGAATCTCTTCCTACCCTCTGGGCTCCCACCTGGGAGTCCTGGACACAGCCTGTGCCAGGCCTCTGCTTCCTGCCTCCTGGCCGTGAGCACTAGGGGAGAGAGAGGGACCATCCTTCCTCTTCCTCTGCCCCCTTTTTACAACCAAAATATATTTGCAATTCAAGACCTGAGTAGTTTCTTAAAAGAAAACTTTTAGATGGGGTCAAAAGCAGACCTTTTAAACAGCTGAGTGTTTCCATCACAAATATTACAGGGGGAAAAAGAAGTCAGGCATCAGTAAATTCTGATATATTTCAGTTAGGATGAAGTCAAGTTCTATGACAAGTTAGTTTTAATTTACTCATGTGCTCTTAGTTTCCATCAAGTCAACTTCGATTCATGACAACCTTATGTACAGCAGAGCAAATGTTGCCTGGTCTCACATCATGCTCAATGGCCACCATGTTTGAGTCCATTGTTGCAGGTATTGTGTAGTGCCTTCCAACTTATGGGGCTCATCTTCTAGCACTTTATCAAATAATTTGTTGTGATTCATAGCGTTGTCATTTGCTAATATGCAGAAGTAGATTGGCAGACCTTTTTTTCCTAGTCTGTCTTAATTTGGAAGACCTGCTGAAACCTGTCCAACATGAGTTACCTTGCTGGTAGTCGAAATACTGGTTGGATATCTTCCAGCATCTTAACAACATGGAAGCCACCACATTATGGCAAACTCACAGGCAGTGTCTCTGTTGTTGTTGTTGTTAGGTTCCAATTCATAGCCACTCTGAATACAACAAAATGAAACACTGCCCGGTCCTGTGCCATCCTCACGATTGCTGTTATGTTTGAGCCAATTGTTGCAGCCACTGTGTCAATCCATCTCTTTGAGGGTCTTCCTCTTCTTCACTCACCCTCTACTTTACTAGGCATGATATCCTTTCCCAGGGACTGGCCCCTTCTGATAACCTGTTCAAAGTATGTGAGGTGTAGTCTCACTGTCTTTTTCACTTCAGTTTAGTAAGTAAACCCGTGTTTAACTTGCTTGTTGGATAATCCACCCCTGACTGAAACAGTGTGAATGTTCCTTGCTTCCCTTAAAAAACTACAAAAATATTGGCTGTCGGTGCTAGAGGTTATGTCTTTACTGAGTAAAGATATTGACTGCAGCCTCATAAGACAAAAAGGTTTAAGGTACTGAGTTTACCATATCTATGTCCCTTCATTTGTTAGGTCGTGACATAGCTGACGTGGTTGGCACCAGGCAGTCAGAGACTAAGAATACTCTATACCTAATGATAAACATTCCAGACCTGAATAAAGATGTTTATTCATTTATTTATGCCCTACCTCCCACCGAATGTCTAAAATTCACAAGTACGTGAATTTGGATTCTCACCCCTGATTTTCCCCTTTTTAATGATGATTGACTTGTTTATTGCCTTTCAGGTTGCTAGGACTCGGAATCGACTCAGCAGCACACAACAACACTGATTGGTGAGAAACTTTTAAGAGTCACTCACATGTTTTCTCTCAGTGATGTAACCCAAAGTCTCTCCCTTCATATACTAATTTAGAAAAACAAAATCTGACCTACCTGGAGCACATTCGATTAACCCTATAATAGAGAATGGCCTTCATAAAATCATTAAGCTTTTGAATATTACAGAGAGTTGATACAAAAAAGGGCTGTGTCAAGAATATTGATGCTTTCCTTTTCTGTAAACTACTTTTGAAGACATTTCCCACTGTACTCTTCAGGGCCTAATATAAAGGCCTATGGTGACAAATCCCTTTAAAGATGTAAAACGAAAACCCACTGCCATCCAGTTGATCCCAACTCATAGTGACTCTGTAGGACAGAGTAGAACTGCCCCATAGGGTTTCCAAGGCTGTAAAGCTTTACGGAATCAGATTACCACATCTTTTTCCCACAGAGCAGCATGTGGGTTTGAACTGCCCACCTTTCAGTTAGCATCCAAGAGCTTTAACCACTACACCAACGGTGTCTCTTTTAAGTATACAGTCCCAGGGAAATATAGTCTCTTTTGACATAACTGGCTTATTTTGTATATTTTGTATTTAGTAATGGTTAACCCCAGAGAGTGCAATGCCTTTTTTGTTCATTTTTTTTTTTTTTCACCTTAACTAATAGGAGTCTCCATGGTAAACTGGACATTTCATTGAGTACTAATAGCATAGAAATGTGGCATTTTCCCTTCTATTTAACAGAGATTTATAAATTTTGAGAACTCTTGATTATGTAACTCTAAAACCGAAGAAACTCTTACTTTTCTTTTCCTGCTGAGGCATTTTTGTAAATGGAGTTGGTTGACAGGTGATCTATAGGCATCATTCAGAAACACAGAGCAGAAGAAATACAAAATTGGGGTCAGGTGAAATGATTTTATTCCTCAATGGTTAGGCTTAATGCAGTATAGCACAAACATGCTCAAACATATAACCAAAGTGACATAATAGTAGGCATGAAAAAAGTCATCTGAACAAACGTTCCTTCCACCAGTTTCTTGGTATCTCAGAGTCCCTGACCATTCCCTGATCCTGTCTCTTGTGTGCTCCGTCTCATTCTCTCTCTCCCCCACTCCTTATCGGTGGAGTTATCAGATAAAGTACCTTATTACAAGCCATATAACATTTATAGCATATATTGAGTTCAGTTCAAGGGCATTTTACTACCCACTTAGCTCATCTGAGGCTTTGAGGGAGAAAGAATGAGGGCTTTGGGCTCTTCGTGTTTTATCTTTGCAAGCTTTGTCAGGGCTTTCAGAATACATCATATCTGTAAGGCAACACCCTGTCCTTGTTTCTGCACATTGTTGTGTACAGGGCTCAGAACTGCCATTTCACATCACAGTACATTGATTTTTAATGCTCTTCTAATTTAGGCTAAAGATGTAGAAATCTTAGTTCAGTTCGGTTGCGTGCTGACCTGCATTTGAACTTCCTCTCAGCTGCCCTGGGGTCCCTATCAAAAATGTTTTAAGCTATACAATTTGGATGAAGCAATCACAAAATAAAACAATGTGTTTTATTATGATTACTATTTGAATCACTGGAGTCAGTCAATAATAATTAGAGAATTGGGGGATGGCTGTAACTCTGCTGGAGTTAAGGAGACACACACTCTTGTTCTCTTTGGTCTTATGCGCTCTTTGGAAATATTTGCTTTTATTTCTTCTACTCGGAGATTGCTCTTGTTTTGTCTTTTGGGGGATAACATTGAGCTAAGCGCACTGCCCTGAATAGCACAAATGAATCGCAGTGGTGCCACTCAGGTTTTTTGTGGGATTTTACGCATGAGATTATTCTAAGAAAGTAGAGCAATGCAGTGGCCAATGGCAGAGACATATCCAAAGAGACAGTTTTGGAACTTTAAAAGGGGAAAAGTTCAGTAAGCTTACAGTGTCCACTCTTAGTAGAGTTTGAAAAAGGGTGGGGTGGAGGGAGGAAGCTTGTAGAAAGCTTTCTACAACCCCAGGAGCAACAACATATGTAGAGACAAGTGTTTTCAACTTCGCTAAGTGTCTTCTTTTAAATATATACCAAACCAAAACCAAACTCACTGCCATTGAGCCGATTTTGACTTATAGCGAACCCAGAGGACAGAGTAGAACTGCCCCATAGAGTTTCCAAGGAGCGCCTGGTGGATTCGAACTGCTGACCTTTTTGTTCACAGTTGTAGCTCTTAACCACTACACCACCAGGATTTTCTTTTAAATATATAACTGTAGTTACATCAGCTGACGTGGTAAATTCCATTTTTTCTGTTATGACTCTGCCATCCTCCAAGCAAAGTAGTTCCGTGGGGTAAAGTAGAATAAAAATGTTCTTGAGATAAAACAATTCTAATCAATATACATTACATGGCAAGAACAATTTTTTTTTTTTAATTTGAGAAACGCTTTATTAAGTTCCACTCTGTAGCAATAAAAAACTGTAAATTATAAATTTTCCTTTCAATTGTTATCTTCTTGTTTTATATGCTATATACTTATTAGGAGCCCCTGGTGGTGCAGTGGTTAAAGCACTCAGTGGCTAACGGAAGGGTTATTACTTGATGGTGCTTAAGGCGAAGCAGAAAGATTCATTCAAAAGAAACATTCCCCCTCCCCCAAATCAAATCAAGTCAAAACACTCTATTACAAAATATGCCTATTGTTCATCTTTTCCCCTTTTTGGTATTAAATAAGAAGTTAGGATACGCTTTCATGGCAACATGTGCATTTGTGGTGTCTAACTGACACATTTGAAAATTATTGTAAAATTTATGTTTTCTTTATTGAGGTATAAATCATGTATAACAAAATGCACTGTATTTAGTTCCATGAGTTTTGACAACTGAGTATTCCGCTGTACCCCACCGGAATGAAGGTCGAGGATAGTTCCATCATCCAGGAATGTTGCCTTGGGACCACTTAGGAGTCAATCTCCCAGCTCCACCATCTATTCTGTTATATGTCACCGAGATTGGTTTTGCTTGTTCTTGGACATCATAAAAATGGAATCACCGTATGTGTATATATTTTTTTCACTCCTGGCTCTTTTGCTCAGTGTAATGTTTATAAGATTTATCCATGTTTTTTACAGTATTAGTATTTAATTATTATTATTATTTTTATTGCTGAGTGATATTTATTGTACGTATGCAGCACAATTTGTTTATCCATTTACAAACTGATGAACATGTTGGTTGTTTCCAATTTGGTGCTAATATGTGCAAGGTTATAATGAATGTTCAAAGTGACATCTTTGCTTTTTAACATTTTAAAGGGGTCTTTGGCAGCAGATTTGCTACATACAATATGCTGTTTGGTTTCTTGACCGTTGCTTCCACGGGCATTGATCGTGGATCAAAGTAAAATTAAATCCTTGATAACTTCAATCATTTTTCCATTTATCGTAATGTTTCTTATTGGTCGGATTGTGGGGTTTTTGTCTTCTTTATGTTGAGCTGTAATCCACACAGAAGGCTGTAGTCTGATCTTCATCAGTAAGTGCTTCAAGTCCTCTTTACTTTCAGCAAGCAAGTTTGTGTCATCTTATTGCAGATTCTAGTGAATCTTTCTCCAATCCGGATGCTGCATTCTTCTTCATATAGTCCAACTTCTTGGACTATTTGTTTAGCAAACAGATTGAATAAATATGATGAAAGGATACAGCCATGACACATACATTTCTGGATTTTAAACCACACAGTATCCCCTTGTTGTGTTCAAACTACTTCTTGGTCTATGTACAGTTTCCACATGAGCACAATTAAGTGCTCTGGAATTCCCATTCTTTGCAACGTTATCCATAATTTGTTATGATCCGCACAGTCAAATGTCTTCGCATAGTCAATAAGACACAGGTAAACATCCTTCTGATATCCTCTGCTTTCAGCCAGGATCCATTTGACATCAGCAATGATATCCCTCTTTCCAAGTCCCCTTCTGAATACGGCTTGACTTTTTGACAGTTCCCTGTTGATACACTGCTGTAACAATTTTTGAATTATCTCCAGCAAATTTTTTTTTGCATGTGATATTAATGATATTATTTGATAATGTCTAGATTCTGTTGGCTCACCTTTCTTCAAAATGGGCACAAACATGAATCTCTTTCAGTTGTTTGGCCAGGTAGCTCTCTTCCAAATTTCTTGGCATAAACAAGTGAGCACTTCCAGTGTTGCATCTGTTTGTTGAAATATCTCAGTTGGTATTCTGTCAATTCCCAGGGCCTTGTTTTTCACTAAACCCTGGTGGAGTAGTGGTTAAGTGCTATGGCTGTTAACCAAGAGGTTAGCAGTTAGACTCCGCCAGGTGCTCCTTGGTGAGTCGAAATCAACTAGCTGGCAGTGGGTTTTTTTTTTTTTTTTTGGTTTGGTTTGGTTTTCACTAATAGCTTCAGTGCAATTTGGACTTCTTCCTTCAATATCATTGGTTCTTGATCATATGCTACCTCCTGAAATGGTTGAAGGAGTGCTGGTTGTCCGTTGGTTAAGAGCTTGGCTGCTAACCAAAAGGTTGGCAGTTTGAAGCCACCAGCTGCTCCTTGGAAATCCTATAGGACAGTTCTACTCGGTCCTATAGGGTACCTATGAATCAGAATTGACTCATCAGCAACGGGTTTGGTTTTTGGTTTTGAAATGATTGAATGTTGACCAATTCTTTTCCATTAAGAATTCATTTCTATTTCATTTCATTTCTAAATCATTAGGGCCAACACTGCTTAGAGGAGGCAGCTCTTTCCCTACCATATTTTGAGTGCCTTGCAATCTGACAGGCTCATCTTCCAGCACTATTGTCAGACAATGTCCTGCTGCTATTCATAAGGTTTTCACTGGTCAGTTTTTTTCAGAAGGAGATCACTAGGTCCTTCTTCCCAGGCTGTCTTAGTCTGGAAGCTCTGCTGAAACCTGTCCACCATGGGTGACCCTGCTACCATTTGAAATACTAGTGGCGTAGCTTCCAGCATCACAGCAACACATAAGCCTCCACAATACAACTAAGTAACAGAAACTAAAGCTAACAGGTGACTAAAGCAGTTAGTTATACTTAAGAAGTTGTTCTCCAGTTGTTTTTAGCTACTATCTAGTAATGTTTGCCTAACAGTGATCAGGTTAATCACATAACTTTTAATGTCAAGAGCAATACAGAACATGTCAAATGGCAAACACTAGAGAGTATATTTATTTAAATTGCACATTATTCACATCATATATTTAAGCATACCTGCTGATATATTTAGGTCTTCTGTTAACAGTCTATCTTGCTTTCCTTGGGTACTACTCCAAATCACAATTAGCTTGACAAATTCTCAAAACAAAGGGGAAAAAAAAACAACAAACTGTTATTGCATTCATTTTAAAAAGATCATTTTGCATGAAAACTGTTATTTCAAATTGAGAATAAAATACAAGTTTTACTAAGATATTAGTCAATAAATCATTTTGTAAAAAAATAGTTCTATTTTTGTGAAATAATTGGCAATTTCTTTGAGAATTTTGCCTGCTAGAAATCATAAGGGAAGAGCAAATATCTTGGAAACCTCCAGTATATACATGGTCTTAGTCAAAATGTACATCTAAGTTGAAAAGTTCAGAATAAGGCCTCGAGCATTTAGTGATATCACTGGTGGAAATACCACTTCATCAGTTTTAAGAGTATATTCATTTTTCTCTCTCTTTCTTTTTTTACAAGTTGATAGCACGTCAGTTACATCTAGCAACTCAATTATTTTTTAAGGAAAAAAATCCCTGAAATATTTCTATTTTTATGACAATGTGACTCTTGCAAAGGACCAATTTATAGCAATATTATACCAGTACAAAGATAAGATCTTATTTTAGACATTTTACAGATGTGGATTTAAACGATGAATTAATATAATATTCAAGTACTGAATTAACTTATTTATATATACCACTTTATATTCTCTCTGATGACATTTTTACTAGGGTTGGGTTAATTTTCTAAGTAAGAAAGCAAGTAGGGAATTTTATGGGAATATCTTAAATATTAGTTAGCATTATATACTTCACAAGACACTTGCAAAACTATAAAATGTACAATAAAACTGTATTATGTTATCAGTACTCAATTTCAAAGTGTGAAAGATTAGATTGCAATGAGGTATATGATACCAAACATATCCAATGTAAAAAAAAAAAATCTTTGCCAAAATATTTGTAGTATTGGACAATTTGATGATCATAAAAATATTTTTATTAACCTTATAGTCATTAAAACTCTGAAAAACCTGAAGCTGGTGGGAGCCATTTTTCTACTTCTGTATATCATATTCCCATTGCCTAATTAAAAAAAAAAAAAAATTTTTTTTTTTTTTTAATATATATGTGAAAGTTGGCTAATGAAGAAGACAGAAGTAGAAATGATATGTTTGAATTGTGGTTTTGGCAAAGAATTTTGAATATGCTTTGGACTGACAACAGAATGAACAAATGAGTGTTAGAAAAAATACAACCACAGTGTTCCTTTGAAGCAAAGATGTTGAGAAGTCTACTCACTTACTTAGACACGCCATCAGGAAAGACCAATCACTGGAAAAGGACATGTTCGGTAAAGTAGAGAGGAAACAAAAAGAAAACCCTCAATGAGATTCTAACACAATAGTCATAACAATGGACTCGAACACACCAATGATTGTGAAGATGACACAAGACTGGGCAATGAACGTTATTCATAAGGTCACCATGAGTTGGAGCTAACTTGGTAACTAACAACACAAACAACAACAATCTGAAGATAGTTATCTAATTAAGAAAATGAATTGGAAATTGAAAACCATTCCAGGAATTGTATGGATTAATGATAATTTATGATTTCCCTACCTCATTCTCTTCCATGGGGGCATAGTAGGAAAAGAAGTTACCATACACAGATGGAGGACTTGCAGATGTAAAGAAAAACAGATTAATGTTTAGTAGTCATGTATTGGCTGGCATGAAGGATTATTATCCACAAGGGTCTAGGATGCAGAATGAGTCTTCATGGCCTGACAATTCCTTTCTATGGGGTTTGACTGAGTGCACAGTAGAGCAGGGAAGGCTAAGGCCAAGTTAGGGGCAGTGAGAGATTTCCCAAAGGATGAAAAGCTAGGGGTGGGTCCTGAGAAAAAGTTCTCCAGCAGCAGAAAAGTGTGGCAGCTGAGAGATCTCTGGTGTCCTTATTTCCAAAGATCTGCTCAATAGACAGAACAGGTTCTTTTGAAACCAGAGGTCAACTCAACCAACTAAAGCTCCGCTGCAGCCCAGAACCAGCTTATCTCCACAATAATTGTACAGATCATGATGTCACCATAGCAGCCTGACACAGCAAGAGGCTCTGAAAACTGCTCTTGAACGTAGGGTACCTAAAACAAAAGACATGATGAAGTAAAAGATTGAACAAATGATTTCAGAAAGCAGCTTAAGAAGACAAAGTAAAGTATTATAATGAATTGTCCAAATACCTGGAGATAGACAATCAAAAGGGAAGAACATACTCAGCATCACTCAAACTGAAAGAGCTGAAGAAAAAATTCAAGCCTCGAGTTGCAATGTTCAAGGATTCTATGGAGAAAATATTAAACAACACAGGAAGCATCAAAAGAAGATGGAAGGAATACAGAGTCACTGTACCAAAATGAATTGGTCAATGGTCAACCATTTCAGGAGGAAGCATATGATCAAGAACTGAAGGTATTGAAGGAAGAGGTTCAAGTTGCACCGAAGACACTGGTGAAAAACAAGGCTCCTGGAATTGGTGGAATACGAAGTGGGATGTTTCAACAAACGGATGCAACTCTGGAATCACTCAGTCATCTATGCCAGGAAATTTGGAAGATGGATACCTGACCAACTGACTGGAACAGATTTATGTTTATGCCCATTCCAAAAAAAGGCAATCCAACTGATTGCAGAAATTATCGAACAATATCTTTAATATCACACACAAGTAAAATTTTGCTGAAGATCATTAAAAAGTAGTTATAGCAATACATCAACAGGGAAATTCCAGACATTCAAGCTGGATTCAGAAGAGGATGTGGAACTAGGGATATTGTTGCTGATGTCAGATAGATCATGGTTGATGCTTACCTTCATTTTCTTAACTGCAAAGGTATTTGACTGTGTGTATCATAACAAATTATGGATAACATGACAAAAAATGGGAATTCCAGAACACTTAATTGTTCACATGAGGAGCCTGTACTTAGACCAAGAGGTAGTCTTTCAAACAGAACAATGGGATACTGCATGATTTCAAGTTCGGAAAGGGGTAAGTCAGGGTTGTACCCTTTCACCATACTTATTCAATCCATATGCTGAGAAAATAATCTGAGAAGGTGGTTTATATGAAGAAGGATAAAGCTTCAGGAATAGAGGAAGGCTCATTAAAAACCTGAGATAGGCAAATGACACAATCTTGCTTGCTGAATGTGAAGAGGTCTTGAAGAACTTATTGATGAAGATCGAACACTATAGATTTCAGGATGGATTACAACTCAACATAATGAAAACAAAAATCCTCGCAAAAGGACCAATAAGCAACATCATGATAAATGGAGAAGACTGAAGTTGTCAAAGATTTCATTTTACTTGGATCCGCAATCAACACCGTGAAAGCAGCAGTCAAGAAATCAAAGGATGCATTGCATTGAGCAAGTCTGCTGCAAAAGTTCTTTTTAAAGTGTTGAAAAACAAAAAGATGTCACATTAAGGACAAAGGTGCACCTGACCCAAGCCACGGTGTTTTCAACCATTTCATATGTGTGTGGTGCCTGAACGATGAATACAGAAGACCAAAGAATTTATGTCTTTGAATTATAGTGTCGGTGAGGAATATTGGATATACCATGAACTGCCAGAAGAATGAACAAATCTGTCTTGGAAGAAGTAGAGCCGGAATGCTCACCAGAAACAAGGATGGGGAGACTTCGTCTCACATACTTTGAACATATTATCAGGAGGGGCCAGTTCCTGGAGAAGGACATCATGCTTGATAAAGGAGAAGGTCAGGGAAAAAGAGGGAGACCCTCAGGAGAAGGATTGACACAGTGGCTGCAACAATGGGCTCAAAAACATAGCAACGATTGTGAGGATGGTGCAGGACCGGGCAGTATTTTATTCTGTTGTACACAGGGTCACTATGAATCGGAACCGACACCCTTAACTTACAACAACAGCAGGGTGGAAGCAGAAATCAAAAGTTAATGACTCAAGATAAATTTTGAAGTTAGACCCTGTTAGTACATTAGATGTGAAAGACGGGTGACTAAAAGATTCGAAAATTTTTCCCAAAATTTACTTTACTTTCAAAAACTCATTGCCTAATTCACTTTGCTTTTTGTTCTGTCCATTCCCTTTTTATCTCCCCCAAAACCAGACATGTTGCCCTTGAGTTTATTCTCATTCTTGGCTACCCCGTTTGTGTCAGAATAGAACTGAGCTCCGTAGGATTTTCTTGGGAATAACCATTACAGAGCGAGATCACCAAGCCTTTCTCCTGCGGTGCCACTGGGTAGGTTCAAACGGTGATTTATCAAAAGGAAAATATTCAAAAAAGGGAAAGGCAATCATTGTGAACAGGAACCTGCAGAAAATTATGTGGAATGTGATGTCTTGACATTTTCCCTTTAGCTCTCTCTCTCTCTATATATATAAAACCAAACCCAGATATATAGAGAGATATCTTATTAAATGTCATAACCAAGTGGGTATTGAGTTTAAATTCAGATGAATTAGAGAACACAGATATCGAACAAGGAGACTCTTTCTCTCTTTACCACCACGGGAAAAGTAAAAGGAGGGAAGAGAATTATATGTAAAATGTAGTACTCATATAGGAATATATATAACAAGATACACGCAAAATTGTTGAAAATATTGACAAATGAGGGATAGATTATTCACTTTGAAATTGACAGAAGTTCTTTAGTAGCTTATTCCCCATTATATCTGAAATATGACTCCATTTCAAATAATTGATTGAGACGACTTTTGAAAAGCTTATTTAGAGAAGAACCTAAGCAATGTTAGTGAGAATTCACAAAAGTGCAGTCATATTCACTGCTTAATCTCTTTGCTGATGGAAATAGTAAGCCTTGAATTAAATTTTCAAATCATTACAAAGTCTACCAAGTTTTCAAGTGAATGCAGAGAGAGTAAAAATTGATAGTTTCACACAGTTCTAAATACCATGCCTTTTATGAGTGAAAGGACAAGGCACAGATTCTCGCTCTTTGATTATCTCTGCATTTATTATCATCCGTCTTGTCTGCATTTTTCCTCTGAGCACCCCACAGAGGACTGTGTAACTAAAAGGTTTTCCATTACATGTAATTTTAAAAAGGACAAATGATATGCAATCATAGACACTGTGAGAAAAAATTATGACCATCTTGTTTCGGAGAGATTCCCATTTAGCCTTAATTTACTCCAGAAAGCCATGGAGAGATGTCCTGGGTAGTTTTCTGAGGGTCAGAAGGAGAAAAGGCAAGTTACCCCTCTGCTTCAATAGGGTTGCATCAGTCTCTGCTGACTTCACAAGTTGTGTGCCCATACAGCGTACATTTGACTGGTCATGAAGTTAAAATGCTAAGAACATAAAAGACTGGGATCGCTGTTCCATTATATTTTCTTCCCTGGTTTATCTTAATACATTTCTAGAAATGTTCTGGCTTCCATTTACACAGAAATATAAATATGAATACAAGGTGAGTAGCTCACAGGAAGCCTGGTGTTTTGTACAGAATTTTTGAGTCTAAGAAAGACAGGCACACCCAGGCTGTTCCCCTGAAAAAAATGTGGATAGTAGATTTAGTATAAAGAAGAAAGATCTCTCACCTGTCAGCTGAGGCACTTTTTGTTCGTTTGTTTTTAAGCTTCTCATGGTACCTGTGCCAACATCACTGGTAAAAATGCTTTCTCTCTCTGCAGTTACATTGTCTTGGCTGGTACTGCTGCCAGGGCTTCATTCGGTACTGGGCTATGTTATGAATTGAATTGAGTCTCCCCAAAATAAGTATTGGAATCCTAAACCCTATACCTGTGGATGTAATCCTGTTTTGAATTAGTGTTTTCTTTGTTATTTTAATGAAGCCTTATCAGTGTAGGGAGTGTCCTAAGGCTAATCACTTCTGAGTTATAAGGAGCAATATGAACACAGAGTCAAGAAGCAGAGACTCAAGAAGACAGATGCCATGCAATGATCACGAAGGAACCCAGAAACACTGGGCCTACAGAAGCTGAAAGAGGCAGGGATCTTCCTCCAGAATTGACAGAGAGAGAGCCTCCCTAGAGGTGGCGTCATGAATTCAGACTTGTAGCCTCCTAAACTATGAGAAAAATTTCTGTTCTTCAAAGTCGCTTACTTGTGGTATTTCCATTATAGCAAACTAAAAAAACCAACCCCATTGCCATAGCGTCAATTCCAACTCATAGTGATCCTGTAGGACAGAGTAGAACTGCCCCATAATGTTTCCAAGGAGCTGCTGGTGGATTTGAACTGCTGACATTTTGGTTAGCAGCCACGATCTTAACCACTGTGCCACCAGAGTTCCTCTGTTATAGCAGCATCATAAAAATAAGACAGGCTGGGACAATCTAAGCATATTTCTACTCTGATACACATGCGGTCGTCATGAGTTGGAAAAGACGGGATGGCAACTGGTTAGAATCCTTCATGAAATTGAACTATAATCTCCTTCTCTAAGGATATCCTGTTGCCATTGTATTAATTCCGACTCATAGTGACCCTATAGGACAGAGTAGGTCTACCCCATAGAGTTTCCAAGAAGAGGATGGTAAATTCGAATTGCCAACCTTTTCATTAGCAGCCGAGCCTTTAACCACTGCACCACCAAGGCTCCAGTCTAAGGACACTATATTTTAATTGTTAATCATGATGGTAACAGTCATAAAATGAGGGGGGTGCTGTGGGCAGGAGGGTCTGCTGGGAGGGTAGGTGAGAGAGGAGCTTCTGCTTAACTCCAGGCTTGTGACTCTGGTCTCTGAGTTGGAGCTCCACTCTCCAACGCTAACAGGACTCAGAAATGCTTTCAGTTTTTTTCTTTGCCAACTTATCTCATTCTTCTCATTCCCTCGAGTTGTCTGGGAAACAGTGGATATTACTCTACATGTCTGAGTCTCAAAACTGCAATACTGTTCAGTAGATCACTTGCCTTCCAGCCTAATTTCTCCTTGCCTCTTTAAGGCTTCAGATAGTTTCTAATCAGGAGTTAGGCACATTCAGTAAGTACAGATTGATTATCTGTTGTAGCCAGGCACTATCCAAGGTATTGGGAAATAGTGGTGACGTATTCAGTAAAATTCTGCCTCCATGGATGTAAACCTCCAATGGGTAATGCAGAGAGGTAGAACTTATCATTTCAAGCAGTGATTATTGTTATAAAGAAAGCACTCATATCAGTATGAAGAATCTACCCTGCACAATTATGAAAAATTTCCTTATATGTTTAAAATATGTTTTGGTGGTATCTAACGTAACTGGTCTCTAACAGATTGGTAAGCTTGAGGTCTTAGTTGGAAAATACATATTATAACTGTCAGCCCTCCCATGGAAGAAAATGTGAAAGATTTGATTGGGAAGGAGAGGCAAGAGCTATAAGATCCCAGATGCCTCAGGCCCCATTGAGACTGAAGTCATTTTTTTCTTGTGTTTTGTGAATGAAATGACTATCAAAGAGAAGATATATTGTTTTCTACTTGTGAAGAACAATTTACTACAAATTTAGGAGCTGAAATCAACATATATTTATAATCTCAGAATTTCCTTGGGTCAGGTCTGGTCACTGCTTAGCTAAGTTCTCTACTCAGGGTCTTACAAGTTTGCAAGAAGGCATTGGCTAAGCTGTGTTCTCATCTGAAACTCGGTTCCCAGAGGTTCCTTGCAGTTCCCTGTCAGTCAGCCCTCCCCATATGCATTTCACATTAGGGCAGCTTGCTTCTTTGAGGTCAGCAAGGAAGCCTCTCTTTTTATGTAATACAACATAATCATGGAAGTAGAACCTCAGGTAATGTAACCTCATTGAAGGAGTGGCTCCCCATCACCTTTCCTATATTCTTTGAGTTAGAATCAAGTCGTAGCTCAGCCAGGGGCATAAGAAGGTAAGAGGTAAGAGGGCCCAGCAACAATCTCTAAGTTTCAAGATGAATAGATGTTGACAGCCAGTGAGCAGTAACCCATCAGCAGAAACGCCATCCACCCCTCTTGTCCAGCCACCTCAGTTAAGTGCCTTTTATATCTGTGGTTCCTCAGAATGTCATTCTGCACCTCTTCTGGTGCCACTTGGACTTGAGCCCAGAGGCAAGTACCTCCTTCTGCCCCTCCCTGGCTATGCCTCTGCCTTCACCCACTTTCAAGAGGAGGTATGGACACCAGGGGACAGGATTTATTGGAGGTCACCTAGGGTCTGTCTGCCACTTGAGGTAAAAAGCCAAAAACGAAACCCATTGCCATCCATTAGATTCCAACTAATAGTGACCCTATAGAACAAGGTAGAATTGCCCCATAGGGTTTCCGACGAGTGGCTGGTGAATTCAAGCTGGTGACCTTTTGGTTAGTAGCCAAGCTCTTAGCCATTATGCTACCAGTGCTCCCCAGGCGAGAAAAAACATAGCAAAATAATCTTTTTGCAGCTATAATTCAATTGAACTGACACAATTTGTTGGTAAATTACCACAATTCTTCATTTGGTTTGAAATTGTTGTAGTTCAAATGCTTAAAAAAAAAAGAAGAGGAAGAAGCTTCTCAGTTTAAGATGACTAGCAGAGTTTGAGTGCTTTTCTTTCCTTCGCAAGATCCCTTTAAAAAAAAAAAAAGACCTTTGCCGTTGAGCCAATGCCGACTCATAGCAACCCTATAGGACAGAGTAGAATTGCCTCATATGGTTTCCAAGGAGCATCTGGTGGATTTGAACTACCAACCTCTTGGCTAGCAGCTGTAGCTCTTAACCACTACGCCACCAGGGTTTTCAAGATGCTATTAAATAATATTAAATGAAGAATCATGACAGGCAAGAGAAAGCCCTTCAGTGGAAAATATATTTTGATAACTATCTAGAAGAAAAATGGACTGTAGCATGCTGATGGATGATACAGACTATGACGTGGAGGCCTAGAATACAAAGGGGAGCAGTGTGGAAGGGCAGGGCTCCAAAAGAGGTTCCCTGGCTGTGAGTTCACCAGCTCAAGGGGGCCTGGAGTAAAAGGAGAGTCTACAGTCAGCAGGAAGGGAAACCGCTGTCAGTGGAAAGCATGTTTACGGAAAGGCTGAGGCAGTGATCTTGTCGTAGTGTTCTCCATCCCTGCGGTACTTGGCATCCCTGAACAAAGACCACTCCCCTTTAATCAGATCACATCTCCTGGTTTTTAGATTGTTATTACTTTTTAGATTTTCATCTATGTGAAAATGCAAAATTAAACAAAAGAAATAAGGTTTCAATAATACACCTGCAGAGCCCTGGGTGGTACAAATGATTAACAGGTTCAGCAGCTTACCAAAAGTTTAGAGGTTTGAGTCCACCCAGAGAAAACACATCCTAAAAATTAGCCATTGAAAACCCTACATACATGGGGTCGCCATGAGTTGGAAAGGGCTGGACAGCAACTGACTAGATCCGTAATGAAATTGAACTATAGTCTACTTCTCTAAGGATACTTTGTTTTAATTGCTAATTATGTTATTAACAGTCATGAAATGAGGAGTGCCTTTTTCTTTAATTAAAATTTACTGTGAGTGGCATTTTTGAACCACAAATTTATTTTTATTTTACTCATAAAAGTGATGCCTATTCACTAGTGAAAATTTACAAAGCAAAGGAAAAAGAAAATAAAAAACCCATAAATACAAAAACAAATCAACATTAAACCCTTCATCCAAAAAATTAACATTTTTGGTCAATTTCAGGGATCTTTCCTCTTATGAATCTTCATGTTTTGGGGTTCACATTGCAGATAGAATTGCATTATGTTTTCGTTTATGGTATTGTAAATATTGTCATGTAATTAAGCCTTATCATTCACAGTCCACTGTTTGAATGAACCATAATTTATTAAGGACTCTCCTACTACTGCAGATTTAAAGTTGCTTAGAATTTTTGCCTTTTCCATGTTAAGCTATTGTGAGACTCCTTCACATTAATGGATTCTGTTAGCATGGATTTATAAAATGAGTCATAAAATGTGAGAAGCTTCTTAAAGTTCCTGTGCAATGCTCCAAGGTTACTTTCCAGAAATATTATACAAATTTTATACATGCTCCAAAAATGGTACATATTCCTTCTGAATGCAGCTCCAGCAGCCTTGAGACTTACCATTTCAAATACTGTGTCACAATCAGAGAAGTGCACTATGCCGTACGTTGCGATAATTTGTATTATCTTAGACTCTCAATGAGCTTAGACTTCCCAAACTTGAGTCAATAAGGCTGTACTTGGTCAGAGTTATTACCTGGTTTCACCCTTCCTTTCAGCCCTTTGCCTACAGGGACTGCATTTCCTAGTACAGTGAGCCACTGCAGCCATCCCTGGTCTGCCTATTTCTGCATGATTTTTTGAGTTCTGGTCACTGACTCAGAAAAGAATGAACAGTTTTCACATTGTCCACCAGCCTGACAAATCTGATCTCATGATATAGGTATGCAACCCTGACTTTGTACTTCAATCTCTTTCGGCTTTGTAGTCGATAGTTATTTCTTCCTAGACTCTCTATCACTGCTAATCTCTGTGCGTTGTGATTTTCGATCAATTTATGCATCTTCAGGTTGATGACGCATCAATGCTTCTGTTCGGACAACACAGAAAGTGGCTTTTCTTTTCCACTTTACATGAGACCTAGCCTGATGGTCCTGTTTATATTTGTAGCTCCTTACCCCACCCACGGAAACCCTGGTGGCATAGTGGTTAAGTGCTATGTCTGCTAACCAAGGGGTCGGCAGTTCGAATCCTCCAGGTGCTCCTTGGAAACTCTATGGGGCAGTTCTACTCTGTCCTGTAGGGTCACTATGAGTTGGGATCGACTCGACGGAACTCGGTTTGGTTTTTTGGTTTTTACCCCACCCACAGACTGCTCTATTTCTTTCTTTGTTTCTTAGCAGTTATCACTTTCTAAAAGACTATGTAATGAATTTATTTACTGTGTTTATTATTGACCTCCCTCTAACGAATACTTGAATGTAAACTCTACAAGGGCAAGAATTATTCTTGTTTCTTTGTTTTGTAATGTTGACTGGTATATCCTAAGACACTAGAACCAAACCCGCATAAACCGAAAGCCAAACCCGCTGCAGTCAATTCAATTCTGAATCATAGCAACCCCATAGGGTTTCCAAGACTGTAAATCTCTGCAGAAGCTGACTGCCATGTCTTTCTCCTGTGGAGCTGGTGGTGGTTTTGAACCACCAATCTTTCAGTTAGCAGTTGATTGCTGTAACCACTGCACCACCAGGGCTCCTTGAACCCACAAAGGAGATGATCAATGAATACATGTGGGACAAATGCATGAATTTAAATACCTTCAACTAATATATAATGAATTCATTGTGCTCTATACTTAAAGGGCTACATGGCCAGTATAAAGCCTGGCTGGTGCCAACAGATGCTTAAAGGACTTTTGTTGGAAGAATTGAATGAATAAATGAATGAGTTTTGAAAATGTTTCCAGTTCCCACTTGACTATACAGCTTCAGAGTTGAGTTGTTTAGCCTAACTGCCTAATGCTTGGTGGTGTTAGTTACTCCAATTCCAAGTGTAAACTCACTACAAACAGTAAACTGTCTTTACTATCACGTAAATGGATAAACGTTTCCAACTGAATGCAACGAAATGTGCCCCATATATCAGAGCCATAGTAGAAAAACAAGTTCTTTTTTGTTATTTTCATTTAGTAAAATTCCATTATAAATGCATGCGATGTGTGCACTCAGTTTGTATTTTTTTATTAAAAGTAAAATGTCTGTATCAATTTCAGAAGTGAAAGAGGAAGGTGAGATGACTCTCTGCAGGTGGACAGCCCTCAGGATGCCTCCTTGTGACACCCATGTGCCAGCAAAGAAAGAAAATCAATTTGCAGATACACTCTGGAAGGATGTAGAAAATTTGTTTCAGGAGATGAGCAACTAGTCAGTGCCATTCCAGCTATTCTGTTTCCAATTCTGACTTTCTCAAGTCAAGATTCTGCAGATTCGGTACCCCGGGATATGCAAGTCTCATGTGACTTTGGATTTGATGTGAAGAAGAATCCCACTGTTCAGCAGGAAAGGCCTGTCAGGGCAGAACTGACATTTTTTTCTCATATTTTGTGTAAGAAGACTTCACAGTAGAGGGAGGGAGACTATTTTTTTTCATGGAGGGAAAGAAATCAAAACACTCACATCTCTTTAGTGATTTTTGGATCTCCAGGAGCCTTAAGTTGATTCCCCACTGCTACTGCTTGCTTTTCTTGATCAAAGTTGCATTTTGTAATATCCTCTGCCTAAAAAAAAAAAAAACTGAAAATTCAGTCGAGATGGGAAAGAAGTCTTTGTAACACTTAGAAACAGTGGGCAACTCATATCTTCATTGTAACGGCACACTTGCCAGTGCATTTATGTCATAGTTCTCTGGAATCATGTTAGGTCCCCGCCATTATCATTAGGAAGAACAATGTCATCCTGGGTTTCCATTCGTCCACTAAGTTGAGCAACCAATAACCTTAAACGTACCCAAATCAGGGCCTCAAACAGAGCGTGGCAGGAAATCAAGACAGGATTGTGAAAAGGATCTTAAGACGGAGGTGTCAGTTTCTTTCCAAGAAGTTAAGATTGATTCGAGCTCAGGTGACACCAGTAACGTGCTATATCCCAAGCATGTACTACTTGGTGAAGAGGTTGGTCTTCTGCGGCTCTTTGTTCCCAGTAATTTCAGATTATCCAAGCAGTCCGGAGCAGACTTCGCTGTGCTACTAATTGCGAACGTTTTACTGCTGACAGGTCCTGATTCTGTTAGAGTAGTGTTTGAAGCTAATCCATTTAGAAATCTTTTGTCTCTGGTTCCAAGTTAGAAACCCATCCTTCTAGTAAATATACAGCTCTAGAGGACTTTGACAGGAGTTTCTGAGTGGTACAAAAGTTTGGGTCACTTGGCTGCTCACTGAAAGGTTGGAGATTCAAGTCCACCCAGAGGCACATCGAAGAAAGGCCTGGCAACCAATTTCTGAAATATCAGCCATCGAAAACCCTGTGGAGCACACTTCTATTCTGACATACATGGGGCCTCTGTGGGTTGGCGTCAGCTTGATGACAACTGGTATTAAGGACTTACGTTAGGGAAACTATGTGGATGTTAGTCCTTATATGAGACGCCCATACCTAAATAAAATTTTCTTTCTTGGTCACCCGACACTTTGTGTGTGTGTGTGTGCCTGTGCACACAGACACACACGTACATACTCACACACAGCTAGTGGTAGAGAAGTCTAACAGATCTATGAGAAATGAGATGTAAACCAGTTTTATAGGTAATATTAGAAACATGGATAATAGGTCTCAAAATACTGGAGACAGCTCTCTTTTTTATACTCATTCTAATAAGTTAGAAAAAAATTGAAACCTTATAAATCTGTTTTAGATGAGCAAGTATTGTGGTCATAATCAGCTACTGCCTTGAGAAAAGCTACTGAGAAAGTTGGGGGCCAGTGGCAGATTTTTCTCATTATGACTTGTTCCTCCTTAAATGTGTGATTTGTGTAAAGGGAGAATACCTCCACTTCTTGCATAGAGTGTGTTTGCCTCTTTCAATAGACACCACTTGGAGTCCTCACAAAAGAGCCTGCATTAGCGCCTGTGTTTCCTCCCAAAGGTGTTCAGTGGCACTTCAGAGCAGATACCTTGCCACTGTGCTCAATAGGAAGTGTTTCAATGTTACTTTCTCTACATTAGTTATATTGAGCAACCCCATATTGTGCAGAACGTCCTAAAATCATTAAACTTAAAAAAAAGTAAAACAAAACAAAAATTAAGACTCTTTCCAGACTTTTCTTGTCTCTAGATTTATTACAAGGAATATTTTGGCGTACATCTCTATTTTAAAGTGAAATTGAAGAATCTCTGCTATCCTTGGTTCTGGAAGCCTATTTGTTAAATTGTTTTCAAAATGCCACTTTTGGCTACACTTTTCCAAGATACATGTAAATGGTTATATATAAGTTTGGTTAAATAGAGTTATAATAGTATTTGGAAAACCTGGATTCTCTCAAAATATACAGATGTAAATTAAAACAGCATCGAATAAAATGGAACAAACTGACTACAGAAAGGAATTGCTAAAATTCTATCAAGTTGATAACACCAAGCTAACTGAAGTTGTAATTACTCATGTGTTAAATAAAGCATTTTCCTTTTTAAAGCTTTACTGAAACGTCACAAAGAGAAGTAGTATTTGCAGGATCACGTTACATCATATTGCTCTAGAACTAAGGCAGATTTCTTTTTTAAAAGGTTGGACTTCAGTTTTCCTGTAAAAGTTCAGCTTATCTTGACATTTTGGATTGAATACAAGGGCTTTAAAAGGTAATTGGTTCTTGCTGTGTTATTTTTGGAAGAAATAGAGAAAAATGTAATAGAAATTCTTTCATGAATTGCACTGGATAGTAAGAGACTTATTTACGGTTAAGTGTTACAAATCTGAAGAGACATATCTACTGAATAAGATGCATAAAAACTATTCAAGTCTGAACACTTAAGAGTTTTTCTTAAAATTGATACTATTGTAATTAAGAGCCCTTGAAGGCTTCTACATTTCAAGTGAGCAAACACATAAAACTATGTTTTTAAAGCATTATGCAATCTAATATTTCATTTTTCTACATATAACTAATTAGTATTCTTAGAGAGGACTGCAATATTTATTCCACTATCTCTTTTTAAAGAGATTATTTCATTTTGGGTTTGATCATACTATCTCTTCCCTTGTAAACCAATCAACAGTTTGCAATGAACTTTTTTATTATACAAGAGCATCGCTGGTATTTTATTTTGGGTTAGATATTGGACATGGGGTTAAAGAATAAAATTTTGTGAATAATTTTTTTTTTCTAAATTAAAGTACAAAATGATGAAGCTAATTAAAGAGAAATGAATTACTGCCACGTAACATTGATTGGAATCAGCTTTGAAATCGTGTCAGCGATTTCAATCCAATTGGCAATATACTTTATTTTGTTATATTAAGAAGAAAAATAATGAGGCATGGGTATTTAAGCTATTAGATCTATTTTTTTCAAAAGTTTTAACTGTTTAGTAATTGACCAATACTATATATTTTTTTTATATATACATATATTTTTTTATTATGTGATTCAGGTTGTGACAAACCTAACATAGATGGCTTTATCAAACCACAGGAGCCTGCCAATATTATCACAAAACTATGCTAGAAAAGTATCAAATACTAAAAAAAAAAAAAAAAAGATTGCCATCAAGTTAATTCCAACTCCTAGCAACTCTACAGAACAGAGTAGAGCTGCCCTAGGGTTTCCAAAGAGTGCCTGGTGGATTCGAACTGCCTACCTTCTGGTTTGCAGCTGTAGCTCTTAAACATTACGCCACCAGGGTTACCTATCAAATATCAAATATTACTCACAGTAAATTCAAGACCTAAAAAATTTATTTTAAGATGTTAGTTTCTTCATTACCCATTCAAAATTTTCCTGTTGATATGAAACTGTATTTCTGCCCGTGTAAATCACGAGGGGCCTACGTAGCATGTTTGTGAAATCATTATCTGCAGAATTTTATGTACAATGTCAGCATATTCAATAGCTAATAAGTTCATATTTGTCTTACTTAAACTTGACATCCAGGAAGATTCACCCTCCTCTGCTTCAGTACATTTTTAGGTGGAAACACAAAAGGTGTTTTCATTCTGCCCTTTCCTATTTGTGCTGGAAGCAGATGTTAATATTTTATATACAATTTTCCTTAACCAATAATTGGCCATAAAAACAAAATAATTTACTGTTTCAGGATTCCTCAGTGTTAACTAATTAAACCAGCAACAGGCCCAGAGCACAGGACAATGGCAAACTTTCAGATGAATTAATTTTATGGAAGACCAGCTGAGTAATTGGACCCAATTATGGGCAGTTTAGCTCCATCATCACCTTCGTATATAATTAAATTCAATTGGTTGATACAGCTTCTATTTTTATGAGGGCACTTACCAGCTTTTTGAACCCCACTGTGACTTTGGATTCAGGCCAATCCATTATTAGTCATTTTTCTTTCAAATGGAAATGCTCTGGGTTAGTCATATCTTCCACAGTGCTCACATTTTAAAAATCTCTGTTTTAGCAAGTTGTGGTGTATTAGAGTCTCTGTTTTTGATTCTACGTCGATGGAATCTTCATTTACATTGAAATATAATAGATGAACACCAGTGGGCCACAGTTGCATGATTTGAGGCCTCGCTGAGATGATACCACATATCATCTCATTTGCAGATGACTGTGTGCTTCTGGAAAACAGCAAGATGAACCTTTATTTCTTGGAAAAACTCATCTGGAAATCATTTTGTTTATTATTACAAAATTTAGAATACTTTCAGAACACTTTCTATGTTTTAGAGAGTATATGTGAACATTATTACAAAACCTTGTTGATGCAAATATTTCTGTAAAAAATTTTCCATTCGGTAAAAAATATCTTTATATAATGTGGTAAATGAATTGATCATGAGATTCTGATCTGCATATGCATAAATTTCCATGGTTTATACGTTGTGGATGTATACTTAGTTGAAAGAAAATGTTGCAATGAAATAAACTTTTGAGAGCATATCATCTGTTGGCTTTTATTCACTGTTTTGCTTTGATTTCTTTGTCTAAAAAAACACTCTTGACAAAAGAAGAAACACTGTTTTAATAGGCATATTAGCCTCTTATTGGAGGAGTTGGTTTGTTCAATCAAACATAATCTGTTAGAATAATATAATTTATTGAACAAAGGAAAATGAATTATTTCTCAGGTTTAATTATCGATCACAAATAAGTACAATTTACTACACTAATAAGGCAGATGTGGTTATACTAAGAAAGTCATAGTTGTCCTTAATAATTACTTTCAAACATAAAGATACATTATAAATGGTAAAATAAGGTCAAGCAGTTGTGAGGTGGCCCCAGTAATAACCGTTCAAATACCTAAAGATGATAAAATTACTTCTCTTCCCATCCAGGCAAAAGGAAGTTTGTCTCTGCACATGAAAAGGAATTGGAGAGGTAAGAAATTCATCTAAGATCAATTATAAGAAAAAAACTTTTTTTTTTTGAACAATGCATGTAAGTCGAGTAGAACTTTATTTTGGTGTCTTGTGGAAAGATTTTGAATATTACTTGAAGCCTCCTTTCTTACTGTCTTTTTCTAGGTTAAATTTTCTATGAAAATTCTAATTTAGAATTCAGCGAATTGTTAACAATTTAGTGAAAGTCTTAAAGATGCATAAATGCCAAATGATAGGCTAATAATTAATAATCATCTCCAGGATGATGAAAACTCTGAATTATAAAGATATTTTTAATTAAACTTACTCAAAATTATAAAGATTAAATGTAACCATGTAGATAATTTAAAGTGTATATAATACAGAGAAAGAGAGAGATATGAAATGCTGATGTTGGATACCTAGGTAATGACAAAATAATGTTAAAATGGAAAAAAATTTGCAAGTTTAGATAATATTGCATAAAAAGCATATTTTAAAGAGGATACATATAATATTGTCTACCACCTATAATCTCGGTTTCAAACTATGTAATTTAGCTTCACCTTCCCATTCTATGAATGACTCTATATATTTAGCAAATATATTTTACACATACTTATCCCATCTTCTCTCTGCTGCCTTGTTTAATCACTTTTATATCTCAAAACAGGTTGACTCAAGTACACCCTACTCTAATCCTGCCTCATTAACATAACAAAGACAACCCATTCCCAAGCGGGATTATAACCACAGAGTTTAAAACTTTTAACATGTCTTTTTGAGGGACACAATTCAATCCATAACATTCGACCCTTTGCTCCCCCAAAATTCATGTCCTTGCCACACGCAAAACACCTTCACCCCATCACATCATCCCAAGAACTCTTAAGTCAATTTCAAGTCCAAAACCTCATCTGAAGCAACTAAATAAAAAATGGGTGAGACTCCAGGCATATTCCATCCTGGGGCAAAATTCCGCTTCATCCGTGAACCTGTGAAATCTAGACAACAAGTTATCTGTTTCTAAAGTACAATAATGGAACAGGCACAAGGTAGACATTTCCGTTATAAGAGGAGAAGTTGAAGGGAAAGAAGGGATAGCAGGCACCGAGGAAGTCCAAAACCCAACAGAACAAATGACATTACCTCTCCAGACTTGAAAATAATCCTCTTTTCTTTGGACCATCTAGGCAGTGGCCTTGTCCTCCAGACTGTGGGAGTTGGCCATGCCCTCTGGATTCTGGGTGGAGGCCCTTGGCCTTGAGCTTCAGCTCCACCTTCCAGGCCCATTGGGAGGACAACAGTGGCCTCATTCTTCTAGTCCATCTGAGCAGCAATCCCAACCCCTCTGCCCTGGCAGGCCCTATTCTTCTGCCCCAAGGACATGGCAGCCCCACCTTCTCAGCTTTGAGTGGTGGCCCCATTCCCTTGGCATACCTTAATGGCAGCCCCACCCTCTGGAATTGAGTTGGCAAAGATCTGACTCTGAAATCCAGAAGAGCATACCCCCACCATTTGAAACCAAGAAGGCCCTGCTTTCCATGCTCCTTCCAACAATTCTATTGATCTCTGAGCTGCTTCAGGGATGGTCCTTTTCTTTTCTCATAGGACAACAAATGTAGCTTCTCTGGCCTGTTTCTTCCTGTAGAATCCCTAGAGGCAGACAATACTGTTTCCTTCCATTCTTTCTCTGTCCCATTCAGTCTAAACTGATGGGTTTTCTGCTGTGGTAGTTGGTTAGATCCATCCATCAGTAACAGCCTTAATCTCTTCAACAAAAGGTTGTGTAGCCATGTCCTTAGTGAACATTCTAGGGCACATGTCCTTAGTTTGTACAACAAAATTTTCCAAATCTTTAAGTTCTGTTTTTATTTTGCAGTTTATTTTTACGTCCATCCCTTTCCTCTCATATTTTATTATAAGCAACAAAGAAAAACACATATTGCCTTTAAGATCTTGCTTAGAAATCTCATGATCTAGATATCCGAGTTCATCATTTATAAGTTCTACCTTCCACCAAACATTTGAGCATAATTGAGACAAGTTCTTTGCCACTACGTGAAAAACATTGCCTTTCTTCCATTGTCCAATCATATGTTTATCATTTTCTTTTAAAGCCTCACCAGAAGCAATTTTGTGGCTGGCACTGTATGTATTCTCTAAGACAACAGGAGCTTCCTCTATAGCCCTCCTCACTTCCTTCTGTGCCCTCATCAGGATCGCATTTGAAGTCCATAATTCTATCAAGAGTCCCTTCAAGGCAATCTAGGCTTTACTATTAGGCACCTTAAAACTCTTTCAACCTCTGCCCATTACCCAATTTCAAAACTGCTTCCATATTTTAGGTATCTGCCACAGCAGCACCCCACTCCTTGTTATCAAATTCTGTCTTAATTATCTAGTGTTTCTATAACAAATACCACAAGTGGATGGCTTTAACAAACAAAAATTTATCTTCTCACAGTTTAGGAGGTTAGAAGTCCAAATTCAGAGTGCTGGCTCTAGGGGAAGGCTTTCTTTCTTTGACCCTGGAGAAAGGTCCTTGTCTCTTCAGCTTCTGCTTCCTGGTTCCTTGGAGATCTCCATGTGTCTTGGCATCTACCTTATTCCATCTCTTCTCTGCTCCCTTGTTTAATCTCTTTTTGGTGAGCCCCATAAAAGTTATCAGAAGGGAGTACCAACTCAGAATTCTGCCTAACACAAAAACTCAATTTCTTATGAAACAGAGTCAACTGAATTCTCCATTTTGTATCTACAGATGGATGCAATCTCAAAGTTAATCATTAATATAGATGCTTCAAGGTTCAAAATTAAAATCAATTAGTGCTCTTCTTCTTAGAGTATTTTAGTGAAGTAACAAAAGCAATGGGTACGAACCACAATGCCTGTGTATTCTTGAATTAAATTACCTGGTGACCCCCAAAAAGTGTATTGATGGTTCATCTAGAATAACATTCTAAAAACTGAAACATCAATAACAAGGGAAAATGTGAATTTTGCCTAAAGGTTTTGATAGCAATTTTAAATGTCACTTTTATTTTCTGAATGCCTTTATAAATCCTTTCTTTGCTGAACACATACACATTCAAGAGCAAAATGGGCTTTATAATTAATAAAGTTAAATCCAGTTATTTTACAAATAAGGAAATTAAATACCGAAGAGATAGAAACACATCAATATTTGGTCAGAAAACTTAGTGTCATAATCTGATTTTTACTAATAAAAATGTTGTTGCTGTCGCCCTTAGGTGCCTTCGAGTTGGTTCTGACTCATCTTGACCCTACGTACAGTAAAGCGAAACTCTGCCCGGTTCTGCGCCGTCTTCACAGTCGTTACTATGCGTGAGCCTGTTGTTGCAGCCACTGTGTCAATCCATCTCTTTGAGGGTCTTCCTCTTTTTTGATGACCCTCTGCTTTGCCAAGCTTAATGTCCTTGTCCAGGGACTGATCCCTTCTGATAACATATCCAAAGTATGAGAGATGTAATCTCACCATCCTTGCTTCTAAGGAGCACTCTGGCTGGACTTCTAAGACAGATTCGTTCTTTCTTTCCTTTGGCAGCCCATGGTATATTCAATATTCTTTGTTAATACCACAATTCAAAGGCATCAATTCTTCTTTGGTCTTCCTTATTTCTTGTCCAGCTTTCGCAAGCATATGAGGCGACTGAAAGCGGGTGGCTTGGATCAGGTGCACTTTAGTTTTCAGAGTGACATGTTTGCTGTTCAACACTTTGAAGAGGTCCTTCGCAGCAGATTTGCCCAATGCAATGCGTCTTTTGATTTCTTGACTGCTGCTTCCATGGCTGTTGATTGTGGATCCAAGTAAAATTAAATCCTTGACAACTTCAATCTCTTCTCCATTTATCATGATATTGCTTATTGGTCCAGTTGTGAGGATTTTTGTTTTATGTTAAGGTGTAATCCATACTGAAGGCTGTGGCCTTTGATCTTCATCACTAAGTGCTTCAAGTCCTCTTCACTTTCAGCAAACAAGGTTGTGTCATCTGCATAACCCAGGTTGTTAATGAGTCTTCCTCCAACCTTGAGTCCCCGTTCTCCTTCATAGAGTCCAGCATCTTGGATAATTTGCTCAGCATACTGATCGAATAGGCATAGTGAAAAGATACAATCCTGACATACACTATTCCTGACTTTAAACCATGCAGTATCCCCTTGTTCTGCTCGAATGACTGTCTTTTGATCCAGGTCAGATTCCTCATGAGCATAATTAAATGTTCCAGAATTCCCATTCTTCACAATGTTATCCATAATTTGTTACGATCCACACAGTTGAATGTCTTTGCATAGTCAATAAAACACAGGTAAACATCTTTCTGGCATTCTCTGCTTTCAGCCAGGATCCATCTGACATCAGCAATGATATCCCCGATTCCACGTTCTCTTCTAAATCTGGCTTGAATTTCTGACAGTTTTTCCCTGTCAATATACTGCTGCAGCCGTTTTGAATGATCTTCAGCAAAATTGTCCTTGCATGTGATATTGTTTGATAACTTCCACATTCAGTTGGATCACTGGATTTCTCCCAGTCATTTGGCCAGGTAACTGTCTTCCAAATTTCTTAGCATAGATAAGTGAGCACTTCCAGTGCTGCATTCAATTGTTGAAACATCTCAATTGGTGTTCCTTCAATGCCTGGGGCCTCGTTTTTTGCCAATGCCTTCAGTGCAGCTTGGACTTCTTCTTTCAGTACCTGATCATATGTTACGTCCTGAAGTGGTTGAACGCTGACCAATTCTTTTGTGGTATAGTGACTCGGTGTATTCCTCCCACTTTCTTTCAATGCTTCCTGGGTCGTTTAATATTTTCCTTGTAGAACTCTTCAGTATTGCAACTTGAGGCTTGAATTTTTCTTCAGAGAAATGCTGAGCATGTTCTTCCCTTTTGGTTTTCTATCTCCAACTCTTTGCACATGTCATCATAATACTTTGTTTTCTCATGTCGCACTTTGAAATCTTCTGTTCAGCTCTTTTACCTCATCTTTTTTTTTCCTTTTGTTTAGCTACTCAACATTCAAAAGCAAGTTTCAGAGTCTCTTCTGACATCCATTTAGATCTTTTCTTTCTCTCGGGACTTTTTAATAACCTCTTACTTTCTTCCTGTATGATGTCCTTGATGTCGTCTGGTCTTTGGATATTAGTGTTCAATGCATCCAATCTATTCTTGACATGGTCTCTAAATTCAGGTGGAACATACTCAAGTCTGTACTTTGGCTCTCATGGACTTGTTCTAATTTTCTTCAGTTTCAACTTGAACTTGCACATGAGCAATTGATGGTCAGATTAGCAGCCAGCCACTGGCCTTAATCTGACTGATAATGTTGAGCTTTTCAATCATCTCTTTCCAGAGATGTAGTCAATTTGATTCCTGTGTATCCCATCTGGCAAGGTCCGTGTATAGTCACCATTTATGTAGGTAAAAAAAGGTATTACATCTAAATCTAAATTTCACATGTATTTTTTTTTTCTGTTTTGTGTTAATGTTTGCCTTGTAATGCATAATATTAACATACCTAGTCAAATACTGGTGGCATAGTGGTTAAGAGCTACAGCTGCTAACCAAAAGGTCAGCAGTTCAAGTCTACCAGGTGCTCCTTGGAAACCCTACAGGGCAATTCTACTCTGTCCTATAGGGTTGCCATTTGTTGGAATCAACTCGAAGTCAACAGGTTTGGCTTTGGTTTTGGTTAGTCAAATACTAACCAATTATGACAAAGACTTTCCATAAAGTTAAACAAAAATATCTGGGGGGACTCCATTTTGCGGATAGCCTTATGTCATTGTTGTTAGGTGCCATTGAGTTGGTTCCAACTCATAGTGACCCTATGCTGTGATGCTGGAAGCTATGGCACTGGTGTTCAAATACCAGCAGGGTCACCCATAGAGGACAGGTTTCAGCTGAGCTTCCAGACTAAGACAGACTAGGAAGAAGGACCCGGCTATCTACTTCTGAAAAGAATTAGCCAATGAAAACCTTATGAATTCTTGCATTACAAGCCTTAAATCTTTTTGTGGAGGACATTCAGTAGTGAAAATGAAAAAAATGAATATTCATAATTGGGAACATAAATTTCCCACATCATCAGTTGCTAATACAATCAAGATTTTTCTAAAATATTTAATCAATTTTCACCCTGCGATTTGACTTTTTCTATGATAAATAAAACTGTATGATGAGTGATTTTAAACAAAAAATGTGGATAAACTCCCATTCTAAATAAAACAAAGCATAATACTTATATATGGCAGAAAATGTCAGTGACTAATGATCTAAGTATGTATTTACTTTTGTTTGATCAATACAGTTTTGTTTTTACTTTTAGAGGCACATTAGGTCACCAGTCTCATATTATGCAAAAAGGGCCCTTGATCATAGGGAATCGTTGTCCTTTGCCTTCTCTGGGAGCAGAATAAGCTTTCAGGTATCATCAGAATGAGGGGAATATGTAATAAGCTGCATGTCTCTCTTGTCAGCTTCTCTAAAGAGAGGTTCACTGAGACATCCTGTATCCCCACTTCATAAACATTCTTCTTCACATAGAGTACAACAAAAGCCCGTGTGTGCCCATGGTTTCAGCTTCACAAAGTGCATTGAGAGTGCTGGCTTCCTGGGCAGAGAAGCACATCAATAACCCAGTGGGAAGTGGCACCAACAGAAGGTAAACACTGGTCAGGCAGGGAAAGCCTAGTGGGTGGTGGGGCACAGAACTTCAGACACAATAAAGAGAATGACATCAGAGGGATTCATCCTTCTTTTTAACCCGCATTCTCAGTTATTAACGAAGGCATAACTTCATATAAGAACAACAAAGGAAGGCTCAGCCACTTTTAGCTGCCTCCCAGATGGCGTCTAAACGGCAGACTCAGTGTTAGTGTGAGAATTTGACGGTGGCCATTGTGTCGTGAGAGTTATTCAGCTCAGGGCAAAAAGGGATGCATAAATGTTCTGATTTAAGTATTATTCAGTCATGTACACCACTAGAGCTTCCCAGTTCTCTATCTTCATTTACTAGGTACGTACAAACCCCATGTGAAATTTTGAAAATTCTGGGCATAATTTTTCTGTCAAGAGCTGCCAAAAGAAAACAATAATATAGAGCCATCACATGTATACCCAGTCTAGTTTTTGTTTTTTTTTTTTTCAGCTGAACAGGAAATCATTAGATTTTACTTTAACTGGACTTAGTAAGACTTTATTGAAAGATAGTTCTTTCAATTTTCATATTCTATATAAAATAAAAACATTGTTATTACTTTCCTATGCTAATCATAAAATCAAGAGAAAATGTAATTGGTAAATGACAGTTCCATAGATTGAATGAAATCCCAAGGCATCAACAAAGTATTTTAGCATCATAAATGAAATATTTTCTGTAAGAATCCCAGGCTCTTTTTTTTTCTTTTTTTCTTAGCCAGAGAAGCAACATAGCAGTTTTGACATTTGTTTTTTAATAAATAAAAATTATGTGACAAGTATTTTTAACAACAAAACACTATTAAATCAGATAAGTTGAAAGCTTCACCATAAGTATTAATTCAAATGCTTAAAGCATGTAAGATTTTACGCTGAAGTATCTTGAAGAAATGTTTATGTACCTTTTTAAAAAATAGAAATCCAGAGAAGCAGAATTTTGTCACAGCAGTTAGAAAAATTGCATATTTGAAGTAATCCTCTCAAATACATTTAAATCTTTGAAGTCTGTATATTCAAAATATTCCATTTTCTTCCTATTCCATTTGCTTAAAAGGTAAATTATCATCAAATTAATGTCCCTATATGTCTGATACAGAATTTTTTAAATGAAATCTTAATGCATGATAGGATATTTACATTCTTCATAATACAGGAAATACAATTTTGGTTTCTGTTCTATTTTTAGACATAGCTGGATGTTATAATAACATTATGTTGCAGGAGGACTGTTATGTAGAACAGTGTTATCTAATCAAGCTTTGGCTTTAATAAATGGATAAAATTTACCCTAGGTTATTGTCAAGACATGTACTAGCAGGATACCTAATAATCTAGTTCTATCTTATTCAATTTGTACAAGATATTGAAAATTATAATTTAGAAAAGGGAAATAAATGTAAAGCAGATTTCAAGGAAATAGTAGTAGTCATCATTGTTAAATTAAGTTCTACTAATGAAAGGGTACTGTCTGATGGGAATTTATGGATATGTTCGGAATTAAAGTGCTATGAATATGTGTTAGAATTTGCTATTACTTCAAAACTGACACACCTCTTCAGTGGCTGCCAAAGGCCAAGAACCTTAGACCTTTTTATACCTGGAGAGGAAATGAATTCCAGGTAAGTGTGTCCTTTGGGGAAAGTGGTGGAAGTTCAACTTTGAGGATCAACAGCAGGATATATTGATCTCTTCTCCAAGGGCGGAAACCCTGGTGGCGTAGTGGTTAAATTCTACGGCTGCTAACCAAAGGGTCAGCAGTTTGAATTCACCAGGTGCTCCTTGGAAACTCTTTGGGGCAGTTCCACTCTGTCCTATAGGGTCGCTATGAGTCAGAATCAACTCAGTAGCACTGGGGTTGACTGGGGCTCTCCAAGAGTAGCTATCATGAAGGTGAGTCGTAATCTAACTGGAGATTTAGCTGCAATATAGGCCAAAATCAGTATCATTGAATTCCAAGTCAAGCAAATGTGAGGTCCGACTGTATTATCGAGGTGCAATTAGTTCATTAATTAGAATAGGAATTATATCAAATTTGAGAGAGGCAGAAAGAGAGAGACAGAAAGAGATAAACTGTTTTTTCTGATTATCATTTAAAGAATATTTAAAAAGCAAAAATATCTCTCATGTCAAAATTGTTCAAAGCAGTTAGTAGACGTCAATGTAATGAGAAGGTATCATTTTTTATTTTTACTATTGCACTCTTTGAAAGTCATTGTGAAAAATTACTAAAAACGGATGCAATAAATTCACCTATGTGTTCATGTTCTACAGTGTCATTTCATAATTCAGTTGAAGAAAATGCTGTCTATAATCTCAAGAAATCCAATTGGAGGAGTGATTTAAGTTTGAAAATCGGAGGCCTATTTCATTCATTTATTCATTAAACACATATTTATACGAGTGAGTAATATTTGCCTTGGAATCAGAAGACACCTTAGAAGTGAGAATGGCAATACTTTCTCTCCCTTACTTTGGACTTGTTATCAGGAAAGACCAATCCCTGAAGAAAAGCATCATGCTTGAAAAACTAGAGGGTCAGTGAAAAAGAGGAAGAGCCTTAGCAAGATGGATTGACATAGTGGCTGCAATAATGGGCCGAACATACCTACTACTGTGAGAATGATGCGGGATCTGGCAACATTTCCTTCTGTTATACATGGGGTCACTGTGAGTGAGAAGGCCCTTCATGGGACAATTAAACACGAGGGAAGACGAGAGCTTTTAACGAGGATACAGATCTATATTTATATACCTATATCTATGTCTATATCCATATCTGTCTACCTATCTATATTAGTTGTTATGTGACATAAAAAAATACATTAGGAAACAGAAAGCAAATGGAAAACATTCCACAGTGTATATGTATGAGAAGTAGGTTCCAGGGCAGAGAGAAGAGTAATGGCAAAGACCATAGGAAGAATTGCTTGGGGTCTTCAAACAGCAGTGAATTGGTCAGGGTGGCCTAAGAGAACGAAGCTGAAGGAGGAAGGGGTAAAGGGATGAGGTCAAAAGACTAAGGCTAGATTATGTGGGGCTTTGAAGGTCACGATAAGAAAGTCGGTATTTACCAAGGAGAGAAAGGGAGAAGCTTTTGAAATACTCGGAGGAGTCGCATTTCAGATGAGTCGTTCAGCTCATGGAATGCAGCTGGAAAAATCCATGTAGGCTGAAGGATGGAAGGTTGGACTAGAACGTTATTGGACTATCGACCATGTAATTAAGAGACTAAAAAATAACAAAAAATGTAAAGAAGCACTAAATAAAATTAACAACGTCTTAGTTGGTTCTCTGAAAATACTAGTCTCTCTGATGAAACCTTAGCAAGATTAAGAAAAAAGAGAAGACGCATGAATTACCAATACCAGGAAGGAATGTGGGAATATCACTACAGATCCTATGACTATTAAAAGGAATAAAAACATATTATGAGAAACTACAGGCCAAGAGATTTGGCAACGGGGTTAAAATAGGTAAATTCCTTAAAACACACAACTTACTAAAGCTGAGTTGTGATAATATAAAATATGCATAGAACTTTATCTTAGTTTCCTAGAGCTGCCATAACAACAACAACAACAAAATACCATAAAATGGGTGTGTTAAAATTTTGTATAGATGGCAAGAGTTAAAATGGCTTCCCTGGGCCAAGAGACCAAAAAAAAAAAAAAAATTAATCATGAGACCATTTAAAAGAAACAATAGCTTTAATCTTAATAAAAAAAGTAGGCAAGTTTTCCTTATCAGCAGGATTTAGCATGCATCAGTAGAGTACTTACCAGCATGTCTTAGCAATATTCATCCAATCAAAATAAACCAGTTTAGCATACAGTGACCAGCTTCCCAAACAAAAGGAAAACTGAATGAGATTAATCAATCAAAGCAAAGGCAAAATACTCCTCTGTCATGGACTGAATTCTGTCCGCCAAAATACTTGTCAACTTGGCTGGGTCATGATTCCCAGTATTGTATGACTGGCTACCATTTTATCATCTGAAGTGATTTCCCTATGTGTTGTAAAGCCTATCACTATGATGTAATAAAATGGATTAGTGGCAGTTGTACGGATGAGACCTACAAGATTATATAGTATCTTGAGCCAATCTTTTCTGAGATATAAAAGACAGAAGTGAGCAGAGAGACCTGGGGATATCATACCACCCATACAGCAATGCTCAGAGAAGAGCGCATCTTGGGACCTGAGGTTCCTGCACTGAGATGTTCCCAGACCAAGGGAAGGCTGATGTCAAGGACCTTCCTCCAGAGTTGACAGACAGGGAAAGCTTTCCCCTGGAGCTGGTGTCCTGAATTCAGACTTCTAGCCTCCTAGACTGTGGGAGAATAAACTTCTCTTTATTGAGGCCCTCTACTTGTGATATTTCTCTAATAGCAGCACTAGATGACTAAGACATCATCTAAGCTTTAAATGGGCAATGTAGCTGTGTAAACTTGAGCTCCCTCATCATTTTCAGTTTGGGGGTGCTCCCTGCTCACATTTTCTCTTTCAATAAACCCTATTAACTCTCATTGACTAATCTTTTTTTTTTTTTTTTCAATAGGTAGCTTTAAAGAACAGAAATTTATGGTCTCACAATTCTGAAGGTTAGAAGTCTGAATCCAGGGTATTGGCAGAGCCATGCTCTGTCCCCTTTAGGAGAAGAGTCTTCCTTGTCTCTTCCAGCTCTGGTAGCCCACAGAGTCTTTTGACATTCCTTGATTTATAGATGCATCTTCATATATCTCCTCCTGTGTGACTCTGTCTCCCTATCTCCTCTCCCCTTTTATAAGACATGACTCAAAAGGGTTTAGACGTACCCTACTGTGGTATCACCTCATTAACTGATAACATTATCAAAGAAAGAACTATTTCCAAACTAGGCCACAGTCACAGGTACGAGAGATAAGACCACAACATATCTTTTGGACGACACAGTTCAATTCATAACCCTACATCTGTTAAATACATTGAATTCATTAATATTTGAGATCAAAAAACTTTTCCACAAAGAACACTCCAGGCCTAGATAGATTCACTGATATGTTCTGTCAGACATTTAAGAACAAAATAATATTAATCTTATAGAAACATTTTCAGAAAACATAGGAGGAAGCAACATTTTCCAATGAATTATATTAAGCCAGCACACCCTGAAGTACAGCCAGGATGCTCCTTAGAAGCGAGGATGGCGTGACTTCATCTCACATACTTTGGACATATCAGGAGGGACCAGTCCCTGAAGAAGGATGTCATGTTTGGTAAAGTAGAGGGTTAGTGAAAAAGAGGGAGACCTTCATTGAGATGGACTGACACAGTGGCTGCAACAATGGGCTCAAACATAACTACGATTGTGAGGATGGTGCAGGACCAGGCACTGTTACGATCTGGTGCACACAGGGTGAATGTAAGTTGGGACTGACTCGAGGGCACCTAACAACAACAAACATAACCTGTTAAGGGCATTACAGAGTGAGAAAAGAAAAAAAAAAGAAATGGGGAGGGGCAGGGAGAAAGAAAAAAAAAAAAAAAAGAAGGAAGGAAAGGGGAAAAAAGGAAAGTAGGGAGGAAGGGAAAGGGGAAAGGAAGAAACCTTTAGCGCTAAGCTCTTTATGAACATAGATGCAAAAGATTTAGCAAAATATTAACAAATTGAATCCAGCAAAATACATTCTTAGAAGAAGAAAAAAAAGGAAATATAATGAGTATGGGGATTTTACACTAGGAAATCACATTTTTTGGTTTTACATTAAAAAATGTTTTAGTAAAAATTCCGGTGAAATGAGTTCCCTTATGTGATCTTTTACCTTGGTTCTGGGGACTGGGCGGCAACTTGGAAATTTTTCCCCTAAGCCCTGAGGAGTTGCTACAGTGGCTCTTGTTACAGTTACCCTCGTTCTTCAGAGAAGCTTGTTACTTTTGTCCAGAGAAAAAGCCAGTCCTTGCCTGCAGAAGATGCTAGCTATGATGCAAATAGTTGGGGCCACTTGCAATCCAGCTAGGGGATTGGTCAGTTTAGTCCAGCAAGGGGATTAATCAGTTATTATGCAAATAGTGGCTTGAAAATCCACCCAATAGGACTGAGTCATTTGCCTACATAAGAAGCCAACCTCACAGAGATGGTCAGAGGCAAGGAGAGAAGAGAAAGGAAGCAGAGGGAGAGAGCACCTTTGGGTAGAAGGCTTGCCAATGGAATCGAAAGCATTGTAATACAGGTCAAGGGCTGTAACACTGAAGACAGAGGCCTGAGGGAGAGAGCCCAGGGCCATGCAGGGCTGAGAAGGGGCTTGCATGGCAGAGAGGAGGCCTGCCTTAGGGGGCATCCACAGCTGAGAGGAAGCTGAGAGAGTTGTCCTACACTGAAGAAGGGAGGTGTGGGCTCTTCACTTTGGGAGAGTCCTCCAGACCTTGCCTGTGTACTTCCTGACAAGATCCTGAGTTGTAGCCTGTTACTTCCCTAATAAGCCATATAACTGTAAATACAGATTGTGAGTTCTGTGAGACATTGCAGCATATTACCGAACCCAATAGAGAAAAAGAAGAAGAGAGCTGAGGGGAGAGAGAGCAGTGGATGTTAGAGCAGACAGAGTGATTCAGCAGCTTGGAGAAGTCAGAAATCCGGGAGATGTTCAACCTCCACCTCTTAGGGACCAGCTCTGTGCTGATTCGTATCAACAAAATAATATGATTATAAATTTATCACATTAATGGAATAAAAGAGAAAAAGAATGTCCGTAGGTGCTGAAAAAGGATTTGACAAAATTCAACGGCCATTCATAATTAAAAAAAAAAACTCTCAAAAATTAGGAGTGGAATAAAACCTCACATAGATAGAGGAGTGTTACCTCTACATTTATTATTCATCTTTGAATATTTAGTAGACCTTCCACTATAGGCATTAGGGGTGTATACATTCTATATGGAAACATTTTCAACATTTATTCACATTATTTAATAGTACTAGATTCTTCAGGTTTTTTTTTTTTTTTTTCCTAAATCTAATTGGAAGCCTTTTGGTAATTTATGATTATTTCCTAGGATTTGTCCACTTCTGAATCTTTGCATTCCGTGTAAAGTTCTTCCCAACATCTCCTTTTACAACCTGGGAAACATCTTTAGTACCACATTTTGCTCAAATAATGAGCCCACGTGAATAAAGCACCCTCACATATAATGGGCATACCACCCCTAGGAAAATAATGGGTGAGGGGGTTTTGCTGTTGACAAAAAAAAATACAATGTGTGTATTATTTGCATAAAAATACAGTAATGTCACAGTTGTTATTCCTGCTGTTGGTTGTCTTTTCCTTCTCTCTGTCGCTCTGTCTTGTGAGAGATTTGTCAAATTAATTAGGCTTTTTTAAAAAATGTTGTTTTCTGTGATATTTCTCCATCTTATGCTTATTTATTATATTAAATTTTACTTTCTTTTTTCAAGCTACTTTCTTTAGGTTTATTTTTCTGTTATTTTGAGAACTTTTTGTGATTTTATAGCTCTTGCATTTTCTTCTTATCTAAAATACATTATAAGGTTGTACATATCCTTCTTAGCACAGCTTTATACACATCCTACAACTTTTTGCATGCTGAATTTTCCAAAGCAATAAGCTAAAAGTTTTTTTTCTAATATCCATTGATTTATGACACAAAAGGACAAATGCTGTATGATATTTATATGAAATAAGTAAATACATAGAAACCATAAGTAATTAGTTGTTAGGGAGGGGGAAATAGGGCTTTTTCCTTAGAATGCATTGAACATGGGTTAAAGGTAGTGGGTTAATATGGAGAAAGATAGTGATAAAAAAAAAAGAAGAAGAAAACATTGCTGTTGAGTCAATTCTGCCTCATAGCTGTCCCACAGAACAGAGTAGAACCACCCCTAGAACTTCGAAGGAGTGGCTGGTGGATTCAACTGCTGACGTTTTGTTAGCAGCCGAGCTCTTAACCACTGTGCCACGGGGCTGGAGTTTGAATGATGTAATGAGACTCCCAATAAAGGCTCTGGACACGAAAGCTCCAGGACTTCCTGGTTTGTGAAAGACATAGGTGCACAGTGGAGCATAGCACATGGCTTTTTTGTGATATAGAGATACATCACTATAAGTAAAAAACAAAAACAAAAAAACACTAGAATGACTCACAGAGCTTACAGAAAGTGCTATAACTTACAAATCCAGTTTTACTATAGGAAAAAGAAAACAAGAGACACGTAGCTCAGGGTTTGGGAGGATTCCCAAAAAGGGGTGTTCTTCCCTCCGTGTATAGTGTTTATCAATGTCCTTCACATCCAGGAAGTCCGTGTCCAGAGCTTTTACGAGGAGCCTCATCACCTAATTCAAACTCCAGCCCCTCTCCCTGAGGTTGGTGGATACCAGAAGGTTGACAGAAGGTAATCTCATGAAATGGGTCTTTCTGGTCTGGCCAGCCTCCACTATTAGCGTAACTGGTTAATATGGGTGTAGTCAGGAGCCTTCATCCAAGACTCATGATTATCAGGGAAATTCCAAGGTTTGAAATATTATCTCTCAGGAGCCAAGAACAAAGGCCAAATCCTTTGGATAAAGTTGACCCACACCCTTTTCCTCACTTTAGACCTGCCAGTGTTTAATTCATACATTTTAAGGCTACTAAGAGTATACCGGAAACCCTGGTGGCATAGTGGTTAAGTGCTATGGCTGCTAACCAAAGGGCTGGCAGTTCGAATCCGCCAGGCGCTCCTTGGAAACTCTATGGGGCAGTTCTACTCTGTCCTGTAGGGTCGCTATGAGTCGGAATCGACTCGACGGCACTGGGTGTGGTTTTTGGTTTTCTAAGAGTATAAAAAAAACCAGTACCGTGAAGTCGATTCCAACTCATTTTTAAATAATTTTTTGGTAATTGTAAATCTAATATTTTATCATTATGATCATCTTGAGGGTAATAGTTCATATATAAGTTTGAATTTATAAACATGACATACTGATCTCTAAATTTTAATTTCAGAATATAACTTTGTTGTTGTTTTTGTTAGGTGCCATCCAGCAGGTTCTGATTCATAGCAAGCCTACAGGACAAAATAGAACCACCCCAAGGAACAAGTGGTGAATTGGAACTGCCAACTTTTTGGTTAGCAGCGGAGCTCTTAACCACTGCGCCACCAGGGCTGCTTTAGTTCACCAAATCCCTTTAAAAAAGAGGAGTAGAAAATGTTCTGAGCTGTGTACAGTGAAAACCTGACAAGTTCTTGGAGCTCAACAGGTTACAAGGTAACAATGAGAAAACACAGATCTTCCCACTATTCTGCTCTTGGTTTTCAAATATAAGGTCATTTTCCCCTTCTCTTGGTTACACTGTAAAACATTGTTATATTTGGCAGATACACAAAACCAGGACGAAACCATATGAATCACCATGACTTCTAACAATGAAGTGCTTGAAGAATGCAAAATGTTTTTGTTTTTGTTTTCAAACAGAGGGGTCACAATATAGTAGGCAACTCTTGGAACAGAAGTTAAAATTCTAATGCAAAACAAAAATCAGTTAGAAAGCAGGATATTTGCTGGATTTTAGAACTTTTTACAAGCAAGGGATCCCTGGGATATCTTTTACAGACATTTTAAAGACACCGCTCGTTTGTTTTGGGTCCTTATGCATTTATTTCCGCACTTCAGTTACTTAAACAATCTAAACCTAGTTTGACTTGCAGCCAGGGAAAGAACTCTGTTTAACTAAACAATTGTCAGATTTTATAAAAGATATTTAATCCAAGCTCTTCTAGCACCTACTATTTTATTTATAGAATCAACTTTGAAACATAATATGCTGTTGAATCAAGGTATGAATATCGAGTATAAATTAGGACAAAAGTTAACCATTGTAGCTTGTTAGTGATAACTAGGCACCCTGGTGGTGCAGTGGTTAAGAGCTGGACTGCTAACTAGAAGTCAACAGTTTGAATTCACCAGCAGCTCCTTGGAACCCCTATGGGGCAGTTCTGTTCTTTCCTACCGGGTCGCTATGAGTCAGAATCAACTCGACAGCAATGAGTAATGATAATACTCAAGCTTTAAAAATGCCATTTTTATACGTGAATCATTGGTGAAAATTTAAGATTTACGTGAATGAACAGGAAATAAAATTTATCAACCCCAAATTTTCTTTTTCTAATTATGGCAACCGTGCCACTCAGATAGTTTAAGTGAAAGGAACTATCAAACTACACACTTTTTCTGAGAGAATAAAAGAAATAAAATCAATATTTTGTAGCTGTAATACAGAAAATGTTTTCCATACCGGAAGACCCCAATTTACGAGGTATTCAAGTTACGACAAACTGCTCTTAAGACCTTTTTTTTTGTATAGCTTATCCTTTTTTTTTTTATCCTTGTACTACATACAATGTTGCAGCAAGTAACTTGATGATGTTATTCTCCTGCCAATCCCCAAAGACAAATAAAGATCGGATTTATAAAGATACTGATTTAAAAACGCTGTCTTAGGCTGGGTTCTTTAGAAGAGCAAAACTAGTGAAGCATATATATAAATATTAGAGATTTATTTCAAGGAAATGACTCAAGCAGTTGTAGAGGCTGTCAAGTCCCAAATTGGTGGATCAGGCATCAGGCTGGAGGCTTCTCCTGCCTTCCCGTGGTTGCAGGGGATGATGAACCCAAAACCTGTAGGTCAGGAGGCAGGCTGCTGGCTTACATCCAAAAAACTGGAGGTCAAAGAATAATGAACTGAAGGCAGGATCAAGAAATACATATATCATATATATATGATGCAGGCCACAGCCCCAAGGAAACTTCCCTTACATAGGATCACAAAATAGAAGATAGTAATGTCATACTGAGTGAGAATCACGACTGACCCCAACTGACACATAACATTAACCCTCACAAAAGGCAATTAAAAAAAAAAAATGAGGTATTCAACTTACCTCAGAACCGAATTAGGACAGAGTGGTCAGAACTGAACTCCTCTGTAAGTCAGGGGCTACCTTTATAAGCTTTAGTTGCACCTAAGACGCTAAATTAAATTAAGATGTAGACGTTATCATTATCCTAAAAAATTAAAGATGCTTAAAGGACACCTAAACCCTATGTCTAAATCTATATTCATTAACATTCAGTCTCAGAGATGTGAATGCAATTGCCCTTAGATACCAATGAGAACATACAGAGAAGGGGCATCAAATGGACTTCAGTGTTGTGAGATACCCCTTGCAACACACCAACACACATTTGAAAAGAGAACGTGTTGTGCCTTATACATGAGGAAAGCCATTGTTATGCTATTTTTAGTAGCTAATTTTGGAGCCCTGGTAGCACAGTGGTAAAGAGTTGGCTGCTAACCAAAAGGGTAGTGGTTTGAATCCACCAGCTGCTATTTGGAAGCCCTATGGGGGCACTTCTACCCTGTCCTGTAGGGTGACAATGAGTCAGAATCATTATTATTATTATTTTAATTCTTAGATTTATCTGAATTAGATTTGTTTTTATTGTATTTTTGTGCATCTATAATTCTGTCTGGTATTAAGCATATGAAATACAAACGTGTTCAGAACACCCACTGCCTAACAGCTGATGCCCTTTAAAATAATTCAGTAAAAAAAAAAAAAAAAAACTAATTGAAAACCTTTATGGCAGTCACAATTGAACAAGTCACCAAAAGCACAATAAAGCAGATTGGAAATATAGAAATGTTATGTCAAAATTAGGGGAAAAAAAAAAAAAGTTGCCATCCAGTGGTTTCTGACTCATAGCAGCTCTATAAGTCAGAATAGAACTACCCCATAGGGTTTCCAAGGAGTGGGTGTTGATTTGAACTGCCGAAATTTTGGCTAGCAGCCAAGCTCTTAACCACTGCATCACTAAGGCCCCACCGGCACCAGCAGGGCTCCACATTTCAAAATTGGAAGGGTTAAAATTTAAAAAATGAAAAGATTTGGTTGGACTGTCTGCTCTGGAATGTTATGTCTTGAGGAAGTATGCTGAGACTGGACAATGCTGTGAAAACAGGTTTATGAAGGACATAAGGACCCTGGTGATGCAGTGGTTAAGCACTCAGCTGCTAACCAAAAGGTTGGTGCTTTAACTTGCAGCCTCTCTGCAGAAGAAATATGTGCCAGTCTGCTTCCACAAAGATTTACAACCTTGGAAACTCTACGGGGCAGTTCTGTTCTGTCCTACAGAGTCGCTTATGAATTGAAGTCAACTTGACTACACACTACAAAAGTCACCTTTAAGTCATGGCCTCTGGGCACCCTTTTAGCTCAGTAATGAAGTCACTCCTGAGGTTCACCTTTCAGCCAAAGATTAGACAGGCACATAAAACAAAATGAGACTAAAGGGGCATGCCAGACCAGGGGCAAGAACGGGAAGGCAGGAGGGGAGAGGAAAGCTGGTAATAGGGAACCCAAGGCCGAGAAGTGGAGAGTGTTGACATGTTGTGGGGTTGGCAACCAATGTCACAGAATAATATGTGTACTAATTGTTTAATGAGGAGCTGGTTTGCTCTGTAAATCTGCATCTAAAGTACAATAAAAGAAAGTCATAAACAAAAATAATAAAAGCAAAAATAGCCTGGTAAGCAGCTTGGTAAAACTATTTTGCCTTAGGCGTTGGGTCCTTTTGAAAAATTATCTTTGTGCTGTCAGTTTCGTGAAAAAAGAGACTGCAGGAACCTATTTTTTATGGTAAATTGTCACTATGCAAACACTGTTCCCTGGCCCTTTTTGTGGCAATGTCACCAAGATGTGGTATACAAATTTTTGGAACGTTTTTCCTCTCAAGAACATTTCTGGTTCCCTGGTGTTGGATCCCTGGTGGTGCAGTGGTTAACAGCTCAGCTGCTAACCAAAAGGTCAGCAATTGGAATCTACCAGCTGCTCCTTGGAAATTCTGTGGGGCGGTTCTACTCTGTTTTATAGGGTTGCTATGAGTCCCAATCCACTGGATGGCAATGGGTTTGATTTGAATTTAGTTTAGTGGTGCAGTGGTTAAGCGTTGGGCTGCTAACCAAAAGATGGGAGTTCCAACCCACCAGCCAAGAGAAAAAGATGTTGGCTTCCGTAAAGATTTACAGCCTTGGAAGGCCTGTGGGGGCAGTTCTACTCTGCTCTGTAGGGTCGCTATGAGTCGGAATTGACTTGAGGGCAATGGGTCTGGAGGTAGCGTCTGCTCTTAAGATTCTATGACTATAAACTCAAGAGAGGAAAGCTGAATGCAGGGTGCCACAGTGGTGGAAAATTTTAGAGAAAATATGAGCCATGGCTCTGGCTTTTAAAGATGAGTAGGGAGAATAGTCAATGTGAGAATCAGCAATGTGTAAGCTTCTTGTACAGACAGATTATCTATCCTACAATAAAACCCTAAAAATGTACAAACTATAATAAGTGACCCTTTAAATGATTAGGGGTCCCTGAGTGCCATGACTATAAGTTGAAATCAACTCGACGGCTACTGGTTTGGTTTTGGTTTGAGTGCTGCAGATGGTTAAATGCTGGGCTACTAACAAAAAGGCTGGTGGTTGGAACCCATGTAGAGGCATCTTGGAAGAAAGGCCTGGTGACGTACTTCTGAAAGATCATGGCAGTTGAAAACCCTGCGGATCACAGCTCTGCTCTGACACATATGAGGTCACCAGGAGTCCAAATCAAAGGAATGGCAACTGGTTGGTAAGTTAAATGATTAACTGAGCTGGGCCCAAAATAAGGAAAATCCTCAAAGGGCAAAAATGAAAAAGAAGTTGTGAAAAGAGTGTAAAGACCGCTCTCTCTTTGGCTGTTATTGGGATGTTTGAAGATTTATATGTTTTTGGAATGAAGGATAGGAAAAGAAAATTTTTAGCTTAAAAAAGGAGGGAAAATTGAACTAGATCACTAGAAACCATGGGGTAAATAATGGACCAGTTCATAGGAAAAAAAAAAAAAATCTGATCACTGGGCAAGAAGAAAGCATGAAACTTGTCTGTTCTGCCCTGGGCCCAGAAAATCAGTGAAACCTGTGGCAACCGGAACCTGAGGGAACTACCTTGTTTTTCAGGGTCTCTCAAGTTTTCTGCCTTTGATGGAGTGCAGTCTTATCACTTTTCTATGGCTCTCTATAAAGAATCCCATCTCAACAAACACCCAGTGAGTTTTCCTTCTCTGACAGGTTTCTGCCTTACACAGGTTCTGGCTTTTGCAGGTTTTAGTACAGAAAATAAAATAGCTCTCTGGAAAATATATAACTATAGGTTTGCCTTTAGCAGATTCAGAAGTGGGATTTACAGTACCTGAGTAGTTCAGGAAATTACAAGCAGAATAATTAGCATGAAAATACATAGCAATTATAGTGCATGACGTAAACTAACACAGATTGTCTCTGTGGTGATGGGCTCTCAATTAAAACCAAAAGGAATCCTGGAAATAAAGACTTGCTAAGCCAGAGCCTTCATCAAAAACTACAAATAAAAGAGAAAAAAAACCTACCATGAGCAAATATCAGTGGAAGAAAAATTATGAGAATTAGTTCTCTTAAAAATTTAAATAACAGATTTATGCAATAAGAATATAATAAATAAATGTGCTTAAAATAAGTCTATCAAAAAAAGACAGCATCAGGATTGGAGGAAAACTCATTAACAACCTTCAGTACGCAGATGAAACACGGTTGCTTGCCAAAATGAAGACAGCTTGACAAACTTACTGATGAAAGTCAAAGACAATAGTCTTCAGTATGGATTATGGCCTGAGCCTGAAGAAAACAAAAATACTCACAACTGGGCCGATAAACAACGTTATGACACTTGGAGAAAAAATTGAAATTGTCAATGATTTCATTCTATGTGGATTAACAATCAATGCCCATGGAAGTAGAGGTCAAGAAATCAAATGATGTACTGCATTGGATAAATCTGCTGCAAAAGACCTCTTTAAAGTTTTAAAAAGCAAAGATGTCACTTTGATGACTAAGGTGCAGTTGACCCAAGCCATGGTCTTTTCAATCTCCCCAGAAGTACACAAAAGCTGGACAATGAAAAGGGAAGACAGAAAAAGAATTGAGGCATTTGAAATGTAGGGTTGACAAAGAATATTGACTATATCCTAGACTGCTAGAAGAACAAACAAATCAACCTTAGAAGAAATACAACCAGAATGCCCCTTAGAAGCTAAGATAGCATGACTTTGTCTTGTTTACTTTGAACGCTTCCTCAGGAACGACCAATTGCTAGAAAGGACATCATGTTTGGTAAAGTAGAAGGAAATTCTCAATGAAATGGATCGACATAATAGCCGCAACAATGGACTCAAACATGTCAGTGATGGTGAGGATGGTGTAGGACCAGGTAATGTTTCATTTTGTTATATACTGAGTCACCACGAGTCAGAATCAGTACTACAGCAACAATAACGACAACAATGAAGAGAGACGTAGATCATTTTCCATGGGGAGGATGAATCAATGTATTCTAGGGGTTTCCTATAAAGAAATAGAAGTAAACATAGTTGAAAAATAGATTGGAATCTGGCAGGTTAGCTACTCATTTCCCAGCGAAGGAGATGGCTTCATTTCACATGCTCCGTGAGGCCACTGAAGGAACTTTCTTGGTAAAAGTCATATTTTTGAGAAGTCCAACCTTGAAAAAAAAAATCAATATAAAAACTTCCTTAATACAAAGATTATAGTTTAGAAAAATAAAGTATTTTTGGCCACAGAATACGCAATAAAACAGGCTCCCATTCAACAATTTCTATACATATTGTTCAGTGGCATTGATTACATTCTTCACATTGTGTCAACATTCTTGTTATTTCCATTCTAGATATCTCTTTCCCATTAACTTAGTCCCACTGTCCCCCAACCTTCTCATTCATGCATTAGAGTAATTGTTGACCATTTGGTCTCATGTAGATAATTTTTTAAGAGAGCAGTACTCAAGGGTGTCATTCTTTACTTTTTAAACTAACCTGCTATTTAGTTAAAAGGATGACTTTTAGGGCAAAATTCCCATTCCAGGTTTAAAGAGTATTTCAGGGCAATAGCTTCAGGGATTCCTCCGGTCTCAGTTGGTCCATTAAGTCTGGATTTTGTTTATGGAAAAGGAAAGATAGCACCAAATGTGGGTGCAGTATGCACTCTTTGACTAAGTGATGCAACTAGGTAGTACACAAGAAAAAGCATGTATTAGTAAATAACATGTTATGTATAATTTTGCAACAACAACCAAGTATGTGTATATATATATATATGTATATGTGTGTATATATATATATATATATATACACACATGTATTAAGGAACTCTCGTTGGCACTCAGTTGCTTGCCTAAAGGTCTGCTGTTGGAAACCACCAGCCCCTCCAAGGAAGAAAGATATGGCCGTCTGCTTCCATAAGGATTTACAGCCTTGGAAAGTCTGTAGGGGCAGTTCTACTCTGTCCTATAGGGTTGCTATGAATTGGAATAGATGTGAGGGCAATGGTTTGTATATATATAAAAACAAATAGGGGCAACAGATACTGAAACTTCTTAGATATGATCAATCATCTCATGGGATTATTTTTGTTGGTTTGAAAACTTAGTGTCATAGTCTACTGGGATAATTGGGTCAGTTGGCATAATATGATTCTTAAAGTCTGTATTCTACATCCTAGTCCAGTGAGTAGTGTCTAAGATACTATCGATCTCTATTCATCTGGAGCAAAATAGATAAACAGAAAATGTCAGAAAAGGAACCAGTCTATAGGACTAATTGTCTCTATGAATCAATCATAGCCTCCTCTGCCTTGAGACCAGAAGAACTAGATGGTACCTAGCTACTACTACTGAATATTCTGTTCAGGGTCACAGTAGATGGATTCCGATAGAATGGGAGAGAAATACAGAACAGAGACTTCAAATTCTCATGGAAAGCAAGTTGTTTTGAGTTTCATTTTAAGCAACGATTTGATATAGACTTAGCAAAAACATTTCACAGTGATAATGAAGTTCCCCAAGAAGGTAAAAGCAATTCTTGTGCTCCTCTAAGTATTCCTCTGAGCTTTTATACAATCAGTTCCTAATTATGATTGTCTCCATTTAATGGACGGCATCAGTATAAAGTGGCACATCTTATGGGAAATCATTCAAATAATGCATGTTATATATTCCTAGTTAAAAAAAAAGTATGAGTACTTAAAGAAACCCTAAAGATATAAAACATTGCCATATTTTAAAATATAAATTAGCCCTTAAAAAAATATTTAACGTGTGTCCTAATGCCATTATTGAATTCACGCTTAAGTTATTCAAGATAGTCAATCTTAAAGGTGAAAGACTCATGTTTTTATAGATGTTTCTTCCCTTTTGGTAAAACTTATGTTTTGATAGGACATCTATTTCCTTCGTTTACCCTTGATAGTGACCTTAGATTCCCTCTCTCTTATACTTAGCAAAACTTTTACCTTGGGAATTATCCTTTTTAATGGAATATGTAAGGAGGTGACTATGCCTAGCTTGCATTGCCTTCACTAAACTGCTTTGTCATGAAGATGATATTTTTAAAATCTATCACCACATATCTCTTTTCTGGCCCATAGAAACATAATGGGATCTCCTGACTGGACAGGGCTTAACATCAAGTAACCTACAGGACCTCATTGTTTTTCCTAGTCTTGAGTTCACTGAACATGGCACATGCAATCAACTCAACCATCCTGAGTCTAAGCCAGGGTTTTTGCTGTGAGATGGGAAATAACAAATGAAGATTGTTTGCTGTGCTCATGATTATTAATATGTTGTCATCCCCCATAATATATCTATATTCTAACTATGGCTTTTAGTAATATTGGCTTAATCTCAAATAATAAAAATAGCTATCATAGTTATCATGTATCTATAATTTTACTTGATTGTCACAACCTTTTGAGGAAGCAGTTATTCTCATCATTTTACAGATAGATTAGCTCATGTCATGTATCTTGAATGATGCCAATCAGGGAATAAAATAGTGACACTAGAAATTGAACCTTTTCAGTTTCCAAAGTTTTATGTATTTAACCAGTGTTAGACTTTTAATCAGTATTATTATTATTTTGCATTTGGGTGACTTTACTCTGATCACAGTAACAAGAAATGAAGACAACATTTTGAGAAAGAATGCCATTTTTCACTCATTTAAATCATACCTCCATGTAGAACCAGCCCTGGGTTGAAATTATGTTTTGCATTATACTGAGGGTTAACCCAAAATAAAAGTAGCACACCACTTTTTTGTTGTTGTTTGTTTGATTTCTTAGCAGAAAAAAATACCTTATTTCTATCAAACCGAAAGGAAACCCTGGTGGCGTAGTGGATAAGTGTTACAGCTGCTAACCAAAGGGTCGGCAGTTCGAATCCACCAGGCGCTCCTTGGAAACTCTATAGGGCAGTTCTACTCTGTCCTATAGGGTCGCTATGAGTCAGAATCGACTCGACAGCACTGGGTTTGGTCTTGGTATCAAACTGAAAAGTGGGAATCAATCCTCAGGCAAAATACTTATCAAAAATCTGTAAGGCAATTAACAGCTTGAATAGCATATGAAGATTATACTGTAAGTTTACATACTTTGAATTAAGTAGGGACATGAAAATTAAGATGGTCGACAACTTTTGCGTGGAGGAGAAGCCCTGTGATTCATAGCAAACTTTCGAAAATGACTTGTGTGAACACCAAGGAGGCAAGGTGTCATTGAGCTAGAAATTTTGAGTTGGAGGTGGATCACAGTGAAACAGATCAAGCCTCTTTTAAGGCAATAGAAGACTATTTTTTGTTCTTTGAGCAAATATAATTTCTCTTCCCTCGTAAATCTCAAAAACTTTATTCACTCATTGATTCATTGATAACGCTATATATGCTTGTGTACATAGATACAACTGAAAACTTAAGAAAGCCATATTGTCAATAGGGTGTTCCTTACGGAACAACTGCTACATGCTGATACTGCAGAATCGAAGATGAATGCCTGGGCGCTATCCTTGAAGAATTCCCAGTTCTAGGAATACATGAGAATTGAAGTGATAAAACCATACTCTGTGTCCTGAGTTATTCATTCAGAAAGAAAGCTTTTGATAAGAAATAAAATGCATAGCTTGCCCATTTTTAAAGAGCAGGGACTTTGTTAAAAGTGATGCACATGAAGGAAACTCCATCTGGGGAACAATGGCTCAGTGAGCAAACATGAATGAAGAGAAAGACTGAATATTTATTTTGAAAGCAGTGTAATAACAGGCAAAGTTAGCCTATACAGATTAGAAAGAGATGCTTTAAACTTCTTTCTAAAAGTTTTTAAGAAATATTAGTCTCAACAGCTGTTACTTTTAAAGAATAAATTGATAGAAATATTCAGTTTTAGCAAATATTTCTTTTTATCCTGGTAAAGAGGCCACATTCTGAAAGCCAGGTGCCAGATTTACCTGAAAATCAGGAATTCCACAAAAATAAGCAATTGGAAAGTTTGGAAGTTGGAAAGCTGAAGAGTTGGAAAGATAATTTTGAATAACTTAAAGTATAAATAATCTATTTCTTCTCGAACCATCAATTTTATTTCTTCTCTAAAAGTTACCTCTCTAATTTCAAATATGTCCATTAAAACAACTATAACAAGCAAAGACCCTGATGTGCAATGAAAGGCTCATTTTATTTTTTACGTACATTCTTTTCAGAACACAGTAATCTGGCTTGTCAAAACTAGCCTGTTGCTGGGCCTGTCTTACTTAAATTCAGTATTTTAACTTTCAAACTGGCAGTGGAAGACCATAAATAGTTCACTATCTACTAAAGAAATAAATCCTTTCTGTACTTGAAAGCTTCATAGCCATAACACTCATTTCCATCGAGTTGATTCTGACTCATAAAGACCCTACAGAACAGAGAAGAACTGCCCCATAGGGTTTCCAAGGCTGTAATCTTTACAGAAGTAGGCTCACATCTACCTCTTGTAGAGTGGCTGGTGGGTTCAAAGCTCTGATCTTTCAGTTAGCAGCCTCACTCTTTCACCTTTGCACCACCATGGCTCCATCATATCTACCCACGCACTGCCATCGAGTCAATTTCGACTCATAGCAACCCAACAGGACAGAGTAGAACTTCCCCATAGAGTTTCCAAGGAGTACCTGGTAGATTTGAACTGCTGACCTTTTGGTTAGCAGCCATAGCTCTTAACCACTACACCACCAGGGTTTTCCATCATAGCCACAGGGTAATAAAATAAAAGGAAATTGTGGACCAAAGAAAGGCTTTTCATTTCTTTACTAGTACACTGAGGACTAGAAGAGGAAGAGATTGAAACTTGTAGCCTATGGCGTCACTAGGGTTGGTGTCACCCAATGCAGTAACTCATGGTGTCACCACCGCCCACACAGATCTTCCATGCCAGACCATGCACAATCCTCAGTAACGTTTTTTTTTTTAATTAACTTTTATTAAGCTTCAAGTGAACATTTACCGTTCCAATCAGTCTGTCACATGTAAGTTTACATACATCTTACTCCCTTCTCCCACTTGCTCTCCCCCTATTGAGTCAGCCCTTTCAGTCTCTCGTTTCGTGCCAATTTTGCCATCTTCCCTCTCTCTCTATCTTCCCATCCCCCCTCCAGTCAAGAGTTGCCAACACACTCTCCAGTGTCCACCTGATTTAATCAGCTCACTCTTCATCAGCATCTCTCTCCCCTCCGCTGACCAGTCCCTTTCATGTCTGATGAGTTGTCTTCGGGGATGTTTCCTGTCCTGTGCCAACAGAAGGTCTGGGGAGCATTGCCGCCGGGATTCCTCTAGTCGCAGTCAGACCATTAAGTATGGTCTTTTTATGAGAGTTTGGGGTCTGCATCCCACTGATCTCCTGCTCCCTCAGGGGTTCTCTGTTGTGCTCCCTGACAGGGCAGTCATCGATTGTGGCCGGGCACCAACTAGTTCTTCTGGTCTCAGGATGATGTAGGTCTCTGGTTCATGTGGCCCTTTCTGTCTCTTGGGTTCTTAGTTGTCATGTGACCTTGGTGTTCTTCATTTTCCTTTGCTCCAGGTGGGTTGAGACCAATTGATGCACCTTAGATGCCCGCTTGTTAGCATTTAGGACCCCAGACGCCACATTTCAAAGTGGGATGCAGAATGTTTTCATAATAGAATTATTTTGCCAATTGACTTAGAAGTCCCCTCAAACCATGTTCCCCAGACCCCCGCCCCTGCTCCGCTGACCTTTGAAGCATTCATTTTATCCCGGAAACCTCTTTGCTTTTAGTCCAGTCCAATTAGGCTGACCTTCCTTGTATTGAGTGTTGTCTTTCCCTTCACCCAAAGCAGTTCTTATCTACTGATTGATCAATAAAAAACCCTCTCCCACCCTCCCTCCCTCCTCCCTTTGTAACCACAAAAGTATGTGTTCTTCTCAGTTTTTTCTATTTCTCAAGATCTTATAATAGTGGTCTTATACAATATTTGTCCTTTTGCCTCTGACTCATTTCGCTCAGCATAATGCCTTCCAGGTTCCTCCATGTTATGAACTGTTTCAGAGATTCGTCACTGTTCTTTATCGATGCGTAGTATTCCATCGTGTGAATATACCACAATTTATTTACCCATTCGTCCGTTGATGGACATCTTGGTTGCTTCCAGCTTTTTGCTATTGTAAACAGTGCTGCAATAAACATGGGTGTGCATATATCTGTTTGTGTGAAGGCTCTTATTTCTCTAGGGTATATTCCGAGGAGTGGGATTTCTGGGTTGTATGGTAGTTCTATTTCTAACTGTTTAAGCTAACGCCAGATGGATTTCCAAAGTGGTTGTACCATTTTCATTCCTACCTCAATGTATGAGAGTTCCAATCTCTCCGCAGCCTCTCCAACATTTATTATTTTGTGTTTTTTGGATTAATGCCAGTCCAGTTGGTGTGAGATGGAATCTCATCATAGTTTTAATTTGCATTTCTCTAATGGCTAATGATCGAGAGCATTTTCTCATGTATCTGTTGGCTCCCCGAATATCTTCTTTAGTGAAATGTGTGTTCATATCCTTTGCCCACTTCTTGATTGCGTTGTTTGTCTTTTTGTGGTTGAGTTTTGACAGAATCATGTAGATTTTAGAGATCAGGCGCTGGTCTGAGAAGTCATAGCTGAAAACTCTTTCCCAGTCTGTAGGTGGTCTTTTTACCCTTTTGGTGAAGTCTTTAGATGAGCATAGGTGTTTGATTTTTAGGAGCTCCCAGTTATCTGGTTTCTCTTCATCATTTTTGGTAATGTTTTGTATTCTGTTTATGCCTTGAATTAGGGCTCCTAGGGTTGTCCCTATTTTTTCTTCCATGATCTTTATCGTTTTAGTCTTTATGTTTAGGTCTTTGATCCACTTGGATTTAGTTTTTGTGCTTGCTGTGAGGTATGAGTCCTGTTTCATTTCTTTGCAAATGGATATCCAGTTATGCCAGCACCATTTGTTAAAAAGACTATCTTTTCCCCAATTAACTGACACTGGGCCTTTGTGAAATATCAGCTGCTCTTTTTTTTTTTCATACATGGATGGATTTATATCTGGGTTCTCAATTCCATTCCATTGGTCTATGTGCCTGTTGTACCAGTACCAGGCTGTTTTGACTACTGTGGCTGTATAATAGGTTCTGAAATCAGGTAGAGTGAGGCCTCCCACTTTCTTCTTCTTTTTCAGTAATGCTTTGCTTATCCTGGGGTTCTTTCCCTTCCATATGAAATTGGTGATTGGTTTCTCTATCCCCTTAAAATATGACATTGGAATTTGGATCGGAAGTACGTTATATGTATAGATGGCTTTTGGTAGACTAGACATTTTTACTATGTTAAGTCTTCCTATCCATGAGCAGGGTATGTTTTTCCACGTAAGTATGTCCTTTTGAATTTCTTGTAGTAGAGCTTTGTAGTTTTCTTTGTATAGGTCTTTTACATCCTTGGTAAGATTTATTCCTAAGTATTTTATCTTCTTGGGGGCTACTGTGAATGGTATTGATTTGGTTATTTCCTCTTTGGTGTTCTTTTTGTTGATGTAGAGGAATCCAAGTGATTTTTGTATTTTTTTTTTTATAACCTGAGACTCTGCCAAACTCTTCTATTAGTTTCAGTAGTTTTCTGGAGGATTCCTTAGGGTTTTCCGTGTATACGATCATGTCATCTGCAATAGTGATAGCTTTACTTCCTCCTTGCCAATCCAGATACCCTTTATTTCTTTGTCTAGCCTAATTGCCCTGGCTAGGACTTCAAGTACGATGTTGAATAAGAGCGGTGATAAAGGGCATCCTTGTCTGGTTCCCGTTCTCAAGGGAAATGCTTTCAGGTTCTCTCCATTTAGAGTGATATTGGCTGTTGGCTTTGCATAGATGCCCTTTATTAGGTTGAGGAATTTTCCTTCAATTCCTATTTTGGTAAGAGTTTTTATCATGAATGGGTGTTGAACTTTGTCAAATGCCTTTTCTGCATCAATTGATAAGATCATGTGGTTTTTGTCTTTTGTTTTATTTATGTGATGGATTACATTAATGGTTTTTCTGATATTAAACCAGCCTTGCATACCTGGTATAAATCCCACTTGCTCAGGGTGAATTATTTTTTTGTTGTGTTGTTGGATTCTATTGGCTAGAATTTTGTTGAGGATTTTTGCATCTATGTTCATGAGGGATATAGGTCTATAATTTTCTTTTTTTGTAATGTCTTTACCTGGTTTTGGTATCAGGGAGATGGTAGCTTCATAGAATGAGTTGGGTAGTATTCCGTCTTTTTCGATGCTTTGAAATACCTGTAGTAGTAGTGGTGTTAACTCTTCCCTGAAGGTTTGGTAGAACTCTGCAGTGAAGCCGTCTGGGCCAGGACTTTTTTTTGTTGGGAGTTTTTTGATTATCGTTTCAATCTCTTTTTTTGTTATGGGTCTATTTAGTTGTTCTACTTCTGAATGTGTTAGTTTAGGTAGGTAGTGTTTTTCCAAGAATTTATCCATTTCTTCTAGGTTTTCAAATTTGTTAGAGTACAATTTTTCATAGTAATCTGATATGATTCTTTTAATTTCATTTGGCTCTGTTGAGATGTGGTCCTTCTCGTTTCTTATTTGGATTATTTGTTTCCTTTCCTGTTTTTCTTTAGTCAGTCTAGCCAATGGTTTATCAATTTTGTTAATTTTTTCAAAGAACCAGCTTTTGGCTTTGTTAATTCTTTCAATTGTTTTTCTGTTCTCTAATTCATTTAGTTCAGCTCTAATTTTTATTATTTGTTTTCTTCTGGTGCCTGATGCGTTCTTTTGTTGCTCACTTTCTATTTGTTCAAGTTTTCGGGACAGTTCTCTGATTTTGGCTCTTTCTTCTTTTTGTATGTGTGCATTTATCGATATAAATTGGCCTCTGAGCACTGCTTTTGCTGTGTCCCAGAGGTTTTGATAGGAAGTATTTTCATTCTCGTTGCTTTCTAAGAATTTCCTTATTCCTTTCTTGATGTCTTCTATAACCCAGTCTTTTTTCGGGAGGGTATTGTTCATTTTCCAAGTATTTGATTTCTTTTCCCTCGTTTTTCTGTTATTGATTTCTAGTTTCATTGCCTTGTGGTCTGAGAAGATGCTTTGTAATATTTCGATGTTTTGGACTCTGCAAAGATTTGTTTTATGACTAATATGTGGTCTATTCTAGAGAATGTTCCATGTGCACTAGAAAAAAAAGTATATTTTGCAGCAGTTGGGTGGAGAGTTCTGTATAAGTCAATGAGGTCAAGTTGGTTAATTGTTGTAAGTAGGTCTTCCATGTCTCTATTGAGCTTCTTACTGGATGTCCTGTCCTTCTCCAAAAGTGGTGTGTTGAAGTCTCCTACTATAAATGTGGAGGTGTCTATCTCACTTTTCACTTCTGTTAAAATTTGATTTGTGTATCTTGCAGCCCTGTCACTGGATGCATAAATATTTAATATGGTTATGTCTTCCTGATTAATTGTCCCTTTTATCATTATATAGTGTCCTTCTTTATCCTTTGTGGTGGATTTAAGTCTAAAGTCTATTTTGTCAGAAATTAATATTGCTACTCCTCTTCTTTTTTGCTCATTGTTTGCTTGATATATTTTTTTCCATCCTTTGAGTTTGTTTGTGTCTCTAAGTCTAAGATGTGTCTCTTGTAGGCAGCATATAGATGGATCGTGTTTCTTTATCCAGTCCGTGACTCTCTGTCTCTTAATTGGTGCATTTAGTCCATTTACATTCAGCGTAATTATAGATAAATAAGTTTTTAGTACTGTCATTTTGATGCCTTTTCATGTGTGTTGTTGGCCATTTCATTTTTCCACATACTTTTTTGTGCTGAGATGTTTTTCTTAGTAGATTGTGAGATCCTCATTTTCATAATGTTTAACTTTATGTTAGTTGAGTCGTTACGTTTTTCTTGACTTTTTTCTTGAGTTATGGAGTTGATATTCCTTTTTGTGGTTACCTTGTTATTTACCCCTATTTTTCTAAGTAAAAACCTAACTTGTATCGTTCTATATCGCCTTGTATCACTCTCCATCTGGCAGTTCAATGCCTCCTATATTTAGTCCCTCTTTTTGATTATTGTGATCTTTTATCTATTGATTTCCATGATTCCCTGTTATGTGTATTATTTTGTTTGTTTATTTTTTAGAATTAATCTCAATTTGTTTGTTTTTGTGCTTTCCCTATTTGTGTTGATATCAGGACGTTCTGTTTTGTGACCTTGTATTGTGCTGGTATCTGATATTATTGGTCATCTGACCAAACAATCTCCTTTAGCATTTCTTGTAGCCTTGGTTTGGTTTTTGCAAATTCTCTAAACTTGTGTTTATCTGTAAATATCTTAATTTCTCCTTCATATTTCAGAGAGAGTTTTGCTGGATATATGATCCTTGGTTGGCAGTTTTTCTCCTTCAGTGCTCTGTATATGTCGTCCCATTCCCTTCTTGCCTGCATGGTTTCTGCTGAGTAGTCTGAACTTATTCTTATTGATTCTCCCTTGAAGGAAACCTTTCTTTTCTCCCTGGCTGCTTTTAAAATTTTCTGTTTATCTTTGGTTTTGGCAAGTTTGATGATAATATGTCTTGGCGTTTTTCTTTTTGGATCAATCTTAAATGGGGTTCGATGAGCATCTTGGATAAATATCCTTTTGTCTTTCATGATGTCAGGGAAGTTTTGTGTCAGGAGTTCTTCAACTATTTCTCTGTGTTTTCTGTCCCCCCTCCCTGTTCTGGGACTCCAATCACTCGCAAGTTATCCTTCTTGATAGAGTCCCACGTGATTCTTAGGGTTTCTTCATTTTTTTTAATTCTTTTATCTGATTTTTTTTCAGCTATGTTGGAGTTAATTCCCTGGTCCTCCAGATGTCCCAGTCTACATTCTAATTGCTCGAGTCTGCTTCTCTGACTTCCTATTGCGTTGTCTAATTCTGTAATTTTATTGTTAATCTTTTGGATTTCTACATGTTGTCTCTCTATGGATTCTTGCAACTTATTGATTTTTCCACTATGTTCTTGAATAATCTTTTTGAGTTCTTCAACAGTTTTATCAGTGTGTTCCTTGGCTTTTTCTGCAGTTATCCTAATTTCATTTGTGATATCTTTAAGCATTGTGTAAATTAGTTTTTTATATTCTGTATCTGATAATTCCAGGATTGTATCTTCATTTGGGAAAGATTTTGATTCTTTTGGTTAGGGGGTTGGAGAAGCTGTCATGGTCTGCTTCTTTATGTGGTTTGATTTGGATTGTTGTCTCCGAGCCATCACTGGGAAACTAGTTTTTCCAGAAAATCCGCTGACTGGTACGCTGGCTCCTGCCTCTGAAAACAATCGCTGTCTCCCCGTATTTGTTCGTGCTCTGTCTCTCAATCTGTGTTTGTTGTTCAGAGTTCGTAGATTGTTATGTATGTGATCGATTCACTTGTTTTTCCAAGTCTTTGTTGCAAGAGGGATCCGCAGTAGCATCCACCTAGTCCGCCATCTTGGCCCCGCCTCCAGTAATGTTTTTTTGTACTAATGTTATTCATTAATCATAATTCCCATGTATCACTCCTTCCTTGTCTTTACTACTTCATTCTCAAAAAAGTTATCGATATAGGTTCACAGATGCTAATTACCACAATATGGTAGCTAGAACGGTAGAAAATTTGACAAAATCAGAGACCATAGAAACACAGGCAGCAACGAAAACAACAGTGCATGTTTGTAGGGCGTGCGGACAAAACCATGTGATTTGAAACGTCACTGTAATGGGTAATAAGGACGCTCTCTGAAGTGCATTCGAAACCCGTTGCTTCAAGTTGCTTCTGATTCATAATGACCCTATAGAATAGAGTAGAACTGCCCCATAGGGTTTCCCAGGAGTGGCTGGTGGATTCAAACTGCCAACCTTTTGGTTTGCAGCTGAGCTCTTAACCACTGCGCCACCAGGGTACATTAGAAGGTTCAATAATAAATTAGCATAGTTTTAGCCTTGTAGGTATATTGATACATGCAAGCTGGGCTTAGGAAAAATATTTTTATTGTTATATCTAACTTCAGGAACATTTTTATAGACAGTCATTTTGGTGTCACCCCCTTTGTCAGTGTCACCCAGTGTGGTGCACACCCCCGAATCATTAAATGTTATGAACGACAGTCAAGCGTAAGTATCAGAGAATAATAGTTAACTGAGGGACTAATCTATAATTTTGCTGTCCATCAAGAGGGAATATTAAAATATGCTTCTTACGAAATCATATGTTTAAATAGTTTAATGCATGTAAAATATATACTCTTTATAAAACAAAATTCATGTAAAATATTTTACATGTGTGTCCTTTCTACTGGTGACTATAATAATTTCACTCACTATTTAAAGTATTATTTTGTTTACATTTTTATTGTGCTTTTTTCCCCAGTTATATTGTATGAAATTAATTTTAAAAGTATTAAGCAATGAATAAAAATTAAACATCTCACATATGTTAGAAAAATGTATCTTTCTTTGAAATAATCTAGGATGTTACAAAAATTGTATTGGCAAGTTCAATAGCCACTTTTCTCTACTCAAGACCTTGACTTGCATTTCATATTTTAAACAAATCAACTTAACATTGAGCACTTTGATCAGATATTAACTAAAAATATGCTTTTTCTGCTGCTTGAAGTCCTTTGCTACTATTCAGGATCTTAAATCCCATTGTCTTCTGGCTATGAGAGCTACAACACCTCGTGTCTTTTTGGTAAGGAGTGGCTTAAGGAACCAATATGAGCCCTTCCTGAGAAATGGCTTGAATGAAGCAGAAAGACCAGCAAGAGGGTGTCATTAAGATCCAGAGGAGGGAATGGTTTCTTCTGAGGTTATTACATCATTTATATTTGTTCAACATTCAACCTTCTCAGGAGGTAGCATATGATCAGGAACTGATGGTACTGAAGGAAGAAGTCCAAGCTGCACTGAAGGCATTGGTGAACAAGGCTTCAGAAATTGATGGAATTCCAATTGAGATGTTTCAACAAATGGATGCAGGGCTGGAAGTCCTCACTGGTCTATGACAAGAAATTAGAAAGACAGCTACTTGGCCAAACAACTGGAAAAGATCCATGTTTGTAACTATTCCAAAGAAACCTGACCCAACTGAATGTGGAAATTATCAAACAATATCACTAATATCACACACAAGTAAAATTTTGCCGAAGATCATTCAAAAGTGGCTGCAGCAGTGTATCGACAGGGAACTGAGAGAAATTCAAGTCAGATCCAGAAGAGGATGTGGAATGAAGAATATCATTGCTGATGTCAGATGAATCCTTGCTGAAAGCAGAGAATACCAGAAAGATACTTACCTGTGTTTTATTGACTATGCAAAGGCATTCGACCGTGTGGATCATAACAAATTATGGATAACACTGCGAAGAATGGGAATTCCAGAACACTTAATTGTGCTCATGAGGGACCTGTACATAGATCAAGAGGCAGTTGTTCCAACAGAACAAGAGATACTGCATGGTTTAAAGTCAGGAAATGTGTGCTTCAGGGTTGTATCATTTAACCATACCTATTTAACCTGTATGCAGAGCAAATAATCAGAGAACCTGGACTATATAAAGAGGAACGGGGCATCAAGATTGGTGGAAAACTCATTAATAACCTGCGATATGCAGATGACACAACCTTGCTTGCTGAAAGCAAAGAGGACTTGAAGCACTTCCTGATGAAGATCAAAGACCACAGCCTTCAGTAAGGATTGCACCTCAACATAAAGAAAGCAAAAATCCTCACAACTGGACCAATTAGCAATAACATCATGATAAATGGAGAAAAGGTTGAAGTTACCAAGGATTTCATTTTACTTCGATCCACAGTCAACAGCCATGGAAGCAGCAGTCGAGAAATCAAAAGACACATCACAATGGGCAAATCTGCTGCAAAAGACCTCTTTAAAGTGTTGAAAACAAAGATGACACCTTGAAGACTGAAGTGCAGCTGACCGAAGCCATGGTGTTTTCAATCACCTCATATGCATGAGAAAGCTGGATGATGAATAAGGAAGACAGGAGACGAATTGCCACCTTTGAATTGTGTTGTTGGTGAAGAATACTGAATATAACACAGACTGCAAAAGAACAAATAAATCTGTCTTAGAAGTACAACCAGAATTCTCCTTAGAAGCAAGGATGGGGAGATTACATCTCGCATACTTTGGATATGTTATCAGGAGGGATTAGCTCCTGGAGAAGGACATCACGCTTAATAAAATAGAGAGTCAGCCAAAAAGAGGAAGACCCTCAGTGAGATGGAGTGACACAGTGGCTGCAACAATAGTTTCAAGCATAACAAGGATTGTGAGGATGGCGCAGGGCCTGGCAGTGTTTCGTTCTGTTGTGCATAGAGTCGCCATGAATTGCAGCCAACTCGAGGGCACCTAACAACAACAGCAACATGTCATCTATAGTTCACTTTTGTTTAGGAAAACAAATGTACATATTTACAAATTCAAATTTTCTATTATGTCCTGTGAATATTGTTTTTTATTTATATAAAAAAAAATTTATACTAACAAATTGGTCTTCCTGCCAATTTGTCAGGAACTTCCACCTCGTGTTCGAGCTGGATGGACATTTATGCCAACCTTTGCAGAAATCTCAACACCAGGGTTCCCTTATCATTCAAAGACTAAACCTGATTCAAGTTTAAAGTTAAGGTTTTTTTATCCACAGGGCAGGGAGAGGGACTTGGGAGACACTGATAACCTTAATCCCTCTATGCCCTAGATCAGCTCTGTGGTTCATAGCTTCAATGGTCCAACACACTAGTGAGTCACATTTAGCCCTTGGTGTGTCAAAAGTAATTTGTTTCCGCTAGTAAACTACTAGCTTTTTTTGTTTTTAAATGATTACTGTAAACTTAGGGTTATCTCTATAAAAATATCAGCTCGTTTTCATTCTGGTGTATTGTTTTCTGAGAGGCAAAGGCTAGGGTTGCAGTTCGAGCTGGTGTATAAGAATCCTGTATGTAAGGATCCATGGTGGCACAGTGGTTAAGTGCTCAGCTGCTAAATGAAAGGTTGGAGTTTCAAACTCACCATCCTCTCCGAGGGAGAAAGATATAGCAGTCTGCTTCTATAAAGATTTGCAACCTTGGAAATCCTCTGGGGCAGTACTACTCTGTTCCAGAGGGGTGCGATAAGGTTGCTATGAGTTGGAATCTACCAGATGGCAGTGGGTGGAGCGGTGGTGGATTCGAGTTGCCATTATTGTTGTTGGTTGAGTGATTCTAATTCATGGTGCCCCCTTGTGTGCTGAGTAGAACTGCTCTGTAGAGTTTTCAAAGCTGGAAATTTCGGATGCAGATTGGCAAGCCTGTGTTTTGAGGCACCCAGGTGGGTTTGAATCACTAATCTTTAAGCTAGTAGTCGAGTTGTTAACCAGGTTTGACACCCAGGCACTCTGTATGTACAGCAACCCAAACCCATTGCCGCGGGGTTGATTGCGACTCACAGCAGCCCTGTAGGACAGAGTAGAACTGCCCCATAAGTTTCCAAGGTTGTAAATCCTTATGAAAGCAGACTGCCTCATCTTTCTACTGCAGATCTGATGGTGGATTTGAACTGTTAACCTTTCAGTTAGCAACTGAGTGCTTGGATTAATCAGTCAGCAAGGTACTCGCGGGCTTAACTGTGGTAGCCCGCAGCGCACAATTTCACCTGGTTTTCACCACATGAACCTGAAATTGTGCGCTACAGATTAGTAAATAAGCACAATTAAGCCCGTGCGTACCTTGCTTACTGTCAACGGGTGCATACCGTGCTTTCCGGTTAATCTGCTCCTGTGTATATGTGAGTGTATGGCAGTCGGAGTGTGTCATGCAGATGCCATCATCTGTCAAGTCTGTCACCAGGAAAATGGCTGAGATCACGCTACAGAACATACATGTTGTGAGTATTGCACAGCCAGGGGAAATATGAAAATCGGACTAGCCACGGAAAGGACAAAACAAGGAACTATTTCTTTTTTCTACCTTCTAGGGATTTGGGCTCAAGGATCTCTCCTGTGTGCTCACAACACACTCAAAATGCCTTGTTTTCCCAGTTCCTCTGAGGAATTGAACAAAATTGCTTTTTATATGTCATTTTCATATATTGTATTTGAAGTGTATAGTGAATTTGCTTGCTAAGAGGCACCTCTAGGAGTTTCGTTTTCCACTTTAGTTCTTTAATGTTTTTACCATTTGACTTGTTTACTTACTTCCACGTAATATATCAATGACCTTAAAATGGCTCAAATTGATTTTTTAAGATTGTCTTTCTTGGATATATTTTAAAATCAAGTTGGGTGTACACAGTTCATGTTGCTTTAAAAAAAAAAATTCAATACCAAAAAATAAAAGGAATTTAAAGGTCCTGTTGCTAATGTGAAGCTGAGCTGCCAGTTCTGTGTATGTTGACTTCTCACTCCTAATTTCGTATATTCAGTCAATGTTATCTGTACTTGACCTTGAAAGTAGAGAACAGTTTCACCCATTTTACAAGTTGATCCTATCCTGAGTGCTTTTAGTAAGCTCTGCCTTTAAAGAAAGAGGACTTGATTTAATAGAAATTGAGGCAGGGTACCAGAGAAGTTAGGGGAAAGGTTTCTAAGTAACAGACTACAATTTACCATTTCGATGATTATCTGAACAACTACTTCACTTTAGGACAAGTGAAGACAAAAGGCTTATGGGATAGCTTGAATAGAGACCACAGTCCAAACATTTAACTCATGAAATCCTGTTTTTTTGGTTTTTTTTAAATTTATTAATTTAATTTATGGTGCTTAATCAAAAAAAAAATTTTTTTTTTTTTTTTCTAATCAAATTTATGGCTTCCTGGTGGCACAGCAGTTAAGAGCTACGACTGCTAACCAAAAGGCTGGCAGTTCAAATCCACCAGCCATTCCTTGGAAACTCTATGGGGCAGTTCTGTTCTGTCCTATAGGGCCACTATGAGTCAAAACCAATGCCACAGCAAAGGGTTTTAGAGGCAAACTTATAAGGAACCCTAGCAGTGAGATGGTTAAAGAGCTTGGCTGCGAACCAGAAAGGCAGTGGTTGGAACCCACCAGCTGCTCAGTGAGAGAAAGATGTAGCAGTCTGCTTCTCTAAAGATTATATTCTTGGAAACACTACGGGGCAGCTCTACTCTCATATAGTGTCACTATGAGTTGCAATCAACTTGACAGCTATAGGTGTCTGGTTTTGGTTTTTTAATCAAATTTATAGAGTAAGTCAATTAGGAAGTGTGAAATGCAAATTTAATTCTCTAAGTGTTTCAAGATTGCAACCTTTCATTCTGGTCTTCTCAAATTTAAGAGTTGTTTTCTGTTTAAAAAGCTTCATCCTGGTGCTCAAGTATTACAGTAGAATTCTTTTTCTCTCTCTTTTTCTATTTCTCTCTCTCATCCATAAAAACCTCTCTGTCCCTTTTATTTTCTATGGAGAGAACAGCAAGTGGCCCTATTTGGCTTAATCTCTAAACCCAAATCTTTAAAACCTTGCTGTACGGTAAAGTCTGGTATCACCATGACAGCTTTTATACAAGGGTTAAGCATTGTCATTTTCTACCTCATTTCCTCCTCCAGGACACCCTGACATTAGAAAATAACTTCACCTAGCAAGTTAATTCATTTAAGTAGTTGGCAGGCCATAGACAATTGACTCCTCTTGGAAGGCCCATTATCAGAGAAAGGTGTCCTAAATCAGCCTTTCTATGGGGACCACACCGAAGTTATTTTATGACTCAAGATGCTGAAGGTTAATACCTGTCCCTAAAATTTTCCAGGTGAGAATCAGTGCATCTATGGAAGAGACTACAAAACTTTTGTGAGTCGCAACTGAACACTTACTCATGGACTTAAGGAGAAAGCAATATAGCAAAACTGCAAAAGCAGAGGCATTGAAATTAGACACCCCTGGATTTGAGTCTTGATTCTTCAACTTATCATATGTGTTACTTTGAACAAGCTATGTCATAGCCCAAAGCCTGTTTCTTCCTCTGTTGTGTGTGAATAATAATCCTTTGACAAGTTCATTAGACGCATGACGTGAGATAATGTATTTAAAGTGCATACAGAGGGGTCAACAGTAAGAAATTAAACTCTAGTTTCTAGAAGCATCTTAGTTACAACTGCCATCTGACCTTGGAGAGTCATTTAATTTGTATTAAGCTTTGGAGTCTCATCTACAAAATGGGATCACAATGCCAAGTTCATATATTGTGTCTGAGTGTGTGTAGCTGACAATTAAATGAGGCAGTATCTGTACTTAAGCAACTACTTCCTAAACTTTAAGAATGGATATGTGTTGTTGAACTGCTAAAAAAGGACACACGATGGCAGACACATACAATACAAACAAACATTTAAAGCCTGCAAACAGTGACATTCCTAAGAGTGACAAGTTACTTAGAGTCTTTTTTAGTGCAGCCTTGGAAATAATGCAGACTCAGGTTCAAACTCCAGCTTTGTCATTTATTTGTTATATCATCCTGAGTAAAACTCTTCATTCCTCAGTTTTTTCTTCATCTTGATAAATTATATTTGGTATATGAGAAACCCTGGTGGGGTAGTGGTTAAGAGCTACAGCTGATAACCAAAAGTCAGGAGCTCGAATCCACCAGGAGCTCCTTGGAAACCATATGGGGCAGTTCTACTCTGTCATATAGGGTTGCTACGAGTTGAAATTGACTCAGTGGCAATGGGTTTCTTTTTTTATGACAAAATGGAGACACATAGGGGTTTATAACCTTACCCAAGGCCACAGAGCAAGTATGAAGTGATGCGGTGATTATATTCTCAAAAAAAGAAGGTATTGCCACAGTATTCCCAATGGTAATATTAACACCTCATGACAAAATGGGGGTGACCAAATCTTGAAACACCTTCCAAAGGTCACTGCAAGGACTCATACCTCTGTCTCATCTTGTTCCTGTCACTGGGTAACCTAGCTTATCCCAATCTAAGCCATTTCTTTACTTACAAAATGCTGTTACCCAATACAGGTATCCCCCCTTTTCAAAAGTTCATTTTACAACAGTTAGCTTTTACGAAAAACCTACATTAGTACCTGTTTTCACTAATTGCAAGAAATTCGAAGACGATTTTCACTTTTATGAAAAAAGGTGAAAATAGCTTTCAGCAGGAAAGCCACACCCGTTCTCAATCCTCCAGAGCAAGCTGGTTGCTGAGTGCAGTCTAGTAGAAGCATTGCCTGTTTTACACAGCAGCCTGACCAAGCCCCTCCTTTTAAATTCCTCCATCCTTATTGAATGACCCAGCCACATCCAATCAAATGTTTGGTGACATATAATCCCACCATGCATCGGGAGGTCCCATCCTCCACTTGGCCCCTGTGCATTTCTCTAACTGTAGGACTCACACTGCAGCACGCACCAAAAAACAAAAAAACAAACACATTGTCATCAAGTGGACTCCGACTCATGGCACCCCTATAGGACAGAGTAGAACTGCCTCTTACAGCTTTCAAGGAGAGCCTGGTGGATTCGAACTGCTGACCTTTTGGTTATCAGCCCTAGCTCTTAACCACTACACCACCAGGGTTTCCTCAGCAGGTACAGTTAGTATAACTCCCTTCTGCGGAATTTGAATCCTGGTTTTTCAACCCAGCTCCACTTGCCATTGCCAGCTAGGCTACCGGGGCTCCCATCATCACCACAACCACCTCGCAGCCTTCCCATGTGCTTGCTGTCTTCTCGATGTTGGTAAGTGAAGCTACACTATGCATGCATTATTCCCAATTTATATAGGCTGTATATTTATCATATCATTACTGTTTTTACTATTTAGTATTTATTTTTATTGCCGAAAGAACAAACAAGTCTGTCTTGGAAGAAGTACAGCCAGAGTGATCCTTGGAAGCAATAATGGTGAGACTTCATCTCACCTACTTTAGACACATTATCAGGAGGGACCAGTCCCTGGAGGAGGACATTAGGCTTGTAAGGGACAGGGTCAGTGAAAAAGAGAAATTCCCTCAACAAGATGGACTGACACAGTGGCTGCAACAATAGTCTCAAGCATAACAACGATTGTGAGAATGGCGCAGGACAGGGCACTGTTTAGTTCTGTTGTACATAGGGTTGCTATGAGTAAAAACTGACTCTGTGGCACCTGATAGCAAGAACAACAGTGTTAATTTAGGTTTTATTTGTTATTTGCCATGATTTGTTATGTTATTTTTGGGTCTGGGAACACTCAAAAATTTTTCCCGTATTAATAAATGGTAATTATTTCTTTGCTTTACGCCATTTTGGCTTACAAAATTTTCATAGGGATACTCTGCTTTTGGATAGCTGGAGAAACCTGTACTAACAGCAATCGTTTATTGAATACTTCATGTATTAGGCACCGTATACTCATATGATGCAATGTTCTTTGTCTTTTAGTTACTGACAGTAGGAGTCAATGAGGATAGGTAACTCAATGTATCAAGAAATTTGAGAAGTTATAATTAAAACCAAGGCCTTCCTGACTGCAAAGCCTATGTTTGTTCCACCAAAATATATTTCTTCTTTGGAGGATCTTACACATATCTGAAAGCAAATGAAATCAGAGAATACCAGAAAGATGTGTACCTGCATTTTATTGACTATGCAAAGCCATTTGATTGTGCGGATCATAACGAATTATGGATAACATTGCAAAGAATGGGAATTCCAGGGCACTTACTCATGCTCATGAGGAACCTGAGCATAGATCAACAGGCAGGTCATTCAAACAGAACAAGGGGATACTGTGTGGTTTAAAGTCAGAAAAGCTGTGCTTCAGGATTGTGTCATTTCACCATACCTATTCAATCTGTATGCTGAGCAAATAACCCGAGAAGCTGGACTGTATGAAGAACTGGGCATCAAGTTTGGAGGAAGATGCATTAACAACTTGTGTTATGAAGATGACACAACCTTGCTTGCTGAAGAGGAGTTAAAACACTTACTGAAGAAGATGAAAGACCATAGCCTTCAGTATGGATTATACCTCAACATAAAGAAAATGAAAATCCTCACAACTGGACCAATAAGCAACATCATGATAGATGGAGGAAAGATTGAAATTGTCAAGGATTTCATTTTACTTGGATCCACAATCAGCACCCATGGAAGCAGCAGTCAAGAAATTAAAAGAGGCATTGCACTGGGCAAATCTGCTGCAAGAGACCTCTTTAAAGGGTTGAAAACCAAAAATATCACCTTGAGGACTAAGGTGTGCCTGATTCAAGCCATTGCATTTTCATTGACCTCATATGCAGCTGAAAACTGGACAATGAATAAGGAAGACCAAAGAAGAATTGAGACCTTTGAATTGTGTTGTTGGAGAAGAATATTGAATATACCATGGACTGCCAAAAGAAAGAGCAAACCTATCTTGGAAGAAGTACAACCAGAATGCTCCTTAAAGCAAGAATGGTGAGATTCTGTCTCATATACTTTGGATATGTTATCAGGGGGGATCAGTCCCTACAGAAGGACATCACGCTTGGTAAAGCAGGTCCGCAAAAAAGAGGAGGACCCTGAATGAGATGGATTGACACAGTGGCTGCAACAATCGGGTCAGGCATAACAGTGATTGTGAGGATGGCGCAGGACTGGGCAGTGTTTCATTCTGTTGTACATAGGGTTGCTATGAGTGAGAACCAACTTGATGGCGCCTAACAACAGTAACGTAAACATCTATGAACTCTATAACCTTCAGTGAGGGAGCAATACACCAAGAAAATTGCTCTAGAAAAGCCCGAACAAAGTAGAAGTTCTGGCTTATGTACTCCAGACATTAGTGATTACTTAAAGAAAGAACAATATCATATGTGACAACTCTTCAGTGTCACATAAGATATTTATGCAGCTTCTGTGAACATAAGCATATTATTCATTACCACATTTACTAATCAACTATTTATTATATACATTAATGGGTTATATGTTATATAAAAACATAACCCTTTGGTGACCCTATTTTATGCTTGGAAAAAAATTTTTTTTTTTTTTTGGACACCATGTGTTTTCATCCTTGAAAGTATGCTGAGTCTCGGGGTGTGTTTAAATTTGGGTTGGTAACATGAATTTTGAGAAATATTATCTGGGACAGCATGGTTACCACTGACTTTTTGCATTCTCAGGTCTGCTGACTGATGGGTGACCATCTGTCGCAATGAACCTTGATTGCTGAAAATATGGTCGGGCACCTTCCATTAGGTTGCATGGGGAAACTGGTTTTCCAAATATGACACAAAAAAAGCCAAAACCAAGCTCACCAAGGCTTCCTAACTATCACACAGGAAACCATAAATATGCTTGCAAATCTCATCTAGGGGTACAAAATCTAACAGAGACAAAATTTTTACCCAATCACACATCCTGGTTGACTACCTTATTAGCAAGCCTCATACTGCAGGTATTTTGCTTCAACTGATGTTTCTATCCCTTTTTACTATTATGCAAGTCCTCACTGAAGGACAGCAAATACTTTCGAGGGAAAAGTATACTCCCAAAAAACTTCAGAGGCATAAAAAGTGGTTTGGATACCATACGCCCACCCACAGTTCACCAAAGTGATAAGTAAGCTTTAGCCTTTACGTTTGTAGTTGGGGTAATGATTCATTTACATAAATTATAGAGAACAAAAGAACACTAGTTTTTATAAATAGGAGAAAGGAAGTGAACCTGGAAAATATGACAAGGTATAGCCTGATAGGGAAGTAAGAGGGCCAGCAGAAAAACGTTTCCCAAAATCAGGCAGAGAAAAGTATTTCTGGAAGAAGAGAATGGTCAAATCTATTAAAGGTTTGAGACAAGTTGCATAAAATGGCATCAAATGGATTTAGAGATTAGCAACAAGTGATCATTGGTGATCTTGACTAGAAAGTCAATAGAGTAGTAAAGTGTCCTAGTTATTGAGTGCTCCTATAACCGAAATACCACAAATGGATGGCTTTAACAAAGAGAAATTTATACTCTTACAGCCTAGTAGGGTAGAAGTCCAAATTCAGGGTGCCAGCTCCAGGGGAAAGCTTTGTGTCTCTATCGATTCTGGAGCAAGGTCCTAGTCATCAACTTTCCCTTGGTCTGGGAACTTCTTCACACAGGAACCCCAGGTCCAAAGGAGACTCTCTGCTCCCGGTGCTGCTTTCTTGGCAGTATGAGGTCCCCACATCTCTCTGCTTGCTTCTCTCTTTTATATGTCAAAAAAGATTGGCTTAAGACACAATCTAATCTTGTAGATCTCATCAACATAACTGCTGCTAATTCATCTCATTAACATCACAGTGACAGGATTTACAACACACAGGAAAATCACATCAGATGACAAAATGGTGGGCAATCATGCAATACTGGGAATCGTGGCCTAGGCAAATTGATACACATTTTGGGGGGACACAATTCAATCCATAGCATAAAGTCACAATCAAACTAGAATTAATTGAGAAACTGGGACAGCCTGGGTAGGCTAATCTTTCTGTAGGATTTTGTTTTTCCTTGAAAAGGATCAAAGAAATGGAGCAATAGCTGGAGGAGAACATGGGTCAACCAAGGGGGGCGGGGTTTTCTTGGTGTTGTGCCTTTGAAGAGGAGAACACTGAAACTGTGTCTCAGTATTGTTATTCTGTTAAATAATGCTTGCATTTCAAAACCAAAACCAAACCCATTGCTGCCAAGTAAATTCTGACTCATAGCAACCCTGTAGGACAGAGTAGAACTGCCCTATAGGGTTTCCAAGGAGCAGCTGGTGGATTCAAACCAACAGCTGACCTTTTGGTTAGTATCCGAGCTCTTAACCACTGTGCCACCAGGGCTCGGATGCTTGCACTAGAGTTTCCTAAATCCGTTCTAAAAATGCAGTTTATGAGCCCCACTCCAGATTATTAAATCAGTGGGAATTGAGTCTGTATTTTGAACAAGCTCCCTGAAAATAGGCATGCACGCTAAAGTTGAAGAACTCACTTCAAAAATACAAACATTTTCTCTGTTAAAAGTATCAAATGCAAAAATTAAACTGAATGTCATCATCAATTGACTCTCACTGTATATCTGCATCTAGATTTTTAAAAGTAAAATGGGACTTATCTAGGTCTAGATGGAGCCCTGGTGGTGCAGTGGTTAGGAGTTTGGCTGCTAACCAAAAGGTAGACAGTTCAAATCCACCAGCCGCTCCATGGAAACCCTACGTAGCAGTTCTACTCTGTCCTACAGGGTCGTTATGAGTTGGAATCGACTTGATGGCAATGGGGTAGAGTGGAAAAAAGGAAACCTTGGGTGGCACAAACAGTTAGGCATTGACTACTAGCCAAAAGGTTGGTGATTCAAACTCACTCAAAAATGCCTCAGAAGGAAGGCCTGGCAACCTCCTTCTAAAAGGTCACAGCCTTGAAAACCCTATGGGACAGTTCTACTCTGTGCACACGGGGCGACCATGAGTCAGAATGGACTCGGTGGCAGCTAACAACAACAATAACAACAGTGGTAAGTACGTTACCTCCCAAAACTTTTCCACCAATGCTCTCAGTAACCAGTGCCAAGGGACAGAGTTTGCTCAGGAGATGAAAAATATTTTTCATGTCTGAATGTATTCTGCTGATTATGGGAGTTAATATTAAGTAATTTCATTTTTCTGTTTCTTCCAGATAAGAAAATTCTCCCTTATAAATGCATTTTTCTTCCTGTATTTACACCACCAGGCACTGCTGTGGACTTTGGGCAGAGTGACAAGTGCCATTCTGCAAACTTATCTTTTTTTAGATGCCTGTATGCCTTCTGTCTTGGCATTTCCAAGATATTCCATTCTTTTTTTTTTTTTTTTTCTGCCTCAAAAACCTACCATCTCCCTTTCATAGGTATTTTAACTTTACATGTAAACCTCTCAGTTATGAGTTTCCTGTCCCACACTTCCCCACAACATCTTGTTTTTTGTTACCCTAATAAAGTCCTTTTTTTTTTTTTTGTAGTAGTAGTTAATACAGTCTTTGATCTATATTCCACCTCTCATGCATGAATTTAGTCCTGTGACCTCCCTTCCATAGGCTTCAGTTTCCTATTCTGTAAAATGGGATTAATGACACTTATCTTGTTGTGGTGTACAGCGGTTAAGAGCTCAGGCTGCTAACCAAAGGGTTGACAGTTCGAATCCACTAGCCAGTCCTTAAAAACTCTATGAGGCACTTCTACTCTGTCCTATAGGGTTGCTATGAGTTGGAATTGACTCGAAAGCAATGGGTTTTGGTTTCAATCTTGTTGTGTTAAGAAATATTTCATTGGAATACTTATAACACTGTCTGGCAAGCTAGAAGTATTCAATAAGCAGTATTATTTCTTTTCTAATCCAAAATATTTGGTGAGGGGTCTACCTAAAATGTTACTAAAAAAAAAAAAAAAGTTTCTGTCAAGTCACTTCCAACTCATAGTGACCCTAAAGGCCAGGGTAGAACTGTCCCACAGGGTTTCAAGGAGCAGCTGGTGGATTCCAGCTTCCAACCTTTTGGTTAGCAGTCCAGCTCTTAACCACTGTGTCACCAGGGCTGAAATGTTATAAAAAAAAAAAGTTATAGTCCTAAATAATTTTGTCTCTTAATTTTTTCTAAGAATCTATCCCAGTGAAATAATTTCAAATATTTTGCTTTCCTGAAAGTAATTTTCTATAAGCTAAAAAACCACCACAGTCTTTCACAGGAAACCCTGGTGGAGTAGTGGTTAAGAGCTAAAGCTGCTAACCTAAAGGTCTTCAGTTTGAATCCACAAGGCGCTGCTCAGAAACCCTTTGGGATTGTTCTACTCTGTCCTATAGGGTCTCTATGAGTCGGAATCAAATTGACAGCAGTGAGTTTTTTTCTTTTAAGTCTTTCAAGAGGAGACCTGGTGATACAGTGATTAAAGTGCTAACCAAAATGTAAGTAGTTTGAACCCACCAGCTGCTCCAAGGGAGAAGAATGTGGCAGTCTGCGTATGTAAAGATGTGCTGCCTTGGAAACCCTATGGGGATGTTTTACTCTGTCATATATGGTCATTATGAGTTGGAATCTACTTGATTGGCAGTGGGTTTGGTTTTTTGGAATCTTCCACATTGTAAGAAACACACAAACAAAATTTGTTAATCTTCGGGGGAATTACATACAATAATTTGGAAAATCTTCCTCTTTCAGAATTATCTGTTTCTTGAACTTAAAACTACAGTAGTTGAATATAATGATTGTTTATTTTATTTCGTCCTTCCTCTAAAATTAAAATAACTATGCATCTTAGCTGGGTTCTCTAGAGAAGCAAAACTAGTAAAGCGTATAAATACATATCAAGAGAGATTTATATGTAGAGGCTGGAAGTCACAAGTCCATGAATCAAGACAAAGGCTTCTCCTGATTCACACAGCCACAGGGGTTGGGGAACCCAAGATTGGTAGGGGGGAGACCAGGGCTCTTGTTCATAGGCTGTGAAGGTCGACGAATCCCAAGATTGACAGGTAAGCTGCTAGCTCAGGTCCCAAGACCCAGAGGTGAGACAAACAGGAGGCAGCTGCAGGATCCAGAGCAGGCAAAAGCCAGAACATCTGCTTATATTCGGATACAGGCCACATGCCCAAGGAAACTCGCTTTCTACTGACTGGCTACTCACAGCAGATCCCATCACATATAAACACTGAAAATCATGGCTCAGACAAGTTGACACACAGTCTTAACTGTCACACCATGGAAGCATGAATTGTGAAGAAAGAATATCACATGGATGCAAAAATGTATTTTTGTAAGTGATAATAAACATCATCATGAGTAAGCATTATATTAAGGTTTCCACTAATACCATTAAAAAAAAAACACTGCCATCGAGTCGATCCCAACTCATAGCGACCCTATAGGACAGAGTAGAACTACCCCGTAGAGTTTCCAAGGAGCGCCTGGCGGATTCAAACTGCTGACCTTTTGTTTAGCAGCTGTAGCACTCAACCACTATGCCACCAGAGTTTCCACTAATACCACTAGAAAGGCTTATATAATTATTAGGAAAATAACATACACTGTGTTTACTTTGATACAAGTTCTCCACATCTTATTCTGTTACAATATATATCCGATTATTTGAAGAATAGAGAAATAACCAGATTTCAGCCTAAGGTAATAAATTCAAATACTCTGGGTCAAATATCCATGCCTCATGGTATGGATAACAAAAATTAGGTATTTTTGAGATTCTCTTATTAAGCATAACTGTCCCTTCAGAGCTTGTTCAAGTGATAGCAAACAGAATGTGTCACCTTGAATCTTGTAACACTAGGAATTTACATAAACCATGTGGGTTGAACAGCATTACACAAAAGGGTTCTTATACATTTGTGAACAACGGAACTGGAAGGATTAACTACACCTGAAAATCATTGAAAAACTCCCACTTTGGCCGCTCAGGATTGCCTCGCACCACCCATTTCTCAACCTGTGGTCATTCTTCTATTGAAAACCAAAACAAGTGTACAGGCATAACAAGCATGTCTATTTCATTAGGAACACTTACACTTCACTACCGTGTGATTAGAAGTGCTGGCTAAAATTTGCGCTTCTCTAAAGAGTGAGAACTTTTTTTTTTTTAAGAAATATATACATTTCCAGGTGTCTTAACTATACCTTGACTTACTATATACAATATGGTACATGCATAATTCTAGCTTTTTGGGGACAAATGCCAAATTACAAATAGGGCAGCAGACATTACCACGTTAGCAGAGAGAACAATTTGAGAGTTGTTCTTCATTTTTCCACCTCTAAACTCAAATATCATATTTTTTTCTATTTTAAGATATTCTTAGTGCTTTTTACCTAGTATTATTAATATTAAGCATGCGTCTTATTTCCCCTACAAGCTTCCAATCTCACTGAAATCACAGGTTGTATTCTATGCCTCTGTGTGTACTTCACATTGACTAGAGAATTGCCTTCAATTTAGTAAAGGTCAACAATTTGCAAGGGATTGAATGAGTGCTTGAGGGCACCTGTTAAAACACCTGTGACTCCCATCCATTGCTGTGAGCATACTTTTGAATGACAAGTGTACCTCCCTCCATTAAGGTACTCAACTTCAAAAGGACTTTTTTCCTTCTTTTTATTTCCCATAATTCTTCTTCAAGGCCCTTTTGATAGTTCTTTAATTTGGCACAAATAATAGTTTGTGGAGATGCAAAATACAGTTCTCCCATTCCCAGCACTTTTAGCTTTGCTTGGCTGGGAGGGCAACTACTGCTTCAATTCTGTCTTGTAGACTGTAAAAAGGGAGCATAACATATGAGCTTTAATGGAGTGTGTCGAGTTTGAAGAGCCAAGCCATTAGGCAGTGCATTAAGCAAAGCCTCTTCAGCTTCTGCACTGAGCATGGCTAGATCCTGGAGAGGCCAGACCTATACAAACAGAGCCCTTGAGATGCATTTTCTTGCACTCTCTTTATTTGTATTCTCTGATGTTTGCAGATGCTACATATGTGTTTGATTGATTTCATTTGGTTAGCTCAGTGAGCACACCCAATGGGCTTTGTTCACTGTGAGTTGAGCTTGAGAGAGAACTGTAATGAAATGTTTCCACACGCACGTAAAGATCTTATCATGTGTTGCAGGAAGATTTTCAATGCATATGGATTTTTCTGAGGCTTAACTTTAACAAAATCTTCCTTTAAACCTTCTACAAAGAACATAAACATCCAATGCCCATTATCTAGTATCTATAAATATATCCATCTTTTCCACATTAAAATATTAATCCACTAAATCTTGCATTAAAGTATCTGGATGTGCCAAATATCAATGCTTTCAGCTATTGATTTTGTGAGCAATTGCCTTGTTTCTGCTTATCATTTTAATGCTGAATGGTCCCTGAGGTATGACACATTTTTAAAGACTGCCAATTTAGACTTAAACAATTTATACATCTCTTTGTATTCTTATTTGTTTATTCACTGAGATTTCTCTATGATTTAAATTAGAGTCAAAACAAGATTTTATTCCACCAGTTTTACTTGCCTCTTTCTCCTCTACCAAACTGTTTTCCAGTTCTCTCAACTTCTTAATTGTATTGCTCCTTTATCTAAAGTCATTTCTTTAAGATACTTATTTTTTTCTTTTTTGCATCTGATAAGATGTTTTCTAAAGTCTGTTGATTCAAGTTTCCTCAATTACTTTCCGGTAACTTATTGTTAGAATGCCCCTAACCATCATTATAACTGTTTTCTTTCTGTTGAAAATGTTTGTAAATTCACTTTTTAATGGTAGTTTCATGGATAGGCACAATGACATCAGAAAGCCCAAATTTAGAGAAATAATGTTTTCTGATATCTACTGAAAAAAAAAATCCTTATACATCCTATACCTGTAAAGACACTTCAACTAAGAGGAAAGAAGCTAAGTAAATAGATTTGTGCAAAACATACAAAATTATAGTGAGAACATGTAAATTACCAAAACAATCAGTTCACTATTTTGTGTCTACTTAATTAGCAAAACTGTAAGATATTTATAATTCTCAAATTAAAGATGTCCATATAAATTATACTAATAAAAATTATCACATAGACTTTTTTTTAAAAATACCTTTGGTTAAACTTTTGAAAAGTCTCATATATTAGCAGAAGGATTCATACAGCCTATGGCATACACTAGTCTTCTGTTGAAAAGGAATATCTATGTATCCAAGAATGGAACTGTGAAATACCTGAAACCCAGATAAAGACATGATGTTGAAAGTTTCCAGAGTTTCATGCAAAGTGGAAAAAAAAAAATCAATCTTCTAAACAGCCATACTGGAAATCAGAAAACAATGGAATGATGCTTCAAAATTATGAGTAAAAATTTTACACCCAGCCAAACTATCATACAAGTGTGAGAATGGAAGAAAGACATTTTCAGACACAGAAGAATCTTCCATATGAAGCTACTGGCAATTGTTCTTCTAGAAAAGAAAAAGTAAAATAAGAAAGGAAACAATAAACAAACAAGCAAAAACACCAGGTCAGGGAACAGGGAATGCAACACAGGTAAGTGGTGCAGGAATCTCTAGGAATGACAATAAATGGAAGTACTGGAGTGGTATCTATGCAACATGCCAAGAGAGAAACCATAGGGAAGCTAACAATAATAATAATTAGCCTCCTGGGGTCCACATAACTATCTGGAATGAGTATTGACATGTATTTAATACCTGGGATAGAAATTCAGGAAAAACAAAAAAGGATACTTATCTAAAGACAGTTACCTAATTAAGAAAATGAAAAGAAACTTGAAAATCATTCCAGGAATTGCATGGATTAATCATAATTTAATTGATGAGTCTTCTACTGCTGGGCATTTAGATTATTAGTTTTCATCTTTTATATAATGCTTTCATGAGGTTTAGCCAATAAATATTGGCCTGCATTTCTATTTCAGTGAGGATAGATTTCTAGGAATGGCCATTGAAGTTAAAGCATATGAATTTTTTAAGGCTTTTGAAAATAATAAGCCTATGGTATTTGTATTTGCAGAAATATTACACCAAAATATTCTCAGAAGAGTGGATAACTCAATCCATCTTCATTATCACTGAGTATTATATTCATTATCACACAGGGTTTTATGATTTTTATAATCTGTGCATATTTAGTATACAATGCAGATAAAAATGTGTCCTAAATTGTCAAATTAAAAAAAAAAGACTATTTTTAAATTAAAGTAGATAACTCCATAATGTTATCAAGAAAAAAAAAGGTACCCTTCCAATTTCTACCAAAACAGTAATTTCTTTTCTTCCTTACCTTTTAGCTTTTTTTTTTTTGTGCTGCCTCCCTTAAATCCAGGGAGCCATTTAGACACAGAGAAAATAAGCTTCAAACCATATAGCTTTGACAGAGGTTTTATTTTTATTCTCTATTGCTAGGGCTCAATGATTCTCTATCGAATCTTACATTTTTCTTTATCTCACTGAGAAACAAAATGTATTAGACGTACTGTAAGTGCGGTTTTATGAAGAAAAGAAACTAGAGGAAATTGACTCTTTTGTTCTCAACGTATCTGTTATTGGTGTTATTTTGAGTCATAAATCTGTTGGCTCTACACGGGAACAACTTGTTTCTGTGCTGCTGGAACTAAAGACTCAATACAGTTACGGAAGAATGGATTGGATTCTATACTTCCTTGCACATCATGGACTAAACTGTCAATGAAGTCATTCCTAAGAAGCTTTATTATTAGTCCCTGAGTGAGAAGCAGAAAGAACAGCTTGCTTCTTAAGGTCCCAGGCTGAGTCTGTAGTGCTGGTAGGCAGTCATTGGACTCACCTTTTCCTATATAAATGGAAAACATGACTGTAAAAGTCATTGAGAAAGAATAAATACAGTCCTCACAATCATATTTTCATTGAAGTACTTCCCTGGCTGTAACAGCAGTTGAAGAAACACTTTTTTTTTTTTTTTAATTCCTTCTTTCGTAGTGATATTCTTTACGTCTTTCAGGGTTTTTTCTTCAGTCCTTACATTGGCATGAGTGTTGAATACTTGTGGCACGTGATACATGTGGCAACCTCAAGCACTTTATTTTTCAAGGTAATAGATTTGTGTGTTCTATGTCCATCCATCATATACTTTTCCAAGTAAAATTCAATTGAACTCTTTCAAGTGTCTGTAGATTTTTAGTTCCTTGGCAGGTTGACTCATGCAGAGTTGCTATGAGTCAGAATCAACTCGATGGCAGTGGGTTTCAGTGGGTTGGCAGGTTGATCATATCAATAAAAAGTACTGAACTTTTCCCTCGATGATTGGCTTACCGTATTTTTCTTCCATCCACTAAAAGTGGCAATGGATTTTTGAGTCAGTTCCAATCCTCTCAGCGGCCTCCTTATTTACATGTAAATACTCAGATTTTAAAGTTCAGAACTACTATGAATACCTGCCCTTTTATCTATACAAAATCCTCTGTACTATGATTTAAAAAAACTAACTTACATTCATGTTTTTCCATGTGGTAATAATATCAAAGGCTATTTTGGAGAAAATTTAACTTCTCAATGCTATCTGGAAGGAAGGAACTTCCCATCACGTCTTTTGAACTCCTTTTTACAATTTCTCATCCATTCTTTTAGCAGGCTTATTTTTAATTTGTTTTTTCAGTGAATATTAATGGAGTCAGCCTCTGAGCTCCACACTGAAATCAACATGAAGCCAGTTCCGATATATCTGATCATCAGGTTATTTCTATGCCCTCAGATGTTGTCTTCAAGGCCTTGTCATTGTGAAACTTTGAATGTCTCTGGTGCTTAAAAGTCTAAGTGTGGGGGAAGAGGAATTAGAAGAGGCAGGAGAACACATAAAAACAGTGTCGTTGTGAAAGATTATTAAAACAATGCAATACAAAACTTCAGCCTGATTTAGAAACTAATATTGGAATTATTATTTTTTTTTATCCTTGAGCTTAGAGAACATGACCCAGCTGGAACTGGGCCCACAAAGACTGACAATGACACATCAATTGGGCCCTGAGATAAAGACAACTGATGGTGAAGCCTCAGCTGAGGCTTCCCTGCTCCGTCGCCATTCCCCACCCCCTTGCAGCCTGCCAAGCCACAGCTTCTAACTGCGGTTTGGCCCAACCACGCTGCAGCCATAACCACAGTTTGAATTTGGTGCCAGAATTCTGCACCTGCGTAAACCAAGATTTTGCCGCATGCACAGGACCTGAACATCAGCAACATGATTCAACATCCAGACCTCCAAATGTGGACATGGGAGAGTTAAGGGCAAAGATTTCTGGACACCAACTCCAGCCTCCAGAGGCCATTGGAAATAAAAAGTTCCCCAACCCCCTCAGACAGCAAGCACGCGGCCTTATGATCACTAGACCCATAGTTGCTCCTCCTCTGCTCAGACAATAAATTTCCACTTTCTGTTTCCCTTGTAACTAGTGGTGTGGGGTCCATCTTATTTAGATCGGCTGTTAGGACGGGACAAAAACCTTCCTTTGATTACAATGGGACAATCTTGGAGATTATCTTTTAGTGTAGGAAAATATCTTTTAGGGAACTTTTCACATAAAGCCTATCAACAGAACACCAAGCTTTCCAATCTTTTCTATTAGCATTTAGTGAATAGAAAATTTGTTGGATCAATGAAGACCCTCCTGACTGAAACGTGTACCAATGATTGTTAAGAAAGATGATTCAAAATGTAGGAACACAGTTTCTATCCAGTCTGTGGAAAGGTGAAGCTTTCAATGGCTTTGCCCATTTGTAATGTTAATATATACTGAAGACTCTGTAATATTTCTTTGGACTCAGACAGACATGGCTGTGGCAGCATGCTTGTCTGTCTTCCCATTCTTGCTTATTCTGTGATAGTCTCTGAACTTGGGCAGACGTGGCTGTGGTAGCATGCTTGTCCATTTTCCCACCTTGGTCTACTCTGTAATATCTCCTTGGACCCGAGCAGACACGGCTGTAGCAACATGCTTGTCCACTTCCCACTTTTGCCTTTTTGAATATATGCTGAATAAAACTTTCTTTTTGCTTTCCTAAACTTTGTGATGTTTTTACCCTAAAACAAACCTTAACTCCACAAATAATGAACCTCTTTATGGCTATTTCTTAATGCAAGAGCAGGGCAAATTTTTGTTTACTGGATTTGAGCATTGACTGCATAGCAAACACAACTGCCCTTGTGTTGTTCATTATAGGAGAATCCTGCCCTGACCATGTTCAATATCAACTAGAGCCAAGTATTCATGCCGAACAATTTCAGCCTGTTGAACAAGTCCTTGATTTACTATTTTAATCCCATCTTTTTTTTTTTTTTTTTCCTCCTCTGGTTTGTAATTCTAGGAGGTTCCTCACCATTCCTCAGACACACAATGAATTTTTATGCCACCATGCTCTAATTGGCACAAGAATTAGACATTGAGGAGTCCCCCAAGCACCAGTAAAAGTGGGAAATAAAATTGCCCTGGGAGATTACACTGTAAAATCAACATGTAAAGAAAAAAATTCAATTTAAAGAGACTGAATGCCTCCTGGGCTGGCAGGATTTAACTCTAAAGGATTAAATATATTAACATATCTAAAGAAAGAATGCATCAATTCAGAGAACTGTGAGAGAGAATCTGTGTAAGCCTGAAATTGGGGAGGGGTGTGGATGAGTGCAGAAAGTATCAGAAAAGGATAGTCAAGGGAAATAATTATGTGGAGCAACTATCGAAAAAAAAAAAAAAAAAAAAACCTACTACCCCAAACATACAGGAGCCTCTGGTCATAAAAAACTATTAGGCTCTGACCAAACCAAAAAACAAACCCCTTACAGTGGAGTCTATTCTGAATCCTAGCAACCTTCTAGTGCAGAGCAGAACTGCCCCATAGGCTTTCCAAGGAGCAGCTGGTGGATTTGAACTGCCGACCTTTTGGTTAGTAGCCAAGCTCTTAACCACTCGCCACCGTTGGTGATTCAAACCCAACCTGAGAGGTCTTGGAAGACAGGCCTGGTGATCTGAAAGATCACAGACCTGAAATTCTATGTTGTTGTTGTGTGCCCTTGAGTCTATTCCAATCCATCGTGACCCTATATGATAAGGTATGAATTCATGAATCCTGGCCTCCTAACTAAATGGTCACAGCTTGAGCCCACCAACCACTCTTCTGGAGAAGTATATCGCAGTCTGCTTCCGTAAAGATTATAGCCTTGGAAACACTATGGGCCATTCTACCCTGTCTATGAGTCAGAATCCACTCGACAGCAATGAGTATGATAGAGTAGAACCGTCCCATGGCTTCCTAGGCTGCAATCTTTATGGGAGCAGATCACCAGCTTTTTTACTTCCCTGAGCTGCTGTGTGTTCAAACCATTGACCTTTCAGTTAGCAGCCCTGCACTTAATCTTTGACCACCAGGACTCACTGAAAATCCTGTGGAGCAGTTCTATTCTGCATACATGGGATTGCCATGAGCTGAAATCAACTCCAAGACAACTAACACCAACAACCCAAACTGTATATGGATGTGTGTGTGTGTGCACACATGCACACACACACACGCACACACACACACACTATCCACCCATCCATACGCCCATTCTCCGCATCCATCCATCCATCCATCCATCCATCCATCCATCCATCCATCCATCCATCCATCCATCCATTGTCTATCTATCTGTCTATCTGTCTGTCTCTCTCTCTATCTCTATCATCTATCTATCATCTATCTACCTGTCTGTCTGAACTATTTGCCATCTATTTACCTACCTACTTATCTATCTTTACACACATATAAGGATGTTAAATATTCCCTATAATATTAGATCACAAGCCAGTCTAAGATGGATGGAATAGAAAATCAAAGTTATATTTAAATTTGCAAAAAAAAAATTTGATATTTTACTACTAATTCATACTTCTAAAATATAAATAGCCATATCTATTTAAGTTTTGTTAAAAGTCAGAATCCATTCTTCATTCATGCATGCATTTATTCATCAAGATATATTTATTGAATACCTACTCCGTGCCAGGGTCTTTTCTAGGTATTAGAATTTAAAGAAAAGTCAAAATTTGTTTTGCATCATACCATGTATATTCTGCTTCACTGGATTGTTCAAAACAATAACATTTTTTCTTGTCTTTGCTTTTATGCCGGAAGTCAGTACATAATTCTGACATAATTTTAACAAATATAAAATTAATAAGCAACACAATATTTTGCACATTTATACCACTTGTCTTCATAGTACTGCATAGTAATGATTCTCTATTTACAATTTTTTTTTTTTTTTGCAGTCAAGACTTTTTACATGTAGAATTTTAATATCTTTGGTTCTTCGTTGTTTTTGCTTTCTTTATACTTAAAAATTGCATTCATTTTTAGGAATGAAAGTTAGAGAAGTATCTGAAAGATGTCTGATGTTTGTCTACTAGAATTTTATTAATTTGGGTGAATTTCTCAGTCTTCCAGTGTTGAATTTCACCTGAGCCCTGTGTTCTGAAAAATAGCAAAGATAAAGGAGTCACCCATTTTTTGTGTTTCCAGGCTAACATTAAAAGACTATCCCGAACGTATATTCCGAGATAAAACACGATTCCACTATTCGTGGCTCTTTTTATTGTGAGTTGCCATCAAGTTGATTTCAACTCATGGTGATGCCATATGTGCAGAGTGGAATTGCTCCACAGAGTTTTCAAAAGCATATCACCAACACTTGTCTTCTGAGGTGCCTATGGGTGGCTTTGAAGCACCAACCTTTCCCATTTGTGCCATCTAGAGACTCCTTCAATGACTCTACTGTTTTACGAAGCCCCAAGCTTTCTGCCTCTTCTTTGAATATTCTTCATTAATGAACATTCTTTCTATTGCAATAGGCTGAGTAAAAGTATTCCCTTAATTTTCAGGTGCACGCTCTTTTTTGCAGAACCCAGAGCTGGGAATGCTATGAGTTGGAATCAACTCGACGGCAATGGGTTTGTTTCAGTTTAGAGCTAGGGACATTTATTCTACGGACTTAGACATTGGTGAATTCACCAAGTAACTTTACAAGTACGTGTCACCTTCATAACTTCTACTTATGTTAATCTCTTTGTGGAATCCTCTCCTCACACCTCCTTTTTGGCAACTCACTCAAACTTCCCAAGTTTTAGCAAAAATGTTACCTTTTCATGAAGAATTTTCTGCACCACTTAGTTATAATTAATTGTTTCCTTAAAACTCTCTCTATATGTCTTCTTACATTTTGTTACAATTCATTGTTTATGTGTGTGTGTTCTACAACGGAATACCGCTGGTAATCCTGTTGTGGAGCACACTGAAAAACATATGGTAGGTATCAATAAATATTTGTTAACTGTCCAATGTTGAATGAATTAATAAATAATGAATAAATGCATTTAGAAGAGTCCTTACTACTTTCAATAGCCTTTTCTATACCTATATAAATCCTACTAAGTGATTTTAATCTAGCCCTGGTGGCACAATGGTTAAGAGTTTGGCTGCTAACCAAAGGCTTGGCAGTTTGAATCCACCAGGAACCCCTTGGAAACTCGGTGGGGTTTCCCTGTCTTGTGGGAATCAACTCAATGGCAATTTTATACAATGATAGTGACAGAATTATTCCTGTTAAGCCTATTTTTCATCCCATATCAATGACTGTTTTAATCTCATTCATGCATTCATACTTTCCCCTTTTCCCTCAGCTCTCATTGGAAAGAAATTTGTTTGATATTTAATGAAAATCTTTCTAGAACAGACTAACTTCCTATATCTGCTAGTGTATATAGTACTGCCTGACAGTAAGTAAGGCATGTTATTTTCCAGACTAGTTGTGTATCTAGGAGTGAATTATTTTACTAAATGTACCACAAATCATTAATATATTTTAGAGACATCCCAAAGAGCCTAACAACCTAGACAGTAATTTATCTATGGGAAAAATTTGGGTAAATATTTGCAATTTAAGACAGCTAAATTTTATCATAATGAGATTATAATGTACATAGAAATTATAAAAGTCATAAAAGGAAGACTCTGAGGAAAATTCCTGGTGTTGATTGGAGAAATTTTGTCCATAGTTGTGAAGGAATTTGTGATATGGAGCCAATGTGAACCTGATGGAATCCATGTTTTCAGCTGGCTTAGACCATTTAGATTTCAGGTTGTTATGACACCTGGCTAAAATGTTATTTCTGGATTTTTAAAAAATGCTTAATTTTAAAATTCAACAGCAACTTAGACTATAGAACAGCACCGTTATTATAACACTGTGATGAGATAAGATTAAATGAATCAGAAATGATGTATTGATTTCATTTTACAGTACACATGTGTTTAAACATTAGGAGGGCAAATGTTTTCAGTGGGTAATCCAGGATTTGCTACTTCCAAACACTTAAAAAAGAGCTGACGTTTGCCAAGAAAAACTGTTGTTCCCCTCGCGAATCTCTGTTCATTAAAAACATTCTTTAAGTGTGGGGTACAAAGCTAGTCTTGCGCTTGGCTGGTTAATATGCACAGTTCTTCCCAGAGTCAACCAACATCTATATTGAAACACAGAAGAATATTTATTTTAGTGATATACGGTACACATCTCAAATACTCAGCCCATAGCTCCCCAGAGCTCCTATTTTTTAATTCCTTCTGTCCCAGTCCTACCCCAGGCCTGAATTTAAAGGTTTGTGCCACATATAATTATCATTCATACTAGCTCTTAAATTTGTATGGGTTACTGTAATAAAAAGTAATATCATATGTTCAATTAAAATATCTGAAAATGTATACCTTCTTATTTTCAGGTAATATGACAGTCATTGATACAATCAGTGTTCTTCTTGTGATACCCAGAGCCCAGCGCCGTCGAGTCGATTCCGACTCATAGCGACCCTATAGGACAGAGTAGAACTGCCCCATAGAGTTTCCAAGGATCTTGTGATAGAGTGATGAATAAATACAAACAATCGATGTTAATTATGGGGATTTCAGCTGGTAGGAGAGTGTTATGGGACTTTTCACCACAGATTGCTCTTAATTCTTTCTGTGGCTATTTCCCCGGCTACGTTTTCCACGAGAAAACTACCAAGAAAAAATAAATAAAAAGAGAATAATGAGAATATTAATTTGTAATGCATTTTTAAAATGCACTAATCAATACTAATTATTACAAATATATCAAAAATCATATTGAAAAATGATAATTATAACAGGTAAACTGTATAATTTTTACTACTGCTTTTTATAACACTTTTAATTATATTATATGTAATTGCTACCCTTGAATTGACATTGCAGTTAAGCATTTGTATTTGACTTCATTAATTTTGCCTGGGGAAGTCACCCTCTCCCACGCATCAATTTGAGGACAGGCATTTTCCAAGGCAGCTCAATCCTGCTCACCTCAGGAATGGGCCTATGACTCCCGGTAGCTCAAGTAAACCGTCTTTCTGGGAAAGCTGGTTAGTTCAAGAATAGTTAAAGCTGGGGCATTGAGGAATTTTTGCGAGGGATTTTTTGTTTGCTTGTTTTACTTTTTTTTAAATCTAAGACTGCTGTCTGTGAGGATGGAGAAAACCTGCCTGAAAAAAATTAGTAAGGTTTGAAAGCTGAGAAAAGTAAGCAATCAAGTCTGTCACATAAAAGACAGATAAAAAGATGCCTGCTGTATCTTAAGACTCAGATAATGGGCCTTCTGTGACTATAGCTTTAGGAGCTTGGGTAGGAAAAACTAAGACATCGAAGTATATTGGATACTACTCCTAGTCTCTAGTAAGATTATTAAAAAAAAAACTCTATCCCAAACAAGCCCATAGGGCAGAAGAGAAGAAAGAGAATGAATACTCTCAGGTTTCCAGACACACTTTCTGCCAGTGGTCAGCAGCCGACACGTCTAAGAATCATCATAAAGTACCTTACAGCTTTGAAAAAGTAGTCAGTCAAAATGTCCGTCTCAAGCAGAGACAGAGAGGATGTAATCACAAGACTGCATGATTTGAACATAGGAGGGACCAGAAAAAGGAAGAAAAACTTTTTTTTTTTCCTGAGTACTTCTTGTTTGACAAGGGCTAAAATCATTTCACCAAACAATAGGCAACTTAATAGATTAATGCAGCCTCCTTCTCATATCCCTTTGTTTCAGAGGAGGAGGTCAGGATGAAAGCAGATGATGCTGGATGGGGCCAACTGATAAAGCCTGTAGCTAAGGAGTGGCTGCAAGGACAGTGCCCTGCCTCATGGATCATGACTAGAGAAAATCATGACTGGGCCATGTGGTCCATTGATTCAGCCAGCAGTCAAAGAAGGCTGAGAAGAAATTGTTTCCTTATCATTTAAGCCTGGCAACTTGTGGTCTACAAACCAAGGTGATCTTCTGATGCCCGAATTCACACAAAGTCTTCTATGAAGTCCTCATTCTCCTCTCAGATTCATCCATGGAAAATTAAGGACAAGGGATGTTCTCTCAGAGAACAGACCTGAGACAGTAAGATTAGTTAACCAAAAACCTCACTCCACTGAGAAGCCAAAAGTCCTTTCTATATTTATCTAATGGGATATGGTCCGAACAATGGACAGGTGATATTTCTTTTCTAAATAGGAATATTTTCTACTACATGTTATTTATGTTTTCTTTGTTTGCTTAGTACATTTTTATTGTTTCCTTCCAATATAAATAACGTAACTGAAATGATTAAATTTGTCATTTAGGTATAAATAGCTCATTGATGAGGAACCACGTTACTTGGGAAGAATGCTACTTACTTTTTTTTTTTTTTTTTTGGAAGTAAGGACTATAAGATCTCTTGTTTTGGATTATTCTCTAACTTGCAGACAAGTTTCAAATAAAATTATACAGGTCCTCAAAATGATGCATGGATCTCCAGGTGGCTGAATAGGGCCCTTATTGTCAAATGCATTCTGATTTAACACTGTCTCTGCTGTTCTCTGTCAGTGTATCTTCAATTACTAAGTTTTTGTTTTATTTTGTTTCCATGCCACCTTGCATCAATACTTTTGTAAAATACATGAAAAAAGAAATTTAAAAAGTCATACAAAATATAAGCCAAACTATTTTCTTATGAGATGAAATTGCTATAAAATTTCTAAACACTTTTTCTCAGTTTCTGAACTCATTTCATTACAGATGGGTAACAAAGAGTTCTAAGGTAACACTCTGCATAGCACTGGTTTAAGTGGCTGGTGTCTACTATTTTTTGTGATGTCTCTACACTGAGTTTTCCTTGGCTTAACTGGCTTGAGATTCAGTGTCAGACAGATTGACTGGCAAATAGTGAATTTTTGTAAATGTTTGGTGAAGAAGTAGTGAATTAATGTATAAGACCCAAAACTCATTGCCTTTGAGATGATTCTGACTCATAGTGACCCTATAGGGCAGAGTAGAACTGCCCGGTAGGGTTTCCAAGGCTGTAAATCATTATGGAATCAGACTGCCATGTCTTTCTCCTGCAGAGCAGCTGATGTGTTTGAACCGCCGACTTTTGGTTAGCAGCTGAGTGCTCAACCACTGCACTACTAGGGCTCCTATGAGAAACCAAACCTGTTGATTCTGTAGAGTTGATTCCAACTCATAGCCACCCTATAGGACATACTAGAACTGCCCAATAGGGTTTCCAAGGAGTGGCTGGTAGATTCAAACTGCCGACATTTTGGTTAGCAGCTGAGCTATTAAGCACAGCACCACCAGAACTCCTCAAATGAATAAGAAAGCTCATTAAATAAATATGTCAGAGATTTCTAGTTGCCTATCTCAATATCCAGTGATGCCATGATAAAGGGAGGAAATATTGAAGTTGTTAAGCATTTCATAGTATTTCATTTTACTTGGATCCACAATCTATGCCCAAAGATACAGCAGTCAAGAAACCAAAAGACACTCTGCATTGGGGCAAATCTGCTGCAAAAAACCTCTTTAAGTTATTGAAAAGCAAAGATGTCACTTTGAAGACTAAGGTGTGCCTGACCCTTTTGCCTCATATGCATTCGAAAGCTGATCAATGAATAAGAAGACCAAAGAAGAATTGATGTCTTTGAATTATGATGTTGGAGAAGAATATTGAATACAACATGGACTTCTAGAACAAACAAATTTGTCTTGGAAGAAGTACAGCCGGAATGTTCCTAGAAGCTAGGATAGTGGAACTTTTTCTCATGTGCTTTGGACACGTTATCAGGGAGAAACAGTCCCTGGAGAAGGACATCATGCTTGGTAAAGTAGAAGGTCTGCAAAAAAGAGGAAGACCCTGAACAAGATGGGTTGACACAGTAGCTGCAACAATGGGCTCAAGCATAGCAATGATTGTGAGGATGGTGCAGGACTGGACAGTATTTCCTTCTGTCATACATAGCTATGGTCATCATGAGCCCGAACCAACTTGATGGTACCTAACAACAAAAAACATCCCAATACCCATTTGCCTTTCCTTTAATCAGAGACCCCTGTATTTTAGCTGGGACATTGTGGCTCAGATAAAGATGACCTTTTCACACATAGTTCTTTGGTACCTATGTGTGGCCATGTAAGTTGTCAGTAAGATGTAAGGGCAAGCGTTTTGTGACCATCCATAAAATCTCCAGAAATGGAGTACAAACATCATTTTTCAGTCTTTCCTCCAGTCTACTGCTTGGAACCTGGAGATCTTGGTGGAAGTTCCCACAGCAACACTGGATGAAGACTAGGAGGGTGACAGGCCAGGGACGGCAGAGTAGAAGGCTGTCACGAACATAGGTCTCTGGTGATGATGGAACAGCCAAAGTAGACCTACTGCTACTTCTGGATTTTTTTCTTACTTTACATCAAAATGAATTTTCTCTAATTGATAAAATAAAAAATTCTTTTTATGCCTCTATGAAATGTTGTTAATTTTTTTTCTGCTCTCTGGAACAGCTCATCGTACTTTTCTCCTGCTTCTTTTCAAACATTAGGAGATTTTTCTCATGTAGGCTAAATATCAATACTTAGTGAGCACAATACTCATTTCCGTTTCACATTTTTATCTCATTTAATCTCACTCAATTTTACAGTCATCACAGTGAATGAGCTTTTTTTTTTTTTTAGATTAAGTATGTTGTTACTTCCATTTCATGGATGATGAAACTGAGTCTCAGAAAGGTTATGTGATTTGACCAAGTGATACAATTAATAAAGAGGAGAGTTGAGTTTATATATTCAACTTAATCTAACTTCAGAGAAGATGCACTTAACCAATGATCTGTTCTGTTTGTTGCCTTTTGTTAATGGGAGTTTATCAACAAACCTTACAGTATGATATTTAAATATCTACAGCTCCTTTCACAAACATGGCTAATATCACTAAAATCAAGAACTGTCCTGATGGGCCATAGACATCAGGGTTAGCATTTCTTTTGAATATACTCTTGAAGACCAAAAAACCATTTTAATACTCATATTGTGATTTAAGAAGGGTTAGGATAACTTTGACTGGTTGCCAGGTATAAGAAGGGCCAATAATATATGGATTTCAAAAAAACTATTGCGCCTATATTCGTTTCCAGTGGAGACAGTGACTGGGAATTCAGTCATTTAGGCAAGTTGACCAGTGTCTTTGAGGACTGTAGAGAGTCTGTGTTGACATTAACTCGAGCTCAGAACAGCCTGCAATAATGTGTACTGGGAAAGCACAGAGTAATCAAGATAGGGGATTTCTGTTATTTCTTGGCTTACATATCAGAGGCCAGGCAGTACTCAACCAAGGTGGATCATGTGGCGGAGTTAAGAGCTGAGATTCTGGAGCTGCTACGGCAGTTGTGGTAGAGAGCAGGGTGTTGTATTCTATTGCTTCTATTAATTAAAAGAAAATCTTGTGGAGATACTCCTATTGTTTTCATTTAACGAACAAAACTATTCAGAGATTTTATGTTTTCATGTTTGTGTCTTAAACTTGAAAACTCATGTAACTTCAGTATTGCTTCTGTAATTCCTCCAAAGTATGCATGTATATATTGTGTACATTATCGTGAGGGGCAGCAAGATCAATTTTTGTTTATTTGATATTTGGAGTCTGGATGGAAAGAGGGAAATTGTTATAGTTGATTCTGAAGTTGAATTCACATTTAGGTGGTTTAAATCTATGCTTCTCACATATTTTCCTTCTTTCTCATGCAAATTGTGAGAAATAATTTGAATAAATTTATTTCCCAAACCACAAGTTGGAGGATGGAACAAAGAAACATTTGAAAGTTTATATTCTTAAATTTATCACACATTTAATAAAATCAAATTATTTAAAAAGCATAAATATAGCTCATGAAATTTTATTAGACTTAAAATATTAAAAAAAATTTTAATTTTTTTATTAAAATATAGGCAAATTTTGTGAAGTACAGACAATAGTCACTCAGTGCTTTTTCTCACAGACCCATGCTAATACATGTGTTTGGTACCTGCAAACCTGAAACTAAGAAATTTAAAAAATGTATATTTTTATATTGCCAAAAAGTGGAGAGGAAATATTATTTTTTAAATTAAAAAAAAAACATTAAATGCATAATCTCATTGGGAAAAAGTGACCAAAGACTATTTTGTAGCTTTTGTTATTCAAATATCTGAATTATGGTAATGTCGTTGTCATGTATTGAATTGTGTCCCCCACAAAATGTTTGTCATCTTGGCTAGGCCATGATTGTCAGTATTGTGTAGTTGTCCTCCATTTTGTGATATGATTATCCTCCATTTTGTGATGTGTTATAAATCCTAGCCTCTATGCCTGTGGTTAGGGTGCCATTTGGGAGTGATCTGTCTGTTATGTACATGAGGCAGGATTAAATGAGGCAGGATTAGGTCATGTTAATGAGGATTAGTGTGGGATGCAGCACCTTTACTCAGGTCACAGTTCTGATCTGATGTAAGGGGAGTTTCCCTGATGTGGACCTTATTATCACTTTTTATCTTACAAGAGATAAAAGGAGAGAGAAGGAAGCACAGAGGAGAGGGACCTCAGTACAACCACTGCCTTCCCAGTATTGTGTACTGTTTTACCCTTTGAAAAATGTTTTTTAGTTTTATATATGTGTATTGACACTTAAAGGGCCCTGGTGGTGCAGTGGTTAAAGCACTCGGCTGCTAAGTGAAAGGTCGGTGTTTCAAACCTACCAGCTGCTCTGCAAGAGAAGGATGTAGCAGTTTGTTTCCATAAAGATTTAAAAAAATAAAAACAACACAATCTCATTGCCATCCAGTTGATTCCGACTCAGAGTGACCCTACATGACAGAGTAGAACTGCCCCATAGAGTTGTCAAGGAGTGGCTGGGGGATTCGAATTGGCAGCCTTTTGGTGAGTAGCCAAACACTTAACTACTGCACCGTCAGGGCCCCACCTTACAGCCTTGGAAGCCTTATGAGGCAGTTCTACTCTGTCCTATCGGAGTGCTTTGATTCAGAATCAAGTCCATGGCAATGAGCAATAGGCAATATTGATATCTGTTCAATAGGATCAACTCTTAAATTAGGGGGGCCTCAACCAATCTCTCTCAACCATTTCTTCAGAAAGAAAATTTACAATTTCCTTCAAGTCATAGCTTCATACTAATGTAAGAAAAAGCATAACTTAGACCCTAAGAATATGTTTAAATAGTAAATTGAGGATGAAATAAATCATACTGCAGAGGAACTGGCAGTTCCCATTAACTGAAAAGTCAGAAATCAAAGCACTCAGAGCAGCTGAAGCTTGCTGCTTAATATTAAAATACGGTGATTAAAGTGTCTTTGAATTAAGTATTGTCCATGAGGCATACGGAGATGAAAAATCAAATAAAAATGATAGTTTTTTTTTTTTTTGTCCTAACAAATTACTACAAACTTAGTGACCCAAAACAACAGCCATTTATTATTTCACAGTTCTGTGGGTCAGAAATCTGGGCATGGCTCAAATGGGTCCTCCATTCTGGGTTTCTTTATGGTCATAATTTAGGTTTAGGTGCAGCTGAGCTCTATCTGGAGGCTCTTAAGAAGATTCTGCTTGCAAGCTCATCCGGGTTTTTGGCCAAATTCAGGGTTTTGCAATTGTAAGACTGAGGCACCTAGAGGCTGCCTGCATTCCATCTTTGGCTTTCTATGGGGTACCCTCTATCAACAGTGTGTCCAGGTCTTCTTACCCTTCAAATCTCCATGATTTCCACTTTTGTCGAATCTCTGATAACCGCTGAAGAATGTTATGTATTTTTATGGGCTCTTAAAAGCTTTAGACCATGCTCGCCCAGAAAATCCAGGATAATCTCCCTATTTTAGGGTCCTTAAGTGTGATTAGGAAACCCTGGTTGCGTAGTGGTTAAGAGCTACAGCTGCTAACCAAGAGGTCAGCAGTTCAAATCCATCAGGTGCTCCTTGGAAGATTTATGGGTCAGTTCTACCCTGTCCTATAGGGTCTCTATGAGTTGGAATTGACTCGAATGCAGTGGGTCTTGGTAAGAGTGATTAAGAGCTACAGCCACTTACCAAAAGATCAGCAGTTCAAGTCCACCAGGCTGTTCTTGGAGAAATTCTATGGGGCAGTTCTATTCTGTCTTAGGGGGTTGCTATGAGTCAGAATTGACTTGATAGCAACAGGTTTGGTTTTTAGTTTTTAACTCTAATCAAAAGAATTTAAAGACCTCTTTCAAAGTGTTAAAAAGCAAAGATGTCACTTTGAGGACTAAGGTCCACCTGACCCAAGCCATGCTGTTTTCAATCACCTTACACGCGTGTGAAAGCTGGACGAAGAATAAGGAATACCAAAGTAGAATTGATGCCCTTGCATTATGGTGCTGGCAAAGAATATTGAATAGACCATGGGCTGCCAGAAGAACAAACAAGCCTGTCTTAGAAGTACGACGAGGACATTCCTTACAAGAGAGAATGGCGAAACTTTGTCTCACATACTTTGGACATGTTATCAGGAGGGACTAGTCCCTGAAGAAGACATCATGCTTGGGAAAGTAGATGGTCACTGAAAAAGAGGAAGACCCTCAACGAGATGGATTGACACAGTGGCTACAGCAATGGGCTCAAGCATAGTAATGATTGTGAGGATGGTGCAGGACCTGGTAGTGTTTAGTTCTGTTGTACATAAGGTCACTATGATTTGGAACTACTTCGACAGTACCTAACAACAACTATCAACAACTCTAATTATACCTGCAAAATTCCTTTTGTTATGTAACATTACATATTCACGAGTGCCAAGGATTAGGGTGTGTATATCTTTAGGGAGCCATTCTGCCTAGGATAAATTGATATTATCTTCAATTTTGTTGCCTAAATCTAAATTAATTGGTATTCTCTTTTGAACAGGGGAATAAGTCAGCCTCTCATTATTACCTTTTATACTTTTATTGCTTCTTTTAATTGCAAACACATCCCAAAGATATGACACCAAGTGTACCAAAGGACTAGAAAGTTAAGCTTTTCACTCCTAAATGGCAAGACATCTATATGATTGCTTACTAATTGGCACCATATACACATGTAAACCATATAAACTAATGTTTATTGAAAAATAATTTCATAGATAATTAAGAGAATGTTATGCTCATTACCTTCTAAGACAACAATTAAAAGTTTGGTATTTATTTGCAAATAAGTAATAGAGCCAAACCTCTGCAGTATGTTTCCAGTTGTATTTCAATGTTCATAGTTTAGTTGTGGTTAGTGAATCAGAGAGGAAGCTAAGCAACTGAATTAAGGGAATATATTGAATTTTTTAGTCCAAGAAGGAGAGGCAAAAGAGCCTGTTATCTAACCTCCCTAAATATATGTAAAGGATATGAGGTTAAAGAGGATAGAGCTCCTGAGCTAAATTTTCTCCCCGGGAAAATTAGCCATTTGGCAGTAAGGATGATATCCTAACTATAGGGTTATTATTTCAGTCTTGGATGCCTTATACGCAAACTGTGAGTGAATGTTGTTTAGACTGTGCTTCACATGGAGACCTGTGATTCATTTGAACAATTTCAGTGGAACAAATGAGAAACATAAACTCCTATGTGAAATGAATCCAATATTTAGTTATCAAATCCTACATCTAAAGTGTATAATTTTTTAAAAACTACCACCCTTCTTTCCCAAACAAGCTATGAAACAACATTGTTTTCACTTAAAACAATATTGTCATAAAAAGTGTCACAAGGTATTGCTTTAGTTAAATATAAAGGATATAATATAGCTGGGCGGGGTGGGGGGGGGAATCAATCAAACTATCCTTAACTCTATTTCACCTAAATTTACTGAAACAGACAGCACCTATCTTATTTTACAAGCAAATCCCATAAATTTTTTTTAAAGTTTTTATACTTTATTAATCCTCTGATGAAAAATCCACAAATCAAAGCAGATCAAGTCACTGTAGAATCAGTGTCCTGTTTGCCACCACCAACACTGACCTTACCTTTTCTCTGACTTTCTTCTTTCTGTTCTTAAATTCTTTTTTGCTGTTTTCTTGGAGTCTTTTTATTCTCATACGGGTCATGCCTTGCAAGTATGTGTTTGGGCTCATTTTTCTTTGCATAATACAAAGAACTGTAAATCATATAGAAGCCAATTGTCTTGCCATCACCTAAATAGGTTCTGAATCCAAACACAAAGATATGACATCTACTGTGGTCTTGTACATTTTGGGTAGTTATTTCCCAAATTTCTATCTTAGAGGCTGTTGCCTTCCCAGGGTGAAAGCCATCGAAGACTATTTCTTTCTGCCGAAGCGGTAGGCTGGCCATGAACTTCCTGGTCCAGATAGTTACTGTGTGGTTCATGATGCCAGTGAATCCTCAGGTGGCCAGGGAGGCAAAGAGCCCATAACGATTCTTGAGTGTAAAGCTGCCCCTATGAAATGTAGTAACTAGGCATGATTGAAATTTTTTTTTAAAGGAACATTTTCTTAATTATCCTTTAGGAAGTATAACTGATACTTGTTTGCCCTTCACGAAGCTCTTCGACACCTTTGAACCCTGAACTCTGATCATAGACTCAGATAATAAAGGTCTATATTCTGTATAGCTACCTGTGACAAACCAACTGCAAATGTGGAAATATGTTGAACTATTAGACTATAACCAGACATTCAGAAAGAAGTGCATGTTTAAAATAATTTTTTATCCATATTCACTTTTCTATAAATGTCAAGAATAACTTCATGAACAAATCATAGCATGTGGAAGTACAATCCTTACTCCATTTCTTTCAAGATGCTTGACTTGGGTAAGTTACTTCATTTTCACGCCATTCTTTTCAGGAATAAGTGAGATTAAATTAATGAAAATGCTTGTAGACTAAAAATGCAGAAATAATAGCAGCAGCTATGTGCAAGGCAGTGAAAATAGAGGAGGAAATAAGAGATTGTCTAATGTAATCAGAATGAAAGGCGAGCGGAAGCTCCGTGACCTGTCTAAAATCACTCAGAGCTGAGAACCTGACTCTGGCTCCTATTTCCCTAAACTTTTCACTTTCATTTGTTGATTCTCATACAAGATACCATGATCTTGGAGAGAAGACTGTTACAATTCTTCTGGTAATACCTTTTAATAGAGCTATATTTATTTTGATGGATTATATTTCAGATTTTATTATTGTTCAAATATTCTTTCCTGCTCCACGGTGGTCTCCTTTCTTGCTGGAGATTTATGCTGTCTTAGTTTCCTAGGGCTTCTGCACCAAAGTATCACAGAGTGTGTGGCTTATAAGAACAGAAATTTATTGTCTCTCAGTTCCCAGTCTAGTAGTCTGAATTCAGGGTGTTGGCAAGGTCATGCTCTCTGTGAAGGATGTAGGGGACAAACTGTCCTTGCATTCTCCAGAGTTCTGGTAGCCTCAGGTGTTCCTTGGCTTGCAGCTGTAGCATAGCTACGTTGACACACGGTCATCTTCTGTTTGTCTCTATGTCTCATCTCCTCTTTTATGGGATTCCACTCAGATTGCATTAGGGCCCACCCTACTCTGCGCTGATCTCATGTTAAATTGATAACATCTTCAAAGACCTTAGTTCCAAACAAGGTCACGTTCGCAAGTACTGGGCATCAGGGCTTCAATATATCTTTCTGAGGGAATACAATTCAAGTTATCATATATGACTTCCCATCCATTGCCATCAGGATTACCCACGTGATTTCCTGTGGCCCATGGGGTGTTTGTAGACTGGACTCGCATCACCTCAAGTAGACATCTCAGGGAGAGTTCTTAGACCTGCAGTCCACTATCAGGAGACGAGCAATGTCACAGACAGGGACTGTTCAATCAGACTGGATCCTTGAGTGCAGACAGTGTGGAGCAGAGCTTCAGCGTACCCACAGTGAGTGCGTAACATGAGGAAGAAATAAACTTATTAGCTGTGAGCTTCTGAGATTTGGGAATCATTTGTTATCTGTCAAGAACTTAGCCTTAGCTTACTCAAGATTCTATTCTTATCAGTCTCCTGCTTTTTCTCTATTTTTCAACTCATTTGTACATTTTTTAAGGAGACTTGATGGTAAAGCAGTTAAGCACTTGGATGCTAACCAAAAGGTTGGTGGTTGAAACCCACCAGCTGCTCTAGGGGAGAATTATGTGACAGTCTACTTTTGTAAAGATTTACAGCCTTGAAAACCCTGTGGAGCAGTTCTACTTTGTCCTATATGGTTGCTAGGAGTTGGAATAGACTCAGCTGCAGTGGGTTTTTGGTAGGTGCATTTTTACGTTGACTCAATTTTTTTTTTTTTTTTCCTCATGAGGCTGAAGAGAAGTGAACCACACATTTTGACATTCTGGAAGTTTATTCACTGAGAAGCAAATAATGACTGTTCTGTCACCTGTCAATACTTGCATACTTTTGCTTTCTTCAGGGACATCGGCAAAGACTGAAATAGGTAACCATCCACAGAATATCATCACTCATAAGTACACTAAGAATATGTCTAAACTTTTAAGAAATCTGCAGAATTGAAGTAATTAATCAAATGCTTCAGGTTTCAGACACAAATGTTTTATTAAAAATTTCTGTCTCCCCCTTGTTTTGCATATAAAATCAATGTAATTGTCTTTATATTACACTTGACTAGACCAGTATAGACAAGTGTTCATTTTACTTGCTTTACTTATGTAATGTTAACGATAGATAGATTTGTTATAATAAAATACAATTTTTTAAAATTAAACACTTCCCTTTCTCAATAGTTTTCAACTTTCTAATACTTTTCACCAATATCATGCATTTATTATTCTTCATCTACCAGAATCTTAAATTAAAATGTATTCAGTCTTAATTTTATGTTTTCCTCAAGGAAATTCATTCCAGTCTCATGAATTTATTATAGTAGAAAAAAAAATGTATTACTGTGTCCAGATTGAGTTCAGAGTATATTTCTTTCTATCTATTGCCCAACTTCATTGAAATATCTCAAATCACCTAATAATAAAAGTACACATCAATCTATATGGGGCTTTGGTGGCACAAGGGGTTAAGAGCTTGGCTGCTAACCAAAAGGTCAGCTGTTCTAATCCATCAGTTGCTCCTTGGAAACTCTATGGAGCAATTCTACTCTGTCCTATAGGGTCACTACGAGTTGGAATTGACAAGTTATAAATCTATATAGCACAAATTCTGGTATATTGGAAACTCTATGCTCAATAGATACACTTATTTATTTATTATTGTATTTAGATGAAGGTTTATAGAACAAATTAGCTTCTTATTAAATGGTAGGGTCACTATGAGTTGGAATCGACTTGATGGCAATTGGTTTGGTTTTTTTGGTTACACATATTGTTTTGTGACATTGGTTGCCAACCCCACAACTTGTCAACATTCTCCCTTTCTTGATCTTGGGATCCCTATTATCAGCTTTCCTCTCCCCTCCTGTCTTCTAGCCCTTGCCCCTGGACTGGTGAGCCCCTTAGTCTTGCATTGTTTTATGGGCCTGTCTAATCTTTGGCTGAAGGGTGAACCTCAGTAGTCACTTCAGGACTGAGCTAAAATGTTCTCCAGGGGCCATACTCTCGGGGTTTCTCCAGTCTCTGTCAGGCCAGTAAATCTGGTCTTTTTTTGAGTCAGAATTTTGTTCTATCATTTTCTCCAGCTTTGTCTGGGACCCTCTAATTTGATCCTTGTCAGAGCAGTTAGTGATGGTCTTCAGGCACCATCTAGTTGCGCTGGACTCAGTCTGGTAGAGACTGAGGTAGTTGTGGTCCATTAGTCCTTTGGACTAATCTTTCCCATGTGTCTTTAGTTTTCTTCATTCTTCCATGCTCCAGATGGGGTGAGACCAGTGGAGTATCTTAGATGGCTGTTCACAAGCTTTTAAGACCCCAGACACTACTCACCAAAGTAGAATGTAGAGCTCTTTCTTTATAAACTATGTTACGCCAATTGAGCTAGGTGTTCCCTGAGACCATGTTCACCACAGCCCTCAGCCCAGGAATCTTGTCCCTGAGTGGTTTGGATGTGTCTGTGGAGCTTCCATGACCTTGCCTTGGACAAGTTGTGCTGGCTTTCCCAGAACTGTGTGCTCTCTTACCCTTCTTCAAAGTTACCACTTCAATAGATATTTTTGCAATAGGTGAATGAAAATCTAAAACTGAATTAATAAAGATATTCCACAGAGAAGCACACTAGACCCAGCACCTAATTTAAGACCTAATATTTACTTTCTCAGAGAATGGCACTAAGAATCAACCTTTGTCAGAATCCTGAGAGCTTCCATCTTCATCCTCCTTTTTCTCTTGGTCCTCACATTCTATTAGACTAGTCTTTTCTCATCAATGTTCTTGCTTCAGTTTTCCGATGTTAAATTATTCTCCAAATTGTTAGCAGACCTTTTCCCTTAAAAATTATTTTCTTAAAAAGTTCTGCATCTCACTTTGGTAAGAAGCATCTTGGGTCTTAAATGTTAGCAAGTGACTGTCTAAAGTGCATCAATTGGTCTCAACCCACCTGGAGCAAAGGAAAATGAAGAATATCAAAGACATATGGTAAACATGAGCCCAATAATAGACAGGAAGGGCCACATAAACAAGAGACTACATCAGCCTGTGACCAGAAGAACTAGATGGTGCCCAGCTACCATGGATCACTGCCCTGACAGGGAAACCAACAGAGAATCCCTGATGGAGCAGGAGAACAGTGGGATGCAGATCTCAAATTCTAGTAAAAAGACCAGGCTTAACGGTTTGACTGAGACTAGAGGGACTCTGGAGGCCATGGTACCAGACCCTTTGTTAGCCCAAGACTGGAACCATTCTGAAGCCCGGATTGGACTGGACTATAAGATAGATAATGATACGGGTGAGGAATGAGCTTCTTGGCTCAAGTAGACACATGAGACTATGTGGGCAACTCCTGTCTGGAGGTGAGACGAGAAGGCAGAGGGGGACAGGAGCTGGTTGAATGGACATGGGGAATACAGGGTGGAGAGGAGGAATGTGCTGTCTCATTAGGGGGAGAACACCTAGGAGTACCTAACAAAGTGTCTATAACATTTTGTATAAGGGACTGACTTGATTTGAAACTTTCACTTAAAGCACAATAAATAAATAAAATTATTTTCTTATTGTAAAAACCCTTAATGAATCCATTACTTCCTAGATAATGACTACACCTCTTACCTTTCCCTATAAATGTCTTTATGATCTGGCTCCTGCCTGCTTTGCTATCAAGCTATCAACTTTTGCCAGTAAACACAAAGATATCACCCAAGATGAATCACTTGAAGTTCTTTGAAAACACTATGATCACATATGCCTCAGTGCCATGACACAGATAGTCCTGATTGCCTTTTTTGTTCTCTAACTTTTTAATGAACTTGCATCTTTCAAATTCCTGTTCCTATCCCATTGCCTCTGTGAGGGCATCCTAATTCCCCAATTCACTGCTGGATCTGCTGAATGAATGACCCTTAATTGTCTTTCACAGCATACTTTTCATGTCCCACCATTGCTGTTTTGAGCTATGGATTATGTCTATCTGTCTTGGCCACTAAAAGTGAGTTTCCTTAGTGCTCAAAACATTTTAGATAATCAGTAGGTACTTTTGAATTAATAGTTTATTGTCATATCAACTTTGTAAAGTCCAAGTGAAAAGGACTACAAAAACAAACAGATTTTAAAATCATCTGTGTTGTAACAATTTTTCCAATTAGTTTTTGCTTTATTGCTGACTAAAAATAATGTCTGTTTTATAGTAACAGTAGGTAACTATTTTCCAGCTGTCTATTTAGTAAGAAAAGCTCTAAGGCTCAGTGATGAATCGACAATAATTTCCTGAATTGTCAAGTGCTTAAGTTGTTTCCTATTTCTGTGGTGAATCGAAATATTCTTTAAAAATGTAAAATGCATTTTTTTTTTATTTTGAATTCTTAGCTTAGTCTAATTAAGTTTAAGAAACACTGCATGTTTTTACTATTTGTTCCTTACTAAACTTTTTTTTGTATGTAGAGTGGAAACCCTGGTGGCATAGTGGTTAAGTGCTACGGCTACTAACCAAAAGGTCGGCTGTTCAAATCCGCCAGGCACTCCTTGGAAACTCTATGGGGCAGTTCTACTTTGTCCTATAGGGTCGCAATGAGTCGGAATCGACTCGATGGCAGTGGGTTTGTTTTTTTTGGGTATGCACAGTAAAACTTGCAAAAGCCAGAATGTGTGTAAGGCAGAAATGTATCAGAGAAGGAAAATGCAAATACTTTCCACTAATAGAGAGTGATAGAAAAGTAGTAAGACTGTACACTGTCAAAGGTGGAAAACTTGCAAGACCCAGAATAAACAGGCAGTCCTATTGAGTTCTGGCTCTCTCAGGTTTCACTGCATAGAAAGAAAATGGGGTTTGGTCCCCAACTTTGTGTGGTTGGAGAAGAATTAACTTTGGGCTACCCGTGTGTGTAGGAACACTGTCCCTAAGCCTTTTCTCCTTCACTTCATTTGCTTGTTATTTAACCTTACTTTTATGCTTCTTGGAGCTCTGGTGGCACAGTAGTTAAGAGTTTGGCTGCTAACCAATGAGTCAGCAGTTTGACTCCATCAGCTGCTTTTTGGAAACCCTATGGGGCAGCTCTACTCTGTCCTATAGGGTCTCTATGAGTTGGAATTGACTAGACAGCAACTTTTTTTTTTAATCAAAATATATCGACATGCTTAAAAAAATAAAAAGTACTAAAATCAATGTAATTGTAATAACTGGAAAAAACAACAAGAAGCAACACTAGTTCCCTGTCACCTTCCTCCTCCCTAAGATTTGCATCTTAATTGTGATGACAGTAATGTCATCAGTGAGGGATCTTTCAATGTCTTCAGATAAGGCTCTTCCAAACTCTTCCATAAAAACTCAACCTCCAGGCAGGGCCAAGGTGGTGGACTAGGGAGACGCTACCTCGGATCCCTCTTGCAACAAAGACTCGGAAAAACAAGTGAATCGATCAAGTACATAACAATCTACGAACCCTGAACAACAAACACAGATTTAGAGATGGAAAACGAACAAATACGGGGAAGCAGCGATTGTTTTTGGAGACTGGAGCCAGCGTCCCAGTCAGGTAACCTTTGGCCCCCGATTTAGGGCAGAGCCCAGGGGAGCTGATGGCGCAAACAAGGGGCCCTGCCCTACCCCCCTGAACTCACCCCGGGAGGGGGCCCAGCCAGTTTGCGCGGGCGGCGTAGCGACACAGCCAGGAGGAGAAGTCCCCGGGAGGCAGTGACTGGTCTTGGACCTGGGAGAGCAGCGTCCCATCTGGGGAATCATTCCGCCGGGATTTTGACTGGGCGCTGGCATGGCACAAGCACGGGGAGCTGCTCCACTCCCCTGAACTAACCCCGGGAAGGGGCCCAGCCGGTTCTTGGAGGCGGTGCGGCGACGCGGCTGGCGGGACAAGAAGTCCCCAGGAGGCAGCGACTGATTTTGGAGTCGGGAGTAAAGCGTCCCAGCAGGGGAACCTTCACGCTAGGATTTAGACTGGCAGCAGGTGGTTTCAGAGGGCCAGACCCCCAGGGGCAATCTCCACACAGCCAGCACACAGAGGTGACACGTCCCACGGGACTCTCAGATATAATAGTCATTCCAAGCAAGACAAGCAACTCCGGCTATATTCTGAGGTGCTACTCTCCTATCTGTCTGATCCCTCCCCCACCCTTCCCAGGCAGCTTCATTAACACTGGAATTGCCTGAGCCAAAGGGAGAACAGCTCCGCGGTGGCTTTGCTCCCCTCCCCCCCTTTTTTTTTTGTTTGGTCTTTTCCTAACCCACTCTTTTGGCCTGAGAGAAGGAACAAAAAAAAAAAAAAAAAAAAAACCCAGGGACCAAAAATCCACCCCTAATTGGACTAAAAACACAGAACCAGCTACAGCCAAGCATATATAATCCAAATCCCAGACTTTCATCCTTACAGGGAACAAGGTGGCGGTTATAACCCAAAGGCAATTCTGATAGGGATCTGACTGCATTTTTTTTTAGCAGATTTTCTGGAAAAACTAGTTTCCCAGAGATGGCTCGGAGACAGCAGTCCATATAAAACCACATAAAGAAGCAGACCATGACAGCTTCTACAACCCCCCAAATAAAAGAATCAAAATCTTTCCCAGATGAAGATACAATCCTGGAATTATCAGATACAGAATATAACAAACTAATTTACAGAATGCTTCAAGACATCACAAATGAAATAAGGCAAACTGCAGAAAAAGCCAAGGAACACACTGATAAAACTGTTGAAGAACTCAAAAGGATTATTCAAGAACATAGTGGAAAAACTAATAAGTTGCAAGAATCCATAGAGAGACAGCATGTAGAAATCCAAAAGATTAACAATAAAATTACAGAATTAGACAATGCAATAGGAAGTCAGAGGAGCAGACTCGAGCAATTAGAATGCAGACTGGGACATCTGGAAGACCAGGGAATCAACACCAACATAGCTGAAAAAAAAAACAGATAAAAGAATTAAAAAAAATGAAGAAACCCTAAGAATCATGTGGGACTCTATCAAGAAGGATAACTTGCGAGTGATTGGAGTCCCAGAACAGGGAGGGAGGACAGAAAACACATAGAAAATAGTTGAAGAACTCCTGACAGAAAACTTCCCTGACATCATGAGAGACGAAAGGATATCTATCCAAAATGCTCATTGAACCCCATTTAAGATAGATCCAAAAAGAAAAACACCAAGACATATTATCATCAAACTCGCCAAAACCAAAGATAAACAGAAAATTTTAAAAGCAGCCAGGGAGAAAAGAAAGGTTTCCTTCAAGGGAGAATCAATAAGAATAAGTTCAGACTACTCAGCAGAAACCATGCAGTCAAGAAGGGAATGGAACAACATATACAGAACACTGAAGGAGAAAAACTGCCAGCAAGGATCATATATCCAGCAAAACTCTCTCTGAAATATGAAGGAGAAATTAAGATATTTACAGATAAACACAAGTTTAGAGAATTTGCAAAAACCAAACCAAAGCTACAAGAAATACTAAAGGATATTGTTTGGTCAGAAAACCAATAATATCAGATATCAGCACAACACAAGGTCACAAAACAGAACATCCTGATATCAACTCAAATAAGGAAATCACAAAAACAAATTAAGATTAATTAAAAAAAAAAAGAAACTCATAACAGGGAATCACAGAAGTCAATATGTAAAAGATCACAATAATCAAAAAGAGGGACTAAATACAGGAGGCATAGAACTGCCATGTGGAGAGTGATACCAGGCCATATAGAACAATACAAGTTAGGTTTTTACTTAGAAAAATAGGGGTGAATAATAAGGTAACCACAAAGAGATATAACAACTCCATAACTCAAGATAAAAGCCAAGAAAAACGTAACGACTCAACTAACATAAAGTCAAACATTACGAAAATGAGGATCTCACAATTTAATAAGAAAAACTTCTCAGCACAAAAAAGTATGTGGAAAAATGAAATTGTCAAGAACACACATAAAAAGGCATCAAAATGACAACACTAAACACTTATTTATCTATAATTACACTGAATGTAAATGGACTAAATGCACCAATTAAGAGACAGAGAGTCTCGGACTGGATAAAGAAACACGATCCATCTATATGCTGCCTACAAGAGACACACCTTAGACATAGAGACACAAACAAACTAAAACTCAAAGGATGGAAAAAAATATATCAAGCAAACAATAAGCAAAAAAGGAGTAGCAATATTAACTTCTGACAAAATAGACTTTAAACCTAAATCCACCACAAAGGATAAAGAAGGATACTACATAACGATAAAAGGGACAATGGATCAGGAAAAAATAACCATATTAAATATTTATGCACCCAGTGACAGGGCTGCAAGATACACAAATCAAATTTTAACAGAATTGAAAAGTGAGATAGACACCTCCACAATTAGAGTAGGAGACTTCAACACACCACTTTCGGAGAAGGACAGGATATCCAGTAAGAAGCTCAATAGAGACACGGAAGACCTAATTACTACAATCAACCAACTTGACCTCATTGACTTATACAGAACTCTCCACCCAACTGCTGCAAAGTATACTTTTTTTTCTAGCGCACATGGAACATTCTCTAGAATAGACCACATATTAGGTCATAAAACAAACCTTTGCAGAGTCCCAAACATCGAAATATTACAAAGCATCTTCTCAGACCACAAGGCAATAAAACTAGAAATCAATAACAGAAAAACTAGGGAAAAGAAATCAAATACTTGGAAACTGAACAATACCCTCCTGAAAAAAGACTGGGTTATAGAAGACATCAAGGAGGGAAAAAGGAAATTCATAGAAGGCAACGAGAATGAAAATCCTTCCTATCAAAACCTCTGGGACACAGCAAAAGCAGTGCTCAGAGGCCAATTTATATCGATAAATGCACACATACAAAAAGAAGAAAGAGCCAAAATCAGACAACTGCCCCTACAATGTGAACAAATAGAAAGTGAGAAACAAAAGAATCCATCAGGCACCAGAAGACAACAAATAATAAAAATTAGAGCTGAACTAAATGAATTAGAGAACAGAAAAACAATTGAAAGAATTAACAAAGCCAAAAGCTGGTTCTTTGAAAAAATTAACAAAATTGATAAACCATTGGCTAGACTGACTAAAGAAATACAGGAAAGGAAACAAATAACCCGAATAAGAAACGAAAAGGACCACATCACAACAGAACCAACTGAAATTAAAAGAATCATATCAGATTAATTTGCAAACCTAGAAGAAATGGATGAATTCCTGGAAAAACACTACCTACCTAAACTAACACATTCAGAAGTAGAACAACTAAGTAGACCCATAACAAAAAAAAAGCTTGAAACGATAATCGAAAAACTCCCAACAAAAAAAAGCCCTGGCCCGGACGGCTTCACTGCAGAGTTCTACCAAACTTTCAGAGAAGAGTCAACACCACTACTACTGAAGGTATTCCAAAGCATAGAAAATGACGGAATACTACCCAACTCATTCTATGAAGCCACCATCTCCCTGATACCAAAACCAGGTAAAGACATTACAAAAAAAGAAAATTATAGACCTATATCCGTCATGAACATAGATGCAAAAATCATCAACAAAATTGTAGCCAATAGAATACAACAACATATCAAAAAAATAATTCACCACGATCAAGTGGGATTTATACCAGGTATGCAAGGCTGGTTTAATATCAGAAAAACCATTAATGTAATCCACCACATAAATAAAACAAAAGACAAAAACCACATGATCTTATCAATTGATGCAGAAAAGGCATTTGACAAAGTCCAACACCCATTTATGATAAAAACTCTTACCAAAATAGGAATTGAAGGAAAATTCCTCAACATAATAAAGGGCTTCTATGCAAAGCCAACAGCCAATATCACTCTAAATGGAGAGAACCTGAAAGCATTTCCCTTGAGAATGGGAACCAGACAAGGATGCCCTTTATCACCGCTCTTATTCAACATCGTGCTGGAAGTCCTAGTCAGGGCAGTTAGGCTAGACAAAGAAATAAAAGGCATCCGGATTGTCAAGGAGGAAGTAAAATTATCTCTATTTGCAGATGACATGATCTTATACACAGAAAACCCTAAGGAATCCTCCAGAAAACTACTGAAACTAATAGAAGAGTTTGGCAGAGTCTCAGGTTATAAAATAAACATACAAAAATCACTTGGATTCCTCTACATCAACAAAAAGAACACCAAAGAGGAAATAACCAAATCAATACCATTCACAGTAGCCCCCAAGAAGATAAAATACTTAGGAATGAATCTTACCAAGGATGTAAAAGACCTATACAAAGAAAACTACAAAGCTCTACTACAAGAAATTCAAAAGGACATAGTTAAGTAGAAAAGAATACCTAGCTCATGGATAGGAAGACTTAACATAGTAAAAATGTCTATTCTACCAAAAGCCATCTATACATACAATGCACTTCCGATCCAAATTCCAATGTCATTTTTTAAGGTGATAGAGAAACAAATCACCAATTTCATACGGAAGGGAAAGAAGCCTCGGATAAGCAAAGCATTACTGAAAAAGAAGAAGAAAGTGGGAGGCCTCACTCTACCTGATTTCAGAAGCTATTATACAGCCACAGTAGTCAAAACAGCCTGGTACTGGTACAACAACAGACACATAGACCAATGGAACAGAATTGAGAACCCAGATATAAATCCATCCATTTATGAGCAGCTGATATTTGACAAAGGACTAGTGTCAGTCAATTGGGGAAATAATAGTCTTTTTAACAAATGGTGCTGGCATACCTGGATATCCATTTGCAAAAGAATGAAACAGGACCCATACCTCACACCATGCACAAAAACTAACTCCAAGTGGATCAAAGACCTAAACATAAAGACTAAAATGATAAAGATCATGGAAGAAAAAATAGGGACAACCCTAGGAGCCCTAATACAGGGCATAAACAGAATACAAAGCATTACCAAAAATGATGAAGAGAAACCCGATAATTGGGAGCTCCTAAAAATCAAACACCTATGCTAAACTAAAGACTTTACCAAAAGAGTAAAAAGACCACCTACAGACTGGGAAAGAATTTTCAGCTATGACATCTCCGACCAGGGCCAGATCTCTAAAATCTACATGATTCTGTCAAAACTCAACCACAAAAAGACAAACAACCCAATCAAGAAGTGGGCAAAGGATATGAACACATATTTCACTAAAGAAGATATTCAGGCAGCTAACAGATACATGAGAAAATGCTCTCGATCATTAGCCATTAGAGAAATGCAAATTAAAACTACGATGAGATTCCATCTCACTCCAACAAGGCTGGCATTAATCCAAAAAACACAAAACAATAAATGTTGGAGAGGCTGCGGAGAGAATGGAACTTTTATACGCTCCTCGTGGGAATGTAAAATGGTGCAACCACTTTGGAAATCTATCTGGCATTTTCTTAAACAGTTAGAAATAGAACTATCATACAACCCAGAAATCCCACTCCTCGGAATATACCCTAGAGAAACAAGAGCCTTCACACAAACAGATATATGCGCACCCATGTTTATTGCAGCTCTGTTTACAATAGCAAAAAGCTGGAAGCAACCAAGGTGCCCATCAATGGATGAATGGGTAAATAAATTGTGGTATATTCACACAATGGAATACTACGCATCGATAAAGAACAGTGATGAATCTGTGAAACATTTCATAACATGGAGGAACCTGGAAGGCATTATGCTGAGTGAAATTAGTCAGAGACAAAAGGACAAATATTGTATAAGACCACTATTATAAGATCTTGAGAAATAGTAAAAACTGAGAAGAACACATACTTTTGTGGTTACGAGAGGGGGGAGGGAGGGAGAGAGGGAGAGGGTTTTGTATTGATTCATTAGTAGATAAGAACTGCTTTAGGTGAAAGGAAAGACAACAGTCAATACACGGAAGGTCAGCTCAATTGGACTGGACCAAAAGCAAAGAAGTATCTGGGATAAAATGAATGCTTCAAAGGTCAGTGGAGCAGGGGCGGGGGTTTGGGGACCATGGTTTAAGGGGACTTCTAAGTCAATTGGCAAAATAATTCTATTATGAAAACATTCTGCATCCCACTTTGAAATATGGCGTCTGGGGTCTTAAATGCTAATAAGCGGCCATCTAAGATGCATCAGTTGGTCTCAACCCACCTGGAGCAAAGGAGAATGAAGAACACCAAGGTCACATGACAACTAAGAGCCCAAGAGACAGAAAGGGCCACATGAACTAGAGACCTACATCATCCTGATACCAAAAGAACTAGTTGGTGCCCGTCCACAATCGATGACTGCCCTGTCAGGGAGCACAGCAGAGGACCCCTGAGGGAGCAGGAGAGCAGTGGGATGCAGACCCCAAATTCTCATAAAAAGACCATACTTAATGGTCTGACTGAGACTAGAAGAATCCCCGCGGCCATGGTCCCCAGACCTTCTGTTGGCCCAGGACAGGAACCATCCCCGAAGACAACTCATCAGACATGAAAGGAACTGGACAGTGGGTAGGAGAGAGATTCTGATGAAGAGTGAGCTAATTACGTCAGGTGGACACTTGAGACTGTGTTGGCATCTCCTGTCTGGAGGGGGGATGGGAGGATAGAGAGAGTGGGAAACGGGCAAAATTGTCACGAAAGGAGAGACTGGAAGGGCTGACTCATTAGGGGGAGAGCAACTGGGAGTACAGAGTAAGAAGTATGTAAACTTTTATGTGACAGACTGACTTGATTTGTAAACGTTCACTTGAAGCTCAATAAAAGTTAATTAAAAAAAAAAAAACACAGCCTGCAGAGGGTGGTGAGAGAACACAGTGTGGGCATAAGTGGTTTTACTTTTCAGTGTGTAAGGTTCGCTTAGTTCCGCTTCCCACTCCCGGCTACTACTAGTGCTTCACTGCCTTGTTTCCCTAGTGCTGCTGTACAACAAATACCACAAGTGGGTAATTATTTTTTTTTTTTAAAGAACTGAAATTCTTTTTTCTCATGGTTTAGGAGGCTTAAAGCCCAAATCAGGGTCTCTGCCTTGTCTATTCCTTCCTTGTTGGTAGTCTCAATCCTCACATGGTGTCTGTCTTCCCCTGTGAGTGGGTCTGTGTCTATTCTGGCCTTTTTATAACTCAGAAGATTTGCTTTAGGATCCATTCAACACCTCCATGACCTCATTAACATAACAAAAGAAACCCACTATTTCTAAGCAGGATCACATCCAAAGGTAAAAGGGCCAGGAATTCAATGTATATTTGGGGGGAACATAACTCAGTTCATAACTTTCACCTTGACCCTTCAATGGCCTGAGTGTCTCTGACTCAATTTCTGTGGAGGAGGGAGACACAAAGCATCTGCCTGCCCAAGGTAGACCTGATGACCCAATTGCTCTGATGCAGATTTACAGCCAATTCCCTCTTTCACCCTCATCCCTTGTTTTGCTGTCACTTCCAGAGTAACAAATTCTTCCTCATCTCCGGGGGCCTCCTTTACAGGCTATGAAACCTCAGCTCATTCCCCATTGTTAAACCAGTCACCCGCATTTGCCTCTTCTCTGCCTATCTCGTGGGCTGCATTAAAAATAATGTTTTCTCATGAAGACGGTAACCATATTTTTACTTTCATTCTCTACGTATCTTAGGGGACTTTTCAAAGAACTAGAGGTCAGAAACTTCTTTATTGTAAAATCTTACAACTGGAAGTTAGCTTTATAATTTTTAAAATGGGAATGGTAGATTTGTTGTGAATAATAGGTGAGAAAACGTGTACTTCTTAAATGTTTAAATTCTGCATACGAGTTGAGGGTTTTTTTGGTTTTTGTTTTCAGCCCCAAGACCTCTAACAACTGGCTTTGCTGGATAAAATTGCACGAGTCTGCAAGAGCAACTTATAGCTCAGAGTAGGTGTGAAAAATTTATTTTTCCCCTTTAATTTGGTTGATTTTTTTACATAAAAACACAATTATAATGTTGTATGATTTCATTAGCTACAGGTGTTTCAATTGTCAAATCGAAATGAAATATATTCAAGTTTTAATTCCATTTGCAGAATCAATATTCAATCATAATTTTATTGCTGGTTCGAATTAGCCTTTGAACAAATGAAGGAAAATAATGTCTAAACAACTTGGTCATATTAGAAAGCTTTCATAAAATTAACGATATCTAAAGACATCTCATTGTTTATTTTATACATAATTATATTTAAAGCTAGATCAGGAAGAATAGAATTGTAGTATATTAAACAGAAGGAAGAGAAATTACTTCCTAAGCCATCCAATATCCACAATTTATTAAAGAAAATATTTAAGAGTTTTAAACTTGGCATTCTCCACCAAATGCTGAGACATTTCACCTTTAATATTTGAAGGATATCAGATATTAACTCTCAAGTATGACAATTTGAACTAGTTAGAGCAGACAGCAATGTTTTCTTTTCCCTTTTTCCCCTCACAACATTTTTTATCAGATTCCTGTATAGAAAGTTACAGTGAATTTAATGCCCATGAAAGTTGTTCAAGAAAAATTCCAAAATCAGCCCATCATATTTTTTGAAAAATCGGTCGTAAATCATATCACTTGGCCAGCAAAAAGCTAAATAGTGAGCGAGGAAAGCGGTGACAAAAAGTGTTACAATTAACTGACACGTGGATACTTATCGTTGCTAGTTGCAGCTGAGTTTGCTCCCACTCATGGTGACCTTTGTATAACAGAAGAAAACAAAGCCCAGTCCCGTGCCACTCTCGCAATCATTGGTATATTTGTGCCCATTATTATAGCTACTGCGTCGATCCATCTCATGAAGGGTTTCCCTCATTTTCACAAACACAGTTGTAGTTTTTGTTAGGCGCCCTCAAGACGGTTCCAAGTCATAGCAACCATATGTACAACAGAACAAAACACTGCCTAGTCCTGCACCATCCTCGCAATCGTTGTTAATGCTTGAGCCCATTGTTGCAGCCACTGTGCCAATCCATCTCGTTGAAGGTCTGACAATAGTAGTGATAGGAAAATATTTTAGAATTATTTCAACACTTACAGAAGAGTGTAGAAGTGAAAAAAGCAACTCTCCCTTGATGGAAGAGCTTTATAAGTTTCTGTTTGCTTTTCCTTTTGATAATGCTCTGTCTTTGTACATTTGCACACAGATAAAAACACATGAACTAAGATAATCAGAGACGTATTTCTTTTCTATCTACACTTTTTGAATTCCATATTTTGGTCAAATGTTTCTCTTGGCACTAGAGTGAGGGAGGAAATAAAGGACCAGGAGAAGAAGATGGAATAATGAATTCTGGGGTGAGAGGCAAATAAAGTATTTCGTCACTGAGTTGGTCTCCCCAGGCTTTTTTCCCCGGATAAACTTAATCTTGACTGTGTTATGGGTTATAGTATGGAGTTTATTCATAGCAAACATTTAAATTTCTAAACAGCTGCGCTTGTGTTGGCATCCTTCACAATCAGTTTGATACCCTATCCAGTTGGAGAGCGAGCACAGAATTTTCTCCGGAACAAATGTTAACATTTTCAAACAGTTCTCTGTTTTTAATATTTTAAAGAGATGGAATCAGGTGATTAAGTCAAATTTGCCACTGAAATATTGTAGATATGGCACTAAAAAAAAAAAAAAAAAGCACTAGACTGTGGTTTAATAAGGCAACCAGTTTTTACTTAGAGATAGTTTTGGTGTTCCTGTGTAGAAACAGATTTAAATGTCAACAATAAAGACTAGTTACATGAGGATTCACAAGAATTCTAATCAGATGAAATGCAGGTAAGTCAAATAGATTAGTTTGAATTACTTGTATTTTGAAACATTTATCAGTGAAATGACTTCTAAGGTATGTGAAGAAATGTTTAATAAAAATTGGAAGATATTTATTATTTTGTGAAATTATTTAACAAATGTTGCTAGTTTTCCTGGTGATTTAGCCCAGTCACATACAACTATTATTTCAAATATGGACATAAGAAGTTATGGCTGTTTGAAGAATACACACTATAAGTTTCTAGAACAGCTCTGTCCAATATACTGAAAGCCATTTATATAATTTTAAAGTGTCTTTCTCCAAAGACTATTCTGTATTTAACACTTAGCCAGATCTCATTTCAGATACTAAATTTTCATCAGAAATACTTGATCTATATTTACATTTCACTAAACTTACAGTTATAATAGTAAATTCATAAACCCCTATAATTCCCCAAACATACTTAAAAGTTTTTAAATAACTTAAATTGAGCATCAATTTTTAAACTTAAATTTTTATTATTTAAAGTTAAATAGAAGAGTCCTAGTGGCTCCCTGGTTAAACTTTTTGCTGCTAACCAAAAAGTCAGAAGTTTGAATCTACCAGCCATGCTCTGCAGGAGAAAGATGTGGCAGTCTGTGTCCATAAAGATTATGACCCTGGAAAACCTATGAGGCAGTTCTACTCTGTCCTGTGGGGTTGCAAAGAATTGGAGTTGACTAGACAGCGACAGGTTTTGGGTTTTTAAAAGTCAAATAAAATTAAAAATTCAGTTGCTCATTCATACTAGCACATTTCAAACGTTCATGTGGTTTGTGGCTACCATGTTGGACAGAACAGGATCTAGTATACTTCTGCCAAAAAGCTATTGTTACAACCGGAAGAAAAAACATTGATGATTAGCCAATATAAGCTGTCCAAAATTAATATTTTCAAATTAATTAAAAAAAAAATTTTAAGGCTAAGTAAATCAATACAGGCACAAGAATGGACAGTATGAGTTGGGTAGCACCATATCTGGAGCTTAATAATACAAACTAATAGTCTCAAATTAGTGAAGGGGGAAAAAAAAGCATCAACTGAAATTATTCAGATCGGTAGTGAAAACATGCACAAAACTAAGTGGAAAAAATTTCCTTGGTTATAACGCAAAAGTGAATCTCAATAACATAAAAGAGAGAAGGGAGATTTAAAATATCAAATGAAGTATATCACCTCAAAGTACATTTTGGATTTTGTCAAAGAGCAATACATTATAATCCATGAAATATAATTGGTGACATATGTTAACTCCTTCTGCCAGGGTACCCTACATTTTATATGGAACCATAAGGCTCTCAGTGTGTCTGAAGAGTGTAGTGTTTATTTACCTTGATCAAAAGGGAGAGAATGCAGAACAGAATTACCAATGTAATTTAGAATTTCTGGAACCAATGAAGCTGGATGAGTCCAGAAACTATCCCCTTGAGATAATCTTTAAAATTTAAACCTTAAACTAGCCCCTGGAATCTTCTTTGAAAAAAAAAACAAACAAAAGCCAAGCCAAACCAAAACAACAAAAACAACAAAAAAGTAGCTTATTTTAATTAGTCAAGTATATCTGCTTTTGGCATTGTGCTTTTTTAAAGAATTATCTCTATGGAATCAAATTGACGACTGCAACTTGAAAGGTTGGGTGGGAAGCTTAGGAGGCAGTGAGTTTAAGATAATGATGGTGGAATACTGTGAAACAGGATAGCATAAATGGTAGCATGACTTGAACAATATAACCAATGTCACTGAATTTTACATGTAGAAATTGTTGAAATGATGTCTCTTTTGGTGTGTATACTTTCATCAAAATTAAAAAAAATGAAAACAAAAGATTATTTGACATGATCAGTCTCTCTGCCAGGGATGGAGCAATAGTCCATCAGTTCTGAGAGGAGAGCTAACAAATCAAAATTATATTATGCACATTTTATGATCCTGGATAGACACTTGGTATGTTTTCCAGGAAATCTACAAAAACTTTTGAGATTTTCAGTGAGTTGTTAGGAAATAATTTTTCACCAGTTGCTCGCAATTCTGCGTGTCTTATATAAGCAGAGGCACAGACTGCCCTTTGTTTGAGGTCATCTTTTAAATGGTGTTTGCATAGTGAATAGCCTTGGGAAATAGTGCGTTTCTGTGGCACCAATGCCAGGCATGCTTACTGCACATAATAAAGTATTTGGTTCCCTAATCTCAGGATTCTTCTACTTTAACACACTCACTGCTTATGTAGATGTCACCTGGGTAATTGCACCATCCCACGGAAACTGGAGCTCAAGGGGAAATGACAGGTCTTTGGCCAGGGTTATTTTCATGAGTAATAAACTATACTTTGTCTCTGATTCAAGAATCTTGTGTCTTGTATCAGCAGTCATGAAAATGTGGCAGGCTACACTGTTAGCTTGAAAATAAGGTAAAATTTCAGATCCTTCACAGTTCTTCACAGAATTTATTTCTAGATAAGTTATAAATAATTTGCACAATAACCTCTTTATAATGGGAACATCCTTTATTGTGTATTTTAGTCAATGAAGCAGTCTTATGTTAAATTATTAGACAACATAGATTTAAATTTGAAGTTTCCTTCAAAATTAAGTCATAATTTTTGCTTTTTCATTGTAACAAACAATTTAAGTTAGAGGGTTAAAGTTTTAATCCCATTTTTATTTAGTCACAAATATTTCAACAACGTCAAATTTTAATATGACACATAACAATAAGAATAATAACTAATCTCATTAAATAAGATACCCTGACCTATATACGAAATCCTACCAGAATGAGTTACATCACTATGTTATAACACTTTTTAAGGATCCATTAAAATAAAGGAGAAATGGATTGTCATTTTGGTCTAAAAATATCCTGTAGGCCACTGTGCTAGACAAAGTGTGAACAAGCACATTCTCTTATAGGACTTTTGTAAAGTGTTTATTATAACAGAGTGTCATGCAACTTGATATTTGGAGTAAAAAATGTGTAGTCATTTGAGAAGTATTTTCATTTATCAATTTAGAATAAAATTTCCAACTTCTAAAAAAATACCTCTTTTATGTATTCAAAATATTTTCCTTGCACTTTTGAGTCACAGCAGATGAGTTCTAATGTGAATGTAAATAAGAAAGTTATAATAAAAAGATTTAGTTCAATGGTATCATTACAAATTTCATTTACTTGTACTGGGGTAGAAAAAGGAAATGGAGAAATATTGGCTTATAGAAAATATTTTTGAACACAGGCTTATCTTTTATTCACTCATCCATTAAGCAAATATTTATTGAGTGCTTGTAGTAGGTACAATTTCTAGTGACTTCTCAGCTCTGAGAGCTATTTTAAAAAACAGTAACCATGCTCAAGAAATCCTAGTGGCTGTTGAGTTGTAGAAGTTCTTTATATATTCTCAGTATTAACCAGGTCTGTGGTTCAAACCCACCAGCCATTCTGTGGGAGAAAAGACCTGGTGACCTGCTCCCATAAAGATTACACGGGGTTGTACCTGGCTACCACCAATGACTGCCCTGACAGGGAACACAAAGAGAATCCCTGATGGTGCAGGAGAAAAGTAGGATGCAGACCTCAAATTCTAGTAAAAAGACTAAATGGTCTGACTGAGACTGGAGAAGCCCCAGAGATCATGGCCCCCGGGCTCTCTGTTAGCCCAAAACTAAAGCCATTCCTGAAGCCAACTCCTTGGACAAAGATTAGACTGGACTATAAGACATAAAATTATACTGGTGAGGAGTGAGCTTCTTAGCTCAAGTAGACACATGAGACTATGTTGGCAGTTCCTATCTGTAGGCAAGATGAGAAGGCAGAGGAGGACAGCAGCTGGTTGAATGGACATGGACATACAGGGTGGAGAGAAGGAGTATGCTGTCACTTTGTAGGGAGAGCAACTAGGGTCATGTAACAATGTGTGTAAAAGTTTTTATATTAGAGGCTGACATGAATTGTAAACTTTCACTTAAAGCACAATTAAAAGAAACATGGGGTTGCTATGAATCAGAATCAACTTGATGGCAACCAGCAACAACAACAACAACACAACCATGCTAGTTTTTCTATTTTCTGGTCATAGCTCCTTGTTACCAGAACAGAAAACATGGCTCAGACTGAAACAACTGTATTCTCTCTCCCTTAAAGCCTACTGAAGGTGGTTGGTGCTAAGTACCCTGGTTTCTAGCTTTCCTGAAGCTCAGTTGTTCAGCTCTTCTTTCTATTCTTTGAGCTTCACTGATATCCTTCCAGTAATTCTTCTAATGTTAGAATTTGTTTCTGTTGCTTGCAACCAGAAACGTACCATTTATCATGTGGTAGGCAGTGGGTATGTTAAAAAATAAACAACACAGAGTCATTATCATCAAGGGTCATTCAATTTAGTAGAAATGAGTAGATCATTCGCAAACACGTGAGATGATTAGTTACGAAGGCGTGAATAAGTCCTGGGTGCCATGGAAGCACGTCTGACAGACTCTTAACTCAGTCTGCCTCTCATTTGACAGGGTACAAGGGTGCAAGGGAACTAAATTCCTCTACTTTTCTTCATTTCTCACATCATTAAACATAATGAAATTGACCTGGAATGTTAAAAAAAAAAAAATTTAAATTGCATATCTAATTTTTTCACCACTCTTGGATGCCTTGACCATCACAAAGTTACCCTGAGGGAGCCAAAGCTTGGTCAGGACTAGGAGTACTGTAGAAAAGTATTTTTCAATCCTATCAGTCCCAGCTTTTTTTTTTATATATAAATATTATTTTGTAATGATCCATTTAACATCCAGAAACAATTTTTGTATATATCTTACCTTTCCACAAAATTGAAAAACAAAATCTGTAATGATTTAATGTGATATAAAGGAGGAACAAAGTCAATTAATTTATACTACAGTGATCTGTATTCTGATAAAAAGGTCATTATGACTGATCTAGAACATAAAATAGGTGATCAGATGTGTACACTTCAATGTAAAATTAAGGAGCATACAGCAGCTAAAATTATGAAATTATATATGTATATTTTGTTGGCATCTCAAATACTATAAGCAGCTTTCCCAATGATGATGTGATTTTTCCAAGATGGTGACAGTGCTTAGTAGAAGATTCAAGCAAAGTAAAATCTCTGCATGTGCTTAGCAGTTACAATCCTGAAAAGCATACTATTTATTAAAATCATGCAAAAAAGACTTTGATTTTTATGTGAAAGAGCATCTGTAATTTTAAACAGATTTTCAGTGTACATAAATGTCTGGTAGGACATTAGAAAATTGGTTGGGCAAATATGTGTGCAGACTGTCATATGTATCCCAGACTACTCAGCGTTGCTTTGCTTCACAGATTCAGTAGATGACAGTTAAATGCACCATGACAATTATTATGACCAAAAAAAAAGTCTCTACTAATCCCCACAATGTTCCCTAGGAATAGTGTGGTCACAATGAGAACCACAGTTATACAGACTAAATATTGTTTAGCTGGAGGAATGACTTTACAAAGGTTGTTGTTAGCTGCCATCCGGTTGGCTCTGACTCACACTGACTTCATGTAAAACAGAATGAAACATTGCCCACTGCTTCCTGCACCACCCTTGGAATTATTGGTATGTTTCAGCCCGCTGCTGTGGCTATTGTGTCAATGCATCTCATTGAGGGATTCCCTCTTTTGTATCCAAAATGTCAGCAGTTTGAATCCACCAGATGTTCCCTGGAAACCCTATGGGGCAGTTCTACTCTGTCCTACTGTCCTGTAGGGTCACTAGGAGACGGAATCAACTCGAGGGCAGTGGTTTTTTTTTCTTGGTTTTATACTTTACCAAACGTGGTGTACTGTTCTAACGATTGGTCTTTCCTAACGACTTGTCCAAACTAAGCAAACGATGTATAACCATCTTTGCTTCTAAAGAGTACTTTACAAAAACTTTTCTTCTATTCCTGATAACTTCTTCTGGGATACATAAAAAAAGAAATCAAAGAAAGTAGCTTCAAAGGAAGTAGCAATAACTTATAGAACAATAAAGCAACTTCTATTCAAGCAATGCCTTGGTACAAATTAGAGATGGTTGATGGGGGTTAGAGTTGGAGAAAAATGGTCTTGAATTTTACATAAGCAAAAATGAGAAAGAATAGAAGACATTTTAGAAAGAGTGAGCTAATGTGTTTGGAGTCTATGCCACGTAGGACAATTGGGGGAGAAAGAAAAGGTTGGAGCAATGGCATCTAGAGCAGAGACTAAAAAGAGTTCACCATGGGCTAGGTCTGACCTGAAAGCACTTTATTGTTTGACTCACACAGAGTTTTTTTTTTTTTTAAGTAATGAACAACATTATCAAATCAGGGGATTTGTCACACCCAGAAAAATTGAATCTGGAGATTGTTTTGAAAAATTAAAGTTCTAAGATCAATGAACCACATTTCCCACGTGGGACAGCATGCTGAACTTGAGCAGCAGCTGAGTGTTTTTTTTTTTTTTTTAACACGGAGCATACATTCTACATCGGATGCGTTTCAGCTTGGCCCTGGTAAAAATTTTAGGCTTGTGATACTTGATTTATACTCTTTAATAACTGATTAAAGAAGTGAGGCTCACTTCAGTAGGTCACAGGCATGTTTTCTTGGTGGCGGAAGGGGAGCTTCAGGATTCCATTTGTTGTAATTTATAGCATGAATTTTAAGTAATGGGATAGGCATATGAGAAATAATGAACATATGCATTAAGGTGCAGCTGTGATGATAAGGCCCTATAGATCACAATGGATCCGTAACCGATCATGGGGAAATATAGGTAAGATGGAGGGTTCGGTAGTGTTTTATTCTGTTGTTCGTGGGGTCATTATGGGTCAGGGGCTGACTCGACGGTCTAACAGCAGTGGTGATAAAATGGGGAGGGAAAAAAGCAAGTCTGGATATAATATAGAGGTAACATAGACTTGCCTGCTTTGTCTGTTTAGATATTAATGAAAAGGAAGTAGAATACTGACGCGTAACACTAATATTTGCACCTAAGTGAGGGGGAAAAATGGAATTGTCTTGAATGGGCCTTGGGAATCAAACGAGTTACTGGATTTGGAGGAAAATTGAGTTTATATTTAGAAATTCCAAGGAGCTCTTGAAAAATGTCAGAGTCTTTCCATAAAAAATTTGGCAGGTGATCATTGAAACAGTAAAATGACATAAAACTCAAAATAGGATATTTTTATTCCCATAATGCCTATATTTATTGGGAAAAACAAAAAGAGAAAAGAATGGATAAGAGTGAGAGGAGACTTCATACAGAAAAGTATTATGAAAGGCAAGCATTATGGACTGAATGTTTTCCCAAAAAAGGATATGTTGAAGTCTTAACCCCAGTACCTATAAATATTACTCTGTTTAGAAACAGGGATTTTCTTTGGTTACATTAATGAGGCCTTGCTAGAGTTTGGTGGGTCCTAAACCCAATCACTTCCGAACGGTGTTTTGTGAAAAAAACAGAATAGACACAGACAGGCAGAGTAGATGAATCTACAAGTCTAGGAATGCCAAGGATTGTGGGCAGCTACAAGAAACTAAAAGAGACCAGGAAAGACCTTCCTCTAGAGCCCTAGCTCTGATGCCCTGAATTCTGACGTCTAGCCTCCGGAACTGTGAGAAAATAAATTTCTGTTCTTTATAGCTATCCACTTGTGGTATTTTGTTTTGACAACCCTAGGAAACTAAGACAGCAATAAGAATTTCAAAGATGAAATAACATCAAATGTTACCAAGTAATCAAGAAGGATGGGCATAGAGATGGAGTTCGTAAAATAAGTGACTGATTGTTTTGATAGAGCAATTTATAAGGGTTAGTCTAGTTTGAATTCAAACCAAAAGCTATGGCATAAATTGAAAGTGAGAAAGTGGAGACAATTGATATAAATGACTTTTAAGTATCAGGGTATGAAGGAAAAAAATGACTTAGGAAAGTAGTTTGAGGTAGTAGATTTCAGAGGAAGATTTTGTAGAATTCTGGACACCTGAGCCCATTTATAGGAAATGGTAATAGAAAAAGAAGATAGGAAAAGACTGAAAATACAGATAAGAGAAGAGATGAAGCAAGGCCTGGCAGATACAGGAAAAAATGGGAAAAATAAAATTTTCGAATATTTAGTTTGTCAAGGAAAAGAATTTTTTTTTTTATCCCAGAAAAAAAGGATTAAAATATTATATGCGAAAGTACATTTTGAGCTTAGGATGATAAAAACTGAGGAACCCCACATCAGTTTTCTTTGATAGTTTTACTGAAACCTGAAGTGAGATTATTTTCTAAAGTGAGGGCAGCTGGAGTGAGCCTGGAGATGCAGCAAAAAGTAAAGCAAGTGTGAAAAGGCATTCACAGATGTAAGGCAGGATGTTAGCCAGAGACTTTCTGTGTTTAAAAAGCCACCGAGTACAGATTACCCAGGGTGAGAATATAGGCAAAAGCACCAGGTACTAAGGTGATTTACCTACATTATTTAATTACTCTGAGGTGGGTATTATAAACCCTCAGAGGTAGAACGTGAACCTCAATAAATTAGTCAAATTCACATATGTAGTAAATTGTTGTTGTTAGGTGCCATCAAGTTGGTTCCAATTCATAGTGAACCTACGTACAACAGAATGAAACATTGCCCAGTCTTGCACCATCCTCACAATTGTTATACTTGAGCCCATTCTTGTTGAGGGTCTTCCTCTATCACTGACCCTGTACTTGCCAAGCGTGATGGCCTTTTCCAGGGACTGATCCCACCTGATAACATGTCCAAAGTATGTAAGACATAGGCTCACTATTCTTGGATCTAAGGAACATGTTGGTTGTACTTCTTCCAAGATAGATTTGTTAGCTCTTTTAGCAGTCCATGGTATATTCAATATTTTTCTCCAGCATCACAATTCAAAGGATTCAATTCTTCTTCAGTCTTCCTTATTCATTGTCCCATTTCCAGATGCATACGACGTGATTGAAAAACCATGGCTTGGGTCAGGTACACCCTAGTCTTCAAGGTGATATCTTTGCTTTTCAACACTTTAAAGAGGTCTTTTGCAGCATATTTGCCCAATGAAATAGATCTTTTAATTTTTTGATCGCTGCTTCCACGGGGGCTGATTGTGTATCCAAGTAAAAGGAAATCCTTGACAACGTCATTCTTTTCACCGTTTATCATGATGTTGCTTATTGGTCCAGTTGTGAGATTTTTGTCTTCTTTACGTAGTAAGTGGTGGACCAAAGTTAATCTCAGTTGTAACTGATACCTGCAAAACTCTACAGACACCCTTTGGTACGTCCCAGAATTGCATGTGCTAGCTTGACCTCTGTTAGTACTTGTGATCCTGTTTAGGGCCCACTAGTGAGACAGGCTTACAACATTAGAGAGTCAGCTACACACTTCTACAACAACCATCAAACACTCATCATCAACACATCACAGGAATACTAAAATAGATCCCACCTAAAAATAATGCTTCAAAATACACTAGAAAACAGCTGAGAAAATTAAAGGAAAAATAGAGTAACCTACAATTATAGTTGTTAGGACAGAACAGGGGATACTTCATGGTTTAAAGTCAGGAAAGGTGTGAGATGGGGTGTATCCTTTCACCATACTTATTCAATCTGTCTGCTGAGCAAATACGAGAAGCTGGACTATATGAAGAAGAGTGCAGTATCAGCGCTGGAGGAAGACTTATTAACAACCAGCATTATGCAGATGACACAACCTTCCTTCATGAACATGAAGTGGACTTGAAGCACTTACAGATGAAGGTCAAGGACTACAGCCCTCAGTATGGATTATACCTCAAAGAAAACAAAAATCCTCACAACTGGACCAATAAGCAACATCATGATAAACAGAGAAAAGATTGATATTGTCAAGGATTTCATTGTACTTGGATACATAATCAATTTCCATGGAAGCAGCAGTCAAGAAGAAATCAAATGACATTGCATTGGGCAAATGTGCTGCAAAAGACCTCTTTAAAGTGTTAAAAAACAAAGATGTCTCTTTAAGGACTAATGTGTGCCTGACCTATGCCATGGTGTTTTCAGTGGCCTTATATGCACCTGAAAACTGGACAGTGAATAAGGAAGACTGAAGAATTGATGCCTTTGAGTTATAGCGTTGACAAAGAATATTGAATATATCATGGACTGCCAAAAGAATTAACAAATCTATCTTGGAAGAAGTATAACCAACATGTTCCTTAGACGCAAGGATAGCAAGACTGTGTCTCACATACTTTGGACATGTTGTCAGGTGGGATCAGTCTCTGGAGAAGGACATCATGCTCGGCAAGTGGAGGGTCAGCGATAAAGAGGAAGACCCTCGATGATATGGATTGACACAGTGGCTGCAGCAATGGGCTCAAGTATAACAATTGTGAGGGCGGCGCAGGACCAAGCAGTGTTTTGTTCTGTTGTACCCAGGGTCACTAGGAGTTGGAAGTGACTGGACAACACCTGATGACAACAACAATTATAGTTGGATATTTTTCACACCCCTATCTCAGTAGTAGAAAGTCCTCAGTAGACAGAATATTCAAAAGGATGTAGCAGATTTGAACAATACTTTCGTGCAACTTAAATTGTCACTATACAATGCTAGAATCAATAGTTGCAGAAGACACTTTGTTTTCAAAGGCTCATAGGAAATTTATCAATATTGTCCATATGTTAGGGCATAAAACAAGTCGTTACAAACTTTAACGACTTTAAGCAATTCAAATCACTGAGTATTTTCTATGACTACAGCGTATGTAAATTAGACATCAACCTGAAATTTCTAAGTAAACCTGTTGAAAAAGAAAATACAAAAACATTTAGAGAATATTTTGAATGGATTATAATTAAAGCACATGAGAACAATATTCATAAAATGCAGCTATATAATTTTTAGAAACAATCGTATTCTAAATGATAATTTTAGAAAGAAATATAGCTTACAATCAATGATCTATGAGTTCACTTTTTCAAGGCAGCAAAAGAAGGGCTAAACCATACCTAGTAAAAATAGAAAGAAGGAAATAGTAAATGATAACAGGAAAAAGAAATCAATGAAATTGTATATGGACAGACAATAAAAATACAGGGAGGAAAAAAAGAAACAAAAAAAGAATAAAACAAAAAAAATTTGAAAAGAATAAAAATTAAAAGAAAAATCAAAGTGTAATCAAAGAATTAAGAGAAGGAAATACAAATCACAAATATCAGCTATAAGGAGGGAAGGTGCCACAAATATTAAAAGGAAATTTTAAGGCAAAAAACATTCAGTGTGATAATGTGGCTCATTTTATATTGCAAAAAAAGTAAGATCAGATCAAAAACTAATTTAAATATAGCACCAAGCATGAAAAAGAGAGATCCACCAGAGATTATAGACCCAAATCCCCCCAGGGCAGGTAATATAAATATGTGAAGAATAATAGGAAACAGACTCTATTGAACTGGAGAGCACTAGCCTTGAGTAAGAGCATTTAAATCCTATTTAAAAATTGTTCTGGTCAAACAAAAGTATTTTTGGTCATTAGATTGTGGATTCTATTTAATAATTCTCTTCACTTACAAATATAGATGTCAAAAATGTAATAGGAGTTAGTCAAACAGCTTTCATTTAACGAATCAACAACATGAAATATCAGAATAAAGTCTACAGATTAAAAGAATAAAGTCCAGAATTATTTTGTATTCAGAAATGGTTTAACATAACACATCTAAAATTTTATTTAAAATGATAATTTCATTTTATATTGTGAAATTAATGAAAAATCCATTCGTGATTTTAAAATTGTAGAAATTGGGAATGTGATCAAAATGTTTCATAAACAATGTAAAGACTGTTTATCTTCATCCAATATCTGATATCCTACTAAATGGGGAAATAATTAGTGGCAATATTTTTAAAATAAAGCACAGTGTATGCATCAAGCAAGGTATACTGAGTATAGACAGATCACAGAATCTTTCCTCCCCACCAGAAAATTGGTAAAAGCAGAAAAAAATCAACTGCGACCAAATAACAAATGGGACACCTTAAGCTGGAAAATAAAACAGGGCTCTCTCCCTTGGAAAGATTGTACGCTATTCTAGTTGAGGTTTTCTCCTCTATGTCCAAAGGGTCACCCTATATAGTTGATCAAAGACAGTGATGAGGCTTCAAGTATTAGCTAAAAGGTACTAAGGAGGCAAAAATTCAGCACACTCTATCAACACATGGAAACCCTGGTGGCGTAGTGCTTAAGCGCTACGGCTGCTAACCAAAGGGTCAGCAGTTCGAATCCGCCATGCGCTCCTTGGAAACTCTATGGGGCAGTTCTACTCTGTCCTATGGGGTCGCTGTGAGTCGGAATTGACTCAATGGCACTGGGTTCGGTTTTTGGTTTTGCTCTCATCACAAATAAATTTGAACTGAACTGTCAGTTGTTTGTGTTGTATGCCATCAAATTGATTCCGACTGACTGTGTCCCTGTATGACAGAGTAGAGCTGCTCCATATGGTTTCCTAGGCTGTAATCTTCACGACAGCAGATTGCCAGGTCTTTTCTCCATTGGAGCTGCTGGTGGGTTTGAACTGCTGGTTAGCAGCTGAGCACTTAACCATTGTGCCATCAGTATTCCTTTTGAGCTGTCGAGAGGATGTGTAAATACAGTGGAATGAGATAGTTAGGCATTTTGGGAAAAAATTTTTTTAAAAAAGAAGAAATTTCCACGGCAGTTAGAAGACAAATGAGGACTCAGGCTGGATGAACAAAATTTATAAAGAATTCAAGGAAGTGAAGATAGTTTCCCAAAGACAATTTGACTCTAACATAGAATTCAAGAACATGAGTTTGGTCAAAAGATAGCTTGAAGATGATACCAGAAGGGGACAAAAGGGAATTGCAGAGCCAAGGAAACAAACCAAGGACCAATATGACACTATTAAATATCAAGTAAGTAAATAAATTCCTAACTGCAAGACACAGAACAGATATGGCTGGACAGAAATAAAATGAGATAGTTAAACAGAGTGTAGAAAAAAAAAAAAGGCAATTCAAGGATCAAAATAGACAAAAGCTGAAGATAACAGTACATATTCATATTTAGTGTTTCTATATTAGAAAAAATTACAAATAGAAAAGGACAATTATTCAATGATAACCTGTAACCCTTTGCCATCGAGGCAGTTCTGGTTCATACCCACCCTACAGGACAGAGTAGAACTGCCCCAGGGGGTTTCCAAGGAGCAGCTGATGTCTCTGAACTGTTGACCTTTTGGTTAGCACCAAGCTCTTAACCACTGCTCCCCCAGGGCTCCTATTTCAATGAGAAGACTACAAGAAACGTCCCTAAAAAAAAAAATGAGTTAACATTAAAAAATTGTTTAAATTGCAATAGAGACCTCAGAAATTATGAATGAAAAGTGATGATTGAAATAGTCCTTCGCATTCTAAATTATGGTGTGAAATCAACTCTGCATGACATGCTGAAAGATGATGATATCAGTTAACCCTGTCATTAACCAGACCATTGTTTACTTCCAGGTACATTTAAGAAGACTCAAGCCTGAAAAGTCTATCTATAGACTATGGCCAATTAGTTGACAGAATAAGGCCTGTGTGAGAGCACCTTCCGTACTTTGAGGCATTGTTGTGTTGTTAGGTGCCGTTGAGTCAGTTCCAACTCATAGAGACCCTATGCACAAGAGAATGAAACGCTGTCTGCTCCTGTACCATCCTTAAAATCGTTGTTATGCTTGAGTTCATTGTTGAAGCCACTGTGTCTACCCACTTTGTTGAGGGTCTTCCTCTTTTTCTGCTGACCCTGTACTTTGCCAAGCATGATGTCCTTCTCCAGGGACTGATCCCTCCTGACAACATGTCCAAAGTACGTAAGATGCAGTCTTGCCATCCTTGCTTCTAAGGATCATTCTGGTTGTACTTGTTCCAAGACAGGCTTGTTCCTTCTTTTGGCAGTCCATGATATATTCAGTATTTTTTGCCAACACCACAATTCAAAGGCATCCATTCTTTTTTGGTCTTCCTTATTCATTGTGCAGCTTTCACATGCAAATGTTGTGATTGAAAATACCGTGGCTTGGGTCAGGTGCAGCTTAGTATTCAAGGTGACATCTTTGCTTGAGATTATTAGACTTTAAAGAGGTCCTTTGCAGCAGATTTGCCCAATGCAATACGTCTTTTGATTTCCTGACTGCTGCTTCTATGGCTGTTGATTGTGGATCCAAGTAAAACGAAATCCTTGACAATTTCAATCTTTTCTCCATTTATCATTATGTTGCTTATTGGTCCAGTTTTGAGGTAGGGGTCAATATTATACAAATATGGAATAGTAGATGGGACTTGAACTGGGTCATCTTGAGAGGGACTCTTCCAAACAGAACTGCTTGAAGGGTTGAAGTGGCCTCAACAGAAAGGAAACCATCAAGGTGAGGAAACATAGGAACCGTTGGTGAGAACACAAAACTGGTGGACTCTGAAGAACCCCCAAAACATCCAATGAGAGAATCAACATTTGGAATTGACCACACTCAGAAGGCACCAACACTGAATTATTACTGAGCCAGTCAAATGAGATCTCTAGCCCTTTATATTCCCTCTCCCTTCTCAGCTCCCACCCTGGAGGAGATTTTAACGGCAGTAGACAGTGGAGGAGGAGTGAATAAGGAGGAGAAAGGTGAAAGAGGACAACTAGGAGGGAAAATATAGAAAGTCATAGCAATGGGGAGGGGAGGATAGATTTAAATTAATGAATGACTGAGAGGCTTGAGATTATTAGACTTTTTATTATGTAAGAGTAACTAGAAATTCCTCGAGACTTCACCAAGCCTTCAGGGACCGGCAAAGAACTACACACTGATTTTAACGTGGTAAAAAAGAAAAATATTTCTTGATGCTGGCATCTCACTGAAATCAGCTCAAGTGCTAAAAACAATATGCACATAAATTCCATAGCTGGTCAAGTTGTAAGTTTTGTGAGAAAGATTTCATGAGGGATTCTGGTGGAAGTGGCTTCCTACAAAGGACAGTAAACAACTCTCAAAAGCTCAAGGAATTTAGCATCTCTCAAATGTTAGGACAAATGATTTTAAATTGAAATGTAGTAATCAATAGAGGGATCAAAATAAATAGAAAAGAAATGATAAAAATGTTGGCGATGAGCACTTATAATATTGTAATATAGCAAAAATAACAATACTTTGGGAATTATTGTTCTAGAATCAATAGTATCAGCACTGATAATACATAAAATTATGAAATAAATTTAAGATGTGGAGGAAGAGGAGATGGGAGGGAGTAAAAGAGGGATAATTTTCTCATCTTTCATAGCAGAAAGTTAATAAATATTGCCTAAAATATAATAATACATGTATATGTATATTAATTCAAATTTTTTTATGATTATTTCTTCCACAAGTCTAAAATGACCAATTTTGAAAAGAATACACTTTCTGATAAGGAAATATTTATCTATTTTTTATTTAATTTAATTTAATTTAATTTTTCATCATACTTTAGGTGAAAATTTACAGCTCAAGTTAACCTCTCATACAACATTCCATACACAGATTGTCATATGGCAACAGTTGCAACCCCCACAATGTGATGGCACTCTCCCCCTTTCCCCCGAGGTTTCCCCTGTCCATCCAACAAGTCCTTGTCCCTTCCTGCCTTCTCATCCTACCTCTGGACAGGAGCTGCCAGGTAAAGAAATATTTAAACTTAAACATTTAGTTTTGTTTAACTTTACTGTATTTTTGCCAATTAAATTCAAAGTAAGTAAATTTAATATTTTTAAAGGTTGAATAAAATTATACCCTTCTGTTTCTCTGTCTAACCCTTCTATTTAACTCTCTGTGTCCTATGTAACTGAAGCACCCACAAGGAGTGTCTTCTTAGGTTTTACAAAATATTCAGACTCACAAGATCTTCACACACCAGCCTTAGTACCAGCCTACCAAGAAAGATATAGAACAGCTTCCACAGCTGCCAGCAGGACAAGTGTCAGGAATTCTCACAGGCAGCCCTTGCAGCAGTGAACTTGCTAGCCCAAACAGCCAAGCAGGACAAAGTTGAGGTGCAGAGAGACAAACCCTAAGTTGGGTTCATGCAAGATATGACCTAGCGTAAAATCTTCATGTCCTACAGGAGCCAATACTTTTTGTAAGAATAATATGGACGTAATAACTAGGTTTTCCTCAAGGAGTACATCCAATTATCATGTATCATCACACGCAAGGAACCAATAGCTTCCCCATCAGGTTTTTGACATTTATTTATAGCTCCTCACAGTCCTTCTGCCCTAGCTAATGGTGCCTGGTACTATAGTTGACATATCCCATGTTACCAAATTAGCAATGGAAAAGAAAAGTTATATCCTCTTGCAGAAAGGGAGGGATCTTGTTAATTCTAGCTTATGGTATCTATGCATAAGGAAACCCTGGTGGTGTAGTGGTTAAGTGCTACAGCCACTAACCAAAAGTTCCACGGTTCAAATTCACCAGCGGCTCCTTGGAAATTCTATGGGGCAGTTCTACCCTCTCTTATGGGGTTGCTAAGAGTTGGAATCAGCTTGATGGCATCAGGTTTTTTTCTATGCATTAAAAAGATACCTACAAGGATGCTTACATAAAGTTAAAGATAGTTACATGGGTGTATTTGTTTTACTTCATTCTTTATGTATTGTCATCTTTGTTGATTTCTGTGTAATGAACATGAATTGTTGTTTATCAAAAGAGTAAAGTATTTATTAAAAAATATTAAACAAGATATAGAGAATCTTTCTAATCTTTCCATGACAATTTTCTGGATGTTTTGGCCAAGTCACTAACACAGGAAACAGAAAAATTACACATAATTTTTATTAATGTGAAAGAAAATAATAACTCTACAGGTGACTTGTTTATATGCAAAACATTATAAAGGTGCAATGTCTTATGATTAATATAGTTGCAAGTCTAACTGAGGGACCAGGTGACTGAATTTAAATAAGAGATGCAAGGATTGAAAGTTGAAAGTCACTGAAACAGTAGGAGCTCAGAGAACAAAGGAAACCCCTGTAAAAGAAATGTAGGCATGACAAGATAGAATAAAAATAAGCAAAGGGTGGTCTCCTAAACAAAAGTGAAAAAAAAAAGAGTCCAGAAGGAAGGAATGATCACCTCTGTCAAAGATGAGGACTCCGAATCGTTCATTGCATGAAGCAACAGGGATTTTTTTCCCCCCTTTGGTATCCTTGTTAAGAATACTTTTTTCATAAGATCTTAGATTTTTTTTTTTTAAAGTATAGCTAAAAAACAAACAAAACACTTGGACATAGTGAATATAGAAAATTATTTCAGTTTTCCTGCAAAATATAAGAGAAAAATGGGCTGATACTTGAAGGAGTAAAGTTAGGCTAATTATTGTTTTTCTTTTCCTTTTTTTAAAATTATTTTTATTAAACTTTAGATGAAGGTATACAGAACAAACTAGTTTCTCATTAAACAGTTAGCAGACATATTGTTTTATGACATTGGTTAACCACCCCACAACATGTCAACACTCTTCCTTCTCAACTTTAGGTTCCCTATTAGCAGTTTTTCTGTTAATTATTATTATTTTTTTTAGGAGCATTTTAAATAAAAGAATAAAGTATATTTGAAAGAACCAAATAATAAGGCCAAATTTCAAAGTATGTTATAAATTTAAAACATATATTGTAAAACTGGTGCAAGAAACAATAAAATACATGAAATCGAATAGACATCTCTGAAATTTTGTATCTTACATATATAGAAAACGTGTGAACTATCAGATTTACCTAGCAATTACCATTTGTTCTCAAAGAGAAAATGTGGAATGGAAGAGATTGCTGAATGTTCAAAAAATCCAAATTCCTTCATTATAGTATGAACCTGTCACTACAAGGTAGCTTTCTACTCAGGGACCACATTCTCCAGCTATCCTGCTCTCATGAGCACAAAACAAATGATAAATTCTCCCAGGGGAGTGTGGAAAGAGTGACGTGGTTCAATTTCAGGACAAGGTTTCAAAACAATGGGTGGACCTTCTCCATTCTCTCTCTCCACTTCCTCATGCTGGATGCAAAGGACTCTCCTGACTTAGAGAAATATTGTGCTACAGGATGGAAGGGGTCCCTAAGTAGGAGAGCCACCAGATAAGCAGGGGTACTTTATTTGATTATTTGGTAAGGGAGAAATACAGTTTAATTTTTTTAAGTCACTGATACAGAGTTATTTTAAAAATACAAGTGGTGAATCAAAAAATGCAAAAAAACCTGTAGTGATAGATTCATAATTATAAATAATTACAGTAAGTATATCAGGATAGATCTTAAAAATTATTCTGCCTAAAAATTGAGTTAAAACCAATGAAAGAAAAATAAGCATATATCTATATATAGATATAGATACATGGAAACCCTGGTGGCATAGTCGTTAAGAGCTACAGCTGCCAACCAAATGGTAGGCAGTTTGAATCCACCAGACACTCCTTGGGAACTCTACGGGACAGTTCTTCTCTGTCCTATAAGATTCCTATGAGTCAGAATTGATTCAATGGCAATGGGTTTTTTTTTTGGTATGTATATATACATGCATATATACATGCTTATTTTTCTTTCATTTGTATATATTGATACTTTATATAGATATACATACATATGTATATACCACACACATACTGACAAAAATGTAGTTACAGAGCAATTTTATCATTACACAAAATGAAATCCAAGGCAAAAATATAATAAAAGAAAAGAAGAATAGCTTTATTTGGTGAAAGAAAAATAAGGTCATTTATTTAACTTCAAAAAATTAAGAGCTTCTAAATATTTAAAGCAAAACCTGATAAAACTGCCAGGGGATTCACAGAAGTCTAATAAGGTTTAGAAATTTTTAATACTCTTTGCCAGAAAACAGCAAGTTCCCCAGACAAAAAATAAATAATTATATGGAGGAACTGAATAATACAATTAACAAGTTTGATCTAACTGACAAATATGTATACGTGTGTGTGTGTATATGTATATATACACACACACACACATATATACACATAACATATATATACATGCATATATATGTTAACAGAGAGTATATTCAGTGAACAATTATGAAAATAATCATGTATTACCCCCCAAGGGAAATCTCAGTACATTCCTTGCATTTTATATTTTTAAAATCATAGGCCACAGGTCAATAAAATTGGGAAGTGACAGCAGAAGGAATTGATTTAAAAAAAATTATAAATAATTGTGGGACTAGAGAAGAAATTAAAACCTATAAAATAATTTGAATTGAATGACCACAAAAACACTGCGTTTGTAAATATATATTTGAAGCAATACTGAAAAAGAGTTGTATCTTTAAAGGCCTTTATGTAAAATAAATGTATCTTTTTTAAAAAAAAAGTTTTAGAATAAATGAATGAAATAAGCTTCAGCTCAGGAGCTAGAGGAAAAAAAAAAGAAAAACAAAACAAAATTTTAAAAATGATATCACTGAAGTATAAAGATTGAAAGAAATAATAATAAATGCCCTAAAAATGCCCTAGAAATTACAAAATACATACCACGATACCAACAACAGCAACAAAAACCAAACCAGTTGCCACGGAATCAGTTCTGACTCAGCCACCTCACGTGTGTGTTGCGGGTTAGAACGGTGCTGCATGAAGTTTTCAACGGCTGTGACCTTTTGGAAGTAAATTGCCATGGCTTTCTTCCTGGTCACCTCTGGGTGGATTCAAACTGTCAGCCTTCCACTTGGTAGCTGAGCACTTAACCATTTACGTCGCATAAAATCTGTTGCCTTCGAGTTGATTCCAACTCATAGTGACCCTTAGGGACCAACAAAACAGTGCTTATTAATAGAAAGTGTTTCATTAAAAATATCTAATAAAAACTGGAAAATATCAGCAAGCATAATAAAAACTAGGGACAGGAAATAACATCAGGTGCATAAAACAGAACATAACTACAAGTCAAACATAAATTTAAATTATAAGAAGGTGCGATAAATTGTAAGAAGGCTGCTCTGATTTTTGCAAATCTCAGCCAAATTACCCAGGGGCCCAGAAGGCAGCGTCTGCTGCTTCCCAGTGCAAGGATTCTTCCCAGCAGCTATGCCAAACCAGCAGAAAAGGTAACAGAGTGGCTATGGAACTACTGGATTTATTATCTGTACTGCAATTGAGCCTGCTAAATGGCTTTAGGATTTGTAGTCAAAGAAGACTTCCGTTTTATCTGTAATAATTATTTCATACGACAAACAGCTTCAGGCCTTTTTTTTTTTTTGTAATTCAAAAGTAATTTAAATTATAAAACTGTAGATTTAAGAATATATTATTGAAACTTTGAAAATTAAAATAAATGGATACCAATGTAACTTTATACTTAGCTCATTTTTAGGATCGTCAATGGCTTTCTTACCATAGAGCCCATAGACTTCCGCCTTGCTTTAAAAATGTAAAATACTTGTCGTGTCAAAATAGCACAAATAGAATTCAAAGGCAAATGTTAACTGTCTTAAAAGGTGCTAAAATTTAGCAAGTGGTTATTATCTTAATACATAAATAGCTGTTATTATTGGATTAAGAAACATTAACACTCAAAAAATTGATAAACCACTCTAGAAGAAAATTTATAGAAAAATGCAAATTTTCAGTCAATTAGAAAAATAAGCTTCACAAAAAATAAATATATAAACACTAGAGCAATAATAAAAATTCTTATTAAATTTATAAAAATTTAAAGCAATATGCTTAGTCACTGGTTGGGAAAGTACAGGGAATATAAAAAGATAAAATCTTTGTTAAAAAAAAACTTTATAGAAAATCCTAGTGTTTGACACAATGCTTTTTCTTATATGGAGCCCTGGTGGCACAGTGGCCAAGAGCTACAGCTGCTAACCAACATGTTGGCAGTTCAAATCTACCAGCTGCTCCCTGGAAACTCTATGGGGTAGTTCTAATCTGACCTACAGGGAGGATATGAGTTGGAATCACCTTAAAGGCAATGGGTTTGGTTTTTTTTTTTAATTATAAAAGATTACCCTACGTAAGAATCTAAGACAGTAAAAATTTATGTACGATGAGATTAATAACCATGTCTTTTTAATAAAATAAAAGGGGAATAATTTAAAGATCCAATATTCTTTTTTTTTCTTCAAATAGTTATTGAGGTCTGTGGTAGTTTCTGAGCATAAAAACCAAGAAACCAAACCCTGGCTGTAGAGTCAATTCCGAGTTATAGTGACCCTATAGGACAGAGCTGAACTGCCCTGTAGGGTTGATCTGGGAATAAGCTGATGACTAAAATACACATTATCACTCTCCACGTAAAGTTTAGAATCTAATAGAGGAAAGAGGTATATATAAGTAACCACATCCACAGGATATAACTAGAAACAACATGTACAGATGGCCCTTTGAAAGCATATACAATGGAATGATGGGAAATGAACATTAATGGTCAGAATCCAAAGATATTTAGAAGAAAACATTGGAAGGTTTTGGTGCTGGACTAATCATGGTGTGTGATGGTGAGGAGATAGCTCTTGTCTCTAAAGACTGCATAATTAATTGGTTAATGATGGTATTTACTAAATGGGAAATCCTAAAGGCCTTTGATGCACTTGGAGAAGAGATCTGGGTAGACATTTACATTGGTTTTTGTGGGCATATGTGAGGTAACTGGAAGCGTGGATGTAGATGAGAACAGATGGATGGCTAACACACTCCAATGCTTGCAGGTAACACATTTTTTAAGGTTCCCAAGGAAAGAGGATAGAACCTACAAAGTTTGTATAAAGATCAGCAGTCATAGGTGTCTAGATACATTACTTTTTAAAACACAGTGAGCCTAAGAAAATAGCCACATTGAATGTATTCGTGGACTTTTCGTAACCTGAAAGTTGGGCATTTCATGAACTATGCTGTTATGGATTGAATTGTGTCTCCCAAAAGTGTGTGTCAATTTAGCTGGGCCATGTGTGGTTGTCCTCCATTTTGTGACATGATGTAACTACCTACATGTTGTAAATCCTAACCTCTATGACATTAATGAGGCAGGACATAATCTGCAGGATTAGGTTATATCTTGAGTCAATCTCTTTTGAGATATAAAAGACAGAAACACTCAGAGAGGAGAGGGACCTCATTAACACAAAGCAAGAAAAGCCAGGAATGGAGCACATCCTTTGGACCCGAGGTCCCTGGGCTAAGAAGCTCCTAGACTAGGGAATGATTGATGATAAGTACCTTCCCCCAGAGCAAACAGAGAGAGAAACCTTTCCCCTGAAGCTGGCACCCTGAATTCAGACCCAGTTTAGCCTTGTAAACCATGAGAGAATAACTTTCTGTTTGTTAAAGCCATCCACTTGTGGCATTTGTTATAGCAGCACTAGATAACTAAGACATATGCTTAGAAAAGACCAACCTTGATAAATTTAAACAATATATAAATAGTTAAATAGATTTTATTCCAAACATGGAACTATTTATAGTTTTTAAATCATTTAAAAACACATTAAATATATAATTTAGGTAAGCTATTAGGTGTTGGTGAAGAGTATTGAATATACCATGGACTGCCAAAAAAACAAACAAATCTGTCTTAGAAGTACATCCAGAATGCTCCTTAGAGGCAAGAATGGCGAGACTGCGTCTTACATAATTTGGATATGTTGTCAGGAGGATTCAGTCCCTGGAGAAGGACATTATGTTTGGCAGAGTACAGGGTCAGCAGAAAAGAGGAAGACTCTCAATGAGGTGGATTGACACAGTGGCTGCAACAATGAGCTCAAGCATAACAGCAATTATAAGGATGGCTCAGGACTGGGCAGTGTTTTGTTCTGTTGTGCACAGAGTCTCTATGAGTTGGAACCAACTCGACTGCACCTAACAACAACAATAAATTAGGCTACCCAGCCTACAGGCAGGATTGGTAGTGATGGCTCACTACTTGTATATCTTATTTCATAGTGGGAAATGTACAAAATATTTAGTTAATTTCTCAAACCACAAGGCAGACAACTGATTTCCATTTGAGCAGTACAGCTAAACCAGCTATGTAGTTCTTTCTTTTATTTTCTCTTTTATACTTCAACCTCCCTTTGCCTTGATTTTTGTCATCAGCCACTACAAATGAATTTAGACTTTTTTTTAATGCAATACCAAAACATCTAGTCAGTTCAGTGTAAAAGTGATTGCTTAGTGTCAATAAATTTGAGTAGGAGTCATATTAACTGGCTTTCCATCTTATGTACTTCAGCATTGTACTTCAGGGTAGATCTTGAAATGTTCTTTTTGACAACAAATGTGATGCCATTCTTCTTCACTTTATCATTCTCAGCATGGTAGATCATATGATTGTCCAATTCAAAATGGCCAATACCAGTCCATTTCAGCTCACTAATGCCTAGGATATTGATCTTTAAGCATTCCATTTCATTTTTGACAACTTCCAATTTTCCTAGATTCATACTTTGTACATTTTATGTTTCAATTATTTATGGATGTTTATAGCTGTTTCTTCTCATTTTGAGTCATGCCACATCAGCAAATGAAGGTCCTAAAATCTTGACTCCATCCATACCATTAAGGTCTACTCTAATTGAGGAGGCTGCTCTTTCCCAGTAGTATTTTGAGTGCCTTCCAACTGGAGGGACTCATCTCCCAGCACTATATCACGACAATGTTCTTCTGTTATTCATAAGGTTTTCTCTGGCCAATTTTTTCAGAAGTAGACTGCCAGGTCCTTCTTTGAATCCTGTCTTAGTCTGGAAGTTACGTTGAATCCTGTCCAACATAGGTGACCCTGCTGGTATTTGAAATACTAGTGGCATAGCAACTAGCAAACCTGTTGTTATTGAGTTGATTACGACTCATAGCAACCCTATAAGTAAAACTGCCCCATAAGGTTTCCAAGGAGTGGCTGGTGCCAACTTTTGGTTAGCAGCTGTAGCTCACCACTGAGCCACCAGGGCTCATATACACACACATACATACACACACACATATGTATCTATACATATATACATGTATAGATACATATGTGTGTGTGTATATATATACCAAAAAAAAAAAAAAAATGCTGTTGAGTCTATAGGACAGAGTAGAACTGCCCCGTATGGTTTCCAAGAAGAGCCTGGTAGATTCGAACTGACAACCTTTTGTTTAGAAGCTGTAGCTCTTAATCACTATACCACCAGTGTTTCCCTGCATATATATATAGACACACATTATTTTATAATCAAATTACTCTTAACTTACATTGATTTATTGATTAATGCATATAGGTTCTCTGTTACTGTAGTACTTGCTTCCTCACGTTGATTTTTCAGGGTTGGTAACAATTCCACCTACTGTTTTGTTGTCTGGAACTGCCAGATTTCATCAGAGCAAAATGGATCAGATACTCTAAGACACGATTTGGTAGATTGGGACGCATTAAACAAGCAACTTCACACATAGGCACTACTGCTGTTTATAGTGCTACTATGAGATTTTACCTTAGAAACACAAGGACTCTGGTCAATTCCTTTTGAAGCAATTCCCATCAAAGAAACAAAATATATCACTTGTGTATATTCTAGGACAATGAATAAGGAAGACCAAAGAAGAGTTGACGCCTTTGAATTGTGGGGTTGGCGAAGAATATTGAGTATACCATGGACTGCCAAAAGAACGAACAAATCTGTCTTGGAAGAACTGCAGCCAGAATGTTCCTTAGAAGCAAAGATGGCGAGACTGCATCTTACATACTTTGGCCATGTTGTCAGGAGGGATCAGTCCCTGCAGAAGGACATCATGCTTGGCAGAGTACAGGGTCAGCAGAAAAGAGGAAGACCCTCCAGGAGGTGGATTGACACAGTGGCTGCAACAATGAGCTCAAGCATAACAACGATTGTAAGGATGGCGCAGGACCGGGCAGTGTTTCGTTCTGTTGTGCATAGGGTCGCTATGAGTTGGAACTGACTCGACGGCACCTAACAACAACAACAACATATTCTTGGCAGGTTGTGAATTTCTGTTTTGATGAGGTGTCAATGAACACGGAATCTTCTGCTCGCAATTTCACATATCTGGTTATTGGAAGGATTGTCCTCATAGATTTTACACTGTGTGGCTGTCACACTGCTCACATATTTCTTCTGTCAAGGGCTGTAGTACCCATTTAGAACATGAGATGACTTCTGTCCCTGCACCAGAGTCTTGACAGACCAGACAAGTCAGTGTAGAGCACAGTGGGTACTTTCCTATATGCAAAAAATTACTTTGGAAATGAAGACAAAGTAAACCCAAACTACCAAATCCAAATTTAAAAAAAGTTCCCAAATGTACTTCCTCCAGTCAGATCTCAAGATTGCTTGTAGCCCTTTCAAGGTGACTCAAAATAAGGAGAGGTGTGACAGAGTGAAAATCAGGGTAGAAAGAGACAGTTGTCTTCACTCATCATAGTGAAAATAATTTTATTTTGCGAATTGCACATGTGACCATGTGAACACATTACTAAGTCCCTTCCCCATGAAAAGAAGCTACTATTGTCTTTATATATATGACTTTCTTGCTATTATTTTTTCCTTTTATCAATCTATTTCAAATGTGTAACCATTCATGTCCGTGTTAGAGAAAGGCATCATAAGGCAACAAGCCTAGTCTTAGAAGTAGAGTCTGCTGTTAGCATGAGTGCTAGCAGCTGTGCTCTGGAGTCTACCAGTTATTCTCTTTTTACATTATCAACTGTGCCTTCCAGACAGTCCACTATTTGTACCTGAACACAAATGACGTTGTCATAAAAACTTAAATAATGTAACTAACAAGATCATATAACATGCAGCTTTTAAAGGAACTTAGATATCACTGCTTTCTAACTCCACATTTTCAGATAAGCAGCTGAGAGCCAGTGGCATTTGGTGATTCGTATTTTGTCACATCAAACAATTGTTGCCAAAAGAACCAGGTACACATGTCTCACCTTTTCACTCCTAATTCTTTTGAGTTGTTTTAGTAAAATCCTCCCTGTGGTCAACACAGTAGTCACTACGCATTGAGAAACTATAGTATAGTATGTACAGCATTCTTACATAGTAGAGATTTTTTCCTCTATTTTAATTTTATATTGCCTAGTAGATAATATATGTGCTATTAAATCAGCCGACGCCTTTGAAATAAATAGTTTGGAGCCAATGTTCCTTCAAATGTATGCATTTTCTATGAACTCTAAATGGCAGGGTGATGGCTTCAACCATCTGTCATGGGTTTGAGAAACAGATTTTATAGAAGCTTTAATTTAGTTTAGGTTTAGTCAATATTCATTACTTCATGCTGTATTTCTCATAAAACAGAGTAAACAATATTATTTTTGAAAATAGCTGGAGGGTTCATGAATTGAGTCATCTACATCTCATCACTATCAGTTATTCGTACAAACTTAAAAAAAATCTTGTAGGATTTGCTTTCATTTTTTATCTAATAGTTTTGTTGTGATAGGGCTACTTCAGATTATAGGGTGCTACCTTTGTCATGGATTGAATTGTGTCCCCCAAAAATATGTGTATCAATTTGGCTAGGCCATGATTCCCAGTATTGTGTCATTGTCCACCATTTTGTCATCTGATGTGATTTTCCTACGTGTAGTAGATCGTACCTCTATGGTGTTAATGAGGGGGGATAGGTGAAAGTTATGTTAATGAGGCAGGACTTAATCTATAGGATTGGATTGTCTCGAGACAATCTCTTTTGAGATATAAAAGAGAGAGGTGAGCAGAGAGACAGGGGGCCTCATACCACCAAGAAACCAGCACTGGGAGCAGAGCATGTCCTTTGAACCTGGGGTTCCCCCTCAGAGAAGCTCCTAGTCCAGGGGAAGATTGATGAAAAGAACCTTCCTCCAGAGCAGACAGAGACAGAGAGACTTCCCCTGGAGCTGATGCTCTAAATTTGGACTTGTGGCCTCCTAGACAATGAGAAAATGAATTTCTCTCTGTTAAAGCCATCCACTTGTGGCATTTCCATTATAGCAGCACTAGATGACTAAGACAACCTTTATCTTCTTTGACCTTTGTAGGAAATGTTATTATGTATATGTTGTTCTCGTTGTTAGGTGCTGTGGGGTTGGCTCCGACTCACAGTGACCCTGTGTACAACAGAATAAAACATTGCCCGTCCCTGCATATATCCCTAACCCACTGCTGTTGAGCCAAATTCAACTCATAGCAACCCCACAGGATTTCCAAGGCTGTAAATCTCTACAGAAGCAGACGGCCACATCTTTCTCTAGCAGAGCCTTTGATGGTTTTGAAACACCAATCTTTCCAATAGCTGTCTATGGCTTAACAACTGTGTCCCCAGGGCTTCCCTGCATACGTAACCAAAAAGCCAAACCAGATGCCGTCGAGTCCATTCCAACTCATAGTGACCCTATAGGACAGAGCAGAACTGCCCCATAGGGTTTCCAAAGAGCACCTGGTGGATTCAAACTGCCAACATTTGGTCAGCAGCTGTAGCTTTTAACAACTACACCACCAGGGTTGCCACCCCGCATGTACAGGTAAACTAAATAATGAAAGAAATTATTCAAATATTGTAATTGAATAAAATTTTGGCTCTATATTTTAGTTGCTTTATAAAATTATTCTTCAACTTAAAGGATCTGGATAATTCAATTGTGTCGCTCAGTTTTATGACTTGAGACACACAATAAGATTATGGTCATCTATTTAAAACCTTTGCTAAAGAACAAGAGCTGGATAAAAGAGAGGGTGGTTTCTAATATTTCCTACGTGGTTCAAGTTACAGAGTATCTTATGTATAAATTATAACTCACCCTAAAAAGGTGAAATCTCAGAAATCACTAATGAAAATGTAATGTACATTTGTAGCTGAAAAGAAATCACAAACGAACATTTAATCTTAATCACCAAAAGATAACTTGGCAACTATAAATATTTTCCAAAAGTTATATTATTGATGCATTTACCCCTAAAGTTGTGTTTTGACAGTGAGTATTATTTATTTGAAAAGAAATTATAACAAATGGATAAAAGAATAATTAATCTTACTTAGAATTCTAAAGACCCAGAATCCTATACTTATTTGCCATTTCCAGTCTGTTTACTCTTGATTCTTACTAAATGTGAGTCATAACAACTTCAGAAGGACAGTTGCTCTTATCCTGGCTGGAGACAGTCAGTATCTAATTTTCATTTTTATTTTGCCTGAGGGAATAACAATATTTGTAAAAAGCAAGAAATATTTGATAGACTGTTATTTACATTAGAGTTACACATGAAGAATAACAGATTCAATTTCAGAAAATCTCCTGTTTGTTTTCAAATGTTTTATTTTCCTAAAAATCTGCAATAAGAACTTGGAATTAGGTTTCACCTCAACAGGCTATTGATGTTCTGGTAAAATATGGGTCAGATTATATAAAATGTTGCTATTACTGAAAAAAAAAAAAAAAAAGGAAATTATTTGATGTTAAATTATTTGGTTGTTTAGTTTCAAGCCATTGTTTTCCTGTTGATGTTGGATATCCAAGGTGGATGCTGATAGAATGATTGCCCTATCTGACTTTAGAATGTGTGGCCAATGGACTAAAACTACGACACTTGTCTAAACAAAGCAACTGTCAGCTCACATCACAAGCTCCTTCTAAATAAGGGACTTCAATGCATTAAATTTGTTTTTCTTTAAGGAACCTAAGCCTTTTCACTTACTCATTCCTTCTAGAAACAGTGGAAAATGCAATGCGTTACTCAACTGAGACCGTTTGTCCTAAGGTGTATATTTTATTGACGTAAATAAGTGAGATTTTGGCCTATTCAACTACCAATGTTTTGATTTTATAGAAACTCTGTGTATACTTCGAAAGATGTCATTTTTTAAATTCCCTGCCCCACCCTCCTCACTCCCTGGAGACTAGTGATAACCTGAGGGGTTTTAATAAATCATTTTATAAAAAGCTAAAAAGCAGACTATGTGAGAAATTCATGTTGATCATAGTACTTGATGTCTGTCTGTCTATCTGTCTGTCTGTCTGTCTGTCTATCTCTCTATCTATCTAATCTATCTATCTAATCTATCTATCTATCTATCTGTCTATCTATCTATCTATCTATCTATCTATCTATCTATCTATCTATCTATCTATCATCATCATCTCTCTCTAATCTATCATCTATCTATCTAATCTATCTATCTATCTATCCATCTATCATCTATCTATCATCTATCTATCTATCATCTATCTACCTATCTATCTATCTATCATCTATCTATCTGTCAATCATCTATCTATCTATCTATCTATCATCTATCTATCTCTATCTATCTATCTATCATCTATCTATCTTTCTATCTATCTGTCTATCTATCTATCTATCTATCTATCTATCTATCTATCTATCTATCTATCTATCTATCATCTATCTATCATCTATCTATCTACCTACCTATCTATCTACTGGGTGGAACAAGAAATTTGCAATCGGTTGCTAACCTAAAGGTTGACAATTTGAACCCACCCAGCGGTGCCACAGAAGAAAGGCCAGGAGATCTGCTTGCTTAAAGATCGTAGCCAAGAAATCCCTATAGAGCAGTTCTACTCTAACACATGTGATCGTCATGAACCAGAAGTGACTCAATGGAAACATTGTTTTTGTGTGTGTGTGTATATATATATATAATTTGTATAATCACAGGAATTATGATGTTATAATATTCCAGAAGGTTTAGGGAGTCTCCATTTATTAAAGATATTGTTCAATTTTTTTTTTTATTGCTTTTTTTTGTTCATGCCCCTTTTGCAATCACGATTATTGCCAGGTTAAAATTCAACCTTATTCATGTAATTACTGCAAATATACACTGTTTCTGATTTGTTATGGAATTTCCACCAAGGTGAATTGGATCTTTATGACAGAAATTGTGTAAAAAAAAAATTCGTTGCCTGCAATGCATGTCATTTTGGCATCTAAACGTCCAAAATATAGTATGCTATTCTGATCCCCTGTCTCTTTTTATAGAGAACAAATAGACCCCACAGTAATTTGTTCAAGAAGGTTCTTCACAGCAAGAGCCTGGTTGCCTTGAAGATGTCATGGACTAAATACGCCTCTGTGGTGGCAAGGAAACCGTGTTTCTAGATTAAGCCACAATTTCTAAATGGATGCAAAGGTTGGCAGGGTTTACCTTGAGGTAGATTTAGTGTTTCTGAGTATTGTAAATGTTTATCTCTTCTACACACTTGGTGCACCCCATCCTTCTCTGTAAGTATAAGTTTGGGATGACTCTGGTATGACTTGTCCTGCGTGATACTATTCTCTCCCCTATGAGAAAATCAATAAATGAAGTGAGCCATTAGCTGGGTAGCAGATAAGTGGCTTAAGTAGAAATTTTCTTCTTATAAATAAATTAAAAAAGAAAATTGGAATCTGTAGGACACACTTTTTAGTTAAAGGAATATTTTTCCTAAAAATTTGACCTTACTAGAAATGAAAAATAAAATATACTTGTACCAATATTTAGTTTGAAAAATAATTACTCCTTTCTTAGGAATTTGAAGTAAAATTTTCCTTAGGCTTTTTTTTTTTTTTGTATTATAAAATCCATGCACAGGAAATTATATATATTTTTTCCTTTCCTTTTTTATTTAAGTGGTAAGGTATTACTATGTTATCAAAATAAATTCCCTTTTTAAGGTCATTGACTTTATTGGATATTTTAAATGTCCATTCTTTTAGATAGGAAAGTAAGTTATCCTTTACTAGATATTCATTAGCACCAATTGAATAGGACTAAAAACTGCAATCATCTGAGAGAATTATAAAATAAATTTTGATTAAATTAAACGTTTGCTTCTGAGAAAAGAAAACTCATGCAACTTTTAAAAGAACAATATTAATTCAAGAAAATCAGAAAAAAGAAGAGAACTTGGAATCAATTCCATTTAACATTTCTCACCTATATACAAAATAAGGACAAAAAGTAGTGCAAATAGTCAACCCATCCATTATTATTTTTTTTTGCATCTTGAAATTATTACATACAAAGGTTTACATTCAGACCTGTGAGACATGCTCTTTCCATTATCAAATGAGGTAACCCTTACTTTGAACAAAATTTGAAAGAGAATTTAAGCCTTTTAAAGTTATTGTATTTCTACAAAGCATGACTTTCCCAGACAATTACTGCATTTCTCTCAAATACAGCCAGGGAGTTGAAAAAAGAAAGTGAGACATTAAAGCTTCCATCTGAATTTCAAAATTATTAATTTGGCATTCAAATGAGTAATATTTTAAAATAACTTTAACTTAATCATTCTTGCAAGAATCACAAATATTCCTATAGAACACCTCTATTAAAAAATATATTATTGTATGCACGTAATAGCATGCCATTATCTCAGCCTACAAATTCATTTATTACAACTAAAGAGTGTTTGGAATGTGTAATTTAATATTTTTGTCCACACCTGTGTAATGAGAAGTTGTTTTATTTATGCTTAGGAGAGTTATATTGATACATGGGCTTTGATGAAATTAAAAAAATAAAAATTTCTACCTTAGTTTTTAACTTTAATTTTATGCAATTATAATACATCCATATCTTCTTCCAATAAGATACCTTGTTTTAATTGGGCTAAGTTTTGTGTAAAAAAAAGTGGATGGGGTAAAATATAAACAAGGGACATAATTGTCGAGGAATGTTAACAGACATATATTTTAGTAACATCATATGACTGAAGCATCTTGTGTTATAGTGGATCCATAGAATTTGTAAACCTTTATTTTAGTACATCTACTGTTTTTTTTTTTACCTGCCATTTAATTTGGCCAAAATATCTATAATAAAATTTACAATACCTGTATTCCCTTTATGCTGACTGCCAATGGTGATTCATTTATACATGGGTGACTTTTTTTCCAGTCTTCTATAAATAATCATTTTAATTTTAACATTTAAAAATTGAGCAATATGGTCTAGTTTTTACTGCAATACAGCTCGTTTATTCAAGCAGATTGAAAATAACTATTCGATTATAAGGCAAAATGCTTCTGAAGTGCTTTCCAGGAAAATGTGAAATCATAGCTAACCCTAAACAGCTGTTTTACTTTACAACATCTGCAGCATAGAGGTAATACCCAATGTTTTTCCATTTATAGTATAAAACCATAAATTTTATAGCTAAATTTGAAGTCAGAGTGAAAAAATGAGTGGAAATTATGTATCAGTTCGAGGTACTGTATTTTTTCCTGTGCATGAGCCCTGGTGGCACGATGGTTAAGTGCTTGGCTGCTAACTAAAACTTTGGTTGTTCGAACCCACCAGTGGCTCTTCAGGAGAAAAGACATGACAATCTGCCCTGGTTAAGATTACAGCCTAGGAAACCCTATGGGGAAGTTCTACTGTGTTCTGTAGGGTCACTATGCTTCTGACTGACGCGATGGCACTCAACATTTTTTTCCTAAGTCATCAAGAAAATAACGATTCCTTAAAAAGAAATTCCTTAAAATCTAGACTAAGAAGGTACTCCTCAAGCAAGATATTTTGATGGTGTTAACTTGATATCACCTCGTTAATTTAGACCAAGCATGAAGAAACTTTCTGTAAAGGAACCAATGGTAAATATTTCTGGCTTTGAGAGACATAGATTCTTTATCACAGCTACTCACCTGTGCCGAGGTAGAGAGAAAGCAGCTATAGGTGATATGTAAAAGAAAGGGGATGGCTGTGTTGCGATAGCTAGTGTTCATACTTATGAACATTGAAATTGGAATTTTATATAATTTTCAAGTGTCAAGAAATATTATTCTTCTTTTGATTTTTTTTCAACAATTTAAAAATGTGAAAAACAATCTTTACCAAAAACCAGCTGCCTGTCAGTCAATTTCGACTCATGGTGACCCCATGTATGTCAGAGTGAAACTGTGTTGACAGGGTTTTCAATGGCTGGGTTTTTGGAAGTAGATGTCCAGGCCTTTATTTGAGGCACCTCTGGGTGAACTTGAATCTGCCAGTTTTCACTTATCTGCAAAGGCATTAATGATTGCCCTTAGGAGCCCTGGTGGGACAGTAGTTAAGAGCTACGACTGCTAATCAAAAGGCCAGCAGTTTGAATGCACCAGCCACTCCTTGGAAACCCTATAGGGCTGTTCTACCCTGGCCTATAGTGTTGCTATGAGTTGGAATTGACTCAATGGCTCCAGGTTTGATTTAGTTCACTAGCCATATAAAACAGGGATGGGCCATAGATTGCTGACTCCTGCATTAGATCTTTTGATAGAGCAGGGCCAAAGCTTTTTCACTAAAATATAAAGATACTCTTTTAGTATATTCCCTAGGTGCTCTTGATGCTCTGTTGTACCTTTCAGCTTTTTGCAAAGGGGTGAGTTTACACTCTAGGATACAATCAAGTATGGTACTGAGATCACTGATGGACTGAGACATGGGAATCCAACATCTCAAGTATGAAATAAATATATCTGGGCTTTCACTATTTGGTGATAATTAAATAAAACCAAAAATTTATATTTATTACATTTCACTGTATCTGGTTCTCAACATAGTTTTGTTAAAACGGTCTCGTCAAATTGTCATGTGACCATACATGTTGTTGTTGTTAGGTGCCGTCGAGGCAATTCTGACTCATAGCGACCCCACGTACAACAGAACGAAACATCGCCCTGTCCCGTGCCATTCTCACAATACTTGCTATCCTTGAGCCCATTGTCGCAGCCACTGTGTCGGTTCTTCTTATTGAGGGTCTTCCTCTTTTTTGCTGGCCTTTTACCAAGGATGATGTCCTTCTCCAGGAACTGGTTCCTCCTGATAATATGTCCAAATTATGTGAGAAGTCTTGCCATTCTTACTTTCAAGGAACATTCTGGCTGTAGTTCTTCCAAGATAGATTTTTTTGGTTCTTCTGGCAGTCCATGGTGTAGTTAATATTTTTTGCCAAGACCGTAATTCAAAGGCATCAATTCTTTGGTTTTCCTTATTCATTGTCCAGCTTTCACATGCATATGAGGTGATTGAAAACACCATGGCTTGAGTCAGGTGCACCTTAGTCTTCAAGGTGACATCTTTACTTTTGGTCATACATATTGCTTGTTCATTAAGGTGCTATATGAGCAAATTAAAATCATATTAAATACATAAAAACAACTCTGTTAGGAGTATAACATTACGGCCAGATTTATCCAGAATAATTCACCAAATCTTGGCATATTTTAAATAGTCCATTATTTTGAATGGGATAAAGCAGTGGTTTTATAACTGTGGTGTTTAAAAACTTACTGTAGGAGCTGCTGAGAAAAGAGAGGGGAAACTATACTCCTACTTTAACAAAACAGTTGGGCTTGGGTTATTGTTTCACTTGGTCTTCCATCTAAGATGTACTTAAAGAATTGGGACATTTTGTTGATATATATATATATATATATATATATATATTTGAAAGACAGTGAACTTAGACATGTCAATTAAATAAACTCATGTTTTATACATCAGCTGAAATTTTCTCTAGCCAATGTTACAAGATCATCCATAATTTATTCCCTTTTTACTTTCTTGAATGTTTAATTTTCCCAAAAACCATACCTGGATTTTATTCCAAGTTTCATTACCCATAGATCCCAAAACCTGCACTTTATCGACTTTTGTGTCTCTCTAAACTCCTATGAAAATCCTCACCTATCTTAAGCTCCATTCTTGTTTCTTTTTATCCATCACAAAAAAGTCAGGTTTTGAATACGTGGTTGAACTACATGTATTATTGTTTGTTTTATGGGCCTATCTAATCTTTGGCTGAAGTGTGAACCTCAGAAGTGACTTCAGTACTGAGTTAAAAAAGTGTATGAGAAGGCAGGAGGGGACAGGAAAGCTGGATGAATGGAAAGGGGGAAAGAACCCAAGGTCAAGAAGGGTAGAGTGTTGACACATTGCGGGCTTGGTGAGCAATGTCACAAAACAATATGCATATTAAATATTTAATGAGAAACTAATTTGGACTATACGCCTCCTAAAGTACAATAAAAAAAAAAAGTTAATTTTTGTTTCTGAACTGTAATGCATTGGTTCTATTTCCTTATTGTTACTTGTACGATTATTTTATTTTCCAGAAATAAAATTACTTTTTTGAATAGCATTTATGTTTCATAATTTTTTCTATTTATTCTATATAACTGGATAAAAATTGTGTACTCAGTGAATATCTTTCTTATTGATTGATTGATGTTATTAAAGATATGAGACACATATAGGTATTTAAAGGAACACAGAGTTTTGACACAGACGTTAAAAAACTTACACTTCACTTGTGGAAATATTTTACAATAAAAAAAATGTAGAAAGAGTACATGATTAAAATGTCACCCATAATGCATAGTGGAGCCCTGGTGGCGTAGTGGTTAAGAGCTTGCCTGCTAACCAGAATGTCTGCAGTTCAAATCCACCAGCCGATGTATAGGATTGCTATGAGTCAGAACTGACTCGACGGCACCTAACAACAACATAATGTATAGTTAGGAAATTTAACCCTAAATTCCACTTCAGAGAAACTACCCAGTGATTGTTTTGTTAAATTTGACGTAATAGGTCAGGCTTAAGAATTTAGAGGAGTCTCAGGAAAGGGTAAACTATAGTTAACACAGTCATCTGCTATCTGAAAGGTTGGAGGTCCAAGTCCACCTAAAGGCTCTGTGCAAGAAAGGTCTGGCAATCTTCTTCCCCAAAATCAGCCATTGTAAATCTGATGGAACATAGTTCTACTCTGATACACGTGGGGTTACCATGAATTGGAATGGGATCGATAGACATTGGTTTAAAGAATTTAGAAATCACTTTTAAAAAACTTAATGTAAAGAAAATGATATGAAGTTTAATGCAAGGATATTTCTATGTTGATTGTTCACATTTTGTACATAGTAATTTCACATTTAGAGTTTTGTTCTATCATTTGATTTGAATGAAATTATTTTGTTTGAAATTATATTTGAAACAGTTTGGCAACATCACTGAGAGTTGAGTGAAAATATATTTGCTGTTTCATCTCAAAAATATAATTATTATTAACATTTTGGTTTGTCTTTTCTAGTTCTTTTCTTATTCTGCGATAGTGGTACATCTGTATTCTCTCTTTCTCTCTCTCTCTGTACCTGTCTCTATTTAGCAATATATAATGAATATTTTCTCATGTTAACAAAATGTTTTATCAAAATATACTCTACTAACTGCAAGATATTATTTTTTCTACTATGACTAATGAAATTAATAAATTTGTTGCTACATCCTTGTACTCTTACCTAAAGATTTCTTTAAAATAACTTTAATAACACACATTGCTTATTTAACCTTCACAAAGTTTTTGGATTCAGATAACAAGATGTAAATCATCTAAATATTACAGAACTATTTTATTTAAAATACCTGGTTTTGAATCCACTTGGATTTCTTTGGCACTTCAGAGAGATAGCACAGCTACATTTTTAGTGTATTGACCTTATATATTACATTAAAAAAATATATTGTAAATGCTGTTATATAGGAAACTCTGGTGACGTAGTTGTTAAGTACTATGGCTGTTAACCGAAGGGTCGGCAGTTTGAATTCACCAGGCACTTCTTGGGAACACTATGGGGCAGCTCTGCTCTGTCCTACAGGGTAGGTATGAGTCAGAATCCACTCGATGGCAACAGGGTTTCGGGTTTACAGGCTGTTGTATTACATCTTATAATTTTAGATCACCTTTTTATTACTATTATTATTGGTTTAGATCTGGTCATTTTAAACCAACAGAAACTAATGCATTTTTTTTCCTTTGAATTTCATAAATACCTAAAGTGTTATTGAAACAAGCTACTTACATTATTTTTGGACACCAGAGACAATTCTTGATTTCTTCATGAAGACCTTTACCAAAGATATGTTAGGGTATTTAGATCTCAGTTTCTTGATAAAAATTGTTACATCTCTAATTTGCTTTCTTTCCATTTGGTATGAAGTTGTGAAAACTTCAAAGAGAAAATAAGGCCAAGAGCACTTTTCAGTTACTTCAACGAAATTAGTTTCTTGAGGATAGTGGTATTCTATTTGTCTTAGTTATCTAGTGATGCTACAACAAATACCACAAGTAGATGGATTTAATAAACAGAAGTTTATTCTCTCACAGCTTAGAAGGCTAGATGTCCAAAATCAGGGTGCCACCTCCAGGGGAAGGCTTTCTCTTTCTCGGCTCTGGGGGAAAGTCCTTGTCATCAGTCTTCCCTGCTGGAGGAGCTTCTTAGCACAGGGATCCTGGGTCACAAGGATGCGCTATTCTCCTGGCTCTTATTTCTTGGTGGTATGAGTTCTCCATGTCTCTCTGCTTGCTTCTCTCTTTTATACCTCAAAAGAGATTGGTTTAAGACACAATGTAAACTTATAGATTGAGTCCTGCCCCATTAACATAACTGCCACTAATCCCATCCCATTAACATCATAGAGATAAGATTTACAACACACAGGAAAATCATCTCAGATGACAAAATGCTGGATAATCACACAGTGATGGGATTCATGGCTTAGCCACATTGGTGGATATTTTGGGGGGATACAATCCAGTTCATGACAACCACCTTACCCTTGAGTAATGTCAAAGAGCACAATTGAGTCTTTATATATTATCACTGTTTATATTATTTATTCAAAGTATCATAGTGAAGGATTTATGTAATTAATTTACATTTGTTTCATCAACATCAGTTGCTCATTATGCAACAACCGGTGTGACCTATGTGAAGCAGATATAGAGGGGTGGAATCTAAAGGACAGTGAACTCACTGTGACATCAGTGCTGATCTGATGTCCCGGCTTTATTGTATTTCCCCAATACCATTCACTATACTAGCTCCCAGGGCTCTATCAGGTAGAACTTTGAACCTTTCCTCTCCACCACACACCTCTAAGCTCCACTTGGGATCAAGTGACTCAATACTCCTGGCTGAAAAAGACTAGTTCCATCTCCTTAAGAGCCCTGCAGCAACTCACCTATCCACTTCCCACAACCAAAAAACCCATTGCCGTCAAGTCGATTTGGACTTATCGTTTGCCTATTGGACAGAGTAGAACTGCCCCATAGGGATTCCAAGGCTGTAGATCTTTACGGAAGCAGGCAGCCACATCCTGCTTCCTGGCTTTTGTCTTATTTCATTTTTCTGTATATTGAAATAAGTGTCAACCTATGTTGCTTTTCAAGTCTACATTCTTGGTCTTGACATATGGTAATTCTAATTCAGTGTGTCTAGGTTTTTTTAGGTTTAGATGTAGGGATTATGATTTTGAAAAGCATCTTTTCCTACTGCTGCATGAAAAATCATTACAAACTTGATGATTTGACACAACACATATTCAGTATCTTACATTTTCTGTAGGCCAGGAGTCTAGGAACAGCTTAGTAGGGCCCTCTGGTCAGGGTCTCCCAAGGCTACATTCAAGGCGTCAGCCATGGTGCAGTCTCTTCCAGAAATTCAAACAGGGAAGAATCTAACTTCAGGCTCTTTCTTATTGTTGGCAGAATTAACTTCCTTGTGGCTGTATGACTGAGAGCCCTGGGTTTTGCTGGCTATCAGCTGGAGGTCTCCAGCAGTTTCTTGACTCATGGGCACTTCTCCAAAAATGGCAGCTGAATTCATCAGGCCCTTACGGAATGTCTCTACTTCGTGGAGGGCACAGTCTCTCTTTTAAAAGTGTTTACCTGATTAAGTCAGGGACACCCAGGATAATTTCCCTTCTAATTAGTTAAAAATCAATTATTCAAGGATTGTCAGATTTGACGAATAAAAATATAGCATGCCCTATTAAATTTGAATTTCAACTATTTGTCAAATAATTGTTCAGCATAAACAGGTCCTAAATATCACATGGGACATACTTATACTAAAAATGCAATATTTGTCACCTGTTTGTATTTTAAAACTTGTGGTTATACTAATAAGTGAGTCCTGGTGGTACAACAGTTAAATGCTTGCTGTTAACCGAAGTTTAACTGTTCAAACCTACCCAGCAGCTTCAAGGGAGAAAGAAATTCCTGACAGCCTAGAAAACCCTATGGGGCAGTTCTACTCTGTCACATGGGGTCATTATGAGTTGAAATCAACTTGAAGACACCCAACAATAATAACAACTTATACAAGTACTTAAAGTAAAAATTACCTGTTGTATATAAAAAAAAAAAATTTTTTTTTTTATATACGACATGCACATTTACTGGACATTGTATATTTCTTCTGATAACTCTACCTTAATAACATATGCTAAATAGCTTCACCTCTGCCATAGTCTACTGGTTAGAAGCAAGTCACAGGTCCCTCATACCTGAAATGGGGAAGGATTATACAGGGTGTAAACAGCAAGCAAACAGCAAGGGGTGAGAATCACGGGGATTTCTGTAGATAAATGCCATGACTTTTTTGTATTAACAGTATCTGTATTTTTGGCAATCAATGCAAAAGGCTATTTATAACTAAATACATCTTTTCATTATTTGATATTCTACATTGCCTTTTTACCACCTTTTTTGTTTTTAAAGAAGATATCAGATACAAAATCAGAACAAAATATTGTTAAATAATCTCTTTCTCAGCTCAGTTTTAGCCCTTTCTCAAATATGAAGAATAAGAAGCAGTTCCCTCCACAACCAATGCTATGCGGTTGGTTAATCATTTAGGAAAATTAGCTGGTCCAGCAGTGCAAGGCGCCCTTATAGATTCCAAGTATTGTGCCAGTAAAGACAATCAATTGATCACACTCACACCGGATAAAGAACAACATTGCTTTTTTTATCATCCGCTGTGCATACACCAGCATTTTCTCAAAGCGATGTCCATAAAAAGCAGATCAGAGAAATATAAGTTAAAAATGTAGAAATGATCACTGTAAGAGTTTGCTTCTACTTTGTAAGTTTCTCTAACATACTGATTTTGAATGATGGAAATCATTGATCCAACTGTTCTCATTGTGTATTGACCATGTGTGTGTTTGTGATATGTGCGTGTGTGTGTAAGAGAGAAAAAGAGAGGGAATGACAGCCAAATGAAAGCCCAGCGGAGCCTTTTGAAGACAGAGGTGCACGTGGAACCAGCTAACCTCCACATGGTGGAAACTGGACCTACCTGTCTCTTGCTTCTTTTAACAAGAACTAATACGTTAGAGTTAGACTTGGCCTTGGCATTGTGCTAAACTACGTAAGCACATTTGTTTTTTTTTTTTCTTTTGCAAAAATTTTATGTGGTCACTACTAACAAAATATCCATTTTTCATACAGGAACTGAGGCTTAGAGAGATTAAAAAACTTGACTAAACTCACTCTGCTAGTATTTAGTGGATCCAGGGGTAGAATATGTTATCTAACTCAAGAATTTGCACTTATATTACTAATTTGGGTTTTTGAAACTCAAGGTCATAAGTGAGTCTACCAAAGTGAGTCTAGGAAGCAAAAATACGAGACTTTTGGCATTCCCTGGAATCAAGTAAACTTTAACTACATTTATTCATTCCTACCATGATGCACATTGCCTAAATAGCCAGCGTTTTAATTTATTTTAAGAAGCTGACTTTTTGCTCTACGAGACCTTTTAATAAATTGTCACGATATCTATTTAGGAACAGCATGGGCCCTGTTTAAATATATGTAGTCTTTAAATAGATTTCTTTGCACTGTTTGACAGCTTCTTATAATTGTCTTTTCCCATCTGTTTTTTTTTTTTTTTTGCATCTACATAAAGCCAATACTTTTATTTGTCTGTATTTTTGCTGACAAAATGAGACAAAAACTTTCTTCCTAAGGGAAAGAATATAAAAGCGAAGTTTTCAAGAACATAGCTACATAAAAGAGGGAGATACCAACAACCTCCAGAAGTTTTGGCAAGGGGCAGAAGCACTCCTGACTTGGGTACAGCCATTGTTAAAAGAATTATCTGAAGTAAGACTAGTCTACTGTGAGTTAGAGGCAGGAATAACCAACCTCCCTCCCCATTCCTGATCTAGTTTCTTGACTGAAAGGATGTGATGTTCCTAACACCTAGTCACAGGGTTAGAATATAAACTTGATGCTTGTACATCAGTTTTCTCTTTTATGATCCTTTATCCCCTCCTTATTCACTACACTGGATTTGACCATCTTCGAAAGTTTGATTATTAGAGTTGTCTATAGGTTTGAGGGAACCCACCGATAGTCAATAATGTTTTGAAGAGTATGTGCACTGTAGATGATTCTATAAGAGTCAAGTTTATTTACCTAAATAAAACATTTCCAAACCAGCTTATTTATTAACTGAAATCTGTACAGGTGAGTGGTAGACAGTGGAATGCTCCTGGGAAGTTTGACTATATTCCTACCTTGGGTCTAACGCTCCAGTTTTCTGCCTTTTTCTTACTATTTAAGATTGCTGGTGTGGGTATAACCTTAGGAGAGCTTTCTTAGATCTGTCAGCTCAAATGATTAGATGATGATTAGACAGGAGAGGTTAAGTGGTTGAGATGGCTCCAGAAGGTCAGTTGGTGAGGATATGTATCTCAGGCTGCTGAATCTCTCCCTCAGGTGCCTGGAGGAAGAGATTTTTGACATACTTATTACAAATACGTTGTAGATAACGTAAAACTACGGCTAACTACATTGTGACCCATCAAACGCTGGACTTACTAATTCTTCATAGTAGATTGGCATGGACTGTTTGAGAGGGAAAAATAAAATACTCTAAAACAGAACTCTTATCTCTTTTTACTACATCTTCATTTTTCTTTGGATGCTAGAGAACATAAAGCTTCAGACCAGGTATGAGCCGTTGGCAAGGGGAGTAGAAAAAGACCCAGAAATTCTACTAAGAGCCAAACAGGCTAGGCTTTATGAATAAAATGATGGACAAGAAATAAACACTTTGGTAGCACATGGAGCCCTGACAGCACAGTGGCTAGGTGTCCAGATTTTAACCAATAGGTCGGCAGTTCGAATTCACCAGCCGCTCTTTGGAAACTCAATGGAGCAGCTCTACTCTGTCCTATAGGGGTCGCTATGAGTTGGAATCGACTCAACAGTAATGGGTTTGTATTTTCAGTAGCTCATAGTGTGGAAGCTTATATGTAAGTAGAAATGTAATTACAATGAAATGGAGGAAGTAAGCCACAAAAACATGCATGAGTTGTGATGGAGGCAAGGAGTAGAGAATGCTTAACTAGCTGTGGGATTCAAGGGGAGGCTTGAAAGAGAAGGTGGAACTTGAATCTTTAAAATGAATCTTTGGGAGTTTGTGACTTACACTGATAAGGACTATCCTGACTCTTATGAATAATATACACAAGAACTAAGAAGAACTTCTGTCTTCAAATCTCTTTTTTCTCTTTCTTCTAGAGTTGTTTGGCTTTAATACCCCAAATTAGAAAAAGCTTCCAAAGGGTAGAAGTACTCTTGGCCGACCTGCTTCCGTGTGCACAACAGCTGCTCATCCTCAAGACTAATGTGGCAAAATGCAGATATACATCAACTGTTGTTGTTGTTAGGTGCCATCGAGTCAGTTCTGACTCATAGCGACCCTATGTACAACAGAACGAAACACTGCCTGGTCCTGCATCATCCTTACAATCCTTGTTATGCTTGAGCTCATTGTTGCAGCCACTGTGTCAGTCCACCTCGTTGAGAGTCTTCCCCTTTTCCGCTGACCCTGTACTCTGCCAAGCATGATGTCCTTCTCCAGGGACTGATCCATCCTGACAATGTGTCCAAAGTATGTAAGACGCAGTCTCGCCATCCTTGCCTCTTAGGTGCATTCTGGCCGTACTTCTTCCAAGACAGATTTGTTCATTCTTTTGGCAGCCCTTGGTATATTCAATATTCTTCACCAACACCACAATTCAAAGGTGTCAACTCTTCTTTCGGTCAACTAGGCAGATCTAATTTAGACTGAAGGGAATAACTCAGGAAAACTCTGACATTCTGCACCATTAAACGAACACTTGGTGGGTTCTGTTGTTTTTAAATGAACCGTCTTGTGCTTGTCCATGAGACCATAAAATGTGGAACAGTGCTGGAGGCCTCTGCTATTTTTATCTGAAGTGAACAGAAAGTATGACTTTTTTTTTTTAAAGGAAATGTCATCTTGGTGATGTGTTGCTAGCTACTATCGCATGCACCAAGGTGACTTTTAGAGCAATACTTTGCAGTGCATGGACAAATTCAAAACCCCAGAGCTTTCAGCATCCTAAAAGAGGCTTAACCATGAGCACAATATATCCTCAGCTGATAGAGCACACAGCATTATTTTTCACTTGTGGCTTTACAGTTGTGTTCTTTGAAGTAATAAAATGCTTAGAAAAGCTAGCCTGAATCCCTGTATGTATGCCTATCAATGAAGAAGTGCACATAAAAACTGAACAAGTCATGAAATAACGTGGGATTCCAGAATCTGAACACAGAAGTGTCAGAAATGATGATGCCAGTTTGGGGATGAGATTAATCACGTCAGAGTTGTACAGGTTCAGCTATTTCTGTGCCAGAAGATTAAACTTAGATTATTTTTAGGTTTGGAACTAGATGGGATATTTTAGTATGATAGTTGTATTTGTAGGTGTTGAAATATTAATAAGCAGGTGTTTGTCACATTGGTAGAACATGTATATAAACCTGTTGCCATCAAGTGGATTCTGACTCATAGAGACCCTATTGGACAGAGTAGATCTGCCCCATAGGGTTTTCAAAGAGGGCCTGATGGATTCAAACTGCTGGGCTTTTGATTCGCAGCCATAGCTCTTAACCACTACTCCACCAAGGTTTCCAGAATGTACGTATACGTATATATAAACCAAACCCACTGCTGCCGAGTTGATTCAGACTCATAGGGACCCTGTAGGACAGAGAAGAACTGTCTGATAGAGTTTACAAGGAGCACCTGGTGGATTTGAACTGCTGACCTCTTGGTTAGCAGCCTCAGCACTTAACCACTACACCACCAGGGTTTCCATATATGTATATATATATAATTTTTTTTAAATTTTGTCTAGCCCACAATGTTTGTATGGCTAATATCCTTCAAATGAAGGCATCCAAATGGGTTTTTGAAATGAAAAAATTGGGATGTACATGCCCAGGAAAAGTGCTAAGTATGGATTTCACAATCAAAAGAAGTATAGACTCTGAAAGGGGCTTGTAAGCAAGACAGGTAGAAGTAAATAAACTGTCACCCATTAGGCTGAACCCAAATGCCCAAACCACTACCCATCTATCAGGTTGTCATACTGTGGTGACTTGCATGTTGCTGTGATGCTGGCAGCTATGCCTCCAGTATCTCAAATACCAGCAGTGTCGCCCATGGTGGACAGGTTCCACTGGATCTTCCAGATTAAGACAAACTAGAAGAAAGGCCTAGAGACCTACTTCAAAAAATTAACCAATGAAAACCCTGTGGATCACAACTGTCTGATATACTGCTGAGAGATGAGCAACCCTGAAGATGGTGTAGGACCAGGCAACGTCTTGTTCTGTTATACTTGAGGTTGCCATGGGTTGGAGTTGACTTTATGGCAACTAACAACAACAAATCCTCAAAAGACAGGAGTTATTCTGGTATTTTCAGGTGACTTTGAAAAAAAAGATAAAATAAAATAAGCATTCAACATCGTCCTATGTAGAATTTAGGTTACTTTGTAACTCCTTGCTTTTTTAATCTGTGTGACTTTGAGTATGTCACCTAACCTTTAAAGGTTCTGTTGATTCTCCCACATAAAATAAAAAATAAAATAAAATCTCCAGATCATTTCTGCCTAAAAGCAGAATATAGTGTAAGTGTCTTATAAAGTCTCCTGAGTCTCTTTTAGTGCTAAGGTCTGTGTCTCTACCTGCTTTTAAAACAGTAGAAGATAACTGCAAATCTCTAGCCTCAAGGAAAGATTTTTTCACATTGTAAAGTAGAAAAACTGGGTAACTTTTTTTTTTTTGTACTTTAGATGAAGTTTCACAGCCCATGTTAGTTCATTAAATAATTCATTAGTTCATTAAACAAATTCATTACACAACTGATACACATATTGTTTTGTGATATTCATTGCCAACCTCTATAACGTGTTACACTCCTTCTCTACCTTGGTTTCCCCTTTACCAGCTTTCCTGTCCCCTCCTGGCTTCTCATCCTTGCCCCTGGCTGGTGTGTCCATCTAGTCTCTTTTTGTTTTATGGGCCTGTCTAATCTTTGGCTGAAGAGTGAACTTCAGGAGTGACTTCAGTACCTAGTTAAAACGGTGTCCGGGGGAAATCTGCTAAGTTTTAGCGGTATTCTGAATTTTCAAATTGCATGATTGATGTCATGGATTGAAATGTGTTCCCCCAAAAATGTGTATATCAACTTGGTTAGGCCATGATTCCCATTTTTATGTGGTTGTCCTCCATTTTGTGTTTGTAGTTTTACGTTGAAAAGATTAGGGTGAGATTGTAACACCACCCTTACTCAGGTCTCTTCCCTGATCCAAGGTAAAGGGAGTTTCCCTGGGATGTGGCCTGCACCACAAGCAAGCAGAAAGTTGGGGACCTCATAACACCAAGAAAGCTGCATCAGAAGAGTGTGTCCTTGGGACACAGGGTGCCTTCATCTGAGAAGCTCCTGGACCAGGGTAACATTGAGGACAAGGACCTTCCTCCAGAGCCGACAGAAAGAGAAAGCCTTCCCCTGGAGCCGATGCCCTGAATTTGGACTTGAAACCTACTAGGATGTGAGAGAATAAATTTCTCTTTGTTAAAGCCATCTACTTGGGCAATTTCTGTCATAGCAGGACTAGATGACTAAGACAACTCATAACAAACCTGTTGTTTTTAATTTGTGGCCCATTCTCCTCCCATTCCCCCCATTTTTGCTCTTGCTTTACTATTATTTCTTCCCTAAACCAAACCAAACCCATTGCCATCGAGTCAATTCCTACTCATAGCAACCCTGTAGGACACAGTAGAACTGTCTCATAGGGTTTCCATGGAGCTGCTGGTGGATTTCAACTGTCCATCTTTTGGTTAGCAGGCAGGTTCTTAACGACTGCACCACTAAGGCTCCAGTTCTTCCCTAAAAAAAATAAATAAATAGTTCTTCCCTATTTACCTGAAATTCTGACCACGGCTATACTTTATCTTCTCATCAGAGGCTACAGAAATTACGACTTGTGCGTCTCCATGTTTCTATGGGGCAGTTCTACTATGTCCTATAGGGTTGCTATGAGTCAGAATCGACTCGATGGCACTGGGTTTTTTGTGTGTGTGTGTGTGTTGGATGTACCCTCTGAGGTCAAAGAGAAGGTATTTCCATTTGAAAATTTGAAACTTCTCTTGGATAAAGGCCTGTATTATTTTCATAATTTGCCCACAATTATGTTCTCAATATTCCCCCCCTCCCCCACCGAGAACTGTCAGGTACAGAGTAATTGATAACAGAACAGCTATACTGTAGAGTGACATTTCTATGAAAATAAACCACGGTTACAGTTTGAAATGTAAATGAAAGAGAGATTAATGGGCCTGAAGAACAAGACATTCTATAAATCACCCCAAATGGCTTATCCATTTCCAGATGCAGTGATTGTGAATGATTCTAGGTATTTTATGCTTCCAGTGATCAATAAAGGCCAGTATATGGGACATGTTGAACAAGTTCGTTAGTTGTTCTGGTCAGTTTATATAAGGCTCTGTACGTCTTATTTCACGCGAGGAGGCAAAACGAACAGTGCAGAGGCAAATTGAACAGTGCAGAAGGCTGCCTAGGAGGCAGCCTGGCTTATTTTGATTTGCTTTCTCTGCTCGAATCACTTCACCTCTCAATGCCTCCCATTTCAATCACTAAAAGATAGCAATTTTGATTTCACGGGACGATGTAAGATTATTGGTAAAGAGTTTTCTACTACGCAGATGACTAACACTACATGAGTAGAAAATATTTCAATTAATGGCACACAAATCATTATGAATTTCTTGACCAAGAGAGATATTATTTGAAGATGAATGTGAGAATTAAGCACGTAATGAGGAGTTACCTTATGAATATACATGGCTCCACAGAATACGTTCATCAGTTTGAAATTTAAGCAAAAGTGAAAAGCTGGAACAGTGGTTTATTGTTAAGAAGTAACTTAAACAACTCTTTTAATTCGATGTGTCATTTGAGTTGTTGTTAAATAGCCACAGTTTATTTTGAAATACAAATTAATTATCTATTACAAGGGTGCTATTGCTTATCTCCTTCAGAGTCTCATTAGTATGCAAATGACTCTAATTAGGTCGCTGTCAGACAATATTAGCGCAGAGTCACTTTCCATGGATTAGAATGAAAGGCTTTGGTTCCTAAGTATTTATAAAACTCTTTCAAAAATAAGCTTTACTTAATTGGGGTTTTTCTGGAAGTCTTATTGGTTCAGAGAAAATAATCTCAGACCACAAAGAAAATGTCATTCTTTAAAAGATGCCAATTTTTAATTGCCACACACAAGATTAGACTATTAATGAAGGCTATTTATTTTTGTAAATATAACTTTCCTTTTAAATTCTTAAATCTCTAAAATGTGTTTGCAGACATTTTTATTTATGTACTATATCATTTTGGTCATACAGCATACACAAGATGACATTTTTTCTGCTCTTAAGAAATTAATCATTCATATTGGTTAAAAAGATGGATAAAGAAATTTTCAATATTTGTAGATAAAAAAATCATCGACATCATCAAAATATCTTTATATCTTTTTTTTTTATAGGTTATCCTCAAACTTTGATGTACAAATTTAAATACAGTGAAACCTGTGAGAGCTGGAACTTGACAGGACTGCCTTGTTTTTCTGGGTCTCACAAGCTTTCTACTTTTGACAGGGTGCAGTCTTACCACTTTTCTATCACTTTCTATTAGTGGAAAATATTTTGAGTTTTTCTTTTCTGATTGGTTTCTCTCTTACACAGGTTCTGGCTTTCACAGGTATTATTGTATTTGTGTTTCTACACTGTAAAACTGCACTGGAAATTTCTAGACTGTTCTGTAATTTTCCACTGAACTTCCTGTAGAAGAAGGGAAGCTGAAGCCTTACAGTTTAAGTGAACAGGAAGTCAGCATTCTAAGCACTCAGTGAAGCCATCCACTCTAAGACTACGTGTAAACGGTAAAAAAGCCAACCAAATCCGTCGCCGTCAATTCCGGCTCCTAGCAACCCTACAGGACTCAGTAGAACTGTCCCACAGGGTTTTGAAGGAGCGGCTGGTGGAGTCAAAGAGCCGATCTTTTGGTGAGCAGCTGAACGCTTAACTACTGCACCACCAGGGCTGTACCACTAGGTCTCCACGTCAACGGTACTACATCCTAAATACCTGGATGTAAATATTTGTATAAAAACCCCATTGCCGTAGAGTTGATGCCACCTCAGAGCGACCCTATAGGACAGATTAGAACTGTCCAATAGAGTTCCCAGGGAGCACCTGGTGGATTCAAACTGCTGACCTTTTGGTTAGCAGCCAGAGTTCTTAACCACTAAGCCACCAGATTTTCCATGCCAATGGTACTACCTCCCAAATATTTGGATATTAATATTAGTATGGGAGGTACCAGACAAGACCATAGGCCTACACAAAGTGGGAAGTTTAATCCCCATAAAAATTTGAGACCCTCAAGGTCAACCAAAAAAACCTAATCCATTGCTGTCAAGTCGATTCTGACTTACCGCAACCCTACAGGGCAGAGCAGGACTGCCCCATAGGGCTTCCAATTCTGTAATCTTCACAGGAGCAGACTGCCACATATTTCTCCTGCAGAAGGGCCGGCGAGTTCAAACCACAGACTTTTCGGTTAGCAGCCAAGTGCTTAATCACCAGGGCTCCAGTTACTACAGCCATGGTAAAAGAGTGCACTAGAAGAAAATAAGATTCATATTATCAGGGGAAGTTTTATCTGGTTCAAGCTCAGACCGCAGAAGGAGAAACAAAGCTTCAAAAACAATATATATATATAGATTAAATTTCCCTCACGCAGGTCTAGAACTTTTTTTTTTATGTTCTTTATGCTATTGTCATGGTTCCATAAATGCTGCAGCTGAAAGACTCAGATAATCTTTTCTCACAATGGTAGCATCCTGGGGGCCTGGCAGAAACAAACTCATGTCTTTTTTGGAGCGACATAACCTTAGCCAGACATCTCCGGAGTTTCATATACAAAATTCCACCAAATATTACTCAAAAAATTACAGAACAAGTGAAAAAACAAGCATTATGTTCAAGACTCATCAGAAACAACAAATTTAAAAATTGTAACCCCTTGGGCTTCAAATATTAATCAGATGAAACATATACAAAACATTAGTAAACCAAAAGTGGTTAAAGAAACAATAAAGTAAAATAAAACCAGGGAAGAACAGGATACTTCCAAAAATACTTAGCAGATTTGAGCTAAGACAAATAGCAATAGAAAAATGTAAACATTGAAATAAAAACTCAATATACAAATTAGTTGAATAAAAAATAATGAGCTAGTTGAAAAGCCTCAAGAAAATACAATGAATGTAGCATATTAACTGAAAATACAAGAATACAGTAATAATGTCTAACAAAGACAATTTGAATAACAAAAAAAGATATTGAAGTTCAAAAGTGGGACAAGAGCTACTTACAAAGATAATACCTGGGAAAATGAATGAAAGATCAAAACCAAAAACCAAACCCACTGCCATCGAGTTGATTCCGACTCATAGCAACCCTATAGGGCAGAGTAGAATTGCCCCATAGAGTTTCCAAGGAGCGCCTGGCAGATTTGAATTGCTGACCTCTTTGTTAGCAGCTGTAGCACTTAACCACTATGCCACCAGGGTTTCTGAATGAAAGACAGTAGTTCTCAAATTCAGAAGAAAAATAAATTCCAAGAAAAAGAAATAGAGTCCACATACCTATCTACCTACTACCTACCTACTTAACCTGTCTGTCTGTCTGTCCGTCCGTCCATCCATCCATCCATCCACCCACCCATCCATCATCTATCTATCATCTGATCTCCCAGGATAGTATGGAGAACAAAAAAATTTTAAAACATCATGCTATGAAATGACGAAGGGTGGAAAAAAAAAAGAAAGAAAGAAGAGGCAGGGCAATAGAATACAAAAAAAAAAAAGGATGGTACATCCAATCTGATTACATAGTAATTCTTTTAAATAATAGACTAAGTGCTCCCATTAAAAGGTGAGCATTATCCATCAAATTTATGCTGCAGTAACAACTGAACTATAAGGATGTAGTTATATCTAAATTATAAAGATACAGAAAAGACAAAAAACCTCTATAGATAAAGAGGGATATTTCTAACAGTAAAATATTCATTTCATTAAGAAAAAAAATGATGTCAATGTATATGTATCTAAAATCATAGCCCAAAAATATTTCAAGCATATATTGGTAAAAAATTAAGGGAAAACAAGATAATTCTATAATAAGAGAAAGAGATTATGAAAAATCTGCCTCTAATAGAAGCTAACCAAAAAAAGATCAGTAAAAATATCAATATTTTGAATAATTAGCAAAAATGCAAAAACTTCATCTTATTTTATAGAGAGAGAGAGAACTATGTGCACTTTGTCCCTGAGTGGTGCAAATGGTTAACACATTCGAATGCTAAAAGAGAAGTTGGAAATTCAAATCCACCCAGAGGCACTCAGAACAAAGGCCTGGACAGATAAGTTAGCCACTGAAAGCCCTATGGAGCACAGTTGTATTCTGAAACACAGCAGGTCACTGTGAGTCAGAATTGACTTAATAGCAGCTGGTTTTTGGAGTCTCTGGGTGGTTCAGATGGTTAATTTGCTAAGCCGCTAACTGAAAGTTTAGGAGTTCAATGGTCCACCCAGAGGTGCATCAGAGGAAAGGCCGACCCAAACACACACACATACACAAACATTATAAAAAACACTCTGAGCTGAAATCAAACCTTTGAGCAGTAAACACTACAATAAGCAGACCTTACGCCAGTATCGCAGCATGAGAGTTGTATGACTTGACAGAAACTGGAAAAAATGTATCATTCAAACGCAGAATCCAGATTCTTTTCAAGTTCATGTGTATTGTTGACCAAAATTGACCATATAATGCTCTATAAAGAAATCCTAACAAATTTCATAGAAGTTAAAGTTCTCTGACTGCAGTGGGGTTAATCTACAAACCAAAGAGTCGGGATTTGAAGAACAAACTACTGTTGTATTGTTGTTAGGTGCCTTCAGGTTGGTTCCCACTCATAGGGACCTCGTGTACAACAGAATGAAACACAGCCAGGTCCTGAGCCATCCTCACAATCATTGTTATGTTTGAGCCCGTTGTTGCAGCCACTGTGTCAATCCATCTCGTTGAGGGTCTTCCTCTTCTTTCGCTGATCCTCTACTTCACCAAGCATGATGTCCTTCTCCAGGGACTGGTTTCTCCTGATAACATGTTCAACGTATGCAAGACAAAGTCCATACTAACTTCCAAGGACCGCTTTAGCTGTACTTCTTCCAAGGCAGACTTGTTCACTCTTCTGGTTCGTTCATGGTGTATTCAACATTCTTCGCCAAAACCATCATTTAAAGGAATCAATTCTTCTTCAGACTTCCCTACTCGTTGTTCAGCTTTCCCATGCGTGTGAGGTGATTGAAAACACCATGGTTGGGGCAGGCACACCTTAGTCCTCAAAGTAACATCTTTGCTTTTGAATACTTTAAAGAGGTCTTTTTTAGCAAATTTGACTGATACAACACATCCTTTAATTTCTGGACTGCTGCATTGGTTGTGGATCCAAGTAAAATGAAATCCTTGGCAACTTCAATCTTTTCTCCATTTATCATACTGTTGATTACTGGTCCAGTTGTGAGAATTTTTGCTTTCTTTATGTTGAAGTGCAGTCCATACTGATGGCTATAGCCTTTGATCCTCGTCAGTAAGTGCTTCAAGTCCTCTTCACTTTCAGCAAGCAAGGTTGTGTCATCTGCATATCACAGGCTATTAATGAGTCTTCCTCCAATCCTTGTGTTCTTCTTCATATAATCCAGTTTCTCAGATTATTTGTTCACCACACAGATTGAATAAATATGGTGAAAGGATACAACCCTGACACAAACTTTTCTTGACTTTAAACCATGTGGTATCTCTTGTTCTGTTCGAACAACTGTCTTTTGTCTGTGTACAGGTTACTCATGAGCACAAATAAGTGTTCTGGAATTCCTATTCTTCTCAATATTACCCATAATTTCTTATGATACACAGAGTCAAATGCCTTTGCATAGTCAATAAAACACAGGTAAACATTTTTCTGGTATTCTCTGCTTTAAGCCAAAATCCATCTGACATCAGCAATAGTATCCCTTGTTCCAAGTCCTCTTCTGAATCCAGCTTGACTTTCTGACAGTTCCCTGTGAATGTATTGCTGTAACCATTTTTGAATTATCTTCAGCAAAGTTTTACTTGTGTGTGATATTAATGATAATTTCTGCATTTTGTCGGATCACCTTTTGGCATTATTTGAATTGTGCCCCCCCCAAAATATGTGTCAACTGATTCCCAGTATCCCGTGATTGTCCACCATTTTGTCATCTGATATGACTTTCCTATGTGTTGTAAATCCTACCTCTATGATGTCAATAAGCTAGATTAGAGGCAGTTATGTCAATGAGACAGGACTCGACTTACAAGATTATGTTATGTCTTAAGTCAACCTCTTTTAGGATATAAAAGAGAAGCACACAGAGAGACAGGGACTTCATACCACCAAGAAAGTAGTGCCAGGAGAATACTTCATCCTTTGGACCCTGGGTCTTTGTGCTGAGAAGCTGCTAGTCCAGAAGATTGATGACACTTCTTCCATAGCCGACCAAGAGAGAAAGCCTTCCCATGGAGCTGGCACCCTGAATTAGGACTTCTAGCTTCCTAGACTGTGAGAAAATAAATTTCTCTTTGTTAAAGCCACCCACTTGTGGTGTTTGTTAAGACACCTTTCTTTGATTTGATTATTAGGTAGTCAAATCAAAAATATATCACAATAGAATTTGAATTATGATAATAATCTGACATCAAACTTTATTACAATAGAGTTAAAATCTTACTCAGACTGGAAACCTCTTTTGAAAATAGAGCCTACCATTTCTATAATTTTTCCAGCTTTTAAACAACTTCGTTTTCATAAATTTAAAATCTTTCAAATTGGAAATGTCCCAGCATTTATGATTTACCAAAACTGCCTTGGGAAGATATACAATTCATTAAAAGAAAGAGTCAGTAGTTTTATAATTACCAGTTTTAAAAAAAAAAAAGACATTTTTAAGTGACAAAACCAAAAACTTAAAAGGAATAAAGCCATTCTAAACTTGTAAAAAAAAAAGTCTTTTGGTAAAGAGAAATTCTGTTCTTATTTTATTCTTTATTACAGAACTTCCATTTTTTATAAAGGTTTTATTAGTTTTTTCCTGTATTTTCTGCTTTTACTACCCCCTGTCCCCATCTAAACATGTGGAAGAAAGGCCTGTTGGTCTACTTGGAGAATTTCAATCTTACTCATTATGTAATAACTTTCTCTACCTCTAATTTTTTAACATGAGATCTGTATTGTTTATTATTAATGATTAACCTCATCTTTCTTTTGGTTGACATTAATATAATATATCTTTTATTCCCATCTCTATTATTTGTTAACCTGATTGTTTACCAAAGTTTTATGTTTCTCTCTTCTTAGATTTTTAGAAATGAACCTAGCAAACTGCCTTTTAAATGTGAAATTAGAACACTTACAGTTACTGTAACTAATGGTATATTTAGCTATTTTGATATATTTCCTAATCTAGCTGTGTAATTGTTTTTAGTTATCATTTCCTATGATTTTTGTTTTCTCTTCTTTTTACCATTTTTTAAAAATTTGCCTTTCTGTTTATTTTCTCCTTGCATTTGTTTTTCCTCTGCACTAACTTGAAAGTTATCCTTTAGTTTTACATTTGAGATTGATTATGTATAACTTTATCCAAAAAGTCATAATTTATCCTTTGTCTTTAGCTTGTTTAACAATCATACAGGTATCTTAGAAATTTTGTGTTCTTACAAAACCATCCCTGGCTTAAATGCTATTGTTGCTTGGTAGGCTGACTATACTTAAATCATAAATTAGGCTTTGTTATTATTATTATTGTTATGAAATTTTTTATACACATGTTTATTGAGATACAGACATGACATGATTATCAATGTCTGTCTTCATTCTTTCTGGGCCATTTTTTATTTCTAAAAATGCATCCCTTAAAAGTTATTTTATGAAGACACACCTGTCACTGTTGAGCTGATTCCAACTCATAGCAACCCTATAGGATAGAGTAGAACCGTCCCATAGGATTTCCAAGGAGTGGCTGGCAGATTCAAACTGCTGTCCTATTGGTTAGCACTGTAGCCCACTATAGCTCTTAACCACTGCACCACCAGGGTTTCCTACAAAGACATTAAAAAAAAAAAAAAAAAGAGGGTGATAAATAGGGATTTTTCTAAAGCAGTCTTTATTTAATCCTCATTACTAAAATATATTTTTTATATGCAATTTCAATTTGAGAGCGATTTTCTGAAGAGCAATTTAAAGGTATTATGCCACTATTTTTTAGATTCCATTTTGGATTGATTGGATTAGATCGCTATTGAGAAATAATTCTTAGGTACTCTGTATATTTTTCTAATGATGTTTTAAAATTTTCTATTTTAATTTGATGTGAAATTTTATGTCTTGGGGGCTCTTGGTAAGACCCCTTACGTGTATGTACTTCTTCACCTTTGTAACTTTTGTAAACAATTTACTGCCTTACCTTCATTCTGTTTGAAATACTTAGAGGGTTTCTGTTTTCCTAATGCAACAGTAACTGATGAAAGGGGAATGTATTGAGGATCTTAGTGTTTTTTTTCTCTCTCTCTCTTTTTTTTTTTAAAGTAATGTGAAGTATGAAGTAAATCATGGAATCAGAAACTACTTTTATGATAGTGATGAAGTCATATCTCTGCTCCAAACCCCCAGATGACCCTCATCTCATTCAGAGTAAAAACCAAACCTCTTATTACGACCTCATTCAAAGTAAAAACCAAACCTCTTATTACGACCTGTGAGATCCTACATGATTTGGCCTCTTATTGTTCATACATCTTTAATTCATTTTTTTGCTCACTTTGACCCAGCCACAAAAACCTTCACTGATCCTTGAACTTAACAGGCAGGCTCCCACCCCAAGGCCTATGTTTGCTATCCTCTTGCCCTGAAATGCCCTTTTTGCAAATATCAACCTGTAAAACTCTTTCACTTCCCTCTCCTCTTTACTTAAAATTCCCCTTCTTCAAGGGGCTTTCCATGATTACCGGCCGCTAGATCTTTCCAGTGTCACTTAGCATCATTCCCCTGCCCCCATTATTATTGTTATTTAATATGCTGTCTACTAGACCATAACTACATAAATGTCAAAGCCTTTTTTTTATAACATTGAACATTGCTTGGCAATTAGAAAAATGTCAAGTTGATTCTGACTCATAGTGACCCTATAGGACAGTGTAGAACTGCTCCATAGGGTTTCCAAGGAGCGGCTGATGGATTTAGAACTGGCAACCTTTTGGTTAGCAGCTAAATGCTTAACCACTGTGCCACCAGGACTCTTTGCTTGACAATAGTAGACATTCAATAAGTATTTGCTTAATAAAAAAATGAATAGCACATCTTCCCATTGTACTCAGTATATGGTACAATCTAAATTTTGCTACATGATTTGTCTGCAGCCTTTAATGAGTATTAAGAAGAAAAGATTGGAGGGGGGCTTAAAAAAAAAAAAAAAACAAGCAAAACAAGCATAGGAAAAAAATCCATGACATATTATGCTACTATATTAAATGATAGGAACTGAATTTGAGTTATCTCTATATTTAACACAGGTTGGAATGATTCCCTTTTTATTTTTAAAACCAGGCTGGACTGGTAGTGTTAGTTTTATTGTGTATTTATGGACTTAATCCCCATTAAACTAAATTTTAGGTGAATTTTTTTATTTTTATTCTTGTAACTCAATTTCTAACAGTGCATGCAATAATTAAGGAAAAATAAAGCTCTTCAAAGTTTTCTGATGTTTTATAACCATTGAAATAGATTCTCTTATAAATGAATGTCTTTAGAATTCTTTATCAGAAAATCTCAGGAAAATTGCATTTCTGATTTCTTATTTTAATTGAGTGATGAAAAATTTCACACTTATGTCAAAAAAAAGTTGCATAGCCACATGCTTCTAGTAGAGATCTTTTACAGCCAAGCAGTTTCCCAATGACAAAAGAAAAAAAAAAAATCTTAGAATAATTATGTAATCTAGTAATAAAGTGCTATTTTTGCAAGTTTTTGACACATTTAACTAGGTTATCTTGTGCGCTCTATGCTGATGTTCACTCATGCGTTCTGTATTTATAGCCTAAAGATTCAACCTAACTGGGACTCTTTGCAGAGTTTTGCCATTTATGTGCCTTTAGTTTTTCATGTCAAGTATTCCAAATTGATACTACCATAACTCCAAGGTGATACAATAATAAATACAAAGATTTTATCATGTTTTTCACAGCTGAATGCACAAAACTGGCAACGATTTTTCTGAATACAGGGACATTTTCCTCCAGTTTCATGTGTAGAGACATTTATTTCGTTATTGCTGTGGTGAGGTTGGTAGTAATGGTTGCTGGTATTGCATATTTAGAATTCCTCCCACTAAAGTTTTATAATCTATGGAAGACATCTTTATGGGTTGTAAACAAATATTATTAAAGAGACTACGTAGAGCAATTTCGCTTTTTTCTTTCAATGACTGTTGCAAATTATAACTGAAAAGTCCCCGTAAGGAAACACAGATGTTATTTCGTTATTTGTTCCGGGGTTCCCTATCACGTGTTCCACAGTTGCTGCTAGAAAATGAGGTAAAAGAAAATTAAATTACTAGATTTAAAAATGCCATTTAAGATCCAGTGATACAAAATGGATTAAAGTCCCAGACTTTTCAGTCACAAGTCCCAAGTTCATGTGCTGCCTACCCTAAATCAGGGTCTCAGGCAATTACATTTTTTTACTTCAACTTTCTTTACTATTTTACTGTCCCTGGACTCTCTTTTGGTTCCACTGAAGGGTCTCAGAGACTTTGGCCCCAAATTGGAAGGAGGGCATGTCACTTTAGGTTCAACCAGAGAAGCTCTGCTTTAAATACACAGTCCCGCAACACATAATATTCATTTGGACAACGTCTGACCGCATATAAGTCCTTGGTTCTGTAAGGTTAAAATAGAGTTCAGAAACGCCTATCAGAGAAGGGGACTTAGTGGACACAGGTGAACATAGTGAACATAACAGCTTCCTGCACTCAACAGCACAGGTATACTACAGTATCCCACATAGCTTTCATGTGCATCGCAACACAGCACCCACTTGTTATAATGGACCATTGAATGTGACTTGAACTTTTAATATAATAGGCTTTACAAGGGTTGGTTCATAACTACAGGTTGTACATAAGTCAGACGTTTGAAACTCAGGGACTGATTGTGTATAATGTGGTGTTTGCACAAGACCCAAATCATACAACATCCTACTTCACAGAATGCATCATGGATGTTAAGTGACACGTGGCTGTAGTTTATATCAATTAACTTTGAAGTTTTTTTTTTTTTTTCAAATTCTCTGGTTACGTTCTATTTATATTCTAAAGTCAGTGAGAGTCAGTCAACATGCATTATGAATCTTCTTAGTTGCTGAACATATATATATCTCTATATACATATATATAAATCTTTAATGGAGTTAGAAGCTTGTTTTTATTTGAGTGTTTATTTTGTTTGATGGTTTGAGTGTTCATGTGCCTTTGTCTCAGCAATCATTTAAGAATGTGAATTGCTGTTTTTGCATGCCATTGAGTCTATTCCTCTTCATAGCGACACTAAAGGACAGAGTAAAACTGTCTCATAGGGTTTCCTAGGCTGTAACCATTATGGGAGTAGATCTCCACGTCTTTTCTCCTGAGGAGCCATTGGTGGGTTCAAACCACTGACCTTTCAGTTAACAGCCAACTGCTTAACCATTGCTCAACCCGTGCTCCTTGAATGTTGATTAAACCCTTTGCCATTGAGCCAATTCTAACTCCACCTATAGAACATATTAGAATGGCATCATAGGGCTTCCAAAGCTGTAATCTTTATGGAAACAAGCTGCTACACTTTTCTCTCTTGTAGCAGCTGGTGGATTCAAACCCCCGACCCCTAGGTTAGCAGCTGTGCTCCCAGAGCTCCTTGAATATTGATTAGTGATGTGGAACTTTCTGTTGAAAACGTGGGATTCAATAAAGAAAATATAAACATTTAAAACTAGGTTAACATAAAGCTATATTGAATCAGAGATTAGTAAGTATAAAATACAAAAACAGAAAACGAGGCAAAATTTGAAATTATATTTATTTGGTTACTGAGGAACCTAATTTTCACTAAATAAATGAACTCCAATCAATCTTCTGTCCCAGTGCCTTTGAGTGATAGGCTACATTTCCATCAGGAAGAGTGAGGCTTTTTAGTAGTATTTCTGATGGAAGAATTCTTCAGATTCGTGATTCCAAATTAGCTGAATTTGATGGTATTCAATTCCCATCTAATCCTAAAGTGCAGATTCAGACAAGAGCCATCCTATTCTTTTCACAAAAAATAATGCCCACTATTAGTTTTGAAGTTATAACTCAAATAAATCTGATGTGAACAAATTGTGAACAAATTTCTACATAATCCTTAGTATCAGAGAAATGAAAGAGAAACATTGCACTTTTTTTCTCTTTACACTTTGTTTCTCAATTTCAAGAACTATCATCTTTTTCAAACTAGGAATGGTAAATTGGCCATTTCACCACATTTTCTCTAAAGCCTCAACCCACTTCCAGGGGTAATATGGCTATCTTAAAAACAAAAACAAAAGAACATTGCCGTCAAGTCAATTCTGACTCATAACAGCCCTGTAGAACAAAGTAGAACTGCCCCATAGGGTTTCCGACGAGCAGCTGGTAGATTTGAACTGTGGACCTTTTGGTTAGCAGCCAAAGGCTTAATCGCTGCACCACCAGGGCACCATGGCTGTCTTTGTCACATAAAATTTCATGGAGTGATCCAAGAACAGATTTTCGTAAAGAAGAGTGTTTGAAGGGGTTGGATTAGCACTGCTAGACATGTGTTTTCTTATAAATATTCTTTTCAATGATTCAAAAATTTAATTTAATTCATTTGTGTATTCGATTACAAATTTATTCATGTTTTACATTGCAAGGGTGTGCATAAAGAATTAAACACTCCCTGAGATGCAAAACTTAAACTGTTTTGGTAGCAAGCACACAATAATTCTGAGATTGGTTCCACCTGAACAGATGTTGTAATGTACTCGGCTAATACAGCATAGTTTCACATGCAAAATAGGTTATTCGCTATGTAGTAGTTAAATTTGCATGCTTTTAAAATGTTGGCGATACTGGTCTTAGAGATAAAAGGGGCATAGGGACATAAATATAATCTACCCAAATTCCAGGCACAAAGAAAGAGCTTAGATATTATTTCTTAAATAAATGCAGTAATGAATAATTGAGTAAATAAGTTAATGAGTATTTGAGGTTGTTTAGTAGCTTAATTCCAAAGACATAGGACTTTGGAATTAAACCACATTTATGATTATCCCTCAGTTTTTTCACTGATACCAAACCAAACCCAGTGCCATCAAGTCAATTCTGACTCATAGGGACCCTACACGACAGAGTAGAACTGCCCCATAGAGTTTCCAAGGAGCACCTGGTGGATTCGAACTGCCAACCCTTTGGTTAGCAGCTGTAGCACTTAACCACTATGCCACCAAGGTTTCCTTTTTCACTGATAAAATGTGAATAATATCTGTTTAATTTGTTTTCCCAGGTATGTAAAAGCCCAGGGTACTAAAGGCAGGAATTCATTTAACAAACCTATGGGGAGAGCAGAGCAAAGACATTTGCTGGGAGACCTTGTTGTCTGAACAAAGGAAGGCAGCATCTTGTTTCAAAGCTGAGTAAAAAATTGGGTGGACTGATGAAATAAGTTGTCATTCACAAGTGGCTAGATGGAGAGCAAGCCTCTCCGTAGGACCCAAAATGGATAGTAGTTATGGCATCTGCCATGACTGAAGGTCCCAAGAAACTGGCGACCTTCCAGAGCCTTCATAGGGTTCCGGATGTTCCTGACGTGGCACAGGAGGGCATTAGAGAAGGTGTGGAACCGGACATGGTGACAACATGCTAATTAACAGGCTGATTTTAAAGAGTCTCCGTCATGACTTTACTCCTGAAAACTCTCACCTTCATGTCCAGACATTCTGGTCCTCCACAAGGGTGTTTCTGAGTTACTGCAAACCAGTTCCCATTACAACCCAGAAAACAACTCCTCTACTTTAACACAAGCAGACTATGACGGAGAGACATCCTTTTAGTAGAATCCTGGAAGACAGAGATATTGGTATAAACTAAAACCAAACCCATTACCGTCAAGTCGATTCCAACTCATAGTGACCCTATAGGACAGAGTAGAACTGCCCCACAGAATTTCCAGGGAGGGCCTGGTGGATTTGAACTGCCGATCTTTTTGGTTAGCTGCCAAAGCATTTAACTACTATACCACCAGGGTTTCCGCTAGAAGGTCAAAATATGTCAAGATACAGAAAGAAAGACTAGTAAAAGAAAAGAAAAAAAAAGCCAGGCTTTTCCATCTCAGAGACATCTAACAGGTAAATTACTTATTTCTGAAAGTACCTTAGAAGTATGAAAAGAAAAAGTGTGGCTAAAAGGTATCATTAATCCCATCGTATGAAAGAAAATCTGACTGAATTTAAACTGCTTACCTGGTACCTATGCATGTACGTTATAGAAAAGGCTCTCAGGTAGCAGAAAATGTGGTTTTCATTTTCCCGTTGCTTGTAGCATAGCCAGAAATGAAATAGGGAATAAAGTGAACCAAAAGAAAGAGAGGCATGAATTCCTTTATTTAATATTGTTGATTCGTTCATTGGTTCATTTATTTATTAGTGTTTTTATGTGCAACTTATAGGGATTTGAAATAGAGTTTTGTTGCTTTTATTTGTTTTTGTTTCATTTTGTACTACAGAGCTAGGTGTTAAATGAGGTTTTCTTCCTCCCTCCCTACCTGTCTGCCTCCCTCCCTCCCTCCCTTCCTAGAAATGTCTTGTTTTTATTTCTTCCTTATATAAATACATTTTAACTGAAAGCAAATAACAGTAAAATAAAATCCTTGGCATTTTATTTTTGATTAGGAATGTATTTTACTGGCTTGCTCACTCTTTAATGTACTCTCATAAACAAGTAAAAGAAAAACTTATATTCTTTGTTTTCATCCCTTTTTCTATTTATAAGGAGAAAAAAATTATAGGTAGTAGTAATTCACCTCACGCTTGTGTACGGTATGGGGTGTGTGTGTGTGTGTGCGCGTGTGTGTGTGTTGGGGGGGCACTGTGACCAATTAGGATTTGATTTCTTAAATTCAATATCACTTAAATTCTCAATGCTGCCAACAGATCCTTAAAAATTTACATTTTAAATTTTTATTGATTGTTTTAAAAATATGATTTACGTAATCGATTTCTGAAAAAATTAACAAACTTAATAGAATTGTTTTTACTTTCCATATTACAACCTGTTAACGTGTATAGTTTTTTTTTACATTTTTCCACTCAAGTCTACATACAACTTTATATTAAGAATTTTTAACTCCAACATTATATAATGACAATTCAAATAAGTTTCTCAGGTTTTTGTTGTTTTAATGGAAGCATGCTATTATATCAACTTTTTTACCATGAACTATTGAACAATTCTATATATTTATATAATAATTTTGATAGTACAATTAACATGAAATAGAAATACTTTTGACATGTAATAATGTGCTATTATCAAATTATTTCCTAAGAATACTTTTTCATGAGTTTATTTCTGACTCAAATTATGGTAAACATCTATGTAGCCCTTGTTACCTATGTAATTTTCACAAAAGGGATCTCTGAATATACATCGGTGCCTCTGTTCAATATGTGTAGCACTTCTTTCTATAACGTTATAATTAACTTTAATTTTGACTAATTTAGTATATAATAATTACACTTTAAATTTTATGTTTTAATTATTCATTCAGAGAAACAGTTCTCCATGTGCTGCCTTGGATTAAATTAAAAACATACAGCAAGCAAACAAGTTTATACCTTCAGAGGTATTTATAACTATTAGATTGGTGTATGCACCAACAAATCTGCCACACTTTTAAGTAATATGTACTATTTGCATATCTGATGAGTTTACATAAAACAGCCAAAGGATAAATTGGAGTGAAGCTATAATAGACTTAAAACATAATGCGGGGTTAAAAAAAAAAAAAAAAGTCTTTGAGCCAATTCCAACTCGTAGCAACCCTATAGGACAGTGTAGAGCTGCCCCATTGAGTTTCCAAGGAGTGGCTGGTGGATTTGAACCGCTGACCTTTTTGGGTAGCAGCTGAGCTCTTAACCACTGTGCCACCAGGGCTCCAATGAAGGATTAGTTGTGCATGTTGAAGAAAGAAAGGAATCCTAGCGTCAATAAAAGAGTCTTATTTTTATATTTACTAAAGTAAAGCATTGCAATAAAGTTACTAAATTATTGACAATTAATTCAATTAAGCATACCATTTATTTGACATATCCTTATGTGTCGAGTTTCCTTGAATCTCTGGATTGCTTTATGTTTGCTGTATCATTGTGTGTATCCTGTTTATTCCCAGGTGGCTTTCCACTGGGTTCCATTTCCAATGAACATGGAAATCATACCAATCAGCTTTAGGAAAAAAAAAAAAGGAAAAAACAACCAAAATTCCGAAGCCTTATTTTGTAAGAATATATAAGAAATTCTTAGGACTGTGAAACTATTTTGAAAGCAAGTCTATGACACACACACACACACACACAAGCGATGATCCAAAGTAAAAATTTTTTTTGAAATATTACTTATAAATTATGCAGAGATAATTAGAATGATATTCAAGAAAAAAAAATCATAACACCAGCCATGGAAAATGACAAGAGTAACATCAGAAATAATGTAATTAATAACTCCTAATAATTTAGGGAAAAAAAAACTACTGAATTTAATTAATTAGCATAAGTTATAACATTGAATGAAAGTCAATGTATTTTAGAGGAGATTTATTCTCAGCTTAAAAGAATATTAACTCTAGAAGATCTTTTACCTGTCCAGACTTTATGAAATCCAAGAAATAATCTAAATAAATTATCAAAATTTGCATCTTTCTTGAATTTTAAAAACAATGACAATTTTGACATAGATTTTAATTGCCAATGTTATAAAAGTATCAAGCAAGGCTCAAACAAAAAGGCATTATCACAAGAGGACTCTTAACACCAATTAGGAAAAAAACAAACTAAAAATAACTCCTACTGTACATCCTCTGAGGTTTATTAAATAAATATTTGAGTTAAGGAAGGAGAAGAAATCAGCGTGGCACAAGCCTTTTTTGATTGCTTGCTACCTAAAATTCAGCAGTTGGCACCTGCTAGTGGCTCTGGGGAAGAAAAGGCCCAGCAACTTGCTTTCATAAAGCTTTGTTGTGTTGTTATTGTTAGGTGCTGGCCAGTTGGTTCCAACTAATAGCAACCTTATGTATAGTAAAAAATCCTGCTCCATCCTCACTATCATTGCTATGTTTGAGCCCATTTTTGCAACCATGAGTTTATCTTGCCGAGGGTCTTCTTTTTTGCTGACCTACCTTACCAATCATGATGTCTTTTTCCAGGGACTGTTCCCTCCTGATAACATGTCCAAAGTACATGAGATGAAGTATTGCTATCTTTGTTTCTAAGGAGCATTCAGGCTGTACTTCTTCCAAGACAGATTTGTTTGTTCTTCGGGCAGTCCGTGGTATATTCGATATTCTTCACCAACACCGTAATTCAAGGACATCAATTCTTTTTGGTCTTCCTATTTACAATCCAGCCAAGAAAATTCTATGGGACAGTTCTACTCTGTCACACATGAAGTCTCCATAAATTGGAGGCCAACTCGAAGGCAGCTAACAACAACAAAAAGAAGGAAGAAGAGAATTACGAAATCCAGAATTTTTAGGGTTAAAATGTCCTCCTGGGTCTTATACTAGCATCATTACCCAAAGGGATTTTACTAATGTCAAGAGTCACAAAGGAGAAAGAGAAAAAGACCACGGATAGTGGATTTAATATAGGGTTATATGTCTATATCTGTAGTCAAATTCTTAAATACGTAAATATATGCATGAATATTATCTAATATCTTGGTTTATTACTTTATTCCAAAGTCTCAGATATGTTTGCTTATATCCAAACTTGTTCAGTTATAATGTAAACTCATATATCTTCAAAGAAACAGTCTTGGTCAACCCCTTAAGTTTAGACCTTGTATGTCAAATTTTTATCTTTTCAGAATTTTTTGAAAGCCCTATCACCCTGTCCTGGGCTTCAAGCAAGTGTGGAGGGGACAGTTTAAGTCAAGAGACAAGCTCATTAAAGAAAGAAATGTTGGAGAAAAGCAGACAACCAAGGACCATATCTTGGGGAACGCACAAAGTTAAAAGATGCAAGGAGTGAAGAAAATATTAAATGAAAGAGTTAGAAAATGATATAGATATGGTAAGGAAAGGAAAGCCTGGTGGTGTAGTGTTTTTTTTTTTTTTTTTTTTTATGGTAAGGAATTAGGATTATCTCTTCTAGTGACGGAATGAAGGTCAACAAAACTAGTGAATGATACTCTCAAAGAATTGAAAGGGTTATCTAAGAGAGAACGATGCCTCGAATAAAAAATAAGAATAAAAGAAGCTCTTTTTTTTTTTTTTTTTTTTTTAGGATGATGGGCTATATCAATAGAACTTAAAGAGTCGGGGCCACAAAGAATGTTATGGAAGTTAATGACAAGGTGAGATATAATTAAGATATAAGGAATTAAACAATTTCAAGTGGCTGCCCTACAGTTTTTATACTAAAGTCTATAGGAATAAGATTGAACGTGAACTTTGGAGAAAATTCAAGGAGATGTAAATAAGATAACCAACTTTGTTTATTTTTCTTAGTCCTCTGCCTTATTATAAATATACTTTGCAGGCTTATCTTTCCAGATAATAAACTAATTCCTTGACTTTCATATTTGAACATATGTCTGGGAAAATAAAATTGTCCCTAAAAAAGCTTTTATGATAACTAATTGACAAAATATGAAATAAAAATAAAAAAATGTCTACTTTTTAAAATTATTATTATTCCTTTGATGGGGAGAAAGAGAAAAAAAAACCACACACACAAGAATGTTTTGACGAACAAATTATTTTACTGTTCAAAGGGGAATTGTTTAGGAAACCGAATCCATTAGCATCTGATGCTTGAGCTTTCCTTTCAAAGTGAAATTAAGCCGAGTACCATATCCGCCCTCCTTCTGGCTTCTTTAAATAAATACATTCAAATGGTGTATTGTGTGAGGAGCCTTAAAGCTTTAATGATTCCAGGGCAAATGAAGGAATAAGGCTGATATGTAATTGAGAGAAAAGAGCGGAGGGAGCACAGGCAGCCCCATGATACAAAAACTTTTATACTTCATGACTACAGAGAGCTTACTTCATTTGTTAACTTCCTTGCATTTTTGTAACACATAAAAGACCATATTGACTTCCAATTCTAAAGGCACTTTGACTTGGATGTTTATGTTGTTTCAGCAGGAAGTTATACTTCCTTATCGTGGAGTCAGTCCTCAGGGATTGCTTCCTCCATCCTCAGACTATAAAACCAAAGGCCGATTCAATGATCAGCGTCCATTCCTCCGAGACCTGTGTTCCGTTTTATTGCCTCATTCCTGTTTCTTTCGGACCTCTTGCTTATTATTCCCATGGTTTAATTAAGACACTTACCACTCGGCATCGAGTCTCCCTCTGTATCCCATCTACTGTCTTACTTTTAGAGAACTTACATATTTCTGTAAAAACTCTGGTTTCAAAACCTCGTTGATCCTCCAGCCACTCTAGAAGCTTCTTTAAACATGCTGAGTCCTTGACTCTTTGCTCAAAACATCTAAACAAAAATAATGTCAGGCATCATTAATGCTGTATCCAACCAGTTACTGAATTCTGTAGTTTTTATCCACTAATCTACTAAAAATCTCTCTTAAATGTTCAATCTAGAGCAAATCTTTAGATTAGGTCTTCATTGTCTTGAACTGATGCAAGATAATCCTTCATTAATCGGTTTCTTTAATCAAATGTTTTATCTAGGCATATGGTAAGAAGTTATTGACTTAACAGGCCTGTGATGACTGAATCCTATCCGGTGGTGGAGAAAAATCACTGTCAACAGGGCATAAAATGAATAATTCTCAACAGGCTTTGGAACTATTAGAACACTTACTAACCACTCTACAAGTTAGATGAAGGATGATAATTATGTAGAATGAGATTGAAAAGGGAAGAATGAAACTAAACTGATCTCTACAGGGTTTTCAATGGCTTATTTTTCAGAAGTACATCACCAGGCCATTCTTCCAAGTCACCTCTGTGTGGAATTGGACCTCCAACTTTTTTGTTAGTAGCTGAGTGGGTTAACCATTTGCACCACCCAGGGATCCCCAAAGTATGAAGAACATTCCATAAAAGAAAGCAATCAGAAGCACACATACCCCCCACAAAAGAAAGTCTTTGGAAAATCAAAATCAAAATAGCAAAAATAAACTCAATGGAGTTTGGGAAGATAAAATTGAAAAAAGACAAAATAGAGAGCAAAATGAAGATGGAAAATATGACAAAAGATTTTTTAAAAAATTGCTCAAGGAGATCCAAAATCAGAGTAATTTCAGTAAGAGTATGAGGAAAAACAGAGGGAGAGAAAAGTGAGTTAGATCATTTCAGCACCTTTGGACACGCATCTACAAATTGAAAATGGCTCCCAAGTGCTCTGCGTCATGATGGAGTGTGCCTTTTTTGCCCTAGGAAAAATAAGGAAGCCAGTGTGTCTTGAATAGCATGTGCAAGGAAGAGCCTGTTAGGAGATAAATACAGAAAGGGGGTTTTTCTAGAGTGAGATCACAAAATACGTATTTCTTTTTTTAGTAGAGAAATGGTAGGGTCTGATATTTTAATGAGATCTATCGGTGTAGTTGTTTGCTGAGAAGAAACTGAAGAGGAAGAAAAGGCAGACACTGGTAGATCTATTAGCAGCATTTGTAATAATAAAGATGACAGAAGATGATGGCTTTAGATATCGTGGCAAAAATAAAGGTGACAATAGTGGTTAAATTTTGCATTTTGGACATACTTTTTTTTTGGAGGTAGTCAATATAATTTGCTGCTGACTTGAATAAAATGCAACTGTGTAGAATAAAACCAACCCAAAACTTTACCAGACATAGGATGAGAGGTTTTTTTTTTTTTGGAAGCGGGTGTTGGGAGATGCTTTTAAACATGGTTATCTTGAAATGTCATTAGACATCCAAGTGGAAGTGTTGAATAGGAAGTTAGAGGTAATAGTCTGGAATTCAGAGGAAGGATCCAGGCTGGATATATAAATTTGTAACCATGATATTTGATAACATTATAAGGTGATTGAGTATGGACAGAAGACAGTTCTGGGGATTACCAATATTTAGAGTTCAGAGGGATGAGGCAGAATCAGCAAAACAGACTGAGAGAAAGCAAAGACAATACACCAGTTATTTCCTGAAATCCAAGTAAAAAAAGGGTTTTAGGGCAAGATAAACTATGTCAATGTTGTTGATAATCAAGCTAGATGAAGAAAGGAGACTGATTTTATTAACGACTTTGCAAGCAGGTTGAAAATTAAATCATGACTAAAAAGGGTTCAAGATCGAGTGGGAGGAGTTTAATTGAGGATAGCAAGTCTAGGTAGAACTTTGTAGAGCTTTGCCTTAAAGGTGGGGTTGGGGGAGTTTAGGAGAAGCAGACAAATGGAATGCAGACAGAAGTTAAATTATAAGAGTGGAATTTTTCTTTTTCAGAATGAAAGAAGTCACATTACATTTGTAGGATAATAATAATGATCCAGTAGAGTGCAGGAAAAGGAAGAAGTGTAGTAAATGCTTAGCATAAGCCAGAGGAAGTGTGGGCGGAGGGGAGCTCCATGGGAAAGACGAAGGACTGCCATTAGTTAGGAGCACAGATAATTCATCGGTATTTACAGGAGAGAAGTCACGGGATATGGCAGATATGTGGTGGATATGATAGATATAAAAGTTTGTCCAAGTTTTTTTTTTTTTTTTCTACTTACATAAATTTTCTCGGTAAAATAGTAAGCAAGGTCAGAGTGAGGATTGCGGAGGAGGTGTTGGAGGTTTGAAAAGAGAGATTTGAAATTGTGATCTTAGGGGAATGGAAAAGTAAATGGACCAAGTAAGTGTAAATGCGCTCTGGGTAGGATGCAGAGTAATAAAAGTATAAAGACTGGTAATCGATGTAACCCAATGTAGGATGTGATATTATCAGGCGAGTAGGTGGATGGAGAAGGTGCATGGGTGTGTGTAAAAAATGAAACAAAGCTTCTGTAATATAAGAGTTTTATTCAGATTCAGAAGCCCTGGTGGCACAGTGGTTAAGAGCTCGGTTACTAACCAAAGGGTTGACAGTTTGAATCCACCAGCTGCACCTTGGAAACTCCATGGGGTAGTTCTACTCTGTCCTGTAGGGCCGCTATGAGTCAGAATCAACTGCACAGCAACCCAAAGAAAACAAACCCGTTGCTGTGGAGTCGATTTGGACTCATAGAGACCCTATAGGACAGAGTAGAACTGCCTCATAGAGTTTCCAAGAAGCACCTGGTGGATTAGAACTGCTGACCTTTTGGTTAACAGCTGTAACACTTAACCACTACACCACCAGGATTTCCAACTGGACGGCAGTAGGTTTGTATTCAGATTCAAATATTTGCAAATACAAGGAGCTCCAAAATGGAAGTTCAAAATAGCCTTCCAAGGAGGGGGCAGAAGTGCACGTCTTTTATTAGATCTTTGTACAGGGTGGGGAAAGAGTACAGGTGCATTTGATTGGTTGACTTTCAACATGCTTTGTAAGACTCGTTCATCAGGAATTTCTATTGGCTGGGGTACTCAACCTTAGCCACAGTTTCCAGAGGTGGTTCCTTCTATTTCTGTTACCTTCTGGGTGAGCCCACCTCAGAATGTTGAAGAACAAGTTGTCTTAATCAAAAGTGTGCTCATGGGTCCTATATCCTAAGAAACGTAGAAGCAGAGGGCAAGGACAAAATGGAGTCTGACTGAGACCTGTGTCAGCCATTTTAGTCATTTCAAGCACCTCAGTTTTAGAGCGCTCTTTCATAGTGTGGGTGGAGGCAAGGAGAACAAAGAAAGCCAAGTAGAAAATATATATAGACACAAGCATATAATTTGTATAAAAGAGGTAAATATTAAAAAAAAAATTGGACAAAAGGGCAAAAGGGAGCTGCCTCTTAAGGGGGTTTACGTTTTATTCTTAAATTAGGTAAAATTAGTTAATTCTTTAAATTATATGAATAAATAACTGATTAAATTTTTTTTAAAAGGTTAAAGAAAAGGACTAGAATACGGGAGAAAAAAGTGCATTCTTATTTGTATATATGCATATCAGTGAGCTGTGTTTAGCTGTTCGTGTAATTAATACATGTGTTTATTGTTTACAATCGACTCGACGGCAACAGGTACAGGTCATGGCCTGCTTAATGCCAAAAAAGATTCGAGATATAAACAGAACTGCCAACTGTCTGTAATGAACCATCACCATAATTAACAAAGTGTAGCCATGTGTTTTTCACCACCCTTGTGTCCGTTTGTCTTACTGTGATGGCTTATGCGTTATTATGATGCTGAAAGCTATGTCACTGCTATTTCAAATACCAACAGTCACCTGTGATGGACAGGATTCAGACTAAGACAAACTAGGAAGAAATTTCTTGTGATCTACTGCTGAAAATTAGCTAATTAAAATGCTATGGAACAAAACAGAATATTATCTGATATAGTGCTAGAAAATGAGCTCCCTAGGTTGGAAGGCATTCAAAATACACAGTGTCCTCAACAAGTGACTTGAACATACCAAGGATCATGAAGATGGCACAGGACAGAGCAACGTCTGGTTCTGTTGTACATACGGTTGCCATGAGTTGGAGCTGACGTGACCAAAAATAACAACAGCTAACAAGACATACATTTCAGGGAAGAGCAATGTTAGCTAGACTAACCCACCTCGTTATTAAAACATAGTAGTAATCTTTATTTTTCAATAAAAGACATCTGGTATTTAGTGAGTCAAGTACTTAGAGCTGAAAAATAACAGTGGCAATTATGGAGAAAAAATACAGTTCTCTAACCTATAAATTATGAAAATAGAGTGCCACATTATTTTAATTAACCTGTCAAGGTCATATTTGCTATCATCTTTTAACATGAAGAAAACGTACATGAAGTTCTATGGGTTACCCTACTATGAAATCATTAATATCCATGCAATTAAAATAAAAATCAGTAAACTTTTCAGGAAATACTAATAGCTGGTCTAATGACCTTTGAAAGAACATAGATCTTCTGCACTTACGAATCTAGCTTCGGAGACAACTTCTGGTATCCAGATTTGGTTCAGCCCTAATCATTGTTTGCCAGTGTTTGTACAGACCTAGGTTTTTGGGACCAATCACCTCATACTTAGAACTGTGGAGAAGGTACCGGAGTTTTTCTCATGCACCTCTCCTAGACCTTGGTGACGGGTAGATTGCTAAACAGTGACAAACTACAATTTTCTTTACTGTGCCAGCATTCTGAGCATATGAAAAAAGAGCCGAATCAATCTCCATAACATTCGCTGTGGCTCATTATATACCCAGAGCCTAGTCATAATTTCAAACCAAGAACAAGGTCCTCCTGCATGTGACATCCAATGAGCCATGAAAGGAACTGAGTACATCACTGCCCTGGAGAGATTCCAGCAGCTTCTCCACGTGGGATGAGTATATAACAGATGGGACCAGGGTGACTGATTTAATTAGAATATTTTAATAGCAGAATGGCGAACATTGTACGGCTCTATCAGTTAGGAGGCATGCCATTAAATTCCACAAAGTAATTGTTTCTTTGGGAGGCTATGTCAAATAAAATGCATCCACATGTAATATATATATTTAATTTGAAGGGAATTTCAGATGATGATTATGAAAATGGAGTCATTATGTAACATATGATGGAACATCCAAATCTTTATGTGAAATGAACTTTTAAAGCTCCTCAAATATTTATCTTGCCTTATTAATTCAAGTTTCCTGCTGCTTTAAACCCCTTTTGACCTAGTCACTGTTGTCCTCCAGCCTCCAGAATGGTACATTAGAAAAGGAAGTGGCTTTTTCAGTCTGTTCAGAAAATACACATTTTTGAGACACAAAAGTCAGTTTATAAAATATACAGCATTTATCTAGAGTTAGGGAACTCTCTAAAGGGAATAGTAATACAAAAATATAATTCTTCAAGGAAGATAGCACCCTACACTGTGTCTTTGAATGAATTTTACCACCTCAGAAAGAAAAATATCTTTCAATTATTATGATTTAAGTGTAAAATATTCAAAGGTTTGTATTGAAAACTTTGCCATTAGCCTGAAATTTATACTCCCAGCACTAAGGCTCAGTATCTCCAAAAAAAAAGAAATTCTATCAGCTAATCCTGGTAGATACTATATTATACATTACCCTTCCAATAGTATCTTTCATTCTAATTTGAACAAATCCTCCATATTTTATAATAGAGCAAGCCTTCTTTTGATAATGAAAGATCGACATACTCCAAAGCTTAGCAACATGGTACTTAATGGAAATTGAATTAATGCGATAATAGAATTTATGTCAATTAGCCTTAGTAGAATTTCTTGTTCAGTTTCTATTCAAGTAGCAATGAGAAAAATACGCCCTTTTACCGAAGGGAACTAAATCTTATTCACGTATACTTGATAGTTTTTTTTTTTCATTTTATGCAGAAGTCAAATAATCAACTAGGTTTAAGGGGAAGATAAAAGGAGATCTCTCTCTATATTTATATGTATCTCTGTATTATATCTATAGAGAAGCTTTTTTTGATAAAAATAATGGTGAATCCTTTTCCTTGTAATAAGGTTTTATGCTTTATTTTCTTTAAAGAATGTGTTTAATTTATGCATTTTCTTTTTAATGACTTGTTATGTACTTGTGTTAGTGGTATCATTTTATCATTTAAGATATAATGGTATTAACTATCTTAGTTTAAGATATCAACACATCCCCAAAGGGAGTAAGAATAAAACAATTAAAGAGCAAACTTCTGGACTGCAACAGCCAGGAATGATATTTGCTGCCAGAATCCAAAAACCACCAGAGAGGTGAAGATGCTGTTTTCGTTGTTGGTTGCTGTGAAGTTGGCTCCAACTCATGGTGACATTGGGTATAACAGAAAGAAACATTTCCTGGCCCTGCGCTATCTTCCCAATTATTGGTGTGTCTGTGCCCATTGTTGCAGCCGTTGTACCAGTCCATGTCATGAAGGGTGCATTGACCTTCCACTTTACCAAACATGATGTCCTTTTCTTCTGAAAAGATGTTGTAGGGGCACACGATCAGGCTGTACTAACCCGGCAATCATTTCTTTCAGGCTCAAAAACCTATAAAATTTCCCTTGCTGCTGCAGTGCAAAGCAAAGTCCTCATAAGGAGACAAAACTCACTGAGCTACATAGATGAAAGACTTCTCAGTTTTAAAGCAACTGGCAGCCATGCCAAGAATTCCTTGTGAAGCCTATCAAAGGAAAATGTTCTTGATTATGTTATTACGTTGTATGGCACCACATAGTAGCTAGTAGTGATAGGCTGCCCAGATATCCGTAACCGATAAAGACACTGTCTTAGTTACCTGTTGCGTTGTTGTTAGGTGCCGTTGAGTCGGTTCCAACTCATAGCGACCCGATGTACAACAGAAGGAAACACTGCCCTGTCTTGCGCCATCCTTAGAATTGTTGTTATGCTTGAGCCCATTGTTGCAGCTACTGTGTCAATTCACCGCGTTGAGGGTCTTCCTCTTTTCCGCTGACCCTGCATTTTACCAAGCATGATGTTCTTATTCAGGGACTGATCCTTCCTGACAACATGTCCAAAGTATATAAGACACAGTTTTGCCATCCTGGCTTCTAAGGAGCATTCTGGTTGTGCTTCTGCCAGGACAGATTTGTTTGTTCTTTTGGCAGTCCATGGTATATCCAATATTCTTCACCAACACTGCAATTCAAAGGCGTCAATTCTTCTTCAGTCTTCCTTATTCATGGTCCAGCTTTCATGTGCATCTGATGTGATTGAAAACACCACAGCTTGGGTCAGGCACACCTTAGTCTTTCAGGTGACATCTTTGCTTTTCAACACTTTAAAGAGGTCCTTTGCAGCAGATTTGCCCAACGCAATGCGTCTTAGTTACCTAGTAGGACTATAATACAAATACCACAAGTAAGTAGCCTTAAAGAACAGAAACTTATTTTCTCACAGTTGTAAAAGCTAAAAGTCCAAGTCAGGGTCTCAGCTGTGTTGATGCCCTCCTTGTTGATAGCCCCAGTCTTTCTTTGGTTCCTTGTCATTTGCAGACTATTTTCACATGGTGTCAGCCTTACCCTGTGTGTGCCTCTGTGCCATTCAGCTCTCTCTATCCCTCTTTTTAATAACTCAGAAGTGATTAAATTTAGAACCCACTCAACTCAGATATGACCTAATTAACATAACAAAGAAAGCCCTATTTCCACACAGGATCCTATTTAAAGGGATAATAACAGTTAACCTGGAGTTGATTCCAACCCACAGCAATCCCGTGTGTGTCAGAGCAGGACTGTGCTCTGTAAAGCTTTCAATGGTGGATTTTTTTTCAGGAGTAGATTGCCAGGCCTTTCTTCCAAGGTGCCTCTGGTTGAACTCCAACCTCTAATCTTTCATTTAGCAGCTGAGCACGTTAGCGATTTGCACCACCCACAGGTTCCGTTTACAGGGTTTCAATACATATTTTGGGGTGACACAATTTAATCCATAATCGGTACTAATCTCTTTTGAATATTAAATAGTGGCAGACAGAATAAATTCGAAATCCTCTGCAATTTGTATTAATATTGATCTTTCCAAAGCTAATAGTTTTAAAAAGCTAAGGACATCAAAGACAAGGACAACATAGATGCCAGAGGTAACACCAAACCAGGTTGAGGTGAGCAGAGACTATGGATACCAAGTGGACATGATCAGAGATGGATTGCCCAATAAGCAAGGTAAGGATATGTTTAGGGCATCAACAAAACAGGGCTACCAGTTGTCCAAAGCAAAGACCCATACATGTCAAGGACACAACAAGACAGTAAACAAGGAAAGGTGAGTGCCACAGTGGATGGGAACTGGCAGAGAGCTAAATGAATTTGATACCAGCTTCGGTGTGTAAGAAGGTGCTGGCAGGAAATAAAGTTCACACAAGGTCAGGAAGGCGCCCATGCACAAGGTTGTTTAAGCACTGAGGCTCCAACCGCTTCAACACCTTCGTTGACTTCTGTCTCCTACATTCCCCTCTCATGTAACTGTAACTCCTTTTGTTGGCAGGTCTCTGGGGAGTACATTATTTCTTTCAAATAAATAAGAGGTGGGAGTGGGTTGTTGAGTTTAACTCTTGCTACATTCACCCACTAAAAATTTTATAATCCAATTTACCTCGTTCCACTAAAATGGCATATGCCACTTTTTCACTCAATCCCTAATATTATAGTTGCATTTAAAAAGAAGTGGATAGACACACACACATACATGTGCAGTATATATGTGTATATAATACACATATCTCGTTCAAATGCATGAGTAAACAGAGGAGGGGGCACCACAGATTATCACAGATTACCAGTGTTTAGGGCCCTCACATGCCTTAATCCAGCCGTGGACCTGATAAACTAAGAATATCGCCAGTTTTCAAGTAAGAAGGATTGAAGGTTGATCAGAATCTCTTAATATGTTACCTGTGTTTTGATGTGTAAATATTTTTGATTCATTTAAACATTTAACAAACTTTAAATTCTAATATCGTAATGTTAGGCATTACAATGAAAGTGTTAATTTTTAAAAATAAAATTCTGGTTTAAAAAACCCTTTCCAGTATTATGAAAGCACACAATAGAAAATTGTAGTCCAACCACTTGGTGCCAACAGTGAACAGAAAATACAGTCGGCACCTTTAAAGCATGCTACCTAATGCTATAGGGTCTCTATGAGTCAGAATCAAGTCCACGACAACAGGTTACCTAATGCACACTCACCCCAGTACAAGTGTGTTCTACCTTACACCTGGGGGATATTAGAGAGCCTCTCTTCGCTTTTCATTTTCTCCCATCATTCGGTTATTTCCTAACCACTGAAAGTTTTACTCCTTTAGATACAAATGTAGGGGTCCAGGATCTGAATATTACAGTATAAAAAGCCTTGTCTTTTTTTTTTTCCCTCATTACAAATTTAACGATTCAGAGTAAAGTTTATAAGGCATGCCAAAGAGAGAAGAACAATTGGATTATTTCTTCATGTCCTACTTAGGACTGATTCTGGGCTAATACAATAATAAGCCATTAAAAAGAAATATGTTAGTGTGAAAGTCATCTTGCCATTTTCTCTACAAAATATGACAAAGCAGTTATTTGTATTGACAATAACTAAAATAGAGCCAGACTTTTGAGGCCCCCTGTAAATGTTTATTGAATTAGTGAAGAGATTAAGCCAACCAAACATTCTGTTCCTATGTGAAAATAATGCTAATATCAGATTACCTATAAAACCAAAGCTTCAGGCGACAATTATTGAGGAAAACATATGAGTTGCATCCTGATATATCTTGCTTCTCCTTCAGCAGCCGAGAGAGCCAATGAGTTTCATTTTTACCTGTTCTGTGTAGAAAATTAACTGTAATGTATTAAAATTAAACCTGTCATAAACTCAACAACACATTTAAGCAATTTAATATAAAAAAAAAAAGTCTGTGGGCCTAATACCTAATATGTGCAGTGTTTTTTTTTTTTTTTTTAAATATGTAAACCCTGCCTTTTAACTATACACTCTACTTGGGAGACAAGATGTAAAAAGCAAAGATAACTACATTAAAAAAAAGTGGTAACAAAATAATTAATATCCAAATGAGAGGCTATGTCTAATTAATCTAATTAATGTTAAGAATTTAGAAAAATAAGAGATTATAGTGACCTGCAGTTCTATTCAAAGGCTCCAAAGAGAACAAGATCTTGAGTAGATTATATTTAGCTACTGAGTTATTTAGCTAATTATATATTTGTAACATATGTTATAATTACCAAGTGATATCTTATTGGGTCTATTTTGATACTGAAGAACTTCAGAACTATAGTCTAAGAAGCTGTCCACTGTAAGTTCTAACAGAACAGTTAGAATAAACAGTGGCCTCTTTATTATGACAAGAATGTGGGCAGTTCAAATCCCATACAGTTAGGCTGTATAAATGCAGCCTTCTGTTTCCTTTCATGCTTTGGAAATATCAAACAAGCATGATACATATATACATTTTTTTTTCATTTAAATGAAACTTCATATATACATTTCATTTAAATGACCAGAAGTTCCTAAAAGGAAATATGAATATAAAGGCCATGCTCCAAAAGCCACAAAATTTTATGATTCTATGTGTTTTATAATTTTTATATTAAAACCCATTCAATCACTTACTAAGAGTTTAAAAAATGTGTGATGGCTACTGGATGCTTTGTAACACAGCATAAAAGATAGTTTCACATTGTGGCCATGATATTGAGATTTTTGTCCCTAATGGAAAAAAAAAATTCTGTGTAACCTATTCAGTACAGCTAGAATAAAATCAGTGCTCAGTTCAGATAAGTTTTTTTGTTTGCTTAGATTGAATATATATGTCGATGGATAAACCAAATTTAAAGGATCCTTGATGGTGCAGTGGTTAAGAGGATCAGGTGCTAACCAAAATGTCGACAGTTCAAATCCACCAACCACTCCTTGGAAACCAGTTCTACCCTGTCCTATAGGGTCACTATGAGTTGGAATCGACTCAGCGGCCATGGGTTTGGTTTCTTCTGTTTTCCATTCTGAAAATCCTGTGAGGAAACCCAAACTTGATGGAAATTTAGCCAATAGTAGTATCAGTGCCAAAAGCATCCCAAAAATTCATTTTTCAGGAATAATATTTTTAATTCAACAATGAGCATATGTCGTTGAAACCAAACCATTAAAACATAGGAGCAATAATTTCATATAGCTGTCAGTGTGTGGAAATAGTATAATTAACAAAATTGCAAATAATCAACCGGTAAAGCCGTAAAAGCCATCAGCAAGATACAACAGGGTAGGCATGAAGGACAATTACAATATTTCAGCAGTCACCATGAAATGAAAGCTTTTAGATTTTTTTTGACATTTATTTAGATTACTGGAAATAATAGTTATAATAATAACTAATAGCTAATATGTTCGGAGGGATTACTATATGCCAAGTTCTTAACACTTTACGCACATTTTTCTGTGGTGATTATTTCCACTAACTTTATGATGTAATGTTTTGTACCCCCAGTTCTTAGAAAATTTAAATGCAGAGAAGCTGGTCAATTGTTCAGGGTCCCAAGATTAGAAAGTAAAAAAAACAAGGCAGTTGATGCTGAATATGTGATGTTTTAGTTTGCAAACACACACATACACGCACACACACAACTATGCATATTGCTAAACTATCCCACTTCAAAAGTCTGTTCTCTATATCTAGAAAGAGGATTACCAGAAAAGATCAGATACAGAACATTAAAAAGTAATTGATATTCCAATGCTAATGTGATGAACGGTGCATTTTATGAAAACTGAAATATCAAATCATTTGGGAAGTTTTAAACATGAGCTGTTAATTTTTTTAGATACTCCTAATATTTCATAACATTTTTATGTAAATGGCAAAGACATTATTGGAAAGAATACACGCCTTAAACTCCCTTCTACGGCTGCTTTTGAAGGTACAGGATTGGAGTTCATCACGAGAACTGTATTTCCACAGATGGCAAATTCAAAAGCCATTTCTGTTTGCTGTAATACTGTGGCACATATATTAGGCAGAGGAGGAAAAAAGAGTAGTGTAAAAATTGTACGAGCATACATAGATGGTATATTAGTTTCCTATTGCCACTGTGACAAAGTACCAAACTTGGTGGCTTCAAACAGCATGTTCTCTTACAGTTCCAGAGGTCACAAATCCTAAAATCAAAGTGTCAGCAGGGTTGTAATCCTCAAGCATCTAGGGGAGGGTATGTTCTGTTGCATTTTCCAGCTTCTAGAAGCCACCTATGTTGTTTGTCCCTCAGCCCCTTCCTCTGTTTTCAAAGGCAACAGCATTGCATCTCTGATTCTCTCTCTCCCTGTCTTCTGCTTTGGTTGTCACATCTCCTTCTATGACTCTCACTCTCTGGCCTCCCTCTTTTAAATGGCCGCTTGTGACTACCTGGTGCCCATTTGAACAATCTAGAATAACCCCTTCCCCCATCTCAAGTTCTTAATTTAATCACATATACAAAGTCAGTTTTGCCATGTAAGACACCATATTCACAATCTCCAGGCAGTAGGCATGGATATCTTTGTGGGCCTTTGTTCTGTCTACCACACATCAATAGGCAGATAATGTCAAAAACCAAACCCATTGACCTCTAGTCAATTCCCACTCGTAGCAACTCTGTAGGACACAGTAGATCTGCCCCGTATGGCTTCCAAGGAGTGGCTGGTGGATTCGAATTGCTGATCTTTTGGTTAGCAGCCAAATGCTTAACCACTGTGCCAACAGGGCTCCAAGACATGCAAATTAGCCTAGATCTTCATTTCCTGCAAATATTTTCTTTAATTTCTAAACTCACTGAGTTTTAGCCCTCGGCCTAGTACCTCTCTTGGTGAATCACTCTTTTTCCCTCGCCTTACCACTTAAGATCTCGTTCTGAATGTTGACTTTTAATAACAGCTTTAACCACTGAGAAACTATTTAAAAAATTGGAATGTCCAATTAGTTTGACAGTTCACTATTGTCAAACTCTTTTAAATATACGGGACCAGAGTTCCAACTGCTGTGCTCTGAAATGGACCACAGATTTTTTACAGGTGAGCTAAGATGAGGATTATAGCCACACAGGACATGGGCTATGAGGGTAACCTCCCCTGCCCCTCTGTGATGGCACCAGGTGCCTAGTCTGTTCACAGCAGCATACTGACCAAACCTTAACATTGACTATGTGTTCTTTGGCTAGAAAAATATTGGAAAACACTCACTAAAGTTATGAATCTAATCCCAGTATACCACTGCTTCACATTATTTAAGGTTCTCTGCTTCATATTTTAAAATATATCATCCATATAGCCTAACATGGCATAAATCGTCTTTCATGATCTGTCTTCTTCCTGAATGTTCTACTCATCTTTCTTCCACACTCTTATATTCTGTCCTTCAGCATTTCTGGCATCGACTCAACGGCAGTGGGTTAGCATTTCTGGTGTAAACAATTTAGAAAAAAAAAGTTAGTAGCTTTTATTCTCTAAAAATATGGCAAGCATTTTGTAGCATAATGTTCAAAGTACCTTCAATAGCAAGCAATGTTTTGAAAATAACAACTGCAATTTTATACATACAGAGCAGGCATCTCTAGTTCACACATGTTTGCATGTGGATTCAGTGGTCCCTGCGTGCTGTATAGAAACATTGTGTTATCTTACTTAATCCTCATAACAAATGTATAATGAACCAGAACTCAGAAGGGTTAGGCAACTTTCCTAAACATATTTTATTGAATAGTATTGAAATGGGTATTGGAACTAATATTTAACATCAAAACTAATTATCCTTCCATTACAGTGGAAAGATCATTTAACCTAAAAGATCATTTAACCTAACCCAATTATTTTACATGAGAAAAAACTGTGGGTCAGAATGTTTAAGTAACTTACTCTTTATTTATAATGTGTAGTTGGCATAGATAGATTTACACAGATATTAACCAAAGAAGAAATTTCACTTGAAGGACCAGTAGAGAAAGAACAAATGATTAAACAAAGATGGTACCTGGATCACCTAATATGTCTATAAAGTGTCTTCAGTTGTGTTTCCTCTAATCACATATGGAAGTACCCTAGTTTAAAATGACAATTTCCAAAAAAACTGTTTTGAAATTAATGTGCATAGCCTTCCATCTCTCATAACTGGACCAGTCCTTTGGTTACTGGTGGCTTATTGGTGGACACAGGTAGGTTTTATTTTGTCGTGATTTTGTTTTGGGGCTTCAGCTCCAATTTTATAATAAATGACAATTCTTGACATTAGTAGGCAACAAAAAGGAATTAATTGCACAGGTAGAGTAAAGCCGTAGCCACTGATCCCAAAGGGGTCTGTGAATAGAATTTTTGGGTTTTATGAAATTAGATGAGAAAAAAAAATACTTCTTTAACTGTACCTGAAATTTAGTATTTTCATCAATGTTAACTTTAGGCATTAAACTACAGTAGTATTAGCAGTTTCAGATGACATTGTCATCAATAGAAGTCATATATATTCTCATTATTCTCAAGTTATAGCAGTGTATACGGTGTACACTCACCACTATAAAATGATAAGGAATATTAGATGTTAATATGTTAACTCCATTTCAATAAGATTGTTTTCCTTTGAAATACTATGTATATAATTTAATGTGTTCAAATACATTGTAAATTCACGAACTTTACAAGCTAATCTAAGGGATCCATGTCTCAAAATCAAAATGTGTTAGAAACGCTCTATACATGTTTCTGTCCAACTCCTGTTCCTAGTAGTGAACAGGAAGTATGATCATTGACCTTACTTTGCGCCAATTCACTTGTACAACTTCACCAAAGGCCCAGATTCTTTACATATTAGCGCAGTTACTGGTTTTCTGCTCTGAAATATCTCAAATCTCCCACGCAGTTTCCCCTCATTGGTAGCAGCTTAAGAAACACTGGTGCTGTAGAAATGAAGCGCAAAGTCGCAGAATGGGAGTGGAGATGAGGCCTCAGGGAAGGAAGGATTCAAAATTAGGGAACAAGAAACGCAGGAGAGAGCATGTGGGTACCTTTGGTCTTCCTGTTCGGACATTTGTTATTTACATTTCTCTGTGTTATACATGTTCAGTCTTTGAATCCTTGGAATATTCAAATTATTTTTCTTCTCTGTGGATCTGCATTTACATAAATTAAAAGTTCACTCAAGACTTGCTCTTAGACATAAGTTTTAAAGGCCTGTTTGGAACTCAAATTCAAGAATTTGATTATTTGTTGATGTTTTGTTTTCCCTACCCAGGGGCAATAGGTTCAGTATTATTATAATGGTGGGAGAACCTCTTGGTAAAAGGAAGTAAGGAAAAGAAAAATCTATTGGATACTATTTCAAAATACTATCTTCCTACATTTGCCTATGACATATGGGGCAATTATATACTCAGGTGAACAGAAAAACTATAAACTATGTTGACCGTTATACTTTGAATTACATTTGGTAATGAATAAATACACTTCCTAATGTAAATATGACTGATATTGATTATTGGCAATCCATCTTAAAATATATTAATCTAATTCTATGATTAGAAAAATTCATAATATTTTTTAATTGTTTAAAAGGAAATCAAATAATCTATAATTTTTTAAAATATTCAGGCTATATCAGATTCCAGGAAATCCCAATTCATTATTTATATTGATTTACAGCATTCAAATTTATAATAGCAACTCAATCTAAACCAGATATATTTAATAACTTTTGATTTTTTTGCCTTGCGTCATCTCTTTATGATCTAATTTGATATAACTTGTATTTGTTGTTACTGTATGTCATGACATTTTCTGAATATATGAAAATGTTATCATGCTCAAATTCAACCAAGAGTAGATCTAATACATGCCTTGTCAACTAGATGATTTATATTAAAAAGTAAATGTTAATTAGCTGTCAATTACTCTCAGTAGAAAATTATGAGACATATCCTAGATTTTTTGATTGATCCTTTGGCTTTTCCAAATTCTTGTGAAATAAAATTAGGTGAAATTCACTCTATTTTGTTTTGATTGTGATAAATTTTGCTTAAGTAGGTTATTACAGAAATAGCAGATAGTTATAAGGGTAAACATGCAGACTGTTTTGCCACCTAACTGCTCTGAGGCATTTCTAGAAAAATTTTATCTCAACAAAGAAAATATACACTCAAAACTAATCTATTAATATAAAGTAACATATAATAATTAAAGGAGACTGAAGAAAGCCCTGAAAAATTCTGGGAAAATAAGTGGATGAGTTATCTTGTTGGACTTTCAATTAGACTGTGAATATTCTTTGGAAGAGCTCCCACACGGAGAAAAAAGAAGAGAGAGCAGAGATGGTAACATAAATTTTAAAAACAAAAGCACTTGATTAGTAATTGAAGGAAGGAAGAGGGCCCAGTGCCAACTGAATTTTCAAAAATAACAGTTCTCTAAATAGTGTTTTTGGAACCTGGTAGTGCTGGCATGCTAACCAAAAGGTCAGTGGTTCAAACTCACCAGTGACTCCATGGGAGAGTGATAAAGCAGTTGGCTTCCATAAGGATGAGAGCCTTGGAAACCTTTTGGGGCAGTTCTGTCCTTCAGGGTCACTATGAGTCAAAATCGACTCAACAGCAGCGGGTTTGTAAATATTGCTTTCAGATCCCTGGGCTCCCCTTGACATGGGATCTGTGAGGTCAAAACTATTTTCATAATAATGTTAAGGTGTTATTTGCCTTTCTCAGCATGTTAACATTTCCGCTAATGGTACAAAAGTAACATGACTAGAACTGTGTGTCTTAGATGAAATCACTGCAGTGGCACCAAACCACTCATAGTCATTGCAATTTTCAGAGTCAGGAATTTTTAAGACAAAAAACTAAGCCAAACCAAACGATATCACTTAAGAATACCCTGAATAAAGCAGTAAAATTTTTAATTTAATTTTTTTTTTTTTTTTTTTACATCTCATACTCTCAAGGATACTGTATTTTAACACTTTCTGTCCTGAAATGGGAAGCACCGCCAATAGCTACTCTGCCATAGCACAGTGTGATGATTGTCTCAGGGAAAAAAAAAAAAAAAAGCACTGTGTAAATTGCCTGAGTTGTGAGCTGAGCCAGCTGTTTTTTTTCCTTTTTTTTTTTTTTTTCATGAAACACCATTTTTAATTGAAAGAATGGCTGACAGGAAAACTATGGTTATACAGAGCTGAGTATTTGGTAATCATTTTCTTGATAATGAACAAATAAAGTGCCACCATTTCAAGAAAAATATCTGATGGTATTTGTTGCCAGTGATAAAATTTGAGCTTTGAAATGAAAAATATGAATTTGAAAAATTTGTATCCACCACTGAGATTGGCACTAGCTAATCCTTAAATACATTTCTCATACAATTAGTGGTAAAATTAATGAATGTGATTTTTAATACTGTGTAATATAATGTGTCAACGATCAAAAGATCTGTAGCACTCAGTAAAATACTTTCCAAATGATCAGAGTTCGGCGTTACAAAATTATGCCTGAATGAAAGACGCATTCAAAGATCAAGATAGAGACATGGATTTCAATGCAACATATTACGAAGAAATCAGTGGCACAGTTTCTGATTCCACATTTCAACTGCCATTTAAGAAATTACCACTTGTCAAGATTTGATGTAATATTAAAAAAGAAAATCCCCAAATACCTGAAACAGACTACTAAAATACTCATCCCTTTTTTACCTACACTTGCACGAGGGTGGGATTTCTTCATATACTTCAATCTAAACAACTTATTTCAACACAAAAATTTTAGAAGCTGAGATGGAAATTGAACTATTATGTATTAAATAAGAGATTAAAGAAATGTACAAAAAATTAAATCAATATTCCCCCAAATTTTTAGTTTTAGAAAATATAGTGATTTTTGTAAAAACATGCAAATGCTGCTTTAAAACATTTCATTAAAAAATCTATTTTTTAAATTCTCAGCTGTTAATCTTACAGGGTTCATTTTAAGTCAAGAAATCAAAAGACATACTCCACTGGGCAAATCTGTTTCAAAAGACCTCTTTAAAGTGTTAAAAAGCAAAGATGGCACCTTGAAGACTAAGGGACTCCTGACCCAAGCCAGGGTGTTCTCAATAGCTTCATGTGCGTTCAAAAGCTGGACAGTGAATAAGGAAAGCTGAGGAAGAATTGATGCCTTTGAATTGTGGTGTTGGCAAATAATTGAATATACCATGAACTGCCAAAAGAACGAACAAATCTGTCTTGAAAGAAGTACAAACAGAATGCTTCTCAGAAGAAAGAGTGGGGAGACTACGTGTCATATACCTTGAACATGTTATCAGGAGGGGCCAGTCCCTGGAGAAGGACATCATGCTTTGCAAAGCAGAGGGTCTGCAAAAAAGAGAACGACGCTCAATGAGATGGGTTGACACAGTGGCTGCAACAGTGGGCTCAAGCATAACAACAATTGTGAGCATGACGCAGGACCAGACAGTGTTCCGTTCTGCTATACAAAGGGTCTCTATCAGTTGGAACCGACTTCGTAGCACCTAACAACAGCTTTTAAGTGACAATTTGTTTTTTTCTTTTGCTGCTTTCAAGATTTTTACTATGGCTTTCAGCATTTTTACTATGATGAGTCTGTTTGTAGATCTCTTTGCATTTATCCTTCTTGGAGTTCATTGAATTTCCTGAATATATAGGCTATTGTTTTTAATAAGTTTGTTAAGTTCTCAGGCAGTAGTTTTTTGAAATTTTTTTCTCCTCCTTTCTCTCCTTCTTGTAGTCCCTTTTTGTATGTTGGTGAGCTGATTATTTTCTCACACTTCTCTGGGGCCTTGCTCATTTTCTTTTTTCTCTCTTCAGTTTATAATTTCTATCAATCTATCTTTAAGTTCACTAATTCTGTCTTCTTAAAGTTAAAAATCTAATGTTTAGCCCACTATTGAAGTTTTTACTTCGGTTATTATACTTTTCAAGTCCGGAATTTCCATCTGGTTCTTTAGTTTCCTACAATTTTTATCTCTTTATTGTTTTTTTTTTTTTTTGATGGGACTGTTTCAGCATACCTTTCTTTACTTTTTAATCATGCTTTTCTTTAGCTCTTTGAATGTATTTATAATGGGTACTTGTTAGTCTTTAATGGGTCATTTTCTGATAAATCTGATATCTGGTCCCTGTCACAGGCAGTTTGTGTTGCCTGCTTTTTCCCCAGTGTATGGGTTACCTTTTCTTGTTTCTTTGCATGCCTTTTTTTTTTCTGGTTGTTGCTGGGAACTTGACTTTTTAGATAATATATTGAATCAAATTTAAGTAATGATTCCATTCTCACCTCCTCACTCCTCTTGGGGTCCTTACTAACCCTCAGGGCAGTTCTATTCTGTCCTATGGGTCACTATGGTTTCGTCTCCTGACTACTTTCCCACAGTGTTAAGTCTCTGATGTTGCTCACGTGCATGCCGACAGTCACCTTAGATGATACAGGCTTTGCAGGTTTCTCTGGGTACTGGGTCCCTTTCCCTGATCACAACCAGCTCTTAAGCCCCACTAGCTGTTATCAGGTTGCTGTTTTGTTTTATCCAGTGTCTTGGGGTATATATTGCTCCACAGACTAAAACAATAAAATCTGGACTCCTTTAAATAAATAGTTGCACAGGTTCATATCTGAGATTTGTTCTGACCTATGCAGGCTCCTCCCAGCTGTCGCCTTCCCAGGTTCTCTGATTCTTGCTCCATGCAAAATCTCTGAGCCTTGGCTGAGGAACTAACGCTGGAAACAATGCCTCATTCTCTTGAGCGACACCCTTGTTTAGGAGCTGAGCATTTGGTGGGGGTAGCCCCAAGTCTTCTCTGTATGCCATCATGGAACCTCCATCTTACTAGCTGAGGCAAGGGACTCAGTATACTCAGCAGCTCCATATTTAAGATAGAGCCTCAGCTTCCCATGAATGGGGGCTGGTTGGAAGAAGGGAGCCTCTGCTTCTCTGATGCACCCCAGAACAGGTAGCTAAGGGCGAGATGAGAAATGCTGACATTCTGCCTGTCCCAGAAAGAAAGCCTTCCACCTGAGAATTGTGGGAAGAAGGATCCCTGTGTACCCTTCACTGAGTTTGCACAGAGATGGAAGAGAGCATGTCATGATTCAAATATCACAGACTCTTGCTGATCTCACTAATTATAGTAGCTTTTCTTATATAAACATTTCTTTTTATTTATTTATTTTCGCTGTATACCCTTAGAATTGTTCCTAAAATCTTTAAATGGTTGTTTTTTTTATGATGTTCACCAGTTTTGCTGGGGAGCAGGCAGCAAAGCAACTCACACAATCATTCTAGCAGACCAGTAGCTCCTAAATATTTTACAACTGTGCGAAGAGTTTCTGAGATCAAAAACTTTGTGAGCCACTTCTCTAAACAGTTTTGTTTCATGCATTTGTGGGGATTATTGTTGGTATATCTGTACTGCATGTCACTGCTCCCTACTGGAAATCATTTCCATCCTTAATTCTCGAATGAGTTTCTCCTGCTCCTCTGATTACTCTTTTCCAGCCTCTTCTCTATGTCTCTAAATGTTGGTGTTACTTAATATCTACTCCTCTCTACCCACTAGTCTTCTGGGTGACTATTGGGAGAGACAGTTCATCTGCCAAAGAAATCTGACTATCCCTGTGCAATACTGCTAGGTATGTCAAAAATGCAAGGCTATGACAACTCTTTACCTAGGCAATTTATCAAGGTTGTGCTTTCAATGAGGATCCATGAAGGATGAGGTGAAGTGTACTCTAGACTAAGGGAAAGCTGGTGTCTTCTTGCTGTAAAAGCATTAGGCTCAACAAGTTCTCAGTCCCTCCCCTGTATTGCAACCTACTGCATGTGCACACATTCATCATGGGCACCATACCTCTATGATACGTGGAGTATTGAGTACTGATGAAAAAGAACATGATACTTTGGCTTCTGCTGTTTGTATCTTACCCAGGTGTCTTGTGTCTTCTGACAGGATCTTGAACCTGTGGTTGACAAAATTGTTACCTTGCAAGGAGCATAAAATCCTAGACCTTGTACATTTTTTTTTAATTATTATTATAATCTCTTTCCCACCGATGGTTTCCTCTAAAATTTAGAAAGAGTGATAATGTCCAAAGTTATTATTTTATCCTGAATGACTTTCCAGCTCATATTACCTATTAAACAATTGACTTCCTCTGTGATAATAAGGGAAACCCTGGTGGCGTAGTGGTTAAGTGCTGTGGCTGCTAACCAAAATGGCAGCAGTTCAAATCTGCCAGGCACTCCTTGGAAACTCTGTGGGGCAGTTCTACTCTGTCCTATAGGGTCGCCATGAGTCAGAATCGACTCGACAGCAGTGGGTTTGGTTTTTTGGGTATGATAATAAGTTCCTTGATGTAGGAATCATGACAGATAAGTTTTCTGTACTTTTTTGCAGTTCTAAATTTGGTACAGGTTATAGCTACACTTTAGAAGTTTCTCTATAAGACTTATTTTTATTATATATATAATGATATTAAATATATATAATCAGTGATAATATTTCCTTCTTTGGTGCTCTAGTTTCATCTAAAAAATTCTCAAACTATAGTTCCAGAGTAGATCAGTTCCCCAGATATCACAGTTTATTTATTTATTTTTTCTTCCATTATATTCCTAGAAATACAATTAATTTAGCCTGAGAGTTTTTCACAAGTTGCAGCCTGGCCCATGACCTTTCCAACAATGTACTCCTGAGAGTGTCTGGGGACTTAGTTGAGCGGAGAGCTGAAGCCAAACCTTCTGTACAAATGTACCAAATGCAATATGTTGGCTCTCAGAGAGTGCTTTCTGCTCACTTTTGGTATGACCATGGCCCATAAGCCAAAACTTCTTGTGGACATATTACCCCTTAGCAAAGAAAAAAAATACATATATAAATAAAAATGTGTATATATATATATATATATATATATATATATCCCCTGTAACGACTTTGTGGTCATAGTTTCAGAATTCTGATTATTAATACTTTCTTGGGCTCAAGCACAATGATTGCCACTATGGTACAAGACTGGGCAGTGTTTTATCCTGTTGTACATAGGGTCACTATGAGTCAGAACAGATTTGGTGGCAACTAACAACAAGGATTAAAAAAAAAATGTATTGTATTTAGCAAGTTTCATCTTTTAGAACAATTAAAAATTAAATAACAGTGAGATTATCGAATATGAACTAGTTGGTAACATTTGTTGTTTGTTGTCAGGTGCAGTTGAGTCAGTTTCGACTCATCCTAATCCCATGTACAACAGAATGAAATTCGCCTGGTCCTGGGCTATGCTCACAATTGTTGCTATATTTGAGCCCATTGCTGCAGCCACTGTGTCAATCCATCTCGTTGAGGGCTTTCCTCTCTTTCACTGATACTCTACCAAGCACAATGTCCTTCTCCAGCAACTGGTCCCTCTTGGTAACATGTCCAAAGTACTTGATACAAAGTCTTGCCATCCTCAATACTCCGTCAATTCCTGAAGCCTTGCTTTTTGACAATGCTTTCAGTTCGGCTTAAACTTCTTCGTTCAATACTCTCTGTATTTTCTGTTATCCCTCCTTGCTCTGGTACTCCAATCACTTGTAGGCTATTTCTCTTGATAGAGTCCCACATGATTCTTAAGGTTTCTTCATTTTTTTTTAATTCTTTTACCTGATTTTTCTTCAGGTATATTAGTGCCAAGTGATTTATCTTCAAGTTCAGAAATTCTGCCTTCCACTTGCTCAGTTCTGCTCCTCTGACTTTCTATTGAGCTGTCTATTCCCGTAACTTTATTGTTACTCTTCTGAATTTCTGATTGCTGTCTATGGATTTTTCCAGCTTATTAAATTTTTCATTATGTTCCTGAATAATCTTTTTAATTTCTTCAATTGCTTTATCTGTGTGTTCCTTGGTTTGTTCTGTGTATTGCCTCATTTCCTTCCTGATGTCTTGAAGGGTTCTGTATATTAATCTTTTGTATTCTGCCTCTGGTAATTCCAGGAAGGCACTTTCATCTAGAAGATCCCTGGATTCTTTGTTTTGAGAGCTTGTTGAGGCGATCATGGTCTGTTTCTTTATGTGACTTGATATTGACTGTTGCCTTCAAGCCATCGATGAGTTATTGTATTAGTTTATTTTATGTTTGCTTACTGTGTCATAGCTTCTTACTTTGTTTTGTTTCAATATGCCCAAATGGGTTGCTTGAGTGAGCTAGTTTGATTATTTTCACCTTTGGAGCACGGATGTCTTGTCCCCAGATGACTAGAGCTGTTATCAGGTATATCAGTCTAGGAGTCCATTCACTTTTCTTGTGTGAATTCAGCTCAGGTGTCCAGGTAGCTGATCATTAAGTGTGTGGTACAGGCTCTGTCCTACAGTCTTAGAGGGGCAAGAGTGATTGGTGTAGGTACCCGTATCTGGTTGCAGCAAGGGGTCACACTCTGAACAAGGCAGAGGGCTGAGAATTGTCTCCCATGTGTCTCTGAGGAAAGCATGTCCCTGATCCCTAGGGCATAGAGGTGGGTGGGTTCTGCAGATGGACCATGGACACCCAATGTTTTTGGTTGTAAGGACTGGGAGGTACCACTTATCCTTGGACCCCTGTCGTGGGTGGTTGGGTGACCTGAGTGGAGCTATCAGTCCTTAGGCCCCTGATGTGGGTAGATGAGGACTCTGTTTAATAGGCAAAGCAATGGCAAACATCAAAGACCCAACTCTCCGCTGCAGAGCTGAAACAGTTGGAGTCTGCCAACAAGGGCCTGTTCTCCTGACATAGGCCCACACAGGTTTGTGCAGAGGGGAAACGTACTCAAAGTCCACAGACCATTTATGTCTGGACAGGAGCCGCTTCTGTCCTGAGCTCCCCAGGTTAGTGAAGCTGGCAAATTATCTTTTCCTCCAATTGCAATTTTTTTCCTTCTCCAAGGCCAGGAGGACGGCTCTAGGCACTCAACAGGGCCTATCTCAGGCCCAGGGAATTCAGTTACTGAAACCAGCTTGGGGGCAGGAGGGCATGGTAAAATATATGCAAGTACTTAGCTTTTGCCAAGAGCACCGTTCTTCTCTGGTTCCAGAGCTGTGAGTAGGCTATATGGCTGGCTGCTTCTCCCTAAGGAAACTGTGGCCGAACACTAGTACCAACCCACCACTGCTCCCAGGAATGGTGCCTGAGGGCTTCCGCAATTCAAGTCCGGTAACTCCTCTCCACTTCTGAACCATCTCTTCCTCCTCCTGCCCCTCTGTTCATTTTCTAAGCTTGCCTTTGAAGCTCAGGGTTCCAAGCTTGTCATAAATATACTCACTTCACTTGTTTTTTGGGGTCTTTGTTGTAAAGAGGGCTCACCGGAAGCATCTGTCTATTCCACCATCTTGGCTCCAATTCAGCATTTTATAAGTGGCTGAAAAATTATGTCTGCTTTTCCCTTGGGATATTTTACGAGCCCCATCTTCCAGGATAGCACACTCAAATTTGAGTACATATGTATATGGAGTGAAATGAATAACTGGAAAAATAAACTATGAGGATGTGCACTGGAACTTTTTCTATTGTCTCAAAATCAGCTAAAGGCTGAAAGCTGAGAACAGTGTTGTTATGGATGGAATTACATCCCCCCAAAACATGTATTGTAAATCTTAACCTCTACTCCTGTGGTTATAATCTCATTTGGGAGTAGGTTGTCTTTGTTATCTTGCTTAGACAGGATTACTGTAGGGTATGTCTTGAGTCAATCTTTTTTGAGATATAAAAGAGATTAAACAAGCAGCACAGGAGAGATGGAGTAAGATAGATTCCAAGACACATGGAGATCTCCAATTAGGAATTAGCAGTTGAAGAAACAAGGACCTTTCTTCAAAGTGGAGAGAGAAAGCCTCCCCATAGAGCAGGTGCTCTGAATTCGGACATTTAGACCCTAAACTGTGAGAAAACAAATATGTTTGTTAAAGCTGTCCACTTGTGGTATTTCTGTTATAGCAGCAGACACGTGTTTAACAATTGCCTGCACTTTTTAGACAAGATTTGTTAAGAAGTAAGGAAACTGGTCCGTTGATCATCAAATTCTATAGTACCTTGAAAAGTAGCCATAGATTTCTTTAGTAAACTGTTTTCTTTGCTAAATGACTAATAAAACTTTTACTGTGCAAAAACAAGTGATCTGGTATTTTCCAGTTCACCTCTACAGGAGAGAAATGGTGAATACTTCTCGCCATAGGCCAAGTTAGAAGTTTCAGATAAGACACAAAAAGTTCAGCGTTATCTGCATTAGAGGAAACTGATATTTCACTCCTTAACTGGACGTGTGTTGAATTTCAGAACCTATCAGCCCTGCCCCCAAATACTACCAGATATAACTGAGCATTAGGAAGTTCTTGGAAGTGTTGGACTATGCCCCAGGAGTCTGGTATACATGCTGAAGAAGGCATGCCTGTCTCCAGCAGGAAAAGCCAAAAAGAAGAAACTGTTTGGATTAGCCACACAGTCAAAGCAAGAAAAAAGGAAGCAATGGAAGCAATGTCTGCTGGGGGAAAGAATTTGAGATTTTTTCTTTGAGACAAAAGAGAAAAATAAAGCTCGTTATAGTCTAATGAGTTAGCCCATCTAATAAGTTACTCGCATTTGCTCAGCATTTTAAATATTGCACAAGAAATTATGGAAAAATCAAAACATTCTTCACTTTCCTCATATAATATGAAAAAAATATGTTAATTCTCCAAATCCCTACTGTTCCTCTTAATAGCTATTAATCTTGAGGATTTTTTTAAAAAGTACATGTAGAAGAAACTGTAGGGCCAATTATAGGGTCAGTTCTTAATCAACAGTAAGCTTATGGGCTATTTTGCAATGATAGGTATAGAGAGGGAGATAAAGAGATAGAGAGGTATAGATAAATGTCAGCATCCTAAATAATCGTAAAGATGTTTCTTGTTTATCCTTGCAAGATTTTACCATAATAATCACCTAGCTAAAGTCATTGTAATATGTCTTTGAGTCAAACTACAGGAGTTCTAGAAAGAGCAAGTCATCATTAGTACAAGGTAAATAATCTGGCTGTACAAAACAGCATACATATAAATGTGCTCTCTTGTGTATCTGCTCTATTGATTTCTCTGACTCAGTTTGACTCTGACCTTAGAGTGACAACCAACTACAGTGACAACCAACACAGAGCAATATTTGATGAATACAGGCAGTCCCCGGGTTACAAACATCTGGTTTATGGACAACTCATATGTGTCCTTTAATGTTATGTAAGTTTGCCCTCACTTTGAAATGGGGTTTTGAACCAGTTTGTTCTGATTCAAATCCCTGCTGAGGACTTGCATTTCTAACAAGTTCCCAGGACACTACACACAAAAATCACCAGGAGATCTTATTAAAATGTAGATTCTGATTCAGTATATCTAGGATGGAAATGCAAATTCACAGTACGGAACTGTTAGAAATTCAAATTCTCAGCAAGAGGCCCAATAGGAACAAACCGGCTAAGAGGCTTGCTTTGAAATGATTGAACCAACCCCTAAACAAAACCCGAACCTGTTGCCTGTGAGTTGATTTCGACTCACAGCAACCCTATAGGACAGAGTAGAACTGCCCCGTATGGTTTTCAAGGAGCATTGGCGGATTAGAACTGCCAGATTCTTGGTTAGCCACCGTAGCTCTTGACCACTGTGCCAGCAGGGCTCCAAACCAACCCCTACTCTAAACAAATTCTTCATCATAATCACCTTTATTTCCATGCAGCTTTTAAATCATTAAAAAGGCCTTGAGCCCTTTCTTGCACTAAAGTAAGTCTGAAAAAGAACCATATGGACCTATTCCAACTTACCTACAAATTCTTAAAGATACATGCAGGAACAGATTTCATTTGTAACCTGGGACCGCCTCTATAAAGTATTTGGAAAGTTGGGCTATTTCAGAATTCTTCTGCACTTGTTGAAAATAGAGCAGAGCTCCTTTGCCAACTCTTCCCCGTTGATCTCTGCTGCCTGTTGCTAAGCTGTTTCCTACCCTTTGGGCCTTGTTGTCTTGCCAACCGTGGAAGCTGACATTTTTCTTCTTGTTTGCTCGAGCATTTAGAAAATGTTCTTGAAGAGGCACCTTAGGGAAAGACAGCACTGCAGATCTTGCAAGAAAAAAAAAAAAAAAAACAAAGAACCCTCCCCCAACCCAAAAAACAAAGTACACAAAAATATAAAAAGAGGGACTGAAGCTTTTGGGAGCAATGGAAACAGCTCTGTCATGTTGATTTAAGAGAACTATTTTTAAGTTAAATGCTGTTCACGGTCCAACTGAGAGCTATACCCAAGAGTAAGCTGCAGCTAGGTAAGGTTATTGTACATCTCTTTTTAACATTTCTTAAAAAGAAATAGACTACAGGCTAAATAATTTTTGAAACAGTTACTAGATAATTTTTATTAATCTATGTTTACAAACAGCACTGGGTATGTTTACAAAACATTCGTGAATGATATAGGACATATCAGTGGTCAAAATATCTGTGTATAAAAAATATATATGATATATGCAGATAGATATATCTAGATATTGATAAAGATGATACAGATACATGTAGATATTATTATACAAATAATACAATAATCTATGCAAATACATAAGTATGTGCATGTTATCTATATAATATACTCTATATGTATATATAATGCCTGTACAAAATCCATTTATGTGGCTACGTGTTTATATTCAATTTCCTTCAGTTAAACATTTATGTTCCATTTTATGTTAATTTTCATTTATAAAATTCTATTTTTAATATAAATATGTGTTATTTAAAAAAAAAAACCTGTAATGGACAATTTTTATAACACACATGACTCATACGAGAGTATGAACTTGAAAATGCTGAAGTGCTCTTAAAATGTGTGCACTTTTATTCAAAATTACATCTGGAAATTAGGAAGACCTCCCGTTTTTCGAAGATTTGGAAATGTGCTGAAGTGGAAGCCCTGCCTTTGAGTTACTATTTGCCCTTTTGTGCCCTGATATGCCAATAGGCCTATGTCACCACTGGAAACTAACCCTCTTAGCTAAAAAGTTCTTTTAAAAAATTTTGATTAAGATACACATATCATTTCTGCATAGATTTCCACAAGAACCTAAAGTAGGATAAACAGATCCACTTAAAGGTATTTGTCTTACTTTAAGGATAAGACTCAGGCTGTGGAAGCTACTTGTAAATTTGGTTCTCTGTGGAACTGATGCGTTAGAGAATAGAAATCAACTAGCATAGTCCAGAAGGAGAGTCATTCTAAGTGATGCTGAAAAGAGATGGAGGGAAAAAGAAATGAAAAGAAAAAGGACATGGAGTGAGTTTTAATAAATGACGGAAAAAAAAAAAATACATGGATTGAGTAGACGCTTTAACTAACGCAAAAAAAAAAAAAATAATAAGAAGAATATCTTCAATGAGACCATCTAGGAAGAAAGAGGATGCCACCAGATTTTCAGGGCTGCCCATGATCTTATCCATCAATTTCTCCCTCTATCGAGGGAAGAGAAGAGTGGAGGAGTTCTGGAAAAATGTCTATTATAATCTGGAGTCAGAAAACGTTGTAGGAAAAACTCCTTTCTTACTATTAAGGTTCTCAACTGATTGGAAAAGCCATGCCAATATTATGGAGGGTAATCTGCTTTACTTAAGGCCAAATGATTTAATCACGTGTAATCACATCATTGGAAACCCTGGTGGCATAGTGGTTAAGTGCTATGGCTGCTAACCAAAAGATCGGCAGTTTGAATCCACCAGGCGCTCCTCGGAAACTCTATGGGGCAGTTCTACTCTGTCCTAGAGGGTGGCTATGAGTCTAAATTGACTTGATGTCAATGGGTTTGTTTTTTTTTCTGTTGTTATCATTGTTAGAGACATCCATACTGCCATTGTGCTGAGCATTTAGGAGTTGTTCCTCTGGCTTCACTGCATAAGAAGGATATTGAAGGGAACTACACTAAGGTCTTGGTTTAAAGAGGCAAACACACACAAATACCTTCTGGGAAAGTGGCAGCACATATGATGATGAGAGAAGGGTGACATGAAACTTCTATTTGGAGGACCCCTGATGTTTTATCATATTACTTCTTTGTATAATATTAGTTTATTTGATAAGCAGAGTAAAGGGTCCTGATACAACGAAGAATATTTCAAATTGGCTGATAACCGAAAGGCTGGCCATTGGAACCAACCCAACAGCTCCATGGGAGAAAGACCTGGTGAACTTTGTAAAGATTACAGCCTAAAATGGGTCGGTAAGCCTGCCTCTTGAGGCACTAGGGGAAAATCCATGTTCTTTTCCAGTTTCTAGAGGCTTTTTGCGTTCCTTGGCTCACGTCCCAGCATGACTCCAACCTCTGCTTTCGTAGTTACATTTCTTCCCTGACTCTGACCCCCCATTTTCCCCTTAGAAGGACTTTTGTGATTACATTGAGCCCACACAGAAAATGCAAAGTAATCTCTTCATTACAAGGTCCTTAACTTAATCACGTCTGCAAAATCCCTTTTGCCTTGTAAGGTAACATATTCACAGGTTCCCAAGACTAGAGCAAAGACATCTCTGGGGGGCCATTATTCTGCCTCCCACACTGGCCCATAGGATGAAGTTCAAATATAATAGAATAACTCTCAAGGCCATTCATCTTCAAAATCTAATCTACCCTTTTCATCTTTATCCTCTTCTATTTCCTGGCAGGCATTTTAGACTACAGCCATGCCAAATGACTTTTGGTTTTCTAAAGCCATCTTGTTCTTTTAGAGCTTCCTAATTCTTTTGATTTCTTCTGCCTGCAATGCATTTTCAGTCTTTTTCTACCAGACTAATTCCCACTCATCCGTGTTTTATTTTAATTACAAACCATTTTAAACATATGGAAAGATACAGAAAATAACAGAACGGATCCCTGTACTCCAACCTTCAAGGCTAAACAGATGTTAACATTATAGTGTCTTGGCTTCAATTTTCTCTTTCTATTTTTTAGAGAAATGAACATTATAGACAGTGCTGAAGCCCCTGTCCCTCCTATCTCCACTAGTTTCCCCAGGTTAATATCTGAATTAATAATGATCAGCCCTTAAGGGTTTTTTTAGTTTTACTACAAACATGTATTAATAAACTATGTATAGTGCCTATGAGTAATAGGCATATGTTTCCCTAGGGTAGATGCCTAGAAGTTGATTTTTCAATCCTACTGATACTTCCAAATTGTTTTGTAATGTGGTTGGAGAAATTTATATTCCCATAAGTAAATATTAGAGTTCTAGATACACTCTAATTTGGTATTATCTGATAAACTTTAATCTGATTGATGGATATAAAAAAGTTTGGCTTTGCTGTTTATTGCTCATATCGGTTAAAGATTTTTTTTATGTCTATTCAGCATTTTGTTTTCTTACTCTGTAAATTAAGATCAGTTTTTCCTCTTATATTGTGTGTGTGTGGACCTTCTTTAAGAAATCCTTGCAAACTAATGCAAAGATGGTCAACATCATTAGCCATTATAGAGATCCAAATCAAAAGCACAATGAGATACCATTTCACTCCCACTAAGATGGCTAAGATAAAAACAAACAAAAAAGAGAAAAACAGAAAATAACAAATGCTGGTGAGGATATGGAGAAATTGGAACCCTTATCCCTTGCTGGTGGGAATGTAAAATGTTACAGCTTTTGTGGGAAAGTGTGGTGGTTCCTCAAAAAACTAAAAACAGAACTACCATCCAAAAAACCAAACCAAACCCAGTGCTGTTGAGTCGATTCCTACTCATAGCGACCCTATGGGACAGAGTAGAACTGTCCTGTAGAGTTTCCAAGGAGTGCCTGGCAGATTCAAACTGCCAACCCTTTGGTTAGCAGCCATAGCACTTAATCACTATATGACCTAGAAATTCCATTCCTAGATGTATACCTCAAAACAGAGACTTGAAAACAGAGACTCAAACAGAGATTTGCACATCAATGTTTGTTGCAGCACTATTCACAATAGCCAAAAGGTGGAAACAATCTAAACACCCATCAATAGATGAATGGATAAACAAAATGTGGTACATACATACAATGGATTACCACTTAACCAGGAGAAGAAATGAAATCTTGATACATGCTACAATGTGGATGGATCTAGAACACATTATGCTGAGTGAAATAAGTCAATCATGAAAAGACAAATACCATAAGACCTCACTTATATAAAAAAGACAAGAAAAAGCAAATGTACAGAGATCAAGGTTTACTAATGATCACCAGGGATGGGAAAACAAACAAACACAAAAACACAAAACCAGAGTCGTTTTTGACTCTTAGCAACCCTGTAGGACAAAGTGGAACTGCCCCATAGGGTTTCCAAGGAGCGGCTGGTGGATTTGAACTGCATGCCGACCTTTTGGTTAGCAGGTGAGTTCTTAATCACTGTGTCACCAGGGAACTCCAGGAGTGGGAGGGAGGGGGAAAGGAACGCTAACAGGGGGGAAAAATTGCATTGATTAAGGTTACGGTTGCACAAGCAATTATTGTAATTGGAGTCAGTAAATTGTACAACTGTAAAAAGCTGAATTGGCAAATGTTGTGTGATAGACATATTTACAAGAACATACAAAAAAAAGTCTTTTCTTTGAAGTCATAAAGATGCTCTCTGATATTTTCATCTAAATATTATAGATTTGTCATTCACGTAATTTAACTTAAAGTATGTGAAATTTGTATATAGTATGAAGTTCAGAATCTAATACCTAACCAATTGCTCTAACATTGGCTATTGAAAGCGTATATTCCTCTCACTCAGGTGTGTTGCCAAATATGCGAGGGTCTGTTTCTGGGCTCTTTATTGTGTCCCACTTGTCTGTTCGTTTTTCCTTGTGCTAACACATATAATATTATTCCCTTGACCTTTTAATTATGTCCTAATAACCGAAAGGAGTCCTTGGGTGTTGCAAATGGTTAAAGTGCTCAGTTGCTAGGTTGGAGGTTTGAGTCCACACAGAGATGCCTCAGAAGAAAGGACCAGCTGTGTACTTCTGGAAAGTCAGCCATTGAAAACTCTATTGGGCACAGTTCACTCTGACACACACAAGGTCACCACGAGTCTGAGTCAACTGGATGGCAGCTGTTTATATATATATACACACATATATAGATACATATACCCGCTGCCGTCGAGTCGATTCCAACTCATAGCGACCCTATAGGACAGAGTAGAACTGCCCCACAGAGTTTCCAAGCCGTGCCTGGTGGATTCAATCTGCTGACCTATTGGTTAGCAGCCGTAGCACTTAACCACTACACCATCAGGGTTTCCACATACATATATATATATACATAAAATAACTGAGAATAATTCTTCCTCATTTTCCTTCTCTCCCTCTTCTTTATTCTGTTTCTGAATCGCCTTTGTTATTCTTGTCCTTTTACTGGTCATTAAGAATTTTCCGATCTGCCTCTAGTTTATCATTTCTATGAAGTGTTTCTTTTTAATACTTGTCTGTTCTTTCTTTCATAGTGTCTCTTCTGCTCTTATATATTTAATTTCTTCCTTATGGTCTTAGTTATTTTTAGTACCCTTATTTTATAATTTCTTTCAGATTTGTCTGTGATATAAAAAAGCTTGGATTCTTATCCTAACGTTGGTTGCATGTGTTAAATTTTGTTCACGTGGATGACTTTGAAGTAAGTTCATGTACATGATAATTTTATCTATCCTGTGTGGCCTGAATTGAGGATGACTCCTTCGGGAGTTGCTTTGCTAATTTCTATGTTTCATTCCTGATCTGGGGGCTCTTGAACCATGGAGATAATATTACTTTGAACTCTATAACAGAAAGACCACAAAAATTCAAATTTAAAATTATCATGTGTGTTTATTTGCTTCGTTTTATGTTTTTGCTTTTGTTTTCTGCAGCTGCACTTCAGCTAACACAGATTAGTTTCCTTGTGTTTTTCCTTACTGGTGAGATAATTTTTTTGGCCCATCATTTCTCCCAAGTTGTAGTCTTTAAGATCCAAGGTTTATTCAGAGATTTTCTTTCCAACTCACCATTTCACATAATCTCAAGGTCTTTACTTCTGTCCATTTATTGGCGTTGAAACACAAACTCTGAGGTTACATCACTACCAAAATACATGTGTGTATACAAGCATGCACACGCATGTATACACACACACCCATCTAGGACAACTGCAACATCAGCTTACACACTTATTACCATTTTTTTTTTTTTTTTTAGTTTAGTTTAATATACTTTTCTAGCATTTGTGGTTCCCTTTCTTTCTTTGAAGAATGGCTATATTATTAAAAATGTGTTTTGTCATTCTTAACCAACAATTCTTGTTGTAAGATGCATTAGTGTTTCATTTTTTCCCATTTTATCATATGGCCAGAAGAAAGAGGACTCTTACTAATATTTTATAATCTATTTGAAACATCATCTCGTCTATCAAGTATTTATTTTTTAAATTATTTTGTGGCCAGATAACAAGAAAAACCTACTTGGATAGGTATCATATTAGATCATACAACTGGCAGCTTTAAAGAGTTTCAAGCACAGTTTTATCCAAACGATCATGTGATGCTGTTAAGAATCTATCTTTTCCATTAGAAATCAGCCTTTTCCTTTGTCCTTATGTCTCTGCTTTCTTCTGAGTGGGGGTCTTTTAATATGGATTTTATTACTTGGTGGCATATTTCACAGGCAGCTTTATACATCCATTTTCCTTATAAATAATAATCACAGATGTAAAATAAGTAAATGAAATCGTGTGACTCTTTCCTTATGCTCTTGACAAAAGTTCCAGATTGAGTCCTAAGGATCCATATACCTTCTTGAACAAATTTCTGGGTAAGGTGAAGGGGGTTACAGAGTGACCATACCTGGATTATGTGCCCACCTGTGTGGGCATGGGGGCTGTCCACCCTACCCAAACTAAATGGCATGACATGTAATACCTCAAGAAATACACATTTGTTACAAGAAGGTGAAGGTAGTCGGATGTATTCTGGGATGGGGAATGCAACAGAAACTATCACAGTCCACTGGGAATACTGTCACTTCTACAGACAGAATTAGTTAATGACTTTTCTCAGGTCCCATAGAACTTTGAAAACCTTTTTGGCATAGTAGTTAAGAGCTGCGGCTATTAACGAAAATGCTGGCTGTTTGAATCCACCAGGCACTCCTTGAAAATCATATGGGGCAGTTCTACTCTGTACTATAGCATCACTATGAGTTAGAATCAACTCAACAGCAATCGGTTTGGTTTTTTAGTTTGCATAGACTCTTTTGTGACTGAATACGCTATAGTACCGATGACATTGTTTTATTATATTCTTTATTTTAATGTAATTTAAACTATTCTGCAAGCCCTTCAAGATTAGATAGTATTTTCCGTTTCCTGTTTGAAATATTAGCTCCTCGCTCACTGTAATCACATTTTAAAAAAGGGTTGTAGAAGACAGGAAGAAGTGAAGAGAATAGGGAAAAAAAAAAAAAGAGAAAGCAAGAGAAGAAAATAAATCTATTCCAAGAGAGGTGAAATAACTTTCCAACATCATAGCAAGTTAGTGACTGAGCTAGTAGTAGGAAACAATTTCCATAAGACCAATCACCTGCAATATTTTTTTTTCTGATATATGCATTCCTAAGGGTAAACTTAGAAATATTTAAAATGCTAATGAGAGAAAACCTAAGGAAACTAGAAAATGGAAAAAAAGAAAAAGGGAATTTATTTCCCCTTTTATTTGAATTGTTCGTAGAAAGTATTACTTTTAAATGCGGTTTGTTTGAAAACTTCAAATTTTATCATTATGTTTCAAGCTCCACTTCTTCATAATTCCCTTTTTGCCATCTCTGAGTTCCAATTTTACCTTTGGATCTGACACCTCAGAGTAGCAATATGGCTGTGGCCACATCACAATGTCCAGGAGAGGACTGAGTGGAAAAAGAGTAAGATCGGCCTTCAGAGAATCACTGACAAATACACCACTCTACCTCTTTGGTGATGACTATGTCTCCCCACAAACAAATCCTCTTGGCTAGGCCTTGCTGATTGGCTTACTTCAGTTAAAGCCACTTTGAGCTGTTGGCTGGGGCCATCTAAAAAAAAAAATGAAACACACACAAAGTGTCTCAAATCAAGAATATTTGGTTTTCAAAAGAAAATCTGGAGGTCTCCTAAGAGTAAGGAGAAAAAGACAAAAAAAAAAGGATGCTGGACAGAATAAAGAAGCAACAATCACAAACACCTTTTTTGCCCCAGAATAGATAGTAACCCCCATATAGATGTTAACACTAGCGTATTTACCTTCTGTATTGCCAATGCATAACATACCATACCCAGTAGTTATTTGTATTTGCCACTGAATAATTATCTACTGCAACCGAGGATATTAATTTTTTCATGACAAGTTAGGACTATTCTATTTTTTAGCCTTTCTACATGCATGAAATCATATTCTCTTCACAGACTATATAAGACCACCCACTTGGGACTGGAATACCACATGATGAAACTCTATTTTTTTAGTTGCTATATCTAATTCCATATTTAGTTTGCATAACAGAATACAGGTTTAACAAACACCTAAAACAATTGGTACAACTTGTTTTGCATATGATATTTTATAGATCTGCATTTTCAGTTGGTTCACTTTCTGTTTTTAACGCCCCCACCGTATGGTACGTTCTATGCTCTTAAATTTTTTCCTTTGAACTGATGAGTGAGTTTGTCCAAAGTACAATAGGTCTGTCTTGGTATACTTGATACTCCACACCTTCTCTGAGACAGGGAAACAATTAATACACTTAAAAGTCTTCCCCTCTTTCCTATCCCTGCTGGGCCAGTGTAAACTACGACGCTGTTTATGCCAACAAAACTTAGTCAGCAAAGGGATAATCCACATGCTATTATCCAGGCTTTACCACAATGGATTCATTTATATTTGGTAGTTTGGAAAACTTGTCAATATACTACAGTCAGGAGCGCCCTTGAGCTTAACCAGATGTGAGAATCCGGCTGGCCCTGCCAGTCCCTGCGAGGGAATTGGTCAAGATTTTTAAATTTTTGACCTGATGTTCACCTTCCAAACAGAAGCAATAATCTATATTGTTTTATCTTATTTGTTTTAATTTTTTTCTACAGATGTGCAATTTCTATGTCTTTTTAATTTTTTTTTTTTTTTCACTTTTTCTGTCTGTTATAAACTTCCTTTCTTGGGCCTTGGCATAAGAAGGAATATCCTTTAATTCTAGAGGGAAAGTAGGATAGAAAGAGAAGATGTCATGTTGACAGGGTAAAATAAGTAAGAAGTGTATGTTATAATGCCTTACAGATGTACAATACTTTAGTTTACAAATGTCTTTTGTGTGCACTAGCTCAAATCTCAAAAAGGCACAGTAGGAAAGGAGGCTCAGAAAGTAGAAATAACATGTCCGACATCACATGCACGTGATAGTGAAGGGATCAAAACACAAATCTACTTCCAAGCACAATGTCCTTTTCAGAGCTGCCTCTCCATCTGTCTTTACTGTTGGGTAGCTTTTGGGGAAAAGGGTAAATTATATGCATTGGTTCACTTGTGTTTGTTTTTTGTTTTATTTTCTTTAATTTTTTTTCTCTTGTCCTTTATGTTTATTTTATTCACACCTTTTTTTTTTGGACTTTGAAGTAAAAAGGTATTATGCTAAAATATTGTTTTGTGTCCCCTTTATGTTTTACTCACACCTTTTTTTTTTTTTACTTTAAAGTAAAATGGTATTATGCTAAAATATTGTTTTTGTGTCCCAATAGTTTTGCTTCACATTTATGGTTCGAATTCCTTCAGAGCCAAATAATTAAGCAATTCTAAGAATATGCCAAATGCATATAATGAATCTGCTTGGCATAAGGCACTGAGTCCTCAGTGTTAATTGTAATAAGAGAGATCAAGGTTAGTGACAGTAAATGGGTCACAGCCAGGAGAAGTCATTTCAGGTTAAGATGACTCGTCAAGTCAGTCTGAAGACATGCATTGCAGCGATACTATGAAAACCTGTGACCCTTGAATTACAACAGTTAGAAGGGGCTAGTGATATTTTCTAGCTTTAAAAATTCAAACACTCAAAGGGAAGCCAGAGGTGAGAGGCACAGATTTACATGGAAATTGGAATATATCAGGTTCAGTGGGTCCTATGCATATGTAATATCAATAACCCCCTCTGAATTCAGTGGCAGCTCTCCTGGTAAATTCCAAGACCTCAGACAGGATGGCTACGTGGTGCAACAAGTAAGGAAAGATATGAGCAAATGAAATTAAAAAAAAATATATATCTGCCATGGAGTTGATTCTGACTCATGGTGACCCCATGTGTTTCAGCGTAGAATTGCACTCCATAAGGGTACTGTGGCTGTGACATTTTGGAAGCAGATGGCCAGGTCTTTTTTCCAAGGTGTCTCTTAGTGGGTTTGAACCACCAGCCTTTTTGTTAATAGCTCTGCACTTAACCGGTTGAGTAACCCAGGGACTCCATCTTAATAATACGGCTCTCAGAATTTGTACTATTCCAGTGACTCAAGCAAAGCAAGGATACCAGAGAGACACTAGTCTTGAGGACACTGAATGGATTATTTTGGTTTGGGTCATGAGCATCAAAGCCATCTAAGACACTGGGCCAACATGGAGAGGAGATTGGAGGGTATTCTAGACTACGTCCAAGTGTGAAGAAATTTTACCATCTCTTACATAACATTTTCACAATATTGCCTGGCAGAGTAGATACTGTTTTGCTTTGTTTTTTTAATGAATATAATTTATTTTGTTGTTCTTGTTGAGAATATACACAGCCAAACATACATAAATTCAATAATTTCTACATGTAAAATTCAATGACATTCATTACATTCTTCAAGTTGCACAACTCTTCTCACCCTCCTTTTCCAAGTTCCTCTCTCCCATTAGTATAAACTCATTGCCCCCTAAGTTTCCTAACTAATCTTTCAAGTTGCTGATGTCAATATGATCCCACATAGATAGATCTTAAAAGAGCACAATGTTCAAGGCAGATGTTCTTTCCTAGATAAGCTGAACTTTTGCTTGGTTTAAAGAAGACTTCAGGGTATATTTTTGGTTTAAGGTTTAAAGACTATCTCAGGGCATTAGTTTCAGACGTTCATCCAGTCTTCATGACTCCAGAAAGTCTGTAGTCCATGAGAATTTGAAATTCTGTTCTGCATTTCCCCCTTTTTGATCAAAATGTTCAGGAATGGTAGCTGGGCACACGTCAAAGGAGGCAGTTTTGTTTTGTTTTGTTTAATTTTTATTGTGCGTCAAGTGAAAGTCAGTCTCGCATACAAAAATTTATATACACCTTGCTATATACTCCTAGTTCTTCTCCCCCTAATGAGATAGCACACTCCTTCCTTCCACTCTCTATTTTTGTGTCCAGCTTCTGACCCCCTCTGCTCTCTCCTCTCCTCTCCAGACAGGAGCTGCCCACATAGTCTCACGTGTCTACTTGATCCAAGAAGCTCGCTTCTCACCAGTATCATTTTCTATCTCATAGTCCAGTCCAATCCCTGTCTGAAGAGCTGGCTTTGGCAATGGTTCCTGTCTTGGACTAACAGAAGGTCTGGATACCATGACCTCCAGGATCCTTCTAGTCTCAGTCAGAGCATTAAGTCTGGTCTTTTTACAAGAATTTGAGATCTACATCCCACTGCTCTCCTGCTCCCACAGGGGTTCTCTGTTGTGTTCCCTGTCAGGATGGTCATTGATTGTAGCTGGACACCATCTAGTTCTTCTGGTCTCAGGCTGATGTAGTCTCTGGTTTATGTATCCTTTTTTGTCTCTTGGGCTCATAATTACTTTCTGTCTTTGGTGTCCTTCATTCTCCTTTGCTCCAGGTGGGTTGAGACCAATTGATGCATCTTAGATGGCTGCTTGCTAGCATTTAAGACCCCAGACACCACTCAAGGAGGCAGCTTTTCATGGAAGCAATTATTCACTCATTCCATTTCTTCCTCCTACCTATTGCTCCACGTGAATAGAAACCAATTGTCATAACTTGGATACTGTTTTATTTGGTGAATATATCACTTCAACTTCTGAAATGACGTTTGTATTCCCTGATTCCAACTATATAAGGAATGAGGTATTTCAGGAAATGTATTTAGTTTCATGACTAATATTAAACACAGTAGATTAAACATATTAGTTTATCTCTATTCCCTCCAGAAACCCTGTTAAAATATCAGTATAAGTGGACAATGATGACTGGCTACCAAGAAGTTATTTTGCTTACTGTCTTCAACAACAGGGAATAACAAATCAAATATATATTTCCTAGATTTCTAATATATTTAGCCACATGACTCAGTTCCGGCCTAGCAGATAGGAAGACTTATCTGCACCTGTAGATGTGTTCCGGTAAACATTTTTCCTCTTTAGGAAAGGATAGCTGTTCTAAGCTACACGGGGGGGATACAGAGGGAATATCTGTATTTTCTTAATCACATCATAAAATGGCCAGTAGGTATCTACTGACAATGTGTATCATTCTTCTGTGTTTCGGGTTCACATTCCAACCTACAAAATATTCCTTTAGAACAGACTTGCTTCCTCTACCCCACTCTTCACATATAGTTTTGAGATCTTCCCTGTAGCCAGTGGCTTTATGTGTCCCTCAGAAAGAGCACTTGGGACAAACTACACTGTGTTTCAAGGTATAGATTGAGAAATAAACTTCATTAGAAAAACTTACAGCAGAAGAGTCAGCAGGAAAGAGGCTTACGGTCTCTCTCATATTTCATTTCATCCACAGAGGTGCACGGATAGACCATGATACTCTGCTGGATATGCCCCCCACCCCCATTGCTCTCTGCACGTATGGGATGAGCATGAAAATAACTATCAGTGTTTGAAAGGAATATTAGGCCACCTGGCAGTGTGGGTTTACATGCCACAGTTGTTCACATGTATTATCTGGGAAAGCAAGCTTTCCAGTAGCTGGAAAATGTGGAGCTCCTGGCAACTTATAGCCCTCATGGCAGAGGATTGAAGCCACCATCCTGTAGGAAGTTGAAAATTAGAGCCGTTCCGCATGCTGGGAGAAAGAGGAAGTCCCTGGTCCCTGTCGTCTCGTCATTTTTGTAACCCAGACTGAGGACCAGAGAAATTCGGGGGCAATCCTGCTTGTTGCACCATGATCCCCCAGTGGCCTAAATCAATATGGCACCCTAAGATATCTGTCTTCAATGGAATATTAACCTTTGTCCAATACTCAGGGATTAACTCTGTTCCAGGAATGGATCTTTGCTTTCATATTTATTTTATTACTAGTATTTTAGATTGTGAAGCATTTTGATAGTAGATAGGCAAGCATCCAATTTTATTTGAACAATTATTTTGCTCACATTAAGAGTTACAATCTTCATACCCCAGGAGAAAATGATATTCTTAGTTTCCCACCCATGAAGATAAATGAACTCAGAAGCATTCCAGAAACCTTTGAGTGAGCATGATGTTATACAAATAATCTAATAGAAATCAAGTTTTGACTGGGTGTTATGGTAGTATTAGCTTGAATAAAGTAATGGTGATCCTTGAAAAAGACATTCTTAATTGTAGGGAGATGGTTTTTGTGTAATATTCTTGGAAGAGGTGCCCAGGGGCAAGTAAGAAATGAGATCAGATGGCCTGACAATTTTAAGAATATGTTAAATACCCATTTTAATGCATACAAATTAGTTTATGAGCAAAATGAATTTTTACAGGCTTTCATTTACATTTAGAAATTCTGCTAGTTCTTGTTGGAAGGGATCTCTCTGATGAGGGCTTTCCTATTCTAACATAATACCTGCATTATGCCAAATATATAAGTTTTTATTTTGGCATTATATTCTTGTTTCAAGATGCTGTTGAATTCATGCATTCATCTGACAAGAAAACAATGTGTATAATTTTATAATTAGATAAGTACACGCATGCTTACTATAAACATCATGAGTATTTCAAGAAATTAGTAATATATCTTCTATGGCAATGCAACAACTCAGGGCTAAAATTATAGTGTGTTTTAAATAAACTTGCAATTGATTCATTTCATTTTTGTACAGTTTTCCCAAAGAAATGCTTGGTGCATTATACAAACCTCTTTATATATTTTAAATTCTTTTTACAGATTATATGCACAAATATGCCCCATTTTCTAAGTCTATTTTGAAAATAAGACATTTTCAATTAGGGAGAAAAAGATTTCGAAGGTAACTAGGATACAAATTGTAGTGTGTGTGTGTGTGTGTGTGTGTGTGTGTGTGTGTGTGTGAATTAATGTGTGTGTCTCTTACTTCCCTTTGCTACCCCGAGCAATCATAAACAAGCAACACACATATGGATTCAGGGGTGCAAGAATTCTTAAGCAATGGATATATATACAATAGATATATGGCTTAAATTAAAGGTTCTGGACAGAGTCAAGGATTTTTGAAGAGCATATTATACAAAAGCAGCACACTTATAAATCTAGTTTAGATAATTTTTGAAATATGTAATCACCTATTTTAAGGCCAACCAATACCAAAAGTAGTATCTGCATTTTATTCAGCTGCCCCCTCCACTTGTAAGCATATTTAATTCTAATTACTTAAAAATAATAATACAAAATGTGAATGATCGAGAAGACCTAACAGAGTGAGGTCCAAGAGAAAGAAAAACAGGCCACCATGATTGCTTTACTACTTACGGAGAAATAAAATTTAACTTACAACCGTACATGCGGGCACATATATACACACATATCGATACACACATATAAACACACATACGTGTATGTATTTTTATAATGATGTTATAGGACTAATAACATTTTATCAAAATAATTTTGCTTTAGAATGATTATTTTTATATTCAAAATCCATATAATTTTAGCATGTTTTTGTGAGTTATTTCAATAACAATGCTCTCAGTAAAAATTTTGCTATAAAGCAAACTTTCACGTATATAGCCAATTGTTGCAGATTTCTTATTTCTACTGATTTTTAAAAATACATTAGGGCATTGCTTACACTAATAAACTTTAGAAATATACATGATATAATACATAATTTTATATTTTAATTGATATGTGTTCATTTGTGAGATGTTATGTTTTAATTATTATCCCAAAGCACACTTTGCCTGGATTAAAAAAAGATTAAAAAAAAAAAAAAGGTATTTTACTTTAAAAAAAAAAACAATGTGTCTATACCTGTATTCTGTTTGTGTTTATATATGTTTATTAGATATTTGTCTTTATACAATACCTTTAAAAAGTACTAATTTTTTTTACGAGTGTTGTTGTTCGGTTCTATCGAGTTGGTTCTGAGTCCTAGTGACGCTGTACAACAAAACGAAAACACTGCCCAGTTCTGCAGCATCCTCACGATTGTCGCTCTGTTTGAGCCCATTGTTGCAGCCACTGCATCAATCCGTCCTGTTAAGGTTGCCGTGCAGTGGACCACTTCTGTGTGGCCTTTCCAGCCATTGTTTTGTAAATCCCACCCACGTGACTGGGCGGGACTGTGTAATAGGGTGATTGTGGCCCACCAAAGGGATTGGTCCATTTTGCCATCCCACTGGGTTTGAAATGAGCCACCCCAGAGGTGGGAAAGAAGATACCACCACCACCAAGGAAGAACAGCCAGGAGCCAGCACATCCTTTGGACTCAGGATCCTTGCACTGAGAAGCTCCTGGAAGCAGAAGACTAAAAGAGAGAGAGAGAGCTGTAACACTACAGCCAGTGAGAAGAGGTGGCAAGAGAGACCTGGCAGGAGAGACCCAAGAGCAAAGACCTGACAGCAGAGACCTGGCAGCAGGAGACGGCACAGTGAGCTTCCTGGCCCAGCTAGAAAGAAAGCTGAGTACCTTTGTGTAGAGGCTTAGGGCCAGGAGAGGTGTACCTGCAAGCACGGCTGGGAAAAAGCTGTCCTAATGGGAGAACTGTACCCTGAGTGTCCCTGAGGCTGAATTGTATCAGTTACCTCTCCAATAAACCCCATGATCGTAAATATTGTCTGTGAGTTCTGTGTGGCTATTGCAATGAATTATTTAACCCATCAGAGAAGTAGAGAGTGTCTCAGGAGGGACAGTTGGTGTCGGAATTGGTAAAGATGGAGACTGGAGGCATGTTTGACCTCCACCACATAGGAATCAGACTTGGGCTGTTGATCTTGATTCTCCTTCCCCCTTGTGAAGTTAGAGGAGGTCAGACACCACCCAAAGCCATTTTTACAAGGGTCTTCCTCTTTTTCATTAACCCTCTCCTTTACCAAGGGTGATGTTCTTCTACAGGGACTGGTCCCTCCTGTTATCAGTGTTGAAAACCATAAAATCATTTCAGTACACAGAGTGACTCAAAGTAAATGCTGATGATAAATTAGAAGCAGCTATGGATTCACAAGGGCTATTTTACATTTAAATATCGCAAAGAAGTTGCTTTTCCATTTTCCTTGAAGGACAATTCCTGTTGAAAGGCCCTAACTGTCATCAAAGTTTGGATGACAGTCAACCTAAATTTTCTCTTTATTAACTTGGAGTGATTTAGGCTTTCTGATCTCACCCTGAATGTTTCAGCTCCAACCTTGATATTTACATCCTGTAAGTACTTGTAAACAATTACCATGTCCCCTACTTAGTTGTCTGCTAGCCAAGCTAAACAGATTGAGCTCTTTTAATCTTTTCTCATAAATCAATCTCTCCGCTCCCGTAATTACTCCTGATGTTCACTTTTGAACTTTTTCCAGGATGCTCACATATTTCTAATACTCAGTATCTCAGAACTCAAAGTGATTTTTTAATGGATTCATGCTAAAATTGTGTTTAGTCAGTTGAGAAAACTGCAGCTAAACAAGTTTTCTGCAGTGTTCTGCTCTCTGTTTAGTTGCAAGGAATGGAAACATCACCATCAGGATCATCACATCAAAATATACTCCTTTTTCACTTCTTTATGGCCTTGTGCCAAACCACATGGCTGACACATGAGATGTGAAGGTTGATGGCTTTAAGATTGTATGGGATTAGCAAGAAGGTTGTTCATTGAATACTACAAAAAGAAAAGATACTGTTATACAATGTAAATAGGGAAATGAATTTATTTCCACACATTGACTTGGCAAAGAATTCCCCTACATATATTAAAAACAAAACTCACTGCCATCAAGTCAATTCCAACTCATAGTAAACCCATGGGGTTTCCAAGGCTGTAAGTCTTTAGGGAAGCACACTGCCACATCTCTCTCCTGCAGAGCCACTCGTGGTTTCGAACCTCCAGTCTTTCAGTTAGCAGTCAAGCACTTGAACCATCATGCCTTACTGGCTAAAAATTAGGTATCTCCCTGCAACTGCAATTTCTTTTTTAAAGCAAGTCTCTACTATAAATATATTTTTTAATAATTTCTGTGTCAGAAATTGTCAGCTATGATTTAAAATTCAAATTGAGATGTTGTGAACTTTTCATAAACATTTAGTATTACTGAAGAGAAAAAAAGGGAGGAAAATTAAAATCCACTGTGAGTCCATAACACACCAACCGGGGTACTCAGGCCCTCCATGATCTCATGTAGCCCTCTGGCACAAAATGGTTAAGCTCTCAGGTACTAATCTAAAGGTCGTGGTTTGAACCCAGCAGCTGCTCCATGGGAGAAAAGATCTGGTGATCTGCTCCTGTAAAGATTACAGCCTAGGAAACACTACTGGGCAGTTCCACTCCTGTCATATGGGGTCAGTACAAATCGGAATTGATTTGAAGGCACACAGCAACAACAAGACTCCCTAGAGGTTAAAGCTAACAAACATGAAGACCACAATGAGGTTATAGGGCAGGAAAGGTGCTGGGTGTGGATGACAGCTTCCTTCCAATTATATATGAGTACTTAATGCACCTTCCAGAATTATTTAAAAAAACATAATCATTTTGAGGAGTTTTCCTTCTTGATCACTAAACTCTGGTTTAATATTTTTAAGTTCTAGGAGCTAGATTTAGAGCTATTTAAGGAATTCAGTAGCAGGACTAGGAAATCCAAACCCTGAAAAATGAAAGCGAATCACATAGCAACCATCTAGACAAACTTTCACAAAATACAGGAGTGCATGTTTGACTCCCCTAATTGCTTCTATAAGCCTGAAAAAGTCTTCTTTCTGCCTTCTTTCTCTTGCTTCTTCAGTCATGTTTCACATTTTGTAGGAGGTTTGCAGCTTTCCAAAGCTTTTTCACATATTTCTGATCATGTATTCAATCAATAAATATTTACAGAAAGCATGTTGCATGTTAAATACTACTCTAAGGGCTTGATATAATTAGGAATACAAGCTAGAGAACAGGCAGTTACCACCGTGCGATAATTGCTTCAAAGTTGACGGGGGTGACGGAGCACGTTGTTGAATGTTCTTCTCCACACAAGGTTTTAATATTTCTGGGGCACATATCTCCACCTCCAGTTTATTACACTTCTCTACTCTTTCTTGATGTCTTGATTTGGATCTCACTAGAAGCAGACACCAAGACAAGGACTCGAAAGAAGTCTTAACGATAGAGAATCTGGAATTTGGGCAGTGAGACAGAGGAGGAGAAGAAGCCGATAAAAGAGGTGTTTCCTTTTTTTTTTTTAGATAAGCAAGCCTGTTATCACACCAAGTAACAGGAGTTTTTAATCCTGCTAGGGAACTCAGAAGCCAGTGTAAATCAGGTGCTCATAACTATCCCCCAACCCGGGTGCGGAATGCAGGGCCAGTCCCTGGAAAAGTACAGCACTTGGTGGTGCCAATTCATAGCCCTTCTGGCTGGCCATATGGGCAGCAAAGTGGGTTTCCAAGACTAAAATCTGTCTCAGGAAAAAGAAGTGAAAGTGTTGACAATTCAACGTGGGGCTGAAATTTACTGAGCTGGAACGGTGAGGGATGAGGGGCACCAACAGGTTCTGGTACAGCTACACATTTGCTTTCTTCAGAACACTCATGCTCCACGTTAAGTTCCCTCTGTCATGTCATCGAATCCCCAAGGAGGTCCCCAGTCACAATTGAATAAAGAAAATCAAAGCACTTATAGCAGGAAGTGTAATGGGAAAAGCTACAGTTCCTGCTGCAGTAATTGATATCCTTCACCTCCCTGTCCCACTGCCGATTTCAGTGCCCTCCTCTGATCCAGCTCCTGGGCTGGTCTTGTTTGCCCAGACCTTCTCTGGCCTTGTTAGACTGACAGCAGGAAGGTGCAATGCTGTCTGTTCTGAGTAAACGGAAACCTCCTCTGATCCTCTGATGGGGGATTAACAAGAACATACTGGTTAGATTCGTAGCTGCATACTAAGCGTCAAAGGATTGTAAATCCAGTTGCCTAAAGAGAGTGCGTCCAGCTAGTAGTTGCTACTGGGGCTATCTTTGTTGACTTAATGGTTATTTGTTGTCATCTGCCATGATCCATCTGGTGTTATCAGGGGCCAGACCAGTGAATAAACAAGCATGTGGTGGAGTCCCTGAGTGGCACAAATGGCTAAGCCCTGGGCTACGAACTAAAATGTCTGTTGCTAGATAGGAATGTAAAGCCAGGCTGTGAAGGCTTATAAAGTCAGATGTACAGAAAAATGAAAAAGTTGAGGGGTATGGCTAGTGATTTATGTACACCAATCTGTCTGTGACAGGTTGGCTCAAACTCACCCAGACATACCTCCCAAGAAAGGCCCAGTGATCTGTTTTTGAAAGGTCACAGCCATGAAAAAGCTTTAAAAGGTAGTTCTTCTCTGAAATCATGGTGTCTCTAAGAGATCAAATTGACTCCACAGCACTTTCACAATCAAGCCTTTGAAATGTCATTGTCTCTCTACGTCTTAAATGCTAGAGGTATTACATAAGCCAGTACCTCCCCTTCCATGTGTATCACATCCCAACTCACCGCTATTGAGTTTCTTAAGAATTTGATGCTTTATCATGCTGATGTATATCACCACCTCCTCCTAATACCAGCAAAGGGTTACTTGTTGCCATCTGGCTGGCTAACCCACCTGGCTGGTTAGTGGTCTAATTTTTGAATCTCATTCTGATGATCAACTTCTATGACTTCTTCTAGTACCAACTGTCTTAGTTACCACTAGAAGCAGAATCTAGGCAAGTATCCCAGTGCAAGTAGTTTATTTTGAAGGTGATTCCAAGAAACACTAGTAGGAGATTAGGAAAGTGACAAAGTGGGGATGGGGGAGGCAGTTAATCTTTTTTTTTTTTTTTTAATAAAGAAAGTGGCAATTGTAATTGAGGGTCAGAGGAATTTGTCTCCCACTGAAAAACTCCAGGATGTTGAAGTAAAACGTGTATCCCAGGGCCATGCCACTAGAGGGACAAGAGGGCTGAAGAATTTATATATCCATTCCCATTGGCCTTTTGTTGAAGGCTTTTCTCCAGGAGTAATAATTCTCTGCCCTCAGGCAACAAGCTGGGCTTCAGAGAACAGAGAACAGCTGAAAGAAAAGACATGGAGGTGCTGCCATTTAGAAGCTGGCCTGACGTGTGCAGAGGAGTAAAGACAGGGTATCTGGGTGGGACACTGACAGTGTCTGCTATGCTTGGATAAAGGACAATCTAATATAGAAAAATGGTATTTTCTAAAATTATAACTTTGCAATGTTTGTCTCTAAACGTATTACTGTAATACCTACTTACTCATCCTTATTGTAGCTAAAGTTTTCTTTTGATAGATCCTTAATATAAACAGTTGCATACTAATTTCATAGTCTCTATTTTTACTCTTTTTACCCATTATGAACATATGTTTGATTTATAAAATTTCTGTAATTTGTTGGAGAGATAATATATGAAGAATAAATAGCAATATAACTTCAGAAACAGAACAATTTCTGTTGCTAGATAAGGAGAGAAAGCCAGATTATGAAGGCTTATGAAGTCAGATTCACAGAAAAGTGAAAAAGTGGAGGGATAAGGGCCAGGGTTTACATACACCAATTTGTGCAGGCTGGGTAAAAAAATGCACACATATATTCAACACGGGTATTAGTATACGTGTGCGTGTGTGTATAAATACATATGAAATGTTTATATATAAAATTTGTGGTAAGTTTAAAATTTCCAGTAGTTGTTGAAAAAGAGAAAGAAATTGTTAACCTAAACTGGCGATGACAGTAAAGGAGTTTGCTACTAAGATAAACCCAAGCCAAACCCACTGCCATCAAGTCAATTCCAACTCATAGGGACCCTATAAGACAGAGTAGAACTGCCCCATAGAGTTTCCAAGGAGTGCCTAGCAGATTCCATCTGCCGACCTCTTGGTTAGCAGCTGTAGCACTTAACCACTATGCCACCAGGGTTTCCAAACTAAGATAGATAGATGGATATAGATACATAGATGATAGATAGATGATAGATGGTAGATAGATTATAGATTAGACAGATGATAGACAGATAGATATATGATAGAGAAAGAGAGAGATGATAGATAGATGATAGACAGACAGATGATAGAGAGACAGATGATAGATAGATAGATAGATGATAGATAGATAGATAGATGATAGATAGATGATAGATAGATAGATAGATAGATAGATAGATAGATAGATAGATAGATGATAGATAGATAGATAGATGATAGATAGATAGATAGATAGATAGATAGATAGATAGATAGATAGATAGATAGATAGATAGGTAGATAGGTAGATAGGTAGATAGGTAGATAGGTAGATAGGTAGATAGGTAGGTAGGTAGGTAGGTAGGTAGGTAGGTAGGTAGATAGATAGATAGATAGATAGATAGATAGATAGATAGATAGATAGATAGATAGATAGATAGATAGATAGATAGATAGATGATAGTTTTCTCAAAATTAGAAAGGTTAAATATGCAGTCCAATAAGAGAAGTAACTTTCTGTTGTTAAGGTATATTCCTAAAAATGTTTTGGGCATTTGTATATCCAAAATTAGTCAGGTTATGAAAGGGAAATGGTAAGAGAATGTGTTTCTGAAGTATTTATTAAGGATTAAAAAAATAAAGAAAAATTTCCATCTAGTAATTCTGACTGTTGTGGCCCTAAAATAACTTACTAATCTCTCTGCAGGTGCTAACTTTGATCCTTGGAAACCTATTGGGAAAGTAGCAACTTTGAAAGGATTTGGAAATCTTGAAACTAAAAGTATCCGACTGTACAAGACTACTATCGATCCTATGGCCCAACAGACTTGCAAGCTCAAATCAGGCACCTCTATTTTCCCATCTTTAAAAACATCTTCCCATAAAAATAGCAGGCTCTTTGCCCAAGTAAAGACACTCATCAGGCAATATATCACTTGCAATACTTTGCAGTCATTTGTATGGAGAGGGTTATGGATTGAATTATGTCCTTCCAAAATATGTGTTGAATTCCTGGTGCTTTTACCTGTGGATGCGATCTTATTTGAAAATAGGGTTTTTCTTTTATTACATTAATGAAGTGATACCAGTGTAGGGTGGATCTTAAGCCTAATCACTTCTGGGTTATAAAAGACCAGAAGAGACACAGGAACACACACAAGGGGGAAGACAGATTGCATGCGTGGATGGCCTACAAACCAAGGAACATCAAAAACCAAGGAACACCTAGCACTGCTAACAAGAAAGGAATCAACACTGTTGAGAACTTGATTTGGACTTTTAGTCTCCAGAACTGTGAGAAAATGAATTTCTGCTCTTTAAAGCCACCTTCTTACGCTATTTGTGTTACAGCAACTCTGGGTAACTAAGACAGTAATTTAGGAGGGGCAATATACATTGTCTTGTATTATATGGGATATGAATATAGTGGGTGTCAGAATTTGTGTTGTTAGATGACGTTATTGGGCTAAGAAGAACTGGGAAGAGAATTCACAGAAACATAAAATATCAGATGGAAGAAGAACAAGTACAAAGCTAATAAAGGAAGAATTATCTTTGGATGAGAGAAGGGGTGTGCTCTAAATTCTGGCTTCAAAGTTATGCTTTCTTTCAGTTGCTGCACAAATATTTAATGAGTACATGGTCTGATGAATAATGCTGATCTATTCCAATTTTATGTGAGTACAAATAGTGATTTTTCAAAAGAGTGTGTCAAAATGGGTTGAGAGTCATTACTCATTAATATCAATTAAGAATCACCAACTTGAAGTTTGTACAGATATCAGCCATAGAAAACAATACCAAATATATATCTATATCCATATCTTTATATCTTCATATTCATGTCTTTATCTATATACCTATATCACACATCACACAAAGGTTAAGGACAGGACATATCCAAGAATTAGGGAAGACTTTGTGATTTCAAGATCTCCGCCTCATCTTCTTGTCCCGTATGAGATGATATGATACGAAAGTATACAATTAAGAAATAAAACCATAATTATGTTACAGGCATTGGGCAACAAAAACCGTAATCTCTGAGGAAGACTCAGTTAATTCTGACCATGAAGAAGAACATCCTTGACCATGCTTCGTAGATGTGGGGGTGTAATAACTGTAGCATCAGGTGTTTTCTGTTTTTGGAAGGATGTACTGAGCCCCAAAATCAAGCCAAAATCTGCCTGAAAGCACCAACTTAGAACAAGAATGTGGAAATGATAAAAGAAAAGTAAAAGGAGATGAACGCCAGATTCAGATTTACCAACCTGCATCTAGGATATCACGGTTCTCAACTGAGGGTTGACAACCAAGCCCATGGTGTCTTTGCAACGCTATTTGCTTCAGTAATTTCCATGTGCCAGTAAACACAGGTAAAGTAATTCTCAAGTCTGGCCAATTATTTGCTTCTTTTAACCATGTTTTCTTTCTCACAAACCTAATGTTGACCATCTTGAAACCATTTAAAACAATTTGGTGAGAAGGGAACAACATTAATGGAATCTTTGCCACAGGGCTCAGCTTCTCCATTTCAGAAATGACAATTTTTAATGGGCCTTGTTGCCCAAAGTCCTTTTCAGTTGTATTCATTTTCCTTTGGGAGATTTAGTAGGTTTTTTCCACAAGGCTGTCCATCCCCCACTCTTCATGTGGCCTTACTTCTGCTCTCAAACAGAAAATCCTTACCTAAGCTCATCTTTTGCAGTATCAAGAAACAATGACCACATGTAATCATCATATGCCACTAGTAGTTTTCTCACTTCACACTATGGAGTTGGTAAGCCTGTGGCCTACATTCCAAGTTATCATAGCTAGTGTTATACTAATGGGTCACACACAGATATGGTGACAAATCTTTATTATCCCAGTCTCTGATATTAGTGTCATGACTGTCTATCACCTGATCATTAGATAAATACTGTGTATTTTTTGGTTTCCTTATAAATTTGTACCCTATAGTCCACAGGGTATTAGATAAGAAATAATAATCACATCTGGAAAACTTATGGAGCAATTTAGAATTTTGATAGTTAAAAATGCCAAGAGTTTTACAGAGAAATAACATACCATGTTCCAGTTATTAAACACTTTCTATTGGAAGGCCAAAGTACCTTATTTTACCACATAAGTTAATCTTTACCATGACCCAAAGATGTAACCAATATTATCATTAGTATTTTGCAGACATGGAAACTAAGACACAAAGAATTTAAATAGCTCACTCAAGAAATATATTTGGTAAGTGGTATAGCTAAAATTTAATTCCTGAATTTTAAACCTTGTTATATACTACTTTTTGTAGTACTTCTAAAGGAGTGAGAATCAGAGGTATAACATACTTATGGTCTATACTGAGTACAAGAGGACAATTAAGATATATTGTCAAATTTCAAGTATGAGGGCAAAAAATATACATTTAGATGTTACAAAAACTTAAAAAAAAACCACAAAAATTGATTTAAGTGTCTGTACCTAGATAAAATTGAGGTTAAATAACTCTAAACTGCAACAAAATTGTTTGTGACTTAAAACAATTTAGATGACAATGATATGAGATGATGGCAAGCAAGGAATGGAGTACGGAATAAGTGATATGAACTTGCTATCTCTAGATATGGTTAGAAAAATATAAAAATTAAGCTAAATTAAAAAAAAAGGTTTACCATTGAAAGAGAAATCATGTTTAGAAACAATACTCGGAATATAATAGGTGATAAATAAATATTTTAAGGGAATTGTTTAATAGCATAAATACTAGACTAAAAGAGAGTCACAGGGTGGCACAAGTGGTTCCCCCTGGGCTACCAACCAAAAGGTTGAAGATTTGAACCCAACCAGAGGTACCTTGGAAAAAAGACCTGCAATCTGCTTCTGAAAGTTCACAGCCTTGAAAACTCTATGGAGTGCAATTCGCACATGGGGTCACCATTAGTAGAATTGACTCGACAGTAACTGATTAAGACCAAAACAGATAAACTTTCAATTTTTGAAGTCAGAGTGAATGTTAGCTAGTTGGCTAAGTATCCTTGAGGCCCTTTAGTGACTACTTATTAGAAAAAGTTGGGGCAAAGCAAAGTAGCTAAGAGGTCTTTCTGGGGGGAGTCCAAAGACCTGGTAAGAGAACTGAGAAACCCACCAGACATTCCAGAATTCACATTGTGTATGTGGCACTTGTTGGTTGGAGAATGGTGGAAACATTTAAAGAAACACTACCAAATGCCAGTCCATTGGGTCTTGTGAAAGCTGAGGGAAGAACAGGAGAATTGAGATGCATCATTTGGAGAACTCAAATTGCAAGCCTTCCTAAAGGGAAGGTTCTTATTCTAATCTAAATGATGTGAAGCCTGTGGTGAACTGAATCCAAAGCAACAACAAAACACAGACCCTTCTTGATTGCAAACTATATTGATTCAAACCAGCAAATCAGAGTCCTTATAGAACAAAATCCATGACATTTTCCAGATAACGTTATTTTCTCACTTTCTAAGTGCTATGGCCGCTAACCAAAAGGTCGGCAGTCCGATTCTACCAGGTGCTCCTTGGAAACTCTATGGGGCAGTTCTACTCTGTCCTAGGGGTTCACTATGAGTCAGAACTGACTCAACAGTAATTTTTTTTTAACTGTTCTTTTTAAAGATTTGATAAAAGAAGAAAAAAATCACAAGGTGTGTGAAGAAGCAGGAACATGTAATCCATACTCAAAAGTTCAATAGAACTAGTCACAGAGATAAGCAAGATGTTGGAAAAATCAGACAAGAACTTTAAGATAATTATGTTTGATATACTAAATGATTTAGTGGAAAAAGTGGACAATATGTTTTGAACATATGGGAAATTTCAGGAAAGAGATTTTAAAAATCACAAACAGAACAAATAGGATGATTAGAAGTGAAAAAAAATCATATGAGAGATGAAAGATTATTTTCCTGGGCTTGTCAACAGATTGAACACAGCAGTGGAAAAAAAAAAAAATCAATAAATATGGAGGTAAGTCAATAGATGTTATTAAAACTGAAATTGAAAAAGAAAAAGAATGAAAAAAAGTAAAACAAAATGTTCAAGATCTCATAGACAATATCAAATGATACATACGTAATTGGTTTCCCAAACTAGAATGGGAAAAATAATGGCACAAAAGATTTGAAGATTGTGGCTATGAATTTTCTGAAATTGATGGAAGATTCCACTTACTAGTCCAAGAAGTTTTGTTGAACTCAAGCAGGAATATTATAAGGAGAACCACACTTAATCATATCATACAGAACTTGTTGAAAACCAAATATAAAGAGAAAATATCAAAAGTGCCTAAAGAAAAAAAAGCCACATTACACACAAGAGAACGAATAACAAAGATGATAGCAAAAGTTTCATCAGAAGCAGTTAAATACAAAAGAAATTGGAAAGACAACTTTAAAGTGCTGATTTTTTTTTTCTTTTTAAAAAGTCAAACTGAATTTCTGTAAGTAAATATATACCAAGCAGATCTGCACTGTAAGAAATAAAATAAATTTTTTTAGGCTGAAAATAAAAACCACACTGGATAGAACAAAATGTGTACAGAACAGGAATTTGTTAAAGCATATTTTTACAAGGTTCTTACATAGTAGAATATTTTCGAAGACTCAAATAAGTTGTCACATATTTTAATCTCTAAATCAAAGTTTTAAAAAAGCAGTCATGACAAAAGAGTTTTTAGAAAAGAAAATTAAATATTAAAAAACATAAAAATAAAAACTTTTATTAACCTTTTCCTAAAATGGGAGGAAAGGAGGAATGGAGAAAAAAACACATAAAAAATAAATAAAATATTGACAAATTGAAATATATCACTAATTATATTTAGTATAAACAAATTAAAACCTGAAATAAAAAGAGTAAGATTACTAGACAGGCTGCAAAGAAGGAACTAAATATATATGTGGGCTTCTTATTTTTTAAAAAATGGATTTTTTAATGAGACACACATATGAAACTTAAAAAATACCAACATCTTTGAAATTAAAGAAAGAAAAAGTTTTTTCAGGCTAACATCAAGCATTAAATTGCCATACGGTTATATTAACAATCAAGTAGATTTCAAAATGAACAGTATTTTCTATCAGACATAAAAAGGGGCATTTCATAATAATCAAGTGTTAATTTCTGAAGAAGCTTAACATTCTTAAATATTTGCCTTTAATGAAAAAGCTTCCAGCAAAATTGCCTGACCTAAAATCGACTCGATGGCACTGGGTTTTAAATGGATAAATATAAAATCTGCAATGACAGTGAAGTCTTAACACCATTCTTCCGTAACTGATAGAATCACTATAGTTAAGGACACCTGATGGCTGAACAACACTCCAAAACAACCTGACTTAACTGACATCTACAGAATGGTATACCTAACAGCTCATTCTCTCAGGTGTACTTGGAACATTTACCAGGATAAATCATAAATTGGATAATAAAACAGTCTAGTAAATTCTGAAGGACTGAAATTACAAAAAGTATGCTCTCTTATCACAATGGTATTGAATTGTAAATATATTAAAATATAATATCTAGCCAATCGTCAATATTTGAAGAAAAATTATACAAGATAAAACAAAGATTATAAGGAACAAGGGATGTGAACAGAAAATATGCATTGCATTTCTAAATAGCACATTGATTAAAGAACTCACAGGAAAAAATAGAAAATATTTTGAGCTGAATAAAACATAAAATTTGTAGAATGAAGTTAAACAATTCTTAGAGAAAAATTTTTAACTTTAACTATCAAGTTTAGTAAAAAAGAACGACATAAATTTAATGGTCGTACTATCCTAATTTGCTAGGAAAAAAAGAACAAACTTAAAAAAAAAAATGTAGAATAAAGGATACCAAACCCAAACCGGTTGTCCTCAAGCAGATTCCAACTCATAGAGACCCTATGGGAATGGGTAGAACGGCCCTGTAGAGTTTCCAAGGAGCTCCGGTGGATTCAAACTGCCGGTGTCTTGGTTAGCAGCCAAGTTCTTAACCACTCCACCACCAGGGCACCAAATAAAGGGTAAAATATCAGTAATCAGTGAAATAGAAAACAGATATACAACAGAGAAAACCAACAAAGTTAAATGTTGCAACTCTGAAACATGAATAAATAATAAAAAATTTCTGATCAAATAAAAAAGAGAAAGAAAGAGTAAAAATGCAAATACTAATATCATAGATGCAAGAAGGAAATCAGTACAGAGCCTACAGACATTAAAAGGCAATATTATGAACAACTTCAGGCCAACAAACTTGATAGTTTAAATGAAACAGATAATAAACCTCATTAAAATTGATATGCAATACTTACAAAACCTGAAAATTCATATGAAAAAATTCTTACCATAATGAAAAATTCAGAACATCTTTGGTGCATTCTATGAAAAATTCGGAATAAACAATACCAGTATCACACAAATTCTTATAAAAGAGGTGGTAACATGACCCCTATCATTTCAACCTAATTTAATTGGAAACATGCTCATAGATGAGAAGACATACTTTCATTAAAATGCCAGTGCTCCCCAAATCAATCTGTATATTGAATACAAACTAAATCAAAGCCCTTGTTTCTACACCAAATATTTTATGGTTTTGTTAAAAGGATACCCAAATACATCAATGGACCAGAATAGAGAGTTAACAAATATACTTATTTTATTTGGTCACATGATTTTCAACAAGTATACCAAAGCAAGTAATTGAGGAGAGGATTTTTTTTTTTTTCAATAAATTGTGTTGGAAAAACTACAGAAAAGAAGCATGACTCATATCTACCCATATACAAAATATGTTTTGATGTAGACCACACAGGTAAAGTTAAGAGCTAAAACTATAAAAGGGCTTAATGAATAAAAAATAGAGTGCCTTCATGAAAAAGCCTACTCAAATGAAACAGGAAGGTTATAGAAAAAACTCATTATAAAAGAGAAAATGAAAAATTGAATGTCATGGAAATTAGAAAATTCTGTTCATCAAAGATCTTTGATTAGGAAATGAATAGACAAGCCACACATACAGAAAACGTTTGCAATGCTTATATCTGACAATGGGCTTGTGTTCAGAGTATATAAATAACTCCCATGACTCAATAATATTAATAAAACATAAACTGTCTAAAGGCTTGAACAGTTACTTCAAGAAATATGCAACAATATCTAATAAACACATGAAAAGATGTGCTTAGGGTTTTAGAAAAATGCAAAACAAAAACCATGTACACACACACTCAAGAATGGCTGAATGAAAAAAGGCCAACAGCATGAAATGTTGCCAAAGATGTGGAACAAACGGAATTCTCATACATGGCTTGTGGGAGTGTGAAATGATTTGGGAGAAATGATTAATAGTTTCTTTAAAAAATTTGAATTACATCTGCCCTATTAGACCGCTAAGAGTCGGAATCGACTCAAAGGCAATGCGGTTATAACCAAGTGGTTTTAATTCTAGGTATTTATTAAAGAGAAATAGTATCTGTCCACAAAAACTTGGCAGAAATACTCTGTTAGAAAAAAGCTGAATTCAGTAATATCGTGAAAGATGCCAGGACAAAAATACAGTACTGTATGATTCCAGTTATGTGATGTTTTAGAGCAGGTAAAACTAATCTATGACAATAGAACTAAGAACAATGGTTGCTATTTTGGGTGGAGAGGACATCAATTTGAAAGAGAAATGAAAGAATTTTTTCAAAATGATGGACAAATTCTAAATTATAATCAGGGGATGAGTTACATAAGTCATACTTAAAAAAAACTGATCATTTTGTAGAGTTAATATCTCTGCATTTCATTGTGTGTAAATTATGCTGCAAATGAAAAACTATGTTTATATAGTTGCCATATTTTAAATTTTCCCAAAAGTTAGAAAAATATATGAAGCTATGCAATTCAATGTGTGGAGGAAGAACAAATAATACAAAACTGCCACCAAAATATAATAAGAGCAAATTATAATTCATTCATACTTAAAAACATATATGCAAAAATATTTTAAAAAATCACCATTGTGTCTTAAAAATATAGCATGATCTAACAAACTCCATTACAGGAAAGTAAAAAGCTAAGCATCAGAAAATCTACTATTGTAATTTGTTACATTTAAGATAAGTTCTTTAAACAAGCATTTTAGCCAATCAATTCATAAATATTTGTTTATATTGAAAATAAAGATTACATTTATTACGCATTCATGATAAGCCTCTAAATACTGGAATAAAACTGACACAAGTATGTAAAAGTTAACTATCAGAAGCTTAAAGCAAACACTTTATTTTAGTTGGAATTCCAATTAAAAGTACACACACACACGGAGGTACACTACTGCCACTGTTAAGTATTTGTTTTGCTAGAACAATTTTAATACATAAAATAAAGGAACAAAATATGTAAGTATTAGTAAAAAAAAAAAAAAAGCATAGACAAAACTTTTCAACCCAGAATATCCCAAACCATCAATTCTCAAATTCTGAGAACTAAAGAAATAAGAATGCTGGCTAGTACAAGATTGGCATATACATCTATTATTCACCAGCAATAACTAAATGGAAGATGAAAGAGGCAATGCACTGATTTGCCACAGCAAGAAAAATATAAATAACTTGAAAATAATCCTAACAAAAAAGCTTCAAAATTAGGAAAACTTTAGTAAAGCACATTACAAAAGGCCTATGTAATGGAAACCATGTTGTATCAACGGATAAGACAAAATACCGTAGAGACGACAGTTCTCCTCATTCAATCTATACATTCAGTTTAATACCAGTCAAAACAAAAACTGAATTTTTTTCCTGAAATTTGAGGTGCTAATTTTATATAACAGCACTATGCAAAAATAAATAAATAAAAATAATGAGGAAGACTATATGATTTAGGAAATGTCAACATATTACAAAGTGAATTATAAGGGAATTGTTATTTTGTGTACTCACAGATCTATGAAAAGAAAATATAGATTCCATATACGACTCACAAAAGTATTGGAATTTATCATATGATTAGATAGAATTTCAAACTTTAGTAAAAAAAAAAAAGAACTAGTGAATGGGTGCTAATATCATAAAAAATCCACACACATTGGATTATTAAGAAAAATAAATGATGGACTTTTAGCAAACCTTTATTTTTAGCATATCTGCCATCATAATGGAAACCCTGCTGGAGTAGTGGTTACGAGCCGTAGCACTTAACCAAAAGGTTGGCAGATCAAATCCGCCAGGTGCTCCTTGGAAACTCTATGGGGCAGTTCTACTTGTCCTATAGGGTCGCTACCAGTTGGACTGACTCGACGGCAGTGGGTTGGGTTTGGTTCGATTCCCATCATAAAAAATTATCTGATAATAATGTACCCTTTAATTTTGTTTAGCTAAAATGCTAACAGTTTTCCTTAGTTATAAGAAAATAATCTCCTCCCCCCCCCAAAAAAAAACTTTCTTCAATTTCCTACTTATTCCAGGATTTTGACATTAAAAGAAACTTATTAAAATGGCTCTGCCTGTACTGGGCCTGATGTAGGCACTCACCGATTTTCTACAGGCTTGCAGTTTATTTTTTCTTTCACGTTCTGCTGGTAGCTCTCCACATTTTTTCATCAGTAGAAAGGTGTGTATCTGGCTTGAAGGCAGTGTTGCTTTATTTTGCTACATAGATTTTAACGCAGCTTTTTTTTTTCATTTAGTATCGTAAGTGATAATTATGTGTGGTTTTGTTCCTCTCGACTTTCCATTTGAAGCTGTATTTCACCTTTTGTGAATTTTTTAAGCCATTTACTTGGCTTGATCTCTGTGAAATTTTTTTAAAAAAGCTTTCTTTTACTGAAAATAGTAACATTTTCATTAGAATATAGACTGAGTATAGAAGAAAACTCATAAAAGCAAATGATTTATTGTGCCGTTGCTGGGCACCAGTCATTCTTTCTTTCTCAAAGGCATGTAAAACTGTAATCGTTGACTCTTACGATTTTTTTCTTTTTAAATCTGTCATTTTTTTCCCCTACGATATACATATTTCACTTTGAAAATAAGACCTGTGGTAACCATAAGGTCTTATCCATAAGGTCCATATATATATATGCAATATATAGATAGCAATGACATTCATTAACTCCTTTAAAATAACTGAGTTTTGTTTACTATACGATGAAGAATTTGAACTTCAAAGATACGAATAAAATAAAATTCAACGTATCTCAAGGCTTGTATTTTCAAGTTTGAAGGACCAAGCTATGCCATTAGAGACTTGCTAGATGAGAAATAATTTTTTAAATTTCTACCAAATGTTAAAACCCCTCCCTACTGGAGCCCTGGTGGCATAATGGTTAAGAGCTGGGCTGCTAACCAAAAGGTCAGCAGTTTGAATCCACCAACTACTCCTGGGAAACACTCTGTCCTATAACGTTGCTATGAGTTGGTTATGCCATTCTGGACGAAAATACTATTCAGGCATACTCTACAGGAATGACACGATGTTAATGTTTGTAAATTTTCCCCAGAGGACAATAAAAAATCCTTTTGATGTTATTGTGCTGAGTAATACCATCTGAGTAATACCAAATTAATGAGAATTTTGAGTGTGTGTGTGTGTGTGTCTGTAGCTCATACTTTAAAGGACACTTGAACAGTTCCAAAAAATTTTAGGATTATGTAGCTTAATTACTGGAATACGTGTAGAGCATTTCAAGGTGACCACTTCTAGGCTAGTACTTCATAGCAGAAAGACCACAAGCTTTACAGATTTATATACAGGGAATAAGCCCCTGGTGCACTATGCGTATGACTTAAGACGTAGCCTCGTTGTGCCTCAGATTCCCCATTTACAAAACGAAGACAATGCTGAGGACTGCAGAGTGACTGGCACAGAGAGGAAGGCCCCTGATAAATGCTGGCTCATTTCCCCCTTTCTTTCCCATCTTTCACCCTTAATGGAATAGGCAAGCCCTAGAACATTGGCTAAAAATATTCATTTCACTCATTTTTTCACTTTATATTCAAACTCAGATTTTCCCTGATATCTAAATTATTCAGTGAATAATAAGACAATGCCACTGAAACATATATTTTTAGCTCCACTAAACATATAAACATTAAAGTTATAATCTAATTTCCAAAGATGTTATTAACTTATTCTAAACCAAGCTTGAAATGTATTGCCTTCAACTGTATAATATACAGTTTAATGAGAGGCATTATTACTCTCTTCTTACATTGAGGAGGAAAGGTTTTATGGCCTGTTTAAGCTCACACAGCTGATATCAGTGGGTCCTGGGTTAAAGCCTAGCTACCTTGCTGTTCGGTCTATACGTTTGTACCTGCCCTGGGGCTACCAAGGCTTCCGGCCCGTCTTCTCTGATCGGGGGCCGCCGTAGCTGTCAAGTCGATTCCGACTCATGGCGACCCCATGTGTGTCAGAGGAGAACTGTGCTCCATAGGGTTTTAGCGGCTGGTTTTTCAGAAGCAGATCCCCAGGCCTTTCTTCTAGGGTCCCCATGAGTGGATTTGATTCTCTGGCTTGATTCTTAGTGAGCGTATTAACTCTTTGTACCACCCAACAGAGTCCAGCTATGATCTAGGCTATTTAAAAATAAGCCCATTTTGGCAACAAATATTAGAATTGTATCATTAGAGAGATGGAATTAAATGTAGGGAATAAGTACAAACCTGAATTTACACATAAAAGTTTGGGGTCATAGGTAAAACCCGTTGCCATAGAGTCAATTCTGACTCATAGCGGCCCTACAGGACAGAGTAGAACGGCCCCATAGGGTTTCCAAGGAGCAGCTGGTGAATTTGAACTGCTGACCTTTTGGTTAGCAGTTGAGCTCTTAACCACAGAGCCACCAAAACAAAAAAAAAAAACCCACTGCCGTCGGGTCGATTTCGACTCATAGCGACCCTATAGGATAGAGTAGAACTGCCCCATAGAGTTTCCAAGGAGCACCTGGCGGATTTGAACTGCTGACCTCTTGATTAGCAGCCGTAGTACTTAACCACTATACCACCAGGGTTTCCAGGGCGGCCACCAGATATGTTAAATGATTTGCGAAAAGTCACGCAGCAGCACCAGGTAGAAAACCCCTCTTTCTTGAAACCATTTTGCTGCTTGTTTTTTTCTTTCTCCCCTACCACGTCATACTGAAGAGCTTTCATTCTTTTTGGGTCCTTATGATTCTGTGCACTGGGATATATATCAACACTAAGGAAGGTTTTCAGAGAATGGTAAAAGTAAAATAGCCTTTATGTTGTTCTAATCTATGGTTTAGCCACTTCATTTAAAGTAATTATTAGCCCAGGGATTCCCTCTCTTACTCTCTACAATGAGTTTTATATGGTAGACATTTTACACAAAACACAAAGTAGATGCTCAATAAAAATTGAATGATCACTTAATTTTGACATCAACTGCAGGTCATGTTTTTTGGATAATAACCAAATTATTCCAAAAATTCGCCAAAATATATTCACGCACCGGAAGTTAGTTATATTGACTACAGCATATTCCAAAAGTGTCACTGGCAAGAATTTGGAAATCTTTGTTATAGAGGGAGTGTTTTAATGTTTGTTGTAATGGTATTTACACACAGCAGTACACTTGTAGAATATTACTACCTTTAGGCTTTCTCTAAGCCTGAACAAACTCAATTCCCAAACTCCCAGAACAATTTTTAGGCAGAAAAGAAGAAGGCAGGCCTGGAGTCAAATGTAGTAGTAATTTCATACAAGGAAGAAATCGGAATCGGAAATGGTAGGGGTCAGACAGAATTTAATACTTGTGGCACAATATTCTGTCCACTATCAGTTTGACATGCTGGAGTGGAGGGCAACTAATACCACATTAGTGGGGAGGAAGTCTGTCATCGTGATGTTCTCCACACTCAGAGAAAGAAACTTACATCATAGAGGTAATAATAATGAGGACACCCAATGATTGGTGGTGGAGCGGTTAAGAGCTTGGCTGCTAACCAAGAGGTCGGCAGTTCAAATCGCCAGTCACTCCCTGGAATCCCTACGGGACAGTTTTACTCTATCCCATAGGCTGCCTACGAGTCGGAATTGACTTGACAGCAATGGGTTTGTTTCTTTGGTTTTATGTAAGTAATATTAATAATAAGGACACACAATGATTATTAATCACTTACTATATGCCTTTTAATTGTAATAAGGTTTTATATGTACAATTTATTTCTATTCAGTCTTTGCAAGAAGTCCACTAGTTAATATTTTTCTTGTCCATTCTTGGCCAAGATAATACAACTTTCAATTGACAGAACTGGGAATAGAATCCAGTTACTTATAACTCAAAAGTCATTAACTCACTAACTAATTTGATAGAGGGTCATCCTCCATATAAAGTCCTTATTATTTCTTGAAGATCTAAATATTAAAAAAAGGGAATGAAATATATAATGAATAAAAGTCATAAAGATAATACTTCACAACTTGAGTCCTGTCTAAACTGTTAGACTCTTGAAGCCATACAAGCTGTCAAAACCGAACAGTTTTCTCTCCCTTTGGGGTAGATCTTAAAAAAAAAATATTTGTTCTATGGAAATATTTTTAGTATAAAAACGTTTGTTTTTTTGTTGCATATTTACCTTCTAGAAAGATATGGAGAATGTTTTAAAACAATTTCAATCATATAGAATTATTCTTTATTTTTTATTTTGTTAATGTGGTCTTCCTGCATTTTTAGAACATATAAATTGAAAATTTTCAGAGGTATAAATTAAGTTGGCTTTTTAATTTCTGAAAATATATATTCCATTGGGGAAACGGTGGCTAAGTAAAAAAAAAAAAGTGGCTAGTTCCACTGAAATTCTAGAAGTCTTAGTGGGACCTCAGTACCATGGTCTTTTTTTTTTTTTTTTTAATGTAAAATTTACGTGTTTTAAAGGATTTAGCAGATTAATACAATTAATATCCCTCTAAATCTTGTAAACCTTTCACTTTTTATTATAGGTGCAGCGCACGCTCTTTTCACATAGAGGGCAGCTTCAGCCCTCTGAATTGCAGGTTCTCTGTCACTGCTGCAGCCTTTCCTCAGACAGACAAAACTGAGCAGAGTCCAAAACATTATAATAACATTTGTCTCTGTTGTTGATGAGGGCCAACATGTATTAATTTGTCATTTGCTGCATATTTATCAACCAGATTGCAGACTATTTCCAGACTGAGGCAGTTAAAAGCCTTTATTAAAAATGATGCTTTTGAAATCTAATTTATTTCTGCATGCATATATTTCTGTTTAATACTTTTTTTTTTCCGTCCTGCAAGCTAATAATGTTTCAAAAGTGTCAAACAGGCATGTTAGGCTTTATAAACTTATTATTTTTTTTATTAATTTGTTTTGGTACAGTGTTACTTTATATCCTTTTTTTTTTTTTTTTTTTCTGTTCTACCCCTGAATTTTTAAAAGAAATGACACTACCATTGGAACTGGTACAATGGCAGCTGGTAGCCACCATGACAATCATAATTTTAAGGAATTATTCCTAAGACCTTTATAGAGGGCTATTATCAGGCAAATAGGATGTATAAATGAATCCTAGTTAATGGCCCGCTACATATCTGAACAGAGCTTTTCATATCCCACACATAAGGCAGAAAGTATGAATTTTTTGCTTACATATGTGGCTATACTACTATCTAGAACAATGTCAATGCATGGGTTATTGGAAAAGATATAAAGCTTGTTATATGGAGAGATATGAGTTGCGAAATACAGTGCAGACTCAGTGAATATACCTCAAACTACTAAAGCATCTTGAAATGTAGCAAAGCCGTGTTGCCTAGGTACTTTTATTGTGACATGAGTAACTTAAAACATTGGCTTTTAATTCCCTCTGTACAAGCTTTTATACCCTAATGTTATATTTTCAAGCCTGATGCCTATTGAACCTTTCTCATCTTTAAGACACTATTCCAGATGCTATAATGGAGATGAAAATTTAGAGATATAGTCTTTGCTTAGTAAGAGCTTAAAATATAGTGAGAAAATGATACAAAAATAGTTTTGGTGAAATAAACATCCTAGATCTATGGCACAAATACTAAGCATTATAAGAATCCAGATGAATCTATCTAGTTAGAATATTCATGGTTAACCAAAAAACCAAACCAAACCCATTGCCGTTGAGTTGATTCCAATTCATAGAGACCCTATAGAACAGGGTAGTTCTGTCCCATAAAGTTACCAAGGAGCGCCTGGTGGATTTAAACTGCTGACTTTTTGATTAGCATCTGTAGCTCTTAACCACTACGCCACCAGGGTTTCCAATTCACGTTTGAGGTGGAAGAGAATAGACGGGGTCTTGTTCCTGGCATCTTAAGAGCCGAGTTTGACTTCTGATTCTACCAGTTATCATTATGTTATTCACAATGTCCCTTTGCTTTTCTCAGCTTCATTTATTCATCTGGAGAGCTAGTAATAATGCCTATCCCATGTGACCATTATAATGTGAAAATATGATATTGTCTGTGAAAACATACCGTAAACTTAAAGTAATTAACAAAGGTTAAAATGATGTATTACACAGGGTATGAAACACCAGATTCTATAACAAATACATGTCAGTGGATTAAGACTAAAAGAAAGGGTATTTCAAGCTCATGAAAAATCCAATATGGATGTTCCCAGTCAGGATATGGTGAATCAAGGACGCAAACTAATTCCATCATTTTTTAGGGTCTTGACGCAATTTATAGGATTCTGTGCTTCCAACCAAGAGATGAAGGAAGAGTGTGGACAATGTATGGGGGAAATTTCTGAGGATCAGGCTTGGGGTTGGCATCCACCACTTCCACTTAACTTACATTTGTAGAACAAATGCAATCAGGAATAGTCACACGATCCTAACAAGACACGAGGAGGCTTGTAATGTAGTCTAGCAGCAGACTAAGGAAGGGAGAACATACTTTATGTTAGTGAAAAATTAGTGAAATTTTTTTCAGATTGGTAAAAAATTAGCCAGTCTCTACCACCAAAAGAACCATTCTACTTATTTTAACTGGGCTTTGAAATATAACTAGACATTGAATAAGTGACAACAGATAGGAAATGCTTTCCAGTTAAACAGAAGGGTATGATGGACGATTAGAAAATATAAGACAAGTTAAAATTAAGAAATACATGTAGAGGTGAAAAGTCTCGAGTCAGAAGGTCTGGGTTTACGTACTGACTTCCCCACATTTTAGCAGTGAAACAATTAATCATTAAAGTATCTAACCTCTCTGAACCAATTTGTTCAACAGTAAATATTTTATTTTGTTTTTCTTTTCCTTTTTTTATTGTAATTTAGATGAAGGTTTACAGAACAAACTACCTTCTCATTAAACAGTTAGTACATATATTGTTTTATGACATTGTTTACCAACCCCACAACATATCAACAAGCTCCCCTCCTTGACCTTGGCTTCCCTATTACCAGCTTTCCTGTCCCCTCCTGCCTTCTAGGCCTTGCCTCTGGGCTGGTATGCTCCTTTAGTCTCATTTTGTTTCATAGGCCTGTCTAACTAATCTTTGGATGATGGGTGAACCTAAAGGAGTGACTTCATTAGTGAGCTAAAAGGGTATCTGGGGGCCATACTTTCCGGGTTTCTCCAGTATCTGTCAGGCCGGTAAGTCTGATCTTCTTTTGTGAATTAGAATTTTGTTCCACATTTTTCTCCACCTCTGATCAGAACCCTCTATTGTGATCACCGTCAGAGCAGTCAGTGGTACTAGCTAGGCACCATCTACTTATACTGGACTCAGTCTGATGGAGGCTGTGGTAGTTGTGGTCCCTTAGTCCTTTGGACTCATCTTTCCCTTGTATGTTTATTTTTCTTCATTCTCTCTTGCTCCCAAAGGTGTGAGACCAGTGGAGTATCTTAGATGGCCACTCACAGGTTTTTAAGACCTGAGACCCTACTCACCAATGTAGAATGTAGGACATTGTTTCTTTATAAACTATGTTATGCAGTAAATAATTTACAATAACTGTATCTACAATGTAGGTTTTTTTTTAAGAGGATTAAAACAGAGAACGTGAATTGAATAATTTGCACATTGCCTGTTTCATTATAAGCACCTAATTACAATCCAACAATATATCCATAATCCAACAATAAAGACATTAAATTCCATCAAAGAACATGATCCACTGCCAAAAGTAGTGTATTTTTTTATATTTCTCCTTTTTCCCGTTTTGGCCCAAGTTAATATGTTTATGAACCCAAAAAGTTGTAATGAAAACTAGGAAGAGGAAGCTAGGACAAATAGCTTGGAATATCTTACTAGGCACTCAAAAAACTAGCAGTGGTTTGTCCAGTAGTACTTGATTGGCTCTTCTGCTTTCAATAATTCTAGTAGTTCAGAAGTGCTAGAGTAATTGACTGACTAAGTTATGCAAAAGAGTTTCCCAAGGAACATGTGTTCATTCTAAGAGAAAACTGTCCCAGCCATACTTTCATACCTCATTTTCTTTGGAACCCACTTCAATACCCACAAAGATCAACTTGGCTAGGATCACGCAATGTTTCAGTTCTGCTCTTGGCTAACCTCCAAATCCAGTTGAAACATTGACATAATTCAAGCTTAAGACTGCCTTATTTTCCTAAGGAAATTTTTCAAAATTTAACTATGAACACTTCATAGCATTAGAGATAACCCTTGTAGGCTAGACCTTTATCCAAAAGACTGGGTAGAAAGTAACTAAACTTTCAAAATAGCAACAGCAGAACATCATTTGTCTGGTACTTATTAGAGAAGCACTCAGGACTTTGACACCCATTATAAATCAAAATGTCAACGCTATGGATTGTATTTAGAAATGAATAGGCAGCCAGAGGAGGCCCTAGAGCACAGCTGGTATAGGCTTCACAAGCCCAATGACCTTAAGTCTATTGCCACTGTGGAAGGAAGAACAGCTGGTGCTTCTGGGTGTCACTCAACAATATCATCCCAAAGCAAATTATTGTAATTAGCTTGCAGTCATTTAAAGTCTAAATTTCAGAAAATCTGAATAAACAAAGACATATAATTCATAAAACGCCATTTATTATGTACAGAAACGTTTTGGAGCAGACTTCTATAAATTTCCCAAGCTTTGTATTAATAATCTAGGTAATTTCTACCAAAATGAATACCTACGAAAGCGTTCGAAACGTGAACTGGGTTTGTTGTGACTTACATTGATCTAAGGAGTGTTCATTCTAAACGTAACTGTACATTTTAAATGGTAATTCTTGTTTTGCCTTCCCTATACTAATTTTTTTGTTTTGTCTTGTTTTGTTTTTTATACTAACAAAGGTAGGAAGAAGTCAAATTAAACCACTGGAAGAGTCAGATCAGATAATAATATTAAACACTGGATTATCTTTTCCTGGATGCCAAAGTGTTAAATTTACTCTCTAGTTATCTATCTATTAGATGTCAAAAAGGCATCTAATATAAATTTAGTAATGTTTATGTTACAAGAAATATCAAAAGACAAAAAAATAAGTAGGTGAACCATATGAAATTAAGTTCATTACATTGTCTTAAGCTACCATAACAGTCAAACATACCTATTTTTAAAATGTCACAAAGGACAAATCCCGAATGGTCTTACTAATACGAAATGCACAGACTAGCCTAATGTTTAGAGATCAGTGGGTTTTTTGGGTATAGAGATCAGAGTTTAGAAGTAGCCACCAAAGACAAAAACGAGGAGGAAAGGGCGAATTGCTGTTTAGGAAGCATTGAGATTCTGTTAAGAGTGATGAAAAATTTGGCACCGATATTGCAGATGGTTGCACAAAGTGATTGATGTAAATGGTGTCACTGAAGAGCACATGTGAAAAACATGGAACTGAAAAATGTGTTATCTATATTTTTAAGAAATACCAAAAAGGCCTATTTTTGTCTTCTGTTTTGGGGCATGGTGGAAAACACTTTCTGAATTTTAAATTTATAAAGCTGAAATCAAGTCATACTGACAGATGTATATATTACCCTGAAAGCTGTCATAACTTCCTCTCTTGGCTCAGGGGAACCTATTTTTAGGCCAAATAAGTATATGTGATTTGAATTTATTCATTCGGGAAATACTTATTGAGTGTCTACTAAATGCCAGACTTTTTCAAGGTATTGGAGATATAACAATAAATACAGTTCCTTTTTTCATAGAGCTAGTAATAGGAGAGAAAATACAGACAAGTACATACATTTATAAGATGTCAGGTCATGGTAAGTAAGCTTTCACCAAAATTTCTTCTTTTCTTCCAAATGTACTTGGGGTGGGACTCCTTTTCAAGGGTGACTTCTCACCGATACCAGGCAACCATAAACCATATGTGCCTACCTTCTCATCTTGACTTAAGAGATGGTTGTATCTCCTCCATGGTCTCTTCATTTACTGGCTGCTTGTAGCCATGACAAGACTTTAAAAGAAAGTGAATTGCAAATAAAATGAGCCTGCAATTCTGAGTCACCATGAAAATAACAGACATCCTGTGACCAAGAACACACATTTTGGACTATAACATGAGAGCGGAGTAAACCTATGATACTTAACTTAGAGGATCTGTTTTTACTATCGTTTAGCTACACTAGTTATTATACATGGAGTCCCTGGATGGTGCAAATCAGCTACTAACTAAAAGGTTGGAGGTTCAAGTCCTTGAAAGAAAGCATCTTGAAAGAAGAAAATAAGCTATTGAAAACCTTCTGGAGGATAGTTCTACTCTGACACACACAGGGTCACCGTGAGTCAAAGTGAACTTAATGGCAATTTTTTTTTTTTTTTTTAAGTATCATATGTGGGCAAATACTTTAGGTTAAGAGAAGAGGGGCTATCTGGACAGTGGAGTTGGGAAAGAATACAAAGTTTTCAGGTAAGCCCTACATAAAAAGAATTTGAAAAGTAATAGAAAATGCTGCTGACAACGGCCATTCCATCAATTAGAGTATGGCATGCCACTAACTCCCCACTCTGTCCCTGCTAATAAAAGATAATATTCCACCAATTCTCTCACTCTCCTGTATCAGCAACTTTTCATCCCATTTCTATTGTATCTCTCTAGTTGGCATAACACAAGCCATGGTGTTTTCAATTGCTTCATACACATGTGGAAGCTGGACAATGAATAAGGCAGACCAAAGAAGAACTGGTACCTTAGTATGGTTGCAAAAATATTGAATAGTCCTTGGACTGCCAGAAGAAAGAACAAATCTGTCTTGGAAGAAGTACAACCAGAATGTTCCTTAGAAGCGAAGATGGAGAGACTTCTTCTCACATACTTTGAACATGTTATCAGGAGGGACCAGTCCCTGGAGAAGGACATCATGCTTGGTAAAGTAGAGGGTCAACAAAAAAGAGGAAGACCCTCAATGAGATGGAATGACTCAGTGGCTGCAGCACTGGGTTCAAACATAGCAATGATAGTGAGGATGGCGCAAGAACGGGCAGTGTTTCATTCCGTTGCACCTAGGGTCTCTGTGAATCGGAATTGTTTCAAGGGCACCTAACAACAACAGCAATTGGCATATATTCATGCTATTATTCATTGACCTAAAAATTTCATCTTTTCCCTCACTCACATTTTTCCTCCAGGTAAGTTCTCATTACTCTTTGTGTTTACAACAAAATTCCTTGAAAAAGCTATCCATATTTGTTGCCTCTCCTACCATCCTGCTATAAATGTTTTCTAAAGAAGTTTTTTGCCCCCACTATGTTAAAAAATGTTCATGTCAAGTTCACCAAAGGCTGCATAGTGCTAAATCCTATGACCATTTCTTTTTTTTTTAATTTTTATTGTTCTTTAAGTGAAAGTTTACAAATCAAGTCAGTCTTTCACACAAAAACTTATATATACCTTGCTACATACTCCCAATTGCTCTCCCCCAATAAGCCAGCCCTCTCCCTCCCTCCACTCTCTCTTTTCTTGTCCATTTCACCTGCTTCTAACCCCCTCTACCCTCCCATCTCCCCTCCAGACAGGAGATGCCAACACAGTCTCAAGTGTCCACCTGATCCAAGAAGCTCACCCTATGACCATTTCTTGATCCTCATTTTATATGAAGTGTCAGAGGCATTTGGCACAATTCTCCTTCTTGAAACATTTCCTTCATGGTCTTTCGGGATGCTATGCTTACCTGATCTACTCTGTCGTATAGGGTTGCTATGAGTCAGAATTGATTCGATGGCAACAGGTTTTTTTTATACTTACCTGGTCTTATTTTTTTCTTTCTAACTTTTTTCATTTATTTTTCTGGTTTCTCATCATCTCCTTTTTCTTTTACTGTTGCATTACTCCAGCGCTTAGCCCCTGAAACTCTTATCTTTCTAGCCTCACTCCCTAGCTGACTTCATTCAGTCTCATGGATGGACATACATACCATGTATATACTGGTGAATCTCCAATTGATATTTCTAACCCAGATCACTCCCCTGAAATCCAGATTTTTATATCTATTTCCTACTGTGTCCACAACTAAGTCCCTGATAATTCCCAAAATTCATTCGACCTGTAGTTCTCTATTAGTTAAATGATTTACTTTTCCAGTTGTTATTGTTCCAAAAATTGGTATCGGTCACGACTTTCCAATTTTCTCACCTTCAAGCTTCTTTCTAATTTGTCAGCAAATCCTGAAAGCTTCAACATATACACAGAATTCAACATTTTTCACAACGCCATCTCACTGTAATCCCTCTGCTGGAGTGTTATAACAGCCTCCATAGCCTCCAATCTGGCCTTCTAGCCTTTACTCTTGCCCGTTGTAGTCCTTTCTCAAAAGAAAAAGCCAGAGGGACTCAATTAAAAAGACATAGCTCAATTGTTAGTGGCTTCCCAACTCACATGTTGTTGGGTGCCGTTGATTTGATTCCGATTCATAGCAACTCCATGTGACGAACAGAACTGCTCCATAGGATCTTCCCAAATGCAATCTTTACAGGAGGAGATCCCCAGGTTTTTCTCCCACAGAGCAGCTGGTGAGTTCTAACCCTCAACCTTTCAGTTACCAGCTGATGGCCTAACTGTTGTGCCACCAGGACTCCTTTCCTGACTCACAGTCACAGTCAAATCCCAAATCCTGTCACTATGAAGCCTACATGATCTAGTGCCTTTTTACCTCTCCAACTTTAGCTCCTTTCTCCTATCCCTCTTGGCCACCACAACACACTGGCCTTCTTGCTTAACTTGAGACGTAAGAATTCCCTCCAGGATTCCCTTCTCAAAGAAACCACAGATATTTTATTCAAAATAATCTTTCCAGTGAGGCCATCCTTGGACACGCTTATCTAAAATTGTATCCATAACCCTGACAGTATACGTCCCCTTCCCTGTTTTATGTTTTTATTCTTTAATACTTACTACTATCTAAAATTTTGGTTTTACACATACACACAAACATGCACATGTATGCCCTCACACACACATGCATGTTTCTTATCTGTGTTGGTTTATAAACTGTATAAGGACAGAGATTTTGCCTGTCTTGTTCTGTATCCCTGGTTCCTAGGACAGAGCATAATATATAGAACATGCACAATAAATATTCATGGAACTCTTTACTAAAGTAATTAGAGAATGCTGCACTGTACATTATTCATATTGCCATTGTAAATACTAGAGTTATATACGTAAGGGTGACACCCTAAAATATGTTTTTTTTTTTTCTATCTACCTTGTAAGTTACCAACACTAAATTACATTTCAAAAATGTAAAAATATATAGTTTTGGTCTACTGCACTGAATTTTATGGCTCAACATATCCTGAACATATAATAAACATTTTAAATTGTTTCTTACATTTTCTGTCAACCATTTCTCAATCTAAAGACGATAATGGTAGTTTGTCAGTGTCAGGGGACAGCCCCAGCATGGAAAGGCCCTCACTGTGTGTCCTGGCAGAAAATCCGAAGAACTGACATGTAGCCCTTTCCAGATTCATGAGTTTATTCAGGGAAACTTACGGACACAGGCAAGCAGCTGCTTTCTCCAGTGGCAACCGGCTGGAGTATTTTCCGCAACCACCTAGCAAGGGACCCAAGCCTATATACCATTCGAGTTGGGACCAAGGCTTATTGTTTTTCTCCCACATCCTTGGGCAGTCAGTGTTCCCAGGGACTTCATGTCCAGGCCCAGATGTTTTCCTTCTTGTTGCTAAGGCATTCTTTGGCCTTGGCAGCTGGCCCAGTCATGCTTCTCCTGGCCTTGTACCTTAGCCCGAGTTCGTCCCGAATTCATCCCCAGCATGCTTTGCAGAGGAGCAAAGCTGATTCTATTAGGGAGGGGATGCATACAGCTGAATAGCATTACCCTACGGTCATTGATAAAAAAATATTAAAAAAATAAATCTTTAAAAGATGAGTTGTTAATAGAAAGTATTCTTTTTCACAAGGTTTACATTAAAAACAGAATTTAATGAAATTGACCATCTATATATTCTAACATGATTTTATGCCAATTTTTATTCAACCCTATATAATTTGTTGTTAAGTCACTATTGCATAGGCTCCATCTCACGGAGGCCTTACGTATAACAGAACGTAAAATTACCCTAGTGCTGCTCAGTCTTCATAACTATTGGTATGTTTGAGTCCATCGTTGAGGCTATTGTCAATCTACATTATGGAGAGTTTCCTTCATTTTCACTGACCCTCTACATTACCAAACATGGTGTCTTTTCCTGTTGGGTTGGTATTTTCTGATGATGTGTCCAAAGTCAGCGAGCTGAAGTCTTACCACCCTCACTTCTAAGGAGCAATCTGGTTGTGTTTCTTCTAAGACTGATCTGTTGGTTCTTCTGGCAGTATGTTGAAGATTCAAAATCGTTCTGGGGTTGGAAGATTCACATTTATATTCACCAACTATGATTTCTAACAATATTACTCAATGAAAGTGGTTCTTTCTTAAAGATTCACACGTTAACTTTCTGAAATAGTTTTGGGTTACCTTGTGGAGTTGCAGGTTTTCATGGAGTTGATGCTAAACATCCTGTTGCCCATGAGATTTTGTTTACATATATTTGGGGACACAGTTTCAGTTTTTTCTGCTCTATACATGTGCTATATTTATACGTCTTAATAACACACAATTAAAATACTCTAAAGTAATTTAAGTGGTACAAAATTTACACATTAAAATATTACATTTATGGAGATGTCCACAAAAATTTTTCAAAGGTTATTGCACAGCGGTAAGTATATAGATATACATGTCTGACATTCAACACATTTTTATTATATTTTTAATTCCTGTTAATGCAGAGATGCATATAGAATGAGAAACCAGTGCAAACTGACTTCACTCTAGAAAAAGTAGAGTCTGAAATTTCATTGTGTCTGAGACAGTTTAAATTGCATTTGGGCAGCCTACATTTCCCTCATCTTATCAGAAAAGGAACATGGCAGAAAGGTTAGAGTGATTTCACTCGATCAACCAATGACAGTGAAATGGAAACCTGCATCCCACAAGTGGCTGTGTTTTATTGCTCTGTGGGCCCTGCAGCCATTTTATGAAGTTGAAACAGAGAATCTTTGAGTACAGGTGACTACTGGCTCACCTTCAGTAGCAACCCAAGCATTTAGTCTGAAAAGGAGGCCAGGTGGCCCCTAAGGAATTATAGAAGGAAACCACGTAAAAGTTGAAATGAGAAAAACCTGGGAAATAAATATAAAAGGATGTGTTCACAAGGGTGAGCAATCGAAGGAATGCTACCTCAGCAGAAATCTGGTAACTAGGCCAGGCAGCGAACAGTCTTACTAGTTTAAATTATTCTTGCAAAACTCTTCCCAATCTTTTCCCTAACCTTCAATTCTGCTGTATAGTCAAACATACAGAAAAAAAATAAATAAATAAAATAAGTATAAGCTTGGGAAACAAATTGAAATTCAGCAAATTTTATGTTATGTATTTATAGAGTTTTGGGCTGCAATTCCCTCAAACGGTAAATATGTAATTGCCACCTGATAGTGACAGGTGATTGATGTTTTTGTTTTCAGTTGTATAATTCGCTTTAGTGTCACTGTAATTTCGACTACACAATAACATATTTGCATTAATAGAGTTCAATAAACATTCAAAAATGTTTTTGTTTCATAACCAGATTTTGCAAGAATTAGTGATTAAATATTCTATTTTAATTTTATTCCATTTAAGTGAAAAAATGAAACCCTTTGCCATGGAGCTGATTCCAACTCATAGCAACCCTATAGACCAGAATAGAACTGCCTCATAGGGTTTCCAAGGAGTGGCTGGTGGTTTTGAACTGCAGACCTTCTGGTTAGCAGCTGAGTTCTTAAGTACTCGATTTATGCACATGATATTTTATTATGTGTCAGATTATGGAAAACAGCTCACCAAGCTTGACCTGTGCATAAGGCCTTGTGCTAATTAATCAAGACTTGACTGCAGTTGCTCATGCTAATGGCCTAGTCAACAGTGGGTATATTAGCAGAATGAAAAAAAAAAAAAAAAAAAGGGTATATCTTAATTGTTATTACTATTTTTTTCAGTCTGGTTTTCTCCTTCAAGTAGCATGTTGAGCTTTGGAGGCTGGGTTCATGGCATAAGGATAACAATTCGCATTTAATGACCTTTTGTTGGAGCCAGGCACCATATTTGTAAATAAATCATCTAATGCAATGATCACAACAGTGGTAAGAGGTAGGTACTATTGCTTTCCTCATCTTACAGGCAAACAGACTAAATCTTAGAAAAGTTAAGTAACTTGCCCACAGCCATACACCTTGTAAGTGGCAAAGCCAAGATTCAAACCCAGGCATGGCTTTGGAGTCTGTGCTCTGAATCAGAAAATTGGCACATCGTATATGACTGATAAATATTGGTTTCTTTCTCCTTATACACTTCTTAGGATGTTTTTGAAAGCAATTTTTTTTTCCTTAGAGATAATAAAATGAAACATTAATTAATGAGATTAATTAAATAAGATATTAAACAGGAGAAAACCAAAAATCCTCACAACTGGACAAATAAGCAACATCACAATAAAAAAAAGAAAATATCGAAGTTGTCAAAGATTTTATTTTATTTGGATCCACGAGTAATGCCCATGGAAGAAGCAGTCAAGAAATGAAATGACACATTGCATTGGAAAATCTACTGCAAAAGACCTCTTTAAAGTGTCGAAAAGCAAAAATGTCACTTTGGAGGATGAAGGTGAGCCTGACACAAGCCATGGCATTTCAGTCAACTCATATGAAACCTGCACAATCAATAAGGAAGACGGAATGAACAAATCTGTTTTGGAAAAAGTACAGCCAGAGTGCTCATTAGAAGCAAGGAAGGTGAGATTTCGTATCACTTACTCTGGGTATGTTATCAGGCGGGACCAGTCCCTGGAGAAGGACATCATGCTTGGTAAAGTAGAGGGTCAGCAAAAAAGAAGACCCCAATGAGATGGATTTGGCACAGTAGCTACAACAATGGGCTCAAACATAGCAAAGATTGTGAGGATGGCACAGGACCAGGCAGCATTTCCTTCTGTTGTGCATGGGGTTGCTATGAGTTGGAAACGGCTCAAAGGCATCCAACAACAACAACAAATAAAATATTACAGATACAGTTGTAGTTTTCTCTGATTCTATTTCTCTTATTCAATGCACAAAAATACTACTAAATTAAATATGATATATTTCTTTCCAAGCAAATTTATTGTTTGGCTATAGAAGTATATGATAAACCGTAGTGGGTTAAATATTGTACATATTATTCAACTTACTTTTTTAACTTACAATTGTATTCTTAAGATTTACCCAAATGAACATATACTTACTTACATAAATACATAAAAATAAATCCATTTAACTAGTAATTAAAAATTTGATATTCCGTTATAGCAACTGATTCTGTAATGTACCTACTTTAATCACACCTGCAAGTTCTTGGCATGGAGTGTTTAGAAGAGGGCCTGGCACGTAGGCACTTAATACACACTTCTTGCAGGAATATCTCCCTAGGGGAAACATATGAAGTAAGTTTGATACATCAAAATTATCTGTATTTTCCAATTTACTAGATATCTCATTGTCGCTCTCCCAAGTATTAAGTGTAACAGCCCCTAGAATTTTCTTTTCTCCACACAATCACCATCACTTTATATGTCATCTTACTTGTTTGCATATTTTTTCTCTTTGTTTCTCTCACTTTAAGGTTGTGACAAGGAGTATCATTTCTGATTTAGTTTTTATCTCCTGAATTACTGTGAAGTTGTGAGTCTTTCCTGCTGTCTATTTGTTATTCAGGATCCCTTTTCCATGAAAGTATTCATTTATTTATTTAAGTTCTGAAGGCAGTCAAAATTCCCCTTGCAGAATGTTGATTGAACAGTTGAATACACGAGATCAGGGGAGAAGTTGAAATCAGAGAAATTAATGCAGGTATCATCAGCATACAGATGGTTTTTAATGCTGTATAAGTGATATCACACAAAGAATGAATAGGGAGAGAAGAGTAGAGGCCCATGGATTGATCCATGTGTTTAGAAATCTCAGCAAAAGGAGGCTAGTCACCAGAGGGCACTGAGAAGAAACAACCAGGGAGGTGGTAGAAAAACGAGGACTAAGGCTTTCTGAGAGAGAAGAAAGTGATTCGAGTTAAGGAATGATATGGAAGCACCTTTTCACCTGCTTATTAACCATTTGTATCTCTTTCTTGAAGAAATGTCTATTTAAATAATTGACTCATTTTTAATTGAGTCATTGACTCTTTACTACTGAGTTCTAAGAGTTCTTTGTATATTCCAGATACAACAAATATTTGATTTGAAAATGTTTTCTCCAATTCCATGGGTTTTCTTTTCACTTTACTGATGGTGTCCTTTGAAGCAAAATATTTTTAATTTTGTTAAGGTCTCATTTATCTATTTGTTGTTGTTGCTCGTGCTTTAGGTGGTGTGCCAAAGTATCTATTGTCAAATACAAAGTCCTGAACATTTACTCCTATGTTTTCTTCTAAGAATTTTAGAATTCCAACTCTTCATTCAGGTCTTGTATCCATTTGAGTTAATACTTTTATACGGTGTGAGGTAAACGTCTATCTTCATTGTTTTGCTTGTGATTATCCAGTTTTCCCAGAACCATTTGGTAAAAAGATTATTCTTTTCTCGTTGAATGGTCTTGACACAGTTATTGCAACCAGTTTGATTATAGATGTATGAGTTTACTTTATAGTATTCCATTGAGCTATGTCTATTCTTGAGACACTATCACAATACTACGATTACTATTGGTTTGTAATACGTTTATGAATCGAGAATTGTGGATCCTCCTGTTTGTTCTTCTTTATCAGGATTGTTTTGGCTATCCTGGGTCTTTACAACTCCACATGAATTTTAGAATCAGAATTCAACTTTTACAAATAAGTCAGTTGGAATTCTGATGGAGATTTTGTTAAATCTATAGATTAATTTGGGGCAGTTTTTTTTTTTTTTTATTGCTCTCAGTGTTTTGTCTTCTGATCCATGAAAATGGAATTTCTTTTTAACATGTATTTAGATCTTCTCTAACTTATTCCTGCTGCTATTCATAAGGTTTTCACCTTATTCTTACTGTGTCTTAGTCTGGAAGCTCAGCTGAAACCTGTCCTCCATAGGTGACCCTCCTGGTATCTGAATACTGGTGGCATAGCATCCAGCATCACAGCAACATGCAAGCCCCCACAGTATAATAAACTGATAGACATGTGGGAATTCCAGGACGCTTAATTGTGCTCTTGAGCATAGATGGAGAGGCAGTTGCCCAGACAGAACAAGGGGATACCAAGTGGTTTGAAGTCAGGAAAGATGTGTGTCAGGGCTGTATTCTTTCACCGTACTTATTCAATCTGTATGCTGAGCAAATAATCCCAGAAGGTGGACTATATGGGGAATCAGGATTGGAGGAAGATTGATTAACAACGTGCTTTATGCAGATGACACAACCTTGCCTGCTGAAAGTGAAGAGGTCTTGAAGCAGTTACTAATGCCTTCAGTATGGATTGCACTTCAACATAAAGAAAACAAAAATCCTCACAAGTGGACCAATAAGCAACATCATGATAAATGGAGAAAAGATTGAAGTTGTGAAGGATTTCATTTTACTTGGATCCACAATCAACACTCATGGAGGCAGAAGTCAAGAAATCAAAAGACACATTGCATTGGGCAAATCTGCTGCAAAGGACCTCTTCAAAGTGTTGAAAAGCGAAGATGTTACCTTGAAGACTAAGGTGCACCTGACCCAAGTGGTGGTATTTGCAGTCGCATCTTATGCATATGAAAGCTGGACAATGAACAAGGGAGACTGAAGAAAAATTTTGACGCCTTTGAATTGTAGTGATGGCAAAGAGTATTGAATATACCATGGACTGCTAAAAGAACGAACAAATCTGTCCTGGAAGAAGTACAACCAGTATGCTCCTTAGAAGCAAGGATGGCAAGACTGCATCTAACATACTTTGGACATGTTGTCCGGAGGGATCAGTCCCTGGAGAAGGACATCATGCTTGGTGAAGTACAGGGTTGGCGTAAAAGAGGAAGAGCCTCAATGAGGTGGATCGACACAGTGACTACAACAATGGGTTCAAGCATAACAACGATTGTAAGGATGGCGCAGGACAGGGCAGTGTTTCGTTCTGTTGTGCATGGAGTCACTATGAGTTGGAGCTAACTCGACAGCACCTAACAACAACATAACTTATTTCAACAAAGTATGGTAGTTTTCAGCGTATAGGTTTTATACTTCTTTTGTTAAATTTTTCCTAAGTATTTTATTCATTTTGATACTGTTCTGAATATATTTATTTTTAAAATTTAATTTTCAGGTTATTCATTGCAAGTCTATAGTGATACAATTTATTTTTGTATGTTGACTTTGTATCCTGCCATCTTTCTGAACTCATTTATAAGTTCTAATAAACCCAGTGCCCTCGAGTCGATTCTGACTCATAGCAACCCTATAGGACGGTTCTAATAGTTGTTTTTAGTGTGTTCCTTAGGATTTTCTACATACAAAATCATGTCACCTGTGAATAGAGAGCTTTACATCTTCCTTTCCAGCTGATGCATTTTATTACTTTTCCTTTCCTAATTTCTGTGGTGAGAGCCTTCAGAAAGATTTTAAATAGACAGAGCAAAACTGTCCATCCTTATCTTGCCCCAGATTTTAGGGGGAAAGGGTCCAGTCTTTCATTATTAGACATGATATTAACAGTAGCATTTTTTTTTTTGTAGATTCCCTTTATCAAATTGAGGATATTCTCTTATATTTCTAGTTTATTGAATTTTTTTTTATCATGAATTGGTTTTGGGTTTTATTAAATATTCTTTCTGTGGCAATTGAAATGATCATGTGATTTCAGTTTTTTATTCTTTCGATATGATGGATGTATGATTGATATTTAGAGGTTATCCCAACCTGGAATTACGGCAATAAATGCTAATCAGGATGTGTTAATTCCTTTTATATGTTTCTGGATTTCATTTCTTAGCATTTTTTTGAGGAGTTTTGCATTTGTGTTCATCAGGGGTATTGGTCTGCACTTTTCTTTTTCTGTGATACTTTGTCTGACTTGGTATTATGATAATGATGACTTCAAAAAATGAGTTTGAAAGTGCTCCTTCTTCTTCTGTCTCTTGGAACAGTGTGTGAAGAATTGCTGTTAATTCCTCTTTAAATGTTTTTTGAACTCTTTGGTGAAGCTGCCTGGGTCTGGGTAGTTCTTTGTTGGCATTTTATTATTATTATTGCTATTACAGTTGAGTCTCTTTACTTATTATAGGCCTGTTCTGATTACTTATTTTCTCTTGAGTCAGTTTTGGTGGTTTGTATTCCTAGGACTTTGCCCATTTCACCTAAAATATTTAAGATTTAGCAATGGGTTTTGTAGTATTCCATTTGGATCACTTTCATTTCTCTAAGTTTAGTGCTAATGGCACATCTTTCGTTTCTGATTCAGGTAATTTGTTTTCTCTCTCTTTTCTTGGTCAATCTAGTTAAATATATGTCAATTTTTTAGATGATTTAAAAAAAGTAATATATAGTTTCACTGATTTTTTTCCAATGTTTTTCTATTCTCTGTTTTATTAATTTCCATTCTAATATTTATTATTCCCTTCCTTCTACTTTAGTTTAGCTTGCTTTTTTTTTTTTTCCTCTCCATGACTTAGGTAAAAAAGTTTACATTATTGATTGGAGATCTTTCTTCTTTCTTAATGTAGGCATTTATGTCTATAAATTTTGTCAAAGCCATGCTTTAGCTGCATCCCATAAGTTTGGGTGTGCTGTGTCTTAATTTTCATTCATATCAGAGTATTTCTGATTTTCCCTTTGATTTCTTCTTAGGCCGTTGATTATTTATGCTTTCAGCCTGCAGGATTGTGTATGCTGTTTAGTTTGCACATATTTGTAATTTTCCAAATTTTTTTCTTAGTATTCATTTATAATTTTATTCTCTTATGTTTGAAGAACATACTTTGTGTTGTTTCTATCCTTTTAAATACATTGAGCTTTTTTTTATGTTCTACCATACGGTTTATCCTGGAGAATATTCCATGTGTTCTTGATATGAATGTGTATTCTGTTGTTTTGGGGTGGAATTTTCTTTCAGGTTTAGCTGATTTATAATGTTTTACATGTCTTCTCTTCCCTTACTGATCTTCTATTTAGTTGTATACAAAACTAATCAAAATATTAAAATCTCAAACTATTAGCAAATTGTTTATTTCTCCCTTCCTTTCTGTCAGTTTTTGCTTTATGTATTTTGGTGTTTTGTTATTTAATTGCATAAATGTTTATTATTGTTGTATTTTTCTGATGGATTGACCCTTTTATGATTTTAAATGTCCTTTTTTTAACTCTATTACTATTTTTCTATTGTTTTAAAAAGCTCATTTTGTCAGATACTAGTAAACCTACTGCAGCTTTCACTTTTTTTAATCTTCTCATTTTTCCACGCTTTTACTTTCAATCTATTTGTCTTTTTATATCTAAGGTGTGTATCCTGTAGACTACATATTGTTGGATTATGTGTTTTTATCCAGTGTGACATAGTGCCTTTTGATTGTATCATTTAATCCATTCATATCTGTTGCTCTTATTGATATAATTGTGTTTACATCTGTTATTTTACTTTTTGTTTTCTATATATCTCATGTATTTTTTGTTCCTCTATTCATCCTTTCGTACTTTCTTTTGCATTAAGTGAATATTTTCCCAAGTCATAGTGTTTTCAATTGACTCATATGAATTTAAAAGTTGGACAATGAATAAGAAAGACCAAAGAAGAATTAATGCCTTTGAATTGTGATGTTGGTGAAGAATATTGAATACATCATGGACTGCTAGAAGAAAGATCAAATCAGTCTCGGAAGAAGTACAGCCAGAATGTTCCTTAGTGGCAAAGATGGAGAGACTTCATCTCACATACTTTGGACATGTTATCAGAAGGAATCAGTCCCTGGAGAAGAACATCATGCTTGGTAAAGTAGACAGTCATTGAAGAAGAGGAAGACCCTGAAGAAGATGTATTGACACAGTGGCTGCAACAATGGGTTCAAATATAGCAACAACTCTAAGGATGGAGCAAGACCAGGCAACATTTTGTTATGTTGTACATAGGGTCACTATGAGTCAGAACAAGCTTAATGGCACCTAAAAATAACAGCAACAAGTAATGTTTTCTTTTTGTTTTTTGGTGTTATGTGAGCATTTCTCTAGGGTTTGCAATATACATCTAACTTATCACAATCAGCTTTAGATTTATAATAGCTTGTTGTTGTTGTTTCTTTTACATATGGTCCAGTGGGTTCCTACTCATAGTGGTCCCATGTACAACAGAAAGAAATGTTGCCCAGTCCTGCCCCATACTCACATTGGTTGTTAAGTTTCAGGCCATTGTTGCAGCTACTGTGTTAATCCATCTCATTGAGGGTTTTCCTCTTTTCTGCTGACCCTCTACTTTACCAAGCATGGTGTCCTTCTCCAGGGACTAGTACCTCCTGACAACCTGTCCAAAGTACATGAGAAAAAGTCTTGCCATCCTTACTTGAATGAACATTCTGGCTATACTGTTTCCAAGACAGATTTGTGTGTACTTCTGGCTGTCCATGTTACATTCAATATGCATTGCCAACGCCAAAATTCAAAGGCATCAATTCCACTTTGGTCTTCCTCAGTCACTGTAAAGCTTTTACACGCACATGAGATCATTGAAAATGCCGTGTCTTGGGTCAGGCACACCTTAGTCCTCAAAGTGACATCTTCCCTTTTTAACACGTTAAAGAATTTGTTTGCAGCAGATTTCCCCTCTGCAGTACATCGTTTGATTACTTGACTGTTCCTTCCCTGGGCATTGATTGAGGATCCAAGTAAAATGAAGTCCTTGGCCACTTCAACATTTTCTCCATTTATCATGATGTTGTTTATTGGTCCAGTTGTGAGGATTTTTTGTTTTCTTTATGTTGAGGTGTAATCTATACTGAAGGCTGTAGTCTTTGATCTTCTTCAGTAAGTGCTTTAAGTCCTCCTTACTTTCAGCCTGCAAGATTGTGTCATCTGCATATTGCAGGTATTAATGAGTCTTCATCCAATCCTGATGCTGTGTTCTTCTTTGTATAGTCTAGATTCTCAGATTATTTGCTCAGCAAACAGATTGACTAGTATTGTGAGAGGATGCAGCCCTGATGCACACTTTTCCTGATTTTAAATCATGCAGTATCCACTTGTTCTGTTCAAATGATTGCCTCTTGATCTATATACAGGTTCCACAAGCACGCGATTAAGAGTTCTGGAATTCCCATTCTTTGCACTGTTATCCATAATTTCTTATGATCCGTACAGTAGAATGCCTTTGCATAGTCAATAAAACACAGATGAACTTCTTTCTGGTATTCTCTGCTTTCAGCCAAGATCCATTTCACATCAGCAATGATCTCCCTGGTTCCTCTTCCTTTTCTGAATTCAACTGTAATTTCTGGCAGTTCCTTGCTAATATATTGCTGCAACTGATTTTGAATTATCTTCAACACAGTTTTACTTGAGTGTGATATTAATGATATTATTCAATAATTTCCACATTCCGTTGCATCACCTTTTTGTGGAATGGGCACAAATATGCATCTCTTCCTGTTGGTTGGCCAGGTAACTATCTTCCAAATTTATTCACATAGATGAGTGAATGCTTCCAGGTATGCATTCATTTGTTGAAACATCTCAATTTGTATTCAGTCAATCCTGGAGTCTTGTTTTTCACCACTGCCCTCAGTGCATCTTGGACTTCTTCCTTCAATACCATCAGTTCTTGATTATACACTACCTCCTGAAATGATTGAATGTTAACCAATTCTGCGTATTTCTTTCATCTTCTTTTGATGCTTCCCCTGTGGTTCAATATTCTGTCAATATCAAAAAACCCTTTGCCATAAAATTGATTCCAACTAATACTGACCCTATTAAAAAAAAAAAAAAAAAACAGACCCACTGCCATTGAGTCAATTCCAACTCATAACGACCCTATAGGACAGAGAAGAACTGCCCCATAGAGTTTCCAAGGAGCACCTGGTGGATTCGAACTGCCGACCTCTTGGTTAGCAGCCATAGCACTTAACCACTATGCCACCAGGGTTTCCAATAGAATCCTTAAAAATTGCAATTCAAGGCTTGAATTTTCATTTCAGTTCGTTCAGCCTGGGAAATGCCAAGCATGTTCTCCCTTTTTGGTTTTCTAACTCCAGGTCTTTGCAGATTTCATTATAATACTTGAATTTGTCTTCTTGAGCTGTCCTTTGAAATCTTCTGTTTAGCTCTTTTACTTCATCATTTCTTCCATTCACCTTAGCTGCTCTAGGTTCAAAAGTAAGTTTCAGAGTCTCTTTAGACATCCATTTTGGTCTTTTCTTTCTTTCCCGTCTTCTTAATGACCTTTTGCTTTCTTCATGTATGGAGTCCTTGATGTAATTCCACAACTCATCTGGTCTTCCATCATTAGTGTTTTCGTGTCAAATCTGTTTTTGAGATGATCTCCAAATTCAGGTGAGATATACTCAAACCATTACTTTCACTCTCGTGGACTTGTGTTAATTTTTCTCAGCTTAAACTTAAACTTGCATATGAGCAATTGATGGTCTGTTATATAGTCGGCTCCTGGCCTTATTCTGAGTGATGAAATTGAGCTTCTTCATCATTTCTTTCAACAGAAGTAGTCGATTTGATTCCTGTTTATTCCATCCAGAAAAGTCAACATGTGTAGTCACCATTTTTGTTGTTGAAAAGGTATTTGCAATGAATAAGCAGATGGTATTATGAAATTCTATCATGCACTCTCTGGCATCGTTTCTATCACCAAGGTCATATTTTCCAACTATTAATGCCTCTTCTTTGGTTCCAACTTTCACATTCTATTCACCAGTAATTATCAAGGCATCTTGATTGCATGGTTGATCAATCTCAAACTGCAGAAGTTGGTAAAAATCTTCAATTTCTTCATCTTTGGCATTAGTGGTTGATGAGTGACTTTGAATAGTAATCATATTAACTGGTCTTCCTTGTAGGCGTGTGGATATTTTCCTATCACTGACAGCCTTGTACTTCAATATAGATCTTTAAATGTTCTTTTTATGATGAATGAGATGCCATTCCTCTTCAATTTGTCATTCCCGGCATATGATTGTCTGATGCAAAAATACCAATACCAGTCCATTTCAGCTCACTAATGCCTAGGTTATCAATGTTTACATGTTCCATTTCATTTCTGATGATTTCCAGTTTTCCTAGATTCATACTTTGTACATTCCATCTTCAGATTATTAAAGGATGTTTGCAGCTGTTTCTTCTTGAGTCATACCACAGCAGCAAGTGAAGGTCCCAAAAATTTTACTCCCTTTCACTTCATTAAGGTCAACTCTGCTTTGAGAAGCCAGCTTTTCCCCAGTCACATTTTGAGTGCCTTCTAACTGGGGTTCATCTTCTGGAACTATGTCAGATAAAGTTCCACTGCTATTCATAAGGTTTTCACTGGCCAATTTTATTTTTTTTTTTGAAGTGGATGGTCAAGTCCTTCCGAATCTGTCTTAGTCTACTGACTCTGCTGAAACCTGTTCATCACAAGTGAACCCACTCTTATTTGAGCCCTTGTGGCATAGCTTCCAGCATCACACAATATGCAAGCCACCACAGTATAACAAGCTGACAGATGAGTGGTGGTGTACCAGCTATACTAGCCTAATTCCAGTAATACATAAAATATTACTCCTATGGAGTTCTACTTCTGTTTTCCCTTTTCGTAGTATTATTTTTATACACATTATATCTATTAATGTTACAAACCTAAAAATACATTATTTTATTTACTGTTTTACTATTTGTGGTCACGTTCTTAGCCCATGACATCTTTTCCTCTTCCCACGGCCTCTGTACTGTTATTTTCAAATATATCACACGAGTATTACATTTCCCTATTCTATAGGCACAAAAATACATTATATATATTTGATACAATTACTTTTTAAACCAGTCAAGTCTATAAAGGAGGAAAATATGCATTTATATAGTCTTTTAAAATTATCAAATTACCTTCACAAGTGATTTTTGTTGTTGTCTAAATTACCAACTGGGGTCATGTACTGAAACCCGTAGAAATTTCTTTTGCCTAATAGGTACATATTCTCTCAGTGTTTTGTTTATCTGAGAAAGTCTTTATTTTGCCTCCGTTTTCTATTGAAACATTATCTGGATATAACGTTCTTTGTTGACATTTTTTTTTTTCCTTTGAGTGCATTGAATATGTTATCCCACAGCCTTCAGTACTCTGTTGTTTCTGCTAAGAAGTCAGCTGTTAATCTTACTGAAGTTCCTTTGTAAGTGACATGTAGATTTTCTTTTGTTGTTTTCTAGATTTCCCCCTTGTCTTTGACTTTCAGCATTTTCCTTGTGTTGTGCCTGTTTGTGGGGCTTTTTGCATTTATCCTACTTGGAGTAGGATGTGTAGGTTATTGTTTTTCAATAAAATTGGAAATTTTCAGCCATTATTTTTTTGAGTATTACTTCTTCTTCCTCCCTCTACTTTCCTTCAGATACTACCATTACACATTTTTTTTTTTTTTTTTGATGTGCTTAGTGCTGCCCCACATTTCTCTGAAATTCTATTTATTTATTTATTTTTCTCTCTCTCTGTTCTGTGGCTTGGATAATATCTATCAACCTATCTTCATGTTCACTAATTCTTTGTTCTGTCTGTTCAAACCCATTATTGGGTTACTCTAGTGATTTTTTTTTTCTTTCAGTTTTTGTGCTTTTCAACTAAAGAATTTAGATTTAGTCCTTTATTTGGTTCTTTGTCTATAATTCCTACCTTTTTGTTGGTATTCTCTAATTGAAGTGAAATTGTCATCATACTCTCCTTTACTCCTTTAATCACTCTTTCCTTCAGTTCTGTAAACATATTTATATGAAAAGAAAAAAAAAAAATCTGTTCCCATTGAGTTGATTGCAACTCAGTGACTCTAGAGGCCAGAGTAGAACTGCCCCATAGAGTTTCCAACGAGTGCCTGTTGGATTTGAACTGCCGGCCCTTTGGTGAGCAGGCATAGTTCTTAACCACTATGCCACCAGGGCTCCATATTTCTATTGGTTAATATGAAATCTTATTCTATTACTCCTGACATCTGGTTGCCCTCATAGGTAGTTACTGTCCTCTGCCTTTTTTTTTTTTTTTTTAACTCCAGTGTATGAGTTATACCTTCTCGATTCTTTGCATCTCTCTTAGTTTTGTGCTGGAAATTGGACATTTTATAATATATTGGGGCAACTCTGAAGCTCTGAGTACTCCCTAACACCCTCATGGCCTGTTATTTTTATTTACTTGTTGTTTGTTTAGTGACTAGCTGTATTATTGTAGTGAATCTATATTCCCTCTACAATTTTACCCTTCTGATGTTGCTCCTATGGGAACCACAGCTTTAGATATGTCCACATTCACCCTGGAATAATAGTGGCACTGGTAGGGGTGTCTTTCACTCCTTTCCTAACCCAAACCAGATGTTAATCTCCAGTAATTGCCTGTTGATTGCTCATTTTTTTTTTCATCAACGTCCTGGCACATAAAGCCTTCTACAAAGTAATGCAAACAACTTGTGGCTCTCTCTGAGCAATAGTTTGTGCTGTCAGTGTTTAATATTTGTTCAGACCCCAGGAGGGCTCCTCCAGCTGTCTTATTCTCCAATTCTTTCCTGAAAACTAGCTGGTATGTAATCTAGGTTCTACTTTCATTATATCCACAAATCTTATTCCACAACCTCCATTGTTCTTGAGAGCACCTTGGTGTTGTTAGTTGCTGTCACATTGATTCTGACACACGATGACCCCATGTGTTCAGGGTAGAACTGCTCCATAGAATTTTCCAGGCTTTGACCTTTCAGAAACAGATCACCAGGCCCATCTTTTGAGGTACCTCTATGGGGAAAGGAGTTTGAACCACCTACTTTTTGGCTAGTAGCTCAGTGATTTACCATTTGTACTTCCTACGGATTCCAAGATTACTCTTAGGCTTATACTCTCTATGCTCTGTTGTAAATGAAGTCAATTTCTTTGGGAAAAGATTAAACCAAATAAACCAAACCTGTTGCCACTGTGTCTGACTCATAGCAAATCTATAAGACAGAATAGAACTATCCCAAATGATTTCCAAGAAGTGGCTGGTGGATTTGAACTTCTGACCTTTTAGTTAGCAGCCAAACACTTAACCAATGCTACCAGCAGTCCTGGGAAGAAATTAGGAGCTGTTTTATATCAGGTTTCTTCCTCCAGGTAAAATTTCTCAACCAGGGCTCAGGAGCTGGGAGCTGGGAGCTGGGACAATGGCATGCTTCTCTCTAAATGGCATGCCAGCTGTAGGACCTCGGTGCTCAGTGAATGGAGGGAAGCAAACTGAGGTCCTCTTGGCTTTCCAATCCTAATGTGAAAACTCAGTCTCACAAGCTAAGGAAAGAGAGAGAGCAGGGCTATAATATTCTTAGTGCAGTGCACCCTAGGCAGAGTCTCTGTTTTATGAGCAGGGACTGGGTGAATAAAAAAACCAAAATCAAACCCAATGCCGCAGAGTTGATTCTGACTCATAGCAACCTTATAGAATAGAGTAGAACTGCCACATAAGGTTCCCAATGGGCAGTTGGCAGATTTGAACAGGCTAGTCTTTAACCAGAAGACTTAATTAAGCTCATGAGGAACCTTTAGAAAGATCGACAGGCAGTTGTTCGGAAAGAACGAGGGGATACTGATTGGATTAAAGTCAGGAAAGGTGTGCATCAGGGTTGTATTCTTTCACCATACCTATTCAGTCTGTATGCTGAGCAAATAATACGAGAAGCTGGACTATATGAAGAACAGGACATCAGGATTGGAGGAAAACTCATTAACGACCTGTGTTATGCAGATGACACAACCTTCCTTGCTGAAAGTGAAGAGGACTTGAAGCACTTACTAATGAAGATCATAGACCACAGCCTTCAGTGTGGATTGCACCTCAACATAAAGAAAACAAAAATCCTCACAACTGGACCAATGAGCAACATCATGATAAATGGAGAAAAGATTGAAGTTGTGAAGGATTTCATTTTACTTGGATCCACAATCAACACTCATGGAGGCAGAAGTCAAGAAATCAAAAGACACATTGCATTGGGCAAATCTGCTGCAAAGGACCTCTTTAAAGTGTTGAAGTGCAAAGATGTCACCTTGACGACTAAGGTGCACCTGACCCAAGCCATGGTATTTTCCATGGCATCATACGCATGTGAAAGCTGGACAATGAATAAGGAGGACTGAAGAAGAATTTATGCCTTAGAATTGTGGTGTTGGTGAAAATATTGAGTATACCATGGACTGCCAAAAGAACGAATAAATCTGTCTCAGAAGTATAGCCAGAATGCTTCTTAGAGGCAAGGATGGTGAGACTGCGTCTTACATATTTTGGACGTGTTGTCAGGAGAGATCAGTCCCTGGAGAAGGACATCATGCTTGGCAGGGAAGGATATCATGCTTGGCAGAGTACAGGGTCAGCAGAAAAGAGGAAGACCCTCAATGAGGTGGATTGACACCGTGGCTGCAACAATAAGGTCACAACAATTGTGAGGATGGCTCAGGACTGGGCAGTGTTTTGTTCTGTTGTGCCTAGGTTCGCTGTGAGTCAGAACCGACTCGACATCACCTAACAACAGCAACAACAGTTCTTAACCACTGCACCTTCAGGGCTCTAAGGAGGCCCCAATTCTCAGCCACACTCACCCAGGACTTAATCTCAGCAGCAGGCAGCTGATGGCAGGATCCAGGATGAGAAATACTGGAAGAAATCTCTCTTGCTGGGAGCTAGAGGGAGAGAGAGCTCTGTGTTTTTGCCTACAGCAGTTGAGAATCAAGCCTCCGCCTCGCTGGGCTGGATGGAGTGAGGGAACAGTCTTGTTTCAGATACCTCAGACTCTGTCCTTTCTTCCCAAATTTTCACAGATTTTCTTTTAAATTGTTTCTTCATTTGCTGTTTATCTAAGGTCATTTCAAAAAATTTGAATTTATTTATTCTTTGTATTTTTTGCCAGTTTCACTGAGGAATGGAATGCTAGAAGGCGATCTTTCTGCTTTACTTGTTTCATGGAGAAATCCCAATCTGCCACCAGCACTGTGATCACAGCCTCCTGTCTTAATTATTAGGTGGCCAGACTATTAAGTCTTTCCCCAGGGTAAGTTGCGTGTGTGGAAAGGGCTCTCTTCACTCCTGATGGAGAAGGAGCTAAGATGACACTGCTGTTCTGACTTTACCTGAAGAGATCTAAAGTGACTCTGATTCCTACCATTACTTCAGGATTCAGATGAAATGTCACACTTCTCAAAGATCCAGGTGACATAGTGCAAAATGAATGCTCAGTGGGAACAACCTTGGCCAAAGAGAAACAGAAAATGTGAGAGAACACAGAGATAAATTTGTCTCCCATCCTCATTCTGATGGATGGTTTCAAGGTGTAATATTTCTTTTTGAGCCCACTGGAGATATTTTCTGCACCCAGGCAGTCAGCCGTGTCTCCTCGTGAAGCCATTTGATAACACATCACCTTGTATTTGTTTCCCCTTCTTGTCTCATTTGTTATTTTTCCCCATCCCCCTTGCCTGAGCTTGTACCTCTAATTAAAGCACCAGCACTTAATTAAGCTTTGCTTCAGGTTCCATTTTCCAGCAAGCTTTGACATCTTAAAAAAAAAGAGCAGAGAAATGGGATTTTAGCTAAAAGGAGATGTGAGGTCAAGGCATTTTGTTCTGTGCTTTATATATTTGTTTTCTTTGATGGTGGAGGACATTGTAGCACATTTGGAGGTTTATGAAAGGATCTAGTAGACACATAAAACAGTTCGTTTGCAATAGGAACATTCTTGAGTAGGTGAGAGAGCATGAGAGTTGCTGCAAAAGTAGAGGGATTAGTCTTGCTTAGGTAGCAGTATAGAGATTCACCCGTGGCAGGAGATGAAGTAGCAAAGTATGTAACTATGCAACTGGAAGAACTCAAGAGTGTGTGGGAGTGCCCTTCTGATTTTTACACAATCATATTTATGAGTTCTAATACTCCAAAATGGAATCGTGTTCCATGAGACCCCTACTACCCACTTGTAGTCTGAAAGTAATTTTTCTTCCAAGAGAAAGCTTATCAACAAAGGTCTCCTCCCCAAAAAGGGGTTCTAAACATTCTCCAACCATGAGACACAACAATCGGAAAATCCTGTTAGGTAAGAATTTGCCTTATTCCCAATACTTTTGGTAATCTGTGCAGATATTACCCTTATCAACACTCACCTGCCTCTGCTTCATTGGAAAAAAATGAGGAAGCAAACACTGGATCTGTTAGAAAATAATGGTATGTTTTGAAATATAGTGAAATAGTTTAAAATTAAAAGCAAGGATTTTTTTTTTTTTTTCATTTAAGTGCCATTATTTTTTCTTCTCCTTCAAAGAATATCATTATATGTCCAAAAGGTAGGCAGTTCAAATCCACTAGGAGCTCTTTGGAAACTCTATGGGGCGGTTCTACTCTGTCCTATACAGTCACTATGAGTCGGAATTGACTCGACAGCAATGAGTTTTTTCGGGTCCTAAGTTTTTTTTTTTTTTAAGCTAATAGGGCATCTTTGGATTTTCACGATTTTCCAGGTAATAATTTTTTTTTTTTTCCTGAAGCAGAATCATCAGTATTATAATATAGACTAATTGTTTTCAGGTTATTAATCAGCTATTAGAGCACTGAAATAATTATTTTCAGAATATTTTTTCTGTCATATATATTTTTCAAATGAACGTATCATTGGCAGCATTGCAGGCATGGATGTAGAAGTCCAGAGGTACTGATAAGTATTTTTAGCTGCTTCTGGGTATGTTGGAGTCTTCATTTCTCTGTGCCAACAACAGTGACATAACCTTGCTTAATGAATGGCTACAGACACAAAGACACTATATTCTTGCAACATCAGCCCTCTGCTGACATACCTTATCATTGCAATTTGTCTCACCTTTCGTTGTGTGCACTATCTTTCTGAAGTTTTATCTAGTCAACTGCCATAAGCTGCTGTTCTCAAACACATTTTTCAAATCTAATGAGAAAGGTGATTTGGGGAAAGAAAGTTAATGGCCTTCGGTGTTATCAGCTTCTCTCACTCACACCTGCAGAACTGTGGCACGAAATGTCTCAAGATAGATGCAGCCGATCTTGTGTTTGCTTTGGCTACTTGGAGAGCTAGTTCAAAGTTTGACATAAGCCGTGGAGAGGAGTAGCAAAAATAGAACCATAATTTGGATATCTGGAGAGGATGAAGGACTAAACCCTCAAGTCAAAGTATACGCAAATGAAAGTAAGCTACTCTGAGCTGCTAAATGTGGAGAACAGTGATCTTTAATCTTTAATATCCATTTGATGGTAGCAAGCAAATATAGGGAGATATGAATGGGAGAAAATTATTAATCCCCTTCTTGGAATGAAAAGTTTATAGAGCAGACAAAATGTATAAACACACATGTTATAGCTGACTCATCTCTATTGTCTTGCTTCTTTACTAGAGGCAGGGGTTGAGGATTTTCAAACAAAAAAGAACACAACGTAGGTGAGGAATGTTATCCCCCTCTTACATTGCCTCCCTGGTGAGAGGTCTGTGAGATGAAGTGCTATATTAAATGACAAAGACATGACACAGAAAATCTTACCTAAATAACAAAACCTAAACCATTGCCGTCAAGTCGATTCCAAATCATAGCCACCCTACAGGACAGAGTAAAATTGTCCTATAGGACAGAGTAGAACTGCCCCATAGAGTTTCCAAGAAATGGCTCATGGATTCGAACTGCCTACCTTTTGGTTAGCAGTTGAGCTCTTTTGCACTTGATGTTACTGAAGTCATCTTGATTATGGTGTCAGCACCAAGAAGACCCCCAAATGGGCGGTGGAACTCACTGTAGGAATGCCTACCACAGTGGCTGCAACAATGGGCTCAAACATAGCAAAAATTGTGAGGATGGCACAGGACCAGGCAGTTTTTCATTCTGTTGTACCCAGGGTTACCATGCTTTGGAACTGACTTGATGACACCTGACAATGACAACATAATTGATCGGCATTGCCCAGTGCTCTGGCTCACTTTGCTCTTCACACTGAGAAGTATAATATTGGAATCTTGGTCTTAGATATTTTATCTTCATGTCTTTCTTCTCTCACTGTCATTTATCTTTAATATTCTGACTAAACTCAAGGAAAAATTAATGGTTTGTTTGGCCTTCAGAATGTTCTCAAGGGTCAAGTAAAGAGCAAATGTATTTCTCACAAGGCAGTAAAGTAGATACTGGCGTGTGGTTTATTTTCAAGAAGCACATTATTTTGCAGAGAGCTTAGGATCCCTGTTATTCAGGATTTAAGGGCCTGATGACCAGGTTTGATGTCATTGCTATTATTCCAGTTGGGATAATAAACATGACCTTGGTTGTAATGAGAAGTATGAGGTATACTTTTTAGTTTAATTAAGTGATTAAATACTTGAGTGGATCCCCAGAGTGGTAGAAAGTAAAAAAGGTTTTCAATGCTTGAAAAATGGCAATATATCATAAGAGAAAATTGGGCCAATTACTATACAAACAGGCTGCTTCTAAAAGATGCAGAGTCATTTTTCTCTAATGTTCAGGGAAACTGCTACCTGATTTTCAACCATATTGATATCATTAGGAAGAATATCTGCTGACTATATGAAAAAAGAATCCAGTTATTTAATCAGAAGATTAGCCACGTATTGCAAACATCAAAAGCAAAAACAGAAAAAGTTGTCATCGAGTCAATTCCAACTCATGGAGACCCCAAGCCTTGAGGAGAAGAACTGCACTGCACACAGCATTCAAGGCTGTGCCCTTTCAAAAGCAGATCACCAGGCCTTACTGCCTAGCTGCGTCTGAGTGGGTTCTAACCCCCAACCTTTTGGCTAGTAGTTGAGCACCTAACCGTTTGCACCATCCGGGGACTCCATTACAAACACTCCTGAAATAAAACCTCACAAGATATTCAGGAATATTTAGAGACAATGGCAGAAGTAATCAAAAATGTACTTTAGAGAATTAGAAACAACCAATTTCAAACACAAAATGCAATAAACTATAGTATAGACAAAGAGCATTTCACCCCAAAGTGGCATTTTTATTTTCTCTTTCTTATTTTTCCTCTAAAGATAAAACCTTCACAAAACGTGAAGGGCTTTGGGCTCTTATGGATGATACCTGCTATCCTTTTACCTGCATTCCAAGTCTCACCCATGTTCTTCCAACTTAAAGCTTCTCCTCTCTATAAATTTGGTGAATCTGTGGTCATTCCGTCTGTATCCATTGACATAGTGCATTTCATTAGAAATTTGATGGCTCCCTACACGAAGCTCAGTAAGTATGTAATCAGAAATTGCTTACTTCTTAGAATGCTTCATCCTGCTTTCTAAATGCTTACTACATACTCAATTTGCATACCAAGCAATGCCTCCAGCTTACTGTGTCTCAAATAAAAATCATTACTCTCTAATTCCTTATTTAACACTTCTGTCAATAGTTTCTCTGGCTTACAGTTGCTCTACAGCCCAGGAAGCACTGTTGTTCAACATCAACATTTTGTATCCTTTAAGGATTTGCTAGTGGTATTATTTGTTTGAAGTTTGTATGTTTGCATAATGTAGACGGGTAGTGTGGGGTTAGCCAGGAATAGTTATGGAGGCTGTATAAGCCAATTGTTGAAGGCCTATATTCTCCTTCACATTTTATTAGGATACACACAGTTACGAGCAACGGCTTTGGGGAGAAACAGTCCTGTGTTTAAGTCTGGCTCCAGCACTTTTCTAGGCTGGATTGCCCAGAAGCAGGCCCTGCGTGGACAATGTATGTAAAAGTATTTATTCAGGAAATGCTCCCATAAGGACCCAGCAAGGGGGTGAGGGGAAGAGCAAGAGAAGAAAGAGAGAGAAGGAGGCAATCACAGGTGTGATTTCAAGCAAAGACACAGCTTTAGCTCCTTCTCAGAGACTGCTATAGCAAAAATTACACCTCAGAATCTGCCCCACCTTGAGGTAAACAAGGAGCCCTTGTGGCAAAGTGGTTAAGAACTCGGCTGCTAACCAAAAGATCAGCAGTTTGAACCTACCAGCTGCCCCATGGGAGAAAGATGGGGCAGCCTGTTTCTGTAAAGATTATGGCATTGGAAACTCTATGGGGCAATTCTACTCTGTCCCATAGGGTCGCATGGACTCCACAGCAATGGGGTTTTGATAGGTTGAGGTGAACAGCTTTTATGGATCTATAGGAGTTTAGAGTCACTTTGAGAGGTATAAACTCCTGAGTGTCTCTGTTCTCTGTGCATCTGGGAAGCTCCCAAAGTTCAAAAATATCCAGAAGGAAGTAAGAGGATCTAGTTGTTACAGGCAAAACAAAAGCTGGGAAGAAGTTTGCAATTACATGCATGTGCATGTGTGCACAAACACACACACACCCCTGCACACACTAAAATGATATAAAGATTCTAAGGGTATCTGGGCAGAGTACCAATAGTCTGCTACAACTATGTAATAACTGTATCATATTGGCCTAGTTATTTAATCAATATAAGACTCAGATTTCAAATTAAATCCAATGTAAAAAACTTAGCATCATGTAGGGCCAGAGAGTTGCCATTCAGTAAATTGATAGCTTTTGTTAACACTAGGACCTAAAAGAGCCTTATTTCTGTCTTTTCCTTTTGTCGTCCTTGCTATATTTCTTCCCTCATGAATTCCAAAACTTTCTTTATGATGTTTTTCAGATCCATCCAGCTCTTCCCATTGCCACTATCTCAGTCTGAGGGCAATTCTTGATCTCCTGCTCAGGTGGCTTCAGGATCTTCCTAAACAATGTCCGTGTTATAACCATACTTTTCCAACCCACCTTGCACACCACATCATGAATCTGTACTCAGATAATCTCCCATCCTTGTAATTAATCTTGGATTAATTTCTCAGGTCACACTGTCCCCTATATCCCTTTAGGTTTACCTCTGCCTCTGTCTTCCAGACTGATCTCTCCCTAGTCAGGAAGCATTAAAAGAGATCTGACTGAGTACTGCAAAATTTTCAGCCCCCATTTTGTTGCTACTCAATCTATTTTTATCATTTAACCAGGCCCCAGGATTTTTACAGTGTCCGAGTCTATCTCTTCCCTTTGGTGAATGGCCTCGTATATTCTTTTAAGTCTCAACCCTCTTTTTATGACCTGGAAGTCTGCGTCGGCATCCCAGCTTCACATCTGGAGGTTCTGCTTCCTGGGTCAAAGCTTTGTTGAATCACCCCTGGAGTGACAACATAAACTTGCATTTTACATAAAAGGAACATCTTAATGGATGTCCATGATTCTCAGATGTGTTTCATGCACTGCCCTGCTTCAACCATTCTTGTCATTCCTTGGTCCAATTCTTCAACATCTGCTTCACCAACCTCAGTGTTCCTTCTTCCATCTTCCATGGTCGGTTTGCCTTACCAATTTGGCTTGAGTCATGTTTTCTCTGGCTCTGCACCTTGACTTTCTTCCTGATTAAGTCAGTGTATCGTCAGACCACCCTAGCTAAAATGCATGTGATTGATGTGAACCCTCCTTAATGGGGGACTCTAAAACTGGTTTGGACTACCCTGATAGGCAAGACCAAGAAATGAGACAATCACTCTATGCTACCTGCCTGTGTACTTACGGGACTTAGCATTACCCCAGCTCCTAGCACAGAGCCTGGATAACACTTGAGAACATCTCAGTAAATATTTATCCTTGAGTTGTTGAGTTTCTGTCTACTGCATGTTCAATAATTCTAATAGCCATTCTTCACTGAAGCCTAGGGCATCGTCTTTATGAAACATGCTTAGCTCAACAACCATTTGACTGGACTTCTCTGCCGATTTACTACAGTATTCTCAGGGTTATCATAGGTTGCCTGCCTGAGACAGGCACCCTCCTTAGCTGAAACCTTAACTAGGGCATGTTTTTAGAGTTCTAAGGCCCTTAAGAACTCTTGAACTCATAAAGATTCTGAATACTGGCCTTCTTTTATGTATTCTATAGAGTCATCCCAGCTTTTATTTTAGTTGCGTTTTCTGCCTTATTGCTCACTTTTATTCAACATTAACTTTCATTCTGGCCAAATTTGTTTCATCACAACGACTTCTGCATACTGTACATACTTCTACAGTCACAATTTTTGTCCTTGTACTATATTAGCTTAAAACAGTTTTCTGCTCCCTGTACAGCTAAATCACATAAAATTCTTTCTTCAGGGGTCATATCAAATTTTTATCCCTTTCTGACCCTGTCTGTCACCATCGAATCATGCAATGACCTTCCCTTCCTTCTGCCTTGCGATTTTTTCTTATTTGTAGCATGAAATTTTCTCCTAGGTACTTCTTTCCTCATTGGTTCTCACTACCTTTGAGAGAAGGGACCTTGTTTTGTTTTGTTAAATCACTCATTCACTTGCTCGGTGTCTGCTGGTAAGCCCTCAGCGAATATCAGTATGTGAATGAAAGAATGAATGATTCTCCAAGTAGACTAGATATACACAATATGAGAAAGATACTAATTCCTTGGAATTATAGTTAATTATAAATTTCTTGACCGAAAGGGGAAAAAAAGGTTTTGAAAAAAAAATTTATTCTAGACAAAGAGATCAGGGTTTGCTTTGCTTAATTTGTGTTGCAGTTATAAAAATTCTGGCAACGTCGACACGAATGGTCAACTTATATAGTGAGATATACCAAGATATGGGTGGCTCAAGCTAGGGTGATAGATTCAGTCTGTGGGGGAAAATGCTGTAGTATGGGTGAAAGAATCAGTTTTATATTCTTCATTTAAGAGTTCCTCACTCTTATGCTACTGCCCTTTTGCAGCCTCCTTTCAGGATTCAGCCAAATTAAAAGGACTGCTCAACTTTATTCTATACTCTGGCCAAAAAATTTAATATCTATCTTGCTTATTTTTGGACTAACTTAAATGATCAATTTATGAGCACTGTTTGTAGCAGAAACACAGGTATTACTCTAAGTATAAATATGAGAAACCTTCTCAAGTTTGTCGATGGTATTTTTGCCACAGAAATAATCCTCAGAGTTTTTCTATAATTTTTTGGAAAACAAAATAAAAGAATCTGGTTTCTGGCACATGCTGCAGCTCAACACAATGATTTGGGATTTTACTTAGTCCAAGTTTATTAACTCAAGCCTTTCCCTTTGTATGTACGGTATTCTAATTCCCTTTCTCCTTTTCTCCCCCCTTATTTAAACACCTTTTTATATTCTATTCTCATTATAGGTTTACCAAATTTTTCATTAGTCATTGACTCAAATAGTAATTAGCTTGTCACAATAATGCTGTGCAAACAACCATACCAAATCTTAAGGACTTAAGGCAAGAAATATTTATCTCAGGGTCATGGGTCTGCAAGTTGACCGTTGCTTAGCTGATCTAGGCTGGGATCCTTTGGTGACACTGCTGCAGGTTACAAGTGACCTGGTCTTACCTATGAGTTGTACCTTGGAGAAACATGCACACACACACACACATATATATATATACACCTGTTGTTGTTATGTGCCATCAAGTTGATTTCAACTTATAGCAACCCTATAGGACAGAATAGAACTGCCCCATACAGTTTCCAAGGAGTGGCTGGTGGATTCGAGCTGCCAACGTTTTGGTTAGCAACCTGAGCTCTTAACCACTGCATCACCGGGGATCCATATACACATACATATATATATACATACACACGTATATATATGGTCTAGCACACCTCCAGCTCTCTTCTCTGAGCCCATGAATGGTCATGGCACATGGCTTTATTACCTTTGATGGCCTTATTTTCGTTTAAATTTTCCAGGTTAAAAACTGAATGAGTTATAACAACCGTAACGTTAGCTGTTCACTCCTCAGGTTCAAGGCCATTCCTTTTTGGTATTGTATCATTTTTTGATCACATTAGGCCTTAACAGTCTTATGAGAAGAGTTAAAACTCTAGGTCTGCATTTGCATGTCTTTTGGAAGGGTTCAGCATCTAATACAGAACTTGAATTTCTATATGAAGATAAAACCCATCCAGGGCTGTTTTGGCGATTGTGGACTATTTGGCAAATGAACTACCCCTAGGGCTTCCAAGGAGCACCTGCTGGATTTGAACTGCCAACATTTTGATTAGCAGCTGTAGCTCTTAACCACTACACCACCAGGGTTTCCAGTAAATGAATACTATTGCTAAAGTCCTATGGGCTACTGAGAATACATGGGCCACTGATTAAATGCAATAACAGAGTACCTAAATAACACTCTCTTGACCAGCAAGACTTCAGCTTGTTTACTTTGGGCACATCATTAGGGGGGACCATTCTCTAGAAAAGGACATCATGATTGGTAAAGTAGAAGATCAGTGACAGCAACAATGAATTCAAACATACCAGTGATCATGAGGTTGGCAGAGGACCGGGCAATGTTTTGTTTGTTATATCTAAGGTCAACATGAGTAGGAGCCAACTAGACGGCAATTAACGATAATAACAACAAATGATTATGGCAACACTCTTTTAACTAGGTCTTTCAAGATTCTTTTGTTCATTTTCTATTCTAGAGTGTTCAATTAGTATAACCAATTAGAAGAATGAACGTATTTTTACACAGAACACGTGCGCCTACTGCGTTTGTTTGCTGGCCGCAACCTCTGCCTGAGAGACAAACTCACAAGTGCACTATGCTAATTTTTGCTCACAGAAACGGGGGGAGGGGGGAAGCTGGCATAGTAGAAGCCTATGAAAATACCTAGGGGGGAGAGCGAGCCTCAAAGAAATGTAGAAGGCACACATTATTTGCATAAAAATAAGGTACTATTGGTAATTAAAATCCTCATGAATTTTAGACTGATAATATTTTCAAAGAATAAAGTAGACCACAAAGTCAAGTTTAAAAAAGAACGGGTAAAAGAAAGTTCATTTCTTGTGCAAGCAGTAGTTGAAAATGAGTTAGGAAACAGGACCAAATTTTAACAGGAAATAAAGCAATAGGGATTCATTATTAAAATTAGATATCCAATTGCAACTATTGAAAGTTGCTTGCTTGTCTCAAAGAATGATCTATTGAGTGGCAAGGGTTTCAAGGAAATGAAATGCATGTGTTTCCTAATCAAATAGAAATATGTTCTCCTATTTCTAGTATGTTTAAATATAATTTAAAAATGAAAAATTGACATTTTAATGAAGAATCATATTTGTTTTTATTCAATCTAATTTCCCTGATTCATAAAATCCCAAACCTTTTATTCTAGTTTTAAAGTCTCTCAGTAATTCAATCTTACTATTATTTCTTGGAACCTTTGACCCTATCCTGTGAACAAATCTTATAATATATCACAATTGCCCCCATGCTTCAACAAATAAGAGAGGTAGGTCACACTTGCATCAGAAACAGTAATTTCTATTGCAACGAGCCTTAGTAGACGTGGAAGCCTTATGAGAACTTGGAGAGAGGGTGAAGGTCATATACACATATTTTGACAATGCCTACTCCACCACTAATTCCACTCTCAAAAACCACTTTTTAAATAATCCAGGCAATTCACTTTTCTCAAGTGTACTTTTTTTAGCCCCATTCTCTGTATTTTTGCTTATGATACTCTTATCTTTTAGAAAACTTTTTCCTTATCTTAAGATGCTTACATAGATATTACTTATGCTTCAAGTCCAAGTTTAATTACTACTCCCTACATGAATACTTTCTTGGCCAACTGCTTTCAACTGAGTCCCCTAAAATTTCCTAGTACTTGAAGTATAACATGCAAATGACATGTTGTGTTACATTGTTATATAAGAACTTTCCCTTTCCTAATGAATGCCAGAAATACATATGAAGTACATACAGTCTATTCTCATTACTCCTGGATTCCATACTTGAAAATTTGCCTACTCTTTTTTGTAACCCAAAAACCAGCCCTTGCGGAAAATTTATAGTCATTTGTGGACTTGCGTAAGTGGTAAAAATTTTTAATAAAACTACAAAAAAATTTAGTTACCAGGCTCACATTCCCAGCTGACATTGAACAAGGGGACACTTTGCCTTCGTTTCAGTTCTAAAACTGTAAACAAGTGTCCTTTTCATACTCTATTTAGTGCGATATTTTTTCACATTTTTGTACTTTTTGTTTATAATTTCACTGTTTAAAATGGTACCTTAGCACACTGTTGAGATGCTGAATAGTGTTCTTTATTTTGATGTGTCTTACAGAGAAAATACATGTTAGCTAAGCTTCATTCAGGCATGAGATATAGTGCTGCTGGCTGTTAGTTTAAGGTTCATGAATCAACAATATGGGACAGCTAGAAAAAAACAAGAGGAAATTTGCCAATCTGTACATGAGTTCACTCCATACGGTGCTAAAGTAACACTTCTAGTGCATGACCAAGCTGTGAAAAAGGGTGCTAAATTTCCAGATTCCTGAGATGACGGAAGATATAAAACACCCAGAGCCAGAGCCGTCGAGTTGATTCCAACTCATAGCGACCCTATAACAAAAGGGTCATATAACAAAAGGGTCATGGAAGATAACAAAAGGATAATGGATAGGATTGTCTTGAAGATAAAAGTTAAAGAAATTTACAGTCACATTACACAGGGTCAGGAAAATGTTAACCCTCCTTGGCTAGTGTTTTATTACAAAGGAATACTGCATATAATTAATTATTTATTTAAAAATACATATTAATTAAGGTGCATTTAAATAGAACAACACATATAACAAAGTAAATGTACTGATTGCTTGATGGCAGTGTTGTGACCAGAGGCTCACAGGAATGTAACTCTATATTTTCCTGAACAATGGTTTGGTTGGCAGCTTGAATCTACCAGCAGCTCCTTGGAAACCCTATGGGGCAGTTGTATTCTATCCTATAGCGTCTCTATGAGTTGCAATACTCAACAGAAATGACTTTGGTTTGGTTTTGATTTAATTCAATGTTCGTGGTGAATGTATAGAATATAACTACATCAAATAATAAAAATAGACTGTAAGTGTATTTTATATTGCCTAGAACAATGCATGGTGGAAAAATTAAAAGAATATTATGTGGATCTTATTCTTCAAGTAGGATGTTAAATAATTTTGAGACTAGAAACAAGTCAGTAAGCCTAAACATAAAGTTGGAATAATAACAAGTGTCATATTTACTTAAAAGTGGTCACTAAATTGAGATGATCTACATAAAAATGTTTTCTATGTAGTAAAGTGAAGAAATGAAAGATGCTACTTTGATTATCATTATTATTATACCTAGTGCTAAAAACTTGTTGTTTAATAAATGTTAATATTATTCCTGGTGGCTAATTGCTTTGATTCTTTCGGACTCCTCCATAGAAACATTATGTCCATGTATTTATTTAGGCATTGTTTACTGAGTGCCTCCTCTGTGCCAGAAATTTTTCTAAAGTAGAAAAAACCTCTGATTTTATTGTGCTTACATTCAAATTAAAGTAAATTAATAAAGAAAATATACTGTATGAGGGAAAATAGAGCAAGGGAAGAGGATAGGCAGTGCTGACATTGGAGTTGGGAGGCTTGCAGTTTAAAATCGGGATGGGGGGCCCAACCAATCTTGGCATGAAAATGACATTTGAGTAAATTGCTGGAGGAGATAAGGGAACGAGCTCTGAAAATATAGGAAGGTTATATGTCTCAGGTTAAGGAACAGCTTGTGTAAACACCCTGAGGCAGAGTCTTGCCTGTATTGTTTGAACAACTTCGAGAAGCTCATAATGACAGAACAGAGCGAGTACAATGGGTAGTAGTGGGAAGGAGGAGATGAGCTGAAAGCTTAGGAATGAGTCAGATCATGTATGGTTTTGTCAACCATTGTAAAGACTTTGGCTTTGACTCATAGTGAGAATGGAATAACTGAAAGGTTTTGAGTAAAGAAGGCATATTACATCTGGCTGTTGCTTGAAAACACCTCGAAAGGGGGCAAGGACAGAGGCAAGGATATCAATTATGAGGCTAATATACTGACCCAGGGTAATGATGATAGTGGCTTGATTAGGATGATAGCGTGGAGGCAGTGACAAGTGCTAGTTTGTGTATATTTTGATATCCTTGGAGGTAGAGGCAACTGCTAAGTTTATCAAGTAGTAAAATTCAGTGTGACTTATGAGAGTGAGACATTTGTCAGGAAGATCTAATGATTTTGCCTCTGCAACTGGGAGGATGGATTTAAAATTAGTGAGATGAGGAATATGTGAGAGAAGGAATTTGGTAGGTAATGGTTGAGGTGGGATCGGGAGCTAAACTTTGTTTTATGCTGATTTTGAGATTCTTATTAGACTTCCAGATGGAGTTATGTAGTAGGCAGTTGTCTATATGAATCTAAAGTCCAGGTGCCAGGTCATGTCAGGAGATATAAATTTGAGAGTCAACAGCATATAGGTGATATTTATAGCCACAAGACTGGATGAGATCACTAAAAGCTTGAGTTATTTAGAAAATTGAATTGCTGGTTTAGATGACTAAGTCCACTACCGAGATTATTCTACTTCAGACCTGTCCCTTTCATATTTTATTTTTGTAATGAAAGCCTGAGTTCTTTAGACTAACAACTAAATTTTTTACTTCATTTACATTTATTACAAAACTGAAACTATAATACAAATATTATGTTGCACTAAAAAAAGAATACTACGTATTTCAGTGAACTGGAATATAAATAGTCATAGTATTCGTGACCTATGTAGCATACTTGCTTCAGATATAATTTTTACCAGAATAGACATTAGACAAGAGGTTTTACATGTTTTGCTTTGCCATGGAACCCATTATTCAGATGAACTTTTCCATAAAAGCCCAAGGTACATAAAGAGAAGGAAGTAGAGCTATGCGAACTCAAGAAAAGCCAATTAGGTAGCTTTGACATCTGAAACTCAGAGACTTTCCCAATCTCCACCCATTCTTTCCTTTGTATCACTTTAGGAGACTGTAGAAACATTAGGGTCATGAACAACACCACTGGTCCGATGGTTGGATGAAAAACAAACAAACAAACAAAAGACTAGCGTTTGAAAGGTGTACTGATTTTAGAATTATAGTTGTAGGCACAGATATTAACAGTAACTAGTTTGGAGGAAAATTGATTCACAGTCACAAAGGACAGTCAATTATTGCCAAACAGTGTTGGTTTTAATTCTGTTGTCTGCTGGAGGAGTTCTCATGCAGAGTGTTCAGGTATTCCTATGCCCCTGGTGGTTTCAGGGGCAATGAGTAAGTGAAATTATAGCAGATATATCTACAACATAAAACATGCAAGTGAATGATCTGAAGGAGAATAACCCCTATAGTTAAAAACCAAATTTATTCATCAATTATATTTCAGTACTCAAAGAGTTCCTTCATTTGTGTTATGGTTTGAATTGTGTCCTCCAAAAATATGGGCTATAAATCCTAACCTCTACATCTGTGGTAATAATACCATTTGGGAATGGGTAGTGTTTGTTATGTTAATGAGACAGAATTAGTGTAGGGTGTCTTTAGCCCAATCTATTTTGAGATATAAAAATTACACAAGCGAGCAGAGGAGAGATGGAGGAGGAGAGATGCCAAGCCACAGGAAGATCGCCAAGGAGCAGAAGCTCAGAAGAGACAAGGACCTTCCTCCATAGCCAACAGCCTCCCCTAGACCTGGCACCCTGAATTCAGCCTTCTGTTGTCCTAAACTGTGAAAAAAAAATTTGTTTGTTAAAGCCACCCACTTGTGGGAGTTCTGTTATAGCGCACTAGATAACTAAGACAGTTTGCACTAACTCTGTTACTCTTACTACAACTTTCTATGGTAGGTACTATTTTTTTTTTTTTATAATTTTTATTGAGCTTCAAGTGAATGTTTACAAATCAAGTCAGTCTGTCACATATAAGTTCATGTACACCTCACTCCATACTCCCACTTTCTCTCCCCCTAAAAAAAAAAAAAAAATTTTTTTTTTTTAATGAGTCAGCCCTTCCAGTCTCTCCTTTCGTGACAATTTTGCCAGCTTCCAACCCTCTCTACCCTCTCATCCCCCCTCCAGACAGGAGATGTCAACACAGTCTCAAGTGTCCATCTGATACAAACAGCTCACTCTTCATCCGTCTCTCTCTGGTAGGTACTATTTTTATCTCAACAATATAAAAACTTAAAATTGAGAGTAAGTGGAGGAATAGAGAAATAAATAAATAAGTTGTGTCAGATTCTGGAGCCTATATTCTCAACCAACAATATTCACTAGCCTTTATCTAATGGTCTCATCCAACCTCAAAAAAAAGTCCCCTGAAGTGTGTTCATTTTAATCCCTACTAGATATTAAAGTTCAAAAGGAAACAGAGCAGTACTGTTGGTTTTCAGTATCCAGAACAGTCCATGTGCCAACACAAATTTAAACTGCTAATCCATCCAGCCACCTCTTTCGAGGAGAAATTAGAATCCAAATAAGTCACTTCCGAATGGCATTCCCCTTAATGCCTGTTTAAAAAGAACAGCTTATATCCAATATCATATATATACAGAGAGAGAGAGCACTTCACACTGGCTAAGTTTGAGAATATTTTCTTATTTATTTTACTGATTAAAATGTATTAAAGAAACAAACACTATTTTAGAGACAAAACTGTATACACTTGGAAGTGTGTCATATTCATATACAGCCCAGCACCTTTGCCTGGAAGGTTTATTGAACAAAGGTTACTAAGTTTAGCTTTTTTCTAGACCATTTATCCAGTATAGTACTGGCTCTTACAAAACTTGAGAATCGTCTATGCTTCGAGGTACCATGATTTCAGATGGGATGCCAGCTGAATTGGCTGTAGGTATTGATCAAAATAGCTACCTCTCTATATTTTTCTCTTTTTGGAAATGACTTATGGAATGATATATAGACCTTGGTTGCATAATATTATGTTCCAGTTAATGTCAGTCTAAAACAAATACTGTAACAGAGAAGGCCATATTTAAAAGTATTCATCCGTACATCATCAGTTAGCATTCCCACTATTTGCCTGATCTACATAATATAAACAGTTTAGCAGGAAAGCAAAATGAAGCAGGAGGTTGAGTGTGCTTCCCTCCTAAGACCCCTGCAATCTCATTCGTTCTTCAACTACTTATGTGTGTAATATCTCTTGAGAAAGTTCTCATACTTTAAATCTTTCATAAACTCTTCCCAACCGTATCTCCTACTTTCTTCCAGCATCAAGTCTTCAATATGACCGTCTGGCATATTGTTTTCCCTGCTTCCTAGTTGTTCCATCTTATATGACTAGTCAAATACTATTCATGCTCAAATTCATATAAAGTTCAGCCTCATCCTTGAGGTTTCCTCTGGTGACAGTAGGCCCCAATGACCTCTGCTTTTCTGCCCACCGTATCTTTCTTGGTTTCTTTCCATGACTTTACTTTGTTCCTTTGTTGGTGGGTTTTTGTTGTTGTTGTTACTTCTGTAAATACATATATATATATATGTATGTATGTATACTGGGTTTTGGGTATACATATACATACTTTCAGGGCAAAAGCTTCATTTAATGTAACGTGTGGTGTGTGTGTGTTTTTGTGATCACAGCCACATGCAACACATTTGTTGAATTTGATGATTTGTCAAGCTTTTCCAAAAATGATATCTTCATGCAAACCTTCTAAAAGCAGTAACGACACAATCTCTGGAAAACATCTTTTTCCAGCAAAATGAGGAAGTGGGATGCAAAATTTTCTTAAAATATCCTTCTAAATCTAAAGGGTAATCCCAATGTTAAATTTGTGGCAAAGGTTTTTCTGTTCTTATTACAAGTTCTATTCATAAACTCTTACTGGCACCAACAGGTTCTTACTGGGCTTCTCCACTTAGATGTCTCCTTGAACTTCAACTGAAGAGTCCAAAGCTGAAGAAGCCTCTTAGAGTTTCTGTGCCCGTTCCCGACTAAGGAATCTGCCTCTGTCTACCCGGCAGAGACAAGAGGTTGCCATTAGGTATTGTCAAGTGTGTTCAGTTGCGGTGTGTGAATACTTCTTGGGTTGTTTCCCTCCTCTCCTCTCCTGCTATGCTACACTGACTCAGGCCCTGGACAAACTGGGCTGGTGCTGGTTTAACCTGATTTAACCCAACCAGAGCTCAGTCTCCTGTGCTCTTTAGCTCTATCTCATTCTCCACTAACGGTCACAGCTCTTCCATAAATCACATTAACTGTGTGTATCACCGGGTTTAAATTTTAATACTTGCTATGATTTTTTTTTTTATGATATTATTAGATTATACTTTGTTTTCACCCCTTAGGAAAACAGTTTTATATCCATGCATCAAGAGGCTTTAAACATTTTTAATCTTAAAAATAATAATTCCACATCAAGGACTCTGGCCAAAGGAAATAATGTGAAATAGAGGAGAAATTAAACAAACAAACAAGCAAACATTGAATAGAGTGATGCTCAATGGCGAATTCTTGTAAAACAATCAACAACAACAAAAAACTCAGCTGTCATAGAGTGAATTCCGATGTGTGTCAGAGTAGAACTGTGCTCCATAGGGTTTTCGATGGCTGGTTTTTCAGAAGTAGATCTCCAGGCCTTTCTTCTGAGGTAACTCTGGATGAACTCATACCTCAAAATTTCAGTTAGTAGCCAAGCATGTTAACTTTTTGCACCACCCAGAGACTTCAGTATTGTTGTACATAGAATAAAATTCAGCGTCAGTTTATGCCCAGTTCTCTAGAGTCTCCAGTATAGTCAAACGCCCTGTATTCAACCGCTGTTCTTCTTCCTTTCCTTGGATGAACCTACATCTAATCTGTCAGGGCTTCAGACCCTCTCTTTCCTCTCTCTGGAATGCTCTTCCCTCACTCTTCATTTTATTATTATTATTTTTATTTAAGACCTCTTCTTACACAGAATCTCTCCTTGTGCTATGAAGTAACGTAAAAAGAAACTTAATTTATATTACCTGGTAGTGCAGCAGTTAACAGCTCAGCTGCTCACCAAAAGCCGTCAGTTCAAATCCACTAGCCACAACTCAATGGCAACGGGTAGTAGTAAAAGTACTTATTATATTACTTCATAGCACTCGAAACTTTTTTATCATAACTCTTGGGGCAGTTAGTAATTAGAAAATTAGTGTGTCCTTATGTACGTAAAACTTATTTATTTCACTGGATTAGTATACCTGGAAGAAATAGACTCTATCTTCTTTTTTAACACTCTGTATCAGAGCAACTAGTATATACAAGACATTCGATGAGTATTTGTGGGATAAATGAAAGCACAGAATCTCTTCCCATTGCTTCCTTGTGAGTTAATAAATAATCTTCAAATGTCAAGTGAAATAATTCCTTCTGCATGAAACTTCTGCTGATCTAGCAAGGTCAGTCCAATGCTTTCCCCTTTAAACTTGCACCCAGGCCCTCCTACTCCAATAATGTTGGGGGGAAAAAAGCCTTCCTAAGAGGTGGGGTGGAGGGGTACCATCTCCAGGAAAACTAGACCTTTGAGCACCGCATTCTGTGAGAATATATGTCCGTTCTGTAGATCCGAGACTTGGTCCCAATGCCTGTCTCGTGATGGTATGAAGAGAAGACAATCTCACTGGGGCATTCCGTGTGAATTTGTGTTTGATTCCCCAAGAAAGTAGCAGTGATAAAGAAGGATTTGAAATTGAAGATGATGTTTTATATAACTTCTGTGGTACAATGTGTACTACAGATATTGGCTTCAGCTAGCTTGGTGACTGAAGAAGAAACGCTGGAAGTGGGGACTTTGCTTTGAGCAACAGCAATGGCTTTAATCTGTTACTGTTGGGTTGATTCCAACTCACAGTGGCCCTACAGGACAGAGTAGAACTGTCCCCCAGGGTTCCCAGGACTGTAATATTTCTGGAAGTAGACTGCCACATCTTTCTCCCACAGAGCCTCTGGTGGGTTCGAACTGGTGACCTGTCAGTTAGCAGCTCAGTGCTTATCCACTGTGTCACCAGGGCTTCTTGCAATGCCTTTCAAACAAACAAATTAAAAAAAACCCATTGCCGTTGAGTCAATTCTGACTCATAGAGACTCTAAAGGACAGAGTAGAACTTGCCCCATAGGGTTTCCAAGGAGTGGCTGGTGGATTCGAAATGTCGACCTTTTGGTTAACAATGGAACTCTTAACGATTGCACATTAAAAAAAAAAAAAAGGCCCGTTGCCACAAGCTCGTTGCTGTCCATGTGGTTCCTACTCATAACAACCCTATAGGACAGGGTAGAACTGCCCCACAGAGTTTCCAAGGAGTGCCTGGTGGATTCCAACTGCTGACCTCTTGGTTAGCAGCCGTAGCTCTTAGCCACTAGCCACCAGCGTTTCCTACTGTGCTTTAGGATCCACCAAATTATCTACTGTTGTCCTTAGCAGAGAGTGTCCTTCACATTCGCCACTTCCAGTCACGGAGTGGACATTGGCAAAAGAGGCAGCAGCAATATTAATGCCTTTGGCGGTCATAGTGCTGTTATTTTCAATTCTGGCCTTGAGAGCAACTAGACACAACACTACAGGGAGCCGGTAAGGACAGAATAATGATGGGCCTGAGAAGACTAGTCAGAGAATACATGGATTCTGCTCCAGACCCCTGCCCGACTCCATTCCATGCCATCCTTTCTCTTTCTACCCCATCACCAACTCTCAATGGAAGTACTAAGGAAGGACTCACTAGGAGTAGAATTACTGCAAACTAGGAAGCTATGAAAAAAATCAAACCAAACATGTTGTCATAGAGTCGATTCTGACCCATAATGACCCTAAAGAACAGAGTAGAACTGCCCCAAAGGGTTTCCAAGGAGTGCCTTGTGGATTTGAACTGCCAAACTTTGGTTAGCAGCCGTAGCTCTTAACCATTACACCGCCGGGGTTCCAGGAAGATATGGAACCATAAAATAACAATTTGGAGTCTTCATTACTATCTTATTCTTATCATCAAGATGATATAGTCTAGAAAGAAACAAGTTGTCAAGGAATTTCTCTGTTACAACACTTATAGATGTAACACAGATGTCAGTTACATGGTATTCTCTAGAATTGCTTCAAATTGTGGCATTCCAAATATTGTGAGAACCCTGGCTCCATTCCTGGGGCAGGGGGTGGGGGAAGGAGGAGACTGAAAATTTTGAGAAATTTCACATATTTCCCATTCACCCTTTAGCTCCGGTGTCCTTCTTATGCTGAATTATTAGTCTCTGTTAATAATTAGCCTCCCTTATGTGCTCTGTTACTTCTGCATAGCATCATCCAGAACAGAATGTCTCCCAAATATCTTCACTCTACAAGGATCCATGTATGGCAATCTTTACTAAAGTTAGCGGATCATTGTAGAGAAAAGCAATTACATTGCAATACTGTGTTAACTTTGAGAATTAAGCATTCTTGTTCTTATAATCACCTTGATTATATCCTTTACCAAGGGCTTCTCATTGGTTCTCTCTTTCTCTCTCCTCTTTCCTTATTTCCACATGCAATTCATAAAATTATGTGCTGATACTATTCAAAGTCTTTATTTTTCTCTTCTTACCCTTAATGGAGGTCCAGGTATCACTTGATGCACCAAATTTTGGTTAATACAGATTGTTAAAGAAAACTCTACTCCTTGGCTTCCACAGAAGAACTGGGAACGACTTCAAAATTATAACCTTTGTTTTAATACAACTCTATTACTAGTCTGGATTCAATACTAGTATGCTTTTTAGTTGTAATCAGTATATATATATATATACGTATATGGCAGTGGTGGGTGGTTTATATATATATATAGCTCTTGGGTATTTAAGAAAACGACATTGGACAGAACTGTATGAAATGAATGATACAGTGAAACAAGCTACAAAATACATAGAAACATAGAGAAGTTTTGTAAGCAGAACCATAGCCAAAAGCAAGCCCCCAAAATCAGCTCAATGAGAAAATTGCTGCTTTTCCTGCTCAAATCTGGATGTCATAGTTTAAACCACAGTCACCACTGTCACAGGACATTGGACACGAGCTATCACCACTGACTCGCTTGACATCATTTTCATTGAATACGTCCCCCATCCTCGTTATTGTTGCTCCTGAAGCAGCTACTGACATTAAGTATCTTCCACTGCGCCTATTTCTACATGTTACTGGATTCTGATCCAAAAAACTAGGCAGAAACTTGGCTGAGCCCAGGTCATCTCCTAGCATCTTTGCTGTAAGAGATAGCAGAGGAGTAAATTTATGGCTTTCAGTCTCGCCCTTTTCTAGAGGGAGATGGACACAGAATCGACATTGAAATGAGGAGTTGCTGGCATAGGAAAAAGACACAAAGTCTACAAACTTAATAATATAAAAAAAATAATAAAACGTCTGCATCCTCTTGGAAATTTTCTCCGTAAGTGGATAGAAGTCACAAGGAGATTTCTTCCCCATCACCTACAGATTATCCCAAGCTCTTTGAAGGGAAGGAAGGGCTGCTGTATTCATAAAATTGTGCCTTCGTTGGCTTTGTATAGGAACCGTCCCCCAGTTTTTGCCACTGCTGACACAATTAAATATCCTGTGGTGAATAGAAACTATGAGATTTTTAGGCAATACATTTTTTTTAAACTATCCTCATATATTACTGGAAACCCTGGTGGCTTAATGGTTAAGAGCTACAGCAGTTCAAATCCACCAGGCGCTCCTTGGAAACTCTATGGAGCCGTTCTATTCTGTCCCATAGGGTAGTTATGAGTCAGAATCGACTTGACAGCAATGGGTTTGGTTCTTTTGGTTCATATATCATTGCTGTTTTAGCTTCCATTTCATTTTATCTTTTCTCTGATTTTTCCCTTGTGACTGGATTTTTTAAAAATCACCATCTATTAATAATGATGACTTTATTATAATCACTTAAACTTATTTTGATACATAAAGAAGATCTAGAGAGAAAAGGGGGGGGGGCGGGAGAGAAAGAGAGAGAGAAACCCAAAGATGGAGGGAGCTATGTCAAACGGACACAGCAATTAATTGAAAGAGCTCCCGATGGCCGTGGTTGAAACAATTCATGCAAGAAAATAAAGTAGTATTAGCTTATGACTCAAAGTATAAGATAAATATCCATGATGTACTTACATAACAAATGGTTAAATAAAGGGGGAGAATACACAAATCTCCCCTGGAGAAGAATCACAAATAATGTATGTAGATACACCTTCCTCAAGGAGGTGGAGCTTAACTCCCACTATTTTAACTCTGGGCTGTTCATAGAGGGAAACCCTGGTGGCCTAGCCATTAAGTGCTACGGCTGCTAACCGTAAGGGTCAGCAGTTCAAATCCACCAGGCGCTCCTTGGAAACTCTATGGGGCAGTTCTACTCTGTTCTATAGGGTCGCTATGAGTCGGAATCGACTTGACGGCAATGAGTTTGTTTTTTTTTTCGTTTCTTCATAGAATTCCTTGCAAAGAGTGCAGTAATCATGAGGTGGAGGGCATAGAAAAAAGACATTAGATAATAACTAAAGAAATCTGAGTAAAATATGAACTTTAGTTAATACTAATGTATCAATATTAGTTAATTAATAGCAGCAGGTGAACCATACTAATATAAGACATTGATAATAGGGGTAACTGGGCGTAGAATATACAGGAACTCTCTAATATCTTCGCAATTCTTCTGTAAATCTAAAACTGTTCTGAAAAATTAAATTTGCTAAAGGAATAGCTTTATTATTGCCATAGAAGCTGATCTCGGAAAAGAGAAAATATGTGCATCATTGTTGCTCAGTCTGGAGGAGTAACAAGTGTAGTTAGACCTGAGTTTATATTAAACATTAATATTTTCCCAACTGAAATCATAACTACCTTTGATCCCAAAGTCTCAAAGAGATACAATTATAGTAAGAATATAAAATATCTTCACCTCCTCTCCAAAAAAAGGAAAAAAAATTAAAAATACCCATGAGTCTCAAAATCCAGTTTGTGTGAAATGTTTTATCTTAAAAAAAAAGGCTGCATTTCTTGTCGAAGTCTGAAAACTCATCAGGTTGTTTTTTGTTGACCAGAATATTCAAATCTGTGGAAAGTCAAGCCATTCCAAATCTAGGCCTTGTGTGTGAGTTTTAGTACCCACAGGATGTGACTAGTTTGCCCTTGTTTATGCTGAGAAGAGTTCACCTTGCTGAACGAGTTTTTGCTGAGCCAACTCTAACTCATGACAACCCCATGTGTGTCAGAGTAGAACTGTGCTCCACAAGGTGTTCAGTGGCTGATTTTCAGAAGTAGACCAACAGGCCTTCTTTCAAGGTGCCACTGGAAGGGCTAGAGTCTCCAGCCTTTTGGTAAGCTGCCAAACTTGATAATTGTTTGTACAGCCCAGGGACTCCTTATCTTTCTAGAAGCATCACTATTGAAACCCTAAACCTCATTCTGTGAGGACCTGGGAAAGAAATGTTAATTTAATGATGAAAAAACAGCTTCCTTTTATCAGAGCTTGTCTTGTGCTGGCCCCGTGCCACATACTAACTGGTTTTTACACACGAATTTATAAAAATTTCACAAAAATGTATGAGGCATGCACACTTTTTATCTACAATTCACAGATGAGAAAACCAAAGTGACTTACATACATAGGCCAGGCAGAGCCTGGATTCAATCCAGGTTTTCTGATTCTATCCAACGTACAGAAAACGTGCACAAATAATGTAACGTTAATGTAACACAGAGAGTGATTTAGGTAAGTCCATGGGTTGACTTGTATGCTATACGGATGACATACATGTAAATGTGAATTTGCTTGCTAATTAGAATTTGGACATATTCGCAAGCAGAGAGACATTTTGTAGGTCTATGATTCTTATCACTAATTGCTTACAATTCATATTCACTGATTTTGTATGCAAATCAGGAGCTGTCTACTGATCAAATGAAATGAACTGAGAGATACATTTTAATTACATAAAACTGATTCTTAATATGGGGATTTTAATGGACTTGCAGACTGATGAAAGCATAATCAGCAAGATTTGTGACATTTTACTTTAATTTAACTGTACTTGATGAAGAATAGATGGTCATGTCTATGTTTCAGGGGAATAAAACCATGGCATGTTATAATTGATATGAAGTTTACAGAAGCTACAAAATAGAATCACATGCTTCCCAGGGCAACGATGTCAGCACTTACTACATAGAGAGGGTGTGTGTGTGTGTATACATTTTGAATTTTTATTTATGGTGTTATAATAGCAAGAACAGATACAGTTCTCATCCTCTCAGAATAAAAGGTTATCTACCCTTAAGTATCTAAATATCAGTATGTTTACCATCTTAATCTCAAGTTAAAATACACATTAAACTTCTCTCATGTTTTAAAGTAACTGAAATTAATATTCCTGTGGTAGTTTTGAGAATAACTGGCTAGTGGTTAAGAGGATGGCTGCTAACTAAAAGGTCAGCAGTTCGAATCCATCAGGTGTTCTTTGGAATCCACATAGGGCAGTTCTACTTTGTCCTATGGGGTCACTGTGAGTCGGATTTGACTCGATGGCCATGGGATTTTTTTTTTTTTTTTTTTTGACTAGATCTTTATATATATACATTGGAAAAAGAGACAGACTTTGCAGTTCCTATTATATTAGTGAAATTTGTAAAAATCATCTGTTTTGGGTACATGTAAAATATCACATTAAAGTAAAATCTCAATCCTATGGCGAAAGAAGTAGATTAAAAATAAACATTTACTGTTGTCTCTCAAAAGATCACAGACATATAAAGAGATTTTACCAAAATAAAAAAAAAAAAAAAAAAAAAAAAAACTCAGTGAAACTGTGTTCTCTCTCTTTTTCAAGATGCCCGCCTCCCAAGGTTTCTCTAAAGCACAGTGTCACTGGCTTTTATCTTTCTCCCCGATTTCATTCTCTATGTTTTATTTCCTTCTTTCTAGGCTTAACTCTCTGCCTTTTGAAGAAAATCCATCAGTTCGGTTTTAGCTTCTTTAGTTTACATCGTTCCTCACCCCTCACTCGATTATTCCAACCTGCACAGTAAGACTGCTACGGACTGAATTGTGTCCCCAAAAATATGTGTTGTAAATCCTAACCTCTATGCCTATGGTTATAATCCCATTTGGAAACTGGTTTTCTTTGTTATGTTAATAAGACTGTATTATTGTAGAGTGTGTCTTAAATCAATCTCTTTTGGAGAAATAAAAAACCAAAAACCAAACCCATTGCAGTTGAGTGGATTCCAACTCATGGCAACCCCATATGGTTTCCAAGGAGCACCTGGTGGATTTAAACTGCCGACATTTTGATTAGCAGCCATAGCTCTTAACCACTATGCCACCACAGTTTCCTTTGGAGATACAAAAGAGATTAAACAAGCAAGCTAGAGAAGCAGAGATGAGGCGAGAGAGATGACAAGTCACATGAAAATCACCCAGGAGCAAAAGCTCAAAGAGATAAGGACCTTCCTCCAGAGCCAACAGAGAAAGAAAGCCTTCTCCTAGTGCTGGTGCCCTAAATTTGGATTTTTAGCCTCCTAAACTGTAAGAAAGTAAATTTCTGTTTGTTAAAGCCGTCCACTTGTGGTATTTCTGTTACAGCAACACTAGATAACTAAGACAAAGACCCTGAATAAAACAGGCAAAAATAGAGTTCTCTTTAACAGGGAGTGAAGGGGGAGAGGCTATGAAACTCATATGTTAATATTTTTCCTGTCACACTAGATTTCATTTCTTAAACCCTTATACCGCTGCTCTCTTAAATGGTTAAGTTGGTATCTGTCTGCCTTCTGTGCCAGAACACTGAGCCCAGAACAGCCAGGGACTTACATCATGCAGAAAGGCTGCAGGGAACTCCTTGCTGGAATTTAAGAAAGACGCCTTCCTTTGAAAGATAAACTGAGTGCAGAATATTTCTGAACTCCTCATTTGGATTTGATCCAGGTATGCAAGCAGAGAACATCCTTTATAATCTTTGAGACAGCAAGGAGATACTTCCTTCTTTATAAAATATCCAAATATGTGTATCAGATGTTATGGGGTTCCTTTGCTATTGCTTCTGTCACTCAAGTGCAGAAATGTAGGTACAAAGGGAAAATCCCATATAATGTTTTGTCCCACTGGAAACTTACATCCACTTATATGTTACCTATAGTACTTTGTTTTTACTTGCGAAATTTGTCTGTGTCATATGGCTTAAAAGACAGGTAAATGTTTATCACAGAGTGGCAAGCGAATAATTAGGATAATACTATGGGACACAATAACCATTTGCTTGAGTTTTCTCTATGACATCTGTTCAATGATTTATATTAAATTGCTCTTCAGATGCAACTGAATAATTTAGCAATTTGTATTTTATAACAAAAACTGCAGGCTAGTTTGTTCATTTGAGAGTTGTCTTCTTTTTTTGTTTCTATTCACTTTGACGTTAATATAAATATGAAAAAATATGGTGTGCATTTCTCTTAAATTAAAACAGATTGGGTCTAAAGCTGAGGGTTCTGCTCTTAATTGGTATTTTATTCTATCTGTGCAAACCCTCTGCCGTGGCGGCCATTGCAGAGAGGTTTTAAACACAAGCACGTGGATCTACTTACAAGGCTTCACACTAAATTTGTCCAGTGCTTGATCTTCCATGTCACTAATGGTACCTTTTTTTTTTTTGTCATCAACACATTCATGGCCTACAGCTGACTGCTTTTATTGCTTTTAATTAAAGTCTGAAGTAGAACATGCCTATTAATCAGTGTGTGAAGCCAATCATGAGTAAGGGTTTTATAAACTCTTTACAAGATGGATAGTAGTTACATAAATTGTCCCACCTTTGTCATCCTTGCAGAAAGACAGTCATTTAAGTTAATATATCACAGGGGATGCCTGTAATCTGGAAATCTGAAAGGCAGAACCTATCTTGACAGGCTAGCTACTTTTTTTTTTTTTTTAAGTAGCATGAGATATATTTAAAATTCAACATTTTATGATTGTCCTGTTCACTTTCATAGCAAAGTTGGAGAGTGTGTGGGGATGATTTTTTTTAAAAAAACAGCTTTGTGTTTCTTTAATTTGAATATAGTCAGCTAATCACTGAACATGAATCGCACATTTTGACTGCTCTCTCCTGTCTTCTCCTAATACATTTTAAATGGCTTGATTTTTCACTTTCCCCAATTCAGATTTATAGAATACGAACTTCTGATGATAAAATACTCAACAACACATTCCCTTCCATTTCCAAGATGGAGAGAAAGGAGACATTTTCCCCTGTCTTTCTTTTTATGTGCTGGAAAGTCTTTTCAAATTCAATTTAAATTTAATTCAGTGCAGAGACACCACAGTTCATTGCGATGATGAGAGTGTCCAATCTCACCCATATGTATAGTCATGTGCATTGAAATAAAAATATTAAATTACTGTTCAGTGGAATCTGAGGCCCTTAAGGAGTTCTATGGAGCTCAACTCATTTTCAGTTCAGGTGAAGTGGTAGATTTTGAGCAGGTGGTGGATAAGTTTACTGTCTATTTCCAATGGTAGCTTAAACAAATGCATCACAGAGAAAGAAGTAGACATTATTCTTTAGTTAAAGTCACTATTACTTAGAAATAAGGAGGGAAAGAATCTCAGTCATACTCTATGAGCTGGGACTGGCAGTGGCGGAGGTTGGTTGTTGGGCAAAAGAACACAGGAGCCCAATAACTTGGCTTCAAAATGTGAAATTACCACTATTTATAAAATGTCACATCTGTGCCTTTTCATCCTTGTTTTTCGATTTCCTTATCCTGCGGATGAAGGAGTTGAGATAAATTATCGTGAGTTTCTTTTTGCCTCTAATGTACACTGGCGATTCTGATTACTGGTTTTGCTAACACTTTCTTCCTATTCCTCTCTCTTATCTCTCTTTTTCCACCCCACCTCCAGCATTTCTCTGAAGCCCAGGGTTGCAGGAAGTGGGCACTCCAAGATAAAAGTAGGAAGATCATGTGTGAGAAACAATGCCCATAAACACTCATCAGCAGGGACAAATTATCCAATAAACATGGTATGCACAGGCTTACTTGTGCTTACTTACTAACCTGTAGTGCACAATCTCACCTGTTTTTCACATAGTTGATGTAAAACCCATGTGAAATTGTGTACTCCAGATTAGTAAGTGAACACAATTAAGCCTGTGCCTCCCTTGCTTATGGTTATTCCAACGTTGCTCATCAGTTTCACAGTAAGTCAGTATCATCTTCAAGGTTTCTGTTCACAAGCTTGCATGTCTTCTGCCATCAGAGAAGTAGACATCCACACCCTTGCCCTGAGACCGGCAGTGTCCCTTGAAGTTAGAATGTGCTTCCCTGTCCCATGATCATTCGGCATTCTGCAACTTGTTATGGCTGCTGGAATGTAAACAGAAGTGACGAATGCCATGCCCAAACAGACTTTTATGTGGTTTGTTGGTTTTGCTTTTACCATCTATCATTAGAGTTGAACACCCAAGATGGCGGCTCTTCCCTCAAACTAGATCATGGATTGAGAAAACTCATGGAACAGGACCACTGCCTGAAGCAGTCACAGTACATCCAAAGCCTACATGTAAGATGAGAGAAATAGAGGTTGCTTGTAAACTTCTGATATGGAGGTATTTGTTACCACCTAAGGCAATATGGAGCGATGGTGGTGCAGTGGTTAAGCATTCAGCTACTAACCAAAATGTCTGCAGTTCAAATCCTTCAGCTGCTCCTTAGAAATCCTATGGGGTAGTTCTACTCTGTCCCAAGGTCTCTATGAGTCAGAATTGACTTAACAGCAATGGGTTTGGTGTAGTTTTTAATGTTTTCTACTGTTTTCTTTATAATATCTACCATGTTTATATTCCCATGGTCCCTGATGGTAGCAAAAGGATATTAAGGAACCAAAACATCCTTAAGAAAATCAGATTTTCTTTATCCATTGTCCACACCATCTAAACCTGCTGATGAATTCTGTAAGTATGCAGTCAAATGATAAGTCTCAAAGGTGACTCCTGAAAGCAGCAAGACATAGTACCCAAAGCCCTAGAGCCAGGACTTATGTGTTTAGTTGCCACTTAAAGGAAAAGTGTCATTAGAAAATAGGCTCCAGCTTGAAGATGGACCGATCTCTTTGCCTTAATTTTTCTTACCTCCAACCCATAGAATTTTGAAACATTTGAGAATTTCTTCTTAGAGATTAGTTAAGTACCCAAATATCCATGTATCCATCTATCCCAACTCTTTCTTTTAAAGTAAAGAACTTTTATTGAGAGGCAAAACAATTTGAAAATTGGGAATGACAAAGTCCAGAGGATTCTGATCCGAGGAGGAGATGGTTTAAGAAGTTTTTGTAGAAAATATAAGGAGCTTCAGTAAAAATGTAATAGTTGGTTGACATTAGGTAATGGTTACTGTTATGGATTGAATTGTGTCCCCACAAACATGTGTCAACTTGACTAGGCCATAATCCCCAGTATTGTGTGATTGTCCACCTTTTTGTCTTCTGATGTGATTTTCCTATGTGTTGTAAATCCTACCTCTGTGATGTTAATGCCACCACCTGTCTGTCAGAATAAGGAATAATGAAGACTGAAAAAGAATTACTGTCTATGAATTATGGTGTTGGTGAAGAATATTGAATACACCATGGACTGCCAGAAAAGCAAATCTATCTTGGAAGAAATACAGCCAGAATGTTCATTAGAAGCAAGGATGGCGAGATTTCGTCTCACATACTTTGGACACGTTATCAGGAGGGATCAGTCCCTGGAGAAGGACACCATGCTTGGTAAAGTAGAGGGTCAGCAAAAAAGAGGAAGACCCTCAACCAGATGGGTTGACACAGTGGCTACAACCATAGGCTCAAGCATAACAATGATTGTAAGGATGGCACAGGATCAGGCAGTGTTTTGTTCTGTTGTACATAAGATCTCTATGAGTGGGAACCAATTCGCACAGCACCTAACAGCAACAACATGATATTAAAGATGAAGGATTAGAGGCAGTTGTGTTAATGAGGCAGGACTCAATTTACAAGATTAGGTGTATCTTGAGTCGATTTCTTTTGAGATATAAAAGAGAGAAGGGAGCAGAGAGACAGAGAGACCTCCTACCACTAAGAAAGCAGAGCCTGGAGCAGAGTGTGTCCTTGGGACCCGGGATCCCTACACTGAGAAGCTCCTAGATGAGGGGAAGATTGATGACAAGGATCTTTCTCCCCAGGGCCACAGAGAGAGAAAGCTTTCCCCTGGAGCTGGTGCCCTGAATTCGGACTTCTAGCCTCCCTAAACTGTGAGAGAATAAATTTCTTTGTTAAAGCCACTCACTTCTGGTACTTCTGTTATAGCAGCACTAGATAACTAAGAAAGTTACAAAACTGGGTAAGGGTACATTTACATTTAATTGGTTAATATTTAGGTACATTTAATTGGTTAATATTTAGGTAATGATTACAAAACTGGGTAAGGTTACATCTAATTGGTAAGAGGTTACATACATTTAAAATTTTTTTTAAGTTACAAAGTAATCATTAAATTGGGAACATTTGACCTGAAACAATTATGAGACACTCCTTGACTGACTGCAGGGAGGACACACATAATTTTAAAGTTTATCTTGAGTAAGCATCTGTTCTGAGAATTACTTTGGAACCAGTTTTCTGAGCAGATTGTATTCTTAAGTAAGCCAATCCCAACTCTTTACTCCTCAGTTAATAAATAAGGAAACTAAACCTTGACCAGTTATTGTGGTTCAAATTGCACAATGAATTGATAGCAGAGACCCGATTAAAATCATGTTTTACCATCTCCTACCCAGACCAAGATTTCCCTGGGTAGCGTAAATAGTTTAGCACCTGGCTGCTATCGGAAAGGTTGGTGATCTGTGTCCAGCCAGAGGCACCTCGAGGAAAGAACTGGCAATCTAATTCTGGAAAATCGGCCACTGAAAAAGCTATGGAGCACAGTTCTACTCTGACATACTTGGGGTCGTCATGAGTTGGAATAAACTCAACGGCAACTGGTTTGATTTTGGTTTTACCTAGATCGAACCTTTTCCAGTGTAAGTCTTGTCCTTAAAAAAAGTGATACATCAAAATCACTTAGTGAATTCTTTTAAAAACACTCCAAGTTGAGGGGGTTTCATCTACTTAATTGAGTACACTGATCCACTGTATTCCCCCTCTATGAAAACCACTGCAATATAAATGACACATTACCTAATGAGCCAGATATTTGGCTATTCATCATCTATGTACCCACTGACACAGTGATAGATCTCTGTAGGGGTGGAGTCAACTGTTTCTATATGATGTAATTTTAGGGAAAATAAAACACCAATCTGCACCAAAAATATGACATCATCTCTAAAATTTCCTGTACCAGATTCATTTTTCTAGCTTAAAAAATTGTAATCTTATATGAAATTTTATTACTCAATTAATTAGTTACATACATTTTTTTTTAAAGACCTACTACATTTTTTTTTTTACATGGCAGTCTCTCTTTCTAGGTATTATATATGCAGATATAAAGGATGAATATGTAAAGGCAAATACATAAAAATAGTTTGTAAATTATGTTGACTTACTTACCTGCTCCCTAGGATGTCTTTCTATGCCTTAGTCATGGCAGCCAAGGCAGATGGGGCAAAGGGAACCTGTAGCCCATTCTCTGCCTCTTGGTCTAAATTTTCACTCCTGTGCAAATCTCTATTAAATCTTTCCTCCATTAGCCCACCAAGGAGGAACTCCTTGGACAACCAATTACTTCTTCTTTGATACTATTTATCTCATTTGTGTGGCTTCTCTCATTTTTATACCATTGCCACTGTGACGACAAAAACCTATCATCTACCAGGAGCAGGATCTGTGAATTTTAATATCACCTGGACCCTCTGCCCTGTGTGGGTAAGTCCAGCTGTGTGCTTGGTTTACCTCTGTGACAGTTACATGAATTTAAACATTCTGTAATCTCTCCTGTTCTTTATTCTATCTGATTTTTCACATCTCAGTGACTGGAACGAGTTTTCTGAATTTCTTGATTTCACATATTTAATTTTTACTCAAACAGCAAGACATGAGGGAAGTGTAACCCTAATACAGTTTTTTTTTTTCTTCTTCTTCAAGCCAATTGATTATCCTTCTAATTAGGATTACCCATATGCTCCCAACAACATGCATTACTAAATATTTTAATGAGAAACACCCACTATTCTAGGTATTCTGGAAATATTCTTATCTTCTGATTAATGACCTTATCATGGGGAAGAAAAAGAGAACACAGCAACCATAACCAACTTTATCAGATAAGGCAGGTCATCACCTAGCAAGACTCTGAGAAAATGGAGCACAAGTAGAGGATAAAATCCAAGGTTATGGAGTGGTGTCAGGAGAATGACAAGTCTATGAGAATGATAACTGATCATTATTATTGTCTCCTGAGTAATGAACCTAGAAAGAATAAGCATAGACACTAGATTTTCAAAGAACATGTTTTTTTAAACTTGGAGCCCAATGTAGAATTGTCAACTTTTTAGTGTGTCTGGATCTAGACCTGGAGATAGAGATGATAAAGGCATGGATAGACAGAATGCTATTTTTTCTCCTTTTGTTACAGAATAGTTAAAATTTGTCATGGGCAATCTGTGAATTAGCATTTGGTAACTGCTTGGGCAGAATAGTTAGAATGAGGAGGTGAAATTTATTAAAGACAACGATTTAACAGGAAGATCTAAACAAATATCTAAATCAGGTTTCTGGTTCATTAATGAAAGAGCTCAGCATATTTAGAAGAAAGCCTCTGTTTCTAAACTGGATCCTGCCTATATAAATCTCTCTTAAAAAAAGCACTCAGGTCAATCATTTCTAAGATCTGTAAGTAGGTAAATTGTCAATTAAGTAAATTAAACCCAATATAGTCACACCAGAATACTGGTAAAACGTTTCACTTTTATGAGATCAGTGCATGTCAGTCCCCTCAAATCAAAGCTATGCCCTGCTCTAAACAATGACAGAAATGAGCTGTTCTTTTTTATTATAACAAGTTTACAAAAGGTGTTTGAAAACTGTGTGGTCATTCATTTGTCAGTAAAACAACACAACTTGACAGGGATCCTTCTGAGGAAAGAATTAGGACACACGTGCCTGATGTGTGTTGTGTCAGTCTTTGTTATTCTACAACAAGCTTCCCTTCTAAGTGTCTTGTTTTCTTCAATATGTCCTGGAATTTTTCCAAGAGAAAATTAATGCTATAGGCAGGTAATGTGAGGAATGTAATGACCATCAAAATCCGCAGAGTGAATGAATATGACGCACCATTACACATGGGTGTCCTAGACGTGGCTGTGTCAATCATTTTTTTATTAGTCAGCCATTCAATCCCCAGGCAATGCAGATACCATTTGTTTCAGGCAATGAACAAAACAGAAAAAAAAAAAAAAAAACTGCGTTTCTGTTCCTAGTCTAAGCTACGACATCTTAAAAGGATTAAAATTTAGGACATTCCCACTTTGTCCTAGAAGATATGCTTATATCTTCCAAATAAATAATTTGGCATTCATTAAAGAATTATAAGGTGTCAAATGCAGTGATAAATGCTCAGGATAAAAGGATGAATAAGTTATGCTTCTATCCTCAATGCAACTCATAGTCTTCTAGGCTTTTTTAAAAATAATAATGATCACAATCCAACGTGATAAGTACAACTGAAGTAAATCCTGAGTCCGATTCAGCACAGATGAGGAAGGGATACGAAGTGTGCTGGGGGTGAGGCTCTGTGTCAGGGAAGCCTTCCCAGAAATTGACATTTAGTATTATTTTTTAATTTTTTTTTTATTTTAAGGAGATTTTTTCTTTTTAATTTTTATTCATTATATAAAAAAAATCGACATAGTTCCAAATCAAAATTAAATCACCAAGTAAATCAGAGAAATATAATTTCCATCCTGTCCTATTGCTTCCCTCTCCACTTAAAAATTAAATTTTGAGCCAAAGCTTAGAGAAATATCAAAGAGCTTCCCCGGAGACAGACATTGCAGTGGTCTAAAATTTTCAGACTTCTGAGTCCAATCATGACATACTGAGTTTGGATCTCTTGGTATGAGACTCAGAAATCTGCATTTGAAACAGTGTTCTGCTCTTAAGTATAAACCCATAAACCCATTGCCTTGGAGTGGATTCCAACTCATAGCGGCCCTATAGTACAGAGTAGAACTGCCCCATAGAGTCTCCAAGGAGTCGGTGGTGGACTCCAACTGCCTACCTTTTGATTAGCAGCCGTAGCACTTAACCACTATGCCACCAGGATTTCCATTCTTAAGTAAAGTTTAAATAATCTCTTCATATATTAACGGTTTTTTAAAAAGGGAAGGTTTGGGTGAAGATAAGACAACACATTGGTGGGACATGGACTGACTGAGGGAGAGGCAGCTGCTTAGTCTCGCGACAAAACTTGGAATTTGCACTGTTGGACAATTTTGGGGGAGGCATTAAAGGATAACCAAGCAGGAGAAGGAGTTAGAATTGCACTTTAACATGTTATAAAGATCAATCCTGACTCTTCGCATAGCACAGATAAAATGATTCTTTAAGTCTGAAATAACGAAGACCAGATAAAAAACGTGGTCAATATTCTGGTGAAGAGACAATGAAGGTCTGACCCAGTCAGGAAAGGATTTCCCACCAGGGCATGTCTTCCCGCCATTATGGGATCACAGACGTTTTTGCCAACCTGCAATTTGCCATCAACAAATCCGAAGTTAAATAGAAGTATCAACAGTCGTATCCAATTTTGATATCCAGGCTAGTCTTGCAAATCCTCTCTTCATCTGCTTTCTTCAGTGTAATTCATATTTTCAATGTGTTTCAATAGCTAGAAAACGAATTACTCTCAGTAAATGTAAAATGAGTATCTTCCTTGGAAATAAGCTGCTAGTACATAGTTTCCTTTCGTCTGATGTTTTTCAGCCTAGTACAGAACTATACTCTGATTGCAATCAGGCCTCTGGAGCTTGTTAAGTAATTGATAATTATACTACACAGACAAAAAATCTGTTGCCATAGACGCTATCCCAGCTCATAGCGACCTTACAGGAAAGAGTAGAACTGCTCCATAGGGTTTCCAAGGAGCGGCTGTTGGATCCCAACTGCTGACTTTTGGATTTGCTGCCTTAGCAAGCACCATACAGGTATGTATACTAAGTGTTATATTTCAAAACACTGTATTATTTGCTAATATATTTAAGGACATTAAGGCATAAGGAAATGTCCAGTTCTAATTGGTACAGGCTGTAGATTGAGATATTATATGAATGCGTGTAGTTAGCAAAATACATAAACGTGTGTAAGTATGTATGTGAGCATGTAACAACACGCTCTTATTGCACACGTATACCGTAGCTATACACGTACACACGCGTACACCCACAACACACCTTGTATAAAAACACTTTGCTATTTCATTTGTTTTAGAAAGGAGAAGAAATAGGTGCTTAATAATCATATTATTCATACTTATCTAAATTGCAATTCATCCATACACTCATTTGTTCAATAAACATTTATTGCAAATGAAGCAAGGGAAAGCTCAGTACATCACGCGTGAATCGAAGTCAGTAGTGACTAAGTTTTTTCCTTTTAAAACATCCTCATCCTCGATCCCACTGTGATGTGTGCCTTGGGGAAAGGAGACGCTTTTGTGTCATTGTCCTTCCTGCCAGTCTTGCTCTGGATCCATGTATAAGGAAGGAGGCCAATGTCTTTTTTTTTTTTTTTTCTTCCCTTTGTATACAGATAGTGGGAGCACATTTTTTACTGCATAAGATTTTATTTCCATTATCCGAGGTTTGCAAATATCTTTAACAAAAGACAAAACAAACAAGCTGTAGTTCTTTTTTTTTTTTTTGATAGTTTCACTTACAGAATTTTTTTTCTTTTCTTCCAAGAAAGGGTTGGGGAGGTGGGGGGAATGCATGTTTTTTCTTCTAAGCAGTTCAGGACCTGTTCAAAATTGAGTAGAAAATTGTGCACAGGCGCTGACATCTTCACGTTGAAGATGTTGACCCTAAGGTAATCCAACCCAGGATAAAAGTGAAAATTTTTATTTTGCTTTCTAATTCTGTGTGATTTAAAAACAAGTCTAAGGTAGGTAGTTAAGTTGTAATGGCTTCTAATGACTGTGATGTTTAGGAACAATGACCCTCTGAAATGAAACTCTTCGGTCATCCATAGGTTAGTTAACCTCTGGGAAGCTCAAAGCCTCAATTACTTTGAGGGTAGACAGGACTTCAGAGTCCAAACATGTCTGCATTTTTAGTGATCAACAGCCTGGGATAATTTAGCCGGTGACTTTGTGAAAGAAGGCTATTTACTCAGGTGTGGAATGAATATTGTATCAATAAACAATTTAAACAAGAATTATTCATTAAGTAAAAATATTGAGACTGAAGTAATTCATTTTTTTATCAAAGAATTTTTGGAATGAAACTATCAAGGGGATTCTCTTACATGACTAAACAGACTAGTCTACAGAATCCTGGTGTATTTACTTAAGGGAATAATTTTACTTTTTCCTTAGTTCTTCAGTTAAAGAGAAAGTTTTTCTCCCAGATAAATGTCCAGTGATTTTGGCTTGAACGTGAGTTGCATAACAAGAATATACTTGCCACATGCAAAACATTGAGGTTATTTCATGAGTTTGTATTTCATAGAGATGCATCCAAACTTTAGCGTTCCATGTGGGGGAATTTACATGCAAGCATTTCTAGAGGAATTTATATTTAAGCATTTAAGCATATACCTTTTTTTTTTTTCTTGTCCTTGCAAATGTGTGAACTTAGAATGTGTTGAGTTAAATATTTCTAGGTATCGAGTAACTTTGCCTTGCTTTTCATGTTAATTTTTTCATTGGCCATCCATTATGAAGAAAAATGCCTAAGATAATGTTATTCTTACTATTCAAAGTAGACAGGCACAGAAAGGCATACGAATGCAGCATGGTGGCTAATGTTCACGGTGCTTATTTCTTACTGATCGTTGGCATGGTCTGTGTCATTAATGGTTGCCAAAGATTATTTAATTTGATTATTTGAAGGCGATACTATAGAATATATTAAATCACTGTATTACGTACAGCAGCACGCTTGGCATTACAGGAAAAAAATTCCTGAAGCCATGTAAGATCCTACCCCTTTCTGCCACTAGCTGTTGCTTCCTGCGTGATCACAGTTATTCTTGATCTCTCTCTCTCTCATACACACACACACACACACACACACACACACAAAGATCATGCTAACCAAGTTATGAGGTTCCCTTTCTACTTCAAACTGAGATCAGCATTTATCATTTTTTAAATCTGCATTTTCTTTTCAAACTCTCATTATAATCTGTCGTTTTATTAGATTTAGGGGTAAGTATTTTTTTTTATTATTTATTTCCAGGAATCCCTGGTGGTGTAGTGGTTAAAAGCTATTTCTTTTCAGGTCTGTATTAGAGCACGTGTTGCTCCTTTATGCCATCGTAGTGGTGTTTCTTTGCTGCTTTGTTGAAATCGTTCATCAGGTTGCAGTTATTTTATACACCAGTGAGGTATATGTAGGATACAAAGAGGACCCACCAGAACAGTCACAATATAATTGCTCAGAATGTGCTACCTGAATTCCATTTTTCTTCCCCGTAGCTAAGTGATAAAGAGAGACTTGTTTATGCATCATTCACCTATATTAGATCACAAGAACTAGGAATTGCATTTGCAAGTACAATTTCAAAGTGTCTGACAAGACTCACCATGGTGCTCGAATGACAAAGATGTTCCCAGGATGCATGGATAATACGTGGTATACACCTTGTTATAAAATTTTGTCGAGTATTTTGTAATAGCTCTGATGTAGAAAATTGTTCCTCCTCTCCTTTGCCTCCTTCTGTCTGCCTTTGTCAAGGCTTTGCCAAATTGTCTGTGTAACCCATAAAAAATGCACCAGGCAGAAACTGGAAGAGTGAACTTCTGAGAGAAGTGCTGTAAATAAAGCATGTAAAAAGCACACAGAAAAGGGAATGTCTCCTAGACGGAATTCACATTATCATCTCAATGTCACAATATCTTCACTATATTATTGAAGTCATATTAACATTTTGTAAGTTATAACGTGAAAAATAAAACTATGTAGTGTGGCACTGGGGTTGTAGGAAAGCTCATTAACAACCTGTGATATGCAGATGACACAACCTAGCTTGCTGAAAGTGAAGAGAACTTGAAACACTTACTGATCAAGATCGAAGACTACAGCCATCAGTATAGATTACACCTCAGCATAAAGAAAACAAAATCTTTACAACTGGACCAGTATGCAACAGGATGGTAAATGGAAAAAATATTGAAGTTGTCAAGGATTTCATTTTACTTAGATCCACAATCCAACCATGGAAGCCACAGTCAAGATATCAAACAAAATATTGCATTGGGCAAATATGCTACCAAAAAAAAAAAAACTTTAAAGTGTTGAAAAGCAAAGCTGTTACTCTGAGGACATGCCTGACCAACCCATGGTATTTCCAATTGCCTTGGATGCATGCGAAAGCTGAACAACTAATAAGGAAGACTGAAGAAAAATTGACACATTTGAATTATGGCGTTGGCGAAGAATATTGAATATACCAGAAGAAAGAACAAGCCTGTCTTTGAAGAAGTACAGCCAGAGTGCTCCTTGGAAATGCGGATGGTGAGACTTCATCTCACGTGCTTTGGACATGTTACTTGGGGAAGGCCATCATGCTTGGTTAGGTAGAGGGTCAGGGAAAAAGGGAGAGGAAGACCCTCAACGAGATGCACTGACACAGTGTCTGCAACAATAGCCTTAAACATAGCAATGATTGTAAGGAAGGAGCACAGCGGGGCACAAATTTGTTCTGTAGTAAATAAGGTCACTCTAAGTTGGAACCAACTCGATGGCACCTAACAACAACAACACCATCCTTTAGATGTGGTTTTACAAACACTTTGGCCATCAAAATTAATAATGCAAAGTGTTGTGAAAGATAATAATATCTAGATAAATCTGATGTTATTATTGGCATCAGTTAGACACACAGGAAATGATTGTTTAAAATACTGATGGTAATTTTAAGATTATAAAACGCATAAATTGGAAACCTAGTAATGCTGGCCAACTTAAAGGAGAGGTCGGTTTTCGATAGAGGATCAAAAAGACATGGGAATCTGGGTTAGTTTATTTGAAAGGAGCAAAGAGATAAATGAAAAGAGAAAGGGTAAGTGTAATAAAAAAAAAAAAAAGTGTAATGCATCCTGCTTAAAGGAAGTTAAGAGTTTTAATTTAACAATTATGTTGCCACATACCACATATCACAGGGCTTAAATGCCTTGAGTTGGTCTAATCAGATTTAAACAAAAAAGGCAAAATAATTTAATATTGCCAGAAACAGGTAAATGGGCTTTTGTATGGTTCTAGTTACACTACATTTACCCCGCAATGTGCAGTTAAAGCTGTAGGAATAAGTATATAGACAAGCGAATTGACAGAGCTATATTAAGAATGAAAAATGAAGAGGCTTGCCATTGTACGTACAGATTTCCCGAGGATAGGGAAACATAAACTTCATTTGAAATATTACCCCAAGTAACCATGCTTTAGCATCCATACAGTATTTTTCCAATTTTTTTTAATGTCTTTCAATATATGCTATGGCATTGAATTCTAAAATTTGTGATATATATTTTTATATGTTCATATTATAAAAAATTGAAACTGAGTTATAGACATGTCACCTGACTTGCCTTAATCTTGTTTACACCTCATTCGCCCAGATTATTTTGCAAGAATTGGGGCTTCTGTTTGTAAAGATACAATCCCTGTATGAAGAAACATCTGAAAAAAATTGTCAGCCCAGGGGAAAGCAGTTTAACATCTAGATAAATGCCTCGGAAAAGAGAGTGAAGAGTTTCCTGGTTGTTTGCTTAGATACAGAAATTTCAAGCAAATTTGAAATGAAAAATTGGATTTTAAAAGTTCATATCATTGACTGGTACCTTAGTCCTGGGTGTCTTTAGCTCAATTCCTATGTAAATTGAGCAACAGGTAAAGAGCCTTAAACCTTCATTGATAGCCATTTGTTGGATTCCCCAAAATAGACACAGCAGAAGAGTCTGAAGAGTAGAAGAAACCAAGAGCAAGACTGAGTTAATTTCAGTTTTTCTCCTCGTCTCTCTCTTGCTCCTGCATTATTCCTACTCTTGTTTCCTGCTTTATTTCTGGTTAGGTGTCCTACTACTTAGTTGCTGGGTGATATTGGCAAGTTAGGTAACCTCCCTGTGCCTCCGTTCCCTATGAAAAGTGGGCATAATTACAGTATCTGCCTCCCAGGGTCATTTTGAGGATTAAATATATTAAATAGCCAGTAAGAGGTGCTGTTAGTTCAGGCCCAGATCCCCTGGACTCTCAATAGTTTGGTTGGTTCGCACTTCCCCTCTGCGCTGCTGGGGTCTGTTATTAGCTCACATCTGTACCCTTCCCTGAGACTTGCCAGTAGAATAGTTGAACTTTCCTTTGCAGGAGCTACCTAGAGGTTGCCTCCAGATCCTTCAAACACTACTCCCTTGCCTCAAGGCAAGGCAGCTTTGAGGAGCTCCTGGTGGGATCTGGCTAAAAGCTACACTTCTCCCAATCCCTCGTATTTGAGTAGCTCTCTTTCTTGCCCTCACTCTTTTAAGTGTATTTCCTGAGGACTCTTCTTCAGTAAGGGGTATCAAAGCTCTGCTCCTAGGCAACTGGGCCAAAGACAATTTGTCAAACACTTTGAACAGTCCCTAGCAAACTGTTAGTACTCAATAAATAAAATTTTTTTTTTTTAATAAATAAGTGTTGTTTAATAAATAAGTGTCTCTGCTGTTGTTGCTGTTATTATTATTACCTCTGTCGTCAATTTTTATTGAACATTATTACTGAACAGGCAGTGTGCTTGGTGGTAGTCACTTCCCTAGATGTTAATGATAATGCTAAATGCATTGATTGGACGCTCATAGAGGCTGCCCTACAGGCAGAATGTGGAGGTGAAGTGCGGAATACAGTAAAGCAGCCAAGGAGCCTTGGTGGCACAACACTTAAGCTTTTGACTGCTAACTGAAAGGTTGATGGTTGGAGCCAGCCTATGGTTCCACGGAAGAAAGACCTGGTGACTTGTTTCTGTAAAGATTACGGCCAGGAAACTCTATGGGGCATTTCTACTCTGTCACGTGAGGTTGCCGTGAGTGAATTCATAGGCGCCAAGTGACAACACAATAAAGCAGCAGTATCAGGAAACACATCAGGCAGTCATTGTATTTTAGGCTGCTTGCTGTTAACTGAATTTTTATTTTACTTTTTGTGAAACATCTGCTGAGATATGAGGCTTTTTTTTGTAAGTCACCTTAACATTCATAGCGAACATACTTCTTATCTGTGTATTTTCTTCCCCCATCAAAATATTGGAGCTCTGGTGGCACAGTGGTTAAGAGCTTGCTGCTAACCAAAAGGTTGGCAGTTCGAATCCACCAGCCACTCCTTGGAAACTCTATGGGGCAGTTCTAGTCTGCCCTGTTGGCTTGCTATGAGTCAGAATTGAATTGATGGCAATTTTTTTTTTTTTTATCAAAATATTGGTATTCGTAATCACTTCAGTTATGTCTTAAGTTAAGTAAATCTTTACAGGAGCTGACGCTACATCTTTCTTCCATGCAATGCAGTGGCTGGTGAATTAGAACCACCAACCTTCTGGTTAGCAGCCGAGCACTTAACCACTGCACCACCAGGGTGCTCTCTCTTTTCCAAAAAGGAAGCATAAAAAACTGTGAAAGGGCAGCCACGCCAATTCAAAGCTTGCTACTCGCTTTGTCCCCCCAAAGACAGTCAGGACAACCTACCTAAGAATCATGCAATTTCTGGAATGTAAGTATTTCTGTGTACCAAGATTTCAAAGATATGAATGAAGTCTATTAAAGCTGAACATACTGTCATACATTTTAGTAGAGACATTTGCATAATATATGTGGTATTCCCTCAAGCAGAGGGCAGGATCAAAGTGCTTATTGAAGTGGGCCTTGAGAAAGTACACAGGGATTTCTCTAAAGGTCAATGAATGTTGTTCATAACTAAAAGTAGTTATGGTAATGAATTAAAAGTTTGTAACTACAATTTTTATTTGATAAACAATTTTTTTCTGTGATATCTGATATCTTATTTATTCGTGACCTCCTCCTCTACTAGAAAACGTGGGGTGGGTTGAGCCCATGTAAGAAGGATTGAAACGTAAACTCACCGATTAAAGATTTTTTTGTCTCTTCCACCACAAAATTGTCTATATGCTTCCATTTCTCTTGGGTAGATACTTAGGAGTAAAATGGCTGGATCAATAAATAAATGATTTTTTTTTTTTTTTCTGGGTTTAAAGCCTTAGGCCAAGAGTCTCATAGGACAAGGTCAATTGACATACAAGTATCTCCTGCTTTTCGAAACCTTGCTTTACACCAATTTGCTTTTACGAAAGACCTACATTAATACCTGTTTTCAGTAACCTAAACAAATCCAAACAGGATTTTAACTTTTATGAAAAAAAGCAAAAACAGCATTCAGTGTCTGCTTTGCAGTGACCCGTTAAAATAGCAGCACACCCCGAGCAGTGAGAGTGGTGCTGCCAAGCTCCTACTACACCCAGTGTCTCAGCATCAAGCTGCCATAGCTTTGAATTGTGTCTGTGAGCATCTATGCTTTATCTCCACTTATTTTGTACACCTGTTAGCAAGATGTGTCCTAAGGTATCAGAAAAGCCTAAGACAGCTCGCAAGGGTTTTATGTATCATTTGGTATGATTTGGTAGATTATTTTCTGGGTCTGGGAATGCTAAAAAAATTTTCCAATATAAATTAATGGTAATTGCTTCTTCTTTTTATGCCATTTCGGCTTACGAAAGGTTTCATAAGAACACCCTACTCTGAGTGGCAGAGGAAACCTGTAATATAGTTCACGAAGTTTATGTTCTGCATCCTTGTTTGTAAATAGTATCAGGGGTCTTTAAAGCTTGCAAGCAGCCGGCCATCTAAGATACAACTATTGGTCTCATCATGACCAGAGCAACAGAGAAAGAAGGAAACCAACGACTGTGAAAAGAAACCAATCTACAGAATGAGCAGTTGAGACTAGAACTAGATGGTGCCTGGCCACCACTAATGACCTTTCTGATCAGGACCACAGCAGATGGATTCTAATGGAAGGGTAGAAAAATATGGAACAGAACTCAAATTCTTAAAAAGTCCAGACTTACTAGACTGATTGAGACTAGGGGACTCGCTGAGATTATTGCCTTGAGATATTCCATAAACACCGAACCAAAACTATCCCGAGGGCACCTTTTAGCTAAACAACAGATAGACTCATAAAATAAAGAATATTATCAGTGAGTAATTGTCTTTATTTACTCAATTGTCTTTGCATCTTTGTCAAAAACCAGTTGTCCCTATATGTATGGGCCTATTTCTGAACTCTCTATTCTGTTCCATTCATCTCGTTGTGTAACTCAGCACAGCTCTAAACCCCAGCCCAGATCTCAGCTCCCTGCTTCCTTCCTCAGTCTCACACCAGGATCCCTGCAGAGTGGCCTGTCTAATAGGAGGCAGCATATTTTTCATAGAAAGGGCAAATAGTAAATATTTGAGGCCTTTGGGGCCATGCATATTGTTTTTGTGGCCTATAATCCTTCGTGTTATTGTTGTTTTTACAATCCTTTAAAAATGTAAAAACCACTTGTCTTAATCATCCAGTTCTGCCGTAACAGAAACATGACAAGCGGCTGGCTTAACAAAGAAATTTGTTTTCTCACTGTCTAGTAGGTTAAAAGTCCAAATTCAGGGCACCAGCTCCAGGCAAAGTCTTTCTTCTCTCTGTGGACACTGGAGGAAGTTCCGTATCATCAATCTTTTGTGTCCTAGGAGATTCTTTGCTAAGGAGCCTTGAGTCCAAAGGACATGCTCTGCTCTAGGTGCTGCTTTCTTGGCGGTATGAGGTCCCCCTGTCTCTCTGCTCACTTCTCTCTTTTATATCTCAAAAGAGATTGACTTAAGACACTATCTAATCGTATAGGTCTCAATATAATTGCCACTACTCCATCTCATTAACATCATAGTGATAGGATTTACAACACATAGGAAATCACTTCAGATGACAAAATGGTAGACAATCATACAATACTGGGAATCAAGTTGACAGATATTTTGGAGGGCCACAATTCAATCCATAACACCACTCTTATCTTGTGGGCTCTACAAAACAGGCCAGAGGCCTGATTTGCCATGTGGGCAATACTTTGCTAGAGAGGCAGCACCCAGGCATAGTCCCACACAGTGTCCTGTAGCCGTCCCTGCCAAAGCTGCATACCAATGTGTGTCCCTCCTACAGAGGGAGCCTCTGGGCTTGAGGTCTCATGAGTGCCTGCAATAGTGCCCCGAAACCCTTTGTGCTTCTGCCCATGGACGTTGACTTGCCTGCATTCCCGAGAGTCATTGCTGCCTCCCTGGTAACTCTGGATTCACCTTAGCCCAGACAATGCAGCGAGCTTCCATGTTGTTGGCTGCAACTGTACTTTCTTGGACAAGGACTGAACCCCCTTTCCAAATTTGTCCTTCCTTAGATGCTCTCTGTCAGACCTGGTGTACCCTTATGGAGTTGTCTTTCCATGTTTTTACTTGCTTTTCTATCAACTGATGTAGTTAAGTTTCAATCTGTCATTTTGGCATTTTTTTTCTGCCTTGTTCTTTGTTTCCCTTTTCCTATCTTTTTGCCTTCTTTTTAATTGAATATTCTTTTGTAGATTTATTAGTATATATCTTTATTTTGCTATTGTAGTGGTTGCTTTAGGAAGTTGGACATTCACATTTAACTTAACATCATTGATCTTAAAGTAGTATTATACCACTTCACAAAGAATCTTACAAGACCTTACTTCCATTTCTACCCTACTGGACTTTATGCTATTTTTGTGATATGCATCATGACTTTTTCTTATGCTATACCTCTTCTTCCTTGCTATTATGTTTCTTTAAATACTGAAGTATCTTTCAAACATTTAAATAGTAATAAAAAAAACATTATATCTTCACACATTTAGTCACCATTTACAGTGCTCTTCAGTCATCTTTTGGGTAGATCCATATTTCTATCTGGTGTCATTTTCCTTTTGCCTGAGGACTTTCTTTAACATTTCTTGTATCGTTGATTTGTTGGTGACAAATTGTCTCAGATTTTATACATTTGAAAAAATATCTTGCTTTTGTCTTGTAGAAGACTTTTTGTTAAGTATAGAATTATAGAGTATAGAATTCATTAAGTACAGAATTTACAGAGGGTGCCCCACTGTTTTTCTCTTGTTTTCTTTCTGACATGGGTTCCCCTGTCCACTGTATCTTTCTTCCCAGATCTTTTTTCTCTGGCTTCTTTTTAAATGTTCTCTTCATCCTGGTTTTAAGAAATTTGCTTGTGATAAGATTTGGTATAGTTTTCTTCATTTTTACAGGTTTGGGTTTACTGAGTTTCTTGGATTTGTGGGTTTATAATTTTCGTCAACTTTGGGGAAAAATCAGCCATATTTCTTTAAATATATTTTCTATCTTCCCATCTGTCTTTGGTGACCCTAATTATATGCATATTAGTCTGTTTCAAGTTGATCACACAATATATTCTTCCTTTTCTCTGCTATTCTGTTTAGATAGTGTTATGGATTTAATTCTTTCTCCAGAAATATGTGTTCAATTTCTAGCCCTTATGTGTGTGGATGTGATCCTGTTTGGCAATAAAATTTTTCCTTTGTTATGTTAATAAGAAAATACCATTGTAGGGTAAATCCTAAACCTAATCACTTCTGAGTTATAACAAGACCAGAATAGGCACAAAGACACATAGTGTGTGAAGACAGGCACCAAGGAACGCCACGGTTCGCCAAAAAATATCATGGGTCACCAGGAGATCAGAGACTAAGAGAGAGGCTCATAGAAGAAATCAGCACAGCCAAGACTCTGACTTGAACTCTTAGCCTCTAGAACTATGAGAAAATAATTTTCTGTTCTTTAAATTCACCCACTTGTGGTATTTCTGTTAGGATAAAACCAAACCAAACTCTTTGCCGTCGAGTCAATTTGGACTTATAGTGACTATAGAAGACAGAGAAGAATTGTCCCATAGGGTTACCAAGGAGCAGCTGGTGGATTCAAACTGCCAACCAATTGTTTAGCAGCCATAGCCCTTAATAACCATGCCACCTGGGCTCCACTGTTAGGGTAGTACTAGGTAACTAAGACAGGTAGATTGTATTTTATGTCTTTAAATTCACTTTCTTCTGCACTATCTAATTTTCTGTTAATCCTATCAGTGTATTGTTTATCTTAGACATTGTACCTTTCATCTCTAAAAGTTTGAATTGGTTCTTTTTTATATCTTCCAAGTCTATGCTTTTTGAATATGCAAAATGCAATTTTAATAACTTTTAATATTTTTGTCTAATAATTCTAACAGGAGTTTATTCTGAATCAGTTTTGATTGATAAATTTTATCCTCATTTTCAGTCACATTTTCCTGTTTGGAATCTTTGACTGGATGCAAGAATTTGTGAATTGTATGTATCACTTTGGGTACTGAATAATTTGAATTCCTGTAAATATTCTTGAGCATAATTCTTGTATGCAGTGACGTTACTTTGAAAAATGTTTGATGCTTTCGGGTTCATCTTTAAGATTTGTTGTGGGGGACCAGAGCAGTGTTTACTGTAGAGTTAATTTGCTCTCACTATCGAGGCACTTTTGTTTAAACCTGCCAGGTACTCCTTTGGAAACTCTACGGGCAGTTCTACTCTGTCCTGTAGGGTCACTATGAGTCTTAATCGACTCGACAGCACTGGGGTTTTTTTTTGGTTTATCGAGGCACTTTTGTTTAAACATTGCTAGGCCTAAAATAAGGAACTCTGGTGGTGCCAAGTTTAAGTGCTTGGCTGCTACCCAAAAGGTCAGTAGTTCAAACCCACCAGTGACTCCATGGGAGAAAAAAACTGGTGACCTGCTCCAATAAAGATTACAGACTAGGAAACCCTATGGAGCAGTTCTACTCTTTCACATGGGGCCACTGTGAGTCAGAAATCAATTTGACAGCACACAATAGCAACATTGAGGCAGAACTCTTCTCTGTCCTCTCCTGAATGGCTTGTGAATTGTGAGCTTTTCTAGCCCGCCTAGTGGGAACAGACACTATTCCCAATGCTTGTGATCATGGCCTTCGGGAAGTTTCTTGACATCAAAGTGTTAATCAGTACTCTGCCTAATTATCAAATGAGGTCCTTTGCAGATTTCTAAAATTCTGTCTCTGTGAATGTCTCTCCTCTATGGTTTGCTGTCGTATAAACTTTATCAGCTTTGATCTTCCTGGACTGTGAGCTCTTTCTCTTCAAACGACAGGGTGCACCACTTCCCACCTGGGTTTCCTCTCCTTCACTCATAGCCTGGTCACTTTCTTAGGGCAGTAAGCTTGAACAATTGTAGGACTTATCTTGCTTGTTTCAAGTCTCTCGATGTATTCATTTTCCTTTACTACCATAGGAAAGGAGCCCTGGTAGAGTAATGGTTACGAGCTCAGCTGCCAAAAAAACCAAACCAGACCCAGTGCTGTCGAATCGATTCCGACTCATAGAGACCTTACAGGGCAGAGTAGAACTGCCACATAGAGTTTCCAAGGAGCGCCTGGCAGATTCGAACTGCCAACCCTTTGGTTAGCAGCCATAGCACTTAACCACAACTCCACCAGGGTTTCCAAAAGGTTAGCAGTTGAAATAAATCCACCAGCTGCTCCTTAGAAACTCTGTGGGGCAGTTCTACTCTATCCTATACGGTTGCTGTGAGTCGGAATTGCCTGGACATCAATGGGTTTGGTTACCATAGAAAATTACCACAGACTTAGTGGCTTAAAATAGCATCCATTTATTAAAGACAATTACTGTTCTTTTTTTGTTTGACTTTCAGTATCTTTAAAAATCATTGTTTCTTGTAATTGATCTGATTTTCTCTTTGTGTCTTGTGGGATGTAAATCCATTTTCTGGTAATCTGTCATGGACAGAAGCAGAAGTCAATATCCAGTCTTTTAGGGTTTCTCTGCCCTCTGCCTCTCAAAGACGACACCTGTGTGGTGCCATAAGAAGTGGAGGAAGGGCTGTTGACACCCTAGGGGCCCATCTTACTCTTTACGTTGTCCCCATCTCTGATGTAACGTGTCTGGTGGGTCTGATTCCTGCTGTGTCTGTGTCTGCACAGGTTCAGCTGGTCCCATTTGCCTTTTGTGTTGTCATGGTGACATCTACTGTGAAAATCTACAGTTCTGGCCATTTGGCTCTAATGTAGAATTAGGCACACAATTTGTTTTCTTTGCCCTAACCCTGGTTTTCAATGGGGGAACCAAATCTCTGAACAGACACAAGCCCATTCTCCACTCATTATACATCTCCACTTGGAAATACGGAAACTTCTGAATTTCCTAAATGCCAGGCAGAGGCTGTAAATAATCAAAGCTGCTAGTTGAGGCTGGTCTATATTTCAACTTCCATCCCTCAGTGCTATGGTATTGCTCTCGCTTTATTTGAGCAAAACACCAAATTGTAGGGTTTCTCCTGAACGCTTGCAACCTACCCCAGGTCACATTTATAGAAATAAGCCCCAAGGTCTCGGATTTGTGGTTTAATGCTCCAGGACTTAGAGCACTGGCTTCTGTCTTCTTTGCCCTTCACGCACTAGTATTTTGTCCTAGCTCCTGAACTGGAAAGAGACGAATGTTTCTATTTCTCCTTCCTAACGTGGAGTTTGTTTCTCTCTTCTGTAACTCCTAATTACAATTTAAGCTTTCCAGGCTTGCTTTTTGATATGCAAAGATAAATGGAAATAGTAAAGCATATTAATAAATATTAGATACATATCATAGAACAAGATAAAATCTATAAAATTACAAAGTCTACACGTTGAAAGATAAACAGAACTCTGCTCTCTTTCAGAATGCCTATAGCATTTCTATGTTTATATCAAGGTTTTGTGAAACAAATCCAGATAATGGATCAAGACATGAGATGGTGGTAAACAAACAGCAACACACAAACACACACATACATGAACAGAAGATAAATTGATCTACTCAGTACTGAATTGAAATAACAAGAGAGAGGAGAGAAAATAAGCAGACACTAAGGGCAAGTTTCTCGCAGAAGAGTTTTCAAAGCGAAAAACAGGAAGGTCAGAGTGAGTACCTTCCCACGCAGCCACCATGGCAATTTAGAAGACAAATAAAGCAAAGAAACCTACTGCCGATTCCGACTCATAGCAACCCTATATATGACAGGGCAGAACTGCTCTTTAGGGTTTTCAAGGAGCACCTGAGGGATTCGAACTGCAGACCTTTGATTAGCAGCCATAGCCCTTAACCACTATGCCACCAGAGTTTCTGCAAAGCAGTGAAGCCAATTACGGTCTTCACGTCCGACAACGTCAACCATCTTTATTTTGCTGAGAAAGTCCTCTAAATATTTCTGTATTTTTCAATATTTCAGAATGTAATTTTTGTTCAGAGATGAGATATAAATGAGAAGCAGGAAACCCAATGTTATTCTAGTTACATGTTTGTAGCTACATATAGTAGATATTATTACCGTATCGGTAGATATCTTTTCCTCAAAATAGACTTCACTAGAACTTATGCACATTTTTAAAAATTCCATTTATTAATAATGATCAATTTGAACTTTTATAAGATGAGATACGTATCTACTTTCAGTTCACATATAAGGAGAGAGCAATGCACAATAGCAGTGACTGAATGGGGAAAAAGAATCCTATCCCACAGCAATAGTACAGTGCTTTATTCCAACTGAATGGAGCTCAAGTGAGAGGTTTGAAGAATGGTGTCATGACCAAATTGATCTACACTGAAGAAAGAAGAAACGTATTAGCGTTCAGAGAGGTGTGATGCTAGAACTGATATTCTTCCCTATTTCTAAGTACCAAAGTTAGATAAGAGGGATTTAGAAATAAACACCTAGAAGGCTTCTTCTCCTTCCACCCACCCCCGTTAATCCACTGTAACCATAATTATAAGTTTGAAGGCACTTCTTGTTTTTCCAACTCTTTCTGTGATAGCCGCCTCCTTACGTCTATTGTCTATTGGAAAAAAAGTGTTTGATAACATTTGTCTTTTGGCCTTTAATCCATTTGCCCTTTGAGTTTATTTATAGCAGGCTTTTGAATCTATGTGATACAGAGCAATCTAGTGGGTATTTGCTCCGCAAATAAAAACCACCCAAAGTAGCTTGCAACTATATAGATCTCTACTTTTTCTCCAAGCTACCTACAAGAGAAAGTTACAAGTCTAAACCGTAGGCTAAGGTCATTTCCTCTTTGCTAGTTTCTTTCTTCACTTAGATTAAAACAAACTCCACAATTTACCACATCTTGAAATACAGAGACAAGTATCAAATCTATAAAATACGAGTATGCTGTTTGCCTTTGTAGTAAGGAAGGTGTGAGAAATTTACTTTTTCACTTAGCTTATAAGCAAATATGAAGGAGACTGTGTTAAGTGGAATGAGGATAAACTGTTAATATGTTTCGCTTTTTTTCCTTTTATTATTCTGTCAAAAAGAAAGCACCCAGATGTATGCACAGCACTGGCTTGTTTCCAAATTCTGTCATCAGTTTAGTATTCAACTTCATGTTTGGGGTTATAGCATTATAATTAATCACTCCCTAAGTGCTAAGTTTTTAAGTGCAGAAAAATGCTTAATGCTCTGTTCCTACTCATTATTTAGATTTCTAGTTCTATAGAGAAGGACTTTAGAAAAAGATGAATTAAATCAAACACTTTGGGGTTACTCTCACATCATTGTACAGAGGGTTTACATATATCACCGGCACTAGTGCTGGTGGATATTCCTCTTATGATTCTCTAGAATATCGATGAAACCAATGACTTCCTAAGTAAGTTTGTCTAGCAAGAGTAATATGTGCCCAATTTAACCTAATGATATTTTACTTTTTTTTATTAAACTTTTTGTACATACTACAGGAATAACTAAACAGCTTACACCTTAATGCAGTGTGCACCACATCTTAGGGGAAAATGACAGCTTATTTTAGCTTGAGAAATAACTAAACCTAAAACTAAGTTACTTCCATGTTCTTGCTGAATCTCACTTCTTTCAACTATAAAATGATGGCTTAGAATATGTGATCTCTAAGATTGTTCATAATTTGAAAGTACATCGTTTCATATCCAAGATATTTAAATTTAAAATTAACCACAAAAATTGGAAATACCAAAGGACACAGTCTAGAATTCACTATTTGGAATGACACAAAGAGATTACTGATTTGAGTTTAGATGGTGCAAGGTGAAAATGCTTGAAATATGTTCTACATGAAGAGAAATCATTTTTCAATGTTTCTTTTTTCATTTATGAAATACTCAATCTCATGCTGAAAAGACCCAGAGGCTGTCCCATCAAACAGGGAAGAATATGTGCTATAAACAATGTTTTGCCCTGGGAAAATGTCTCCATGCTTATTCCGCACCTACTTGTACATATGAGCATTGAGGTGGAAAACAGAGGCGCCGACAGCTTAACTAAACTCCCAGCACCATGTTTGCTAGTATTTTCCCACCATCATCATAGTATTTTTTTATAATGCAGTTCGTTTTCTAGATGTCAATTCCCTACACATCTCAGGAGGTGCGTTCAAATGCACAATTTATTTTCGGCCTTCAAAATTCCTATTTTAGAAGACTAGTGTCTTCAAATCTTTTTCTTCTATGCCTTTGTTTTATTTTTTGGATGTCATTTTTCAAAACATGAAACATACATGGGTTGAAAATGCTTATATTCTATATTGTTGTCTATATTCTCAACTAAATACTCGATCTTTTTTAACTTCAAAAGGGGATTCCAGATATGGTTTATTCTTAAGACTTTCTATCAAAAGAAAAAGTATAAATCAATATATCATTAAACATTTTGACTTTACAAAATCTAAATATATGGAAAACGTTATCATTCATTTGTTTTCAATTCAAATTTTGAAATATTAGGTTCTTTAGCTCTAGTCTACACAGAAGAATTAGTTTGCCTAAATATCAAAGATAATTTAAGATGAGCACCAAATTGGATTTGTCTTCAAGTGGTAGGACCACTGCTTAATGAAATTATTAGATTTGCTTCAGAAAATTGTCGATTATTTATTTCCTGTGTATATTTTTTGGCTCAATCATATTGTAAGCTGTTTGGATGAGGTGACCAGATGTTATACTTCTTCAATATCCTAAAACAGGGCCAGCAAACTTTTCTCCATAAAGAGGCAAATAATAAGTATTTGCAGCTTTGCCGGCCGAACTGTCTTTGTCACAACTACTAAATTCTACCATCTTAGTGCAAAAGCATCCATAAACAATAGAAAAGCAAAGAAGTGTGGCTATGTTCTAATAAAACTTTATTTACCAAAGCAGGTTGTGGGTGGATTCAGACCACAGGCACTAGCTTGCCAGTTCCCCATGTGGGCATGTGGCAATGCATAAAAACAATGTTCTTAAGTGTGAGATAAGTGTAAAACTTTGCTCGCTTTTGAGCACTTTTTCTCTTCCTGCAATATTTATTGTTGTTGCTAGGCTTTTATTTTTGCCATTGGTAATTTAAGTTGCAATATTGGCATTCAAATTCACATAGAAAGTATCGACAAAATTGTACATAAAAGCTAATGTCTTTCATATAAAAACATAAACATGTACCAAAAAGACTGGAAGGCCAACACAATGATGGTATTGCAGGGCTCTTGAGTAAAATTCCGAATTTTTGTTTCTATTTTCCCAAATGACTTCTTTAAAAAAAAAAAAAAAAAATGTTGCCATCGAGTCTATTCTGACTCCTAGTGACACTACAGAATGGAGTAGAACTGTCCCATAGGGTTTCCAAGGAGCAGCCATTGGATTCAACCTGCTGATCTTTTGGTTAGCAACCAAACACTTAACCACTGGGCCACCAGGACCCCAAATTACATCATAGTAGTTCACAATTCTCTTTAAAATAAAACTAATCATTTTAATAACACAACAATTTGAGATTGTACTACATGGAGCTACACATAAAAATTAATGTAGGTCTTTGTTGTTGTTGTTAGGCACAGTCAAGTGAGCTCCAACTCATAGTTGGAGAACAGAACAAAACACTGCCCGGTCCTGTGCCATGCCCACAATCATTCTTACGATTGAGCCCATTGTTGCAGCCATTATGTCAATCCATCTCCTTGAGGGTCTTTCTCTTTTTTGTTGACCCCATATTCTACCAAGCATGATGTCCTTCTCCAGGTACTGATCTCTCCTGACAACGTGTCCAAAGTATGTAAGATGCAGTCTTGTCATCCTTGCTTCTAAGGAACATACTGGTTGTATTTCTTCCAAGACACATTTGTTCATTCTTTTGGCATTCCGTGTTATAGTCAACATTCTTTGCCAATAATAAAACTCAAAGGCATCAATTCTTCTTCTGTTTTCCTTATTCATTGTTCAGCTTCCGCATGCATATGATGCGACTGAAAATACCATGGCTTGGGTCAGGTGCACCTTAGCCTTCGAGGTGATGTCTTTGCTTTTTAACACTTTAAAGAGGTCTTTTGCAGCAGATTTCCCAATGCAACGTGTCTTTTGATATCTTGACTGCTATTTCCATGGCTGTTGATTGTGGATTCAAGTAAAATGAAATCCTTGGCAACTTCAATCTTTATGCAGTCTTTAACGCAGGTCTTTATGGTTCATTAATTGGAAAATGAAAGAACACATGGAAAGAATACTATGCTAAGAAAACTATTGGTTATGAGAAAAAAAATGATTAACCATGCAATTATTTTCAACATTCTAATTCCAGTCTGTGATATCATGACACAATGATTTTAGGATTTAAGTTGTTCTTATCAGTCGAAGACTTCTTTCCTGATTTTTTCAGCACTTTCCCAAGATATTTGAAGATATCAGCGAGTTCATACAAATTAAAGATAGCCTTGCTTTGTTACCGTGAGCTTGAAGTACAGACTACTAAAGTCTGACTTCCGTAATTTAAGAGGTTATTGGTTGTTGATGTTGTGGGGAGAAGCCCCTAAGGAATGCTGAATTGTTCTTTATTTACGAATTATTTGGCTAGAGCAATCAGAACGCAAATAGTTAATAAGAAAGTGTAATTGTAAAATAATGTAAACAAGAAGCTGAAATACATTTTAAAATTTTCTTTTACACAATTACATTTTTAGTATATTTATTGTTGTTGGGTTCCATCGAGTTGGCTCTGAATCATAGCAATCCTATGCACAACAGAATGAAACAATGCCCAGTCCTGCACCATCCTCACAATCGTTGCTCTACTAGAGCCCGTTGTTGCAGCCACTGTCATTCTACCTTCCTGGGAGTCTTCCTCTCTTTCACTGACCCTCTACTTTATCGAGCACAATGTCCTTCTCCAAGGACTGGTCTCTCCTTATAACATGTCCAAAGTATGTGAGATGAAGTCTCTCCATTCTTGCTTTCAAGGAACATACTGGCTGTTCTTCTTCCAAGACAGGTTTGTTCCTTCTTCTGGCAGTTCATGGTATATTCAATATTATTCACCAATACCGTATTTCAAAGGCATCAATTATTCTTTTTAGTGTTTTAGAAATACAATAATGTTTGAGAAATATTCTTCCAAAATTTAGGGCACACATTGGGATCATCTTAACCTGTGTCAGATGGCCTCCTCTGTTCTCATCAATTCTAGAGGATGTGGGGCTATGATGTAATGATATACCTTTTCTGATATAACTATATGGACCAAGGAATGGTCAGCTCTTACCAGATATGTAGTGTGAGCAAGGAGCTGTTTTCTCGAATAAAAAGATTTGATTTCCCTAAAATAACGTGTATTCTTAAAATAATATGTATTCCTTGTAAATACTTTGAAAAACTCAAAAACAAAAGTACATTATAATTTTCCTATGTCAACAAAAAAATCTGAAAACACATTTTTAATTGTTGCAAAATATTTTATTTCATTAATGTACCTTGTTTAATCTTTCAAAGTATTACTGTTGGACATACATAATGTGTAGCTAGTTTTTTTTATATCGTAATCAATGTACTTGTGCATATATCATTGTTATGACCTATGAGTTGAGAATTCTTAGTAACTAAATTGATGGACTGTATAATTTTTTTTTTTAAATTTAGGTATACTGTTTTTAGACATTTCAACTTATTATTGAACTAATCATAGAAAGTAAACATTATTATAGTAGTACATGAGAGTGCCAAAAATCTCAAAGAACTCGTGTAAATTCATTAATATTTTTAACAACTAAAACATGAAATCATCTTGTTGTTTTAGCCTGAATTTCATTGATAATTATTAGGCTTGAAAATATTTTGCAAGTATACTACAAATCATATAGAATTTTTAAAAATACCCAGTTTTTAAGAACTGTGAAGGGTCTTAGATTTTACTCTACTCACAAACGAATATGTTAGCTTTTCATAATTCTATAGATACTGGCAGTTGACCGGAGTCTTCTGAGTCAAAGCCAAGGACTTTATGACTTGTAGTAGTAGTAGTAATCACCCAGAGATGTGAAGAGGGTTAGATGATACACTCGTATATGTGTTACAAGAGAGAAACCCTAAGCTTAGGAAACCCAATTTTTTAATAATGGGCAGTAAGCCTGCCTGACCTTTACCACAGAGAAAAATGTCTTTATATATTGAACAGTAAATGAAGTTTCCATTTGCTCCAGGAGTGAGACACTATATCTAGCTTCCAAGGATATTTGCCATACAATTGCCTATAGCAAATGCAGTCAGGGCCTCTGCATGCAGGAATACAGAATTGCAAGAGGCCAATGGAGAATTATTTCTCAACACTCGTCACATATTTTGCCTGTTAAGGAGGGGCTAATTTGTTAGAAATGTTTCTTACTGATTAAAAAAAAATGTTTTTAAAAATAAGTGGATAACATTTATTGACTATATATACCAATTTGGTCATGACACCATTCTTCAAATCTCTCTGAGCTCCATTCAGTTAGAATAAAGCACTATCCCATTGCTGTGTGTTAAGATTTTTTTCCCCATTAAATCATTGCTATTGTCCATTGCCCTTTCCTTACACGTGAACTGAAAGTCAATATATATCTGATCTCGTGAAAGTTCAAAAGAGTAAGTGAATAAAGTAATTTAAATATAAGTAAGAAAAATAAAGTAAAAGTCCTGGCACAATGGATGGAAATACTGTTTACAATAAATTTTAATCCGTTTAATTACCTTCAGTTTTTCATATTCAAGATTCTTGAAGAAAGAAAACAGCTTAATAATTATTCTGTGTCCTGCAAGATAATGTTATTATTGTTAGTTACCACTGAGTCAGTTCCAACTCATGAAGACCTCTTGCGTGCAAAGTAAAACTGCACCATAAGACTTCCAAGGCTGTGGCCTTTCCGAAGCAGATCACTAGGCATGTCTTCTGAGATGTTTATGGATGGGTTTGAACCACCAGCCTTTCGGCTGGTAGTAGAGTCCTTATTTGTGTCACCCAGGTAATAGGTATTTAAAACTTTTATTTGAAATTGGGTTTTTATAGATTTTTCATAGTTAACAAACATGTTTTCGTTTTATGTCTAAGTAAAAATAAATGTAAATATTTCAGTAAAACATAATTCCATAAGTAACTTATGGATATAAAATTAATATATATCCTTGTTTTTGAAGAATTAACCCATTCGTACTCAGTAGAGATAACAAAGCATTCAGAAAATGACAGAATATTTATCTAACTAGATGATACCAGAGGCATTGTTAGAAAAACCTAGCTTCAAACACTTCCGTTTTGGGAAAACAATACCAACAACAACAACGAAAAAGACATAGGCAGGGTGGATTAACCAGTAGGCACAGTATGCACAGGCTTGCATTGAGCAAGATGTGCATGGGCTTAATTGTGTTTACTTGCTAATCTGTGGTGAGCAATTTCATGGGGGTTTCACCATATCTTTGATGTGGTGAAGGATAAGTGCACTGCAGATTGGTGAGAAGACAAAATTGGGCCCTGGCAGGGTTAGTATTTTATTCATCCCATTCAATGTTGAATAACTAGAAAAGGAAATAAAATCCAACTATTTCAAAATTTAAATCACTGTTTTGTTGCTCCTATTGGTAGTGGTGGTGGTGGGTGGTTTTAATTTTGTTTATACCACACAATGTTTCCAACTTAATTAGATCTAAACATCTTGGGAAGGTTTAATTTTTTTAATAGTTTTTAAAAGTCTGTTTGAGAAATGAGAATCACAATGCATGAACACAGAGTAAATTGCCCTTTACTATGATACTTGAAATCCCTCAAGCTTTGAGTAATTAGTGTTCTCAGGCAAAAATGTATAATTATTTATGTGAAAATTGCTTTGGTAACACCTGTACGAGACTTTTTTTTCTTAATAACACAAAGTCATCTGTGAAAATGTAAGTTGTGTTATTCAGCTGTATGATAAATATTTTGAGTGACTTTAGGAAAATATTTACTTATGAAGTGTATTAAATTTGTTATTGGAACTTTTCCATTGAATGTTGATGAAATAATTAACAGTATCAGTAAAAATTAATCATAAATGAGCTTATAACATGCCACATCATGCTCGAACTTGTGCAGTGTACAAATTACTTCAGTAAAATCTAAACATTGGTCAATATTTTTCAATTGATTATATAATTAATTAGTTCCACCAAAAAAGCAAGTACATAGATAAATAGAATTCTTTTTAATTTTTTTAGTCTTACATCCTATTTGAATAAATTTTAGTCATACATCTTATTAGAATAAAATTTTATTTTTAACTATCAAAAGTAGTTAAAAATAACCTGGAAGGCATTATGCTGAGTGAAATTAGTCAGAGGCAAAAGGACAAATATTGTATAAGACCACTATTATAGGATCTTGAGAAATAGTATAAACTGAGAAGAACACATACTTTTGTGGTTACGACGGGGGGAGGGAGCTAGGGTGGGAGAGGTTTTTTTTACTGATTAGTTAGTAAATAAGAACTGCTTTAGGTGAAGGGAAGGACAATACTCAATACATGGAAGGTCAGCTCAATTGGACTGGACCAAAAGCAAAGAAGTTTCCAGGATAAACTGAATGCTTCAAAGGTCAGCGGGGCAAGGGCAGGGGTTTGGGGACCATGGTTTAAGGGGACTTCTAAGTCAATTGGCAAAATAATTCTATTATGAAAACAGTCTGCATCCCACTTTGAAATGTGGCGTCTGGGGTCTTAAATGCTAACAAGCGGCCATCTAAGATGCATCAATTGGTCTCAACCCACCTGGAGCAAAGGCAAAGGAAGAACACCAAGGTCACACGACAACTAAGAGCCCAAGAAACAGAAAGGGCCACATGAACCAGAGACCTACATTATCCTGAGACCAGAAGAACTAGTTGGTGCCCGGCCACAATCGATGACTGCCCTGACAGGGAGCGCAACAGAGAACTCCTGAGGGAGCAGGAGATCAGTGGGATGCAGACCCCAAATTCTCATAAAAAGACCAGACCTAATGGTCTGACTGAGACTAGAGGAATCCTGGCAGTCATGGTCCCCAAACCTTCTGCTGGCCCAGGACAGGAACCATTCTCGAAGACAACTCATTAGACATGAAAGGGACTGGACAGTGGGTAGGAGAGAGATGCTGATGAAGAGTGAGCTATTTGTATCAGGTGGACACTTGAGACTGTGTTGGCATCTTCTGTCTGGAGGGGGGATGGGAGGATAGAGAGAGTTGGAAGCTGGCAAAATTGTCATGAAAGGAGAGACTGGAAGGGCTGACTCATTAGGGGGAGAGCAAGTGGGAGTACGGAGTAAGATGTATGTAAACTTATATGTGACAGACTGACTTGATTTGTAAATGTTCACTTGAAGCTCAATAAAAGTTAATAAAAAAAAGTAGTTAAAAATAAATAGGTATGGAATCTTATGGAGACACTGCAATCCTTTGATAATATGCTGTACATTTCCGTACCACAAAGGTCTATTAGAAGTGTCCAGATGGAAAGTCCATCAGGATTTTAAACCCCACTAATGGTTTGACATCAGTGGATTGGTGACATAATTGGGTAGACGATATAGCATTACTTTTTCTCCTGAAATTTAAAAAGTGCTCCCATCACATGAAGATTTCCTTGACAGGGAATTGCTCACAGTATTAACTGTCATTCAGAGATGATTACTTACTTCATTCTCAGCTCATCATCCAAAACCCAAGAAATAAAAATACAGCTTCAAAATACTTGAAGTCTGCTAACTTTCTTAATAAAATTAGTATACAACTTTAAGTATTCAAGAACTAATTATTTATGCTAATCGAAATTACAAAAACATTCCTATGTAATCATTAAAAATGTTTGCTTTTGTTATTTCTTTTTTTTTTTTTTTTTTGGTCCATTTTGTCTGGGATAGGAGAGATGACTTGGGACCTTCAGTCTAGAAAACAGCACCATCGTACAGGAAGTGTTCTGTGACACACTTTGATAACAAGAACAGACAAGTTGATAAATATTATAAAATATTTTTTAAAAAGTTGCTTTGTTGTTGTGTGCCATCAAGTGAATTTCAACTCATAGCAACCCTATATGACAGAATAAAACTGCCCCATAGGATTTCCTAGACTGAAATCATTATGGGAGCACATTGCCAAATCTTTTCTCCCATGGAGCCAAAGGTGGGTTTGAACTGAAGGCTTTTTGGTTAGCAGCCAAGCACTTAACTATTGTGCCACCGAGCCTCCCTTTACCATTTAGGAATTGTCTTAGTTATCTAGTGCTGCTATAACAGAAATACCACAAGCGAATGACTTTAGCAAAGATAAATTTATTCTGTCATAGTCTAGGAGGATAGAAGTCCGAATTCAGGGTACCAGCTCCAGGGGGAGGTTTTCTCTCTCTGTCAGCTCTGGACAAAGGTCCTTGTCATCAATAGTCCCTGGTCAAGGAGCTTCTCAGTACAGGGACACTCTGTCCAAAGTAAGCACTTTTCCCCTGGCTCTTGTTTCTTTGTGGTATGAGAGTCCCTCTTCTATCTGCTCATTCCTCTCTTTTATATCTTAAAAGAGATTGACTTAAGACACAACTTCGTCCTGTAGATTAAGTCCTGCCTCATTAACATAACTGTCACTAATCCCACCTCATTAACATCATAAAACCCAGTGCCCTGGAGTAGAGGTATGATTTGCAACACATAGGAAAACCACATCAGAAGACAAAATGGTGGATAATCACACAATACTAGGAAACATGGCCCAGCCAAGTTGACACATATTTTGGGGGGACAAAATTCAATCCATGACAAGAATATTTTCTGAAAATCAAAACTAATTTTTAAACATGATCAGCCGCTGTGGGGGTCACTGTATAGAAGAATATGAAGATTTTGATTTTCAGAAAATAACGTATCAAAAGAGTAGGTTTTCTTATACCCTATTTAAGAAATTAAGACATTAGACTTGTTAAACATTAAAGGCATTAAACAATAGCGCTGCCAGGGGTCTTTTTTGAGACATTCGTTATACAGAATCCAAGGATAAACTTTTGTGACTGATCTTTCTTCTATCACCTTGAGAGATCAGGGAAGGAATACTGGAAAATGGTGGCAGTGCAGAGTAATGTTTGAATCTCAACTCAAAAACTAGAATGGCAAAACTAAAACCTCATGTATTATACCTGCTACAAAAAACAAAAAGAAAAACAATTGATGTGACTCATGGTGGCCCCCCTTGTTTCACAGAAGAAATGCGCTCCATAGGATTTCCAACTCCTGTAATCTGATGGGAGTAGGTCATCAGGTCTTCTTCCAAGGCACCTCTGGGTGGATTTGAACACAAACAATATGCACCACACCTACCACAAGGAATCATAAAATCTGAGCAGGGGGACAAACCACTGACAGCGTAAGACCTATGTGTTAGCAGCATTTCTGTAGGAGGAAAGAGAGGGAAGCAAAGTAAGGTGTGATGTACGTGAGTACTGAGATGCCATGTTTTGAAGTGGTCAATTAGGACAACCAGCCAAATTGAAAGCGACAATCAAGCCTTCCTTCACTTACTGCAACGGTGCAAACAAGTGCTAGCTCCACAGTGTTTCATTTTTCTCCCCAGAACAACACCAGGAGCGAGTCAGAAGACAGGCAATGCAGACAGGGAGAACCATCTCACTGCTGAGCAGTCGAGGACTAGGAGTGAGAAAGTACTAAGTTAGAGTAAAGTACCTTACCTAAGGCCGTGATAAAGAGGTCTCCAAATGAAAGCACCTGGACTAGGAGTGCAGCTATGTGTACCCGCATGGCTGGCCTAGGAGTGTCGGTGCCGAGTAATTGACTACAACTCCTTTCAGAAAACTGCAATATACTGGCTGTGTACCACGTTTGTTACGGGGAAGGAAGTTGTTTAGTAACATAGGGCTGTCATAACAAAGCACCACAAAGTAGGTGGCTTTAAAGGACAGACATTCATCTCGTAGCTCTGGAGGCTAGAAGTCCAAATCAGGGTATTGGCCCTATCAATTCACTCTGAAGTCTTCGAGAAAGGAACTGTTCCATGCCTCTCTCCTTGTATCTGGTGGCTTCCTGTAATCTTTGGCATTCCTTTCCTACTTATAGTTGTATTTTCAAATGGTGTCTTCCCTCTGTATGTGATTTTGATTTTGTTTCTGCATCTGTTGTCCTCTCGCCACTCTGAAGGGATTAGGATTAGGCCCCACTCTACTCCAGTTTGACCTCATTTAATTTAACTGATAAGATTTTCAAAGAAAAATGTTATTTCCCTCACCGACGTCATGTTCACAGGTACCGGGCTGGGACTTCAACATATCCTTTTGCAGAACACAATTCAACCCGTAACACTAGCTTTCCATCATAGGGCTTTTCAGTCAAAGCCTTGTGTGAAAGATGACACGTAGGATTTTGGGCTAGAGCATGACTCCTCTGTGAGAACAAGAGAACTCCAAAATTGCCACCATGCATGCACTGCCACATGAGACAGGCCAATTTGAGAAGAGCAATTGATATGTTAAAAGAGTTTTTTTTTTTCTCATATACTAATTTGTGGATAATTATCTACGATTTAGGATTAAGTGTCATAAGCAATATAGAATTTATGAAATCTCTGAACTCCCTTTCATAATAAACCCTCATAGAGAGGAAAAGAGGCCTGAAAGAGAATCTAAATTGATCACAACAGTGACATTAGGAACAATGTAAAGAGACTGTCAACGTTAAAATGAGAACAGGAAATTGCTAGAAAATCTCAAGATAGTAAGTTCCCATATCACTAAAGAATTCATAAAAATTAAAAAGAGCATTAGAGTTATGAACCTAGAAAACTTTTCTGAACCACCTCTTCATCCTATAATTTCAGGAAACTAATTTCATGCATGAAAACAAACAAAAACAGCACAACAAAAATGATTACAATTACGTTCCATATTGAATTATTATAAGAAAAAAAGACCCTCCTCCAGTAAATGAAAGCCTTCCAGAAATATAGGCCCACAGAGCAGAGAGAAACTGTAGTCAAGCATTTCAATACAACTCAAAGTAAATTAAGATGATGATAGAAGATATTTTTAAAACAGCATAGATAAAAATGAGAAAAACTCAAACAGGACAATAGCATGTAGAAAAGAATTTGAAATAAATGAAGTTATTTCAAAAATGAAGGCTAAGAAGGCAAACAAGAGTTTTAAAAAAGTTACAGAAAGTGCCTTCAGCAAAATAAAATAAGCAAACTGAGGACTTTTTTTTTTTTTTTTTTAATAAAAACGTGATAAAAATGATTCAAGAGAAAGTGTCTGGTGTAGAATATGTTTAAGGAATATCCAGTCTACGTAAAATAGATGTCTCCAATCAAATACTAAAGCACTAAATTATTAACATTTCTCAAAAACATTATATTCCACCAAGAAAATTCCGGTCAGTTACGAGTACTTCATCAACACTCCATCCATATCTATGACCCCTTTAGAAATGGTGACTTATAAAATAAAAAAAGATATTATTAGTTTCATAATTTTAGCCTTTTATAATACTTCAACTTCAGGTTACTGTACTTGTTATATGTGACCATCTTAGCAAGAAGAATTCTTTGAATACTTCCTATCTTTATTATATTGAGTTTGTTACCAAATGTTGGTCCTTCTTTTACCATGAGTCTGGTTTATTTGTTTATGTATATGTATATATATATATATGTATATATATATATATATATATATATATACACACAAATGCCCTGGGTTTATATACATATGTATGTCTTTATACGGAAACCCTGGTGGCTTAGTGGTTAAGTATTACAGCTGTTAACTAAAGGGTCGGCAGTTTGAATCCACCAGGCACTCCTTGGAAACTCTATGGGACAGTTCTACTCTGTCCTTTGGGGTCACTATGAGTCGGAATCGACTCAACAGCACTGGGTTTGGTTTGGGTTTATGTCTTTACATATGAAATAATATCCTCCCACATACACCAGGGTTTATTTAAATCTATCATTTAACAAATATATATTGATCTTCCCTATGTGTTAGCAATACGGCAATGAAAAATGCAGTCTGACCTTCATGAATTTCACACCTAATAGGGATGTGTTCTAATTATTAAATTTGCTCAGAAAAATTTGTGTTTTTCAAACACTATGATTTACTCATGAGTTTCAGAGATAACTTGCTAATGGGAGACAAAGCTGCTTCCACAAAGAACATTCTGAAGTAGGAGAAAGAGACCAAGTTTTGATTTTAAAACACCAGACTGAAAATGAAGATGCAATAAATTGTAAAAATGTTAACTCTCCCTAAATTAATCTATACATTTTATGGTATGCCAATGGAAATTCCAAGTAAATTTTATAAATACCAATGTAATTCTAAAGTCCTTTGGATAAATCAAATAAGTAATGTCAAAAGTGTAAAAAACACTAAACTCGTAATAGTTTTATTGAGGAATAAAAAACTAGTTGGGCAGCACTGAATAAAATTACAAAGTGCTCTGACTTTCTCAAGGGAATACAGGGTTTTTATACAAGAAGGTCAACACGACTGTAACCACAAGCACATCTTTCTTCATATCAGTTAATCTGTTTTCAAATGTATTTTTCCTAAGGGCAAACTTTTTTTCTGGGAACAATCTGCATACACTTCCTGGAATCATAGTCAAGCAAGTATAACCACATTTTGTTTTTTAAATAAGCCATGTTTTTCAGAAAGTAGGGCTCATACTTTACAAATAGCAACAGGAGTTTAAATTAAAATGAAGTCTGATCCAAACCAGCATCAGCCATTTTAGTTATACCAAGTGTCTCAGTTTTAGAGTGCTCTTTCACACGTCTCCCTTTTGATCAAGAATCTCCAGGAAGATTCTTTGATCACCATTATGAGAGTGTTTTCTTCTGCATGGATTTTTTCATCGTATTGATCCTTTTCATAAATTGGATTCTTCATACACTTCTTCACCATGCCATAGCTCAGGTTCTCTGCTTCTGTGATTGTCTAGTTGGGGTATGTGTGGAGTGAGGCCACATTCAGATGAACAACTTCACACCCTAAAAAGCTAACTCAAAATGTAAAGTTGGACTCCATTAAGGACTTAGTTTCTTCTTGACACCTAATTCTCTGCATAGCAGGAGGGCCTGTGGTTTAATTAGAAACATTAGAGAGACTTTTCACACAACATTTAACAGGAGCTCTGGTGGCACTGTGATAAAGAGTTTGGCTGCTAACCAAAAGGTCCACAGTTAAAATCCACCAGCTGCTCTTTGGAAACCCTATGAGGCAGTTCTACTCTGTCCTACAGGATAACTATGAGTCAGAATCGACTCTACAGCAACAGGTTTGGTTTTTTGGTTTATAATAATTATTACAGCAATCAAGGTGATTAATCCAGTTTGTAGTATAGAGTGCAATCTGAAACCTGTGCTACTAAAAATTTTTTTTTTTTTTTGGATTACAAAAAAAAAAAATTGCTGTCTTGCCATTTCTACTCGTAGGAACCCTATTGAACAGAGCAGAGCTGCCCCATAGAGTTACCAAGGAGTGGCTGGTGGATTCAAACTGCTGACCTTTTGATTGAGAGCCAAAGCTCACTGTAGCTCTTAACCACTTCTCCACCAGGGCTCAAACTAAAAATGTCTAAAAAGGGAGAGGCAGGCACAGGAGGCATTGAAGGTATCCAAGTAGCTTTTTGGCAAATTGTTCTAATATCTTGTTCTACTTCTCCTGTAATATTTATCCAAGTACAGCAGGAGGTATTAGCAATGGCACAGGCTCCTCCTTGTTGTGCTACGAGGACATCAAAAACTATTCTATCATCTAATATTACTTTAACAAGGGATTCTAAAGACATGTTAGGCTGTCATTTCATCTGCAATATTATCAGCAATTTGAGCCATTGTAGCAGAAAAACTGTTAAGAAATCTTTCAAGCTGGGGAATACTGTAGTTGGATAAGAGTGCTCAGAGGAATAACCATCCCATTCCAAGTTTATCAGCAATTGAATCTTGTGACATATATTGAGAATTTTTATATCACTAGTCCAGTTTTTTTTTTTCTTAGTCCAGTGTTTATTTTTATTATAAGTGTGATATCTAAGGGGATTCCTAAAGTCTCCAAGGTGCATTGACCCATCATTCTTCAACCATCTAAGCAAGGTAATGCCTAGGCATAATATGGTCACATGGAATAGGATCCTCTACTGCAAGATAACCTGATCCTCCAAGTACAAATACATACCCATAAGGGACACAAATCATACCATTTCTGGTAGAATTGTCTAGGGAAGGGAATGGTTTGATTGGCCTTCTCAAGTCAATTTTCTACCAAAGAATTATTATAGATGGATAATCATTCTACCTCTAGCCAGTTCAAAAATTTAGTAAAAATACCCTTCCTTCCTCTCAGGCACGCTGTTAAATTCACTGCATGGTTATTTTTCCAGACTCCAGGGAGTCTCTCATGAGAGATTAGAGAGTCTTTTTGACAATCAAAAGGATCCCAAGCAGCTTCAGAACAATTCTTGTTTATAATTTGGGTTAAAATAAAGAACAGTGCCTGATGAAGTGTCTGCAATCCAGGGGGATGCCAAAGTCTAACATGTATGGCCCACTTAAAGGCGAGGTTGAAGTTAGCAGTAGCACTGGCTACAAGACAGTAATTTAATATGGGAGATGCTAATGGATCTGAATTTTCATACACAGGTTGAGGAGACATGACAGATCCAAGGTTCAGTCAAATTATTGACACTAGCTGCTGACTGGGCTAATTTAACAAATACGTTTTCTCTATAAGTATTAGAAGAAAATGTTAGGAAGAAAAGAATAAGACTTAAATGGGCTTTCATAGTGAATAAAACTCCCAGGAAATAAGACCAAAGGTATACAATAAGTATGGCTATAATCACCAATTAAAGCCCATAAAACTCAGTTACATTCATGAGGTCTTGTTCTGTGACCTTGAGGTAAACCAGCTACTTCATCTTCAGGGGGCTGATAAGTCCAAAGAGGTGTATTAGCCCCTTTAAGTGTGACAAATGGACCGAAACCACTAAGAATCATGATCTAACCAAGTTAACACATAACCTTAACCATCAAAGATGCCTCTTTGTGCACTAGTCATTCAGTTTTGAAGAACTACTTCTCTTATCATAATCATTTAAGTGTTCATTTCTTGGAGTCCATAGGCAAAACCATTTAGAACAGTCTCAATATATTTAAGTTAGAACTTTGACACAAGCCAAAACATCTTCTAATCCTATTTGAGGTGCAAAAATAGAAGGCAAATAATTATACCATTGATGTCAGAGACTAAAGAGCTCTTAAAAAGGCGGAGATCGATTGCCATAGTGGCTGCAACAATGGGCTCAAGCATAACAACAATTGTCAGGATGGCCCAGGACCAGGCAGTGTTTTGTTCTATTGTAAATAGGGTCACTGTGAGTTGGAACTGACTCAACAGCACCTAATAACAACAACAACGGCTGGAAGAGGCAAGTCAGTTAATATTTGACCTTGGGTATAGCTCAATCTTATAGGACATCTGCCAAGCCATCCAGGTGGGAACCAAGGCCAAAGGTTAGAGCCACATAACCAAGATGTCCCATTTGGGCTAGTCAAACAGCAAGAATTAGAAGATGAGAAAAGCCCCTACCATAGGATATTCTGTAGCCAGCATGGAGTTTCATTAAAACAACTGATTTTTACATTAAAATAAAGGGAAATAAAAATTTAAAAAATGTTTTCCTTTATCTAGAAAATAGAACATTGAACATAAGCAATATTCTCATATAAACCTCATAATAATTGTTTTAGTTTACTCAGCCCTATGTAGTTAATTTTGGTTCCATGTGATTCTGGATCAGCAGCAGTCTGAAAATTCTGTCAGCTTCTACATAAGAGTTCTAGAAATCTTAATCCAATTGTATCTATGCTTGAAATGTAGTCCTCATTACAAATCTGATGTAGTTCTTTTTGGTTGAAATATTTTGGCCAAGTGTTTTCAGTGAATAAGCAAAGTAAAATGTATCTGGAGATGACAATTTAAAAATATCCATTGCTAATTCTTAAAAGTGAGAGACCTGATAGGAATTAATTCCAAAACTAACACAAAGCCAGATAAAGCCAATTAAAAAAAAAAAAACTTTAGATGACAATATCTCTAAAGATAATGATTAACCTTATTTTCAAAAAGCTTCAGATATAACACATGATAATCTTGAGATATAATACTAAATATTCAAGACATACAAAAAATATAGCAAGATTATCAAGTGTTTAAACATCTGAATAGTAACAAAAACTCCATAGGTAAATGCTGTGAATTCCCAAGTTAAAACCATTGACTTTGATGATGTTAGATTCCAAGGAAACAAAGTTGCAACTAAGTTAGCAACTGAAGTAATAAAATTATGATGTAATATTATGTGCTTGTTGTTTAATATCAGGAAAACATTATTGACACATAAACTTTAACTCAAAGAAAATTTGGTATTTCTCCTGATTTGACAATATATTTTGTGATTTGACAATATATTTTGTGCAACTCATAGCATATTAAATAAACTTTTTTAGCCCTTCTATTTTTATAAAACAGCAACAAATCTTTTCGGCTTTCCACGATGTTTCAAAGTTGTCAGGATTTTCACAGGTCCCCAAGAAAGAATATTTGAGTTATTTATGCAAAGATCTTAGAGATAAAAACTTTTGCTTTTTTTTAAACCATTTGGCTTGGTTTTAGACTCAGGAATTTTATTCTAATGAGCAGCCAAACACTGGCCTTTGAAGAAGATTACAAAAAGATTAAAAACTCTTTAATACTGTAATTAAAGAAATTTTGTTATTTTAACAGCAACAAACCTCACTGTTTGTTTTTATGCTATTTGACACCAAAAGTTCTTAAAAATCTCAGAAAGTAACCCATCCAGTTTAGCCAGATAGATAAAAACTTTGACCGTATCAAAAAAATTCCCTTTTTAATAAACCTTTGTATTCATTGCATATCTTTTATAGTACAATCTTTTAAGTGGCAATAATGAACATACTTATTAGCAGTTCCAAATATATATATACCCTTTCTTTGTGGCATAAAAATCTAAAGTATGTAAAGCTAAATTATAATGAATATTAACTGAAATGATTATCAGTAAGTTTCCTAATCTCACTGAAAGAAAGAAAAGACCAAAATGATGTCAGAAAAGGCTCTGAAACTTTCCCTTGAACTTAGAGCAGCTAAAGTGAATGGAAGAAATGATGAAGTAAAATAACTGAACAGAAGATTTCAAAGGGCAGCTTGAGAAGACAAAGCAAAATATTATAATGAAATGTGCAAAGACCTAGAGCTAGAAAACCAAAATGGAAGAACACGCTCAGCATTTCTCAAGCTGAAGGTACTGAACAAAAAAAAAAATTCAAGCTTTGAGTTGAAATGTTGAAGGATTCTATTGGAAAAATAATGAATGTGGAGGAGGCATCAATAGCAGAAGGAAGGAATACAAAGAGTCAGTGTACCAAAAAGTATTGGCTGAAGTTCAGCCATTTCAGGAGGTAGCATATTATCAAGAACTGATAATATCGAAGGAAGAGGTCCAACATCCCCTGAAAGCATTGGCGAAAAACAAAGCTTCAGGAGTTGACTGAATACCAATTGAGATGCTTCACAAACAAATACAGCGCTGGAGGTGCTCGCTTGTATATGCCAAGAAATCTGGAAGATAGCTACTTGGTCAACCAACTGGAAGAAATCCATATTTGTGCCCATTCCAAGGAAAGGTGATCCAATGGAATGCAGAAATTATCTAAAAATATCATTAATATCATACATAAGTAAAATTTTGCTGAAGATCATTCAAAAGCGGTTGCAGCAGTACATTCAGGAGAATTCAAAGCTGGATTCAGTAGAGAACTTGGAATGAAAGATATAATTGTTGATGTCAGATGGATCCTGGCTGGAAGTAGAGACTACCAGAAAGATTTTACCTGTGTTTTATCGACTATGCAAAGGCATTCTACTGTGTGGATCATAACAAATTATGAATAACATTGCCAAGAATGGGAATTCCAGAACACTCATTAACAACCCACAATATGCAGATGACACAAGCTTGCTTGCTGAAAATGAAGAGGACTTGAAGCACTTACTGATGAAGATGAAAGATCACAGCCTTCAGTGTGGATTACACCTCAACATAGAGAAAACTAAAATCCTCACAACTGGACCAATAAGCAACATCATGATAAACAGAGAAAAAAGATTGACATTGTCAGGGATTTCATTTTACCTGGATCCATGATCAAAGCCCATGGAAGTAGCAGTCGGGAAATCAAAGGTTGTATTGTTTTTGGCTAATCTGCTGCAAAAGAGCAAAGATGTCACCTTGAAGATTAAGGTGCATCTGACCCAAGCCACTATATTTTCAATCATTTCATACGCATGCGAAAGCTGGACCATTAATAAGGAAGTCTGAAGAAGAATTGATGCCTTTGAATTATAGTGTTAATGAAGAGTATTGAATATACCATGGACTGCCAGAAGAACGAACAAGTTTATTTTGGAAGAAAAACAACCAGAGTGCCCCTTGGGACTTTGTCTTATGTACTTTGGACATTTTATCAGGAAGGACCATTCTCTGGAGGAGTACATCATGCTTGGTAAAGTAGAGCATCAGCGAAAAAGAGGAAGACCCTCAACAAGATGGATTGACACAATGACTACAATATTGGGCTCAAACATAACAACAATTACAAGGATGGCCCAGGAACAGGCAGTGTTTTGTTCTGTTGCACACAGAGTCAGTATGAGTCAGAATAAACCTGATAGCACCAAATAACAACAACAACATTACATAAAGATCTTGGAAATTATTATAAGCCTATATACCACAAAACAAAATTACTGTTGAAACAATTGTTTAAATAGGCTATAATTTTATTCAATATTTTCCATGTCCCTTATTTTTTAATTTAACCTTAGATTTTATTGATGTTTTTAATCAAAATTTATCCATTCTGCCCTACCCTTTCATTTCACTTTCATTAATTTCTAAAAAAATTGAAGTATAAATTTTATGTAAGTCCTTATCACTAACCTGACAAAAATAAAGTTTTTTGAAGAAATATTGTAATCTAGTTTTAATAATACCACCTGAAGGTAGGGAAATATTCCATTTTAATAACCTTATATTCTGCCCACTTTAAAGGGCAATTTAGAATAATTTGTCCTTTTTAAGGCCTTGTTATTCCAACCAAAATAAACAATCTATCCTTTTTCAGTGCACTTTTCAAATAGACCAATTTATATCACAGTTTCTCAGAATTGTTACTAAAATCCCAGATCATAAGACAGGTGCAAGAAGCAGTTTTTCTTGGAAGAGAAAACAACTGAGATTTGATACAGTCTCATGAAAAACAGCCAACTTCCAGCTCTGGCCTCCAACTTGATATAAGATAGAAACTCAGGCACCGTGCTCTAGACCAGACAAGCTCTCTGGAAAAAATGAAGCAGAAAAACCATGTAAACTCACCTGTCTGTGAGGCCAGCTCAAAAACCAGGCCTGTGCAATACCAGAAGCAACCTAGTTTCTTAAAATGTACACAGCAATTCTTTTGTAAGGTCTACCAAATTCAACAAAAAAACAAGTCCTAAAAAACTCATTAAATTTCCAGAGTCTCAGATGGAGGGATATCAGACTCTCTGACAAAATCCGAGCATCAAATAAAAGTTCCCCAGAGGAAAGAAAAGACAATGCATGTGGGAACTCGTTTTCCCAAAATGGAAGGAAAAAGAGTAGATGGAGACTCATTTTCCCAAAATGATCACTGAGATTTCAAATTATTTCAAGTATATTCAGCTTATAGTGTTTTTAGGCATGAACCCCAAACCAAACCAGCAACCCAGTAGGTGGAAATCTAGGCTTATTTATCAAGGATGTTAAGAATAGCTTGAAACTTTGGTCTCCCAGACTCAAATAAAATTCTTAGAAGGAAGTGTGCCACGGGATTGGTCAGTGTGCCTCTGTTGCATGAAAGTTTTCTTATGACTTGTGGGCAGCCTAGAGCTCTGGCCCATCTTATGTTCCAGCTTATCCTTTCACAGGTGTCTTCCTGTCAGTGAGGAACACCCTAGAGGCTTTTCAAGATGCTGAAACCTGTGCCCACATTTTTATGAGGCTTAAAATCTCTAGGATTCCTTTCTAACAATCATATCAATGTGGTTTCATTCCTTCTGAGCCTAATTCATTCTGCTGGCTAGAAACTTAATCTCTTATTTTAGACCTTAAATATACTAGTCTCTCCAATTGGAAAGTACCCTAAAGTGGCCACTGATTTTCCCAACTACCCTGAGAGAGGTTACACCAGTCAAACAGGAACAAACATTATTAAGAGACCAAAATGCCTGTTCGTGTAATGAGCAAGAGTCTCAGAAAGTGGCTTTTAATCTTCTTTAGATATGATATTCCTCATTTTATAATGACAGTCAAATCAAATTTTACTTGCAAAAATCAAATAAAATCCACAGTAAAGCTTGAAAAGCTATCAGCACAAGAGAGTTGAGCTTGGATTCAAGATTTTTTTTTTTTTTTTTTAATTTCCCAAGAATTTGGGAAAGTGCAGAGGCCGAAGTGGCTCAGCGGTACTGTGACAGTGTTCCCAATGCCTTGGGAATCACAAAAAATAATGTACCTTCAAAATCTCGCTTCTGACACCAGAATGTCAAAAGGACTAAGATGCACCTGACCCAAGCCATGGTGTTTTCAGTCACCTCATATGCATGTGAAAGCTGGGCAATGAATAAGGAAGACTGAAGAAGAATTGAAGACTTTGAATTATGGTATTGGTGAAGAATATTCAATATACCATGGACTGCCAGAAGAACAAACAAATCTTTCCTTGAAGAAGTACAGCCAGAATACTCACTAGAAGTGAGGATGGCTTGACTTCATCTTATGTACCTCAGGCATGTTATCAGGAGGGTTCAGTCCCTGGAAAAAGACATTGTGCTTGGTAAACAAGAGGGTCAGTGAAAAAAGAGGAAGACCCTTAATGAGATGGATTGACACGGTGGCCGCAATGATGGCTCAAACATAGCAATGATAGTGAGGATGACATTGGACTGAGCATTGTTCCTTTCTGTTGTATAGTGTCACTATGAGTGGGAACAGACTAGATGGCACCTAATGACAATAACGAGGATACTAGGATACTTATTAGAATGTATCAGAATGTTTAGGAAGGAAAGACTAGATTTAACAAATATTAAGATAATGATTAAAAGAGTGGTGGTTGTTGTTATTAGTTGCCATCAAGTCAGCTCCACCCATGATGACCACATGTTTGCAGAGTTATGTGCCGAGTAGAACTGCTCCATAGAGTTTTCAAGGCTGTGACCTTTTGGAAGCAGATCACCAGGTCTTTCTTCTAAAGCACCTCTAGGTGGGTTTGAACTGCATATTTTTTGGCTAGTAGTTGAGCTCCTAATTGTTTGTGCTACCTAGGGACTCCAAAAGAGTGGTATCTGTACCTGTTGCCATCAAGTTGATTCCAACTCATAGCAACCTTATAGATCTGGGTAGAACTGACCCATAGGGTTTCCGAGGAGCAGCTGGTAGATTCAAACTGCTGATCCTTATGTTAGCAGCCAAGCTCTTAACCACTGTGCCACCAGGGCACCAAAACAGTGGTTGTGACATACAAATTGACACATAGAAAAATGGAAAAGTCAGGAAAATTCAGAAATATACCATATATATTGGGTAATTAAGTATATTTAAAGGAAAAAATTTAAGTCTGTAAAGATCATTTGTTAGATAAAGGGCATGGAATATGAGTGAAAACTAGATTTAAATTCCTATTCTATTATTTACATCAGAAGAAATTCTAGAATAATTGAGTAATTCAGTGAAAGAAGAATTCCACTAAAGTGCAAAAACGTCTAATTTTATTCAGTATTGCAGTGGTTTAGCTTTCTTCAGCAGCATATAAATCCCAGAAGCTAGCCATGAAAATGATTACTAAATATAAATTAAGTAAATTAAAAACGTTTTTTTTTCAAATTAACAAAAGATGAGCAAGCTAATTGGAGATAATTAGCCATTTAACGTCAGTGTCAGCAGCTACTATGTAACAAGTTAAGACAAAATCTCAGTGGCATAACCAGGTAAGGAATTACTCTCAAGCACATGTATCTACGTTGCCTCTGGATGGGCTATTCTAGGCGGGGTTCTGTTAGGCAGCTCTGCTTCAGGCTGCTGCACCAGCTGGGCTTGGATCCTGGCTGTTGTTGGGCTCAAGTCTTAGCATATGTTCAGTGTGCCAACTAGACCAGAAGGGCAACGGTGATCACAGGGAACCTCTTCTAATTGTGGATCAGAAAACTGTGAGAATTTAAGTTCATTCTTGTAAGTCAGTTTTAAGTCTCTCCCCCGTCCTATCAGTTAACTTCTCCTTGCCAAAAACAAGTCACACAGACAGGGACAAGGTCAAGGAAACACATTCTCTCATCATAAGGCCACAGCAAGGGTTTTGATGTATAATACTATCAAAGAGAACTGAAAAATTGGGACTAACAATTAACTTTTTAACAATAAGGGCAATATTTGCAATTCATATAACATAAAAAATGAAAAGTCTTTGTATATAAAGAGTTCCTACAAATCAATTAGAATTAAAATACAAGAAATGTTAATAAAGGAAATAAATGGATAGTTTTTAGAAAATAAGTAAATATGCCTCAATTATGCAAAGTAACCCCATTTATAGTACCTGTTGCTGTTGTTGATTCTGACTCATAGTAACCCTATAGGACAGAGTAGAACTGCCCCATAGGGCTTCTAAGGAGCAGCTGGTGGATTTGATCTGTCGACTTTTTGGTTAGCAGCCAAATGCTTAACCACTGTGCCACCAAGGCCCCCATTCATAACAGCAGGAATGTAAAAGAAATATCCAGTATTGGCAAAAACACCAACAACACTGAAATACTTTGTGTTGGTTAGGCATTCTCATTCATCAGCATATCTACAGACAGTAATTCAAAAGGTTGTGTGCACACATGTATACATACAAAAAACCTTTTGTCCTGGTGGTTAACTTATTTATATATGTGTATCCTTCTGTTATATTACGACAAATACTAAATAATTGTGCATAAAATCACATTCATACTAGCTCTGTTTAAAACAGCAGAAGATTGGAAACATCTAAAGAACAATGTGTCAGACTGGTCACATGCTTCATAATACACCTTTACAATTATACCCAGCCTTTAGAAAGTCAGCTGTGTATGTTCTCAGGTGGAAAGATCTCCAAGTCATATTAAGAGTCAAAACACACACACACACAAGGTTTGGAATAAGGCTTATGATAGCCTCACATTTCTGCAAAAAAAACAAAGTTGGAGTGAGATTCTGTTTGCATGAAAGTTTTTAAATATATAGGATACGTTTGGAGAAAAGAAATTGGTAAAAAGTATTGTCTCAGCGAAGGGAAAACTCCAGCTGTCATTGAGCTGAAAGATGGAAAAACAGCATCACCATCAGTAGACCTGTAAAGGACACAGATCCTTCTCTACACATGTTCAGGAGAAATGTATGTTTACACCTCAGGATTTATCTCCGGAACTTGGAGTAGTTTTAAGTTTTATACCTGCTATACCTTGATAGCACTGAGATGCCTTTCATCCATTTCATAATACCTGCTTTCATCAATGAGAATATGAATTTTAGAGTGCAAATTTTTGTAGGACAATCACTATCCTCTTTCATTTCTTTTGAAATGACCCAAAATTATGCCACTGATGATGTTGATAATGATGACAATACAGATTATAGTAATTTTCTTGTTATCTTCCAGCCTTAGAAAATTATTTGCTCAAAAAAAATTTAATACTGTAGTCCCTTCATTATAATTGTTATCATCTAAAGATGTCACATACAGTTTTAGGTTTGTTTTGAGGGCTATATGAAATAGAACAATGACTGACTAGATAATAATTGTAAGTTATCTTTAGTTATTTTTATTAAAATTTTTATTCAATGTTACTAGAAATCTTAGAGCTCTTTTACTATATCTTATACTTAAGTAAAGCTAAAGTTTGTGAAGGTCAGCATGTTAATTCATACAACTAGTACTAGCTACTCATAATAAATTGAATAATGGCTTCTGCCATTGTAACATCTACCCAAAAACAACACCAAATCAGTTGCCACCATTTATTTGCACCACTAAGGACTCCTTGTAATATTTAGGTCCTCTGGTGGTGCAGGGGTTAAGTGCTCTGCAAAAGGTTGGTAGTTTGAAGGCACTGGCCACTCCCTGAGAGGAAGATGTGACAATCTAGTTCCATAAAGATTTACAGCCTTGGAAGTGCTATGGGGCAGTTCTACTGTGTCCTATAGGGTCACTAAGAGTCAGAATTGACTGGATGGCAATAGGTTTTTGGTATAATTTGGATAGAAATATAGATAAATGAGACATAGTTCAAGAGTGACAGAAAGAGAAATTATACACTAATTTAGTAATCTCATATATTATAATTTTTCTATTTCATCTCTCCAGCTAATGTCACAGGTTTTTTCTGCCCTACTAATAATTTGCTGGATCATCTGAATTAAATCCCTAGTGGAAATGGAGAGGTGTAAGAACATAGTCTTTTTACAGCTTTGCATCTATAAATGTTAGTTCCTTCTCTTCCCTTGTCTTTGAAAATTTAGTATGCATTTGGATTTCAGCAAACTTGTCAATTTGAGCATTATTACTATTAACAAACAATTTCATCACGTGGCTCTACATATTCTTAAAAGACAATTCTGGCTTCAAAAAGTGGCAGGCTGTCCTTAGAAGGAGCACTGACGCAAAGGATACTAGTAGGAGCATCAACACTGCCCTAGCAGCGATGAGGAGCCCTGGTGGCGCAGTGGCTAAGAGCTTGGCTGGTAACCAAACTGCCGGCAGTTTGAATCCACCAGCTGCTCCTTGGAAACCTTATGGGGCAGTTCTGCTCTGTCTTATAGGGTCGTTCTGATTTGGAATCAACTCAAAGGCAATGGGTTGATTTTTTAGGTTAGCAGCAATGATCCACCACCAGCAGCAACCCGTGACCGTGGAGGCAGATACGTATGTTCTACTGATCTCATGCTTGAGCCACAAGTAAGAATACACCCAAAGTAGAATAACAAAGATTTCCCTTCTTATGATGTACACCCAAGTTTATACTTGTTATTATACTTAAATTTTGTTAGAAAATTTATTGAGGCAGAGTAGAACTGTTTCACACATTTTTCAAGGAGTGGCTGGTGGATTCGAACTGCCAACCTTTTGGTTAACAGCTTGGCTCTTAACCACTGAGCCACCAGGGCCGCATTTAATAGACAGGAACTGAATTCAGAAAAATTTGGTAATTAAATATTTGATGTCTCCCTGATAATGCTTTCAAAATTGACTAGAATGTAGGGTTTCTTGATTTAGGTCCCAAATAAGTGAATGATGTAAATTAGTGGGAGTAATAAATACCTATAAGGGAAAAAATAGGATTAAATTATATTCAGCACAAGCCAGAATGATAATGGTAATATATATAAGATTTAGTATAGTTTAAACGGAGGGGCACTATACCAAATAGAAAAACACCTATTTATTTAGAACTATTTACTATAATTTTAAAGTTACCCTATGTGATTCAGATCAGATTATATTACATACACCTTATGCAGATTTAAGGTAGAATTTATAATAATGATAATTAGGTATATGTTAATATCTAAACATTTATTGATATGAAGATTTTATATTATAAACCCATACTTATGGAATAATTTTGTCTCTCAGTTGAAATATTTATTACTTTTCTCAGTAAGAAGAACAAAATTCTTTTAGTACTTTTTCAAATGCTCAAAATTAAAAACAAAATTTTCTGTGAAAATACTATTAGCATCTTACTCTAAGTATCCATATTAAAAGTGAATTTATTTTACAAAGCGAACACTCAGTGAGAAACACATTATCACTTGAAATTAGCAGAAACAAAATCTTCCAATCATTGCAGATGCCCCAGATGGAAGACTAGAACTTCTGCAACATAAATAATCAGAACTACAGGTTAGAATCTTCAGATTAAAATGAATATTGTTACAAAGTCAGAACCATGTTCTAAAGGTCAACATCAGACTTGAAACGCTGTATCAAAAATATTAGGAGATTTACTAAATAGTTTCAAATGAAATAGAGGGAATAGAAGTCTAGAAAATTGTCCTATTTTTAAGAAAGCTGTTTAAAAACTAAATGTAGAACAAAAATTAAACTACACACTAAGAAGTTTAGCATTGAATTCTAAATATAGACTGATGGTCGGAGGGAAATAAAAATGCTATTAAAATAACTTAAGAAGTAGAAATCACTAAATTTATGCTACATTTTCCCTAGTAGCTCATCTCATAGTTCCTGGTTTAATACTACCACAGCAATTACCTGAAAACAATACTTATAGTGATAAGAAGAATAAATCTTTCAAGTAAAACAGTTCAGGTACTGGATGGGCTGGGAGCTGATTTTGAGTCTCTGCCACCAATTACTCTGTGAACAAGCCATTTCACCCAGTCTCCTCCTTGTAGGTAGTAGAGCCCCCTCTTGAAAATAAACAGAAAATCCAGTAGATGACCAGGAAGTCCCTTTTAACGCGGTGTATCTATGATTTGTGATAAATGGGTTGGCACGTAGGCTGTGGATTAGTGTAGCTACTCTTACAGTTACAGCTGATGTGAGGGCATTAACGGAAGAATTCCGGGGCTTACCCATAAAAAATCTGTTTATACTGTCCATTAATTATCACTTTAAAAGGATATCTCACTCCTGGTGGTGCTTTCTCAGTAACGCTTTCCCCAAGATTTAAAGGATGTGCTTATCTTTCTTGGAACCCTTGTGGCGCAGTGGTTAAGAGCTACTGCTGGTAAGCAAAATGCTGGCAGTTCTAATCCACCAGCCGCTCCTGGGAAACCCTATGGGGCAGTTCTACTTTGTCCTGTAGGGTTGCTATGAGTTGGAATCGACTCCATGGCAACGGCTTTGGTTTTGGTTTTTATCTTTCTTGAAACCCTATCTTTTTTGATTATCTCATCTTCCAAAGAAGGGCAGCGATCTTCCACTTCACAAACACATTGTTAATTTTTTTCCCCCTTCAGTGTTGCCAGTGAATGACAGAATGTTTCGTTTAATGACAAAACATTAGATCTTTGGCCAGCATATTAAATTTCAAGAAAGTATTAAAGCACTTGGAAGAATGTAAATTTTGCAAACCATATATATACGTATTTTATTATTATTATTTGTGGGGCTCAATGGAAGCATTATTTGCACCTGTCTCAAAGACTGGGGAGAGTCACATGGCTGTGAAGCTTCTGACATCCCTGGGTGGTGCGAGCGGTTACTGTGCTGGCTCAGCTGCTTGTAGAAGTTGGGCGATTCCAGAGGTGCCTCAGAAGAAAAGCCTGATGATCTACTTCCAAGAACTCGGTCATTGAAAACTGTACGGAGCACAGTTCTGTGTCGACACACGTGAAGTCACCGTGAATCTGAATGGACTAAGTGGCAACTGGTTGGTGGTACTGGGAGCAGGACTCTGAGGCAACAGGGCCTGGATGCTTTTCCTGAGCTCTCTACAGGTCATTAGTTTTTGTCGCAAGGCAAATTTAGCAGCCAATTATTTCTCTTTTCTCCTTTTTTAAAGTTTTTTTTTATGTCAAATATGATAGGTTCCTTGACTTAATTTTAATGAGTCCATGTTTACCTCTAGCACATGGGTGGCCATGATTCAATATTACTACTGATAGGCTTTGAATATAATTCGTGTTGATAAAAAAAAAAAGTGAAGGAAATATTAAAAGATGTCCCTACTTTTATCTACAATGTTCCAAAACTGGCCTTTTAATCTCTGACTTCCCCACTATTTCCGAGAAAGAAGAATCTCTACTAAAATATATTTATTATCGAATACAACAACCGCAAACAACCCATTGCCGTCTAGTCGATTCTGACTCACAGAACCCTACAGGACAGACTGGAACCACCCCGGGCAGTTTCCAAAGGGCATCTAGTGGATTCAAATTGCCAACCTTTTGGTTAGCAGTTGTAGTTCTTAACCCCTGCGCCACCAGTGTTTCCTCAAATCCAATAGTCAATGGAAATGCAATAATGACAGCCACATTTGTGAGATATATGTATGTATCGATAGACAGTAGATACATAGGTAGTGGGACAGACAAAAATTGCATGGAAAACCTGAAAAATCTGAGATCTGAGAAACAAACACCTAAATTTCCTTTTCAATTCAGTATTGGGAGCATTCAAATCACCATCATATTTAGTCAACTGTAAAGGATGTTCAGGTTAATATTTGTTTTTCAATCATGCCATTCAAAGATTCAGCAAATGTTTTTCCCTTGGAGATCATTTTACTGAACATCCTAACTTCATCACTTTTACTTATACGGTTTCTGGAGCCCTGGTGGCATAGTGGGGTTAAGAGCTCGGCTGCTAACCAAATGGTCAGCAGTTCAAATCTACCAGCTGCTCCTTGGAAATCCTATGGGGCAGTTCTACTCTGTCCTGTAGGGTCGCTATGAATCTGAATCTACGGCACAGCAATGGGTTATACTGTTTCCAGGCTCGACCAAGAAGAATCAAAGCAAGTTTAGTAAGGAACCTAGGCTCTGAATACCTACTCAATTCTGAGATAAAGATATTAGAGATTCTATTCTTATTTAGGAACCAGTCAATACTAAAATATAAGCAACACACGATTATCAAACACAGAGGCTAAGCAGTGCTATAGAGTCTCCGGATGATACTTCCTTTACATTTTTCTTTTCTCCACTTTTTTTTTTTTCTTTTATAATTTTTGACTTGGTATTTGGACTCTGTGGTAGTGAGGTGGAAACTTTTTTACTTTAAATTAATAAACACAGTTTAGTGAGGATCATCTTCAAGACTCATAAACTATTTCACTTACATGAACACAGTGAATTAAATACGTGGGCATATTTGTTCAGTTGAGCGTAGCTTTACTTACGGTGAAAAGGCAAAACCTTACTTTGATTTTTTTTCTCTATTTGTATTCAGGGCTGATACAGAATATCCAATTGACCATACTTATGCTGATATATGTAGACTCAATGAAAATGTGTGACTTGCATTTCCCTTTGTGGGGAAAAGAATTGTGCTTGAAAAACAAAAAACTATCATATCATTGCAATGGTGGGAATTGGGGACTTTTGAAATTAATAATATGGAATTATAGTTATTTATTTAATTGGTTCTACTCTACTGCAGTGTTTAACAAGCAGCTCAGATAAAGGGGCTAGTCTTTCACAATTAGTCTATTAATGTCTGGCTATTTTAAAAGCTTTTATTGGTTGCAATCAGAGGGTATCCCAAGGAATAATATGTCTAGCACCTTTATACATGGAAGATATTCGGCTTGCTATTTAGCTCTTTGGTCTGTGGACTTTGTCTTAGCATTAGGATTTCCAGAATCAAAGCAAACATCTAAAACACCCCAGATGACTTCCATAAACAAAATAAGTTAATCAGTTATAAGTGACTAAAAGGCATCCCTGATTTCTATTGAATAAGTATTTCCTAGTTTTAGATGTGTAAATGCAGGCAATGTAAACCACGATGCAATGATAAAGTTTACATAGCACCATTAATCGACATGAATAAGTAGTGTATTTCTTCTTCTGTATGAATATGATATATTCTAAATATGAGATTTGCATTTATTTAAACTCAGTGGTAGCCACACTTTTCAACCTTTATAATCTTTCAGAACTTGTTGCAGGAAGAGAGAAAATTATTACTCTTTGTGGTCGAAAGTCTAAAGATTTCATATTATATAGGCAATCACAACAAACATTATACAATGAACAAATGGAAAGAATTGGCACACTGTACTGTAAGGTCAGGGGTACTAACCAAATATGTTTTTCAGTACAGGTGATATGCTTGAAGACAGGTGTAATGATTTGTGATCTCCTAATTGATCCCTAGCCCTTTCTTTCATCTACCAACATTCTTTGACCTCTGACCGCCTTGCTTTCTACTGAGTCTCAGTGCTATGCTGATACTGTATTCTCTCTAAAGTCATGCCAGTTGTTGTTTTTCTCTTATTCATGTGTGATTTCTTTTTAATGTATGTGCTTGTAACTTTATGTGAATAGATTTTATTCGAGTTTCAAAATAAAACCTCTCCTTTGATGATCTACAAAGCAGGCATTTGATAATCGAATCAATTGATTTCAATATTTGATCTCATGAACACCATCAGTTAAAAAAATACACATATGCTCCCTTGCTTTTCAGGTTAGGGCTCTTGGAAGCTGAAATGCACTCCCATATAAAAGGAATATTCACAAGCTCTGCTAATTCTACAGTGATTGAATTCAGCGATGGCAATTTAAAGTAACAAAATGTAGTGCCTACCAACCTTGGAGAGTAGGAACAAACCAGAGCTCCTCTGTGTTTAAATTGATTTCTAGAATAAAAATAATTGGAGCTCTAAGGGTAATAATAATAATATAGAGAAGAGAGGGTATATCATATGCTCTAGTATAAAACATTTTAGAATGTTGCTATTGACATTTAAATGAGAGACATCTGATATGTTAGTGCACTGAATTATAATTAAATGCAGAAACATAATTAAATAGAATGATAATAAAATTACGTACCCACACATTTAAAAAGTGAGAGAACATCTCCAGAGGCCACGTGTGTGCTTCCGTATCTGGTGTCTTTAGCAGCACCATGGGCGCCAGATCCGGAACTTAGTTTATAGCTTACATGCAGGGCCTGATCAAAACCCTGTGTCCTAAGAGGTGGGACTAAGAGCACAGGTTGTTACAAAGAACCAAGTCTTTGTAAAGACAATAGGGAGGATACCTTTAGATTACCCTTCATGGCTGTTGTTAAATCCCAGAACTTGCCTGGATAAAATTCCTTGAGGAAGATAATGCGTATTAACAAGCCCTTTAGGAAGACCAACTGCCGCAGAGATGGAAAGTAATTCCAATGCATGGAAATTAATATAATAAGAATTAGCCAGCTAGATATACTTATTTAGCAAGTATACTTATTTAATTATAAATACACTAATTAATAAGGTCAAGAATGGGCTAGTTTCCATGAAACAAGAAATGAGATTATGAAATAGAAAGCAGAAAAGGAGCTGAGAAAACAGAAAAGACAATTACATAAGACAACAAGTTATGCATTTCATTACTGCTGTAATTAAAACACTCTCACGGTGGGGGAAGCAACACAGATGAGCTGTAATTAGTACAATGGAAGCTCCGCGAGGAGATCTCCAGTAGTGGAGCATGAGGAAGTCAGGACACCAAACTCAGCATAAACTGTTTGTGCCAACTACTGGTGATGGGTTTCCATACAGATTACACTCAAGAAAATCCTATGGAGCGGTTCTACACTGAGGAGGTGAGATGAAAAGTCAGTGCCCTCCGATTATATAGAGAGAACAAAGTAAGCCATAAAAACATTTTTATGATGATAATAAGCCAAGGTAAGCCATAAGGCTATTTTATAATATGCCAAAATTTTTATTAAAAAACAATGATTTTTCACATTCTGCTGCCCTTTTACGAAAATGATTAATGAATTTTCACCTGGGCGTTGCTTTATCTATGGAGAAGGAGGTTTCTCTTCGCGTTCCCTTAAGTTAACTCTTTAACAGCCGAGGGGGCATATATGTTCCTGTTAAGTTTTCCACCCCTGGAGGTTTACCGGCAGGCATCTGAGCCACTCTAGTACTTTGTGGCACCCTGGTGGATACTGGTGCAACTGCCTAAAAAACAAGGAAGTTGGTCTGCCCCACATTTAAGTGTTGAGAGCCATTCCTATGAGGGGATGCTGCTCAGAAGAGTAATTGTGTGAAATTTTGTGTCTTTTGGCTTCTGTACAGCGAAGGAGGGCTTGCAAGTATATTTACTATTACCTTTGTGTTATACCTTTGTGAATCTGCCAGGCGCTCCTTGGAAACTCTATAGGGCAGATCTACTCTGTCCTATAGGGTTGCTATGAGTTGGAATTGACTCAACGGCACTGGGACTGGGTTTTTTGTTATTGGGAAGGTACTGTTGCTGGCATTCATGAATATTCAAATAAATGAGTTATTTTTTGTGGTGAAAACTGTTCAAGATGCGCTTCCTGGGCCGTGGGACCAATATGTACCATGTGTGTGATATGCTTCATGGAACATGGGACCTCTATGGCCCACTTGCATTAGTCACCTCCCTGATGACAGCTTTTATATAGTGCTCACCTCCCTGAAAACACTTTGTGATGCATCTCTTGGGCTATGGGATCGATATGTACATCAAGTGTGATGTATTTGATAGAACGTGGGACCCATACGGCCTACTTGCAATTGGCATCCCATTTTTTCAAATAATAAAGAAACTACCACTAAACAATGATTCAGCATCCATTCCATTAGTGAACAACAAGGCCTTACTAAAAAACACATCCCCCCAGTGAATTCATCTATGAAAGGGTTAAACACTGTGAGAGTACCCTCTTTCTCCTCTATACCTGTAGCATGTACATGTTATAACTTCTGAAGAAATATAATTAGTCATTGTACTGCCTAGTTTGCTCGTCGGCAGTATCTACTTATAAATTATAATGGCATAACCTTTTAAGGTAATTAACAGGATCCCCTTCTGTATTTATTTTCTCCATGATAAATTGTTGACTTTTTCAGCCTTAACGTTTGGATAATTACATCACTGTTACAAATATGAAGTATATCCATTTATTTGTCTGATAACAGAGACTAGGATAATAGTTGAGAAAGTACATACTAAACTCCCCAACACCCCTTTCTCTCAGGAACGGGTTATTAGGAAATAGATAACTCTGCTTCAGTGGACACCATAGAATTCTTTCAACCTAAAGAAATGCATAGTAGAAATATAGTCTCTTTACATTGGTAGAGCTTTTGATAAAATTGTATCATTATGTTAAAATAATACTATGAGTATATGAAAGCTGTAGGACTTTAAAAATAATAATTAGATGTGATTTTTATGGTACATTTTTGCCGTAGTGGTTAAGAGCTACGGCTGCTAACTAAAAGGTCTGCAGTTCGAATCCCCCAGGAGCTCCTTGGAAACTCTATGGGGCAGTTCTACTCTGTCCTATAGGGTTCCTATGAGTTGGAATCAACCGGTCCGCAATGGGTTATTTTTATTATCATTATTTTAGAAGCTTTACCTGTGCAAGGCAGATAGGCTATTAGCTACTTCCTCTATTGTTGCAGGAAAGTAAATTAAGATCTTGTTGTTACCTGCTATGGAGTTGATTCCAAAATATTGTTGCTCACAGGCTCAACATTTTTAAGTGTCAGAACTAGAAGCATGTTCTAACCTGCAGTACAGTAGGTATACCATTGTGCCACGCTGCCTTACTTACCTCACAAGGCTGTAGGAACAGTGCGTTTTCAAAGGTACGATTCTGATTCATAGCGACCCTATAGGCCGGAGTAGAATTCCTCCAGGGGATTTTTAACACAGTAGAAAAAAAAACAAAACATTGCCGTTGAGTCGATTCCAACTCATATCGACCCTATAGTTCGAGCAGAACTGCCCCATAGGGTTTCCAAGGAACTACTGGTGGATTTCAACTGGCAACTTTTGGTTAGCAGCCCAGCTCTTAACCACTGTGCCACTAGGGCTGCTCATTAAATGCCTACTCACCTTCCCCCAGGCTTTCAGTTTCTCCAATCAGATCAAGAACACTTGAAGCGGACTAATGAACCACAACTACAAGAGCCTCCACCAGACTGAGTCCAGCACAAAGAAGTGGCGCCCATCTACCACCACTGACTGCTCTGACAAGAATCACAGCAGAAGGTCCTGGACAGAGCTGGGGAAAAATGTAGAACAAAATTCTAACTCAAAAAAAAGACCAGGCTCACTGGCCTGACCGAGACTAGAGAAACCCTGAGAATATGGCCCCCGACATCCTTTTAGTTCAATAATGAAGTCACTCCCGGGGTTCACCCTTCAGCCAAAGATTTGACAGGCCCATAAAACAAAATGAGACTAAAGGGGCACAACAGCCCAGCGGCAAGGACTCAGAGGCAGGATGGGACAGGAAAGCTGTAATAGGGAACCAAGGTTGAGAAGGAAAGAGGGTTGACATGTCATGGGGTTGTTAACCAATGTCACAAAAAGCTATGTGTACTAATTTTTAACGAGAAGCTAGTTCTGTAAACCTTCATCTAAATTACAAAAAAAAAAAAAAAGAACATTAGAAGTTCAGGCTGTATTTTCCACTCTATCCTCTCAGATAATAAATCATGGAAGGTATATGATATAAGTTTAAAGGTGGAATGAATTCTTAAGTATTTCTAGAGAGGAATAATTACTACACAGATTTGAAATATATGATGAAAATGAACCTGTTCTAGAAAAAGATCAATCACATAACATTGTAAACAGAATAGTCAAAAATAAGGACAAAGTTTTCTTTAAGTGGGCTGTCTTTTTAAACACACATCTTACTTGTATATTTTATTTTAATAGCAATGTTTAGCAATACTGTTAATATTAAAACATTTGTTTCCTAGAATCACTTAATCATCAGAATATTCTCAAGGGAAGAAAAATACATATAGTTAAAACATTAACAGGAAAAAATAAAATAAACCACTGATTATGAGACATTATGCTAAACGAAATTTAATTTTCCATTGATCTTTGATTCTATCACATTACTTTAAACTTTATGAAAAAAATCAGTAACTTACCAAGTAAAACCAGAAAACTAAACCCGTTGCCATTGAGTCAATTCCTACTCCTACCGACTCTATAGGATAGACTAGAACTGCCCCATAGGGTTTCCAAGGAGCAGCTGTTGGATTCAAACTGCTGACCTTTTGGGTAGCAGCCATAGCTTTTAACCACTACACCACCAGTGTTTCCCAAGGACATGTAGTTACCTGATAATTTAATTTCAGAAGAATCAGGATCCCATCATTTTAATGGCTTACAGTCTAAAGTCATTCAATAAATATTTTTGAGCTACAGATAGTATCTATTTACAGCATTGCCCGTGATCGTCTACCATTGAAACAATCTCACTATCTCTCTTTATGGCAAAAATCTCTTTGTGTCTTTCTCTGTCTCCATCCACGTGTGTGAGTATGTGTGTATGTGACAAAAGCAGAATGGAAGGATAGAGAAGTAAAAGTTAAAAATTGTTATATCGTGTGATTTGGAGTCAATCTAATTTTTTTAAAAGTCAGATTTTAGTTTTCAATATTTGAAAAAAGCATTATGAGTTGTTTTTTTTAATTTCATTTATAGAAAACAGTATTTCCTGTATAATTCAATTCTTGTAAGAATAAGATGTATGAAAAAATGACAAAACATGTTGTTCTTAGTACAATTTGTGAAAAGTTTACAACTTGAACATGTATTATTAGTCCTTGGGCCAGAGAAGAAACAGACATTATTTAAAAATTACACCACGTATTTTAAATGAAAGTTAAAGATTATGTCTGAAGGTCTCCAGAGTTTCCCTTCTTCTAACGTTTGCTTCTCCTAACGTTCCACTAAAACATCTGTATATATATAGAAAAAGTTATAACAAACAACAGAAGAATAATGCCTAAGAATGATAGATAACCCGATGCCAAAGTCTAGGAGGAAATTCCCCAGAACTATTATGCAGTGAACACTGGACTTAACAGGGCTGCATATGTTTTGCTTTATGACAAGATGATCCTTTATTAATTAAATAAAAAGCAAACAAAGGAAGGCAGGTCAGGAGGGTCTGAGAGAAAATGATAGGGAGAGAGAAAAGGAAAAAAGGAAGAAAATGAAAGTGATATCTTGCTTGCCAAGATCTGAGACACCTCTCCCCTCCCAAGTTGTAATGTAAATTTAGAACATTCCATGTAAATCCTCTACTGGGCAGCAGGTATGCTCTGAAAGACTGGAGTACTCATTTGCCATCTTCACCTCCTATCCACCAAGACCATATTTCTGCATTTATCCAATACAGACACCTTCCAAGGAAGCCATGGATTGGGCTTGGAGAGTCACTAGCCATGGTTCCTGGCTTAACAGGAGGAAGAGTTTCTAGATATCAACATATGGTTAGACCATAATTGTATGCTCTGTTTCTTCGGAGACTCGGAGAGACACTCAATGAGGTTAGAGAAGAATGGACGTCCTGCTACCAGCCCAGTATCGGACAAGAGCCTCCTAGATACCAGTAATTGCGCCAGTAGTTGTGCCCATCAACCTACAAACCAACCATAGATGAAGACTGGACGCAGACCAGCTTTCAAGATCCAGATAGGAACTGAGGGCCAAAAATACCCAGGTCTTTTGCAAATACAGATTCTGAGTAAGTATCTTCTCATTGAGTTGCATTAAGAGAAAAGAAAGTATGAGAATATTTTTTAAACAATTATGTTTTTGTTGGATAAGTAATACATTGATTAGGATCACTCATCCAAAATATTTAAAAACTGGTATAATGCCTGTTCGTCTTCCTTGTTCCTAATAAATGCAATACTCATTTCCACAAATCAGACAGATAGAAATAAACACATACAAATAAATATTATTTCCCATTTTTTAACTTAAAGTTAGCATATAATTTTTGCTTCATAGCACATCTTGACAATATTAAACCAAAAAAAAAAAAAACCAGTCGCTATTGAATTGACTCTGTCTTGGATTGAAATAAGGTATGTGTCAACTTGGCTAGGCCATGCTTCCCAGTATTGTGTGATTGTCTTTCATTTTGTGATCTGATATAATTAGCCTCCATTTTGTGATATATTATAAAGTCTAACCTCTACCTATGGTTATAATCTAATTTGTGAATGAGTTCTGTTATGTTAATGAGGCAGGATTAGGTCATGCCAGTGAGGATTAGATTGTGTTTATTATGTTAATGAGGTAGAGATTAGGGTGTATTTTGAGTCAATCTATTTTAAGATATAAAAGAGATTAAACAAGCAAGCTAAGCAGCAGAGGTGGGGAAAAAGAGATGCCAAACCACATAAAGAGTGCCCAAGAGCAGAAGTTCAAAGGGACAAAGACATTCCTCTAGAGCTGGCAGAGAAAGAATGCCTTCCTCTAGAGCCGGCACTCTGAATTCAGACTTCTGGCCTCCTAAACTGTGAGAAAATTAAGTTCTGTTTGTTAAAGCCACCTACTTGTAGTATTTATCTTATAGCAGCACTAGGTAACAAAGACAGTTCCCACTCATGGCTACCCCAGGTGTGTCAGAGTAGAACTATACTCCGTAGGATTGTCAGTGGTTGGTTTTTCAGAAGTAGATCACCAGGCCTTTCTTCCAAGGTGCCTCTGGGTAGACTCAAACTTCTAATACTTCGATTAGTAGCCCAGTGTGTTAACTGTTCCACTCAGGGTCTCCTTGACAATATTAACTATTAATATTTAAAGAGATTTAATTTTTTTATCATAGTTTGTTTAACTTGTTCAACTTTGATTGGCATAGAATCTATATCCACATTTTTGCTAAAGATAAATTGTAGTAAATAACCTTGTATACATTCAATTCCATGTAACTGTTAAATTTCTAGAATTAGAATTACTGGATCAAAAGTTACATAAATGCATCACAATTTTGATAGATATTTCCAAATTGCTTTCCGTGGGGTTAGAATGTAGGCAAATGCCTGCTTCAAGACATTGTGTTACTAAACTTCTATTCTTTTGCCAGTTTGATGGGTAAAACTGTCTCTCATTGTGGCTTTAATTTGTGTTTATCTAATGATTAAGCCTGATCTACTTTTCCAATGTTCAAGAGATATTTGTATTTTTTGTGAACTCACAGCATTTGCTATTTTTTCTCTTAGGTGGTGGATCATTTATTATAAATTAATAGTAGCTCTATATATTTCAAGGAGATTGATCTTTTGACCAATATTAAATGAAAATATTTCCCCTGATTTGTCACTTGTCTTTGGACTTTGATTTTGGTGCCCTCCCATTAAAAACAAAACAAAACTTTAAATTTTTAAGTGGTGTATTTATCAATTTTTCTTGTATTTATCAACATTTATTACATGATTTCTCAGCTGAATCAAAGGAGAAAAGCTTTCTATATGTCAAAGTTTTATACTAATTATCTTACTATTTAGTGCTTTAATGATACTATTTTATTTTTAATGTGGTTATATATATATAAAACAAGTTTGTCAACTCAAACTTTTTTAAGTGTAAAATTCAATGACATTAATTACATTGACCGTGTTGTGCAATCAGACCCTATTTCCAAATGCTTTGTATCTCCCTAAACAGAAATTCAGCACAAAAAAAAAAAAAAAAATTTTTTTCTTAAAGAATAATTCCCAATTCCCTCCTTGCTCCAGTCTAACCACCAATAAGCGTTTGTCTCTTGCACTAGAGAAGTTCAGATATTTTGTATAAATGACAGCACACTCTAAATTTTTGAGCCTGACTTTAGCGCCTCACATATTTCACTTTGCGTAATGTTTTTAAGGTTCATCCATGTCTTTCATTTTATGGTTAAATTATATTCCATTGTATGGCTATACCATATTTTGTTAATCCATTTATCTGTAGATGTACACTTAGGTTATTTGCACCTTTTGACTACTGTGAATAGTGCTACAGTGAACACTGGTGTACAATTATCTGTAAGTCTTTCGTGTATATGTTTAGCGGAATTGCTATACTAAAAAAAAAAAAAGCCAAACCCATCACTGTCGAGTGGATTCTCACTCATAATGACCCTACATAATTTAACAAGGATTCCAAATTATCTGCACACTCTCCAACATTTTTCATTTTCCATTTTTTGAACTGCAGACATTCTAGTGGGTCTGAAGCAGTATCAGACTATGACCTTGATTTGCATTTCCCTAATGACTCTGCCCTATAGGGTCGCTATGAGTCAGAATCGACTCGACCGCATGAAGCCCTGGTGGCGTAGTGGTTACCAGCTCAGCTGCTAACCAAAAGGTCGACAGTTCAAATTCACCACCCAACCCTTGGAAATCCTATGGGGCAGTTCTATTCTGTCCTATAGGGTCGCTATGGGGAGGAGCCAGCTCAATGACACTTAACAACAACAACAATAATGACATCATAAATGAAGATAACAAAGGGTGATTAAAATGACAGGAAATATAGAAAAGACCAAAACGGATGTTAGAAAAACTCTGAAACGTGCTCCTCAGAGCAGAATAGCTAAAGCAAATGGAAAAAAAATGATGACGAAAAGAGCTGAATAGAAGATTTCAAAGGAAGGCGCTGGAAGACAATTTAAAGTATTATAATGAAATGTACACAGACCTGGAGTCAGAAAAGCAAAAGGGAAGAATATGCTCGGCATTTCTCAAGCTGAAAGAACTAAAGGAAAAATTAAAACCTTGAGTTGCAATACTGAAGGATTCCTTGGACAAAAAATGAATGCAGCAGGAAGCAACAAAAAAAGATGAATACACTGTTACTGTACCCAAAAAATTGGCCAATGTTCAACCATTTCAGGAGGTAGCATATGATCGAGAACCAACGCTACTGAAGGGAAAAATCCAAGTTGCGGTGAAAAAGTGAAGGCACTGGCAAAAGAAAAAAAAAAAAAAAGTTCCAGGAACAGATGCAATACCAGCTAAGGTGCTTCAAGAAACAGATTCAACCCTGGAAGCATCCACTTATCTATGCCAAGAAATTTGGAAGACAGCAACCGGGCCTACTGACTGGAAGAGATCCATATACATGCCCATTCCAAAGAAGGAATCCAGTGAAATATGGAAATTATGGAAAAGTATCATGAATGTCACATACAAGCAAAATTTTGCTGAAGACAATTCAAAAATGGCTACAGCCATACATTGACAGGGAACTTCCAGAAATTCCAGCTGGATTCAGAAGAGGATATGAAATGATAGATATCATTGCTGATGCCAGATGGATCTTAGCTGAAAACAGAGAATACCAGAGAGATGTTTACCTGTGTTTTATTAACTATGCAAAGGCGTTCAACTGTGGGCATCATAACAATTTATGGATACCATTGTGCAGAATGGGAATTCCAGACACTTAATTTTGCTCATGCAGAACCTGTACATAGACCAAGAGGTAATCTTTAGAACAGAACAAGGGAATATATGTGCATGGTTTAAATCAGAAAGATGTATATCAGGTTTGTGTCCTTTCATCATGTTTATTAAATTTGTAAACTGAGAAAATAATCTAAGAAGCTGGAGTATATGAAGAAGAACACTGTGTCAGGACTGGAGGACGACTCATTAACAATCTGTGATTGCAGCTGACACAGCCTTTCTCGCTAAAAGAGAAGGCTTGGAGAACTTACTGATGAAAATCAGAGACTACAGCCTGGAGTGTAAATTACACCTCAACATAAAGAAAACAAAAATCCTCACAACTGGACCAATAAACAACATCATGATACATGGAGACTATATTGTCCTATAGGGTCTCTATGAATTGGAATCGACTCGACGGCACTGGGTTTTGGGTTTGATATAGAAATTGTCGAGGATTTCATTTTTCTTGTATCCACAATCAATGCCCACGGAAGCAGTAGTTAAGAAGTAAGCCACACGTTTCATTGGGCAAATCTCCTGCAAAACACCCTTTTAAAATGTTGAAAAGCAAACCTGTCACTTTGAGGACTAAGGTGTGCCTGACCCAAGCCATGGTACTTTCAACCATCTCATATGTCTGCGAAAACTGACAATGAAAAAGGAAGACCGAGGAGGAATTGACACAATTTAGTTATGGCACTTCTTATGATGCTTTGTCTCTTTCACTTTGGACACGTTATCAGGAGAGACCACTCCCTAGAGAAGGACATCATGTTTGATAAAGTAGAGGGTCCGTGAAAAAGAGGAAGACCCTCAAGGAGATGGACTGACACAGTGGCTGAAGCAATGGTGGGTATGTTGCCATGTTGGGCAATGTTTCATTCTGTTGTATAGGAGGTTGCTATATGTCAGAACCAATTTGACAGCACCTAACAACAACTATAGGGTTGCTATGAGTTGGAATCGACTCAACGGTAGTGGGTTTTTTTTTTTTTGGTAACAATAACGACGAAAGATTGAACATCTTTACATGGGTTTCTTATATCTTCTTTGAAGAAATGTCTGTTCAAGTATTTGTTAATTTTTTAAATCGGATTATCTTTTTGTTGTGTTGTAGGAGTTCTTTACATATTCTGAATATTAAACCCTTATCAGATATATAGCTAGCAAATATTTTCTGTCATTCTATAGGTTGTCTCTTCACTTTCTTGATAAATTATTTGATGCAAAAAAGTTTTCAATTTTGTTGAAGTCCAATTTATAAGTTTTCTTTTTTTTGTATTGGTGCTTAGGGTCATATCTAAGAACCCACTGTCAAAAAACAAGGCCTTGAAGCTTTACTCATATGTATATCTCTAAGGGTTTTATGGGCTTAGTTATTTTATTTAGGCCATTGATGTATTTTGAGTTAATTTTCCTACATGATATGAAGTATAGTTCCAATCTCATTCTTTTGCATGTGGAGAACCACCATTTGTTGAAGAAACTTGGCACTCTTGTCAAAAATCAGTTCTCCATAGATGCATAAATTTATATCAGGGTTCTCAATTCTATTCTATTGGTCTATAGAAATATCCTTATACCAGTACCACACTCTTTTGAGTAATGCGGCTTTATGGTAGGCTTAGAAATCAGGAAAGATGAGTCCTCTCACTGTTTTTTTTTTTTTTTAAGGTTATTTGGGCCCCTTGAAATTCCATATAAATTTGAAAATGTGTTTTTCCATTTCTATAAAAAAAGTTCTGGAAATTTGATAGGGCATGCGTTGAACCTATAGTATTATTGACATCTTTACAATATCAAATATTCCAATTCATGAACATGAGATATCTTTCCATTTACTTACGTCTTCTTTAATTTCTTTTACTAATATTTTATAGTTTTCAGTGCACAAGATTTTTACCTACCTGGTTAAATTTAATATTAGATATTTTATTCCTGTAGGTGTAATTGTAAATGGAACTGTTTATTTTTCAGCTTTTTCATTGTAGGTATACGGAGCACAGCTGATTTTCGTGTGTTGGTCTTGTACCCTACAACTTAGCTGAATTCATTTAATAACCTATTTTCTTATGAATCCTTTGGCACTTCTTAAATATTGGATTATGCCATCAGTAAACAATGTAGTTTTACCTCTTTCTTTTCTCATTGAATTATTTTCATTTATTTTTCTTGCCTAATTGCTCTGGCAAGAACTTCCTGTACAATGTTAAATTATTAAGACCTGTCCTGGTAGTACGTAAAGATTATAGCCAAGAAAACCCTATGTGGCCATTCTACTCTGTCACTTGGGGTCACTAGGACTAGAAATCAGCCTGACAGCAACTAAAAACAACATATATATACACACACACATAAATATATATGTATGTATTTATATATCTGTATATGTATTTTATGTGTATTTAGGTATATATAGCCGATACATAAAAACCCAAACCCACCGCCATAGAGTCGGAATACATACATATATTTTCGAATGAAACTTAGAGCATTCATATTTAAAATATATACAGCATGGATGTACAGTTTGATGCATGATTAATAGTGAACAAGATGACCATTACCCAAATGAGGAATCTCTAGCTGTGGTTGTAGACCACTGTAGCTGTAGTTCATTTATTTTAATTGCTATATACTACACATTTTATGAATGTACCATAATTTGTTGATTGCAATTTGATTAGTTTCTAGTATTTGGCTACTATGTACCAAACTGTTATAAATATTCCTGTATGATATTACATTGAATTTGGGAAAAGTTTTTTTAAGCTAGATACTTAGAAATGCAACTCCCGCTTTGATGGGTATGCACATTTTCAAATTTTCTAGTCTTGAGTACTTTCCTATTTCTATCTGTGTAAACCAAAAAAAAAAAAAAAAAAACCCAGTGCCATCGAGTCGATTCCAACTCATAGCAACCCTATAGGACAGAGTAGAACTGCCCCATAAAGTTTCCAAGGAGCGCCTGGCGGATTTGAACTGCCGACCCTTAGAGTTAGCAGCCATAGCACTTAACCACTATGCCACTATCTGTGTACCTGACCTCATATTCAAAATCCAGTCCTATATATGCAAGTGTTTGCAAACTATACTATGTACTAAAAAAAAAAAAAAAAGTCTAAAACCATTTCAGACTTAATAGAACCTAAAATGATTCTTTATCCTTTTCCTCAACTTTGAGCTTTGCTCAGTGCTTCGTCTCTCAGTGACCAAAGAGAGAAACTTTATAATCATTCCATGTGTCACCTCCTTTTACTGCACTGCCTTTATCACTGGCATACCTTGGGGACCACTGCAATAAACCGAATATTGCGACGAAGTGAGTCACAAATTTTTTGGTTTCCCAGTGCATATAAAAGTTATGTTTACACTATATTATAGTCAATTAAGTGTGCAATAGTGTTGTGTTAGTATTATGTCTAAAAAAAACAACGCACATACCTCAAATAAAGAACATTTTATTACTAAAAAATGCTGATCATCACCTGAACCTTCAGCAAGTTGTAATCTTTTTGCTGGTGGAGGATCCTGCCTCTACGTTGATGGCTGCTGACTGATCAGGGCTGTTATTTTTTATTTTTTTTTAATAATTTTTATTGGGCTTTAAGTGAAAGTTTACAAATCAAGTCAGTCTCTCACACAAAAACCCATATACACCTTGCTACACACTCCCAATTACTCTCCCCCTAATGAGACAGCCCGCTCTCTCCCTACACTCTCTCTTTTCGTGTCCTTTTTGCCAGCTTCTAACCCTCTCCACCCTCTCATCTCCCCTCCAGGCAGGAGATGGCAACATAGTCTCAAGTGTCCACCTGATCCAAGAAGCTCACTCCTCACCAGCATCCTTCTCCAACCCATTGTCCGGTCCAATCCATATCTGAAGAGTTAGCTTTGGGAATGGTTCCTGTCCTGGGGCAACAGAAGGTTTGGGGTCCATGACCACCAGGGTTCTTCCAGTCTCAATCAGACCATTAAGTCTGCTCTTATGAGAATTTGGGGTTTGCATCCCACTGCTCTCCTGCTCCCTCAGGGGTGCTCTGTTGTGTTCCCTGTCAGGGCAGTCATCAGTTGTAGCCGGGCACCATCTAGTTCTTCTGGTCTCAGGATGATGTAGTCGCTGGTTCATGTGGCCCTTTCTGTCTCAGGCTTGTAATCACCTTGTGTCCTTGGTGTTCTTCATTCTCCTTTGATCCAGGTGGATTGAGACCAATTGATGCATCTTAGATGGGTGCTTGCTAGCGTTTAAGACCCCAGACGCCACTCTTGAAAGTGGGAAGCAGAATGTTTTCTTAATAGATTTTATTATGCAAATTGACTTAGATGTCCCCTGAAACCATTGTCCCCAGATCCCTGCCCCTGCTACGCTGGCCTTCAAAGCATTCAGTTTATTCAGGAAACTTCTTTGCTTTTGTTTTAGTCCAGTTGTGAGGACCTCCCCTGTATTGTGTGCTGTATTTCCCTTCACCTAAAGTAGTTCTTATCTACTATCTAATTAGTGAATACCACTCTCCCACCACGCCCCCCCATCTCGTAACTACAAAGGGATGTTTTCTTTTCAGTTTAAACTATTTCTCAAGTTCTTATAATAGTGGTCTTATACAATATTTGTCCTTTTGCAACTGACTAATTTCACTCAGCATAACGCCTTCCAGTTTCCTTCATGTTATGAAATGTTTCACAGATTCCTCACTGTTCTTTATCGATGCATAATTCCATTGTGTGAATATACCACTATTTATTTATCCCTTCGTCCATCGATGGGCACCTTGGCTGCTTCCATGTTTTTGCTATTGTAAACAGTGCTGCAATGAACATGGCCGTGCGTGTATCTGTTCATGTAAAGGCCTTATTTCTCTAGGATATATTCCAAGGAGTGGGATTGCTGGATCATATGGTAGTTCTATTTCTAGCTTTTTCAGGAAGCGCCAAATCGATTTCCAAAGTGGTTGTACCATTTGACATTCCCACCAGCAGTGTAGAAATGTTCCAATCTCTCCACAGCCTTTCCAACATTTATTATTTTGTTTTTTGGATTAATGCCAGCCTCGTTGGAATGAGATGAAATCTCATTGTAGTTTTGATCTGCATTTCTCTAATGGCTAATGATCATGAACATTTCCTCATATATCTGTTAGCTACCTGAATGTCTTCTTTAGTGAAGTGTCTATTCATATCTTTTGCCCATTTTTTAATTGGGTCATTTGTCTTTCTGCAGTTGAGTTTTTGCAGTATTACGTAGATTTTAGAGATCAGGCGCTGATCAGAAATGTCATAGCTAAAAACTTTTTCCCAGTCTGTAGGTAGTCTTTTTACTCTTTTGGTGAAGTCTTTGGATGAGCATAAGTATTTGATTTTTAGGAGCTCCCAGTTATCTAGTTTTTCTTCTACATTCTTTATAATGATTTCTACACTATTTATGCCATGTATTAGGGCTCCTAACGTTGTCCCTATTTTTTTTTCCCATGATCTTTATTGTTTTAGATTTGATATTTAGGTCTTTGATCCATTTTGAGTCAGTTTTTGTGCATGGAGTGAGGTATGGGTCTTGTTTCATTTTTTTGCAGATGAATATCCAGTTATGCCAGCACCATTTGTTAAAAAGACTGTCTTTTCCCCATTTAACTGTTTTGGGGCCTTTGTCAAATATCAGCTGCTCATATGTGGATGGATTTATGTCTGGATTCTCAATTCTGTTCCATCGGTCCATGTATCTGTTGTTGTATCAGTACCAGGCTGTTTTGACTACTGTTGCGGTATAATAGGTTCTAAAATCAGGTAAAGTAAGGCCTCCCACTTTGTTCTTCTTTTTCAGTAACGCTTTATTTATCCCTTCCTTATGTTTCCCTTCCATATGAAATTGGTGATTTGTTTCTCCATCTCATTAAAGAATGTCATTGGGATTTGGATCGGAATTGCATTAAATGTATAGATCGCTTTTGGTAGAACAGATAATTTTATGTTAAGTCTTCCTATCCATGAGCAAGGTATGTTCTTCCACTTATGTAAGTCTCTTTAGATTTCTTGCAGAAGTGTTCTGTAGTTTTCTTTGTATAAGTCTTTTACATCTCTGTTAAGATTTATTCCTAAGTATTTTATCTTCTTGGGGGCTACCGTAAAGGGCATTGATTTGGTGATTGCCTCTTCGATGTTCTTTTTGTTGGTGTAAAGGAATCCAACTGACTTTTGTATGTTTATCTTGTATCCTGATACTCTGCTGAACTCTTCTGTTAGTTTCAGTAGTTTTCTGGGGGATTCCTTAGGGTTTTCTGTATATAAGATCATGTCATCTGCAAACAGAGATAATTTGACTTCTTCCTTGCCAATCTGGATGCCCTTTATTTCTTTATCTAGTCTAATTGCTCTAGCTAGGACTTCCAGCACAAAGTTGAATAAGAGTGGTGATAAAGGACATCCTTGTCCATTTCCCGATCTCAGTGGGAATGTTTTCAGGCTCTCTCCATTTAGGGTGATGCTGGCTGTTGCCTTTGTATAAATGCCCCTTATTATGTTCAGACATTTTCCTTCTATTCATATTTTGTTGAGAATTTTTATTATGAATGAGTGTTGAACTTTGTCAAATGCCTTTTCTGCATCAATTGATAAAATCATGTGATTCTTATCTTTTGTTTTATTTATGTGGTGGATTACATTAATAGTTTTTCTAATATTGAACCATCCCTGCATACCTGGTATGAATCCCACTTGGTCATGGTGAATTATTTTTTTGATACGTTGTTGAATTCTATTGGCTAGAATTTTGTTGAGGATTTTTGCATCTACATTTGTGAGGGATACAGGTCTATAATTTTCTTTTCTTGTGGTGTCTTTACCTGGTATTTGTATCAGGGTTATGCTGCCTTCATAGAATGAATTTGGTTGTATTCCATCCTTTTCTATGCTCTGAAATACCTTTAGTAGTAGTGGTGTTAACTCTTCTCTGAAAGTTTGGTAGAACTCTGCGATGAAGCCGTCTGGATCAGGGCTTTTTTTTTTGTTGGGAGTTTTTTGATTACCTTTTCAATCTCTTCTTTTGTTATGGGTCTATTTAGTTGTTCTACCTCTGTTTGTGTTAGTTTAGGTAGGTAGTGTGTTTCTAGGAATTCATCCATTTCTTTCTTCTAGGTTTTCAAATTTGTTTGAGTATAGTTTTTCATAGTAATCTGATATGATTCTTTTGATTTCATTTGGGTCCGTTGTAATATCGCCCATCTCATTTCTTATTCGGGTTATTTGCTTCCTCTCCTGTTTTTCTTTTGTCAGCTTGGCCAATGGTTTTTCAATTTTGTTGAGTTTTTCAAAAAACCAGCTTTTGGTCTTGTTAATTCTTTCAATTGTTTTTCTGTTTTCTATTTCATTTAGTTCAGTTCTAATTTTTATTATTTGTTTTCTTCTGATGCCTGTGGGTTTCTTTTGTTGCTCTCTTTGAATTTGTTCAAGTTGTAGGGATAGTTCTTTGGTTTTGGCCCTTTCTTCTTTTTGGATGTGTGCACTTATTGATATAAATTGGCCTCTGAGCACCACTTTTGCTGTGTCCCAAAGGTTCTGATAGGAAGTGTTTTCATTCTCATTGGATTCTATGAATTTCTTTATTCCATCCTTAATGTCTTCTATAATCCAGTCATTTTTGAGCAGGGTATTGTTCAGTTTCCAAGTGTTTGATTTCTTTTCCATGTTTTTCCTGTTATTGATTTCCACTTTTATGGCCTTATGGTCAGAGAAGATGCTTAGTAATATTTCAGTGTTTTGGATTCTGCTAAGGCTTGTTTTATGATCTAATATGTGGTCTATTCTAGAGAATGTTCCATGTGCACTAGAAAAGAAAGTATAGTTGGTTGCTGTTCGGTGGAGTGTTGTGTATATGTCTAAGAGGTCAAGTTGGTTGATTGTGGCATTTAGATCTTCCGTGTCTTTATGGAGCTTCTTTCTGGATGCCCTGTCCTTCACCGAAAGTGGTGTGTTGAAGTCTCCTACTATAATTGTGGAGTTGTCTATCTCACTTTTCAATGCTGATAGAATTTGTTTTATGTATCTTGCAGCCCTGTCATTGGGTGCATAAATATTTAGTATGGTTATATCTTCTTGGTGTATTGTCCCTTTAATCATTATATAGTGTCCTTCCTTATCCTTTCTGATAGATTTAACTTGAAAGTCTATTTTGTCAGAAATTAATATTGCTAGTCCTGCTCTTTTTGATTGTTCTTTGCTAGATAGATTTTTTTGCCATCCTTTGAGTTTTAGTTTGTTTGTGTCTCTAACTCTAAGGTGTGTCTCTTGTAGGCAGCATATAGACGGATCTTGTTTTTTAATCCATTCTGCCACTCTCTGTCTCTTTATTGGTTCATTTAATCCAGTTACATTCAGAGTAATTATGGATAGGTATGAATTTAGTGCTATCATTTTGATGTCTTTTTTTGTGTGTTGACAGCTTCTTTTTCCCACTTAAATTTATGTGCTGAGTAGATTTTCTTTATATATTGTCCTTTCCTCATATTTGTTGTTTTTGATATTGTTTCCGCTGAGTCTGTGTTTTTCCCTTGTATTTTATTTTGATGAGTAGGATTTGTGGTTACCTTATCATTTACCCCTATTTTTCTAAATTTATAACTTTTATTTCTTTGTATTGCCGTATCTTCCTCTCCATATGGAAGGTGTATGATTAAGTCCCTCTTTATTATTTTAATGTTGTCTTCTTTTATATAATAACATTGCTGTTACCCTGTGTTGGGCTTTTTTTTTTTAAATCTTGCTTTTTTTTTTTTTTGGATTTCCCTCTCTGTGTTGACTTCTGGTTGCTCTACCCAGTGTTCTAGTCTTGGGTCGATACCTGATATTATTGATTTTATAACCAAAGAACTCCCTTTAGTATTTCTTGTAGTTTTGGTTTGGTTTTTATTAATTCTCTCAACTTGTATTTATCTGGAAATGTCTTAATTTCACCTTTATATTTAAGAGACAGTTTTGATGGATATATGATTCTTGGCAGGCAATTTTTTCCTTCAATTTTTTAAATATGTCATCTGTTTGTCTTCTTGCCTGCATGGTTTCTGCCGAGTAGTCCGAGCTTATTCTTATTGGCTTTCCCTTGTAGGTGACTTTTCTTTTATCCTTCGCTGCTCTTATAATTGTCTCTTATTCTTTGGTTTTGGCAATTGATTATAATATGTCTTGGTGACTTTCTTTTAAGATGTACCTTATGTGGAGTTCGATGAGCATCTTGGATAGATATCTTCTCATCTTTCACAATAACAGGAAAGTTTTCTGCCAACAAATCCTCAACAATTTTCTCTGTATTTTCTGTTATCCCTCCCTGTTCTGGTACTCCAATCACTCATAGTTTATTTCCCTTGATAGAGTCCCACATGATTCTTAAGGTTTCTTCATTTTTTTTTTTAATTATTTTATCTGATTTTTCTTCACATATATTAGTGCCAAGTGATTTATCTTTGAGTTCAGAAATTCTAGCTTCTACTTGCTCAATTCTGCTGCCCTGACTTTCTATTGAGTTATCTAATTCTGTAATTTTATTGTTAATCTTCTGAATTTCTGATTGCTGTCTGTCTATGGATTTTTCCAGCTCATTAACCTTTTCCTTATGTTCCTGAATAATCTTTCTGAGTTCTTCTTTTGCTTCATCTGTGTGTTTCTTGGCTGGTTCTGTGTATTGTCTCATTTCCTTTCTGATGTCTTGAAGGGTTCTGTATATTAAACTTTTGTATTCTGCATCTGGTAATTCCAGGAATGCACTTTCATCTAAAAGATTCCCGGATTCTTTGTTTTGAGATCCTGTTGAGGTGATCATGGCCTGTTCCTTTATGTGACTTGATATTGACTGTTGTCTCTGAGCCATCTATAAGTTATTGTATTAGTTTATGCTTGCTTACTGTGTCGTAGCTGCTTGCTTTGTTTTGTTTTGTTATACCCCTATGGGTTGCTTGAGTGAGCTAGCTTGATTATTTTCGCCTTTGGAGCTCTGGTGTCCTGTCCCCAGCTGGCTAGACCTGTTATCAGGTATATCAGTCTAGGAGTCTATTCAGTTTCCTTGTATGAATTCAGCTCAGGTTTCCAGATAGCTGATCATCAAGTGTTGGTAGAGGCTCTGTCCTACGGTCTTAGAGGGGCAGGGGTGATTGGCATATATACCCGTATCTGATTGCAGAGGAGGTCATGCTCTGAACAAGGCAGGGGGCTGAGAACCGATCCCCAAGTGTCTCTGAGGAAAACGTGTCTCTGTTCCCTAGAGCATTCTGGTGGGTGGGCTCTGCAGAGGGACCACGGGCACCCAAAGATTTTGTTGTAAGAACTGGGAGGTACTAGATATCCCTGGGCCCCAGTCCCGGGTGGCTGGGCGACCCAAGTGGAGCCACCAGTCCTTAGGTCCCTGTTGTGGGTAGGTGAGGACCTCGTTTAATAGGCAAAGCAATGCCAAACATCAAACACCCACCTCTCCACTGCACCGCTGAAATGGCTGGAGTTTGCTAACAAGGGCCTACACTTCCGAAATAGGCTCACACAGGTCCATGCAGAAGGGAAAGTGCTCAAGGTCCACGGACAGTTTACGCCTGGACAGGAGCTGCTTCTGTCCTGAGCTCCCCCAGTTAATGGAGCTAGCAAATTATCTTTTCCCCCCAGTTGAAAATTTTTTCCTTCCCCAAGGCTGAGAGGTGCTCACCAGGGTCTATCTCAGGCCCGGGGATTCAGCCGCTGAAGCTGGCTCTGGGGTGAGGGGGGCGGTAAAATATACGTGAGTTCTTAGCTTTTGCCAAGAGCGCCCTTCTCCTCAGGTTCCGGAGGTGTGAGCGGGCTGTGTGGCTGCTGCTTCTCCCTGAGGAAACTAAAGTCTTCTCAGGTCCCGGAGGTGTGAGTGGGCAGTGCGGCTGCTGCTTCTCCCTGAGGAAACTGCATTCTCCTCAGGTCCCGGAGGTGTGAGTGGGCTGTGTGGCTGCTGCTTCTCCCTGAGGAAACTGCGGCCGAAGGCTAGGACCAGCCTCGCAGCCGTCGCCATAGCTGCTGCTCTGGGAAGGATGCCTGAGGGCCCCCCGAGATTCAGGTCCAGCAACTCCTCTCCTCTACTGAACCGTCTCTTCCTTCCCCGCCCCTCAGTTTGTTGTCTACACTTGCCTTTGATGCTCAGGGCTCCCAGCTTGTCACAAACTTATTTGTTTCACTTGTTTTTTTGGGTCTTTGTTGTAAAGAGGGTTCGACGGAAGCGTCTGTCTGTTCCACCATCTCGGCTCTACCTCCTGATCAGGCTTGTTAGTCCTGAGGGTTGGAGCGCTGCAGCAGTCTCTTAAAATAAGACAACAATCAAGTTTGCTGCATCAATTGACTCTCCCTTTCAAGAAAGATTTCTCTGCAGCATGTGATGCTGTTTGATAGCATTTTATCTACAGTAGAACTTCTTTCAAATTTGGGGCCAATCCTATCAAACCTTGCTGCTGCTTTATCAACTTAGTTTATGTAATATTCTAAATTCTTTGTTGTCATTTCAGCAATGTTCACATCATCTTTACCAGGAGAAATTTCCATCTCAAGAAACCATTTTCTTTGCTCATGCGTAAGAAGCAACTCCTCATCTATTAAAGTTTTACCATGAGATTGCAGCAATTCAGTCACATCTTCAGGCCCCACTTGAACCTCCTCCTCTGAAGTCCTGAACCCCTCAAAGTCATCCATGAAGATTGGAATCAACTTTTTCCAAACTCCTGCTAATGATGATATTTTGACCTCCTCCCATGAATCATGAATGTTCTCAACGGCATCTAGAATGATGAATCCTTTCCAGAAGGTTTTCAATTTACTGTGTACAGATCCATCAAAGGAATCACTATCTATGGCAGCCATAGACTTATGAAATGTGTTTCTTTTATAATAAGACTCAAGAGTGGAAATTACTCCTTCATCCATGGGCTGTAGAATGGATATTTCATTAGCAGTCATGAAAATAACATTAGTCTCCTTGTACATTCTCCATCAGATCTCTTGGGTGACCAGGTTCATTGTCAACAAGCAGTAATATTTTGAAAGGAATCTTTCTTTCTGAGCAGTAGCTGTCAACAGTGGGCTTAAAATATTTAGTACACCATGTTTAAACAGAGCACAGGCAAAGTAGATTTGTCATAATTCTTAAGGAGCCTAGAATTTTTGGAACTATAAACGAACATTGGCTTCAACTTAGTCACTAGCTACATTAGCCCCTAACAAGAGAGTCAGCCTATACATTGAAGCTTTGAAGCCAGTCATTGACTTCTTCCCAGCTATGAAAATCCTAAACGGAATCTTCCTCCAATATAAGACTCTTCCATCTACATTGAAAATCTGTTGTTTAGTGTAGCCACAGCAATCAATTATTTTAACTAGATCTTCTGAATAACTTGCTTCATCTTCTACATCAGCACTTGCTCCTCCACCTTGCACTTTTATGTTTTGGAGATAGCTTCTTTCCTAAACCTCACTGTTAGCTTCATACTTCTCTTCTGCAGCTTTCTCACCTCTCTCAGCCTTTATAGAATTGCAGAGAGTTAGGGCCTTGCTCTGGATTAGGCTTTTGCTTAAGGGAATGTTGAAGCTGTTTTGATCTATCCAACCATTAAAACTGTCTGCATATCAGCAATAAAGTTATTTCACTTTATCATCATTCATGTGTTCACTGTACCCTAAAAAAAAAACAAATCTACTGCTTTCAAGTCAATTCTGACTCACAGCGATCCTATAGGACAGGATAGAACTGCTGCATAGGGTTTCCAAAGAGCAGCTGGTGGATTTGAGCTTCCAGACTTCGGGTTAACAGCCAAATGTTTAAACCACTGAGCCACCAGGGCTCCAACTGTTCACTGCAGTAGCACTTTTAATTTCCTTCAAGAACTTTTTCTTTGCATTCACAACTTGGCTGACTGGCTCAAGAAGCCTAGCTTTCAGCCTATCCTGGCTTTCAACATGCCTTTATGCCTTCCTTAGGGAGCTTAATTGTTTCTAGCTTTTGGTTTAAAGTGAAAAACTTACAGTCTTCCTTTCACTTAACACTTAGAAGCCATTGTAGGGTTATTAATTGGCCTAATTTCAATACCATTTTTTCTCAGAGTATAGGGCAGCCTGAGAGAGGGAGAGAGACAGGGAACGACCGATAAGTGAAGCAGTCAGGAAATACACATCATTTATCAATTAAGTTTGCTGTCTTATATGGGTGTGGTACGTGGCACCCCAAGACAATTACAATAGTAACTTCAAAGACCACTGATCACAAATAACTATAACAGATATAATAAAAAGTTTGAAAACTGTAAGAATTACTGAAATGTGACACAGAGACATGAAGTGAGCACATGCTGCTGGAAAAATGGCGCTGATAGAATTGCTCGAAGCAGGGTTGCCACAAACCTTCAATTTGTAAGAAACACAGTATCTGCAAAGCACAATAAAAGAGTGAAGCACAGTAAAACAAGATTTGCCTGTATTACTGTTTTTTGATTCTATTCTCCACATTTCTCAGATATGTTCATTTCTTTCCACACCCATAGCCCATATCCTGGTTTTAGCTCCCAACATTGTCTGCCTAGAATAACTTTGGTAGCTTCTAAATGGTTCGCTGTACTCTTTCTTGCCAACACCCATCCCTTCTTCACAATGTGATCTTTTTAAAACTCAAATCTACTATGTCATACTTCACATAAAAGCCCATTGCTCATAGAATGAAAATAAATAAAGAAATAAAACACTCTTTTACGTGGCTTTCAAGCTTGGTATGATCTAGTCTCTGACAAGTCCTCCACCTTCACAGATTGGAGCTTTTTTGCTCAAAGTATACTCTCCAGTCCCTTTGATTTAATTCTAATACTTCAGACTCATTATAGTTCTTCTGAAGAGCCCAAGTGACTCAGTGGTTAACCCTCAGCTGCTAACCAAAATATCAGTGACTCAAAGCCACTAGCACTGTGAGTCAAAATTGACTCAATGGCAATTTTTTTTTTTAATAATTCTTCTTTAGGGCCTTTGTATGTATTCTGTTCCCTTTGCCCAGAAAACTGTTCCACCACCAATCTAATTAGCTCTCATTTCTTCTTCTACTAGCGTCTCAACTGTCACTTCCTCATGTAAGTATTCTCTGACTTTTCCTAAAAAACTTTCTGTAAACCCAGTGCATAAGCAGTTTGTACTCACATACTTCTACAGTTATTTAAGATTATATTGTAAGCCACATATAGATAGGTCTGCAATATATGGATTTTTTTCTTACTATGTAGAATGTTTGTTTTATATTTAATGAAAGAGCGCTGTCAGAATTAGATGTAGGGTTCTATGCATACAAAAAGAAATTACATTGAAAGCATGTAAGTTTTTATGATAACTTCAAACTCAGAGGCCAAATCTGAGTCACTTTACAACTCAGAATTATCAATGTTATTATTTTTTTTCCACATAATATGATGTTCTATGCCATTGAGAACACTGGTGATGAAGCATTTCTTGAGAGAGTGTTCCGTAATTGTTTTTGTTCAACATAAGCAGGAAATTCTGACAAATTGATGTTTGACACCTTAACAATAGTCTTGTTTGATGCATAAATCCATTACACAGCTCCCCATTCCTCTGAGGGTTTTTTTTTCTTTTTTTCTTCGTCTATTCCTAGCTATTTGGAAATGTATTCTGACATCTTCATTGCTTAGAGTGTGACACAAAATCCTAACTCAAACAAAATGCAGTAGAGCTTCATCTACTTGTGAATATCTTACTTCCTTAGGTCTCATAAAGCCCTTTCTTGTTACCTTGAAAGAAAATATGAAATTGTGATTATTCCTCCAATGATGACCATTCCTTCACTGATATCAAAGTTATACCCTGCTGCTTGAATTCCATGCTGTTCTGTATAAACAACAACTTTTTGTTGTAATACTCATTTACAATGTAATCCTTCTTGAAGACATCTTGAATGGCAATTAAATCCCAATATTCAGAACCAAAAAATATAACTAAGTTAAAAGTGACACTACAAAAAGCGCTAACCCAGCACATCCATGCAGAACAGTAAAAATTCTGTCCTTTTTTTTTTTTTCCCTGTGGTATATGGTTGATGACAATTGCAAGGAATAACCTCAAGTACATTCCCATAACTTACTTGGGGGTAGAAGGGTATTTGAAGATGAGAGAGTATGCAGATGAAGATGAGGATATCCCCAGCAGCAGTTAGGGATACAAAGACATCAGGGATAACAGGGGCAGTGTGCTCTGACTTCAGGAAAGGACACGTGAGCTCCCTCCCATGGGAAGCAGAAGTTAAGACTTTCCTGCAGTGGCCTCAGCTAGATCTATATATTTTTGCTCATCTTTTTAAAACAGCATCTATCAAAATTCCAAGTATATATAAAAAAAAAGTATATAGTTGGTGCTAAATATGCTACATCTTCATGTTCTCTTATATTCAAATACCCTCCTACCAACCAAATTGCATATAGGGATGTGTTGTTTTTGTTAGGTGCCGTCGAGTTAGTTCCAACTCATAGCAACCCTATGCACAACAGAACGAAACACTGCTCAGTTCTGCCCCATCCTTACAGTCATTGTTATGCTTGAGCCCATTGTTGCAGCCACTGTGTCAATCCACCTCATTAAGGGACTTCCTCTTTTTCACTGACCCTCTACTGTACCAAGCAAGGTGTCCTCCTCCAGCGACTGGTCCCTTCTGATAACATGTCCAAAGTATGTGAGACGAAGTCTCGCCATCCTCTCTTATAAGAAGAATATTCTGGCTGAACTTCTTCCAAGACAGATTTGTTCGTTCTTTTGGCATGGTATACTCAATATTCTTCGCTAACACTACAGCTCAAAGTTGTCAATTCCTCTTCAGTCTTCTTTATTCAGTGCCCAGCTTACGCATGCATATGAGGCAATGGAAGACACCATGGCTTGGGTCAGATGCACCGTAGTCCTTCAAAGTGATATCTTTGCTTTTTAACACTTTAAAGAAGTCCTTTGCAGCAGATTTTCCCAATGCAATGCGTCATCTGATTTCTTGACTGCTGCTTCTATGGCTGTTGATTGTGGATCCAAGTGGACTGAAATTCTTGATAACTTCAATCTTTTCTTTGTTTATCATGATGTTGCTTATTGGTCCAGTTGTGAGGAGTTTTGTTTTCTTTATGTTGAGCTGTAATCCATACTGAAGGCTGTGATCTTTAATTTTCATCAATTAGTGTTTGAAGTCCTCTTCACTTTCGGCAAGCAAGGTTGTGTCATCTGCATAACGCAGGTTGTTAAATGAGTCTTCCTTCTGTTCTGACGCCCCATTTTTCTTCATATAGTCTAGTTTTTCAGATTATTTGCTCAGCATACAGATTGAATAAGTATGGTGAAAGGGTACAACCCTGATACATGCCTTTCCTGACTTTAAACTACGCAGTATCCCCTTGTTCTGTTCGAATGACTGCATCTTGATCTATGCACAGATTCCTCGTGAGCATAACTGAGTTTTGGGCATACATATATATATATAAACAATTGTAAGAAAAATATAAATCTTTAAATAAAAGCAAAGAGTAAACATATCATGGAATTAAATGTGAAAAAGAAGTCAGAGATTTCATACGTAGGTGAGGTTTGACTACATATTTTGTGACTACACAGTGCTATATAAAATGTTTACATGAAAATTAATCTGCTTTAAAAATTGGGGCTATGTTTTCCTTTACAAAGACTGAGGATATGCTTATTGAAGATTATAGTCTCTGAGAACATTTTATTCAAGGTCACCCAGGGAGTAATAGCCCTGAAGGAAGCAAGAGGAATGTTCAAACTTCCCCTTTTTTTCCCTTTCTATTCTCTTCCATAATCCTGCTACTAGAACTAGGCTCTTCCCACTCACTGCCCCATAAAGTTTGTTCTCTTTCTCCTTTTACTTCTTCCCTTCTTTCTTTTTTTTTTTTTTTAAACCCTTTCCTACACAAGTAGATTTTATTTCTCAAGGCCCAAATCACTCCTGACAATTATTATTCTGCCCACTTCTGTTACTTATTTTGATTTACAGCTTTTTATATATTGAAATAAGCATATCTTTGTTCCTTAATTATCTAGTCAAAGGAAAATATTCTCTAATTCTTAGAATTCCACATACCAAACCCCAAAATCAAACCTGTTGTTGTAGAGTCGATTCTGACCCATAGAGACCCTATAGGACAGAGTAGAACTGTCCCATGGTGTTTCCAAGGAGCAGCTGGTGGATTCAAATTGCCAACCTTTTGGTTAGCTGCTACATCACTTAACCACTGCTCTACCAGGGCTCCAGAATTCCCCATAGATTTTAATATATCCCTGCAAAGTGAAATATTTGTTGGTGGAAGAAAACACAGGGAAGAAGAAACTACACAAGGAGTTCAGCCTAGAAGAATACTTAAAGTTGCTGCAGAATTGGTGCAATATAGATAGAATAGAAACAAAAACAAAAATTTGTATCTTACCCCTAAAGAAGGGTACTGGCATTGTTTAGCAAAGCTTTTTCAAAAATAGTGGTCTTTCTTTGAGCTTATTGTTTTAAAGGTCCAAGTGAGCCATGATCAAGACTCTTTCCCATGTTCTTATTATTTTAAAAAAGAAAAGCTTCTACACAGACTGTAGTTGTATCACTGTGTAGTAAGAAAATATGAATTTTATGAATCAAACATGTAAAAAAATAAATGTTCCAAAAATGCTCATGAAATCAAAAACTGCTACAGGAATCTAAAGGAATCATAAAGTATGTGGACCACATAAACTCTGAAAACTTATTTTGCCATAATTACTCTGTTTTCTTCCTGACATTGGCAAGTACAGGAGCTGGAAGGTGTTTCTATAAAAGACCAGATAATAAATATTTTCTGTTTTGTGGGCCATAGGATCGCCTCCAAAAATATTCAATGTTGCCATTGTAACATGCAAGTAGCCATGAGGTATAACCTAACAAATGGGCACAGCTCTGCTCCAATAACTGTTAATTTACACAAACAGGTGATGGGCCAAATTTGGCTTGCAGGTCATAATTTGCTGACCCCTGCTCCAAGATCACTATGTAATTCCTAGTATGTACTTCTACAAGTTCATTTCCATATCACTACATCAACTTCCCAATTCAACTTCGAGAACAGGGCATTTATTTGGGTTGGAGGGTGAGAATGATAGACAAACACACACATACTAAAACAGTCAAATAAATTACCTTACTTTAGTTATAGAAAAGAAATCTACATGTTTAAAGCTCAAAATGATTAAATCATTGCTAAATGGGCTATAACCCATTTAAACATTTTAATTTGGTATTACTTCCCATTAAGGTAGCTTTGCTTTGTTGGTCAATATCTACATGTTGGAAAATACTAATATATATTTTATTATCATTTTACTCAGCTGGTTTTTTTAACAACATATGGCTAGTGGTGATCAAGGCGGTGATCCAGACCACAAACCTGCTTTAGCTAATAAATTCAGATTATGTTAAATTGGCATTATTACAATAACATGTTTTCTGTGTGGATAATTTTTTGTGTATTTCTATTTATAGAAGGTTTTCTGCAAGTATTATGTTGTGAGATACCAGAGCTGCAGCAAACACTGAGGCTAATACAGCAATAGTGTTTCCAGAATGCAGGGAAACTAACTTCTTAGAAATAAGTGTTGATGTCAATTATATTGTATTAAGATGAGTAACTCTTAAGGTCAGCAAATTCCCATATTTTCAAAATTATGATAAAATTTTATAGTTGCCACATGAAGAAGCTTGGGAAGGTGAGCAGAGTAGTCTTCCATGATACCTGTCTTAGGATTCTCTAGAGAAACAGAACTAGTGATTAGATAGAGAGATAGATTGGGAGAAAGAGAGAGAGATTTAGGAATTTACTCATGCAATTGTGGGGGGCTGGCAAGTCCAAAATCCATAGGTCAGGTGATAGGCTGGACACTATGGAATGCTTACTTCCCAAAATCAGGAGACAGAAAGGGTGAAGAATAAGAGTATTCTGGCAAAATGTCTACTTATATTCTTAAGGTAGAACACACCTTGGGGAAACTCTCTGTTTGCTCCAAAGGCCTTCAACTGATTGATTGAGGCCCGGCCACGTTATAGAAAGAAGTCTGCTTTACTTAATTAAATGTAACTACTTTATAACAGCAACTAGATTAGTGTTTTAACAAACAAGTGGGCACAATATTCTAGTCATGTTAACACAAAATTAACCATCACAATACCAATCTATTTCTACTGGTCATTTTTAAATAAAATCTTAATTCATGTAGATTTGATTATATAACCTTAATAAAGTACATTTTGAATGACACATTATTTAATCAAAGAAGAATTTTCCATTCATCTCCTGATTTTGGAAACTGGTAAGACTTCATCTTGGTATAAAAAAATATAATGTTTTTCAAAAGGCCAATTTCTGTATTTTCTAAGTCCCTTTTCCTCTACATAGTCTATAGAATCCTGAGTGACAGTAACACAAATGTTATTTTATTTGTTGACATAGAGGTGAACATTGGCGTGGACAACTTTTGTTACAGGAAATTATTTTGAACAAGAGTGGTTACCAGTAATTTTTATTACAAGAAAAATACCTTTAAACCTTTCAATGAAGACACAAATGCTTAGAGAAGAAACAAAGTAGACACATACATAGAATGTGTACCATCAATCATGCTTTCATATTATGGTAAATATTCTTGACGAGCCCAGATATGTCTCAAGAGTTTGTTCAATTATGGTAATAAAGGCTACTGCTAATAAGTAGTAAGAAGTTGTTACAGCTAACATGCTAAGAAAAACTTTCAAGAGGTACATGGGGCTGTGGGAACAGAAACTGGAATTAAGGATCAATCAAGGTGTAGAATTATGCTAGTTTTTTGGTTGAACCCTAAAGGCCTATAAGTGGGGGCTCAGGGTGAACTGGGAAGACCAAAAACTAATATGAACGGAAATCAAACTGTGCATACATTCCTCATCAATTTAGGTTGGCTGGGGATTATTAGTGCTAAGAGCATGATTGTATTACAGAACCAATTGTAAATCTTCTTTGGAGAAAAATAACATTGCCCTAGAACATCATACTTTCCATGTAAAATATTAAGTAGTTGAAACAAAAATTATGAGGCATAAGAAGAGACAAGAACACATGTTCGGAAATAATATAAACAGCAGAATATATATAGAAACAGACATGGGGAAGTATATAATGGAGATATTAGGCACAAAGTTTAAAAAAATGAGCTTGATATAATGTGTTGTTATGTGCAGTGAAGTCGATTTTTTACTTATAAGGGCCCCATGTGACAAAGTAGAACTGCCCCATAGAGTTCTCTAGACTGTAAACAGGACACTATGAGTTGAAATTGACTTAAAGGCAGCGTTTACATTTTTATCTTTTTTAATCTTTTTGGGAGCAGATCATCAGGTATTTCTCTCATGGAGCTGTTGAGTGGGTCTGGACCACCAACTTTTTGGTTAGCAGCCAAGTACTTAACTGTAGGAACAAAAATTTTTTTTAAAAATTGAGAATTTTGGCTGACAATTGTAAGCACATTGGTTAAATGTGAAGGTTGCTAGGGAAACAACCCATTAATTTAAAATGTAAATAAAAATAAATAATTAAGCATTTATTTAATTCTTCTCTAAACTATTTATCAGGGTAACTAAATACTTGATGAGGGAAAATGTATCTTTACAGGAGTTCTCAAGAAAAAAATGAAGAAAGAAAAATTTAATTAAAATATCATCATTTTGAAACCACTCATAAATTAATGGATCTAGATAATGTTTTTTAGTGACTGTATGACAAAATTGGACATCATAAAAAAAAATTATATGCTACCAGATGGAAAAATACTCTACTTATGAAGTAGTCTTTCCGAAAAAGCATAAAAATGTATTTATTTAAGACTCCATGTTCAACTACCAACCTCAAAGAAATATACTAGAAAGAACAAGACAAACTGCACTATAAAAATACTGTCAGCAAAAACCAGACTATGAGAAGTTGTATAGAAAAAATAACCTGATTTCTTCAACAATAATATGCAAGGAATTTTATTTAAATGATACAGAGATACATCCTAAAAATTAAAGAGATTTTAACTGTTAGGAAACAATTGGATTGTCAAATCTAAAAAAAAAAAAAACTTACCCGGTATCAAAAGTTTCCCCAAAATATCAAGTTTGTAAGCAATCAAAAGGCTCAGACAAGGCAGGGAGAGGTCCCAGAAGTTGAGGACAGCTCCACATTTCTTTCTTTTATGCGTTGAACAGAGAATCTCTGACCCAGGGTAATAGATGAGATCTCCAAGTGAAGTTTTGTGGAATTACCTCATGCAGCCTGGGAAGTATTATACTTATGGAATGCCTTCATTTTATTCTCCAGCTTATGTGACATTTTTCAAGGAGTTGTGCCTCATAAAGCCATAACCTCTGGTTTTATTTATTACAAGCATTCTTTAACCAGGGACTTTTGGTTATGAATACACCATAGCAAATGATCTCCCTCTTTGCAAACATTATTTGTCTATTAACCCAGATATACAGTTAGCATATTGAAAAGAAGATAGATGGTACCATCTGACTTCTATTTTCCCCTAGGTTTTCCTTTTGTTAATTGGAGGATAAATGAGTCACAGTTCAGCTACTTTGACTCCTTCCTTCCCATCAATAAATCACACTGAATGGAATTTATTTGAATCCTCAGTTTAAAAAAATAAAAAGGAAAATAAGGCCTTGGGAAAACATAATCCCTTACTGCCTGTTTGACGGTATTAGGGAATTATTGGTCATGGAGGAGGTTGTGATAATGCTAATAGCTAAAAAAAAAAAAAAAGTCACTATCTTTTGGAGATGCATTTCAAATGACAATCTTCAACATAACCCAGGATAAATTATATAGGGGGATGGGCATAGAGGGCTATAGATAAATTTGGGTGTGCAATTGCTGAAGCTTCATCATAAGTACTGTGAGGTCTATGCACTTTCCCTTCTGCTATTTTTATGCATGAAGTTTTCTATAATAAATAGATAAAAAGGAACTTTGTATAAAACAATAATAATAATTTTATATATGGACATATATTATTGTATATATTATATATTATTTATATGTATTACAATACTAGGCAAAAGATGGTAATTATTACTTGAAGCCTCCTTCATTGCCTGAGAAATTTTATAGAAGTACAAATTTATAGTACACCTTACATGTCAAAGATACCTGTATCTCTATGGTAGCTGTTAAAAGAAATGTAAATTAATATGTAACTACCAGGCTAATAAATAAAGCATGAAAGGGAAACATACAATCAAATTAACAGAAGAAAAAAAGGAATGAAAGAGGTGGAAGAAATAGAAATAAACTGATAAAATGGCAGATTTAAACCCAAATATAAAAATTACACTAAATGTAATCAGAAAAAATTAAAACACTATTCAAAAGACAAAAATTGTCAGATTAAATGAAGGAACTCAACCATATGCTGTTACAAGAGACATAACTTACATATTAGGATGCTTAAAGTTTGAAGAATCATTTCTAATCCTAAAGAAAGAAATTTCATAATTTTGAAAGATTTAGCTCACTGGTAAGGTATATCAAATCTAAGCTTGTGTGCACCTAATCTTAACATCTCAAAATGTGTAAAAGGATATTTAGAAGCGATATAAAAAGTGGACAAACCAAAAATTATACTGTGAGATTTTAACAAACCAATCTCATTCTCAATATATTTCCAAATACAGATTTTTTTTGGAATTTATCTTCTGATCACAATACGAATTAAACTAGACATCAGTTTAGTAGACTTCATAGTAATACTCCCAAGGATATCAGGTTCTAATCCTTGGAACTTGTGTTACCTTATACTCCAAAGGCTTTTTAGATGTAATTATGTTAAAGATCTAGAGATAGGGTGATCATTCTGGACTATCCAGGTAGGGCCTAAATGCAATCACAGTTGTTCTTATAAAAGAGTGAGATTTGATATAAACAGAAGAGGAGGCACCAAGGTGATCACAAATGCAGAAATTGGAGTGATGCTGCCACAAATCAAGGAATGCTGGCAGCCACTAGAATCCAGAAAAGACAAGAGATGGATCCTGCTCTAGAGCCTCTGGAGGGAGCACAACCCTGCCGGCACATTGACTGCAGCCCAGCGATACTGATTTCGAACTTCTGGTCTCAGAATAATGAGAGAAAATTTTGTTGTTTATTTGTGCTAATTTGTTAAAGTAGCCATAGGAAATTACTATGCAGTAGGAAGTGATACTGTAAAGTTCATAATATTCTTTTCTAATCTCCTTGATGTCTATAGAGAAAAGTTTTGCAAAGATTTTTATTGTAGTACAATGTATTTTTAATTATCTTTCAGAAAAAGCTATTGAAAAAATTTCAAATCCTTAGCTCAATTTTTTCCAACTTTTATAATAAAAACATCCATGCATTGACTTCTCCCACTACCTGATTTGTAATGTTTTGTTATGTTTTATATATCCAATGGAAACTTTCCAGAGACTTAGAGTGAAAATAATATAGACCAAAATTTTGCACTTGGTAACACAGATGAAAAGATGCAGTTAAATCTAAAACCTAAAACAAGATTTGGTTATTATCTGTTTATTTTAAATTAGCCATACCATTGCCAATTCCATGAGTATTCTCTAATGGACCACAGTGATCAAATTATATTATTTAAATACACATGTACATATATGTATACATCCCCCATGTGTCTGTCAGTTTGTCATACTGTGGGGGCTTGCATGTTGCTGTGACACTGGAAGCTATGTCACCACTATTCAGGTACCAGCAGTGTCACCCATGGAGGACAGGTTTCAGCTGAGCTTCCAGACTAAGACAGACTAGGAAGAAGGACCCGGCAGTCTACTTCTGAAAAGCATTAGCCAGTGAAAACCTTATGAATACCAGCGGAACATTGTCTGATATAGTGCTGGAAGATGAGCCCCCCAGGTTGAAGGCACTCAAAAGATGACTGGGGAAGAGCTGCCTCCTCAAAGTAGAGTCAACCTTAATGACGTTGATGGAGTAAAGCTTTCAGGACTTTCATTTGCTGATGTGGCATAACTCAAAATGAGAAGAAACAGCTGCAAACACCCATTAATAATCAGAACCTGGAATGTACAAAGTATGAATCCAGGAAAATTGGAAATCATCAAAAAAGAAATGGAACTCATAAACATCGATATCCTAGGCATTGGTGAACTGAAATGGACTGGTATTGGCCATTTTGAATTGGACAATCATATAGTCTTATAGTCTACTACGCTGGGAATGACAACTCGAAGAGGAATGGTGTTGCATTCATCGTCAAAAAGAACATTTCAAGATCTATCCTGAAGTACAACGCTGTCAGTGATAGGATAATATCCATATGCCTACAAGGAAGACCAGTTAATATGACTATTATTCAAATTTACGCACCAACCACTAGGGCCAAAGATGAAGAAATAGAAGATTTTTATCAGCTGCTGCAGTCTGAAATTGATCGAACATGCAATCAAGATGCATTCATAATTACTGGTGATTGGAATGCGAAAGTTGGAAACAAAGAAGAAGGATCAGTAGTTGGAAAATATGGCCTTGGTGATAGAAACAATGCTGGAGATCAAATGATAGAATTTTGCAAGACCAACAACTTCTTCATTGCAAATACCTTCTTTCATCAATGTAAATGGCGACTATACACATGGACCTTGCCAGATGGAACACACAGAAATCAAATTGACTACATCTGTGGAAAGAGATGATGGAAAAGCACAATATCGTCAGTCAGAACAAGGCCAGGGGCCGACTGTGGAACAGACCATCAATTGCTCATATGCAAGTTCAAGCTGAAACTGAAGAAAATCAGAACAAGACCATGAGAGCCAAAATATGACCTTGAGTATATCCCACCTGAATTTAGAGACCATCTGAAGAATAGATTTGACACATTGAACACTAGTGACCAAAGACCAGATGAGTTGTAGAATGACATCAAGGATATCATCCATGAAGAAAGCAAGAGGTCATTGAAAAGACAAGAAAGAAAGAAAAGAACAAGATGGATGTCAGAGGAGACTCTGAAACCTGCTCTCGAATGCCGAGCAGCTAAAGCAAAAGGAAGAATTGATGAAGTAAATGAACTGAACAGAAGATTCCAAAGGGCTGCTCGAGATGACAAAGTAAAGTATTATAATGACATGTGCAAAGAGCTGGAGATAGAAAACCAAAAGGGAACAACACCCTCTGCGTTTCTCAAGCTGAAAGAACTGAAGAAAAAATTCAAACCTCGAGTTCCAATAGTGAAGAATTCTATGGGGAAAATATTAAACGACGCAGGAAGCATCAAAAGAAGATGGAAGAAATACACGGAGTCATTATACCAAAAAGAATTAGTCGATGTTCAACCATTTCAAGAGGCGACATATGTTCAGGAACCAATGGTACTGAAGCAAGAAGTCCAAGCTGCTCTGAAGGCATTGGCAAAAAACAAGGCTCCAGGAATTGATGGAATATCAATTGAGATGTTTCAGCAAACAGAGGCACTGCTGGAGGTGCTCACTCTTCTATGCCAAAAATACGGAAGACAGCTTCCTGGCCAACTGACTGGAAGAGATCCATATTTATGCCTATTCCCAAGAAAGGTTATCCAACCAAATGTGAAAATTACAGAACAATATCATTAATGTCACATGCAAGCAAAATTTTGCTGAAGATCATTCAAAAACGGCGGCAGCAGTATATCGACAGGGAACTGCCCGAAATTCAGGCCAGTTTCAGAAGAGGACGTGGAACCAGGGATATCATTGCTGATATCAGATGGATCCTGGCTGAAAGCAGAGAATACCAGAAGGATGTTTACCTGTGTTTTATTGACTATGCAAAGGCATTCGACTGTGTGGGCCACAACAAACTATGGATAATGTTGGGAAGAATGGGAATTCCAGAACACTTGTGCTCATGAGGAACCTTTATATAGATCAAGAGGTGGTTGTTCAGACAGAACAAGGGGATACTGCATGGTTTAAAGTCAGGAAAGGTGTGTGTCACGGTAGTATTCTTTCACCATACCTGTTCAATCTGTATGCTGAGCAAATAATACGAGAAGCTGGACTATATGAAGAACAGGGCATCAGGTTTGGAGGAAGACTCATTAACAACCTGCATTATGCAGATGACACAACCTTGCTTGCTGAAAGTGAAGAGGACTTGAAGCACTTACTAATGAAGATGAAAGACCACAGCCTTCAGTGTGGATTGCACCTCAACATAAAGAAAACAAAAATCCTCACAACTGGACCAATGAGCAGCATCATGATAAACGGAGAAAAGATCGAAGTTGTTAAGGATTTCATTTTACTTGGATCCACAATCAACAGCCATGAAAGGAGCAGTCAGGAAATCAAAAAACGCATTGCACTGGGTAATTCTGCTGCAAAGGACCTCTTCAAAGTGTTGAAGAGCAAAGATGTAAAGATGTCACCCTGAAGACTAAGGTGCACCTGACCCAAGCCATGGTATTTTCAATCGCATCATATGCATGTGAAAGCAGGACAATGAATAAGGAAGACCGAAGAAGAGTTGACACCTTTGAATTGTGGTGTTGGCAAAGAATATTAAATGTACCATGGAGTGACAAAAGAATGAACAAATCTGTCTTAGAAGAAGTACAGCCAGAATGCTCCTTAGAGGCAAGGATGGCAAGACTGCGCCTTACATACTTTGCACATGTTTTCAGGAGGGATCAGTCCCTGGAGAAGGACATCGTGCTTGGCAGAGTACAGGGTCTGCAGAAAAGAGGAAGACCCTCAATGAGGTGGATTGACACAGTGGCTGCAACAATGAGCTGAAGCATAACAGTGATTGTAGGAATGGCTCAGGGCTGGGCAGTGTTTCGTTCTGTTGTGCATAGGGTCGCTATGAGTCAGAACCGACTCGACAGCACCTAACAACAACAACAACAACATATGTATACATACATACATATATATACCCACATACATACCGAAAAAACCAAATCCATTGCTGTCGAGTCGATTCTGACTCATAGTGACCCTATAGAACAAAGCAGAACTGTCCCATAGGGTTTTCCAAGGAGTGGCTGGTGGGTTTGAACTGAAAACCTGTTGGTTAGCAGGTGAGCTCTTAGCCACTGTGTCACCAGGGCTCCATACACAAACATACGTACATATGTGTATGTGTATATATATATGATATTTTTTTGAGTAAATGACAATCAAAGTTTTAATTAAGGGTATGTGCCTGACTTCAGTAAAAGTTTGCAATATCTCCTATTATTCTGTGTCTTGGGGTATTAGGGGCTTTGATCTGAAAAACATTCCTGAGAGATTAACAAGTTCTTATAAGCAGGTGCTTTAGATTAAAGGCATCATTCTTCAGGATTTGAAAAATTGCTTTGTGTAGCTAACAATGAAAAGCCAACTGATTCACTCCATTCTTTTTAACTAATAGGTTCTTCTAAGATAACTTAAAAGATGGCATTATTCATTGAACCCTGGTCATTCTTATTAACTATCTCAAATACAGTGCATATTTGAATTAATTTCTTTAAACTCATGCTGAATCTGGAAATAAGGAAATCTTGATCACAATTTAATCTTTCTGAAATTGAAAACTAAGAATTTTTTTTTCATTTTATTTTATTTTTATTTGGTCATTATTTATCACTTAGATGTTAGAGTCCAGTTATCACTGACAGTAGATTTTGTTGTGTGCTTTCTCAATTTTTATATTATATCAGGCTGTGGTGAATTATTTCAAAGAAAAACATGAGACCTAAAAACTGAGGGAAGAAAGCCAACAAACACTTTACTCTTCAAAAATAACTATGTATATACACACACATATATATATATATATATATTTTTTTTTTTAACAAAAGAAAGAGGTGCTGGGCATAACATTAAATAAATACCATAATAAGTAATTGATTTCTTTAAGAACAGTAATCTCTACAAAGATATTCACTCTCTTCCTGCAATTCTCTCGTGGAATGCCAAAAAGATATCTACTGAGGGACAGAAGAAACAAACAGTTATGCCTGCTTCCTTCAGATAGGCCCTCTAAGGGGTTCTACTTCTCACAAGCCACCTGTAGATGACCATGGCTGCTGTGTCCGGATTCCACATCTTACTAGGGCAATAACCTCCAGGGCTACGAAAGAGCGGTTCTGGAAATTTTATACTATTTTCTAATTTTAGATGTTATTTTGGATGTATTCTGTTAACACATTTTCATTTTAAACTGTTGTGACTGTAAAAGCTGTAGTGGTAACCACACACTGGGTACCTATAACCTACCATATATCATGCTACTTTCTTCCCTTATTATGTATACTCTCTCATGAATGAGCAAACGTTTCTAGATAATTGTTATTACGAATGTTGTCAACATGGGCACGTGTGCAAAATTTTTTCTTGACTATGTACATCAAAGTGGCATGGCAGGACCGTGAAGAACATGAATGCTCAATTGTACATAATAATGATAAACTTACATGTCAGTTCATACTCTCACTGACAAGGTATGTGCCATCCAGTTGACCTAGTTCCTCTTCAAATTTTGGTATTCCCACACTTCTGAATTTTTGCAAATCTGTTGTTGTTGTTGCTAAGTGCCTTCAAGTTTGTTCCAACTCATAGCAACCCCATGAACAACAGAACAAAACACCGTCTAGTTCTGCGCCATCCTCACAATCATTGCTATGTTTGAGCCCATGGTTGCAGCCCCTGTGTCAGTCCACCTCGTTGAGGATCTTCCTCTTTTTTTTGATGACTCTCTACCAAGCATGGTGCTCTTTTCCGGGGGCTGGTTGCACCTAATAACCTGTCCAAAGTACTTGAGATGAAACCTCACCGTCCTAACTTCTAAAGAGCATTCTGGCTGTACTTCTTTCAAGAGAGGCTTGTTTTTCTGGCAGTCCAAGGTATTCAATATTCTTCTTCAACACTGAAATTCAAATGCATCCATTCTTCTTCAGTCTTCCTTATACATTGTCCAGCTTGCGTGCAGATGAAAAAAAAATTTTTTTTTTTTTAATGAGGCCATTGAAAACACCTTGTCTTGGGTCAGGTGCACTTTAGTCCTTAAAGTGACATATTCGCTTTTTAACACTTTAAAGAGGTCTTCTGCAGCCTATTTGCCCAACGCAAAATGTCATTTGCCAATCTATAGATGCCAAACTAGTGGACAAAAAATAGTATCTCATAATGGTCTTAATTTACATCCTTGTGTTTAACAAAGACGCAGAATTTCCTCTGTTTATTTTCTATCTGCACCTGTTTTTTCTTTAAATCCACTATGTCATTTCTTCCACATAGCTAATGATGTTATCTTATAGAAAGTTGTGTGTGTGTATTTGCACATTTTTGTTTAAAACCTTATTTACAAGGTTAAACCCTACATTGTCCTCAAGTAGGTTCTGACTCATAGCAACCCTACAAGTAAGAGTACAGCTGCTCCATAGGGTTTCTTAAACTGTAGATCTTTACGGAAGCAGGTTGCCACATCTTTATCCTTTGGAATGGCTGGTGATTTCGAACCACTGAACTTTCAGTTAGCAATCCAGTGCTTAACCACTGCACCACCAGGGCTCAGTGAATTATCCTGCTTGTGTTCATTATTGCTTTTGGCTGAGTGGATGCAACTTGCCTACCTTTAATAATCAAATGCTTTACTGAAGTAATTTCAAAACTAGCCTGGAACTGATAGGCTTATTTACCACTTTCACAAATTATTTAAAGATATTTCAAAAAGAAATTTGAATTGACTTTTAAATAGGGATTAAATAAAGCTCTAGGGTGTTTTTATAAGCTGCATGTTTATTTTAGATCTCTAATTAAAATTTGGCTCTAAAATTTTCCATAAGGCAATTAGCTCTGCATCTCTTGGTGGTCGGAACAAAAATGTTCTTCATTCATTAGCCTCTTCATACTTTTATATTTTCCAAAATATTGACAAAAAATGTATTATTTTTACAATTTTACAGATATTGTTTTATTGATCTTATCAATTTTTAGTTTTTTAATGGTACATAGGCATGAGCTATACCCTCACCTCCATATCCTGGTTTTCTCCTGCACATTGTCTGCCTCTCAAGTCATTTTAAATTCAATATATCAATAGGCCATGATAGTCAGATCACTGAATGACAAGTATTACAAAAGAAAATGTGGGGAGAATTCTCTCAGTCCTCAGTCATGACACTCCTGCAATCAGATCCCTAATCCACTAAAAAAAATTTTGTTAAGTATATTCTAGGAGATAACACAATTTTTGGTGCGGTGATACAGTGGTGAACCCAACTATGGTGAAATGAGTTCCTTCTTGTGGTCTTTTGCCTTGGTTCTTCAGAAAAGTGTGTTGAGAGATTTTTCCCCAAGCCCTGAGGAGTTACCTTTGGCCTAATTTCTATCCCAGAGGGTTTTTTACTTGTGTCCAAGTTGATTGATATTTCCTGGGTAAGCTATAAACAACTTGGTTTTGACACTATTTGTCTGATCTTGGGCTGCAGCTTGCCCTGTATTTGGTATGCATCTTGTAGGTATTGGTCACCAGGCCATGCAAATGAGGTGAGTTGTAGCCTACTATGTAATTAAAGTGTCTGAGGCCAATGAAGAGGAGATTGGTCAATTTGTGACCTCGGAAACAAGCAGTTGTGTATATAAGCAGCCAGCCCCACAATTTTGAAACAAAAAGAAGCAGGAGGAAGAAAGAAGAAAGAAGCAGAGAAAGAGAGAGGGGCAAAGAATCTTCTTAAAGAACTGTAACACAGGTTAAGGGCAAAAAGCACTGAAGACAGTGACAGGCCTAGAAGGGACTCAGAAACAGAGCCAGTGGTGACAGTCCAGAAGGGGGCCTGCGGCAGAGTCTGTGGTGACAGACAGTAGGGCCAAAAGGAACTTGTCCTAAGGGCATCAAAAGGAGCCTGTCCTCAGGTGGCCAAGAGGAGGCCTGTCCTGAGAGAGAGACCTGCAAGGCCGAGAGGAGCTAAGAGAGCTGTCTTACACTGAAGAAGGGAGACAGCCTGCAGGCTTCCTGATCCTGATCTAATTGTAGCCTATTGTTCTGACCTTGAATGGCACTCTGTTCCTTAATAAACCACGTAACTGTATTTATGGTCTGTGAGTTCTGTGTGGCCACTGCAATGGATTACTGAAACGAGCATAGAAGTAGAGAGTTCCACGGGAAGGACGGCTGTTGTCAGAACTGGTAAAAACGTTGGAGAATGGAGGTGTGTCTGATCTCCCCCCTCATGGGAATCAGCTTTGGGCTGATCTGGGTTCTCATTATCTTCCCTGAAGTTAGACAGGTTCTAATACTACTACTGCTAGTCCCATTTTACACCAAACAAAGCTGCTCTCTTTACGATGCTTCCTTTCTAGAAGGTGAGGTACTCTGTGTGTGTGTGTGCGTTTGTGTGTGTGTGTGTGTGTGTGTGAGAGAGAGAGAGAGAGAGAGAGTATGTGCAGGCAATGTCAGTTATTTATGAAAAAAAGAGTCAGGGGAAAGATGTTGAGAGAGTGGAGGGGATAGTTTTTCACCTAATGTTCTCTGACTTCCATGTTCTTCTCTAGATACTCTTACGTCTAGCTTCCATACTTCATTCAGAATCATGTTCAGAAACAATTATTCAAAGATGTCTTCCAAGACCTCGCTAACCAAAATAGTTCCAACTATTAAATCAATAAATGAGAAGAAAATAAATAAAGAGTAAAATTGCAATGAATTAGTCGCTGACATCCAAAGCCTTGCCTGGTAACGAAGTGAATCCAAAGAAATGAAATTTTGTGCTACATGAATGTGTTCTTTTTTTTATTTTTTTAAATAAATCTTTACTGTATAATGACATTTGAAAGTTATTAAGAGATTACAATAAAACCTGGGAAAGCTGGAACCTTTATAAAGTGGTAACCCGTCATACAAGGAAAACTCAAATATTTTCCACTAAAACAATTACTTCAAGCCTAATAAATATTCTCCGAAAGCCAACACCTGAGATGTCGACATGATCAAAAAATTGTTGGTACTGCATCCCGAATATGGGAAAGTGCAGATGTGAAAACCAGAAATAGCTCCTAGAAGTACAACTAAAAGTGAATTTTACGCATATCTTTGTTTGAATAGTATGTGCACATATCTTTACATAATTTGAATAAACATGCGAATCATAAAAATGGTTTAGTTTCTTTTCTAGTCCTATAAAATTGAAAAGAAACACTTTTTGGGTGCTTTGAGGTGAGATTCTTAATAGAGAGTGACAGGAAAGTGGTAAGACTGCACCCTGTCAAAGGTGGAAAACTTTTGACCTGTCGAGTTCCGGCTCTCACAGGTTTCACTGTACTTGAAAGAAACTGGAAAATAAAACATGGTCTCAAGACCAACATTTTAGAAAAATAAAAAAAAATTTGAACTTCAAAGACTACAAATCACAATTACAACTTTAATTAGAAGTGAGGTTTTAATTCTCCCCTAGCATCCCCCAGTTATTGAGTTGTTCATGGAAACATAGCTAACCCACATTTAATTAATGAACAACAAAGATATTCACTAACCAGGAGGCATAATGATAAAGTCAGATCATATTTATCAGAGTTAAATTGGCATTGACTGTTGGTCTATTGGTGTTCTTTGGTTACTCATTAACTTCTAAAAAAGATTTGAGGCTGTTTTTTTTTTCCTTCCATATAGGCACGCTAATATATTGAAGAGCATTTCTTTATTTCCTCTTTTAAAGAGTTTTAGCCGTGACATAACAATAACTGATGTTCTGATATATTCCCTCAGTAATTTAGTTGCAGCTCCATTTCTGTGAATCATAGCCAAGTAATTAATCTTTTACCTAGGAGACAGCCCTGGTGATGTTAATAAAACACAGGAACAATAATACATTTATATAAGAGAAAGGACAGGAAAGACCTGTTTTAGGGTGTTATTAAAGGAGGATGTTTTGGCAGGCATGAAGAGAAATAGAAGCCTGATATCAGAGTATGGAATATCTCATTACTGGTTAATAGCAGTGTACAGAAGACACACGGGAGGCAGCATTTGACTCAGAAGAAATATACTCGGTTTTTTTTAACACAGCAAAAATGAGATTGGAAAGGAATTCACTAGTGTTTGCAAGCTCCATGTACTGCTTCCATTCCACTGGCTTTCTCAAGGAGCTAAAGCATATTCTGTGGACAGAACAGCGTCTCTCTCTTCCCCAAGACATACCTTCTTCTAATTAAATGTTTGAGATTATGATAATGTGATGTTGGCATGCTCATTCCGATGATTCTGGCTGTTCGACAGGGTAGAAAAGTTCAACAACCTCTGCTGTTTCAGCAGTCCGAAGGGGTACGACTGCATGAAAGTGTTTTGATTGGCATTTCCTGAAATGATAAAAAGGAAATAAGTTTTGGCCTAATGCTTAGGCAACCTGTCAATATTTAAAAGATCTTTCATTGTCTTTGAAATTCCAATCTTCAACACATGTAAACCATTATCATGGATGTAAACAGAGAGAGCAACGTACAGTAAAACCCAAAACCAAACCCGTTGCTGTTGAGTCGACTCTGATTTGTAGTGGCCCTATAGGACAGAGTAGAACTGCTCCATAGGGTTTCCAAAGAGTGGCTGGTGGATTCAAACTGCTGACCTTTTGGTTAGCGGCTGTGCCACCAGGATTCCAACATACAATAACAATCCCCTCAAAGCTTATTTTCCTTCTAAAAATCAATGCCTACACCATCCCAGGAGTCAAGTTGGAAACACAGCACTTTTAAAATATATCAAGGAAACAGAGATTTTACTAACATATATAAGCAACACCTATACAATTCCAAACTTGTTGGATAAAATATGAAAACTTTACTTAACTATCAAGATACTTGCCAAACTTAATTTTGTTCATTAATATATAATGAGACGGTCTGAAAAATTGCCTCATCTGCTATTATGTTCCCTTTTTAAAATAGGAAACACAAACTTTTTCCTCCCAGGAATTCACTCTCTTTTTTCCTAATCTTACTAAAATTTCTCACACACTTTGGACATTTTATCAGGAGGGATTTGTCCCTGGAGAAGGACATCATGCTTGGTAAGTAGAGGGTCAGCAAAAAAGAGGAAGATCCTCAACAAGATGGATTGAGACAGTGGTTGTAATAATGGGCTCAAGCATAACAATTGTGATGATGGCACAGGACCAGGCAGTATTTTGTTCTGTTGTACGTAGGGTCTCTTATGAGTAGGAACCAACTCGATGGCACCCAACAACAACAACAACAACATTAATATTTACAATGCTCAAGATCAGCTGATTCCTCTAGTATATTTTAAGCCTTATATGGAGACTCCAAGTTCAGCTTTTTATATAGTTGTTCTATAATCAATTTTGTCCAAAAATTGCCCTTGATCTTGATCTCGAAGCTATGATTAATGTATTGAGATTGTACTTGTAATTCTACCTGATTTTTCCTGGTAGGTTGAATTTAGACTGAAGTTAGGTGTGTAGGTTCTGGAAGTAGCTGTGATGTCAAAAAAAAAATAAGCAGCCCTGAGTCTCAGTTCCTTTATTTTTAAAAGGAAAGAATTAAGTTAGATGATTTCTAAGATATCCTTTAGACCTAAAATTATAATATTCAATGCATATAATCTCATATTCTAAATAAAATCTACCAGTATTATATTTCTTACACATAACTTTCATGTGTAAGTCATAGGAACCGAAGAGGAAATATACATTTCAAAAGTAACTTTTTTTTTTATACCATAGTCAAAATCTCACTAATTTATTTTTTTATAAAAAGTTTCACTTTTATAGAGCTTATGGCTGTAAAGAAAACCATCATTGGTTTGGCAATGCAACACGTCTATCTTAAAAATAAGTCTTCCATGATAACCATAAAACATAATATCAAATGTAGGAGACTTAGCCTGTGTTTTTATTCAAGTAAGCTGATTTGAAAGAAAAAAGGGTCAGTTAAAAGAAAAAAAAAAAAGAGATTGAAATTGACTAATAAATTGTTGTTTGAAAATAGCCAGGTTAATAACTTCCTTCCTCCTAGTTGTTCTGTTAACTTTATTATTTTCAATACATCTAGTAGTTTACTCAATACAGCCCTCTTTCATCCTTTGGTTTAAAAATAAAAACTAATTTTGTGAATGAACCCATAATCAATTAATTTTAATTTAAAAGTATAAATGCTTATGATTAGTTTTCTTCATTTTCTGCCAGAGATGAATATCTACTAAATCACATGGATGAAATATGTACATTCCCTGACAGAGATCTGGCAGAAGGATTTCTTTGTTGTAATAGGAAGTGCTGGGAAACAAAGTGACAAGGAAAACACTGAGGGATCCTATGATAAGGGACGCAATTTCTGTAGGAGGCTGAACTAATCTTGACTATAGTCCAAACTACTGTTCAATGCAAGAAATGTGTCTCGTTGATAGAAAATTTGCTGCATATTCTGAGGGTAGGCAGACACCATGCTTTTAGAGATACCCGCAATTTTCCAAACTGGCTTGTTCTTTTTCTAGTTTCTTGTTCTTTGTCCATACACAAAGTTCACCAATCCTCCAAGCTACAATTCCTAGTCATTCTCTGTCAATTAGACCCAGATGGCAAAATTAAAGGCCTTCACATCATAGCACAACAGTAATTTTAGTTCATCAAAGATCCTTACCCCATGCTGTTTTTTCACAATTAATATTTAAGTTCCTGTTGGGCAAGTGCTTCATGAACAATGACATGGACTCCGTTGCTAGAGGATCCATCTTCTTGTCAAAGCTGATGGAGAAAAGAAAAGTAATCCGAGGACATGATAATTACATAGTGCCTGAAAAGGTGGAAGGTGAGACACTACAGATGGGAGGGAAGATGAAAGAAGCTCTCACTGTCAAAGAATTCTGAGAACAATGGTGAACTCTAAGTCCTCACTGTATTGCAGAGACCCGAAGCCAAAAAAGAGCTAATGAAAAAGGGTCTGTAGGGTTTGATTTTTAAATACAATTAACGGCAAATACAGCTGGTATTTGGAAAATAAAAGCCATTAAATAACCAGAAAATGAAAATAAAAGCTATTGAATAACCAGAAAATTTAAAAAAATTCAGGCTTTGCATGTGTGTGTGCTGCATGTATAAAACAGTTATGTATGTATGTATAAAACAGTTATGTATGTATGTATAAAACAGTTATGCTTTTAGTAAGCTGTGGTTTTTGACACAGACGTTTCACATGATCAGCCTGAATTATTTCTGGAAGTGAAAAAAAAAATCTGTCTATGTTGACTAAGACTGCTCCCTTGCATTTGTAGATGAGAGGGCAGTGAGCAAGGCATTTTATGTCAATGCATTCTTGCAACAAAAAAACAAATGGTTGATTTGATCATTTCAGTTTCAATGCAGGAAAAGAGTTTCAAAGACATTCAGTGATAGATTTAGGACACCGTAGTTATTAAGACAAAGATTTGGAGTTTTGAAACATGTCTTCTTGAACTAAGCTCAATATTCTTTCACCCAAACCAGAATTACCTGTAAAATCCTTTTGGGAAGACATTATCATGTGTATCTGTGTTTTATATTTGGTTTGGGTGCTACTAAAAAGAGGGGCTAATGATCATTTACAAAGCAAAGTAAAAATATATGTATTTATATCCTCCCTTACTTTAAATCTTAAAAATAATATCACATCAATCATAACTTACAGAAAATATTCATGGTCTTTGTTCAACAGTTATATAAAGAATACCAGCCAAAAAAACCAAATCCATTGCCACCAAGTAAATTCCAATTCATAGCAATCCTACAGGACAGAGTAAAATTGCCACCTAGGGTTCTAAGGAGCGAATGGTGGATTCGAACTGCCAACATTTTTGTTAGCAGCCAACTTCTTAACCACTGTGCTGCCAGAGCTCCATGCAAAGAATAGGGACAACATTATTGCAGGCTCCAAAATGAGGTAAATTATTTAGTCATAAAGTAGAAGATATTTGACATTTTTAAGAAATATTTGGGGAAAAAAAAGCCAGAAAGAAAAGAAGCGTATTTTGAATAAGATCACCAATATTAACCCAGCTTCATGGAAAAATAAAATGTATCGATAAAATTAAAAAGAGACTACGGTTTTTTTTTTTTTTCCTATTTTCCATGACTGATATTTTTAGGAAATAATAGATTAGGCTTACTTAGCAGTTTCTAACAATGGTATTTTTCTTACTCACTTCCTTAATATTTATTAACACAAAATTTTCTTCCTAAGGGAAAGAAATATTATTCATTATTAGGCATATTCAGTGCTTACCGTAATGGTCATTCTATAATAGACCCTCAATTAATGTTAATATAGAATTCACGCCTAATCCAGAGGTTTACATACAGTAGATGTTTAAAAAATAGATATTGAGACTATTCTACCACTTTCAATTATGAATTTTTATACCCTTTACAATATACTGTCGAAACTGAAGTAGTAAATATCTATTGACTTTCCTGGAGCCCTGGTGGCCCAGTGGTTAAGAGCTCAGCTGCTAACCAAAAGGTTGGCAGTAAGAATCCACCATCCTGTCCTTGGATACCCTATGTGGCAGTTAGACTCTGTCCTGAAGGGTAACTGTGAGTTAGAATACACTTGACAGCAATGTTTTTTTTTTTTTAACCGACTTTCCTGCATTAATTTTTTTTAACATACAAAAAGTCACATGGCAAAAATACTCATTAAATCTATTTAAATCACAAACTATCACCATAAGAAAGAAGGATAGGACTCTCTCTGTATGGATAATTCTGTAAAGATGAGTTAGCATTGATTTTACAAGACTTCCGGTTATTGTTTTTGCCTCCCTCCTCAAAAGCAAAATTAAAAGGCCATGATATGCAAAATGCAACTAATTAAGTTTTGAGAGCCTTTGTTCTTCAAAGTTCTTTAAGCTCAAAAAATGAAACAGGACCCATACCTCACACCATATACAAAAACTAATTCAAAATTGATCAAAGACCGAAATATAAAACAAAAAATTAAAAAGATCATAGAAGAAAAAATAGGACCAACACCACAGGCCCTAATATACAGCATAAATAGGATATAAACCATAATTAACAATACACAAACACCAGAAAACAAAATAGATAGATAGCTGGGACCTTAAAAAAATAAAACACTTATGCTTATCAAAAGACTTCCCCAAAAGAGTAAAAAGAGAACCTACAGACCAGAAAAAATAATTTGGCTATAATAAATCTGACAAAGGCCTAATCTCTAAAAGGCACAGGAAAATCCAACACCTCTATAACAAAAAGACAAATAATCCAATTAAAAATGAGCAAAGAACATGAAAAGACTCTTCACCAAAGAAGACATTTGGGTGGCTAACAGACACATGAGGAAATGCTCATGATCACTAGCCATCAAATTAAAACTACAATGAGATGCCATCTCACCCCAACATTACCAGCACAAATCAAAAAAACACAAAATTACAAATGTTGGAAAGGCGCAGGGAGATTTGGAACTCTTATTCACTGCTGGTAGGAATGTAAAATGGTGCAACCATTTTGGAAAATAATGTGACACTTCCTTAAAAACTAGAAATAGAAATACCATATGATCCAGCAATCACACTCCTAGGAGTATATCCTAAAGAAATAAGAGCCATCACACAAATAGACATATGCACAACTTTGTTCATTGCAGCATTACTCACAGTAGCAAAAAGATGGAAACAACCAAAGTGCCCATCAACAGGTTTACAGATAAACTATGGTATATACACTCAATGGAATACTATGCAACAATAAAGAACAATGATGAATCTGCAAAACATCTCATGACATAGTTGAATCTGGAGGGCGTTATGTTGAGTGAAATAACTCAATCACAAAAGGACAAATACTGTGTGAGACCACTATTATAAAAACTCATGAAAAGGTTTACACATAGAAAGAAACAATCTTTGATGGTTACTAGGGAGGGGAGGAATGGGGAGGGAAAAACACTAAATAGGCAATAGATAAGTGGTAACTTTGGTGAAGGGTATGAAAGCACACAATACTGGGGAAGTCACCACAACTTGACCAACACAAGATCATGAAAGCTTCACAGACACATCCAAACTCCCTGAGGAACTGAATTACTGGGCTGAGGGCTGGGGACCATAGTCTTGGGGGACATCTAGTTCAATTGGCATAACATAGTTCATAAAGAAAATGTTTACAGCCTACTTTGGTGAGTAGCATCTGGGGTCTTAAAAGCTTCTGAGCAGCCATCTAAGATACTACACTGATCTCACCCTGTCTGGAGCAAGGTTGAAGAAAACCAAAAACACAAGAGAAAGGTTAGTCCGAAGGACTAATGGACCACAACTACCACAGCCTCCACCAGACTGAGTCTGGCACAAGATGGTGCCCAGCTACCACCACTGACTGCTCTGGCAGGTATTGCAATACAGGGTCTCGTACAGAGCTCGAGAAAAATGTAGAACAAAATTCTAACTCACACAAAAAAGACCAGACTTACTGGTTTGACAGAGGCTAAAGAAACCCCAAGAGTGTGGCCCTCGGACACTCTTTTAACTCAGTACCAAAGTCACTCGTGAGGTTCACCCTTCATCCAAAGATTAGACAGGCCCATAAAACAAAACAAGACTAAGTGGGCACACCAGCCCAGGGGCAAGGACAAGAAGGCAGGAGGGGATATGAAAACTGGTAATGGGGAACTCAAGGTCAAGAAGGAGAGAGCGCTGACATGTCGTAGGGTTTGCAACCAAAGTCACAAGTTAATGTGTGTATTTACTGTTTAGTGAAAAACTAATTTGCTCTGTAAAACTCCATCTAAAGTACAATAATAATAAAATAACATACCAAAAAAAAAGTTCCTTAAACTCATCCTTTGAGTTTAACTCCTCTCCAAAAGTTTAGGAGACAGACTGTGATTTGGAACAACAGTTGAAGATCAAACATAAGATGAGAGAAAAAAAGTAATACTAACTTCTTCAAATTTTGAGAAAAGCTATTCTGAGAAAGAAGTGTTTATACAAATTTCCTAAGTCTGTTTTCAAATTATGCTCTCTGCTGCTAGCATCTGTACCTTGGCACTGAGATAAAGAGAAATGGGAGCTAACTTTAAAGGAGCTGAAAGGGCATTATTCACTAAACTGTGCAATCTCTCCGTTTGTCCTAATGATTTTCCATTTAAATAACATGAATATCTTAATTTTCATAAAGTGAAGAGCGATGAAATATCTGAAGAAACAATGCTACCAACAAGAAGAGTAATTTGCTAAAGTTTGATTTTTTTTTAAATTAGGTATGATTGTGTTTTGGAAGAATTTAATGTGTAACTATTGCAGATCAAAAACTGGGTCAGGATGAAATAGTGAATTCACTAAGTTAAAAAAAATACTGTATATTAAAAATTTGTGTAAAGTTACTGTGAAACTTTCTTTTTTAAGTCCAAACAGCAAGTTAATATATACCAGAATGTTGTTGATACTGACAAGAAGCTAAGAAAATCACATAACGTTGCTAATTATCTAACCTAACTCTTCATTTTCTGGTGATTTTGTCGACTACTCCCAATGATTCTACTCCGAAAAATACTGTTTCTGCAAACTTTAGTAATTTCCCCTCTCAGCCAAACAGCAGTCAAATGAGTTATTAGGTGTGTGACACACTTCTCAGAAAGCTCTTTGATAGTCTTTGTAACTTTTCATTTCCCCATGAAAAACCTTCTGGAAATCCTGGCAAGTTTGGGAGTGATTAGACTTGGCTATGGTGCAGGTTTTCATTTCAGCTGGATCAATGACTTGTCCATAGGACATGATTTTAAGACCGATGGGTACCTAACAGTCTGATCCTGCAATTTAAGGTTCAAAGTTCAAGGATAATAGATCAATCACTATGAAACTATATGAAGTAAATGGCTTACGCCTGTCCTAAGTGCAATTTAAGAATAACTGACAAGAAAATGGTGCAAAACATATAATTTTAACATCCTGAGTCTCACTAAAATCTAAATAAAGCACCTACATTTGCAATTCAATATGTGCGAACACACACACACAGTCTGTTAAATGTTTAATAAAAAATAGAAAAAAACATAGTTGATGGCTTTAAGGTTTCTTCATTTAATTTTTAAAAAATGCTTACAGGAAGTCTTAATCTGTACCTAAATCTGTAGTCAGCCAGGAGACTATGGAAACCATGGCTGGCAAAGGAGATTTCCCCCCATAAACTAGAATTTGCATGAAGGCATTTCGTAAACTGCTATTGCTTTGAAAATTATGGTAATGAGCTACAAGTGAAGTATACTCTAGGATTTTTAGAATGGACTGAAAATCCCCAGATCAGAATCGTCCGATGGGGCACATTCCCTCAGTTTACTCCAATTCTGCCAATATATTACATTTCAGTGTACATCCAAGAATTCATACCACACATGGTTTCTTGCCTCAACCCACAGGGTGTGATGACGTCAACTTGAATAAAATTGTAAAAACACTAAGTAAAAGTGAAAAGGATTTGAAAAATCACTCCTGAATTTTATTATAATCCTTGAACACGTATATTTTGTCAAAAATGCCTTAAATCAGGAAAGAGAGTAATGTTACATACGTTGTTGTAAGATGCCATCAAGTCAGTTCCGACTCATAGCAACCCTGCGCACAACAGAACAAAACACTGTCCAGTCCTGCGCCATCCTTACAATCGTTGTTATGCTTGAGCTCATTGTTGCAGCCACTGTGTCTATCCACCTTGTTGAGGGTCTTCCTCTTTTCCGCTGACCCCGTACTTTGCCAAGCATGATGTCTTTCTCCAGGGACTGATCCTACTTGACAACATGTCCAAAGCATGTAAGACACAGTCTTGCCATCCTTGATTCTAAGGAGCATTCTGGTTGCACTTCTTCCAAGGCAGATTTATTCATTCTTTTGGCAGTCCGTGGTATATTCAACATTCTTCGCCAAAACCACAATTTGAAGGTGTCAACTCTTCTTTGGTCTTCCTTATTCATTCTCTAGCTTTCCCATGCATGTGATGTGATTGAAAATACCATGGTTTGGGTCAGGCGCACCTTTGTCTTCAAGGTGACACCATTGCTCTTCAGCACTTTAAAGAGGTCCATTGCTACAGATTTACCCAATGCAATGTGTCTTCTTCTAGAAGCCAAAGGAAACTTCTATAGAGCCTGAATAGAGGGATGCAATTAGCAGATTTGTATCTTAAAAATTCATTACGTCTGCAATGTGAAGAATATTTTACAAAAGAAACTAAACATAATACTCACCACTAGTCTGGCAGTTTGTCATAATGTGGTGGTTGCTGTGATGCAGGGAGCTATGCCACCAGCATTTCAAATACCCGCAGGATAACCCATGGTGGGCAGTTTCAGCAGAGCTTCCAGACTAGGAACAAGTACTTGACAATCTATTTCTGAAAAAACTGACCAGTGAAAACATTGTGAATAGAGGTAGAACATTGTCTGATATAGCGTGGAAGATGAACCCCTCAGATTGGAAGTCACTCAAAATACAACTGTGGAAGAACTACATCATCAATGTAGAGTCAACCTTTATGATGTGGCTGGAGTAAAGCTTTTGGGACCTTCATTTGCTAATGTGGAATGACTCAAAATGAGAAGAAACAGCTGCAAACATCTATTAATAACCAGAGCATGCAACGTACAAAGTATAAATCTAGGAAAATTGGAACATGTTAAAAATGAAATGGAATGCTTAACAATCGATATCCTAGGCATAATGAGCTGAAATGGACTGGTATTGGCCATTTTGTACTAGGCAATCAGATGGGATGGTCTACTATACCAGCAATAACTAATTGAAGAGGAACGGTATTGCATTCATTCTCAAACAGAATATTGCCAGACCTATCCTATATATATATTTTTTTTATCCCAAGCTGTCAGTGATAGGATAATAGTCATATGCCTACAAGGAAGACCATTAACACAATTATTATTCAAATCTACTCACCAACCATTAATGTCAAAGATGGAGAGAATTAAGATTTTTACCAACTTATGCAGGCTGCTGAAATTGATCAAACATGCAATCATGATACTGGTGATTGGAATGCAAAAGTTGGAAACAAAGAAGGATTGGTAGTAGGGAAATATGACATTGGTGATAAAAATGATGCCAGAGATTCTACGATAGAATTTTGCAAGACCGACAACCTATTCATTGCAAATGCCTTTTTTCAACAACATAAATGGCGACTATTCATGTGGACCTTACCGGATGGAATACATAGGAATCAAATTGACTCCATCTGTGGGAAGAGACACTAGAGAAGATGAATAGCAAGGCCAGGGGTGGACCTCAAAGCAGCTCATATGCAAGTTCAAGTTGAAGCTGAAGAAAATTAAATCCACAAAAGCCAAAGTGCAACCTTGAGTATATCCCACCTGAATTTAGAGACAATGTCAAGAACAGATTTGGCACATTGAACACTAATGATGGAAGATCAGATGAGGTGTAAACCTGGAGTTAGAAAACCAAAAGGGAAGAACACACTTGGCATTTCTCAAGCAGGAAGAACTGCAGAAACAATTCAAAACTTGAGGAGAAATAAGGAAAAATTCTATGGGCAAAACTTTGGAATGATGCAGGAATCATTAAAAGAAAATGGAAGGAATACACAGAGTCATTGTACCAAAAAGCATCAACATTCAATCATTTCAGGGGGTAGCATATGATCAAGGACTGATAGTATTGTAGGAAGAATTACAAGCAGCACTGAAGGCATTGGCGAAAAACAAGGTTCCAGGAATTGATGGAATATCAATTGAGATTTTCAACAAAATGGGTGGGACGCTGGAAGCACACACTCCTATATGCCAAGAAATTTGGAAGAATGCTACCTGGCCAATTGACCAGAAGGGATCCATATTTGTGCCCATTCCAAAGAAAGGTGATCTATCCAAATGCAAATATTATTGAATAACATCATTAATATAACAGGCAAGTAAAACTTTTCTGAAAAGAACTAAAAAATGATTGAAACAGTACATCGACAGAGAACTGGCAGAAATTCAAGCCAGATTCAGAAGAGTACATGGAACAAGGAATATCACTGCTGATGTAGAGAACACCAGAAAGATGTTTACCTGTGTTTTATACTACGCAAAGGCATTCAACTGTGTAGATCATAACAAATTATGGTTAACATTGGGAAGAATGGGAATTCAGAGCACTTAATTGTGCTCATGCAGAACCTGAACATAGACCAAGAGGCAGCCACTAGAATAAAAATAAAGGGATACTGTGTTGTTTTTTTTTTTTTAAATCAGGAAAGGTGTGAATCAGGTTTGTTTCATTTCATCATACTTATTCAGTCTGTGTGCTGAGCATATAATCTGAGAAGGTGGACTATAGGAAGAAGAACCTAGCATCAGGTTTGGAGAAAGATTCATTAAGGGCCCACGATACGCAAGTGACACAACCTTGCTTGCTTGACTTGAAGCACTTACTGATGAAGATCAAAGAATACAGCCTTTAGTATGGATTACAACTCAACATAAAGAAAACAAAAATCCACACAACTGGGCCAATACACAGCATCATTATAAATGGAGAAAACATTGAAGCTGTCAAGAATTTCGTTTTACTTGTATCTATAATCAACCCCCATGGAAGGAGCAGTCAAGAAATCAAATGACGTATTGAATTGGGCAAATATGTTGCAAAAAGACCTCTTTAAAGTGTTAAAAAGTAAAGACGCTGCTTTGAGGACTAAGGTGTGCCTGACCCAACCATTTGGCAATTTCCAATTGCCTCACCTGTTTGAGAAAGTTGGACAATAAATAAGGAAGACCAAAGAAGAATTGATCTTTTTATTATAGTGTTGGTGAAGAATATTAAATATACCATGGACTGCCAGAAGAATGAACACATTTGTCTTGGAAGGTGCACAGCCAGGATTCTCCTTAGAAGCAAGAATGATGAGACTTAGTCTCACATACTTTGGACATGCTATCAGGAAGGACCAGTCCCTGGAGGATGATAGCATGCTTGGTAAAGTAATGAGTCAGCAAAAGAAAGGAAGACCCTCAAGGTGGTTTGACACAGTGGCTGCAATGATAAGTTCAAACATAGCAATGATTGTGATGATGGCGCAGGATTGGGCAGTATTTTTTCTGTTGTACGTAGGGTCACTATGTGTTGAAACTGGCTCGATGGCACCTAAAAAAACAACAGCAAAGAATGATATAAGAAGACTAGTTAAGGAGTTAACTATCCAGGCAGTAGGTGAAGTTTAGTAATTTTAGACCAGTACTTTAAAAGGCAGCAAACTCTGGATTTACAAAAGTTAGAAATGGGTAATGTTTAGTTCCCTCATGAGTAAAATGGAGATAATAGTAATGATACCTGTTTCATAAGCTTGTTGTAGGGTTAAATAACATAATTCATGGAAAGCAGTTGTCACAAAGCTCGACACTTATTACATATTCAACTAGTGTTAGTTATATTTGCTAACCGGGTTGTTACAATGGAAATACACAGAAGTATATGGCTATAAACAATTTTCAGGGATAAAGTCAAATGGGTGTTGTTTAAACTATAGGAGAGTGGAAGAGGAGAAAAGCTCAGAAATATTTGTAACTCATAACTGCAATTATTATGATGTCATTACTTTAAAAACCAAACATAGGATGAGAAACAGTTTGCAGGCAAGATTGTGAGGTTGATTCTTGAATATGCTGAACTTGAGGTCTCTTTGTGATAGCCATGTGTGATGTTAAGGTTGTGTGTCAGATTGGATGGGCCATGATCCTCAGTGGTCTGGCAGTTATGATGTAGTTTGGCAGCTATGTAATGATGTAATCACCCCCATAATGAGATCTGATGTAATGTAATCACCTCCATGATAAGATTTGCAATGAGCAGCCAATCAGTTGAAAGGGAGTCTCTTTGGGGATGTGGCCTGTATCCAATATATATGCACTTCTGGCAAAGCTTGTTGGCTTTGCTGGTTCTGGATTCCTGTAGCTGGTTCTTTTCTGCTCAATTCTCTCTTCTTTATCTCAAAAGAGATAGACTCGAGATGCAACAGAATCCTGTACATAGAGTCCTACCTCTTAACATAACTGCCTCTAATCCTGCCTTGTTAACATCATAGAAACAGGATTTATAATAAGTAAAATAATCACAACAGATTACGAAATGGTAGATAACCACACAACAGTGGGAATCATAACCCAGCCAAGTTGACACATATTTTGGGAGGACAGAATTCAATCCATAACATTGTGGGAACGTTGGAGCAGTGGTAGCTCACCAAATATGTCAGAAGTTTGCTCTGACATAAAAATGTAGATCAGGAAGATATCAGACAGTGATTGAAATCTTGAGTGGATGAAATCACCTAGTGTCAGGCTGAGATAATAAGAATGGTAAGAAGTCTGGTTCTAAGCATAAGGAAATATAATATGCAGTATGTTTTGGCAAGGACCAATATCAGTATGAGCCTACAAAACAATGCCATTGTTTCTGTTATTAAGTGGGTTAATAACACTTTAGATGAAATGATAAAGATAAAAACACATTCAGAGTGGGGTGAAATGAGCTGGAAAAGAGAAAATGGAGACCTATAATTATTTGTAATTTGAAAAATTTTGTCCTTGAAGGAAAGGAGAGAAACAGGGCAGGTGAAAAACGGAAAATTGGGATACATGAAATCCTTGCAGATAGGTGTATTTCTAAATTCAGAAATTATGTTTTTAAAAAAAGTAACCCAAAACATCTGCCATACTATATAACATCTGTGCAGGTATACCCATAAGATGAAGGCTGCCTGACCCAGCCTTCCAGTGACATGAGGCTCATTGTGAATAAAATAACTCTGCCCCTTGATTTATCTGTAAAATCTCTAATTAAAGTACCTCACATTTGGACCAAAGAGCACTAAGGACCATCCCAGCTGTCTGCCTGTAGCTCTGCTCTTCTGGTGGACCACTCGGAAACCATCGATGCCTGAGGTAAGGCACTGCTGTTATGTGCCCAGTCAGCAGATCCTGAAGGTTGCAGAACTAGCTAGCGACACTGCTGAGGGAGCTATTATCTGTTACAATTTTACCTTCTGTTTGTATGTTTCCTTGTTCAGCTCCTCTCACCAGAACTGTGCTTTGATCTTAAAAGACTCCAGACTATTGACATGTCTTTCTATGAGTGTTTTGCCTTAGGATTCACGTAACAACCTGATTCACTGAGATTGTAGGGGTTCTCGTGTACACTAGTCTACCTGTCAGAGATCTGCACATTAGGATGACCCATCTTAAAACACACATGAAAACTGGAAACTCTCCTCCTGATTCTTCTTTGCCCTCCAACTTGTGTTCTCTTCATAACCTAAAAAAAATAAAAAAGTGTAGACCTGGTTCCACTTCTTTCCCTCATGTTCTTTCCTCAGACCTTTGGCTGGTTCCTCCTCATCATGTTGTGGTCTGCTCAAATGACACCACTTCACAGAGGCATTAAAGGTCACTCTATTTGGATATCTCCCAGCTCCCAGTCAGTCATTCCATTATTCCTTTCATTGCAGTAAACCACCTTCAATTATCCCCCACGTGTTTGTTCAGTTTGTCGTACTAAGCAGCATCATGATAAATGGTGAAAAAATTAAAGTCATCAAGGATTTCATTTTACTTGGATCCACAATCAACATCCATGGAAGCAGCAGTCAAGAAATCAAAAGATGCATTGCATTGGGCAAATCTGATACAAAACACCTCTTTAAAGTGTTGAAAAGCAAAGAGGTCACCTTGAAGACTAAGGTGTGCCTGCCCCAAGCCATGGTGTATTCAATTGCCTCATATGCGTGTGAAAGCTGGATGATGAATAAGGAAGGCTGAAGAAGAATCGAGGCCTTTGAATTGTGGTGTTGGCGAAGAATGTTGAATATACCATCAAGTGCCAAAAGAATGAACAATCTATCTTAGAAGAAGTACAACCAGAATGCTCCTTAGAAGCAAGGATGACAGGACTAAGCCTCACATACTTTGGACATGTTATTGGCAGGGATCAGTCCCTGTAGAAAGACGTCATGCTTAGTAAAGTAGAGGGTCAGAGAAAAAGTAGAGGGTCCTCAAAGAGATGGATTGACACAGTGGCTGCAACAATGGGCTCAACATAGCAACTATTGTGAGAATGGTGGAGGACCTGGCAGTGTTTTGTTCTGTTGTACATAGAATCGCTGTGAGTTGGAACCAACTCCACTGCACCTAACAACAACAGGAAACCCAGAACACAAGAATGAACAAGAGTCAGGTAATGGTGAGTCAGGCAAATAAAATGAAATAATAACTTAGTATTTCTGGTAAATTATTACAATTTCTAACCTCAAAAATGGCTAAGATGATGAAATATTTTTTAAATATCAAGAATAAATTTATTGATTTTATAAACCAGAAAGTAATAGGACATTTATTATGGGATGGGGGAAAAGCTTTATAATCCTTTCAGATAATATTAGATATGGGCACATACGCCTTCCAAGAACTATCTAGGTCAGAATGACACATGGCAAGCCAGTGGGACCCTGAATCTGAGCCAAGATGGCTGTGCATAAGGGTTTCTGGAATTCTGATGTAGGATTAGAGACAAATTCGAGGGAAGCATAAGTAAAATAATAACGGTGTTTAACATCTGAGTTGGCATCATAAAATGGAATAAGTATTGGTGTATATGGCTTTTATGCACAGAGAATACATCTGCAGACATGATTCAGGCTAATCACATTAGCAAATGAATACACTGAGTGTGAGAGGAACTAGCCCATGTTGGGAGGTTGCTTCAGGAGTCATACATGTTTGTGTTTGTATTTATTTATTTATTATGGAACTTGACCTTACTCACTAATTAGCACCTAGTAGTAGTTTCAATTGGGGCTATATGCAGATCATTTCCAGGAAGTAATTTTAAAAGTATTAATTAAGCTTCAAGAGACAGACTCTCAAAAAATGCAAATGAATACATTTTTTAAAATTCTCTGTATTCACTTGGCCACCTGCCTTCTTGTTTTGCCACCCATTTTCACAGCCCTGACATACAGCAGTGCATATATTAACATAAAAAAGCATGTCTGTGACTCTGACCTAGTGTGTATTTTTTTCTCCTGTAAAATATACTTTTTCTTTTTGGTTCCAGTGATTATACCTTTTTTTTTTCCCCCCCAAACTTGGTGTTTCTTTTTAAATGTAAGGTTTATTTTCACAGTTCTGATTGCCAGAGGAAGAGGAACAAGAGTGCCACACATTAGACATTCAAATCCAGACGTTATGCAATCACGACGACAAGGATTAATAAAGATTAATTTGCTTCCCACTTAAGAAGCCCTAGCACTTCAGCGATGCCATTGCTGGGCTTGTGAGGAAAAGAATAATTATTATCGGCTTTTGTAATGCACCTTTCTGTTGTAGAGCATTTTGCTGGCCATGTTTGGCAGCTTGATTTTATCAAAGTATTCTGCAGCTACTATTTTCCAAAAAGCTACAAGTAGATAATAGGATTTATGAAGCAGAGATTTACATGTATCTTTGAACAATTGTCAGCTGTCTTCAAATAGCCACTTTGCTGGCTTTACTTTTTTATATATATATATATGTGTATATTATTATTCATAGTTTAAAATGAAGCATGCCATTTATTTAAAAAAAAACACTTCATTATCCAATTTTAGATTTTATTTTCATTGTTAATTTTATCACATAAGTTGTCTTCACAGAGCTAGATCAATTTTCTTCTTATTTATCAAATAATCACTTATAAAAACAATCTTTCCTGTTCTCACCCCTTACTCCCAAAGCGACCATTTGAATGAACTACCCAAATCAACCAAGTGTTTTGATAGGGCAAACACGAGGTGAACTCCTTCGAGTTTCTTAATGTAACCAAACCAAAGCCACTGCTGTCGAGCCCATTGCTACTCATAGCGACACTATAGGACATAGTAGAAGTGCCCCATGGGCCTTCCAAGGCTGTAATCTTTACAGAAGCAGACTGCCACATCTTTCTCCCTTGGAGTGCCTGGTGGGTTCAAACCGCCAGTCTTTCAGTTAGCAGCCAAGCGCTTTAACCACTGCGCTACCAAGGCTCCCTCCTTAATGTAAAGAGAGTGTTTAATAACGTAAGCAAACAAGAAATCATAAGAATGTCATCAGATACTAATTTTCTATGACTTCTCCTGAAAGATGGAGTTCAGTCCAGCACATATTGGTTGAGGCTCTGTGACACACACTTGGCCTATGAGCAAAAGACCCATTATCCAGCATTTCATTACATTCCAAATGATATGTTTCCTTTGCCATTTTCAGGCATAGGTATTTATGGGGTGTTGTCACAGCATCAGTATCATCATTCTCTTCCTTCACACGTTTTATACTGGATCTCGTTAATTTTCTCACATTTATTTAAGCTTGATTTAGAGTGTTGTCAGAGGTTTAGAATTACTTTTTTTTATTTTTAATTTTTTTTTTTTTACGGAATTATTTTCATCTTAAAGAAACAAATAACAAACAGTAAATAGGCAGTGAGTATCTTCTGTGTACCAGGAACTAAGGATGTTAGAGTGAACAAGAGAGATGTGGAAAATCCCTATTATTAAGCAACGGAAAATGGAGGTGGGGAGCCTACTCTCTAGGGTCTGACCATTGGCTATCAAAAGTCACCTCTGCCATTTGCAATCTATGTGCCTTGGCAAGCCACTTGACTTCTCTGTTTTGGTTTTTATATCTCTAAAATGTTGATTATGACAGTGATAATCATAATACCTCCACTACAGCAATGTTGTCAGGAATAATAACGTTGATATATTTAAAACTCTTAGAAGAGTGTGGCATATGTTAGCATTTATTATTTTCAAAAGGCAGGGAGTTTTGGTAACATGGAAATTCTCTTTAACATGGGGGGTGGGTCTTTCTATTGTGTTGATCACTATATTTTTCCAGACTAGATCCTGAATCGGAAACCCTGGTTGGTACAGTGGTTAAGTGCTATGGCTGCTAACCAAAGGGTCAGCAGTTCGAATCCGCCAGGCACTCCTTGGAAATTCTATGGGGCAGTTCTACTCTGTCCTGTAGGGTCGCTATCAGTCAGAATCAACTCGACGGCACTGGGTTACTGGTTTAGATCCTGAATCTTCTAGGGTGTAATGATAGGGAGAAGCAAGAGAGAGAGTTCATCTTGAAAAAAAGTTAATTCAGACACATGACAATGAACTTGGAGGGAGAGAGTCGAGAGGAAAAAGAAAAATAGAGATATTTGTATTGGGTGTACACGTTTAGGAACAGTGCTTGGCAAAGAAGAGGTTTGGGGGCATTTTTAAGATGTGTAAGATTTGGAGAGAAAAGAAGGGATATGTTAATAAAGTTTGCCATGGGATGTAATTTGAATTCTCTACAGTGTTTTGACTTGCAAAAGTAGAGATATCTGTTCCTCTTTAATTACTCTTGATTGCTGGACACTGGATGAGGGTGAGGAAGCCCTAGTTTTTTGTTTGTGTGTTTGCTTGCTTGCTTGTCTGTTCTTAAGCTGCATATCAGTGAGCAGACTGGGAATTCAATGAGATACCACAGTAGGGTACCAAGAACCACAGCAGGAAACTTAAAAGTTGGAAATCGAATGCTCTTCAACCAAAGGCCATTTATGTATTCAAAAGCTTGCCTAGGGTTTGCTCTGTCTATTAGAGGCTATGGGACAAATAATCTATGAAATGAATTTGCATAGCTGATGTCCCTTAAAAGCAAGCTTGTGTGATCAGCATCTAAAAACCAAAGAATGCAGTGCCATCAAGTTGATTCTGACTCATAGCGACCCTTTAAGACAGAGGAGAACTGCCCCATGGGGTTTCCAAGGCTGTAATCTTTATGATGGCAGACTGACACGTCTTTCTCCCTTAAGTGGCTGGTGGGTTCAAACCACCAGCCCTTCAGTTAGCAGCCAAGTGCTTAACCACTATACCATGACGGCTCCTTGTTGCTAATATTAATCCTTAGTAATTAACCGTAATATACTAATATTATTGTGGGAGCTACCTTTTCTTTGCAAGGATTCTTCCAAATGGTCCATCCACTTAACCTACAGACCCTCTTACATATACTCAATACAAATCTCTCATGTCCACCTTATAATTTTCTTTTACATATGCCCGCACAATGAATCTATCCTTAATTGTCCATTTCCTCTGATGAAGTCTGTGGTAGCCATGAGAATTGCTTCATAGACCTCCAACAGCAGGGAACATAATTGACCAAGGGCCCTTCCTGCTGGACTTTGAAACCCATCAAGGCATTTGTACTGAGGCCACATCTCCCATGAGCTGCTCCCACCCATTGACTGGATGGAGCAAAGGCACTGAGGCACACCCATTTCTGAGAGACAGAGGACTCCTCTGACAGCTGACTTTAGCTCGAGGACTTCATGATGGTCTTGATGAAACATCTTTAAACAGCACATAGCCCACCTTCCCTCCCCCTCTCCTTCATTCAGGTCAGACTATATCCTGGTCTGATGGCTCATCAGGCATTACTGGACTCATTCCCTTTTTTGTTGCCACAGACATTTTCCCTGATATAAAATCGTTACTCATTTATTGCTCTTTTGGCATCTGTTTCTTGGGGCAGCCACACTAACGCAGCCATTGCATATCTGTATGGCAGGAAATGGGCATATTACCCAAGATTTTTCACGTCCCTCACCTGAGTCTGGCTCCGTTAGAGTTGCAGTGATTATTACTATCTCTTGCTTCTCCATCACCAGTTACTTCTCAGTGTGTCTTCCACCTGGGAAATAAGTTTTATGGAGTCTTTGAAAGAGCTCAGGAATAGCTTCTTAAATGTTCTGTGTGAAGCTTTAAAAAACAACAAAAAGAAACCAGGAAACATGCACGTACTGTAGCCTAGGCCTAGGCCAACTCGATGGCACTGCATTCTTTGGTTTTTAGATGCTGATCACACAAGCTTGCTTTTAACGGACATCAGCTATGCAAATTCATTTCATAGATTATTTGTCCCATAGCCTTTATTAACTAACACAGCATGACATATGCATATGTATTCTAATTTATCCCATGTTTCTGAACTTCCTTTAAAGCTTTTTTGTTCGGTGGTGGATAAGTAATTATTTCAGAGCAATGGATTAATTTATTAATATCCAATACTGCATTCCTTGTAATATTCATTGCCATTCACCTAATTGATCTTGATATTTCTTCAAGGGGAAAAACTAAAAGAGAAAAAAAAGTGCATATCCCATAATCATTTTAGGACATATGATAAACATAACTAACATAATGGGTCGAGAAGCTCATTCTTGTTTTTTTTTTTTTTTTCTTCATCAAATACTGGCTGGCCTCTTGGCCCCTAGACCTTCTGTTGGCCCAAGACAGGAACCATACCTAAAGCCAACTCTTCAGACATGGATTGGACTGGACAATAGGTTAGAGAAGGATGGTGGTGAGGAGTGAGCTTCTTGGATCAGGTCGACACTTGAGACTATGTTGGCTTCTCCTTCCTGGAGGGGAGATGAAAGGTGGAGGGGGTTAGAAGCTGGCGAAATGAACAGGAAAAGAGAGAGTGGAAGGAGGGAGCAGGCTGTCTAATTAGGGGGAGAATAATCGGGAGTAAGTAGCAAGGTGTATATAAGTTTTTGCGTGAGAGACTGACTTGATTTGTAAACTTGCACTTAAAGCACAATAAAAATAAATAAAAAAAAATACTGGCTGGCCTATCTTTAAAATAGGACCACTTCTTAAAATCTGTAACATTCCCTTCTGATCCCAACCATCCTGTCTCTCCCTCTACAGTTCTGTCTTGTTTTGCTGCTTCTAGATCAAAAAAACCAAACCCGTTGCCGAATCACAGCGACCCTATAGGACAGAGTAGAAATGCCCCATAGAGTTTCCAAGGAGCGCCTGGTGGATTCAAACTGCTGACCTTTTAGTTAGCAGGCGTAGCTCTTAACTGCTACACCACTAGGGTTTCCCTGCTTCTAGGCTTCCTTTAATAATCTGGTCTCCATACAGGAGCCAAAATAAGCCTGGAAATGTAAGTCACACCTAGATTGAGGCCTCTGTGTTAGCTTTCTACCTTACTTCGAATGAATCTGAAGCCTATATCAGGATGTCTTGGGCTCCCTATGATTTGGGCACTGCTACTGATCTCCTCTGGTCTTACTTTTGACTACTATTCTTCCCTTGCTCACTCTGTTCCAGATACACAGACCTCTTTGTTGTCTATTGATCATTTTGAGTTTATTCCTACCTCAGGGAAGTGCATATGCTTGTACTTCTTGGGATGTAGTTCCCTACATATCTGTATGGTCTTTCATCCTTGCGTCTTTCAGATTTCTGCTCAAATATAGTTTTATCAAAGGGGTTTCCCTGAACCACCAAATCTAAGTTGTATGTCCCTTCAGGCCCAATCCCCTTATTCTGATTTTTTTTTTAGTTGTTTCACTCCCTTACAATATATATATTTTTATATTACTCCCCCCGACAACACCCTAAGGCTAATTTTATTTTATTTCTTGATCTAACCACAGTGCCCAGAATAGGCATTAGACTTACTGAGTGTTGAATGAATAGTTCTTGAATAAGTGATTACCTGAATGAAAATATGTCAGTAAATTCTGAATCTATGACTTGAAAATGTTTGATTTATTGGGTGTTAGAATCAGTGTCTGCTAATATCACTTTTAGACTGAGATAAACCTAGCAATTAGTAGAATTTAACCAACCATGAGACTTGAATCCCAGTAATTACATATAACTAATGCGGTAAACTTTAGCTCTAATAATTCTAATTTGAAATATAGTCTTATAAGAAATGTTTAAGGAATTGAATGGACAGGACTAGACACTTGCCTTTTAAGTTTATGCTACCATATGTTAGGGTTGCTATGAATCAGAATTGACTTGGTGGCGGTGGGTATGTGTTAGGGTTATTTTATTCATTCATATTTTTAGTTGTAGAATTTTTTGATTATTCAATCCGTAAGTCATAAGAACTGAGCTGTAAAACCAAGACTATTACTTCCTCTGTACTTTAAATGGCATAATTTTAATTATATTTATCATAGTAGATAATCTGTTTATCTCAGCTTTTTCAAGGCCAATGTGAAATCCATTTGGGATGCTCATGAGTACAACATTGTTGAGATTCAACAAAGGCTCACTGTGATTTTACCAAAATTAGGTCATAGTGATAACAACTCTGACTCTTTACTTGATTTAAAGTCATATTTTCTCCCTCCCCCACTAATTTTTTTTTTTTTTTTTCCACTAGGACTTACTTCAATCAGTCCTCTGGTTCAGGGAAAGGGGTGTGGCTGCTTCAACTGTCTCTCCCATTTCTCATTTCTCTAATCCCTAACTTTGGCTTCAGACCATTATGGGTGTTAGAGCTTGGGGAGGACAAGGGCACTAGGGGAATAAGAAGTTCTTTCTTGGTAGTATCGTGAGTGGGCTTTATGGGCGCCGGATCTAGGGACAACCAAAACCAAGCCGGTTGTGGTCAAGTCGATGCCAACTCATAGGGACATAGGGTTTCTAAGGAGTAGCTGGTGGATTCCAACTGCAGAGCTTTTGCTTAGCAGCTGAGATCTTAACCACTGTGCTAGCTAGCAGTGGTTCAGGCTGACTCTTTCTCTCATAGGTGTCTCTGTGGATTTTCTGGAGATCCTCATTGTTATGGACTTCTCTTATACAATTTCCTTGATTTAGGAGTTCGCCACTCGGTTCCCGGTGGTGGTTCGACACCCTTCCCCTGTCCCTGTGAATCCAGCCTCAATCTCCAGCTTCTTCCTGTTCCTCTCCCTCCCTCCATGGCTCTGTTACTCTGTTAGACAGGACATTAGGTAGCCACATACCATTTTGCTTTCTTAGGGCACCTTCTTCTCATTCTTGGTTTATTCTTTACTGTGAAAAATAGTAGGCGTGAACTCCAATCTCGTACTCCAATATCTTACTCGTATACAGTAAAGCTCCTGGTTCCTCTTCCAAATCAATTGTTCAGATGACTTTCACTGTCTTGATTTCTTTGATAGCAATTGTGGCACAGAGGTTAAGAGGTCTCCAAATAGCCATGTTAAAAGCTTTCTTCTCCGTAGGGAGTAGGATTCATAGCAAAGAACTGTAACAACATTGTGTCTCCTCAAAACCTTTTCTTCTATCCATATTATGGCATTTTTATATCCTTTACTGGGAACCCTGGTGGTGTAGTGGTTAAGTGCTACAGCTGCTAATCAAGAGGTTCGCCAGTTGGAATCCGCCAGGCGCTCCTTAGAAACTCTATGGGGCAGTTCTACTCTGTCCCGTAGGGTCTATACGAGTCGGAATCGACTCGACGGCAGTGGGTTTTTTTTTTTTTTTTTTAATCAGACTGAGCAGACCGAACGTTATGGAACTGGTTCTCTGATATTTCCTTTGTAAACTCTGTATTTTGTCCATCGTTTTTCTTAATTTTGTAGCTTCATGAGTAATATATTCCCTTCATAGAAATACCATTTAAAAAATTATTTAAAAAATTATATTTTTTATTGTGGTAAAGATATAGGTAACAAAATATTCGACATTTCAAGAATTTTACATATTGATTTCATGTTTAAAGACTGTTTTTTTTTTTTTTTTTTTGGCTTACATGTGAGCACACATAACCCTGACTCGTGTTTTACAGAGTCTCGTGCTTTCTGGAATTAAACAAATACTCATTGAGTAACTTCTCTGTACTAGGCTATATAATATTTTAAATACGGATTTAAAGGACAGAATTATATAAGTTATATATTATAACATATTCTTATATAAGTGTGGTTATATATTTTATGTCTAAAATAACCATATAAATTATTTTAATAAAAATGCATCTACTCTACTCCTACATCTATTTTGCATCCTATCAAATAATTTTCAGATTTAGAAAATATTCAGGATAAAAGCCTTTTGATACAGGTATGAAAATATGTCAAAGTACTCACATAATTATGTTCCTCTTCAAAATGCAATTTTCATTTTGTACTGTAGAATATGTAGTTGTTTGGCTTTTTTTCCCTGAAAATATTTCTTTCAATTCATCTAGTTTATTCCATTGAAAAATTAATAACCAATATTTTTAGTTTTTTTGTTTGTTTTTTAGCTTTTAATGGAAGCTCCCTTGTTATCTCATTTTTTCTGGTTATGTGGTTATCTTCAAAGGAACTCCACCATCAACCATTCCTTAAGATTTGGGGGTTGTGCTTGACGAAATGTTATTTACCCCTACATGTTAGGTTATCTGAAGTTACCCATTATTCTCTCTACTTTAAACTATGCTAACGGCTCCTGCTTTCAAACCCTGAGCTTATATTTCACTGAGAACAAGAGCTTACGAGTATTTTTCTGACTTTCTATTGTCATCCCCTTCAGTCACACCCTCAGGATATTTTAATAAATATTTGGGAATATCCTAAATGGAATCCTTATCCGTCTCTCTTTGCCCCCGTACATCCCTAATCCTAGATCTATGATATTCTTTCTAAGTCCTTCTTTTAACGTCACTCCAGGCCCCTCAAACACGTACATCCACGCATCCTCACCCTTCAACGGCCATTTCAATCTTGGAGCCCTGATAAAGGAGAGGCGTTGAAAAGTTTTGCGGTTCTGATCACCCCATTGCTGTTGCCAAAATGGTTCTCTGAATTTATTTGTTTGATATGCTGGCTTCCAGGTATGAATTTAGTTAAACCACGTATTTTCTCAATACCAGTTCCTGTAGGGGAAAATTAATGTAAACAATACTGGTTTCTGAAATGAAGTCCGTAGTCATTATTTAATACTGTCCACAATTAGTCTCCAACGATCTCTTCCTCCTCCTTTCAAATTATTACTAAGCAAAACAGACTACTAACATCTTATAATAAAGCATAAAATATGCAATCACACCACACTGCTATTTCTCACACCAGTACCCCCAGAAATATATTCTATGTTCTTCTTTGTTTAATTCTTATATTAATAGCACTATTTAAATTCTGCTTCCCTGACCACTCAAGCATTCAGTAAACACTCCTAATATTGAAATCTGAAGCTTATTATTATTTCCAGGAGCCCTGGTAGTGCAGTGGTTAAGCACTCAGCTATTAACTAAAAGGAGAGCAATATGTGGCAGTCTGTTTCCACAAAGATTTATAGCCTTGGAAACTGTATGGGGCAGTTCTACCCTGTCCTACAGGGTCCCGCTAAGTCAGAATCAACTCAACAGCAGTGGGTTTTATGATTATTGCTACTATTTATTTGTCATTTAATATAGCCATGGCTATTTTATATTGTATTGCTATTTAGCATATATGGTTAAAACTGTGAGAACTGGAACTTGACAGAACTGCCTTGTTTTTCAGGTCTCACAAGATTTCCACCTTTGACAGGGTGTAATCTTACCACTTTTCTATCACTCATTTTAGTAGAAAATGTCTGAGTTTTCTTTCTGTGACAGGTTTCCACCTTACACAGGTTCTGACTTTCACAAGTTTTACATTCAGCGTATGAAGACAATTTTCAAGTCTCACTGTGGAGCGATACAACATTTGTACCCTTGTTGTTCGTCACATCACCTTTAACTAAGTGGGGAAAAGATGGATGACTGTGATTCATTGTGATGAATGTTTCAGAATCAAAGGGGGAAGGGGCAAAAAACAAAACAAAGCCTTCAGTGACGCAATGTTGATTTTAACTAGATGTATTTCCGAGAATAAATTTAATCAAACTCTAAGCCTTGAAAAAAAAATTTACTATAATACTTTGGTAAAGCAAGAAATACAGCTTACTTAAGTATTTTTTAAATTTTATGTTCACCTCAGAGGAGTTTTTCTGGGGGCCCCTTGAATGGGATACATTCTCCGCAGTGAGCTTTTAAAGCATTTTGTGTATAAAGCTACCACAAAACTTACCACTCTACATTAAAATGTACTTGTTTACTAGACCTTGAACTCCTTGAGAAAAGAAACCTGGCTTTTTTTACATAATATCTCTCCAGCACCTGATGTAGTACTGGGAGGGCATGTGGTATATAAGTATTTGCTATATAAATGAATATACCGTAAATTAAACCAGCGTTTTCAACTAATATTTTTGTGTCAACATTCTACCAATTATAATGTGTGTTCATTTGCAAAGAATAAAATAAATCATCAATGAAAACCTAATCTTCCCAGTTTCTGTTTATGTAACACAATTTCACATGCTTCTCTATACTATATCATGTTATATAATCATTGTGACAATGAATGATTTTAGCAAATGTTTACTTAAGAATCATATGCATTAATTTGAATTATTATAATTTGATAGTTTTTGTTGTTGTCGGGTGCCTTCAAGTTAGTTCTGACTTAAAACGACCCTACGTACAACAGAAAGAAATACTGCCCTGTCCTGCGCCATCCTCACAATCCTTGCAATATTTGAGCCTATTGTTTCAGCCACTGTGTCAGTCCACCTCCTTCAGGGTCTTCCTGTTCTTTGCTGACCCTCTAGTTCACCAAGCATGACGTCTTTCTCCAGGGCCTGGTCTTTCCTGATAACATGTACAAAGTACATGAGATGAAGTCTCGCTATCCCCACTTCTAAGGAGCAATCTGGCTGTATTTCTTCTGGCAGTCCATGGTATATTCAATATTCTTGGCCAACGGCACAATTCAAAGGCATCAATTCTTTGATATTCCTTATTCATTGTCCAGCTTTCACATGTGTATGAGGCGATTGAAAATACCCTGGCTTGGGTCAGGCACACCTTAGTCCTCAAGGTGACATCTTTGCTTTTCAACCCTTTAAAGAGGTCCTTTGCAGCAGATTTGCCCAATGCAATACGTTGTTTGATTTCTTTCTTTTTTTTTTTTTTAAATCATTTTTTGCCTCATGGAGCACAAAGTACTACATTGAATATACACCCTCTACTCCTGGCTTCCTGTGTAATGTCAAATACTACTAAAAAAAAGAAGGAATGGGAGTTTTATTTTGTGAAGGTTATATACATTATCAGTTGTTGTTGTTGTTAGGTGCCATTGAGTCAGTTCCAACTCATAGCGACCCTATGTACAACAGAACAAAGCACCATCTGGTCCTGCTCTGTCCTCATAATCGTTGTAATGCTTTATCCCATTGTTGCAGCCACTGTGTCAATCTGTCTGGTTGAGGGTCTTCTATTTTTTCACCACCTACTTTGCCAAGCATTATGTCCTTCTCCAGGGATTGGTCCCTGTTTGATTTCTTGATTGCTGCTTCCATGGGTGTTGATTGTAGATCCAAGTAAAATGAAATCCTTGACAACTTCAGTATTTTCCACATTTTTCATGATGTTGCTTATTGGTCCAGTTGTGAGGATTTTTAATTTCTTTATGTTGAGGTGTAATTCATACTTTGATCTTCATCAGTAAGTGCCTCAAGTCTTCTTCATTTTCAGCAAGCAAGGTGGCATCATCTGAATAATGCAGGTTGTTAATGAGTCTTCCTCTAATCCTCAGGTCCCATTCTTCTTATACATAGTCTAGTTTCTCGGGGTATTTGCTCAGCACACAGACTGAATAGGTATGGTGAAAAGACACAACCCTGATGCACACTTTTTCTGACTTTAAACCAAGACTGCCTCTTGATCTGTGTACAGGTTCCATATGAGTACAATGATGTGTTCTGGAATTCCCATTCTTTGCAATTTTATACATAATTTGTTATGATCCACACAGTTTGCATAGCCAATAAAATACAGGTAAACATATTTCCGGTATTCTCTGCTTTTAGCTAGGATTCCTCTGACATCAGCAATAATATTCCTCATACCATGTCCTCTTCTGAGTCTGGCTTGACTTTCTGGCAGTTTTCTGTCAATATACTGCTGCAACAAGTTTTGAACTATCTTCAGCAAAATTTTACTTGTGCCTGATACCAGTGATATTGTTTGATAATTTCCACATTGTGATGGAATGGGAACAAATATTCGTCTCTTCCAGTTGCTTGGCCAGGTAGCCATCTTCCAAATTTCTTGGCATACAGAAGTGAGGGCTTCCAGGGTTGCATCCATTTGCTGAAACATCTCAATTGGTATTTCATAAATTCTTGGAGTCTGTTTTTTGCCAATGCCTTCAGTGCAGCTTGGACTATCAGTTCTTGATCATATGCTACCTCCTGAAGTGGTCAAACGTCGAACAGTTCTTTTTGGTACAGTGACTTTGTGTATTCCCTCCATCTTCTTTTGATGCTTCCCATTGTGGTTCAATATTTTGCCGGGAGAATCCTTTAATATTGCAACTCAAGGCTTGAATTTTCTCTTCAGCTCTTTCAGTTTAAGAAATGCCATGGATGTTCTTCCCTTTTGGTTTTCTAACTCCAGGTCTTTGCACATTTCAGTATAATACTTCGTCTTCTCAAGCTGCCCTTTGAAATAAGAGAACATATTTATATTTGAAACACTAAAGATAAACATAATTGCTATAGATTTTCTCTCAAATGTACAAGAGGTTGGCAGTTCAATCTCCCAGGCGCTCCTTGGAAACTCTATCGGGCAGTGCTACTCTGTCCTATAGGGTCGCTATGAGTCGGAATCGACTTGACGTCAGTGGGTTTGGTTTTTTTTTTTTTTGTATTTCTAATAATGTTTTTAACCACTGTTGCTAGTTACCATTGAGTGGGTCCCCAACACATGGCAACCCCAAGCACGAGGGGATTGAACTGTTGTGATCCACAGGATTATCATTGTCTGAGTTTTGGAGCTAGATACCCACACATTTCTTCCTAGTCTGCCTTAGTCTGGACCTGTTCAGCAATATAGCAACGCTCATACCTCCACTAACAGATGGGTGATGGCTGTGCTTGAGTTGTATTGGCTGGGAATTGAATCCGGGTCTTCCACGTAGAAGATGAGAATTCTGTCACTGAATGAACTCTGCCCCTTGTTTAATCATCCAGCATTTTTAACCATTTAAGTCAAATGAAATTATTTCTATCACAATGCAATTAATATCTCTATTTTTTAATTTTTTTTTGATATTACTCCTGGCATCTTACAGGTTTTTTTCTAGGATATTTTATCTGAGATTAAAAACATCTTATAGTCCTTGAAACAGATTGCTTGCCAAAGTTCTAAATTAATTCTAGTATAAATAATGAAGAAATGCACATAGATTTTAGTCAAATTGGATATGTAAATTTTTAGTTATCATTTTAACTATTTAGTATACATTTTTAATCATTTCTTCTGATGATTATGTTCAGAGTTAGTTTCTTGAAGGTAAAACTAGGGCTTATTTTTTTTTCCTAACCTTTGTTCCTGACAAAGAAAATGTCAACAAATATTTATTGAAATAACAAGAACCTAATTGACCAGTTAATGTCGTATTTTGAAGCAACTTAAAAAGAATATAGTTAAGCTTTGAAAGTACAGACACGCTTTTGGCCTTTTGGCTGTCTTGCACTCAGTGTTCAACTTTTTCTTGGCATGAAAATATTTGTGATCGATATCGTTGACAGTTTTCTCCTAGCAATGGGTAGAGGTAATGCGTTCTTGGTGGCTAAGCTGAAACTGTCAACAATTTGAGGTGATATATGATCAAGTGGCAGCTTTGAAATTGTGTCCCCTGGAGAGAAGAGAAGGTTTTCCTTCTTTTATTTTCTGTGAGCAGTTTGGTTTATCCTAAGCTGTTCTCTCTTTAATAAAAACAAAACAATACCAATAAGTCTTATACCGAGAAGGGGCCCTCCAGTGGGCACTGTGATTGGCCTTAGTGCTGAAATATCAAATTTGTTCTCACATTGCTTATCGAGGGCACTGAATAAATTTATGAATAAAAAAAAATCTACTTCAAAAAAATTAGCCAATGTCACCCTATGGAGCACATACAGTCCGATACACATACAGTCACTCTGAGTCTGAACCAATTCTAGGGCAGCTGGTACTTGTGTCCGCTACTTCTAGAGGGAGTACTATGTGAAATCAGTCAAATAATAGTGTGTTAAAACTTTATTTTCCACAAATGAGTCAATGATATTGGGTGGTCAAATACTTGGAACAATATGACTCAAATTAATCATTTAAATTTTTCAAAAATAACTTTGCTTAATTTGCATCTGCACGATGCTGGTTAACGCGTTAAAGATAAGTGTTCTGTATCCCATTAACATTCGGATGTACTCTTTTATCTAAAACAAAGAGACTATTTAAATATCTATAAACTTCCTGAGTAAATAATACGTGGATTAAAAAGAATTATTTCTGCTGGTATTTTATTAAGTTCACTGTTAATTTCATTTTAAACATAATTTTTGACGGCATTCTTAGGCTTTCAAGAAAACCTGCAAGATAGGAACTAGCAACGATTTGAACTAACTTTGACAGTGTAAAGATGTGTATTTGAGATTGGAAGTATGCACAAGTGTATTTCATTTATTTTGGAAAGGAAAAATTGAGCAGCCAATAATTACTGCTGCAATTGGGTAATTGTGTGAGCAATTGAGCAATTCCGGTTGCAATTGGACGCTTTCCACTTATCTCTGAGTTGTAATTAACCACTTTTAGGCATAATTATTTGTACCTGGGCTTTTAGGCTCCAAATTATTCTTCCTCATGCTTCAAAAATATGTTGCTATGTTTATTATTTCTTATTTCGACTACTACTGATTTTTTCTGAATATAAGGCAATACTATCAAATAGATTTCCATTAGTGTGTGTTAGTTACTTCAAACTGGAAATGGAATCCCTCAGCAGATGAAAGCTCTTAGAATACACACAAATTGCTTTAAAAGCATAGACTAAATTGAAAAATTAACTTCATCAAACAACAAGCCAGTTCAGTCAAAACAATTTCTTGACAGAATTGACTTCTTGACCAATTATCTGGCTGAACTGATAGTTTGTTTTACTTAATTTTCCAGCCAATTTAATGAAAACTCTCTGAGAGTCTAAGTAAGTTACTGCCAAAATTGTGCTTGCAGGTAACTAGAATAAATTATACATATATATAGTACATTACACTTTGAAAATACATAAATGATATAACTTTTACTTATCTCAACTTGATTTTTTTGACCTATCACATTTTCCATAGGTAAAAATTCTGTAGATGCTTACTTAATTTTCTGTGACAAATGTCTTTTTTATGACTATATATCTTGATTTCATCACTACTACATATGGTATGTGTAAACTATCTAGAACCAGTATTAAATCTTATTTAAACAAGTATCCCACGCATCTCACATACTTACTGGCATATGGTAGGTTCTTAATAAATGTTTGTGGATGATCACTCTACAGAAAAGGGCAAATAATGCTACTTTATTTGTCCCCATTCAAATACAGTAAGTTCCTGGGTTAATAACTTCCTACTTACGGACAAATCGTACTTAAGAACTGACTGCCGTAAAGCCTAGTGTATTAAAAATTTGAGTTAAATACTGTGGTTCATAATAATGAACTCATGCACCATTTTGTGACGCTGGTGAAAACACTGTGCAGTTGCAGGGGTAGCCGGCACCAGGAAGGAGAACACCGTCGCCATTTTAAGTTGGTCACGTGGCATTAACACTGTGGTGAGTGTGTAACTCTGTGTTTGACTTATATTTTTCTCTTATTTACCCTCGTAACCATGCCTCCAAAGCTTAAACCTGATACAAGTGCTGGTGATGCTTCAAAGAACAGAAAAATGATCACAACGGAAAATAAAGTGGAAACAATAAAGCGATTGGAAAGAGGTAAAACACCATCAGTCATTGGAAAAGGGTTAGGTTACAGTCAGGCAGTGGTCGGCAAATTTTAAAGGATAAAGTGAGAATAATGAAGCATGTGAAATGCTCTGCCCCACGAAAGCTACAATTATTATTAAGCAATTAGGGTGGTTTAATTATTCAAAAGGAAAGGCTATTGGTTATTTAGTCAGGCAATCAAAATCAGCACAATACGCCTATTAGCCTTACTTTAGTGACAGAAAATGCTGGAAGGCCTTTTCAATGCCTCAAAAACTGCACGTGCAACAAGTGAAGGTGATTGTGATGAAAGAATTTTTTGTGAGTCGGCATTGGTTCAGTCGTTTCAAGGTGAGGGCAAATTTACGTAATGTTAAAGTACAAGCTGAAGCAGCAAGTGTCGATGTAAGTACTTTGAGCGATTTTGCTGAAATGTTGAAAAGAATTATTGAGGAGAGAAGTTATTTGCCAGACCAAATATTTAATGTAGACAAGACTAGTTTATTTTGGAAAAAAATGCCTAAAAGGGCCTATATTTTGAAAGAGGAAAAAAATGTACCAGGGTATGAGGCATTGGAGGACAGTCTAAAGTTATTGCCTGGAGGTAACGCATCCGAGGACTTTAAACTCAAGCCTTTGTTTGTGTATTGCTCCCTAAATTCGAGGACACTTAACAGTATCTTTAAGTCAGGCAAATACAAAGTCTTGGGTTACGGTTGCTGTCTTTAAGACTGGTTCTTGAACCATATTGTCCCTGCTGTTGAGCATTATTGCTTGGCCAAGAAAACTCCTTTCGTAACACTTAATAGACAATAGATAAGTGCAAAGTTTGGTGAAGGGTAAGACAAGACACAATACTGGGGAAGCCAGCACAACCTGTACAAGGCAAGGTCATGGTAGCTCCATAGACACATCCAGACTCCCTGATGGGCTGAGGGCTGTGCGGACCATGATTTCGGAGAACATCTAGCTTAACCGGCATAACATAGTTTATAAAGAATATGTTCTACATTCTGCTTTGGTGAGTACCACCTGGGGCCTTAAAAGCCTGTGAGCAGCCATCTAGGATAGTCCACTGTTCTCACCCCTTTGGGACCAAGGAAGAATGAAGAAAACTAAGGATACAAGGGAAAGATTAGTCCAAAGGACTAGTCAACCACATCTACCACGGCCTCCACCAGACTGAGGCCAGTACAATGAGATGGTGCCTGCCTACCACCACTGACTGCTGTGACAGGGATCATAATAGAGGGTCTCTGACAGCTGGAGAAAAATGTAGAACAAAATTCTAACTCAAAAAGAAAGACCAGACTTGCCGGCCTGACAGAGACTGGAGAAACCCTGAGAGCATGGCCTCCGACACCCTTTAAGTTCAGTAATGAGGTCATTTTTGAGGGTCACCCTTCAGCCAAAGATTGAACAGGCCCATGGAACAAAAGAAGACTAAAGGGGCGCACTAGCCCTGGGGCAGGGACTGGAAGGCAGTAGGGAACAGGAAAGCTGGTAATAGGGAACCCAGTGTTGAGAAGGGAGAGTGTTGACATGTCATGGGGTTGTTAACCAATGTCATAGAACAATGTGTGTACTAACTGTGTGATGAGAAACTAGTTTGTTCTGTAAACCTTCATCTAAAGTGCAATAAACAACAAAAAAAAAGTGCAATCAACTGAAAAAACAACAACAAAAAAAGAATTCCTTTCAAGATATTCCTTGTGCTTGACAATGCACCTGGACATCCAGGCACTTTAGATGACCTTCACCCCAATGTTAATTCTGTATTTTTATCCCCCAACACCACTTTGGTACTTCAGTCAATGGATCAGGGAATCATAGCCTCCTTTAAGGCCTATTATTTAAGGCGGACCTTCTTAAAAGCAGTCAGGGCTACCTACCTAAGATGATATGATTAGCTTAAGGCAGTGAAACTGCCCCACAGAGTTTCCAAGAAGTGGCTGGTGGACTCAAACTGCTAACCTTTGGGTTAGCAGCTGTAGCCCTTAACCACTATCCCACCAGGGTTTCCCACCTAGGTAAGGGAAGAACTGAAAAGACGAACATAGTGAAGTCATGCAAGGATTTGTAACAGCAGGAAAATACTTCTGCCCTTAGGTATGGAGGGACAATTGTAGAGGGGCTGTTACCAAGCCCAGAAGCCAGCCCTTTTGGCAGAAGCTAGAATCATGGTATAAACGAAAAACCATTGGCGTCCAGTCAATTCCGTCCGACTTACAGCAACCCTATACGACAGAGGAGAGTTGCTCCATAGGATTTGAAGAAGCAGCTCCCAACCTTTTGTTTAGCAGCTGAGCTCTTAACCACTACCTATTAGGAGCTGGAACCATGGAGGAAAAGGCTGCACAGCTCAGCTGTAAAGGCCACTTCAGACAGAGAAGAGCAGTGTTCTGGCTTCTCCCTTATTCTGGATTCTCCAGTGGTTTCTATTGGTTGAACTCAGCCATAAATCAGCTGATCAGGGAGCTTGAGAAATGACGCCTGCAAGGGCCAGCCCACTGCAGTCTAAGCCTGAGCTCAGGAATAATGAAAAATCAATCTGAGATTTTAATAGGAAAATAAACAGAACTTATCACTATGACATTATTAATATACTCTCCTAGATTTATCAATAGACACCATTTGCTGCCTCCCCATTAAGAAAGATGAGATCATTATTAGCTGGTTTCCCATTTCCTTTCCTCAAAAACCCTTCACATGTAGTTGATTATTTTATCATCTCTTTTCTAGAGCTAGCTTTAATACTTTGAATTTTACATGTGTGCTCATGTATCCTGATTTAACAATTTTAGGTGGGACGATCTACTTCTGGCCATTAAAGGAAATTAAATAATCACATTTTTTCTTGATCCTCCCTTACTTCTTTTTTTCTTATATATATTTCATATATATATATGAAATTATATATATATTATAATTTTTGTTGTGATTTAAATGAAAGTTTACAAATCAAGTCAGTCTCTCACAAAAAAACCCATATACACCTTGCTACACACTCCCAATTACTCTCCCTCTAATAAGGCAGCCCGCTCCCTCCCTCCACTCTCTCTTTTCGTGTCCATTTCACCAGCTTCTAACCCCCTCCACCCTTTCATCTCCTTCCAGGCGGGAGATGCCAACATAGTCTCAAGTGTCCACCTGATCCAAGAAGCTCACTCCTCACCAGCATCCCTCTCCAAACCATTGTCTAGTCCAAACCCTGTCTGAAGAGTTGGCTTTGGGGATGGTTCCTGCCCTGGGCCAACAGAAGCTCTGGGGGCCATGACCACCAGGGTCCTTTTAGTCTCAGTCAGAGCATTAAGTCTGGTCTTATGAGAATTTGGGGTCTGCATTCCACTGCTCTCCTGCTCCCTCAGAGGTTCTCTGTTGTGTTCCCTGTAGTCATCAGTTGTAGCCAAGCACCATCTAGTTCTTCTGGTCTCAGGATGATGTAGTCTCTGGTTCATGTGGCCCTTTCTGTCTTTTGGGCTCATAATCACCTTGTGTCCTTGGTGTTCTTCATTCTCCTTTGATCCAGGTGGGTTGAGACCAATTGATGCATCTTACATGGCTGCTTGATAGCATTTAAGACCCCAGTTGCCACTCTTCAAAGTGGGATGCAGAATGTTTTCTTAATAGATTTTATTATGCCAATTGACTTAGATGTCCCCTGAAACCATAGTCCCTAGACCCCTGCCCCTGCTACGCTGGCCTTCGAAGCATTCAGTTTATTCAGGAAACTTCTTTGCTTTTGGTTTAGTCCAGTTGTGCTGACCTCCCCTGCACTGTGTGCTGCCTTTCCCTTCACCCAAAGTAGTTCTTACCTACTATCTAATTAATGAATGCCCCTCTCCCATACCACTTCCCTCCCCTCTCTCGTAACCACAAAAAGAATGTTTTCTGCTCAGTTTAAACTATTTCTGAAGTTCTAATAATAGTGGTCTTATACAATATTTGTCCTTTTGCAACTGACTAATTTCACTCAGCATAATGCCTTCCAGGTTCCTCCATGTTATGAAATGTTTCACAGATTCCTCACTGTCCTTTATCGATGCATAGTATTCCATTGTGTGAATATACCATAATTTATTTATCCATTCATCCGTTGATGGGCACCTTGGTTGCTTCCATCTCTTTGCTATTGTAAACAGAGCTGCAATAAACATGGGTGTGCATAAATCTGTTCGTGTAAAGGCTCTTATTTCTCTAGGATATATTCCAAGGAGTGGGATTGCTGGATCATATGGTAGTTCTATTTCTAGCTTTTGAGGAAGTGCCAAATCGATTTCCAAAGTGGTTGTACCATTTGACATTCCCACCAGCAGTGTAGAGGTGTTACAATCTTTCCACAGCCTCTCCAACATTTATTATTTTGTGTTTTTTGGATTAATGCCAGCTTTGTTGGAGTGAGATGAAATCTCATTTTAGTTTTGATCTGCATTTCTCTAATGGCTAATGATTGTGAACATTTCCTCTTGTATCTGTTAGCTATGTATATATTTTTTTGGTGGAGATATTGTTTTACGTCTGAAAAAAATACATCCTATTATGCAATTTTAATTATGTGTTCTGGGCTCTTTCTGTTGTTGATTTGGTAAATTTAAAATAAAACTTCTAGTACTTATATAATTTTGTAATATACTACTATTTCTTGTAGCACCAAGTACTATAGGTTGAGTGGTAAAGAGGGAAATACAACTCTAAGTCGTTTAAACACTTCTGTACTAATGATATCTATTTAAGCATTAAACGGATTTGGTTCCTATTTTAGTTTATTTTTGTTTCTTCTATAGGTTATTATGGTAGGCTGAATAATGACCCCTCGAAAATGTTTATGTCCTAATCCTCAGAAGCTATGAATGTTACCTTACATGGCAAAAAAGGACTTTGCAGATGGGATTAAGTTAAGAACCTTGAGATGGGGAGATTATTTTGGATTATCTAAGTAAGCCCTAAATGTCATCTCGAGGGTCCTTATAAGATGAGGGCAAGGGAGTCAAAGGTGGAAGAAAGACGTGACAACAGAAACCAAGATTTAATGGAAAACTGTTGGGAGCCAAGGAATATAGCAATCTCTAGAAGCTAGAAGAGGCAAATAAGAAATTGTCACTCAGAGCCTTCAGAAGTGGCCAGCCCTTCTGAAACTTTGATATTCACCCCTTAAGACCAATTTTGGACTTTTGACCTCCACAATTATAAGATAATAAATTCGTGTTTTTTTTTAAGCCACAAAATATGTAGTAATTTGATACAGTAGCATTGGGAAACTAGTACACTTAGTATTTATAAAACACTAGTCTCCATTTTTGTTTGTTTCTCAAATACAATCCTTTGAGTAGTATTTTCCATAAAAAGTGCATAAGTAATAACTCTCAGAATTCCTACATATCAAAAAAAAAAAGTCCTTATTTTGCATCTGTGTTTGACTTATTACACGGTAAAGAATTTGAAGTCCAAATTATGTTTGCTCTCATTATTTGAAAATATCATTGAGAGGCGGGGCCAAGATGGCAGACTAGGTGGACGCTGCCGCGGATCCCTCTTGCAACAAAGACTCGGAAAAACAAGGGAATCGATCACATGCATGACAGTCTACGAACTCTGAGCAACAAGCACAGACTTAGAGACGGAAAGCGAACAAATACGGGCGGACAGCAACCGTTTTCGGAACTGGGAGCCAGCGTACCAGGCAGGCGACCTTCGGAGCCCAATCTGGGGCAGAGCCCAGGGGGGCAGATGGCACAGATGGGGGGCCCAGCCCTTTCCCCCCGAACCCATCCCGGGAGGAGGTCTGGCTGGTTGGCGCGGGCGGCATAGTGGCGCAGCCAGAGGGAGAAGCACCCGGGAGGTAGTGACTGATATTGGAGCGGGGAGAACAGCGTCCCAGCTGGGGACCCGTCCTGCCCGGAGTTTGGCAGGAAGCGGGCAGGGCGCAAGCGGAGGGGAGGTCAGCTATATTTCCCTAACGCGACCCCGGGGCGGGGCCCACACGTTCTTGCAGGAGGACGCCCACCCAGTCCGCGCTTGCGGTGCGGCGAACCGGAGGAAGAAATCCCCGAAAGTGACTGGTCTCAGAGCGGGGAAAACAGCGTCCCAGACGGGGAGCCATTCCGCTGGGATTTGGGCACGCGCGCGGGTGGGGCATGATCGCGGGGTCCAATTATATTCCCCTGAATTGACCCAGGGGGCGGGCCCACCCATTCATGCGGGAGATGCGAACCCAGTGCACGCGAGCTGTGCCGCGCATCGGAGGGAGAAGACCCCGGGAGGAAGTGACTGGTCTCTGAGCAGGGAAAGCAGTGTCCTAGCCGGGAAGCCGTCCCGCCCGGATTTTGGCGGACGGGGGCGGAGTGTGAACGCGGTGCTCGGCTCTATATTCTGTGGTGCTACACTCCCAGCTCTCTGATCCCTCCCCCACCCTCCCCAGGCAGCTCCATTAACATCTGAATACCCGGAGCCAGAGGGAGAATTCAGATAGGGATCTGATGGCATCTTTTTTTTAGCTGATTACGTGGAAAATCTAGTTTCCCAGTGATGGCTCGGAGACAGCAGTCCATATCAAACCATATAAAGAAACAGACCATGACAGCTTCTCCAACCCCCAAAACAAAAGAATCAAAATCCTTCCCAAATGAAGATACAATCCTGGAATTATCAGATACAGAATATAAAAAACTAATTTACAGAATGCTTAAAGATATCACAAATGAAATTAGGATAAATGCAGAAAAAGCCAAGGAACACACTGATAAAACTGTTGAAGAACTCAAAAAGATTATTCAAGAACATAGTGGAAAAATTAATAAGTTGCAAGAATCCATAGAGAGACAACATGTAGAAATCCAAAAGATTAACAATAAAATTACAGAATTTGACAACGCAATAGAAAGTCAGAGGAGCAGACTCGAGCAATTAGAATGCAGACTGGGACATCTGGAGGACCAGGGAATCAACACCAACATAGCTGAAAAAAAATCAGATAAAAGAATTAAAAAAAATGAAGAAAGCCTAAGAATCATGTGGGACTCTATCAAGAAGGATAACTTGCGAGTGATTGGAGTCCCAGAACAGGGAGGGGGGACAGAAAACACAGAGAAAATAGTTGAAGAACTCCTGACACAAAACTTCCCTGACATCATGAAAGACGAAAGGATATCTATCCAAGATGCTCATCGAACCCCATTTAAGATTGATCCAAAAAGAAAAACACCAAGACATATTATCATCAAACTTGCCAAAACCAAAGACAAACAGAAAATTTTAAAAGCAGCCAGGGAGAAAAGAAAGGTATCCTTCAAGGGAGAATCAAAAAGAATAAGTTCAGACTACTCAGCAGAAACCATGCAGGCAAGAAGGGAATGGGACGACGTATACAGAGCACTGAACGAGAAAAACTGCCAACCAAGGATCATATATCCAGCAAAACTCTCTCTGAAATATGAAGGAGAAATTAAGATATTTACAGATAAACACAAGTTTAGAGAATTTGCAAAAACTAAACCAAGACTGCAAGAAGTGCTAAAGGAGATTGTTTGGCCTGATGAGCAATAATATCAGGTACCAGCACAATACAAGGTCACAAAACAGAACGTCCTGATATCAACGCAACTCAAATAGGGAAAGCACAAAAACAAACAAATTAAGACTAATTCTAAAAAATAAATAAATAAACAAAATAATACACATAACAGGAAATCATGGAAATCAATAGGTAAACGATCACAATAATCAAAAAGAGGGACTAAATATAGGAGGCATTGAACTGCCAGATGGAGAGGGATACAAGGCGAAATAGAAGGATACAAGTTAGGTTTTTATTTAGAAAAATAGGGGTAAATAATAAGGTAACCACAAAAAGGAATATCAATTCCATAATGCAAGAAAAAAGCCAAGAAAAACGTAACGACTCAACAAACACAAAGTTAAACATTATGAAAATGAGGATCTCACAAGCTACTAAGAAAAACGTCTCTGCACAAAAAAGCATGTGGAAAAATGAAATGGCCAGCAACACACATGAAAAGGCATCAAAATGACAGCACTAAAAACTTATTTATCTATAATTACGCTGAATGTAAATGGACTAAATGCACCCATAAAGAGACAGAGAGTCTCAGACTGGATAAAGAAACACGATCCATCTATATGCTGCCTACAAGAGACACACCTTAGACTTAGAGACACAAACAAACTAAAACTCAAAGGATGGAAAAAAATATATCAAGCAAACAATAAGCAAAAAAGAAGAGGAGTAGCAATATTAATTTCTGACAAAATAGACTTTAGACTTAAATCCACCACAAAAGATAAAGAAGGACACTATATAATGATAAAAGGGACAATTGATCAGGAAGACATAACCATATTAAATATTTACGCACCCAGTGACAGGGCTGCAAGATACATAAATCAAATTTTAACAGAATTGAAAAGTGAGATAGACACCTCCACATTTATAGTAGGAGATTTCAACACACCACTTTCGGAGAAGGACAGGACATCCAGTAAGAAGCTCAATAGAGACACAGAAGACCTACTTACAACAATCAACCAACTTGACCTCATTGACTTATACAGAACTCTCCACCCAACTGCTGCAAAATATACTTTTTTTTCTAGTGCACATGGAACATTCTCTAGAATAGACCACATATTAGGTCATAAAACAAATCTTTGCAGAATCCAAAACATCGAAATATTACAAAGCATCTTCTCAGACCATAAGGCAATGAAGCTAGAAATCAATAACAGAAAAACTAGGGAAAAGAAATCAAATACTTGGAAAATGAACAATACCCTCCTGAAAAAAGACTGGGTTACAGAAGACATCAAGGAGGGAATAAGGAAATTCTTAGAAAGCAACGAGAATGAAAATACTTCCTATCAAAACCTCTGGGACACAGCAAAAGCAGTGCTCAGAGGCCAATTTATATCGATAAATGCACACATACAAAAAGAAGAAAGAACCAAAATCAGAGAACTGTCCCGACAACTTGAACAAATAGAAAGTGAGCAACAAAAGAACCCATCAGGCACCAGAAGAAAACAAATAATAAAAATTAGAGCTGAACTAAATGAATTAGAGAACAGAAAAACAATTGAAAGAATCAACAAAGCCAAAAGCTGGTTCTTGGAAAAAATTAACAAAATTGATAAACCATTGGCTAGACTGACTAAAGAAAAACAGGAAAGGAAACAAATAACTCGAATAAGAAACGAGAAGGACCACATCACAACAGAACCAAATGAAATTAAAAGAATCATTTCAGATTACTATGTAAAATTGTACTCTGACAAATTTGAAAACCTAGAAGAAATGGATAAATTCTTGGAACAATACTACCTACCTAAACTAACACATTCAGAAGGAGAACAACTAAATAGACCCATAACAAAAAAAGAGATTGAAACGATAATCAAAAAACTTCCAACAAAAAAAAGTCCTGGCCCAGACGGCTTCACTGCAGAGTTCTACCAAACCTTCAGAGAAGACTTAACACCATTACTATTGAAGGTATTTCAAAGCACAGAAAAAGACGGAATACTACCCAACTCATTATATGAAGCCACCATCTCCCTGATACCAAAACCAGGTAAAGACATTACAAAAAAAGAAAATTTTAGACCTATATCCCTCATGAACACAGATGCAAAAATCCTGAACAAAATTCTAGCCAATAGAATCCAACAACACATCAAAAAAATAATTCACCCTGATCAAGTGGGATTTATACCAGGTATGCAAGGCTGGTTTAATATCAGAAAAACCATTAATGTAATCCATCACATAAATAAAACAAAAGATAAAAACCACATGATCTTATCAATAGATGCAGAAAAGGCATTTGACAAAGTCCAACACCCATTTATGATAAAAACTCTTACCAAAATAGGAATTGAAGGAAAATTCCTCAACATAATAAAGGGCATCTATGCAAAGCCAACAGCCAATATCACTCTAAATGGAGAGAACCTGAAAGCGTTTCCCTTGAGAACGGGAACCAGACAAGGATGCCCTTTATCACTGCTCTTATTCAACATCGTACTTGAAGTCCTAGCCAGGGCAATTAGGCTAGACAAAGAAATAAAGGGTATCCAGATTGGTAAGGAGGAAGTAAAGCTGTCACTATTCGCAGATGACATGATCGTATACATGGAAAACCCTAAGGAATCCTCCAGAAAACTACTGAAACTAATAGAAGAGTTTGGAAGTGTCTCAGGATATAAAATAAACATACAAAAATCACTTGGATTCCTCTACATCAACAAAAAGAACACCGAAGAGGAAATAACCAAATCAATACCATTCACAGTAGCCCCCAAGAAGATAAAATACTTAGGAATAAGTCTTACCAAGGATGTAAAAGACCTATACAAAGAAAACTATAAAACTCTGCTACAAGAAATTCAAAAGGACATCCTTAAGTGGAAGAACATACCCTGCTCATGGATAGGAAGACTTAACATAGTAAAAATGTCTATTCTACCAAAAGCCATCTATACATATAATGCACTTCCAATCCAAATACCAATGCCATACTTTAAGGGGATAGAGAAACAAATCACTAATTTCATATGGAAGGGAAAGAACCCCCGGATAAGCAAAACATTACTGAAAAAGAAGAAGAAAGCGGGAGGCCTCACTCTACCTGATTTCAGAACCTATTATACAGCTACAGTAGTCAAAACAGCCTGGTATTGGCACAACAACAGGCACATAGACCAATGGAACAGAATTGAGAACCCAGATATAAATCCATCCACGTATGAGCAGCTGATATTTGACAAAGGACCAGTGTCAGTCAATTGGGGAAATGATAGTCTTTTTAACAAATGGTGCTGGCATAACTGGATATCCATGTGCAAAAGAATGAAACAGGACCCATAGCTCACACCATGCACAAAAACTAACTCCAAGTGGATCAAAGACCTAAACATAAAGCCTAAAACGATAAAGATCATGGAAGAAAAAATAGGATCAACCCTAGGAGCCCTAATACAGGGCATAAACAGAATACAAAACATTACCAAAAATGATGAAGAGAAACCAGATAACTGGGAGCTCCTAAAAATCAAACACCTATGCTCATCTAAAGACTTCACCAAAAGAGTAAAAAGACCACCTACAGACTGGGAAAGAATATTCAGCTATGACATCTCAGACCAGCGCCTGATCTCTAAAATCTACATGATTCTGTCAAAACTCAACCACGAAAAGACAAACAACCCAATCAAGAAGTGGGCAAAGGATATGAACACACATTTCACTAAAGAAGATATTCAGGCAGCCAACAGATACATGAGAAAATGCTCCCGATCATTAGCCATTAGAGAAATGCAAATTAAAACTACGATGAGATTCCATCTCACACCAACTAGACTGGCATTAATCCAAAAAACACAAAATAAGAAATGTTGGAGAGGCTGTGGAGATATTGGAACTCTCATACACTGCTGGTGGGATTGTAAAATGGTACAACCACTTTGGAAATCCATCTGGCGTTATCTTAAACAGTTAGAAATAGAACTACCATACAACCCAGAAATCCCACTCCTCGGAATATACCCTAGAGATAGAAGAGCCTTCACACAAACAGATATATGCACACCCATGTTTATTGCAGCTCTGTTTACAATAGCAAAAAGCTGGAAGCAACCAAGATGTCCGTCAACGGATGAATGGGTAAATAAATTGTGGTATATTCACACAATGGAATACTACTCATCGACAAAGAACAGTGACGAATCTCTGAAACATTTCATAACATGGAGGAATCTGGAAGGCATTATGCTGAGCGAAATGAGTCAGTTGCAAAAGGACAAATATTGTATAAGACCACTATTATAAGATCTTGAGAAATAGAAAAAACGGAGAACACATACTTTTGTGGTTACAAAGGGGGGAGGGAGAGGGCTTTTTATTGATCAATCTGTAGATAAGAACTGCTTTGGGTGAAGGGAAAGACAACACTCAATACAAAGAAGGTCAGCCTAATTGGACTGGACTAAAAGCAAAGAGGTTTCCGGGATAAAATGAAAGCTTCAAAGGTCAGCGGAGCAGGGGCTGTGGTCTGGGGAACTTGGTTTGAGGGGACTTCTAAGTCAATGGGCAAAATAATTCTATTATGAAAACATTCTGCATCCCACTTTGAATTGTGGCGCCTGGGGTCCTAAATGCCAAGAAGCGGCCATCTAAGATACATCAATTGGTCTCAACCCACCTGGAGCAAAGGCAAAGGAAGAACACCAAGGTCACACGACAACCAAGAACCCAAGAGACAGAAAGGGCCACATGAATCAGAGACCTACATTATCCTGAGACCAGAAGAACTAGTTGGTGCCCGGCCACAATCGATGTCTGCCCTGTCAGGGAACACAACAGACAACTCCTGAGGGAGCAGGAGACCAAAGGGATACAGACCCCAAATTCTCATGAAAAGAACATACCTAATGGTATGATTGCGACTAGAGGAATCCCAGAGACAATGCTCCCCAGAACGTCTGATGACACAGGACAGGAACCATCCCCGAAGACAAATCATCAGGCATGAAAAGGACTGGTCAGTGGGGGGGAGAGAGATGCCGATGAAGAGAGAGCTAATTAAATCAGGTGGACACTGGAGAGTGTGTTGGCAACTCTTGACTGGAGGGGGGATGGGAAGATAGAGAGAGAGGGAAGATGGCAAAATTGGCACGACACGAGAGACTGTAAGGGCTGACTCAGTAGGGGGAGAGCAAGTGGGAGAAGGGAGTAAGATGTATGTAAACCTACAGGTGACAGACTGATTGGAATGGTAAATGTTCACTTGAAGCTTAATAAAAATTAATTAAAAAAAAATATCATTGAGATTTATTTCCAGAAATATGGTAGGCTAAATATCTGGAGAAACCCAATTAGGTGAAATAGATAATACAGTATATTAAAAACAAACGATGACACCAACAAAAATCAAACTCTTTAAATCGTCAGTGATCTCATAACATAGTAAGGAATCCATTGGCCAGATTATATGCAAGGCTAAGAACCAAGAAAGAAAGAACACCGTAGTTACGTTTGTTCCAAGAGCATTTGCCTGAAGTAGAGAACTTGAGCTTTGATATCACAGATCATCTAGGAAGTGGGGGCCAGAAACCATTGAATAAACTGATATATCAATTATATTGGAATTTTTCACAGTAATATAGAGAAAGAAACTATATTAATATATTTTGTCTATATAACCATCAGAAACAAGGAAATTTAAACAATGGATACACACATAGAAGACCAAATTTATAATAAAAGCAAGGGAATAAATATCAAAAAGTCAGAATAATGATTACTGCAGTAAGTAGTAAGGGGATTTTGTACCTAGGACTAGGTACAAGAATAGATGGTACTTCTCAGCTGCTGACGTTCTATTTCTTAACCTAAGTGGTGATTATGTGAGTGCTGGCTATATAATTATTCCTTAAACAGTATAAATTTGTTTAATCACTTCTCTGTATGTAAGATACACCTTACATACATATCCAATAAATCAACTAAACACATACACACACCATTTATCCTAATATAAAATTTCAAAAAAGTCTAATGGAAATTTTACTGTTGCACCTTTTAAAATATTGTAATATTGTACCTTTTAAAACAATAACTAATATCATACCTTTTAAAAAATTACTTTTTTAAAGACATATGATTCAGATTGAAAGGGCACCCATAAGTCACATCTGAAACAAATTGAACATCAAAAATAAAATAACAATAGTAACAGATTATAAACTATAGGATACAATAAGAATACATGAATCCAAAACCCATTGCCATCAAGTTGATTCCGACTCATAGTGAATTTATAGGACAGAGTAGAACTGCCCCATAGGGTTTCCAAGGCTGTAAATCTTTATGGAGGCCAACTGCCACATCTTTTACCCCATAGTGGCTGGTAGATTTGAACCACTGACCTTTCAGTTAGCAGCCGATCACTTTAACCACTGTGCCACCAAGGCTCCTTAAGAATATGTGAGTACATGTTATTATAAATATAAAAATAAACAAATGAAAAAATGGGGGGGGAGGGGTGATTACTAAAGCAAACAAAGCTGACTTTTCCAACGTAATGGGAGCTCTTCTGGAAATACTTGTCTTGGAGATATAGATGCCTGTTACGGATTGAATGGTGTCCCCCAGAAATACGTGTTGTAAATCCTAACCCCTCTGCTGTGAATGTAATTCCATTTGGGAATATGGGTTTCTTTGTTGTGGTAATGAAGCAATGCCAGTGTAGAGTGTTTTAAAGCAATTATTTTCTGAGATATAAAAGAGCTGATAAGGCACAAAAGAAAGCAAGCAGGAATGGAGGAAAAATAGACGCCACATGGAGATCTCCAAGGCACATAGAAAGAAAGGATTTTCCCCCAGAGTGAACAAAGAGTCTTCCTCTAGAGTTAGTCTTCAGGATTTGGAGTTCTGGCCTCTGAGACTGTGAGAGAATCTCCTTTTGTTAAAGTCATCCACATGTTGTGTTTCTGTTATAGCCACACTAAGTAACTAAGACAATTCCAAACAGAATAAAGTCACACACACACATTCTTTTTTTCTCATGTGAAAAAGAGGAATTAACTATTGACCATTGTTCTCAAACAATGGAGATATCTTACAAAACAGTTATGTGACCTCGATTTGTGTCCTAGTTAGAGAGAACTCCATATTCCACGATGGAAAAGGCTGCAAATCCCAGTCTGACATTCCATTATTTACAAATCATGCTATTTTCTATTAACAAAAAAACAAGCTTGAAGCTTGTCTCTCAATGTTACATATAAGTTCAAAGAATGTTTATCTCCTTATCAGTCCAAAGCATAACATTAAATGAAAATAAGTACCTCCTTCTTGACATGTTATTAGGATTGCACCAAAGAGAACCAAAGGTAAGGTGAGTTCAAACTCTATGTTCTCTGCCTCCAAAACAGAGGGAAATATACCAGCTTTGAGACGTTGAGCCGTTGTCGAATTGAAAAATATCTCCTCAGAAAAAAGACTGGATATACTGGTGGTACATGATTATTATTTCATATTGCATTACCCTCATTCTGGCAGACCCTAAAACAGCCAGCAATTTGGATAATAAGGTGTCAGGGACCTCACAAAAAAGGCCTCCTTTATGGAAGTGTTTTCCTTTGATAAGGAAACAGAGTGATTACCACCGTGCCCACTCCTCATAACTGTCAACTCCAAGTATAGCATTTCTCCTAAAATTTTAGGGATAATTAGCCCTGAGATCTGATATCAAGGGCTATAGTTTGATTATTCTCAACTGATGTAAAATAATTTGCATTTTATCCTTCGGATGAGTCCTGGTGGCGATCGACACTGTTAAAGCGATCAACTGCTAACCATCAGCAGTTCCTCGGAAGAAAGATGTGGCAATCTGCTTCCATAGAGATTTACAGCCTTGGAAACCCTACCGGGTTGCTCTGAGTCAGAGCTGACTTGACAGCAGTAGGTTTGGTTTGGGTTTTTGGATGCTTTAGACATTTCAAACATATTTTCATGTGTGAGTATGGATAATGTCATTTCTTTTTTTGAACTATCTTACAGTAACCATCATACTCAGATTAATGCAAAATTTAGAGATTTTGGAAGAAAAGGGACAACTGGAGCCGGGAACTGACTGAACTCCACACAGTAGAATCTGGTAATCCAATATGGTGACTAAGCAGTGCCTTTTTATGACGGGGAAACAAAGGCCAGTACTTGATTGGGATTTACAAATAAAATCATTGGAAGACATAACTTGATTGGTAATTGCAGGCTTAGATCATGAAAAGGCATTTCTTGATTGGTAGTAGATCACTTTAAGGCGGGACTTCCTCTGACAGGAACTCAAAAGGCAGGACTTCCTGTGGGGGGGACTCAAAAGGCAGGACTTCCTGTAACGCAAGCTCATAGGCAATTGGCTTAAAAGGATGTACATATCTTTCTTAGGTTGGTTACAGTGTGGTGATTACCAGGGTGAGCGACAAGGGGTGCTGTCAGAGTGTAGTTAGGTCTTCATTACCGGATAGTCCTGGGAAAATGGCTGTTGCTAGGGTGGAAACGGAGCTAGCCACAGAGGAGTCGCAGTCAAACCTCAAGTCAGCCACTTCAGATCTTCTCAGGTACCTGAAGTTTTAAAATTCCCTTACACAGAACTATGTTGGTTAGTTTCTTGAGTCAATGTAGCTAACTGAGTTATGGCTGTTAGTTTCCTTAGAGTCAGTTCCGACTCATGGTGACCCCTTGTGTGAAGAGTAGAACTGTTCAATAGGGTCTTCAAGGCTATAATTTTTCAGAATCATATCAGCAGGCTAGCTTACCCTGACGCGTCTCTGAGTTGGTTGGAAAGATCAACCTTCAGCTAGTAGTCGAGCGCTTCACATTTCGCACCGCTACAGTAATCCATTGTTCAGCCAAACACTAGCCTAGATGTGACTGTGAAGCTATTTGGTAGATGTGATTAACATCTACAATAAATTCACTTTAAGGATGGTATATTATCCTCCATGTTGTGGTTGGGTCTCATCCAATCAGTTGACGGGTCTTAAAAGAAATTTTGCCTGTGGACTGTTCCAGATCCTGCCTGAGAGTTTCCAATCCGCCCTTCCTGATGGCCTGCCCTATAGATTTTAGAGCTGACTAGCCAGCTCCCACAATTGTATACACACACACACACACACACACACACACACACACAAAAGAGTATACCACGGACTGCTAGAAGAACAAACAAATCTGTCTTGGAAGAAGTATAGCCAGAATGCGCTTTAGAAGCGAGGATAGCAAGATTGCATCTCATGGACTTTGGACATGTTATCAGAAGGGACCAGTCCTTGGAGAAGGACATCGTGCTTGGTAAAGTAGACATTCAGTGAAATGAATTGACACAGTGGCTGCAACAGTGGGCTCAGACATAACAACCATTGTGAGGATGGCACAGGACCAGGTGGTGTTTCATTTTGTTGTATACAGGGTCAGTATGAGTTGAAACTGACTCGATGGCTCCTAACAACAGCATGTAAGTAGAATCATATATATACATATATGTATGTATATATAAATATGTATTATGTATATATGGATGGGTTTGGATATGTATATATATGATTCTGTTTTTCTAGAATGAGTCTCAATACCAAAATTAGTCAAACTTCTACTACAGTGTATGTATATACATAAACCCATACAAACTTCTACTACAGTATATGTATATACATACACACACACACTGATGTTGTTGTTAGGTGCCATCAAGTCAGTTTTGACTCATAATGACCCTATGTGACAGAGTAGAACTGCCCCATAGGAGCAGGTGGTTGGAGTTGAACTGCCAACTTTCAATTGCTAACTATTGCACCACGAGGGTTCCTCATACACTCTGGTAGAAAGACAGATAGATGTAGATGAGTTTCTGAATTGGTTCTGGGTTTTCTGGAATTGATTCTCTAATCTGATTGGATTTAAGGGTATTAATGACTCTACTTAGAATGGCAAAGGGAGCATTGGTAGTCTAGGCATGATGAGGCAATGCTCACAAAATAACACCATTGAATATTTCTAATCAAATATTTATAAGATGATGATTTTGATAGCTTGGAACATTTTTTTGTCAAACTGATAAGTATAATGACATTGGCTGGTTACTTCTATTTCTCTGGGCAAAGTGATGAAGGCGAAGGATGAACTCAGGGCTTTATATCTCAGCTCAAGTGCTGTATAGATGACCTGAAAGTTTCTACTTGTACTCCTAAAAACAAACATTATATCCTGTAGCCACAGAGCTGAAATTGCTGAGAACCAAACCCAGAGCCTCATCCCATGAGTGGCTGAATCAGAAGGTAAATTGAATTTCCAGCTTCACAGGGTACCTGAGATTAAAGTGAAGGCAGTGATTGGGAAGGAATGAGCCGACTCCAACTCATGGTGAACGCATTTATATCATAGTAGAACTATATTCCATATGGTTTTTGGTGACTGATTTTTTAGAAGTAAATCTCCAGGCCTTTCCTCCTAGGTGCCACTGGGTGGACTCCAACCTCCAACCTTTCATTTAGCCCCTGAGTGCATTTAGTGTTTACACTACCAGTGGGAGTGATATATTCAATTTCAGGGTTGTCTTCTTAAAGCAAAGGGTATTCCACTTCTCTCTCTCCCACCTTTCTCACTAGTTACATTGTTTATATTTTGTTAAATCATCATGGAGCGTGTTGATGAGGGCAATGAAGGGGTGTCAGGATAATAGTTAGAAGGATGCTGGTTTCCAGAGGGTCTAGCCAGCTCATGCTTAGACTGTAACATATTAAAGAATATACTCTGTAACATAATCCACTGTAATTTGAGTTTCTGCAATAGCAGTGGGGCATGAATATTAAAAGTGAAGCTCTTTGGGGGTGCAGTTTGGAGAGTAGACAGTAGCAAGAAAAATTAAAGAAGATGAGTTTGCTATTGTGGCAGTTCAGGCATGAGGTGATGGTGGCTTGGACTAAGCTGATGGTGGTGGGGATGGAGTGCAATATATGGCTCTGTGATATTAATTTACATTTGGAATATAACTATTAGGCATTGGTTGAGAGTTGGATATGTGGATGCAAACAAAGGGAGAAATCATGGATGACTCCTAGTTTTCTGACGTGAGCAAAGAGGTGGATGATGATAACTTTTCATTGAGATGGAGCAGCCTGGAGAAGGAGTCTGTAAATGATGGCAAGAGAGGAAGGTATTATGGCTGCATGGCCTAGGTTTCAAAGAATTAGAGTTTCTCAAAAGTGGGAGGAATTATTTTCGAGAAGCAATGGGCCAGAAGGAGGGCTCCTTTCTTGCTGGTTTGAGATGCTTGCAACATAAGTAATCATATAATTTAACGTATAAACTGGTACATGATTATTCAGGGAAAAAAGTGTAAACCAGGACTAATTGGAGTACATCATACATACTTATACCAAAAACCAAACCTGTTATCAACAAGTTGATTCCAACTCATAGTGAGCCAATAGGATAGAGTAGAACTGCCACACAGGGTTTACAAGGAGCAGCTGATGGATTTCAACTGCTAACCTTTTGACTAGCAGCCAAGCTCTTACATATCGGGGGATAAAAATAATCTTCTGGGTTGTATGTAATAAAAATAGTGTCATCAGAGCTTTGCTATGTTTTAGCCCTTAACGGAGCAATAAGGGGAAGTTAGGGAAGTGGAGGATATAGCTGAGATAGCTCATCACAAAGCTGACAGTACGGAAGGCATTGTCAAACAACAGAAAAACTGTGTTGTGATGCAATATAATGATAGAGTCAGTGTTATGGAAAAAAGAGAGAAAATAGACAAAATTTCAATAAATCTGCATCAGTAAACCGAAAACCAAACCAAACCCAGTGCCGTCGAGTCGATTCTGACTCATAGCGACCCAATAGGACAGAGTAGAACTGCCCCATAGAGTTTCCAATGAGCGCCTAGTGGATTTGAACTGCCAAACCTTTGGTTAGTAGCCGTAGCACTTAACCCCTAGGCTACCAGGGTTTCTGTAAATAACATTACAGAATTTTGCACTAAATTTCCAAAGAGTTAAAATGCATGTTTCTTTAATTATTTTGACTTTCTGTTTCAGTATCGTACTTCTTCCCAATCTTTCCGCTTTCAATTATTTGTTTTTAGTTTTCAACGGTACCTGATTGTTTGAATAAAGCATACTTTCAGTTAATTTCTCCCCTCTTTCTTAAAGTGAAAAATATTGTATCTGGCTTTAAGTCTAATAACAAGGCCCTTTTTCTTTATATTTTCTTACAGAAATGAAATATGTTGGTATTATATAAAGCCTAGCAGAAAAATCAATTCATCAAAATCTTTGTTCTCAATTAATTATGCTACTCTCTCTTCTGTAACTTTTTTTTTTCTTTTTACATTTTTATGTCATGTGTTTATTTGAAATAGAGACCTTTTCTTGTGAGACTGTCATGTGTTGTCATTGGTTCCCCCAGGTGTAAACAAACAAAAACAACCTGTTTCATTTGAGTCAATTCCAATTCATAGGGACCTTATAGGACAGAGTAGAACTGCCCCGTAGGGTTTCTAGAGTGGCTGGTGGATTTGAACTGCCGACGTTTTGGTTAGCAGATATAGCTTACTGTATCTATAAATCACTGCGTTACCAGGCAGAGTTCCCCAAGGTGTAATACAGTCTATAATATGCTTTCAAATTTGATTTTCAGTGGTCTCTTACACATAGGGTAGGCTGTCCTAATTTGCTAGTGTTGCTGTAACACAAATACCACAAGTGGGTGGTTTAAAAAAAAATGTATTTTCTCACAATTGTGTAAGCTAAAATTCCAAATGAAGGTCTTGGCTATGTCTATGCATTCTCTGGGCCTCTCACCTTGTTTCTGGAGACCACCACCAATCCTTGGTGTTCCTTAGCATCTTCTGACCTTCAGAACTGTAAAATAATAAATATGTGTTGTTTGAAGACACTGTGATAATTTGTTACAGTAGTAATATGCAGACCTATTAACTGTGGGAATTCCGAATGTTTCTGGAAGGCCACTGAGAGAAGAACACTTTTGGCATGTTGCTTAACGTCTCTGTTGGCATCAGTCTTTTCATCTGTAATATAAGAAAAATTTTATTGTAAAAATACAAGCTAGAACAATATGAAAGAAATGCTGTGATGCTTTCATGAGTTAATAAGTCTCAAGCTTTTGGAATAAGAACCAGTACAGAGTAGGCAATTAATAGCTATAAGGACTAATGAAAACACAAAACATTCCAACATCAACATCTTTTGAAGTTTGTCTATGAAACTAATAATAGGGGCAAAAAAAAAAAAAAAAAAAACCATGATTCGGATAGATGGTTGTATCTTCTTCGTGTAGTTATACCTCCCTCACCTATAAAAACCACTTGAGTGTTAAATCAGTATGGAAATAAAGACAATATTTTCTTCACTCCTAAAATACAGGGCAAAATTTAATACTCTTCCTTTGTAGACATTACAGAATTTCCTTCCAGCAGTACTTCATAATGTGCAATAAATATTGTGAAAAAATAAGACTTTTATTTCTAAAGAAAATACGTATGTAAAACTGCCCCTTAGGGTTTCCAAGGAGCACCTGGTGGATTCGAATTGCTGACCTTTTGGTTGTCACCCATAGCTCTTAACTGCTATGCCGCGAGGGTTTCCAATTCCTACCAGTCTCCCCTAACACTAATATAAGAGCAGAATAAAAACGAGGAATAGGAAGAGGAGAAGCAGAAGGAGAAACAGCAGAGCTGCCTAAAGAAAAGTATTTAGCTTCATTGATTCCTTTCTTGGATTTCCAGTTTGAGGCTTACTGTGGATATTAGTCATTCATGCACATTGGACTTATGCTCTGAAATCTCTGAATGTTTCATTTATTTTTAAGTGCAAAAGCAAGGCTTCTAATGGTTTGACTCTAGTGTTGTTGTTGCTGGGTGCCTTCCAGTTGATTCCAACTCATAGAGAACCCGTGTGACAGAGTAGAGCTGTCCCATAGGGTTTCTTAGGCTGTAATCTTCATGGAAGCATTTCACCAAGCATTTCTCTAAGGAGTAATTGAATGGATTCAAACCACCAGTCTTTCTGTTAGCAGCAGAGCGCTTTAACGCTTGGTCTACCGGGGCTCCGTGGTTCAACTCTGGCTTTGGCTATATTATTTAAACAAAATCTGCCTGAAAAGGGTCTGATGTTTGCCCACGTAGAAACACCCACTTTACTATTTCATAGTTTTAATAGTAGCAGTAATGACTGATATTTGTATTGATATTTACAGACTTATTAGTAAAACTAGAGACTACATAATGTGAACTGGCATATAAAATCAAAATGGTGGGATTTTGGGTCAACCATTGTATTTAAGCAAGGTATCACGAGAAAAGAAAAAAAGTGGTGTTCTACGCAAATGCAATATTTTCTTTCATTATTTCTTTTGACATATGAATATACTTATATATAATGCTGTGTAGAAAATATCTCCAAAATGTTATTGCTATGTAATATAAAATATATTGCTTGGTTTTTGTTATTCTATGTGAACAAAAATTTCGGTAGGCAGATTTTTCAAAATGCTAAAAAGCTCTTGGATATACTTTATATGACTATTGTCTTCCTAAAATATAACATAATATAGTTTTAAGTCAATTATTGTAACACAATTTTCTACCACATTTTCATGAACTTCTGAATCTTATAATGTAAACACTTGACATTTATTGAAGATATGTTATTCTGTTCTTGTAAGAATATAAGAATAACAATATTCTTTGTGTGGATGTACAGCTCAAAGACACATCTCTGGCTGACAGGGATAAGGTCACCTGCCACAAGACTGTATTTGCTGTCTAAAAATTGACACGTAACCAGTGAAAAAGCAAGACCATTTAAAACTTTAGATGTGTGATAGAGATATTGACCTTTTCTTCTTCTGGGTAATACATATTCCATCATCAATTTACTTTGTATATTCTCAAACTATATGTACTTTTTTAAAGTGTGACCTCTGTCATTAAGATCGCTACATTGTTTTCTATTCTCTAGATACAAATGCATTTTAATTTCCAGTTCTAACATTTGATATATTAGCTAAAACGTTCATACAGCAAAGAACATTTAATCTGAAAAGAATACTTTTAGTTATAGCAAAATAAAGTTAGAAAGTTAATTTTAAGTTATGCAAAGCAAAATACCCATAAAACAGCAAAACTTGAAAATATAGGTAAAAAGGGAAATCGAAAACCAATATTTACAGCATAATAATAATTTCCAAATATATTGCTATATATATATTTTTGCATATATCTAGATGTTACAAATAATACCTAGGATATAAATTATTGGAAAAATACCCATAATTATGATCTCTGAGTTGTAGTATTGGCCTTACCTTTTCTTCTCTTATGTGTCCTAAATTTTCTGTAGCAAGCATTACATTTAAAATTATAAAATAATGGAAAATTCGCACTAATTAAGGGTAGAGATGCACAGCCAATTAAAGTAATTGCTGTCTGTAAGTTGTATACCTGTAAAATGTTGAACTGAAAAAGTTGTGTGATAGATATATTTACAACAATGACACACACACAAAAAATAGTAGCTATTAAGACTGCTCATATACAGCCAAATGCCTCCTAGGGTTTGGTTCCTTTGCTTGGAGGTTTAGGGTCATGGTTTTGTGGGACATCCCAGCTAATTGGTCTATTAACATGTTTAGTGCTACTTTTCTACCTCTTAGTTCATTGCATAGTGCCTGGTGACTTAAAAGCTTTTGAGCAGCCATCCAAGCCACACAAATTGATCTCTATTTGCCTGGAGCAAGAGAGGAAGAAAAAAAGTGAATATAAGAGGAGAGAGTGGAATGTGAGGCTGATTGCTCCGTGAACAGCTGTCACCTTGACCATGAGACCAGAAGAAATGGACAGTGCCTGGCTCCCATTACTGACCATTTTGATCAAAGATTCTGTAGAAAAATCCTGATCAAAAAAGGAAAAATGCAGAACAGAATTTTAAATCCTCATGGAATCCAGATTTTCTGGAGTCATGGAGGCTGGATGAACCCCTGAAACTTTTGCTTTGAGATAATCTTTAAACCTTAAACTAAAAATATCCCTAAAGCCTTCTTAAAACCAACTAGTTTAGTTTACTAGTAAAGAGGGTCTGCCTTGAGCATTGTGCTCTTTTACAATCTGTGTATATGGGCTCAAACTGACAACAGCAACTCAGAAGATTAGATAGAAAATTTAGGGGACAGTGAGTGTATGTTAATAAGGGAGGAACAACCCAGAAAAAGAGGGTGAGAATGGTTGCACAACTGGAAGAATGTAATCAGTGCCACTGAATTGTACTTGTAGAAACTTGGTGTATGTTCTGTTGTGTATATTTCCCACAACAACGAGAAATAAAATACATATATATATATATATATAAAATGGTTATCAAGAAAAATATTTTTAAACCAGCACATTTTAAAAATTATGACTTTCTATTGTTGACTTGGAAACCCTGGTGCCATAGTGGTTAAGTGCAAAAGCTGCTAACCAAAAGGTCGGCAGTTCAAAACCACCAGCCACTCCTTGGAAACCTATGGGGGCAGTTCTACTCTGTCCAGTAGGGTCACTGAATTGGAATCTACTCAATGGCAACAAGCTTGGTCGTGTTTTTTGTTCTTTGCTATCTCCCATACATTTTGATATGTTGTATTTTCATTTTTATTCATTTGTAAGTATTTTTATTTTACTCGTTGTTTAATGATGTGTTGATGAATTTCCACGTATTTTTCAATTTTTCAGTGTTCCTTCTGTTTTTGATTTCTAGCTTCATTCCATTCTTGTCAAAGAAGATACTTTGTATGATTTTGTTTATTTATTTTTAAAATTTGAGACTTGTTTTGTAGACTAACACATGATCTGTTCTGGAGAATGTTCCATGTGTACTTGGTTGGATGGGTAGATGGCTGTTCTGGGCAGAGTGTTACATATGTGTCTTGTATGTCTTGTTGGTTCATAGTGTTGTTCAAGTCCTCTATATTCTTATTGATCTCTTGTATGATTTTTTAAATCCATTTTGAAAGTGGGATATTGATATTCTCAAAAATTATTGTAGAGTTGTCTATTTCTCCTTTTAATCCTGTCAACCTTTGCTTCCTAAATTTTGGGGCTCCTCTGGTGTTAGGTGCCTCTATATTTATAATTGTTATTTCTTCCTAATGTATTTACCATTTTATCAATATTTAATAACTTTTTCTTGCCCCTCTGGTAAAAATTCTTGACATAAATTCTATTTTGTCTGATAGTGGTATAGCCACTCCAGCTACCTTCTGGTTGCTATTTGCATGGAATATCTTTTTCCATCCTTTCACTTTCAGTCTATTTGTGTTTGGGTACCTAGAAAGAATTTCTTGTAGACAGCATACGGTTGGATCATATTTTTTGGTTTTTGTCTTGTTCTGTTTTTAATTCTGCTAATCTCTGCTTTTTTATTGCCTAGTTGGAGTTTAATCTATTTTTTTTTTTTAAATCAGTAATGATAAGGCAGTACTGACTTCTACCATTTTGCTATTAGGGTTCTATATGTCTTAATTTTTTAAATTTTATTTCCTCTGTTACAACCTTCTTTTGGGTCAACTTGATTTTGAGTAATGTACTATTTTTATTTCCTTCTCTTTTCCTTTTTATATGTATAAGATATATATATATATATATACATATGTATAATATTGTCTTATTGGTTACCATGAGATTACAATTAATATTTTAAGTTTATAAAAATCTAGTTTAAATTGATATCAATGTAACATCTTTAGCATATAAAATCTCTCTCTACTACCATACACTTCCATACCTCTCCCTCATGTTGTCCTTGTCACAAATTTCATTATTATTATACACTGTGTGCCCATTATCATATATTTATAATTAGTGTTCATTTATTTGTTTTTCAAGTCATGTAGGAAATAAAACTTGGAGTAACAATCCGAAACTATAAAAATACTAGCTTTTATCTTTATCTATCTAGTTACCTAGCCAGAGATCTTTATTTCTTTGTGCAGCTTTGTGTTGCTATCTACTGCCCCTTGCTTTGAACCAAAAGAAGTCCCTTTAGCATTTCTTGTAGGACAGGTCTGCTGGTATTAATCTTTCTCAATTTTTTATTTATCTGGGAATGTCTTAATTTCTCCTTCATTTTTAAAATATAGATTTGTGGGATAACAAATTCTTGGCTAACTGTTTTCTTCTTTTTCTTTCGGCACTTTAACTATGCACCTCACTGCATTATTGCCTCCGTGGTTTCTGATGAGAAAATGGCTGATGATCTTACTGAAAACCTTTTGTACATGACATGTCATTCTCTTGCTGCTTTCAACATTTTTTGTATGTCTTTGGCTCTTGACAATTTGATTAAGATGTGTCTTGGCATGGATCTGATTGAGTTTATTGTACTTGGAGCTTGTTAAGAGTCTTGCATGTGTAGACTCATGCCTTTAATCAAATTTGGGAAGTTTTGGAAAATTATTTCTTCAGATAGTCTTTCTCTCTATAGAACTCCCATAATATTTGTGCTGGTATCCCAGTTTCCTTAGACTCTGTTCATTTTTCTTCAATCTATTTTTTTTCCTGCTATTCTGACTGAATCATTTCAATTGTTCTATTTCAAGCTCACTGATTCTTTCTTCTCCCAGTTTATTTTTGCTGTTGAACCTCTTTAGTAGTTTTTTTTTTTTTTTTTAATTATTGTATGTTTCAGCTCAACAATTTTTATTTGGTTACATTTTATAGTGTCTGTTTATTGATATTCTCATTTGGTTCATGTATGATTTTCTTGGTTTCCTTTAGTTCTTTTTGCATGGTTTCCTTTAGCTCTTTGAACATTTTCAAAACAGTTGGTTTAAAATCTGTGTCTAGTTAGTCCAATGTCTGGGCTTCCTAGGGGATGTTTTCTGTCACTTGGTTTTGTTCTTTTGAATGGGCCGTAATTGTTTGTTTCTTTGTATGTTTTATAATCTTTTGTTAAAATCTGGAAATCTGAATATTCTAATATGATAACTCTGGAAAAAAGTTTGTCCCCATTCCCCAGGGTTTGCTGTTCTTGATTATTGAAGGCTGTAATTCTCCATTTGTTTAATGAGGTTTCCAAACTATTTTTTTTTCGAAGACTATATTCCTTTTCATGTGTGGTCATGGAAATCTCTGATCATTTAGCTTATGTTCAGCGAGCATTTTGATAAGGATTTTCTTGTTGAATTCCAGGTGCAAGAACAAAACAAAACAAAATGAAAAACAAAACAACAACTAGAAAACCTCCCTCAGTCTTTTCAGTGTCAAATAAAAAACCAAACCCAGACTTAGAAAAGAGAAGCCTTATTAAAAAGATCCTTGCAAGTGGATAAAGGACATATTGCAATAGCAGGAGGAGGACACCTTTAACGTGTAGCCAGACTGTCTACAGCTGTGCCTCAGCCTCCAGTTCTTGCTTGCACTGAGCTAAGTGATGAGCCAGTTGTGAAAGGTCAAGGTCTTCTCAGGTCTTTTCAGAGAAAACGTTCTGTTTTGAGTGTGCGCGTGTGACCTTCTAAAATTCCCTAGAATGCACAGGTCCTTTGAATGTCCTCATTTTCCCAAGAAACTTTCTCTCCCTGGCTTCTCCTCCCAGGTATTAGGCAATCTATTATATGTGTCAACAGTAATCCTTTGCCCCAGGTGGCTTAGAGTTTTTCATTAACCTTCTTTGAGCAAAGCCCACTGATTTCCAGTCAAATGGATTATGGGTTAGGTGACACAGAGATAAGTGACTCCATCAGTCTTTCAGGTCGTCCCCAGACAGGTTAGAACAACCAAACAATAACTTGTGAATAAAGTCAGCTCTGCTCCCTCCAGAAACAGAGAACATATAGTGAGTGTAACCTACATTCAAGACTGCTGCCAAACTGGGGAGGAACTTTCCTACCATTTTTAAGTTGCCTTTCTCTTGACTCAGTATTTGCTTGGTTGATACAGACACTTGGCTGTTTTCCAGGTTTCTGATAAAGTCAATTTTGACAGTTAATTCTTGTTTTTCTATGTTTCTGTAGATGGATGGGTGTCTTAAGCTGCCTAGTCCACCATTTTGCTCAAAATATTTATTTTTAAGGGGATCTTTCCTTTTTCACTTCTTCAATTCAGAAGGAATCATTATCAACACTATAAGGAGATTTTCAATCACTGTGCTTTCAAATGTAAATATAACCCAGCCCAATTTAATCTGTCCAAAACAATAGAATCAGTTTATTGGCTCATATATGCAAAAAGTCAAATAAAATGTCAGACGTAGGGCATGAATTTTTCAGGGCTCTGACTTGGCTTTTCTCAAAACTCCACCCTCGATTATGTGTCGGCTTTTTCCTCAGACTGATTTCCTTCTTAATTGTAAAAACACAGAGATTATCGCCAAACCCCAATAGATGATCCCTTCCAGAGCAGGAGAGAAGTCTTCCAGCCATTAGGAACAATTTCATACTTCTCTTTGAGAATGGAGGTGCCTTGCCTTCACATAGACTAACTATCAGAATTTAGAATCGGGGCACCTCCATGGAAAGGGTCTTCTCTTATTCCAGGAAATAAATACATTTTTATTTGTTTTATTACTCATGTAGTTATCTTAGATTTCTAGGGCTGCCATAACAAAATACTATGGAGTGGGGGGCTTCAAAGAAGAAATTTATTTTCTCACAGTTCTAGAGGTTAGAATTACGAAAGGGGATTAGTCATGTCGATTCCTTCTGAGGGCTTTGAGAGAGAAACATTCCTCACCTCTCTCCTGGTGCCTGGTGGCAGCCAGCAACGTTTGGTGTCCCTTTAGTACTTATAGATGCATCTTCCGCTGTCAGTGCGTGGTGCCTGTCTTCCTCCTGAGTGACTCTTTATCCTTCTCTGCCCTTACCTTTTCTAAAACACCACTCAGAAGTGATTAGGATTTGGACCCACCCTACTCCAGCATAACTTGATTGATTTAAGTGATAACATTTGCAAAGAAAAACCCTGTTTCCCTAAACAAGGTCACATTCACAGGTGTGGAGATTAGGATTTCAGCCTATTTTTTTGAGGGACATAATTCAATCTATAACATTCGCCCACAAAGGTAAACCTATAAACCAGTAAATAGCATCATTGTTTGCTGACAGACTGCTCTGACCCTCCTTTTCTGAAAGCAATGCTTTGCACATTTGGAAAAAAAAAAAAAAAGTGTCTTCCTCAGGGCAGTAGACTACTTAACTGATTAAATTGCCCACTTACCACATCACTGTTTATTAGCAAGACTCTTGCAAGGAGCGCCTCTCACTCTGTTCACTAATCTTAAATGATTATATTATTAACTTTGCCCAGTCCCAATCCCTGTATTGAAAGACCTGATATAAGCCATTCAAACCCAGAACACGAAAGCCTATTCTGAATTCCTACTTGGAAAACTTACTAAGACTATGTCAAGGTGGTACTGACTTTTGGTATTGTAGAAGTGCACAGCTTCACTGATTAGCCGTCACTCTAGTGCTCTTCCGGATAATTAGCAGCTGACAACATTGGTAAAACCACGGCCAAGAGATGCAGTGCGTGGTTAGTTTGCCTTCCTGTTCAGATGTGAACTAATCACCCTGGCAAGCATCATGGAATTATCCTTTTTGTCTTAGATTATCCGGAATCCATCCTAGATCTTTAAGATAAAACCAATCTTACCCAGTAACTACTACACGAGGGAGGAAGGACAGAGTAGATATGTCAGAGGCAACCACAAAACCTGTTACATTGAAAAGGCTTCCAACATTTGTATATGTGCATGTCTGAATATACACAAACTATAGTGTATGTGTATAAAAATAATGTGGGATTATGGTTTACATATGTTTCTACAACTTGTGTTATCACTTATCAATATATCATAAATGTATTCTCAGGTCATTTCATGTAGATTTAATTTATTCTTCTAATTATTACAGATTAAATGATAATAGAACTATCTATTCATAATTTTCTTAGTCATTTTCCTATTGATAGATGTGAAATTTATACCCAAATAATTTTGACTATTGAAAACAATGTTGAAATGACTATATGTATTCGTACTATTATTTTATGGGGCAATTTCTGGTAACTAAATGAAAAATTTATGCAAAAATATTACTATTATTATTTTTGGTGGGGGGAGCCCTGGTAATGCAGTGGTTAAGAGATAGGCTGATAACCAGCAGGTTGGCAGCTCAAATCTACCAGCCACTCCTTGGAAACACTATGAGGGAGATCTACTCCCTCCTATAGGATCACTAGGAGTCAAAATTGACTTGGTAGTGAGTTTTTGGCTTTTTAATGATGTTAAAAATCTGTTCTTAAATACAGTTAATTATTTTATATGTACACAAAGAGTGCATGGAGATTTTCATTTCCCCTTTTCCTCACCAAAATAGGATATCATTTTTAAAACCAACCTGATAGGCTAAAAGATGCTATCACACTGTGGCTTTAGTGTTATTTTTTTGTGAAGTTAGGTCTCTCTATATTTTTTGTCAGCCATTTTTATTTCATTTTCTGTGAACTATGGTTCATATTATTTCTCCACTTTAATTTATTTTATTATTTTATTTTCTAGTCCATGACTTGTTTTCCATTCTATTTTTTTAATTCCTTTTTTGCTAAGAGTATGTTAAAACTCGCACGAACATTATTTTTTAGTCTCAACTCCTGATATTTGAACCAGATCCTAAAATACCTTACATTCAATATACTCAATAACGAACAACATTCCTTCTCTGAGGGCTGGCACACTCAACCGTGAGGCCCTAGTATTGTGACTGATTGACAGGAATCATCACGTGGACAAAACGACAGGCCCAGCGAAGGACATGGATCTTTTATGTTACGAAAACTAGCCTGGAGGCAAAGTGGTTTGTGCGTGTGTGAGAGAGCTCCTTGTGTACTAATGTGGCCAAATATAAATTTCAGATACACTTGAGGGATTAATTTGAATGACAATATTTGGGTGTAATATTTGTGGAAAAAAATCATTCTCTAATATAAAAGTAAACACCACCACTTATCACTTTTTATTATGATCAATTACATAACAGGCATATAGTGATATCTAGATAAAATATTGAAAAGAAAACATCTCTGTGCTAGAACATATGTAGCTGAACATTTGTAGGTATAATAATAATTTAAAAAACAGTAACATCACTCCTAAATGTATTTTACTGAAATGCTTTTCTTTCTCTTTTAAAAAAGATTTCAGGGTGTTTAAATAAAACACTGTATGGATTGACTGATTTATACTCACTCATCAAATATTGTTTTGAAATCTAGAAACGTGCTATAGAATTTTTTTTTTTTTTTTAGCAGTGGTGTTTTCTTCATACTGAAAACTCATCTATTTGGCAAAAAATAAATTGCATTCTATCCCTGAAAGCATTGAATCCATTTGATATATAAAATACATTAGGTTTGAGTAGAGGCCAAATTTAACAGAGGGTTTTCAGTCATTCTTGCTGTTTAAGCTGGTGAACACATGACCTAATATATAATCCATGGTTTTGCAGTTGCTGTGAAATGTATTATAAGACAAGTAAAACCGTAACATTTGTGTTTCCAAATTTGATAGCAAAAAAAAATTAAATTCATTTTAATGCATTTTGAAGCATGTAGCACTCATATTTTATCACTAAAACCATGTCATCATTATGTTACCACAGGTCACGAAGTATAAGAAACTTTAACTTCTTTGACCTAATCTTTTCTTGGGAGCATCTTAGAAATAGTCCATGTCTTCCTGTATTTATGAGAAAAAGAATTGGATTAATTGAATCATTTGTCCTCTCTTTGCTCTTCAACATGTGAGAGAAAGTGTGCAATTGCTGAAATTGTTGGAAAACGTTCATTTTAAATGTAGGTATTTACTTCAAATCTGCCATCTTCTGGGGATCATTTTTTGTCTCTGGGAAATTACACAGCCCCTGTTTTCAATGAACTCACAAGCCAAAAACAACATAAATCAAAATAAACAAAACCTCCCCCAAAACGAGTTAAAGTTGGTTCAGGGGTAGACTTCTCGCCTTCCATGCAGGGGACCCAGGTTTGATTCCCAGCCAGTGCGCCTCATGCAAAGCCACCACCTGTCTGTCAGTGGAGGCTTGTGCGTTGCCATGAAGCTGAACAGGTTTCAGCAGAGCTTCCAGGCTAAGATATACGGGGGGAAAGGGCTTAGTGATCTACTGCTTAAACTCAGCCAGTGAAAACCCTATGGACCACAATGGTCTGGTCCGTATATTCATAGGGATGGCACAGCCCCAGGCAGTGTTTTGTGCTGTTGTTCATGGGGTGGTCGTGAGTTGGAGGCCACTCCATGGCAGCTAATGACAAAAACATATACTAAAGTGAGATAAGTGATAGAGAAATATACAGAGTGCCTTAAAAGGATCAAGTAACATAAAAGATCAGCTAACCCAGGAGAAAAAAAAAATCAAAATATTGAGGCTGAAAGGCATTTAGGTGCTCTCCAGCACAACCCTTCTAATTTTACAGATGACTAAGAGAGGGAGTGGTTTGCCTGCGATGATGAAATTAGTTCATGGTAGAGATGAATTGGCAGCAAAAGCCAAGTTTCATTATTCCTGGTCTATGGCTTTTCTGTTAACCTTCCCTAGCACCCCAGGTGAATATAAGTTAAATCCTTTAAGATCTTGATATTCAGTCTTTCAAGTTGTCTTCTAAGAAATATAGAAAGAAACATTTAGTTTGTGAAGATGTCATGTATGTCCTTGGGTGTCAGGATGCAGTGGAGAAAATTCAACGCACCCACTTCCTCAGCAAGATTCATTCAGATCGTGCCTAAGGAGATTTAGAAAAGCAAGGACCACAAAGCTTCAAAAAGTTACTTGTCGCGGTGTGGTTGTATTCCTTGTTTCTGTGTGGAAGGGAGATAGATACACTTGTTTAGCTAAGAGTGAATTTATTCTCTTATTTTGATAAATCACCAGCTATTATGGCATCTTTCCCTCTCATGAGGGGCAAACCTGTCTTAAAAAAAAAAAATTCTGAAGCAACATTCAGCAAAGTTAATTTATTCCTTATCTCCTGATATCTAGTATATAGCATTAATTTTATATATACTTTTTTACGATTATGTCAAAATTATTGTTTTATTTAGGAGCACAATGCTTTTTCTACTACAATTTACCTATTACCCAACTACAATGAGAAGAGCTATTTCAATCTGAAATAGCGTATTCGTGGGTGTATGTGTATACACTGACACGCATTCATCAGATAAACTCTGTGTATACACTACAGACAAAGACTGAAAATGTCAGCTAAGTTCTAGAGAAAAACACGATCAAAATCTCAAGATTATACACAGAAAGCTTATTCAGATTTTTTCTACAAAAGACAAGTACCAACAATTTGTGGAATTTCCTTAAAATAAAATATACCATTCTGAAAGCCAAAAAGTCAAAATTAGTTAAAGATGTAAGTTTACAAATGATCGCAAATGGCGTACAAGATTAACTGAATTTTTTTAAAAGAGGATTGTAACTTGCACGTTTAATATGAATTATTTCCTTCTGAATAATATATATGTTAAGCATTTGACATAATCATAAAAGTATATATTATATATATATATATATACGTAGACACACACACACATGCACACACATTTGCTGTGAGTAGGAAAAGCATATGCTAACCTGTATGTCTCTTTATGTATAGACACACACATACATATGAAGTATATATTTTGTACATGTAAGTTCATAACAAATCCACAAATATACACAATAGTATAATGTATAGGTTCAGTTGGTTCCCAAATGTATTATGGGATCTAGTAACTCATTCATATTGCAACAAAATATTTCAAATTAAGTGTTAACCTGATGATTATATAACAAATTCGCTTTGTGATAACTTTGCTTGTTTGCATTATTTATAACTAAATTTCCCCTTTTGTCAATAGTAAAAGTAATATTTAGAAAAACTGAAATATTTGAGTACCCTAATGGGTATTGCATGTAAATAAAAATTTATTAACTGAATAACAATCATGATTATGTATTTAGCAAAGCTTTATTGAGTCCTCACCATGTACCACGCAAGATGCTAGGTACTGGGGCTGTAGTAGTAAATAAAATAGATTCTTTGCCTTCAAGGAGCTTATATTATTATTAAATAAGTAGCTCATTTAACTGGTTAGCAGGAGAAATGTCTTAAATATATGACAGCCATTTGAGGAACTGTAGGCTAGAAGTTTTTATGATGAAACCAAACAGCATGTGATGATCAACCCGAGTTGATTACATGGAAAAGGTTTCGTTAAGAAAAGTGGGATGGGACCCAGGTGACACTAGATGTTCTTCTCTTTTGATCCATCAGCCTTAACTGACCTGGAAAAGAGCCTAAAAATGGCATAGTTTGAAACTGAAAGGGAATTGTTCCGAGAAAGAAAAAAATAAAAAAGGAGCATGCAATTTAAAAGTAAATGTACTATACTAAAGTAAATTTGGCCCAGTGGTTAAGAGCTCAGGCTGCTAAACAAAAAGTCGGCACTTGGAATCCACCAACCATTCCTTGGAAACCCCATGGGACAGCTCTACTCTGTCCTGTGGGGTCGCTATGAGTCGGAATAGACTTGATGGTGTGCAACAACAACAAAGTAAATTTTACTAAGTTTTGTAAGATGTTACCGTTGGGGGAAACTGGGTAAAGCTACATGGGATCTATTTGAATAATTTCTTATTTAAATTTATCTCAAAAGGAAAAGTTTAACTAAAAGAAAGAAATGTAGGTGTAATAAAACATTTTTCCACTTTTATAACCAATATAGAGTATATCTCAGGTATTTTTCCCAGAGAACAAAGTCCACATAGCTAAGTGTGTTAACATTGGCCTTTTTTGTTCTCAGATTTGTTCATTTTTTTTTTTACTAAGATATACTTTATTGCTAAAAAAACATAGCCATCATCTGATAATTCAGCAAGTCCTAACCTTTTTGCTGGTGAAGGGTCTTGCCTCGATGTTGATGGCTGCTGATCGGTCAGGGTGGTGGTTGCTGAAGGTTGGGATGCTGTGACAATTTCTTGACATCTATTGACCCTTCCTTTCCTGAAAGATTTCTCTGTAGCCCGTGATGCTGTTTGATAGCATTTTACCCATGGCAGAACTTCTTTCAAAACTGGAGTCGATCCTCTCATTTCTTGCCCACCCCATGAATTTGCTCCCCTGGGCTTTGCCATCAGATTTCCTGGGGAGTTCATTTAATGGGAGGCACTGCTGAAATATTGGAAGGCAGGAAGGACATACACCAGGTATTTATTTTGTTATCTCCCTACTTTAGGTGCTATCTCATAGGTCTTGTGATCAGGTCCTCAATGATTTTATCTTCCGTCTTCTACTCGGTGACTGTTGCCCCTGGTCTTCAGTAACATACATAACATTGCCTGCTTCTTCTCTCTCTTTTTTTTTTAGAGAAGCTTCCAGCAGTTGCTAAACTTTGGGTTGCTTCACATGCCCATGGTTGCTTTTTCTATTTTTGATTCCCTAGCTGAACTCTCCCCTAATGTGCTTATCAGTTTGCCCTACCGGTAGGGGCTTGTGTGTTGCTGTGATGCTGGAAACTATGCCACCGGTATTCAGATACCAGCAGGGCCATCCATGGTGGACAGGGTTCAGCTGAGCCTCCAGACTAAGAAAAACTAGGAAGAAGGACCCAGCAGTCTATTTCTGAAAAGAATTGGCCATTAAAAACCTTCTGAATAGCAGTGGGACATTGTCTGATATAGTGCTGGAAGATGAGCCCCCAGTTTGGAAGGCACTCAAAAGTCGACTGAGGAAGAGCTGCCTCCTCAAAGTAGAGTCAGTCTTAATGACATAGATGGAGTCAAGCTTTCGGGACCTACATTTACTGATGTGGCGTGACTCACAATGAGAAGAAACAGTTGCAAGATCCATTAATAATTGGAATGTGGAATGTATGACCTATGAATCTAAGAAAATTATAAATCGTCAGAAATGAAATGAAAGGCATAAACATCAATATCCTAGGCATTAGCAAACTGAATTGAATTGGAGAATAGTATGGTCTACTATGCCAGGAATGACAACTTGAAGAGGAATGGTGTTGCATTCATCATCAAAAAGAACATTTTAAGATCTATCCTGAAATACAACACTGTCAGTGATAAGGTAACATCCATATGCCTACAAGGAAGACCAGTTAATATGACTCTTATTCAAATTTATGCACCAAGCAGTAATGCCAAAGATGAAGGAATTAAAGATTTTTACCAAATTCTGCAGTTTGAAATTGATCAAACATGAAATCAGGATGCACCAATAATTACTGGTGATTGGGATGTGGAAGTTGGAAACAAAGAAGGATTGGTAGTTGGCAAATATGGACTTGGTGACAGAAATGATTCTGGACATCGAATGACAGAATTTTGCAAGACCAACGACTTCTTCATTGCAAATACCTTTTTTCATCAATGTAAACAGTGACTATACACATGGACCTTGCCAGATGGAATACACAGGAATCAAATCAACTACATCTGTGGAAAGAGACAATGGAAAAGCTCAATATCATCAGTGAGAAAAAGGCCAAGGGCTGACTGTGGAACAATCAATTGCTCATAGGCAAGTTCAAGTTGAAACTGAAGAAAATTAGAACAAGTCAACAAGAGACAAAGTATGACCTTGAATATGTCCCACCTGAATTTAGAGACCATCTCAAGAATAGATTTGACACATTGAACACTAATGACTGAAGCCCGGGTGAGTTGTGGAATGACATCAAGGATATCATCCGTGAAGAAAGCAAAAGGTCTTTGAAAAGACAGGAAAGAAAGAAAAAACCAAGATGGATGACAGAGGAGACTCTGAAACTTGCTCTCGAAAGTGAAGCAGCTAATGGAAAAGGAAGAAATGAAGTAAAAGAATTGAACAGAAGATTTCAAAGGGCAGCTCGAGAAGACAAAGTAAAGTATTATAATGACATATGCAAAGAGCTGGAGATAGGAAACCAAAAGGGAAGAACATACTTGGCGTTTCTCAAGCTGAAAAAACTGAAGAAAAAATTTAAGCCTCAAGTTGTAATAGTGAAGGATTCTATGGGGAAATATTACATGACACAGGAAGCATCAAAAGAAGATGGAAGGAATACACAGAGTCATTATACCAAAAAGAATTGGTTGACACTCAACCATTTCAAGAGGTAACATATGATCAGGAACCGATGGTACTGAAGGAATAAGTCCAAGCTGCACCAAAGGCATTGGGGAAAAACAAGGCTCCAGGAATTGACAGAATATTGACTGAGATGTTTCAGCAAACAGATGTAGCACTGGAAGTGCTCACTCGTCTATGCCAAGAGATTTGGAAGACAGATATCTGGCCAACCAAATGGAAGAGATCCGTATTTATGTCTATTCCCAAGAAAAGTGATCCAACCGAATGTGGAAATTATCAATCTCATTAATGTCACATGCAAGTAAAGTTTTGCTGAAGATCATCCAAAAACAGCTGCAGCAGTATATCGACAGGGAACTGCCAGAAATTCAGGCCGGATTCAGAAGAGGATGTGGAACCAGGGATACCATTGCTGATATCAGATGGATCCTGGCTGAAACCAGAGAATACCAGGAGGAAGTTTACCTGTGTTTTATTGACTATGCAAAGGCATTCAACTGTATGGATCGTAACAAGTTATGGATTACCTTGCAAAGAATGGGAATTCCAGAACACTTAATTGTGCCCGTGAGGAACCTCTGCATAGATCAAGAGGCAGTTGTTTGGACAGAACAAGAGGACGCTGCGTGGTTTAAAACCAGGAAAGGTGTGCGTCAGGATTGTACCCTTTACACATACCTGTTCAATCTGTATGTTGAGCAAATCTAAGAAATTGGACCATATGAAGAATGGGCATCAGGATTGGAGGAAGACTCTGTGACAGTCTTCGTTATGCAGATGACACAACCTTGCTAGCTGAAAGTAAAGAGGACTTGAAGCACTTACTGATGAACATCAAAGACCACAGCCTTCAGTATGGATTGATTACACCTCAACATAAAGAAACAAAATTCCTTACAACTGGACCAAGATGCCACATCATGATAAATGGAGAAAAGATTGAAGTCATCAAGGATTTCGTTTTAGTTGGATCCACAATCAATACCCATGGAAGCAGCAGTCAGGAAATCAAAAGACACATTGTATTGGGCAAACCTGCTGCAAAGGACCTCTTTAACCTGTTGAAAAGCAAAGATGTCACCTTGAAGACTAAGGTGTGCCTGACCCAAGCCATGGTATTTTCAATTGTATCATATGCATTCGAAAGCTGACAGTGAATAAGGAAGACTGAAGAAGAATTGACACCTTCGAATTGTGGTGTTGGTGAAGAAATTGAACATACCATGGATTGCCAAAAAAGCGGACAATTCTGTCTTGGAAGAAGTACAACCAGAATGCTCCTTACAGCAAAGATGGCAAGACTGCATCTTACATACTTTGGACATGTTGTCAGGAGGGCTCAGTCCCTGGAGAAGGACATCATGCTTGGTAAAGTACAGGGTCAGCGGAAAAGAGGAAGACCCTCAAAAAGTTGGATTGACGCAGCAGCTGCAACAATGGGCTCAGGCATAACAACGATGGGGAGCAGGGTGCAGGACCAGGCAGTGTTTCGTTCTGTGGTACATAGGGTAACTACGAGCTGGAACCGACTGGATGGCACCTAACAACCAACTAACAGCAACAACTGAACTCTGACAGAACAGGGCATTAAGGGTCAACTGAACTGAAGGAAACCAGCATTGGGAGAGAGATCTTTAAATGTGGGTTTGGGCGCTAACCAAAAGGTCAGCAGTGTGAATCCACCAGCAGCTCCTTGGAAACCGTATGGGGCAGTTCTACTCTGTCCTATAGGGTTGGGATGGGTCAGAAGTGACTCTCTGGCAATAGGTTTTGTTTTGTTTTGTTTTGGGGCAGTAGGTATTGGAAAGGATCACAGAGACCATTGCATCCACAGAAATCTGTTCTTGTTTTGTTGGTTGGTTTGTTTTCATTTAAAGGACGCTTTCCTTTTTCTGGAAACCCTGGTGGCGTAGTGGTTAAGAGCTACGGCTGCTAACCAAAGGGTCAGTAGTTCGAATCTGCCAGGCGCTCCTTGGAAACTCTATGGGGCAATTCTACTATGTCCTATGGGGTCGCTATGAGTCGGAATCGACTCAATGGCATTGGGTTTGGTTTTGGTTTTCCTTTTTCTACATTCCCTTAATGTTCAGGATTGCAGCTCTGATTATGCTTGATCTTATTATTATTATTTTGTTCATGATATATTTTTTCCATAAAGAACTCTAAGACTATTTTCCCTCTTTTTCCATTTAACATATAGGAGAGTGTCTATATATAGAAGATTCTCCATAAATATTAGTTGAATAAGTCAATATATATTTTCAACTTCCCATAAATGAAATTCTCAAATAAATATTTTCAGAGAAATAAAAATATAGTAACACAAGTTATTAAAATTTTGTATGAATCCCAATTAAAAATCTGTATGAACTTTAATAATAACTCTCTAAATTGAATTTAAGGAGTCTGGGTGGTACAAACAGTTAATGTGCTTGACTGCTAACGGAAAGTTTGAGTCCACCTTAGAGGTGCCGAGGAAGAGAGTCCCGGTGATTTACTTCCAAAAAATCAGCCATTGGAAACCCTGCAGAACACATTTCTACTCCGACACACATATGGGCTCGATGAATCAACTCAACAGCAAATAGCAGTTGTTGGTACAAGGTAAATTTACGTAAATCAAGATTTTTGCCTACAGAGCTAGTAGCATTTTTAGGTAGAAGTATATTTCCTTATTCTAAATTTATAAAGCTTATCCCTCCGGGTCTTTACATACTGCATTAAAACCTACTTAGAGGATATGGCTCAGATGTAAGTAATCAAATTTTCAGGTTTTTAAGCATCTGTGTTTTAATTTGTCCTTGTGACTCTATCAGCCATCTGATTGTTTTCCTGCAAATCATTTGACCTACTTTTCAAATAGAAGATAACTTTTTATATTTATTCCCTTCCCTACCAATAGCCAGATAATAAAAATCTCCTGAAAAATCTTTATTTCTCAGTGAGATTGTTTGACATATATGAGTTTATCATCTCTCTGAATAAATTTACTAGGGAAATCATATATGACAGAACCCCAAATAATATCCTTAGAATACAAATACAGGTGACTATTACATGGTGAAGTGATTAAGAACTATGGCTGCTAACCAAAATGTTGGCAGTTTGAATCTACCAGTCACTTGTTGGAAACCTTATGGGGCATTTCTACTCTGTCCTGTAGGGTCGCTATGAGTCGGAACCGACTTCACAGCAAAGGGTTTAGCGTTTGGTTAGAATGTAATATTACGTTTCAAAAATAAGAAAATTCACAAGATAAGTTTTCTTTTTTTTAAGCATTTGCATAATAAAGTGTTTTTCCTTTTTTTTGCTGTTGTTTGTGGCAACAGTCCTTAAGACAAGCTGAAAGCAGAACTTTGGATGGAGAGGTAAAGCAAATTGTTAAATACTGTTGATGTGGCTCTGCTCTTAATGGAATTTGCAATACTATAACACATGAAAATAACAACAACCCATTGCCTTCAAGTCCATTCCAAGTCATAGTGACCCTATAGGACCCTATAGGACAGAGTAGAACTGGCCCATCTGGTTTCCAAGGAATGGCTGTTAGATTCTAAGTGCCAACGTTTTGGTTAGCAACCAAACTCTTAACCAGTGCTCCACCAGGGCTCTGCGATAGCACATAGATGCTTTTGAAATGATGTTTCTAATATTTCTTTCTGTAAGAGGGCCAAAACCAGGACATTCTGTTTTAGTATCTTTGTTAACAAAAATAACTATTTATAACTTTTATATTAGACCTATATTTTAGATATAAAAATGTTTATAATGATATTATCCAAATTTGTATATGAAACAGAATTAACAAGTTTGCAGTGTGAGATTAGTTACAAACTTACTCCCTGTTATTTTAACATTTCCCTCCATTTGAACAGTCAACAAGAAATTCCTGTAACATAAATGCATCATAATTGTGTGCACAGATCAGCCAGCCCATCAGTTAACCTCAGAGGACCAGCTGATAATCGGATGAATTCTACCTGTAATGGCTGCTAACCAAAATGTCGGCAGTTTGAATCCACCAGCCACTCCTTAGAAACCCTGCAGAGCAGTTCTGCTCTATCCTATGGAGTCGCTATGACTCAGTGGCAATAGGTTTGGTTTGGGATTTTTTACTGAGACATTTATACAAATCTACTGCTATTCTCTCTCTCTTTTTTTTTTCAAATGACATTTAAAATACTTGAAAAAAATAGCTTTCTCTTTTAGTGAATTTTAAACAAAATGAACATCTTAGTTGTTACTCTCTTTGAACTACAGTGCTTACAGAAGAATCATTAATTTTCAGATTAACACCATTTCAATTTTTCTTTTTATGAAATTCTATTAAAACTTTCTAGTCAAACAGTAGAAAATATGGAACAAAAGCTTTGAAGTATATGTACTTTTGTATGGTAAACAGGAGTCATGATACCACAGTGGTTAAGAGCTCAGCTGTTAACCAAAAAGTTGGCAGTTCAAATCCACCTTGGAAACCCTATGGGGCAGTTCTACTCTGTCCTATAGGCTCACTATAAGTCTGAAGCAACTCGATGGCAATTTTTTTTTTTTTTTTTTTAGTGCTACTGGTTCACCTTCTTTACTGCCCTTGGAAGGACCAGTCATGAAATCAAAGGACGTACTGTATTGCGCAAATTTGCTACAAAAGACCTCTTTAAAGCAATCACCTTGAGGACAAGGTGCGCCTGACCCAAGCCATGGTATTTTCAGTTGCCTCGTGTTCATGCGAAAGCTGGATGGTGAATAAGGAAGACTAAAGAAGAATTGTTGCCTTTGAACTGGGGTGTTGGCAAAGAATATTGAATATACATGGACTGCCAGAAGAATGAACAAATCTGTCTTGGAAGAAGTACCGCCAGAATGCTCCTTAGAAGCAAAGATGGTGAGACTTCGTCTCACATACTTTGGACATGTTATCAGGAGGGACTAGTCCCTGGAGAGGGAAATCATGCTTGGTAAAGTGGAGGGTTAGTGAAAAAGAGAAAGACCCTCAATGAGGTGGATTGACACAATGGCTATAACAATGGGCTGAAACATTGCAAAGATTGTGAGGATGGTGCAGGACTAGGCATTGTTTTGTTTTGTCGTATGTAGGGTCACTATGAGTCGGAACCAACTCGAAGGCAGCTAACAACAACATCAGAAATGGCTTGCTAACTCTGTGTTCCTAGACTTGGTCAGAAATACTGTATGCATTATCAACTGCCTAAATGTTGTTGATTACTATAAAAGAAATATTAAACATAAAAAAGGCCTTCAACATGGGTAATGAGAGATGAAATATTTTGGATTAAATATTTTGACTCATTATTTATGTTGTTTCAAATCAACGATCCAGAAATGCACTCAGCCTCTTTTAGATTTATCAGTAAAATCTTTAAATAATAAACCTCATTCTTTTTTGTACTTTCAATTTCAGTCACATCATAGAAGTGTGGAATGGACAATGAGACGGATTAGGCTTTGCCTTACAAGGTCCTCCAAATTGGCTGCATTACTATCCTTAATAAACAGATCTTTATATTAATGAAAGATGTAGAAACGAGTGTCACTATTTGTTTTTACTGAGTTGAGAAGTAATTTTTCTCATTTCTGTTAAAATGAATCCAAAGTTTCATTTGGGAAGAACTTCCATAACTGACAGCTGTTAATCAGAATTAAATATGACAGTGAAGACAGAGAGGGACATTTTCAGGAGAAATTCATTTTGTTAGGATTCTTTGGCAAGGGGACAATTAGGAAGAAAAACGTAGCTGGCACAATGATTAAAAGCAACATTTCTTATTAAAAAGCTTTAGCAGACAGTTGGAAAATTTCTTTTAAGATTTGCGCTTAAGGTTAAAAAAAATGTGATGGGAGGAGGATTTCCATAATTTAAAATCGTATTGAAAATATGGGCACGTATTCTTCTTGGCATGGAAATTCAGACACAGTTTTAGCTGTCTGCCTGTTGAGTACTTGGCCTTTCCAGTGCAATCCATTATATGCAATCTGTAAACAGTGGAAAATGGTAACTATCATTACCAGGTGGTTATTTGCAATGCAAATTCTGAACACTGACTCATTGCTGGTTGGCTCTGGCAGTTGCCAAACAGCTGGGTTTTGAACCTTAAAACAGAGCATAGCCAACACTATAATTCCATGAGAATTTCTCTAAACATATTAATTTTTCTTTCTAATATCATCCATCATGACTGTGCATAGCACCTGGGAGCCCTATGTGGTTTTGGAGACGCGATAAAATTGAGTTAGAAAGGTATGATCCTTCTTTAGAAAATGATGTTCAATGGAAAAGATGTCACATTCAACATTATTGGAATATGCAATAAAAATTTTCTAATTAAAAATTAAATTTTGCTTGTATTCACCATGCACTGCACTCACTCCGTAACCATTTTTGGTCTGGGATTTGGCCCTATCATTTTACTGAAATTACTATTAAACATTACCAGTGACCGCCTGATCAAAACATTCCGCCTCTTTTTCCCTCCCAATCCTCATTCTTCTTGGTCATTCTGCATTTACTATTGGCCATTGTTTCCTTCTTGAAATGCTTCTGAGTTGCTATTATAAGGAATTATTCTAATACTTTAAATCTCTTACAGATTTTTCCTAATGGCAATGTTTTCTCTTTCATCCCTTGGAATGTCTTCCCAAAGATGTCCTTTTGAGCTCCTTGCCTAAACTACTTTGCTCAGGACTCCTTTTCATTCCTTTGGCTTTAAAGCAATCATGTAGGTGACTAATATGTAAGCAATCTCAGCACTTAGCCTCTCTCAAGTTCCATAGTCTGTTTTTCTTCAACTTAAATTCACTTTCAGTCAAAATTAAAACTATAGTATTTTCTCCAAACCTGTTCCATGTCTTTCAGATTACTCCATTTCTGTAATAGCATCAGTACTTTGTCAAGACAGCCAGTGTTCAGTCTTCAGAGATCCCTCACCTGCCCCAGTCATCTGCCACTAAGACTCGATTCTATTTTCAAGAAGTCTTTCATCTTTCAACACTCTTTGCCACAACCTGTCCTCTGAATGTGCATGGGTCGTACAATGTAAGTGAAGCTTCATCAGTCTTGGCCTATCAGATTATTACTATCCTACTTCATCATGCCTATGTTCTAGTTGAATTCAATCTCTACAGTAATCCCAGTGTTCCCTCTTTATTTCATGTCTTGTATGTTCCTTGTCTCTTGTCAAGGTACTTACCATATTGCTTTATATATATATATATATGCATTTGTTGTTGTTAGGTGCCATTGAGTCAGTTCCAACTCATGGTGACCCTATGCACGACAGAACGAAACACTACACGGTCTTGAGCCATCTTCATAATCGTTGTTACACTGGAGCTCATTGTTACAGCCACTGTGTCAATCCATCTTTTTGACGGTCTTCTTCTCTTTTGCTGACCCTCTACTTTAAGAAGTCACTCTAGGACAAAAATTCTAATATCACCACTTAGTTGTTTTGACACTTTGGGAAAGTGACTTGGATTCTTGAACTTCTATTCTCCTATCTTTTAAATGGAAACACTAATGCATGCCTGAGTGTTTTTTGCTTGTTTATTTCAGGATAATGTAACAGCTCTAGCCCTAGTACGTACTCAGTGAATGGTAGTAATGATTATTATGTTGTCAGGCAACTTGCTGTCCACTGGCGCTGATTAAAACAATCATGCCCATTCCGTATTTAATAATCCATCACCCTTTACTGTGATCACCTTTTGCCAATAGACTGTGAGCTTGTAATGACACGGAGTGTGCCCTTCTTGTTCCCCAAGACATCTCCAGCGCTAGGCACAGAACCCAGCATGTACTTTTGGTAGAAGCTGAAGAAAGAGATGTTGGATAAATGAACACGGTAGGTGTATAACAATTACTCATTCAATCATTCAGTTTTCTCAGCTTTTCCTTTGAAAGTTCTTCTAGAAAAAATAATAGACCAGTCTTGTCACAAAATAATTTAATTTCTCTATATTATGTTCACAAATTGAGTACCAACAAGTATTTTCCAAAAACCCATTGCCGTCAAGTCGATTCTGACTCACAGCGACCCTATAGAACACAGTAGAACTGCTCCATAGCATTTCTAAGCAGTATCCAGTGGATTCAAACCACTGACCTTTTGGTTTGCAGCCAGGCCCTTAACCACTGCACTACCAAGACTCCTTAATCTCTACAGTAATCCCAAATTCCATTTTTTAAAGCTTTGTTAGCTTTTCTACTATTTCACTTAAATTCCAATAAGCACTTCATGACCAGACCAACCATTACAATATTCTTAAATGTAATATACAATTAGCGTTGGAACATTTAAATGAAAGCTTGCTGCAGGACAATTTACCTTTTTAGATACATCGTAAGAATAGGAGATGCATAAAATAAAAATCATCTTTGATCAGATGAACTAAACCAATGGGCTAAAAAAAAGCCTTTCAAATCCATGATGCTTGTGGTCTCTCACCTCCTTGCCATGTAGGTCTAAGAAGATACCAGAAGGGGTACAGTGGTTAAGTGCATGGCTGCTAACCCTAAGGCTGATGGTTCTAATCCACCCTCCACTCCTCGGGAGAAATATGTGGCAGTCTGCTTCTACAGAGACTAAAGCCAAAAAACCAAACCTGCTGCTGTGCGGTTGGTTCTGACTCATAGCAACCCTATAGAGACTAAAGCTTTGGAAATCCTATGCGGTATTTCTACTCTGTTCTGTAGGGTCACGATGGAATATATATGCATAATAAAGGCACACATCATGTTTTGGTTTCTGCAAATACATATAAAATATTTACTTAATTTTGTAATGACATTTTTAGAAAAATCTTCAAAATAAATGTTATGAACACAATCAGTTCAAGATGAGTTATTTAAAGAAATAATCTTACTGAACTAAATCCATAGCAGTATCAGATGATCTATTTGAATTGATATGTACCCACAGTCATTTAGAAATAATTCTCCCTTCCTTAGGAACACTTCTAAGGATGAATGCCCATTTATTTTATGTTATGTTGGTACAATTTAATTGAGGTCTAAATAGGGTATTCTGACATGTACCACCCTCATCTTTTTTTTTTTTTTCTTTGTTGAATCTATTTCTTTCTCTAAAAACAAACCAATGAAAACTAGTTGTCAATGTGCCCAATTTATGGTATCAAAACCAACTTTAATACAGAAAGGGCTTAAAATATTTGCGATTAGACAAAATTACTAAGCGTATGCTATGTACTAGCAATGGGAATTCATTTTTTTCCTTTGCATTATTTTTTAATTAGGGATTCTAAGCATTCCGAAACAACAAATACACAGGAGAGAAAGAGAAGGGGGCACACGTTGCAGCTACTTTGTTTTTTTTTTTTTCAGTAAGATGTTGAAGAAAAAAATATTTGCATCAATCAATTCCATTCAAAGTGAAATGTAAAAGACACCCGGAGTCCCCCTAATGAAGGCATTACCAGTATGAGGCATCTTTATTTTATTTTAGAGTGGTTTCCATTTCTCCTTTATCAGATGCCTATTGAATGCCTGGTGGCATAGTGGTTAAATGCTACAGCTGCTAACCAAAAGGTCAGCGGTTCGAATCCACCAGGCGCTGCTTGGAAACTCTATGGGCAGTTCTACACTGTCCTATAGGGTTGCTATGAGTTGGAATCAACTCGATGGCAAAGGGTTTGTTTTGGTTTTGTTTACTGAATGCCAAACAACAGGGGCTTCGAAGAGGGAATATTTAAAAAATGTAGTAGCACTGATGGCGTTAACATATTTAGAAGAAATAAAGCACTTCATAAACTCTGACCCAAATACATGTTATAAATTTGAAATGAGCTGCTCAAATGTCATCTATGCTGCTGATTATGAAATACCTACAAAATTAATGATATTGGCCTATTGTTTTAAGCAAAAGACCCTAAAGCCTTCATTTTTTATTTTGGATTTTTAAAAATTTATATACTGGGTATCAGGCCATATCTAAAATGGTGCTATGCTTAGGTTTATTAAGTGGCTAATGATTTTTCAGCAGACCAATTCTTAATGATTGCTGTAACTTCACTGCCAATAAGTGAACTTATCATTTGTTCTAAATAGATCATTGTAACATTCTCTAATTTCATTTTTCTTCTACTAACATTCTGCATACAAAAAAATCTAACCTTTGAAACTTCAACTAAGTCTTCAGAAGCAAATTGAAAGAACATTATGCATCCATCCTGACAAAATACTAGATTTCTTAAATTGCCATGGGGTCTTTTAGGAAAAAATAGAGGAAATATTAAGCCAGGTATATAGTCAAAATGATTGTCAGATGTTGACAGTTACACTTTTTTACCAATGAATATAAATCTCAGCAAATAAATGTCAGCACTGTATATGCGAAGAGCCTGAAATGCGTTCTCATAGTAAAGGAGATGAAGCCCTCGTGGCACAGTGGGTAAGAGAGCAGCTGCTAACCAGGAGGTTGGCAGTTTGAATCCACCAGCCACTCCCCAGAAACCTTATGGCACAGCTCTACTCTGCCCTATAGGGTCGCTATGAGCCGGAATCGACTGGAAGGCAACATTTCTTTTCTTTTTTTTTTTTTTTAATTTAGCAAAGGAGATGATGTGAAATAATGATTTATGTTTCTAGATATGAAATTCTTTGGTGGATAAAGATCAGATAGTTGTTGCTAGCAAAGAATGAGAAAGTGTTTTTACTTCCCCCCCCCCCCCATCAAATCTTAACCCATTTATCTGGCTCATGGAGATAAAGATAAAGATAGGATCACTTATACTACAGCACTCATTAATAAAAATATACTACATAGGTTTTCTAAACTGTAATGGCAACATTTTTATTTCATTTTTGTGTGCAGAAAAGTGCTTATTTCAGAAGTCCTATAATAGGAACAAATGGTAATTGACTAATTTTGTGAACATAGATATGTTCTTCAGTTGTTTTAATTTGTACATTGTTCTTTAAGTAAACCTCTTCTACTCCCTGTGTGTATATGTCTGCTAGTAATAGCATGTCTAATGTAGTTAATTAATTAGCCTATTAATATTTCAAAACAGTAACAAGGGGAAATTTCTAATTTATTATGAGGAAAACCCCCAATAAACTGTCATATTTACTAAAAAAAAAAAAAAAAACCCACTGCCATTGAGTCGATTCAGACTCATAGCAACCCTATAGGACAAAGTAGAACTGCCCCATAGAGTTTCCAAGGAGCACCTGGGGGATTTGAACTGCTGACCTCTTGGTTAGCAGTCATAGCACTTATCCACTACACCAGTAGGCATACTAAATTACTGTAACTTTATTAAGTATAATTTTATTATTTTCACAATTCCTTAATAAATAATATAGCATACTAATTCACACACACACAACCTACACACACACACAAACACCCACCCACACACAAATAGAGTGAATTTTTAACTGCAGGAGGTTTGCTTTACCATTCCTTGAGTTAAATACAGCAATTAGATTTTATAACCTAAAAATAAATGTTATTTATGCCCAGACTTTATTGTATAAAATGAATGACTTCCTCTGAGCCATACACACAATTCCCATTCATTTAAACGGGGACCCCTAGAATATGTGAAAAGTACGTGTAAATTCTCACCTGAGGTAGGATGTACTTAGGCAATTTGTGTTTCCGTCACAAGGGATCTAATGTAAGTATTTTTCTTGTAAGCAAAGTATGATATTCTCTTTGCAAAGTTTATAGAAATATTGTGGGAAGTGACTCTAGAGAATTAATTAGTAGATTAACTGATCTGGCACTTTCTACAACATATTTTTGTGAAGGTTCTTAGGTGTAAATCTTGCCACAAAACTTCTCTCAAGTCAAATAAAGTTTAATGGATCTTCGTGTCACCAGAAAACATTGTCAGGATCCAATGTGAAAAGGGAAGCATTGTTAGTCTTTGGGCTGTACCGAGTATCTCTGTGGGATACTTTATGCCTGGGCATGAAGGACAAAAACAGAAAGGAGGTAAATACCAAGTTTCTTTTTCTACAGCTGTCTATTTTTCAAAGGCTCTATTCACTCTCTTTCCTGAAGATAATCCATGTGTTAAGTGTTCGGTTGTATTACTATGGATTACGCATACTTTGTGATACCTTCCATCCAAATTAAGAATGGTCACTGACTGCAGTGATGCAGAACAATGCATGGTATTTGCAACCACTGTTCTATTCTTAAAACTAACTTTTAGTTACTTGCTCCATGTAGTGGGAAGACTGGACACCAAAGCTCTCTCTGCTACAAGTCCCTGGATGCCCTATATTTCCTCTGCCTCTATGATGACTCCATTTTGTCACTTAATGAAGCAAGTGACACCATGCAGTACAGCAATTACTATAAACCTGGGATGATTTTGCTCCCCCGGAAGATATTTAGAAAAGTCTGGACACATTTTTTATTGTTGTAACTGGGTGCTACGTTTGATCTGGAGGAAGTACAGCCAGAATATTCCTTAGAAGCCAGGATGGCTAAACCTCGTCTCAGGTACTGTGGACATGTTATCAGGAGGGACCAGTCCCTGGAGAAGGACGTCATGCTGGGCAAATTAGAGGGTCAGCACTAAAGAAGACCCTAGATGAGATGGATTGACACAGTGGATGCAACAACGGGCTCAAATATAGTAACGATTATAAGGATGGCGCAGGACCGGGTAGTGTTTCTTTCTGTTTTATATGGGGTCACTCAGAATCGGAACTGACTGAACAGCACCTAACAACAGCAGCTATCTAGATTCAACACCAGGAATGCTGCTAAATTTAAATATGTATTCAATAAGGCACAGGACAACAACCCTACAACAAAGAATTATCAGGCCTTAAACATCAAGAGTATCAAAGTTCAGAGACCTTGATACAGAAAATTGTAAAGAGATTGTCAAGTAGGTAAGGGGAAGAAAGAATGAGGGAGAGAGGGAGGGAAGGAGAAATAGTCAACACACATTTGCCAAAGACATTAACTAGTGATATCTTTTTAAGTCACTGTTTTGTGAATATACAGACAGGTGTGTAAACACTATGATATGTACTCAGCCAATATAAAAAAAATTAACATTATTTTCTTATTATTAATAATCTCATTTAAGATATACTTAACTGAAACTTTTTGATTCCCAAATGTAAATCTCTCACAGAAGTCCTCACTCTGTGGAGTTATTTAAAAGGCAATATTTATGAGATACCTCACAACTAATCAGAAATTGAAATATAAAGCCTGGAAATCAATCATTACTAAGCATAAAATTTGTGTTAAAGAGGAATGTATTAGTTTTGGAAAATGCATAAAACATGGCCAAATAGAATGCAGTGTAGAATACGAGAAAAAGTGATTTAAACTAGTATCTTATACAGTTGCATTTAATCTTGAATTATTAAAATGTTAATTTATGAGAGAGTCATGCTTTTTGTACAATAAAATGGTGACATAAATGACAGTGCTTATGCCATGAAAAATTGGTGCATTGCTGGTCGGAAGGAAAATGGCGTTCTGAGAGCAATAATTTGGGTCTTGATTTGAGAAAATTTTAATAATTAGGAATTTTTCTATTCTTTTCCACTTTTCCTTTACTGCCTGCTGTATCACATAAAATATTTCACTCTTTGCTTTTTACCCTTTTTTTCCTTCCAACCTACATCCCCGTTTAACTCAGTTACCTGGAGACTGTGAGACTTCAGAAGAAGCAAGACTTTGGGATCAAGTCAGTTAAGTTCAACATGGCCCTGCCTTTGAAGTCTCTGCCAGGCCAGCTCTTCTACCAGTTACCTAAGAGCCCTTTTCTGTCTATAATTTATTTCCTAAAGGATAAAAACAAGAAAACACTGAGATAAAAAAGCTGAAAATTGGCTTTATATTACCAAGTATATTCTTAAATTGTTGACACAATTTTATGCCTTCATTTTTACTTTATGATTTAATCATTCATTGTAATGTGTATATATATAAATATATATATATATATATATATATATATATATACCTAGTGCCTATATATATATAATACCTGATATCTATCTATCTGTCTTTCTGTCTGTCTGTCTATCTATGGTCTAGCATCTAACTCCTAGAAGACTCTGAAGACATTGAACACACTTAATATTTGTAGTGGTACGTAGTTTGTACTGGTAATAATTAAGGGATTTTTTTTTTAAGTGAAATGACCTTTTTTTTTCCTTTCGTTCGTTATTTACTTGTATTTTCAACCTACATTAAAGTCAGAATGTCGAAAGTCCAATAATAGACTATATTTTAAAACAAGAAGATACAGCCATACAGAACACAAATTCATACCTTCAAACGACAAACAAAATCCATTTTGGAAATTAATGACCGCACAGTATACTAACTAAAGATTTTTCTCTATAGAGCAAAGATCCATTAGACTTGACTCAACAAATTACTACATTAACATCTGGTTTGTGGCTTATATAAATACTAAGCATTATTTACATTTTGCTACATAAATGGAGTCATATTGTATAATTGCGTTTATAGCAAAATGTAGTCTTCAAAAGTGATAGTAAGCCTGTAGTGAGGCTTTTTCTGCACTCTATTAGCTAAAAATAATAAATGTTAATATCTGCTTCCATTTTCAAAGCTATAGCTATGATTCTAACTAATAACATGTTAACCCCAAATTAGTGAATTGTTATGCTCAAGAAAATTAAATTGTCATTTTTTGCAATTTAATGGTGGTATATGGACAACAAAGATGAAAAGAAAAATTTGTTTTGGATGTAAAATTGGATATGAAATATTTCAGTAGAATATAGTAAAATGATTTTAACATAATACATTTAATATTTCTGTATAACATATATTTGCATACTTTAAATTTCCTTTTTTTTTAGAAAAAAAGGTTTGGGGTCATTTTAGATGGTAATTTTTAGAAAAAAATCTTAAATAGAACTTTGTGACAGTAGAGTAATATTTTTTCTTGTTTTGCCTTTTCAATTGAATATCATTAAAAGATTGCTATAAATCAATGCAAACTGGCCATTAAGATGATATTTAATATTATGTGTCATACAATCCAATCATTCAAAAAGTTCATTTCAACACATCTCTTACAACAATAATACATAAACTTTTTTTAGTACTTGAAGTATAATGGATTTCTGTATCCTCTGGTACGTCTATTATCTTCTACTAGTTATATATTTAGTGTATTGCCATTATATTTCCAAACCCTAGGTCATCTGTAATTATTTCCTGGAGGTCCACAACCTAATTGCAGTAAATTTAGCAAGTAAGGTAGTGGTAGAAGTGGAAGTCAATGGTTTTCCTGATATAATAATGTATTGCTCTTTCAGATACTACTTATCAATTTTTAAGAAGTCATTTCATAAAGAAAAGTAGACCAAACAAAGAGGAACACCAGCTATGAAGATTATCAAATAGGATTAATTTATCCATTGATAGATTGCTTTTTACCTGAATAAACTACCTAAGAAATAACAGAGGGAACATTAAAAATGTACAGATATAAAACATTATTTTAAGAACTAGACAGTGCATAGAGAAAACTTGGAGTGTAACTTGAAATTACCACAACACATGGTCAAATGTTAGAAAATTGATATTGGAGAGGACTTTGGAGACTGAGGCACAGGGGTTGTTGACAGCCTCAGGGTGGATGGTCCAAAAGCTACGGGCAGTATAGTCCATGTATCTATTTCTCAGAGCCCCCTATAATAACTTCATTCAACTGAAGTATCCTCAAAGGTAAGGTTGCTTACCCAAAACTCATGTGCGTATGCGTACACACATATACACACTCAATGGCAGTTCTATAAAATATTTCCCCCTTTTCTGTCTTTGATTAATCCAATTATCCAGATCAAGGGTCAACAAACTGTAGCCAGCTGTCCAAATTTGGGCTGCCACCAGTATTTGTAAATAATTTTTACTGGAACATGTCACCTCCATTGATTTACATATTGTCTATGTCTTTTTGTGCCGTATTTGAAAAGCTGAGAAGTAGCTTCAAGACCATATGGCTGGCAAAGCCAAAGATATTTACAGTCTACCCCATACAGTAAAAGTTCTTTGACTCCTGCTATAGATATGAAGTCAACCAGGAGAAATTAATTCTTTCCTTCCTAAAGCACATGGTGTTTGGTTGTATGTTACCCTCCTTCCCCATCACACACAAACTCAAACATAAACCAACCTCTTTATTTTAGTAATTTTTTTGCCCCTCTAAAACTGAAGGCTTAAATTAGGGAATTGAAAATCATAGGGAATTGAAAATCATAAGAAATTAAAAGGTATAAAATTGGTGGGTAAGAATTTGCATGGGGTGAACGGAGTAGTTTTGGCAAGCCAATTATATTAATTTCCTTGCCATAACAAATTACCACAAAAGTATTGGCATAAAACAACAGAAATTTGTTATCGCAAGGTTCTGGAAGCCAGAAGTCTGAAATCAAGGTGTTATCAAGGCCATGCTCGCTCTGATGACTCTAAAATCTTCCTGTCTCGTCCTAGCTTGTGATTCTCAGCAACCCTTCATCTCTTGACTTGTAGCTGCATAACTCCAGTCTCTGTCCCTGTCTTCACATGGCCTTCTTCTCTGTCTATCCTCTTATAAGGACTCCAGTCATTGGATTTAGGGCCCACTCTAATCCAGCAGGAGCCCTGGTGGCACAGTGAATAAGAGCTCAACTGCTAACCAAAACATTGGCCGTTCAAATCCACCAGCTGCTTCTTGGAACCCCTGTGGGGCAGTTCTACTCTGTCCGGTAGAGTTGCTATGAGTTGGAACCCTCTCCGCAACAATGGATTATTTTTTGTTTGTTTAATTGTTTGGTTTCCATCTAATCTAGTATGACCTAATCTTAATTACATCTGCAAAGACCCTATTTTCTAGTGAGGTCACATTCTCAGGTTTTGAGTGGACATGTATCTCTGGGGGCCACTACTTAACCCACAGTACCAATGTTCCCATTGAGGCCAACAAGAAAAATTCATAATTCACAAAATTTACAACTCTTCCCAGCCATTCTTTATCTTTTAAGACTAAACCCATTTCTGTAGGACAGAAGAGAATTACCCCATAGAATTTTCAAGGAGCAGCTGGTGGACTCGAACTGCCAACCTTTTGATTAACAGCCAAACACTTAACCAGTGCGCCACCAGGGCTCCATCTTTTAAGAATAGTCTCATACAATTTTTATTATAGCACATTCTAGAATATATCCTTTATGAATGTCAGCTAGCTACATATTTAAGAGTAAAGTCTTTTAAAGGATAGATAAAAGACGACATAAAAAGTGAATTTGGGGATTCACTGAAGATTTTACATACCACGTGGATAATTAAGGGCTTTAACATAGATCAATGACTTAAACTTAGAAAGGTGATACTTTGAATTGTATCGAAATTAACTATCAATCTCTCCTGTTGAGGTATAATTTATCATTCATAATGACTTAGATTGCATTTAAAAGACAAAATGCCCAGGACAATTGAGGAGATGGTTTTATTCAGGCTATTGCAATAGGGAAATGTCATTAATCAGAAACTTTTCAAAGAAAAGGAAGGCAGCCTAAGGTTTACAGAGACAGGTAAACAAAGGGGTCATTAGGTAGTATTAATGGAGTTTTGAAGAAGGATGGAGACTATCTTATCTGAGTCATTGAGGCATAGAGGTCGTTCCTCTCTCAGAGCATGGAAGAGTTAGTTGATACTTTGAGGTTAGCAGTTTCTTGAAAACAAAGAGAAGAGGGATTTCTCAACTTTTGCTGCTCTTCTAAAACACAGAACTTAAAGTCCACCATTGTGTCGCACATAATATTGCACAAAGAATAGAGCAAACAATAATAATACTGATAATAATAGTCTTGGTTATTCTCTTAAAGTCAAATCATTACATTATTCTTTTTAAATATATATAGTTTTTAATTTTATTTTCTTTCAGGTGAAACTTTACTTGCAAATTAGTTTTCATTCATTTTAATACACAGAATTGTTTTCTGACATTAGTTGCAATTCCCACAGTGTGTCAGCACTCTCCCCCTTTCCCTTTAGACCCTGAGTCCTTAGTGTCTATTCATCCAGTTTTCCTGTCCCTTCCTGCCTTTTAATCTTTGCTTTTGGTCAGGTGTTCCCCATTTGGTCTTCTATACTTGATTGAACTAAGAAGCACATTCCTCATGTGTGTTAGTGTTTGTTTTATAGGCCTGTCTAATCTTTGGCTGAAAGATGGACTTCAGGAGTGGCTTCAGTTCTGGGTTAGCAGGGTGTCCAAGGGCCATAGTCTTGGGGGTTCTTCCAGTCACCATTGGGCCAGTAAGTCTGATTTTATTCAATATTTTTAACATCAGAAATATTGAACACATATTTTAACATAGCACTTTTGATAATATGAGAATTGTAAATGGCAAAAAAAATAACTAATGAAGTTCAGATGCATTTTCATTTATTTATGGCCACTGCTGATGTTCATAGCACAAATAATTAACTGATTATTGTGATTGAAGTGGTACAGAAAGATAAAATGTGATTATAGGAATTATTCTTAGAATTTTTACAATGGTATAATCTAGCTGTATATTCCAAAGCCTAAAAGTATTTGCAAAATTTATAAAACAGTTCCAAGTTATAATGGAGATTATTCAATATTATGAACATTACAAAAATGGAACTAGTACCTACAACCATACTAGGATTATTTTCTTTTTCAGTATATTAGAGGAAATTTAAAAGGACTATGCTATCTTAAAGTGTTGCCAGGAACTCCGAGTTCTGCTCAGCATTAACTCCATCAGGACCAAAAAGACAGAGACCGAGTTGGAGAGAATGAAAGGAGTCTGTATTGGTTGGCCAAGCAAAGAGACAGACAAGACTACCTTGCAGACAGCTTGCTGAGGCTGGTTTATATAGGCAGTATCAGCTTCAAAATAAAAAATGGTGCACATGCAGGCATAGAGCATTTTAAAATGAGTAAGCATTTTCTCAGGTGGGGGTTCAATTCCCTTGCCGGAGGACCTTAGTCATTTTTATTCATTAGCATGTCAGCTTTCCACCCAGAGGTGGAGAATTTACCATGCATGAAGTAGTTAATGAGCTAAAGGTCATCTGGAATGCTAGGATGGAGGGCAGGACCTGTTTCAGCCAATTCCAGCTAGCCAGTGGCTGTTTCTCTTTAAGGAGGTTCTGAGGAGGAAAAAAAAAAGAACTCTAGGAAATGGGTTGGGTGCGGGGCTGTCTTCAGGCTAAGAAAAATGGCTGTATAGTTCTATGGCTCTAGCCCTGTCTTACAAGGAGCCCTGGTGGTACAGTGTTTAAGAGCTATGGCTGCTGACCAAAAGTTGGCCCTTCCAATCCACCAGCTGCTCCTTCCCCCACCAGCTGGTATTCAAATACCAGCAGAGTCACCCAAAGCAGAGAGGATTCAGGTGAGCTTCCAGACTAAGACAGTCTAGGAAGAAGGACCCAACGGTCTACTTCTGAAAAGAATTAGCCAGTGAAGACCTTAGGAAAAGCATCAGAATATTGTCAGGCATTGTGCAGAAAGATGAGCCCCTCGGGTTGGACGGCACTCAAAATAACTAGGGAAGAGCTACCTCTTTGAAGTAGAGTCAACCTTAATGACATGGATGGATTCAAGCTTTTGAGACCTTTATTCGATATGTCATGCTCAAACTGAGAAGAAACACCTGCAAATACCTATTAATAATCAGAATGTGGAACGTACAAAGTATTAATCTAGGAAAAATGGAAATCATCAAAAATGAAATGGAACACATAAACATTGATATCCAAGGCATTAATGAACAAAAATAGGCTGGTATTGGCCATTTTGAATTAGACTACTATGCCGGGAATGGCAATGCGAAGAGGATTGGTGTTGCATTCATTGTCAAAAAGAACATTTCAAGATCCTGTTCTCAGGTACAACACTGTCACTGACAGGATAACACCCATATGCCTACAAGGAAGATCAGTTAAAACAACTGTTATTCAAATTTATGCACCAACCACTAAGGCTAAAGAGGAAGAAATTGAAGATCTCTTCAATTGATCACGCAGGCGCAGAGTGTTTTAGAGTGAGTCAGAATTTTCTAAGGCAGGGATTCAATTGACTGTGGAATCAGGACCCATTGATAATTACTGGTGATGGAATGCAAAAGTTGGAAACAAGACAGATGGGCAGTTGGAAGATATGGCCTTGGTGATTGAAACAATGCTGAATATCAAATGATAGAATTTTGCAAGACCAATGACTTCTTCATTGCAAATACCTTTTTCACTAACATAAACAGCTACTATACACATGCACCTTGCCAGATGGAATACACAGGAATCAAATCAACAACTTCTGTGGGAAGAGACCATGGAAAAGCTTGATACCATCAGTCAGAACAAAGGCCAAGGGATGGCTGTATAACAGACCATCAATTGCTCCCATGCAAGTTTGAGTTGAAACTGAAGAAAATTAGAACAAGTCCATGAGAGCCAAAGTTCAGCCTTGAGTATATCCCACCTGACTTTAGAGACCATCTCAGGAATAGATTTGACATATTAAACACTAATGAGCAAAGACCAGAGGAGCTATGGAATGACATCAAGGACATCATACATGAAGAAAGCAAGAGGTCATTAAAAAGACAGGAAAGAAAGAAAAGACCAAAACAGATATCAGAAGATACTTTGAAACATGCTCTTGAACGTCAAGTAGCTAAAGCAAGAGGAAGAAATGATGAAGTAAAAGAGCTGAACAGAACATTTCAAAGGGTGGCTCAAGAAGACAAAGTAAAGTATTATAATGACATGTGCAAAGACCCGGAGATAGAAAACCAAAAAGGAAGAACACATCTGGCATTTCAAAAACTGAAGAAATAATTCAAGCCTCCAGTCGCAGTCTTAAAGGATTTTACCTGGAAAATATTAAACTACGCAGGAAGCATCAAAAGAGGATGGAGGGAATACACAGAGTCACTATACCAAAAAGAACTGGTTGGTGTTCGGTGGTTTCAGGAGGTACCATAAGAGTAGGAACCAATCATACTGAAGGAAGAAGTCCAAACTGCACTGAAGGCATTGGCAAAAAACAGGGCTCCAGGAATGGATGGAATACTGATTGTGATGTTTCAACAAATGGATGCAGCATTGGAAGTGCACACTCATCTATGCAAAGAAATTTGGAAGACAGCTACCTGGCCAACCAACTGGAAGAGATCCATATTTATGCCTTTTCCCAAGAAAGGTGATCGAACCAAATGTGGAAATTACTGAACAATATCGTTGATATCACACACAAGTCAAGTTTTGCTGAAGATCATTCAAAAGCAGCTCCAGCAGGATAGTGACAGGGAACTGTTAGAAACTCGAGCCAAATTCAGAAGAGGAACTGGAACCAGGGATATCATAGCTAATGTCAGATGGATCCTGGCTGAAAGTAGAGAACACCAGAAAGATGTTCACCTGTGTTTTATTGACTATGTGAAGGCCTGCAGCTGTGTGGATAATAACAAATTATGTATAATATTGCAAAGGATGGGAATTCTAGAACAGTTAATTGTGCTCATGAGGAACCTGTACATAAATTAAGAGGCAGTCCTTCAAACAGAACAAGGGGATACTATGTGGTTTAAAGTTAGGAAAGGTGTTCATCAGGGCTGTATCCTTTCACCATACTTATTCAATCTGTATGCTAAGCAAAAAATTCCAGAAGCTGGACTTTATGAGGAAGAACAGGGCATCAGGATTGGAGGAAGACTCATTAGCAATCTGTGTTATGCAGATGACACAGCCTTGCTTACTGAAAGTAAAGAGGACTCAAAGCACTTACTGATGAAGACCAAAGACTACAGCTTTCAGTATGGATTACACCTGAACATAAAGAAAACAAAAATCTTCACAACTGGACCAATAAGCAGTGGTGTTATTCGAAGTGTTGAAAAGCAAAGATGTCACTTGAGGTCTAAGGTGAGCCTGACCCAAGCCATGGTGTTTTCAGTTGCCTCATATGCTTGTGAAAGCTGGACTGTGAATAAGGAAGACAGAAAAAGAATTGATGCTTTTGAATTGTGTTGTTGGCAAAGAATATTGAATATACCATGAACTGCCAAAAGAATGAACAAATCTGTCTTGGAAGGAGTACAACCAGAATGCTCCTTAGAATCAAGGATGATGAGACAACGTTTCACATACTTTGGACATGTTATCAGGAGGGATCAGTCCCTGGAGAAGGGCATCATACTTGGTAGGGGGTCAGTAAAAAAGAGGAAGACCCTCAAAGAGATGAATTGACACAGTGGCTGTAACAATGGGCTCAAGCATAAAAACAATTGTTAGGATGGTACAGAGCTGGCCATTATTTCGTACTTTTGTGCATGGAGTCAGTATGAGTTAAAAGTGACTTGAGGGCATCTATTAGCAACAGCTGCTCCTTGGAAACCCTGTTGGACAGATTTACTGTGTTCTGTAGGGTCACTATGAGTCAGAATCGACTTGACAGTGACAGGTTAGATTTTTTTTTTTTGGCAGTCTTCAGTGATGGCTATACAATTACTCCCATGTTTATTTACAATAAGATTTTACTTCTCCTCCCGTGAAATGGTGGAATGTATTTTCCTCCTCCTTGCATCTTGGCTGCACAAATGACATGTTTTGCCAATAGAATATAGTAGCATTGGTGCTGTGTAAGTTCTGAGCCCAGGCATCAAGAGGCCTAGCAGTTTTCTGCTCTTGCTGTCTTAGAACATAGCTCTGAGGCACCTATGAAAGGTAACTGGTCTAACCAACTGGAGGATGGAAGACATGTAGAAGAGAAGCAAGGAATACCAAGCAGTAGCCTAAATGACCTACCAGGTGTGTGAAAAATGGCTTGTTGAATTTGGGCCCAGCCACTGTGCTGATCAATGAGAAAGCCCAGTTGAAAGCAGCTTAGGACTGTCCAGTCAACTTGCAGAATGGTTAGAAATTAACAAATCGTTATTTTAAGACTCTATGGGGCAGTTCTACTCTGTCCTATAGGGTCGCTATGAGTCAGAATCGACTCGATGGCAGTGGTTTACAAATTGGAGTGTGTTAAAAGGCACTGATGGCTAACTAAAGCACTGAAACCTAGCAGATTTAGTTTAGTTAAAATTGATCCCATTGAAAACAACCAACCTAGAAAGTTAGTAAATATCATGTAGAATTCATTGTCTTGCCATAATTTTGCACATCTTAGAACATGTGTTAGTCATTCCATAGACACATTCTTTCAGAAAAAATAATAAAAAATTTTTTTTTTAATCTAGACTATTATTTAATGGTAAGCACGTAAAGTGATAGCTGTTTCATTTGTATATTTTTGAGACTACGGAAAATAGTTATACTTGAAAAGTTTTACGTCTTGCTTTTTTTGGTAATGTTGACCTTTTTTGGAAGCCAAGGAGTTTTTTGTTTGTTTATTTGTTTTGTTTTTAACATACCTAAAACTTTCTGACCTGAGAGCATTTTTGTTGGACTGGGCACAAAGCATTCTAAAGCAAGGGCTGTGATCAGATACACTTGAGTAGTTCTCATTGCCTTCCTCTAAGACCATAATTTAGCCAAAGGCATTTCTGTAGGTTATTAAATTGGCTTTTTGACCAGCTCAGACTCCATGAGCCAAATGCTAGATAATTGCCAAGGCAACCTGAGAAAGCTCATTGTTCAGTATAAAGCTAGTGGTGGAAGAAGCCTTTAGTTACTCGGTCACTCTGAGGCTGTCATCATCAGAGTGACTTGGATGCCTTCATTCACATGAAGCCATGAGTGAAATGTTAAATGTTAAGTGCATTTAACATTTTAAATCTGTAATTTTTATCTCGAAAAATACTTCATTACAATTTAGAATATTTTCAAAAACCGAGGAAAAAAAATAGAGACTAGTCTTTCCTGCATTGGCAGGTGTCTAAAGCCGAAGTCTGAAAACCTTGATAATGCTGATTGGCCTGTGTGGCCCGAGAACAGGTGAAATAGTATTTATCATTGATTCTTCATTAACGAATTTAGAAACAAGTTTGCTTTAAAAAGAAGTAAGTTGGACTTCATTTTTTTTTCCCCCTAGGTTTTTTTTTTTTTTTAACTATGGTAGACATTTTCAGAGTCTGGTCTGTATCTTCTTGACATTTTCCCAGGAGACTAACTTTTTGGAACTTGAATCAGCTTGAATGTAAAGTTTTAATTTCCCGGATGAAACTTGGCGCAATCTCTTGTTTATATAATTGTATGTGCGTGTGTGTGTGTATGTATGCTAATCACAAAGATCATAAAATAGCTTGTTAATTGTAATCATCTTTTAGGACTTGAGTACTAACCATGGAACTATTCATGGCAAGATTAATTTTCTTTTTTCCCCTATTTTCAAAAGATTGTACAGTTAGCATAAATCCATTAAAAAATATCTTGCTGTGGAGTCAGTTCCAACCCATAGAGACCCTATAGGACTAGGAAAAACTGCCCCATAGGAATTCCAAGGAGCAGCTGGTGGATTCAAACTGTCAACCTTTTGGTTAGCTACCGAGCTCTTAACCACTGCACCACCAGGGCTTCCAAGAACTTATTTACCAAGTGTTTTAGTTACCTACTACTGACGTAAAAAAACTACCACATGTGGGTGTCTTTAAACAACAGAAACTTAGTGTCTCGCAGTTTTTAAGGCTAGGAGTCCAAATCAGGCAATCAGCTCAAGGGGCACGTCCTTCCTGTGAGTAGCCCTAGGAGTTCCTCTGTGTTTCCTGGCATTCTTTGGTATTCCTTGGCATTCCTTGGCATCTGTCTTCCATCTGTCTGTATGTGTCTGTGTATATTCTGCTCTTTTTATAAGACCCACCTCTTAGGACCCTGTTTGAAAAAAGAACACATTCTGAAAGCTTGAATAATTTGAGAATATAATTGTCTATTTTGTCATTCTTCTGATAAGAATGTTACTATTGAAGAAAGAACGTTGACCTTGAATAAAACCAAGATGAGAAAATTTCTAGAGGATTTTCAGTGTTGTAGACACAAGTACAATGCATTTTACACCCCTTGAACAATGTGTTTCGTTATTGGAAGAAAAATAGAAAGAACAATTTTTCCCCAGAAAAAGACAACAGGATCACTTAGGAAAGAAAATTTTCCCTTACAGTTAGATGACACCACTTCAGCTTTGTGGACTTAGCCAATCTATCAGTTTGGGTTTCTTGTGCTATAGTATTATTTTATCTTCTAACTCCACAATAAGCTTTCAATTAAAAATTGAGTTTAATTAAACCTAACTCAATTAAATGTAATTGAATTCAATTTGGTTCAAAAGGTATATGCCGAATGAACTCACTACCGCAAAACCACCAGAATAAATGAAATGATGCTTTTGTTTTTGCAACCCAGGGCTCATAAGTACATGAAGAAATTGTACCACATATTTTCTGACACGTATGTTCTCCATAACATAGACGGAGATATGTTTTTTTAATTATAAATAAGATTTATTTATTCTGTGAATATATAATTAGTACCTAGCATTACACTGAGCTTACTATTTAGTAGGGTCAGTAAATAAGACCAGAAAAATATCATGAAATCTAGTGTAGCCTCAAAAATTATAAAATTGTATTATTATTAAATGCTTTAAAAATGAGTTTTAATGCCATTTAACTTATTAAATTAAACTTAAATAAAATATTTTTTCATGTCATTATGTCTGTTAATTATGGACAATGATGATTGTTGAATTATTGATATATCAAATATTAATTTTATTTTCCAAATAATTAGTATCTATTTTTTTAAATGTTTACATAATCAGTCTATTCAATGCTGATATTTTTTCTAAATGTCACCCAAAATATTCCCTGATAAAATGCTGCTTAAGAAATTTTTCACTGTTGAGACTGACAGCAGTGATATAAAAATAAATACCTGTAGATAAAAAATGTGCATTCTTTTCCTGAGTCCAGGTCTATTCAGGAGTCAATGGATTACAAAAATACAGATATTTCAATCAATGACATACATACAATAGGCTCTTTCATATTTATTAGTCAGTTTGAAATCCCTTTCTTTTTTTCCTATTGCTATTGAATTACAAAAATCTGTCCTCTGTTTGGTTATATTGAAGAAAATAAGCACAGTATCATTGTGGAAGTAAAGAAAAACAATCAATGTATCCTATTCAGTTATTTATTTTTCTGTTCCCACAATGATCAACTACGTAATTACAGTCAAAACCTATAGAAGGAGGTGTATTGTCTGTATGAAAAAGCCTAAAAAATTGAGCATTGTTTTGGGGTAACTTCCTCAGTTGACTTGTTTGTGATCAGAGCCGCATCTCATTGATCATCAGTGGCCCATGCTTCTGAAATAAGACCTAAGATGTTCTAAGGCAGGAGCTCTTTCAGTTCCCCTATTTTCCACAGCCTCAGTGTATTTCCAGCAGGATGCAGGGAAGAGGCTTGGTGGTGGTTTGCCTCACTAGATAGCCAGGTTGCTTTTCGTATTCCTTGATCTACTGGGCTTCCCCCCAAATCCTGGTAGTTATTTAGGCTCTACGTAGTTCAAATTAGTTACTGTTTATAATAGACAATGCATAAAACTGATCTGTAGCATTTTTCGTTTGACTGATCTTTCATAGTGTGTATAGTGGGAAGAAGATTCGATTCTGGAGACACAGGTTCTAAGATTCGATCTGTCATATACTTGGTGACCTGCAGGCAAATCTTGTGATTCCAACTCCAAGCCTTTGTTTTGTTTGCTCATCCTATCACCACAGCTCGATCTTCATTAGCTGATGAAATGTTTATGAAAATCGATTGTGATATAGTTTATAATTTTACTTTTACTTATATAAAACATATTATTTTATAAAAATCAGATTGCTTCTTTTGAAAAGCAACTCAGTGCTATCTTGATCCCTAATGATGATATAGCCTGGGGCCATATAATTTCTGGTCTTTGATAAATAACTTAAAATATTTTTCTGCAAAGGTGTCCATCACTACATTTTATATTTTTTGTTAACTGAATAATAAAAATGCCCAACAATATGGGCATCTTTACAGTATAAAGAACTTTTCAATCATTGCTGATATTTATTTTTAAATACTATAATAAAGAAATATTTTTTGTAGTAATGTGGTACAATATTTTGTCTCAGGTCACAAACAGCTTATAAAAAGTAAACAGAAAAATTCAATGTGCCAATTTTTGATTTCTCAGTTTGTGCTTTTGGGGGCCTAAGACATGTTTGCCTAACCGAAGGTAAAAATATTTTCTTCTATAATTTCTTCTGTAAGTTTTATTGTTATGCTTCTTATGTGTAGGACTATCATCCATTTTAAGGTATTTTTCCCACATGTTACACGTAAGGTTAGAGTGGATGTTGGTTTGTTGTGCACAAGGAGGTAAATTTTTTCCAGCAATATTTGTTGAAAAAGCTATCTTTTCTCAATTAATTATCTTGACATGTTTCATGAAAATCAGTTGAACGTGTATGTGTCCTCAAATACAGTTGTGAAACTGAAATGGCGTCACATACTTGAAAAAAAAATTGGAAAATATATCTCTTCACTGACACCGTAATCAAAGGCATCAATTCTTCTTTGGTCTGCCTTATTTATTGTCCACCTTTTGCATGCAAATGAGGCAATTGAAAATACTGTACCTTGAATCAGGTACCTTAGTCGTCAAAGTGACATCTTTGCTTTTTTAAAGATTTTTAAGAGGTCTTTTGCAGCAGATTTGCTTAATGCAATATTTGGTTTGAGTGCTGCTTCCATGGGCATTGATCGTTAATCCAAGTAAAGTGAAGTCCTTAACAACTTCAGGATTTTCTCCATTTATCATGATGTTGATTATTGGTTCAGTTCTGAGGATTTTCGTTTCCTTTACATTGAGGTGTGATCCACACTGAGGGCTGTAGTCATTGATCTTTATTAATAAGTGCTTCAAGTCATCTTCACTCTTGGTAAGCAAGGTTGTATCATCTACATATCACAGCTTGTTAATTAGTCTTCCTCTGATCCTAATGTCATGTTCTTCTTCATATATTCAGCTTCTCTGATTATTTGCTCAGCATACAGGTTGAGTAAGTATGTTGAGAGGATACAATCCTGATCCACACCGTTTCTAATTTTAAACCACACAATATTTCCTTGTTCTGTTCAAATGACTGCCTCTTGATCCATGCTCAGGTTCCTCATGAGCACAATTAACCATTCTGGACTTCCCGCTCTTCACAATGTTATCCATATTTTGTTATTATCCACTAAATAGAATGCCTTTACATAGTAAAATACAGGTAAATATCTTTCTGGTATTTTCTGCTTTCACTCAAGATCCACTGACATCAGCAATGATATCTCTGGTTCCATGTCCTTTTCGAACCTGGCTTGAATTTATGGCTGTTCCCCATGGATGCACACCTGTAGTCATTTTTTAATTAACCTCAGCATAATTTTGATTGCATGTGATATTATGTTGTTCAATAATTTCCATTATTCATGGAATCTCATTTTTTTGGAACATGCACAAATATGAATCTCTTCCAGTTGATTAGACAGGCAGCAGTCTGAAAATTTCTTGTCATAGATGAGTGAGCACTTCTAGCACTGCATTTGTTTGTTGAAGTATCTCAATTGCTATTCAGTCAATTCTAGTTTTCTGCCAGGGCTTTCAGTGCAGCTTGAACTTCTTCCTTCAATACCATCAGTTCTTGACCATATGCTACCTCCTGAAATGGCTGAACAAAGACCAATTATTTTTGGTACAGTGATTCTGTGTATTTCTTCCATCTTTTTTTGATGCTTCCTGAGTTGTTCAATATTTTACCCATAGGACCCTTCAGTATTGCAATTTGAAATTTGATTTTTTTTTTTTTTTCCAGTTCTTTCTCCTTGAGAAATGCTGAGCATGTTTTTCCGTTTCGGCTTTCTAACTCCAGGTCTTTGCACATTTCATTATAACACCTTACTTTGTCTTCTCTAGCTGCCCTTTGAAATCTTCTTTTCAGCTCTTTTATGTCATCATTTCTTCCATTTTGTTTAGCTACTCTTCATTGAAGAGAAAGTTTAGAAACTCTTCTGACATCTATTTTGGTCTTTTCTTACTTTCTTTTTGTCTTTTTAGTGAATTTTGCTTTCTTTATGTATGATGTCCTTGAAGTCATCCCACAACTCTTCTGTTCATTAGTATTCACTATGTCAAATCTGCTTTTAAGATGATCTCTAAATTCCGGGGGGATATATTCAAGGTTGTACTTTGGCTCTTGATGAATGTGATGCCGTTCCTCTTTAGTTTGTTGTTCCCAGCATAGTAGACTATATGATCATTCAATTCAGAATAGCCAATACCAGTCTATTTTATCTAATTAATGCCTAGGATATCAATCTTCAAGTGTCCCATTTCATTTTGATAATTTCTAATTTTTCCTTGAGTCATAGTTTATACATTCCACATTCCAATTACTAATGGATGTTTGAAGCTGTTACTTCTCATTTTGAGTCATGCCATATCAGCAAAGAAGGTCCTGAAAGCTTTACTCCATTCAGTTCATTAAAGTTGACTACATTTTGAGGAGGAAGCTCTTCCCCCAGTCATATTTTGAGTAATGTGATGGTTAAGGTTGTGTGTTATCTTGGCTGGGCCATGATTCTCAGTTGTTTGGCAGTCCTATGATGATATAATTACCCCCATGATTAAATGTGGTATAATATGATCACTTCCATGATGAGATCTGCTGTGAGTAGCCAATCAGTGGAAAGAGAGTTTCTTGGGAATGTGCCCTACATCCAATATAGGTGGACTTTCTGGCAAGGCTCACTGGCTTTCTCTCTCTGCAGATCCTGCATCTGGATCCTGTTCATCTAATCTCTGGTTCTTGGGACTTGAGCTAGCAGCTTGCCTGCTGATCTTGGGATTCATCAACCTCTGTGTTCTGGATCTTGGGTTTGCCAGCTCCTGAAATTACATGAGTTGGGAGAAGTCTCCAGCCTGAACCACGGATTTGGGACTTTCCAACTTCTACAACTACATGAGCCATTTCCTTCATCTGTCGCTCTCTCTACATATATATATGTATATGAATATATATGTATTTGTGTCCACCACGTGTTTGTCAGTTTGTTGTACTGTGGAGGCTTGTGTGTTGCTATGATGCTGGAAGCTATGCCATCGATATTCACACACCAGCAGGGTCTCCCATGGTGGACAGGTTTCAGCTGAGCTTCCAGATTAAGACAGACTAAGAAGAAGGACCTGACAGTCTACCTCTGAAAAGAATTAACCAGTAAAAACCTTATGAAGGGCAACAGAACATTGATACAGTGCCGGAAGATGAGCCCTCCAGGTTGGAAGGCACTGAAAAGATGACTGGGGAAGAGCTATCTCTTCAAAGTAGAGTCAACCTTAATGACGTGGATGGACTCAAGCTTTTGGGACCTTCCTTTGCTGATGTGGCATGACTGAAAATGAGAAGAAATAGCTGCAAACATCCATTAATAATCAGAACCTGGAATGTACAAAGTATGAATCTGGGAAACTTAGGAATCATCAAAAATGCAACAGAACAAATAAACATCAATATCCTAGGCACTAGTGAGCTGAAATGGACTGGTATTGGCCATTTTGAATTGGACAATCATATGGTCTACTATGCCGGGAATGACAGCTTGAAGAGGAATGGCATTGCATTCATCGTCAAAAAGAACATTTCAAGATCTATGCTGAAGTACAATGCTGCCAGTGATAGGGTAGTATCTGTACACCTACAAGGAGGATCAGTTAATGTGATTGTTATTCAAATTTACACACCAACCATTGAGGCCAAAGATGAAGAAATTGAAGATTTTTACCAGCTTTTGCAGTCTCAAATTGATCAAACATGTGATCAGGATGCATTGATAATTACTGGTGATTGAAATGCGAAAGTTGGAAACAAAGAAGAAGGATCCCTGTGGAAAATATGGCCTCGGTGGCAGAGATGATGCCAGAGATCACATGACAGAATTTTGCAAGACCAACAATTTCTTCATTGCAAATACCTTTTGCCACCAACATAAACAGTGACTATACACATAGACCTTACCAGATGGAATATAGAGGAATCAAATCTACTACATCTGTAGGACGAGATGATGGAAAAGCTCATATCACCCGTCAGAACAAGGCAGGGACATACTGTGGAACAGACTATCAATTGCTCATATGCAAGTTCAAGTTGAAGCTGAAGAAAATTAGAACAAGTCTACGAGAGCCAAAGTACAACCCTGAGTATATCCCACCTTATTTAGATTTGGCACATCGAACTCTAATGAATGAAGACCAGACGAGTTGTGGAATGACATCAAGGACATCATACATGAAGAAAGCAAGAGGTCCCTAAAAAGACAGGAAAGAAAGAAAAGGCCAAAACAGATGTCAGAAGAGACTCTGAAACTTGCTCTTGAACATCAAGCAGCTGAAGCTAAGGGAAGGAATGATGAAGTAAAAGAGCTGAACAGAAGATTTCAAAGGGTGGCTCTAGAAGACAAAGCAAAGTATTATAATGACATATGTAAAAAGCTGGAGATACAAAAAGGAAAGGAAGAATATGCTCGGCATTTCTCAAGCTGAAAGAACTGAAGAAAAAACACAAGCCTCTAGTTGCAATAGTGAAGGATTCCATGGGGAAAATATTGAATGACACAGGAAACATCAAAAAAAAAAAAAAAAGATGGAAGGAATACACAGAGTCATTATACCAAAAAGAACTGGTCTATGTTCAACCATTTCAAGAGGTAGCTTATGATCAGGAATCGATGGTATTGAAGGAAGAAGTCCAAGCTACACTGAAGGCATTGGTGAAAAATAAGGCTCTGGGAATTGACTGTATATCAGTTGAGATGTTTCAATAAACGGATGCAGCGCCGAAGTGCTTGCTTGTCTATGCCAAGAAATTTGGAAGACAGCTATCTAGCCAACCAACTGGAAGAGATCCATATTTATGCCTATTGCCAAGAAAGGTGTTCCAACTGAATGCAGAAATTATTGAACAATATCATTAATATCACACACAAGTATAATCTGCTGAAGATCATTCAAAAGCGGCTGCAGCAGTATATCAAAAGGGAACTGCGAAAATTCAAGCTGGATTCAGAAGAGTACGTGGAACCAGGGATATAACTGCTGATGTCAAATGGATCCTGGCTGAAAGCAGAGAATACCAGAACGATGTTTACCTGTGTTTTATTGATTATGCAATGGCATTCGTTTGTGTGGATCATAAGAAATTATGGATTACATTATGAAGAATGGGAATTCCAGAACACCTAATTGTGCTCATGAGGAACCTGTGCATAGACCAAGAGGCAGTTGTTTGGACAGAATAAAGGGATACCATGTGGTTTAAAGTCAGAAAAGGTGTGCATCGTGTTTGTATACTTTCACCATACCTATTCAGTCTGTATGCTGAGAAATAATCTCAGAAGCTGAACTCTAAGAAGAAGAATGGGGCATCAGGACTAGAGGAAGACTCATTAACAACCTGTATTATGCAGATGACACACCCTTGCTTGCTGAAAGTGAAGAGAACTTGAAGCACTTACTGATGAAGATCAAAGACCACAGCCTTCAGTATGAATTACACCTCAACATAAAACAAAAACCCTCACAACTGGGCCAATAAGCAACATCATGATAAATGGAGAAAAGGTTGAAGTTGTCAAGGATTTCATTCTACTTGGATTCTCAATCAACACCTATGGAAGCAGAAATCAAAAGGCACATTGCATTGGGCAAATCGGCTGCAAAGGACATCTTTAAAGTGTAGAAAAGTAAAGATGTTGCCTTGAAGACTAAGGTGCACCTGACCCAAGCCATGGTATTTTCAATTGCATCATATGCATGGGGAAGCTGAAGAACGAATAAGGAAGACCAAAGAATTGATGCCTTTGAATTGTGGTGTTGGTGAAGAATATTGAATATACCATGGAGTGCCGAAAGAACAAACAAATCTGTCTTGGAAGAGGTTCAACCAGAATGCTCCTTACAAGCAAGGATGGTGAGACTGCGTCTTACATACTTAAGACATGTTGTTAGGAGGGATCAGTCCCTGGAAAAGGATATCATTCTTGGTAAAGTACAGGGTCAGTGGAAAAGAGGAAGACCCTCAATGAGATGGATTGACACAGTGGCTTCAACAATTGGTTCAAGCATAACAATGATGGTGAGCGTGGCACAGGACCGGGCAGTGTTTCACGCTGTGATCCTTGATGGCACCTAACAATAAAACAACATGTGTATATATATACACACACACACACACACATATGTACATATATATACACACACTCACATATATATACATACATACAGACGCCTGTCTGGTTTTGCTTCTCTAGAGAACCAGCTAAGCCAAGTGCCTTCCAATCTGATGGGCTCGTCTTCCAGCAATATACTGGCCGGTTTTCTGCTGTCATTCATAAGGTTTCATTGGCTCTTTTTTTCCCGGAAGTAGATTGCCAAGTCCTGTCTGGGAGCTTTGCTGAAAACTGTCTACCACACGTGACTCTGCAGCTATTTGAAATACCTGTGCATAGGTTCCAGCATCATAGCAACATGCAAGATACCACAGCATGCTAAACTGACAGACCGGTGGTGGCCAGAATGTATAAAGAACTCATAACTCGTTAATAAAGCAACCAGTTAAAAAGGGACAAGTTTTTTAATGGATATTTGACCAAAATTAAAAAAAAAAAAAAGATATGTGATTGGACAGTAACATCCACCAGCATTAAACATTAGAGAAATGCAAGTAAAAACAGCAGAGAGATGCCACTAGACACCCACTAAGATAATTATATATAAAAAAGATAGACTGTGACATAACATCTTTGACCAATAGAGCCAATACATTTTTTTTTTATTTTGTTTTCTAGTAGTATTAGAATTACATTGGTCTGAAAATGCTCTATGTCTTTGTAATTTGAAATATGGTATAGATACATTCTGATTTGGTTTGAGGAGAGTCAGAATGTATAAATATACATTTAACATTATATCTCTATTTTTGTCCATGTCTATCTCTATCACTTTTAAAATTACATCACATAGTCCAGTGTCGTTCAGATAGATGTTGAGAACTTTGGGAGAGGAGAAAAGTTTCAAAGTGTTCTCGTATTTTGATAACTTAAATACAATCAACTCAATAAATTATTTATTAAAGACTCATTGTTATGCATCACGCCCCAACAGAGTTTGCTTCCCAGCTTCATCTCTTAAAAAAAAAAAAAAAAAGCAAAACAAAACCAAATCCCTCATTTTTATATTGTCTTAACTGATGTCTATATATATAGCCTTTCTGGCCAATCTGAATTAATGCAGATATCTAATCTCAGCCTCAATATTATATCTAAAGCTTTATCTTGTTAACTCTGTGAAGTAAAGCCAAAGAGATAATATTATTGTGGAAGTAGAATATTCTCTAGCATCGTACCCCACTTCCAGGGTGCTGTGATTTATTATCAATAGTGTGTCAGACTTTGGTAGGAGAAACAAGAAGTTCAATCTCCACATTCAATAAATAATTGAAAAAAATGTAATTATGCATGCCTGTGGGCAAATGCTCGGTCTCAAATCAGTAATTTTGTGACATAAATTAGAAGAATCTTCCAAAACAGTATGCTAGAACCCTCAAACTGTCAGTAATATTTGAAACAGGTCCCAGTTGTGTTATTATGAGGTAGAAGCAAAAGCAGATGGCTTCTGGAAAGCTACAATTTTGACACTGTAATGGCCTTCAGGAATTGTCAGTCTGTCCCTATGAGGCAACAAAACAATTAGAATAAGAACCAAGAACTTTTAGTAAGTTGTCTTGTCAAAGGACTCAAATTCAAGCCCCACATTTTGATGAGAACACTGTTGCCACATTACAGCACATTTAGAAGTGCTCTGCTTTTTCCTCACATGTTCGGAGATCATCATTTTCTCACTGCTGAAGTAAAAGGGATTTTAAATGGTAGTTATTGGTTAAAAAAAAAAAAAAAAAGCAGCTGTAGGTGAAACATCAACAGTGTCTTCAGAGGTGGCCCTGAGAGAATGTGAGTGAGTTGTGACAAAATGTCTACACATGCCGTTTCCTTGCCCAGGAGGTTGTTCACACAAAGGGATCGCATCAGATGCCCCATGCATACACCTCCCGGTATCCCAGACTTACTTTCTGTTCTCAGCTGGACAATGCAGTAGATCCCGGTGGAATTAAGCTCCAAGTATCCAAAGCAGCGTCTAGCATGATAATCCACTCTTATATTGGTTTACTCTTTCCCCACTTCAATCTGCCAAGTCCTTCATCCCTTCTCCCTGGGACAAGTTTCCAAACAAGCAGCCTGTACAGGAATGCTTGTACCAGGCCTTGAAAGCAAGGCTTAATCAGGTATCTAGGGCAATTTTGGAGATCATCTACTTTCCCCTCATGAAATTTTCCAGATATGGAAATCATGCATAGACACACTTCATGGGATTTGTATAATCTGGATAATAATTGTCAGAGAGGCAGTTAGTAATATACCCAGAAAGAAAACAGCAAGTGCTAGGGGAAATGGTGAGCAGGAAAAGTATATGATTACTACACCAATCATTTATGGACAATGTGTGTTTCAATTGGTCACTTCCCATGCACTCTTGACTGTTAAATAATTTGAATATCATTCCTCATAATGGAAAAGAAAAGATCCAAAGTGAGAGCTGCCCGGATGAACGTGTTGGTGAAGGACACTGCATGTACAGGATGCTGTTGAGGACCCCAGAAACCTAGATGAAAAATGAAGTAGCAAAACAAACAAACAACAACAACAAAAAGTGCCTAGCATGCCTTTCCTGTGTAGAGTCAAAACTGTGAAATTAAAAACAAGTAAATAAAATATATTTATCTATCCAAACTATAAAAATAATACATGTTAACTGAAGGAAATTTGAGTACCACAAAAAGTAAGACATATCATCAAGTCACCATTGCCGTAGTGTTTTACCCTCAGAAAGGCATGGATTATCTTCTTGGTTTCCAATTTGGGACCCTCCCCCAGAAATAGTACGATGCAGTGAGTCCACTCACTGATTGAATGAGTTTATAATCTGTTTGACGAGCCCTGGTGGCTCAACAGTTAAGTACTCCCCTGCTAACCAAGCCACACCAAGCGAGAAAGACTTGCCAATCTTCTTCCGTAAAGATGACAACCAAGGAAATCCTCTGGGGCAGTTCTTCTCTGTCACATGGAGTCATCATGAGTCGAAAATCAACTTGATGACCCCCCAAAACAACAAGAAAAATAATTAGATCAGGACAGAAAAGTTGTGTCGTCGCAAATATGCTGTGTGTATCAGAAGGAGATAGTTCTCAAGAAAAGATAGAGTGTTGTAAAAATAAACAATAAGTGCCGTTAATCTTCCCATCTCTCCTCTGTTGGTGTTTGAAAACTTATTTTTTCTATCTTTTTAAAATCAGCTTTATTGAGGTATAATTTACATAGATTAATATTCAAAAAACGCCTTTTCAGTGACTTTTTATGAATAATATGGTTGTGTAACTACCACCATAAACATGATGTAAAACATTTGCATCACTGCTTAAAATGTTCTTTTCTACCACTTTTCATACAATCTTTTGCCACATCCCATCTGCTGCCAGCCTTTGATCTGATATTTTTCACTGTGATTCTGTATTTTCTAGATGTTCTTAGAGTAATCGTACAGAATGCAGACTTTTGTTTTAGCGTAATGGTCTGAAGATTTAGCATGCTATTGTGTGAATGAGTAGTTTCTTTTTATTGCTGAGTACTATTCCATTGTATGGCTATTCCACAATGTTTTTAACCAGTCATCATTTTTGGAACATTTGAGTTATTTTTAGATACTGTGAATGAAGCTGCTTTGAAAATTAAATTGCACATCTTTGTGAAACAAATATTTTTATTTCTCTTGGAGAAACAGTTAAAGATGCAATTATTTAGTCAGGTAGTACTGTATCTTAACACTGCACCATTCCACTTTTGCCTGACACCGTGTGAGTTCCAGTTGTTCCCGTTCCTTGCTGACACTTGGCGTATTAGGCTTTTCAGTTCTAGCCATTTTAGTGTGTGTGTAGTGGTATTTCATTGTGGCTTTAATTAGCATTTCTTTGAATGCATTTTTAAACTATGCATTTTTCTCTTCAGAAACCTTATTTTGTACTAAAGAATTAATGAGTGTCATCGATTTATAATAGATTAGCAAGCATAGTTTTGTTACATAGAAATAGCCAAATGTCATAAAAAGTCTGACTCAGTTTTTCCTGTTTGGCTGCTGACAGTTTTCAAGCCCCACTAATCCCACTTTCCCTTGTGCCCCGTATCTGGGCAAGCTGTTAAGAAAGCCTGGACGCTTCATCTATACAACCCATGGCTTGTTCCAGGAAATCCTAGTCACAGCCCCACCTCTTAACCACCATACATCCCAAGTCACTTTAAGACCTTGTTTGTCCTAAAATGACCCTGCTCTCCCCAGAAGGCTTCATTATGTGAGCAGTAAATGTCTTCATACCCTTGTGGTGTGTGCGTGGCATCATTACTATCGGTATGGAAACCACTTTTGAGCGTGAGGTCCAGCCTGCCTTTGTGGGGCGACTGCAAGACACAGACATTCCTTGTAATTTGTTTTCTTCAAAAGTTAGTGATTATTTCACAAAGAATGTGCTCAAAGATGACTACTCAAAAGTTCAATTTTAGTAAATCCCAATTATTAAAAACCAAGTTGGCAAACTGGAAGATACTTAAAATTGTACTTATAAAAGCAAGAGGAAAATTGTACTAACTAAATGAGAAAGTACAGTTAATTTTGAAATTCTAACATTGCAATTTACAGTTTCTCAAATTCTGGTTGAATCTTTTAGTGAAATTTCTTGGTGAAATATAAATTTGATGAAATGTTTAAAAGAATCAAAATGCAAAAAACTTATTTGGTAAGTATTGTTTCACAAATATATTTGGTAAATGTAGACAAAAGATATTAACTGCGAAGATATGTAGGCTGAACTATTTTTCCATTTTAATAAAAACAATGATGTCCATCAACAACAATAAAAACAAACAGGATAGAGGGCGGGGGCCAAGATGGCTGACTAGGTAGACGCTACCTCGGATCCCTCTTGCAACAAAGACTCAGAAAAACAAGTGAATCGATCACATACATGACAATCTACAAACCCTGACCATCAAACACAGATCTAAAGAGTTGACCTGAGTGACAGAGACTGAGAACGAACAACCACGGGGAAGCAGCAACTCTTTTCGGAGCCCGGAGCCAGTGTCCCAGTCAGGAAACCTTGGCGCCGGGCTTTGGACTGGGCGCAAGGGAGCTGAGCACGGCATCCTGAGACGGCTCAAACACGGGGCGCAGCCCTGGCCCCCAGAATTGACCTCGGGGAAAGCCCAGCCAGTGCACGCAGGCAGCGCAGAGACGCGGCTGACAGGAGGAGAAGTCACCAGGAGGCAGCAACTGGTTTTGGAGCCCGGACTGCAGCGTCCCAGGCGGGGAACCTTGGCGCTGGGCTTTGGACTGGGAGCGGAGGAACTAACCACGGCTTCTGAGACAGCGCAAGCATGGGATGCGGGCCTGACCCTCGGGGGCAATCTCTACCCAGCCAGAGAACACAGGCGACGCGCCCCTCGGGAATCTCAGGTAAAACAGTCATCCCAAGCAAGATAAGTAACTTTGTCTATATTCTGGGGTGCTACTCTCTCCTATTTATCTGAACCCTCCCCTCCCCTTCCCAGGCGCCTTCATTAACATTGGAATTTCCTGAGCCAGAGGGTGAACTTCACTGCAGTTTTTCTTTCTTTTTTTTTTTTTTTATCTTTTCCTATCCCATTCTCCTGGCCAGAGAGAAGCAGCTACAAAAAACCCAGGGACCAAAAATCCTTCTCTAATTGGACTAAAAACACAGAACCAGCTCCAGCCAAGCATATGTGATCCATAGTCTTGGGCTTACATCACTACAGGGAACAAGGTGGCTATTACAATGCAAAGGCATTCCTGATAGGGATCTGCCTGTAATTGTTTTAGCGGATTACTAGAAAGACAAGTTTCCCAGGTCTGATATCTCTGTGTATTCAACAGAGCCCTCACTGACCCACAACAGGGAACTGAGGGCTGAAGCTCCCCCCAGACCACCTAGCCTCCTGCCTTAGGGGTCTAAGGAGGGTGACACCTACCAATCAGTAGAGGTACTTGCATTGGGGGCCTAAGGTACAGCTGCAGTGCCCTCCCACAAAGGTGCTATAGGAATAGAGACACACCTACCTCACTGACACTTGGGGGAAGCCTGTCAGCATCCTGCCCCCCCTGGAGTGTGAACCCCTGCTGCTCCTAGAATCTGGTGCTCACAACTATCACCACTACTTCTCTAGGTGGATAGGTGACAGTCTGCACCTTACACTTCATGACTCAAAATCAGATTCTACTCAAGAATAGTGAATGGTCTCAGGCTTTTATATCTGGTAACACCCCAAACCAGCTGGTAATAGGACATAAGTGAGTCAAGGGCTAAAACAATCAAGACAGCGCAATCTAGTAGCCCATCTATGTATATTGAAAGAAAACAAAACAAGATAAGACTCAGTGAGCAAATATAAAATAAATCACTACAATGTCTTATAGATGGCTCGGAGACGGCAGTAGATATCAAACCACATAAAGAAGCAGACCATGATTGCTTCTACAACTCCCCAAACTAAAGAATCAAAATCTTTCCCAAATGAAGATACAATCCTGGAATTGCCAGGTACAGAATATAAAAAACTAATTTACAGATTGCTTCAAGACATCAGGGATGACCTCAGAAATGAAATAAGGCAATCTACAGAAAAAGCCAAGGAACACACTGATAGAGCAGTTGAAGAACTCAAAAAGATTATTCAAGAACATACTGGAAAAATTAATAAGTTGCAAGAATCCATAGAGAGACAGTATGTAGAAATCCAAAAGATTAACAATAAAATTACAGAATTTGACAACGCAATAGGAAGTCAGAGGAGCAGACTCGAGCAATTAGAATGCAGAGTGGGAAATCTGGAGGACCAGGGAATTGACACCAATATAGCTGAAAAAAAATCAGATAAAAGAATTTAAAAAAATGAAGAATCCCTAAGAATCATGTGGGACTCTATCAAGAAGAATAACTTGCGTGTGATTGGAGTCCCAGAACAGGGAGGGTAACAGAAAACACAGAGAGAATAGTTGAAGATGTGTTGGCAGAAAACTTCTCTGACATCACGAAAGATGAAAGGATATGTATCCAAGATGCTCATCGAACCCCATTTAAGATTGATCCAAAAAGAAAATCACCAAGGCATATTATCATCAAACTTGCCAAAACTAAAGATAAAGAGAAAATTTTAAAAGCAACCAGGGATAAAAGAAAGCTCTCCTACAATGGAGAATCAATAAGAATAAGTTCAGACTCCTCAGCAGAATCCATGCAGTCAGGAAGGCAATGGGATGACATACACAGAGCACTGAAGGAGAAAAACTGCCAGCCAAGGATCATATATCCAGCAAAACTCTCTCTGAAATATGAAGGCAAAATTAAGACATTTACAGATAAACACAAGCTTAGAGAATTTGCAAAAACCAAACCAAAGCTACAAGAAATACTAAAGGAAATTGTTTGGTCAGAAAACCAATAATATCAGATAACAGGACAACACAAGGTCACAGAACAGAGCATCCTGATATCAACTCAAATAGGGAAATCACAAAAACAAATTAAGGTTAAATAAAAAAAAAAAAAAAAAACGCAAAACAGGGAATCATTGAAGTCAATACATAAAAGATCACAATAATCAAAAAGAGGGACTAAATACAGGTGGCATAGAACTGCCATACGGAAAGGGTTACAAGGCAATATAGGACAATACAAGTTAGGTTTTTACTTAGAAAAATAGGGGTAAATATTAAGGTAACCACAAAGAGGTATAACAACTCCATAACTCAAAATAAAAACCAAGAAAAACATAACGACTCAGCAAGCATAAAGTCATACTATGAAAATGAGGAACACATAATTTACAAAGAAAAAAGTCTTGCCCAAAAAAGTAAGTGCAAAAATGAAATTGTCAACAACACACATAAAAAGGCATCAAAATGACAGCACTAAGCACATACTTATCTATAATTTCGCTGAATGTAAATGGACTAAACGCACCAATAAAGAGACAGAGAGTCTCAGACTGGATAAAGAAACACGATCCGTCTATATGCTGCCTACAAGAGACACACCTTAGACTTAGAGACACAAACAAACTAAAACTCAAAGGATGGAAAAAAACATATCAAGCAAACAATAAGCAAAAAAGAAGAGGAGTAGCAATATTAATTTCTGACAAAATAGACTTTAGACTTAAATCCACCACAAAGGATAAAGAAGGACACTACATAATGATAAAAGGGACAATTGATCAGGAAGACATAACCATATTAAATATTTATGCACCCAATGACAGGGCTGCAAGATACAGGAATCAAATTTTAACAGAACTGAAAAGTGAGATAGACGCCTCCACAATTATAGTAGGAGACTTCAGCACCCCACTTTCAGAGAAGGACAAGACATCCAGTAAGAAGCTCAACAGAGACACAAAAGACCTAATTGCTACAATCAACCAACTTGACCTCATTGACTTATACAGAACACTCCACCCAACTGCTGCAAAGTATACTTTTTTTTCTAGTGCACATGGAAGATTCTCTAGAATAGACCACATGTTAGGTCATAAAACAAACCTTTGCAGAATCCAAAACATCGAAACGTTACAAAGCATCTTCTCAGACCACAAGGCCATAAAAGTGGAAATCAATAACAGAAAAACCAGGGAAAAGAAATCAAATCCTTGGAAACTGAACAATAACCTGCTGAAAAAAGATTGGGTTATAGAAGACATTAAGGAGGGAAAAAAGAAATTCATAGAATGCAACGAGAATGAAAATACTTCCTATCAAAACCTCTGGGACACAGCAAAAGCAGTGCTCGGAGGTCAATTTATATCGATAAATGCACACATACAAAAAGAAGAAAGAGCCAAAATCAGAGAACTGTCCCTACAACTTGAACAAACAGAAAGTGAGCAACAAAAGAATCCATCAGGCACCAGAAGAAAACAAATAGTAAAAATTAAAGCTGAGCTAAATGAACTAGAGAACAGAAAAACAATTGAAAGAATTAACAAAGCCAAAAGCTGGTTCTTGGAAAAAATTAACAAAATTGATAAACCATTGGCTAGACTGACAAAAGAAATACAGGAAAGGAAACAAATAACCTGAATAAGAAACGAGAAGGGCCACATCACAACAGACCCAACTGAAATTAAAAGAATCATATCAGATTATTACAAAAATTGTACTCTAACAAATTTGCAAACCTAGAAGAAATGGATGAATTCCTGGAAAAACACTACGTACCTAAACTAACACATTCAGAAGTAGAACAACTAAATAGACCCATAACAAAAAAAGAGATTGAAACGGTAATCAAAAATCTCCCAACAGAAAAAAAGTCCTGGCCCGGATGGCTTTACTGCAGAGTTCTACCAAACTTTCAGAGAAGAGTTAACACTGCTACTACTAAAGGTATTTCAAAGCATAGAAAATGACAGAATACTGCCTAACTCATTCTATGAAACCACCATATCCCTGATACCAAAACCAGGTAAAGACATCACAAAAAAAAGAAAATTACAGACCTATATCCCTCATGAACATAGATGCAAAAATCCTCAACAAAATTCTAGCCAATAGAATTCAACAACATATCAAAAAAATAATTCACCACGATCAAGTGGGATTTTTTATGCAAGGCTGGTTTAATATTAGAAAAACCATTAATGTAATCCACCACATAAATAAAACAAAAGACAAAAACCACATGATCTTATCAATTGATGCAGAAAAGACATTTGATAAAGTCCAACACCCATTCATGATAAAAACTCTCACCAAAATAGGAATTGAAGGAAAATTCCTCAACATAATAAAGGGCATCTATGCAAAGCCAACAGCCAACATCACTCTAAATGGAGAGAACCTGAAAGCATTTCCCTTGAGAACGGGAGCCAGACAAGGATGCCCTTTATCACCGCTCTTATTCAACATTGTGCTAGATGTCCTAGCCAGAGCAATTAGGCTAGACAAAGAAATAAAGGGCATCCACAATGGCAAGGAGGAAGTAAAATTATCTCTATTTGCAGATGACATGATCTTATACACAGAAAACCTAAGGAATCCTCCAGAAAACTACTGAAACTAATAGAAGAGTTTGGCAGAGTCTCACGTTACAAGATAAACATACAAAAATCACTTGGATTCCTCTACATCAACAAAAACAACATCGAAGAGGAAATAACCAAATCAATACTATTCACAGTAGCCCCCAAGAAGATAAAATACTTAGGAATAAATCTTACCAAGGATGTAAAAGACCTATACAAAGAAAACTACAAAGCTCTACTACAAGAAATTCAAAAGGACATACTTAAGTGGAAAAACATACCCTGCTCATGGATAGGAAGACTTAACATAGTAAAAATGTCTATTCTACCAAAAGCCATCTATACATACAATGCACTTCTCATCCAAATTCCAATGTCATTTTTTAAGGTGATAGAGAAACAAATCACCAACTTCATATGGAAGAGAAAGAAGCCACGGATAAGCAAAGCATTACTGAAAAAGAAGAAGAAAGTGCGAGGCCTCACTCTACCTGATTTCAGAACCTATTATACAGCCACAGTAGTCAAAACAGCCTGGTATTGGTACAACAACAGGCACATAGACCAGTGGAACAGAATTGAGAACCCAGATATAAATCCATCCACATATGCGCAGCTGATATTTGACAAAGGCCCAGTGTCAGTTAATTGGGGAAAAGATAGTCTTTTTAACAAATGGTGCTGGCATAACTGGATATCTATTTGCAAAAAAATGAAACAGGACCCATACCTCACACCATGCACAAAAACTAACTCCAAGTGGATCAAAGACCTAAACATAAAGCCTAAAACGATAAGGATCATGGAAGGAAAAATGGGGACAACCTTAGGAGCCCTAATACAAGGCATAAACAGAATACAAAACATTACCAAAAATGACAAAGAGAAACCAGATAACTGGGAGCTCCTAAAAATCAAACACCTATGCTCATCTAAAGACGTCACCAAAGAATTTTCAGCTATGACATCTCCAACCAGCACCTGATCTCTAAAATCTATATGATTCTGATAAAACTCAACCACAAAAAGACAAACAACCCAACCAAGAAGTGGGCAAAGGATATGAACATGCACTTCACTAAAGAAGATATTCAGGCAGCTAACAGATACATGAGAAAATGCTCTCCATCATTAGCCATTAGAGAAATGCAAATTAAAACCATGATGAGATTCCATCTCACTCCAACAAGGCTGGCATTAATCCAAAAAACACAAAATAAGAAATGTTGGAGAGGCTGCAGAGAGATTGGAACTCTTATACACTGCTGGGGGGAATGTAAAATGGTACAACCACTTTGGAAATCTATCTGGCGTTTTGTTAAACAGTTAGAAATAGAACTACCATACAACCCTGAAATCCCACTCCTCGGAATATACCCTAGAGAAACAAGAGCCTTCACACAAACAGATATATGCATGCCCATGTTTATTGCAGCTCTGTTTACAATAGCAAAAAGCTGGAAGCAACCAAGGTGTCCAACAACGGATGAATGGTTAAATAAATTGTGGTATATTCACACAATGGAATACTACGCATCGATAAAGAACAGTGACGAATCTGTGAAACATTTCATAACATGGAGGAACCTGGAAGGCATTCTGCTGAGTGAAATTAGTCAGATGCAAAAGGACAAATATTGTATAAGACCACTATTATAAGATCTTGAGAAATAGTATAAACTGAGAAGAACACATACCTTTGTGGTTAAGAGGGAGGGTGGGAGAGGGTTATTTTCTGAGTAATTAGTAGATAAGAACTACTTTAGGTGAAGGGAAGGACAATACTCAATACACGGAAGGTCAGCTCAACTGGACTGGACCAAAAGCAAAGAAGTTTCTGGGATAAACTGAATGCTTCAAAGGTCAACGGAGCAAGGGCAGGGGTTTGGGGACTATGGCTTAAGGGGACTTCTAAGTCAATTGGCAAAATAATTCTATTGTGAAAACATTCTGCATCGCACTTTGTAATGTGGCATCTGGGTTCTTAAATGCTAAGAAGCGGCCATCTAAGATGCATCAATGGTCTCAACCCACCTGGATCAAAGGAGAATGAAGAACACCAAGGTCACACGACAACTAAGAGCCCAAGAGACAGAAAGGGTCACATTAACCAGAGACTTACATCATCCTGAGACCAGAAGAACTAGATGGTGTCCTGCCACAACCGATGACTGCCCTGTCAGGGAGCACAACAGAGAACCCCTGAGGGAGCAGGAGATCAGTGGGATGCAGACCCCAAATTCTCATAAAAAGACCAGACTTAATGGTCTGACTAGAGGAATCCTGGCAGTCATGATCCCCAAACCTTCTGTTAGCCCAGGACAGGAACCATTCCCGAAGACAACTCATCAGACATGGAAGGGACTGGACAATGGGTAGGAGAGAGAAGCTGATGAAGAGTGACCTACTTGTATCAGGTGGACACTTGAGACTGTGCTGGCATCTCCTGTCTGGAGGGGAGATAGGAGGTAGAGAGAGTTAGAAACTGGCAAAATTGTCACGAAAGGAGGGACTGGAAGGGCTGACTCATTAGGGGGAGAGTAAGTGGGAGTATGGAGTGAGGTGTATATAAGCTTATATGTGACAGACTGACTTGATTTGTAAACGTTCACTTAAAGCTCAATAAAAATTATTAAAAAACAAGCAAACAAACAGGATAGAAAGTATATTCTATTTAGCAGAAATTTTCCTGAGTTTACCAGGAATCACAGAGAAGATTCAACTGAAGTAACAATTTCAAATTCAAAGACGTTAAGATGCAATTTTAAAAAATATTGTAGGGAATTTCATGAAAAAAAAAAGTTAGACATTATTGAAATAAAAGATTTTTTTTTTTGAAAGTGTTATATCTAGGTGCCTGGGTTACACAAAAACAAGTATGAGCTTGACTGCTAACAGAAAGGTCGATGACTCAGACCTATCCAGAGACCGTACAAGAGAAGGCCCTGGTCATCTGCTTCCGTAAAGATTATAGCCATGAAAACTCCGTGGAGCAGTCTACTGTGTAACACAGGGGGTCACCATGAGTCGGAATCAACTTGACATCAAAGACTTGTTGTTATTTTGTTTGTTTTGTTTTGTTAATTATTTAGTAGTAGAGAGAGATGTTTTGTTAATTAGTTATATAGTAGTAGAGAGAGATGAACCTAAGCAATTGATTAAAATATGTGAATATGCACCAAGAAAAATATTGTTTATTTTAATATTGAAAAGATCAATATAAATAATTATATTTAATACATACGGATATATCTTGCTTTTATTTTTTTAGAAATTGTTTTATTTAAAAATAGATTTAACTAATATGTAGCTCTACCAATAAAAGTAATTCTTAATCTGTAAATTAAAAATTTAATGATAAATATTTTCATACCTTTTCACTCTTTAAAATGGTGATAAAGCACATGGAATGTAAAAGATGAGGGTGTCTCTGCAAAGAGAGTTAAAAATACCTCTTCCTCACAAACTTTTGAACCTTCTATTTCTATCTTTGAACTTACCTTCAGTGAATGATGGTTTTAAAATTATAAATAAAATTGAGCATTAAAATTCTAAAAAAAGGAGGACATTTTCATCTTGATAACATGCCATTGTTGTAATCACTGATCTCACCTCTGATTTAGAACATTGCTCCTAATTTGAAGCATATGAGGAGACACTTTCTGAGAAAGTCTAAAATGTGCAAATTACATGTGGCATAATATTTGATTAATTTCCTAAGGCTGCCTTAACAAATCACCACAAACTATGTGGCTTAAAACAGAAATGTAGTCTCTCACTGTTCTGGAGGCTCAGCATTTGAAACTAAAGTGACGGTAGGGTCATGCTCCCTACAAAGACTTTAGGGGTGAATCTTTCCTTGCCCCTTTCAGCTTTTGGAGGTTCCTGGTTGTTCTTGGTTAGTGGCTGCATAACTCCAACTTCTGCCCCCATCTTCACAAAAGCTTCTTTCTTGTGTCTCTATGTGTCTAAATCTCCCTCTCCTTTCTGGTATAAAGACACCATCCATTATATTTAGGGCTCACTCTAAATCCAGGACGATTTCATCTTGAGGTTCTTAACTACTCACATATGCAAAGACCTTATTCCCAAATAAGGTCACATTTTGAGGTTTGGCTTGGTCATGAATTTTGGGGGAACAGTATTCAATCCGCTATACCCAGAATAGAAAAGAAAACACAAAAACTCAGGACGAACTTGTACGAGAATTGCTTCTTTCTGCTACTGTACATTTCTTACTGTTAAAAATCATGTTCATTTAATCTAGTTTACATCTCTTAATAGAATACTTCCTGTCAGGTTCATTAATTGTAACTTTTGAAGATGATATAAGACTTTCTAAAGGATGAATAAACCTACACTCTAGAATGTGTATTATGCACACAGTATATGCACACAGTATGTTAAGTATATCAGAATTGACTTAATGGCACTTAACATTGCATTAGTATTTCTTGGTGTTCACAAAATTATCTTACATGTTCTCAGAATGGTGCTCTTTCCACCACCACTGACCTACTCGGAGCCTCCACATTTGCTGGTGGCACTGATTGGCCATTTCACACCACTCAATCAGCTTCCCTCCAAAAAGGAGGTGTGCTGTGCCATAACTACTGATTCTTCCTGGTAAAGAAAATTCCTCAAACGTTGACAGGTAGCCCAAATTAAATTTTCTGTATGGAGATATTAGATCACTTTTATCTGGTTAAAACAATGACTCTTTAGAGAATTATAGCTCAAACAAGAATGCAAATCTCTCCCTTCTATATTCACACATACATATCTCTTTCATGGTTTTTGGGATAGATTGCACCCACAAATATTTTTGGGTTCTTAGGTTCCATAGGAGTTTACTTGTCCCGCTAAAAGCATGTTCTGTCCTCTAATGGGGGCTTATGTAATGGTTAAAAATGAAAGAAACATTCTTTGGTGAAAATTCACTAAGGCAAAAGGCTTAGGTACTCAGCAGTGCAAGCCGGAATTGTGATTGGGTCAAACTTGTGTCTCTTTTGGCTTTTGGACAGCTAGATAATCTTTGTAAGCATATTTATTGCTTCCTGTGTGCTATGTAGGGAGCCCTGGTGGCTTTAACTTTTGGTGCCATATTTAGGAAATCTGACTTGCCTGATGTAACCAAATGTATGTATTGACCCATGTTGAAAATTTTAACTTTTTTGGAGACATATGTGACCCACAAAATATCAAAATGGAAAATTCATAACAAAATTTCAGAAATGCTCCTTGATTCAGCATGCCTTCCATTAATGAAAACAAATGGTATCAACAAAAATTCAAAGCAGAAAATAGTTGAGTCTTGAAAGGGGTATATATGTGTGGATATAATTTTTTTATTTTATTTTTTTTATGGATAGTACAGATAAAGGTATAGATGGAGAGCCCTGGTGACACAGTGGTTAAATGCTTGACTGTTAACTGAAAGGTTGGTGGTTCAAACCCACTAGCTGGTTTGTGAGAAAGACGTGGCAGTCTGTTTCCATAAAGATTAAAGCCTTGGAAACTCTATGGGGCAGTTCTACTTTGTCCTGTAGGGTCACTATGAGTTGAAATCAACTGGATGGCACACAACAACAATATAGGTATGTTGCTTTTGTTGCCGTTAGGTGCCATCACGTTGGTCCCGACTCACAGTGACCCTGTGTACAACAGAGCTAAACAGTGGCCACTCCTGTGCCATTCTCACAATCATTGTGCTTAAGCCCATTGTTGCAGCCACTGTGTCAGTCCATCGCATTGAGGCTTTTCCTCTTTTTTGCTGACCCTCTACTTTACCAAGCATGATGTCTTTCTCTAGGAACTGATCCCTCTTGACAACATGTCCAAAGTATGTGAGATGTAGTTTCGCCATTCTTCCTTCTAAGGAGCATTTTGGTTGTACTTCTTCCAAACAAATTTGTTCTTTTTCTTTTTTTTTTGGCAGTCCATGGTGTATTCAGTATTCTCCAACACCACAATTCAAGGGCATCAATTCTTCTATCTTCTTTATTCATCGTCCAGCTTTCACACTCATAGGAGGCGATTTAATACACCATGGCTTGGGTCAGGTGCACCTTAGTCTTCAGGGTGACATATTTGTTTTTCAAAACTTCAAAGAGGTCTTTTGCAGCAGATTTGCCCAATGCAATGCTTCATTTGATTTCTTGACTGCTGCTTCCATAGGCTTTGATTGTGGATCCAACTAAAATGAAATCCTTGACAACTTCAATCTTTTTCCCATTTATTATGATGTTGCTTCTCAGTCCAGTTGTGAGGATTTTTGTTTATGTTGAGTTGTAATCTGTACTGAAGGCTGTGGTCTTTGATCTTCATCAGTAAGTGCTTCAAGTCCTCTTCACTTTCAGCAAACAATGTTGTGTCATCTGCATAATGCAGGTTGTTAATGAACCTTCCTCCAATTCTGATGCCCTGTTCTTCATATTATCCATTGTCTCGGATTATTTGCTCAGCATACAGATTGAATAGGTATGGTGAAAGGATACAGCCCTGATGCACACCTTTCCTGACTAAACCACTCAGTATCCCCTTGTTCTGTTCAAATGAGTGCCTCTTGATCTATGTACAGGTTCCTCATGAGCACAGTCACGTGTTCTGGAATTCCCATTCTTTGCAATGTTATCCATAATTTGTTGTAATTCACACAGGCTAAATTTTTGCATAGTCAATAAAACACAGGTAAACATCTTTCTTGTAGTCTCTGCTTTCAGCCAGGACCCATCAGATATCAGCAATGTTATCCCTGGTTCTGTGTCCTGTCCGGAATCCGGCTTGAATTTTGGCAGTTTCCTGTCAATATACTGCTGCAGCCACTTTTGAATGATCTTCAGCAAAATTTTACTGAAGATATCAAAGATACTGTTTGATAATTTCTGCATTCATTTGGATCACCTTCTTTGGGAATAGGCATAAATATAGACCTTTCCAGTCAGTTGACCAGGTAGCTGTCTTCCAAATTTCTTTGCACAGATTAGAGAGTACTTTCAGCGCTGCATCCGTTTGATTAAACATCTCAATTGGTATTCTGTCAATTCCTGGAGCCTTGTTTTCGCCAGTGCCTTCAGTGCAGCTTGGATTTCCTCCCTCAGTACCATTGGTTCCTGCTCATATAGTACCTCCTGAAATGGTTGAATGTCGACTGATTCTTTTTGGTATAGTGACTGTGTATTCCTTCCATCTTCATTTGATGCTTCCTGTATCGTTTAATATTTTCCCCATAAAGTCCTTCAATATTCCAACTCGAGGCTTGATATTTTTCTTCAGTTCTTTGAGCTTGAGAAATACCGAGCATGTTCTTCCCTTTTGGTTTTCCATCTCTAGGTCTTTGCACATGTCATTATAATACTTAACTTTGTCTCCTTGAGCTGCCCTATGAAATCTTCTGTTCAGCAATTTTACTTCATCATTTCTTCCTTTTGCTTTAGCTAATCAACATTCAAGAGCATGTTTTCGAGTCTCTTCTGACACCCACTTTGTTCTTTTCTTTCCTTCCTGTCTTTTTAATGACCTCTTGCTTTCTTCATGTATGATGTCCTGATGTCATTCTACAACTCATCTGGTCTTTGCTTATTAGTGTTCAATGTGTCAAGTCTATTCTTGAGATGGTCTCTAAATTCAGGTGGAATATACTCAAGGTAGAACTTTGGTTTTCAGGGACTTGTTCTAATTTTCTCCAGTTTCAACTTGAACTTGGATGGGAGCAATTGATGGTCTGTTTCGCAGCAGGCCCTTGGCCTTTTTCTCACTGATGAGCTTTTCCATCATCTCTTCCCACAGATGTAGTCAATTTGATTCCTGTGTATTCCATCTGGTGAGGTCCACGTGTATGGTAGCCATTTATGTTAGTGCAAAAACATATTTTCAATGAAGAAGTCTTTCATCTTGCAAAATTCTATCATGTGATCTTCAGCATTGTTTCTATCACCAAGGCCATATTTTCCAACTACCTATCCTTCTTCTTTGTTCCTAGCTTCTGTATTCCAATCTCCATTAATTATGCAAGCATCCTAATTGCAGGTGCGACACATTTCAGACTGCAGATGTTGGTAAAATTCTTCAATTTCATCATCTTTGGCCTTAGCGGTTGTTGTGTAAATTTGAATAATAGTTGTATTAGCTGGTCTTCCTTGTATATGTATTGATAATATCCTATCACTGGCAGTGTTGTACTTCAAAAATGTTCTTTTTGACAATGGATACAATGCCATTTCTCTTCAAGTTGTTGTTCCTGGCATAGTAGACCATATGATTGTCCAATTCGAAATGACCAATGCCAGTGTACTTCAGCTCACTAATGCCTAGGGTATCGATGTTTATGTGTTCCATATCATTTTTTTTTTATTAACTTTTATTGAGCTTCAAGTGAACGTTTACAAATCAAGTCAGACTGTCACATATAAGTTTATATACATCTTACTCCGTACACCCACTTGCTCTCCCCTAATGAGTCAGCCCTTCCAGTCTCTCCTTTCGTGACATTTTTGCCAGCTTCCAACTCTCTCTATCCTCCCATCCCCCCTCCAGACAGGAGATGCCAACACAGTCTCAAGTGTCCGTCTGATATAATTAGCTCGCTGTTCATTAGCATCTCTCTCCCACCCACTGTCCAGTCCCTTTCATGTCTGATGAGTTGTCTTCAGGGATGGTTCCTGTCCTGTGCCAACAGAAGGTTTGGGGACCATGACCACCGGGATTCCTGTAGTCTCAGTCAGACCATTAAGTCTGGTCTTTTTATGAGAATTTGGGGTCTGCATCCCACTGATTTCCTGCTCCCTCAGGGTTTCTCTGTTGTGCTCCCTGACAGGGCAGTCATCAATTGTGGCCGGGCACCAACTAGTTTTTATGGTCTCAGGATGATGTAGGTCTCTGGTTCATGTGGCCCTTTCTGTCTCTTGGGCTCTTAGTTGTCATGTGACCTTGGTGTTCTACATTCTCCTTTCCTCCAGATGGGTTGAGACCAATTGATGCATCTTAGATGGCCGCTTGTTAGCATTTAAGACCCCAGATGCCACATTTCAAAGTGGGATGCAGAATGTTTTCATAATAGAATTATTTTGCCGATTAACTTAGAAGTCCCCTTAAGCCATGGTCCCCAAACCCCCGCCCTTGCTCTGCTGACCTTTGAAGCATTCATTTTATCCCAGAAACTTCTTTGCTTTTGGTCCAGTCCAATTGAGCTGACCTTCCATGTATTGAGTGTTGTCCTTCCCTTCACCTAAAGCAGTTCTTATCTACTAATTCATCAGTAAAAAATGCTCTCCCTGCCTCCCTCCCTCCCCCCCTCATAACCACAAAAGTATGTGTTCTTCTCAGTTTATACTATTTCTCAAAATCTTATAATAGTGGTCTTATACAATATTTGTCCTTTTGCATCTGACTAATTTCGCTCAGCATAATGCCTTCCAGGCTCCTCCATGTTATGAAATGTTTCACAGATTCGTCACTGTTCTTTATCGATGCGTAGTATTCCATTGTGTGAATATACCACAATTTATTTAACCATTCATCCGTTGTTGGACACCTTGGTTGCTTCCAGCTTTTTGCTATTGTAAACAGAGCTGCAATAAACATGGGCGTGCATATATCTGTTTGTGTGAAGGCTCTTGTTTCTCTAGGGTATATTCCGAGGAGTGGGATTTCAGGGTTGTATGGTAGTTCTATTTCTAACTGTTTAACAAAACGCCAGATAGATTTCCAAAGTGGTTGTACCATTTTACATTCCCCCCAGCAGTGTATAAGAGTTCCAATCTCTCCGCAGCCTCTCCAACATTTCTTATTTTGTGTTTTTTGGATTAATGCCAGCCTTGTTGGAGTGAGATGGAATCTCATCATGGTTTTAATTTGCATTTCTCTAATGGCTAATGATGGAGAGCATTTTCTCATGTATCTGTTAGCTGCCTGAATATCTTCTTTAGTGAAGTGCATGTTCATATCCTTTGCCCACTTCTTGGTTGGGTTGTTTGTCTTTTTGTGGTTGAGTTTTATCAGAATCATATAGATTTTAGAGATCAGGTGCTGGTTGGAGATGTCATAGCTGAAAATTCTTTGATGACGTCTTTAGATGAGCATAGGTGTTTGATTTTTAGGAGCTCCCAGTTATCTGGTTTCTCTTTGTCATTTTTGGTAATGTTTTGTATTCTGTTTATGCCTTGTATTAGGGCTCCTAAGGTTGTCCCCATTTTTCCTTCCGTGATCCTTATCGTTTTAGGCTTTATGTTTAGGTCTTTGATCCACTTGGAGTTAGTTTTTGTGCATGGTGTGAGGTATGGGTCCTGTTTCATTTTTTTGCAAATAGATATCCAGTTATGCCAGCACCATTTGTTAAAAAGACTATCTTTTCCCCAATTAACTGACACTGGGCCTTTGTCAAATATCAGCTGCGCATATGTGGATGGATTTATATCTGGGTTCTCAATTCTGTTCCACTGGTCTATGTGCCTGTTGTTGTACCAATACCAGGCTGTTTTGACTACTGTGGCTGTATAATAGGTTCTGAAATCAGGTAGAGTGAGGCCTCGCACTTTCTTCTTCTTTTTCAGTAATGCTTTGCTTATCCGTGGCTTCTTTCCCTTCCATATGAAGTTGGTGATTTGTTTCTCTATCACCTTAAAAAATGACATTGGAATTGGATGGGAAGTGCATTGTATGTATAGATGGCTTTTGGTAGAATAGACATTTTTACTATGTTAAGTCTTCCTATCCATGAGCAGGGTATGTTTTTCCACTTAAGTATGTCCTTTTGAATTTCTTGTAGTAGAGCTTTGTAGTTTTCTTTGTATAGGTCTTTTACATCCTTGGTAAGATTTATTCCTAAGTATTTTATCTTCTTGGGGGCTACTGTGAATAGTATTGATTTGGTTATTTCCTCTTCGATGTTGTTTTTGTTGATGTAGAGGAATCCAAGTGATTTTTGTATGTTTATCTTGTAACGTGAGACTCTGCCAAACTCTTCTATTAGTTTCAGTAGTTTTCTGGAGGATTCCTTAGGTTTTCTGTGTATAAGATCATGTCATCTGCAAATAGAGATAATTTTACTTCCTCCTTGCCATTGTGGATGCCCTTTATTTCTTTGTCTAGCCTAATTGCTCTGGCTAGGACATCTAGCACAATGTTGAATAAGAGCGGTGATAAAGGGCATCCTTGTCTGGCTCCCGTTCTCAAGGGAAATGCTTTCAGGTTCTCTCCATTTAGAGTGATGTTGGCTGTTGGCTTTGCATAGATGCCCTTTATTATGTTGAGGAATTTTCCTTCAATTCCTATTTTGGTGAGAGTTTTTATCATGAATGGGTGTTGGACTTTATCAAATGTCTTTTCTGCATCAATTGATAAGATCATGTGGTTTTTGTCTTTTGTTTTATTTATGTGGTGGATTACATTAATGGTTTTTCTAATATTAAACCAGCCTTGCATAAAAAATCCCACTTGATCGTGGTGAATTATTTTTTTGATATGTTGTTGAATTCTATTGGCTAGAATTTTGTTGAGGATTTTTGCATCTATGTTCATGAGGGATATAGGTCTGTAATTTTCTTTTTTTTGTGATGTCTTTACCTGGTTTTGGTATCAGGGATATGGTGGTTTCATAGAATGAGTTGGGTAGTATTCCTTCATTTTCTATGCTTTGAAATACCTTTAGCAGTAGTGGTGTTAAATCTTCTCTGAAAGTTTGGTAGAACTCTGCAGTGAAGCCGTCTGGGCCAGGGCTTTTTTTTGTTGGGAGTTTTTTGATTACCGTTTCAATCTCTTTTTTTGTTATGGGTCTATTTAGTTGTTCTACTTCTGAATGTGTTAGTTTAGGTACGTAGTGTTTTTCCAGGAATTCATCCATTTCTTCTAGGTTTGCAAATTTGTTAGAGTACAATTCTTCGTAATAATCTGATACGATCCTTTTAATTTCAGTTGGGTCTGTTGTGATGTGGTCCTTCTCGTTTCTTATTCAGGTTATTTGTTTCCTTTCCTGTATTTCTTTTGTCAGTCTAGCCAATGGTTTATCAATTTTGTTAATTTTTTCCAAGAACCAGCTTTTGGCTTTGTTAATTCTTTCAATTGTTTTTCTGTTCTCTAATTTATTTAGTTCAGCTCTAATTTTTATTATTTGTTTTCTTCTGGTGCCTGATGGATTCTTTTGTTGCTCACTTTCTCTTTGTTCAAGTTGTAGGGACAGTTCTCTGATTTTGGCTCTTTCTTCTTTTTGTATGTATGCATTTATCAATAGAAATTGTCCTCTGAGCACTGCTTTTGCTGTGTCCCAGACGTTTTGATAGGAAGTATTTTCATTCTCATTGCATTCTATGAATTTCCTTATTCCCTCCTTGATGTCTTCTATAACCAAGTCTTTTTTCAGGAGGGTATTGTTCAGTTTCCAAGTATTTGATTTCTTTTCCCTAGTTTTTCTGTTATTGATTTCTACTTTTATTGCCTTGTGGTCTGAGAAGATGCTTTGTAGTATTTCGATGTTTTGGATTCTGCAAAGGTTTGTTTTATGACCTAATATGTGGTCTATTCTAGAGAATGTTCCATGTATGCTAGAAAAAAAAGTATACTTTGCAGCAGTTGGGTGGAGAGTTCTGTATAAGTCAATGAGGTCAAGTTGGTCGATTGTTGTAAGTAGGTCTTCTGTGTCTCTGTTGAGCTTCTTACTGGATGTCCTGTCCTTCTCCGAAAGTGGTGTGTTGAAGTCTCCTACTATAATTGTGGAGGTGTCTATCTCACTTTTCAGTTCTGTTAAAATTTGATTTATGTATCTTGCAGCCCTGTCATTGGGTGCATAAATATTTAATATGGTTATGTCTTCCTGATCAATTGTCCCTTTTATCATTATATAGTGTCCTTCTTTATCCTTTGTGGTGGATTTAAGTCTAAAGTCTATTTTGTCAGAAATTAATATTGCTACTCCTCTTCTTTTTTGCTTATTGTTTGCTTGATATATTTTTTCCATCCTTTGAGTTTTAGTTTGTTTGTGTCTCTAAGTCTAAGGTGTGTCTCTTGTAGGCAGCATATAGACGGATCGTGTTTCTTTATCCAGTCTGAGACTCTCTGTCTCTTTATTGGTGCATTTAGTCCATTTACATTCAGCGTAATTATAGATGAATAAGTGTTTAGTGTTGTCATTTTGATGCCTTTTTATGTGTGTTGTTGACCATTTCATTTTTCCACTTACTTTTTTGTGCTGAGACTTTTTTCTTAGTAAATTGTGAGATCCTTATTTTCGTAGTATTTGACTTTATGTTTGTTGAGTCGTTGCGTTTTTCTTGGTTTGTATCTTGAGTTATGGAGTTGTTATACCTCTTTGTGGTTACCTTAATATTTACCCCTATTTTTCTAAGTAAAAACCTAACTTGTATTGTCCTATATCACCTTGTATCACTCTCCATATGACAGTTCTATGCCACCTGTATTTAGCCCTCTTTTTGATTATTGTGATCTTTTACATGTTGACTTCAATGATTCCCTGTTATGAGCATTTCTTTTTAATTAATCTTAATGTGTTTTTTTTTATTTCCCTATTTGAGTTGATATCAGGATGTCCTGTTCTGTGACCTTGTGTTGTGCTGGTATCTGATATTATTGGTTTTCTGACCCAACAATATCCTTTAGTATTTCTTGTAGCTTTGGTTTGGTTTTTGCAAATTCTCTAAGCTTGTGTTTATCTGTAAATGTCTTAATTTCACCTTCATATTTCAGAGAGAGTTTTGCTGGATATATGATCCTTGGCTGGCAGTTTTTCTCCTTCAGTGCTCTGTGTATGTCATCCCACTGCCTTCTTGCCTGCATGGTTTCTGCTGAGTAGTCTGAACTTATTCTTATTGATTCTCCCTTGAAGGAAACCTTTCTTTTCTCCCTGGCTGCTTTTAAAATTTTCTGTTTATCTTTGGTTTTGGCAAGTTTGATGATAATATATCTTGGTGTTTTTCTTTTTGGATCAATCTTAAATGGGGTTCGATGAGCATCTTGGATAGATATCCTTTCATCTTTCATGATGTCAGAGAAGTTTTCTGTCAGCAGATCTTCAACTATTTTCTCTGTGTTTTCTGTCCCCCCTCCCTGTTCTGGGACTCCAATCACACGCAAGTTATCCTTCTTGATAGAGTCCCACATGATTCTTAGGGTTTCTTCTTTTTTTTTAATTCTTTTATCTGATTTTTTTCAGCTATGTTGGTGTTGATTCCCTGGTCCTCCAGATGTCCCAGTCTGCATTCTAATTGCTCGAGTCTGCTTCTCTGACTTCCTATTGTGTTGTCTAATTCTGTAATTTTATTGTTAATCTTTTGGATTTCTACATGTTGTCTCTCTATGGATTCTTGCAACTTATTAATTTTTCCAGTATGTTCTTGAATAATCTTTTTGAGTTCTTCAACAGTTTTATCAGTGTGTTCCTTGGCTTTTTCTGCAGTTTGCCTTATTTTGTTTCTGATGTCTTGAAGTTTTCTGTAAATTAGTTTTTTGTATTCTGTATCTGATAATTCCAGGATTGTATCTTCATTTGGGAAAGATTTTGATTCTTTTGTTTGGGAGGTTGTAGAAGCTGTCATGGTCTGCTTCTTTATGTGGTTTGATATCGACTGCTGTCTCCGAGCCATCACTAAGATATATATAAAAAAAAAAAAAAAAATTATACTAGTGGTTTATTCTGTAATTGCTCACTGAGTCTTATCTTGTTTTGTTTTCTTTCAATATACGTGTATGGGCTACTAGATTGTGCTGTCATGTTTGTTGTAGCCCTTCACTTACTTATGACCTATTACCAGCTGGTTTGGGCTGTTGCCAGATATATATGCCTGAGTCTATTCACTATTCTTGAGTAGAATCTGATTTTGGGTCAACAAGTGTGTCGTGCACCCTAACACGTATGCACCTCAAGAAGTAGTGCTGATAGTTGTGTGCACCAGATTCTATTAGCAGCTGGGGTTCACCCTCCAGGGGGGGCAGGATGCTGACAGGTTCCCTCAAGTGTCAGTGAGGTAGGTGTGTCTCTATTCCTATAGCACCTTTGTGGGAGGGCACTGCAGCTGTACCTTAGGCCCCCAATGCAAGTACCTCTACTGATTGGTAGATGTCACCCTCCTTAGACCCCTAAGGCAAGAGGCTAGGTGGTCTGGGGGGAGCTTCAGCCCTCAGTTCCCTGTTGTGGGTCAGTTAGGGCTCTGTTGAATAAGCAGAGATATCAGACCTGGGAAACTTGTTTTTCCAGAAAATCCGCTAAAAAAAAAAAAATGCAGTCAGATCCCTATCAGAACTGCCTTTGCATTATAACCGCCACCTTGTTCCCTGTAAGGATGAAAGTCCGAGATTTGGATCATATGTACTTGGCTGTAGCTGGTTCTGTGTTTTAAGTCCAATTAGGGATGGATTTTTGTTCCCTGGGTTTTCTGTGGTTCCTTTTCTCAGGCCGGAAGAATGGGTTAGGAAAAGACCAAAAAAAAAGGTGGGGGGGAAGCAAAGCCGCCACGAATCCAGAGCCGTTCTCCCTCTGGCTCAGGAAATTCCAATGTTAATGAAGCCGCCTGGGAAGGGTGGGGGAGGGTTCAGAGAAATAGGAGAGTAACACCTTGGAATATAGCCAAAGTTGCTTTTCTTGCTTGGAATGACTATTTTATCTGAGATTTCCGAGAGGCTTGTCGCCTATGTGTGCTGGCTGTGTGGAGATTGCCCTCGAGGGTCTGGCCCACTGAAGCCGCTGTCAGATCCTCCGCTGCCAGTCCAACGTCCAGCATCAAGGTTCCCCTGCTGGGACGCTGCACTCCCGGCTCCAAAATCAGTCGCTGCCTCCAGGGGACTTCTCATCCTGCCAGCCGCGTCACCGCGCCATCCCCACGGACTGGCTGGGCCCCCTCCCGGGGTTAGTTCATGGGATTAGGGCTGTGCCCTGTGCTTGTGCCGTGACAATGCCCGGTCCAAAGCCCGGCGCCAAGGTTCCCTGGCTGGGATGCTGCACTCCCGGCTCCAAAACCAGTCACTGCCTCCTGGGGACTTCTCCCACCAGCCGCGTCGCCACGCCGCCCCCGCAGACCGGCTGGGAACCCTCCCGGGGTGAGTTCAGGGGGGTAGGGCTGCGCCCCTTGTTTGCACCGTCAGCTCCCCTGGGCCCAGACCTAAGCCGGGAGCCAAGGTTACCTGATTGGGACGCTGGCTCCAGGCTCTGAAAACAGTCGCTGCCTCCCCGTATTTGTTCATTCTCCGTCTCTAAATCTGTGTTTGTTGTTCAGGGTTCATAGATTGTTATGTATGTGATCGATTCACTTGTTTTTCCGAGTCTTTGTTCCAAGAGGGATCCGAGGTAGAGTCTACCTAGTCCGCCATCTTGGCCCCACCTCTACATTTCATTTTTGATGACTTCCAATTTTCCTACATTCCACTTTCTGATTATTAATGCATGTTTGCAGCTGTTTATTCTCACTTTGAGTCAGGCTACATCAGCAAATGAAGGTCCCAAAAGCTTGACTCCATCCACATCGTTAAGGTCGACTCTACTTTGAGGAGGCAGCTCTTCCCCTGTCATCTTTTGAGTACATTCCAACCTGAGGGTCTCATCCTCCAGTAAAAAAAAAAAAAAAAAAAAAAAAAAAAAAATCCTCCAGTACTGTATCAGAAAAGGTTCTGCTGCTATTCATGAGGTTTTCACTGGCTAAATCTTCTCTGAAGTAGACTGTCGGGTCTTTTTTCCTGGTCTGGAAGCTCAGCTGAAACCTATCTTCTCTGGGTGACCCTGCTGGCATTTGAATACTGGTGGCATAGCTTCCAGCATCACAGCAACAAGCAAGCCTCCGCAGTACAACAAACTGACAGACACATGGGGGAAACATATATATATATATATATATATTTATGTGGGTATATATGTGTATCTGTATATATATACACACACACACAGATATAGACAGATATAAAAACCAATTGTCAAGTTGATTGTGATTCATGGCGACCGCATGTGTGTCAGAGTAGAACTGTACCCTACAGGGTTTTTAATGGATGATTTTTCTGGAAGTAGATCACCAGGCCTTTCTTCCGAGGCACCTCTGGGTAGACTTGGACCTCCAACCTTTTAGTTAGCAGGAAGCATGTTAACCATTTGCACCATACGGGGACCCCATAAATCTGTATATACTGAGGTAATTATTCAGTAAAAGATCAGAACATTGGATGAGTGGCCTTGGAAGGCATATAAAATTTGAAAAAAAATATAAAAAAAATATTGCTTTAACAATACAAATAACAGAGTATAATACCTTATTTTATAAGTTGATAAGTGTTATTGTTATAAAGATTTTATTTTTAAAGACTGAATTAAAATCTAAATCTCATTCTAATTTCACACAGTGATTTGACCAACATCTGGTCAACCTCCAATCATTAACAAAACCCACAACAATTTTCCATAATACTCCATAATATGGAAACCCTGGTGGCGTAGGGCTTAAGTGCTTGGCTGCTAACCAAAGGGTCAGCAGTTCGAATCCACCAGGTGCTCCTTGGAAACTCTATGGGGGCAGTTCTACTCCGTCCTATAGGGTCACTATGAGGTGGACTCGACTCCACGGCACTGGGTTTACTCCATAATAGTTAATTAAATACATAATTATAATTCTAGTTTTGATTGATTCAGGATATTAGCATAATCGTTGTCTCTTAGTTTTTACTTCAATATAAATAAATAAAAGAGTTTAGATATCATATATTTTGTATTGTTCCTGATATGAAAACCTTTCACTAATAGATAATTCATTTGACCCAAAAGTTGTTTTTCAGATTGAAAGGCAGGCATTCTTCTGAGAGAATTTTCTCATTAATCAAATTTAATGTCAATCAGATCAACTTAGTTTTAATTTTATGCTACATTATACATTCCTGGGGGCTCCTTGTTTTTTTTAAAAATAATTTTGGATATGTTTGACTGTTTAAATTAGCAGCCAAGAGCATGCTATCATTTCTGTGCTGATATGCAAAATATTTAAAATTCTGTTCAGAAAACCTTTAGTGTGCATCTTAACTCCTTTTGTCTTCCCAAGAATTCATAAAGGATAGCCAAAATATGTTCTCAGTTGCAGGAAAACTAGTGCCAATTTTTGAACTATAAAAATATTTTTCTCCTTCTGTTGTTTTTCCTGGCTGTGCTGTTAAAAATTATCCTAGTTCTGAAAACATGTGCCTCATAAAGCAAGTGGACCTAATTAGTCAGTTAAAGGTTAGAATATTGGGTGGGTGGCCTTGGAAGGCATATTTTAATCATGTTTCAACTCTATTTCCTTTGCTCCCTGTTTTTTAATAAATCTCTGCCTTAAAATGAAAAACGTGGCAACTTTTATTTACTGTGGCAAATTACATGGTGGATGTTCACTGTACTCCTTTTTTCTCTGCCAGCTGCCCTTACAAAAGGATATAGTTTTATCTTCATTAAAACCTATATTTATATAGATTTTTCATATTCCATAGCCTTCAACATTTACAATAGTGGTTGCAGGATAATCAAGCAGGAATAAGAGTTTTAGAATTTCTCCAGTAAAATACTTATTAGACGGGTATTATAATTACCAGGTGGGGAAAAAAATTAATATCTTTAAAGTTTGTATTTCTCCCTTTAGCAAAACCAGAAAGTTTAGTACAATCAGGAAAGACAGCACTTGATTTAGGTTTTGGAGATACAGAGGACATCCATGTTTGTTGATTAGAAGGAACACATTTAGGGAAAATGGAAGAGGAAATAAATGCATAGAGTTGTAGAAATGGAAAACCATAAGTTATCTTTAAGAAATAGCTAGTGGACTAGATGGACTAAGTTTTCACTTTCTAGTAGTAGAAAGCAACTAAGTGAGAAGATAACTCTACATTGAGTTCCTGTTATTTGCTCATAATTTTATATAAACCATCTCAATCATGGAAACCCTGGTGGCATAATTGTTAAGTGCTACAGCTGCTAACCAAAAGGTCAGCAGTTCAAATCCACCAGGTGTTCCTTGGAAACTCTACGGGGCAGTTCTACTCTGCCCTATAGGGCCGCTATGAGTCAGAATCGACGGCAGTGGGTTTGGTTTGGTTTTGGCATCTTAATCATTTTAATCAGTGGCCATGGAAACACCAGTCAGAAAATCAAATGGTGAACGTCATTGGGCAAATCTGCTGCAAAAGATCTCTTTAAAGTGTTAAAAAGCAAATATATCACTTTAAGGACTAAGGTACCCCTGACCCAAGCAATGGCGTTTTCAATCACCTCATATGCATGCGAAATGTGAAGTATGAATAAAGAAGTCCAAAAAAGAATTCATGCCTTTGAATTATGGTATTGGCAAAGAATATTGAATATTCAATAGAATGATTCAATAGATAGATGGAGAGATAAGTGAATGGATAGATTAGATAGATAGATGATAGATGATCGATAGATAGATGATAGATGATCGATAGATAGATGGTAGATAGTTGGATAGATGGTAGATAGATAGATGGATAGACAGATAGATAGATACAGATATTTTTGATTAAATTCGGGTAGGCCCAGGAACAAATATTTTAAAGGCAAACCAAATGGTCCTAACATGCAGCCAAGGTTGAGAACCACTATCCCCTACTGTAGTGGGTTAGATGTATATCTCAACCACACTTTAGAGTGTTACATTTTCAAGGGTAGACACTGGTGATGTCCTTCATTAAAACATTTGTATCTAACCCTTCCCTGTCATACAGCTACAACAAAAAAGGGGACTGTGAGAGAGGACAAAGTAGAGAGGAGTGATTAAGTGTAATGGAAATGGAAGAAACAGAAGAACAATAGGCCAAGTAAGTCAAGGGAAGAGAAAATTTCAAGGAGGTAGCCATAAAATGTACAAATTCTTTTTTATATTTCATGGAAGATTGTATCTGACCAAAGGAACTTGCATATGGTGAGCTGGTGACAATTAGTGTTAACCACGAGCACTGTTCAAAACTGGAGTCTTATGTTGGATGCCATTGAATAGATTTTGACTCATAGTGATCCCATGTGACAGAGTTGAACTGCAACTTAGGGTTTTGTTTTTGTTGTTGTACTCTCTATGGGAGCAGATCACCAGGTCCACGTTCTATGGAGCCACTGGCTGGGTTCACAGTGCCAACCTTTCGGTTAGCAACTGAGTGTTTGGAGTGGTGGGGGTAAAAGCCAGCTTGGAAGGGTTAAAGAGGGAGTAATGTACATGCAGTAATGTCCATAGAGGAGCCCTGGTGGCACAGTGGTTTAGTGCTCAGCTGCTAACCAAAAGGTCAGTGGTTCCAACCCACCAGCCACTCTGTGGGAGAAAGATCTAGCAGTCTGCTTCCGTAAAGATTTTCAGCCTTGGAAACTCTGTGGAGCAGTTCTACTCTGTCCTATGGCGGTCGCTGTGAGTCAGAATCAACTTAATGGTAACGGGGTGGTTGGGGACATGGAATTGGAGAGAGATGTATATATATATATATATATATACATATATATATATACACATATATATATATATACATATGTATATATATACATATATATATTTTGACATTTGTGACCAAAAAAAAGAAATCAGTGGAGGTGTATCTGGGAAATCTATCAGAAGAAATTTTGATGTATTGTTGTTTCTTTGATTTTATTATAGCGTGCGAAAATGTGAACCATGTATGCAGAGTGTGATCATTGAGCTAAGAAAAATGAAGTATTTTAAGGATCTGTAAAAGAATCCTATAGAATTTAAGGAAACCCTGGTGGTGTAGTGGTTCAGTACTACGGTTGCTAACCAAAATGTTGGCAGTTTGAATCCACCAGGAGCTCCTTGGAAACTCTATGGGGCAGTCCTACTCTGTCCTAAATAGGGTCGCTATGAGTCAGAATCGACTCGATGGCAATGGGTTAACAGGTATAGAATTTGAAAATGATTTTTTTTTTTTTTTCTGAAATAGTCTTTTCTTTGGACATCTGTGAAACAAACCCCTCTTTACAGTTATTGTTCCTCTATTTTTTTGTTTTGTTTCATTGATCCTGTCCCAAAGATGGGAAACCTTGTAGTGGTTAAGAGTTTGGCTGCCAATCAAAAGATCAGCAGTTTGAATCTACCAGGTGCTCCTTGGAAACCCTATGGGGCAGTTCTACTCTGTCCTATAGGGTTGCTATGAGTCGGGATCGACTTGATGGCAACGGGTTTTGTTTTTTAGTACCTAAAATGTGTTCTCCAAATTTCCTTCTTTGCTATTTTCTCTTTACAATCCTTCCTAATCAGCTTCAAAACATTTAATATACCCCCATCATTTTTAACCATCATTTGTACACTTACAAGAACCAAATCTATTGTATCTAGCGTTGCCAATTTCTTAATCTGTGGATCCTAGTTTCCAAAGCCTGTGGCCATTCTATCAAACTCAGCATTACTTAACTCAAACTTATTTTCCTCCAAAGAACTCCAGATCCGTTACTTTCCTATAGGAGTTAGTGGCACAAAATCTTCTGTGAGTAATCTGCTACCTCTGCCACTGCCCTGGCTCTAGTTGTCTCTACATTATTGCATTTCCCTTCTAAGTACCCTCCTTATCTATAAATCAAAACCAAATTCTTTGCCATCAATTCAATTCTGGCTCATAACGACCCAAAGGTCAGAGTAGAACTGCCTCATAGGGCTTCCAAAGCTGTAATCTTTACAGAAGCAGACTGCCATGTCTTTCTCCCGTGGAGTGCCTGGTGGATTGGAACTGCCTACCTTACTCTTAGTAGCCAAGCACTTAACCATTGCACCACCAGGGCTCCTTTCCTTATTTCTAGTTTCTTTAAATCCTTTAATATACTCTACCAAAAATTAAATTCCAAAATGTGTATCTGTTTATGATAATGCCCTATTGAAAAACCACCAACTTTTCTTCATTCTCTTCAGAATTAGCTCCAAGCAGGATTACATCTACAGTTGTGTTGCTGTTGTGTGCCATGGAGTTGATTCTGACTCATAGCTGCCCTACAGGACAGAGTAGAACTGCCCGATAGGGTTTCCTAGGCTATAACCTTTACAGGCACAGATCACCAGGTCTTTTCTCCAGTGGAGCAGTGAGTGGACTCCAGCTGCAGACCTTTTGGTTAGCAGCTGGGTACTTCCCTGTTGCTCCGCCAGGGGTTAGGTAGGGTTCCAACATATATTTTGGGGGGGATACAATTTAATCCTTAACAGCGTGGAAACTTGGCCTTTTGTAGATTGCTCTGTAAACAACCCCTGTTGTTGAAGATTCAATTTACATTTATCTCTTGCAAAAAAAACAAATAATTTATCAACTCTCTGTGCTTACAACAGACAGCATCTGAATCTCTATTCACCATTTAAAAGTATTTCTTATTTCAGAGTGATTTATGCATTTGCTCCAACCTTATGTTACACATTTAAAAAGATGGGTTTCCTAATTCTTTATTATCTTTGTTCCACTACACTTTGCATATATTAATTTTTCAATAAATAGTCCTTTAATTACATTAACAAGTACTTTAATTGCATTGGTTGAGGAGGGAATTCTTAAGGTAGCACTGTATTTTATATCAACTCAGTGGACTTCGGTAATTTGGGTGAGTTTCTCAATTTTGAGCCCTGCAAGGTGAGAACTTAATGAGCCTTTACCTGTAATAATGTTCCCTGAGATTTTTAACACTGAGTCAGCTACTTGTTTTTTTCTTCATGATTCAAGCTTATACGTTTCCGTTTGTTTATCTATATAGTTTTCATTTGTAGATTTATATAGTTTTTCTTTCTGGGCCATAAGCATACATCTTAGACCATAAATAGTATTTATACAAAATGAGTGGTCATATTTGCAGGATATTCCATCGCCTTTGTCTAAATCCTCTTCTTTGCATATTCCACAGTGGAGCTTCCAATATTATGTAAAATTTGATACCCGTAACTTACAACATGCATACATTTTGATGAATTGATAAATATTGAAATAATATATTTTACTCTTCTGTTATATGACTTCCCAAAGCCTCATTAAATAGTTAAAAAAAAAAAAAATTGTAGTCAAGAAGTGGAAACAGGTTACTAGAATGTAAAATATTTCTTAAATATTTTAAAAAGAAATGGTGTTTACCTGTAAAAATCATTCTTCCCCTTAAAAAGACAAGGTCTTTAGACTAAAAATCATCTTGATGACTAAAGTAAAAATTAATTAGACTAGGATTCAAATTTCAACGGTAGTGCACACAGTTTCTGAAATCATCAGAAAGTGCATTGGCAGAGGATTTTGGAGTTGGCTATCCTCTATTTTTTTTTTTTTATCCTCTATATATCTGAAAAGAAGATACGGCCTTCTACGAATCTCAGACTTGAGTGGGTGCGGCCAAAAAGCTATGTTTGATATTTCTTTTTGCTGTGTCTATAGGTAAAGGAAATGCAAGTTTTGATCGGGTATGCTGTATGTTCAGGTAGATGGTAATATGCCTGCATACAGACAGAAAATGAATCAGGTCTATGTTTTCCTTTCTGAGGTCACGGGAGAAAGTGTCGTGGTTTCTTGTTCATTTGTTTGTAATCTGTACAGGGCTCTGCCAACATGAAACAGCATAGTTGTTTTTTTTCTGATTGTCACTGTTATTTTCCCTACTCCAACAACGCTATATTAAGAAAAGCCTTGCCTTTCATATACTTAGGGAGCCCTGGTGGTGCCGTGGTTAAGCGCTCGGTTGCTAATGAAAAGGCCGGCCATTTGAACTCACCAGCCACTCTGCCTGTGAAAGATGCGGCCGTCTGTTTCCACGAAGAGTACAGCCTTGGCAACCCCACGGGGCAGTTCTACTCTGTCGTACAGGGTCACTAGGAGTTGGAATTAACTTCACGGCAGTTAGTTTTTTGGTTTTCTCATACTAACTCCAACACAAAAGTGAAATACAACTCCCCCTTAATCATCCTCTTTTACAGAGCTTTAATTATATTTTTTATCTTTTAAATATTTTTTGATGGACCCTGTCTTTGTAAAACATATTTATTTTCTAATCTTAGAAACATACCATATTGTACTTTTTCTTCTTTAAAGAAAACACTAGGATTTTTTTTTTTTTTTGGACACTGTATGCCACTTGTTGACTTCAAAGCAAGTTACCTGAATCTTAACAAAGCAAATCAACTCCCTCTTAAAACACGATGGCACTACTTTAAGCTAAGACTATGACATTTGCAGCTCTGTCCTTCATTCTGAATGGAAACAATGTTGATGACAGTTCTCACAGACAATTTATTAAAATTAGGAAATTGTCAGGAAGACTCCAGCAGAGGTATGGCATTTACTTTTTAAAGATGTCCCCAGTTTAACAATAGGTATTTGGGTAACTTTTTATTCTCTTCTTGGGCTCAGCTGGAAAAAAATTTTTACCACAAAGGAAGCTTGATTTTATGCATGCTTGACTTAATTCAGAGGGATTTATGAATACCACAGTAGCCTGTTTGGTTTGGCTGTGAATAATGTGAGGCAGATAGCTTTCATTTCTTTTCAAGCTGAAATATCTGTTGCTTTCTTGGTAACTCTTTTCACCGAAACAGACATTTTAAATAGTAGGGCCCAAGCATCAACCATCCTTATTTGTTTGCTATTCACACATTTTCTGAAGTATGTGAGAAACTCTGACTTTCACAAATGCAAGAGCTCAAAAAATATGAAATAAATGGAGCTGTCTGATTTCAAAATGTGGTGCCGGCTCAGATTTAATATTTTATATTGTAGAAGAACTAAAAGGAGGCAGTTGTAGAAATAAACTAAATAAACTATGTTAGGGTAAAACACACACCCACAATTGGCCTTGGCATATATGATGTAAATTAACACATGGCTGGTATGGTGCTTTTGAAGCAAAGAGTGACTTGGATAAATAAATTTTGGTTGGTATGTATTGGCTCAAATCATGAAAATAGATATTGTAGTTAAGTACAGCTTTCTTATTTATATTTTACACATATATAACTTGGTGGTGCTGGTGTTACTTTCCATGACAATTATAAGTCAAGTCTGGTTAGAACTAATGAGCTGACTTAAATTGCTTATTGTCATATGTGCTTACATTTTGGAGTTTGTGGTTAAGAGGTAACAGAATAGGAACACCTTTCTTATGAAACACGTAAATATGCAATGCACTTGATAAAATTCATCATTTGGCAGATGGTTATGGGAGGCAGACCTTATGTCCAGCTCTGCACTGAGAGGCATGAGGGATTGTGAGAGATACAGAGACAGTTTAAACATAGTCCTTCCCTGGAAGGGAGACAAATGTTGAGAGTCTAGGGGCACTCTTCTTAAAGATAACATTCCCCAAATTTCCTTTGTGTCTCCTCTGATTCTACAGGTGACAAAAAAGAATATGTGAATCTCAGTCTGAGGGAGCAAAATGAGTACGTGAATCGTGATGTTAGGAGATAATTATATATATAATTTCTTTTCTACAGACTCAAATATAATTCCTGGTAAATGAAAACTTTGTCTTTAGCAAGTGAAACTGAAACAAATTTTATTTTAAAATAAAAATTAAATTAATTTATATGTACAGTGTGAGTGTTCGCATGTCCCTCTGTCTGCTACTTATTGAAGCACAGTGTTTCTTGGGGTATTTTCTGAAGACTTAATAAAATTTGAAACTTTCATCCACTGTTGAAAACTTAATAAAACTGGGATTCATAGTGGGGAGAAATGTATGAAGTTAATATCTCACCTTCTGTACATGACATTCAGAAGATGATTATAATTCGTTCTGTGGATAGTCTAAAAGTTAATTTGCTGCTTCTTTATTTAGTAGATTTTTCTTTCTCACACTGTTTCTTTCTTCTTCTTTCACACTGTTTAGATAGGTTTATTTCTAGGCTCTTTTATTAGAACCTAAAACAATTCAAGATCTTTAACCAAGATTACAGGCTGAAGACAGCGGCTTAGTCACACACACCATGCCATACCCCTACAGCAAATAACCGAGAAACCAAGTGAAACAGATATAGATGACAATCTAGGAACCCATAACAGCAAACAGAAGGATGAAGAATTAGATCAAATGCCAAAGAGAAAGACAAGCTGAAAGAAAACAGCGAACAAGGAGTATTACAAGCTGTAGGCACCCTGCCAGCCAGCCCAGCGCACTGCGGCCATCTTGAGAAAAAATGAGCGGCATTCCTGGATGAGGAGCACTGGATGGAAATTTCTTGGAAGACCCTATAGGAGACAGTGATACTGTGTAGACAAATATGGAGAGAAGTAAAGTGAGCAGAACATGAACTGGCTCTAAGGAAGAAAAATGTGTGAAGATGGGCTAGAATGCTAGGGATCCAGGTCACTATAAATCAGGGAGGGGCCCAGAAAATAGAGATAGAGCTGCCCATCAGCAGCAGTCCTTGATCATTTGGACCCGTGGTGCTGGTAGGTAGAGGATCCTTGGAGTGGAGACTGGAGATCATCCACCCACCCAGACTGGATAGCAAACCCCTTTTACTTTGGGTCAGGGCTTGTAGGGAGTGCCTCAGCACCCATGACAGAGTCTAGGGGAAAACACTCCCCCACTGCTCTCCCCTGGCGACCAGCAGTGCCCTCCCCGCACCTGGTGATCCACAGCATACCCTCTCACACTGCTGTACCTGCAACTGGAAGCTTGTGCCCACTACCCATCCCTGCAGCACCCTGCCTGCCTAACAATTTGCAGCAGGTACTCCCACACTACCAGGCCTGCTCTGCCCACTCCCAAGCCATCCTGCCAGCCCGACAATAGCTGTCATCCACTCCCACCAACATACCAGTGACTGGAGGCATGAGAACGCCCTCCCTGATGGCTGCTGCCCCACATGCCCAGTGGCCAGTGGTGTGCACACACAGCACCCAACCCAGTGATGAGTGAGAATGCTCCCTGCACCCATGTCCCAGTGACTGGCCAGATAGACACATTACCTTCTAAGCAAAGCCAGTCACATCCTGACAGGCGCCATCTACACTTCTGCCAAATGAGCAGGAGATCCTAGTGCCTTCGTCCAACATCTGCCTAGCTGCAATGTCACACGTCCCACACTCAAACAATTCCTGCAGGCTGTCTGCACTTGCACTGAAACCCCTTAATACTCCACCACCTACTGAGGTGACAATTTATGCACACACAGCTGGCCTACTCTGTCCATCTGGTAGCTCTCTCTCAAAGTGTATATGAAAACATCCTAACCTGACCTTCAGAGAATGTGCTAACTGCCAGTACCAACCTGGAAGGACACCATGGTCCCAGCAGCTCTGTGAAGGGACCCTGACCACCCAACACTTGACACCATTATCAGAGAAAGAACCTGCTCTCCCACCTCCACTCAGTCTGGTGAGGTAACACATAGGAGCCTAACCACAGAGGACTCACACGTGGGTGAGACCTACCATACCCACTAGTAAGAGGAAATTATGCCCACCCAACAGACACTACCAAAGCTACACATACACCAGAACCAGAAAACAACAACAATTAATACAAAAAAACAGAAGAAAGACATTTTAAAGAAAAAAAGAAGAAGCAAAGCTCTGGATACATAAAAAAGAAACAAAAAAAAATTGGCACAAAACAAACACATATAATCAATAAAGAAATATACAAATAAATTAACTCTTTAATGCTTCAGAGGCAGCAGATAATAACAAATCATATGAAGAAATAGAATCAGATGCCTCAAACAAGTTAGCAAAATTAAGGGGCAAAAAACCTTTCTGAAGATGACATGTTAATAGACCTATCTAGTAAGGAATTCAAACAACTTTTATATAGAATGCCAAAAGAGATCAAGAAAAATACAGACAAAAACCTAGAAGAATTCAGGAAAAAAATACTAGAACAAAATGACAAAATAAATAGACAATTAGAAACCATACAAAAATAACAACTAGAAATCCAGAAGATTAACAATAAAATATCAGAAATAGATAACTCAATGGAAGGGCATAAAGTAGAATTGAATCAATGGAAGAAGGAATCAGCAAAATAGAGGGCAAATCTCTTGATACTAATTTGAGGAACAATCAGATAAAACAATGAAGAAAAATGAAGTAATCTTAAGAGTTATGTGGGACACTATTAAGAAGAAGAGTTTACTTGTAATAGGAATTCCAGAAGAGGAGGGGGAAAAAAAAAACACAGAGAGAATTTTTTGAAGATTCATTGGCAGAAAACTTCCTTAATATCATGAAAAATGAGAAGACTTCCATTTAAGAAGCCCAACGAACCCCATACAGGATAGATCCCAAAGGAAATCCACCAAGACATATCATAATCAGTTTCCAAAACCAAAGACAAAGAATTCGGAAAGCAGCTCAAGAAAAATAATATATCGCCTACAAAAGGGGACCAATAAGACTAAGCGCTGACTTCAGCAAAAACCATGCAGGCCAGAAGGCAATTGGATGACATATATAAAACACTGAAACAAAAGAATTAACAATGAAGAATCCTATATCGAGCAAAATTGTCTTTCAAATATGATGGCAAAACTAGGACATTTCCAGAAAAACAAAAATAAAGAGAATTTGTGAAAACCAGACCATTCTTATAAGAAATATTAAATGGAGTCCTTCAAACAGAGAACCAATGACATCAGACAACAACCTGAGATTAAGCATCACCCAGCTACCAACCCAGAAAAAGAATTCACAAAAGTAAAATAAAGCTGCAGAACTGAAAACAGAACCAGAGATGTCAATCTGTAAATGACAACAAATTCAAAGCAAAAAGGGGGAATAAATGTAGTTATAGAACTTCCATATAGAGAGGAAGTCAACATGATATCAAAATATAACAGACTGTTTTAAACTTAGAAAGATAAAGGTAAATTTCAGAATAACCACAAAGAAAATTAACAAATCTGCTCACCAAAATAAAGAAGAAAATCAAAAAGACTCAGTAAACACAAAATCAACAACAAAGGATATGAAAAGAAAATCCATAAACAAAAAGAACTCAGCACAGAAAAATTAAGCAGAACAAAGAAATCATTACCACCACAATAAATAAATAAAATGGCAGCAATAAATTCATACCTATCAATAATTACACTGAATGTAAATGGTTTAAATGCACCAGTCAAGAAGCAGAAAGTGGCAGAATGGATCAAAAAACATGTCCCAGATACAAAGACATAAACAGATTAAAAATCAAAGGATGGAAAAAAATGTATCAAGCAAACAGTAACCACATGAGAACAGGAGTGGCAATAATAATCTCTGATAAAATAAACTTTGCATCAAAATCCACTATTAGAGACAAAGAGAGACATTACATAATGATTAAAGGGTCAGCCCACCAAGAGGACATTACCATAATAAATATTTAGACACCTAATGACAGAGTTCCAAAATACATAAAACGAACTGTAACAAAATTGAAAAGAGGAATAGACAGTTCTTCAATAATAGTTACTGTTGTTGTTAGGCATCATTGAGATGGTTCCAGCTCAGAGTGACCCTGTGTACCACAGAATGAAACACTGCCCAGTCCTGCACCATCCTCACAGTCATTGTTATGTTTGTGCCCATTGTTGCAGCCACTGTGTCAATCCATCTCACCTAGGGTCTTCCTCTTTTTCACTGACCCTCTGCTCTACCAAGCATGATATCATTCTCCAAGGACTGGTTCCTCCTGATAATATGTCCAAAGTACATGAGATGAAGTCTTGCCATCCTCGCTTCCACAGAGCACTCTGGCTACATTTCTTCCAAAACAGATTTGTTCATTCTTCTGGCAGTCGATGGTATATTCAATATTTTTTGCCAACACCATAATTCAAAGGCATCAATTCTTCTTCAGTCTTCCTTATTCATTGTCCAGCTTTTTTGTTCATATGAGGTGAATGAAAATATCATGGCTTGGTTCAGGTGCACCTCAGTCCTCAAAGTGACATCTTTGCTTAATAGTAACAGTGGGAAACTTTAACCCTCTCAAGACCTGTGGGACATATGGCATCCCATCCACTTTTTATGCCTCTGGAGTTCTTTTGAAAGAAGACAGCCCGACTTTAATGCATATAGCTTCAAGATGGGAGCCATTTGAAATGCCTAAAACTCAAGAGCCTTGAGTTGGAGACTCATTTGTTTTTTTTTTTTTTTTTTGGTAGATTGAGCATTGTCTTAGGTGATGCCTCCCAGATGTGTGAATTTTCTAAACTTTTGACAGATTTTCTTATATTTCTGTGAGATAAGTTTCGTCATTGTTTTTCTCAAGTAATAAGTTCTCTTGGTAATGTACTTATCACCAGAATAAGCTATTGGCACTCTTTTTCCAGTCATAGTGGCCATTTCTTCTTTACGTCATTCATTGTTTCCAGGTGTTACTGGCTCCCTTCTTTCCTAACTTCTGAACAGCGTATTATACCTCTTCTAATAAGGATAATGTATTGCAATGGCACTTTTCAAGAGATTGGAACCCCTATAAGTTATTCTCACCCTGCATTCTGTCTTAGAGACCAATCATTGCTTCTGTATGCAGCAGATGGAATGCACCACTCTGAGAAGTTCTGCAGTGCTCCAGGGCAGCTGTTTCTGTTCCTTAACTATTAGTACTGCTTTTGTTATAATGACAGATACACGGCAGTGGTAATTTTCCTGGGATTGCAATTATTTTAGTTCTATTTATTTGAACTATAAATACTTCTTCTGCAGTAACAAAGAATGCGCTGTACCATGCTTTGAAAAGTCTCATGAAAAATGATAAAAAGGCTAAGAAGAAAGAGACTAGAATAAAATGTATGTGCAGTCATTGCCAGGTGCTTTCATGTCTTACCTTATGTTTTGCAAATTTTCGAGAAATAAAATTAAAAAAATTATTTTTTCATTGACTCACATCAGCAGGATTTACATCATCCAGGGTCCGCTGAGACACGTTATCCCAGATAATGGGTACCAAAATTCATAACTCATAACAAAAATTCTGAGTTGGGCCTTTAATAAGCATGCCTTCATTAGTGAAATACATAGTATCATCGAAAAATTCAAAGGAGAAAATAATTGTTTCTTGAATTAACACACCACTTTCAATGATGGACAGAACAAGTAGAAAGCAGCTCAACAAAGATACAGACTATCTAAATAACACAGTCAACCAACTCAACCTCATAGGCATATACTAAACACACCAACCAACAACAGCACAGTATGCATTCTTCTCTGATGTATGTGGATCGTTCTACAGAATAAACCATGTTTTATACCACAAGGCAAGCTTCAATAAATTTAAAAAAGAAAAACATTGAAATGACGCATAGCATCTTCTCTGATCTTAACTTTATGAAGCTAGAACTCAATAACAGAAAGCATAAAAAAAATTATACATGGAAACTGAACAACACCTTACTTAAAAGCTATTGTGTAATAGAAAAAAATTAAAAATGAAATTTAAAAAAATTTAGAATCAAATGAAAATGAAAACACAACATAGCAAAACTTTTGGGACAGAGCAAGATAAGTACTCAGAGAGAATTTATAGCAATAAATGCACACATCAAAAAAGAAGAATGGGCCCAAATCAATAACTTAACCCTACAACTTGAACAAATAGAAAAGGAGCAGCAAAAGAAGTCCACAGTCACCAGAGAAAAAGGAAATAATAACAGTCAGTGCAGAACGAAATGAATAGAAAACAGAAAAAAAAAATAGAAAGGACCAGCAAGACTAGAAGTTGTTTATTGAGAAGAACAATAAAGTCAGCAAACAACTGGTCAAACTGACGAAAGAAAAACAGGGGAAAATGCAAATAACCGAAATAAGAAATGAGGTGGGTGATGTTACAACAGAACCAGTTGAAATAAAAAGGATCATAATAGAATACTATGAAAAATTGTACTCTGAGAAATTTGAAAACCTAGAGGAAATGGACAAATTTCCAGAAACACACTACCTATCTAAGCTAACACAAATTGAGGTAGAAAATGTGAACAGACCCATAACAAATGAAGACATTGAACAGGTCATAAAAACTTCCCCCACCCAATAAAAAAAAAGAAAAGCCCCGTCTGAGTCAGCTTCACTGGAGAATTCTACCAAACATTTAGAGAAGAGTTGACACCAATTCTACTCAGACTATTCCAGAACATAGAAAAAGAAGTACTCCCTGATTCTTTCTATGAAGCCAACATAACCCTGATACCAAAGCCAGGCAAAGATACCACTAAGAAATAAAATTATAGACCAATATCCCTCTGAATATAGATGTAAAAATTCTCAACAAAAATTCTAGCTAACAGAATACAACAGCAATACAAAAAAAATAATACACCGTAATCAAATGAAATGGGATTCATAGTAGGGGTGCAAGGATGGTTCAACATTAGAAAATCAATCAACATAATTCACCACATGAATAATACAAAGGGAAAGAATTACTGGATCACCTCAATCAATGCACAAAAGGCATTTGATAAAATTCAATACCCTTTCATAATAAAAATTCTTAGCAAAACAGGAATAGAAGGGAAATTTTTTAACCTAATTAAGGGCATTTGTGCAAAACCAACGGCCAACATTATTCTCAATGAAAAAGATTGAGAGCATTCCCCTTGAGAATGGGATCAAGACAAGGATGCCCTTTATCACCACTATTATTCAATATCCAGCAAGAAAGGGAAGTAAAAGTTATCCAAATTGGAAAGGAAGAAGTAAAACTATTGATATTCTCAGATGACATAATCTAATCCTATACATAGAAAATCCCAGAGACGCCACAAAAAAGTAACTGGAACTAACAGAAGGATTCAGAAAAGTGGCAAGGCACAAGATCAGCACACAACAATCAGTTGGGTTCCTCTATGTTAATGAAGAGGACTCTGAAAAGGAAATCAAGGAATCAGTACTATTTATAATAGCCCCAGAAGGATAGAACACCTAGGAATAAATCTAACCAGCAACATGAAAGACATATACAAGGAAAACTATGAAACACTACTGCAAGAAACTAAAAGAGATCTGCATAAATGAAAAGACATTCCACGTCCATGGATTGGAAGACTTAACATTGTAAAAATGTCAACACTACCAAAAGCAATCTATAGATATATTGCAATCCCGATCCAAATCCTAACAACATTCTTTAATGAAATGGAATAACCAATCCCTCTTTTATATGGAAAGGAAGAAAGCCCCAAATAGATAAGGCAACATTGAAGAACAAAATAGGAGTCCTCACACTTTCCAATCTCAAAATTTACTATACAGTCACATAATTAAACCAGCCTGGTACTGGTTTAATGACAGACAATAGAATATAACTGAAAACCCAGGAGTAAATCCATCCACGTATAGGCAATTAGGAAACTCTGGTGGCATAGTGGTTAAGTGCTACGGCTGCTAACCAAAGGGTTGGCAGTTCAAATCATCCAGGTGCTCCTTGGAAACTCTATTGGGCAGTTCTACTCCATCCTACAGGGTCGCTATGAGTCGGAATAGACTCGAGGGCACTGGGTTTTTGCTGGGTTATAGGCAATTAATCTTCAACTGAGGGTGAAAGTTCATTCGATGGGGGAAGAAACATTTTCTAACAAATGGTGCTGGCAAAACTAGATATCCATATGCAGAAAAATTAATCAGGATCCATACTTCACACCATACAGAAAAGCTAACTCAAAATGGATCAAAAACCTAAATGTTAAAGCTAAAGCTATAAAGTTTCTGAAAGATAACATAGGATCAAAACTAGGGGACCTAATTTTTGGCATAAATAGTCTGTCAAACAAAACTAGAAATGCAAGAACGACAAAAGATAAATTAGATAACTGGAACCTCCTAAATATTAAATACTTATGATCCTCAAGATTTTTCCAAGAGTGAAAACAGAACCTACAGAATGAGAAAAAAATCTTTGGCAACAACACATCTGATAAAGGATCTCATTTTTTAAATATATAGAAAACTTCAACAACTCAACAACAAAAAACACAAATCAAAAAATGGGCCAAGAATATGAGCAGATACTTCACCAACGAGGAAATTCAGGTGGCCAACAAATACATAAAGATGCTAATTATCATTAGCCATTACAGAGATGCAAACCATAACTACAATGAGATACCATCTCACCCCTACAAAAATGGCAATGATCTAAAAAGCAGCAAACAAAAATGCTGGCAAGGTTGTGGGTAGATTGGAACTCTTATACATTGTTGGTGGAATTGTAAAATGGTACAACCACTATGGAAAACAGTATGGTGCTTCCTCAAAGAGTTAGAAATAGAAATACCTTAGGATCCAGCAATTCCACTCCTAGTCACATATCCTATAGATATAAGAACAGTGACACAAATAGAAATATGCACACCTATTTTTTTGTGTGTGTTCATTGCAGCATTATTCACAATAGCAAAAAGATGGAAACAACCTAAGTGCCCATCAATAGACGAATGGTGGAACAAATTGTGGTACATACATACAATGGTATACTATGCAACTATAAAGAATAATGAGGAGTCTGCAAAACATCTTACAACATGAATGAAATCTAGAGGATATTACGCTGAGTGAAATAAGTCACTCACAAAAAGACAAATATCATATGGTCCCATTACTATAAAAAGTCAGTAATAGATACATGCAAAGAAAGCAAAGTTCTTTGATGGTTACCAGGGATGGGAGCAAGAAAAAGGAGGAATCACTTTCTAGATAGTAGACACTTGTGTACTTTTGGTGATGGGAAAGGCAATCCCAAATATGGGTCAAGTCAGCACAAATTGACCAAGGTAAATTAAGACACTAGAAAGTACACTAGAAAAAAGGACCAAACCCACCAACCCCACTGCTGTTGAGTCAATTCTGACTCATTGTGACCCTATAGGACAGAGTAGAACTGCCCCACAGTTTCCAAGGAGCAGCTGGTGGATTCAAACTGCCGACCTTTCGGTTAGCAGCTATAGCACTTAACAACTGCGCCACCAGGGTTTCCAGAAAAAGGGAGAGTTTAGGTAAATTCTATAACGTAAGTAATTTTGTAGCAACAGCAAAAACTACCAAAAGAATGTGTGTGTGGTTAAGTAGGTAGATATGGATACATATATGTGTATTTTAGGAAGGCATATGTGAGTAAATGTAAGTGCGTGTATAGGTGCATCGGTTGGCATATGTATACATATGTTTGTGTGTGCTGCATATATATCCACATATATAACAAATCACACAGGGGTCACAAGTTATGGAGGCTTCCTGAACATATCCAAACACTTGTGGGACTGGTTTACTGGGTCAAAAGACTTGGGACCATAATATCATGGAATAATTTAGTCAATTGGCATAATTTAGTTTACAAAGATAATCTTCTACATCCCTGGTTTGGTGAGTAGCCTCTGGGATCTTAAAAGCTTGAAAGTAGCCATCTAAGATACTACTGTTGGTCTCTATTCATGTGGAACAAAAGAGAATGAAGGAAATCAAAGGCTCAAAGAAGAAAACAGTCCACAAGACTAATAGCCCACATGAACCACAACTTCTAAACTAAGACCCGAAGAACTAGATGGTGCCCAGCTACCACTACCGACCATTCTGTCCAGGGACACAATAGAAGGTCCCTGACAGAACGGGAGAAAAATGTAGAAAAAAAGTCAAATCCCTAAAAAGGGCACAGATGTGCCCTGGACTGATAGACACTAGAGCAACCCCCAAGACTATTGCCCTAAGATATCCTTTGAACTTGAATTTGAAGCAATTTCTGCAGCCACCTTTCAGCCAAATAATAGATTGGCTTATGAAACAAACAATATCACCCCTGAGTAATGTGCTCCCTTCCAACAATTAACTATATGAAACCAAATGGCTGACAGTTACTCAAAAGCAAAGATGAGAATGCAAGCAGGGGAGGGGGGAGGGAAGCTTGATCAATGGAAACAGAACAAACAGAATGGAAATAATGACCTTGCTGACAAATTGTAAAAATTGTAACTAATGGCATGGAACAATTTGTATAAAATTGTTAAAGGAGAACCTAATTTGCTATGTAAACTTTCACCTAAAACACATTATTATTTAAAAATATGTATTTAGCCAATATTGTTTCCCGCTACACATTTAGTACATTTTCAAATAATTTCAAAAAGAACATTTTAAATTGCAGGACTCCCTAAGCACTAGTATGGTTTTTCCATAATTTAGAGTCATAGTGCGTGTCTGTGACTTTCAAAGAAAGAGCTTTGGGGAAGAAGGATAATGAAATTTTACCTACCTGAACAAGTGGAGGAGCCTGGTATCCCAGTGGTTAAGTGTTTAGCTGCTAATCAAAAGGTCGGCGGTTCAAATCCACCAGCCATTCCTTGGAAACCCTATGAAGCAATTCTACTCTGTCCTATAGGGTCACTATGAGTCAGAATTGACTCGAAGGCAACAGGCTTGTTTTTTTTTGTTGTTTTGAACGAGAGGTGATTTTCACGTTTAATTATCCCCTTTCGCCTTTTAATTTGTGGGATAGGGCTAGGTCATTGTCAAGATACACACATTCCTGCTTTGGCACTTTGAGCATACCTACCTTGTTGGTTGTCATAACCTTAAACCGAAGTAACTACATGTATTGGTAATGCTTTTACAAGGTACCACGTGACCGATCCTTCTCTGTGGACCCTGCATGCTGGCACACCTCTGAAAGTGAGTTTTTCTGTCAGTTGTTCTGTTTATGAGCTCCCATTAAATGAACTTATAGCTGGTATTGCCACTATTTGACACAAGTCGGTGTTTCCATCCCTCTGTGGTAGCGTTTTATGCCCGTGCCTCAGTATTCTCGTCTTCATAATGGAAATAAGAATGACACGTGCAGTGCAATTGGTTTCTCTTATATATGGCATTTCTGGCCTTGGGATTATAATTCTGCCAAAGATGATTAACAGGCCCACAGTCCTACAAGGGATTGGTCAATTACTGTGCAAATATGGTGCATAAAACCACCCAATAGGATTAAATGACCTTGCAGAGGATTGGTCAGTTTGTGGCCCGGTTGGGAGGGCCATGTCTTAAAATTGATAAGGAGCTTGATTATAAGCAGCCAACCTGACAAAGGTTTTTCTAAAGAGAGGCAGAGAGAGAGAAGGGAACCTCCAAAAAAGAGCTATAAGGGGTCAAGAGTTAACAGTGAAGGCAGGGTGAGATGGCCAAGGCCATGGCAACAGCATGGGAGGCGGGAACCACGGGATCACAGATGGTTGACATGGTGCTTGCCAGCCCATAGAGAAAAAGAGTATCTTAGCCTTTCTGTAGGAAGCTTGTGGCAAGGGTTTGGTGTTTCCTGGAACTTGTTGGTACAGCCAAAAGAGTTGTAACATTTTCCTGAGCAGGGCAAAGGCTCAATGCCCAATGGCAGAGCAGAAGCCTCAGGAGCCATGTGGGCCCCCAGGCAGTGTGGTGACAGCCAAAAGGCAGAGAGCTGAGCATGGCTGAGAGAAGAGCCTACTTGCATGACAGAGAAGGGTCAAGAGAGAGCTGACCTGGTTGAAAGCTGCCCTGGTTGATGAGCTCTCTTCTGTCTCCTGAGTTATATCCTGTTACTTCCAAATTGATCCTGATCCCAAGTTGTAGTCTGTTACTTCCTAATAAATTACCATTTAACTGTGAGTACATTTCAGGAGTTCTGTGAGACGTTGCAGCAAATTACCAAACCCAATGGGGTAAGGAAGAAAGTTGAGGTGGGGGAGAGGAGTTGGCATTAGAGATGGTGGAGTGGTACAGCAACTTAGAGAATCTGGACATTTGGTACAGCTTTAAACTCCACCTTATAGGAACCAGCTTTGTGCTGATTCTTATTAAAGAAATTATTTGTTTAATACCTGTCTTAGTCATCTAGTCCTGCTAAAAAAGGAATACCACAAGTGGATGGCTTTAAAAAAGAGAAGTTTATTTTCTGACAGTAAAGTAAGCTAAAAGTCCCAGTTCAGGGTGTCACCTCCAGGGGAAGGTTTCCTCTCTGTTGGCCTTCTCATCAATCTTCTCTCAGACTAGGAGCTTCTCTGCGCAGGGAGCCCGGGTCCAAAGGACACGCCCTGCTCCTAGCACTGCTTTCTTGGTGGTATGAGATCCTCCTGTTGGAAACCCTGGTGGTGTAGTGGTTAAGTGCTATGGGTGTTAACCAAAAGGTCAGCAGTTCGAATCCACAAGGCACCCCTTGGAAACCCTATGGGGCAGTTCTACTCTGTCCAGTAGGGTCTCTGTGGGTCAGAATTGACACGACAACAATGGTTTTGTTTGCTCTGCTTGCATCTTTCTTTTATATCTAAAGAGATTGCCTCAAGACACAATCCAGTCTTGTAGAATGAGGCCTCCTCTCTAACACAGCTGCCACCCATTCTCCCTAATTAACTTCATAGAGGCAGGATTTACAACACATAGGAAAATCACACAATACCAGGAATCATGGCCCAGCCAAGTTGATACACACATATTGGGGCGGACATAATTCAGCCCATGACAATACCTATTCCACAGATTTATAGTAAGAAATATATGAATATTGCCTAGTAGATATAAAGCATGCTTTCTATTTATTGAGCAAAATGGGATACACTATTATTGGTGAGCTTACATTCCTTTCCATTTTAAATTTGTTTCTTCATTGTGACCAAATGTTATGCTGAAAAATTAAAAGAAAAACTAAATTGAAGTGTTTTTAGTGTACAATTGCAATAATATAATTCAGGAGAAGAAGGCAGGAATAGGTGAAGTATGCTGATGGGCAGAATTCCTCAATGGGCAAAAATAAAAGGAATTTTTCTGTATTGCTACCTGATTTCAGATATTCATTTATCTCTTTTGGACTCATGATGGATCCTACTTCCTTCACAGACATATCCGTCATTGTGGCTCTAGTCAGCCCCTCAATGGACTGGCCATCTCTTGGGAGGGGTGTAGAAGGTGTCTTGTTGTAAGTCTCAGTTGATCATTTGAAAGGATCGTCTACCGTTCGAATGATAACCTAAGCAAAACAAATAAAAATAATAGCATTGATAATATTAGAGTCAGTTGGAGATTGTAAGAATCATATTTTTTATGTCTTTCATATATTTTTATATTTGATGTATAAATTATGGTAAACTATTTCTACCTCTAGAAAAAATAATCAGAAAGACAATTCTAGGGAAAGAAGTGATAGCTATTTTCTTCCTCTTTAAGCCATACAATAATCTATTCTGCAGTCTGTGTTCCTAGTCTGATTTGGCAGTTTCCTTTGTTAAACTATTCATGCTTAGAAAAAATACGGCATGTTGATACATTATAAAATTCATTATTGAAAGTTATATTTATTGAACGTCTGCTTGTGCTAAGCACTATTCTAGGGGCTGGGCCAGAACAAGGAAGAAACCAATAATGATTTTGCATTCCTGGTACTTAAATTCCAGTCAGTGATAAAGAGAAAAAAAAAAACACACACACACACACATAAAAACAGTCTTCAGAGAGTGTTTTTTAGTGAAAGAGGCTAACTAAGAGTATCTGAGGACTGAACGTTACAGGCAGAGATCATAGCGGGAGCAAAGGCCCTCTGGCGGGAACAAGCTTGATGTATTTGAAAAACAAAATGGAGGCTAGTACGACTGGACTATAGTGACAGGGGTGACTGGTAGGCGATAAGGCTTGAGGAAGAAGTAGAACCGGTTTAGGTAGGCTGTGGTAAAGAAGCCATTAGAAAGCTTTAAGTAAGGCAATGAAATTATGTTATTTACATTTTAAAATGAACATATGGGAAATAATTTTTTTTTTTAATTTTTAATGTGCTTTAAGTGAAAGTTAACAAATCTAGTCAGTCTCCCATATTAAAATTTATATACAGCTTGCTATATACACCTAATTGCTCTCCCCCTAATGAGACGGCACACTCATTCCCTCCACTCTCTCTTTTTGTGTCCATTCCACCAGCTTCTGACCCCCTCTGCCCTCTCATCTCCCTTCCAGATAGGAGATGCCAGCATAGTCTCATGTGTCTACTTAATCCAAGAAGCTCATTCTTCACCAAGGATCATTTTCTATCCCATTGTCCAGTCCAATCCCTGTCTGAACAGTTGGCTTTGGAAATGGCTTCTGTCTTGGGCTAACAGAAGGTCTGGGACGATGACCACCAGGGTCCTTCTAGTCTCAGTCAGACCATTAAATCTGGTCTTTTTACGAGAATTTGGGGTCTGCATCCTGCTGCTCTCCTGCTTCCTCAGAGGTTCTCTGTTGTGTTCCCTGTCAGAGCAGTCAGCAGTTGTAGCCAGGCACCATCTAGTTCTTCTGATCTCAGGCTGATGTAGTCTCTGGTTTTCGTGGCCCTTTCTGTCTCTTGGGCTCATAATTACCTTGTGTCTTTGGTGTTCTTCATTCTCCATTGATCCAGGTGCGTTGAGACCAATTGATGCATCTTAGATGGCTGCTTGCTAGCGTTTAAGATCCCAGACGCCACTCTCCAAAGTGGGATGCAGAAGGGAAATAAATTTTTGAATAACTATATTTACACACACATATGCAATGATAAATAAGAGGCCATGGCTATTAAGATTAGAGTGGCTATAAGCTACTATTATCTCAGTAAAAAAAAAAAAAAAATTGTCTCAGTACCGCATAACAATTTAGAATTTGTTTGTTCCAGTATCATAAGTAGTAAAAAGAGTTCCATAGAGGTCTTTAGGCAGATCAAGTTTAATTGAAAGGTGGCAATTTGATTCATTTACAATCACATAAATATTATGAATAACCAGAAATGGAAGTACTGTACGTGGAAATTTAGTTCTAGAAGTGTTTTTAAGCACTGCCTTCCAGTTGTCCTCTAACTCATGGTGACCCCATGCACAACTGAATGAGACACTTGCTGCCCAAATCAGACAGCTGTGATCAATAGCATTTTCACTGGCTGAGATTTGGGAGCTCGCCAAGCCTTTTTTCCTATTAACATGCATGTACATCTCTGGTTAGCAACTGGTGCTTTTAATGGTGAAATAAACCCTCAAGTGTGTTTGTTGTTGAAGGAATGAATATAACATATCGATTAAGCTTCTTATTATGATTAACTCTCAGTATATATATATATATATATGTTGTTGTTGTCGTTATTAGGTGCTGTCGAGTCAGTTCCGACTCATAGTGACCCTATGCACAACAGAACGAAACACTGCCTGGTCCTGTGCCATCCTCACAATCGTTGTTATGCTCGAGCTTATTGTTGCAGCCACTGTGTCAATCCACCTCATTGAGAGTCTTCCTCTTTCCCGCTGACCCTGTACTTTGCCAAGCACGATGTCCTCCAGAGACTGATCTCTCCTGACAACATGTCCAAAGTATGTAAGATGCAGTCTCGCCATCCTTGCTTCTAAGGAGCATTCTGGTTGTACTTCTAAGACAGATTTGTTCGTTCTTTTGGCAGTCCATGATATATTCAATATTCTTCGCCAACACCACAATTCAAAGGCGTCAATTCTTCTTCAGTCTTGCTTATTCATTGTCCAGTTTTCACATGCATATGATGTGATTGAAAATACCATGGCTTGGGTCAGGCGCACCTTAGCCTTCAAGGTGACATCTTTGCTCTTCAACACTTTAAAGAGGTCCTTTGCAGCAGATTTACCCAATGCAATTCGTCTTTTGGTTATATATATATAACCCTTTGGGACATGAAAGGCTCAGTGTTCTTGCAAAATGACATACCTCTGTTTGACATAGTACAACTCTACTCTAGAAAGGTAGTAGCTATGCACTCATTGAATGTTATTCCTCAAATCACTACTTTAAAGCCCTGTAAGTGTTAACCAAAATGACAGGGCTCCTTTTGGCTTAAGTAATATTAGTTTCTGCCATTGTAACAGCTACTGGTTCAAATTCAAGGAAGCTTTACTCTGTGTCATGTTCACTTTTGCTTCAAGTTCCAGCTGTGAGTGGAATAACTTTCAAAATAAAGAAAATGGTCTCTGCAGCTGAGGGAGAGAGTTAGGAGCCCACTGGAATCAAACACAACGGTGGAGAGGGGGATATCATGAATACCCTTCCTTTACTTTTGTGTCACTGTGGGATGCCTTTGTAGAAAGAATCCAAACATTCTTCTGCCTTCTGATATTCATCTTCTGACTGAATGGTTGGGTAGCCTTGTTTGTGAAAACTTGTTCTTAAAAAAGCACTGGCTTCTGTCATCATTTTTCTGTTTAGGAGAGGGAGTAGTCTTTCATCAGAGCCTTGGTGGTGCAGTGGTTAAGATCACAGCTGCTAATCAAAAGGTCAACAGTTTGAATTGCCAGCGCTCCTTGGAAACCCTATGGGGCAATTCTACTCTGTTCTATAGGGTCACTATGGGTAGGAGTTGACTGGACGGCAATAGGTTTTTTTGGTTTGGATGGGCAAAACTTAGTGAGTCAGGGGTAAAGTGGAAGGAAGGGGGTGAGGAGAGACAGGCAGGAGCTAGATCAAGTAGGGTCTTTTCTTTTTAGAAGTGTGGGTTATGCATGCCTGATATATTTTTCTAATAAGCAGATATTATATGTAACATGTCTACCCTCTGCTACATATGTTTAGTCATCATTCCAGGAGGATCAGAGTATCAGAAGTTATGGTATTTTATTTTCTTACTTTCTGAACATCATGTCCTTCGTCCATGACCCTCAAGGATGCTGCCAATGCTAAAACATAGCTTCAGTTTTCTCTCAATCATATTATAGCACCAGATTAATCAAAAGGAGTCCTTTCTTTGTCCTGAGTTCAAGGAATAACTTTTAAGTTTTATGACACCTCCAGAAGGATACTTTAAACTTCATTTGTCTATTTATGTATGATTTTTTTTTTACCCTATTACGAGAAAAAGAAGAGCTCAAACATGGTTTCCATATTTATCTCTTTCTTCTTTGTCTTACTGAGTTTTCTTCCCTTCATGCTAATTCCAACATATCTTGATGTGAAATTTTAGGCCCTTAATACGATCCCCCAGGGCATTCGCCCATTTGTCCCATTTTGGGTTGCATCTGATAAATCGCAATTTTTAACATCAAGCTGCATTAAACCTTGTTTGTGCTCCTTTAATGAAATAATCTATCTTAACTCATCACAGCAGGTAAAAACAATTTTCCGTATGTTATACACCCTTATCATGACTTCTAAAAAGTTGTCATGGTTGCACAGTATCTAGTTTACATTTAGAAAGTGGAATGTCAGCTTACTAGAAGACAATTCTAAAAATGTGTAGAGCTATTCATCAGCCAGTCTCGGCTGCTACTGAACGAGTAATTCCATGATTAAGCTCTGATGACTGAGGAGGCAGTCACAGAATCTGCTGTTTTCATAGAACTTGATAAATTAATTAGTTCATCTTGTGATTCTGTGACTTGGTTAGAAAGAATGAAGTATTGGTGGGATAGCATGGAATAAACAAGAACATACTGCCTTTTTTTTTTTAATTCTGGGCAGAAATTAAATATCTTGAAAACATAGCAAGGCTACTAATAACTGCAAATAGTAAAGAGTCCCATTCAGTTAAGCTGACGTCTAAGAAATCCATCTAAAATGGAAACATAAATTCAGTAGTATGCAGCAGTCAAGTAATTGGTCAGTTAAGTCTAGTGAAATGAAAACATCTGCAATAAGTCAATAATATGGGCCAGGTAATGCACCTGGCAATTGATTTTTCACTTTACAATTAGTTAGTATACTATTGTATGGTCATAACCAGCAATATGATAATACAGGTGAAAAACACTTTGAAAATGGAGAAACAAAATCCCCCAAATTATATGTATATATATGTATATATATATATATATAATTCAACAAATGATATTATGCTATATACACAGGAGCAGATTAACCAGTAAGCAAGGTACACGTAATCTTACGTTAAGCAAGATACACCTGAGCTTCGTTGTGTTTACTTACTAATCTGTAGTGCCCTCTTTCACGTGGGCTCCGCCATGTCTCTGATGTAGTGCAAAGCAATTTTGGAATTGTGCAGTACAGATTAGTAAGTAAGCAGAGGTAAGTCCGTGCATACCTTACTGATTGGGTAATCCACCCCTGCTCTACATATCGTGCTATACGGGCAGTCCCCAGGTTACAGACGAGATCCATTCCTAACTGTGTAAGTCTTTAAGTCAAATTTGTAGGTATGTTGGAGTAGGTGCATATGGTTCTTATTTGGCTTTGCATTAGTGCAAGAAAAGGCTGGAAGCCTTTTCAATGATTTAAAAGCTGCAGATGCAGCAAGTGAAGGGGACTGTGATGAAGAATTTGTTGAGAGTAGGGGGTTATTTCAGTTGTTTCAAAGGGAGGGCAGACTTGCATAACATTAAAGGGCAAGGAGGAGTTGTCTGTAAGTCTGAAGTTCATAAGTGGGAAACTGCCTGTATATAGCACCAGAGTACATAGCATGATATATCGTATTGAAAAAAAAAGAAACAAACCCGTTGCCTTCGAGTCGATTCCGACTCATAGTCACCCTATAGGACAGAGTAGAACTGACCCATAGGATTTCCAAGGAGCACCTGGTGGATTTGAACTACTTGCCTCTTGGTTAGCAGCCATAGCTCTTAACTACTTCACCACCAGGGTTTCCTGATATCTAGTATATTCTATGATAAATATACACTATATATATATATATATATATATATGAATTATCTTGTAAATGCCTCTATACATATTCACATACTTCTATGAGAATTGTTTGTTCTAAAAACACAGTTCCTCCCAAATCAACTTGATATAGCATTGCTCAAGAAATATTGAGATTCCAATCATTGTATTGCAATTATAAGAAAAACCATGTTATAACTCTCTCATGTCTAAGTCTTTAAGATCTGTGATGTTGGCTTTAGGATTCACTGTACCTAGAAATATGGAAACATAAATTCAAAATGTACAGAAAAGTGTTAAATTCCTTTTTTATAATTAAAAAAACAAGCAAACCCATTGCCGTCAAGTCGATTCCGACTCATAGCTACCCTATAAAACAGAGTAGAGCTGCCCCACAGGGTGTCCAAGGAACGCCTGGTGAATTTGAACTGCCGAATTTTTGGTTAGCAACCGTAGCTCTTAACCACTAACCACAAAGGTTTCCTCTGTGTCATAAGAGGGGTGGCTTTTTTTTTTTTTTTTTGGTTTTGTGTTTACATCCAATACAAAAGAGGGAATGGAATTATGGTAGCATAGAAATATGAGAGAAATGTAAGTAATAAGAAAAGAATGTAGAAAAATTTGATAGAAGAAAAAACAAACAATCGCAAGAAAGCCTCAAGACGTATTGACAGAATTTAGCTTTAGCTGACTTTCTGAGACACAGTAACTGTTTCCAAATCTCCATTTGAGATTTTTGTCTTCTTTCCTCCTTCAATCACTATGCGAGTGTCAAACTGGACTTCCAGAGGAAATTACGATTAAGAATCGTGATTTTATCTGACCAGTCTACCAATCCAATGGCATTTATAGTGTCCCCCAGTCAATGAATAACGTTAGACTCACATTCCATTTCAAATCAGGCCCTGGCATTTGCAGTTTACAGCATTAGTCGGAGTGCACATGATCAATTTCCATTAGAACTGACTAAATGCACTGGGAAGGCCCGACTGATCAAATGGGGACTATCTGGCTGTCTCCAAACGTGTGAAGAGCTGTGATGTGGAAGGCGTATTAAATCAGTTCAGAACAGCAGAAGCTACAGGGTGACAGACCTTAACTCAATGAAAGAAGATACTCTCTAACTCTGAGAGAGCACCAAGAATAGATTTCCTGTTTATGGACAGTAAGTTCGATGGGATAATCCAGGCAGGGTCAGTATGACCCTCTACCAAGGTATCACAAAACCGATGCCTGCAATGAGTAGGATGTTAGAATGGGTAATTACGTAAGGCACTTTTCCAAACCTACTCTTCTGTGGTTGTCAGAAGATGGGTTTTACTATTACAGCTTTTCACAAAACCTGAACCTTTTTGAATCAATAGGAAATAGATTAAATTTTTGGCATATTACTTGTGTTGTAATAAATGTTAGTGTAAAAATATACAACCAAACCAAAAAAAAAAAAAAAAAGCTGTTGCATCAAGTCCAACTCATAGCAACCCTATAGGACAGAGTAGAACTGCCCCACAGAGTTTCCAAGGAGGGCCTAGTGGATTCGAACTGTTGACCTTTTGGTTAGCAGCTGTAGCACTTAACCCCTGTGCCACCAGGGTTTCCAAAATATACAACAGATACTATTAATTACAAAAAAATCATTAGACACTGGAGAATTTTTTTTTTTTTTTTTAATCCCATATAGTAAAATTCTCAACGAGCAACTGGAATAAAACACTTCAGGCTTTGTTATTGCATGCACAGGACAGATTTTGACTAGCCTGATGGTTACAACCTTGTCACTAACTGACTATTTGAGCTAAGCGTGGTTTTTGGTCTCTGGACACTGGATTGAAACCTTTGTCATTAACACGTTTCTTCCTTGTTAAATCTTGTTATTGCTCACAGTGTATGATGCTCTTATTTAAACAGCACTCAATGAAGCAAACACTTGCGAGCCAAGTCCATAAAGTTACAATTTTGTGGATTAGTTTAAGTTTGTTATGGATTTAATCGTGTTTCCCACAAAAAGATAACCTCCTGTTCCTCCTATACTTGTGAACATAACCTTGTTTTGAAAAAGGGACTTTGAAGATGTCATCAGTTAACAGGAAGCCATACTAGGGTAAGGTGGGCCCTAATCCAATCTAAATGGTGTCCTTATAAAAGGAAGAAGAGACACAGAGATATAGAGGAAAGTTAGCCATGTGACCACAGAGTTATGCTATAGTTACAAACCAAGGAATACCTGGGACCACCAGAAAATTCCCCTAGAGCCTTCTAAGAGAACATGACTCTGAATTCTGACTACTAGCCTTCAGAACTGTGAGACAGTGAATTTCTCTTGTTTAAAGACACCCCCTTTGTGGTACTTCATTACGGCAGCCCCAGGAAACTAATATATGGCTCATTTTGTATCTATCCTTAAACAACCATTGTTTAATCAAAACGTCTTAGCAGGCATTTGGAACAGTTTAATTGTACAGGTCAGACACTCTTGGCCCAAATACACTAGAAGAGATGAAATAAAAAATGGTATTATATGTTTTCCACCTATGTTTTTAAGAATAAATTTGATTAGATAGAAAATTCTAATTGTATTTCTTAAAAGCAAAGCATCACATTTTTCCCTCAAAATATTTGAAATTTTGAAGCATGTCTTACACCATTTATCTAAAGAGTTAGATATGCAGACACTCTGCATTTATGGAGCCCTGGTGGCATAATGGTTAATAGATCAACTGCTAACCAAAATGTCAGCAGTTCAAATCCACCAGCCACTCCTTGGAGACCCTATGGGGCAGTTCTACTGTGTCCTATAAGATTACTCTGAGTCAGAATCATCTCAATGGCAATGGGTTTTTGGTATCTGCATATATTGTAGGATGATGCTTTGTTCTGGGTTACATTTATACAACAGTAATTATGCGAAGTAAATCTTAACCAATTAAGATGTTCAAGATCATGTAGATAAAACACAGGGGCCCTGCTGGTGCAGTGGTTAAGTACTTGGCTGCTAACTGAAACGTCAGTGGTTGGAACCCACCAGCTAGTCTAAGGAAGAAAGATGTGGCTGTCCGCTTCTGTAAAGATTACAGCCTTGGAAACCTTATGGGGCAGTTCTACTCTGTCCTATAGGGTCACTATGAGTCAAAATCGACTTGACAGCAATAGGTTTGGTTTTTTGGTTTACATAAAACATAAGACTAAGAGCAGGTGACTGTACTCTACCTCATCTCCATTCGTATAATGATTGTGAGGGCATGTCCCTGACATTTATTTGAGGAATAGTCAAAATTCATTACAAAAATATAGAAGAATGTCTACATTGTTTACTAAAGATATGCCCAACACAAAACTTGAGCATAAAATCTTGCAAAACATAGCGTAGGTAAGAGTTGATAGCTTCGTTTTTTCCTAAAATATAATAATTAAGAGCATAAATATGATTTTGTTGGGGTATATTGGGTATGGAATCCTACCCAGATCTGAATGACTTTTAATTTTTGAACATATGTTTGGTGAAGAGAGCTTCTCGGTTAGTACTACTTGTTACAAAGCTTTCTTTTATGTAGATGCCAAATCAGTTTTATAGCAGGCTTTTCATCTCTCACTCTGCCAAGGGAAAATATGTAGTTTAAAACTAAACTATCTGTTAAGGAAATGAAAAAGTCACCTGGGGGCTTCATGGTCTTTGAAAATTAGTGCCTGAAATTTTTTCAGATGTCCCATCTGATTTTAAAAAATCATTTTCAATAAATATAAACAGAAGGATAAAGTTTCTCCAGTAACTATGCCCTCCTGCTCACTTGGATCTTCAGCTTATAGTCAAACCTGGTATTTAAAAAAAAAAAAAATATTTCTGTTGAGTCAATTTCAACTCATAGCAACTCTATAGGACAGAATAGAACTGCCCCATAGAGTTTCCAAGGAGTGCCTGGTGGATTCAAACTGCCCACCTTTTGGTTAACAGCCATAGCACTTTACCACACTACACCACTAGGGTTTCCATGTTATTTTTAAGTACTTCAAATCGTAGTATGTTGAATTTACTTTTCATAAATTCAGTTTTTTTACCCCAATAATATGAAGGGAATACTATTTAATATTTTAATATTTAAATCTGCACAATTAAGTCCTTTGTTTTTCTCTTCCACTGAGTAAATATCTGTCTATTTATCACAGAAAGCATGAATATTTCCTAGCAAAAGTTTGATGTATTACGCAGAGCAGGTTGGCAGTTTATTGGTATGCTTATTGTTGTATAATTCCCTTAACTAGCTACTTATTAGGCATCATAAGTAGCAAAATGAAATACTCCATCTTTGTACTGAGCTTTTTGTCAATCAGGGGTATAGTATGTATGAGAAACTAGGTGCTAATGACTGAGTCATTTATCTCAGCAAACCGTACAGAGGTATAGAGGTAGATGGTGTGCTCTGAGGGTTAACTCGGTTTTCTGTGCTGGGCTCAGCAACATACAGCAAGTGCTGTTGTCAGTTGTGTTAGAGCCAGCTCTGACTCATGGTGACCCCATGTATAACAGAATGAAACATTGCTTGGTCCTGTGACATTTTCATGGTGGTATGTTTGAGTCCATTGTTGTGACTGTTATTTAGTGCCTTCCAATCTATAAGACTCATCTTCTATCACTGTATCAGACTATATTTTGTTGTGATCCATACAGTTTTCATTGGCTAATTTTTTGTTGTAGATCCCCAGTCCTTTCTTCATAGTATGTCTTAGTCAAGAAACTCTGCTGAAACCTGTCCGCCATGGGTGATCTTGCCTAGCGTTTGAATTATCAGTGGCATTGCTTCCAGCATACAGTAATAAGCAAGGCACCACAGTACAACAAATTGACAACTGACAAGTGGCAGATAAATCATATACAGAATAGAAAAATCGATGTATTATCTTAAATTTTACAACATTTTGTAGTTCTTTTAAGTTATATATATTTTAATTATCCATAGGGTAAGAGGAAACCCTCATGGCGTAGCGGTTAAGAGCTGTGGCTGCTAACCAAAACATTGACAGTTTGAATCTGCAAAGTGCTTCTTGGAAACTCTATGGGGTAGTTCTACCCTGTGCTTTAGGGTTACTGTGAGTTGGAATTGACTCGACAGTCTTTTTTTTTTTTTTTTTTTTAAATAGGGCAAGATGTTCTAGATGCAATGAGGATTTAACTTCATTCTAAAATTTGATGGGCATTTTTGTGTTTGTAATGTGTTATGAAGATAATTCATAAAGGAAAACAACAGAGATAATTCATAAAGAAAAACAACTAGAGAACATGTAATATAAGATCTTGTCTATAGATGAGCTGTCTTAATATACTTATAATAAAATCCAAGTAGTTTTATTTCTCTTCCACACTTTGTTCACCAGTACATCTTAAGTTTTCACATACCTTTTTTCCAATATCCCACCTCTATTATCTCAGATTTCCAGTTCCCATCTCATCTTTACCGTTACATATCTGTGAAGCTAAAGCTTTACTTTCATAAAATGAAAACATGAGAAAAAAGCATCTTTCTAGTTAATTATTCTTGACTCTAAAACCAATTTTTGTTGCATAGGTACAGGATGCTATATTAAGGTAGATGCACGATTTTAGTACAGAAAGTTACTGTACTTCTACTTAAGTTTATTTTGTTTTATGAAGGCTATTAATTTAGAGTATGTATGATATCTCCTAAATAGATTAAAAGGTGCTAGAGGGCAATGGCTGTGACTTTAATTTATGTTGTTACCCAAAGCAGCATCTGGGATTGTGCACTGCAAATAAGGGGTCCTTGGTAAATGTTTCTTCACCAACTAAACATTGCAGCGTAATAACCATTCCACTGTGCTGAATGGTTAATGGAGGCTGAATTCCTTCCCTACAGTAATATGTGTGCGACCTTGTTTCACTATATCTAAATTGATCCAGGAAGCATATTTTTCTTGATATATGCCTCCAGCGAGCTGCTATTATGGGAAATTAAATTACTGGTCAGAGATGTTCCTTGGACTGTGCATATCTTACACAAACACTCTCATACGTATTACGGATGAGAACATGTTTGCTTTCATACAGCATAGTTACAACTAAAGTTGCTGCATGCATTTTCCCTGGGTTATCTTTTAGGCAGCCATACGAAATATGCCATAGATTTCAACTGATCGTCTGTATAATCTCTTGCTGTTGACATTTATTTTCTTATGTAAAAGTAAATGAAAGGAATGCATTCCTGAAAGCTAAAGTGGTTATGTTTTAGGTGTCAGACTCTTACCACTGGTATGTAAGTCACATGCTGGCGGTGAGTTGGAAACGTTAAAAACTACACAAACATTTCTAGAGTCATGGAGTAGAGTTAATGGATCTTCAAACTGATGGCATTTTCACAGATTCTCTTCCCATTATCGAAGTGCTGAAAACATCACAAATACATTCTAATCTAATCTCTCCTTATGGGAATATTAATATTATTAATATTAATGTTATTAATATTAATATGGGAATATTAATAAGCCCTTGCAAAATTGTAGGTGTCCATGAAGACATACAAGTTTTTGGACAAATATAAATACGCCCAAAAATTTTTTTTTCTGAATTTCCCCTATTTTTGGTTTATCTTAAAGGATTGGTCATATATTCTTTATCTTTTTTTTATGAAAATAAACATAAGCAAAGTAAAGAGAATTGTTTAATGAAGCCCCATCATCCAAATTCAGCAATTGTCAACAGTCTGCAATTAAACAATTTTAAACAGATCGTTTTTTTAAAAGGGCAACAATGGTAATTACTATAGCATAGACAATCCTGCAACAGTTGTATTAATAAGCAACAATTTACAAATGGATACACAGGTAGATAGGTGTGGCAAGAGGTGGGGGAGGGTGTAAGAGAACACATCTAGCTGAAGATATAAGTTTGGTGGTGGATATTTCTGTATAGAGAATTGTAGGTGCTGCTTATATATTAATACGGACAGCAGAGAACACAAGGGCCACAGTCAGGACAACTTCTTAGGCAGCCGAACGCCTCACAGGATGAGGTTCCTTCACTCGATGGCAAAGGACCATAGACTTGGGGGACATCTACGTCAATTGGTACAACATAGTTCATAAAGACAAAATTCTGCATCCTGCTTTGGTGAATAGTGCCTAGGATCTTAAAAGCTTGAGAGCAGCCATCTAAGATACAACTATCAGTCTCTTATCTGTCCAGAGTAAAGGCGAGTGAAGAAAACCAAAGTCTCAAAGGGGCAGTTCATCCAAAGGACCAATGGACCACATGAACCACAGACTATACAACATCAAGACCAGAAGAACTACATGGTGCCTGGCTGTCACAACTGACTTCTTTGCCTGGGATCACAACACAGAGTCACGGAGAGAGAGGAAGAAAAATTGTAGAACAAAAAATCAAATTCACAAAAAAGACCAGACTGGTTTGGCAGAGACTGGAGGAACCCCTGAAACTATAGCCATAAGACACCCTTCTTTACTGGAACTGAAGCCATCCCAGAGACCACCTTTTAGCCAAACCATAGACAGGCCCATAAAATAAACAATAACACCCAAGGGGAATGTGCTCCTTAAAACAGTCAATTATATGAGATCAAAAGGACATCTGCCTAAAAGCAAAAATGAGAAGGCAGGAAGGGTAGGAAATCAGGACGAAAGGAGACAGGGAACCTAGGGCCAAAATGTGGAGAATGCTGATACATTGTGGGGAATGCAACCAATACCATGGAACACTTTATATACAAACTGTGGAATGGGAAACTAATTTGCTCTGTAAACTTTCACCTAACACACAATAAAAAAAAAAAAAAAAATTAAACAAAAAAGAATTGCACACACACATGCACACACGCACACACCCCAACTCAGTCCTCCAAGCTTGACTTTTTATCTTTGTAGTTCAAATTCTGGAACGCATAGAAAATCCTTTAACTTTAACAAAGACTGGCTCTTGAAGAAAAAAAAAAAAAAATCAATATTTCACTTAAATTAATCATTTTTGATAGATAAATTGGAGGATTTAATTAGTCAATTGTATCAGTTCCATTAAATAATTATTAAAATTGTTTTAAAATAAATTTAAACTTGGTGATATCGTTAAGAAATCTAAGTAGATCTTTTATCTGCTATCCATTTTTTCTTGTTTTTTCATCAGATTAGTAAACCATTATGTCCCAAACTTTTGCTGTAACATGCACTGAGTTCATGGGGTTTGCTGCAATGTTCGGATTATACTTTTTTTTTTTTTTAACCAGATTCTTTAAGCCATGAGAAGTCTTGTTGGGGAAAGCAAATTAAAGGAGCCATTGTAATCTCACTGTTATTCCTAGGTCTATAAGGTGAAGAAGGTGTAGAGTTTGCTTTTCAGCTACAAGAAACTAATATGAATCATCCCACACTGCTTATGCCTGAATATTGTTAGGTGGCTTCGAGTTGCTTCTGACTCATAGCAACCATACGTACAATAGAATGAAACATTTCCTGTCCTATGCCATCTTCATGATCGTTGTTATGTGTGAGCCCATTTTGTAGCCGCTGTTTCTATCCGTCTCATTGAGGGTCTTCCTCTTTTTCGCTGACCCTCTACTTCACCAAGCATGATGCCCTTCTCCAGGGAATAGAAGTAATATAATTTATCTATTCACTTGTTCACAAGTTCAAGCAATAAAGATTGAATGCTTCCTGGGTGTCAAGCACTGTGCTAAGCACTGGAGTGACAGTGAATGATACAGACAGACACTGGTCTAACAAAACTTATAGGAAAGACAGATACTAAGCAAGTTATTGCAATATAATTAGGACAATGGGATGTTAAGGGAGGTAGAGGGTATTTAAAAAAAAAACATTAGGAGAAGACCAAATTTAGTCTGGAGTCAGGGTGGGGGCAGGGTCTTCCTCCATCAAGCAAATGATGTTTAGGCTGAGACTGAATAGATGGGCAAAATTTAACCACGGGAAACAGGGAAGCCGAGTCAGGAGGAGCAGAGGGGAAAGGGACCAGAAACAAAGCTGAAGAAGAAAGATGTGGCCGGGATGCACTTTTAGCTAAGGAATTAAGACGTGTCCTGAGCCCAGTGCAGAACAACTCTAGCATTTTAATATGGAAAACCAGTTGCCACTGAGTCAACTGTGACTCCTGGCTACCCCATGTAGGAGTAGAACTGTGCTCCATAGGGTTTTGAAAGTCTGATCTTTTAGAAGTAGACAGCCAGGCCTTCTTCCAAGACCCCTCTGGGTAGACTCAAACCTTCAACCTTTCAGTTAGGAGCTGAGCACATTAACTGTTTCCACAACCTACAGCTCTGTTACTGTGGGTAGTATAACACAATTTGATCAAAATTCACTCTTGTGTCAGTGAGGAAATGGAGTAAATGGCAGTAAATCTAGTAGCGGGGGAATGAGTAGGTCTTTGCAATGATAGACAGGAGACAGGCGTGTATTGAGACAGCATGAATTGAACAGAAAGAAAAGGACAAGGGTATAAATACTATATAACTCTTCTCTCTTATTGTTTTATGAAAAAAGAAAGTAAATCTAATCCAGTCAAGATAACTAACTTACCCAAGATCAGATGATGGATTCTGTTTTTTTCTGATTCACAGTCGCTTTTTTTTTTTTTTAAGTTTCACTGTGCTTTTAAGAAAAGTGTAGTGATTCTATGAAAAAGAAGTAATGTTTGTACCTTAAGAATACACTTTATATTGACAGTGACAGCCTACAGGCAACATTACCAACCCCCAATTTGTAAGTAGAGTAGCATGAGCCACTTCCCCTTCTAAATGGTTTGTTCAGATGTTTTTTAGGCAATTGGCCAACTTCCTGCCCAAGATAAGAAAAACAAGAAGCTAGAGGCACAGACCAAAGCAGTTAAAACCAAATCTGGCCCACCTGACAAGTGCAGAATCATCAACCCCATCCAGTGAGTGACCCCAGAACTTTTCTCCTGCCAGACAGACCAAACTTTAGTGGCCCAAGATTGGGGGAAGACTTTCAGAAGCGAAGGGTCCAAGGCTAAGATCTGGTTTGAGAGACTCTCCTTTTGGACTGACAATGCACCCACAACAGAACCATCCCAGGATGCCTTTTTGGGACAGACCAATAAATGGCCTGAAACTGAAGAAAATTAGAACAAGTCCACGAGAGCCAAAGTATGACCTTGAGTATATCCCACCTGAATTTAGGAAGAATTGATTTGACATGTTGAACATTAATGACCAAAGACCAGAGGAGTTGTGGAATGACATCAAGGACATCATACTTGAAGAAAGCAAGAGGTCATTAAAAAGACAGGAGAGAAAGAAAAGACCTAAATGGATGTCAGAAGAGACTCTGACACTTGCTTTCAACATCGAGTAACTAAAGATAAAGGAAGAAATAATGAAGTAAAAGAACTGAACAGAAGATTTCAGAGGGTGGCTCAAGAAGACAAAGTGTTCTGATGACATGTGCAAAGACCCGGAGATAGACAACCAAAAGGGAAGAACATGCTGAGCGTTTCTGAAGCTGAAAGAATTGAAGAGAAAAATTCAAGCAATGAGTTGCAATATTGAAGGATTCTACAGGGAAAATATTAAATGACACAGGAAGCGTCAAAAGGAGGTGGAAGGAGTACACAGAATAACTATGCCAAAAAGAATTGGTCAATGTTCAGCCATTTCAGGAGGTAACATATGATCAATAATTGATCATACTGAAAGAAGAAGTCCAAGCTGTACTGAAGGTATTGGCGAAAAACAGGACTCCAGGAATTGACAGAATACCAATTGAGATGTCTCAACAAATGGATGTAGCACTGGAAGTGCTTACTCATCTATGCCAAGAAATTTGGCCAACCGATTGGAAGAGATCCATTTTTTTGCCTATTCCCAAGAAAGGTGATTCAGCTGAATGTGGAAATTATCAAACGATAGCATTAATATCACATGCAAGCAAAATTTTGCTGAAGATCATTCAAAAGTTGCTGTAGCAGTATATCGATAAGGAACTGCCAGAAATTCAGGTCGGTTTCAGAAGAGAACGTGGAACCAGGGATATCATTGCTGATGTCAGATGGATCCTGGCCAAAAGCAGAGAATACCAGAAGGATGTTTACCTCTGACTATGCAAAGGCATTCGACTGTGTGGATCATAACAAATTATGAATAACATTGTGGAGAATGGGAATTCCAGAACACTTAATTGTGGTCATGAAGAATCTGTACATAGATCAAGAGGCAGTTGTCCAGACAGAACAAGGGGATACTGATTGGTTTAAAGTCAGGAAAGCTGTGTGTCAGAGTTGTACCCTTTCACCATAACTATTCAATCTCTATTTAAAAAAAACAAAAAATTTCAATCTCTATACTGAGCAAATAATCTGAGAAGCTGGACTATATAAAGAAAAATGGGACATCAGGATTGGAGGAAGACTCATTAAGAACCTGCATTATGCAGAAGACACAACCTTGCTTGCTGAAAGTGAAGAGCACTTGAGGGACTTACTGATGAAGATCAAAGTTCACAGCCTTCAGTATGGATTACACCTCAACATAAGGAAAACAAAAATTATCACAGCTGGAGCAGTAAGCAACATCATGATAAACAGAGAAAAGATTGAGGTTGTCGAGGATTTCATTTTACCTGGATCCACAATCAACACTCATGGAAACAGCAGTCGAGAAATCAAAAGACAGGTCGCATCGGGCAAATAGGCTGCAAGAGATATCTTTAAAGTGTTAAAAAGCAAAGATGTCACTTAAGGACTAAGGTACGCCTGATCCAAGCCATGGTGTTTTCACTCGCTTCATATGCATGTTAAAGCTGGACAATTAATAAGGTAGACTGAAGAACTGACGCCTTTGAATTGTGGTGTTGGCAAAGAATATTGAATATAACATGAACTGCCAAAAGAATGAACAAATCTGTCTTGGAAGAAGTACAACCAGATTGTTCCTTAGAAGCAAGGATGGTGAGACTTCTCACATACTTGGGACACGTTATCAGGAGGCATCAGTCCCTGGAGAAGCACATGATGCTTTGTAAAGTACAGGGCCAGTGAAAAACAGGAAGACCCCAAGGAGATGGATTGATACAGTGGCTGCAACAGTGGGCTCAATCGTGGCAACAATTTTGGGGATGGTGCAGGACCAGGCAGTGTTTCATTCTGTAGTGCATAGATAGGGTCGCTATGAGTTGGAACTGACTCAGTGGCACTAACAACAACAATCAACAACCTTGCTTCTTCCCTCCAGGACCCTTACTCGATTCTTGCCCCTAATAAAAGCCGTTTCAGCCATTGTTCAGGGAGCCATCTTGGTAATGGAATTTCCTGTGGGCTTATTGTTATTTTTTTTTAACCAAACAAAGCTTCTCCTTTGGCTTTCACCCATTTTGTGTCTCTGTAGCTGCACCGAGCAAGAACCTGAGACTCCCGGTAACAATATGATAAAAACGTATCTCAATATTTCAGTCATCTGTGCAAATTTTATGCTTTATATATTTTTTCAGTGCTCTTTGATCCAGTTTTTTAAATGTATTCTGCCATCTTGCTTTGAATGTTTCCTTTGAGTTATCTCAAAGTTAAGAGAATGGCAACTGAGGTTACCAAAAACACTTAATTCTTTTAAACACTCTAGCTAATTAAAAACTGGTATATTCAAATGTCTCATATATGTAATATTTCTCCACATGTATGTGATCCTCCTATACCCTGATTTCCAGTTTGCTTAAAGTGGTTTTCATTTACTAAATATATTCATAATGCTCTTTCTTTTAAGAGTTGATTTTGAGGGGTTTTTTTTTTTTAAGCAGATTCTTTATGTTCAAAGATCTCAGAATAAACGCAAAATTGAGAAACAGCAATTTATATTTCTTCCCCTAAATTATTTTCTTTAAAGTTAACACAGTCATTTGGGTTGGTTTGGAAAAGCTGCAGCTAAATGACAGGAAAATATGTGGTAGGTGTAGCCAATCTCAGCAAACAGTAAATTTAGAGAAAAGATAAACCAAACTGGTAAATTGGTTTCAAATAAACCACCATTATCAACAATAGTCACAACAACACGTTATGTGACTTACTTCTAAAAATCTGCCTAGGATCCAGAGCTCTGGTAAAAATATAAGATCCTGGTGTTTAATTTAGTTTTACCTCCAGGGTTTATTTAAAGGCATAATTCAGGTTTCTTTTCAAATTACTTCTATTTTTGATTCCTCCTTGAAAAAGTTCTATTTACACAGAAGTCCAGGCATAGAATTTATTTGAATTTGAATTAAAGTGTGGGATGGCTCCAAAGTCTATCGTATTTACCTTCCTGGCAAAACCTAAATATTGCTGGAAGGCACACATTCATTTATGAACTGTGTAGAGATTTGAGGGATTTTGCTGTTTTATAGTTCTTTTGAGGTTATGAAAGCTTTCAAAAGGAAATATATGGTGGGTTTACAAATTTGAAGGTGTGAATTCATTCAGTGTGCCAAGTTCACACATGGTTTTCTGTTGGTATTAATTCTTGGTCAACTAAATGGAAGGGGAACAATAGAAAACATAGTTTCTACCTAAAATTGTTTACTCCACATCAGTGTAATTAGCAATTACCCTCTTACCATCTAAAAATCAGCATTTACTGTGTCAGTGTAGGTTTTCAAAGCAACACACACATTGATATAACAACAGGACTTCTGTTAACATCAATGGGTGCCATAGAGCCAACTTCCCAACAGTTTTATTGAAAATGTATCCTTAAGTGTGCCTTGTGTTTTTTGAACAATCGACTGTTATAATAAATCTCTTGAAAGGCAAAGGAATAGGAAGACTGATTTTTTTTTTTTTAAACTGTGCTTGTATATTCTTTACAAACTTACCCTTCTCCTCTTCAATTATTACACGAGTATATCTAATTTAAGTCTTGCCTGAGCTCTCACGTTTGGATTATATGCTCTTGCAACACCCTGTCTTAACACTTGAATATTGCTAGATACTTGTCTATTTTCCCCAGTAGGTTCTGAGATCCATAAGAATAGGGACCTTGTCTTATTCCTGAACCTAATACAGGAGTTCTGTATGGGCTGGGGTATACAGCTATTGTTTACTGAACAGTGTTGTTATCAAACCTATGTGGACAATGAGACAAACACCCTAATCATCCATCCCTAAAAGCATGTTAAGTCATAACTTGGTAGCATATGGTCACATAGTAATAGGGTTATGGAATCCAGGTTATGCAAATCAGAACTTGCCAACAGTATTGCTAGAGTGCGGAACACAGTGGTTCCCTATCCTGGAGTGAAACCTGCAGGTCCAAATTAAAGCAGAGGGAAATGCAGAAAGAAATGTTTGTTGTGACACCCTCACATGCACTCATGCCCCTTTGGTAAGATGTTCGTAAATAGGTACAGGCATTACATATGCTAAAAGACTACTTGTGAGCATTTTAACCAGATTATTCTGAACATGAATTCCTGAATCACGAGAATTGCACGGCAGAGGCAAAGGTTGATGCTCTCTTTATGTAGATCCTCTTGCTTCCCTTTACACAGAAATTTATGAGGCCATTCCACTCAGGATACTGCCCTCCATCAATCACAGCCCACGAGAATGGATATGTAAAGACAGTGTCCTTAACTCCCCACACTCCTGCTTGAATTCTAGAGTCTTATCTTAACTGTGCTGTTGTGATTCCCTCCTATTCATTTATATTACCTTCCCGCGGCTGCTGTAAGAAAATACTACAAACTCGGTGACTTAAAACAGATTAGGATGTGGACATCTTTAGGAAGAGGGAAACCTTATTCTGCTTACCACATCATTGCTTCAAAGTCAGCATTGGCTCCATTAGGAGTTTTGTATATTGGCAGCTGCTACCCAGTTACTATGAGTTGGAATTGACTACCGCAATGGGTTTGGTTTTTTGGTTTATTTTGGTGCCATAGACCTACTTTTTAGGGCCTGTTCAGTTATTTATCAACAATGTACTACTTAAATGAACATTAAGAGAGAGTTCGGTAAGTTAGTTTACTACAAACTCAGAACTGATCAGAACTCTTCTATAGAATCTTTGACCAGTACGCTCAGTAGTGGTAGAAGGGCACTATCCAGTTTCGGGTCTCATGGCAAATGGGGGGCAGATGTTCATGGAGGTGATTAGCCACAGATTCCATTTCCTCTTCCTGTTCCTGCCTCTCCTTCTTGCTCTGTTGATCCAGGTGAATGGAAACCAATTGTTGTACATTGGATGGTCCTGCAAGCTTTTAAGACCCAGGCAAATACTATTATGGCAGGCAGTGCCTAGTGCTCTACATCTACTCTTCCAGCCTCCCTCTCTTGGTCAACTCTCTCCTGAATCATTTTTTTTCCCTTTTCTGGCTCTTCTGCAATCACAAATCCCTACCTGGCGATCTTAAAGAAGAATGTATGTATCTCTCCTTTGTTGTACTTCAATTTGTTGCTGGACTCTCCATTTATTAAATATAAATGGAAGGCATTTTGTCTACAGCAGATTTCTCTATCCAACCACTAATTAGTTCAGTAATAACAAGTAACACTTATTGAGAATTTCCTCCATGGCAGACCCTGAGGTAAGCACCACATTCACGTTATCTGATTTAGCAGACATCTATCAAGAAAGAATTTGTGAACGGTGTGATGCTCTGTCTTGTGGATATAGGGGCCCATTGCTTGCAATCTAGTAAGGGAATTCTATTACGAGACAAATTTAAATAATCCTTTAACTGAGGTTTATGAGTACACAAAAGAAGGAGCTGGACTACATCTGAAGAAATGGAAGTGTACTTACGGGCAGGGTGACATTCAAAGGAAGAAAGGGGCATTTGAGAATCAGGGAAAGTTCCAGATGCTATGTACATAAAACTGAACAGGAGGCGTCATCATCATATCTACATGAGAGCTGTTAAATGTGCCATTCACAGAAGGTTGGAAGCCAGGATGGTAAGACATTTGTAAGTGGGCATTCATATGATAAGAGACTATGTCTTTGGCGCATTATTATTTTGATCAAAATTTCACAAATCACACGAGTTGCACAACTGGAAAAAAAGTTGAAGCTCTTATTACCTAGATCATCTGAGTCCCCAGACTATCTCCTGCAATCCCATCGATCCTTCAGGGATCTTAAAAATCATAACAGTAAATATTGAATTATCCAGGTGAGTTTTTATCTTTTTGCATATTAATGGCAATTTCTACGCGCCTCTCTTATGACCCGTATTGCTTGATATACAGATAGATGTAGAGATAAAGAATTTTTTCCCCTTATCTCTCAGATAAGACTATGTAACTCCCCTTGAGGATACCACCTTTATCATAATCATAATTATCTTTCCCACCATTAAAATCTAGCATATGGCCTCGCTTGTAATAGAAAAGAATAGTTATTAAACCGGAGGTAATTATTGTCAGAAACCAAAAAACTAGGAAACTGTGGAGAGACATATTTCAAGTTCAACTTGAGCTTAGAAGGGAGGGACAAGTCCATGTCCTGGTAAAATACACTTTGATTTTTGTCCCCTCCCTTCTTCTGTGAAAGGGCAGGCTCCGCATTCCCATCCATATTTTTGCCTAGAGGCGTGCTTAGGAGTCTTGATCTCTCTCATATGCTCAGAAGGTCACAGAGCCGTGGACCCGCTGGCTACAAAGGGAAAAACCCTGTGTGCTCTGCAGTAAGATCTATCAATGAATATGTATCACTTTCTGGACTCTGATTCCAGAGGAAGAGCGTTGAGGAACAGAGTGCATCCAGTTTGTTACGTTTCCAGCCCAGGGTAAATCAGAAACCACCTAGTCCTTGTACTGAATACAGCTAATGTTTGTTTTTCATATTTGGTAATGTTTGAACTGAATCAGACCTATTTACTGCTCTGTCAGGCATTTAAAAAAAAAGGAACTGCTACTGAATGAGACATTTCTCCTCACAGCTCGACTGCTGGCTGTGAGGGACGTAAAAGTGTTTTGAATACTCTCAAGTGCCATACAGATAGAGGCTGCATTCCATATGCCAAATGGGTCTTGAATCCATCTTCTTCCCTCCCTCTGTGCTAGCGCCCAGCATGACTCTTCTTTCTCTGTTGCCTCAGCAACTCCCCTTCTAAACACAGCAAGCAGAGTGGGCACTTTCAACACATCCCTTCCCAGCTTGTCTCTTCTCTTAACCTTAGTCTACAAGGTCCACGTGATCTGGTCCATCGTTCTTATACAACTTCGCCCCTACCCCCCATCATATACCTGTTTGCCCAGTATGCTTCAGACCCACTCAGCTTCCAACTGCTACTCAAGTGCATTAAATATACCTCCTCTCAAGGTATTTATTGGCTCTTGCTCTTCCCTTTTCTTGAATCATTCTTCCAGTAGATATTCTGACAGCTGCGTTGCTCTTTCTCAGAAATAAACCCAGGTGGTACAAACGCAAATGGTTCTGCCTATCTAGTCTATTGCCAACTCACCACTATTCTACCCACAAGGGCACTCTCTATTTAACTGTTGTTATGTGTCGTCCAGTTGATTCCGATCATAGGGGCCCCACAGGACAGAATAATACTGCCCCACAGGGTTTCCTTGGCTGAAATATTTACAGGAGCAGATCTATAGGTCTTTCCTTCCCTGGAGAGGCTGACGGGTTCAAACTCCCAATCTTTAGTTTAGCAGCTGAGTGCTTAACCATTGTGCCACCAGGGCTCCTTCCCTATTACATTACCCTCTTCTGTTTTCTTCAGGAGTCCTTGAGTGATGCAAAAGAGCTAATGTGATCTGCTGCCAGCAGAAAGGTTGGAGGTTTGAATCCATTCAGAGGTGCCATGGAAAAAAGAGCTGGTGATCTACTTCTGAAAAATCAGTCATTGGAAACCCTGCAGAGCACAGTTCTGCCCTGATACCCGTGGGGTCGCCGTGACTTAGAATGACCCAACGGCAACTGGTTTTTATTTTGTTCATAGATTTATCATTGGTTGATTGATTGATTATTTTCTGTCTTTCCCCATTAGAACTTAAGTGGGATCTTGTTTGTCAGATTTGTTCAGTGAATGTTGGATGCTGTATAAATCAATAATTGGTGTTTTCTGTACCTTCATGTCTTCGGGGTCTACTCTTTTGGAACAAGATTTCTTTACTATTAAGAATTATCCATGATTATCAAAACCCATAAAAAATTCAGATTTAACTCTGAAAACTTTGTTGGAAGACTTATTTTTTCCTTACAAGTGGCTGCCAGGATAGAGTAATTAAAAGCTCCATCTCTATACTTAATGTGGCTTGTGATCTAAGCCCAGTTCTACCATATGCTATTTGCGTAACTTTGGGCTAAGCATTTAACTTATCTGTTCCTCTGTTTCCTCTTCCACTGAACAAGAACTACACTTAAAAAAATAATACCTACCCTGTGAGGTTTCTATAAGGAATAAATGAGTTATAACATATGAATCACATAGAATAAGACCCGGCCCATTGTAAGCGCCCCATCAATATTAGTTATTGTTTATGGTTTTAGCATATAAGAATACACATTTAAGCTCCTACTGGATATTAGAAGTTTTGTATATCTGAAAATTAATTTCTTTTTTAAAATACAAGATGTTTAAGATGTTAAAAAGTTAACAGGAAATTTTATCCCAGATTACACACATGTTTCATTCTTCGAGCCAAGGAAATCCAGGCTTTACTGAAGTTTATACAGCGGTCAGTGTAAAAGGTTGCTCTTTGAAGTTTATGAAATCATACGACTCTTTAGCTATAAAAAGACAAATAAAATATTTGACTTGGACTCTACCTAATTACTTGTATCTACTTATTTACTTAACTGAAACCATCCATGGGAACCAGGTATGTTGGTATTGAGCTTTACATGGAAGCAATATGGAAATGCCAATTAGAATCTAACAAAATCACATCTTACTTTAAATCCAGCTGGGCCACAGCTGGAATTGGGTCTATAAGCCACAATTAATGCCAATATATATCCAAAACTGTGTTGTTTCTCTCTTTACAGGAAAAAGAAAACATAAAAAACAAAGAAAGAAAATGCCCTTCCCTTTGGGAACCCAAGTTGTATCAATTTCATTAAAGAAAATAAGCTTGTATTATACCAAGAGAAAAGAAGATTTATATGCATAGCCATATTGCTAGCACTGATGCTCAAACGTAATGTACTTTATTTCTTAAGAAATCAGTGGTTCTGTTTCTTCACGTAACTACTCTTATTCAGTAATATATATGTTTGGGGGCTGAAATACCTTGGATTTTTTTGTATCACCATTAAAAAAAATCAGTAAACAGATAATTACTTGTCTTGTGCACATTTGCAAATGAAAGCTCCTTTGTGAAATTTCCGTGAATTATTATTATTTTATTTAATGAATATTCATACATTTTCTATTTAAAAAGATGAATTTGAAGGTGGTTAATTTACTTTATCTTTGACATATTGCAATGTAATTTTTTTTATGAATTTGCTAAAGGCAAAAAATGCAGACAAGATGAAAGAATTAGTTTTCCTATATTATGGGCTGCTTCTATTTCCATCCCACTTTGTAGACAAAGTTTGTATTTATTTAAATATGAATATGGGGAGTGGATTTAAGTATAGAAAATTGCTGTATTTGTTTACTTACCTAGTACAGTTTTTTTGTCCTAGACTACAGTTTGAGAAAGCAGAGATAGTTTGATATATAAGTACACTGCAAACTTTAATAGTGTGATCTTAAATTAATACTATGATAATTAGAAAAATATAAAAATGATGAGCCATATTTTCTTTTACAGCTCTAGCTTTTCGAGTAGTGGTAGAAAGTGTCAGATATTGAGAAACAATTTCTTGAATAAAAGTGGAAAAACAAAAGTGGTTGGCAACACATGGCCAAAGCTCAATTTCTCTCAGGTCCTAGCTTCTGAGAGTTATTTCAGTGACACAACTTTATGGCTTCCATCGTTACATAGGTTGGAAGGACCAGTCCCTGGAGAAGGACATCATGCTTGATAAAATAGAGGGTCAGTGAAAAAGAGGAAGATCCTCAACAGGACGGACTGACCAGTTGCTGCAACAATGGGCTCAAACATAGCAACTACTGTGAGGATGGCGCAGGACTGGGCAGGGTTTTGTTCTGTTGTACGTAGGGTCACTTTGAACTGGAACCAAATCAACGGCATTTAACAACAACAACATCAAGGAAATGCTCTGCTCAAATTAGTCTCAAAGTCTAATTGTATGAATGCTCTTGTTTCAATTTGATTCTACTCTCTAACTTTACTATCTAGTATTTTTGGTGCTGGCCATATACATTCATTCTCTTTGCCTGATATTCCTAAAATCTGTTTGGAGACTGAGTCACCAAGGGGCCAATTGAAGAGCGTTCCTGAACATTGCCACCATCTCTGTTATTTGCAACACAACCAGCCTTATTCTTTTGTGACTTCAGGATACTAATAGCCAACCGAATACTCCTGTAAGCAAAAGGCACCTAGTTAGGATGGAGGTAATACTTCAATCACAAGACTTAGTGACCAGAGAGAGGGCTAAAGTTCAACCTTGCTAGCTCCATAGGTCAAGAGCCCTTGTGCAGTGCACAAGCTGTACATCCATACAGATCAGCCTTGTGTAAATTTAGCATAATCAGTGGTCATGATCAGTGTTCTAGGTATTGAGAGCTTTATCCAACTTTAAGTATGTTTTAATCAACTGCGATAATCACTTAGGAATCACCAATTCACTGAAGGAAATACTAAACCACCTACTTATAGTGGGGCATTTTTGAAAATACCCATTTTATAGAATTTTCTCCAGAAAAGGTAATCTTTTGTACTTTTTTTGGTATACCATCCTTACTTTCTTTTTAGTTATCATTCATTTAAATGAAATTGTGAATTAAGATTTTATAGATTTCAAAGTTGTCCTGTATTTGAGCTTCTCGTTAATATCAATTTACCGCTAAAATGAAAGAGTGGGTATAAATGCAGTGTTGGAGCTTGTGGTCAGTAGCATGGTCTGTGGCTATAGGCATCCTCAGTTGAATTCTGGCTGTGTGTTATCTCCAGCTAATAAACCTCTGTAAGTCCTGATGTCTCCATTTGTACAAAAAGAAAAATAAGAGTACTTAGTTCTCAGGATTATTATTTGGAATAAATGAGAAGATATGTGCAACATGTATAGAAAAATGTTTGGTACATGGTACACACCCAATAATATGAAATGATATCATTATTACATTAAGGCTCAAACAGTATTAGCTATTATTATTTAAGTAGTGATAATTAATTTGCCATCCAGTCAATTCTGACTCCTAGGAACCCTATAGGACAGAGTAGAACTGCCCCATAGGGTTTCCCAGGAGTGCCTGGTGGATTCAAGCTGCCGACCTTTTGGTTAGCAGTTGTAGATCTTCACCACTTCGCCACCAGGGTTTTCATAAAATGGATAGTCCCCACATTTTTTGATTAAAAGATAAAAGGAGAATATGAGAACCAAGGATAATTCTAGTAGAACAAGAAATAACACATGTGTAGGCTTGAGCTCCCCTCCCTGAGAATGCTCAGGAAACACCAACTTCTGCAACCAGTGACTAAGTATTAGCTTACACTTTTTGTCTTCCTTCTAGATGGAACCCCCTCATGATATTGGAATCAGCTCTTCAAATGTGTAAGACAATGAGAGAAAAATCTAAGCCATTCTGAATCACTGTGATGATTTATTTACTTTTATTTTTCCTTTGTCCATTTTTACTATGGAAGAAATTGCTTATCTGATAAAAGCACTCTCAGTAATAGGACTGTTGGGTTTAAATGTATTGCCATCTTCAAGCAGCTAATCCATACTGAGCTAACTCCTACTTTATTCAAGACAAAAGACATAACAGAAAAGACCAGGAGTTTTCTTTACTAAAATGGTCCCTGATTCAAAACGCCAAGCAAAGGAGCCTTGTATTGTAGACCAGGAATCTCTAAGTAGCATTGATGTGTATACAAACTTCATGATGATTTCTTTAAAAACAAACTTCTTTTCATTTCTTACTTATCTTATTTCAGGTATCCATCTCTTTTGCTTCTGCTAATATTTTTACAGGGGCTTTTCTTAGAATGCAGATTTTTGGTTCTCAAATACTGCCTCTTTCTCAATTTTTTTGTCCATTTTAATGAAGATAAGATTGGAATTATGCCTGAATCAACCAATTTTTTTACATGTGAAGATCCTAGATAGAGAATGGTTTGTTAGATAAATGTTGATATCAAGTTTTCTTGGCATAACAGACAAATAATATAAATAATTCTAAGTAACATGTAAAACCAATTTTCCTTATTCTTGTAAGTTTTGATATCAAACTCCTATATACTGAGCATGAATTAAAAAAAAAAAAGATATAAAATTCAACAATTTCATTCATAGTAATGTAGTCCCTGCCAGGGTAGTACAAATGGTTAATGTGCTTTGATGCTTAACCAAAAGGTTGGAGGTTCAAGTTCAAACAGAGATAGTACCTTGGAAGAAAAGCCTGGAGATCTACTTTCAAAAAATGAACCATTGAAAATCCGGTGAAGCACAGTTCTTCTCTGATATACGTGAGGTTGCCATGTGTCAACTCCGCTTGATAGCATTTTTTTTTTTAATGTGAGTGTATATTTAGAACAATTTTATCAACTTAAAGTAGGTATTTAAAGAAATTTGATAATTATGATATATTTTTTCAGTATTAATAGTAATATTTTTACTTGCATACATATTTCAATTAAAAAAAATTGTAAGTTTTGGTTTTTGTTTTTTTGTAAGTGTGATTTACTTTTATCTCACATAATAACTATGTGAGACACTCAGTGCAAGCAGTATTATTTCCAGTGTACAACTGATTCTTTGGAGCCCTGCTGGTGCAGTGGTTAAAAACTTAGCTGCTAACCAAAAAGTCAGCAGTTTGAAGGCAATTCGAATCTACCAGCTGCTCCTTGGAAACCCCGTGGGGAAGCTCTACTCTGTCTTATAGAATGACTGTGAGTCAGAATCGACTCGACGGCAATGGGTTGGTTTGTTTTTTTTTGATCCAAGTGAAAGTAGGTATAAAAAGTAAAGGATGATTTTAGAAATCAAGATCATGGAGCAGGTAGAAACTGAGAACCTAATTTAAAAAAAAGAAATGAATCAATACCGTTAAACCCATTGCTGTGGAGTCAATTCCGACTCCTAGCAACTCCATAGGACAGAGTAGAACTGTCACACAGAGTTTCCAAGGAGCAGCTGGTAGATTCAAACTACGGACCTTTTGATTAACAGCTGTGGCTCTTAACTGCTGTGCAACCAGGGCTTGCAAATTAGCTGTGCTACATTTTGCTACATGTTTCTAAAAATTGGCACTTGTGTGAATGTGGCAAATAAGAGCCTATCCCTCTATCCCAACTCACCTAGTAGAGGAAACAGAACTGAGTTCTAAGGCACATGGTCACACAACCTCTCTGTGTATCTATTTATCTGTACACTGTTAAGATTAGAGAAAAATAATTATCTCATAAATAACTAAACCAAAAATAAGCCAAACCTATTGTCGTCAAGTCAATTTTGACTCATGGAGACCCCATGTATTAGACAGTAAACCTGTAGAGTTTCTTGGCTGTAATCTTTATGGAGGCAAATTGTCAGGCCTTTCTTTCTGAGTGCCACTGGGTGGATTCAAACCACCACCCTTTAGGTTAGTAGTCCAATAAAAACTTTTTGCACCTCCCAGGGACATACTCATAAATACCAAAAAACAAACAAACAAAAACCATTGCTGTTGAGTCGATTCTGACTCATAGCAACCTTATAGAACAGAGTAAAACTGCCCTGTAAGGTTTCCAAGGAGCAGCTGGTAGATTCAAACTGCTGACCTTTTGGTTAGCAGCGCTAACTCTTAACCACTACACACCAGAGTTTCCTCATAAACACCAGTAGTAGTTTAAAAATACTATGTTTCCATAAAAGGCAGAAGGTCACACATCTAACATATGACCAAGCTAGGCAAGAACCTGGGTCTCTAGATTTCTAATTATGTTCTTTTTCTCCCACTTTTCCTTGCCATTTGGTAATTAACCAATTAAATGGCGACATACATAAAGAGATGGATTCTAACAGTGTTGAACGGAGTTCTCTCTTTCCATCCTCTCCTCTAAAACTCCCGTGATACCATCAAGAGAACAGGGCAACTGACATCAGCCCCATGAAAGCAACTGAAGGTGACAGAGGTGGGACAGAGGTGGAATGTGTCTTATTCTCTCTCCTTTACTGGTTGAGAAGTCAATCTATAGTAAAAATCATAGACTTTATCTGCAGTCAAGACCAGACCACTAGGATCTTTTTACTTAGTCTTTTATATTTTGGTAATTTCTACTGGAGAGCCTTCTGTCTTGGTGGTTAGCAACAATCTTTGTTACTAAGCTTTACGCTCTCAGATAAAATCAGTTTCTTAAACATTCACATATACATTGTTCAAAACTTTCTCTCTCTCTCTCTACACACGTGCACACACAAAACACACACAAGGAGTCAGAGAGCACAGTGCTAAAGTTGCACATATAAGAAAGGCTTATCTATGTGAAGTCAATCCTTTATGCTTTTATGTCCTGATCAAACTTGTATTAAAAATGGCAAAAACTCTAATAAGAGTTTTCTTTTTGGTTTATAAATAAATATCCTTCCACCATGTTCTAGTCTTGTTTCTGAACAACCAACAAGCAATTTGTTTGTTTTTTCCGTGAATAGCTTCAAGTGGAACTGAAATATTTGATGAAGCACATCAGTTTATTCCATATTTACTAAATACATACTGTGTATCTGGTTCAGGATTAAGAAACAACATACGTTGTGTTTGTTTTGTCACGTTTTTCATTGGACTGTTCGTTGTAGCTCTTCCCTGATTTAAACTGCTTATGCAAAGTTGTTTTATCTGTGCCTGGATAGCTGAATTGTGGTATCACGGTATTCTTCCTCTCATTCTGTTATTCTTTTGTATTTTGGAAATAATTCTGACAGCCAATACTGATTCCTGGCCATCTCTTTCCAGAAGATCTTGGAAAAAAGCAAATTATATTTTTTTATGTGTCAGATTTTTCTCCTGAATATATTTAAAAGTTTGTTCCTATGAAACATATGAAACAATTGGTAAGAAATACACCAACAATTATTTGTTAAAAGCATTAAAGGGTGAAAATATGCAAGATTTGCCTAAATTTTAGAAGGCATTGCTTAGCACTATTTGAGCTGTAAATCTTTTTGGGTGTGCAATCTAACTAAAATTTCCCTAAGGCAAGGGAGGCGTTTTCAATTTTCTCGTTTTTATTATATCATAATATCTTTGCCTCCAGGTGTTAAAATTGTAATCGCAATTCACACACACAAAATAATGTCAATTAAAAAATGAATCCAGGATGATCTGAAATAGATATTTACCATTAAGGGTGCAATGATTGAAAAAAAAAATGGAAAATGAGGACTGTGTTGGGAAGGACAATAAATTAGAGAGAAATGGTTGCTGGATAGGTCCACTACATTGATTGTCTTCTCTGATGAGAACTTCTATGATCACTGATGGGCAGGACCGTGACTTTCTTTCCTACAATTGTTTCCCAGTTCCTGGCCCAGTGCCAAATAACAGGGACAAAAAAGGACCTGAGTGAGAAAAGTCTAAGGATGGTGCAAGAGTTTAAGCAGAAGATCATGAGTCCCTACGACTGGAGAATTACTATAAACTTTAAAATGTAAACAAACAAAAATTGCAGCATGGGTGAATGTTCACCTTGGAGGCTGAGGAAAAGAAATTAAATTAGTGAAACATCTCATCTTCTGCATTGGGAGAGAGCTTTGCCATAACTGAGAAAGTGGATACAGGAGGAAAGTCAGACTCTGGGGAAGACAGAACATGGAGGGAGTGAGTTTCCTCTGGAGCAAGCTGAGCTTGTGATGCCTAAGGGGACAGCTGAAAGTCAAGATAAGTAGTACTTAGTTTATTATGTCAACCGTGGGGAACATTGGATGGTTTTTAAGCATCACAGTGATAATGTGGTAATTTTGGCCGACTAACTTTGCAACTAAGTGCAAAAACATATGGTATATTCAATAAATATGTGCCCATGGCTATATCCCAGATATTGTACTAAGTCTGAAACTAATACTGAATAAGCTTCCTTGGTCTATGTCCTTGGTCTAAGCTAAGAGAAGAAAATCAAGGGATAAGTGTACCAGTGAGAAATATGCTGCCAAATTCCAGGCTTAAAGAAATATAACTTGATTTAGGGTCATATCATAAGAGCAGATAGAGAGGTTTGTTTTTTGTTTTCTTTTTTGTATTGTAATTTTGACTTTGAATTTTCATTGGTTTTGTTTTAGAAAAATAAGCAAAACTTGAAAAGTGATTAGACATGGGAAGTTGGCATGGGTCAAATATAACAGTGAATGTGAGATTTTTAAGACCGGCTCATTGCAAAAATTATGACAGCATCAAGGAAAATAAGAACGATTGGGAGAGAAACTTTTGTGTTGGGAAATAAATAAGATTTATCTTTTTATTAACTACTAAAACTCCAAAATATACACTCACAAAGATTCTGCTTATATTTTTTGCAGTTAATTTTTTGGATGGTCTCGAAGTTTTATCCACTGCAATCTGTCTAGAGCATGACAGTTTGTGGTCTTCATTAAGTTGTCCTCCCTGAATTACTCAGGTGGCATAGTTATACCTGGCCATGGGAGGTGGGATATATGGGGGTAGAAGTGTGTGTAGGTGTGTTCATGTGAGTGTACATTTCCTGTATTACTGGGAAAAACAGAACCTATTTTAAAGCTAAACATTGATGCAAAACTAGTTGCATTTTATTTGCAATGGTGAACAAGTTTACCATGAACAACTATATTGATGTTATAAAAAATAAAAGCATCAAAATGATAAGTCATGGTCAACTTAAAACAATTGATCTAAGTACACAATTCTGTTAGACACTCAAACATGCACTAACCAGTTGTGTGAACTTCACTGGGCTTTTACTTTCTCATCTTTGAAATGAGGAAGTTGGACCACATGATTTCTTAAGTACCTTTCCATTTTTATCGATGTGTGTGATTGTGTGTTAAAAGGACTTGCAGGGAAAAGTCATCAGTTTGCTCTCCCCTGTAAAACAGAAAAGTGTTCTACAGTCTCCCAATTCACTGACCTAGTGGGGGTGGAAGGGGATACTTTGTGCTATGCAGAAATCATCAGCTTATGATAACCTGTACTTCTGGCTCTGTCAGTAGTCTCCTAGCTCATACTCTGTAATGGCTATAGATTCAGGAAATAAAGAAGTCGAATGTTAAGCCACCCCATTCCTGTGAGACATGGAGGGAGAGAGAAGAAGGGAGCCATTCTCTATTGTTTTGTGTATAGGTGTATGTGGGCGGGGGGGGGGAGGAGCCCTGGTGCCACAGTGGTTAAACGTTTGGCTGCTAACCACAAGGTTGGCGGTTCAAACATACCAGCTGCTCCGATGGGAAGAAGATGTGGCAGTCAGCTTCCGTAAAGATTATAGACCTGGAAACCATATGTGGCACTTCTACTCTATCCTATAGGGTCTGCATGAGTCAAAATTGACTCGATCGCAGTGGGTTTTTGTGTTGGCGGGGTATGGACTTCTACGATGAATAAAATGATAAAATGGCTTCTACGATCAATAAGTGATAACTAATGGCTTCTGCTGTTATGGAAAAGATTTGCCTTCTCTTTTATTAAATCATGAATAATCCGGATATCAATAATTGTTTCCTAGTCCTTTGAGAATCAGAGGACTTTAAATCAAATCATCCATTATCCCACTTCTTGTTAAAAGTCCGTTCCTCAGCCCAGGAGTTTTATATAGTTCCCGAGTTTTATATATACACAGTATCTTAGTCCGGTAATGCTGCTGTACCAAAAGCACTACACGCAGGTAGCGTTAAAGAGCAGACATTCATTTTCTCATAGTTTTGGAGGCTCAAAGTCCAGATTTAGGATGGCAGCAGGGTGATGCTTTCTCTCTCTGTTGGCTGTAGTAGAAAATCCTTGTCTTTATCAGCTTCTGTGCCCTGGGCGTTTCTTACCATTCCTTGGCTGCTTGTGGACATATCTTCACGTGGTGTGTGTCTTCCCCCGCCGTGTTCTATCTCTTTGTGTCAGTTTAGCAACCCGATAGGGCAGAGTAGAGGTGCCCCATAGAATTTCTAAGGCTGAAATCTTTACAGAAACACACTGCCACATCTTTCTCCCACAGAGCTGCTGGTGGATGTGAACCACTGATCTTTAGGTTAGCAGCCAAGTGTTTTACCACGGCACCACCAGGTTTCCTTTCCCTTGTTATAAAACACCAATCGGAAGGGATTAGATTTAGGACTCACCCTACTCTGGTATGACCTCATTAACATAACAAAAGAAACCCTTGCTTTCCAAACAGGGTCACATTCACAGATTGGTTTTAGGACCTCAGCTTATCTTTTTGGGGGAAACGCAATTCAATCCATAACACACAGTGACTTTTAGCCTCAAGTGTCCCTCCAGCACTTCTCTTCTCTTGGATTTTCTCTAGCCAGAACTGGAACTTAACCCCTTTTTTTTCAATGTCTCGAAGACAGAAAAGCAAACATTATTTTAATTTTGTTTGCTTGTTTTAATACATTAGCCATTCTAAATTTGTTTGCATGCAGTCCCGTTATCCACGTCACATGTTGGTGTAGCAGAGTTTACTGTCCTTAAAAGTCCATTTGCTCTTCCTCCACTTGACCCTAAAGTCTCCAGCTTCCTGCCATATTGCCTACCTCTTTTTCCCATTTCTCTCTTTGGAAGGAGGCCTGGTGGTGCAGTGGTTAAGAACTACATCTGCTAACCAAAAAGTCGGCAACTTGAATTCACCAGCTGCTCCTTGGAAACTCTATGGTGCAGTTCTACTCTGTCCCGTAGGGTTCCTCTGAGTTGGAATCCACTTGATAGCAATGGGTTTGGTTTTTTTTTTTTTTTTTTTAGAAACTGTCATGGATTGAATTATACCCCCCCCAAAAATGTGTGTATCAGTTTGGCTGGGCCATGATTCCCTGTATTGTATGACTTTCCTGTGTGTTGTGAGTCCTGCCTGTATGATGTTAGTGAGGGAGGATGGGCACCAGTTGTGTTGCTGAGGCAGGACTGAATCTACAAAATTGGACTGTGTCTTGAGGCAATATCTTGAGATATAAAAGAGAAGCGAGCAGAGAGACAGGGGGAACTCATACAACCAAGAAAGAAGTGACGAGAAGCAGAGCACATCCTTTGAACCTGGGGTCCCTGCACAGAGAAGCTCCTAGACTAGGGGAATATTGATAAGAAGGCCAACAGAGAGAGAAAGCCTTTCTCTGGGGCTGATGCCCTGAGTTTGGACTGTTTAGCCTACTTTATCGGGAGGAACTAAATTTCTCCTTGTTAAAATCATCTGCTTGTGGCATTTCTGTTACAACAGCACTAGACAATTAAGACAGAATTCTTCTCTCCTATTTCTGTTCAGTTTAGCTATCCCTTGTCTTATTTAAGCCCTTACTTTTAGAGTCACTCTGCCCAAAGTCCAGGGCTTGGCAATGTATTTCACTAAACAAAGATAGCCCCTTTGTGAGAAGAACCCAGGTGATAATAATTCAAATTATATACACACAAGTGTGTGTTTCTTTAAATTGCAATGTATCTTCATTCGAGTTTCAGAAAGTCCTTAACTCTTTGAAAAAGGTGCCATTCTCTAAAAAGGCAGCCAGATTCCAACGACAATTATGGTTCTCTCAGTCACGAGAAGCAGTTTTTATCAAAGTTGCTGCCACGCTGCTCCTATTGGGGTAAAGGGGCATTGCTGCAAGTGTGCCCAGCTGGTTGAGGGAGTCAGCCTCCACTACAGCCCATTCCCCTTATCTTAAACTTTTGCCCTGCGTTTTACCTGGCAGGAAGAGAAACATGCGGAGAGCTGTGTTGGCAGCTGACCAATTGGCAGTTCGCCTGCCAGGGCAGAGATGCTACTGCCTTTGCAGGGTTACACACGGTTTAAAGTATAAGCAAGCGATATTTTATTCCCCCTTCAAATCTATATGGAGCCCTGGTGACGCAGTGGTTAAGACCTCTGCTGCTAACCAAAAGGTCAGCAGTTGGAATCCACCAGCTGCTCCTTAGAAACCCTATGGACAGTTCTATTCTGTCCTATAGGGTCTCAGTGAGTAGGAATCGACTCGACAGCAATGGGCTTGGTTTGAATAATTCTATGTAGACGCTTGCATCTGACCTTCTAACAGCTTTCCAAGAACAGCTTTGCCAGTCGTGTGTGGGTACATAAATTGCATTCATGTACATACCTGGCATTGTACTTACCATCTAAAATTTCAACTAATTAATGAAAAAATGAACCAAATTTAAAAGGGGGCAGCAAGGAATTGGTGCTTTGGAAACACTAGAGAATAATATGCTTTGGAATCATGTACTTTTTTTTGTTTTGTTTTTCCCAATTAAATCTTCTCCCACCCATGCCACTCATTGTCTTTTCTGTCCTCTGGATTTCACTCTTTAGATCTAAGTAATCAAAGTACATAGACTTTGTGGTTATAGAAATAGGGGTAGAACATGAGATACCGATTACTACGGGCCACTAAAGGAGCTGATGTTGCCTTAAGTCTTCACCTTAAGTTAATTTAATGATTGCTTATGCTACCTTTTTTTTTTTTTTATGCTACCTAGTCTTATAAAGTTTAGACTCTAGAAATAACATAGCAGAAATAGTTTATGTGTTTAATAAACCATCACTACAATTGGTATCACAAGCTGACAAGATGTGATCTGGAGAGAAGGATTCCAATCTCACAGTTGTTTCATAAATCCCAGGAGTTTACATCCCCCAGATAATGTAGAAATCCAAGTGAAATTTAATATAACTATCTGATTTCAGAAGGACCTGAACTCTATATTTACAAGCAAGTTGGGAATATATTGGATTGGGCAGAATGACTTAATGGCCTTGTTCCTTTCTTTGAAAGTGTCCGTGTTACTTTGAGTCTATACCAGCTCCATCTTTTCTTGGTATCAGCAATGTCTGTTTGGCAGGCTGACTAAAATACCTTAATCTAAGAAATCAGGAGAAGAACCTAGATTTTTTCTCTGTGTAAATCCAACATTGTTTCCCCTCTATTATATGTGCCAAATAGGCTCTAAATCCATTGTTATATATATTTTTTAATGGATACATTCTTGGTGATTGCAGTCCAGTTAGTCAACTATAATGGGCCTGTTGAAATATAATTCATAGGAAAGTATGATATAGAGGCAGAGCTCTGTCACCAAGGAGGTATTTATGTTTGTTTTGTGACGTGTCCATGCTCTTCAAGGGACTCAGACTCCATATTCAAATTTAGTGTTTGACATCTTTTAACTGGCTTACACAAAGTATCCCCATTCTTCCTTAAAGTAGTTTAGAGGAACTTATACTTTTAAAAGCCATACTTTCACTGGTTAAATATAAAACTAGTAAAGACAATAACAGATCTGAAGGGATTGCAGCAGTCGTTCTGGAATCCTTAAAAGTTTAAAAGCACTGAAGCTACTTGAAATGGTGTATCTGGAGCTCATCCAGACTTGTAACTAATAACACAGTCCTGGCAACACAACATACGCCTCCTGGGTATTATCAGCTGTGACTAATACCCATAACCACCTAAGAGAACAATGGCATTTTTCTTTTTGTTTCATCACATGGTGAAAGAGCAATATTGGCACACTTTTTATCTGTGGCTCAGAGATAAATAAATTTTCAGAGTACTAATAGGGCATTCCATTTGGACCGTAAAGCTTCCTCCACCACCAGTGGGAGCTCTCTGCCTAATTGTTTTCCAGAGTTAATGTATCTTGAATTGAATTTCAGCTTGATAGCCCTCACTGAAGTGAGGGAATAGACCACTGAAGAACACAGAATGTGTGTGTTCGTGTACGTGTGTGAGTGTGTGTATGTGTGTTTTTGCCCTTATGAGATTTTTAAAAAAGGTTAAAAAACCAGAGCGAAAATTTAGAAGGCAAAGTGATTGCCAACTGAAGAAGCAGGGGCCATAGTAACCACTGAGCCTGCTGAGACCAATTACGTTACAAAGCTAACTTGAAGTAATCCTCCGAACTTTCCTCCAACGTCAAAACTGAGTGTCCTTGCAGGTTAGAGCTATTCTTCAGATCAAGGCCACTCAAGACACCCTGTGCCTCTCATAAAACCTGTTTTCTCTTCCCTGGAAGTTCCTTTTCTCTAGTTTTTATTCTATTCTAGTCAAGTCAAACCAAACTCAAACCCACTGCCATCGAGCCGGTTCCAAACTCACAGCCACCCCATAGGATTTCCAACGCTGTAAATCTTTATGGAAGCAGACTGCCCTTCTAGTCAAAGGGGCTTAAGAAAAGCTTATCCATTTGAGCATGCATGCATATCAGAATTTAGGTTTTTTGTTTTGAATAAAAAAAAAAAATTTAATTTTTTGCAAATAGGAAAAAAAGTAAAATATATATATTTTTTTAAACAGAAAGAGAAAAAAAATGATGCCAACTGAAGAGATGAACAATATTTGAAAAAAATTAAATTTCTAAACTATTAAAATTCAATTTTTAAATTGGTATAAATGGTTTTGTTGCATTTGGCTTGAGCAGTTGTGTGATAATCGCATTGCACCAACTGATTTTACTGAAGTTATTCTGGGTGTGTGCAGAGGATAAGAAAGTATTGGAGAGCTTTGTGTTGGTTTCAGTGGGGGTGGAGATGGGTAACTTATGACTCATCAAACCAGGTTTATAAGCCTTGCCTATGAACACAGGAGTTATTCAATAAAATAACCATGGTTAATAAACATCTGCCAAAGCGTAAACTCCAAAGTGGAAGCAAGAAAGGTGGGGCCATTAGCGTCAATAAAATTAGCCTAACCTACCTTCAATGTCAGATCAATTCCTGTCTACCTAATAAGTGCAGGGCATTGTCACTTCACACGTATGACCATTCCTTCTTTTTTGAATTCCCAGCTTTTGCAAGAGAAAAAAAGGAGGGGCCTGTAAGTAAAAGTAAAAGAGAGAAAGACAAAGGTGGTTGTTGTGTGAAAAACGTAGCCCATTGCCTTCAAGTCAATTCTGACTCATAATGATCCTATAGGACAGAGTAGAACTGCCCCATAGGGTTTCTAAGGAGCAGCTGGTGGATTTGAACTGCTGGCCTTTCTGTTATCAGCCCAGCTCTTAACCACTGGGCCACCAGGACTTCATGATAAATGTAAAGGGGTTATAAAATGTGTCTACTTACTGTCCTGCATCAGTGAGCGATGTGGTGGCCACTCCACATGCTCTTTCAGAAGACACAGTGAAAAGACAATGAGCAATTAGGGACTTCGGCCTGGATTGTAATGCGTATCAACTATGTCTCCTTGCTCATTTGTCAGAAGAGCAGATATTCCAGAAAAACCCATAAAACATGCAAAAGAAGAGGAGAGGGAATGTTCTCTAAATTCCAGATATCTTAGATAACCTGGATTTCAAGTTACTGTTAGAAGGAGATGAGAGCTCTGAGAGTTTGGAAGCTAGGCCTATGGAAAGTTGGACGGCAGCAAGACTAGAATCCAATTATGTTTTTAAACTTTATCCATATATTAATGAATACCAAGAACAACAGTTATTATGAAACTGTTATTGATTTTTCTTCATGCTATTTATTTTTTCAAAACGAAAAGCTTGAGTAGTTATCACAAAGATTATGTGTATTTTTGTTTGTCTTCAGGATTAGAGAAGAGATAAAATCAAATTTTAGCAGAGCAGAGGGTCAAAGGAAAAGAGTAGGCAGGGACAATTAAAAGATAAGCAGGCGGTTCACTGTCACTTTGGGTATATGCCCACAGGATCCCCTAACCTTCTGTGATAGGCAGAATTCTAGAGACGATCTCCCATGATTCTCATCCCCTGGCTAGTCAATCAAACACTCATCTAGTTGATGCAATAAAGGGATTTTGCCAATGTAACTACAGTCCCAAGTCACTTGATTTTAAGATTTGAAGAGTAACTGGGGGATCCTAACCCAATTGGGTGAACATTTTACAAGCAGTGAATTTTCCCCAAATGGCTGGGGAAGTCAGAGAGATTGGAAGCATGAGGGAGATTTCATGTGAGGAATTCTACCCCAGCCATGTTGTAAGAAGGCCACAAGAGAAAGAATGAGGTTGGTCTCTAGGAGTTGAGGGATCCTGACTGAGGGCCAGCAAGGAAACAGAGACTTCAGCTCTATAGCCTCCAGGAACTGAGACTGGAAGAGGACATAGCCAGCTGACACCTCGATTGTAGCCTGTGAGACCCTTAGCAGAGGACTCAGCCTCTTGAGCCTGGACTTCTGACCTACAGCACTGCAGATAATAAAAGGATGTTGTTTTGTGGCACTGAGTTTGTGATAATTTGTTACATAATAAAGCCATTGCCATCGAGTTGATTTTCACTCATAGCGACTCTATGGGACAGAGTAGAAGTGTCCCATTGAGTTTCCAAGGAGCACATGGTGGATTTGAACTACAACATTTTGGTTAGCAGATGTAGATCTTAACCACTACACCACCAGGGTTTGCATTTGTTACATAGCCATTAGAAAACCAGTACACTTCCGTTATGGAAATTAAAGAGAAAGGAGAAAGAAAGAGGATGTTACCAGGCAATGTAGTACTGCTACTCCTTCCCCCCAAAAAACAGCCCTGTATTTTCTCTTCCATTTCCGGATGTGTCCCTCAGCTCAGATTCCGATCCTCGGGTCACTTAAATTCCCCACGTTATCACCTGGAACATCTCACAAAGGTTTCTAGTACATTGCCACCCTATCTTCGCATTGGGGTGTCCTAGGTTACGCCCAAGTTGAAATTTTAAAGAAATTTTCCCATGATTAGATGTAGCTTTTGTGTATGTACTTCAGTTTGTGAAAACCCAAAAAGCTAAACCCATTGCCATCGAGTCGATTCCAACTCATAGCGACCCTATAGGACAGAGTAGAACTGCCCCACACGGTTTCCAAGAAGCACCTGGTGGATTTGAACTGCTGACCTTTTGGTTAGCAGCCGTAGCTCTCAGGGTTTCCTCAATTCATGAAAGGAACATTAAATTATTTTAAAATATCCCCACTGTATTTTTAAATGATATATTGCAGGTTTCAAATAGTTGGGTTACAGACACAAATTTCAGGTAAATTTGAAATTCACTTTATTGCAGTCTGTATACCTGTGTGTGTTTTTCCTAAATGACCTTCCTTTTAATTTACTGTCGTTCTGACTTTGGATTGGGTAATAGAAATATAGTTAATATATAGCTGCATTAAACATCAGGGGGTTAAAGAAATCTTTCTATAATACCTTGTTTAACCTGGTAGAAGGGTGAAGGATTTTTTTTTTTCCTGGTGATAGCTACACACTACCTTCCAAAGAATACTTGATATTCTCTGCCCCACCCCAGTGGAGTAAATAAATAACCTCATTATTAAGATAATGAAAACAAGTTAGGGAATTTCCCAAGAATAGATAAACCTATACTTTATCCTAGTATCTTCCTGCTATGATCAACAGGTCTGCATTTGCCTAATTTGTAGCCAGGATACTCTGAAAACCTTTGGTGAATGTAGTGAAAGAAAGCTAGAGTAAGGAGAGACATAGGTTTGTTCATATCTTTTTCCTACTGGACACCGCTTCTGCCCATATTTTACTTTTTTTTCCAGCCTCTATGCTGGATCTAGTTATTATGAAGTAAGTTAAACAAAAATGTCCTTGTTATATTTCCTTGTCAATAGCGTATCTGTGAAGGCAGGAATTCTGAGGCTGAAACGTTTAGGGGAGCAGCAGGGACCTAACATAAAAATTACGTAAAGAAGTGGATGAAATAAGACGTCGCTGTGTGAGCTCTCCGCCTGCTGAGCTCTTTAAGTCTATTTTTTTTTTTTTTAATCAACTAAAAATACCCAGAACAAATCACTAAGACTGCAAGTAAAGACATAGGCATAGGAAAAATGCAACCAGATTTGGAAAAAAAAAAACAAAAAAACTTAAAGAGAAAAGGAAAGTCAAAGAATATTTTAATAAATTGTATTGGTTGTTATTAACATGGTATACACTGAATTTTTATAATGTAGTCTTCTAAATTAGTTGTATAGCTCATGGCTCTAGGCAAAGAAAGCATTTCAATTCCTTACCCATCATCCCTTTATCCTTTTTTACTTAAAAAAAAAAAAAAAAAAAAACCCAGGAGTGCCTATAGAAGTTACTCTGGAGATATTTTAATTGATGGAAATAGAAATATTTACTCAATTTCTAGAGTCTGTCTCTATTGTCTATCTCTGGTTTAACCCCATTGCTCTTTAGCTAGGCTCTGAGCTCTATAAATAATTAATTTTTGATACTTAGTAAAATGGATTCTTTCCAAATAACTCCTAGAAATATTACATCTGTAGGTCTTAGCACTGTACTGTACTGTGATACAGTTTATGGAAACTTTAAATTATTTATAATGCTTAATAACTAGCCATTGGTGAAGGAAATAATGAGAGATCTACGGGGACCTTTTCAGGTTTGGTAAACTGAGCTTTGTTGGGTTGTTGAGTCAATTACTATTACATAAAAAACTGTCAAGAAGTCAGCCATTTAATATTTATGCTATTTAATTTATACTTTTCCTCACATTAATATCATATTAGATGAACCGTCAGAAGCCTCAGGAAAATTCCACTAAAATTGCACCTATTTCATGCATATTTGAAAAAGGAAATCAGTACATTTTATTATTAAATCTTAAGGTAGGCGGCAGGCGCCATTTCCCAAAATGCCTAACTGACTCCCACATAGTAGCTTTTTGCAACAAGAAAAGGTGACTAAATCTATGGACGAACCACTCTTGTTCATTTTGTCTTCATGTCTGAATGCAGAGGACTTCATTGTGGACAAATTTCATTGAGCGTAGAGGGCTCAAACCATGTCTTGCTAAGGGGAAGTCTTTATATCATTAGTCACCCACACAGTGAAATAAATAGAATTTAAATTTAGATTTGCACTATAGTAAAACCACTATAGATATTTATTCGGAATTATAATCTTATGATCTAGGGCAACCTAGGAGTGTAAAGAAGAGAACCACTATTTATTTACCCCTGATTATGTGCCAGGCACATACTGCATTGGGCAAATCTGCTTCAAAAGACCTCGTTAAAGTTTTAAAAAGCAAAGATGTCACTTTAAGGACTAAGGTGCACCTGACCCAGCCTGTGGTGTTTTCAGTCACCTTACATGCATGCAAAAGCTGGACAATGAATAAGGAAGACCGAGGAAGAATTGATGCCTTTGAATTATGGTGTTGGCGAAGAGTATTGAATATACCACCGACTGCCAGAAAAACGAACAAGTCTGTCTTGGAAGAAGTACAGCCAGAATGGGCCTTTGAAGAGAGGATGTCAAAAATTAGTCTCATGTGCTTTGGACATGTTATCAGGAGGGAGACCAATCCCTGGAGAAGGACATCATGCTTCCTAAAGCTAATGGTCAGCTTAAAAGATGAAGACCCTCAGTGAGATGGATTGACACAGTGGCTGCCACAATGAGCTCAAACATAGCCCTGATTATCAGGATGGTGCAGGGCCAGGCAGTGTTTTGTTCTGTTGTACATAGTGTCACTGAGTCGGAACCAACTTGATGGCAGCTAACAACAAGAACATGTGCCAAGCACAACGCTACCCAGTTTATGTGTTTCATTTATTATATATCATTCTTCCAATAAAAACCTGTTACCACTCTTTAGGAGATCACAATGAAAAATCAATATAGAACTTTTACATTGAAAAAAAAAGTACATATAAAGTTCTCTTGGGAATAAGCAATATATTACCTGCTTCAAAACTGAGCGAGAGACCATTCCCCTCCCTGGCCACCCCCCAGAAGTACTCATGTGATCCACGTTTAGGAATGGGCTCTTAAAATGATGATTATCTGTTTCCTTTGGCAGCAACTCATCTTTTTGTGTTTTATTACCCTTCCGCATGAACAAATTCTTCTTTGTTTTCTATCTAGGTGTTCCTTCTCTTTCTCTGCCATCATTAATCCTAACAAGTGTCTGCAAGTGTCTCTCCAGTTCCCCTGGTCAGATGACTTACACCCTTTGTAATGGCTTGTCCCTAGCATTGCTTATCTCGTCACTCTTTTAATTCTCCTTTTTTTTTTTTGCGGGGAGAGGGAGGTGTGGCTAATCTCACCAACATGGAAGACCGGATAGAATTGAGACTCTTGATAAACTAAAATATATTTCCACGTGCATTTAATAATTTAACAAATGACAAAGGTTTTTTTATTGTCGTGGTGGTGGTGGTTTTGTTTTTCTATATTTACCTCTAATTAGGAACCTGATTTTTTGAAATATAGTAGATCAATACAGCATTACTGAGTAGACTGTCTCATTTATAGTTAATTTTTATGCACAAACCTTTGCCCTATATCGGAAATTTTCCCAATAATTACTGACTCAGACTTGCCAAGTATTGCCAAATAAAGATAAAGGTATCCTTGACTAAAGGTCCCAAATTTTTCAACATACCCTTCCGGTAATCTCCTAGAGCCCATATATAGCAGGCTTGGGACTTGGCTCAAGATTTCTCATCCATCAGATATCGGCTTAATTTTGGGACTTTCTATATTCCATGTCATGGTGTCCAAGTCCGTGGTTTTACTTAGTAAGTGAATAAACATCTCAAGTTTATGTTTCTACAATGAAAGGCAGTCAGGTAAATAGGCAAAAGGTGTCTCATGAACTCTTAAATCAAAGCCAAATACTATACGCAAGGGCACTGAAATTGTTTCCAATTTTTAAATATAAAATACACCAATATGTCCTTAATTCAATATTAAAATGAGAAAAGTCATGGTAATAAAGATATTCAAATTATTCACCATATTAAGATAAAATCACACAAATAGGTCCCATAAGAATAACTTAACACCTCAGCAGGAATCTGTTCTTCACTCTGTGCAGAAGGCTATTTCTCCCATTCTTTACTTTCTCAGTACTACTCATTCTTTCTCAGCCTCTAATACTGTACACATCCTCATCAGCCTTTTGATAATTAAGTCCACACAGGTAATTTTTCATTCTCCCCATCCTTCCTATAAGACTGGTTCTGGGCCAATTCTTCTCCCTTCACGCCATGCTAGGAATATTGTCAGGCGCTCTCTCCCACCATGCTGGAGGGCCCTGGGCCCAGAGAAGCTACACTAAGACACACGTACCTGAAGTTTCTCCCTCAGCATTGATACTTTACTATTTAGGGGCAGTGTTGGATGGGGAGGGGGCTACTCAGAAAAAAAATTACAGTGTCTTAAGGCTACACCCTGGGAAGTTAATAACTGTGCTTTTCAGCTTCAAGATTACCCAAATTTGCAGGATTTCACTCTCACCTCCTTCCTGAGCTTGATCCTCTGGGCTGAAATTCTAAGCTCTGTCTCATTCACCAACTAGCATTTGAGCTCTAGTTGTGCTATTTCCCATCCTACCAATATCCTCTACCTCTGACCACTGTAAGCTTTGTCTTTAGCTCTCCAAAATGGTTGAAGATCCTGTAATATTCCATAATCCATGTCAACACCATAGTAATAACTGAATCAAAAACCTCAGTGACTTAACACTTTAAAAAACTATTTCTCTTTCATATCAATTCTAATCAGTATGAGGGGAGTGAGAGGTGTTCCAAAGTAGGGAAGCTTCTCCACCATGGAAATATTCAAAGATCCCAGCTGAGTGAGGATCTGCCATCTTTAACATGTGGCTTTCATGCTTGCCTTAGGCTCCAGGCATAAGGAAGACAGAGAAAGATTGCAAAGGACATTTTAATGGGCCAGAATTGCAGGTGGTTTGCATCACTTCTGCTTATGTACAATGGACAGAACTCAGTCACATGACTGTGCTTGTTTACATGGAAGTCTAGAAACTACAGTCTTATTTTGTGCCCAGGACAAAAGTGAAATAAGTATAGTGAAAAACTAACAAATCTCTATCACAAATTCGATCTGTGATTTCGAGAGTATTTTTATTAACATTTTAATGAATTTTGGTGACTACTTGGCATGCTTACCTCCCACAAAACAAAGTATAAATACTTGTTCTCAATTAAAAAAAGAATTTAAATTTGTTGTGTTTTAGGTGAAAGATTTACAGCACAAATTAATTTCTCGTTCAAAAATTTATACATAAATTGTTTTCTCTCATTGGCTGCAATCCCTGAAATGTGTCAGCCCTCTCCTCTCCCTTTCTAACCTGGGCTCTCCATGTCCATTCTTCCAGTTTTCCTGTCCTTTCCTGGCTTCTGGTCTTTGCTTTTGGGCAGATGTTGCCCATTTGGTCTCGTATACCTGAATGAACTAAGAAACACATTCCTCACATGTGCTATGGATTCTTTTATGTTGTTGTTGTTAGGTGCCATCCAGTTGGTCTTGACTCATAGTGACCCTATGTAAAGCAGAACGAAACTCTTCCTGGTCCTGCACCATCCTCAAAATTGTCGTTGTGTTTGAGCCCATTGTGGCAACCACTGTGTCAATCCATCTCATTGAGGGTCTTCCTCTTTTTCGCTGACCCTCTACTTTACCAAGCATTATGTCCTTCCTGATAACATGTCCAAAGTATGTGACATGAAATCTTGACATCCTAGCTTCTAAGGAACATTAGGGCTGTACTTCCTAGATAGATTTTTTCCTTTTTTTGACGGTCCGTGGTATTTTAACATTCTTCGCCAACACTATAACTCAAAGATATCAATTCTTCTTTAGTTTTCCTTATCTGTTGGCCGGTTTTCCCATGCATATGAAGCTTGGAGCAAGCACACTTTAGCCCTTAAAGTGACATCTTTGATTTTCAAAAGAGCTCTTTTGCAACAGATTTGCCCAATGCAATGTATCCTTTGATTTTTGGACTGCTGCTTCCATGGGTGCTGACTGTGGATCCAAAAAAAAATGAAATCCTTGACAACTTCAATCTTTTCTCTGTTTATCATGATGTTGCTTATTGTTCCAGTTGTGAGGGTATTTGTTTTCTTTATATTGAGATGTTTTTGGTCTTCATCAGTAACTATTTCAAGTCCTTTCACTTTCAGTAAGCAATGTTGTGTTATCTGCATGACTGAGGTTGTTAACGAGTCTTCCTCCAATCCTGATGTCCCATTCTTCATATAGTCTAGTTCTTCAGATTATTTGCTTAGCATACAGAATGAATAAGTATGGTGAAAGGATACCTGACCCACACCTTTCCTGACTTGAAACCACACTGTATCTCCTTGTTCTAATCCAATGACTACTTCTTGATCTATGTACAGGTTCCTCATGAGCACAATTAATTGTTCAGGAATTCCCATTCTTTGCAATGTTATCCATAATTTCTTACGATCCACACAGTCAAATGCCTTTGAATAGTCAATAAAACACAGGTAAATATTTTCCTGGTAGTCTTTGCTTTCAGCCAGGATCCATCTGACATCAGCAAATGATATCCCTAGTTCCAAGTCCTCTTCTGAATCTGGCTTGAATTTCTGGCAATTCCCTGTTGATGTACTGCTGCAAATGCTTTTGAATGATCTGCAGCAAAATTTTGCTTCCTTGTGATGTTAATGATATTGTTTGATAATTTCCACGTTTGATTGGATCACCTTTCTTTGGGATAGGCATAAATATTGATCTCTTCCAGTCTGTTTGCCATGTAGCTGTTTTTCAAATTTCTTGTCATAGCATTTCCAGTGCTGCATTCATTTTTTGAAACATCTCAATTGATATTCCATCAAGTCCTGTATCTTTGTTTCTTTTATAGGCCTGCCTAATCTTTGACTGCAAGTTGGACTTCGGGAGTGGCTTCAGTTCTGAGTTAGCAGGATGACCAGGGGCCATAGTCTTGGAGGTTCCTGCAGTCTCTGTCAGGCCAGTAAGCCTGGTTTTGTTTGTTTGTTTTTGTGAATTAGAACTTTGTTCTGCATTTTTCTCCTGCTTTGTCTGGGACCTTGTATTGTGATCCCTGTACAATTTTTAATTTTTTTTAAGCAATGTATGTAGAAAGCTTCTTTAATGTCTGAATTGAGAGTAAAAGGGAGTAATGGGTACATGGAAGTAACAAAGGAGCAGTATTTGTATATGAATATATGTATTTTTATATATATTTTTTACTGATTTTTATTCCAATTAAACATCTTGCTGGATTTTTGTGTTCTCACCTTGTGCTAACATTACACTATGTACTGTTTCATAAACTATTTGTTTTAGTCCTCCCTATTCCACAGGGAGACCTGGTGGTGCAGTGGTTAAGAGCTTGGCTGCTAAACAAAAGGCCAGCAGTTCAGATCTACCAGATGCTCCTTGGAAACCCTATGGGGCAGATCTACTCTGTCCTATATGGTAGCTATGAGTTAGAATTGACTCGAGGGCAATGGGTTGTTTGTTGTTACTCCAAAAGAGGAGCAGCCCTGATGGCACGGTGGTTACGTGCTCGCCTGCTAACCAAAAGGTCAGCAGTTTAAACCCACCATCTATTCAGCAGGAGATAGATGTGGCAGTCTGCTTCTGTAAAGATTACAGCCTTGGAAGCTCTATGGTGGCAGTTCCACTCTGTCCTATAGGGTCACTATGAGTTGGAATCGACTTGAGGGCAATGGGTTTGGTTTCGTTTTTTTAATCCACAGGAGATTGGCATGATTATTACCCCTTTTTCATAGTGAAATGCCTTGTTCAAGATCCAATGATCTTCCTTTTAATTTAGTTTTCTGGGGACCTAGTATCTATAGAGAGGCCTTTAGAGTAAGGGTAGATGATTAGATAGATAGATAGATAGATAGATAGATAGATAGATAGATAGATAGATAGATAGGTAGGTAGGTAGGTAGGTAGGTAGGTAGGTAGATAGATAGATAGATAGATAGATAGATAGATAGATAGATAGATAGATAGATAGATAGATGATAGATAGATAATAGCTAGCTAGATAGATGATAGATAGATAGATAATAGATAGGTAGGTAGGTAGATAAGATAGATGATGATAGATAGATAGATGATAGATAGATAGATGATAGATAGGTAGATAGATAGATGATAAAAAAAATAGATATAATCATTGAATTGCTGTGATTCACAGGGGAAAAAAATGTCTATATGCTCTGATAAAGCTGTCTTTTTAAAGGAATCTGGGAGTAAAAATTTCCACAAATCAAATTTTTATGTTTTTTTTTTTTTAAATCTAGCAATAAACAAATATTTTTTCTAGAATACCTACCTTCTACTTAGTTGTAAAAATGAAAACATTAAGTAAGATTAATGATGACATCGACTTAAGGGGATAACAACATCTAAGAATGGGAGATAACAATAAATAAAACAGATCAAGCTAATAGAAAAATAAAAAGAAACATGAGATATAGTCCCGAACTGTGTCACTTAAATCTTATATGCTTATTATACTCTACAAGGATTATGATTGTCAAGAAAGTCTTTGTGATTGAGGAGGAACATCAAATTGGATTAAAAAGATAAGTATGGTTAGTAGAATTAAAGAGAGAAGAAAGGAGAGGTGAAGAGAGGGATGGAGAGGTCTCTAGAGTCAGGGAACCATGGGTGCTAGCACTGAGATGGGAAAATGCCGAAGTCAGGACGAGAGGCTGAGCTCATTCTGTGAAGTTCTAGGAGATTACCTCTTGACCTGTGTGAAAAGATTTTATGCTGAAGGCATTGGAGCCAAAGAGAACAGAGAAGAGGCATGGGAGATAGAGGTCGGGGCTTGTGTAAGAATGGAGGTCTAACACTTATGGATTAAATTTCATCAGCATAAATGTGCTGTTTCTCTGCTTCGAGCTCTTCAATTGTCTTTCATTGATTAACAGATAAGGTATATAATCTCACCCACTGACCTTTCAACTCAAATATTTTCTGTCTTGGGATTGTTTTGAAAACGAACTAGGATGACATATGAAAGTACTTTCTAAACTAACTCTTTCTCAACACCAATGTAATGTCATCTCCTTTTACTCAGCCCATGAACTGCTTTCTTTATCAAACACATTCTGCATATTCTTGCCTCTGTACCTTTCAGTTCCACTCCATAACCATTTACAAAAGTAATGCAAGTCCACATAAGAAATAGCTGCTGCCTGAGCCAGGAGCAGTCAGATTGGAGAAATAATTTGACAAGATTTTCTCTTCACCATTTATCAACCTATCTAGAAATTACCTCTTACATTTGATATCCTGGTGGCTGGTAGCTTTTTGGGTAGCGTAGTCGTCAAGAGTTTCAGCTGCTAACCAAAAGGTTGGCAATTCAAATCCACCAGGTGCTCCTCGGAAACTCTGTGGGACAATTTTACTCTGTCATATAGGGGTGCTATGAATTGGAATTGAATCAGCAGAAATTTTTTTTTTTTTAATCCAGCTTTCTTTAGGCCATCCAAGCCAGACTTAGCTCTCCCTCCCATGTAACTCCCATTGTGTTTATCTGTTCCCATTTAGAACTACTAAGTGTCATTAGGATTTTAAGCTTCATGAATATATAAATCTCTTAGACTTAAGTCCTGTGAAGATATTTCATCCAGCTTTTCAGCTAATTTCATTAGCATCACCTCAAGGTTGTAGGTCCTCTGGGAAATTGTTCATTTGTTTTTCTGCCTTCTTCCATTTGAATAAAATTTCCATGAAAAAAGGGATTTACCTTTTAGATTTCCTACTATATTTCCAATGCACAAGAGTGTGCCTGACACATAATGGGTAAAAAAAAAAAAAAACAGTTGTTGAATGGACACCTGCCACACCCAGTATGTCCTCCTCACAGCCCTGGGAGAAGGAAGCTCACCTAAATTTGAAGGTCATGGAATTTTGGAGACAGGGGTAGCTCTTCTGGGACTGCATGCAATGATGAATTAGAGAATGTTAGTGGGGAAATGGGACAATCACATGGTGGAGGACAGAGGTGAGAGACCATATGGCTCCAAGGAGAAAGAGAAAAAGGAGAGTGCTGATATCTATAGGAGATGCCTGGCTGCTGGTGTGTCTCCACTTTCCAACTGGAGACACTTAAAATATCCACCTGTACTTTTTGCTCTTATGACCAATGAAATATGCCCTATTCTCCTTACAGATGCCATTCCAAATAAACTCCCTTTAATGAATCTTATTCTCTCTCTCTCTCACCTAAGAGACCACTGGGAAGTCAAAAATTTCTAGAAATGGGGAAGCATGAATTATAATTTTCCCAAATGTTTTTACAACCGTGTTGTGATCCCACCACAGAGATTCTAATTAATAGTTGCAATTGATTGAGGTTAACAGCTTACATAAAGGAACTGGCTGTCTCCATATCTTTAGCAGCTAGAATCTGGGAGTCATCCCTTCCCTTTTCTTTACTCCCACATCTAATATATCATGGAAAAACAGGTACACTGAGTTCTTAAGTTTCTGCCAAACTAACTAGCCGTAAGCTCCTTGAGGATGATAGAGAGGGAATTTCTATTTTGTTAATTTTGATCCACACAGCCTGGTACATGTAAATGCTCAGTGCATTCACTGGCTCATTTCACAGTGCGTGCCTACTATGTGCTACCCTGTGATTTAGACATGGAGATTCTGCAATGCACAAGATCACCAAACCACTGCCCTAAGGGAGTTTGCATTCCAGTGGGAGAGGCAGAAAATAAGAAAAATAAGTATCATATCTGGTATTGGAGATATTTTTTTAGATAAAAATACCCAAATGAATAGACAAATTTTATTGCATCTTAAAGATATTACCCATAGGTCTTAGAAATCATTCCTTGTTTCCATAGCCAGAAAACTGTTAAATCTTAGCAGTTCTTTTTTTAAGACCTTGATACCAAAAAAAAAAACCATTGCCATCAAGTCGATTCCGACTCATAGCGACCCTATAGGACAGAGTAGAACTGCCCCGTAGAGCTTTCAAGGAGTGCCCGGCAGATTCAAACTGCCGACCTCTTGGTTAGCAGCCGTAGCACTTAACCACTATACCATGAGGGTTTCCTGGACACCTTGATATGTTCCAAAAATTTTCAGATATCCTTGTTTTTAACTCTCATGGCTTGCTGAATTAAAGCAGCTGAATTTGATACAAGTACAATGTCATTTCTTTTAAGAATTAACTCATCTTTCTGGGCTTGAGATACTGAACTAGCAACACCTGGCCTCATTGGAACCCTACGGATATATTTTTAACCCAAGAAGTTTTGAATTTCAACAAGTGACCCGCCCTCCTGAATAACGATGTTGATGGGAAGTGAGCATACACAGATCTCATCTTATAACAGAAGCCCAATGTAACACCCTTGATCATGTCCTGTACGTGACTACAGATAGCACTCGCTGTAGAGAGTTCCCCTCTATTTTCCCACCATTTGTCAATGCGAAGCCTCTTCTTTTTCTTTCCAAGGAGACTGAGTTCCATATTGATATGATTGAAGTCCAAAAACTATGGAACGCTTTGCATATTTGGGTGTCATCCTTGCCCAAGGGCCAAACTAATCTTCTCTATCATTCCAATTTTGGTATATGTGCTGCCAAACTGAGCACTAGTGGTGGAGATCTTGATGTCTACGATGAAGAAGAAAACCAAGAAAAGGGCTTTCTGGAAAGACGTTGAAGTTTGCAGAATGGCCATCAGGAAAGTCCAGACTAAGAAGGTGATGTTTGAGCAGATAATACAAGGAGGTAATAGAAACAAGACATAAGACGTGAAAAACCTTTTGTGGAACAGCATTACGGTATAAAGAAAAAGGTAATTACAAAGGACCTAAGACAAGGATGTGACTGGCATGTTGATGGAATGGCAGGAAATGTGGTGTGGTTGGAGCAGAGTGAGCAAAGGAAAGTGATAAGAGAGGAGGTTACCAAGGATAATGTGAGACCAGATCATATAGAGCTTTGTAAATCATGGTGATGGCTTTGGCTTTTAGTATAGGTGAGATGGTAAGCCATCAAAGTGTTGTGAGCAGCTGAGTGATGGGATAGGACTGTATTTTATAGGATCACTCTGGAGAACAAAGACAAAGGCAGGGAGACATGCTGGGTGATATTACAATAACCTAGGCAAAATATAAGGGTATCTTTGCATGCAATGCAGTGCCCTATCGAATAGAAAAATAATTTGATTTAGGTTTTGAAAAACGATTAAGCCACCTGTGATTATTAAGATTGTGAGTCAACTTGGGTGGACCACGACTGTTAGTGTTTAAATATGACCACTCCCATGATGATGGGATCTGCTGTGAGTAGCCAATCAGTTGAAAGGGAGTCCTTGGGGGTGTGCCCTGTATCCAAATATAAGCAAACTTTCTGGCTTTTTGCTCGTTCTGAATCCTGCGGCAGCCTCTTATTCATCTGACCTCCGGTTCTTGGGACTTGAGCTAGCAGCTTATCTACCAATCTTGGGATTTGTCGATCTTCACAGCCTGTTAGTGGAGTCCTGCTCTCTGACCTGCTGATCTTGAGTTCACCAGCCCCAGCAGCTACATGAATCAGGAGAAGTCTCTATCCTAATCCATGGACTTAAGACGTTTCAGCTTCTATAATCACATGAGGCATTTCTTTGATATAAATCTCTATATATATTTATACATTTTACTGGTTTTGCTTCTCTGAGAATCTAGCCTAAGACATGACTTGTCCAGAGGACATGACTAGCAACACAAAGAAACTCTCATTTGAATAAAATCCCCCGGTCCTGGGATATTTTAAAATGCTGAGAGGAAAAAGACAAGAAACACAAAAATACAGGAACATTTCAAAATAATAATAAAAACAAAACAAGTTATTTAAAACAAAATGTGCTAGAAGAAGGCAATGAGCACACTAATCAAATAGTAGTGATTGGCAGAACAATGGGACTGAGAGAGAGATGTTATAATAAGTCAATGGCTAATTAATAAAATGAAACATTGAATTAGGAGAGATTGATTAAGGGGAGAAAAAAATAAGGAAAAAGAAAAAGGCAACCCTGGTGATGTCTAGAGCAGTGTGAAAAAGTGATAAACTAGGCAACAACAAATGTGGGTTATCGTCACACTTTTCAATGCACTTGGCCTAGTGACTCTGAAAAAGTCATTTCTTGTAGTGCATCACAATGTCCTCAGTTATCAAATAGAAATAATACCATTTGGCTTTATGTGCTCAGAGAGTTTTGTGTGTGTCTCAGATGAGAATATACAGGAAACTATTTTGACAGCTGGAAGTTACCCTATAACTGTGTTGTTGTTGTTGTTAGGTGCCATGGAATCAGTTCCAACTCACAGCAACCCTCTGTACAACAGAACAAAACACTGCCCCATCCTAGGCCATGTTCACAATCGTTGCTATGCTTGAACCCATCATTGCAGCTACTGCATTAATCCATCTGGTTGAGGCTCTTCCTCTCTTTCACTGACCCTCTACTTTACCAAGCATGATATTCTTCTCCATGATATCAGGTCCCTCCTGGTAGCATGTCCATAGTACATGAGACAGTGTTGCCATCCTACCTCACTTTTAAGGAGCATTCTCTCTGTACTTCTTCCAAGACAGATTTGTTCCTTCTTCTGGCAGTCCACAGTCTATTCAATATGCTTCGCCAATACCATAATTCAAAGGCATCAATTCTTCTTTGGTCTTCCTTACTCATTGTCCAGCTTTTGCATGCATTAGGCAATTGAAAATACCATGGCTTTGGTCAGGTGCACCTTAGTCCTCAAAGTGACATCTTAGCAAAGGTGCCTGCAACCATACCTTTATTATTTTTATGTATATTCAGAAAAAATGGTAAGAACATCAGTTTCTTTTTTTTTTTTAATTAAATGCTATTAAGCGTGCCTTTGCCTCCTTAGTTCTTTTATCTTTTGAAAAGAAGCAGACAAAACGAATAGTTATGCTTATAGCTGCCTGTACATTCTTTTTACAGCTTGCATCATACTTAAAGTTATTAAAACATCATAACATCCATAGAAGATCTACTGCATTTCAAAGAAAGAAGGAAGTTAAAAATAAGATTTGGAATGTTAATAAAGTTTAAAGTTTGGAGAAAAATAAGAAGTAGTACTCAGATTTTACATAGCATTCTTCTTAACAGTAGGACCTTCAGAGATAAAGCTAATCCTGACAAGTAATTCTGTAATGGACTGGGCATTACACCACATTTTACCAATAAGGGCACAAGAGCTCAAAAATTCATTCATTCAACCAAGATTTAAATGCTTACTATGTGCCGGCCCTTGAGGCTCAGTGTTAAGTAGAACTTACAAGACAACAATGCACATAGAGCTTAATGGGGAAGGCGTATGCCACATAAATAAATAAACACATGAACTATAGTTTTCAGAGTCATAAATGTTATGGGGAAAATAAAACCAATGTGAAAGTGTCAGAGAGCATTTCTTTAGATTGAATCATCAGGGAATTCTCTGACTTTTTAGCTAAGATCTGAATGAAACAAGCCAGCATAATGAACTTTTCTTTATTCAGATAATTACAGACAGAGAGGAAATTAAATGAAATGGTTCCTTGAGAGGACAAGACATCAAGTTTAGGGATCCACAGAAACCCCGCACTCTGACTGAAGCTTAATGAAAAGGGGAAAAGGAGCAGGACAATATGGTAGAGACAGAGGCAGAGGCAGGCATCCATCCACTTGGCGGTGTTAAGTTGATTGAATTTTAATTCTAATCCCAATGGAAAACTGTTTGAAGGTTTTCAGAAAAGGGTTAACACAGTCTGAAGTTTTAAAATCTCACTCTGTTGGGTGGTGATTTTTTTGGGGGGGGGTGGTGAGGAGTAGCAGAAAGTGGAAGAATGGAAGGAAAGAGAGGAGTCAGAAAGTTATTTTAGATGTCCAGGCAAATGATAATTGTGGTTGGAGCCAGTGCTTTCACAGTAGAGATGAAGAGAAGTGAATGGGTTCAGCACATAGTTTGGTGGGAAAACCGTCAGTACTCAGGTAGACAGCAGATGATGGATGAGGAAAGAGCAGAGTCAAAGATGACTTTACTTTTGGCCTGAGCAACGTGTTGATGATGAAGTCATTTGATGGAATGGGGAGGAGAGGCTACTGGGAGATCAATAGGAAACAGCTTGTACAAATATTTTCTGAACATCATTCAAATAGTAAAGAGTCAGACAGCACTTGAAGCCAGCATGGAAAATTTTCAAAATTATTGATACCTCACCACTTTGCCTAATGTAGAGGTGAGATATTAGAAATGTCACCATGCTTGGAAAGAAATCCAAGTAAAGAATGTATTTAATTTCTCATGCACAAGGTGCTTTTGTAAGTTTTCCGATGAGTAGAAACTACAAAAAATTGAAACCCACGCCCAATGACACATCAGAGAGTGTGTTACTGAGTTTGTTTTTCTGATGTCATGCTGTGGGTGGGAGTTCAACATGCTGCTGTGTTTGGGTGTGCAATATCTCTATGGAAATTTAATTATAGACTTAGTCAACCTGGAAAAATAAAGAAAATGCCATGATTGTGCACAGGCCACATTTCAAAGTTAAGATTTTTCAGTTATAAGGTGTAAGGTATTTTTTTCTGTCAGAAGACGATCCAGGCAAGAGCTTGGTTCTGTACGAACTGGTTTAGTCTTTCTAGAGTGGCCATGCTGGAGCCCTGGTGGCACAGTAGTTAGAAGCTCTTCTGCTAACCAAAAGGTCGACAGTTAGAATCCACCAGCTGGTCCTTGGAAACAATATGGCGGCAGTTTTACTCTGTCTTTTAGTGTTGCTATGAGTCAGAATTAACTTGATGGCAGTGGGTTTGGTTTGTTTTTTTTTTTTTCAGAGTGGCCATAGCAGAGTGAAGTGTTATTGGCTACCACAAGCCTATTGAGAATTAAGTAAATTGAGTTGTACAGAAAAATTGTAGTGATAGTAAATCAATGAATATTTTATGGTGACTTAAACATATAACTTCTAAGCTAATTGTTGGCCTGGCCCTGAAGCACTAGGCAAGTTTCCACATTTCATGTTTAGTGAAAAATTAGGGTATATGTGATCAGAAAGAAAATCCCTTCTGGTCTAGTGTTACACACTTTAGGTAAATTTATCTTCAGCCACCAAGAGCTAAAGGTAAGTATTAGTTCATCAATCTAGGTTATTTGAGCATTTAAATTAATTGAATTACATCAGAGATTTGCATGATTAGAACTTGGAAGTCAGGTTCTAGATTCATCGTTAGCCACTCTTAATGCTGCAAAAGAGGTGAGCCCAAACATTTTAGCACTTCAGTTTTAGACAATTATTTACATTAATTTTATTTATAGTGATTACAGAGGCAGACCATGGAACCACTTATGCAGTGATTAAAATAAATGAACTTAGATTAAATATACGTTTTCAAGATTGTGGTGTTGTATGAAGAACAGCAAGGTGCAGCATAATAAATATAAAACGGTAACACCACTTAGTTAAATGATGTGTATATAGAACCCTGATGGAACAATGGCTAAGCATTCAGCTGCTAGCTGGAAGGCCAGTGGTTTGAACCCACTCAGTCAGTCTGAGGAAGAAAGGACCTGGAAATTTGCTCCTGTAAAGATAATAAAAATAAAGACATTGCTTTGTGTCCATTCTGACTCATAGCTAACTTACAGGACAGAGTAGAACTGTCCCATAGGGTTTCCAAGGAGCAGTTGGTGGATTCGAACTGCTGACCTTTGGTTAGCAGCAGAGCTCTTAACCACTGCGCCGTCAGTGGCTAAGGGCTGTGCCTCCAGTGGTTAAGAGCTACAGCTGCTAACCAAAAGGCTAACAAATCAAACCTACCAGCCATTCCTTGGAAACCCTATGGGGCAGTTCTGTTCTGTCCTAGAAGGTCACTATGAGTTGAAATAGGCTTGATGGCATATATACTGTACAGACAAAATGAAAACCTCAAGACATGCAAGGAATAGATTCAGAATAACTTCAGGATAGTGGTTGTTGTCTCTAGGCAGAGAGAGGAATAACCTGGAAAGGGATGGGGAGTGGCAGTTTTGCTGCTTACTGTAACATTATACTTAAGAAAAGATATAAAGAGAAAAAATAAAAGGGAGAAGCCCTGAGCCACACTGCAGAATTCTTAAAATAATGTAGAAATGTGACAATAAAAGGAAATCAGTGTATTATGGCACATACACTTTTATTCACTGCACATTCCATGGATGAGATTAAAGTTTAGAGGTTAAAATATCTTCATTATTTTCCCTTTAAATTTCATCTATTCCTGTCATCAAATACCAATCCCCGTTTAATGAGGATTTTCCGCCATCCTAAATTTAATATTTGATATTCTAGGCAATGATAGACTTCTGGGGAAAAAAAAATCATATAAACAGAGAAGAACATTTGCACTTTGAATAAAGCTCATTTCCTTAAGAGCTGACAGAAATTATTATTTTTTTTAAAATCTTGGGGAAGCATTCAAAGTTTTTTTGTTTTTTTTTTTCCTCCAAATTAATATATGGAAAACAAAGGAAGAAAGAGAGAGGAAATCACCAGAAGAGCCAAGCTCTGTAACATACATGTTCCATTATGGATTTTGGTTTTGTACTTACTACTTAATATCAAGAAGGCTGGTAATAAAGTAGACAAAATGAAACATTGGACACCCAGTGTAGGGCATTTTCAATGGAAATTTGCAGCTGTGGCTTTTGCACTCACCTGGCAGTTTGCCTAAAGCTAAGTTGGGAGTCTGTGCAAGACACGTCATCTCCTACAATTGCTTGACTGTAGCCTGAATCCGGAATGCTTTCTTTATAATAGTCAGAGGTGGTTATCAAGAAAGATGGCGGTGTCTGCTATCCGGGGTGGAAAGTTATAGATTAATGTGTTGTCTTAAAGTATGTAATGTGCCCACAGGCTGTAGCCATAAGGAATAAATCATGGAAGAGGGGTGGGAGGGGGCCCATTCAGGAATGCTAGCATGGTGGGAACTAAGTATGCAGGTTGCCGAGGGAACCATGAGTTCTGATTACTAAGTGAAGTATAATAACCTGTCCCCCATAAATCTCCAGCGTCTTAGGAAAGAGCTCGCAAGTGATAAGCAACGTTGATTCACTAGTTCTCCTTGACGCTCATTCTTAAGACCTAAATTAAGTTGTTTATGACACATGAAACTTCCTTCAGGTAGGATTCTTGCCCTCACGAGACCAACTAAATAAGCAGTTGTTTTCAAGTTTGAACTTAAGGTACAAGGAAAGAGCCCACAACTGAACTTAGGACTGATTTTGAATATGAATTTCTAAGAGAACATAAAAACATACTCCAAACAAATTAGGTTATGAAAACACAATGCACTTGAAACTTTGAAAGTAAGAAGTCCTTTAAAAAAAAAACATCAGGTTACGATTGAAGATGATATGATTTTAAAAAGCTGTAAGCAAACCCAGTAAAATTATGGCAGTTGCAATAATCCTTGTTAGACTGAGTTGCAGTAAATATATATGATTTTTATCAATATATTATTGATAAAATTCACAGTTTCTAAGAATACAGAGAAAACCACTTAAGGAAGAAGAGATGTCACCGAATTCTTTCAGGACAAAAAATCTACTAGGCATTTAGAGGAGTGATTGGAAACAAAAATAGTTTTTAAAACATAGCCAAACCATAAAAAATAATTTTCTCTAACATGATGTATCCCTGTGTGTCATAAAAATCAGAGTTTTCGCGAGGTATACTGTTGGGAGTGGTAGGCAATTGTATTTCACGAAGTTAAGAGCTTTTATGTACTTTTTACACCAAATAATGTTTTACTCTTTCAGTGTTAGTTTTTGGCATAATACAGAACTTGCGTGTCTTTCCTGTATGGAAGAGAGAGATGATGGGTCTTTTATCTACAGCTAGGTTTGAACATGTCTTTGTGTAACACGTTGTTTTTAGAAAGTTTTTTGTTGGAGTTCCCAGAAGGAGCCTTGGGGTAAATTTCCTTGGTTATTGCTGCTATCTGTCTGACGCTAAGGAAACAAGTTTGGATATGATGAGGACATTTCTTCTCTTGAGAGCAAACCAGAAACAAAATTATGACAGCTTTTGAAGCTAACCTATCCCTTCGGGGAAACAAAAATCAAAACAAAAGAGAATGTGTGGGCTCAGGGCAAAGTATGAAACAATATCTGATAATAATGAGAATCCAGTATGCTCTTAGGTATCCAGGTCCTTAGGCCTGAAGGAGAACTAGGCATTCAGGTGTCATTCAGGGTCACCCCTCTTTCCTAAATTATAAACTAAGAGCACAGGCTGTTATCAGAGACCTATGTAATGCCATGCTTCAGAGTATTTCAACGAAGATGACAGTTATGCTGTGCTCCATTGTTGCTGTTGCCATTGAGTGGCTTCTGACTCACAGCAACCCAATGTGTGCTGAGTAGAACTGCTCCATAGGGTACTGAGGCTGTGACCTTTCGGAAGAAGATCACCAGGCCTGTCCTCCGAGGCACCCCTGGGTGTGTTCAAACCATCAACTTTTCAGCTAGCATTGAAACACTTAACCTTTTAAGTCACCCAGGTGCACTTCATAAAATCAAACCAAACCAAACCAAACCCATTGCCAATTCCGACTCATAGTGACCGCAGAGGACTGAGTAGTACTGCCCCGTAGGGTGTCCAAGAAAAGGCTGATGGATTCAAATTGCTGACCTTTTGGTTGGCAGCCAAGCTCTTAACCACTGCACACCAGGGCTTCTGCACTTCGTAAGAACAGTCTAATGTTTGTTTCTCACTCTCTTTATTTTTGTTGATATGCAGGTATGTGCTTTGTTTGGGTTGTGGGACATAATGTCTCCTTCTGTGGCCCTGTGATCCTCCACACAGTCAGGGTTGCTTGTGGCAGACCTGTTCTTAGGGATCTTTCTTTATTCAAAAAGGCAAGACATAGTTAATGTTGTTCTCAATGATGGATATAAAAAATACTATAGAACCAAAGTCATTTGATGTCATTTTATTAAAATTAATTGTGATCTCCCTTGCTTTTTTATGTTTAAGGCAGGATGTTACTTTCTTGGCAAGCAATGTGAGCCCATCTATTTTATTTTTCTCAGAATGTGCATCTTTCTGAGACGTCTCAGGTGGCTAATGGAATATACATTTACATGTTGTCAGATAAATAAGAAAAGTAGGTAGAATTTAATTTGAGTAAGTTAATTTTAGTTCTAATTTGAAATACCTCATGAGGTTTTTTTTTTTTTTATTTTAACAATATATATGAAAAGAATACTGTTGATCTACACAAAGAAAAACAGAAAATTAGACTTCTTTTAATGTCTATTTTCCTCCAAGATGTATGTTGTTTTTGATCAATTTTTGGTGATAAAAGCGAAGTTCACGTACACTATTTCTAGTTTTAAAAGCCATCATAATTTAGGGTACAAGATTGGTCTATAGAAAGTGCTAACTTAGGGAAAAAAAATTAATTTCTTTTGATTTTGTTGTTAGGTTCCATCCATCAGTTCTGACTCCTAGCGACCCTATGTACAACAAAACAAAACTGCCCAGTCCTGCACCATCCTCAAATTGTTGCTATGCTTGAGCCCATTGTTGCAGCCACTGTGTCAGTCCATCCCATTTCACTGACCCTCTGCTTTACCAAACGTGATGTCCTTCTCCAGGGACTGGTCCCTCCTAATAACATGTCCAAAGTATGTAAGATGAAGTCTGGCCATCTTTCCTTCTAAGAAGCATTCTGGCTGTACTTCTTCCAAGACAGACGTGATCTTTTATATTCTGTTATTTCCTATCTTATGTCTTTTATTCGTAAGGTTATATGGTTTTTGTTTTTTTAATTACAAACATTTGAACATTTTAGTGGGGTTTGGGAACTAAGCAGAGTTGAAATATTTGTTCAGTCTACCATGCTTACCATGAAATTCCTATGTTTTTAATAAAAATTATAACTCTTTATCATGATTGCTTCATACCTACCCTTCCCAATCTATCATCTGCTTTCCTGTTGTATTTATGATAGTATAGAAGTCTTTTGGAGATGACATTTGTTTTTTTTCCTTTACATTTATTTTTTCTTTTTTCAAAACACAAATAATAGAGATTCAATGTATTTTATATAAATTTGCAATATCTTTTAGATAATTAAATCTTAAATGTCGCTACAATTTATTTTGAATGTCATGTAGATTAAGGGGCAAACGTGACTGTTTTTTTTAGTTGTAGGTATTGTTTGCTTAACAGTCCATTCTCCATTGTTAGTGACGTTTCCATTATTATATTAATAATTTTCATATATAACAAGGCCTACTTTTGACTTGTCTTCTGTTCTAATGATCTATCTTTTCTGGAGATTGTATTATACTTTATATTATAAAGAAACTATAAAATATTATTATCCACAAGACCCATTTCCTTCATAAAATAGAATCCAGAAATCTTATATCCTTTCTTTCTTATTTTTTACAATTCTATTGATGAGCTGCTTCCATGAGATCATATAAAATCATTTTGTCAATTTCGTAGTAAAATTTCACTGAACTTTTTCAGTTAAACTTGAAAAATAAATTGAGTGAAAACATTTTCTTTGAAGACTGAATTTCATTTCTGTTCTCTATTGAAAATGGCATTACAAATAGTTGTTATATGAAAAGGCAATCAAATAGTTTACAGCTAAACAAATAGGAAAAGAAAATATAGATGTGTGTCTGTCAGTAAATTAATAAATACATTATGTTAAAAATGATCTTCCTTGCCCTTCGTTATTTTTCCCGTACAGGAATATGGTAGATGTTCTTTTTTATTTGTGTGTGTATAAGTTTTTTTTATTTTAAGTACATTTTAGATTTCTCACTGCTTTGAAAGTTTGAGAAAGCACCTATTAATATATTATTTTCCTTCTGGAGTATCACTTCATTTTTACTAGAAATATAGTAGTAGGTTTTGGCATAAAGCAAGAAGAGGTTTACTATAAAACTAATGAAACTCAAATGGCCTTGATATTTTCCAAAATCCTGGGAAGAACCATAGGAAAATTCTCACTAGTTATATGCTTTTGCAAAATTCACGATCATAAGGCTTTTGGCTTTTGTTTTTCTAAAAGAAGGGTGCCCTGGCACAGAGAAAAATAAGTTGCACATTCTGAGTGCTTGGATTCAAGAACTAGACCTTCATTTTGCTGAATGTAATTAGCCCAACTTGTTTTCCTCTTTGCACATAAGCTCCTGCTGTAGGGAGGAACAAACGAAAAAAATTATGTTAAAAAAAAAAGATTGTCAGTATAACACACTATAAGAATACTAGCATTTATTTTATATAAAATTTTCTTAGTTATAGCTGCAAAAAAAAATAAAATAATAATTTTTTTTAATGTTGAGTGTAAGATGGGCCTTGAAAGCCAAGTAAGGAGGTTTGTCAGATTGTGACGACTATAGGGTGGTGCTATAGGACTATAGGACTTTTTTTTTTTCTTCAAAGAATGATATAAATATCACTATCACATCTGAAGCATACTGTGCCGCGGGCGTTTTTCTATACCCGGTGTGGACTATGTGGACAAGCTCTCGCATAACCCTACAAGGTAACATCATGATACTGTTTTTATAAACGAAGAAACTGAGGTACCAAATGATAACTAACTTGATCAAGTTTCCCCAACTTATAGGAGCAAAACTGTACATAAATCCAGGCAATCTTTCCTCAAAGCCCACACTCTTAAACACTGTAACTTCCTTCTCTTTGGCAATGAAAAATAAAATTAGAAGCATCACGGATAACACGTAGGAATATATTGCATTAATTCAGAAATGTGCTTGCAGGAAATGGTGTTTGGAATAAAGAATAAAACACGTACATAAGACACATTTTGAGATTAAAAACAAAAAAGGTTTTTTTTTAATTTTAAAATTGTGTACCTAATTATTTAAATATGCACATATCTATTTTAAGAGGGAACATTCCAAGGATTTAATATCTGAGTACACATCAAAAGCAAGTTATTTATACTTTAGCTGCATCTTTGTCAACACATGAGATATTTTTTGTACTGTAAATTTTAGTTTAGCACATGTTTGAAGTTCTCCATCTCAGAAAAAAACAAAGGACAAATACGGTGTATTTGAAAAATAATCTTTAATAAAGATGATGAGGTAAACATGGAAGTTACTGATGAACCTGGATGTTTGTAAGTTAATTACATTTCCCTGTTTGTATAGGAAACCCTGGTGGTGTAGCTGTTAAGAGTTCAGCTGCTAACCAAAAGGCCAACAGTTCAAATCCTTGAAAACCCTCTTTGGCAGTTCCACTCTACCTGTAGGGTTGCTGTGAGTCAGAATCAACTCAGTGGCAATGGGTTTGGTTTGGTTTTTGGTTTCCATTTATGTAAGGTGGTAAGCGAGCACTGATTACTGATCCTATGCCCAAATAAAACCCTAGTTGTGCTGGAGGAGAGGTGGTGGATTACTGTTCTCAGGGGCCTACTCCCAACTAACCACCTAGCTCAGTATAGCCAGACAGTGAGAAATAGAAAAGGAAAAAAATAGATGTTAAAAATGAAACATTTTTTATCTGTCAGATTGAAAAGCATATCAAATCAGAAAAAAAAAGATGTGGAAATGAAGAAAATAGATAAACAAAATGAAATATATTCATATAAGAAAATAATATACGGCAATTAGATGCTGTAGACTGAATTTGTATCTATCAACAATAATAGATCTCAAGAATAAAATATTGATTGAAAGAAATAAGGTTAGATTCATGTATTATGCCAAGTATCAAAAGATTTACAGCCAAGAAATATTTCTTCAAAACTATACAAACTTTTTAAACAAACCAATGGAATTTGGACTGTAAGAATATATTTTAAATACTTTAGGGTGGGTTTCTGTAAGGAAAGAGAATGATAGAATTGAGTACGTAGACCGAGGGGACTGTATTAAGGAAAATAAAAGATAATCTTTGTCTAGGCTGATAATACAATGTCATACACTAGAGAGTTCGAGCAACTCAATTTTATACCCTGAAATCCTTGAGTAAATTTTTCTCTTTGTTTTAATAAAATAAAAACCCCCTTAATTTTGCAGTACTTTTTAGTTTACAAATCATTTTCACATAATTTATCTCATACAAAATTGCAGAGTGGTGAAAATAGTTACGAATTTGGCTACTAACTGAAAAATCGGAAATTCAAATCCATGCAGAGGTGCCAAGAGAAAGGCCTGGTGATCTACTTTCGAAAGGTCACCGCAATTGGAAACTATGACGCATAGATCTGCTCTGAAACACATGGGTCGCCATGAATCAGAATCAACTCGAGGACAATTGGTTTAGTTTTTGGTTTATCTCATATAAATTAATCTGAGGAAAATATATCCTGATATACAGGCTTACTAAAAGAATGGGAACTAAAGAGTATGGCTGGCATTAGACCATATTTCAGAAATAATATTGTTAGGCCAGTAAAATACTCTCAGAGAAATTTATTCATAATAAGGCAAGTATTCCCACAGGCCAGATGCTTCAGAAACCAGTGAATATCATGGAAAGGGAAGTGACATGCTTCCATTTTGTTATTGTCTAACTGGCTTTTCCTCAAAGGGTGTCCAACCTCTGGAGACAGAAAATTATAAACCTTATAACCTTTAGTTTGACCCTGGCTAGAGACCAATTGAAGTCTGGAACCACTCCCCTAAACTCATGGAACAAAACATTACCTTGTCTCAAAATTGGTGATAGATCAAACACTTGCGATCCATAAGGCTTTCATTGGCTGATTTTCAGAAGCAAATCTCCAGTCCTTTCTTCCTAGTTTGTCTTAGTCCCCACTATTCAGCATCCTAGCAGCACACAGGCCTCCACTGACAGACAGATAGTGGTTGTTCATGAGGTATACTCGCTAAAAACTGAACCCAGGTCTCCCACATGGAAGTCAAGAATTCTGTCACTGAAGCACCACTGCCCGCAATGTTAGATCGCAGCTGTTAATGAAGTACTTTGGGAAGACAGAAGATGGTGGTACTGTTGAGGAGTGGAGGAAAAGCCTCACTTAGCCCTTTATTTCTTGTTCCATAAGAATAACAGCTGAGGTCTGTTTGAAGACAGAAAAGAACACAAACCTTAATCCACAGTGGGAAAAGGTTTCTTCCTGTCTACTTAATGGTTATTCTTAAACACATTATACAATACCCCGACCACTGCTTTGTTTTGTTTTTTCCCTTGAGATTTCCTCAAGCTACCCAGACTTAAAATTATTGTTAGATGCTCTACAATGCAACACTCAATCACCAAGCAATAGTCAAGGATCTGTGATGGACAATTCTACTAACCAGCTGTCTATGGGTTAACTGACATCATTCAGCAAATTCACTAGCAAATGAATAGACTTTGATTTCAGAAAACATCTAGAAGTTTTGTCAAGTTTTCGCCCTTCGGAACTTGACTATAAAAACAACAAATAAAAAGCCTGTGCCACTCATATTAGTATCTCACAAGCAATGCAAAAAATGAACTTTTCGTCTGACCGTGTGAAACAAACTGAATTCAGGTGGGGCGGGAATACGCAACATGATGTTGTAACTTCATTCCCTTGCTTTATTCAAAGGTACAAGAATATTCTGCCTAATCCTCAGATCAGGATATCCTGATATCCAATCCTTTCTCCTTTTGTTCTACCTTCTCTGCTAATCCTTTTCTGTCCTAGTAGCCTCAACTGTCTTCACCCTGTTGAACTAGACCTATGTCCTTAAGAAAATGATGATAGTCTAAGCCTTCTCTGGAACTTTTAATATTTCTCACTGCCTGGTGCATTCAGGAGGTGTTGGGAAAAATTGCAAATCAAGCTAAATTAGACATTTCATATTCTCTTAAAATAGTTAAACTCCAGCATTCCTCAACTGGGGTGATTACTTTCTTACCGAAGGAAGCTCCATCACCCCAATCTCATTTGGCTAAGGAATGTATACTCCTTTTATTTACATAACTTGATCTTATTTCTGATGCACTTTCAACCCCAGTCTTCTTATATACTTAGAGAGTACTTGTCTCCTATATGCTCTGTGGCATATTACAAATATTTCCTTTATTGTATGATGATAAATGGTGCCTAACCCAAATCTCCGCACACTAATGTATCCACTTTACTCATGTTTTCTGTAGAGAGGGTGTGATATTAGTTCATGGTGTCCATAGGTGTGCTTGTATGTGCCACATGTGTGGATTTGAATAGGCATCCTTTATTTCCATTTATTCATATTCACGTTTTTTCACATACTCAACAGCTCTTTACTAAGTAACTCTTATGTTCCATACACCATCCCATGGGTTTGAGATATAAAATAAACAAAGCATGTAATCCAGGTGCCCAATAAACCCTGTAACTTTTGATCCACATTGCTTTTATGATAAAGTAATATGTTTTTGCTCGCCAAAATTGATTTTTGCCCATGCTTACCAATAGGGAATTCATCATAATTTTCTATCTGTGACAAATCTAAAAATCATATTTTTGAAGCAGAAAATCATCTTAGGTACCACCTCTCTGAAATCCATTTTCTTAAACAACAGTTGTTTTGTGCTGTTGAGTCAATTCCAGCTGAGAGTGACCCTATAGGACAAGGCAGAACATCCCCATAGGGTTTCCTTTAATCTTTATAGCAGCAGATCTCCAGGCCTTTTCTCCCATGGAGATGCTTGTGGGTTCAAATGGCAGACCTTTTGGTTAGCAGCTGAATGCTTAGCCATTCCATTGTACACCAGGGCTCCTACAAGTACCTAATTAATTGACTTTAGGATAACTGCAGATGGAAGTCAGCAATATCAAAAAGATGGATCGAGAACAGTCAATGTCTCTGCTTTGCCTTGTGGTTTCTCTACATGAACCGAAGACACCATATTGCCAACTCCAAGCGCGAATTAATTTAGATTAAAACTGACAGTTAAGCTTGGAGAGGGAGAGAAATAAATCAATGGTATGTGAACACTGACACCATAAATAGTACCAAGTGGAAATCTCAAACCTCAAATGCTTTTGAAGCATGTTGTAGAATCCTGCAAAACCATATGCAAGAGTATAATAGACAAAATAATCATAGAAGGTTGGTATATTGGCCGAAACCACAGAGACCACTATGGGATTTTTTTGTTATTATTACTCTAATACTTGGATGTAATTCCTGGCATAGAAAAATATGCATGAGTTAAAGAAAGAAGAAAAATGTGCTTATTTTATTATGCTTAATTATAAGAAAGAACAAAAAGCACTTGAAAGTTTTTTTTTTTTTTTATGAATTCATCTCATTCACCAAAACCAAAGACCCAGAAAACACTTCTAGCTTAAAAATGCATTTTTTTTTGCCTAAGATCAGGGCATGGATTTGATGAATGTTCTCAAGTTCATCACCCACACAGGACTTCTTGAACATGATTCTGACATTGAGTGCTGTCTCCGTAACTCAATGTTATGAAACCTGGAAGGCATATTTATAGCCCAATCCAGATGGACCAAAACAAAGTACAATTATTCCTTCAAAAGTCGACCTTTGCATACAGATTAAAATGGATTGCTTCCAAGATTCAAATGGAGAAATGAATTCAGTCCACCCATTGTCGTGCATTCATTATGGCCCTATTGGACTTGGTTTGGGGCAGTGCTAATTAACGACATGGCTGTGTTAAAAGTTGGACTAGCAGCCCAATTTGCAAAGTGGCAGCAGGAAGAGTTGTTATGAAACTAATTACAGCTATCGGAGATTGCGCTATTTTAAACAGGCTGTGGGTTAGTGGTTGTGCCGAGGCCGATGAACGATTTTCCTCTGGATGCTGAGCATTCCCATGCAAGGACAGGGGTATCTGTGTGCTTGCCCGTTTGTAGATTGAAAGCATGGCATTCTGTTTCCCTCAGAATATTAAAAGTAAACTCTTGACTTTTGATTTCCAAGGGTAGATAGCAGGTACAGGATAATTTTTATAACCTCTTTTCTCAAAATTTAAAAGTGAACAAAGATATTAAAAAAAAGTACCTAATCTTAATTATTCCAGTGTCCCTATTTGAGGGGGGATTAAATACTGTATAATGATTTCTTTTCAATGTTTTTACTGTCATTCTGCACTGTGGATCCTTTACAAATGTAAAAGAAAGAAGTTGTTCCCTTTCATGAGAAGCATCATACCCCAGTACTTACCAAAAATGAAACTGGGTCGCAGGTAGATTAAAAACGTCTCTCCAGTTCTCTGTCTATTTGGTGCAGCCTTCAAACACACATTTGCGTCCTTCCTACTCAAAAACCCTTTTTAGGTCTAAAACTATTTTTCCCCTTGATGAATCTGACTACATAGACCCCAAAGCAAAGATAGCACAGTTGCCATGAAAGCTAAGTAATATATTGCGATGAACAATAATCTGATAACATCATGTTGTAGAATATTCATGTAAGCGAACTTTTTGATAGATATTAACTTTTTGAAGTGGACATGGTTTTATTTCCCAGTGTGCCCTGGTGGCGCAGTGGTTAAGTGTTTGGCTGCTAGCCAAAAGGTTGGTAGTTGGAACCCATCAGCCACTCCTTGGAAACCCTATGAAGCAATTCTACTCTGTCCTATAGGGTCGCTAAGAGTCAGAATCAACTCAGTGGCAATGAGTTTGGGTTTGGATTGTGCTGTGTGGGTGCCCTGGTGGCACAGTAGTTAAGAGTTCAGGCTGCTGACCAAAAGGTCGGCTGTTCAAATCCACCAGCTCCTGCTTGGAAACCCTATGGGGCATCTCCTATTTTCCCTTCTTCCAAACACTAGTTCCATCTAGATAAGGTAAAGATGAAAGGAGAAGGAAAAGGGACAAGGTTGCTTCTTGACTGAGTGAAGGTGGAGTGGTCTTTGGTTGGACACACCTGCTGTTCCTACATAAAGCCTGTGGTCTTATGGGACCTTGTAGAAAGTTCTAATGTGTCCAGACGAGGAGACGTTCATGCTTATGCTATTCCCCCAGGCTTTAGCAGTCCTTGTCTTCAAGTCACCTCCTCACCAAGGGAATGGCAGTGGACACAATGGAAGAGCAGGAGTGGGGATACAGAGGAGGACAGAGTAGGTGCTGGGTGTAATTAGGTCCCAGATCCTTTCTCCACTGATAATCCCCCAACACTCCATCTCTCCCCAGTTTTCTTCTCCCTTCCCTGGGAAAAAGCATGTCATCCAGTTTCCTAGTTAAACAGACTCCCTCTGATACAATCAATGCCATTTTTAGTTCTTGCAGGTTCTCTACTTTTCACATGATGTTTCCTGCTTACCCCTGGTTTTAGAGCAAGAGAAAAAATAAAACCCTCCACTTCTTCAATAGTGAGGCAGAGAGTAGGATCTTTTCATGAACACTTTCAGGAGGGACTTTTGTAGCCATGTTCTCATCATATTTTGACCCATGGGGAAGCAGAAAGTTACTGTGGCAGTACCTCCCAGACACACGCCTAAGTGTTTTACAGAACAGAATTGGCTTTAAGAGGGTGGGGATGAAAAAACGCTAAGTAGACAATAGTTAAACGGTAACTTTGGTGAAGGGTAAGACAGTGCACAATACTGGGGAAGCCAGCACAACTCGTCCAAGGCAAGGTCATAGAAGCTCCATAGACACATCCAAGCTCCCTGAGGGACCGAATTGCTGGGCTGAGGGCTGTGGGGACCATGGTCTCAGGGAACATTTAGCTCAATTGGCAAAACATAGTTTATAAAGAAAATGTTCTGCATTCTACTTTGGTGAGTAGCGTCTGAGGTCTTAAAAGCCTGTAGTGGCCATCTAGGATACTCTACTCTTCTCACATCTTTGGGAGCAAAGAAGAATGAAGAAAACTAAACATACAAGGGAAAGGTTAGTCCAAAGGACTAATGGACCACACCTAATACAGCCTCCCCCAGACTGAGTTCAGTACAACTAAATGGTGCCCGGCTACCATGCTGACTGCTCTGACAAGGATCACAATAGAGGGTCCCAGACAGAGGTGGAGAAAAATGTAGAACAAAATTCCAACTCAAAAAGAAAGACCAAACTTCCCGTTCTGACAGAGACTGGAGAAACCCTGAAAGTATGGCCCCTGGACACCGTTTCAGTTCAGTAATGAAGTCACTCCTGAGGTTTACCCTTCAGCTAAAAATTGGACAGGCCCATAAAACAAAACAAGACTAAAGGGGCACACCAGCCCAGGGGCAAGGACTAGAAAGCAGGAGGGGACAGGAAAGCTAGTAGTAGGGAATCCAAGGTTGAAAAGGGAGAATGTTGACTTGTTGTGGGAATGTTAACCAATGTCATAAAACAGTATGTGTACTAACTGTTTAATAAGAAGCTCGTTCTATAAACCTTCATCTAAAGTACAATAAAAAATAAATAAAAATAGAATATACAAAATTGGCTTTTATACCTCTGAATTACACAGAGTACAAATGCAAGTTAAACTTTCTAACAATATATATTTAACATTATAATTTTAATGTATTTTTAAATCACAGAGGGAAGTGATTAAAATTTAGATTTACACATACTGTACTTCACTTTGAATAACATTCTAAACCAATTCCGAAATATCTGTTGAGTTCCTGCTACAAAATAGAAATTCAGAAGATTCTAAACACATAAAAATAATTAAGACATGACCATGTTTTCATGGGGCTCAAGGACAGGAAAGGAAAATGTTTTCTTTTTATGAAAAAAAAAAAAAAATCTGCTAAAGTTTGTGATGAATACTGACACTCTTGAAACATTGCCTATGTTTTATTTACAAGTCACTACCGCAATAGTGGTGACAGGGATGGCTCAGTGGTAGAATTCTCCCCTTCCATGCGGAAGACTTAGATTCGATTCCCAGTCAACACACCTCAACAGCAGCCAACGTGCATCTGTCAGGAGGCTTGTGTGTTGCCGTGATGCTGAACAGGTTTCAGCAGAGCTTCCAGACTAATACAGACTAGGAAGAAAGCCTGGTGACATACCTCCAAAAAATAAGCCAAGGAAAACCATGAGTGGGGGGCCAACTCAGCAGCAGCTAAAAACAACATTGCAGCAGTGTTTTTTAAACTTTAATAGCATTTAAATCACCTAGGATCACGTTCAAATACAGATGCCCAGGCAGAGGCTGAGATTCTGCATTTCTAACAACTCCCAAGATCAATGCTGCTGGCCCATGGAAGATACTTTGAATAGCGAGGACTTAGAAAATCCTAGGAATCACATTTCAGAGATACTTAGGAGGGCACCTGGGAATCTCAATCCAGGGTGCAAGTTATTTACATGATATCTGTCATCTCTCCAAAAGGAAGAGCTCAGTGTGATTTTTCAAGTTTTTTTTTTTTAATTGCTTATTAAGAAATGAAATAAAATAAATATATGGAGAGGTTAAGTGACACGTCTATTGTCAATAAGTAAGGTGCCAAAGTTTCAGGATTTGACCTGACCACTGAAAAAAACTAACTATTCAATCTCAGGAGCCCTGGTGGTGAAGTGGTTAGGACCTCAGCTGCTAATCAAAAGGCTGGCAGCTCAAACCTACTGCTCCTTCGAAACCCTATGGGGCAATTCTACTCTATCCTACCAGTTTTAATGCTCACTCTAATTTAGGGGCTGTAACTACAGAGTGTGGGAAACCCTGGTGGTGTAGTGGTTAAGAGCTAAAGCTGCTAACCAAAAGGTCAGCAGTTCAAATCCACCAGGCACTCCTTGGGAACCATTTGGGGCAGTTCTACTCTGTCCTATAGGGCTGCTATGGGTTGGAATTGACTCGACGGTAATGCGTTTGGGTTTTTGGTAACTGCAGAGTGTAGAGAAGTGAACTAACTCTCCCATCTAAATGATGAATAACATGTTAGGTCAGCTGATCATCAATCTGCTGCCTCGATCTTCAGGTACATTTCCTTGGCTCAAAAGCAACCTGATGTGGGTGCTTGTCAATCACAGTATTGGCATTTGGCCTCACTGAGTGTGAGAGAAGGTTGCAGGGATACCGGATTCTCTTTTATTTCCGCTTTCAGTCTTCTTAATCCTTCCCCCAGCCCTCCTTCTTTTTAAGAACTAAAGGAGTTTGGCTTCGTTGAGTGTAGTCATTCTGATTAATTCACACTCGCCCTTTAGCATATGCATGAATCCCACAAAGTCTAATGATTCTGTCCACATGGCATTGAACAGTACTTCAGTTGCCCATCTCCCCCCTGCTGTTCCTAGAGTCTAAAGTCCAAGTTGGTGGGTGTGTTTAGTCATTAAAGGATTTTACAATATGGAACAAAAAAGGATGAAAACTCAATTGCCAGAATAATTTAAGAGCTGTTCACACTACTTGAGCTAAACACCCCATCTTGCAAAGATGTGCTCTAGGGCAGTTAATTAAAACCTTCATCTTTTCAACCCTGGATGGCGTTGAATTCCAAATGATTTCATTCGCAAAGGAATTAATTTTAAGGGCTAGGAAAAGAAGGCAACAGAAGTCACATTATTACCCAGTTAAGAAAACAATTAAGTACAGATTTCTATGTCAAAAAGGAATTTTAAAAATAAATTAGTCACTTTCAGAGAAGTATAGAACATACTCGGTAGGTTAGGAGGGAAAAGCGGTCAATATTAGCGTGAGTTTTGAGTAAATATTGGAAAGATAGTGTTAAATTGTTACTTATTGTAAACGAGAGTCAGAAGAAAGCCCTTTGGTCCAACACTCAGGGTACGGTTGGTAGATTTAATTCCTACTTATGATACAGTTGAATTGCAGAAATCTTTAAGAAATTTGTCAATCGCTATGGGACAAACAGCAAACAAGTTTGCTAATGGGATGGAAATGCTACAGCCATCTCTGACATCATTTAGCCACGGTGACGTGAGATAACAAAATAGTCTTAGATTTTTTACTAGTCCAAAAAGTGTCATCTGTGCTGTAGTAAATATCTCTTGTTGCATTTGGATAAATAACACATGAGAAGTAGAAAAGGTATACATAGAATTAGACAGCAAGCTTCTTGGTTACATGTTGTAACACTCTTACAAACACCAGATTTATTTGGTTGGTTACCATCAGGACTAAGTACATGGGCCAGATCACTGCTGCAAATAATATTGTTAGTCTGATAGTATTAGGAATAATAAAATTTATCTTCTATTGTTTTACACACTTAAAAGGCAAAAGAAAAGCTTCAGGCTAAAATGTTGATGAACCTTGAGTCCACTCACTCTGGGCAATGGGATTAATGAGAACACTGCTCTTACTTAAGAGCCTGGTGAAGAACCAGATGGTATCCGGTGGAAAACCAATACCATGAGTTTAAAGAGCCTGCAATGGCTGCCATCTAGGAGCTCGACTAAGTCCGGGTATTGATCATGTGTTATTTTCAATCTATGATCTAAAGGAGGAAATGATTTAGGAAATAATATTGGAGTCATTATTCCCTGTCTTTGAGCATAGAGAATGTGATTCAGCTGGAGCTGGGCTCACAAGGACTCACATGGACACATCCACCGGGCCCTGAGGTATAAAGTCAATAGCTAAGATAATCTTGGAAGATATGTTTTAGGGAAGAAAATATCTTTTAGGGAACCTTACACATACGCCAATCAAACAGAACACAAAAGACTTTTTTTCACTGTTATCTTTTTCCATTAGCATTCAGTGCACAGGAGATTTGTTGGATCATTGAGGACTCTTCTGACTGTCATTACTGAAATGTGCACCAGTGATTGCTAAGAAAGACAATTCAAAATGTAAGATTGCAGTTTCTAGACAATTTGTGAAAAAGTGAAGCTTTCAATGGTTTGGCCCGTTTTGTAATGTTAATATGTACTGATGGTTCTCGGGCAGACATGGCTGTGACAGCACGGCTGTCCATTTCCCACTTTTGCCTTTTTGAATATATGCTGAATAAAACTTTCTTTTTGCTTTACTAAGCTTTATGTTTTTTACCCTACAACAGTTTTGAATGCTTAGCCTCAATCCACCCATAAAGTATATAGACTCCAAAAAACTTTCATTCAGTAACAGCTTCTTTATTGTTAGAACTTTTTTTATGGTTTTGAAATGTATTCTATATGCTTAGTGATCCTAAGTCAGACTTCCCTGACTGCCACTTTATGTAAACTATGTGAGGTTTGAACCACCAATAAATCAAAATCCAACCCCTTTTTATAAGTATCTGGACACTTCCATATTTCAGCTTAGTTCAAATCAATCATCTTTCTCAACATCTTGCCTCTCTATAATTTCTAATATATTTAGCCTTCAACCATGTCCTGGCTCTCACTTCCAAAAATGAGCCTCCCACTGAGTTCTTATCTCTATTTTTCACATTTAATGGCTATTTGACAGAGTACACAGTTTGCAAACTTTCATCCAATATAAACAAATAAAAACTTTTAAACGCAGCATCAGAACTATCTGTTTTTAGAATATAGGTCTTTTCCAAACTGTTCTCTTGTTTGTTTTATTTCCATTAGCACATCTGTAACCACATTAATATTTTAACATTAAATTCTCGTTAATACGTTCACACAGAAATGTTAAGAAATACACAAAGGTTATGTATGCATTAATGCAAATTTGGAATTATGCTCAGAGTACCTGAATTTCTAATCTGTGACTTACAATTCTAGCATCTCCAAATAAGATATACAATCATAGATACCCAAGTGCTGTCAATATTGTTATTTTGGGAGAATTGTTGGGTAAAGAAGAATAGAAGACATATTGTTTAGAATTTGAACGTGCATCAGCAAGTTGAGAAGATAGTTTGGAAAGTTTTGAATAAGCACCGGAACATTTGGAAATGAACTTATCAGTGACTGCAGAGTGGAGCCTTATTTCAGAAAAGGGCTTGGAGGCATCTGCCCACGCAATTCCCATTGCCATCATTAAAACCAGTGCCGCAGATTCATTTCAGATCAATTCAACACATATTTGTAGAATCCTGTAGCTTTGGATTCACCTTATGAAACCAGAGACTCTTCGTGCTTAGTTACTATAATTAATCTAAATTTCAAGAATGTAGTATAAAATCCCCACCCATCCTATAACATTCAAATAAGAAACTTCTTAGACCATGCACCTGTCGGAATTTACTTTGGTGACAGCGTGAAAAAAGACACAAAAGAATTTCTCGTGTTTCTTCTCTTGTATCTAATGAAGTAATAACAGTTGGAGACACAAAGATATTTATCTTCTGGATGAGATGAGTGATTTTTTTGCATTCCTTAGCTGAATTTTTGAGTGTATGGAAGTTTCCGGTAGTTATTTCTATTTTAACGATTCTTCTTTTTGATGGGCACAACTGAATCTCATCTATAAAGTCCTTTTAAAAGATTAAATACACCTCAAATCATAAAGCAGTTTTGTATTAGGACTCAAATTGGGGAAAAAAAAAAAAAAGATGAATCAGAGACTTCCCTTATTGTCCGTACTCTGAAGGTAATCTACTGACAAACCCCAGGACTTACAAGTGTTAGGAGGAGAAGTGCTACTTACGTACATTTGATAATCATTATATTCATTCATTCATCTAGTTATTCTGATCATCATTAGTTTACTGCTACTATTTTTTTATTTTAGTATTCTTAATCATTAATCACCTTCTGTGCTCCAAGTACTCTGTTGGGTCCATGCAGATTGAAGTAAAGTTCAATTACCTCCTTACTGCAAAGAAATTGTAGTCACGGAACAGCAAGGGGACATTTTAGAACTCAGATCATGACATCATGGAGCAGAAGGCATTTTAACTGACTGTTGAGACAAGCCTAAGAAAGTGACAGGTAGACACAGGAAAAAAAATCCAGAAAAGGCAACATCATGATTGTAAATATGGGAGTGTAAGTGCAAGAGAGAACATGAGAATATTTGAGAAAGTGACGAGTTGATCTTGCCTAGGATCAGAGAAGTACTGAAGGACAAACAGCTGGGAGTTTGTCAGGGGAGGTGGGGAGGAGTAGTATTTCTTGATCCCTTCCCTTTGTTTTTCTTCCAACTCACTTTTAACATTTCCTTGTTTCCTCCTTTCTCTGTAAGTAGAAAAGTCTAGGTGGTAGCAGTTAGAGACACGGTTGGCCCAGCGGGTAGGCATTGTGACTGCTCTGAAAGAGTTTGAGAGCCTGGTTCATACAAGTGTTTATATATATTTCAGACTTTGGACTTCAAAGACTTCTGTAAGTACAGCTATGGACCAGTAGTTGTGAAAATATGTAGGCAGTTCCACCGGACTCAACATGTCCCTGTACTTTTCTCTTTGGCATTTGATCCATCACTCGAAATCCCTGAGTCTTATTCTTCTCTTCTGAACAATGATGATCACTAATTCTTTACCTATAGGAAGTTCACTGGATCCAATGATTTCCTTCGGAACAAAGTTCCATAATTCTATGCCTACAGGGTCATAATGCCCTGAGCCAAACCATGACATTTTCAATTGCCTCATATGCATGTGAAAGCTGGACAATGAATAAAGAAGATCAAAAAAAGAATTGATGCCTTCGAATTGTAGTGTTGGTGAAAAATATTGAGTGTACCATGGACTGCCAGAAGAACGAACAGATCTGTCTTGGAAGTACAGCCATAATGCTCCTTAGAAGCAAGGATGTCCTCAGTTCATCTCACATACTTAGGACATGTTATCAGGAGCTACCAGTTCCCAGAAAAGGACATCATGCTTGGTAAAGTAGAGAGTCGTGAAAAAGAGGAAAACCCTCAATGAGATGGAGTGACGCAGTGGCTGCAACAATGGGCTCAAACATAGCAACAATTGTGAGGATGGTGCAGGACTGGGCAGTGTTTTGTTCTGTTGTTCACAGGGTTGCTGTGAGTCAGAACCAACTCAGCAGCACCTAACAACAACAACAATGCATAGGAATAACATTCCTGAAATCTCAGACTGATCTGTCCAAGCTATATAACTCATTGCTGTTGGATATAAGGTGTCAGGCTTTGAAAAGGACAAAATTTGGGGAAAAAAAAAAAAAGCTAACTCATCCTTCCAGGTTAACTCCAACTGCCACTGTCTTTGAGTTTTTAAAAACTGTGGAAGTTACAGAATACTGATATGCAAATGACTGTTGTCCTTAAAAATGCAAATTCAGTCTAGAGAATATTCACTTAATTATTGTCTTGTGCTTATTAATTTGTAAACACATTTCAGCATTCCTACATATACATATTACATATACATATATTTGATGTATATATATTTGAATTGAATATACATATTCAGGTTCTCCTTTGAACCAGTTGTAATGGCTTACTGGTTATCTCATTAATTAATTATTTAAATACAATCTTCAGTATGTCTTCATTTTGTATTTGTATAAGAGTCATGATTGTACTTTAAAAAACAATTCCTTAACAAAGGTGAGGGATACTGGTTCCGGTCACGTGCCCTGCTGTCACAGTTCACCCTCTAGCTGTACAAAGGAATATAGGCCATGGGAGGATTAAATAAGAAGGGTGTATGCTGTTTTCAAGAAATAACACGGTTAATGCATGTGAATTATTAACACATAGAATACATACAATGACAAAAGCTACTTGTTGAAGTTCTGAGACACATCAGCCAACCACCCTTGCAAAGTGATGTAATCTGTGTAGCTTAGCCTGTAGAAGACTGTGGGTCAGCACTTCCCAGTGTCCTTTCTTATTTTTTGAAGATTGTAATTTTTAGTCAGCTGAAATTAGGTCTTGGAGAGGTGCCTTTACTGCAAAAATTTCAAAATAACTTACTTGGCTTTTTTTTTTTTTTTTAAATTGACAAATTCCATCTGAAAATAAATAAAAATAACAAATGCAGAAGGGAGGAAGAGAGAGAAAAAATAATGATGACGGTCCCCATTGCCCCATTTTTAGTATATCCTCCCTCAGGGGGAGTAGGGGGAGAAAAGAAGATGAAATGCTAGAGGGTACATGGAGTGAATTAAGAAAACATTTATCACTAATCCTTTGCATAACTAAGATATGAGCAAATCCTACCTTTATCTTATTCATGAAAGAGAAACTATTTGTCACAGAGGCTTTTGAATTGTCTTCTTACCACAACAGACTACTTGGCTGGATCATTCCCAAACTTCTGAGTCTTTTTGAGATGACAGATCGAAATTTAATCACTGAACCATGACCATTCCTTGGCTGGGTGCAGCATTGGCTTCTAATGCAGGATTTTCTATTCAGGTTAAAATAATTAAAATTTAACTGTCCGACATTCTCTTCAGAGACCATAGGACATTTTGATGGTATTTACCAGTAGGAAGTTTTATAATTTAATTTTAATTTTCCAAAAAAAGAAAGCATTTCCTTTGCCTAGATGTTTCAAATTAATCATTCTGTACCTCATCCCACCTAAAACATTTGTACTCCATCTTTGAGGGTTTACAGTTTTACCTATAATTATATGATATATTCTTTGCTGTGAATAAGATATTAAAAAATCATTGCATAGGTGTTAGGTCTTCAAAGAAACAGTCCCAGATCTGATGATCCATTTGAGGAAAACAAATACCAGACCACCTACCTAGAACTTATTGCGCTGGTCACAGATGTTAGTTTTGAATGTAAAAAGAAATTTGACTAGTTTTTCACATTTGAATTTAGAGCCTAGCACAAGTGAAAATCCCAACAAATATTTTTTAACTACAATGAGGAGCTAAAATTAAAATTAGATTTTTCAGTGAAGAAGTCTAGTAGTTTTATGTTATTTACTCTTAGGATTTCTACAAACTAAAGAAAATTTGATAATAGAACAACAGTCAGAAGGCACCTACAAAGTGCTGTAAACCAAAACACCAAACCCAGGCCCATCGGGTCGATTCCGACTCATAGCGACCCTATAGGACAGAGTAGAACTGCCCCTTAGAGCTTCCAAGGAGACCCTGGAGGATTCAAACTGCCGACCCCTTGGTTAGCAGCTGTAGCACTTAACCACTAGGCCACCAGGGTTTCCACAAAGTGCTGTAATTACTTAGAAATCAGTTCCACTGTTTCAAAAATACGGCGAATCCACATACACATTCTTTGACAAATGGCTGTCTGAGGTAATTACAAACATCATGAAAACTTACTGTCATGAAGTTAGTTTGGGAGTTTCTCCTCTTTCCTGACTATCCATATTTCTATTTTTAAGAAAATTTTGGCAGTTCTTGTGTGTGTGTGTGTGTGTGTGTGCGTGCGTGCGCGCACGCGCATCCATTTCTTCGGGCAGGAATAACGATGTCATATTATACGTTGACTCTTAGGGTTCTGTGGATCCAGCACAGAGAAAATATTCTAAACTACCTCCTACCCAATTGCGATACAATTATGGCCTCTTAACTAGATAAGCAACCTTAAGTTGCAATTGTTTACAAACAAAACACCGGTAAGGGCGTTTTAACTTACAGAACCCTTAGACGGAGGTGTGTGCTATTGACTGTTGGCGTTTGGGAAATACCCAATTACCAAGGAAGAAGGTTGTCACGGATGAGCAGCTATAGACAGGAAAGCACTTCTTTCCATGTTCCAGGAAGTGCAGCCGATTGATGTGGATGTCACCATTTCTGCCTCACTGGGGGTTGAGGTGGGGAATATGGCAACTGGTGTTCATGACCTACTTTTAATTAAGGTCTCAAACACAGAGGCATTCCAACCACCTACATGCAGTATTTGTCTCCTGAGCCAGTCTTGCCTGAGACTTACAGAAAGTAATTTTTTTTTTTTGGAGATTTTAGATGTGGCTAACTCTAAAAAGTTCAGGCAAATAATATGGACTATTATAATAGAGAAAATAGCTGAACTTGAAACTATGCCTTTGCTGACAAGCGACAAAAAACAAGTGTCAAATTCTATGACTCTGATAATAACTCCTTAACTTTTGTGTGTGTGTGTGTGTTTTGCCAAGATTCACAGATTTTAGACACTAAAGAAGATGAATGATGAGTGAATGGTATCAGGTGTCCTCCAGTATTCGCAGCAATGCTCCGGGGTTCCATTTGTAGTTCAGTATACTCAGTGGTGAGGTGAGCTATTCTAAGCACTTATTGGATTTGTAGTTAAGGAGCTGGAGAAATAATCAGAATCTGCGTAGCTTGCCTTCTGGGGCAACACTTGTTAACCAAATGTGTTTTCTTGGAGAATCTAATAGTAGGTCTGAACAGTGTTGAAAGACACAAAAGGAATGAGGTGATTTATTTCAACATTTTTTTCTATAGCATTGTTTAGAAATGCTTCAATATGCATTCCAAATTTTCACTGAGCTAACAAGAAGCGCTACGGACATCCTGGTTGTCCAATATTTACGCCCCAAAATATCAAAACTGTAATGATAAAGTAAAAAATAAGTGCAAGAGATACAGTGAAAAATGACCAAGAGTCAAATCTCAACTAATTGACTTGAGGGGATCTGCTGATGTCATAAAAGGGGAAAGCAAGGCTTGAGTTATTTGTATTTTGTAGAGTTTTAAGAGTCCACTGTGACAATTTATCCAGCTCTTGGTATCTATTATCTTTTCGGTGTCTATCCATCTTGAGCATTGGTAACCAAAGGGAAAAAGGGAAAAAAAGGGAAAAAAAAAAAGAACAGTTTATCCTTTGGAAAGTTCTTATCCTTTGTGAGTGATAAGCAAAAAATTGTTGTATATTGTACTTTTAAGGTAGAAACAAAACTAAAAAATGCAATGCAAAAACAATAAAAAGAAATACCTAAGAAAAACATGCTGATTTCTGTAATCAATTCTCATGCCATGTATTTATATTGTCAGTTTTCTTGCAATGGTGAGATGTGTTAATGTTCATTATCATTTCTCTAAACTTAAGAAAATATTTTAAATTTTTTTTTTTTTGGCTAGGGGCCGAGAAGTCCACCTCATACCCAAAACCCAAAACCAAGCCCATTGCCGCCGATTCTGACTCATACTGACCCTACAGGACACAGTGGAACTTCTCCACAGAGTTTGCAAGGAGCGCCTCATGTATTCAAACTGCTGACCTTTTGGTTAGCGGCCATTGCACTCAAATGCTACACCACCAGGGTTTCCCCACCTCATAGAGGTATGAATCAATTTGTGCTCACATTTTAGACTGGAATATAGATTTCTGCTAGTAAGCCTTCAGTGCAAATAAGTTGCTGTATGCCTCTCTTCCCTCTGGTCTCCTAGATCCCTGCCTCCTTAGCAGCTTCAACCCCTCCCAGTTACAAGTCTGAATCCAGTATTTTTTCACTTTTTTTTTTCTGCATCTACTGTCTTCACATCCAGCTAATCTCAGCCTTATTTGCTCTCTATATTTGGATTTGTTGCCTTTGTTTCCTCTCTTCCACTCCCACGAACTGAGTCTATCAATGCAACCAAATTAAATATCTCTAGTGACAGAAATCTGCTCCCAGGGAAGGAAGGTCCCTGGGCATTTTTCCCCCCTAGGAGGGCCATCAATAGGAGTCCCTTGGTCGTACAAAAGGTTAAGTAACAATTATTAACTGAATGGTTGGCAGTTCTAATCCACCCAGAGGTGCCTCGGTAGAAAGGACAGGTGATACACTTCTGAAAGGTCACAGCTATTGAAAACTACACAGCGCATTTCTACTCTGTGACACGTGGGGCCACCGTAACTCAACAATGACACAACAGCAATGGTTTAGAGCCATTGGTCAACTTACCCTCTTATACCTACTAATACTGGCGGTAATATTAACAATATTTTCTGCTAAGAACATAAATTCTAACTCACTCTCTGATCTTGTTGTCTTTTGCACATGCCATCCAATGACAGACTTCCCAAATAATAAAATCTCCCACCCTTTTTCCTGTTGCCGAATAAATGAAGAGGTCCGTCTTACTCCAACGGTATTTTTACAGGGAGGAGTTTCGAGGCACATATGCTTTCCCGTTGCTCCTTTTTTATTGTTGTTGTTGTTGTTTTCTGTGTTTCTTGTAGTTTTGGCTTGTTTTCATTGCTTCTCTACTTCTTCATACATTCTAGAGAGAATTCAACATACATGCAGAGTTTTCTTATATAAGCAGCAAACACTCACCATTAGTTTCCCAGGATTCTTGGTAAAAATGAAAATTTCTATGTATCCATCCAAACTACTGAATCAGGATCTCCATTGAAAAGACCTAGAAGGACATTTTAAGTAAGCACCCAAAGGTGATCCTTCAGCTTGGTGAATTAAAGACAAGTTGAATAGGTCTACTCTGGGGCTTTATTGACTTTTTCACAGTCTTTTCTGGTTCATTACAAACATAACCAGTACAAACTTCTCTCATGATTGTTGTTTGCCTTCAATTGTATGTTTATTTTGGGGCAATGAATAATCCATTAGCTAAAGAGTTACATGATCTTAGTTGTGGAGCAGAACAGATCAATCACTTCTCACCATAAATGTCTAAAAAACTGTCGTAGTCTCCACCTTTACAGACATCCTAATATCTATAAAAAAAACTAACATCCTAATATCTGCAGGCATCCTAATAACACGTGTAGAAAATGAAACAATATTTAAATACATTACTAAACATTAAGTATAGTATTTTGAATCAAAAACAATAAATAAAATGTATGCAAAATACTAGTACTATTTTGCGTAGCAGACTAGATAATACACAAATACATAAATAATTTAAAATTACATTATTTTACAATGTTCACTCATGCTGAAGTGATGATTTATAAAATGAGTTCATCACTGGAGTACAACATAAACTGTTGCTTCTGAATGTTATCAAAGCGATCTTTAAAATACATTTTTGTTTATATTTTAAGCCACAAAGGTATTGTTGTATGTATTAAAGTGATGACATACATAATTACTATATTACCCAAATTTTAAAAATCGTTGGACGCTCCTTAATGTTGACAAAATCTCCCTATTCCTTAAAAAAATTAACTGAAAACTTTCAATAACTGCACTAATGATCATCTTAATACTTATTTAGAATTTTATAAGTACAGGGCCTGGATCATCAGAATTTTCTCTCACGATTATTTTTGCTCAAATTAAGACATGGGTATGGAGACTGAGGACACCCTGCTGGCGTAGTGGTTACGTGCTACAGCTGCTAACCAAAAGGTCGGCAGTTCTAATCCACCAGCAGCTCTTGGAAACTCTATGGGGTGGTTCTACCCTGTCCTATTCCATGGCAATGAGTTTTTTCATGGAGACTGAAATGTAACTGTTTAGCATTGTGATAAATACTGTGTGAGTCAGTTGAAGAACCCAGTTAAAAAAGAAGAGACATACTTGAGGGAGTTCGAGCTGGGAACAATATTCAAAACACAGCGCAGGTGGATCTGAGAAACCACTGCTTCATTGAATCTACTCAGTTAATACAATCTATTCAGTACACCAGGTAAGTTTATTACCTTTGTAAGAAATAATATTGTATTGCTTGTTAGTTGTAATGATGTCAACCAACTTCATTAAGCAGTTAGTAGTGTAAAGCCTCTATGGTTCAATTTTAGGCTTTGTAAAATTTTTTTTTTGTCTCCATTTCTTAAGTAATTTCTGTGTATTTAATACTATGCTCTCTGTGCTATCCTCTCAGTAAATTATCATCACAATCTACTTTTCTTCTATGTGAGCAAAGCTGCTGTATACTGGCACTTCACGGGCTATTTACGAAGTGCCAAGGGATGAAGAATTAGAATTTCATAAATTGTTATAGTACCAAAAGTTAAGCTTCTGAATTTTGGTTTTCGTTGTTTGCTTGCTTTTCATGTGTAAATTGAGGCAAGTGACATATGGCTTGCCTGTCTCATAAGAATAAAGCTGACTTAGTGGGAGTGTGTGTGACCTGCATAGTCCGTCCCACTGACTCATGCTAAGAAGGGTCCCATGCTTGCTTTAAGGATCTGCTCTCACCGTCTTGAAATTCTGAATAGGTTCTGAGCAAGGAGCTCCACATTTATTTTGCATCCACAAATTTTATAGTCAGTCATGCATAAGGTTGTTATAAAGATTGAAGGAAATAGTGTAACATATAAGGATGATAATTAAACAACAACAACAACAACAACAAACTAGTTGCCATCAAGTCTATTCTGACTCACGGCAACCCCATGTGTCTCAGAGTAGAACTGTGCTCTATAGGGCTTTCAAGGCTGTGACCTTTGGGAAACTTCTGAGGTGCCTCTGGGTGAGTTCTAACCACCAATCTTTCTGTTCATAGCTGAGTGCTTAACCATCTGCATCACCCAGGGACTCCTTGTGAGAATGATAAAGCGCTAAACTATCATTTCTTGCATTGTTCTCAGAAAAACACTTGGTGAAATGCTTAAGCATAAGAAATAGGCAAATTATTCCTCAGCTGAACTGTATTTCAAGGTCCATCAAAAGAAAGCCACCTCCCTGTTAAAGTTTTCTATGTTCTTTTCAACAATTTTAGTTGCAAAAACCGAAGCCATAATAGTTTAAGTAGCAAAAAAATTGTTTTTTTCTCAATCTATGTTACATGTGAGAATTAAGTCCTGATCCATTAAACTACCCATTGCATGTAACAAGTGAACTTTCTTCTAAAGAATGTAGAATGGATCAAGAATTTTCCCGTTCTTGGGGAAACTGAGAAAGTAGTCACCCAAGTCATTTCCTGTATGTGTGGTCAGTTGAAGGACCAGTTAAGAAAGGGGAGTCATACTTCAAGGATCTAGAGGCAGGAACAGAATCATAAAAATGAGCCGGAATACTTTAGCAATAACCTCATTGCTGATCCAGTCATTGTAGGTCGCATCATGAATGCCAAGTACCAGAAACCAGAACATGGATGCACCCTTGTTGCTCCCCCTAGCAAGAAGCCTCCCCCATCACCCTTGATAGAACATAGATTCCATGTGATGGGTGCTTCCTAGTGCTTTCTCTTCAGAACCCAGTGTCTCACCGTGTCGTTGTGTCTCTTACTGGCACAGCCTAGGTCACATGCACATGGCCCAGTTGCAAGGAGACTGTGAAAGTGAGTTTGTCATTTCTACCTTAGGGAGGCAAGAATCATAAGGTGTGAAATGCTGAGCTATCATAAATCATTAACACTGTCTACTAGAGAAGCAGTCACTTCTTAATCTAGTGGCTCTCAACAGGGAAATCTTTTACCAGGGAACGGCAATATCTAGAGCCATCTTTTATTGTCATAACTGGGAGGGTGCTGCTGGCAACTAGTAAGTAGAGGCCAGGGATGCTACTAAATATCCTGCAATGCACAGGACAGTCCCCACAACAAATAATTATCCTGACCAAAATGTCAATATTATCACTGTTGAAAAACCTTGCCTTAATCTGTAGTTCTCTAGTAATTACCGTGAGTTTTCACATCATAATGAGCAGAAATGCCCAAGAATCTATATCATTTGAAGTGTCTCAGGTGATTATGAAGTATCCAGGTATAGCATCAACACGGAATTTTTATTATAGGGCAACATGTATCTCTTTAAATCTAGAATTATTGAGGTTCATCTCTGCTAATCTGTACATGTCTCATCTGATTAATTATTGTGAATAACTCATCTGTATCTCCTAGAATAATAGTTTGTACCTAATACTTATTCTTTACTTATTTATTTTTTTGTTATCTAAAGATTTTTTAAATACTAATCCCTAAGGAGGTCCTAGGAGCCCTGGTGGCACATGGTTAAAAGCTTGGCTGCTAACCAAAAGGTCAGCAGTTCAAATCCACCAGCTGTTCCTTGGAAAATCTATGAGGCAGTTCTATGCTGTTCTATAGGGTTGCTATGAGTCAGAATCAACTGGACAGCAACTGGCTTTTTTTTTTTTTTTTTTTAAGAGACTCTTACATGATGATGGGACTGTCATTAATCTAGTTCTGGTAGAATCCCAACTCTGTTTCTTTTTTGTTTGTTTTGTTTTGCTTGCTTTGGTTTTTGGTTGTTTTGCTTTTGCTCATTCATTCATTCATTCATGTTTTCAGTGATTGAACAAGTAATTATAAATAGTGACTAAGAGGACAATACCTACCTTCAAGGAATCTCTTTGGAAAGACAGAAAAATAAACAAATCTATCTCAATTCCTAGTGAAAAGTACCAAGATAATGGAATCACAAGGTACAAAGGGGCCTCATAGAAAGTGAATGTAACTGAAGGTAAGGGGTTAAGGAAAGCTGTGCTGGAGAAGGAGATACTGTCTACACTGAGATTTAGGGTGAAAAGATAGCCATCAGGGAATACAAAGGAGGTCATTGCAGGGAAAGTGCAAAGTGATCACTTCTAAGGGATTATGTTTGTCCTTTCAAAGCAATCCTTTCGGATCCCAAATGTCATAGAAATAGAAATGAATAAGGAAGTTTAGAGAATGGTGGAATACAGAGACTGCCAGATTTATGTAAGAGTTACTGGTTTTTAAGAGCTAAGGAGAAGTAATAATGGTAGGATTTGTTGACTAAATGTGACGGAAACAGAAAATGTTTTAGTTTTGTCATCTAGATGGATGGTAATATGAACCATTGAGATTAGAATGATTATTTTTTATTTTATTATTTCACATGCATTATTTAAAATTCTTAATCTGTCTGATGGACTAATTGTTTTCCCTCTGCTATAGATTGTTCATTTTTTATGTTGCACATATTCCCATATATTACACAGACATCTCAGTGATTATTTCTTTAAACGCATAGTCTCCTGGAATATCTTCTGCCATTTCTGTGTGACAACAGAAGCACAGCTACTGCATATCACATTCTGAAGACAAACACATGGGTGACCCGAACTCCTAGGATACTGCCAACTAATGTAATGTGCACTCTATGTTTTTTTGGTTTTTTTGGCAAATGTCTCCCATAGTTTAGGAAAGAAGAACAATACATTACTTTTTTTAAAAATCCATTTCTCACCCAAATTGATTCCCATACTGAACTATCACGCCCTCTCTTTTTTGGTGTTACGCTGGACTGCTATTTCCCTACTTCATGATTGTCAATCTTCCTCTCAAGTCAATGTGGAGGGGAGAGTGTGGGAAAACTCATGTCAATGGACCCTCTTTCACATATGACTATTATTCTTCTACTTATTAACACTCCCTCAGCCAACTCCCAACACACAGAGCACACTCTGAAGCCCTTCCTTTCACCTTTAGTCTCTAAGCGATTTCCTTAATTTTTATTGTGGTGAAATATATACAACAAAACAATTGCCATTTCAACCATTTTTAAGTGTATAGTTCAGTAAGATTAATTACTGTTGCCAAGATGTCCAATAATCACCACAGTTCATTTTTAAATTATTTCACCACACTTAACTAAAACTGTGTAACCCTTAAAGGGTACCTCTATTTCTGTCTCCTACCCACTCCTGGTAACCACTGATAAACTTGGGTCTCTGCATTTGCCTACTTGAAATATTTCGTATAAGTGGAATCATACAATATTAGTCCTTTTGTGTCTGACTTATTTCAGTCGGCATAATGTTTTCAAGGTTCACCCAGGTCATAGTATGTACCAGAACTTCGTTTCATTTATAACTGAATAATACCCCATTATACATATATTATACCACATTTTATTTATTTATTCATGTGTCGATGGACACTTGGGTTGTTTCCACATTTTGCCTATTGTGAATAATGCTGCAACGAACACTGCTGTTTATGCGTGTGTGTTGCCGCTTTCAAGTCTCTTAGACATATACCTAGGAGTGGAATTGCTGGGTCATAAAGTAGTTCTTTATTTAACTTTTTGAGAAACCTATGTACTTTTTTCCACACCAGCTGTAACATTTTGAGTTGTCACCAGCAATGGATGATGGTTCCAATTTCTCTCCATCCTTGCCAACACTTGTTAAACCCACTCCTCGCTCACTGACATGCTTAGGTTCCAAAGACCAGGTCATGATGTGAAATTTGGCATTATGCAAAAGTAGCGAATGGTTACATCAGATCACAAAAGAAAGGATGACGTATCATTACACAATTGCTAAGCTACATCACTATATAAACTGCCAAACCATTGAGAATCATGGCCCAGTCAAGTTGACACATAACCCTACCCATCACAGCCAGTGTTACTCTCGCCTCACACCTTGGCATTTGTTACAGCAGCAGACGCATGTTGTCAATGTACATAGTAGGTGTTTTACTATTGTCAGAAATTCAAAATGTCGGATAACGAGATAGTCTATAAGTGAGAGTGGTATATTTTCCATTAGCCATTTTAATGGGGGTGAGGTTGTGGTGAAGTAATAATCTAATTTTGGTTGTGATTTGCATTTACCTAGTGTATAATGGGAACCCTGGTGGTGCAGTGGTTGAGATATGGCTGCTCACCAAAAGGTCAGCAGTTCGAATCCACCAGTCGCTCCTCTGAAACCCTATGGGGCAGGTCTACTCTGTCCTATAGGGTCGTTATGAGTCGAAACTGACTAGATTGCAATGGGTAATGGTAATGGTAAAGTGTATAATGATACCAAGGAGCCCTAGTGGCACAGTGGCTAAGCACTCAGGTACTAACTAAAAGGTTGGCAGTTCGAACCCACCAGCCACTGCACGGGAGAAAGATGTGGCAGTCTGCCTCTATAAAGATTATAGCCTTGAGGCTGATGGACCACAACTACCATAGACTCTGCCAGACTGAATCCAGTACAACTAGACGGTGCCCAGCTACCACCACCGACTGCTCTGACGGGGATCATGACAGAGGGTCCAGGACAGAGCTGGAGAAAAATGCAGAACAAAATTCTAACTCACGGAAAAAAAAAAAAAGCAGACTTACTGGTCTGAGAGAGACTAGAGAAACCCCAAGAGTATGGCCCCAGGCACCCTTGTAGCTCAGTAATGAAGTTACTCCTGAGGTTCACCATTTGGCCAAAGATTAGACAGGGCCATAAAACAAAATGAGACTAAATGAGCACACCATTCCAGGGGTAAGGACAAGAAGGCAGGAGGAGACAGGAAAGCAGGTAATGGTAAACCCAAATTCAAGAAGGGGAGAGTGTCAACATGTTGTGGGATTGGCAACCAGTGTCACAAAACGATATGTGTATTAATTGTTTAATGAGAAATTAGCTTTCTGTAAACCTTCACCTAAAGTACTATATATATATATATTTTAAGTAAAAAACAAAAAGATTATAGCATTGGGAACCCTATGGGGGCAGTTCTACTCTGTCCTATAGGGTCATTACAAGCAAGAATTGACTCGCAGGCAAAGGATTTTTTCGTTTATAATGATATACAGCATCTCTTCATGTGCTTAGTAATGATTTGTATGTCTTCTTTGATGAAACGTTTATGCAAATAATTTGCCAATTTTGAATTGAGTTGTTTGTCTCTTTGTTGTTGAGTTGTACATTTTCTTTATATATATATTCTGGCTATTAAACCTTATTAGCTATATGGCACCCAAATATTTTCTACCAATCTGTAGGTTGTCTCTTTACTGTATTGATAAAGATATCAGATGCAGAAAAGTTTTTAATTTTAATGAAGTCCAATTTATCTAATTTTTGTTTTGTTGCCCGTGCTTTTGGTGTTGCATCCATGAACCAATCCATTGTTAAAAACTAGATCTCAAAGCATTACTCCTATGTTTTCTTCTAAGAGTTTTAAGGCGTTAGTTTTTACATTTAGGTATTGGATCAATTTTGAATTATTTTATTTTATTGTAATACGATGCGAGGTGTGGGTCTAATTTTATTCTTTTTCTTTTGCGGATCCAATTTTCCTAGCACCATTTATTGAAGAGACTGTTCTTTCATCACTGGATGGACTTAGTACTCTCATGGCAAATCAACTGGCCATAGATGTATGAGTTTATTTATAAACTCTCGATTGTATCTCATTTGTCTGTGTCCCTGTTATTATACCTAAACCAGAGTGTTTTGATTACTGTATCTTTGTAGTATGTGTTGAAATTGGGATGTGTGAGTCTTCATACTATGTTCTTCTTTTTCAGATTGCTTTTGTTATTCCAGGTATCTTGCTATTCCATACAAACTCAAAGACTGGCTTTTCCATTTTGTAAAAAAGATTGTCTTTCCATTAATTTAAGATTTTAATTTCTTTCAGAAATATTTTCAAGTGTTCAAGGTACAAGACTTTCACATCCCTGGTTAAATTTCTTCTCCCTGGTTAAATTTCTTCTAGTCATTTGATTGTTGTAGATGCTATTGTAAATGGAATTATTTTCTTAAATTTTTTTTTTCAGGTTGTTCGTGGTGTATAGAAACTAAGCCGAATTTTGTGTGTTGACCTTGTATCCTGCAACTTTTTTGAATTCACGTATTAGCTCTAGTAGTATTCTTGTGTATTCTTTGAGATTTTCTATGTAAAGGATGAGAGAATCAATGAATAGAGATAATTTTACGTTTTCCTTCCTTATTTGGATACCTTTTATAACTTTTACTTGCCTGACTGAGCTGGCTAGGACCTCCAGTACAATATCGAAAAGGAGTCATGAGAGCAAGCATACTCGTCCATTCCCGATCTTAAAGAGAAAGCTATCAATCTTTCACCATCGAGCATGATGTTAACTGGGGGTTTTTCATAACTGCTCTTTATCAGGCTGAGGAACTTCTCTTCTATTACTAGCTTGTTGAGTATTTTTATCATTAAGTGGGTTTTGCATTCTGTCAAATGCCTTTTCTGATGGATTGAGATGATCATGTGTTTTTGTTTTTTTTACTTGTCTTACTAATGTGGTGTATTACACTGATTGATTTTCTAATGTTGAACCATCTTGCATTCCTGGAATAAATTCTGCTTGGTCATGGTGGATAATATCTTTAATATGGCATTGGATTTTGTTTTCTAGTATTTTATTTAGGAGTTTTGCATCTATATTCATAAGGGATATTGACTTCTAGATTTTCTTGTGGTGTGTTTGTCTGGCGTTGGTATCGGGGTAATACTTGCCTCACAGAATGAGTTAGAGAGTGTTCCCTTCTCTTCTATTTTTTGGAAGAGTTTTAGAAGGATTGGTGTCAGTTATTTTTTAATGTTTGGTAGAATTCTCAAGTGAAGCCATCTGGTTCAGAATTTGTTGTTGTTGGAAAGTTTTTATTACCAATTCATTCTCTTATTATAGGTTGGGATTTTCCATTTCTTCCTGAGTTAATTTAGGTGGTTTATGTGTTTATAAGAACGTGTCTATTTCATCTAGGCTATCTAACTTGTTAGTGTTCAGTTGTTGACAGTATTCTTTTGTGATCTTTTTTATGTCTGTATGTTGATTGTGGCGTCCCCGCTTTCATTTCTGATTTCAGTTATTGGCCTCTACTCTCTCTTTTTCTTTGTCACTCTAGCCGAAAGCTTGTAGATTTTATTCAAAGAATCAGCTTCTCGTTTGTTGATTCTCTATAGTTTTTCTTTTCTTTATTTCATTTATTTAAAGTCTAATGATAGTCATTTTCTTCTTTCTGATAATTTTGAATTTGGTTTGCTGTTTCTTTTCTAGTTATGTAGTTTATTGATATGAGTTTTTTCTTCTTTTTTAATGTAGGCACTCAGTGCTATAAATTTCCCTCTGAATACTGCCTTCCTTGCATCCCATACGTTTTGATATGTTGTGATTTCATACTCATTCAAATTTAAGGTTTTTTTTTTCTAATTTCTCTCTTGATTTCTTCTTTAACCATTTGTTTGCTTAGTAGTGTGTTACTTAGTTTCTACGTATTGTGTATTTTTGAGTTTTCTTTCTGCAGTTATTGGTTCATTCTATTGTGATCCAAAAAGCTACTTTGTATGATTTCAGTCTCTTTAAAGGTATTGAGACTTGTTTTGTGGTCTAGCATATGATCTATCCTGGAGAATTATTCATGTGCAGTGGGAAAGAATGTATCTAGTTCTGATATTGGGTGGAGTGTTCTGTTCTATATATGTCTGTTAGATCTAGTTGGTTCATAGTATGTCCCAACTGATCATCTTTCTAAATGTTCTATTCCTTATTAAAAGTTGTGTATTGAAGTTTCCAACTCCAACTATTATTGTAGAATTGTCTATTTTTTTCTTTAGTTCTTTTAGTATTTGCTTCATATATAATGGGAGTCTGGTTTTAGGGGCATATATACGAAACTCTGGTGGTATAGTGGTTAAGCGCTATGGCTGCTAACCAAAAGGTCGGCAGTTCAAATTCACCAGGCACTATTTGGAAACTCTATGAGGCAGTTCTACTCTGTCCTATAGGGTCGCTGTGAGTTGGAATCGACTCAACAGCAATGAGTTTGGTTTCTGTATTTATAATTGTTGTATCTTCTTGATGAGTTGACCGTTTTATAATTTCTTTGTGTCTTTGTATCTTATAACAGATTTTGACTTAAAATCTGTATTGTCTGATATCAATATAGCTACTAGAGCTCACATTTGCATGGAATATTTTTTTCCATCCATTCACTTTCAAAGTATTTTTGTCTTTGAGCTTATGATGTGTCTCTCGTAGATACCATATGGATGGATCATGTTTTTTTTTTTAATCCATTCTGCCACTCCTTGTCTTTTGAACGAAGAGTTAATCCACTCACACTTAAGGTAATTGTCAGTAAGGAAAGATTCACTTCAATATTTTTCTATTTGTTTTTATGTTTCTTATACTTTCTTTGTCCCTCATTTCCTTCAATACTGCCATCATTTCTGTTTAGTGGGGTTTTCATGTTGAGCCACTTTGATTATCTTCCTCTTTCATTATGTACATATTCTTTAGATATTTTGTTTATCGTTGCCACGAGAATTAGATTTAACATCTAAATTTTATAACAACCTAGTTTAAGGTGATACCAACTTATCTTAAAAATTCTATTCCTGTACCACTCCTTCCTGTCCCTGTTTATGGTATTGTTATTACCAATTTCAGCTTTATCTTATGCCTAGTAACATAAATTTATATATATATTTTAATGCATGTAGGATATAACAAGTAGGATTACCAACTTATTATAACATAATACTTGCTCTTATGCACATGAAATTACCTTTACTGGAGATCTTTTTTTTTTTTTTTTCCATCCATCAGAAGGACTCCCTTTAGCATTTCTTGTAAGGAGATCTGTTCATAACAAATTTCCTCAACTTATGTTTATTTCCCATTGCCATCGAGTCCATTCCTTGGAAACTCTATGGGGCAGTTCTACTCTGTTCTATAGGGTCACTATGAGTCAGAATCGACTTGATGGTAGGTTTAGGGTATGTTTATTTGGGAATATCTTACTTTCCCCCTCACTTTTGAAGTATAGGTTTGCAAAATATTGAATTCTTGGTTGACAATTCTTCTCTTTCAGTGTTTTAAATATGTTATTCCACTGCTTTCTTGAGGAGAAATCAGCAATTAATAAATATCCTTTGGATGTGAAAATTCACTTCGCTCTAGCTGCTTTAAAGATTCATCATCTCTCTTTTTCAAGAGTTTCAGTATATATTTTCAAGTGGGAATCTTTGGGTTTATCCTACTTGGAGGTCATTGATATTTTTGGATTTCAAATTCATGTCCTTTGTAAAATCTAGAAATTTTTCTGCTATTATTTTTCGAACAGTCTTTTCATCCCTTTCTCTCTCTCCTCCTTCTAGGATTTCAATACTGTGTATGTTGGTTCATCTATTGGTGTCCCACAATTTCATTAGGCTTTGCTCCATCTTCTCTGTCAATTTCAATTGCCTGATTCTCAAATTCACTGAGTGTTTTTTCTACCTGTTCAAACCTGTCTCTATGTTCTTCCATTGTTTTTTTTATTTCAGTTATTGCAGATTTCTGCTTCAATATTTATGTTTGAGTCTTTGTAATATTTTTATCTCTTTGTTAAAATTATCATTTTGTTGCTCTATTGTTTTCAGAATACCCTTTAGTTCATTATCCATGTTTTCTTTAGTGCTTTGAGAATATTTAATATTATAGTTTTAAAGTCTTAACCAGGCTTCCATAGGGTCAATTTCTGTCTCCCCAAAACACTCTTTTCTTTGTTGGAAGCACCCTTACCTGTTTCTGTTTGTTTGTTTATTTTTGTGTGTTTTGTTATTTTCTATGTCTCGTTATTTTTATTGAAATGGACATTTGGATATTTTAATGTGGTAACTCGGAAACTCATCACAATGAGTCAGAATTGACTCCACGGCAATAGGTTAACTCTGAAACTGAGATTCTTTGCCTTTTTCCCAGGAATCAAAGTTTGTTTTTGTTTGTTTTGTTTTGTTAATCATTGAAGGCTACGATATTCCGTCACTCCAGGAACCTCCGCTACTTATTTTTCCTGCTCTCAAAATGTGTGTGAACACTGAGGATACCTTTCCGGAGCCTGTGCTGAACTGGTATTTCCGAGAAGATTTCCCTATACTCCGGGAAGTAACAAACAGTAAAAACTGGAAAATACATCAGATTTTCTCTCTCTTCTGGGGTTGCTGTTGTTACTTAATGAAGACTTTAGTCAACAGCTTGTTTATTGACTTTTTCTAGCTCATTTTTACAAAGTGTGTGTTTTAATTCTGTCATCTCTGCAATCAGTCAGTGGCTTCATAGATTTTTCTAGATTTTACTTTTAATACTCTGGCTGAGAAAAGCCACTTCTGCAATAGGACCATAAATGCTGCAGTGGTTTGCACCCATCATTCAGGGCTCTGAAGGACTTACCCAACTGTGCACGCCGTGCGATCCCAACTCCTTGGAGGACAAGGTCTCCACTGCGTGCCCTGGCACTAGGTGTCCACTCTAAGAAGTCAGGTTGCCATCCTCACCCCCACAGAAGAATTGACAAACGGAGGGTGGTAGCTGGAAGGTGCATGCGATTCACTCAGGGACTATCTGCAGCTTGTCCCTTCTTTAAACATTTCCCTAATTGAGTTAATGTTTGATTGTTTCCAATTGCTCCTTTCAGTGAAATTGCTATTTTGGTGGAGGAACAGAATTTTAGAACTTCATACTCCACCGTTTTTTATTATTATATGGTGTTTAAAATGTTCTAAATTCTGCAAGATGCTCTCACACCAGCCCCTCTGTTTTGGCCCTTAGAAGACAAATCTATGCTTCAACACACTAATCCCATGTGATTAAGTGAGAGCACATTTGACAGGCATCACTCGATGCTCTTCCCTAGTCATGTGGGAGTGCAGAGGCTGGTTAAACCTAGAGGATCACCTCCTCATTCCTTCTGGAACCCCTTAAAGAGATATGGGCTGACAGATACAATAGTTCATCAACAAAAGCAGTCTTTTTCGCACACTCCCAAGCCAGAAAGCCTGCCCCCGTCTGGAAGCACGGTTCATGGCCCATGGTTTGCCCCTGGAACTGCAGCCTCTGCCACACCCCCACTACCATAAATGCGGGGAGGTGGCGTGCATTTAAGATTAAAAAAAAGTTCAAGAGCAGAAGTTTTCTTAATTTAGCATTCCTTTAAATGTTGTAAATCTTTGACTGACTTTCCAGTGTTCTGAGATTATTAACTCCATCTATTTCTGCTTTTTGTTTTTGTTCTTGGGAGATGGGAGCATGCCACCTTTCTCCTTTCTCCTTTGCATAGATTTTATGATAGGTTTTGAAGCCCACTGTTGCTCTCTCTCATGTTTGTGACCTTCCCAAGAAAACTCAAGCAGCAATTGTTGATTTGCTATCTTCTCCTGAACTGAAATCCTGTCTCAATCTGTCTGATGGCCAGTGTTTGTACAATGTTGGTCTCACTTTTTGGTCCTGCTGATGTTTCAAGAAATCCATTTAAATAAGAATATTTCAGTGTTTCTCTTTGCAAATGCTATTCTACTTTGTAGATGTGATAATTACATGTGATAATTATACTTAAAGTTCTCTGAGACAATTATCGTGAGCCACTCTATTGTTTTACTGTTAATGACTGAAATAGTTCATACAAAAGATTTTTTTATAATGTTCTTTCAAAAAATTTTACAATTGGTTTGAACTTTTCAGGTACCTATGATTATTCAGTTTTTGGTGTCTAGAATCTAACCTAGGACCTAGCATGTGGTACATAAGGCATGCTGAAACAGTGTCCATTTTATTGAAATGCTGAAAACAAGGACCATGGTCCTTAGTGTTAGAACTAAGTTTAATTCCCAGATAAAGCGCTAAACCAGATGTTTGCTCTTGGAAAGATTATTTAACTGTATTAAAATACAAGTGTAATATCATCTGTCTTAAAATATTGTGAATATCGAATGCATTGAAATACATAAAGAATTTAGTACAGTGCTTGACCCTTAATAAAATTACAACAAATAGTATCCATTATTTCTGAAACAGTAAATATTTATTTTGTTTAGATATACATAACATTTCCAATTATGATTCTTTCCATACTCCTTAAACCTATGAGCTGACTTACATGATTCTAGGATTATCTAATCAATCCTAAATACTGCCGCCAGATTCCTCTTTCTTAAAACCACTTTGATCACTTAAGGTCCCTATTAAAAAAAACTTCGATCGTGTCATTTCCTATTATACCCAAACATAATTTTTCTGCCTTGCTTTCATGGCTCATCATGACTTGGCTGCATCCTACATATCAGTGATAGTCAAGATTCTTTGGTAACAAAAACAGAAAACCACTTTAAAATATCCAAATAAGGGGTTGTGGGAACAAGTATTTTTAAAATGTAATATCTCTTGGCAAGAACACAAGACCTAAAAGACAATCATGCTCAATAAGAATTGGCATTTGGAAGTAACTGGGGAGCAAACCTATTCTCTGTGTTTCAAAAGTAACATACCCTCTTTTTCCCTTCCTTCTCTGCTTCTAGAAATCCTTCAGCATGAGAATGTCTATGCATGGCCACCCACTTGAAGTACTTATGATTTTTTTATAGAGCAAACAGCTCCTAACAACTAGCTACAGCCTCTGCATTTCTTAAGATAGGTAAACTGGATTTGGACTTGATGTTCGTCTCTGATCTAGTTCTACTAAAGAAGTAGAAGAATTGAAGAGGTGGCAGGTGGGTAGGGTGTGCTTTCAAGGAAACAATTTCTAATAGACCCTGTACAAATGATTGTAGGGGTGGCAAACACAGTAGAGTATTCAGTATAGTTTTACATGATGTGCAGTCTACTGTATTCAGTAGTTTCTCCTCTGTGATCAGGAGTAAAATATGTTCAATCCTTCCTTGTTGTATTTTCTCCTAATACCTAGATCTCAACAAAAACGTCACACCTTATCTTCTCCTTTTTTGGTACAAGCTGCCAAGAGTCTTCTTCTGAAATTGCTAACTGTTTATAGATTTCTACTGAATAAGTGAGTAATTGAATAATATCTTCCAGGGTTGTCCCATTTTTCATTGATTTTCATGTATGTGTCTCCACAAATTTTTCAGTATACGCCATAAAACTTGGCACACACAATGATGTGGTTTATGGAAGTGAGTTTCTTTAAGCTGTACTGTCATGGATCTCCTGTTGTTTGATGGGTATTAATTTGATCTTCTTTGTGTTTTACATATCTTGAGGCAGAAATTTTGTCTAAACTTCTGTTAGACCTCCCTTGAAATCTAGTATAGCACAAAGCACATATTATATACAGTAAAATCTTTTTAGACTAGGCCAATATTTGGTCAAAACCAGATCAAACAAACTGAGTTTGTTTTTACATTTTACATAGGAATAAACCATAAAAAAAAACCCATTGCCATTGAATCGATTCCAACTCATAGCAACCCTATAAGACAGAGTAGAGCTGCCCCATAGGGTTTCCAAGGAATGGCTGGTGGATTTGAACTGCCAGCCTTCTGGTTAGCAGCCAAGCTCTTAACCACTGTGCCATCAGGGCCCCTTACATAGGAGTAGTGACGTGAAAAGCATAGGTTAAACCATAATTAATTTTTCCAAGCTATTCATAGAAATCATTGCTCAATGTTAACAAATGTAATGATCAACTCAATAATACCAATTTTTTTTTGTTTTGTTTTTTGCTTGTCTTTTTAAAATTTTCTGAATAAATTAAAATAGAAGAATTGTAGTATACAAGGATAAGATAATTGCTCAGATTATAATTACACTTTTGGTCAGTACAAGTATGTGAAAATAATCATGGAGGAAGCTCAACTGACATATTGGTAGCGGAAGTTTGGTAATATGCATCATAGCCTTTAACTATATTAATGTCACAGCTGCTAATGAGGCATATATTCACATGTTTATAACAATAACAACAACAACTACAACAACAACAATAGCTATATGTATTGAGTATTTACTCTTTGCCAAGAAATGCCCTGCTTTACCTAGGTTATCTGTTTCATTGTCCTAACAATGTAAGGGTTTACGATAATTTTATCCTTTGAAACTGAAAACCAAACCCATTGCCATCCAGTCGATTCTGACTGACAGAGACCCTATAGGACAAAGCAGAACTGTCCCATATGGTTTCCTTTTGGTTAACCACCTGCGTTCTTAACCAGTATGCCACCGGGCTGAAGGAATTTGAGTAATTTGCCCAAGGCCACACCCAATCAGTGGCAGAGTTATAATTCAATAGCTTTCTGACTTCACAATCTATTAGCTTTAAGTAAAATAGATAACTGAGTATAACTGATTAAACCAAGTGTTTTTTTCTTTGTTTTATAGACCATAACTAATTTTGAATAGAATTTATTGAGAAGACATTAAGGTAAAAATCTTTATTTCTCTGACAAACATCACATGCAGGAAGAAGCTAATGTAAATGAAGGTTTATCTGCCATCTTCTTTTACTGTTCATTTTTTTTTTTTAATTGAACTTGATGGTTCATGGGGCATAGACTCTGAATCTTTACTGTGCTTATATAATACATTTTTCCATAATTTATGGGAACTTCTGAATGCAAAAATTTCTTTTGAATTTTATTTTCAAATAATTGTAGTATACTACATCATAGATGACTCACATCTTTTGCTAGACTCTATGAAATGTAGACTGTTTTGCAATGGTAAGGAGGATATATGATATAATGACATCTTATGAGTTTTCTTTTTTTTCTGATGACTAACGAAGTTAAAAAGATTAGTTTGGCACGTGTAAACTATTCCTTAATTTATCCTATTCTCCTCCGGCCAGCATGCCATCTTCAGTTTGGCTTACGTGCTTAATCTAAATCTTATGTACATCCTGGTTGGAGTAGCAAGGAGAAAGAGAAGCTTATGGCTTCTGTGAGCGCCCTTGTCAAAATGCAAGGACGAAGAGAAAGAAAATTAAGAGACATGCTTACTAATGTTCTTTCCTAATATTTTAATCTCTTTGATTCCAAACTTAGTCAAACACATTTATGTAGATATCGCTAAATACTTGAAAATAACTTTCACAATTTACTTATCTATTCTATTTAAAATGATCCCTGGTAGCATAATGGTTAAGCACTCAACTGCTAACCGAAGGGTTGATGTTTCAAACCCACTCAACATTTGCATGGGATAAAGACCTAGCAAAATACTCCCACAAATATTAGAGCCTAGAAAACCCTGTGGACATTCTACCATTGTACTCTGTCCCATGGGGTCACTATAAGTCGGAATTGACTTGAGGGCACCGAACAACAACAACATTCAATTTTAAATCAAACAAGTAAAGGAAAGCATAGTCAGAGGCACAGGTGCAAGAGAGAATACATGTGGTAGGAAGAAATCTAAGAAGATCCCCAATAAGTCATTCCTTCGTATAATTCCATGTGGGTAGGAACTGTAACTTGCTTCTAACGGAAGGAATATGGCAAAGGTGTTGAGATATCAATCCCATGGTCACGTTACCTTATGTGGAAAATGCGAAGAGATTTTGTAGATACAATTAAGGTCCCTAATCAATTGACTTCAAGTTAATCTACAGGCAAATTAGCCTGGTTGGGTCTGACTGAATCTGTTGAGATCTTCAAGAGAGGGTCAAGAGGTGAGATCAAAGATGTTAGAAATTCTCTCATACTGGCCTTGAGGAAGTCAATTGCCATGTTATAGAAGGTCTGACATGGCAGGGAGCTGTGAATTACCTGTAGAAACTGACAGCAAAATCCTACCAACTGAATTCTGCCAACACCAGTGAGATAGGAAGAGGAGACCAAGCTTCCGATGAGACTGCAGCCCTGGCCGAAACTTTGTGAGACCCCAACTGGAGAACTAGTTAAACCGTGCCCAGACCCTGACATAGGGAAACTGTGAGATAATAAGTGTATGTTGTTTTAAGTTGCCGTATTTGTGGAACTTTGTTGCACAGCAGTAAGAAACTAATACAAACATCATAATATGTCCCTATTTAAGTTGCATTTTGAATCCCTGTGCTGCCACAGAAACTGCCAAAGTGCAGACTCACACACACACATCCATGTGCACATGCGGCTTAAGCCTCTGCATTGCAGTCAGATTCATTTAGGGTTTGTTCTTAGATGGTTTGTGTTCTAGCTGTCTTCTTTATTTATTTATTTTTAACACTTGGGACTTTACTTTTCTTATCTTTAAGACGGAGACCATCATGGATTGAACTGAACTATGTGTCAAATTGTTTAGGCCATGATTCCCTTCTCAGGCTGTCCTCCATTTTGTGATTTTCCTATGTGTTGTAAACCATAATCTCTGCCTGTGGTTAAAGAGGATTAGGGTGGGATAGAACACCCTTGCTCAGGTCACATCCCTGATCCAATGTAAAGGGAGTTTCCCTGGGGTGTGGCCCACGCCACTTTTTATTTCACAAGAAATGAAAGGAAAGGGAAGCAAACAGAGTTGGGTACCTTATACCACCAAGAAAACAGTGCCATGAGCAGAGCTCATCCTTTGGACCGAAGGTTCCTGAGCTGAGAAGCTCCTAGTCCAGGGGAGGATCGATGACAAGGATCTCTCTCCAGAGTCAACAGAGAAAGCCATCCCCTGGAGCTGACGCCCTGAATGTGGACTTCTAGCCTACTGTTGTTAGTTGTTTTTAGGTGTCGTCAAGTCAGTTCCCACTCATAGCGACCTTATGTACAACAGAAGGAAACACTGCCTGGTCTTGCGCCATGACCACAATTGTTCTTATGCTTGAGCACATTGTTGCAACCACTGTGTCAACCCATCTCATTGAGGGTCTTACTCTTTTTCCTTGACCCTACAGTCTACCAAGCATGATGTCCTTTTCCAGGGACTGAGCTCTCCTGACAACATGTCCAAAGTATGTAAGACATAGTCTCACCATCCTTGCTTCTAAGGAGTATTCTGGTCATACTTCTCCAAGACCGATTTGTTCCTTCTTTTGGCAGTCCACTCAATATTCTTCACCAACACCATGATTCATTGACATCAATTCTTCTTTGGTCTTCCCTATTCATTGTCCAGCTTTCGCATGCATACGATGCAATTGAAAATACCATGGCTTGGGTCAGGGACACCTTAGTCTTCAAGGTGACACCTTTGCTTTAAAGAGGTCTTTTGCAGCAAATTTACCCAATGCAATGAGTCTTTTGATTTCTTGACTGGGGCTTCCATGGATGTTGACTGTGGTTCCAAGTAAAATGAAATCCTCGACAACTTCAGTCTCTTCTCTGCTTATCATGATGTTGCTTATTGGTCCAGTTGTGAGAATTTTTGCTTTCTTTATATTGAGGAGCAATCCATATGCAAGGCTATGGTCTTTGATTTTCATCAGTAAGTGCTTCAAGTCCTCTTCACTTTCAGCAAGCAGGGTTGTGTCATCTGCATAACGCAGGTTGTTAATGAGTCTTCCTCCAATACTGATGCCCCGTTCTTCATATAGTCCAGCTTCTCAGATAATTTGCTCAGCGTAGAGATTGCATTGGTATGGTGATAGGATAAAGCCCTGATGCACACCTTTCTTGACTTTAAACCACACAGTATCCCATTGTTCTGTCTGAACAACTGCTTCTTGATCTATGTACAGGTTTCTGATGAGCACAATTAAGCGTTCTGGAATTCCTGTTCTTCGCAATGATATCCATAATTTGTTATGATCCACACAGTCGAATGCCTTTGCAAAGTCAATAAAACACAGGTAAACATCTTTCTGGTATTCTCTGCTTTCAGCCAAGAACCATCTGACATCAGCAATGATATCCCTGTTTCCACATCCTCTTCTGAATCCAGCCTGACTTTCTGGCAGTCCCCTTTCAATATACTGTTGCAGCCACTTTTGAATGATTCTTCAAAAATTTTACTTATATGTGATATTAATGATATTGTTCGATAATTTCTGCATTCACTTGGATCACCCTTCTTGGGAATAGGCATAAATATGCGTCTCTTCTAGTCAGTTGGCCAAGTAGCTGTCTTCCAAATTTCTTGGCATAGATAAGTGAGCACTTCCAGCATTGCATCTGTTCGTTAAAACATCTCAATTGATACTTCATCAATTCCTGGAGCCCTATTTTTTGCCAATGCCTTCAGTGCAACTTGGACTTCTTCCTTCAGCACCATGGGTTCCTGATCATATGCTACCTCCTGAAACAGCTGAACATCAACCAATTATTTTTGGTATAATGATTCTGTGTATTCCTTCCATCTTCTTTTGATGCTTTTTGCATTGTTTAATGTTTTTCCCACAGAATCCTTCACGATCGCAACTCAAGTCTTGAATTTTTTCTTCAGTTCTTTCAGCTTGATAAATTCTGAGCATGTTCTTCCCTTTTGGTTTTCTATTTCCAGCTCTTTGCACATGTCATTGTAATACTTTACTTTGTCTTTCAGAGACGCCCTTAGAAATCTTCTGTTCAGTTCTTTTACTTCACCATTTTTTCCTTTTGCTTTAGCTACTTGACGTTCAAGAGCAAGTTTCAGAGTCTCTTCTGACATGCATTTTGGTCTTTTCTTTCTTCCCCATCTTTTTAATGATGTCTTGCTTTCTGCATGTATGATGTCCTTGATGTCATTCTACAACTCGTCTGGTCTTCAGTCATTAGTGTTCAGTGCAGCAAATCTATTTTTGAGATGGTCTCTAAATGAAAGTGGAATATACTCAAGGTCATACTTTGGCTCTCATGGACTTGTTCTAATTTTCTTCAGCTTCAACTTGAACTTGCATAGGAGCAATTGATGGTCTGGTCCACAGTCAGCCCCTGGTCTCTTTCTGACTGATGATATTGAGCTTTTCCATAGTCTTTTCCTACAGATGTAGTCGATTTATTTCCTGTGTATTCCATCTGGTGAGGTCCATGTGTATAGTCGCTTTTTATGTTGGTGAAAAAAGGTATTTTCATGAAGAAGTTGTTGGTCTTACAAAAGTCTATCATGCGATCTCCGGTATCATTTCTATCACCAAGGCCATATTGTCCAACTACAGATTCTTCATTTCCAACTTTGGCATTCCAAGCACCAGTAATTATCAATACATCCTGATTGCATGTTTGATCAATTTAAGACTGCAGATTTTGGTAAAAATCTTCAGTTTCTTCATCATTGACCTTAGTGGTTGGTGCGTAAATTTGAGTAATAGTTGTATTATAACTAGACTGTGAGGAAATAAATTTCTCTTTGTTAAAACCATCCACTTGTGGTGTTTCTGTTATAGTAGTGCTAGATAACTACGACAGAGACTATGAGATCTGTCTTGCAGCATTGTTGTGAGTTAAATCAAGAGCAAGCCCCAAAGCCCTGTCTGCTGGGGATGAGGTACTCCCTGTCACTACTTTACCACTGTGACCAACAGGAGAGACAGCTTCAGAATTTGGAATGGCACTGGCAACACCGTTAGTTTTCCTTTCACTTTTACACTCACAGCTGCTCCAGCAATATCTGCTAGGATATGTCACCTGAATTAATCAGTCTAGGCTTAGTATTCTCTCTTATCTTACCTGCTAATACAGGTCCACACCATTTATCCCCTGGGTTCTAACCTCAAAACTGATATGCAGACAGTAGGAAACATTTTTCCAGTACTTTATCCCCCTTCCATACCCTACTTTATCCCTTTTAGTTTTTCATATCTCAATTCATCTATCTAATCTATCTGTCTGTCTGCCTGCCTGCCTGTCTGTCTATCTATGATCTATCTATGATCTATCTATCTATCATCTATCTATCTATCTACCTATCTATCATCTATCTGTCTATCTACCTATCATCTATCTATCTTTCTATCTGTCTATCTCCATTTCTAGAACAGTACTTGACCCTTGCCTTCTTACCAGTAAAGAATAGAGGTGAGCTTGCTCTCTCAATTCATTTCTCATATAGTAGTGAGTATTAAATTATATCTGTGGTGGTAACTAGTAAACAGAAAACTCTCAATAATTTTTCATTTTCTTCTTAAATATCTAAATGATGTATGCTAACTAACTGGTGGAAAACAATTATTTAAAAGACAGTTATTGACATTATCTCATGGCAAGGTCTTATTATGGGGTTCATAATGGATATGGATACATATTCTACTACCAGCTACCACTGAGATCAAAGTTCATTTTCATGAAATAAATTCCTACTCAAACTCATTCACACATGTATTTATTTTCTTTTTCAAACTGCATTTGTATAGCTGAAAAGCCTAAAAACTTTCTTGGAATTTAGAAATAGTTTGTGCTTGCACAAATATTCTTGTCTTCTGAGAAATATTTTTGTATATATGATTACATAAACTTGTCTATAAAGACAGAGATCATCTGAATTCTGTAAAGTCCATGGAGGAATTATTTTATTATAAAAAATTTTTCCAAGTATTCCCAAGTACACTTCAAACTTTTCACTGCCATCTTTCTCACTGTTTTGTTTATTCTAAAGGTCACATATTCATTAATTTACTCAATATTGTCTGAGTTAATGTATGTGCCAGGCATTATTCTAAGCACTAGAGACTTACTATGGCATAAAGATGGTGCTTGAGCATGTGTGGGTAAGCCTAGCCTGTGTGGAGTTCCTTCATTATGGGATATAATCAAAAGAATAAGATATAATTTATTAAGATTGAGAAAGAAGAAGGAAAGCCCTTGGAATTTTTGTAAATGATAAAGTATTTGAAAAATATTACTTAAAATGGGCAAAAGGGGCTCTAAAGTCAAGACTAGTCCCATATTTTGCACCTGTATTGCTGGAGCAAGTTTTAATATTTAGCAAAATGTTTTATGTAACTTTGAATCACATACACACACACACACCACAAATATTATCTGCAATAGTATTAATTTTTTTTTCTATTCAAATTCTTAAACTATCTAAGGCATAACCATTTTTTTTTTTAAGAATAAATTATTTGAAAATGATAGCACATGATTTTCTGTGTGCCTTAATGGATTCTCTCCAAAAACCTGTCAGGCTAAAGCAATTGTCAGTAAGGTTTTGTGCTTCTCGGGGGAGATCAAAGAAGGCTTTCATAATGCATAAAACAAGTATGTTTATAATATATTACAAACATTCAAATGGATGTGACTACAACACATTTAGTTCCTTCAATAAGGCTATGTAGTAGACTTTAAGTTAAACCATTTGCTTTAATTTTCATTTTTGATTTGAAACATTCCACCTTGGGTTTTGCCAAGCTGAACATTGTTTTTAATGTAACCGGATCACTTGATTCATTGCATCTTAGTGCCCTTTTCATACCACATTTTGACCTACAGCAAGACCTCACTGAATGTATAAGACGGCAGAGCTGGAAAGATTCTCAATCAATTGACAGAATGCCATCGGCTTCAGGGTAATTTTCAATTCTTATGCATGAATCTCATGGCAGACCACAAATATATTTATTGGAAAGAGGTAATATGCTTTTTTTTTTTAAGTAAAATGTATGAATAGAGTTAAAACATATGAGGCCTTTTAGTCAGGAAATTAATTTTCTTTTGTTCTATCGAAACCACACACACAAACTTGACAGAAATTTCTTATGAATCACTAATGGAGGTTTAATCCTGACAAGGCTTTATTTGTTCAAGAGTCAAATCCCGGGTCTGGTTGCTCAAAAAGCCAATTATCAGAAAATATTCTCTGTTGCTGCTGTCGTTAAAAGGCAGACACTGATGACAGTTTAACTTGGTTTCAGAGAGCTCTCGGGCCACAGCTGCTTGCCAGGCAATCTAAGTACCACTCGAAAACACACGGTTGCATATTGACCCTGTGATAATTGGGGTTATGAAAAGGCTCTTGTGCTCAGAAATCTTGAATGAACGCTTCTCCCATTGGGGCCTGGCAGAATCCTTGAGGAGGGCAGACCCCCTGAACTACTGAACTGCTCAGAACCACAGCTCTGGTCTGTGCTGAGGTCAGGTCAAGAAACAAATGTTAAGTATGGGACACAGAAATGCTTCAGAGTAACACATTTGGCTGAAGTCATCGATTCTTTGCATTGTTTTGCTGTGTGCGCTCTTTCATCTACTCTCCAAAAAAAAAAAAACTAAACAGAGGAATGAAATCTGTTAACATTTTTCCCTGGATATCATGTGGAAACCTTCTCTTCCTGTTTTTTTTTGCCACCCTGTCACTAAATGCAAGGGAGTGGTTGCTGGTAGAGATTTCATTGGTGCCACAAACTGAATCACTTGCTGGTCACCAGTGTCCTGCTGGCTGAGCCTGGTACAAGATCCAACTATTAAATGTCCCTCTCTCACCAGTGCTTGTCATTAAAGTCAGTGAAAATTAACATGCAAATTGTCAAGGAAAATAAAGGTAATTAGCCGAATTAGAAGGAGACCTGGAGACGCAGTGGTTAAAACACTCAGTTGCTAACCGAAAGGCTGGCAGTTCGAACCGACCAGCTGCTCCATGGGTGAAAGACCTGGCAGTCTACTTTCACAAAGATTTACAGCCTTGGAAACCCTGTGGGGCAGTTCTGCTCTGTCCTGTAAGGGCCATGAGTTGGAATCGATGGGATGGCAGTGGGTTTTACCTAGTGAAACAAATTGCACGGTAGCATTTTTAGAAAAGAATCTTGAATCAATTAGTTATGATATTAGCCATGATTGATGCTTTAATTTTTTTTTAAATTAATAACAGCAATTACCATGAAGGAACATTATTGATAGTTCAGTGGGGTTTAAAGGCCAAGATTAAGTAAATATGCTAGACTTGAAGTGTGAGATAAAATGTACATAACTATAGCATGGATGGTAGCATTTCTTTTTTTTTTTTTTACATAAATGAAAAGTAAATATTTTATAGTTTTATACGGACAGAGGAAGTCCTGGTGGCATAGTGGCTAAGAGCTATGGCTACTAACCAAAAAGATGGCAGTTTGAATCCACCAGGTCCCTCTTGGAAACTCTATGGGGCAGTTCTACTCTGCCCTGTAGGGTCGCTATGAGTGAGAATTGACTGGACTGCAATGAATTTGTTTCATGTTTCATGTTCACAGATAATTGGCTTATATTTTAAATTAAAAAAAATCAAAATTTGAACACAAGGTAAAAAAAGAGAGTTTATTCATTCACCAGTATTTATATTTCTACTATGAACTAGGCAGTGTGATAAGGCCAGAGGAACAATGAATAGGGAAAACCAGAAACAGTCAATACCATTAAGGGGATTACGGTTCTGTAGAACTTTGTTTTTAATGGAATTTATAGTATGGTAAATAGCCGAATATTTCTTTGTAATTATTCAAAACCTGAGTACTTGCTACTTATCAACAATAATAAAGTATTTTGTGATTAAAGGAGTAATAGTCTGTTTTTAAAATCCCTTCCAAACTTTCTTTTGGACCCTTTGAGCAACATCTCAGTCAACATAGTCATACTTCTAACAAAAGGATTTAATAGAGTAGAACTTCAATTCACCACATTCATTTCTGACTTCTTGTCTCTCTTTATGATATCTTTGATTAAGCTCATGAATTAACATGTTCACCTTGATAACATTTCTTTCAAGGGGCTCGCTTGTTGTTGTTAGGTGCCACTGAGTAGATTTCGACTCATAATACCCTATATACACCAAAATGGAAAATACTGCTGGGTCTGACCCATCCTAACAGTCATTGCTATGTTTGATCCCATTGTTGCAGCCACTATGTCAATCCATCTCATCAAGGGTCTTTTTTTCACTGACCCTTTACCTTAGCATGATGCCCTTCTCCAGGGACTAGTCCCTCTTAATAACATGTCCAAAGGACGTGAGACGAAGTGGCCAGTCTAACCACTAAGGAACATTCTGGCTGTACTTCTTCCAAGACAGATTTGTTCGTTCTTTTGGTGGTGCATGGTATATGAATACTCTTTGCAAACGCCATAATTCAAAGGTATCAACTATCCTTTCATCTTTCTTATTCATTGTTTAGCTTTCATATGCATATAAGATGACTGAAAATATCATGGCTTGGGTCAGGTGCACTTTAATTCTCAAAATGATATCTTTGCTTTTCAACCCTTCGAAGGAGTCTTTTGGAGCAAATTTGCCCAGTGCAATACATTATTTGATTTCTCTCTAGAGAAGCTCAATAAAGCCTAGTATTTTCTTATAACAATCTGGATAAAAACTTGTAGAATTTCACACAAGTCTAAGTTACAGCTAAGCTCACAAAATGACTCAGAATTTCCAATGCATGTATTTTCCATGAGTTAGCATCAACTCGATGACAACTGGTTTTCTTTTTCAGTATGTAACACTACTAGTCTAACAATGGGTTCACTAAGTTTATTGGAAAATACAGTTTGTGGGTATCATATTTTTCTATAGTTCACTTTTCTTCTACATGGTTTTTATTATAATGCCAAATTAACATTCCAGACAGTTTTAACATTTATATATATATATATACATACATATATACACATCATGACAGATAGAGAGATAAATAGATAGATGATAGATAGATACATAGATAGATAGATACTATAAAGTGTGGAAACCCAGATGGCGTAGTGGTTAACGGCTGCTAACCAAAAGGTTGGCGGTAGTAATATTGCCTAGAAAAATGTAGGGTAATGTAAATTACTTGTTTTATAGCTTTAAAACACATCATATGCAGTGAATTTGGACAATTCTTTTCAAAAATTCAAATGGTTAAAGTCTAAAAAACATTTTATTTATAGTCTTCATCTTTCTTTCTTACTTAGTGAAGGCTAATTTTGGTACAGTTAACGAAGATATCATTTGCTTTATTCATATAATTCCAAAATACTATTGCTACATTGTCGATCACAATTAATGTTAAAAATGGACACCAGCTGAATGAATATAGTTTTAAACATAAATACATAAAGATGGTTTGCTGTGAGTAAAACAGAACATATACTTCTAGAAAAAAAAATATGTTACAGAATACTGTTTAAGATTTTCTTACTCTTTTAGCCTTCTGGACCGTTATGATTGCTGATACAAGTTTCCCTCACTGTCTCATCTGTATGTATTGATATCCTAGGATACCAACATACATAAACAGAACACAGATAACTTTAATATCTCTGATAGTATATAAAGGTCCTTGGATACTTCAAATCTGAAACATCCATGAATTTTGTAGTTTACACAATGTTACATCTGAATTTCAAATCTGAGACAGAAGTGTTGAAAATGGAAAATTAATGTTCATATAAAAATTATTTTTTAGCCTTTTGAGTTCCCATTAATATCATCATGGATCAGTTAAAAAGTTTCTTAGGTGAAATAAGAAAAAAATGTGGACAACTTGAATAGAAAATTAAAACATTTATTACCATGGTAATATTATTTGAACAGAGGCCTGTAAAGAGAATCACAGTCAATGGCAACTTTTAAGATCAGCTTCAGCTTCAGAAATACTCTGAGTATGCTACCTTTATCTTTCTTAAATGTAGCAAAAAGAAACACTTCCTTGTTGTTGTTGTTGTTTTCTCCTGCTTGATATCAATTTACACTTTAAAGAGTTTTGCAGGAAATTATTAATGAAAATATAAAATAGTGGCTTTCAACTGCCTCAGTAAAACATGCATACTGCCAACATTTTTGTCACCAATAATTCTCCCATAAACATGGGTCTCTCCCCTCATTATACAGGCTGTCATGCTTTATTGAACCACATAATTTCACCTAATTAAAATAAGCAGTGTGTCGTTTCCTCCACACTCTCTTTTTCGTTAGCTGGACAAATGCCAGTAATTATATCTGGAGTACACTAAGTGGACACCATATTAAATATTCATCTTAGTGCTCCTCTGCACAATCAAATACAGCTTCTGCTGCTCATTTAAATATTCATATTCATTTTATTTATAAGATCAAACAAAATGTGCACGTTTAAAAAGCTAAAATGAGTTAGGCTCATTGAGATATTTGTTTTGCCAGCAAAGTAGATATGTAAGCTAGCTGGCCTCCATCAAGTTTGTGGGATGGCTTAACAAAAGCTTTCATAAATAATTAGTGCCTAAATTGTGATTTTCTTTTTTTTTTAACATTTAATACAGATTTTATTTAGGCAACCTGTCCTAAATACGAGCCTTTTTTTCTCTCTCTCTTTTCTTCCCTGTAAATAAAAGTGGTGTGTTTTTGATCTTACCAAATTCTGTGCTAGAATTACATAGCAGATACCCAACATTTCTTGGCAAGGACCATAAACATAATTCGGCCGTGGCGATAGCTGAAACACACCTGAAATTGTAGCCAAGTGTAGTTAGACAAGACCAAGATACAGCCTGAGAAATTATAACAAGATAAATGGAGCTTCCTTTTCTGGTTGAAATGAAAGTGATTTTGAAGGAGAGAGGAAATACTTCTCAACAGTATGTTCCTTGAGTTGAAAAAGGCAAAAAAAAAAAAAAAAAGTATAGCTTAACACTTTCAAACAATTCTGTCACCTTGGCTGTGACCTAAGGTGCACCTGGTTTTGCGTAATGTCTTAGTAATTTCCTGATTCCCAGGTAAACTAGCTATAGGAAATCATCTACTATTGGAGAATCTTTGCAGCTGGAGGTTAGTTTCACGTTAAGATGAGCTATTTGTATGAAGCAGAGTTGCAATTTAACATATCAACACCTTTTTATTCCATTTGTTCACTTCTATTAACAGTTCTTACCTTGCAACTGAATTTCATTTTCAGACAGATTTAAAATCACACTGAATCCCATTTGCACAGATGGATAGGCATACAGACGCAGAAAACAGGCAGCTTATAGATGTCAGAAGGCTGAACTGAGCCATAGCCATCGGCCACAATGAAAGATTGAAACAGGGTGGTACAATGGTGGTTCACAAAGTGGTGCCCCTTACCAGACCTGGGTAACTGTTCCTCTTCTCTACGTTCCTTCCTCTTTCAGTTTTGGGTTAGTATGCATACTCATTTTGGTTCTCTCATCTGAGCTCTGGGCTGACTGTAAATTTTACCTGGTATGTATCATCCAATGTAGTGCGACCTACTCACACACTTCTTTGGCCTTTAAGGCTTGTTTTATATAAATCTTTTTGAATCAAAATGGTGTAACAGTAAGACTCCAGTATTCTTTGTTCTTTCATGTCTTTTTATTAAGCTCAATACTGTTTATTTTGGGCAATAATAACATTTATTTTAAAAAAAAACTCTTCCTGGATATATTTTGTTTAATTATATCAAAGTAGAAGAGGGCTCTGCAGAACGAGAAACAATTGTAGAATGTCTTGGTGAATGAAACCAGCACGTAAAGAAGGTGTCAGTTTTTACAACAGAAGGTAAAGCCTTCTTCTCTCTCTCTCTTTTTTTTTTTTCCCATGGAATAGCTTGCATACTGTTTTCACACCCTCACGCAAAGCAGACTTTTAATGGCAGTTTTGAATCTTCCCCGAAGTATTAACTATTCAGGCATTTTTTGTTGTGTCTACTTTTGAAACTGCCAATGGCAGGATGCTGAGATTAATTATTTCCTGCTTCATCTGTTCCATAAAACAGCAAGAAACATGTTTTCTAACTGAAAAAAGAAATTCTTAAATTTATGATAGCTTACTTACATTGTAACTTTTTTTGTAATGATAAAATTAATTTCTGATTGATCAAGGGGAGGTAATGTTTTTTTATTACATATGTTAGGTTATTTTGCTTCATATTTGAAATCTGATTTTATGTACTTACATAGTTTTAGTTATTTCAGACCATGTTTCCCATACTGAAGTGAGCAGAGGCAGGTAGTGAAAAAATAACACAGTTTTAAAAGATTTAAAAAATATATATAAGCGCGAGATGCTCAGGAATAAAACATTAACAAACAAACAAAAATTTAACAAATACCACTTAACTGAGCATGCAGTCGAATAATATACATTCTGATAATGTTAACTATAGTGGATTTTCAAATAAATAAGTGAATAGACTCATGTAAAAAGTAGGATCATTTGAGAACAAAAATGATTTGTGATAATCATCTTTTTGACTTTAGTATCAGAAAAAACACCTGGAAATAGATTTTCTTCCACACTTGAAACCTCTAAATAGGCCAAAACGTCTATGCATAGAAAAAAGAGAAATTAATTTCCCATGTGATGTAATGCTAAAGAGAAGATGGTTATACTACTTCATAAGTTACATTTGGTTGCCTACTTTTGGATGCTAAAAGCAGAGATAAAACCAACTCTTTCCTCATTAAGTTATTATACAAACATCTAGATTATTTTTTATTGTGTGTAGTTCTGGAGGGGAGAATCAAATATAAGTAAAATAAGACTCTATTCTTTTTGAGAAGATTACAGGCTCCCAGAGGCAGACATATAAACAGCCAGTGATAGTTAAGTACGAAATTTGTTTTAGATTTTAGCAGATTTATTTTCATACAGTTCTAGGGGTCAAGAGATGAAACAGGTCTCGATGAGCTAACACCAAAATGTCAGTAGGGCTGCATTCCTTCTGCATGCGTTAGGGGAGAATTCATTTTCCTGTCTTTTTCAGCCCTTAGAGATCAATCAAAACTCTTGGCCGATGAACCCTTTCTTCCATCTTCAAAGTCACCCAAGTCCTTGTCAGGCTGCCATCTCTTTGGTTCTTCCTCTCCTACATCATTCTAGTTCAGCCCACCTGGAAAATCCAGGATAATCTTCCTAATTAATATCAGTTTACTGACAACGTTAATTCTATCGGCATCTTTGATGCCTTCTCCAAAGTAACATATTTAAGATAACACACTCACAGGTTCCAAGGATTAGGATGCGGACATCATTGGGAGCCATTATTCTGTCTACCACAGTGGGCAAACTAGAAAGATTTTATGCAAGATTAAAGGCATAGATGATTTTCCCAGGAGACTCAGGTTCTAATGTTGCATACAGGTGGTTTACTTGGGAACATATTAGGAAATAATCTTAATGAAGAATGAAGGAACATAAATTAGGCAGAGGGTTAAATTGAGCTTTCATGTAGTTGGAACAGAAGGCTTTGGATCTTAACAGGAGCTATGGAACTAGAAGACAATTCAGAGTTGTCTCACCTAAGGTGAGGAGGCTAGGCCTTGTCCCTCCATCTCACCCCATCCTAGTCCTGCCTTAAACGACCAACTATCAAATGCATACTGGCCCAGGCACAGGCATGCAGTATACAGCCAACATTCCTGTGCTGGGACATGAACCCTTGGCTCTGAAGGGGATCAGGGCTGTGTTAGCAGAGCATTGGCTATACTCAAGAAATAATTTTATAAATTAAGTATGTTGTTTTCTGTTGTGATGCAGAATATTATATTGGAAAGTATTATATTGAATTTAGATTATATGTCCACCATTTACCAGGTATATGGAATCAGACAATAGCTAACACTTGTTGAAAGTGTTTTCTTGTCTGTATAAAAAAAAAAAAAAAATTATTTTTTATAGAGAGGTTAATAATCGTTTCCTAGAGGTAATGTGATAATTAAGTTAGATAATATATAAAAGTTTCCTACCATAGTTCTAAAATATAATAATTCCCCCCAAAAACCAAACCTGTCCCATTGCTGTCAAGTCGATTCTGATTCATAGCAACTCTGTAGGGCAGAGTAGAACTTCCCCATAGTGTTTCCAAGGAACAGCAGGTGGATTCAAACTGCCGACCTTTTGGTTAGCTGCTGAGCTCTTAACCACTGTGTCACCAGGAGTCCAAAAATATAATAGGCACTCTATATTTATTATTATGATTGTCTAATATGATAATATATTTATTACTGAGAAAATTAAAGGCGATATTATTTTTCTTAATTTACCTCTAGATTTTTTTTCTGAGAACTGACCTATGACAAGGAGAAAGTAAATAAAACAGACATTATTTTGCTTTTGTACTTGTAAAGGCCAAACAAGAAATGTCATGAATCCAGAATGATTATCCATAAAACACCAGATGCTATTGAGTTCCACAAATGGCAGCCTGAGGAGCTCTGCAGACCCACTTTTCAGCAAAATAAGTGTCTTAGTTATCTAGTGCTGCCATAATAGAAATACCGCAAGCAGATGGCTTTAACAGTCCGGGAGTCTAGAAGACCAAATTTAGGTTATCAGCTCCAGGGGAAAACTTCCTCTCTCTGTTGGCGCTAGAGGAATGTCCTTGTCATCAATCTTCCTCAGGTCCAGGAGCTTCTTAGAGCAGGGATCTCAGGCCCAAAGGTCGTGCTATTATCCTGGCTGTTCTTTCTTGGTGGTAGGAGTTTCCCCTGTCTCTCTGCTCACTTCTCTCCTTTATATCTCAAAAGAGATTGATTTAAGACCAACCTAATCTTATAGATTGAGTCCTGCCTCATTAATATAACTGCCGCTAACCCCACCTCATTAACGTCATAGAGGTAGGATTTATAAAACATAGGAAAAGCATCTCAGATGACAAAATGATTCGCAATCACACAATACTGGGAACCATGAACTAGCCAAGTTCACATACATTTTTGGTAAGCACAATTAAATCCATGACCATAACCATAAGTGGTGAAAATTATTTCAAAAACAACCATTTAAGTCTCTAGAAATTGTCCTAATGGCATACAACAAATGAGGAAACATTTATTCAAGAAAATCTACTAAAGCTTAATAAGAACAGTGAGAATCTGTAGCACTGGAGTCATGACACACTACCTCACACCCCCAGTCTCAGACTGACAGAAGTTCCACTTTGGGCAGGTATGGCAAAGAAGTTCTCAATCAAGGGATACAATTTCTCATTGGAAAGAGCATGCCACCAACACTTCTTATCCCCATCAACTCCAGTTGGGAAGGCTAATTTTCTACAGAGCGTGGCAGAGAGGTGAAGGATCCCCTTTATCTGTCCTTTGAACTCACAGGGTGGGGCTGTATCCCAGGCATTGCAGACCAAGAATACTAGGGTCTTGAGCCCTCTCATCCCAGCTCACTTGTAGGGTAGAAGTTCTACTTCAGAAAAGCAGAGAAGAGCAGAGGCAACTGATGTCACCCAGTGTCCAGAGCTGTGGCTGAGACACTTTTCCCAGAGGGAGTAGCAATCCTTAGGAATGAGAAGCTCATAATTGTCCCCTAAAAAACTGCCTTTATTTGAACCAGAGTATAGGGCAGTTTAAGCCTAATGGTGCTTTCAAAAACGACGGAAATTTTTGTGAAAAATAATTAATAGAGTCTGATAACTCTATCGGAGCAAGAATATAACCTATAGATCAGTTACTTTATCAGAGAGAACCAGAGAAAAAGGCAACTAAGAAGAAGTCTCATGAGGTCAGAACAAACTTCAAAAAATAGCCTCAAAAACTATCCCTGCCTGAATTTAATTGAATCATACTGTGAACCAATTTATGCCCCAGGGTATTATACAAAACATAGTGCAGCTCACTGTCAATTAACAAATTACAACAGCTGGGTGTGATATCAAAGGAGTCAAAGGACAATAACTTAATTGAAAGATTCTCTAGGGAGGCTCAGTAGTAGATATAAACTCTGAGAGAAAGAATCAGGGAAAGTGAAAACAGTTTGATTGCGATAATGCATCTGAAGAATAGAGAAAAAAAAATAGTGAATGAATAAAGCCTTGGAGAAATAGGGGACAAGTTTAAGTGTACCAACATATGTATGATGAGAATACCAGAAGGAGAGGAGAAAGCAAGGGTCAGAACAAATGTTTGAAATAATAAAGAAAACTTTCTCAACATGATGAAGAACATTATATATCCAAGGAACCCAATGATGTCCAGGTAGAATAAAAACTAAGAGATTCATTCTCTGACAAATTACATACAGCAAAAAATAACTCATTGCCACTGATTCTGACTCATAGTGATGCAATAAGACAGAGCAGAACTGCCCCATAGGGTTTCCAAGGAACGGTGGGTGAATTTGAACTGCTGGTCTTTTGGTTAGCAGCCATAGATCTTAACCACTGTGCCACCAGGGGTCCAATAGTAAAAATACTGAAAGACAAAGACAAAGGAAAAATCTTGAAAGCAGCAGAAGAAAAATGACTCACCATTTACAGGAGAACCTCAATTAGATTACTAGCTGATTTCTCATCAGAAAAAATGGAGGCCAGAAGACTGTGAGATAATATTCAAAGTGCTGAAAGAAAACAAAAACTGCCAACCAAGAATCTTATATTCCAGAAACTAGCTTCCAAAAATAAATACAGAATGGAGACATTCACCGGAAATTAAAAAAAAAAAAAATGCTAACAGATTTGCCTTATAGGAATACCAAAAAAGTTCTTCAGACTGAGATAAGGTGACTACAGAAGATAATTCAAATCATATGAAAAAACAAAGTGTACTAGAGAAGAATGCAAGTTTCTTCTCCTTTTAGTAATTGATTTTAAAAGAAGTTGTTTAGAATATATAGATACATGTATACATATATATAAAACATTGGATTTTTTGGACCTATAATAGATAAAAAATTAATGTGCTAGATAATAACAGCACAAAGAAGGTGGGCAGGGACAAAGCTTTATTGGAGTAAAAAAATTATGCCAGATAGTAGCTTAAATACACAGAAACAACTGAAGAGAATCAGAAATTGTCAATAAGAAGGTTAATATAACATACACTATAGCTATATACTTGTTCCCTTTCTTTTTCACACACTTTAATAAACATATAATTATATAAAATAATAATTATAACAATTTATTGCTGGGTTTATAATATATAGATGTGAAATATATAGTATTAATAGCACACATAGAGGAAAAAGGAATAAAAGGGAATATAGCTATATAGGAGAAATACGTACTACAATATTTCACTAGAATTAACTTTCTGTAATTCTGCAGATTATACTGATAAGTTAAGATGTATATGGTAAGATCTAGATCACCCTCTAATAAAACAAATACAAATATACAGTAAAAAATAAAGGAATTAAAATGTTACACTAGAAAGTACTCACTAAGGCAAAAGAAAGCAATATAGGAGGAGTAAAGAAACAAAAAGAATGAGACAAAGAGGAAACTAATTGTAACATGATAGATATATTTCCAAATATATCAGGGATAACAAATGAGAATGGACTAAATGACTCATTAAAACAGCAGAGTTTGTCAGACTTGATAAAAGAAAGCTCCAACTATACGCTGTTGGTTACAAGAGAAACACTATAGATTCAAAGATACTAATAGATTGAAAGAAAAAGGATGGGAAACATAAATGTAATCATAGGCCTAAATTTAAAAAATTTAAAAGTCTTAGAGGAAGAAAAAGAAATTTTTTTTTTTTTGGACATAGGGATAATTCTTTATGTTCATAGATTCCTTAGATATACCAAAATCATAAGTGACAAAAGAAATAAATAAATTATACCTCTTCAAAATTAAAAAGAAAATCAAGAACATGAAAGATACCCCACAGAATGGTAGAAAATATTCACAAATCATATATCTGATAAGAGACGTATCAAGAATATCTAAAGAAGCCTTATAGCTCAACAACAAAAAGACAATCAAATTAAAAAATGAACAAAGTATCCACATAAATACTTTTCCAAAGAAGATACACAAATGACTGATAAGCACATGAAATGAGGCTCAACATCATTAGTCATCAGGGATATGCAAATCAAAACCACAAAGAGATTTCACATCATACCCACTAGGGTGACAACAATCAAAACAGCAGATAATTGTTGTTAAGGGTGTGGAGAAATCTGAATTTTCATAAACTACTGGTTGGAACGGAACTGTGAAACTACTTTGGAAAACAGTTTAGTAATCCCTTAAAAGATTAAATGGAGTTATCATACAGCCAAGCTATTCCACTCCTAGGTATAAACCCAAGAGAAATGAAAAAGTATATCCACACAAAAACTTGTACATTCATGTTCGTAGCAATATTATTCATATTAACCAAAAGTGTAAATAAACAATCCAAATGCCCATCAATTGGATGGATAAAACAAATAAATAAATACATATTGTATGTCCAGGAGCCCTGATGGGACAGCGGTTAAAGCACTTGGCTGCTAACCAAAAGGGTGGCAGTTCGAATCCACCAGCCACTCTGCAGGAGAAAGGAAAATCTGCTTAAAGATTTACAACCTTGGAAACCCTATGGACCAGTTCTACTGTGTCCTATAGGGTCTCTATGAGTTTGAATAGACTCAATGGCAGTGGGTTTTGGTTTTTTGTATATCCATACCAAGAAAAAAGCAGTTGCCATAGATTTGATTCTGATTTGTGGTGAGCCCATTTGTTACACAGTAGAACTGCTCCATAGGGTTTTCTTGGTTATAATCTTATGAAAGCAAGTCTCTAGGCCTTTCTTCTGCACTTCAATTGCGTGGATTCAAACTGCCAATCCTTTGTGCCACCCAGGCACCTTGTATATCCATACAAAGGAATATTATTCAGCAATAAAAAGAAATGAAAAACTACAAATACTAAAACATGGATGACTCAAAAACATGCAAAGTAAAAGAAATCAGTCAAAAAATAGCACATATTTTATGATTTCATTTATATGAAATGTCCAGAAGAGGAAAATATATAAGGACAAAAAATAGATTAGAGATTGCCTGGGGTGGTGTGTGTCAGAAGAAAATGGGGAGGGGGTTTCTTTTCACAGTGATATAAATGTTCTAAAATTGATTGGGGTGTTCGTTGCACAACTCAGTGAGTAAGTTAATTTTAAATGGGAAAATTGGATGTTACGTGAATTATATCTCAATAAAGCTGGTATTAAGCAAAAAAGATATCATTGCTGATGTTAGTTGGATCTTGGCTGAAAGCAGAGAATACCAGAAAGATGTTTATCTGTGTTTTATTGACTGTGCAAAGGCATTCGACTGTGTGGATCATAACAAATTATGGATAACATTTGGAAGAATGGGAACACCAGAACAATAAAGCATTGTTACTACTCCTGCTTCCTTTAACATGTAGCTCTGAACAGAGTACTCATGGCCTCCATTAGTTTTCTATAGGTGAGTAACAAATTACCACAGTAAACAACTTAAAAAAACAACCATTTATTATGTCAGTTTCGGGGGGTGGGGGGTCAGAATTTTGGACACAAATTTGCTAAATTGCTTGTTCAGCTTCTCACAAGCTGGACTCAATAACATGTCTTTTTGATCTCACCTTTTTTTTAAAGGGCTCACTTAAATGTATCAGAGACACCCACACCACCTCATTTTTCACCAACTCAAAGTCAACTGATTAGAGACCTTAACTGCATATGCAAAGTCTCACCATTTTTGTCATATAACATCACCTAGAAACCTGGTGGAGTAGTGGTTAAGCGCTAAGGCTGCTAACCAAAAGGTCAGCAGTTCAAATCCACCAGGCACTCCTTGGAAACTCTATGGGGCTGTTCTATTCTGTCCTATAGGGTCGCTATGAATCGTAATGACTCAACGGCGATGGGTTTGGTTTCGGATTAGTCACCAGAATAATATCCCATCCTATTCAAAGATCCCACCCATACTCAGGAAGGAGATAATATAAGGCGTGTAACTAAATGTTGGTGGTTCGAACTCACCAGCCTCTTCGGGGAAGAGAGATGTGGCGGTCTTCGTCTGCAAAGACTGAAAAACCAAAACAAAAAAACTTTAGCGTCTAGTGGCTTCCGACTCATAGCAACCCCACAGGACAGAGTAGAACTGCACCACAGGGTTTCCAAGGAACAGCTGGTGGATTTGAACTGCTGACCTTTTTGGTTTGCAGCTGTAGTTCCTAATCCCTGTGCCACGAGACTCCGCCTTGGAAACCCTATGGGGAAATTCTGCTCTGTCCTCTAAGGTTATTATGAGTGGGAATTGACTGGACAGCAATGGGTTTGTTTTGTCTGGGGGCCACGTTAGAATTCTGCTTTCTACACCTGTGCATTGCTACATTTGTCCTCTAAGCAGTCTAAGAATTTCATCATCAATTAACCCAAAAATTCTAAACTATACTTGACTTTTTAAAATATAATAATTACAAGTTTATGTGTATTTTACAATAAAAATAATTTTCATTTACCTCATTTTTATGAATTTGAAACCATTATATTTCTATTACAATTCAAAATCAGTTTTTTTTTCTTCTACTCTAGCTAGTTGCAAGTAATGAGGTAATGTTCTATATATAGTCCTTTTTGAGTCATTATAGCTCAGAAATATTGATCAGAAGTTGCCAGAAATATGTACTGCCACAAATTACTATAGTATACCATAGAAGAAACTTATGAAAATCTGTAGGATTAGAATTAAAAGTGTTTCCTTGAGAAATGAAAACCTTTTGAGAACACATGTTGAGGAAAATAGCAGCTAGGCTACCCCAGCTGTGTACAGCATATGTTCTATTGGGGTGAGCATTTCCAGAGGAAAAAAGTGTATTATCTAGCTATATTAACTTTGACAGGTCCTGTTTGTCCCTTGTCTCTACATAAAGCCCAAATCTAGATATCGCACTCTAGTATTTATCTAAGACCGCAGACAGAAGTCACCCATTGTGCGAAAGTATACAGAATCACATGTTATAAATAAGCACCCTGGTGAATTTGCTTTTGTTTACATCTATCTTCAGCTCACAGTCAACATGGCTAAATGCAACATAACCACTAGCTGCATACTTTATACAAATCAACAATATTGCTAAAAGCAATTTGGAGACTGAGTGTGGGGAAAAATGGTACTTTTCTCCTCATTTTTATGACTCAAACCTGGAGAGCAAATTATTAATATTTGGGTTGAATTATAGAAATTGCCATTTTATATGTTAAAAAGAGCAAAATATTGTAAATTGTGTATGGATCAAATTAATGACAATATGATTGATGTCTAATTCCCCTTAAGGAAATATTTTAGTTTTTGATACTCTCATCCGACAAATACTGTTAGGTTCAACAGCCGTTTTTTAATTATTCATTCACTGTAACAGGAATTTTTCTTTTTTACCCAAAATAGTTAAGAACTTCTTTGATAGTTACTTTTATGGAAAAAGTATTGTACTCTTTTTGATAAAATTTTACTGCTGCATTAACTATTCTCTACAAAAGCTAATTAGTTTCTTAAATATATTAAGTAACTAAAATTAATCTTAGGTAGTACTCCGACCTCTATCCCAATGTGTAAAGAAGGAAACTGTAATTTTCAACATGACTCCTAGCTATTTTAAAATTAATTCCACTGAAATCAACATATAATTGTTGGATATCCGTACGGTAGAGCCACCACGAAGGATAGCAAGACTGGAAACTTTTTCCAAATGATCCAGTGAGTACGTGAAAGAAGTTGCAGAGAGCTTTTCCCAAATTTGAACACAATTCTAAAATCTCTCATGACATTAACAATAACAAGTTAAGGCTGAATGAAATTCTAAGCTATGCATCATGTAAAACACATTTTAATCATTCATTCTGAAGATAATACGGAATAATATTTTTGCTTCCTATACTTGAAAATATTACAAAATCCTTAGTAGTATAGAGATGTCTCAGATAGTCAATACAAATATTGTAATCTTTTTGTGATTTTTATTGTTTTTTTTCAGCTTTTAAAATGTATAATGTGATTTATTTTACCGTGTTAATAAATATTCACTGGCATATTACAATTTTTGTTCATAATTTTCTAGTCTTTACCTCCCTAGGACTCCAAAAATTCTAAAAGGTTTAGGTTTAACCAAACCTGGATCTGCCTCTTATTTTGGGGAAATAGAGGAAGAAATTATTTTATGTTAACTAGAGAAAAAAAGGACATTCTTCATTAGGAAAGATGAGCAGAATATTGAAATGAGGAAAAGGCACGTGGATGCACCTTTTCAGGTAAGGGGTGCTTGAGCAAGGGCATGTGTGGGAGTTGGTCACATATTCTGAAGTAATAAGTGATAGAGAAGAAGGCTATGCCTGGGAGATGGGGTTAAAGCCAGGTGGTGTAGAACCTTGAATACCACTGTGACCTCTGATCCATCAGCCATAGTGAGTCATTGGAATTCTTTGAACAGATAAGTGACTTGATATAATCTGTGTTGTATTAAGAAAAGTCTGGCAGCAGTGTGGAGGATGAATACAAAAAGCAGGGAAACCATTTGCAAAGCAACTGAGATAGTTCATGTAAGAGATGATAAGCATCGGACCCAGGGTGACGGCCATAGGAATAAAGTGAGAGCCAATATGGAGATGAAATAAAGAGAAGTAGCAATTTGCTGGGCTGGGTGAGGGGAGAATGGTGGGGAAAGGACAAATGAGACGAAGAGGACTGAATAAAATATTGAGTGTATGCAAGTGGGAGGATAAGGGAGAAATTGAGATATCCAAGGAACATAACAGCAGGTAGAACAGGCTGAAACAAGAATATAATAAAAATATGAAGGTGGCAGAATTGAGTAGGAGCCTGAGACACTTAGGGGTGCCCGTGTTCTGACTTGTGGAGGGAACAGATTAGAAACTTAACCTGGTGTAGAGGTGATTTAGAATGAAAAGAACAGAGGGCCACAGACAAATTCTCTGAAAACTTGCGTCTAAAGAATTTAAGCGATTGTCGGGGGCGGGGGGCGGGCGGAGGGGGGGCAGTGAGCAAAGCCATTGAATCTACATTAGCAGTTTTTTCTCTGGCTACTGAGTAAATGTTTTAATATATAGTGGATAAAATTATTTAAAAAGGAAGAAATTATCATCTCTTAACTTTAGATCAGTGATTGTGACATAGGTAACAAATTGTGACGTGAACCAAAAATATTGGCCTAGCCTTTAATTTTAGATCAATAATAACTTTTATTTATAGATTATCACTATGTGCCAGGTGTTATTTTGAGAGCGTTACATGTATTAATTCACTCAATTCTCCTGACAGTCCATGACCAAGTACTATTATAATTATCACAATCTGCAAGTCAAGAATTAGTGGCACAAAGAGGTAAAGTGTCTTATCCAAGATGATAGCTGGTAAACAGAGACTCCTGATTCAAACCCCAGGGTTCTGGCTTCAGAACACATGCTCTCAACCACAACACCACCCTGCCTCCCCAAACTCAAACTTGGGGAAACTCTTTTGATGGGTAAGTGAAAAACAAAACACCCTACCTCCCCACACAGCTTGGGCAGGGAGGTCTGAACCTATCTACCCCCCAACTAATTTACTATCTCTATTTGCAAGACTTGATTATTCCAGGAGACTCTTGCCCAAGCAAATTATCTTATTGTTCATTACAGGAACTTCTCATGAATTTTTTTTTTTAAATAATTTATTCCTTTCCTGTTGTTGAAAATATACATAGCAAAACATACACCAATTCAACAATTTTCTGCATGTATGATTCGGTGATATTGATTACATTACTTAAGTTGTGCAAACATTCTCACCCTCTTTTTACAAATTGTTCCTCCCCATTAACATGAACTCACCGCTCCCTAAACTTCCTATCTAACCTTCCCATTTGCTTTTGTCATTTTGATCCTATATAGATAAAAAAATAGCTCTTTAAAAAAGCACAATGCCCAAGGCAGACATTCTTTACTAATTAAGATAAACTGTTTTTTTGGTTTAAAAAAGACTTCGGGGGATATTTTTGTTGTAAATTTAAATGTTATTTTAGGGCAATAATTTTGGGGGTTCATCCAGCCCTCGTGGCTCCTGAAAACCTGTACTTCATAAGGATTTGAAATTTTGTGCTTCATTTTCCTCCTTTTTGATCAGGATTTTCTGTGGAATTTTTGATCAAAATGTTCACTGAGGGTAGCTGGGCACCATCTAGTTCTTCCAGTCTCGTGGCGAAGAGGGGGGTTGTTCATGGGGGCAATTAGCAGTGCATTCCAGACCCTCCTCCTATTCCTGACTCTCTTTCATTCTCTTTTGCTCCAGGTGAATAAAGAGCAATTGTTGTAACTTGGACAGAGCCTGGTAGTGCAGTGGTTAAGGGCTCAGCTGCTAACCAAAAGGTTGGTAGTTTGAACCCAGCAGCCTTTTTGTGGGAGAAAGCTATGGCAGTCTGCTTCCATAAAAATTTGTAGCCTTGGAAGCCCTATGGCATAGTTCTATTCTGTCCTGTAAGTTTTCTGTGAGTTGGAATTCAACTGGACGGCAATAGGTTTGGGTTTGTTGTACCTCGGATGAGCTTTTAAGACCTCAGGCACTACCAACAAGCTAGGAGGTAGAACAGAAACACTAGAAATGATATTAGGTCGATTAATTGGGATGCCTCATGAAGTCATGTCCCTAAACTTCCATACCCAGAAACCAAATCCCATGAGGTATTTGTACATAACCAGCCTCAGTGGCTGCTCTTTTTATGTTGTTGTTGTTGTTATAAAAAATATATATCATATAAAATTTGCTAATTCAACTTTTTACAAGTGTACAACTTATTGCTCTAACTTACGTTATTCCGCTGCGCAACCATTACACTTAATCAATGCAAATTTTCCATTGCCATAAACAGAAGCTCAGTGCTCCGTAAGCAATAACTCCCCTTTTTCCATCTCCTTCCCACTCCTTGTAACCACTAAGAAACTTTGGTCTCTTTACATTTGCCTATTCTTGTCTTTTTATATATAAGTGAGGGTGCATATCCATTGGATATAAGAAAAAATATTGTTAGTAATATGTCCATCCCATTTTGATCAGAGCATTTCCACAGTGCTTACTATGTGCTAAGCTTTTCTTAGACTTTGTAAATATTAACTCATTTAATCTTCAGAGCAAGCTTATGGGGCGGGCTCTATCATTCCTCTTTTATAGAGAAGTATAGAGAGGGAATGCAGACTGCTCAAGGTCACAAGCTAATAAGTGATGGAGTTGGGATTTAAATAAGCAGTCTAGATCTAAAGGGTGTGCAGCTTCTCTGTTAATGTCATGAAACTCTGTTAGTTATTGGTTTTAGCCATAATGGACTATTTCTGCTCTCTCTAGTGCATCATTGATATCAAGCACCACTCAGTTCAAAATAACTCAACTTTACCCATCTGAAATATCTTTTAAGATTGAAAGCTTTACCTCACTCAGAAAACTTTCCTGGGATTTTGTGTAGAATAAGAATGAACAATCTCCTTTGGGCTACTACTTGGCTGTGAGTTCTTCTAGCCTCTAATTTAATTGTTTATTTTTATTTCTCTCCCTACAATTACAATAAGCTTTTTGTATTTCCTACCTCTGGTACATTATAAATGAGAGTTAAATACCTGCCATGCTGTCTAGGTGGCTCTTCACCCACTAAATATGAGAACTTTTAAGAATATACATCCAACCACGATATCCTATGATAACTTCATGGGCACATTCTTCTCTTTGCACCATGCTGCCTTTCTTACCCCATTCTGTAATGCTCTCTGGGTGTGAACCTGGTCCTTCTTCCATACTCCTCTTTTCTTCTAGACTCCTGTACTTTCTTTGACAACCTTTTCCTGAACCATATTGCTGATTGTATTTCCTATCTCTTTTATCTACTTCGCCCCAGATCCTGACCTCCTTGTTTTTGAAGCTGGCGTGATAATCCTGATTCCCACTTTACTGGTCTTTTTGGACCAATGTTTTTCCTTCAAATGGACTGTGATCTCAATTTTGTCAAAGTACCTTAGCAGAAAGAGCCTGGGAACCAACCCTTGACACCTATTAGCAATGCAAATATAAAGGTCATATTTAAATTTCTTATGTGCAGAATAAACAAAACAATGAACTCATTAGGAATGCCTTGTGAAAAATTCAAGTTTTGAGAACTTTGACATGGAAAGGCCCAAATACGTAGTAGAGCTAATTACTTTATTTGGCTTAAGTCATGTAAAGGAAACAATTCTAATGTTGGAAATCATTTTAAATGGTTACTGTGATTAATTAAAGCATTCTTCTCATCATTTATAGCTCAAATATATTTCAGGCATGAAAGAATTTTCCATGAACCACAGGGAAATTTTTGGATATGGTAATTTAAATTCATAAATGTCTGGCTAAAAAGTGTGAAAAGGATTCTGCACTGGAGTATGGGTAATATCGGGTTTGAGTTCTACCTTCCACTTGAACAAGTCAATTAACTTTTTCAATCTTAGTTTCTTCATCATTAAACTGTACATACGTACATAGACGTAGACGTAGACATAGACTAGAGGTAGATGTAAACGTAGACATATGGACATAGATATAGGCATAGGCATAGATAAATATGGAGTCCTGAAGGTACAGTGGTAAGAGCTCGGATGAAAACCAAAAGGTCAGCAGTTTGAATCCACCAAGGCGCTCCTTAGAAACTCGACGGGGCAGTTCTACTCTGTCCTATAGGGTTGCTATGAGTCAGAATTGACTCGAAAGCAATTAGTTTTGTTTTTTTTTTAATAGATAAATATATACAATCTACTTTTCAGCATTACAAGTATTAAACAAAAAATACACAGTGATACATACTTGCAGTAAGAAAGTGACCAAACCGAACCCTTTGCATTATCATTTTCTTGGACAAAAGCATATGCACAAAATGTTTTAAAGAAACGTTAAAATGCTTGGTTTTCCCACAACTGTTTCTTTGCATAGACTCTTCTATACAAAACCTGTTTCTTTGCATAGACTCTTCTATACAAATTAAATTTTGAATTTAATTTGTTGCCAACCTTTTCAAATTATATACAATCTTGTTTACCTGTGATATACCAGCAACACTGATATCCCTTGATGAAAACATTTTATCAAAATCAACTATTTTCTCAAAAAAAAAAAAAAATACAAAGTACAAAATTGAGTTTGTGTTAGGTGACCTGTGTTAGAAACAAGACATTTCTTGTGGTAAAAATATAAACTTTCTGTCCTTAATACCTGTTTTGCAAAAGAAAAAGTATATATAACACAATGACATTTTCAAAGATAATTAAGGCTTTAAAATCCACTGAACACTATTATTATTATTTTAAAATCTTATTTTGTGTTATAGCTGTACAGCAGTAGTCAAAGTTCTTTGTAATGATTCTGGCCATGGGTATGAGGAAGTTCATGAGTCACAGAACGCCTGAGCATAGAACATTTATTTTTAAACTGATTCAAATATATTAATTGCTTTTCTGGTTTATATAAATGAATATTACAGATTTGCAACCCGTTTGACCTCTCATAATTACAGAAACAAAGGTATCAAAGCCCAGAGTCTTTGAATCTACCTGTAAGCCACACTGTAACAAGCTGATTGATGTGGTTCACAGACCACTGCCTTGCGATGTAGAGAGAGTCAATACCTTCTTTTTTTTTTTGCAAATGATGAAGTTTCTTTCTTTCTTTTTTTTCATGCCCCTACCTTGCACTCTCTTTTGTAGAGAAAGTGAAGGAAGAAAGACTTGGAAACAGAAGAACGAAGCTGAAAATTCAATTTCTGCTCCTTAGCAGCAGTTTCAACGCAGGTAAACCTCCAAGTCACAGCTTCATCATCTGTGACATTGCGTTAATAGTCCCTAACTCATGGAAGTAAGCCAGATTACCTATTTGAGTGTGCCTAGAACACAGGAAGCACTCAATTCCTTTTTCTTAAATTTTGACATAAGTGAAAGGTACAGTAACATGGATAGTTAGTATTTGCTCTTGGGCTCACTTTTCTTTGACTAACATTATATTCTGAAATGTTACAGCCTTACCAGCATCATTTTAATTTTCTGTAGATTATCTTTTGTTTAAATCCTTTTATTTTCACTCAGACTCAAACCCTACTGTACTCTGAAATTACTTCAGCTATATAATTGGGAATATATATTGAGAAATTTACAAAGTTATTCATAAAAATTTACCCTATAAATAAATTAGAATGGCTACGTGCATCCATCTACAGCAAAAAGTATATCAATTCTCTGGGAGTCCGAAAAAGTTCACTCAGGAGCAAGCCTCACTGTTTCCTATCTGTGTGAACTTCAACTTCATCTTGCTGCACCTTAAACCCTAGAGTTCTCTCATGTATTACCTGGGAAAGCAAATACCCATTCGGAAGCATTGTTGTGATGACTAAAAATGAAATAGCATCTCTAAAGGGCCTAGTATGTTGCGTTAAGAGTATTAGGTCCCCCTTCTTTCTTCGTTCACTCTAATCCTTGTTTTTCTCTTCCATGCTACTGTGTTGATATCAAAAGCAGAAATTGATATACCGAATCCAAAGCTTTTTTTCTCAGCTTGCAGTTTCTTTAATCTATTCTCAGCATTTTTGCAACCACTGACCACTTGTCCAGATTTAACAGGTTTTTCTACTTTGCTATATTTATATTATAAGAAAACTTAGCATTGCATAGTGTCTTCCTTATCTAGTGCTGCTATAACAGAATTACCACAAGTGGATGGCTTCAACAAAGAGAAATTTATTCTCTTACAGTCTAGTAGGCTACAATTCCAATTCAGGGCATCAGCTCCAGGGAGAGGCTCTCTCTTCTCTGTCAGCTTTGGAGGAAGGTCCTTGTCATCAATCTTCCCCTGGTCAAGGAGCTTCTCCACACAGGAACCCCAGGTCCAAAGGACGCGCTCTGCTCCTGGCCCTGCTTTCTCGGTGGTATAAGGTCCCCGTATCTCTCTGCTCTCTTTTCTCTTTTATGTCTCAAAAGACATTGCCTTAAGACAAAATCTAATCTCGTAGCTTGAGTCCTGCCTCATTAACATAACTGTCACTAATCCTATCTCATTAATATCATAGAGAGAGAATTTACAATGCACAGGAAAATCACATCAGATGACAAAACGGTGGACAGTCACACAACACTGGGAATCATTCCCTAGCCAAACTGATACACATATATTTGGGGGACACAGTTCAATCCATGACACAGGGAAAGAGCCTAAACTTTATTTGCAGGAAGTCCTGCATGCAGTGTACTAGCTGAGTAATCATGAACAAGTAAGTCATTTAACCTCACCATGTCCCCATTGCTTTTCCCACAAAGTGGGAATAATACTGCCCACCAGGAATACTTGTAGAACATACTAGACAAAGACCCTAGCACAGTGTCTGCCACAAAAGAGAGCTTAATTTATGTTTTATAAAAGTTAAAATAATGATGATCATAAAATCTAGCATTTAGCTATGCCTGCTTTCTGCCCAGCAAACACACTCAGATTAGTATTTTCAGAATGATCTGAAAAAAACATATTTAATAAAGATTGAACATCTGACCTCTTAGACAAACTTGGCAAGCCTTTTAATGTTAGCTAACAACAGAAACATAAGTTCTGAATGCCCTTTGCCATGCCTTAATACTCAACTGTTGACTCACTGGGTGTTTTTCACTGATAAAGAAAGGTCTGATGACTGAGAAATTCTGTCTCAGTATCTGAGACAGAAGAGATAATAAATTAAGACACCATCTGGAATTTCCAAGGCATAAATTTCAATTTATTGATGATTAGGAAATACCTGGAATACTCACTAGATCCAGAAAATTCATCATAGTGTCCTTTTTTGAGGCTTATAATCCAGGCAATGCAAAATGTAGCACAGTTTTTCCCTGATCTCATTTGAGCATCCTTCCCCAGTTCTTCTACTCCACCAGCATAGCATGTGTGGGCCAGGCGATGGTAAGAGAACGGAGCAATTTCCAGAAAATGTCTTGGGAAAACTCCATTGACAGAACGGAGGTAATTCAAATATTTAGAAGACTTGTATCCTAGGTAAAACATAATTCTTTCTATATGATAGAACTCACAGGGTATAAGGTCAATGGGGGGGGGCGGAGTTTACCTAGTGAGGATATAAAGCTATAAGGCAATAACTTTGATGCATCTTGAGCTTTCATGGCATATACATATATTTTTTGTATTACTTTGAGCTAAAGTATTATTTATAATTTGTTGAAATGGTGTCTATTTGGGAAGACTTATCTATTTAGGGAGAAAACAGAGAAGATGTCCTGAATGGTCTTTATTCTAGAGATGGGTAAAACTGAAGAATTAAAGCAACAGATGATGCTGTGTTTGTAAAGATATCCTCCATCCGCAAAACCATCCCTTGAGACTATCGACTTATATTTGTGATTTAACTGGTATGATTGGGGGGGAAAAAAGGCCTTCATATAAGAACTAAGAGTAATGTTTCCTTATTAAAATATTATCATTAAAAATATCTTGAGTTTTCCAAAAAGCTGTTTCCAGCACATACAGATACATACATTATAGGTATGTATATGTGTGTGCGTGTGTATGTATGTGTGTGTATGTGTACATTTTTGGGGGGCGGGTGGACAGACTTTTGAATATAAAATGAAAGGAAAAACATGTTCTAAAAGCATCAAGGAAAAAAAAAATAATTCCAAATGGAATATTCCATGTAGAGCCTACCCACGTTGCAGGCTGGGCTCCCAGAATTGGTCTTGTAGTCTATCCTTATGGCAATGTTGTGCTGTCAAACAGGTAGAAGTTTCCCTGGTGATTTCCAGGCACTTCCTACACCCACAGCTGCTGGAAAGTGTCACAGCAGGGCCTCACCCCTCACCAGATGCTCCAACAACAATACATTGATGAAGAATCTAGGGAGGGATCTCATGCACTCTGTATGAGATAATAAGAACTGCATTGCTATAATGGAATGTGTCCGGGTAAGAGACAGGAAAGAAAAGGAGTCAGCCACTTCTCCACCTCAGCTGGTGTGGCAAAGGTCTAAACAGCCAGGGGAAATTTTGACAGTGGAACCACACCAGGATGATTTCAGTCTCACCTTATGATGCTTCTACTTGGTGCCCTTCTTCCCAGAGAATTGAGTACTTGACATGTTGAACACAACCCTGGGCAGGACAATGCTTAGAAGGTTTTTTTAATTCCAGTTTTCTCATGGTACCCTGGCTCTGAGACATCCTTTTAACAGAAAATGAAATAGTCATATTCCAGAATTAAGCAAATGAAGGGTTTTCTCTTAACGAGTACAGATTTTTAAACCCTTTTGAAGTTTCATCAATTTTCAGAAAAAGACCACTAAATTGAGATCCTCTGAGTTGATTTCTTTTTATTTTTTTATGATGAAATTATTTACAAAACCAAATAAGATACACTTTCTGAAAACACATTAAGATTCTGTGTGTTCTTACATATACACTATATGTGTTTACGTGTATATACAGTGACTGTTGTCTTCTAGTATTAAATAACGATAAAATTTGAAACTTGAATTAAAAAGTAAAACAAGAAAGAGGAAAGTTCTATCTTTAATTGGCTTTATGCACTTTCAAAATAATTCATTGATTATTTAAAATAATTAGTAATTTTAATACCAAATAGGAGGTTAAACCACAAAAAACCCATTGCCTTCGAGTCGTTTCTGACTCACAGTGACCCTGTAGAACAGGGCAGAACTGCCCCGTAGAGTTTCCAAGGAGCGCGTGGTGGATTCAAACTGCCGACCTTTTGGTTAGCAGCCGTCACTCTTAACCACTAAGCCACCAGGGTTTCCAATAGGAGATTAGGATCAAGAGATCACAGTTGCCCGTTTGGCTCAGATGAGTCTCAATATTGCAACCAGTAAAACTGAGGAAGTAAAACCTTTAGATTTATCTGCAAGGATAAAATGCCAATGATTTTCTGGTAATTTCACAGTCCTTACATGTAGCAAGTGGCTTGGCGGTAAATATAACCTATCGAAATCTATGGAACAGTTCAGAGTAACAGAAATGTTTGTTGGCATTTACTTCGGCGCTACTGGAACGCTATATGTATCACTCGGGTGCACAGCAGCTTTGGAATACTTGTCAAGAAATAATCAATACGGGTCTTCCCAATTGATACATGCTCATGGTAAAAAAAAAAAAAAAAAAAAATTTCTTTTTTTTTTTCATGGTAAGCAATGTTGTTTATTCCATTAGCTTGGACAACATTGGACTTAAACAAGCACAGATAGTAAGGCCGGAAAAAAAAAAGTTTTAATGTTTATTATTTTTCCAGTCTCTGATTTTATGATTCATAGCCTGGAGCGTGCACAGCCTTTTGTTATGTCTTCAGCTCTACCGTCACATTCTTCAGTTTTCAACAAGAGATTAGATTAGACAAATGTTTCATCTCCAATATGAGGCCCTGCCTTTTTCTTCTCCCTTAATAAATAATTTTTTTTTTTTTTTTAGTAAATAGGCAGGTACATACACATACCCACACAATATGAAGGTTGCTTTAAGGAATGACTGCTTCCATGAACGTCACCTCAATTAAGCCACAGTGTTTCAACCACCACAGTTGGAAACGTCTCTGCTTGAATCCCTAGCTGGAAGGGTGTGTGTGCATCTCCCGCACCTCTGTTTTACATCTGGTGGTTTCTGTGCAAAGCCCTGGGCTTCCACCAGCACGTATGCAGGGAGGGTGCTCTTCCCTAATAACCGGACAGAGTGATCAGCACTGATTTACCTCAGGCCCTCCTTTCATTCTGCTTCAGAAAGAATAATTTTATGCTAGAATAACTTCATGCAAATCAGGTTCATTCTTCATTGGGAGAGGTTCAAAGGCGGAGGGAATGGGGAGAAAGGAGAGGCTGAATGGAATCGTTTGCCAGGTTTAAATAAGGAAAAATTTTAATTAAAGGAGCCGCATCTGGAGAAAAAAAAAAAAATTGTAGGTTTCTTGATACAAAATGGAGAGAGAGAGAGAGAGAGACACAGAGAGGAATTATGAAGACACTATCAAATGAAAGTACTCCTTGAGGTTTATGTTGTGTAGTCTCAGCCAACGGTATTTCTGTGACTGACTTCTGAACCTGCCTATTTCTTTCCTCTTGGGGAGCGCTACAATTCTTGTCAACAGCCTTTCTCCCCACCCCGGCCCTGTCTTCATCTGTGGAATCAACCAGCTGGAATTAATAGGTAAATGAAAAAGGAGCCGCACTACTGTGTGTCCCTGTGTAGATTTTGATGACTAGATTCACATAATCCTCCTGGTAGATGCTGCTTTATTATGAATATCTGTTAATTGGTAGAAGAGTGAAAGTTACACATTGAGTTGAGTGATTTGCATTGCTATGCATTTGCCAAATTTGTGATATTTGGAACCTCGTTAGCCACCTTCTTGCAATTATAAAGAGCAAAAAAAGCTGGGGACCTCAAACTTTTGTTTTCCTTAAACAGTTGAGCTATTTTCCTCACTAACAGAAAGTTTTACAGTAAAACGTACACACTGTGATGTCACGCCTGTGCAGCTACCTGTTAAATGTCTGCATTTTATTTATGAGACATGCCATTTATTGTATCTTTTACAGATAGAACCTGTACTTGGGACATTCTATTTCAGCATTCAAAGATAAGAGAATTGAACTTCTTTTGTTTTCCAGCCCATGTCTTAATGTTCAAAAGGTTAACTGTTTAAAGGAATATGAATCAGACTTGTGTTATAGCTTGCCCTTATTGCTTCTCCTTTAACAAAAGCACGTACAGAAACAGGAAAAAGAGTTGGGGGCAGGGGGTTGGAGACTTTAATGAAGAAAATCTGTGCTGAGAAAAGACCGGAGAGCCAATAAAAAGCCTCAATTAATTGACAAGCAGCTGCCTTAGCTTTGAAAGCATTTATTCAAGTATTTTTTTGGCTCACAAAGTAAGTTGTAGAGGAGATCTATAGACTATTATATTTTCTGTGGTAAATCAAGGTGCAGAGAGATTAACCATGAAAACGACGTTAAATCATCCACTGGGTGAATGAAATATGGAAAATAATACCCTCTTGTTTAAAAGGTTCCAAAAAAGAAAACAGAGTCCACAGGTTCATTTGAATTGAAAAGGAAGTTCTGAAATTGACCTTGTAATTGCCTTTTGTGAATGTGGCATTTATACCGCCCTCTCATTTTAGATACGATTTCTCCCTTCCCTTCCCAGCAAAGCCTTGGAGCTCGTGGAATTTGAATCAAGCAAAGTAATGGAACCATTCAATTCCACTAAGGACTACTGCTAAGACATAAGATTAAACAGCTGAATTATTATATAAAATTATACATTTTACTACATTCACAAAGCTCTAATTCTAATTGTGTCAAATACTTACAGCTTAAGAGGGGGAAACTTTATAAATTTAGTCACATCTTCATCTTACAGACGTGCATTTATTTCTCTCTCTCTCTCTGCCCTCCATCCCCCCCCGCCCCGGCCCCAAAGTCTTGCTGATAAAAACAAAATGTAGTCAGGGTATTTCTGAAGTAATCAGTGTAGATCTCTGTGAAAATAATGCTATAATTTCAAAGTTAGCATTCACAAATATTAATGCTTTGCCAGTACATGGCAAAAATAATAGCTGGCAATACTCAAATCTTAAAGATATCAGATAGTAAATGTAACAAGAGTAAATACCTTCCTGTATTGTGTCTACGTCTACATAGTACCTGAAATGGGAAAACAAACTACAGGAAGCTACGTGTACCACTTAAAAAAAAAGGATTTTTTAAAAATCCTTTAAGGCTATGGTTTTATTTTAAAATAAACTCCTAAGAAAAAGGAAGTAAAGTGACTGAGAATCTAGGGAAAAAAATTGCTTTGACATGAAAATAGGAAATAGATGCTTCATAATAAATCTACAGCCTATAGCATTTTGCATACATGGCTCTCTCCACAGTAATCTCTATGGAAGTTAAAGAGAGGTGTTTCTAAATCAAATATTTTAATTTATTTTAGAAAGAGTATCAGCTATTTAGTGAAAGGCCATTGTCCTTTGTCCTCTTAAATATGGCTGTTGGCATCATTGCTTCATCAATTAATTGCCCGTAAATGGCACTCAATAATGTCCCCTCCTCTCCTTCGGTTGTTAGGTGGCATGGAGTCGGTTCCTACTTATAGGGGCTTTCTGTACAAAAGAATGAAACACTGCCCAGTCCTGCACCATCCTCGCAATCGTTGCTATGTTTGAGCCCATTGTTGCAGCCACTGTGTCAATCCATCTAGTTGAGGGTCTTCCTCTTTTTCGGTGACCAAGCATGATGTCCTTCTCCAGGGATTAGTCCCTCCCAATAACATGTCCGAAGTACGTAAGAAGTCTTGCCATCTTTGCTTCCTAGGAACACTCTGGCTATACTTCTTCCAAGACCAACTTGTTCATTCTTCTGGCAATTTGATATTCTTTGCGAACACCATGATTCAAAGGCATCAATTCTACTTCAGTCTTCCTTATTCATTGTCCAGCTTCTGCATGCATACAAGGTAACTGAAAATAACAAGACTTGAGTCAGGGGCACCTTAGTCTTCAGAGTGACATCTTTGCTTTTCAACATTTGAAAGAGGTTTTTTGTAGCAGATTTGTCCAATTCAATAAATCATTTGATTTCTTGACTGCTGCTTCCATGGGTGTTGATTGTGGATCCAAGTAAAATGAAATCCTTGAGAACTTCAGTCTTCTCTGTTTATCATGATGTTGCTTACTGGTCCAGTTGTGAGGACTTTTGTTTTCCTTGTGTTAAGGCGTAATCCATACTGAAGGCTGTAATCTTTGATCTTCATCTGTAAACGCTTCAAGTCCTCTCCACTTTCAGCCAGCAAGCAAGGTTGTGTCATCTGCATAATGCAGGTTGTTAATTAGTCTTCCCCTGATCCTGATGCCATATTCTTCTCCATATAATCCAGCTTCTGCAATTATTTGCTCACCATACAGGTTGAATAAGTATTGTGAAAGGATACAACCCTGATGTGTACCTTTCCTGATTTTAAACCACACAATATCTCCTTGTTCCATTCAAAGGAATGCCTTTTGGTCTCTGTACAAGCTCTGCATGAGCACAATTAAGTATTTTGGAATTCCCACTTTTGCATTGTTATCCATAATTCGTTAGGATCCACATGGTCTAATGCCTTTGTGTAGTCAATAAAACACAGGTAAATATCTTTCTGTCATTCTTTGCTTTCAGTCAAGATCCATTTAACATTAACAATGATATCCCTTGTTCCACATCCTCTTCTGAATCTGGCTTTAATTTCTGGCAGTTCCCTGTCGATGTACTGCTGGAACCATTTTTGATGTATATTCAGGAAAATTTTACTTGCATTTGATATTAAATATGTTGTTTGAAAAATATCCACATTCTGTTGGGTCATCTTTTTTTGGAATGGGCACAAATATGGATATCTCTTCCAGTTGGTTGGCCAGGTAGCTGTCTTCTAAATTTCTTAGCATAGGCACCTTCAGTGCCGCACCCGTGTGTTGAAACACCTCAATTGCTATTTTGTCAATTCTTGGAGCCTTGTTTTTCAGAAATGCCTTCAGTGTAACTTGGACTTCTTCCTTCAGTGCCATAGGTTCAATACCAACGGTTGAATGTCGACGAGTTCTTTTTGGTACAGTGATTCTGTGTATTCCTTCTATTTTCTTTTGATGCTTCATGGGTCCTTCAATTATTACTCATAGATTTCTCCAGAATTTCAACTCAAGGCTTAAATATTTTCTTCAGTTCTTTCAATTTGAGAAATGCTGGATGTGTTCTTTCCTTTTCTAACTCCAAGTCCTTGCACATTTCATTATAATACTTTGCTTCATCTTCTCTAGCCACTGTTTCTTCCATTTGTTTTAGCTTCTCTACATTCAAGACTAAGTCTCAGAGTCTCTTCTGACATCCATTTTGGCCTTTTCTTTCTTTCCTGTCTTTTTAATTTTATTCTGCTTTCTTCAGGTATGATGTACTTGATGTCATCCCACAACTCGTCTGGTCTTTGGTCATTAGTCTTCAATGCATCATATCTATTCTTGAGATGATCTCCAAATTAAGATGTGTTATATTCAAGGTCATATTTTGGTTTTTGTGGACTTGTTTTAATGTTCTTCAACTTCAGTTTGAACTTGCATATGAGCAATAGATGGCCTGTTCCACAGTCTGTCCTTGGCCTTAATCTGACTGATGATATTGTGCTTTTCCATTGACTCTTTCCACAGGTATAGTTGATCTGATTCCTGTGTGTACCATCTGGAGAGGGCCACATGTATAGTTGCTGTTTATTTTGTTGAAAAATATGTTTGCAATGAAGAAGTCGTTGGTCTTGCAAAATTCTGTTATGCAATCTCCAGCATTGTTTCTATCATCAAGGCCATATTTTCCAGTTATGATCCTTCTTTGTTTCCAACTTTCACATTCCAATCACCAGTAATTATGTATGCATCTTAATTACATATGTTTGATCAATTTCAGACTGAAGAAGTTGGTAAAAATCTTTTATTTCCTCATCTTTGGCATTAGTGGTTGGTGCATAAATTTGAATAATATTTGTATTAACTGGTCTTCTTTGTGGGTGTATGGACAGTATCCTATCACTGACAGCACTGTACTTCAAGATTAGATCTTGAAATGTTCTTTTTGATAATGAACATTGTGCCATTCCTCTTCAGTTTCTCATTCCCAACATAGTAGACCACATGATTATCTGAATTAAAATAGCCAAAACCAGTCCATTTCACTCGCTAACACCTAGGATATCGATCTTCATGTGTTCCATTTCATTTTTGATGACTCCAAATTTCCTAGAGTCAATCTTGTTACATTCCATGTTCCCATCATTAATAGATGTTTACAACTGTTTCTTCTCATTTTGAGTCATGCCATATCAATAAATGCATGTCCCAAAAGCTTTATTCCCTCCACATCAATAAGGTCAACTCTACCTTGAAGAGGCAACTCTTCCCCAGCCATATTTTGAGCGCCTTCCTACCTGAGGGGCTCATCTTCCAGCACGATATCAAACAATGTTCACATGTTATTCATAAGGTTTTCACTGGCCATTTTTTTCAGAAGTAAACTACCAGGTCCTTCTTCACAGTCTGTCTTAGTCTGGAAGCTCCACGAAAATCTGTCCACCATGGGTGACCCTACCAGTACGTGAAATATTGGTGACATAGCTTCCAGTATCATGGCAACACACAAGCCACCATAGCACAACAAACCGACAGACACATTGTGGTTTCCTTCAGTAAGTAAAATAAATAACATGTGCCATCTGTTTACCCAAAAGAAGAACATCTGAGTTTGTTTAATTGAAACCATCATGTTTCATTGGTTAGCATTTCAGGTATACTTATTTTCTTCTGACTTTGAGAAGTATGTGGAAAGTGGAAAAACCCTCTTCTATGTGTTTTATTCAATTAGCGGGTGTATTCTGAATTGAACTCAAAGTCTGTTTATACATATCGAACTCTGACTATCGTCAATCAAGTCATACCTATATCTAACTCTTCCACCTGAGGCTTATGCGCATGTTTGAATGTGTGTGAGTGTGTATGAGTATGGCAAAGAAAGAGAGAATGAAGTGGAATGCAAAAGTGACAGCACAGGAGAGGGACAGAGTGCCAGTTAGAGAAAGAGCCAGAAATAAAGAGAGGAAGAGAGAAAGAATTAAAGAGAAGATACAAGATATGGACACAAAGTGACAAAGGTGGACACAGAGTGACAGATATGCACTCTTGTGCACACAGGCACACGCTCGGAAATTAAGGTTGAGGCTTAGGTTAGAATTGTTTGTATATAATGACATGCCCAAAGAGTGTTTTCAGATAATACTACAATAATATATGAAGTAGGTTGCTTACTATTCATTAAGTTTAGGATTACCTTTCCTAACTAGTGCAAACAAATACATTGGTTTATTAAGACCTAATTTACTATTGGTCCTGAAGACAGAGCTATAGAACTACTCTTCTTGATTCTGGCTACTCACTGGAATCACCAGTGGTGGTATTGGGCACCTGCTCTCATGTTCCTCAAGCTGTGCTTCTCCCCTTGAAAAGAGGGTCCTTGAGGCCAAGGAGACATAACCACCCAAAGCCTGTATGTTTCGCCTTCTATACTGTGTTCCAGGTACCTAGCACTGCAGAATGCCCTCACAAAAGGACTCTAAGCCCACTCCCAGGACGTGTGCAGGGCCCATCCTAGCTCCATCCTCACAAGGGCAGACCATGTCATGTCTGGTGTGTGTTTATATTCCTAGTCCCAAGAGGTGGCCAAGAGGCAACTGTGGTGTCTACACACTTATGGGCAGGGGTGTCCATATATGGGTCACAGTTCAGGACAGAGCTGGGAGTGGGAGAGAGAGTAGGAGCACATCTCTGGATGGGAGCCATTCCGACTCTCTCCATGATGCCATGCTCTTGTGAGAAACTTCCAAGATTCTTCAAATTTGAAATTTGTCCTTGGACTTCCAGGTTCTAATGAAGACTTAATTGCCAAAGTAGGGTGAGAGAACATGTTTTATTTGACAGTCTGTTAGCTTGTATTATTAGATATGCTGTATGTGAGCCTTCATTTCTTCTCTTGTTCCAACCTTGCAAATGTTAGGGTTGGGCCTTAAAACGGTACTGGGTGAAACACAAATCCAGATCAATTAATTCTGAATATTTAGGGTTGGAGTGATTCTGTTACATTCAAGTTTGAGAAAGTCTGGTTTATAATAACGGTGAAGTCAACCACCCACTTAATAATGAAGAAAAAAATCACCCCTAAGAACAAACAAACAAACAAAGGCCACTGTAGTCTTCCTGTTTTTGAACCTGAAAATAAGATTTATAAATATGTATTTCATTAGGAGATACCCACTGACCAATCTAAAGTAGACATTTCTTATACTGCTCTAAATATGAACGTATTAAGAAATGAGAGATAGCATTAATATTGAACACACTTTCCTAATTGAATTTCACAATAGAAGACAGTTCTTTAAAAACAAAAGACACCCACACTGAATCAGCTCTCTCATTGTTCTCTAAAAGCCACCATTCAATTTGAGGGGGGGAAAAAAAAGCACACTATTTCTAAGCAAGCAAGAATTCCAAGGAAGAAAAAAGAATCATTATCTGAATGCTTAATTAATTAAAAAAATATATTTTATGCAGACAACTGCTCAAATATAATGCCGTGCTCAGCCTCAATTTGGGATATTTCAAAGCAATTGAAAAATTAGCAATTGCTATAAAGAAAAGAAATCAAAGGAAAAATGTTCAGCTCAAGACATAATATCTTTAACACAATCCAGATAAGTTGCCATATATATGAAAGGAACAATACTATTTATTAGCCCTTTTAGAATAGTACTGAAAAAACGAACATTTTTAGTGACCAACTTATCAATTACAGGCTTATTATCTTTCTTGGAATTTTGTCTTGAGATATTTGCATTGGAAGTTCCTCTGAATCCTCGTATGTTCAGTGACCACTCGTGAAAAAAATAACAAAGTCATGTGGGACATCTTCAGTCATCTTGGTGAGTACAAGTAGGATACCAAAGTAGTTCTTATAAATACTTCTCTTGCTTTGGCCTGTAGGAAATAAATATATTGATCTAATCAGACTTGTTTTTTTCTTTCTAATATCAGTGAAACAACATAAATTAACATAACTGACTTATGTATTGATATCTGTGTTACCATGACAATCTATACTGACAAGATGGTAGATTTCTGTACCTCATGATCTTGAAGATGTAGATAAGATGGATGTCATAAGAGTCCTCCATTCTTGACTGACAATTTTAAGCAGGTTATCCCTAAAATGTGGAAAAAAGAGGAGCCTCACTTGGCGTCGTTGAGAGTATGCCACTGGATTAAGCTCCGGGTTTAGTTCATGAGAGTATACTGCTTTCATTTTAGATGCTGAATTTTAGTCACGAATGAGTCTTGGATATCTCATGTCACTGATATTTCACTTGTTCATTTTTGGTATGAAAATTCTAAATGTTGGACTATTATTTACTAACTCAGTACATAACCCTGCCTTTATACTTGAACTTGGAGTCCAATTTATTAGTCACATATTTTTGTTCACTAGCTCCTAATTAAGAAGACTAGATATTCATATACATTACAATTTTTTGCAGAAAGTTCATCAGTATTGGACCTCCCTTCTTCATTTCCTTTGTTACCTCTGTTTTATTTCCTTCCTGCCTTCCTGCCTTCCTTCCTGCCTTCCTGCCTGCCTTCCTGCCTACCTTCCTGCCTACCTTCCTGCCTTCCTGCCTTCCTGCCTTCCTTCCTGCCTTCCTGCCTTCCTGCCTGCCTTCCTGCCTTCCTGCCTTCCTGCCTTCCTGCCTGCCTTCCTGCCTTCCCGCCTGCCCGCCTTCCTGCCTTCCTTCCTGCCTTCCTGCCTACCTTCCTGCCTTCCTGCCTGCCTGCCTTCCTGCCTTACTTCCTGCCTTCCTGCCTGCCTGCCTGCCTGCCTTCCTTCCTGCCTGCCTTCCTGCCCACCTTCCTGCCTGCCTTCCTTCCTGCCTTCCTGCCTTCCTTCCTGCCTGCCTGCCTTCCTCCCTCCCTCCCTTCCTTCATTCTATCCCTTTTCCTCACTCATTCTTTCTTTTGTTTTCTCAGTCCATTTCATTTTTTTTAATTTGATTTATTTTATACTTTTCTCACTCCACTAAAAGTCCAACTGCCCAAGAAAGGAATAGCTTCTCTTATTCAGCAGTGTATCGCTAGCATCTAGAATAATATTTGGCCAAATCCACTACCGTAGAGTTGGTTCTGACTCATGGTGACCCTATAGGATGTGGTAAAACTGCCCCTAGGGCTCCCAAGGCTGTAATCTTTATGGAAGCAACTGCCACATCTTTCTCCCATGGAGCTGCTGGTGGGTTCTAACTGCCAAACTTTTGGTTAGCAGCTAAGCACTCAACCTCTGTCCACACATGACAATAATTTTAAAGTTTTGGTTAAATAAATTATTGAAGAAAATTCATAAATTTTCTCTCTGGGTACGATGCTGTGGCTAAAAGTAGATAATGAAGACCAATGCTAGATACAGTAATAAAGATCAAAAGTATAACATACTCATATTTTTGACTGTGTAAATATTTTGGGAAAAATGTTCAAAAATTAATCTGTCAGTATTATAAAATTTGTAAGATTGGAGACATGCCACAAATGTTGTTTATAATACTGAAGATTTTAGAAAGGAAAAAAATAGAAACAATTAAGTACATTATGATATCAATGTTAAATGTGAGACTATACTTACAGCTATTAAAATTATATTTACAAAGCATTTAAAATAATGTAGACAAGGACTTTCTTTTGGTGTTATGTGAATAAAGCAAAGCATAAAATTTTATGCATCAAATTATTTCAGGTGTGAATTAAATTTTGCATAGAGGTAGAGTTGGATAGCATTAAATAAAATGTAATTGGGAGTTCGTTTGTTTATACCATTAAAAAAAAAAAAAAAAAACCTGTTGCCATTGAATTGCTTCCGACTCATAGCAACCCCATCAGGTCTGCAAGGTTGTAAATCTCTGTGGAAGCTGACTGCCACATCTTTCTCCTGTGAAGCCTCTAGTGGTTTGGAACCACACACCTTTTTTGTTAGTAGTCCATCGCTTTAATCACTGTGTCACTCCTGTTTGTTTATAGGAGATGAACTATGGAAGGTTTTCTTGGAGTATCTTTGCTGCTTCTTATTTATTTTTCATTTTCAAGAGTGAAAAATAAAAGCAAAAATTCTGAAAAAATAAACTGAATGATATCAATGATAATTCTAGATGAATGGTGAGAGTCTCATTTATTAACTTGTATAAAATAATAAATTAAACCCAAGTGGAATTTGCATTCTCCATGATTTGGGGGAAAGTAAAATTAAAATCACTGAAAATTTGAACATACAGCATCTTTGCCACTGCTGTGTTTCCAGTAGTCAAATCTGTAAAGCTAACGTTCCCCACATTTTGAGCTGCAGTCTTAAAGCTATTCATTTTTAAGTCTTTTTCTGTTTTGGTTTTATTCTCCTTAGTGTCAGAAATATCAATTCATTTTTTTCATTTCATCTTGTGCCAGCTTTCTTAAATTTGTATAGTTCATGAAATTTGTCCATTTCATACACTCTTAAATTTATACACATAAACTTATTCCTTATGTCCTCTTATTTTTTTTTAATAATTTTTATTGAGCTTTAAGTGAACGTTTACAAATCAAGTCAGTCTGTCACATATAAGCTTATATACACCTTACTCCCTACTCCCACTTACTCTCCCCCTAATGAGTCAGTCTGCTCCCTCCTTCCAGTCTCTCCTTTCGTGACAATTTTGCCAGTTTCTAACCCTCTCTACCCTCCTATCTCCCCTCCAGACAGGAGATGCCAACACAGTCTCAAGTGTCCACCTGATACAAGTAGCTCACTCGTCATCAGCATCTCTGTCCAACCCATTGTCCAGTCCCTTCCAAGTCTGATGAGTTGTCCTCGGGAACGGTTCCTGTCCTGGGCCAACAGAAGGTTTGGGGACCGTGACCGCCGGGATTCCTCTAATCTCAGTCAGACCATTAAGTCTGGTCTTTTTATGAGAATTTGGGGTCTGCATCCCACTGATCTCCTGCTCCCTCAGGGGTTCTCTGTTGTGCTCCCTGTCAGGGTAGTCATTGGTTGTGGCCGGGCACCATCTAGTTCTGGTCTCAGGATGATGTAAGTCTCTAGTTCATGTGGCCCTTTCTGTCTTTTGGGCTCATAGTTATCGTGTGACCTTGGTGTTCTTCATTCTCCTTTGATCCAGGTGGGTTGAGACCAATTGCTGCATCTCAGATGGCCGCTTGTTAGCATTTAAGACCCCAGATGCCACTTTTCAAAGTGGGATGCAGAATGTTTTCATAATAGAATTATTTTGCCAATTGACTTAGAAGTACCCTTAAGCCATAGTCCCCAAACCCCCGCCCTTGCTCTGCTGAACTTTGAAGCATTCAGTTTATCCCAGAAACTTCTTTGCTTTTGGTCCAGTCCAGTTGAGCTGACCTTCCATGTATTGAGTATTGTCCTTCCCTTCACCTAAAGTAGTTCTTATCTACTAATTAATCAGTAAATAACCCTCTCCCACCCTCGCTCCCTCCCCCCCTCGTAACCACAAAAGTATGTGTTCTTCTCAGTTTATACTATTTCTCAAGATCTTATAATCGTGGTCTTATACAATATTTGTCCTTTTGCCTCTGACTGATTTCACTCAGCATAATGCCTTTCAGGTTCCTCCATGTTATGAAATGTTTCACAGATTTGTCACTGTTCTTTATCGATGCGTAGTATTCCATTGTGTGAATATACCACAATTTATTTAACCATTCATCCGTTGATGGACATCTTGGTTGCTTCCAGCTTTTTGCTATTGTAAACAGAGCTGCAATAAACATGGGTGTACATATTCGTGTGAAGGCTCTTATTTCTTTAGGGTATATTCCAAGGAGTGGGATTTCTGGGTTGTATGGTAGTTCTATTTCTAACTTTTTAAGGAAACGCCAGATAGATTTCCAAAGTGGTTGTACCATTTTCTCTTATTCTTTAATATTTGCATGTTTTGCTGTGAGAAGCTCACTCTTACTTTCCCGATACGTATTTTTATTTATTTATTTTTTAATCTCTTTCTTCTTGGTCAGTCTAAGACTTAGGAAATCGATTTCTCTTTTCAAAGAAACATTTTGTTGTTTCATTAATTTTCTCTCTGGTTTTTCTGCTTTTTTGTATCACTGGTTTCTGTTTGATTCTTATTTCTGATTTCCTTCTGTCTACTACTTTTCTCCTACTTAATTTTGGGTTTAATTTGTTCTTTTTTTTTTTCCAGTTTTTTTTAAGTCAAACTATAGTTGATTTTAGAAATTTTTGCATTTTAAGCTACACATTTCTCGTAGACAGCGTGTAGTTGGATTTATTCTCTTAATTCAGTTTGATAATCTCTTCCTTTTAATTGGCGTATTTAGACAATTCACATTTAATATACTTTAATTATTCAGCTGTTTAGCATTAAGTGAACCATCTTGATATTCATTTTCTGTTAGTGTCATCAGTTATTTGTTTTTTTCCCCCTTCTCTTCTGGCTCTGTGGAATTAATATAGTATATTTTAGAGCTCTTAGTTATTTCTTCTATTGGCTGAATAACTATTCGCCTTATTTTTATTTTTTTATTGGCTGTTCCACGGTTTGTACTATGCACCTGTAACTTGTTGTTAGGTGCTGTTGAGTTGATTTCGACTCATATTGACTCCATGTGACGAAGTAGAACTTTCCCTAGTGTTTTCTTGGCTATAGTCTTTTGGAAGCAGATCCCCAGGTCTGCTTTCAGTCAGCAGCCTAGTGCTCAACGGTTAGTGCCACCACAGCCCAAAAATATATAAATAAGTCAAACCCGTCACCCTCGAGTAGATTGTGACTCATAGCAACCCTATAGAAGAGGATAGGGCTGCCCCATAGGGTTTCCAAGGCTGTAATTACGAAAGCAGACTATCACATCTTTCTCCTACATCTTTAATTTAGAAAGTCTGAATTCTTAAAAATTAATACCACTTTATGTGCAATGTACTATCTTACAATATTATATTTTGGTTCTCTCCTCATGTCTCTTGAGCCCTCTGTATTATATATAATATAAAGTATTTTTTGTCTTGCATATTTCTCTCTATATGTTATAATGCTTTCAGTACATTATCATTTTTGGTTTAAAAAAATCAAATACCTTTAAAAATAATAAATATGAAAACATATTTTTTCCACATATTTGTCAATCCTAATATTCTTCATTTATCTTTGTCAACCCAAATTTCCTCTGGTAACATATTCTTTTAGACTGACAAACTTCTTTTTACCCTTTTTTGTAGCACAGGTCTCTGAAGATAAATTCAGCTTTTGTTTTTCATAAAATGTCTTTATTTTTACTTATTTTGGGGAATACTTTTGCTGGATATAGATTCATATGTTAGCTTCTTCTTTTATAGATTATAGATGCTTTTTTTTTTTCCTTCTGGCTTGTCTTATTCCTGAAAACTAGTGAGTGTTCATTCTTATCTTTTGTTTCTCTATACAGAGTGTGTCCTTTCTCTTTGACTGCTTTTAACTTTTTCTCTTCACCATGAGTTTTCAGAAATTTGATTATGATGCACCTTGATGTTTTGCCTGTGTTTGTGTGTGTCAATTCATTTGTTCAGCTTTCGATTGCTGGGTTTATTGTGTTCATCACATTTGAAAATGTTTTGGTTATTAGTTTTTATTTCTATCTCCCCTTCTATGACTCAAAAGACATGTAATTTAGGCAGTTTGATAGTCTCAAAAAAATCACGGACAACTTGTTGACTTTTTCACAGTCATATTTTGTGTGTCTGTATTTCATCTTAGTTAATGTTTATTGCTAAGTATTGAAGTTCCTTGACTTTTTTATTTTTTCTATTTTTAATTCCATGAAACATAAAGATAGATATTCCATTTTTAAGATCTGGAAATTACATTTAGTTCTTTTTGTATATCTCTATTTTTTGTCATTATCTTGTGCATGTCTTCCTTTTATTTTTAAGCATATATGTAATAGCTGTTTTAAAGTTAATGGCAGGTCATTTTATTATCTTTTATTTTGGGTATGTTTTTTATTGATTAATCTCCTCTTGGTTATTACTTATATTTTTCTGCTTCCTTGTGTATCTACTAATTTTGGATTAGATGATAGACATTGTAAATATTACATTTTGTGGTGTTAAAATATCATTTGTTTGTTCTTTTGTTGTTGTTGTTGTTGGGAAGTATTAAAGTTTGTTTTGCTAGGAAGTTGTGGTACTTGTGAATCAGTCTATCCTTCTTGGGTCTCTATTGAATGTCCCAGGCGTTCAAGGAAAACCTTCATTCTGACTGGTGGTAATTTGAACATCTTGCAGCCCTGCTTGAGCTCTGAATGGCATACTTGTAGAATTTTTTTTTTTTAACTTTTTTCCCCCATTTTCATGGAGTTTGCCATTTAGTGCTGAACCAAAGACTCAAAGGAAACTTAATGTATATTTACTTAGCACTTTCTCTGAATATATTCTTCCCTTCTGGTTCTCTGCCGTCAAGTTTTAACACCTCAGCTTCCCTGAACTCAAATGTCTGTTTCTTCAAGGCAGTTAAGCCACAGAATTTTGCCTGGGTTTCAATTTCTTGCTCTGAGTTCTGGAAAGTCCTTCTGAGAAGAAAGCTTCGACAACTGCAGGACTCTCCTTGTCTGTTTCTTTTCTTTTAAGGAGTACAGTCTTGTGCTGCCTGATATCCAAAGTCTGAAATAAGTTACATATTCTGTCCTATTCTCCAGTTGTTTATAAACTGGAAAGCAAAGTTCAGTGCCAGTACCAGTTACTTCATCATGACTGGAATCAAAGATCTCTCTGAGCCCTTTAGATCACATACTTCAATCAGTACTCAAAAAATAATTTTTAGCACCTCCGCAGTCAAAGACTATCTATGAATTCATTTCTATCTCAGTGTAGTATATACTTAGATGCTGTACCTTAAAATACATAACAAGCAAGTTTAAAAGAACAACACACAAAAACCTGGTATACTCTGAGGTACAATTCACTCTGAAGACTACGGCTTCTGAGTTTACATTGAATTTCTGACTTTGAACAAATAATATTCAGTGCCTGGTATATAGTAAACAAACAACAACAACAACAAAAAAAACTAAGCCCTTTGCCATCCAGTAGATTCCAGCTCATAATGACCCATAGGACAGAGTATAACTGCTCATAAGGTTTCCAAGGAGTGCCTGGTGGATTCAAACTGCGGACCTTTTGGTTAAACTATGCCACCAGGGTTTAAAAAAAAAAATAGTAATAATTATCTGATGACTGAGTAAATATCCACATTCACATTACTGTGCTTAATATTGGGAGTAGAGGAATAATAGCATAGATAACACAAATACTAATTAAAATAACTATTTCCCGAATGATGCTTTGCATTTATTGTTTATTTAATATTGCAAATAGTCTCATGAATTTACTATTAATATTCCCACTTTCCAGTTGAGAATGTAGAGGCTTAGAGAGGTTAATTTTTGTAACATTTCCATAGATGACACAGGCTTAGGGCTCACATCTAATGGAGAAAAGGATTGGGCCACATGTGGAGTGAATAGAGGAGCAATGTTACCAACTTTCTTCCCGGGTGGTCTTGGAGCTTAATGGAAAAGTGCTCTAAGTAAAGTGGGTGTTAATGGCAATTTCACCATGATTTGGAACTAAGATCTGAATTTTTTTTTTACTTCTCTAGAACAGTCAGCATTAATTATCCCTTAGCTGTCTATCACTGAGTCTTGGTAAGAAGATAAGCTTTCATATTCCTGTTAAAAGTAACCACAAGGAATCCATCTCCAAATAGTCTGTTATAGCCATGATTTGGTATTATCCATGCCTAAGTTTACCTTACATTCTTGTGGTTTTACTGTAGTTCTACTTGGTGGGATATATGGTGCATGTACTAAAATGGTCAGAGATGAGGTTAGAAAAACAATCAGGGGTTAACTCACCAAGAGCTTTGAAAGTCATTTCAAAAGAGTTGGACTTAATCATGGAAAAATCAAAAGAAATTAGTGACTCACAGACAGTGGGAGATGAGGGAGTGGCAGTGCCCATGTTTCATATGAACTTCTATTGCCACAGTGAGAAACACGGCGGTACGTAGGAGTGCTGAAAAACGGAAGAGTCAGTGGGAAGAGGTACAGACCTTTACTGGAATTACACTGCCTTCTATATACAATGGCATCTAGAAAAATAGAAGAAAATATGTCAGACAGCATTAGCCAAGCTGCTCACAAGTTGTCTGTCACTAGTCTCCACCCTTCGCTTACCAATTTCTTTCATTTTTTTTTTTTTTTTTATTATTCAACTGCACCTTCTTTTTCCTAATGCCATTTGTAGTTTTCTGTTGAGATCTGGATATATTTAGTCCACCAGAAAGAAGTCATCAGGAATAGTTGCTTCTTATGTTCAAACATTTGCTCCTTTTTAGGGTCTCTATGAGTTGGAATTGACAGCAACAGGTTTCAGTTTTTTGGTTAGAATGCCTTTTCTTTAAGGAAAGGAAAAAAATGGAAACAAGCCTAAGACATGCAAGTTGATTTGATTTAAATTAAATGCTAAGGTAATTTGAGGTATTGCATATATATATGTTCTTCTTATACATATTTATAGTGAAAGAAAGAAGAGAAAAATGTGTATATAAATATATTTTTATATTATCTCTAGAGATTTTTTAAAAAGTATCACAGATTAAGTCAAGGTGGTCTATTGTTCAAAAATACCTAAAGGCTTTTATTGGCTTGTGAAATTAAAGATTTCACCCTAGGAATTAAGAACTGATATGCTACTACCCTACAGTACACACCCATATCTTAGGTTAGACCAACCTTCCCCAGTTTGCCAAACATCAATGCTTTCTCATTTCTCCCCTTTTCTGTGTAAACTCCTGTCTTACATCCCTCCAAGTCTGTAAGTTTAAGTAAAATCCTTACATTCTGAGGGATTCTTAATACCAATACTCTGTTTTACATGTTGTTGACACCATATCTTCTGGCACCCCTGGAGCGTTGCAACCAATGTTTTGAACAAACTTAAGTCATGGGGAGCTATTAGAAAACAACTTCATTTTTTTTTCTCATTCTACCTTTAACATTTATACAGGCTGGAGAGTTCTTCCTATGTCTTTCAATCACAATTCAGACAATCTCATGACTCTTCTGATAACTCTTACTCAGAAGAAATTTCTTTGGTTACCATGGAACACTCACAAATATCTCATATTGGTTCTTAGAACGTCCATTCCTATGAAATAGTCAAACTTACAATATTTTCAAAATTGAAGGTACTTTACTTCCACTACCACAAATTGCTATAGGCAGGTTGCCTGCAGTCTAGGAAAGAATGTGATTGGCTACTTCTTCCATACTTCATCTCCTTCCTCACTCATTTGGTACTATTTCTAACTACTTAGGTATTGAGGGATTTTTATGGAGCAGAGAAAATGGGCGCAAGAAATTAGCTTAGTTTACAAATAGAAATGTTGAAAGCTGGCCTTTAGGTTCCTGGCAGTGGCTGATGTTTATAACTGTCTCTTCCTTTGATGGGACACTTGGGGGCCCTACAGACATCTAACCACATGGTCAGGGCTATCTTCACTGATGTCCTTGACACAGTTAGTATACAATTCTCTGACTCATCGTCTGCTTAATTCTCAGTCACAAAGGATCTTTTGATGCCTTTAGCTTCTCTGTGCTGAGGGATGCACCTCTTTTTAGGCAGTCTTATTAAATAGAATTTAAAATAATTTTGGTTATCTCTCAGGTTGGTGAAGGCCACACATTCTATGTCCTGAAAACTCTGGTGAAGTAAACCAGCCTTAGGGCACAGTCACAGTTCCTTCTGCCCAACATTGTGTCAGTCACTTGCCTTTGAATTTTCTCATACAGAAGTTCATACCCCATCCTACTCTGTCCCCAACTATAGGAAATAGGTTCTAAGGTTTACAAACGACCGAACTGAAGCCTTTCACACTTGAATTGAGAGATATAAAACCCACCTAATCACACTCCTTGGGAGAGGCTGGGTACACAGAAAACTAATCTTTCCAAAACATTCTCTTATATCTCTCCTTAGTCCTTCAGACATTGTTCGTGCACAAGAGTTCATTAACTGATTCTTGTACCCTTAGAACATTTTTAATTTGATCAGAAGCAAATGATTGACATGTGATGAATTGGGCAGCCATATGCAAGATGGAGCCTGGCAAAAAAATAGTATGGGAAATAATAAAAAATATCCGAAGAACAAGCCAGATATAATCCTGTTGCAAAGATCTCACCACGAGTGCTTAGCTGAAGGCTTATGTTACAGCAAGCAGGCTGCGAATGATAGAATGCTAAATTTGAAAGAAATTTCAGAAGACCGTGGATTCTAACCCTCTATGATGTTGCCTATGAAGGTGGAAGATGGAAGGAATACATGGAGACACTATACCAAAAAGAACTGGTCAACACTGAAACATTTCAGGAGGTATAGCATATGATTAAGAACTGATGGTATTGAAGGAAGAAATCCAAGCTTCACTGAAGGCATTAGTGAAAAATAAGTTTCCAGGAATTGATGAAATATCAATTGAGATGTGTCAACATAGGGATGCAACACTGGAAACTCTCACTCATCTATGCCAAGGAATTTGGAAGACAGCTACCTGGCCAATCAGGAAGAGATACATATTTGTGCCCATTCCAAAGAAGGTGACCCAACAGAATGTAGAAGTTATTGAACCATATCATTAATATCACACGAGAGCAAAATTTTGCTGAAGATAACTAAAAAACCTTTGCAGCAGTATATAGACAAGGAAGGTCAGAAAATCAAGCCAAATTCAGAAGAGGACATGGAATGAGGGATATCATTGCTGATGTCAGATGGATCTTGGCCAGGAGCAGAGAACACCAAAAAGATGTTTACCTGTGTTTTATTGACTATGCAAAGGCATTCGACTATGTGGATCATAACAAATTATGGACAACATTTTGAAGAATGGGAATTCCAGAACACTTAATAGTGCTCATGAGGAACCTGTACATAGACCAAGAGGCTGATCTTGGAACAGAATAAGGGGATACTAAAACCCAAGCCAACCAAACTCATTGCTATTGAGTCTATTCTGACTCATAGCAACCCCATAAGACAGAGTAGAATTGCCCCATAGTGTTTCCAAGGAGTGGGTGGTGGATTTCAATTGCTGACATTTTGTTTAGCAGTCAAGCTTTTAACCACTGTGCCACCAGGGTTCCAAGGGGATACTGCGTGGTTAAAATCAGGAAACATATGTGTCAGAGTTGCATCTTTTCACTGTACTTATTCAATCTGTATGCTGAGCAAATAATCCAAGAAGCTGGACTATATGAAGAAGAATGTGGCATCAGGATTGGAAGAAGACTCATCAACAACCTGTGATATGCAGACAGTACAGCTTTGCTTGCTGAAAGTGTGGAGGATTTGAAGCACTTAACTGGTGAAGATTAAAGACTACAGCCTTCGGTATGAATTATACCTCAACATAAAGAAAACAAAAACCCTCACAACTGGACCAAAAAGCAACATCATGTTAAAAGGAGAAAAGATTGACGTCGTCAAGAATGTCATTTTACTTGGATCCACAATCACATGCTGCCCGTGGAAGCAACAGTTAAGAAATCAAGTGATACATTGTGTTGGGCAAATCTGCTGCAAAAGACCTTTTTAAACTGTTGAAAAGCAAAGATGTTACCTTGAAGACTAAGGTGCACCTGACCCAAACCATGGTATTTTCAATTGCCTTATATGCATGTGAAAGCTGGGCAATGAATAAGGAAGATTGAAGAAGAATTAATGCTTTTGAATTATTCTGTTGGCAAGGAATAGTGAATATACCATGAACTGCCAGAAGAATGAACAAATCTGTCTTAGAAGAAATACAACCACAGTGCTCCTTGGAAGGAAGGATGGTGAGGCTTCATCTCATGTACTTTGGACGTGTTATCAGAAGGGATGAATCCCTGGAGAAGGGCATCATGCCTGGCAAAGGAAAGGGTCAGCAAAAAAGAGTAGGAGCCTCAATGAGAGGGATTGACACAGTGGCTGCAACAATGGGCAAAAACATAGCAATTATTGGGGGGTGGTGTAGGACTGAGCAGTGTTTCATTCTGTTGTACATAGGATCACTATGAGTTGGAACTGACTCGCTGTCACATAACAACAACAACAACATGATGTTGCTTGGTCATGGAAAAGAGTAGTTACTGTCAGAACCAGGACTAGACTCACTTATGCAGATTTCTAGGCATGTAATATTTTCCCATGGTTATAATTTAAATAATTATGGCGTAGAGCTAATCTTACTTCTGACATAAACTACTATTCTCTAAAATGCCATCTAAAAGTGTTGATGTTAATTGTTGTTGTTATAAGTCATTAAAAAAAAAAGTCTTTATTTACCTATCTCAAAGGTAAAGGCATTTTTTCCCAGCTTTGTTTATGCCTTTATTCAAGTATCTATGAATTAACTAAAAGAATGTATTGCCAGCATTAAAAGAGACAGTAAGCCATAGCACCTGAACATAACCCTGGGTAGTAGTCCTGTTTTGTTTTGTTTTGTTTTGTTTTGTTTTGTTTTGTTTTTCCTGTTTCCTCAGCAGGCCTGTTCCACCTTTTATGAAATTTTAGCAGTTGAAATACCAAGTTCTGAGAAGGAAAGATGAATGGTACTTTGCTTTAAGGAGTGTTTTTGAAATGGGTATTTAAGTTTTTTGGAGAAGTTATTTACAGGGATAGATTGGATAAAACAACAATATACAACCCAGAAGTGTCAGTAACATCAGTTTCCTTTCTCACTCTCTGTGGTGAGGAAGCACTTAGGATAATTGCTAGACAAGTGGTAAACTTGGTGAGAAGTATAAGATTGATTTCCACTCTACCCCACCCTCAGGATTTTACATTTTTGTAATTACACTACTTATTTAATATTTCTTTTAGGTGCAACAAAATTTTACAATAAGAGTGTTTTATTAAGACTTTTAAAATTTAAAAAATATCATAAACTACATGTATATTTATACAAAATCTGGCTTTAACAAACTTGGTTCATCATCAAATTTAATATTTTGAATGCTATTTATGTAAAATAAAATTTCACCCAGCATGCAACAATAGGATATTAAATATTTGTTGAATAAATAAATATTGGGAAACCCAATATTTGGATTAGTGGTTAAGAGCTACAGCTGCTAACCAAAAGGTGAGCAGTTTGAATTCACCAGGCTCTCCTTGGAAACCCTGTTAATTAGCGAAGATCTTCCACCTTTACAAGTGAAAACATGTTTGCAATGCAAAAGAAAATATATATTTAGGTTCCTGTCCCCTTCCATTTCAACCTCCTTTCACTTTGCTTGATAGTGTCTCACCCTCCCTTCCTTTCTTCCTTTCTCCTTTCCTCCCTCCCTCCCTCCCTTCTTTCCTTCCTTCCTTCCAGCACGACTTAAGAACTGTTTGATTTTTTTTTTTTTATTATCCTGACATTGCTACTGACATGGATAATATAAAAGATTGATAGATAACACAGACTTCTTTTATAAACAGCATTTTTAAAGGTAAATGTTTAGTTTTAAACCAAAGCTAAGGAAATTTTAAGTCCTGGGATGATTGGAATTGGAAGAAATCCACCACCTGGAACCTGACAGACAGTTGGAATAGTTTTTCAACGGTCCTTCATTCAAAATGTTTGAATACATAGACAAGTATACACAGTCATAATTATTTTAGCTCATCTTGTATTACAACCTCAAAATCTACAACTTTTTTCAGAAGTGCTCTTTGGTACATGAATTCTTTCCTATAATTCATTCATCTCAAGTATAATATTGTACATCCTATTGTGGGTCATATTTCAGCTTCCTCAAGAGCAGAAACCTGGAACTATCGCCAGTCTTCCCTAAAATATCCTCAACTATAGATGTTTTAAGAGTTTTAACAAAAAATACTAGGTAGGGATATGATGAGATATCGCTCAGAAGACAAATTGAAGGTATCAGGGAACCGCTGATTCAGAAAGGATTTCAGTCACCAAGATCTTAATAAGGATCTCTGAGAAGTGGACCAACATTCTTCAAGCTGCTTTTCCCTTAAGGTCATACATCGTTTTTTTTTTTTTTTTTTTGGTGCAGGGTGAGCAACTAATAATTCAGACAAAGAGTTGATGCTAAAATTAAGGGCAGCCAGCAGAGCTTTTGGTAATCAGGAGTGAAGAGAGGGGAAAAATGCAGTATGGAGAAATCAAAGCATTCAACAATTGAGACGCTAATATCCTGGTGATCAAAGAGGTGTTCAAAAGTGAATTCTAGGTTTAGCAGTTTCCCCCCTTCAGGTATTTACTAAACATTTAAGCTACATTGGACAAGAAACCAAAAAGATAAGCAAAACACAAATTAGAATGGCCCAACTACTTTATAAATGTGTTTGCCAGTATAAAGGACGAACATAGATATACCTGATCCAGTTCTTTCACTTCTAGGAATATGCTCAGCAGAAAAGTTTATATATGTGCATCAAAAGATATCTTCAAGAAGTTTCTTAGCAACATTTTGATCAAGGATTTTATAGAGGAATTCTAATCAAAAGGGGGAATATGTAGAAAACAATTTCAAATCCTCACAGACCCCAGATTTTCTGGAGCTATGGAGGCTGGACGAACCCATGAAACTATTGCCCTGAGATAAGTTTTAAAACTGTAACCAAAAATATCCCCCAAAATCTTCTTAAAACCAAAACAATAGTTTAACTTAACTAGTAAAAAATATCTTCCTTGAGGATTATGCTTTCAATAGCTATCTATATGGAATAAAATTGACAACAACAACTTGAAAGATTAGATAGGAAGCTTGGGGGGGGGCAGTGATTTTAAGTTAATGGGAAAGAAAAACTCAGAAACAACTCATAAATGATTGCACAACTCAAAGAATGTAATCAATGTCACTGAATTGTATATGTAAAATCTGTTGAATTGGTGTACGTTTTGCTGTGTATATTCTCAAAAACAACAAAACAAATAATAAATTAAAAGAATTTTCATATTAGCACAATTCATAATTGCTAAAATTTTAGAACATTCTAAATATCCATTAATAGTAAAATGGATAAATGCATTATGTGGCATAATTATACAATGGTATGCTCTATCGCAAGAAGAATGAATGGAAAAGTATAAAGAAGAATCTTTCAGACTTACTCTTAAGTGATCTAAAAACCCAAAACCCAACCATTGAGACTGAATTGATTCCAATTCATACTGACCCTATAGAACAGAGTAGAACTGCCCCATAGGTTTTCCATATTTCCTCTGTGGAGAGGCTGATGGGTTTGAACCGCCAACGTTTTGGATAGCAAAAAGCACTTACCCACTGCACCACAAGGGCTCTTTATATAAAACAGAATTCACTTATAATATTAGATGTGAGAAAAATGGCTGTTTTAGGAACGAGGCTTTAATTGTGAAGGGGTAAGAGGATAGCTGATAACAGCGATGTCTTCCTTGATCTGTGTCATATTTATAGTTGGGAACTTCATTAATTTTTACATTTATGATATATACAAATTTTACTGCATTTATATTATATTTCAATAAAAATTGCATTTAAAGCATATGGAGAAAAAGTTAACTTGAGTAGTAGAAACTGGGAACACAAAATGTCATTGCTAATACATACCTCTAATACATGTATACTGGAATTCTGATGCAAACTTTCCCCACATTTCTTGATGCTCAGGTTTTTACCTAGGCTGTCTATAATCTCTACTTTGAGATGGTGAGGGATGTGAGATATTAGGTAAACCTACTTGGTATGCAATCCAATTTAGTAGAAATAAATTATAGAAATTGAAACAAGTAGCAACATGTTTGTTATGCCTCAAAGAAATTTGAAAAAGATAATCCAAAATAGAGGTGGAAGGGAAGGTAAGAAGCGGACCAGTATTGATGTGAAACTTGATCTTAGCATAAAAGTAAAACAGGACAGGAAGACATAGGCACAAGAGAGCATAGTAGACATAAACTCATGGGATGCCTAACAGAGGGGATTGAAACAACAGCAAAGTGAGCTTGAAATGTCTTGGTAAAGCTAAAGGGGTGTCTCAGAGTAGCATAATTGGGCACTGAAGTTCTAAGACCCTAAAGGAACTTGAAGACAAGAAAAATATTTGCAGGAGTGGATGCAGTTTGGACCATATGTCCAGGTAGAAATGCAGACATCTTGATTAATACCAATATAAGTGAGAATTATACCAGGAGCTTGGTTTCAACAATGTAACCAAATAACAGCCACTGGATCAGATATCTTACCACAATACTTACTATTATATAATACCCTAAAACCTAGATGCAATCACAGGGAGACAGAGGGGAAAAGAACACTTACTGATGTGGAAAACTTTGAATTGACAGAACTTAATTTGAATTGGTTAAGTCACGTTTTCCACTGGCCGCTGAAATGGGACACTCAACATATAAATAATCTTGAGGTGAAAAACAATATGGAGAGTCACATGGCTTACCGTCTGAATCTTGTAGAATTTCACAAGATAGGAGAGCAAGTATATACCAGGATGGAAAACAAGCCCACATGGTTGGAACAGCAACAGAAAATATGAGTAGAATATGTGGATAGAGGAGTGTAAGGTGATGAGGTCAGAAAGGTGTATGGTGAGAATTCTCAAAAAATTATTTTAAGATTCAAGGATTCTGTTATTCCAATGCTCTTTTCATTACACCATGCTGCACTAGAATTTTAAGAGGTACTGTGCAAGACAAAGGTAAACTCAGACAGTTATGTTATAGTCTGATTGAGACGATAACATGTAGAAACCAAAAACTAAACCCACTGTCTATTCCAACTCATAATGAGCTCGTAGGGCAGAGTAGGACTGCCCCATAGGGTTTCCAAAGCTGTAATCTATGGAAGCAGACTACCACATCTTTCTCCCATGGAGTGGCTGGTAGGTTTGAACCGCCGACATTTTGGTTAGCAGCTGAGGGCTTAACCACTGCATCATCAGGGCGCTTTAAGATAATATAGACATGAACAATCATAATAAAAAATAACAGACAAGTGTTAAATGAGTCACAGAACCCAGACATCATAGATAAGGGATAAACCACGAGGAGCTTGGACATTTCAGGAACATTTCATGGAAATCAGTATTGTATTTCTACTTGAAGATGGATATCATTTGGATAAATAGAGCAGAAGTGGATTTTCTAGGATACAGAGACATAATTATGGATGTACCAAATGGTAGAAAAAAAACAGAGCTCATATCTTTGTGTAGACATTGCAGAAAGGATAAAATTGTAGAATAACGCAGGAACTGTAATTGCCATCTTAGAGATTTTATCTATATTCTGTTAGTAATGCAGGGTCAGTAAAATTTTAACCAGGAAGTCAACAAATATTTGTTGAGGACCTGCTATGTTCCCTTGGAATGGAAATGACAAGGTTATTTTTAGAAATGAATTTGATAATCATATTTATGAAATGAGGTGGTGCAGGAATAAAATTATCGTAACTGTTTGGCCAAATCCTATGGGCTTGGAATATGAAGAAGATGGTGAAATGAAAAAGAAACAAAAATGGAAAAAGACATTTTGAAGGGAGAATCAATTATGGATGTTGTTTGATTGGACGCTTGTGGTTAAGAGAACTAAACATAAAACCAAAATCATTGGCTAAAACTAACCAACGTAGTGAAGATAACATGGACAGAATTGTTGAGAGGAAGAAGCTGGTTAGTTGAGTATTATAATACAGTTTCTTCTGGGAACCTCGAGCTTAGATTTACAGAAGGGAACCGCATTTGGAAGTCTAGTAATCAACTGAATCATCTAGCAAAAATGAGAGTGGAAACCTCGTGAATATAGAAACATAGAAAGCTGGAGGGGGAAAAAAAAACAAAAACCTGACCAGTGTCCTCATTTAGAGGATATAATTAGAAAACAAATCACGGGTGAGGTTTCCAATGAGAAATGTAGAAGGAAAGATATGCAAATTTTCCAGTCTGCAGAGCCAAGGACAGTGGGAGAATCAAGAACACATGGACACCATTGTGAACGCTCAACATCAAGAAGAATTCGGGCTCAGAAAAACCTTGGAATTAAATAGCTATGGCTTTATTAAATTCCTTCCAAAGAATCGAAAAGAATTTACAAAAAGTGTGTGGAGATGAAATAGCGATTTTGCATACGTTTTCTGGCACATTTTTACTCTTGTGATTTGAATATGTGTAAACGAAGAAGCAGAAAAAAAATTTTTTTTTTTTCCAAAATAGAAATTTTTACTGTGGGGAAACTTAAAAATTCGTATCTAATAGTTGGTTTTGACAAAGAAAGAACTAATTTTCTTTTAAGCAGTGTTCATTGTTTATATAGCAAGAGGCACAAATACAGTAAGAAAACAATTATTTTACGTGTTATAAGCACTCCACTTGGAAAGAAGATTGCTGATTTAAATCATTGAAAAGGCAATAAATTCAATGTGCTTTGATTTACTATAAATTTCATTATGGTGAAAATTAAAATATTCTTTGAACATAGAGAAGGAGTAATTACTTCCTCAAACAAATTGTGGGAAGCTTATGTAGAAGAGTAAAGACAACAAGGTAGCAATGCCATTGTTGATAAAGAATAAGGAGGAGAGATTGGAGGTTGACGTGTCCTACCACTTAGGGGAATGTAGCAGAAAGCTGTAGTAATTAAAAGAATACATTGCTGGTGAAATAGATCACAAGAGAATAAAAAATCCAAAACCAAACTCATGCACATATGGATTTTTATTAAATGATAAATATAATATTTCATATTATGAGGGAACCATTGGTTGAATTGTTAAATGTAGTTGAGAAAACTGGCTCTCCTTATTGAAAAAGTTAAGTGTATGTAACTCTGTTAATCTTATACAACGTGAATTTTAGCAGTGTATACTCTACGGTGATGGGTAATGGGTTATATATACACATACATATATATATGATTAAATCAGAGATTTACTTTTTAAATCTTGGGCTAATATTTGTAAGCATAACATAATGCTTTATATGTCATAAATGAAAAGATTCATATATACATGTATATGTATATACAATTATACAAAATTAAAAACAGCTATGCAGAAAATTATAGCATGAAATAAGTTCAATAGAAACACCAGACTGGGAGAAATATTTGCAATACAAATAATAAACAATTTACATATAAAATATATTAAAAGCTTCTATAAATCATTGTGAAAAATACAAACAACCAAATAGAAATATGGACAAATTATATAAATATTTAAATCACTAAAGAAGTCATACAAATGGCTAAGGTTCAGTAAAGACATAAAATATTAAAATGAGAAAACATTCAGATAAGCAAATACTTATGGAGTTATACTGTCCAATATTATTGAGAATGTAGGAGATTTTGCTCTCATGCACAATTAGAAGAACTATGAGTTCATAGAAATTCTTGAGTAATTTATGCCCTATTTTAAATGCATATAGGCTGTGGCCTAGAAATTCTTCGAGAATTCTGTCCTATTAAAATATTCCACAAATGAGCAAAGTTATTTGTTTAAGAATCTTTTGTAGTGATACAAAAAAATAAGGAACGACTCAAATGTCTGTAAAGTAGTGGTATGGTTGAATAATGGTACACACATACAGAGAAACAATAAGTAGTTATTGGAATAAGTACTGCAACTTAAGTTTTAATTTACATGGCTAATTTAAAAAAAGCGGATTGTGTAACAATTTTTTAAATAATGTTAAGTGTTAAAGAGACAAATAATGAGTTACAGAATAGTGATGTTTATAATCTACCCAACCTACTGAACTAAAGGTTGTAAAAATGTTTAAGAGCTAGAGTAAGTATTGAGGCATGATATATGAAGACATTAAGATAAATTTCTGCACAAAATACTGCGTCAAACAGACCTTTTCAAGTCTTACAAGAAAGAGTCATCGTTACATCCAGACCAGAAAAGAAATTGATCTGTTGAGATATACCATGAAAATAAAGTGTTTCTTCACATTTGAGGAAAATCACAATTAAATATGGAAAAGAAGGAAATTAATGCTGCCCATAAATAATTATCTCCCCAGAAATAAATGTTCATTGAGAATGAATCTAGTGACTATTTATTTATCATCATTGCTATATAATCTTAACTATCCCCTATCAAAAGCAATGCCAAGAATGTCTTATACCTCTCAATCTATATTAAGACAGCATTTATTTATTTATGGGCAGAAAGGAAAGAATGGTTATAAATTTCATCTCTTATGCAGAAAGTAGTTCATAATACCTCATGGCTACTTACTCCCAAGATATGTTAAATGAGGAAAAAGGGAATCCTAGTACTTTTAAAAAATCTGAAAGAAAAGGATATTCTCTATATAAACACAGGTCATTTTTAGAACAATAACAGTTGGATGTTTCTATTTTAGAAACAATAAGATTATAAATTAAACTTCTGTCCATATTAAAATTAAACTTTTTTCTACCAAACATGTATTTCACATGACCTTGCTTTTGTCACCTCAGAGTATATGTCAAAAATGATACCAACGGCTCAAGATATTTATATAAAACTGTTTACAACAAAAACAAGTACACTAACTTGATATGTCAGTAGACTGCAAATGCTGTGAAGAAATGGAAGTAAATATTACTAGTATCACATGATAAAACAGAGGTCTTAAGGAATCTTTCTAAAATTTGAAATACTAGGCACCATTGTTCAACTAGGTTCTAAGCCTTCAGGCAAAATTATGGCCATTACTTTATATGCCTTGTGATTTTTGACCAAAAAGGTTTATGATATATACCTTTGTCATAAACTTAACCACTATACCTGAGTTTGAATGGCATTTGCCTAATATCAAAAATAAAATTTTTTCCCAAAGAGATCTCTCAACAATGATACTGTTTCAAAACTTGGGAAAAGGAGGGAACTTCTGAAAACAATTATGATGGGAAGAGGCCTGGGATTGAGGATGAATGGACACATGGTAAAATAAAATACTGATTTCCAAGGATAATGGGAGGAATAACAAGCATTTGTCTTTGTGTGTCCTGATATACTTGTTATAAAATCAACATTGACTATGTACAGTTACCATTTGGACTAGTCCACATTTATTACGCAGTGTCCTGTATTTTGGAGCGCTGGTGGTGCAGTGGTTAAGAGCTCGACTGCTAACCAAAAGATTAATAGTTTGAATCAACTAGCCACTCCTTGGAAACTCTGTGGGGGCAGTTCTACTCTGTTTTATAGGTTGCTGTGAGTCAAAATTGACTTGATGGTGATTTTTTTTTTTTTAATCCTATGCTTTCCAGGATACAGCAGCACATTGAATGATACCCAAGTGACCCAGTATTGTTAATTTATATACATTAATGCCTAATTTTAAGCCAAGAGGTGATCTAGAGATCAGTGAGAATAAAGAACAATGTGTGCTGTGTATGTCAAGTCACTAAAACTCTAATTATGCAATTCTCTACTCCTTTAAAAATTTATATACCAACTTTTCTTTTTTTTTGTAATTGAACAAGTAGCATGAAAATACCAAAACTTGAATGGGCTTATTTTACTTGCCTATATTAGAACTGTATGGACATAGCAATTATTAATATTTTGTTGTGTTGGTCTTATAAATTCTATGACTGTTCCCTAATTCATATAAAATTAATTCATTCAAATAGGTTGTCATCTCTCTTGGTGATTTTCTCTATTTGACAATTTCATTATCTGAAAACATCTTCTGTTTCAATATTCAATTCCAAGGTTGGGTGGAGAGAGAATGGTTTGAATGATGCCATAGTAATTCAGGAGATAAGTGATCTTATCTTGAATTCTAGTATTAGTATTGGAGGGAGGAAAATTGACACACATGGCTATAGAATGAATGTGTGGTATGTAGGAGGTATAAAGATAAATATTATCATTCTGGCTTGAATAATGGAGGATTGTGGAGTTATTTATGGATATAGGAAGCACTGGGAGAAAATCTAATTAGGAGTGGGCCATCATGAGTACCACAGATGTAAAACGGTGGAAAGAGACTATGGAAAACCTCAAAATAGCCAGTCAGGACAAGACGAGGGGCCAACTGTGGAACTGACCATCAATTGCTCAAATGCAAGTTCAAGTTGAAACTGAAGAATTTTAGAAGAAGTCCACAAGAGCCAAAGTGTGACTTTGAGTATATCCCACCTGAATTTAGAGACCATCTCAAGAATAGATTTGACTAGTTGAACACTGATGACTGAAGACCAGATGAGTTGTGGAATGACATCAGGGACATCATCCATGAAGAAAGCAAGAGGTCATTAAAAAGACTGGAAAGAAAAAAAAAGACCAAATGGATGTCAGAAGAGACTCTGAAACTAGCTTTTGATCGTCAAGTAGCTAACGAAAAAGGAAGAAATGATTAAGAAAAAGAGTTGAACAGAAGATTTCAAAGGGCAGCTCAAGAAGACAAAGTAAAGTATTATAATGACATATGCAAAGGGCTGGAGATAGAAAACCGAAAGGGAACAACACCCTCTGCGTTTTTCAAGTTGAAAGAACTGAAGAAAAAATTCAAGCCTCAAGTTGCAATCGTGAAGGAGTCCATGGAGAAAATATTAAACGACACAGGAAGCATCAAAAGAAGATGGGAGAAATACACAGAGTCATTATACCAAAAAGAATTGGTTGATGTTCAACCATTTCAAGAGGTAGCGTATGATCAGGAATCGACCGTACTGAAGGAAGAAGTCCAAGCTGCTCTGAAGGCATTGGCGAAAACCAAGGCTCCAGGAATTGATGGAATACCAATTGAGATGTTTCAAGAAATGGATGCAGCGCTGCAAGTGCTCACTCATCTATGCCAAGAAATTTGGAAGAGAGCTACCTGGCCAACCAACTGGAGGAGATCCATATTTATGCCTATTCCCAAGAAAAGTGATCCCACCAAATACGGAAATTATCAAACAATATCATAAATATCACACGCAAGTAAAACTGTGCTGAAGATCAATCAAAAGTGGTTGTAGCAATATATCAGCAGGGAATTGCTAGAAATTAGAGCCAGTTTCAGAAGAGGACATGGAACAAAGGATATCACTGCTGATGTCAGATGGATCTCGGATGAAAGCAGAGAACACCAGAAAGATGTTTACCTGTGTTTTATTGGCTATGCCAAGGCATTCGATTCTGTGGATCATAACAAATTATGGATAACATTGCAAAGAGTGAGAATTCCAGAACACTTAACTGTGCTCATGAGGAACCTGAACATAGATCAAGAGGCAGTTGTTAGAATAGAACAAGGGGATATTATGTGGTTTAAAGCCAGGAAAGTTGTGCATCAGGGTTGTATCCTTTCACCATATCTATTCAATCTAGATACTGAGCAAATAATCTGAGAAGCTGCATTGTATGAAGAAGAATGGGGCATCAGGATTGGAGGAAGATGGATTAACAAACTGCATTATGCAGATGACACATTCTTGCTTGCTGAAAGTGAAGAGAACTTGAAGCACTTACTGATGAACATCAAAGACCACAGCCCTCAGTATAGATTGATTACATCTCAACTTAAAGAAACAAAATTCCTCACTTCTTTAAAATGTTGAAAAGCAAGATGTCACCTTGAAGACTAAGGTGAACTTGACCTAAGCCACGGTATTTTCAATCTAATCATATGCATGTGAAAGCTGGACAATGACTAAGGAAGACTGAAGAAGAACTGACACCTTTGAATTGTGGTGTTGGTGAAGAATATTGAATATACCAAGGACTGCCATAAGAACGAACAAATCTGTCTTGGAAGTACAACGAGAATGTTCCTTAGAAGCAAGGATGGCGAGACTATGTCTCACATACTTTGGACATGTTATCAGGAGGGATCACTCCCTGGAGAAGGACATCATGCTTGGTAAAGTACCGGGAAAAAGAGGAAGACCAGAAGACCCTCAAGGAGATAGATTGACTCAGTCTGTAGCAATCAGTTCAGGCATAACTATGACTGTGAGCCTGGCGCAGGACCCTGCGGTGTTCATTCTGTAGTACATAGGGTAGCTATGAGTTGGAACCAACGGGATGGCACCTGACAACAACAACACCGTCGTGAGTTGAAGTTTGGGTTTTGTACCAGGCACTTTTAATCGCTTGCTAGATATCCCTTATTTTAGTAACAGCATGTTGTTTTTGTAAGGCTGTGTCTCTCTGGATAGGTGAAAACTCAGTTTTCCATACTTTCTTGCATCTATGGATGACTATGTTATGTATTTATAGCCAATGAGATGGATGTTGAAACCTACCGAGTACGACTTCCAGGGAAATTATTATTCCAAAAAATAACGAACTTGACTTATGCATATCTTTTTCCCTTCCTCTTCTTGTTTGAAATGACGAGTGGAAGGAGGCACAGCCCTCTTCTATAACCGTGAGGAGAGAGGCCACACACTAAAGTCAGCAAAGCATGCCAAGAGAAGCAGTCTGGAAACATTAACAATTTTATTAGCACTGAATTACTACCTTTGGACTCCTTGCTGCTTGGTGGCGGGGGTTGAGGATTCACTTATTTTTTTAACCCACAGTTTGTTAGTTTCTGTTACACATAACTGAAAACCTTCATAGTTGGTGTTAGCCTATTAAGCTTGAGGCATCATCCAAGCGTAGGTAGGTATCTGGGAGGTAGATAGACTTTTGGTTTGGGGAGCTCGGTGGAGCAGTTTACAAAAAAAAACAAAATAAAAAGTGAGCGAGCTATGATTAGGAGGTAAGCAAGTCCGTAGTTGTAGACGAGGATGCTTAGGCTGAAACTGCAGAGTGAGAAATGCCTGTGAAGAAATCTTAAAGAACTCTTAGATTTATTGGATAAATAGAGGAGAAGGAACCTTTCAAGAAGACAAGAGAGTCAGAACCAAAGAATAGCTAGAAAAGCAGGATTGCCATTTTGCACACCTCTACCTGGTCTGTTCAGCATCACTTTCACCATACTGTTCCTCCGCTTAAATGTCTCACACTTCTCCTAATTTTATACTTTATTATAATTTAATGAAGCCAAATGGTTTTCAGACACTTTAACCATCTTATTGCATGCCAGCCTTTTTCACTGTGGTTTCCTTACAATTTCACTGTTTTTTCTTTTTTTCCGTCCTATGACATGTGATGTGTGTCCCCTTTACCTGAAGTATATTACTATCCACTGTACTTTCTCCACTACTATTCCTAAATCCTTGCTCAATTCCCAGTTCCTCCATAAAGCTCTCTTCAACTACTCTAACCCGGTTTTCTCTCTTTTCTTAAGGCCCATAATACTTGAGTTTTCATCATGCAATCACAAGAGTCAATGATATGTGTTGTTCACTCTCGGTTTCATGAATATTTATTGGGTCACCCAAGTAGATTTTAAGCACCATGTCTTATATTTTTCTTTTGTGCTATTTAAGAGTATTTAGGAAAATTTTACTCAAGAAGGACTTGCTCTGCTAGATTAAACAAATGTTGATTTAGAAATGTCCCAATACTCCATTGCATGGGGTTTCCACCCTTCTATGTTAATCTTCCCACAGCATTTTCCTGGATTCTACAACGTCAGATACTTTATTGAGAACTATGTGGCTCACTTACATGAACTGTCTCTCAGAGGATGGCTACGTTTGTCTCAAGATAGCAAATATTCCAAATTATTCATATTCAAGCTGTGCTTAGGTGTTGGACTTGTCAGAAACAAATGATGCTCTTTAAAGATGGGGATCAAAAAATAATACACTCACCAGTCCATTAGGAACATACCAAGTACAAACTTTGTATTGATACTATATCCAGTTTAGGAGAGGCAGTGGGAAGTATCACACGGGTTTATAGTCGTCCTTTATCATCTACCACATACCTACTGGACATTTCAGGGGCAAATGGGGAAATTGAACAGAGATATAATGCAGAGAGGAGCCTTGATGGCATAGTGGTTAAGAGATTGGCTGCTCACCAAAAGGTCGGCCATTCAAATCCATCAGCTACTCCTTGGGAACCCTATGGAGCAGTTCTATGTTGTCCTAAAGGGCCACTATGAGTCAGATTTGCCTTCATGGCAATTTTTTTTTTTTTTAATAATGGGGACCACCCCTCATATATACTGTAAGTTTTTGTTGGCATGCTATTCTCTGGAATTTCTCCCAGAATGTAGTATTCTTTCTGCTTTGCTATTTTGACTATGGTCAGATAGCGTCCACATGGCCTGTCAACAATATTAAGTTATTCCACAGGTCAGGGTACCAATTGGAGTGTATTGTTTTCAAAACTGCACTTCCTCAGCCAAGAGCTAGTGGTATCCATCACAATTATGCATTCAAAGATCAGGGAAATGACTACAGAGTGGGTCTGTGGTTCCATTGGACTCATGTTAAGTGAATACTGGCTAGGGTTCAGATGTGGTTGTCGTTCTCACCAGGGTGTTGTATATTGTCCTAGTAAAATAAGTGACCACTGGGCCTTCAGGAAACATAGTCTATTGATAGGTTCTCTGGTCTCAACATAGATCAAAACTAATACCCTCCCCCACCTTGCCTCCTGAACCTTCCTTCAATATTCTAGCAAATATTTCCAACACCCCTACTTTAATTTTCTGTAGATCATAGTCATGGCTAAGCTTCAAGGAACACAGCAACTTATTAGGACCTGCTCTAATTGACTTTCCCTTTGCTGTCAAGTCGATTTCTGACTCATAGGGTCCCTATAGGACAGGGTAGAACTACCCCATATGGTTTCCAAAGAGTGGCTGGTAGATTTGAACTGTCATCCTCTTGGTTAGCAGCTGTAGCTCTTAACCATTGTGCCACCCTGGGGTATTAAACCTTGAGTCGATAAATCGACTCCAAGTGTCCCCATGTCAACATGTTTTCCCATACAGCTTTATACTCTGCTTTCCCTGCTTCAACACTCTCAAAATTCCTTCCAGAACTGTCTCCCCATTCCTGTCAGTTCATATTAGCTATATCTGCCAAACTGAGTATGCTTTTTCCTCCCAGAACAGAAATTATATTTTCTTGCATAGGCTAAAATTCACCTTATTTTTCTATAGCCGTGATTTTCCAATCAGCAGTGTCAGCATCACCTGGAAACTTGTTATAAATGAAAATTTTCGGACCCCACTCAAGATCTACCGAATCAGAAACTCTGGAATAGGCTCCTACCAATTGTCTTATCAAGTCTTAATGACCTTGGAGTCTGAAGTTTGAGAAAACGTCACCATCAGGGATTAGCAAAGAATAGCCCATGGACTGAATCCAACCTGCTTCCTGTTTTTGTATGGCCTGCGACTTAAACAGGGTTTTTATGTTTTTAAATGGATGTAAAAATATCCACATAAAGCCCTTGATTTTGCCTCTTGGTCTGCAAAGCCAAAAATAGTTATTATCCTGCTGTTTACAGGAAAAGTTGGCCAATCAGTGGTCTAGAGACAATGAGGAGAGGTAGGGTAGATCTTGAAGGGCAAGAACAAACATCATCTTGTGATATATCTGTCTCAGGAAAGGTTTTTTACCAGGTCAGCAGCTCAGTAGAGGGTATTCCCCTTCTGTAAACCTAAACCAAACCCAGTGCCATCTAGCTGATTCCGACTCATAGCGACCCTATAGGATAGAGTAGAACTGCCCCATAGAGTTTCCAAGGACCACCTGGTGGATTCGAACTGCCGACCCTCTGGTTAGCAGCTGTGGCACTTAACCACTACTCCACCAGGGTTTCCTCTGTAAGCCTAGAGAATGTAAAAGGCCGTTATGGCTAGTGATTCTCGGGCATGTTCACCCAGGTGTCCCCGTGGCATTCTTATGGTCCCAGTGTCACTTTATCAGTGCCCTGAATTTAGCATAAGAGACCCATTAAGATCTTGTGTTCAATCTACTGGTAGCTGTGCTATCCTAACGATTAAATATTGGGCCTAATTTTCATCACAGTTGGCCATATGGCTGAAGGAGATAAGGGTCTCTTTGAATGCAACGATGGAGGCTTGCAGATTTTATAATGAGCTTTGATTTTATCACTACGTTAAGTATGTCATTTTCTGTGGTTTTAAAAGCCATTGAAACAGCCAGTTCACTGCACTGTCCTTATAATTACCATCGGCCCCATACTGACTAAGCCTGTGCTTCAACTCCTACCTTACCTCCACCCAAACCACCATTGGCAAGAACCTTGTAACTGAGTTTCAACTGCATGCCCCTTGTTATCTATGCTGCTCCTACAACTAACAGTGGATCCTTATTCCTATCTGATCAGCGAACGATCCGGTTCCACAAACCCTTCTTCCAGGCCTTCGTTTCTAGAACCATTCATGCTACTAGCTGTCTTAAGTTTCATTTCATCCAGGTGCAAAACTGAGACTATGGGTTGTATGCAGATAGTTTATTCTGGAAAATAATCTCAGGCAACAGTCCTGGGGAAACAATCAAAAAGAAAAGGAGAAACAGCCAATTAACGGATGTGCTCTTGAGCTCGTTCCTGCTTTGGACAACTAGAGGCTACTCTTACAGTGACCCTGGGATAAACGGTGTGCCATAACCTAAGAATTTTCCTTCAAAACATGGAAAACTTTTCCCATTGCGGTTGAATTGATTCTGACTCATAGCAACTCTATAGGACAGAGTAGAACTGCCCCATAGGGTTTCCAAAGAGTGCCTAGTGGGTTCAAATTGCCACCAATTCAAATTGCGTAACAGCTGAGCTCTTAACCACTGTACCACCAGGGCTCCAAAAACATGGAAGAGAAGGATGTTTATATATTGGCTTCCATTATCCATAGATTAAGGGATTTCCAGCAAGGGAGTGTTAACTTCTCTCCTTTATGTTTGAATAAAGTTCAAAATGACTGAGAGGCAAAGCAGAGAAATTCCACAAGACAATGCAAACTGCATCAGAGGTAGTTGAGGTGAGGTCATATCAGGCTACAGTGGTAGGACTCTTGTTACCTCAACAAAAGGTAGAAAAATAATAGAAGAAGGAGAAAAACATGTATGCCATAGGAGATAAAATTGTTTTAAGCTTACAAAAGCAGAGAAATAGCTCTTAGAATACTGCTCAGTCTTTCAATCCACTAACACACCAACAGTGCCTGATATTCTCATCCACCCAGAAACAATTGTCATGTCTCCATTTGAGATTATAGCAAAATGTTGACATATTCTGTTCTGAATGCTTATTTAGGTTTTTTTAAATTTAATTTATATTTAATCTGAATTTAATATTTGTTAATAAGGTTTTGTCAATTAAATATATATGTACACTTTCCTTTTATTAGACTGGCCAAGAGGGTACAATGTTGCTACAATGAAGTGGATGGATTATTTGACAGAAAAATTATTTACGTAATTGAGGAAGAAATGGCCAATAAAGAAAATAAATGCTAAGAATATAAGTATTGCCCAACACAGACACAGGCATTAAAAATTATTAAAAACCCACTGCTACCCTGTCCTATAGGGTCGACTCATAGCAACCCTATAGGACAGAGTAGAAGATACTCTGAAAGGTTCCCAAGGCTGTAAATCTTTATGGAAGCAAACTGCCACATCCTTCTTCTGCAGAACGGCTGGTGGGTTTGAACTGTTGACTAGTTAGGTCTGATCACTTGCCTACAGTAGTTTTTTTTCTAGTGACATCCTGTTAGATGGCTCATCATAAGAATCTCTATGTTCACACACAACTAGTTTAAAAACCACTTGCGAAGTTATTCCTAAAAAATAAATCAGAAAGATGTTTCTTAGTCATTGGTGGCAGAGAAAGATGAAATAATTTATTAGTGATGAATTTAGTCATTTAGCCGTTATTTTTTTTTTAAGAAAGGGAAAATATTTGCTTAAAAAAATCATTGTTAATACCTGAAGATACTACCTTCAAATACCTGTTTTTTTGTTATACATACAAATGAACCTCAAATGATGATTTGCCAAATGCATGTCTCAATTGAAGGTGCTTTTTATGCACAAAATGGTGATATTTAGGTATCAGGGTTTTTTTTTTTTTCTTTAATACATACATAAATGTGCAAAAGCCCACATAATTTGTTAGCACGTAAGTTACATTTGTCTGGGATTGCCAGAGTTCAGGTTTTTGCAGGTCTCCCTAAGCCTTCTCATTCCAAAACATCAAACCCTTTGCCGTCAACTCAATTCTGACTCATGGTGACCCTATAGGATAGAGTAGAACTGCTCCATAAGGTTTCCAAGGCTGTAAATCTTTATGGAAATGAACTGCCTCATTTTTTTTCCCACTGAGTGGCTGGTGATTTCAAACTGTTGACCTTTCTGTAGCAGTCAAGCGCTTAACCACTGCACCACCAGGGAATCTCTGAATTCTCATTAGAGTTTCCTTATTTTCCTATGAACTTAATAGCACACACAAAAAAAATTAAAATTAATGATATTTAACTTCAAACTGTCAAGTTATATCTGAAAAAATATAGACCTTTTAAATTACCTTGAACATGTATTTAAAAGTCCTGAAAACCAAAATATTATTTAATGATAGTATTTCCCGTATTTGGTTCACATATGGTTATTTAACTGCACACCACCATTTTGTTATTTATTGAGTTAAAAGATGTTATATAGTGATAACTAAATAGCACTCACTAAGCCTGAATAAATGAACATCCAGTTATCATGTTTGGCTTTTGATATGGATGTGGCGTAAGGAGAGATGGTGCTCCTTCAATGTTTTGTAGGACCGTTTTCAGGTAGCATCAATCCAGCCTCCACCCTTTGGGCATTTCTAGGACATTTGATAGCGCATGTTAGTCTAAGCAAGATTAAAGACGTGAGTTGATTCCTACTCATACCAACCCTACAGGACAGAGTAGAACTGCCCCATAGGGTTTCTAAGGAGCAGCTGGTGGACTCGAATTGCCAGCCTTTTGCTTAACAACTGAGCTCTTATGATCAAGACAAGGCTTCTTGAAGCTCATAATATCAGCCTGAATTTAGACACAGTGATGTCACCATCAATTATAAACTGAGGGCTCTTTGAGGGGAAGAGTCAAATGATTAAAATACAGAAGTATGTAAAATATATAAGTTATGTATTTAATCACCAGCACCTAGCTCAACACTATATATTGTGGTCAGCTATATATTATGGTCATTCATCCTGTCTTATTAGTCTTAGAGTGATCAACATGGTGTCTTAAACACAGAAAATATCCAATAATTTCATTAAAAGATTGATTAAATGGTGAAAAAATACATGAAATATACCTAGTTGATTCTAATACAAAATATTTATGATTCCATTAATCTTTGATACTAATAAGCACCTCTTATATTCATCTGTTTACTTACCTGAGAAAGAAACAATAAGTGAGGGAAACTTGAATACCTGGGAAGAAGGGAATCTTTATAGAGGACAGAAAGGAAACCTCCAGGATAGAAAAAAAGGGATGGAAACAGTGACGGGAGATTTTCCCTGCTTCACTCTTTACATAAGGGGTGATTCAAACTAATTTGTGGCAGGACGGTATCCCAAAGTACTTTAAAATCTAGGGGAGCCAAATAGAAAAACAAACCCATTTCAGTCGAATTGATTCCTACTCATAGCCACCCTATAAGACAGAGCAGGTCTGCCCCATAGGGTTTCCAAAGAGCAGCTGGTGGGTTTGAACTGAGGACGTTTTAGTCATAAGCCAAGCTCTTAACCACTTCGCTACCAGGGCTCCAGGGGAGCCAAGTAACCCCTTATTTACTGAAATCTTTTTTTTTTTTTTCGTTATCCCAAGTCAAAAGCAATTACATCATTTCTGGAGACACGAGCAGGTAGTGGAGAGACTAGAGCGTTTGTAGGGAGGAGACTGGGGTTTTAAGTCATCATCTCCACGTGTTAACTAAGGGAGACCTTGGCATGTAAATACTTGGCTTCTCTCACCATCAGGTATTTTCATTTGCTTGTTTAAGGTAATTATAATGAAATGCACCTCATGGGAATACTGTGAGGATCATGTTATATTTAAAAGCACTTTTACAATACAAAAATTAGTTATTAATAACCCATTTACCCGTTGCCATTAAGTCAGTTCCAACTCATGGCAACTATGAATAGAACTGTCCCATAGGGTTTTTGAGGAGCAGTCCATGGATTTGAACTGCTGACCTTTTGGTTAGCAGCTGTAGGTCTTAACCACTGTGCCACCAGTACTCCAATTATTGATACCACCCCACTCCATTGCCGTCTAGTAGTAGTAAATACAGTGGGATTTTGGAGTTTAAATGAGAAGGTTTCTAAGTCTACATTCTACTAACTTGACCTACCAATACTACTCCCAGAGTGCTATATTATAGTATTTATGTGTTCCCAGAAATTCAATCCTAAAAATTTCCCTCCATTATTCTGTCATTAGGGGACAAGTTTCCTTCTCATAATAATTGAAAAAATGAGAAGGACCTACCAGAAAGACTGAAGAAAACAAAACAAAATAAATCAAAATCCAAAAATGCTGATGATTAAATAAAGAGGGTAGTATTGTACTTTATAAATTGCTTAGAATTCTATAACTCCACCACATTACCAGTTTCCATCAAATTGACTCCGACTCATGGTGTCCCCATGTGTGTCAAGTCAGTATGTGCTCCGTAGGGTTTTCATTAGCTGATTTTTCAGAAGTAGCTCCTCAGGCCTTTCTCTTGAGGCACCTCTGGGTACATGCGAACCTCCAAACTTTAATTAGCAATCGAGCGTGGTAACTGTTTGCACCACTCAGGGGCTGACTGCATTTGATACTTACTCTCTACCAGCTCTATGATCAGTGTGTTAGATGTTTTATCTCAATTAATACCTATCAACCCTGTGAAGTAGATATCATTGTTTCCATTTTACAGATAAAGAAAATACATTCTAGAGAGGCGAAATGTCATGTAGTTAGTGAACACACCAGTATCAGTAAAAGGCAACTTTATCCACTCAACTGCCTCAGTCAAAAGATGTAGAGTCAACTTTGAGTCCTCTTTCTCGTTTGGTTTTTATAAACCAAATTAAATCTATCAACAAATTTTACAAGCTGTACCTTCAACATAGATTGCAGTTCAACTACGCTTACCACTCCCACATCTACCACTTCAGTCCAAGCTAGCATCATCTCTTTCCTGTACACAAGAGCTTCTCCACTAGACCCACTGCCTGTGCTCTTCTTGGTTCCACACCACAGCTACAGGAGTCTTTAGAAATAAATCCAACTGCAGTATAACCCTACTTGAACCTTCCGATGGTGTAATATTGTCCTAATTACACCTTCCCTCGTGCTGCCTCTTCAGCTACACTGGTTTCCTTGCTCTGCTGCGCAAAAAAGGCAAGCACTTTGACCCCAGGGCCTTGGCATGAGGAATTACCTCCTTTAAAACAGTGTTCTCTCAGAGGAATCCAAATGACTAATTGTTTTATTCAAAGCCTGCTTAAAAAAAAAAAAGTCATTTAACCATATTTGTTTTTTTTTTTTTTTGAGCACCCTACTGAAAGCAGAACACGCATCACTGTTGTCTACCCTACATTCTTATTTTGTTTTCCCTTAATAATATTTTTTACACTAGGATATACAGAATTATAAGCTCATGGATTTCACTGTTGATATTTTTCTTTCTGCTAATAAACTGTGGAGTCCCTGGATGGTGAAAACTGCTCATGTGTTTGGCTGCTAGCTGAAACTTTTAAGTTCAAGCCCACATTTAGGTGCCTTGGAAGAAAGCGCTGGCAATCGACATCCAAAAAAATCAGCCATTGAAAATCCTATGGAACACAATTCTCTGACATACATGAGGTCACTATATGTTACAGTAGACTTGACAGTAATCAGTGTTAGTTCTTGTTAGGTGCCATCTAGTTGATTCCAACTCATAGCTACCTTATATACAACAGAATGAAATGTTGCTGGTCCTACCCTACCCTCAAAATCCTTGCTATGTTTGAGCCCATGGTTGCAGCAACTGTGTCAATCCATTTCATAGAGGGTCTTCATCTTTCACACTGACCCTCTATTTTACCAAGCATAGTGCTTTCTCCAGGGACTTGTCCCTCCTGATAACATGTCCAGAATACCAGAGACGATGTCTTGCCATCCTCCCTTTAAGGAACATTCTGGCTGCACTTCTTCCAAGACAGATCTATTCTTTCTTCTGGCTGTCCATGGTGTATTCAGTATTCTTCCCTAACAACAGAATTCAAATGCATCAATCCTTCTTAGGTCTTCCTTACTCATTGTTCAGTTTTCACATACATATGAGGCAACTTAAAACACCACGTCTTGGATCAGACTTACCTTAGTACTCAAAGTGACATACTTGCTTTTTACACTTTCAAGAGGTCTTTTGCAGCACGTTCGCTCAAAGGAATTGATTTGATTTATTGACTGCTGCTTCCCTGGGCATTGATTGTGGATCCAAGTAAAATGAAATTCTTGACAACTTCAAAATTTTCTGTTTATAAGGATGTTGCTTCTTGGTCCAGTTGTGAGGATTTTTGTTTTCTTTAAATTGAGGTGTAATCCATACTGAAGGCTGTGGTCTTTGATTTTCCTCATTTGGGTGTTTCAAGTCCTCTTCACTTTCAGCAAGCAAGGTTGTGTCATGTGCGTAAAGCAGGTTGTTAGTGAGTCTTCCTCTAATCCTCATGCCACATTCTTTTTCATATAGTCTGGCTTTTGGATTATTTGCTCAGCATATAGATTGAATAAGTATGGTGAAAGGATACAACCCTAACACAAAGCTTTTCTTATTTAAAAAAAAAAAAAAAACTCAATATTCAAACAACTGCCTCTGTCTATGTACAGATTCCACATGAGCAAAATGAAATGTTCTGGAATTCCAATTCTTTGCACTATTATCCATAATTTGTTATGATCTATGCAGTTGAATGCTTTTATGTAGTCAATAAAACATAAGTAAGCATCTTTCTGATATTCTGCTTTCAGCCAAGATTCATCTGACATAAGCAATGATATCCCTTGTTCTATGTCCTCTTCTTAATCCAGCTTGAGTTTCTTTCAGTTCCCTGTCCATGTTCTGCTGTAACAGTTTTTGAATGATCTTCAGCAAAATTTTATTTGAGTGTGATATTAATGATAGTTTTCAATAATTTCTACATTCTGTTGAATCACCTTTCTTTGGAACAGGTATGTATAGATATGTCCCAAATGGTTAGCCAGGTAATTGTCTTCCAAATTTCTTGGTATAGATAGACAAGTGAGCACCTCCAGCATCGTATCCATTTGTTGAAGCATCTCAATTGATATTCTGTCAATTCCTGGAGCTTTGTTTTTCAACAATGCCTTCAGTGCAGCTTGGACTTCTTCCTTCAGTACCGTCTGCTCTTGATCATATTCTACCTCCTGAAATGGTTGAATGTCAAGCAATTCTTTTTGGTACAGTAACTCAACTCTGTGTATTCCTTCCATCTGCTTTTGATGCGTATTGCATCCTTCAATATTTTGCCCATACAGTCCTTAAATATTGCAACTCGAGGCTCGAATTTTTTTCTTCAGTTCTTTCAGCTTGAAAAATGTTGAGCACATTCTTTCCTTTTGGTTTTCTAATTCCAGGTCTGCACATTTTATTATAGTGCTTTAAGTTGTTTTCTCAAGCCACCCTTTGAAATATGTTCAGCTCTTTATCGTTTCTTTCTTTCTCTATAGCTACTCTATGTTCAAGAGCCACTTTCAAAGTCTCTTCTGAAATCCATTTTGGCCTTTTCTTTCTTTCCTGTCTTTTTAATGCTCTTTTGCTTTCTTCAAGTATGATGTCCTTGAAGTCATCCCACAACTCATTTGGCCTTTGGTCATTAGTATTTAATGCTTCAAATCTGTTCTTGAGAAGTCTCTAAATTCAGGTGGGATATACTTACGGTTGTACTTTGGCTCTTATGAACTTGTTTTAATTTTCTTCAGCTTCAACATGAACTGGTATATGAGCAATTGGATGGTCTGTTCTGCAGTTGCGCTCTGGCCTTGTTCTGACTGATGATTTTGAGTTTTCCATCGTCTCTTTCCATAGAGGTAGTTAATTTGCTTCCTGTGTATCCCATTCAGGGAGGTCCAGGTGTAATCGTCGTTTATGGTGTTGAAAAACGTATTTGCAACAAATAAGTCATTAGTCTTGCAAAATTTTATTATGCAATTTCCCATGTCCTTTCTATCACTAAGCCCATATATTCCAATTACTGATCCTTCTTTGTTTCCAACTTTCACATTCCAATCACCAGTAATTATCAATGCATCTTTGATGTTTGATCTGTTTCAGACTGTAGAAACTGGTAAAAATCTTCAGTTTCTTCATTTTTGGCATTACTGGTTGGTGCATAAATTTGAATAACAGTTGTATTAACTGGTTTTTCTTGTAGGCATGTGGATGAATATCCTATCACAGACAACATTCATTGTACTTCAGGATAGATCTTGAAATATTCATTTTGACAATGAATGCAATGCCATTCCTCTTCAATTTGTCATTCCTGGCATTGTCATTCCCGGCATAGTAGATGATATGATTGTCTGATTCCGAATAGCCAACACCAGTCCATTTCAGCTCGCTAATGCGTAGGATATTGATCTTTAAGTGTTCCAATTTATTTCTGACAATTTCCAATTTTCCTTGATTGGTACTTTATACGTTTCACATTCCAATTACTAAAGGATATCTGCAGCTGTTGGTTGTCATTTTGAGTTGTGCAATGTCAGCAAATGAAGGCTCAGAAAGCTTACTCCAACCATGTCGTTAAGGTTTACTCTACTTTGAGGAGGCAATTCTTCCCCAGTACTATTTTGAGTGACTTTCAACTTTTTGAGGGGCTCATTTTACACCACTATATCAGGCGATATTCTGCTGCTTTCCATAACGTTTTCACTGATCAATTATTTTCAGAAGTAGATAGTCAGGTCCTGCTTCCTAGCCCATCTTAGTCTAAAAGCTTCACTGAAATCTTTCGATCATGGGCGGCCCTGCTTGTATCTGAAATACTGGAAGCATAGCTTCCAGCATCACAGTAACACATAGGCCACCACAGTACACAGATTGCCAGACAAGTGGGGGCAACATGTAAATCCTATGAAAACAAGGAATAGGTCTTTTTTTAAAAAAAAACTCTGTTTTTTCAGCAGCTTGGGGAGTGCCTGGTTCACAGTGGTACTTTAGAAAAATTTACTGAATTAAAAAGTAGAAAAGCTGGGGATTCAAGCCCCGATTCGTCTTACTCCAATGCTCTTTTCTAATCATTTTAGCACACTGCTTCTAGAGGATATAGAAACTAAACTAAATTAAATACAGATAAAGAACTAAAGAGGTATGTACTTTCTTCTATGATATAAGTGTTGCCATGCTACAATTTCCATTTATATATTCATCCAATTAATTATGTGACAATTTGGGATAAATGGAGTGAGCCAGCTGTCTCATAAATTTGCAGTCGTTACTGGCACTGATATTGAAATCTAAGATATACCTACTTCTACCTCTATCTCAATCTATGAGTAGTTTTTAAAAAGTAAATTGTTTTTACTTTTTAAATCATGGAGTTCTTATTTCTTTAAATAACTGTATTTTTCAAGTCCATCCTAGAATATTATAAATAAATTAGAAATGAAAACTAAGCTTTGTGCTTCAGGAAGAGATCCATGCCATCTTTTTTATCTGAATTTTTAAAAGTACATTCATTTGTAATTTTGTTGAAAACTAATATATTAAGTGAACAATTATGCAGAATTGTGTTAAATATAACTACTTTCCATCCTCTCTCATAAAATGCTTTTTTTATATATTATTTTTCTAAGACCGCAGAATACTCCTTTCAGTTAATATATGTTCATTTGGTTTAACTAGAAGGATGACTGGAAACAGGCAGGGGTAGAGATGATTATTTATTTATCAATAAAGCTGCGTATCTATGGAGACCTTTATTTAAATAGCCATTAAGGAATGTACTTCCCAAATCAATACAGGTCATGAAATCTTCCTGTTAGCAATTGATGACTCATTCAAAAAGGTAGTTTCCTTTGTATTGATCCTGAGACAATTATTTTTGTTCAGGATCAGTAATTCTATTTTAAGGAACAAGTAGGGAATAATGAGTTCTCACTCTAATGATACAGTTTTGTCCACTAGGGTGAGCACAATGAACTCTGCAAAGTATAGGGTGTGCATGTGGAAAGCTGTTCAATATACAGACACTTCTCCCATTGAGGAACTAGTTAGGTCACCATCTGCATCAGTATAATTGTGTACCATAGGGTTACAGTGGCTGATTTTTTGGACATAGGTATCCAGTCTTTTCTTCTGAGGTGTCTTCAAAATAGGCATGCCATTTTGTCCTTTAAAACTAAGCTTACTGTTTAGTTTGTGGTTCCATCAGTTATCATTCTTCAATACAGAATTTTGGCCAGTTTAGTCTACATTGAAAATCTTTGGATGACATAAACTTTGTCCCTTTCATCAACAAGTTTGCAATTTCACAGATATCTTACCATCCACATTGGTCTTTGCAAATCTGAAAGGCCCTTGAATATAGTTGAATGATCTACTATTTTTGAGAAAAATGAAATTCATCACCTAGCAAACTAAGTCTTTTCCTAAACGAGTATGAGGTGGATACCCACTCACTGCCATCAAATTGTTTCTGACTTACGGCAACCTTGTAGGGTTTCCAAGGCTGGAAATCTCTACAGAAGCAGACTGCCAGACCTTCCTCCCACAGAGCCACTGGTGGTTTTGAACCGCCAATCTTTTGGTTAGTGGTTGATCGTTTAACCACTGTGCCACCAGGGCTCCTTGTGGAGTGGGTAAGCACCCACCATTGATGCTACCTTTATAGCACAGACTTAAAAGTTCTTCTGCTTCATCAATTGTATTTCCTCTCCCCTTGCTGGTTATTACTAATTGCAACACTATTTCTATGTAACATTATTTCACTTTTTTGTCTTCAAAATTTCCTGTACTGCAGATAATTTCTCCCATATATCTAGCAACCTTTATCATTAATTTGTTTACTGCTCTTAATTTTTATTATGCTAATTTACCACAAAACCAACTCTGATGAAATAATGTCTATGAACCCCAAGATACACATTTAGGTGTAAAAAAAAATACTACTTTGTTTAAACGTATACGCTGATTGAAAAATTAGGTTTTCCAGAGAGAATATTCAGGAAATTTGCCTAAAGAACCATCAAATTTGTCCAAATATTTCACGTTGTAATCCAGACATTGATTATGCCTATATTACTACGTAAATGATTAAATATTTAAAAAAAAAAGGTCAATCTTTTATGTGGTGAATGAAACAAATGGCTTAACCAGTTTTCATTGATTTGACCAATAACCAGGTTTAAGCAATATAGATGGTATTGTATGATTTACGTTTCAGTATATATGGAAAAACAATACAAACAAAAAGCCCAGTGCTCTCGAGTCGATTCCAACTTTGGAAACCCTGGTGTTGTAGTGGTTAAGTGCTACGGCTGCTAACCAAAGAGTCGGCAGTTCAAATCTGCCAGGTGCTCCTTGGAAACTCTATGGGGCAGTTCTACTCTGTCCTACAGGGTCACTATGAGTCAGAAAAACAATACGCAGAATAAAAAAATAAATAAATCTCTGTGGAAACAAAAGTCCTAAAATCTAGAAAGGATATTTTATTCATAGATTTCCCTATATGAAATCTTGTTTTCATAGTTCTAGACTTACTAAAAAGCAAGTTTTTACTGATGGTGCTGAAATGATATTAAGGCTTCTAGTTTTTTTTGTAATTGATAATTTATTTTTCCTATCCGAGTAATAATGCCGTATAGAAACTTTGATGTATTTCTCACATGAGTCTCATTTTTTTCAGGGCTAGCTATTTAAGCCTACACTATTTTGTGCAATAAATCACCTCCTACCAGCATAAAATTACCCCAAATTCATTTGCTGATTCATCATTTAAAATGGCATTTTAATGGATACGAATGGATTAATAATGAAATATGCATCATATTTGATGTTGAGGAAACAACCTTAAATACGTCTCGTCATTTTATGAACACAGTACGTGCGACTTCATTGCAAAATGACTATAAGGAATCATAGACCAAACATACCATCTATTGCTCATAGGAAAGGTCACAGCTGAGGTTTGATCAAATTACTCCCTAGAGATTCACCAGTGATAACTCTGTCTCTAATGCTTTAGTATGAAAAATGAAGAACGCCTGTCTGTCTCTCCTCTCTGTCTTTGCAATTCGTTCTTCGCACATTGCAGTCTTATTCTTGGCAGTATCTGTTTTCACCTTGAAAGCTGTCCATTACAGCCTCCTTGAGGATGTGTAAATAAAGTGTCCACTTTCACAACCTCCTACTGAAGGGAATTCTTTCCTTTCACAATATGTTCAGCCTTTTGCCTTTCACAACATGCTCAACTTCTTGAACAAAATTTAAAAAAAAAATTTTTTTTTTTTTTACTAAATTGAACACACTTTATGTTTAATATTGGTGGTATCTAATAAAATACCACAAATGGCAGCTTTTAAAGATAAGGGACCCAATCAGGCTCAGTTATGTCTGGAAACCATCACTGTTAATGAATGTTACAACAGTTGCCAGCCATATTCAAGGCTTTATTTGGGTGCTACATCTATAAGCATACTTGAATGACACGCTCGTGAGAGCTTGCTGGTTGCCTAGTTTTAGACCTCTTGTTCATTATTGGTAATAGACTTATATACCGTCTAAGCACCTGGCAGCCTAGAAATACGTCTGTATTTCCCAGCTTCCTTGTAACTAGATGGGCCTTCAGAATGCTCTAGCCAATGCCGTGGAAGTGGGTGGAAGCCATATTTGAACTTTCAGGGTGTGTCCTTAAATGGAGGAAGAGTTCTCTTTCCTTCACTAATCACAGTGTCGTACTTTAATTAAAATATTGGACATCCCCTCATTTCTTTGAAATTCAGTTTTATATGGCTAATCTGAATTAGTTTTGTGGAAAACTCCAAATAACGTATTAAAGACCATGAAGTTCTGTTTTATGCAGGCATACCTTCACAGTTCATACAAAATATTAATTTATATAATAATACATATTAACTGTTTATTCAGATAATCAACTATGACCCCACCTGCATTACCAGCAAAAAAAAAAAAAAAAAAAAAACAAGAAGAAAGAAAATCCAGGATATTCCTCTTGAAGTGTTCGGTCACCTTTACCTAATTTTCTAAGTTCAATACTGACTCCTCAGGGTAAAGCCTCCTTTTGGACATCACTTCCAGGACCTTCAAATTTAAATCTGTGGGTCTACCCATCTCTTGATTTCATATGTACCACCTCTATGGTGGCCTGGCAAGAGGATTGCCGAGTTCTCAGTAGTTTCTTATAAAAACAAAAACCCATTGCTGTTGAGTCACTTCCAACTCATGGTGACCGTATAAGACTGAGTAGAACTGCTCCATAGGGTTTCCAAGGAGCAGATGGTGGATTTAAACTGCCAACCTTTGGGTCAGCACCCTAGCTCTTAACCATTATGCCACCAAGGCTCCAAGTTTCCTATAGACCTAGAAAAACAACCCCTTCCCCCTCCTCAGTGAGTTACTTCAGATATCTAGGAAATCTCACTTTTTATTCTCAAGGTGTCAAAGTGTCTACTACCCCCATTCTCTAAAAACACCTTTAGCTTGCTCACTGTCTTGGGATGACTGCCATTATACACACTAGATGGAGCCTACGTTTCTGAGGGAGTAATTCATCTCTGCTTGACCCTTCTAAGGGCACTGTGTTACACGATTCCAAGGTGTCCAAATGTGGATACAGGTGGGAATCAGAAGGGGTCCATTGAGTTATCATCAATATTTCCATGTGATTTTTGGACAAGTTAAGTTTTGAAGAAAAGAAAAAATAATGAAGCATATTAAATGTCTGAGGGGAGAATTACTGTGCGTAAATACGATATTTTCCAGAATTCAAGAGGAATAGCATCTGAAAAGTTAGCTTCTTAAAATAGGGTGGAGAATGTGTCTTAATGTCCGCTACTTGTTCCCCCCCTTTGGGTCACTGCCTCCCTACGAAGACCAAGTTAGTCTTTAACCTTCTCTTAGAAATTTCTACCCATCAATTGTGAAGACACACATTTAACGAAAGGGATTCCTCTGGCCCCAGGATCCATTTGGACTTCTCTAGTCTAAATTCCTTAAATCTGTATCTTCTGTGCCTACTGCTTAGTGGGGCTGCCGGAGGTATAACTGACAGGGTTAAACTGTTCTTCCTCCTCCCATCACACCTAGGGTCTGTGAGTTCCTGATAAGGCATTCTGTGTTACAGCCTAAGGCCAACCTACTTGTCCTTTGCTCAAGGTTGCTTCGCTACTCACCACTCACCTTCGATACAGACCTGAGCAATAAGCCCCAAAGCTGTTCTTAGATAAACTTCATGTGTCATACCCGCAAAAAAGAGACGCCCCCTAGATGCCATGTTGTATTTCCCATTACACCTCCATGCATGTTAACTAGTTCCTGGAATTGCCTGCCTATTCCCAGAAACGTCATGAATTATGCATAAATTCTCTATCCTGAACCCTGTAACTGCTCTAGGTTCCCCAGCCTCAGGGAGCTTGATTTGCTATTTAGTCTCCAAGCTCCTTCCTTGACTGGCTTACAATAAAGTCTGTTTTCTCTTTCTCAAAGGCCTGGTGTCTCTCAGTTAAAAAGAGGGGTCCAGCCGGGTAGGACCTACTGTCATCGAGTTACAGAGGGACTTCAACATGGTAACCACGAAATCACTGATGAACAAAGAATGTGTATGGGAGGTGGGTGCAGGCTGGGAATAGTCCAGCTTGGTCCAAGGAGGCTTCCTCCTCATTCTCCCTGCCAAGATGAGCTACTGACAGCCCTGCATTTCTTCCCTATTTGTTCAGTATAATTGTTGGAACACACACACACACACACACACACACACAAATGTCATCTTCCACTGGCAAGTCTTAAGTCTCCAAGGTAACACGATTTACACCATTTAAAAGAAAGAAACATACTTCCCCAAATTCATCCTTCTTTTGGTGGAATGAGCATATTAGATTACCATGCAGAACCAAGTTTTGAATTTTTCCCCCTATTATACCATCCACTGTCCAAATTGAGCTCATTTGAGGCCTTCATTTAGATATTAGAAAGGGACGTTTTGCCAGAACACAGCCCTCTAAATGCCCTCACTCTGGGTTATAGATGGAGCAGTGGAGATTCAATGGTAGACTTCTCCATTTCTATGTGGGAGGATGCATCTCAAGCATGACCACCACCCATTGGTCAGTGGATGCTTGTGTGTTGGTATGACGTTGAGCAGGTTTCAGAAAGATTTCAGGACAGGATAGGAAGAAAGACCTGACAATCTACTTCCAAAAAATTTGTATCTATTTCATGCATATTTGAAAAAGTAAATTCGTATATTTTATTATTAAATCTTAAGGTAGGAGGTAGGTGCAATTTCCCAGAATGCCTAACTGACTCCCAAGTAGTAGCTCCCACAATGGGAAAAGTATGACTGAATCTATGGATGAACTGCTCCTGCTCATTTTGTCTTCATGTTGGAACACAGAGGACTTGGTTTTGGACAAGTTTCAGTGAACATAGAGGGCTAAATATATGTCTTATTAAGGGCAAGTCTTTATATCAGTACTCAACCACACAATTAAATAAGTAGAATTTAAATTTAGATTTGGACTATTGTAAAACCGCTATGTTGTGTGATTGTTAGGTGCCGTCTAGTCAGTTCCAACTCAGCAACCCTATGTAAAAGGAAATGAAACACTGCTTGGTTCTGTGCCACCCTCACAATTGTTATGCTCGAGACCATTGCTGCAGTCACTGTGTCAGTCCATCTTGTCGAGGGTCTTCCACTTTTTTGCTGACCCTCTATTTTACCAAGCGTGATGTCCTTCCCCAGGGACTGATCCCTCCTGATAACATGTCCAAAGTATGTGAGAGGAATTCTCAGCATCCTTGCTTCCAAAGGGTATTCTGGTTGTTCTTCTAAGACAGATTTGGCAGTCCATGGTATATTCAATTTTCTTTGCCAGCACCATAATTCAAATGCATCAATTCTTCTTCAGTCTTCCTTATTCACTGCCCAGCTTTCGCGTGCATATGAAGCAACTGAAAACATCATGGCTTGGTGCAATTGAAAACATCAGGTACACCTTAGTCTTCAAGGTAACGTCTTTGTTTTTCAACAGTGTGAAATGGTCCTTTGCAGCATATTCTGCTGCAAAAGAGATAAAATTAGTTACTTTAATATGCAAAGTTTAACTCTATCTCAGTGTGGGGTGTAGATGCAGTTTCAAAAAGAGGAACAAAGTGAGGTTTACTCATAGTGATGGAGGAAGGGTTCCAAAGAAAACAAGAATCGCTTTGCAAAGCCATTTCTTTATGTCATAAAACACTAATATTTTCACAGATACAAGCATTTTTGGAATGTCTTCATATAATTATCTAAAAGAAAAATAGAAGATCTTTCTCTATTTATTAGTTGAATTTGAATTATGAACATTCCTTCACTGTTTGCTGCTACCTCATAGCAACTAAATTTTGGACAAAAGGTGGTTGCATCAAAATATACGTGTATCCTGCACAAGATAATTGCTCTGCTTTTGCCCTTTACCCAATGTATACTATGCATCTATAAATCAGATTTCTCAAAGATTCCATGATTTGTAAGTTGATATTGATTCAAATCAATTAATCTGATGCAAAAAAAAAAAATTAGAAAGCTATCTATACACCTCAGACCCAGTAGAAGTTGGAGTTACAAAATCATCCTTATTTCGGTATTCAAGGTGAAAGGCATTGGAAGTATAATAAAGATATTTTATTTCCATCTTCGCCCAGTTATTTTTTTTAATAACTTTTATTAAGCTTCAAGTGAACGTTTACAAATCCAATCAGTCTGTCACACATATACATCTCACTCCCTACTCCCACTTGCTCTCCCCCTCTTGAGTCGGCCCTTTCAGTCTCTCCTTTCTTGACAATTTTGCCGGCTTCCCTCTCTCTCTATCCTCCCATCCCCCCTCCAGACAAGAGTTGCCAACACAATCTCAAGTGTCCACCTGATATAATTAGCTCACTCTTCATCAGCATCTCTCTCCCACCCGCTGACCAGTCCCTTTCATTTCTGATGAGTTGTCTTCGGGGATGGTTCCTGTCCTGTGTCAACTGAAGGTCTGGGGAGCATGGCCGCCGGGATTCCTCTAGCCTCAGTCAGACCATTAAGTTTGGTCTTTTTATGACAATTTGGAGTCTGTATCCCACTGATCTCCTGCTCCCTCAGGGGTCCTCTGCTGTGCTCCCTGTCAGGGTAGTCATCGATTGTGGCCGGGCACCAACTAGTTCTTTTGGTCTCAGGATGATGTAGGTCTATGGTTCATGTGGCCCTTTCTGTCTCTTGGGCTCTTAGTTGCCGTGTGGCCTTGGAGTTCTTCATTTTCCTTTGCTCCAGGTGGGTTGAGACCAATTGATGCACCTTAGATGGCTGCTTGTTAGCATTTAAGACCCCAGACGCCACATTTCAAAGTGGGATGCAGAATGATTTCATAATAGAATTATTTTGCCAATTGACTTAGAAGTCCCAGCAAACCATGTTCCCCAGACCCCCGCCCTTGCTCTGCTGACCTTTGAAGCATTCATTTTATCCCGGAAACTTCTTTGCTTTTGGTCCAGTCCAATTGAGCTGACCTTCCATGTATTGAGTATTGTCCTTCCCTTCACCTAAAGCAGTTCTTATCTACTAATTAATCAATAAAAAACCCTCTCCCACCCTCCGTCCCTCCCCCCCTCGTAACCACAAAAGTATGTGTTCTTCTCAGGTTTACTATTTCTCAAAATCTTATAATAGTGGTCTTATATAAAATTTGTCCTTTTGCCTCTGACTAATTTCACTCAGCATAATGCCTTCCAGGTTCCTCCATGTTATGAAATGTTTCACAGATTCGTCACTGTTCTTTATCGATGTGTAGTATTCCATTGTGTGAATAGACCACAATTTATTTACCCATTCATCCGTTGATGGACACCTTGGTTGCTTCCAACTTTTTGCTATTGTAAACAGAGCTGCAATAAACATGGGTGTGCATATATCTGTTTGTATGAAGGGTCTTGTATCTCTAGGGTATATTCCCAGGAGTGGGTTTTCTGGGTTGTATGGTAGTTCTATTTCTAACTGTTTAAGATAACGCCAGATGGATTTCCAAAGTGGTTGTACCATTTTACATTCCCACCAGCAGTGTATAAGAGTTCCAATCTCTCCGCAGCCTCTCCAACATTTATTATTTTGTGTTTTTTAGATTAATGCCAGCCTTGCTGGTGTGAGATGGAATCTCATCGTAGTTTTAATTTGCATTTCTCTAATGGCTAATGATCGAGAGCATTTTCTCATGTATCTGTTGGCTGCCAGAATATCTTCTTTAGTGAAATGTGTGTTCATATCCTTTGCCCACTTTTTGATTGGGTTGTTTGTCTTTTTGTGGTTGAGTTTTGACAGAATCATGTAGATTTTAGAGATCAGGCGCTGGTCGGAGATGTCATAGCTGAAAATTCTTTCCCAGTCTGTAGGTGGTCTTTTTACTCTTTTGGAGAAGTCTTTAGATGAGCATAGGTGTTTGATTTTTAGGAGCTCCCAGTTATCGGGTTTCTCTTCATCATTTTTGGTAATGTTTTGTATTCTGTTTATGCCCTGTATTAGGGCTCCTAGGGTTGTCCCAATTTTTTCTTCCATGATCTTTATCGTTTTAGTCTTTATGTTTAGGTCTTTGATCCACTTGGAGTTAGTTTTTGTGCGTGGTGTAAGGTATGGGTCCTGTTTCATTTTTTTTGCAAATGGATATCCAGTTATGCCAGCACCATTTGTTAAAAAGGCTATCTTTTCCCCAATTAATTGACACTGGTCCTTTGTCAAATATCAGCTGCTCATACGTGGATGGATCTATGTCTGGGTTCTCAATTCTGTTCCATTGGTCTATGTGCCTGTTGTTGTACCAGTACCAGGCTGTTTTGACTACTGTGGCTGTATAATAGGTTCTGAAATCAGGTAGAGTGAGGCCTCCCACTTTCTTCTTCTTTTTCAGTAGTGCTTTGCTTATTCGGAGCTTCTTTCCCTTCCATATGAAATTGGTGATTTGTTTCTCTATCCCCTTAAAATATGACATTGGAATTTGGATCGGAAGTGTGTTAAATGTATAGATGGCTTTTGGTAGAATAGACATTTTTACTATGTTAAGTCTTCCTATCCATGAGCAAGGTATGTTTTTCCACTTAAGTATGTCCTTTTGAATTTCTTGTAGTAGAGCTTTGTAGTTCTCTTTGTATAGGTCTTTTACATCCCTGGTAAGATTTATTCCTAAGTATCTTATCTTCTTGGGGGCTACTGTGAATGGTATTGATTTGGTTATTTCCTCTTCGGTGTTCTTTTTGTTGATGTAGAGGAATCCAAGTGATTTTTGTATGTTTATTTTATAACCTGAGACTCTGCCAAACTCTTCTATTAGTTTCAGTAGTTTTCTGGAGGATTCCTTAGGGTTTTCTGTGTATATAATCATGTCATCTGCAAATAGTGATAACTTTACTTCTTCCTTGCCAATCTGGATACCTTTTATTTCTTTGTCTAGCCTAATTGCTCTGGCTAGGACTTCCAGCACGATGTTGAATAAGAGCGGTGATAAAGGGCATCCTTGTCTGGTTCCCGTTTTCAAGGGAAATGCTTTCAGGTTCTCTCCATTTAGAGTGATATTGGCTGTTGGCTTTGCATAGAAGCCCTTTATTATGTTGAGGAATTTTCCTTCAATTCCTATTTTGGTAAGAGTTTTTATCATAAATGGGTGTTGGACTTTGTCAAATGCCTTTTCTGCATCAATTGATAAGATCATGTGGTTTTTGTCTTTTGTTTTATTTATGTGATGGATTACATTAATGGTTTTTCTGATATTAAACCAGCCTTGCATACCTGGTATAAATCCCACTTGATCATGGTGAATTATTTTTTTGATGTGTTGTTGGATTCTATTGGCTAGAATTTTGTTGAGGATTTTTGCATCTATGTTCATGAGGGATACAGGTCTATAATTTTCTTTTTTTGTAATGTCTTTACCTGGTTTTGGTATCAGGGAGATGGTGGCTTCATAGAATGAGTTTGGTAGTATTCCGTCTTTTTCTATGCTTTGGAATACCTTCAGAAGTAGTGGTGTTAACTCTTCTCTGAAAGTTTGGTAGAACTCTGCAGTGAAGCCGTCCGGGCCAGGGCTTTTTTTGTTGGAAGTTTTTTGATTACCGTTTCAATCTCTTTTTTTGTTATGGGTCTATTTCGTTGTTCTACTTCTGAATGTGTTAGTTTAGGTAGGTAGTGTTTTTCCAAGAATTCATCCATTTCTTCTAGGTTTTCAAATTTGTTAGAGTACAATTTTTCATAATAATCTGAAATGATTCTTTTAATTTCTTTTGGTTCTGTTGTGATGTGGTCCTTCTCGTTTCTTATTCGGGTTATTTGTTTCCTTTCCTGTATTTCTTTAGTCAGTCTAGCCAATTGGTTTATCAATTTTGTTAATTTTTTCCAAGAACCAGCTTTTGGCTTTGTTATTTCTTTCAATTGTTTTTCTGTTCTCTAATTCATTTAGCTCAGCTCTAATTTGTATTATTTGTTTTCTTCCGGTGCCTGATGGATTCTTTTGTTGCTCACTTTCTATTTGTTCAAGTTGTAGAGACAGTTTTCTGATTTTGGCTCTTTCTTCTTTTTGTATGTGTGCATTTATTGATATAAATTGTCCTCTGAGCACTGCTTTTGCTGTGTCCCAGAGGTTTTGATAGGAAGTATTTTCATTCTCGTTGCTTTCTATGAATTTCCTTATTCCCTCCTTGATGTCTTCTATAACCCAGTCTTTTTTCAGGAGGGTATTGTTCATTTTCCAAGTATTTGATTTCTTTTCCCTAGTTTTTCTGTTATTGATCTCTAGTTTTATTGCCTTGTGGTCTGAGAAGATGCTTTGTAATATTTCGATGTTTTGGATTCTGCAAAGGTTTGTTTTATGACCTAATATGTGGTCTATTCTAGAGAATGTTCCATGTGCGCTAGAAAAACAAGTATACTTTGCAGCAGTTGGGTGGAGAGTTCTGTATAAGTCAATGAGGTCAGGTTGGTTGATTGTTGTAAGTAGATCTTCCGTGTCTCTATTGAGCTTCTTACTGGATGTCCTGTCCTTCTCCGAAAGTGGTGTTTTGAAGTCTCCTACTATAATTGTGGAGGTATCTATCTCACTTTTCAATTCTGTTAAAATTTGATTTATGTATCTTGCAGCCCTGTCATTGGGTGCATAAATATTTAATACGGTTATGTCTTCCTGATCAATTGTCCCTTTTATCATTATATAGTGTCCTTCTTTATCTTTTGTGGTGGATTTAAGTCTAAAGTCTATTTTGTCAGAAATTAATATTGCTACTCCTCTTCTTTTTTGCTTATTGTTTGCTTGATATATTTTTTTCCATCCTTTGAGTTTTAGTTTGTTTGTGTCTCTAAGTCTAAGGTGTGTCTCTTGTAGGCAGCATATAGATGGATCGTGTTTCTTTATCCAGTCTGTGACTCTCTGTCTCTTTATTGGTGCATTTAGTCCATTTACATTCAGCGTAATTATAGATAAATAAGTTTTTAGTGCTGTCATTTTGGTGCCTTTTTATGTGTGTTGTTGACAATTTCATTTTTCCACATACGTTTTTGTGCTGAGGCGTTTTTCTTAGTAAATTTTGAGATCCTCCTTTTTATAGTGTTTGACTTTATGTTAGTTGAGTCGTTACGTTTTTCTTGGCTTTTATCTTGAGTTATAGAGTTGTTATACCTTTTTGTGGTTACCTTATTATTTACCCCTATTTTTCTAAGTAAAAACCTAACTTGTATTGTTCTATATCGCCTTGTAGCACTCTCCACATGGCAGTTCAATGCCTCCTGTATTTAGTCCCTCTTTTTGATTATTGTGATCTTTTACCTATTGACTTCCATAATTCCCTGTTATGTGTATTTTTTTTTAATTAATCTTAATTTGTTTGCTTTTGTGATTTCCCTATTTGAGTTGATATCAGGACGTTCTGTTTTGTGACCTTGTGTTGTGCTGATATCTGATATTATTGGTTCTCTGACCAAACAATATCCTTTAGTATTTCTTGTAGCTTTGGTTTGGTTTTTGCAAATTCTCTAAACTTGTGTTTATCTGTAAATATCTTAATTTCTCCTTCATATTTCAGAGAGAGTTTTGCTGGATATATGATCCTTGGCTGGCAGTTTTTCTCCTACAGTGCTCTGTATATGTCGTCCCATTTCCTTCTAGCCTGCATGGTTTCTGCTGAGTAGTCTGAACTTATTCTTATTGATTCTCCTTTGAAGGAAACCTTTCTTTTCTCCCTGGCTGCTTTTAAAATTTTCTTTTTATCTTTGGTTTTGGCGAGTTTGATGATAATATGTCTTGGTGTTTTTCTTTTTGGATCAATCTTAAATGGGGTTCGATGAGCATCTTGGATAGATATCCTTTCGTCTTTCATGATGTCAGGGAAGTTTTGTGTCAGGAGTTCTTCAACTATTTTCTCTGTGTTTTCTGTCCCCCCTCCCTGTTCTGGGACTCCAATCACCCGCAGGTTATCCTTCTTGATAGAGTCCCACATGATTCTTAGGGTTTCTTCATTTTTTTTAATTCTTTTATCTGATTTTTTTTCAGCTATGTTGGTGTTGATTCCCTGGTCCTCCAGATGTCCCAGTCTGCATTGTAATTGCTCGAGTCTGCTCCTCTGACTTCCTATTGCGTTGTCTAATTCTATAATTTTATTGTTAATCTTTTGGATTTCTACATGCTGTCTCTCTATGGATTCTTGCAACTTATTCATTTTTCCACTATGTTCTTGAATAATCTTTTTGAGTTCTTCAACAGTTTTATCAGTGTGTTCCTTAGCTTTTTCTGCAGTTTGCCTTATTTCATTTGTGATGTCTTGAAGCATTCTGTAAATTAGTTTTTTATATTCTTTATCTGATAATTCCAGGATTGTATCTTCATTTGGGAAAGATTTTGATTCTTTTGTTTGGGGGGTTGGAGAAGTTGTCATGGTCTGCTTCTTTAAGTGGTTTGATATGGATTGTTGTCTCCGAGCCATCACTGGGAAACTAGTTTTTCCAGAAAATCCGCTGCGTCCAGTCCAAATCCCGGTGGGATGGTTCCCTGGCTGGGATGCTGCTCTCCCCGTTTCAAGACCAGTCACTGCCTCCTGGGGACTTCTCCTACCGGCTGTGTCCCACGCCGCCTGTGGAACTGGCTGGGCCTCTTCCCGGGGTTAGTTCAGGGGGGTGGAGCAGCTCTCCGTGTTTATGCCGTACCTGCGTCCAGTCCAAATCCCGACGAGACGGTTCCCCAGCTGGAACACTGCTCTTCCTGCTCTAAGACCAGTCACTGCCTCCCGGGGACTTCTCCTACCGGCTGCGTCCCACACCGCCCGCGGAACTGGCTGGTCCCCCTCCCAGGGTTAGTTCAGGGGGGTGGAGCAGCTCTCTGTGCTTGTGCCGTACCTGACTGGTATGCTGGCTCCAGGCTCTGAAAACAATTGCTGCTTCCCCGTATTAGTTCATTCTCCGTCTCTAAATCTGTGTTTGTTGTTCAGGGTTCGTAGATTGTTATGTATGTGATCGATTCACTTGTTTTTCCGTGTCTTTGTTGTAAGAGGGATCCAAGGTAGCGTCTGCCTAGTCCGCCATCTTGGCTCCGCCCTCCCGCCCAGTTATTTTTGAAATAATGTATTTTGTGTAATTATGTATTATATGTTTACTACAGATACAGTGTTGTAAAGTGATTCAGACAAAGGTACAAACATATTCTCCTGATAACCAGGAATTATGATTTCACTAAAATGCTACTTTACTGTGTACTGTTATTAAATATTAAATGATCAATTAAAGGTAAATGCAAAACACAAATCAAAATACAAGCCAAAAAAAAAATCCTGAAGAATTAATTATCAATTACAAATGCATTTATACATTTTAAAATGCTTAGGAATTAGCTAATTAGCTTTTCCCTAAATGTCTGCATTAACATGAGTTAGTTTAACAAACCACTTTGTTTCAGAGTTTTTCATCTGTACTGTCTTCCAGTACATTTATTAAGCCTAAAACTAAACTAGGTCTCTAAAGTAACACCAGAGAAGAAAAAAGGACTTAAATAGCCTACCAAAGAATATTTTTAAAATCTTTGATCAGACTGGTTCAATATCTCTATGTACCTCCATTTCAAAACTGCATATAACTGTCAAAAAGGATAAGATTACACATCAGATATTGTCATACTTCTGCCCTGGCTAGTGATGAGATCTTATCAAGGTGAAGCTCTTCAATTTCTCCCTCTCTCTCTTTTTTTATTGTAAGTGAGAAATGCCTTACAAGGTCTTCAGGCCATAAGCAATGTTTTATTAAAAAAAAAAAAAGAAGAGAGAGAAAATAGTTTCTAGATACATTTTTTTTTCTGTCTCATCAAACTCCATATCTTTCTTTTAAAACCAAATCAAAACAGCCTGACCAATGAATGAATAAAGTCACTGAGAAGATAAAAATTACTCGTCGTTCCAGGATTGCTGCCGTTCAACTTAAAATACAACTTTTGGGCATATAACATCTGTTCATGGACTGAGTAGAAATGTAACATCATCCTCCCATCTCATACCTTCACATTATGAAAATGAAAAGTGGTTTGCTGTAGGTGACTCATTCACTCGTGTTCATTCAAAAGAGTGAGATAATTTGAAAAATCAGAATCATACAACAGTTGTGCATTAGTACAAGGATACCTGTTTTTTTTGTTAAAAAGTAGCCTTTTGCTTTTTTATATAGATCCCAGAATCACATGAACGAAAGAAATAAGGACTACACATCCATGATTCTAGAGACATACTTGTCTTTACTAAGAAGAATAAAGGTTTAGGCTTCATCGTAGAGGGCACAGGATGCAGAAAGGAAAGCAAAAACGGGCCTTTGTGTCAAGTTAAAAAGCTTGGGCTTAATCCTACGAGTCCTGAAAAGCCATTAAGTGTTTAAAGTAATCGCTCACCAGATACGAATTTCAGATAGATCCTTCTGGGAGCCTCATGAAGGATGGATTTAAACTGGTTGACAGACTACCACAGGGGATCCGGAATGAAAAGATTGCGAAGAAACTTCCAGAACAAACCTGTGCATTAGAGTATTGGCATGACGATATCTAATATGATCTAATATGTGGTTTTTTTTTTTTTTTTCAATTTCTACATGCCATTATTTTATTTTTTTAATTCTTACTATTCAAATGCATTTCTCATCCTCTATTCCTCACTGTGTCAAACATTTTATCTGGTCACACACTGAAAATTTTCATTCATATCTAGAATTTCTATCTCTCCGCTCTTCCTTACTTCTAGTAAAATTCAGAGATTATATCCACTCCATTCCTGCGATACATATTACATTTCCAATTTGTCTTCTGTAATACTGTTCTTCTTTGGTCTATGCTAATGGACTGCTACCTAATGTGTAAACCTGCTTCAAGTTCTTCCAATTCCACTTCAATCCAAAAGTAGTTGCCAAGATACATCTTATTTTTTTAACTCTATAATTTATTATCTCATTTCCCAACAGAAAATATTTTATCATATCCTAAAGGTCCATTAACAATTTGGCAGCCAATTTTTTTTCCCCCCAGTGGATCCAGGTATTATGAACTCTATTCTAATCATATCAGACTGCAAGTATTCCCATAATGTGCCATGGTACTTCTTAGGGCAGTGGTTAAGCACTTGGCTACTAACAGAAAGGTCGGTGGTTCAAACTCATCCGCCGCTCCATGGGAGAAAAATGTGGAAGTCTGCTTTGGTAAAGATTACAGCCTAGGAAATCCCATAGGGCAGTTCTACTCTATCATATAGGGTCTCTATAGGGTCACTTTTCTAGGGACTGATCCTCCTGATAACATGTCCAAAGTCTGTGAGACATCCCTGGAGAAGGACATCATGCTTGGTAAAGTAGAGGGTCAGTGAAAAAGAGGAAGACCCTCAACAAGATGAATTGACACAACGAACTGCAACAACAGGCTTAAGTGTAACAACAGTTGTGAGAATGGCTCAGGACCAGGCAGTGTTTCCCTCAGTTATACATAGGGTCACTATGAGCCAGAACCCACTCGAAGGCACCTAACAACAACAACAGCAATGGGTCATTATGAGGAAGATTCAACTCAATGGCAATGGGCTAATCAGTTGACCATGAGATGGGGCGATTATCAGAATGGGCCCAATGTAATCACAAGGGCCCTTGTAAGTGGAAGAAGGAGGCAGAAAGGACAGAGCTGGCAATATGATATGGACTTAGCATGACACTGCTGGCTTGGAAGATGGAGGACTGGAACCACAAGGTAAGGGATGTGTGTGAACTCTTAAAACTGGAAAAGGCAAGGGATCAGATTCTTCCCTGAGTCTCCAAAAGGAAAGCAGTACTGCTGACACCTGATTGTAGCCACTGAGACCCATTTTGAACTTCTGACATCCAGAGCTGTAAGATAATACATTTCTCTTCTAAGCAGTGAGGATTGTGATAGTTCGTTACAGCTGCAATGGTAAACTAATACAGAGAAAATTGACATCTCTTGCTTTGAGGTAATGAAAATAAATACACATATAAAAAATATACTAATGTCTATTACCTTTCTAGTCCTTTTTACAGGTAGCCTCATTTTATTTTTACCACCATATGAAATAGGTGTTTTTATACTCAGTTTAAACAATAAGAAAATCAATGCTCATAAATCTTTAGTACTTTGCCAATACTGCAAAACTAGGTGATGGAGATGCATGAGAAGGACCAATCTAAGTTGGTCTGATTCTGAAGCTGTTGATCTCTCCTCCGTACTATGCTGCCTTCCTATTGTACTCCAGTTTTCTTATTTAATAATCAAAACTCTTGAAACTAAGCTTAGTGACCTGCTCTAGATCACACAGCTTGCCGTTCTGAATCCAAACACCATGGTTTTTCCAGTGCTCAGTTGCCAGATTATAGTACCAATATCTAAAATAATTGACTTGATATCTATGGCACAGCTGCCTTACTTTGGCAACATTTCATAGGGAAATATAAAGCTCAGATCTGTTTCCCATCATCTTTGATGGAAAATAGTTGAAAGAAACACCATTGACGTTAATTCCTCACTTCTCCATCATGAAGCAATAGCTGGACTTTGAATTTTTTTTTTTTTCAAAGCAGGCAGACTCATTTAATGGTTCCCCAAGTTTATTCCATTGGCTGTGAAAACTTTTAGGGCAGCTGCTAAAACGTTTTGGGAATCTGCAATTGTGTGTCCCTTTTTTGGGTATAATGTAATACAGATGCAATAGGAAGTCTTGTCTGTTCTCTTTAGCAATAATTTTTCTATCTTCACTTCCACCTACTTATTCAAGGGAGGAAGACACCTCTAACGGTAATGATATTAGCATTAAAATAAAGAACAGAATGGTAGCATAAATATCTATGCTATTGCCACTTTCCTACTCATAATTTCCTTCTACATATCTTATTCATTAAAATCATATTTATTGAATGATCAGGTTTTTTTTTAATTTAAAACATTTTTATTAGTTCTAAGCAATAAAGAGATATATGTTAAATATACTAAATGGATATTATTAATATTAAAGAAAAGGAAGAATGGAGTAAACTTTTGAAAACTTGGTTGCATTTTCAGATTCCTAGACTTAGCAAAATTCTTACATTTCCAAGAATGTAAAAGGCATGTGGAGAGGAAATCCCAGATCTGTGAACAGGTTGAAAGCAGTGGAAATGTAGTTGAAATATGGAAACTTAGAACTGCAAATTTCAACAGGTATCTGCTATCCACTGGCCTGATATTAGTGAGTCATTAAATTATCCAGTATCTCAAGCTATTCTCACCCTTAGGAGTTTACTGGAAATTTTTCTGCAGAGAGAGACAAAAAGAGATTGATTGATTATAATTATTGCATAATCGACAAGCAATCACTTCACCAGGCAGCCATCTGCTTGAAGTGATAAGCATTAGAAGTTTTGATTTTTGACTGAAGAAGTTTTGTGATGAGTTCTCAAGATGAGAAAAAATGAAATTATGGAAAAAATGTAAGCTGAATGCTACATCCACATCCTATCCTATCACTCTGAAATGGAGCCCTAATGGTGAGCTTCTCAGTCTCAATGTCTGAATATACTGTTTACTTGAGATTATTTGTGCCACTCTGAGACAAACAGTACTACATAGGAAATCAAGTGGCGTTAGAAGTCACCGAACCTTGAAGATCATTCTTTCCATTTTCACGCAAAACATAGCACCATCAGGCCACTCTAAGATTCAAAGTGTTTTGTGGGAAACAGTTCCCTTAGTTTGGACCCTGTTATGTACACAAGAGGTCTAAGAACCCCAGCCACCATGTGTTCCCTCAGCCTTCTCTCTGACCAGGAAACACAGACCCAAGGAGAAGGAGAGTGAGAACAGAAGAATAGAGGTGGTGGCTGTGGCTGGCCTACTCATTCCAGGTTACCCACGTAAAATCTTTTGTTTATACTTGGAAGATAAAACCTGACTTTATAACAAAGAGTCAGATTGAATAATTTAGTCTTGAAATGCTACCAAAATATTGTAAAATGCTGTTTAATTTCAATAGTAATTCAAGTAGTTTAATTACTCTGCAAATAAAGAGATAGATTATTGGTAATCTCAGTCTCAAATGACAAAGAATTTAAAAAATTTACCCTGATATTACATTACAGTTTGTTGTAATTTACTTGTATGTGCATTAATGAAACACAAGGGGAAGCCCCTGACAACATTGTCCTCAGATGGAAGACATCAATAAGATGCCACAAAATCTATGCTGGGAATTTAACTGTAGTGATGTCTAATACGTGTTGCGTGTTTGCAGTGTGACATAATCTAAGTTAATTATATGTGTTAAGTCTTCCAATTGTTTTTAAGGTAGGATTTCTATTATTCACTACTTTTTTTTTTTTTTTTTTTGTATGAAGAAAATGAGATATAAAACAACTTGTGCAGAGTTCAACAGTTACTACATAGAAAAGCTGAAATACTTACCCAAGGCAGCCTGGCTCCATAAGGTACCTATTTTACCTTGTTTTGTGACTTCTAAGGGTCTTCAGCCCAAGTTAGAATGAATGAATGATTTGATTAGTTAAATAAATAATCGAATAATTACATAAGCCAGTAAAATCCATGGAAAGGAATAGTCATACTGGGATGCTTTTATGAACACTCACATACATATATCTAACTAAAAGAAATATTGATATCTGTTCATATATTTAAACTTTTTAATTAAAAATACTATGTATTCAAAAAAGGGAGAGAACCATGTAACAAATCCCCATGTACTCTTCAGCCAACCTCAATAATGATCAAATCATGACCAGTATTGCTTCAGCTCTACCTACGCTCCCGCCCCTAGATTATTTTGAAGTACTTCCCAGACCTCTGATCACATCTGAAGTTGTCGTTAATGGCAAGTTTCTACAGAGATCCAGGTGTGAGATATCTGGAAGTAAGAATAAAGGTTGGCAGACATGGTAAACAGCAAAGAATCAAGGTCTAGAGCTTCTGAGAGGACTTAGAAGGCTTGTAGGTGTATCCGGAGGCATAGGGCGAAACTGGAAAAAACTGTGAGCAAGTGGGCCTGGTAGAGACTATATTTGCAGGAGGCAAGTTGAAATAAATATGTAAAGGCAAGTCATTCAGTAATGAAAAAAGACGGGTTGATGCTCTACCAACAAATTAAAAAACTAAAAAAAAAAAACCGATCATTCAGCAAATAAACTTGGGCTCAAGCCATTAAGCCTCATTTCTCAAAACACAATCTTCTTATCCTAAGGTGATTTTTCCCACTGTGGATCTCCTTGTTAGCAGACAGCACTGTGAGAGAAAGTCGCTGAACTGTAACTAAACTTCAGAAACAGAAACGGGCTAATGGGGCTAATGTTTAATAGTATAATGAGGGGTGTGCACACCTTGCAGTTTGTCATTTTTTGCTTTATGATGTTTGCTTGAAATAATGTGGTCAGCACTCTCCCTAAAATTCTCTTTCCGACACTTAAGACAAATGAACTCTCGTGTAACATAAGGTTCCACCTTTTACTATTTCTGACATGAACTTGAGTGTTACACTCAGGAACGGTTTGACACTGTAATTTAAAATGACAAAGGGAAGTGAACTGTGAGATTTACCTGAATGGGATACTCCCCTTGGACCTTACCATCCCAACACCATCCTCTGAAGCTGTCACATTGTGTGAGGCTCTAAATGGATATGAAGGTGGGGCAAACATACTTTCACAGCAGGTTAAGTACAAAGAAGTTTGGGAATCGAGGCCATGTTTAAACCAAGCCTTAGAAATCTGTCTATGGATCCATCTCTTTAGTCACTTACAGTCCCCAATTTGCCAAGGGTACTCAAGATACATGGGTGAAGAAATGTGTCTTAGGTATAGCTATGTTTGAATATAATGAACGTCTACTATGTATATTTTTTTGAGAATTTGGAGTTGAAGTAAAGAAGTTGTTCTTAAATTTAGGACTGACCCTGTAAATTAATACAAAAATAACCATTTCCTAAATGAATGACTTAGATAATAAAAATAACACAAAATAAAACATATCTTTAAAAATTAAGCATTTAAACTGTGGATCATAAAACAGAGGAAAAGTGATACTCTAAGATTACTAAGAAATGCTAATTAATGCAAGATAGGCGTTTATGATGGCAACATAATCATAAAGCTCATTACTCTAGTACTTTGACAGAAAACCACCATGTTTTCCCATGTCAAGCCGGCTCCAAAATAACTTTCACCATTTTAAACTAAATGCCTTTTTTGAGAAGAAAAAAAGAGGGAAACCCATGGAGGAATCGTGGTCAATATAATGAAAATATTTCCGTGAAATGCTTTAGAGGGGGACTGTATTATACTCAAATCCAAGGTGTAAAAAAAAAGGATCTTTTTTTTTTCAAGAGAAAGAAGCATGACAAAACAAATACCTTAAATTTTAAAAACAAACTGGCTAAGTTGGACATAATACAGTTTGTGTTTAATAATTAATATTGATACCAACAAAGGCAATGATGAAGCTGATGGTGATAATGATTAGTGGTGGCGGTGGCGGTGGGGAAGCGACCTGACTGTAGAAGGTGTGTAAAAGTTAGCACACGAAGGAATAAATATATTTTATTATATCTATTTTAAAACTCCAGATCTTGTGGAATTTTTTGTTAATTAACACAATAAATTAAATCATGCAATTAGTAAATATTAATGAATTGAATTCATTTAATTGGCTTGAAATTGAGGTCATTTTATAGTACGATTGCTTCTACCCAATATTAACCTTCATGGGAGAAATCTTGTATTTCTGTATTTATCACTAAAAATCCATGGTGTGTGGGGGTAGCTCATCTCATATTGTGCACAGAAGGCTAGGTTCATTACCCATGCTAATAATACTAGTGACATTTTTTTGCAGTGTAAGGCACTCATTGATTTGTTTTTAATTGCAAGCTCCATGGACTTCTATGTCATCTTTGGGAAACTCACAGATGCAAAAATGCTGAGCTTGTCTTAAAAGGCACTGCTGGAACAGAAATTAATGAATTTTCCTAAAAATACATACCTATCTCTAAAAGGTATGTTAACAAGTGGAAATACATTAAAAAAAAAAAAAAAAACATTAGCGAGTCCTATACTCGCTTTCCAAGTCTAAAGAAATGGTAGCTAACTGGAGATAAGACAGACCATTAAACGGAATAATCTGGATGCAAGAGGGAAGAAAAGAAGCTCTAATGTGACAATTTGATATTACATAATTAGGCACATTAACCTCACGATACCATTTTATCTTGATGTTCTAAAGTACGTCCATTGTTTAGGTTACAGAAAGCAAATCGCAGAGATAAGAAATAAGTGACTTGCTGTAATATTATTATAATTATGTTTCCTTTTTTGTGCTTTCAAGTAGTCATGTGAACATAGGCTAGGGTTTGTACACTGTTGTAAGCTGACGAGCAGAGAGACTTCCACTCCATCATGTAAGTTCATCAAAGCCCTTTCACCCTTCTTGTTCCCATTGCAAATCAGCGCCCAGCAGTCACTGACTAGGTCCATACATTCACATGGGTGCTGATTTACAATCTGACCCATTGCTGCTGAGTCCATTCCAACTCATACTGACCCTACAGGTCAGAGTAGAACTGCCCCATAGGGTTTCCAAGGAGTGGCTGGTGGATTCGAACTGCCGACCTTTTGGTCAGCAGCCAAAATGATTAACCATTGCGCCACCTGTACTACTAGATTTGCAATCTAGTAGTTTCAAAATTCTGCTCTTACATACTCTCTTAAATAATATGTTCTGTCAGGAGTAAGTAAAAGAGAAATTTAGCTTCCTTCAATTGATGCCACGGCTTTCTCTCTCTCTCTTTTTATTTAGGGGCTTGTCAGCATCTTGAACTGTAATGAAATCTGTCTATTCCATACTTGAAAATCTTTTGATTAGCCAGCAACAGATGGTTATGACCTGAGAGTTTCTCCCCAAGCTCTAATTTCACCATTTTCCCTCTCTAGTCCCTCTTATTCATTTAGCACATATATTTAAGAAAAAAAAAAAAAAAGTAAGAATACCAACATAGATGAAAGAAAAGTTTGTTCCAGTTTGAAAAGAACAAAGCTCTCCTGGGGTTGAATTCAGTATCAGGCAGATTCACCTCAAAGTCAATTCAAAGAATCTTTTATTGAATTCACCAGAAAGACAGAATTATAGCATTGTCCTGTGGTCTGAACCCTGAGGCCAATTTCATAGGGAGACTCCATAGAAATGTGAAATCAGATGTAAAATGAACTTTTTCAAGAGCAATTTCATTAATCCTCTTGGCACAGAAAAGTTTTATTATTTTTTAAAACTGCTGTATAGTATCTTACCTCAATTAGCAAAAATGACCTTTTTATTATAATGAAAACTTTTAACATGAGTTCTTTATTAAAGCAAAGGATAAATGAAAAGTGTAAATGCCATATCATCCTTGGGTTTTCGATCTACATGGTAATGTGACTATAGTTTTAATAAAATATGTTTAGTATTTCAAATTATTTTTCTTTCCTTTTTATTCTGACTGCTGGAAGATTAGTTAACTTTATGGAAGACTGAGACTACAGCATACTTAGGTCCTTCTGTGATCACAGTGAGGCTGTGTGGGGCCTCTCCATGAGTGATCCCCAGCTCTTAGCATAGATGTTCCTTCAGTTACTGAAGAACAGTTATGAAATTCTACAGCTAACCCCAGCCCAGAAAAAAAAAAAAAATACATTTTGAATACTGTGTGAATTGGTCACAGCACACAGCAATGCCTGTTATACAGAGGGAAAGAATTCATTAAAATAGTGCTTTGCCACCGATGAGTTTCAAAACCCAATATGCACCTTTGACATATCTAAGAGAACTTGGAAGTTTGACCCTTTTGAGACGTTTCTCGTCTTGGGGCCATTGTCTTTGATTCCACGTATATGCGGTAGATTAAAGGCATAACTAGGTGTGAGGATCCTGACACACTACAGTGCTTGCAAAATTGTAATCCCCTGCTTTAAGTTAGGAAAGAGGCCTTGTTAGCATCACTGTCTGTGTTGGCACGCCTCTCCTTGTGTGCCCACTCTTTCCCCTTTCAATGAGTTGGCTCAAGACCAAGCCTGTTGAGATACTGTTTAAAGGTGAGGGTTGCCTCTGTTTATGTCAGTCCTGACTCTCCCTGTTCCCGTAGCACTGGCACACCAGAAGCCACGGAGCAGAGGGCGGTGTGGGAGAGGAGGAATCAAGGCATCATCCTTCTCCTTTTCCTGGCATGCACCTTTCCTCACTGTTCAATGAGGCAAGAGGTAGCATGCGTTTCTACTTCCTGTCTAAGTAACTTACACCTTCCAAAGAGGTCTCAGAATATTCAAGGATGAGAAATGTTTCTCCTTATTTGTTTCCACCAAAAACAAGATAATATTACTCTATAGATATTGAATTCATGTTGCTTTTATATAATTTTATAAATGAGCTCTCTAACTATAAATTTGGAAGCCCTGGTGGTGTAGTGGTTAAGTGCTACGACTGCTAACCAAAGGGTCAGCAGTTCGAATCCACCAGGCACTCCTTGGATACTCTATGGGGCAGTTCTACTCTGTCCTATGGGGTCGATATGAGTCAGAATCGACTCGACGGCACTGAGTTTTAACTATAAATTTAATTTACAGCAATACTGAAACAGGGAAAAAATAACTATAAATCTCTTGGGGAATCAATACCAATGGCATTTCTTAATTTTCCCTATATGATTCCACACCTGAGTTTTCTCTTTGTTTATAGTCCATTGAGATTCTTTTTGTTGTTGTTTGCTTGTTTGTTTTACTACAGTGGATTCACATAAACACATCTTGTGTTTAAGATTTATGCAATAAATATATTCAGGATTACCCTTGATAATCCTTCAAGAAGTGGCAATGTTAAAGCCCTACATACTACCTCTCAAAGCATTTTGTTTCCTCCCTTTGGCTGGGCAGATGACTACTTCTTTGGGAAAGCACCTGATTTAGCAGTGGCTTGCACTTATGGCCCACACGGCCCCATAATACGTTTTCTTTAAAAGTAGAATCCCACTTGGCCCTGTCAGCAGGTCACCTATAAGAGGCATGCTGTGATTGAACCTGATGGAGGACAACCGAGAACCATCTCCCATCTCAGCCTAACCCAGGGGCATGTGCGCGTTGAGGGAAATGTTTGCCAGACTGGTTAAATTCTTATTTTTCTTCCTTTCTCCCTTGCTCTCTCACTAGCTTTCAGTCTTACTTAAACTCTAACTTGTGCTCTTTTTATGAAAGCAGGGGGTTAATTTAAATATTTATTTAATGTCATTTCACTGTTCCCATATTTGAACATCAATCATGATTCTTCTTTATGCGGTAATACCAATCTATTAACTGATAACCCCTCATAATTTCTAAATTACTAGGTTTATATTTGTGATTGTGATTAAGTCGTCATGCATTATTTAGTTTATCACAGTGATTCCATAATTAAGATATAACTAGACCCATTTTCCAGGTAAGGAAGCAGAATTTAAGCAGTTTTTGAAAGTTTACAAGGGGTAATGCTAATATTCTGATTGATTTGACTAATATAAATGTGTGGAGTTTTTGCTTTTAACAAATAACTGATATTTATTAAGTTAAATATATATTAATGATAAATCATTAATTCTATAGTAATAGTATTATTGAATTATTTTTTGATGAATAATTAAATTTCCACTGTGTACTAAGTATGTTTTAGAGGTTGTCATTTCTGTTGTAAGTAGTTGCCAGCAAACTGGCTCTGACTCACGCCGACCTTATGTATAACAGAGCAAAACATGCCTGGTCCTGTGCCATCTTCATGATCATTGGTATGTTTGAGTCCATTGTTGTGACTACTGAGGGCTTCCATCATTTTCACTGACCCTAAACTGTACTGAAAACTCTGGTGGTGTAGTGGCTACGTGCTGATGCTGCTAGCCAAGAGGTCAGCAGTTCAAATCCACCAGGCACGCCTTGGAAACTCCAGTTCTACTCTGTCCTATAGGGCTGCTATGAGTCAGAATCGACTCCATGGCAATGGTTTTTTTTTTTTTTTTTTTTTAACTATACCAAATATGATGTCCTTGTCTAGCAATTGGTCTTTCTTGTTCACATGTCCAAAGTAAGAAGGCCAAAGTCTTGCCATCCTCACTTCTAAGGAGTATTCTGGGTGTACATCTTCTAAGACTACTTTGTTCTCCTGGCAGTCCACAGTATATTCAGTATGACAAACTAACAGATAGGTGGTAATTTTTTTTTCTTTTTTTTATTGTACTTTAGATGAAGGTTTACAGAACAAACCAGTTTCTCTTTAAACTGTTAGCACACATATTGTTTTATGACCTTGGTTAACAACCCCGCGACATGTCAACATTCTCCCTTCTCAGCCTTGGGTTCCCCTGCTGCCTTCTAGTCCTTGCCCCAGGGCTATTGTGTTCCTTTAGTCTTCTTTTATTTTATGAGCCTGTCCACTCTTGGGCTGAAGGGTGAACCTCAGGAGCAACTTCATTACTGAGCTGAAAGGTTGTCTGGGGACCATACTCTCAGGGTTTCTCCAGACTCTCTCAAGCCAGCAAGTCTGGTCTTTCTTTTTCAGTTAGAATTTTGTTCTACATTTTTTTCCAGCTCCATCTGGGACCCTTTATTGTGATCCCTGTCAGTGGTGGTTACTGGGCACCATCTAGTTGTACTGGGCTCAGTCTGGTGGAGACCATGGTAGATGTGGTCCATTAGTCTTTTAGATTAATCTTTCCATTGTATCTTTAGTTTCCTTCATTCTTCCTTGCTCTCGAAGGGGTGAGACCAGTGCAGTATCCTAGATGGCTGCTCACAGGCTTTTAAGACCCCAGATGCTACTGACCAAAGTAGAGTGTAGAACATTTTCTTTATAAACTATGTTATGCCAATTGAGCTAGATGTTCTGTGACCCCAGCAATTTGATCCCTCAAGGAGTTTGGATGTGTCTTTGGAACTTCCGTGACCTTGCCTTGTAAAAGTAGTGCTGGCTTACCCATTATTGTGTACGGTCTTACCCTTCGAGAGGTGGTGATTTTAGATGTTAGATATACAGTTATAAAATAAATATATCTATGACTTCGTAAAATTTAAATTCTCCTGGTGGAGAATAGGAAACCCTGGTGGCATAGTAGTTAAGAGCTATGGCTGCTAACCAAAAGGTCTGCAGTTTGAATCCACCAGGTGCTCTTTGGAAACTCTATGGAGCAGTTCTACACTGTCCTATAGGGTCGCTATGAGTCAGAATCAACTTGATGGCAGTGGGTTTGGTGGAGAATAAATAATTAATTAAAAAAAAAAAAAAAAAACCTCACCCTCCAGTTGATTCCAACTGGTTAGTAGCTGTAGCTCTTAACCACTGTATCACCAGGGCTCCTTAAAGGGCCTCCAGTAATTCTTCAAATGAATAAATAAGTAAAATATAATATGTCAGATTGTAAAAGTACTGTAAAAACAAAGAAATAAAATGGATACTAAGTGCTGGTCTGTATGAAACATGATTTAAATAATCAGGTGATAAATTAGCAAAAAACAAAAAGAAATGAGGGAAGGGGCCACGCATTGAGACATTTTAGGAAAGCCTATTTCTTGTACAGGAATTAGCAAATACAAATGTGCTGAGTGGGAGAGGAAATGTCGTTGTTAGGTGCCATTGAGTTTGTTCTGACTCACAGCAACCCAATGCACAACAAACGAAACACTGCTCGGTCCTGCACCATCCTCACAATCATTGTTATGCTTGAGCTCATTGTTGCAGCCGTTGTGTCAATCCACCTTAGTCTTCAAGGTGACATCTTTGCTCTTCAACACTCTAGAGAGGTCCTTTGCTGCCGATTTACCCAATGCAATACGTCATTTGATTTCTTGACTGCTGCTTCCATGGCTGTTGATTGCGGATCCAAGTAAAATGAAATCCTTGACAACTTCAATCTTTTCTGTTTGTCACGATGTTGCTTATTGGTCCAGCTGTGAGGATTTTTCTTTTCTCTTCTTTATGTTAACGTGCAATCCGTACTGAAGGCTGTGGTCTTTGATCTTCATTAGTAAGTGCTTCAAGTTCTCTTCACTTTCAGCAAGCAAGGTTGTATCATCTGCATAATGCAGGTTGTTAATGAGTCTTCCTCCAATCCTGATGCCCTGTTCTTCTTCATATAGTCCAGCTTCTCACATTATTTGCTCAGCATACAGATTGAAAAGGTATGGTGAAAGGATACAACCCTGACGCACACCTTTCCTGACTTTAAACCAATCATTATCCCTTTGTTCTGTCCAAACAACTGCCTCTTGCTCTACATAAAAGGTCCCTCATGGGCACAATTAAGTGTTCTGGAATTCCCATTCTTTACAATGTTATCCATAATTTGTTATGGTCCACACAGTCGAATGCCTTTGCAAAGTCAATAAAACACAGATAAACATCCTTCTGGTATTCCCTGCTTTCAACTGGGATCCATCTGACATCAGCAATGATATCCCTGGTTCCACATCCTGTTCTGAAACCAGCCTGAATTTCTGGAAGTTCCCTGCCAATATATATTACTGTTGCAGCTGTTTTTGAATGATCTTCTGCAAAATTTTGCTTGCATGTGATATTAATCATATTGTTCTATAATTTCTGCATTTGGTTGGATCACCTTTCTTGGGAATAGGCATAAATATGGATCTCTTCCATTCAGTTGGTCAGGAAACTGTCTTCCATATTTCTTGGCATAGACGAGGGAGCACCTCCAGTGCTGCATCCATTTGTTGAAACATCTCAATAGATATTCCTTCAACTCCTGGAGCCTTGTTTTTCACCAATGCCTTCAGAGCAGCTTGGACTTCTTCCTTCGGTACCTTCAGTTCCTGATCATATGCCACCTCTTGAAATGGTTGAATATTCACCAGTTTATTTATTTATTTTTGGTATAATGGCTCTGTGTATTCCTTCCATTATCTTTTGATGTTCCTGTGTCCTTTAATATTTTCCTTGTAGAATCCTTCACTATTACAACTCGAGGCTTGAATTTTTTCTGCAGTTCCTTCAGCTTGAGAAATGCTGAGCGTGTTCTTCCAATTTGTTTTCCTATCTCCAGCTCTTTGAACATGTCATTATAATACTTTACTTTGTCTTCTTGAGCCACCCATTGAAATCTTTTGTTCAATTCTTTTACTAAATCATTTCTTCCTTTTGCTTTAGCAGCTAGACATTCATGAGCAAGTTTCAGCATCTCCTCTGACATCCATCTTGGTCTTTTCTTTCTTTCCTGTCTTTTCAATAACCTCTTGCTTTCTTCATGTATGATGTCCTTGACGTCATTCCACAACTCTTCTGGTCTTCAGTCACTAGTGTTCAATGCATCAAATCTATTCTTCAGATGGTCTCTAATTCAGGTGGGATATACTTAAGGTCATATTTTGGCTCTGATGGACTTGTTCTGGCTTTCTTCAGTTTCAGCTTGAACTTGCATATGAGCAATTGATGGTCTGTTCCGCAGTTGGCCCCTGGCCTTGTTCTGGCTGATGATATTGAGCTTTTCCATTGTCTCTTTCCACAGATGTAGTCAATTTGATTTCTGTGTGTTCCATCTGGCGAGGTCCATGTGTAGAGTTGCTGTTTATGTTGGTGAAAGAAGGTATTTGCAATGAAGAAGTCGTTGATCTTGCAAAATTCTATCATTCAATCTCTGGCATAGTTTCTATCATCAAGGCCATACTTTCCAACTACCGATCCTTCTTCTTTGTTTCTAACTTTTGCATTCAAATCACCAGTGATTATCAATGCATCCTGATTGCATATTTGATCAATTTCAGACTGCAGCAGCTGATAAAAAGTCTTCTATTTCTTCATCTTTGGCCTTAGTGACTGGTGAGTAAATTTGAATAATAGTCATATTAAATCGTCTTCCTTGTAGGCATATGGATATTATCCTATCACTGACAGTGTTGTACTTCAGGATAGATCTTGAAATGTTCTTTTGACGATGAATGCAACATCATCCCTCTTCAAGTTGTCATTCCCAGCATAGTGGACTATATAATTCTCCGATCCAGAATAGCCAACACCAGTCCATTTCAGCTCACTAATTCCTAGGATACTGATGTTTATGTGTTTCCTTTCATTTTTGATGATTTCCATTTTTCCTAGATTCATGCTTTTTACATTCCAGGTTCTGATTATTAATGGATTTTTGCAGCTCTGTCTTCTCTTCTTCTCATTTTGACTCATGCCACATCAGCAAATGAAGTTCCTGAAAGCTTTACTCCATCCACATCATTAAGGTTGACTCTACTTTGAGGAGGCAGCTCTTCCCCAGTCATCTTGGAGTGCCTTCCAATCTGGGGCACTCATCTTCCAGCACTATATCAGACAATGTTCCACTGCTATTCATAAGGTTTTCACTGGCTAATGCTTTTCAGAAGAAGACTGCCGGGTCCTTCTTCCTAGTCTGTCTTAGTCTGGAAGCTCAGCTGAAAACCGTCCTCCATGGGTGACCCTGCTGGTATCTGAATACTGGTGGCATAGCTTCCAGCATCACAGCAACCTGCAAGCCCCCCAGTACTACAAACTGACAGACATGCCAGAGGGGAGCAGACATAGTGTCTTTGAAGAAGTGCATGAAGAAAGAGTGGATGGACAATTCTATGTAGAGGAGAGAGTGGAAGGAGCTGGGATGAGAAGGTGCAAGAAGTCTATTGTTTTTACTCTGAATGAGCTGGGAACCCACAGAGGGCTATAAGCAAATGAGTGACACAGTCTTTCTATTTTGAAAGAATAATGCTGAGTGCTTTTTTGGGAATTGACTACTGAGATCTAAGAGTGAAATCTTAGGGGGAAAAAGAAGCAAGATGCTGTTTCAATAGCACAGGCAAGAAATGATGATTCATGAACCAAAGCAATAGCAGTCAATGTGGTAAGTTGTAATCAGATACACCTAGATAAACACACAGACACACACACACACATGCACACACATAGACACACACTCACACAAATGTATACACAGGGATTATATACAAAAATTTTATTTTATTATTTTAAAAACATTTCAATATTTGACAAATTCTGTTAAATGGGAAAAAGACAGCCTCTTTAACAAATAGTGCTGGCATAACTGGATATCCATCTGCAAAAAAATGAAACAAGACCCATACCTCACACCATGCACAAAAACAAATTCAAAAAGGATCAAAGACCTAAATATAAAATCTAAAACAATAAAGATCATTGAAGAAAAAATAGGGACAAGGCAGGAGCTCTAATACCCATCATAAACAGTATACAGAACATTACTAAAAATGTACAAACACCAGAAGAGAAATTAGATAGCTGGGAGCTCCTAAAAGTCAAACACCTATGCTCATCCAAAGACTTCACCAAAAGAGTAAAAAGATTACATACAGACTGGGAAAAAGTTTTTAGCTATGCCATTTCCGATCAGCATCTGATCTCTAAAATCTACATGATACTGCAAAAACTCTGCAACAAAAAGACAAATAACCCTATTAAAAAATGGGCAAAGGATATGAACAAGCACTTCACCAAATAAGTCATTCAGGCTGCTAACAGATACATGAGGAAATACGATCAGTAGCCATTAGAGAGATGCAAATCAAAACTACAATGAGATTTCTTCTCACTCCAACAAGGCTGACATTAATCCAAAAATCACAAAATAATAAATGTTAGAGAGGCTATGGAGAGATTGGAACGCTTATACACTGCTGGTGGGAAAGTAAAATGATACAACCACTATGGAAATCAATTTGGCACTTCCTTAAAAAGCTAGAAATAGAACTACCATATGATCTAGCAATTCCACTCCTTGGAATATATCCTAGAGTAATAAGAGCCTTTACATGAACAGATATGTCCACACCCACGTTCAACACAGCACTGTTTACAATAGCAAAAAGATGGAACAACCAAGGTGCCCATCAACGGATGAATGGATAAATAAATTATGGTATATTCACACAATGGAATACTACGCATCAATAAAGAACAGTGATGAATCTGTGAAACATTTCATAACATAGAGGAGTCTGGAAGGCATTATGCTGAGTAAAATTAGTCAGGTGCAGAAGGACAAATATTGTATGAGACCACTATTAAAAGAACTCTAGATAAAAGTTCAACACAGAAGAAAATATTCCTTGATGTTTACGAGGGTGGGGAGGAAGGAGAGGGATATTCACTAACCAGATAATAGACAAAAATTTTTTTAGGTGAAGGGAAGGGCAACACATAACATGGAGATAGTTAATACAACTGGACTAAACCAAAAGCAAAGAAGTTTCCTGAATACAACCAAAAGCTTTGAAGGCCAGAGTAGCAGGGTGGGAGTCCAGGGACCATGGTTTCAGGAGGCATCTAGGTCAATTGACATAACAAAATATATTAAGAGTATGTTCTGCATTCCACTTTGGTGAGAGGCGTCTGGGGTCTTAAATGCTAGTAAATGGCCTTCTAAGATGCGTAAATTGGTCTTAACCCACCTGGAGCAAAGGAGAATGAAGAACACCAAAGACACGAGGTAATTATGAGCCCAAGAGACAGAAAGGGCCACATAAACCAGAAACTTCATCAGCCTGAGACTGGAAGAGCTAGATGGTACCTGGTTACCACCAATCACTGCCCTGACAGGGAACACAACAGAGAATCCATGAAGGAGGAGGAGATCAGTGGGATGCAGATCTTAAATTCTCATGAAAAGACCAGGCTTAATGATCTGATTTAGACTGGAGGGGCCCTAACCGTCATGGGCCCCGGACCCTTTGATAGCCCAAGACTGGAACCATTCCTGAAACCAAATCTACATACAGGGTTTGGCCTGGGCTATAAACAATGATGCTGGTAAGGAGTGATCTTCTTGGCTCAGGTAGACGCATGAGACTACGTGAGCGACTCCTGGCTAGTGGCGAGATGAGAAGGAAGAGGGGGGACAGGAGCTGGTTGAATGGACAAAGGGAATACAAGGTGGAGAGGAGAAATGTGCTGTCTCATTAAGGGGAGAGCAGCTGGGAGCGCACGGCAGAATATGTGTGGCTTTTTGTATGAGAGACTGACTTGATTTGTAAACTTTCACCTAAAGCACAGTAAATAAATTAAAAAAAAAATTTCTGATGCACAGAAAAATTGCAAGAATAAAGAATAGTACTAGCAATTTCCATTAAAATTTTGTCTAAATTCACTTAATTTTAACATTTCACAATTGTTGTTTACAGTTGTCTAACATTTACACATGATAATATTATCTAATGTACAAATCCCAAATTCACCAACTTTTCTTTGCCTTCGAGTCAGTTCTGACTCATTGTGACCCTCCGTAAGGCAGAACAAAACACTGCTGGGTCCTGCTCCATCCTCACAATCGTTGCTATGTTTGAGTCTATGGTTGGTTGCAGCCACTGTGTCAATCCATCTCTTTTTCGCTGACTCTCTACCAAGCATAGTATCCTTCTCCAGGAACTGGTCTCTCCTGATAACATGTCTAAATTATGTGAGATGCAGCTCTATGAAGCCTTAAGGCTATACTTCTTCCAAGACAGATTTATTAGTTCTTCTGGCAGTCCAAGTATATTCGATATTCTTTGCCAACACCATAATTCAAAGGTGTCAATTCTTTTTCGTATTTCCTTATTCATTGTCCAGCTTTCACATGCGTATGAGCCAATTGAAAATACCATGGCTTGGTTCAGGTCCAACTTAGCCCTCCAAGTGACATCTTTGTTTTTTAACACTTTAACAGATGAGGATACTGAAGGCAAGATAATTTAAATAACTTTTCCAAGGTTAAACATCAATTAAGAGGGAAAGAATATATCCGAAAAAAAAAAAAAAAGATTAAAAACCAAAGAAGTTTGATTCCAGAGTTCCTGCTCTTAATTGACATCAAGCTTAGAACATAATACTTGTTGCCATTGAGTCAATTCTGACTCAGAACAATCCCATGGGACACAGTAGAACTGCCCCATAGGGTTTCCATGGCTATAAACGTTTAGGGATGCAAACTGCCATGTTTCTTTCTAGGAGCTGCTGGTGGATTCAAATCAGACATTTCGGTTAGCAGTTAAGCAGTTAACCACCGTGTAATCGGGGCTCCTTAGAACATAAACCCATTACCACTGAGTCGATTCCTAGTCAAGTTATTGTTGTTATTGTTATAAAGGTACTTTCTAGTTGGTTTCGACTCAGAACACAATGCTGCCCAGCCTGTGCCATCTTCACAATCATTGTTATGCTTGAACCCATCGTTGTAGCCACTGTCAATCCACCTTGTAGATAGTCTTCTTTTTCGCTGACCATCTACTTTACCAAGCATGATGTCCTTCTCCATGGACAGGTCCCCATGATAACATATCCAAAGTACATGAGACGGACTAAGTTTCGCCATCCTTGCGTCTTAGGAACATTCTGGCTGTTCTTCTTCCAAAACAGATTTGTTCATAGTTCTGACAGTCCATGGTGTACATTCAATATTCTTCACCAACACCATAATTCAAAAACATCAGTTCTTCTTAGGGCTTCCTTATTCATTGTCCAGCTTTCCTACTCATCCCACACTCATAAAAAATAATTGCTTAGAGTTCGAGGCAGTATTGATTATTGATTAAGAACATGGGATTCTGGAAACAGAATGGCTGGGTTTGCATCCCAGTTCTGCTACTTACTCACTGTCTTTGGGCAAATTACTTAACCTCTTGGGCTTAATTTCTTCATCTAAAAGAAAGTATAATAAAGAGTACCAAATTAATAAGGCTGCTGTGAGAATTATGTGAGTTAATATATATTAAGAACTACTTAGAATAGCCTGGCATGTATCAGGTACCAAAACAAGTATTACTTATTACTTTTAGTCATTTCATTTGTGCATTTATTCATGTGTTCATCCATTCACATGTATCTTTTGAGTGACAACTATACGATACGAATCCAGTAACAACATGCATTCAGTAGTTCCCTTAGTGCTGTTGGCCAACTATTTCTGACTCAACCTTCTGGGCACATTCTGGGACTCTATTTTCTGACCACCTGGGAGGCCACATGAAGCATTCAGGCCAATGAACTTCAACAAAACATTGAACTGCAGCATTCAGTTGCCAATGAAAAACATTTTTCTGCAGTCTGCTAACCAACTGCTTAATTTAACTGGAATCCTGAGTGACCACAATGGACAGGGCCTCCTGCTGACCTGCAAGAGACATAAGAGACGTTATGATTATTTTTTAAAGCCATCGAGATTTGGGAATGGATTCAGACACCTAACCAACAGCTCTTGACCGAAGCATTGCCTGAGTGAATTGTTAAAATAGCAAAACCTAACCTCACCTAAATGATACATTTAACAAAACAAGAGGGAAAAAAATCTCCATCCTAAGAAAAGCAACAGTGCAAAAAGTTGTTTCTGCAAAGATGAGGGTAGCTACAATCTGCATATTATGCTTTTAAAGACCACATTCATTTATATTGCAGTCGCCCATTTGAAAAACATAGATGTGTTTGAGTTTTGGGACAAACATGTAAACTAAGCTTTCACACAGTTTTCATTGAATTTCAAGGGGTATAAATAGTGAAAAGTTATGCAAGAATTCAGAGAATCAGGACGACAAGTCATGTAAACAGAACTTTGAAAACATCCCTAAACCCCAGCAATCAGCTCTGCGTCTTCCTGAGTAGGTGTGCTGTGTTGTGGTTGATTTTTTCTCCCTCTATTCCACTTGTAAACTTTTTTTTTTTTTTATTCCACTTTATATCTGAATGAAGTTGTTGGCACTGGGAAGAGAAAATGTCAGTTTCTAAAAAGCCTTAAAAAAAAAAAAAAAAAAAAAAGCCTTACTGTTGTAAAATTCATGAAGGCAAAGCTGTATAAATAATAAAGAATATATTTATATTTTTCAGCCAAAGCATATTGTTTGAATTTAGAATACTGTTGCAAATCCAGGGACCTAAAACATAATTTCTCTTTTACTGAATATAAACACACACACACACATACACAAGAGAATCTTTGGTTTATATGAATGTAGGTTTACAGAGAAAAATGTTTTTGTCTTACTAGCCATGCCTTACTACCAATACATGTGTTAATACCTGGCTTTAGAGTTTGTTGTTATTAGGTGCCATCAGTCAGTTCCAACTCATAGCTACCCTATGTACAACAAACAGAAAGAAACACTGCCAGGTCCTGCCCCATCCTCACAATTGTTGCTATGTTTGAACCCATTATTACAGCTACTGTGTCAATCCATCTCATTGGGGCTCTTTTATTTTCACTGACCCTCTACTTTACCAAGCATGGTGGCCTTCTCCTGGGACTGGTCCTTCCTGATAACGTGTCCAAAGTATGTGAGAGGAAGTCTTACCATCTTTGCTTCTAAGATTTGTTCGTTCTTCTGGCAGTCCGTGATATAATCAATATCTTTTGCCAACACTATAATTCGAATGCATTGATTCTTCCTCGATCTTCTTTATTCCTTGTCCAGCATTTGCATGCATATGAGGCCATTGAAAATACCATGGCCAGGCACACCTTAGTCCTCCAATTTAGAACTTCATGAATATTTATTTTTAAAATAAATTTAAATTACTCTGCACACGAAAATTGCTTTCTGTTAGAAGACTCTGTATGCTCCAATGTGTCAGTTCAACAATACTTTCTAATGAGTATGTTGAAACACTAAGCTCCATAAATTGGGGCTGTGACCACAGCTGAAGAAATTGTATACCAAAGCCTACATGCTTCCTATTAGGTCAGGTATATGCAACAAAATAAAACTACTTTACCACAGGTATATAAAAACCATACACCAGTAGGAGATTGACCAACAACAAATGAAGCCTGTTGTCTTCAAGTCAATCCCCAAGCATAGCGACCCTAGAGATTAAAAAAAATTAGAGTCTGTAAATGAGAAATCCAACCTTATCTAATGTAGAGGAAAAACTTAATTTACTTTTTTGGTACATGTTCTAGGGTTAAAACACCACGAAGTTTAGTAAAGCAAAAAGAAAGTTTTATTCAGCAGATATTCAAAAAGGCTAAAGTGGGAAACAGACAAGCAGGCAGCGAGCTTATGTCTGCCCGAGTCCAAGGAACGTTATGGAACAGACGGAAGCGGGAAAACGGACAAGCATGCTGCTGGAGCCATGTCTGTCTGAGTCCAAGGGACATTACAGAATAATTAGTATATATTAACATTACAAATGGGCAAAACCATTGAAAGCTTCACCTTTTCACAGATTGGCTAGAAACTGTTAAGTCACAGTGATTCTACATTTTGAGTCATCTTTCTCAATAACCCTTGGTATATTTAGGTTTCAGTAACAACAGTCAGGAGGGTATTCATTGGTCCAACAAATCTTGCTATTCACGAAATGCTAATAGAAAAAGATGAGTGGGAAGTATCTGGGTCTGTTGTGCTTTGTTTTATGAGTTTATATGAAAATTTCCCTAAAAAAATGTTTTCCAAGATTGCCCTATTGTCTTTATAGCTCAGGGCCCAGCTGATGTGTCCTTGTGAGTCCAGCTCCAGCTGGGTCACATTCTAGGATGGGGAATAATGGCTCCAATATTATCTCCTAAATCATACATCATATGAGCCTTGGGAGTTCTTTCTGGTTCAATTCAAATCTTTGAACTATGACTTTCAAAAAATTCTACCTGAGCTTTTCTTGAATTTTCTTGCTCAGTAAATGATAGTAGCACCATACTTTGGGTCATAAAACTTCAATCCTATACCTAGATTTACCATTAATTATTTCTATGACAACAAGTGTGTTAAAATCTCTCTGGGATTTGATTTTCTTACCTATAAAATGAATGGTTTGGATGAGATACTTGCTAAGGTCACAATAAGTTATAAAGCTCTAAAACTCTGGTCTAGATAATCCAAGCTGATGTATAGGTAGCTTTACTCTGAACTCTGGTTTTCCTTCACTTCCATTCTTCTAATTTCCTCCAGATGTACATTTGATCCAATGTTCTATTGATCAGAATTCTTGCATCAAAAAGTAATTTGCAGAAGGCATTTTGCCAAGCTTATTTGAGGAAGATGCTCTTTTTAGAACACACTTAGAATGAACTAGTCATCTGACCAATAAAAACTGAGACCATATGGTTCACACAAAAAAAGTCAAATCCCAGTACACGCTAGGGAGCCATTTTGAAGGGGATAAGGAAGACCTGAACATTGTGAAGAAGGAAAGCAAGGTGTGATTTAAAAAATTATTCTCTTAATCATGTGGTCCCTAAGGAGAAGGGCTGGAAAGTTGATATCAGAAATATACAGTACATTCTCTTTTGTTTGTTACACACATGCCCAGTTAATTTTAATTATGCCATAGAATGTATATAATTCTCAGTTTATAGTTTGGTATTAGTTACTCACAATTAACCAGTGAATTCTTTGCTCCACTTGCACATCTGTTTGTCCAATACTTCTCTATTTATCCTGCCTTTAATAGAATTTAGTCCCGCATTTCTTTTTGTCCAAACTATAAAGAGATAAGTCTTTTCTGATTGTTCTTCCTTTATGTTGTAGTTGTTAGGTGCTGTGGCGTTGGTTCCAACTCATAGTGACACTATATACAACAGAATGAAACACTGCCCCATCCTGTGCCATCCTCACAATTATTGTTATGCTTGAGCCCATTGCTGCAGCCACTGTATCAATCCATTTTGTTTAGGGTCTTCCTCTTTTTGCTGACTGTGGCCTTTACAGAGCATGACGTCCTTCTCCGGGGAGTGATATCTCTTGATAACATGTCCAAAGTTTGTGAGACATAGTCTCGTCATCCTTGCTTCTAAGAAGCATTCTGGTTGTACTTCTTGCAAGACAAATTGGTTCGTTCTTTTGGCAGTCCATGGTGTGTTCAGTATTCTTTGCCAACACCACAATTCAAAAGTGTCAGTTCTTCTTCGGTATTCACTTTACAGTTATCTTCTATTTTGTGGGCAGTCAATATGCGTAAAAAGCAACACCTTACACCATTTTCCAGATTGACATTAAATATATATTTAATGAAGTACATATTTATATTTATTGTTTTTTATTTATATGTGTATTTTCCTACATTTTCTTCGATGGCAATGAGTTTGTTTTTTTTTTTATATTTTCTTAAGTGATATATAAATTGCTTAAGAAATATATATAAAAAAAAAAACCTGTGGAGGGGCCCCTGCGTCTCTTTCCATGTCTGTTTTCTCACTTCTCTCACGCTACGGCCTATGGTCTAGTCATGTTGAATTATGTCAATCCTCTTCTTTTTCCACCAACGTACTTGGTTGATGAACTTACTTTTGGTCAAGCAGTTTTCTCTGCCTGGAATTCCCTCCCTTCCCTCGTGCACAAATATTTTTCAAGGCTAAACTTTGAACATCAGTTACTCCCTCTATGAAACCTTTTCTGTTTGTCTGATATGCGTTTTTACTTTTCTCTTATAGCCAATGTTATAATAACACTTATGTCTATTGTAGCACTTTTATGTTTATAATGAGTATTTATCTATTTTTTCTAATGTATACGTCTCCCAAGATAAGAAACTATTTTTTAAAAAAAAATGTTTTTGTGTTCCCAGTATCCATTGCATTTCCTGGCATTACCAGAGATTAAAAATAGTTAATACATTTAATAAATATATTACCTTTAGGGAATCGTATGTTAGATAGCTAATTCAGAAGGGACAGACCTCGGGATGTAAATTAAATTCTGTTGTTCAGAGGGGGTAAAGTAAGAAAGTGGCACGAATACGTACTGACCACACTTAAAACTTTCTGGGCCTGTTCCATGTTATACTGTTCTATCAGAGGTATACAGTCTTGCCTTTAGTGATAGCAAATATTGTAGGAATAATGAGCCTTGTGCATTTTGGTCTGGAGAGGTCTTGGGATTTGCCATCAGAAAATATATTCAATTATTGGCTTTTTAAGGACTACTTGTGTGTTCCGGAGTAACTTACAACTTTACTGAATTTTAGTCTCTCTTTATCCAAGCTCTAATAATACACAAATAGTAATGCAGTTGTGAAAATTCAAGGTGATAAATTTTAAGGGATGTTTGACAAAACTTAGTTACTAAACAAATAGTAAACAGTACTTTTATAAACAATTATTACATGTTAGAATATAGTGTTTGCCCTAAATAAAGTAGGGTACAGAAGAGATAGAGGTTACGCAATAGTTTTTGCTTATATTTATAATTCACTCTTTCTTCAATCTACTTTTTTTCACTTTCTATCCTGTATTAATTCCATACAGAGCTGACTTTACCTGGGGCATACTTATACTTCTCTATATGGAAACCCTGGTGTTGTAGTGGTTAAGAGCTATGACTGCTAACCTAAAAGCTGGCAGTTCGAATCCACCCGAAGCTCCTTGGAAACTTTGTGGAGCAGCTCTACTCTGTTGTATAGGGTCGCTATGAGTCGGAATCAACTCGACGGCAATGGGTTTTTTATATTTATCTCTCAGTTCATGTGAAAAAATTGTCTAAATGAATAGATGGAGTCAATGAGATTATAAACACCTTAAAAGATAAAGCAAGTAAGAGATTTGTTTTCTACATGAAGTACTCCTTTCACAGTTCTTTGACGATTGACATTAAATAAATATTCAATAACTTATTTGTTGTAGTAACTTGCCTTAAATATCTCCGCGGGTTAAAAACAAACAGCAACAAACCTTTATGAATATGTTCCTATATACAATTTAATTGAGCACTACACAACTTCATTTTATGGTAGATTATGTCTCTCATGGTCTATAGGGATTGCTTTGCTATAATTCTTTGATTATGCACCTCCAATGAGATTGGTGCATTACATGAAGAGGTTTGTTATTATTACCGCCCATCTAAACCAAATAACTGTTATTCTATTCTGGCAATTATAGATATAGAAAGACATTCATCCTTTTGAGTGAATTAAGGTTTAATTAACCTTACGTGCCCTGAAGGCCACCAGTTTGGAACTTTCCTGTAATTGGAATTGCTGGATACTAACATTTTAATAAGCTCAGTTGCTTAATCAAGAAATCAAATTAATAGATGATAAGAAAATGTTATATACCTCAAGTCACCTACTGTCTGGTCGTAAATTTACATTTTTTAAAAAACAGGTTTTTTTAAAAAAATTTTCAGAGATAAATTTAATCATGACCAACTGCATTTATAAATATCTGAGAGGAAATTTCATTTGATTATAATAGAAAATCAGGTCCTCAAAATCTGTTTGGTTATAAATTCACTCAGTGACCCTGGCTGAGTCACCTCTGACCTTACGGTGTCCGTTCCTTCATTAATAAAATGGAATACAAAGGCATACTGCTTACCAGGCAGCCATCAGAATGCATTAACATTTGGGATGAGCTTTTAGATCTCTGTTTTAGAACATTTCTAGTGTGCAAAAATGTCATCGTGATTACTGAAATACCTTACTCATTTCTGCAAACACTGCATCTTGATTTTGTATTATCCTTTTTTTTCCCACAGTGACTTGATTTACTAGATTTCAGTAATTTCTTAATAAGAAGCTCCATTTGCTGATCATTCGGTTCATGATCGGTATAAACCTATTTTTCTGATAACGCAGAATTTTTCTTGGCGCAGGTGGTACTCAGTCATGACATTATTCCCATTTCATGCTGGATAAGTCTTTGTAGTAGCGATGGTTCTGTGCACACAGGATGGTCTCTGCTCACAGCTGCTGTCATCAGCTCTCAAGGCAATATAATCAAAAATATCTCCAGACATTGCCAAACGTCTCCTGGGGCATATGAGAGCAACTACTTCAGTTTTATTTATGTATTCAATGTCTACAGATAAAATCTTTATTGCAAATCTCGCAGAAATTTGTAAACAATAATAAAAAAGGAACTTGTTCTAACAGGAAGTCAGAACAAAAGAGTAAAATGACTTATTTTATTACAACCATTTTTTGATGTGACAGATTATTTTCTTCGTGACTAAACATATTTAAAATAAAATTTAAATACGCAAAACAGAAACGATCAACCTTCTGTGTTACGCTCATCTAGCTTTTTCAGAAGAAAAATTGCCTAGGCTTTGGTGTAGATTATTTCAAGTGGCGTGTCCATAAGCATGGCCTAACAATTTTATCATTCATTTTGAACTTCGCTTTTTAAAAGACCTTCTGAAAAATAATATCTTTCTGAACAATAATATCTAAGTAATAATTTAATCATAATTTTAAAATAAAAAGACTTAAAAACCATCATACAAAAAATCAGAAGGCAGAGTCCGATTGTGTAGCATAAATACACGCACACACCAGCATATTCACCACAGACTAATTTTTTTTTTAAACTAAGAAATGTAATATCACATGATGTGGTTGATAAATGAGTCATCTGACCTCTACGACACTAGCTATAAAAGTCGTAACTAACCTAATAAAAGAAAAAATAATAACTATGTTGTATTTTAAAAAAGTAAACAAAAATCTAAGGTTTGGGGATGATGATGGAGCATGATTAAAATGGTGGAGAGTGAAATGATCAACAAAACACACTATCAACAAAAACACTAATAAGCAAGTGCAGAGGTCATGCGCTTCCCGGCTAAAAAAAGCATTACAGAAGACAAGAAGGACAACTTTAAAACTGAAAACAAAGAGAATAGTTGTGAATATCTTTTCACCAAATAACTTAGCAGCAGCAGAAGATACGTAATTGAAGGAACTTGGTCTATGGAAGTCGTTTTCTATGATCTGTTGCAGCATTCGAAATGTGTTTCTTTGCTCGAGTGAAAAAAAAAAATCACAAATTAGGAAAGGATAAATTTCTTAGCAACAGAACCATTTTCCACAGTGTGACTTTTTGAGAAATACCATCGATGGGCAGTTATGAAATTTGGTTCCTCGATAAAAAGAAATATAACAAATGGATCAAGAGAACAAACCACTCAAGTGGGTGGAAAGGTCCCTTACTGGCCAGCGTTATCCACGTCATCTATTACTTTTTTATTCTATTCTCCTGGCAAATACTTACACGGTCACATACATCCCTCAACATCCAATTTATTTCAGTTTGGAATGCCACTTTGTGGCCATAAAGGCTCTTTACTTTTCAGTGAAAACAGAAGAGAAGCATACACAGTGTCTGAAACTTATTTATAGTCACAATTTAACTAGTTTTTTTTTTAATGGTCAATTACAATCAGAAGGCAGAATTTTGACCATGCGGGGGCAGGGGGAAGTCACTTTATTTTATAGCAGTATCCTTCCTTATCGTATGTGTTTCCATGACTGAAATTTAGCTTCTGTGCACTGGTGCACTGGTACAGTCATGCACACAGTTTATGGCCACCTTTTGTTCTGATGGGCTGCTGCTCGTAGCATGTTGCTGTTGTTGTTAGGTGCCGTCGAATCGGTTCTGACTCATGTACAACAGAACAAAACACTGCCAGTCCTGGCCTTCCTCACGATATAATTCATCTCCTTTTCCAGCATAGATGGCAACTCGTAAAGAAGCATTGGTGAAACAAAATATACTTTCCCACCCCATGTATTTTAGCAGTACAACTGTGGAAATATTCTCCCCCAGATATATTATTCACATACAATAAGTGTTAATTCATAATTTACTTGTGATCGTGCAAATTGGTTTTGTTCACCTGTAGGATACAATACCTGTTTCTACCCCTAAGGATAATAATTGCTGTTCAGTATTGTATGGCATTAATATTCTGTCACTTCCAACAGTGTCATTTAATAGAGCAATTTTTCTCAATTGCTCATTCTCATTTCTCCCTGAGCATAATATTTGTGTGAATTTAGTGGCTGGCTTCCCAAGCTTCCAGAGAAACCAGTGGCTTGGACCTGTTATTGTTAGAAGTGTATATTTGAATGGTGCCTGAATGATTCTGTTTTCTCTCCTCTACAGTTAGTAAAAAAAAAAAAAAGCTTTGTTCTGTAAACCATAGTTTCAAGCTGATTACGAATATATACACATAAATTGGTTTACCACAAAGGACGGTGCATCTTAACAATGAGGCCAATGTCTCAATGACACCAACACACAATTTGACAAAGTTTAATAACAGGCCACATATTGGGAACTAGGTGCAGATGGATCATGGATTCAATAAAATCCAATTTCCTCTTGTTCATGGTACTTATGTGCACACTTTTCTTATTTTGCTGTTTATGAGAAAATAATATATTTATGTATCACTTGTCAACACGCATGCAGACTCATATTTCATTTTTGCCCTGAAATGTATCCTGTTTATGCGTATGATGTTTTACAGAGTTGTGGTACTTACGCTACTTTTTTCATCATTACTCTTAATGATCAATGATGCATGCTTGAGCTTCTCATCCAATTCTTATGAGTCAGAAATGTAATGTAATATAATAGTAAAAAAGGAAAATTTCAGATTTAACAAACAATAACACCCAAATCACATGGAAATATGTTTCTTATAAAACAAATGGCATTGTTCAAACAGAATATAAAACAAAGTACATACAGCAACAGTCTGCCTTTAGGCAAAAATTAAGAATATAAACAAAAGAACACTTTCACAGCCTTGTTTTACAGCCTTTTCATGTTTAATGTCACAAGTACCATCATGTAGCCCATACCTTCAGCGACATTGCCACAGGTGAAAGGGGTGGGATGATGAGCGAGGAATGGAGATTGATCAAAAGTGCGTCCTGTGCAGATGAAGCCACGCGAGAGAAATAGACTCTTTTTTCTGACAGAAAGAATTAAAATAGAGTTGAGATTAAGTGGCAGATTGTTTGAAAGACGGCCTTTTAAAGATTCTTCTCATCTCTGAGTCTATGCCTCTTCACTAGGTGACTTTGCTATTCCTCCCCATCAAGAGGTAGAATCCACTTACCCAACTCTTTATTTCTGGCTTTTTTACTTGCTTTGACCAATAAAATGTGGTGGAGTGATTCTGTGTGATTCCTGAGTGTAGACTTCAAGATGCTCCTATTTTAGCTTTTGTATTGTTTGAACACAGTGTTGTCAAGTGAGGAAGAACAACCTAGACTGTAGCAGAAGAGACTACGTGGAGCAGAGATAAGCCATACCTTCTGAGGCCCCTTATGACAGTAGGCCCCTTATGACAGTGGGCCCCTGATTCAGCCACAAGAGGACTTCAGCCACATGAGTGACCGACCTCAAGGAACACCAGCAGGAGAACTGCCCATCTATGCTCAGCCCAGATTGCTGACCCACAGAACTGTGAACAAAAAGATTTTGTTTAGTCACTATGTTTTGATGTGGGTATTTACGTAAAAAAAAAAAAAAAAAAATACTCATTACCCTCAAGTCAGTTCCAGCTCATAGAGACCCTATAGCACAGAGTAGAACTCCTCCATAGAGTTTCCAAGGAGTGCCTAGTAGATTCAAACTACTGACCTTTTGGTTAGCAACCGTAGCACTTAACCACTATGCTGCCAGGGTTTCCATTTACACAATAGTAAATAAGTAATATAGAAATGAGCTGTGAGGAGAGGAAGGCGGTAAATCTGAAACTTAAAACATGTGGCTCTAGCTTTAGACCAAGTAGTAGACAGTGGCTGAGAAAGTGGCAAAGAAGTTATTGGTGAGTGCTGGAGGAGGTGAGAAAACTGGTAGGGGAGGCTGGAAGGATACTCAAGGCACTAGAAAGTGTTGATCTACATTACTATGAAATGATTTGCAAAACTTCTACTGGCAGAAACATGAAATATTAAAAATGTACCCAATCACCTTTTGGATAGTGCTCTGCTGCTAACTGAAATGTTGGTGTTTTGAACTCACCAGCTACTCTTCAGGATAAAAGACCTGGTGATCTGCTCCTGTAAAGACTGCAGCCAAGGAAATCCTATGGGCAGTTCTACCCTGTCCTACAGGATGTCTGTAAGTTGGAACTGACCTATTGGCACACAACAACAGAAGGCAGAAAGTTGACTGAGCCAAATAGTTGATCCTACTAGCTTATGGTAAGATAAACGAAGAGGGAAATAGTCTAAAGGAAGAACTATTTAGTTTGCAAGGAGAATATAGGCTAATTCTGGAGAGCTTGGACTTTATGGGTAGGAAATTAAAACTGTTTCTTATCTACAGTTTCTCCAGCCAGCATAAGATTCTCAAAATCAAAAAAAAATAAAAATGCAAAGAAAAGGCTTAATGTAAAGGCTAACTCAATGATAAGGTCTATAGTGTTAAGACTGCAGAAAGATTTAAGGCCGTTCCTAGTAGATCATCTCAGCTTACTAAAAAGACTTCTAAGAGTCCGAAAAGTGTGGTCCCACAGAAGCCTAAATCTAAATTATCCCCCTGAGTAAGACTGGAGAGAAAAGCTCATCTGAAAAGTAATTGTAGGCTTTCACCTAATGGAGTGGACTATAATCTGAAGCATAAAAGAACTAGAAATGTTTTAGAAAGTTGCAATAGCTTGTAGTAAAAGGGGCTGAAACAGATAAAAATGAAAAGAGACTTCCCAGGGCCCCACATTTCTACATGCAGGAATTAGGCAAAGAAGCTACTCACGGGCAAACACAAACCATTTCTTATTAAAGAAGAGAGACATCTCAGAAAATAAAAGAGTCCAAAGATCAGAGCCAAGAGCTAAAGAACGTATTAAATTAAGATACCACTCAGAAGCACTCGGACTACACTGAATCAGTAAATTTTCTTAGCCTGAATTAGGGAACCCAACAGCATGTTCCTCCTGGATTCTGGAATTGCTGTAAACCATTATATGTCTCCCATTTTCCTCTTTTCAAAGAGAAGCGTTTATTGCGATGATTCTTTCTCGCCCATTTATGCTGAATGTATGAAACGGAAATAACTTGTAGATTTTAGCTCATCTGTCTTAAGATCCAGAGAGGCCACACTGAAGAATCTACACTTGAGGAATAGCACCCCAGGTGCCTCACCCATATGCGGACCTGATTGAGAATACCACGTCTTGGCCTATGAACCTGTGCTTGACGTCATAATGGGGTGATAGGCTGGAGGTAGGTGTGTGAGAATAAGTCAAATGTAGAAAGGATGTGAATTATTGTGGAAAAAGGATGGACTTTGGCGGATGGTTTGCATAAGTGATGAGAGTAATCCCTCCCAACCCTGCTGTCCTGCCCCTTTGCAATGTGACCTCCTTATTCTCCAGCGAAGGCGTGCACATTATGGTGCCTTGCCAGCTTTGCGATTTCGTTTATTCAGTACGACACAGAGGAAATGGTGACCCAAACTTGAGCCTCAAAGGCCTTGCAGATTTTATATCACATTCTCAGAACACAGTGCTACCTTGTGAGGAAAGAAAAGACCACCTGAGGCAGAGAGGAGACATCTTGAGGTCGCTCAAACAGTCCGTCTCAAGTCAAGGTGAAGATGGTTATAGTCACAGGACTGGCGCATGGCCTGGCCAGCAGAATCCCCACAATAACCCAGCCCAAACTGCTGATCTACAAACCTGCAATCCTTGTAGTTTAAGTATATACAACAGGTAGTTTGTTTAAAGACATTGTTAGAAAACAATAAAAACTATTTAGAGGAGTTGCATTACTCCTGTTGCCCTGGGGGTAGTCAGGGCTAGGTTGAGATTTTGGGAAGTAAGTCTCCCATTCTTCTTACTTACCTAAAGCAGCTCTTTCACCACTCAGTCAGGCCTTTCCTTTTTTATTCTAGAGGGGGAAAAGCACCAGCATTACCCAGCATGTCAGTACTGGCTGACACTCGGGGGAAAAGAGGTTTAGTTCTCACCTAGCAAGAGAACTAGGCAAAATTCAGAAAACCACAGGCTTGATCAGATCATATTCAGATGAATGCTAAATGAGAGCAGCCCCTGAGAATTTGAGCGGGAGGCAGCAGGGTGTTAATGGGGAAGGAAGAACACCAGGAGAAAAGGCTGTACCTGTCTACCTCATGAATACAGTAGGAGTTCTTTCTGGATCCCAGGTAATTTTATAAAGAGGTTTCTACCTCTGTAATTCTAGAAAATTCACTCAGTTTTATGTCTTCATTTATTTTACTCATTAGGTTTTTCCCAGGCATTAATACATACATTAAATACATTCTCTCCTATAGAGAAGCAGATATAATATTTCTCTTTACTTTTGCATGAGAGCACACCAAATATATTCCGCAAGTAATTTTGAAGTAGACTCTGGGTGAGATTGACTACCCTAGACTTGGGAAAACTCATGCCTCCCGGTCTCTAAACTGCATAATTCTTTCTCACCATATTTTTTCCTCGTAGGATATGAAGGCATTTCATTTCCCTTTCATCTGAAACAGCTTTGCTAGTAAACTAAGATTCCCCTGAGCAACCTCTGGAGTGGCTTTTTATTTATAGCAGGTAAAGAAATAGCTAAAAACACTATCCATGACAAATGATAACAATTATGTCCACTTTTCTCCGTTGAGATTTACAATATATATTCAGTTCTGACTGCTTGCATCTTGGGGATATATGTGAAATTGCCTAGGTCTACATTTTGTTCCAAAATTGTGACCCCCCATCATGTCAGCTGCTCACCAGTTGGCTACTTGAGTGCCCAGTCATTCTAGGACCCATTTATTCTAGGAGGGACATTATTCCCTGTACATCATCCAGATTGTCAAGATTACCTGAAACGACCTCATAGCAAAGCTGAAGGCTTTATCCTGTGGAACTGGAGAGAGCATCCTTCTAATGATCTCAGTCTCTCATGACCTTCAGAGAAAAACAAGCAAACAAAAAAACCTCCAAATAATCACGTGGCATGTCATAATTCAAGCAGCAGGAGAAAAAGAAAATTATAATGAAGCACATGTATAATACTCAGCATTTTTTTTTTTTTTTATGGGTGTGTTATATATTCTCCAGATTAAATTTATTCTTCTAAAGGCATGACTATCACGTATAAGGAGACCTGGTGGCACAGTGGTTAAGAGCTCATCTGCAATTCGAATCCACCAGTTGCTCCTTGGAAACGTTGTGGGGAAGCTCTACTCTGTGCTATAGGATTGCTACGAGTCAGAATCGACCCAACAGCAAATATTTTTTGCATCACAGAAAATAAAATCGAAGACTCTGTCAGGAATATTACATACATTATTTATTAATTACCTCTATAAATCTGTAAAGTAGATATTCCATCTAGTAAGAGCAATGTCAGAATTTAGGGAGGTCAAAACAAGTTGCCCAAGCCCATCCTGCTGGGCTTTGAACCTAAGTTTCCTTGCCTCTTTGGCTCACAATGTCATTCTCTGTTCACCAGATTAATTCCTGATCATTTCACCTATAAGCACTATAGTTTATATCATGCACTATGCTTAATTATATAAACCTTATATGTGATATCAAAAATCTGAAACCAAACCCGTTGCTGTTGAGTCAATTCCAACTCATACTTACCCTGTAGGGTAGAGTAGAACTGCCCCATAGGGTCCCCAAGGAACTGCTGGTGGATTTGAACTGCTGACCTTTTGATTAGCAGCTGTATCTCTTAACCACTATGCCACCAGGGTTTGCCCACCCAGGGTAACACGTGTTATTCTCTATAGCATTTGTCCCTCAAATTGAAACTATCTATGAACAAGGGCAAGTGTGGTAGGCAGAATTCCAAGATGGCTGAAAGATCCCCTCTTCTGGTGTGCAAACCCTGTATAATCTCCTCCCCTCGGCTGTGGAAGATACCTGTGAGTATAGCGGCATGTCATTCCCTGGATTGGTTCTGTTTGTTTGTTTCTAATTTTAGCGAAATATCTGTCACAAAGCATTTCAACCATTTTTATGTGTACAATTCAGTGACATTAATTGCATTCACAACGTTATGCAGCAACTGCTACTATTTGCTTCCAAACTGATTAAATTATTTTTTTGAAAAAATGATGGGATAGTTCACCTGATTACATCACCTTATATAAGACTCCATTGTTGCTGCCATGTTGGTGCCATGTTGGTGCCATGAGAGGGTAACAGCAGAGCCCTGGGTGCTTGGCCTCACTGAGCAGTTTCTTTTAGTCCTGTCCAGCCCACTGTCCTTCAAGCACCAGACCGGAAAAAAAAAAAAAAACACCAAACCCATTGCCGACGTGTCAATTTCAACTCGTAGAAACTGTATAGGACAGAGTAGAACTGCCCCGTAGAGTTTCCAAGGAACCCCTGGTGGATTCCAACTGCTGACATTTTGGTTAGCAGTCGTAGCTCTTAATCACTGCACCGCCAGAGCTCAAGCATGGCAATGTGTTAATTAAAAACTAAAGAGCTTGGGTTGTATTTTTAGCTGATATTACAGTAAAGTTATCTAAAAGAGGAATGTCAGATTTTTGGACAAGGGGGCAATTTCAGTGCTTGCCATAGGCGCCATTTTCCGCAGACACACATCTGTCCCTACCAGGTTAATAGAAACTGTTCAGTGGCACCAAGCACCCAAGGCTGGTCCAATACCAGCCATAACCTAGTGACACCCTCATGAGAATCAATCCCCAACTGACACTTTGATTTCAGCCTGGTGAAATACAGAGCAGCTGATCAAGCTAATTTGAGCCCAAATACCTAACTCACAGTGTGAGATAATCATTTTTTCTTTTGTTTTGAGGCAGTAAGTTTGTGTTGGTTTGTTGCTCAGCAATAGAAAACGAATACAGTAAATTTTCTTCCTTCCTCCCTCCGTTCTTCCCTACCTCCTTTCTTTGTTTCCTTCCTCCTTTCTTATTTTTTTAAAAAACACATATAGTGTATAGAAAAATGACAGCATACTATCAACCACTTGATGTTCGAAACTCTTGTGTTTTCAACTACTTTTTATCTAGTAACTGTCGCTCAGAATGGAAATCTCCTTATAAAAATCAAAGAAATTTGTGATTTTCGTAAATTGATACTTTTTTTTTTATTGGAGAATACTTTGTAGACCTATTTAAATCCACAATTTGTCCTTGTCCTTGTTTTCATACTCACACCTTGAAGCGACTATGACTATGTGTGGGGCAGGCAGGCGTTTTGGATACACTATGTCACCAGTTCTCTGTGAAAAGGAGTTGCCATTGGTAATTTGCAGCAGCAGAAGGTGGAAGCCTGTGTCTGAAAAGACAGGGGTGGAGTGAAGGAAGAGAGAAAAAGGAAAGAACCATGCAAGTGAAAAGCTTTAAAGTTGGATCTGAAAGTTTCAGATTCCAGGACTAAATTATTCTTAGGTCTATTAGCTTGAGTAAGGAAGGTTTTCTAAGGACATTGTTTTCATACCAGAAACCTCAGCATACCATCTGCATCACACAGATAAAATTATACAGGAGGAATGTGTGTCTAGGGAGCAATGAACTATTTCTTTTGATGCTGGTTGAGCTCGAAATGGATTTCAGAAAATGCGGTCCTATTCCTTACTTTACAATTAGAAATAATTTATAGATAGTGATTAAAAATACCCAAAAATCACCTTTTAATTGCTATCTACTTCCTCCAAAATACCTAAAATATTCCAACTGAATTCTATGTCTCTAACATCCCCTTCAATACCCTTTCAATATATGTCATGAGTAAAATGAGATAATTACTAGCATGCACCCTAGAGAATATTTTCTGAAACAATTTTTTTTCGAGTTTTCTGTGTTTTGCTCACACCTGCAGATGAAAACAGAAGGAAATTGCTGTCTTGATATTACTACTGAATGTTGTGAGCAGTTTAGATAAACGTTTATATACTGAGCTGTTTAATTCTCTCAAGGGAAAGAGTTTTCCCAGTGGCGAACTTTCAAAACTAAACCTCGGCAACCCAAGACTTTTTCAAACAAACGTAGAAAGTTTATAAGATTATTTTTCAAATAGCTTAACACTCATATGGAAATAATGAATAAATTGTTAGGATAACTGCTTAGGCAAGGATTATGGTCTAAAGCTTATATTTGTTCTATATTTAGAAAACATTTAAAAAGCAGGTATCATACTGTAGGAAATATCTTCTTTAGCCAATACATTCCTAACATGTGTGTAATCTTCATGTGTAAATTAATACTATTTTTTTCTATCCACAAATGCCTATCGTAACAGTTTTTTTTCCTTTGTTCCTTGTTTATCTTTGGTTTTCCGCAATCATTCATAATGACGTATCGAATTTGTATATTACTTAAAAGTATTATTCAAGCTACTGTCCCAATTGGAAAACTGAAACTCAGCATAGTGAAATAAATGATACATTATATAAGACCTAAGGGGGCCCTGGTGGCACAGTGGTTAAGAGCTACAGCTGCTAACAAAAAGGTCGGCTGTTCGAATCTACCAGCCGCTCCTTGGAAAAGTTATGAGACAGTTCTGCTCTGTCCTATACAGTCACTATGAGTCAGAATTTACTTGATGTCAATGGGTTGGTTTGTTCGTTTTAATAAGAGGTAAGGGAATAGAGATAAAAAGTTAAATAATTGGTTTGATCTCAGTTGTAATTAAAAGGCACTATTGTTGCTTAAGATTATTGTATTTTTAAGTTGGAAGGACTTTAGCCAAGTACGTTATTTTTTCAAGAACATTTAATAAAAAAAAGAGGTTTGAAGAAAAGGTACATTTCAGGGATTTCAGGAACATAAGCATTGAAGAGGCTAGATATATGTGAAAAAGGCACTATTAAAAATTAATTAATAAAGCATCTTTAGAGATTTTATTGAACAGCTTCCTGACATTCTGACAGTTCTTCTGTAGCAGTTCAGTCTAAGATTTCCATGCAATATTGTTCATTTAGCATAAAAATAATTGTTAAGAGGCACAATTCTGGGAGTGCACACTCAGCTGCTAACCGGAAGGATGGAGGTCTGATTCCACCCAGGGGGCCCCTGGGAGAAAGGCCTCAAGGTGATCTAGTTTCGAAAAAACAGCTACTGAAAATTCTGTGAAACACATCTGAGATACACGCAGTCTCCCGGAGTCAGACATGACCCTTCGGCAACTGTGTTCTGCATTCTTTTATATTTAATAGGTCTTTTAATCCTTAGGAAGAACCTGTGAAGTACGTACAGTTGTCCCTCGGGATCCACAGGAAGGGCTCCAGGACCCTGCCACGCTGACCAAAATTGGCGGATCCTGAAGTCCCTGACGTAAAATCATGTAGTATTTACGTATAACCTAAGCGCATCCTCCCGTACACTTTAATAATCGCTAGATTACTTATAATATCTAATACTACGTAAATAATATGTAAATTGTTGTTATACTCTATTTTTTAGGGAATAATGACAAGGAGAAACAGTCTGTTTTTCTTTTTTTTAATACTTTGGATAAGCAGTTGGCTGTATCCTTGGTTCAGCCAACTTCAGTATTATCATCCATATTTTTACAGACAAGGAAACTGAGGGACAGAGAGCTTCGTAATACGGCTGAGATCTCACAGCTAGTAAGCAATGACGCCAGTATTTTAATTTAGGCAGGCTGACCTCTTTGCTTATTGTTTTAACCACTAAACTCTCTCTTTTATAGGTTAAACCGTATAAAATTGCAAATATTCAGTTATTTTGACCTACAAAACCAACAGTTTCCAATGTTTCAAATTGTTATTACTAGAACTATTCTGACCATCATTTTTCAATATGTGCACTATCATTTTCAACGCAATGCAATATTATAACCAACATTTTCAATATAATGTAAAATTTTTTTTTTAATGTAAAGCTCCCAATTAATATACCTATATAAATGTTTTTTTTTTTTTTTTATATTGTAGTGGAGCTCTGTTGGAGCAGTGGTTAAGTGATATGGCTGCTAACCAAAAGGTTGACAGTTCAAATCCACCAGCTGCTAAATCTACTCTCTCCTCCAGGGTCGCAGGGGGTCAGGATCAACTCAACAGCAATGGGTTTGTTTTTTGGTTTTATATACTGCAGGACTTAATCTTGAAGCAGAGACAATATTATATTATTTGTATTAATTTGTAGAATGTCTGTTATGGGTAACGACGTTAGTCAATTCAAGTATAAATAAGCTATTAGTTAGGCTTATTGCTTTTATGTCCTGTAGGGTCTTCGGTTGATGGGTGTGTGCTTAGACCCTTTGGTCTAATCATTCCTCCTTGCGGTCTATGCGAGTAAAGACCAAGATTAGTGTAGATTTAAATTTGAACATAATATGAATATATGTTGTCAGACTTTGAACTGGTTCCTAGCCCAGCTGATTTTTTTTAACTCTATTTATAATTGCGTGTTAATAATTTGCCCAAGCTTTTTAAACAGAATTAGAAACTTTTAGAAGAATTATCCTCAAATACCCTCTTCTATACAAATACTGTATCAGTCAGTAGCTGTTAATATGTATCTTTTGGGGCTTCATATATTTTGGTATATTTTTCTTAAACTAGTCTAGGATGATGAAACATTTTTGGAATTGTAAGGAAGTGGTTTTCGAAGTGTTTAATATTAAAATTTAACTTAGTTTTAATTTAATTAATGTACTTTTATTTAAGTAATATAATTAAAACAATCCACTAGTGAAATTGTACACTATGAACGTTATTTGCTTATTTTTGTGCGTGCATCTGACACTTTCTTGTAGTACATTCCAAACTAAGAAACACCAATGTCAGATAAAACAGCATTTTGAAGAAAATGTAATTTTCTAAACTTTAACTTGGTTATTATTGATTGCATTGAAATAATATTTTATTCAGATAAAAAACATGCTGTAACTTTTTTGTCTGGACGCCCCTAAACTGCAAGACAGCAGACAAGTGGTAGAGCTGGTTAGTGTGCTGAACTCTGGGCAATGAAGCAGGGAAGTCAGCAGTCAGCACAGAGTCCAAAATGTCATTGTGCCATTTTAATACGTGCATTTAAGAAGAAATAACTGTGTTGTTCTAAGCTACAATCCAAGGACATAACTCATGGTTTTTAATATATTTTAATAATCATATCATCATTTAATGTTACACAAAAAAGGAACTTCTAGTAAGTGAATTACAGAATCAGCAACGGATAGAGAGAAGAATTTGTATTAGTTCATGTGAGATATTCTTATAATGCTGTGATCCCCAATGACATACCTGTGAAACATGTAATGTGTGGCTTGAACACGTAAGACAATTGGTAAACAACCTAATACTGACAACTTCTCAGGTATAAACAACTTCTAAGTGTATAAGCAACTGCCTTGTATATAACTGCTTTGCTAAGATACGATGTGAGGTAGCCCTTCATTTATCGTTGTTGTTGTTGGGTGCCCTAGAGACCTTTCCGATTCATATTGACCCCATGTGACAGAGTACAAGTGTGCTAAAGGGTTTCCTAGGCCGTAATCTTTATGGAAGTAATTTGCCAGGGTTTTTTGTTTTGTTTTGTTTTTTTCCATAGACCTCAGAATCTTTCTCCCATGGGTTCTAACATCCAACCTTTTCCATTAATAATTGAGTGCTTAACTATTGTGCCACCAGGGCTCGTTTTACTTATGTTAGATGTCTGGACTGCACACCCCTGATTACGAACCTAGGATATGATTTACCCTGCTTCAATCTGAGCTGGTGATGCCCCTTTCCCCACCATAAAACCCTTGTGCAAGACCAGAGGGACTAAACCACATAAAAACCCTGGCTTTTGCTCCTCTCACAAGAGGAGGTAGTAGCAGAATGACTGTCAATCAAGTCTCTGACCCTATGCAAAGACTGAGATTTCAGCCTAGAAAATCCTATGGAGCAGTTCTAGTCTCTTGTATAGGCTTGCAATGAGGAGGAATTGACTCAATGGCCCACAATAACAAGAAGCTGATACCCAATCATTGCACTTTCCCTGTCCTACTCTTTTCCTTGTGTTTAATAAAATTGCTTCTTGTCTCCAATCCATTCATTCTCTCCTGTCTATCATAAAAGAATTTTAGAACTTATTCTATTTTCTCATGCTTATCCTCTTTACTTTTTCAAGTTTAAAGTTGACTTTTCAATATACGCATGGTACCCAAATAAAAAACACACCCGTTGCTGTCGAGTGGATTCCGATGCATAGCACGTGGTAGAAGGCCATAAATCTTGATGAAAGAAAATTTGAAGAAAAATAAGAGAAGGTATTTCATGTAATAATTAAACCTATTATTAAAATCTGAAGGGACTAAAAACAGAACTATTTGGTGTTGTATTTTTTATTATAAGACAGTTTTCTCCCTCCTCAATGTCAGTGCCTTGTCTCTCACTGAACAGTTGTGTTATGTTGACCCTGTTATTAAGAAATCTAACCCCCTTCCTACATAGCAGATGGATTCACTCTATAGTGAGGCTGTAGTCATTCTGTGCTGGGGAGAAGATACTGTCCAGAACTACTCTATTCTCTGTGACTCATTGTAGACCTTCCAAACTGCAAATTCTCTCTCAATACTGTGAATATCATTCTTGTAAGATATAACCCAGGCTTCTTGTATGTGTGTGGGAGTGTCAAAGCCCTCTGCAAACAGAGGTCCCTAGTAAAACATCTTTAATAGCAGAAGAAAAGACATCAGACTGACCTAAGGCATCCATTTAACTCGAGCTGCCATTTCACTGGTCTCAATGGGATCTGTCAGAAAGCTGTAAGGCAAGTGGGTCTGCCTGTCACTTTATAACAGTCTGAAGGAAATGAACTTCTGAGAAATTGAGCTCAACTACTGATCATTTTTGATTTATTCTTTGCTGTGGCAGGCCAGGTCTATGCACTACTACTGTCTTCATCTGTACGATTTCATCAGGGTGCTTAGTCAAAGGGAAGGAAGAATCCAAGTGCTGGATCACAACTCCTCCAAGTGCTATCATAATTGTGTTAAAAAGAAAAACACACACCGCAATATTTCTCTTTAGATACTAAAAGTGGATTCTGCATGGCTGTATTCATTATTTTATTTTAACACATCAATGCCATTTTGATTTACTGGACCAGCATGACCGGGAGGAGGTTATCCAGAAACCAGGGTGCCATTGTACTATGTGCCAAACTAAATGAAATGCTGATCGCCATGGAAAAGAGAAAGTTTATGGTTGGGAATAGATATAATAATCTAGTTTTTTTTTTTTTTTTTTTTAACTTGCTACTGCATGGAGGGGGAAAAAGGATTTTTAAGTTGCTTGTATCTATTCCCTTAATTCTAACAACAGCTAAAAAAAAATCTAATAAAATATATTTTGAGAAAAAACTGTCAAGAAATGCATTTCGAGACACACAGCCTCTTCTTATAACTGAACATGGTACTTTCAGTTACTGACTCCTTAATTATACTTATTTTGTTGGCTGTATATACAAAATATATTTCATTTATCCTTTCTCTCTACAACCAAAGCCAAACTCATTCCTGTCAGGTCAGTTGCTACTCATAGCGACCCTACAGGACTGCTCCATAGGATTTCCAAGGTGTGGCTGATGGATTTGAACTGCTGAGTTTTTGGTTAGTCATCAAACTCCTAACCACTGTGCTACCAGGGCTCCTTCCTTTTTTCAAAGTACACTAAACCCTATATATTACTTTCTTTATGGATATATGTTAGTTTGTATTTGTATTTGAATACTGTAATTTGAAGGATTTATGAAGACAGCAAGGGGGCTTGCCCCTACAATAAATATTAGAGAATTGCTGTGCTCTTTGTGTGTTTGCAACTAATGTGGTGTTTTAATTCCGGCAGAGACTTTTAATGTGTTTAAGTTAGCGTTCACTTGTGTTAAATATTTTCAGAATTAATTGCACTCTCACACTTCCAACTGCTCCCTTTCTTACCTCTGTTTACAACTATTTATGTATTTTCTCCTGTGATTTTCCAACTAGCTGAAAGTTTATTTTGACAGTCATTAACAGCCAATGAGAGCGTCCATTTATTCTGGCTAGTGTACCTGATGAGTCACGCTGAATCCTTGAATACCATCTCACCTACAGGGATTCTTGGCTATTTTGGTCATAGTTCATATTTCAGAGATTTCCTCTTATATTACAGTTGATCTATCTTAGAAGTTTAGATGTGCTAGCTGTACCTAGCTTAAGAAGACTTATTGTGGTGGAGCCACATTGGTAAATATCAGATGATTTAAAATATGACATGTGACGTTTATAAAGAGGATAAATGCAAAAAAGAAACAACATTGGTCTCCAGAACCCTGGTTCAAGGTGCCTACAATCTGGCATCCTAAGAAGACACGTGGCTAAATAATCAGAAAGGTTGGCTCTTTGGCACTTGTGCGAATGTCCACCTCCATGTCCCGTGGGAGTAGAGAAAGTGGAGCACGAGTCTGGCTGCAGCACAATTGGCTGTCCCTCTCTGGATGTCCTTGGAACAGATGCTGTGCTTGCTGGGCTGTGCTTTATTCTGCACAGTCCCTAGAAAACCAATGTCACACAAAAATGCACAAGAGAAGGTTGATGATATGAAGCGGTTAGAGAGCATGTTCAAAATACTAGAACATATATATACATATATTTTTTATTGTTGTTACTGAAGCAGGTGCTATTAACAGATCTCTTTTCCTTTAATTAATGGATTCTTTCTGAAATATACCAGTAATAATCACAGGAATTATATATAATTATCATTCAGAGTATATAACAATATATTACTAATATAAAATAGATGCTTAAATAATATCTGTTTTACATATTATGTATAATTATTTACATAATGTGTAATTTACATAATTTATGAAATATATAATTTACATACTTTTTATGTAATTATTAGAATATAGAAATATTTTATATGTAATATCAGTTCCCAAGCAATTACAAATCAACGTTTGGATATGTTATTCATTTTCATACACAAACTACCCATCATCTAACATTAGTCTACTACTGTTTCAAGCTCTTTGAATTGTAGATAGAACAGAAACAGGCCCTACTTTGTAGAAACTTAATCAAGGTGAGGAAGCAGAACTTAGCAAAAAACCTTGTAGACAATATTGGAGGTAGGAAAATGCATCAAGGATGAAGGAAAATGGAATGATGTCCCAATCTCAACAGTAGCCAGGATTTTTTTTTTTTTTCCCAATAAGTCCTTTTTGAAAAAATAAATTTTAGAAACTATTAGGCATGGATGATTTGAAACGGGGCTTAGTCATTTTATCCTTTTGAAATTGTGAAATAGCGATTAGTCAACGTGGTAACAAGTGCTTCACTCTACTCTTTTAGTTCATTCTCTTAAGAAAAATGCAAGCAAGAAAAAATAACTTTGAACAAAAGAGTTAACATTTCCCATAACCTTCCTGTAAGAACTTGAAAATTGGTGTCACAAATATGACTTTATGAGAAAGAGAAGGGGGGAACCAAACAAACAAATAAAAGAATAAATAAAAGTGGTAATAATTTTGAGTTAGCAGTGGCAGCAATAGTGATGATACCATGCGGAGCATAAGAAATTGAGAGAATTCAGCAACTTACAAAACTGTGGAGAAGAAATTTCTAATATCCTGTAACCTCTGCGAGTTGAGCTCCTCTTTCTCTTCCCTTTTTACTGTAAAAGATGAACCCTGGAGTTTTTTTTTTTTTTTTTTTCAGTTTGAACTCTGCCAAAAAATTCCCTCATGTTTTTTATATGAAAACTCATGGAATTTTCCAGACTCTCAGAGACTGGAGCCCTGGTGGTACAGTGGTTAAGAGGTCTCTGCTAATCAAAAGATCAACAGCTCAAATCTACCATCCACTCCTTGGAAACCCTGTGGGGCAGTTCTAGTCTCTCCTACAGGGTTGCTGTGTGAGTCAGAATTGACTTAATGTTAACAGGTTTGGTAGCGGAGGCTATTCCTGATGTTTATAAAAATAAGACACTTTGATCAGAGAAATAATATCATATTAAATTACTTTATTATATTCACATGAGGGATGAAAGTATCAAAAAATTCACGGTCTGTGTAACTCTTGAAGAAAATATGTTCATACTTCTGTTCGTATGTTATCCTATTTGTTCATTTCCAGGACCATTAATATAGTCTAATAAAACTCATACTCTTTAAAGTGTAGGTGCCAATCTTATTGTTTATTATTTTAATAAGTTGTAATGAAACTTGTTAAGTGATTTTAATTAGCAGTATAAAAATATCAATATTTTATTTAGTTAGAAAAGCCTTCATATTTTCTCATTACTTTTGAACACAGATAAAGAAAGGTAAAAATGATAAATTTCAGACATTCAATTCTGTAGTTTTTCCTCAAATCAGCACTTAAGATAAATTTGCATGGGTTTGAAAACAGCGTATTATTTTTGCCTATGAATTTATATCCAAGTTCTTAGGTTCTATTTGGTTCTTTTACAGTTCCAATCACATATTAATCACCTTAATGCAGATGTCACCATTTGGGAAAAAATACCATGTGGAAGAAATCAAGTGTTGGTCACTTCGAACTATTTCCTCCTTAATGTTTCAAGTTTCCCGTCAATCTAGGTTCATCATATCTTCCTGGAAATTTAAGTCTAATCATCCCAGCCTCCACTTGGTCCCAACAGCTTGATATATATGAGTTTGGGGAAGATCCATTCAACTGCAAATCACACAGAGAGTAAGTCAGATTCTTACGCCAGCCTGATACCAAAATTCATGTGTTTTCCACAATTTGGAGCCCCTCAATATTTAAATGGTTTTACTCAACATTTTGAAAAGTAGACAGATTTAAGAGAACACATTTTAAAGTTCACCTGATGCTGTAAATTGTAAAGATGATAATCAATTTAAGTGTTGTAGCTGCACCTTTTTCCTAGAAATCCTTAGTAACTGATAAACCCCAGAACCCAGTGCCATCGAGTCAATTCCGACTCGTAGTAACTGATGGATTAACTTAAAAAAAAAATTGTGAAAACTTTATAAATTAAATTTAAATTATCTAATTAGAAAAAGTCAGCATGGTATTGTTGTCCTTAGGCGCCATAGAGTCAGCTCTCCCAGCAGCCCAATATATAAAGTAGTACAAAAAGTTGCCTGAGCCTCACAATAGTGGGTATGTTTGAGACCATTGCCACAGCCACTGTGTCAATCCATCTTGTTGAAGACCTTCCTCTTTTTCACTGACCATCTACTTTACCAAGCACAATGTCCTTGTCTAGAGATTGCACCCTCCAAAGTAAGCAAGACAAGTCTTACCATCCTTGCTTCTAAGGAGCATTTGACTGTACTTCCTCCAAAATAGATTTGTTTGTTCTTCTGGCAGTCCTTGGTATATTCAATATTATTTGCCAGCACCATAATTCAAATACATCAGTTCTTCAATCTTCCTTATTCTTTGTCCAGCTTCCCAATGTATTTGAGGTTATGGAAAATACCATGGCTTAGATCAGGCATACGTTGGTCATCAAAAAGACATCTTTGCTTTTTAACACTTTAAAGAGGTCTTTTGCAGCAGATTTGTCCAACGCAATATGTCATTTGATTTCTTGACTGCTGCTTCCATGGGTGCTGATTGTGGCTACAAGAAAAACGAAATCACTAACTTCATTATTTTCTCTGTTTGTAGTGATGTTGTTTATTTGTACACTTGTGACGATTTTTGTCTTAATTTTGTTGAGGTGTAATCCATACTGAAGGCTGTAGTCTTTGATCTTCATCAGTAAGGGCTTCAAGTCCTCCTCACTTTAGGCAAACAAGGCTGTGTCTTATGCATATCACAGGTTGTTAATAAGTCTTCCTGCAATCTTGATGCCACATTCTTTTTCATGTAGTCCATCTTCTCTGATGATTTGCTCAGCATACACATTGAATAAGTATGGTTAAAAGATGCAACCCTGAAGTGCACATTTACTGAATTTGAACCACACGATATTCCCTTGTTCTGTTAGAATGGCTACCTCTTGAACTATGTACAGGTTCCACATGAGCACAATTAGGTGTTCTGGAATTCCCATTCTTTGTAATGTTTTATGGTCAATACAGTCAAATGCCTTTGACTAGTCCATAAAACAAAGTAAACGTCTTTCTGATATTCTCTTCTTTCAGCCCAAATCCATCTGACATCCACAATGATGTCCTTCATTCCATGTACGCTTCTGAATCTGGCTTGAAGTTCTGGAATTTCGCTGTTGATGAAAGGCTGAAACCATTTTTGAATGATCTTCAGCAAAATTTTGCTTGTGTGTGGTATTAATGATATTGTTCAATAATATCTGCATTCTGTTGGATCACCTTTCTTTGATATGGGCACAAATGTGGATCTCTTGTAGCTGGTTGGCCAGTTAGGTGTGTTGCAAATTGCTTGGTATAGATGAGTGAGCACTTCCAGCATTGCATCTGTTTATTGAAGCATCTTAATTGTTATTCTGTCACTTCCTAGGGCTTTATTTTTTGCCAATGCCTTCAGTGCACCTTGGACTTCTTCCTTCAGTACCATTGGTCCTTGATCATATGTTGCCTCCTGAAATCGGTGAGTGTCGAACAATTCTTTTTGGTATAGTGATTCTATGTATTCCTTCCATTGCCTTTGGATGCTTCCTACCTCATTCAATTTTTTGCCCATAGAATTCTTTAATATTCCAAGTCAAGGCTTGAATTCTTTCTCACTTCTTTCAGCTTGAGAAATGCTTAGCATGTTCTTCTCTTTTGGTTTTCTAATTCCAGGTCTTTACAGATTTCATTATAATATTTTATTTGTCTTCTGGAGAAATCTCCTGTTCAGCTCTTTTACTTCATCATTTCTGTTTTCTTTAGCTACTCTGAGCTCAAGGATAAGTTTCAGAGTCTCTCCTAACATCCATTTTTGTCTTTTTTTTTTCCCCCTGTCTTTTTAATGACCCTTTGCTTCCTTCATATATTATGTCATCCCACAACTCTTCTGGATTTCTGTCATTAGTGTTCAGTGCATCACATCTATTCTTGAGATGGTCCCTAAATTCAGACAACATATATTCAAGGTTGTACTTTGGCTCTCAACAAAAAAAAAGAAAAGAAAACCCTTGCCATCCAGTCTTTTCCAACTCATAGTGATCCTATAGGACAGAGTAGAACTGCCCTTTAGGGTTTCCAAGGAGCGTCTGGTGGATTTGAATCGCCCCCATTTTGCTTAGCAGCCATAGCTATTAACCACTGCACCACCAAGACTCTCATGGACTTCTTTTAATTTTCCTCAGCTTCAACTAAATCTTGTATTTCAGCAATTGATGCCCTGTTCCACAATTGTTCCTTGGCCTTTTCAAGACTGGTGATAATGAGCTTCTTTATTATATTTGCCCACAGATGTAGTTAATTTGATTTCTGTGTATCTTATCCAGAAAGGTCCACATGTATAGTTTTGTTTGTGTGTTTAAAAAAAGATATTCTGGATGAATACATCTTTGGTCTTGGAGAATTCTATCACGCAATCTCTGACATTGTTTCTATCACCAAGGCCGTATTTTCTAACTGCTGACCCTTCTTTGTTTCCAACTTTTGTGTTCCCACCATCAGTAATTATCACTGCATCTGCTCACAGTACGTGACTCTGCTGGTATTTGAAATGCTGGTGGCATAGCTTCCAGCCTCAAAGCAACATAAAAGCCACCACAGTATGTTGGCAAAGAATGCTATCACTATGAAATAAACATCATCATCCCACATAAAGTAAATTAATTTACTTGTTATCTAGTTTTTTGCATCTATTTATCACACACACACAAAAATCCTTGCCATTGAGTCAATTTCTATTCATAGTGACCCCATGGGACAGGGTAGAACTGCCTCATAGGATTTCTAAGGAGCGGCTGGTGGATTAGAACTGCCAATCTCTTGGTTAGCAGCCTTAGCTCTTAACCACTGTGCCACCAGGGCTCCACTTATCATACTAAGCAGAATTCTTTAGTGAAAAATAGAGACAAATCACTCCTTCTAGCAACACAAGCAAAAATAAGTGAACTAACCAAACAAAAGCAAAAGTCTATTTTGATCCCCCTCTCAAATTTGATTGAACAAGGGAATTAAATAATTACTTCAAATCTTTGATTTTCCTTGGGAAAGTTAAGTGTGTCTCCTTTGTGTTCATACAACACAGACATATATGTCTATTATATGTCTATTACATATATGTATATGTCTATTATATTCCTTGTCACATGACTCTAACTATCATATATTGCTTAATCAAAGATAAGGTTTTTTATTTGATAAAATAAAAAAGTCTTTTACTACAACATATCCATGATTATTCTTTTATGAACCACAAAGTTGGGAGGGAATGACATCAGCCTAGGATAACCTCAGTCTAGTCTAGCTTTAGATATCATAAAACGAATGAAATATATTTTAAATATGTAGTTTTTTTTCTTTTTTTTTTTCCTTACCTAATAAAACGGAAACCCTCGTGGCATAGTGGTTAAGTGCTATGGCTGCTAACCAAAAGGTCAGCAGTTCAAATCCTCCAGGAGCTCCTTGGAAACTCTATGGGGCAGTTCTACTCTGACCTGTAGGGTCACTATGAGTCCGAATTGACTCGACAGCAGTGGGTTTGTTTTTTTTTTAATGCACAAAATATTTTAATTAGATGCTTAATCTTTTTAAATTTATCCTGACTTTTCCTAAAAAATCTTTTTAAAAACTTTTCTCTCTGGGACAATAGCAGGTGGCTTTATATTTGGCTTTGTCTTACAAGCAAAATGTGGCATTTATTACTTGACTGAATATTGGAGAAAACCCTGGTGTGTGTAGTGATTAAGTGCTATGGCTGCTAACCAAGAGGTTGGCAGTTAGAAACCAGCAGGTGCTCCTTGGAAACTCTATGGGGCAGTTCTACTCTGTCCTATAGGGTTGCTACGAGTTGGAATTGACTCCATGGCAGTGGGTTTGCTTTTTGGGTTGAATATTGGAATATTTATTTTTGTATCCTTGGCACTAGACATGTGACCAGAGCTCTCAGTAGAAACCTGTTAAATGTAAAGTGCTGAAAACAATGCATGAATGGGTGAACAGATAGTTGGATGAATGGGAAGAAGAAGGGAGGGAGGGAGGGAGGGAGGAAAGCATATAAGTATTCCAAGAAAGTCATTAAATGAAATATGTTGAGATAACTGAACCATGTCAACTCTATAACTTGAATATTTATTTGTGTTATTTAACCATTCAGGTTTTGTATACTAAACAGTTGTTTTCTTTACTCTTCAAGAAGTATGGAATTTTAGCTATTCCATTTTTAATGGTATCGTGGAAAGTTTTAGTTCTCTCAGATTAAATGCAAGCATTAAAGGCCATCTTTTCTTTGAGTTTCATTATCCTCTCTATCAAATGTCTTTAGATGTCATTGCAGCGAATTACATTTTATCCTCTATCCCTTTATCTCTGTGGAACACACTAGAAGATGGGTGAAAATAACTCAGATTTGGAGCTATTTACCTTATGTTTTAAAGATCTTATTCCATAAGATAAACCCTTTTCTTTCTTATTTTGCCCATATAATTGTCATCATGAACTCTTGCTCAGAGGTCACCCACTGACCCTGCCACATTTTGTCCAGTTAACTGACATATTGAGTTTGGATAGCTTGTGAAGTTAACACTTTTTGGATGGGTCTTTGCCAGTTGCCATTGAGCTCCATTACATGTATGGGTATCTGTATCTTCCTCCCACATTTCTCTTGGAAGCCTGTCTTCCTGAGTCACACCTAAGATATGAGTCTCTTGCACATACCTTTCAAAATTGAAGCCAGGACTGTGGAGATATTTGAATTGTGCTCTGATTGTAACAAGGAAACACAGAGAGCCAGAACTTGTTTTCAAAGGATCAGCAAGGTGAAGGCTTATTCCTGTTCCTCAATTTTCTTGGTAGAGACAGGATATTTAAGATTTTATGACCCATCTTTAGCTAGATCACACGTGTTTTTGTTTTTCTTGAGCAGAGCTCAGCAAAATGTTCATTACTGAGTCATGAGGCATGTTTGCCAAAACGTCTTTCTTTTTTTTTTTTTTTTTCTTCCCACCTGGACTGAGTTTTAAAGAAGCCTGGGAAGAATTATGGTTTAAAATTGAGGTTATATCTAAATTGGTGGTTTAAGCTAAAATCCTATTCAAAGCCTATCTAAAGTGGATTTTTCATAACCAAGGCCTTCAACCGATGCCATTTTTCTCTAAAAACATGGAAAAGAAAATCTTATTTCCTACTTGCATATAAGATACAAATATATAAATTAAAACTAAGGATATATTTATGAGACATAATATTAAACCCTAAAACATGAATTTCATAGAGTAGTGCAAATGAGAAGCTGTAGTTAAACGCTTACTGCTAACAGAAAGGTCAGCAGCCCGAACCCACCAGCTGCTGCATGGGAGAAAGATGTGGCAGTCTGCTTCTGTAAAGATTATAGCCTTGGAAACCCTAGGGAAAGTTCTACTCTGTCCTATACGTTTGCTAGGAGACAGAATCAACTCTAAGGTACACAACAGCTACATTGCATATGACGGTTGGCTTAAAAAAGGATAAGCTACTATTTTACATTAGTTATAGAATGAGTAGCCCTTGGGCAGTGCAAATGGTTAAGGTGCTGACTGCTAACAGAAAAGTTAGAGGTTCAAATCAGCCCTCGGGTACCTAAGAAGAACGGCCTGGTGACCTACTTCTGAAAAATTGTACATGGTTCTACTTTGACACACAGGGCAACTGGTTTTTACAATACTCATTAGATGATAGTTCATATGTCAGCTAATCTCTCTCATTTTAATTTCTTTGTATGCACAATGCAGTTTTGAACTAGTTGATCTAGAAATAAATACAACCTGCAGAAAATACAAACTGAATTTCCTGGAGTATATTCAAAACCATTTTGAATTACGTCATTTAAACAATCTTACTGCAATGGTCTTGTCCATGTTATTAATTTGTTCAGCAAAATTTATGCATAAATATTGACCTGGTAAACAATTCTAAAACCTCACAGCTTCACAGTTGCTCATATACCACCTAATGGATATAAGTAGTTTTATTTCAATACCCTCCTTTGTAAGTAAGGAAACAAGCATTATGAAGTTTAAGGCTCCTGGAGACCTGAAATGAGTTAAGGGGAAGCCCAGGAGGATTCATTAGCCATCTTCCCAGGATCTCAGTGCCTAGATTCCTCTATAGAGGTTGCCTTTGCTGCAAAGAACTAACTAACATCATTACTTTGAGTGCTGTGGAGATTCTATTGTCCCTCGGTGTGAACAGAGGATTGCTGAGTGTTTTCTTTTCTTTAACATAATGTCTTGGCAGTATAGGGTACAGACCTGAAAACATTTATGTCCATAATACTTCAAGCCTCATCTTTCTTACAAGCAAAAGTTAAATTTTACAACTTTGTGTGACTAATTCCCACTGTTTGAGTAAGTACTGGTTTAGGTGATCAAGATCAAAACGAGTTTGATATAACGCATAGTCATTCTTAAAGCTCACGAAAAAAGATAACTAAATTCATAGCCAGTACATCAGTTTCGTTAGAATGTGTTTGCATTAAAAAAAAAAAAAAAAGAATCAGAGTGGCATTAATATCAAATTTGTTATAACCATACTGTAATAGCTCATGGACACTATTTCCGAAGAAATATAGAATACAAACATTGAACTATTTTCAAAAGAAACCATATGTTACCAAGTAAAGAACGATACTGTGTAAATATTTTATTAATTTCTTGTGGCTTCAGACCTCTTCTATAAAACAGTGGTACTTGCATTATATTCATCCACAAAGATCTTCTGAGCATTTATTTCAAAAACTACACAAGAGTGAGAAAGTACACTAGCTGCATCTTTATCAAGGCACTATGCTCGGCTTTGAGGAAACGCTCTAGGTGGCTGAAGTGAGAATTAATACTGCCATTTTCCTGAGGCACACATGTTTTTATATTCCCCTTCAAAGCTTTCAATGGTGGTAAATTCTTCCCAGACTTGTAATATAATTGGTTGCTTCAATTTTAGGAATTTCAAAGGCATATAAGCCCTTCATACTGTGCTGACGAGAAAGAGTCTGAAATGGAGCTACTTGGCTTGTTTAAATTTATGGAAAAAAATAATAAATGCAAATATGGACATATTTTAATTTTCTTCTACCTTAAGTGTAAAGTACAATAACATAATTGATAATATTCTGTTAAACAGCTGAAGGTGTTTTTCGAATGTCAATACAATTTTACTTGAAGCATTCATGATCGTTTCTACTTTGACAAAGACACCCTGGAAAAATTGCTTTATAATGAACAAAGAAGCTCCTCTCAGTGTTTAATATCCTCAGTGAAATCATGATGTTAATTATTTACTCTACTTAGAATAGCCTTTTGATACTCAAGTTTACCTCCCACAGATTTTTTATAATATTCATAATGGCATCAAAAACAAAGAGGTAACCATGTAAAGGAGAATCATATTATATTGCCTTTGAAAAAGTAAAGATATTTATGGAGAACATGGAATTAATTATCCAAATAATGTAGAAGGAAAGGTTTTGGTTATATCAGTTTGTAGGTTAAATGATTTTTGTCAATATTTAAAACTCATTTATCTTCCTTGATGTCATATTTGGAAATCCTGGTGGCGTAGTGGTTAAGTGCTACAACTGCTAACCCAAAGGTTGGCAGTTCGAATCCACCAGGTGCTCCTTGGAAACTGTATGGGGCAGTTCTACTCTGTCCTATACGGTTGCTATGTGTCAAAATTGACTCAAAGGCAATGGGTTTGGTTTGGTTTTTTTGGGGTGTCGTATTTATCATGAATATTGATGTCTATTGGTTAAAAAATATACACCACTTCTACCTTGATTTTTTTTTAATACATTCTTCTAAAGGGTGTTTTTTAATGAGTAAAAGTAGGGAGAGAAGCTTGGATGAAGAAGAGAAAAAATATTCCCCCTGCTGCTTCTTTTACCTGGAAAGTCCTCCACTCTCTTTCAAGTCTTGTTTGTGACGTTTTTCAAAATCAGCATATAGTTTATGGGAATGTCTGATTATTTCCACACTACTCTGTTTTCTTCTCTGTTCAGGTCCTCGTCCACCCTAATATACTTAACTTTTATTATTTTAGTGTATACTTGTTCATTAATTCTGGTTTAGTTCTAAACTAGACTATAAAATTCAAGAAGTCAGGTACTCAATATTTTATTCCTTTGCCTCTCATATTTTCTTTCACTGTCTAGTTCTTAATGACTTATCCCTGAATTCTCTTCTTTTCCCATTAGCATATTCTCTTTGGTCATTAAAAAAAAATAGAGGTTATTTAATAAGTCAGTTATTTTACAGTTGTTGCTGTTATGTGTCATCGAGTAGGTTCTGGCTCATAGAGACCCTACAGGACAGAGTAGAACTGTCCCATAGGGTTTCCACGGAGCGGCTGGTAGATTGGAACTGCTGAGCTCTTAACCACTATGCCATCAGGGCTCCATTTTACAGTAGGTATAATAATTAATAGCAAAGTGATAGTCATTAAAAAAAATCATTTTTATCCTTCTTTAATTATCTTTCATCATTAATAATAATATCATTCCTAACACTTTCTGGACTTGACTTCTGGTCACTTGATTTCAAACTATCAATTTCCTCTTTTGAAGAGTTGTGAGATATAATTTAAAATATACTAAATATGACTTGTGTTTTTGGATGTCACAGTATACATATTTCTGTCGGTACTTTTGGTAGTTCAGCATTTACCAGGGCACTTTAAGTACACATTGCATGGCAAAGAATTTGGAGAGTGTAGAAATATGTAAAGAAGAAAATAGAATTGTTCGAAATTAGCATTCTGACGAATACTTTTTCTATTTTTTAAGACATGGGTACCTTATCCTAACCAAGGCAACGTGCGGCACACTAGTATGTTCTGATCAGTCTCCCTCATGTGTCTTTGGTGCTTTCCCCCATGACTTACGTACCTGGTGACAAAGCTAAGATTCTCACATCAACAGCATTACTGGGCATTGCTGGCTGTGGGGTCATGTCCAGGAAGAGCAAATTTTAACATATGTTAAATCTGAATCCCTCCTGTTGAAGGATGCAATTAATATTTTCAACAGTGTTTCCATAATGACCCCTTTTTTTTGACCAAGTTGGTAACTGCATTCACAATTTGAACTCGAGCATAAAAATTTACTATTTTCTCAGTAACCATGAGCAACTATCTGCTTCCATCCACTTGTACTCAACAAAAGTTTTTTTTTTACCTCAAAAGAGTTAAAAAGATAACCCTAGTTATTATCATGAAAAAGATATATATATATATTTTTTTTCCAATCATGGCAAATTGTTTAAAGTATTCCTAAAACACAATGGTTGATTTTCTCACATTTAAAATATAATCTTGTTTAAGAAGAAGAAAAAAAAAAAATCCTGAATGCTTATACACACGAATAGATAAAATTGAATGTTCAGATATTGTGGTTTCTCTAGCTTGCTATCTTATTAGATAAGATTGTGTAACTTGGCTCTTTTGGCCCAACAAATCACCATCAGGATTTTTGCACTTTAGGGAAGAAAAGGAAATCGAGAACTCAGAGAAGTATTTCTTGACGAGGAGAAGAAAATAAGAAGAAGAAAAAATTTTTTTCTTCTGTTCTCATCCTAATATGAAAACTAGTAAGTCAAAGTAACTCAGGTCTGAGAAATTATGTAAGATGATTGGTCAGTATCTTTAAAAAACATGTTTCTCATAAGCAGATTCATTCAAGGATAATAAATTGCACAGTTTACTTTTAAAACTTATCCATTTTTAATTAATGTTAGTTACTGTACATACTGTATAGTTTTTTTTTTGTATTGTAATTTCTTTAGAGCAGTTTGACTATAATTGGACTGAACTTTTTAACATAAGATGTTAATTAAAAAAATTTTATTATTAGTGTTTTCAATGATGAAGTACAAGTTAAACAAGACAGTTGGATCATTTTCTTTCCTACTTAGTGATCAGCCCACTATTTTGTATTATGTGAAATTCCTCAGTATCTGTCAATGTAGAGTGTTTTATACAATTTCTCAGGAAAAAAAAAATTATTCTCCTTCAGTTATGAAAACCAATCAAATAGTAACGAGTCAAATTAATGTCAAAAGAAAGACAAAGAAAACAAATGTGCAGATATTTTCCCTCAGGCTTTTTTGTATTGATCAAACACGTTTCATAGTGTTGCAAATACCTAACTATTTCCTAACGTTCTGAAGCAGCAGAATAATATGGACAGGTAAATAAAATATATTTTTTTAAATGCACACATTGAGACAAATAAGTAATATAGGAAGAAAAACAGTGTCCTCACCTATTATCAGAGTTAAGTTTGGCAAAAACTAACAAATATATGTTTGGAAAATTAACTGAGAGTTTGGAGAAGAATATACCTGCCAATCTTGTGTTGAAAATGCATACTTGCCTATGCTATTTCCTGACGTTTTGTCCAGTTTTTCTAAAAAGTATGACCTGGTACGTTTTTGTTTTCAGTGGACAGTCTAATAAATTGTCTCAATGACTGAAAATCTCATCATGTCCTACTCTCCCAAGGTCACAATAAATATACTCATTGGCATCACTTGTAGTTACTTCTACGAGAGTCAACCATTAATTATTCTCTTAACATGTATGACACTGCCTGGGTATCGACTACAGCCCCTGCCCATGGGAAAATTACCAACAAACTCTGGTCTGCTAGTTCTTGGTCAGGGAAGACATTTTTGTCTTCATACCTCCATCCCCAACAGTGCCCAATCCTCCACTGCTTATTTGTTTTTGTTGGTTGCCTTTGAGTTAGCTACCACTCCTCATCACCCCGTTACAACATAAGGAAACATCGCCTGGTTCTGCACCATGTTTAGGACCGTTGATATGCTCAACTGTAGTCATGGGCACTGTGTATTTTGAATATCTTCCTACTTAGGGGACTCGTTCTCCAGCACTACACTGGACAATACTATGTTGTAATCTATAGAGTTTTCACTGGCTAATTTTTTCGTAACTAGATCTCCAGTATATCACTTCCTAGTCTGCCTTAGCCTGGAACCTCTGCTGTAACCTGTCTACCATGAGTGAACCTGCTGGTATATGAAATATTGTGACATAGCTTCCAGCATCATAGCAACATGCAAGCCACCACAGCACTACAAACTGATAGGTAGTAGATTCTCTACTCGGGGGAGAATAGACACTTGACGTTTCTAGGATCTGACACTAGTTCTGCTTAGGAAGTGGGTTGGTAAACAGTTCCACATTCAAGGAAAACTCAGTGCACATACTGACAGTAATCTGATTTCAGGCTAACTTAAATCTTGATTATAACCACTATCCAATAGAGCTTTATAGCTTTGTGTAGAGCTCTGCCTACCTATGCCTGCCCCCTGATTTATTTATTAATTTCTACTGTAGGTTAGAGGACAGTCACTATCCCATTTTATTCCCATTTTTGTTAGGAAATCTCCATTACTATTTCCCTTTCTCTCCAATGCATTCCATTTTCTTTTCAACTGTTTTTTTTCCCAAGGGCATTTAATTTTACTTGTCCTAAACTTCCTGTCCAGCTATGGTCTCATCACCCGAGGGCAAGGGCTATCTTACATTATCAGGATTAAAACTAAACCCAATATGTCCCTAAACATCTACATTATATGAAGAAATAATGAGGACTATTAAAGTGATTATTGGAACTGTCTGTTAGGTGGTTATCTGTAGATTGAACAGTAACATTTCATTGTGAAAACTGGCATGTGAGTCAGATTGCAGAGGGCAGAAGACTGAAGCAGAATGAATGTAAACTCATTTCTAAAAAAAAGAACAAGACATGAAATTAGATTATAGGTAAAGAAAGGTAAAGGTTAAAGAAATGGTCTAGTAATGCAAACCTTATTTTAGACTTAAGTTAGGAGAGACAATATCTGTGCACTGAAGGGATGGGAAAAATAGAAAAAGAGAAGTTGAATGCATGAATATACTAAAGGGAGTGAGAGAATGAATTATGGGCCAGGTGAGAGGGAACCTGAAGCACAGAGAGAGGGAACGATATTGCTATGAGATGGAGAAGTGTGAAACATTTGGTGTAGTTATGAAGTTTTAGTACTACGTTGGAAAGTCATCTTAAGCACTGGTGTAGTCTGTCCATTGAGGAAGTAAAGTCCTAGTAATTTTGCTTTTGAAAAAAAAAAAAAAAGTACAATTTCCCTGCTGTGTCACAAGTTTGTTTAATAATGAGCTTCTCAGATTAAAACCATCAATACCTCAATATTTATTTGGAAATGTCAATGCATTTGGTACCAAGACACAAAACCATTGCCTTGGAGTCAATTCTAACTCACAGTGACTGTATAGTGACCCCTTTAGGACAGAGAGGAACTGTCCCATATGGTTTCCTTTCCAATGCTGGAATCTTTATGGAAACAGACTGCCACGTCCTTCTCCTGAGGAGCATCTTGTGGGTTTAAACTGCTAACCTTTAGGTCAGCAGCCAAGGGCATAACCACCATACCACCAGAGCTCCTTTCCAGACACTTAGACGACACAAGAACCTTAATAGCATATAGTCCAATATTCTAATATTATGGATTTAAAAACTGAACTCACAGAGCTACTTAAAGAGCAGAGCTAGACCTGTCACCTGATTGCATGTTCTGTCAAATGTCATTTCAAAATCGATCCATAGAATTTTGCCTCGTTGGAATAATTCTTGTTATAATACCACATCTCTGTTTCTTAAATTGTTACTCTTTTTTCTACTTATATTTTAGTATTAGACTGGCTAAATATTCATAAGAATAATCTAAGAAAAAAAGAAAATTCCTGTAGTGTTGAAGAAATAGACTCGAGAAGTCTTTTCCATCTATAGTTTGTAGGATTCTATTATCTGATCTATCTACATGATAACACATTAAAAAAAAAAAAAGGAAAAAAAAACTCTATAGTGTTAAATTACCTACATATCTTCAGCTGAAAGTAAAAGATGTGGACAATTCAGAAACAGCAGTCTATGTAAAACATTAAGCAGAAAAAAACCTGTTGCTGGCGAGTTGATTCTAGCTTGTAGTGACCTATAACTCAACTACTCAACTACCTCAACTCCTATTTCCGCATACTCCACCCAGCCACCAAAAGGTTTTCTTGCTTTTAACCCTTCTCAGTGTAATGGCCCTTTCCCTTTAGTAACTTTTGAATCTCTCGGTACCATTTAATCACTTCAGACACCTCAGACATTCAAGATTTTAACATTTGTTGAAAAAGTTTAAGAGAGGCCATTAAGTAAAAATTACTCTCTGCCAAATGAATGAAATTTTTATTAGCTTTCTGAAATTTTGACACTGACTGTAGTGTAATTGTTGAATTAACCTATTCATGTTTTATAAAGTGATAGGACTCAAAATGTGAAATACCCGGGAGAAATCATGGCCCAGCCCCAACCATGTGTAAACTGGCAAACCCAGACTCTAGGCCAATTCTAAGTTGGTATTTTTAAAAGTATCTAATGACTTATTATATTTGCCAGTGAATTTTTATAACATGGTTCAGGACTGCATATTTGTTTAGTTATTCTATGTTTCTATTGCTGAGTGATGTTGTAATTAGGAGATGATAAAAGAGGAGATGAGAACCAGAAGCAATATAAAACTATTTTGCAGCAATTAAATGTGAAAATTTGTTGAAATTCAATTCTTCCTTCATCTGTTTTTGCCTAAAACAATGCAGCACCTTTTTTTTTGTGACGAGAATGGAAATCAGGTAGATTTTAATGAACTGTGCACATTCATTGACAATACATTCCCTTGGTTCAAGAGCAGATTTGGAATTCAAATTACCAATATGAAACATAGCAGCTAGTTGTAGGTCAGTCCATCTCCTTCCTAGTAAGGGCATGGCAGGAACACCTTTGAGCTTGATCATGCTTAAATGCAGTCATAATTAAATTACGAGTAGCAGGGCGTTGGGTTATGTTTCTGACAACTGTCATTCTTTCAACAAATATGTCAACAACGAAATATAATCTGCCATACACACACATACCCAGAACCCAGTGCCGTCAAGTCGATTCCGACTCCTAGTGACCCTGTAGGACAGAGTAGAACTGCCCCATAGAGTTTCCAAGGAGCACCTGGCGGATTTGAACTGACGGCCCTTTGGTTAGCAGCCGTAGCACTAAACCACTACGCCACCAGGGTTTCCACACACACACACACAGAGAAAAATGAAAGTCTCTGTATGTGCATTAAAAACTATAGTAGCAAACTACACCACAAAGTGCAAAACGATCCATTATTGTATGAGAAACAAACTTTGATAGTCTACTCATATAAACATTCTCTCATTCTTTCCTATTTTATTTTGATTTAGTGGATATTTTTAATATACCTGAGAATAGTAGAGAAATTTATTTGTATAATTTTTTAATATATTTCTCAGTTTAATAAAAAAGGTGGTGAATTTTATAGCTAATAAAAAGGTAGAGTGAAGAGAACTTGTGGGTTATTAAACATGTGCTTGAAAGAAAGAGAAAAGGATGCTGGGAATAGGGAAATTTGAGGCCTTGATTTAAAGGAGGCCTAGATAATACTGTATTTATACTTTCTGTACCTATACCTTACAAAGAATTTTTTTTTTTTTTTGTACCTATACCTTACAAAGAAAACAAGTGGTAGACTTTCCAAAGACAGCAAATATTTTTTCAGAGAAGGTTAAAATTATAAGGAGAAAATCTTAGCAAGAACATCCCCCTTAGGAAGATGGATGAATACATTTGATAAATCCCTGGATTTGCAACCAGGACCATGCAAAGTGCACGCTGAAGAGACAATATACATGGGCTTAGTGAGCAGTAAGGGTGGGCTGTATGTGCTAGCTTTTTCAAAAAGGGTGCATTGGAGTAACTAGGTCTGGGTTCTTATACATTATCTTCAATAGGAGGGTTCATTTCGTTAACTTAGGGGTTTTTGTTTGCTGAGTTGGATAAAAAGGAAGAGACGCAAAGCTGAATTTCTTGACGTAGAGAAGATTGGACAGATGGTGAGGGAGAAAGAGAAATAGATAGATAAATTTGCCTGGAAAGTGGAGAGGAACTTTGGAGAATGGATACAGACATCTAGTGGGGATTTCTGTTACTCTTGCCATGTGGCAAGCAAAGCTCTTTTCTTATCACCCATGTTTAATAAGAACTTTAAGAATATCTCATTACTCAGAGCATCTAGAAGGTGTTTGTGTGTGTGTGTGTGTGTGTGTGTGTGTGTGTGTATTTTGTTTGTTTGCTTTTCGGACAGCGCGAAGCATCAGGGTGGGCGAGAGCTGAATAATGATTGTGCTTGAAGATGTAACGCATCTATCTGAGTTCTAACTAGAGATAATTTTTGTTTTAAGTAAAGAAATAAAGAAATAAAAAAAGAAATATCTGTCTATAAATGATTAAAATTATCAGAATAGTAACAGAAAACGCAAGAAAAATTTATTTATGGACAAAAAGCCCCAAAACTAAATCAGAGTCTTTTCAAGAGAAAGCATGCTGACCCAAGTCAGACCACAAAGGTTGGTCCTGACACTAGTATTGGTAGGAATGGCTGCACACTGGCTGAGGATACTGTCCATGTGGATTGCCCTTCATTCAGCAAGCAATGGGTAGACATAGACAATATTAAGGACATATAATACAAGTGTATGAAGCTGCCTGATGTCTCTCTTTTAACTAGAAGACATATTTTTTAAAATTTGAAGGTCTCGAAAGCATGAAATTTCTCTCTATGAGGAGTCAATTCCTCACTAGGCTTGCTGCCTTCTGTTTATTTATTTATTTATTTATCCTGCCATTTTTCAGGTTTTGTCAGTATGTTTCTGAGCACCTTTGTGAACAGTGAAGGTCACCCATCAGGTCTCAAATGCATGTCTTGTTAACACCAGTTACTTTTTGCTGGACTAGTTAGAGTCTTTCATGTGCTATTTCTTGCCTAACCATTGCACTTACCCACAATTTCAGTGCAGTGGGCATGGCTTATGAGGAAATGTCCATGAATTTCACATTTTGAATGTCTTTGGGACTATATACATTGTTAGGAATAAACTTCAGGGATAAACAACCCAAAAGCGATCATTTATGGAAGTTTATGAATCTTTTTAAATTTCAAAGAGAATGTGGGTTATAATAAGGTCAAAATGTGTAGCCACCATCGATAGACGAATGGACACATAAAATGGAATAGTACTCGGTCATAAAGAGAAATGAAGTCCTAATACATGCTATCGTACACAGAACAGTAACAGACTAAATTGTCAATATGTTGCTGTTAGGTGTTGTCCTGTTGGTTCCGACTCATAGCTACCCCATGCACAACAGAACACAACACTGCCTGAGCCATCCTCATGATCCTTGTTACACTTGAGCCCGGTGTTGCAGCCACTGTGTCAATCCATCTCATTGAGGGTCTTCCTCTTTTTCACTGACACTCTACTTTACCAAGCATGAGCTCCTTCTCCAGGGACTGGTCCTTCCTGATAACACGTCCAAAGTATGTGAGACGAAGTCTGGTAATCCTTACTGCTAAGGAACACCCAAGGCAAATGTGTTCGTTCTTTTGGCAGTCCATGGTATATTCAACATTCTTCATCAACATAGTAACTCAAAGTTGTCAAGTCTTCTTTGATCTTCCTTATTCACTGTCCAGCTTTCACACACAGTTGAGGCAATTGAAAACACTATGACATGGGCCGGGCACACCTTAGTCTATAAGGTGATATCTTCGCTTTTCAACACTTTTAAGAGGTCTTCTGCAGCAGATTTGCCCAATGCAATGCATCTTTTGATTTGTTGACTGTTGCTTTGGTGGCTGTTGATTGTAGATCCAAGTAAAATGAAATCCTTGACAACTTCAATCTTTTCTCTGTTTATCATGATGTTGCTTATTGGTCCAGCTGTGAGGATTTTTGTTTTCTTTATGTTGAGGTGCAACCCGTACTGAAGGCTGTGGCCTTTCATCTTCATCATTAAGTACTTCAAGTCCTCTTCACTTTCTGCAAGCAAAGTTGTGTAGTCTGCATAACACTATTGTCAATGAGGCTTCCTCCAATCTGTTAGTCTTCATATACCCCAGCTTCTCGGATTATTTGCTCAGCATACAGATTGCATAAATATGGTGAAAGGATACAACCCTAACACATACCTTTCCTGACTTTTAACCATGCAGAATCCCCTTGTTCTGCTCAAGCAGCTGCTTCTTGATCTATGTAATATATGTAAGTGAGGCAAAATAAAATCAGGGACTTGGACAATTTTTTACGATGAGAAAGGGATGCTGAAAGAAACATGGCTTTCTGGAAGAGGAGGGATAAGGATCCTGTAGACTTGACTAGAGGATCAAGAAGACACTCTGAAATCTGCTTGCTAATGCTTTGCCCAAATGGTAGGTGGAGAGTGCTAGAACTAAGATTTACCTACATTCTACCTGTTAATAATGCTGACTGAGGAGAAGTAAGATTAAAACAAGCCATGAAAATTGTGACCAGGTTGTTGCTCACTCTGCTCCATGCAGTAAGAGAGGGATATTTTCGTATTCATGGACCAGCAGGCCATATGACACCATCCAAAAGGCAGTATGACTGTGGCTTCTGAGCCAAAAATTCACAAACCTGAGATAAATGGTGTCAGTCATGAGGATTTTCATATTTGATATAGAGCTCTGTGTTAACCAAACTTAGAATCTTGATCGGCTGAACCATAGCAAGTGGATGTAATAAATTTAAATTAAATAGAAAATCTCGCTTACTGGCATGGGACAAGTAGGCATCTATCCTAGTGCCTCCTTGCCCTTCTACCCAGTCTCAATTGCTTTAAGATGAAAAGAGAGTTATGAATGGAACCAAGGTCTCCCTGTCCCCAAGTAAGACCAAAGGCCATATGTACCCTAAGGAGTATCCTAGAGAAATGAGGGAAAAGCAGAGACTTCTAATTTATGGCAGTGTTGGGAACCATCACATTTAGTCTGATGGGGGCTAGGAGCACAAGGGTGGCCTAAAACACCAATGACTGCAGGAAGAACCATGGAGATATCATGCAGTTGTAATGAAAGGGACCTCTGAGCCTGTTCCTTACTGAATACCAGATAGTTCACAGGGGAGTAACCAGTGCTGGCACTCAAGCAATGACCACAGAGTGAAGGACAAGGGAGAAAAGAAAGCATCCCTGCCATCCCTGTTGCATCCCCATAAGGCTATTTTAGCTTCCCCCATCAACCTGTTATCTCCCTACTGCAGGTTGGGAAATAATGCAATCTCCTGGCAGCTGTTCTGTGGTACACATGTTAAATTCCTTGGTCTGTGTTCTCATGGGGGAAAGAGAACCCAAAATCAATAGACAAGGATTGGACAAGGCTCATAGTGGGGACACAAAGCTAAAGTGCCCTTGAGGCATCCTTCTCAATAGTACATAAAAAAAATAAATACATTGCCGTGGAGTCGATTCCAACTCATAGAGACCTCATAGTAGAGAGTAGAACTGTCCCAAAGGGTTTCCAAGGCTATAATCTCTGCAGAAGCAGACTGCCACATCTTTCTCCCTTTCTCCCTTGGAGCCACTGGTGAATTAGAACCACAGACCTTTTGGTTAGCAGCCAAGAGCTTAACCACTGCACCACCAGGGTTCTTCAACAACACGTAATCCCAATATAATCATGAGAAAACATTAGACAAATGCCAGTTGAGGGATTTTCTACAAAATAATTAATCAGTACCCTTCAAAAGTGTCAAGATCATGAAAGGCAAGGCAAGACTGAGCAATTGTGATGGATGTGAGGAGATTAAGAAGACAAAAAATCAAATGTAATATGGGCTCTAGGATTGAATCCTGGAAAAGTAAAAAAAAAAAAAAATTTAGTGGGAAAAAATTGCTGTGTGCTCTGTAAAAATCAATGTGATGAACCCCTTATGCATAACCTACTGAACCCCAAGTCTATGCTCCACTATAATATAAAAAGTCCATATAGATCACCATAGATTTTTCCAGAACCTTGTATGAATCAAGGTTGCCATGTTGTTTTTACTCAGGATGGTTAGGAGATACGTTTATAATATACATGCAGACGCACGCAGTAAGCCCAGCTGAAGCACAACTTACCCAATTGTATTCAAAGTTCCCAGGTGCTTCCAAGAGAAGGCTCCCAGAAGAAAATCATAGCTACCCACCCTAAAAGCTTAACTTAGAACTTCAAAAAAATGAAAGGCCTTTAAACACGTTTTCCCCCTGCTTGTTCACATCAATTTCTATGAAAACATAAAACATCAAGTTTATGCACCAACAAGAAAACACGTTTCTCTTTTTATCCTAAAAAAAAAAAAAATCAACAGCTTAGAACTAAAGAAGTATACGAAACTCCTTAGCAACTGGGAGAGAGGTAAAATTTGGCCCTGTTATTATTTAAAAAAAATTTTTTTTCATTTGTTGGCTTCCCTCGCTCTGAGTTTTTCCACCAGGTTCCTACCTTTCTACTTCTTTTTTTTATTGCCTCTACTCACTCAAAGTAAATTAGCATAACTTAATTCAAACAAATTCCAAATTCTTTACAATTCTAGCTCTGCCTGAAAAAAGACAAGATTCAGATCATTTCTTCAGACTCACTCCGAAATATTCCAAATGAACAGAAATGAACTATGAAGCCATCTAAATATTGTGAGTTTATACATACGTGCAGCCTGCCTTATTCCAGCTGTTTACACAAATTCATGTGTCTCGGGGTTTAAAAGAGAGTGAACATATCCAGGCAAGAGAAAGTTATGAAAATAAGTTGAGGTCAGGGAAGAAATATGCATAAAGAGCTAGGTGTGAACTGGAAACTTGGCTTTGTACTTTCCAGAGATCAAAGCCAAAATAAAAACAGAAATATTTGATTTACAGTGTCCCTTGGAAGGGAAGGAGGCACAGACAAATAAACAGGTTGCTCTTGAAAAGAAAACTTATTGTTGGTATTTCTTTTTCTTTTTTTTTTGCTGCAAAAAAATTTTCTTCTTGGTCTTCGTAAAGAAAAAAATATGGATAAGGATATGAAAATGCATTGACTATGAATGCAACACCATCCCTCTTTAATTTGTCATTTCCAGTATAGTAGACCATATGATTAAAAATTGTCCTGTTCAAAATGGCCAATAACAGTCCATTTCAGCTCACTAATGCCTAGGATACTGATCTTTATACATTCCATTTCATTTTTGATGACTGCCCATTTTCCTCGATTCATACTTCATACATTCCACGTTCCAATTATTAATAGATGTTTGCAGATGTTTCTTCTCATTTCGAGTCATGCCACATCAGCAAATGAAGGTCCCTAAAGCTTGACTCCATCCATATCATTAAGGTCGACTCTACTTTGAGGAGGCAGCTCTTCCCCAGTCATAGTTTGAGTGCCTTCTAACCTGAGGGGCTCATCTTCTGGCACCATACCAGACAACGTTCCACTGCTATTTATAAGATTTTCACTGGCAGATATTTTTTAGAAATAGATTACCAGGTCCTTCTTCCTAGTCTGTCTTAGTCTAGAAGCTCTGTTGAAATCTGTCCACCATGGGTGACCCCGATTGTATTTGAAATACCAGTGGCATAGTTTCCAGCATCACAGCAGCACACAAGCCACCACAGTACCACAAGCTGACAGACAAGTGGTGGAATATTGCAACTATATTGCATTATTCTAGTCACCACTTACAATGGGAATTATTTATAATTAAAAATACTATTTTTTCTTAGTGATTTCTCCCCGATACCAAAACACATTTTAAGTAACCACTTGCTAGATCAAACTATTTGTTTGATTAGTCCTGTGAACAGTTAGTTCTGGTGTACGTGTATTATTTGCATAGCCAGTGGCTGCAACCCATCCATACCTAGAACACAATTTTGGGTGCCTTTTTTTTTTACTATGAGGCTAATGCATAGGTTTATTAGATGTTACTTAGTTGTTACAAGCACTGGTGCCCTTTCACCTGGATCCAGACTTATGGGAGATGGAGGATTGCTCATAGAGGAATGGAGCTAATGAAGGGTCACTGGGCTTGGGAATATATCATTGTCTTTGTGACATTTCCTAAGAAAACAGTGAACTACTGAGTCACTAACAGCATACTGGTTTTCCTTAGACAATCTTACCATCATGCGCAATGTCTCCTATGCAAAACCTTCTACTCATTAATACCTTGCTTCTGATACTTAGCTGTGGTGTTATTCCAACACCTTTTCATCTAGGCAGTGGTGTGTCATTTGTGAAAATCAGTATAGGTTTCTGGATGAGTAATATGCCTCTAAGATGAGATAACAGTATTATTTTATTTCATGTAAACAACATGAAGGCTGATTAGTCACAATGGCCTGTGAACAATGTCAATATTTTTTGTGTGTGTAATTAACTCTCGCTATTGATTCATCAGATTGCTTGAGAGTGCCACTACCCTAACCACTGGAGCTGTGGTTACAATTATTCTTCCAAAGTAGAGCTGGTCTCCCAAATTGTTACTGGTGAAATACAAGATACAAGCTGACTGGCTAAAATATTTTACTAAAATATATTATAGTCCAAAGCATGTCCTCTTGGCTGAAATTAATCAAATTTTGGATTCTCCTGCTTTTTACTGATAAAACTCCAGAATTGGAGCCATAGCTTCCTGAAGGGGGAGAATCAACAGGTAAAATTTTCTTTAAGTTTCTCTCTCCAAGTTGCCAGGTATAGTTAACTTGATTAGCATCTAGATTACTTTCCACTGCCATTCCATCAAGGAGCCCTGGTGGCACAGTGGTTAAAACGATCAACTGCTAACTGAAAAGCTGGCAGTTCAAAGCCACCAGCTGCTCCATGGGAGAAAGGTGTGGTAACCTGCTTCTGTAGAGATCTGCAGCCTGGAAACCCTATGGGGTCGCTATGAGTTGGAATCAACTTGATGGCAGTGGGTTTGGTTTGGCAGGTCATCCCATCATCAGTTCTTGTTTCACTAACATGGAGCTCAATGGATACATTCAAACCTTTTGGGGAGAAAAGTGTTATTTTAGGCAGATGCCATCCGTCTCCAGGAACACACTAGAAATACATTGGTTGCTGCTGAATGAAAAAGGAATTTCAGATTATATGAAAGAAATACAGCATGGAGTTCCTTCACAAATCACAATGCCTTCATTCCAGCAGCAATTATTTAAGAACAATTAGAGAGCTGACCCCATCCCTCTCATGACTCTTCCTGCTGACTGCCACCTTCGGAAGATTGACCTTGACTTTAAATTCTGAACGCCTGTGCATTACCTTTAAAGAGCTAGTCCTAAAAAGTCATGCTATTACTATATCCCTTCTGCTACTTGGGAACCCTGGTGCGGTAGTTGTTAAGAGCTATGGCTGCTACCCATAAAGTTTGGAAATGCAAATCTACCAGGCTTTCCTTGGAAACCCTATGGACCAGTTCTACTCTGTCCTATAGGGTCACTATGAGTCAGAGTCGACTCAACAGCAATGTGTTTGGTTTGGGTTTTTGTTTTCTGCTACTTGGAATCGACTCAAGGGCACTGGGGTTTTTTTTGTAGAGATCTGAAAGCAGGTGGAAATGCCACACAATGAGACCAAATTTAGCTCAAATGTAAATTTCTTGGGCACAGAAGTATGATTTCTGGAGATAAGTAATGGCAGTGATAGATCTATAAGCTTTATTAACTTGTCAACCTAAACTGCTTAATCCTGAACCTCAAGATCAAAGAGACAGTCATTATCACTGTTAGTCTGATTTAAAATAAATTACAATGAGCCTGCTCAGGCCTCTTAGCAAATCCACTCATATTCCTGTCAAAGAATAGTATGTTTTGACGTTGGCCCTCCTCTTGCTCTCCTTGCCTTACAACTCTTAAAGGAATCATTATACTTTATGTAGTGAAGCCTACCCTTTATGTCGCAATTGTTTATGGTTATCGGGATGGATTACCCAATAAGCAAGGTAAGCACGTGCTTACGACATCAACAAAATAAGGGTACCGGTTGTCCAGCACAAAGGCCCATAGATGTCAAGCAGACAGAACACAAGAAAAAGTGAGCACCATGGTGGAAGGGAACTTACAGTGCACTAAATGAAACTGGTATCAGCTCCAGTGCGTGCCAACGTGCAGGCCAGAAATAAAGTTCTCGAACTGCCATGAGGGCATCCACGTGCAAGGTTGTTTAAGCTATGAGGCCCAACCACTTCGACACCTTCATTGACATCTGTCTCCTATGGTACCCACCCCCCCCCCCGCCGTGTAATTGAAACTCCTTATCTTGGTGGGTCTCTTGATGGTATACTATTTCTTTCCAATAAACAAAAAGTGGGGGTGGGCTGGCAAGTATAACTTTTGCTACATTCACCCAATATGAAATTGCATCCAACATGAGTGGCTACTGAGCAGGGAAAGATTATATTAATTGACAGTAGGTCTCTAAGCCATTTTGAAGGAACCATCTTGTACATCCATACCTGCTGATCCAGCTACTCCAGCCAGGAGGGCCAGCAATGCTCTTCTCCATGATACAAACCCAAGGGTATGTCTTTGCACATGTCCTGGTACAGACTCAATGCAGACTCCAGTCCCAGGTGTTGCACAAAAGTGAGGGAACTTGAATAAGTTGACTGTTGGAATGAATTCAATCAACTTACTTTTTAACTGCATAGCATTTACATACAGAGTTATGTCCTAAGTTTTGCAAACAATAATTTTTAATTTTTTAACCTTAAAATATGTTTTGCATATATGTAGACACAATATAACATACATTTAATATAACACTAACATGGGTAATAATTTAATATGATAGTAACATAGCAAACATCCAAAAATACTGGAAATATTAATATTTTACCTAACATAAAGTTTTCATTTATGTATCAACTGAGTTTCATTTTTTGTCTGTTGTGCTGGACACAGCGCTTGATATTACTGTATATATCATGTTAATAAATGAGGTATTAGGCACATTAAGAGGATGTAAAATTCAATATTTATCATGCAGAATATGTCTCTATTTTGTAACTATGAGTGTGTTTCTAAATCCATCTTCCAAAAAAGCAAAAAAGGGCATTGATCAGAACATTACATTTATGTTGCATCAGAATATGTACATATCTCTGTGTAAGGAAATTGAATAATTCTACAAGAGAATATTGAATAATTCTACAAGAGAATAAGTGGATATTTAGATAATAAAAAATTATATAAAGGTATTTTCTTTTCCATTTCTATTCAGACTAACCTGCTTTTAAGAAATCGATTGATATTGCCATGACTCACAAAACAAACTTGCTTAAAAATCATATTGGTGAATGAATTGCAAATCAAGTACTTCACTATTTATGTGAAGTTTGTGAAATTGATTTTTCTAAGTGCGTAGGCCAGTCAATGCTGCCAGTACACCAGGGCGTTATAAGGGCATGTGATAGAAAATTTTTTAACGGACATGCCACTTTTATACCACGCACTGCACATTCACTTAATCCCAGAGGATGCAGAGCAGGTTGTTGTCCTGACACAGATAATTTTTTTCTACTGTTCAGTTACTTGACATGTTTTTTGCCACCTCTTCTCACTGATGGGTAGTTCTTAAAGAATATATTTGGGCAATGATCAAATATTGAAATGTCTTTCTAATATATGTTGGGAATTGTACATTTCGACTCTAGATGCCTTAGAAAATATTGCTGAAGACCAGACACAAAAAGGAGATAGAGGAAAACATCGTCAATAAAATGCAAACACCAGAGCATGTGTTTACGTTGGTTATGCGGAAGAATATCCTGCAGCATTTTCATGGGACAAGTCAAGCTCTCCAAGATTCAGAAGTAAATTTAAAGACATGCACAGGTTTCTACCGGTGATCAACGGGGTATTTACATACTTTAAGAGAAGATTTTGAAAATTTCCAAAACACAACAAAACAAATACTGATTCTCAAGTCGTTCACTGTCACAGAAGCATTAGAAAGAGGCAAGAAAATGATGGACGTGCTCCAGAAGTACTGAGTGCCGGGGATCAATTCCCTGTAACCACACTCTATACCATCATTGACACACTTCAATCTGGCATGGATACAAGTGCAAAAGTGTATGAAGTTCTTTCAGATAGATTTTCCTTCTTAAACAACATGGATATACCTGAGGAAGAAGGCATGGAGCATCCAAGAAATCAGTGCAGGCTTATCCCAATGACTTCAATACAAACCTTTACGGAGGAGCACGACAATTTTTTCTTACATGAGAACTAAGTTTACAGATTCAGGAAAGAAAAATTTTGCTTATGCAGGTATGAACGATTTCATAATAGAGGATAAAATACAACGCGTATTTCCCAAATGTTGAAATTGATTCATGCATATTCATAACTTTAATAATCACAAACTGCACAAGAGAACGCTCATTTTCATCCCTCAAGAGACTCAAAAACTGTCAGCGTACAACAGTGATTTGAGAAAGACTTGATTCATTATCCTTACTAGGTATGGAAATAGATGTTGTTGAGCAGCTTAATTGTGATGAAAACACTGAAGAATTTGTAAGAGCAAAGAATAGAAAGAAATATTTTTTAATCATAACATGTTAGAGATGAAAGAACTATCTAAAAATAAAATATAGTAATGGTAGTAATATTTGTTTTCTGATCATTACATTTTCTTTTATAACATCTTTTCATTTGTTCATTTATAATTATAGCATTTAGTATGAATCAAGCATCGAAATTGAATTGATGCTTGAACCGTTTAAAGCAAACTTGGTGTAAGTCCATTTTTCGTTGTGAGAGATCAACAGAATTTTTCATTGATTGTTGAAACAACTAAGTTCACAGATTCATTTTGTTGTTGTTGTAGGATATGTAGAATATTCTTTTTGTAGAAAATGTGGTATATAGTAAAAATCTGGGTAACCCACATCGACTACAAATTTTATAATCCAGTTTGTCTCGTTCACCTAAAATGGCATATCCTACTTTTTCATTCAATTGCTAATATAGTTACATTTAAAAAGAAGTTACATTATGGATAGCAAAGACACACACAAATTATAGACAGAGATAGGGATAGAGATAAATATAGATGATATAGGTTTCATTAGACCAAACTTCTAAAGTCAGTGGAACTTTGGATTAAAGATTTCAAGTTTAAGATCTGTTGAAAGGCCTTTTTAATTTCTTTTCTTGTCAGAACCATGTTCTACCTCCCACTTATATAGTTATAACTGCTAAACCTCTTTATAGGTAGGCTTGGGCCCCTACTTCCATATGCTTCAACAAGATGAGCCCACGACCCTTGGATTTATGCAACCAGTACCAGGTAAGTACCGTACTAGATTGGAGGAATCGTAGTCTTCTTGCCGTCAAGATTTTAAACTCCTGTAAATGCCTAAGGATATATCATTGCCATTCTTGTTCCAACCCGGCCATAAAATTGATAGTACTTATCCTGTCACTGACAAATGAATCAAGCTTTTTTAACTGGATTTCAGGAATCAGATTTGTAGCAGTGCTTCAGAATTTACAGCTTCTTAACACAGAGGGTCTCCATATGGTATAACCCAGCTATGAGATTTCCAAAGAGCAAGCTTGTCTATGGCCTACCGCATTCTCTTGAAGTCATGTTAACATTGTGGACCTAATTCCATATTATTTGTCGTTGTTGTTAGGTCTTATTTGGGCTGCACTGATAAATGTTTACTTACTTTTGAAAAACAATAATTTTATAGTATGGTTATTAAATCTCCTTAAAACCTTAGAGAAGGTTTATCAAATCTTACAAAGTTTTATTTTTGAAACACTATAAAGCTGTTAGAGGTTTAACAATTAGATTTCTCAATACATTTTACCAATAATGGATTTATAATTTTATGTCCTTGACATGGTATAAATTTTTTATGGGAAAATTATAAAATTTAAGTTAATTTAGATAGTATGTGTACTCCTCAAATTGCCCAGAATTGTTTTCTGGCATTCAACTTTATTTACTTTCCAAAATATTCTGTAATGTGAGGTCACATAATTTTTCCATATTTGATAGCTAGTCAACATAGGACCAGAGTATGCTTGCTAATTCATTTTTCATGAATGATGTGTGTGTCTAAATGATATAAGAAAGTAATTAAAATAACAGAATACATCAATTTAATATTTACTAGGAAAAATCTAGCAAATAATTATTGCGGAAGCCTTCACTGCCTAAAAGAAATGCATACATGTGCGGCTACATGTACATATACATACACACATATGTATGTATTGCTACATGTTGAAATGTTTCAAATTATTCAATATCTGTATGTTTTATTTTTTCCTGTTAGTTGTCTTGACGCTCATATATAAAAATCATGTAATATTAGGGATGGGATGGAATTTTCTTTGAAATATGGGCCCCTCTAAGTTTAAATTTAGTAAACGAACTAGGCCTAGAATAGGCAGGTGAGCAGACTAAGGCTGTTTTCTTGCAGATAGAGCAGGAGTTATTTGTCCTTTCTTCAAGCTCAGGGATCATTTCGTGACCTAAACGTTAGAACAACCCATTGCTTTTCAGTCGATTTGGCTCATAGCGACCCTACAGGTCGGAGTAGAACCCGAAACCTTTACAGAAGCAGACTGCCACATCTTTCTTCTGCTGAGAAGCTGGTGGGTTCGAACTGCCGATCTTGCAGTTAACAGCTCAGCATTAACCACTGAGCCACCAGTGGTATTCTAATTGCTTTCCACAGAAGCTAGGGATACAAACACTACCCCAATGACAGGAGATAAATTAAGCAGAAGTTCTGTACTTTTATATCCTGAAACAGAGCAGCTCTAATTTCATCTTTTGTATATAATATAAACGGTGTAGCTATAGATATAGAAAGATATATAATCAAAAAAAAAAAAAAAGTTGCCATTGAGTCAATTCCGATTCATAGCGACCCTAGAGGACAGAATAGAGCAGTCCCATAGAGTTTTCAAGGAGCGACAGGTAGATTCAAACTGTAGATTTTTTGGGTAGCAGCCTGAGCTCTTAACCACTTACCACCAGAGCTCCATATATACACACATATACATACATACCAACCAAACCAAACCCATTACTGTCGAGAGGATTGCAAGTCATAGTGACCCCATAGAACAGAGTAGAACACCCATACAGTTTCCAAGGAGCACCTGGTGAATTTGAACTGCCAACCTTTTGGTTAGCAGCCATAGCTCTTAACCACCATGCCACCAGGATTTCCAATACATGTAAAATCAATTTAAATGAAATTTATAACTTTTTCAACTTCAGTTAAGACTTTCTCTTTATCAGGGTATTTTCTTCTCTTGTATTATGTCTTTAAATAACATTTCCTATTTTTTTTTTTTTAATTTCCTTCAAGGAACTGGAAGGAACTGGTTTTATTTGTGATTTTTGGCTTGACCTGTCCTTCATATATACTTGTTGCTAAGCGTTTGTACTTTTTAACAGCATTTCTGTCATTTTCTGTAGCCTGTATATTAGTACTTTTTAAAAGGATGACCCCATGCCTACAGCATCAGCATGACATAGGAATTTGTTTGAAAACATCAAATACCAGGCTGTTCAGACATACTGAATCAGAAATTCCGGGAGCTGCACCCAACATTCTGTGTTTTCACAAGCCTTCTAAATGAGTCCGAAGAGTGCTAAAGTTTGAGAACCTCTATACTATACCGTTAATTTAGTAACTGGGTGAATCTATAAGGTTGTTTTCTAGTATTTCAGTCTTCATTTTACCACCTTTTTCCTGCAGCATTACCTATTATTTTTTTATGTTTGTTATTACACTCTGTGATGTTTGTAGAGCTACATCTGATTACATTTCATTTTATCCCTGCTTGAACGCTGTGACATCACGGTTGTTGATAGCTGCTGTTGAGTCAGTTCTAACTCATTATAACCCCATGGGTGCAGAGTACAACGCAGCCATGGTTTCCCAAGGCTGTGGTCTTTCATAAGTAGATTTTTAGGCCTGTCTTCCAAGTAGGTAGGTCTGAACCGTCAACCTTTCAGCTAGTAACAAGCACTTAACTGTTTACACCACCCAGGGACCCTGCCTGACTCATTGTATTGTTCTTAGCTGTCTCCTGACAACCCCACACACAACAGAACAAAAGCTTGTCTGGTTCTGTGCCACCCAAGTGATGAGTTACAGGCTGTACTGTAGTGATTTATAAGGTTTTCATTAGCTGATTATCTGAAATATATTGCCAGGCCTTTCTTCCTAGTCTTAGTCTAGAAGCTCCACTGAAACTTGTTCAGTATCATAACAACCCGTAATCCTCCACTGACGGACAGGTGATGGCTTGTACATGAGGTGCATTGACTGGGAATTGAACCCAGGACTCCAGTATGGAAGACGAGAATTCTACCACCAACCACCGTTGGCCCCTGACACACAGTAGGCTTGCCATGAAATTTGCTGAATAAATAAATGGGTCAAATCTCAATAGGATATGGAAGTACCTTGTCTTATGATTGTCAAATCACCCACTGTCTTATTGTGGTAAACAGAAAACCTTTATTACATACATGCAAAATATACATCAAGTATACATACTTAATGTATAACCAAATAACATAAGTACATGAAGTCTTTGGAAAAGTTAATACTCATAAAAAAGTGAAGGGAAAAGAAATTAAATTTTATCTAAACCATATGCAGAAATATATAAGTAGCTTATTGCATTTCCATGATTTTCTAACATCTCCATTTGGTACTGGAAATACAAGCAGAACATGATGAGCTCATTAGCCTTCTTTTATAGTTGCTGCTGTTGTTCGGTGCCATTGAGTCAGTTCTGACTCACAACCACCTTGTGTACAACAGAATGAAACACTGCCGGGTCCTGCGCCATCCTCACAATCGTTGTTATTGCTTGAGCCCATTGTGTCAGCCACTGTGTCAATCTATCTCGTTGAGGGTCTTCCTCTTTTTTGCTGGCCCTGTACTTTACCAACCATGATGTTCCCTTCTAGGGACTGATCACTCCTGACAATACATCCAAAGTATGTGAGACGTAGTCTCACCATACTTGCTTCTAAGGAGTATTCAGGTCGTACTTCTTCCAAGACAGATTTATTCATTCTTTTGGCAGTCCATGGTATATTCAATATTCTTCACCAACACCACAATTTGAAGGCATACAGTTTTTTTTTTAATACTTTTTATTGTGCTTTAACTGAAAGTTTACAAATCAAGTCAGTCTCTCACACAAAAACCCATATACACCTTGCTACACACTCCCAGTGACTCTCCCCCTAATGAGACAGTCCGCTCTCTCCCTCCACTCTCTCATTTCGTGTCCATTTCATCAGCTTCTAACTCCCTCCACCCTCTCACCTCCCATCCAGGCAGGAGTTGCCAACATAGTCTCAAGTGTCCACCTGATCCAAGAAGCTCACTCCTCACCAGCATCCCTCTTCAACCCATTGTCCATTCCAATCCATGTCTGAAGAGTTGGCTTCGGGAATGGTTCCTGTCCTGGGTCAACAGAAGGTCTGGGGGCCATGACCACTGGGGTCCTTCCAGTCTCAGTCAGACCATTAATTCTGGTCTTATAAGAATTTGGGTTCTGCATCCCACTGCTCTCCTGCTCCCTCAGGGGTTCTCTGTTGTGTTGCTTGTCAGGGCAGTCATCGGTTGTAGCCGGGCACCATCTAGTTCTTCTGGTCTCAGGATGATGTAGTCGCTGGTTCATGTGGCCCTTTCTGTCTCTTGGGCTCATAATCACCTTGCGTCTTTGGTGTTCTTCATTCTCCTTTAATCCAGGTGGGTTGAGACCAATTGATGCATCTTAGATGGCTGCTTGCTAGTGTTTAAGACCCCAGATGCCACTCTTCAAAGTGGGATGCAGAATGTTTTCTTAATAGATTTTATTATGCCAATTGACTTAGATGTTCCCTGAAACCATGGTTCCCAAACCCCTGCCCCTGCTACGCTGGCCTTTGAAGCATTCAGTTTATTCAGGAAACTTCTTTGCTTTTGGTTTAGTCCAATTGTGCTGACCTTCCCTGTATTGTGTGCTGTCTTTCCCTTCACTGAAAGTAATTCTTATCTACCATCTAATTAGTGAATACCCCTCTCCCACCCTCCCTCCCTCCCCCCTCTCGTAACCACAAAAGAATGTTTTCTTTTCAGTTTAAACTATTTCTCAAGTTCTTATAATAGTGGTCTTATACAATATTTGTCCTTTTGCAACTGACTAATTTCACTTAGCATAATGCCTTCCAGGTTCCTCCATGTTATGAAATGTTTCACAGAGTTGAAGGTGTACAGTTTTGTGGTGCTATTTTTCTACATACAATATTTAAAAGCATCTTGAAATTTATTAGTTTGGGAGCACCATATAAGCATGTATTATTCATCTTTTTATCTTATTATTTACTTGTCTTTGTGGTACATAATAAACATTTAGAAAATTATTGTTATTATTTCCTTTCTATCTGATTTTACATGATACATTTAACTATGGATTGACAGGGTATTATAAACAAATTTCCTCTCACCTGTCATTGTTGGAGCCAGAAAACAGCAGGTTCCCCTTTTTCATATACTTGAAGTCAGGAAGATTTATACGGTGTGAAGTCGGAGGTAGCTTTATTCTTACGTGACAATGAAGTCAGTAAAATCAATGAAGTCAGTAAAATTCAAGGTTACTTTCACTGTGTAAGCTGAATGATCAGTTTAGGGTCTTCATTGATCAAACTAATTGAAGAGTTGCCAAGTTTCTACTTTTCAATGCATGATAATTTGGTTATGTTTTACAAAGAGAAAAAAGCATAATGCTGGGAAAGAAAAAAGGACATGAATTAATGGAAATTTCATCTGAAATATCTCAGGAAAACTATTACAATTGTATCACAACTATTATCAGAGAGAATTTTAAAATCATTACCAATACCCAAATCACGATGGATCAAACCATCATTTTTAATCTAAAGATCATACTTTTCCATTAAACAAGCAATTTACAGGATAGTAATAAACTTAAAGAACCATTGTCTTAGTTTTCTAGTGCTGCTGTAACAGAAATACCAAAAGTGGATGGCTTCAACAAATAGAAATTTATTCTCTCACACTCTAGTAGGCAACAAGTCCAAATTCAGGGCTTCAGCTTCAGGGGAAGGCTTTCTCTCCCTATTGGCTCTGGAGGAAGGTCCTTGTCAGCAATCTTCCCCTGGACTAGGAGCTTCTCAGTGCAGGGACCCTGGGTCCAAAGGACACACTACTGTCCTGGCTCTTGTTTCTTGGTGGTATGAGGTCCCCATGTCTCTCGGCTTGCTTGTCTCTTTTACATCTCAAAAGAGAATGATTTAAGACAAAACCCAATCTTGAAGACTGAGTCCTTCTGGTTAACATAAAAAAAAAAAAAACTGCCTCTAATTCTGCCTTATTAACGTCATAAAAGTAGAGTTCACAATACATAGGAAAATCACATCAGATGTCAAAATGGTAGACAATCACACAATACTGGGAATCATGGCCTAGTCCAGTTGATACACGTTTTGGGGGACACAATTCCATCCATAACACCCATGACTACTTTAATGGGAATATATTTATTTACATAAGCACTGAAATAAAAATGTCTAGGTTTTCTGGGTGAAGATATGATATGGCTGTGAGACTGGCAATTCAATCAAAATAAAAAATTGAAATTTACCATACATGCCCCAATTTTAAATAGTTTAAAAGTAATCCTTCAGTAAAAAGGGAACCTTTATATGTGAATAAAGTCCTTCATTTATGGTGAATGGTACTTTATTTTAAACAAATAGTTTGAGCAGATTTTCCAAACACTTCGTCCTGAACTAATATGTTTTCATTATTGTACAAGTGCACTAGTTGTTGCTTTGTAGGTTCTCTAATAAGCGATTGGGTCAGTAATCAATAGCATTACAGCACTTCTCAGGCTCAAAGTGCAAACAATATATTTTCTACCTGCAGTAAAATAACTAAATGACTTTAGTGTGACAAATATGTGATGTCAACGTGTACATTTAAAAAATGCATTAATTAAATGTGATTTTAAAAAATGACACCTACAAATTAATCTACTATTTAAATAATACACGGTTTTAAAAACATGTGTAGACTCTCGGAAATTTTATTATCAATTTTTTTCTACACTTTATATATTCATGGTGGCTAAAAAGTATTTTTGGCACATTGTAATTGGGAAAACGGGGCAATCACCTTACTTGTAAGGACTCCACAAATGTGAGTATCAATGTCCCCTAATTGTTCCATATGTTTAGAATAGAACTTGCAAAGCATGTTTTTCCTTTTTTACATATAATTTCAAAATTACTCAATTTTCTGGTGTTCTTGAATGCTAGAATATTTTTCACACAACTCAATTAAAGTTTTTTGTTTTATCATATGCAAGTTATGAAGAACAATTTTGGAAACATGTATCTCCATAAATTTATCTGAGTACCTTTCCAAGATGCTCATGTATCCATGAGATGACCTTGGGAACAGAAATCAAGTATAACAGAGCAAGAGGAGAGAAGCCTCTGTTTCTGCTGTCGTATATCTCTTACCCACCTCGGGATGACTGTCTCTGAATTGGGTTAATGTGAGAGAGCAGTAAACTACTGTCTTGCTTAAACCAGCGTTGATTTTCATGTTACCCAGAGCCACGTCTAATCTTAAATAGTACATTCTTTAATTTAGATAATATATAATGATTTCTTTCCAATCCTGCAATTGTATCCATGTAGAGCTAAACATACAGCAGATGGAAAAAGATCAGTTTACTGTTATGATTTTATTTCTTATCCTTTCTCTTAAAACATTTGATATTTATGCCCGTAATTCCCAGAAGCCAGAAGCAATAAAAAATCTTTAATAATGCTAGTGTTTTAAGTGAGGAGAAAGACAATGTCAAAATTCAGATGGGAATGTCAAAATCTAGCTGATAAACTCATGCTAGAAAACGTAAAGAATGAATATACAAAGTATTATTTTTCTTATATTTTAAATCATTTTATTACGTCCTTTCTAACACACTTTAAATGATCAAAATTTAATCATTTGTATTAGTCCGAAAAGGCTGAAACACAGTGGCGTGTTACTAACTGCAACAGATTTTGTCATACAGCAAATTGATTAGATTTTCAGGCCACTTCATTTGCATAGTTAGGATACTTTTCTCTGTTTTATTGAAAATCAACAAAATCAAGTACAAAAGACAATAAAAAAAAAATAGACACATCTAATTAAGTCAGCACTAATCTGGGTTTTGGGTAATCATTTGATTTGGGGTGAAACTTCTTTGCTTTCTATAATCAGTTGCACATATATTTTTAGTTTGGTTAAAAAAAATTATGTAAATTTCCTATGATATTTTTGAGTTGTATAAAGATACGTGCTTTTCAGATGACTCACCGTGCTTTGCAGCAAACATCTGCTCAAATTACCAGGAGGGCATGAAATAAAAAGTGAACATGTGCGCATCTTTAAGACATTAGACATGACCAGCTGTTTTATATTCTCTGAGCCCTTTCAATAATAAAAGGCTCCCACGCAGCTTCCAGGTAAGGGGGTTTGGAGAGGTAGGGGGAAATGGGAGGCTGGCCTTGCAGGCCAGGAAGCATAAGAGTATTGCTCAGCAGTCTTGCATTTTCTGTGTCTTGCTGATGACTGCTGCCCCAGCAGGTAACCATGCCTTAGACCAAAATTCATGTCTTGGAAGACAAAACAATCTACAGACCCTGTTCAAATATACCTTTAGGAATATAAAATATTTAGGTGTCCAATTCTAAATATAGAAAAAAAAGGGGCTTCCATTGTTCTTTTAGGCTATAGCATTAATCATTTTGAATAAGAGAAAGAATCCTGTTGTGTTGCAAAAGACAGCTTTTAGACTTTCCTCATTTCACAGCTGGCAATTAGAATAATTAATTAAATTCTTTGAATCTGATATTCTTCCTAACATGGCTTGCTAGAGCATACTCTAAAAATGTCATTTATTTATTTGACACCAAAATGCACAAGACTGGTGCTGTACGGCCCTTGAATTAAAAGAAAAATCACATCAAACCCTCACTAGTATTCTGGACCCTATTAAAGTATTCCTGGGTGGAAATGAACCTTCATTCTCTGGAAATGACTGAGTTACAAATGGGTACAAATCATAACAGCGTCCACATTTCTGCCCACTGAACTTAGCTATTTGATCCAGTGTTAAACACTTGGTTTCAGCTATGACAATTAGGTTCTTATCCCCAAACCAACTGAAAACCAAACCCGTTGCCATGGAGTCAATTCTGACTCATAGCAACCCTAGAGGACAGAGTAAAATTGCACCATAGGGTTTCCAAGAAGAGGCTGGTGGATTTGAACTGTGGACCTTTGGTTAGCAGCTGTAGCTATTAACCACTGCATCACCAGGGCCCCTCCCATCCCCAGATATCTGAAATTTGGAACGGAGAGACAGAAAACCTGAAGTCACTAATGTTGAGCCGCATATGAGGCAGAATACTCAAGGCAAATCACACAAACTCCTATTGCTCATTTCCTAGAATTACCCTGATTTCTTCCCTAGCTTTGGCTTCACGGTTAAGTTCTTATTTTAATTCTGTAAATTACTCCAGTGCCCCGCCCCACCCCCAAATTAGTAAAAGTCAATTTCTGTTGCTTGCATCATTAATACATAAACTAATATATACCTCTTACCACAATTTTGAGTTACCATCTCCAGTACTTAGGTTGTTATGGATATACACATTTTTATAAACTTCATTATGTTTCAAATATGTATCATCTTAGGAAGTAAAACATATTACTTAGATCAACTATTAATTGTTTAATATGCATTTCTTTTAAACCTCTAGAGGCTTCCTTTTTCAAATAAAAAGAAAAGTAATTCAGAAGAGATGGGATGTGTATTACAAAGGATGTCCGGCACATACACACGCATAAAGGTTCATCATATGAAGTCATATAAGACACTTAAGCCCAGAGGATATTGGGAGGATTCAAAGTATTAAAGGTAGTGTTAAACATTTTCAGATTTATATTTCTCCATAGGAAATGGAGAGAAGGAGAGCAGTGGAGACAGTGCAACTCGGTAGTAATTTGTTGTGGTAACCTAGATGAAAAAGGATGGTGGCTGAGATGGCTGAAGAATTGGCAATTTGAACTTGGAGAAGTAGTCAGATTTGAGAGAGGTATTCAGATAGAATTTAAAGACCTGGTTCTTGATAATTTGTCAGTCACAGGGGCATGGTGAGGACATGAGAGGTGGATGTTCTGTGGGTTTCTGGCTTGTGTAAGTACCAATTACCATGATTAGGAGCATGAAAAGAATTGTAATTTGTGGAGGAGGGTGATGAATTCAATTTCAGACATTTTCAATTTGGAGAACTTGCAAGACATATGGGTCAAGGTACACTGAAGTATGCTGAGGAAACGTTGTTGTTGTTGTGTACTGTCAAGTCGATTCCAACTCATAGGACCCTATAGGACACAGTGGAACTACCCCGTTGGGCTTCCTAGGCTAAAATCAATATGGGGGCAGATTGTCAGGTCTTTTCTTCTGTGGAGCAGTTGGTGGGTTAGAATCTCTGATCTTTCAGTTAACAGTGGAAAGCTTAATCATTGCTCTACCAGGGATCCTTGCTAGAAAAACATTGTGGGTTGAAGACACCCATTTACCAGTTGGCAGCATAGAGAAGATGGTTTAAAGCTTGAGAGTAGAAATAACAACTGATGAAGGAAATTCAGGAGCTGAAAGGAGATGGCCTTGATCAGAACCCTGGGAAATGTAACATTTAAGGAATTGAAAGATGAAGATGACTCAGAGGAAAGAGAATGTGAAAGGGCATCTGAAAGCAAAGAGGAAAATGCAAATGATACCAAGAGAAATGAAGAGCAAAGTTTTAGCTGATGCTTGGCAGAGTCAAATTTAGGAGAAGAAAACTTGTTTAGACAGGTGAGAAGAGATGAGGAAATACAGGTTATTAAGTTTAGGAAATTCTTCCTAAAGAATTGACTTTGAATGAGAAGAAACTTTAGAACGTTAGCTGAAGGAGAGTGTAATGTTGACCAAAGCATTTCTTTACGTTTTAGTGAAAGTGGCGCATATTTCAACGCTGATGTGATGTATGTGACAAAGCAATGTGTTCAAAGAGGAAAGCAGGTTAGAGTGGAAGTGTGAGGACTGAGGATGGATTGAGGATTGAGGAAGATGGTAGATAATCACTCCAGACATCACATGAGAGGGAGAGCTGCTGGAGAATAGGTAGCTAGGGTGAAAGGTGGGCAGGATTGAGGTTTCACTTGCAGTTACTGGTGGGAATTTTGCTCACTATCGGTTTGTATACCTTGTCCCAGACGAGTTCACAATCCTTGGTTCAGGTAGAGAGATGGCAGCTTCCTTTTTTTTTTTTCTTTTCTTTTCTAAAATATGATTTATTTATTTATTTATTTTACATGAATGTGATAGAATAAAAGTTGAGTAAAATGTGTTTAGGAAATTGACAGAGGAGTTGTCAAAGTCTATGGATTGTGAACTCTAAGGTAATAAGGATGAAGGGAATTTTATCTATTTAAAAACATTTACATAAAACGCACCAGGTACGAGGCAATGTTCCGAGCACTTTGCAAACCATTATCTCCATCAAGGAAGGACATGAATAAGGTTGGAGCTCTGAGAATATAGTCAAATACAGGCCCTTGGGCAACTGAAGAAAGAGTTATTGCAACCAACTCAGAGAAAGTATTAAACACTTTAACAGAAAGTATAGAAAAGTGTAGAAAGTATTAAACACCATTTGATGCACAGTTTCCTGTTTTATTCTTCTGTAAGGTTCTTGGAAACACGATGCAAACATGTCAGCGTAGGTCACCCATTGCCATGGAGTCGATTCTGACTCATAGCGACCCTACAGGACAAGGTAGAAATGTTCTATAGCGTTTCCGAGGAGGAGCTGCTCAATTCAAACTGCTGACCTTTTGGTTAGCAGCCTTAGCTCCCCATAGCTCTTAACCACTGTGCCACCAGGGCTCCTAAGATATGTAAAGCTAACTTAAAGTACTTTTCTGACTCAAGCATTATGTATTTTGACATAAGAGCTAATTATTTCATATGGCTCAGAATTCCTATCATTAAAAAAAATCATGATTTTCTTATTTGACAGTTTATTAAATACATGGGCCAATATTCCCTTTCTCATCCTGTTAGAGAAACCACAGACATTTTTCCTAGAAATATTAAGCTTGATGGGATATGTAGCCTTTTCTAAAACCCATCAAGCCTACCCTCTGAGTATAAGCAAGAATGTCCCTTAATTTCCATTAGAATTTTGTACCAATTCTCAGGCCCATGAGATTTCTGTGCTTTTTAACCTTTTGAGTCAGAAAGAAAACAGAAAGCGAGGCCAGCCCTCATGAGTCTGAAGGAGTTTCTTCTGGTACTTAGTGTTTTAGTTTGTTTGCTTCATCCTGGCCTTTAACCATTGTCCTATGAGCCATTTCTCTCTGTCCATTTTGAGTCGATGAAAGCATAACCCTGAGATGTACATTAGGGATTATCCTAAACTCTTTCCAGAGCTTCAGTTCTATATCTATTGCTCTTAGTCTACTGGTTGGCCTTTGTCCTGTTACTGTCAGGTGACCTCAAAGCCCATCAAGTACCCAACATTTGCTCTAGATTTTTATATTCTTCTTTCCATGAAGAAAAGGAAGAAAAATACACTTCTCTTTATAAAAACCTCACCAAACATAATGAACCTGCAAAGCAATTCCTAATTTAGGATTCTTAGATACTTTCTATTCATTTGTCATATTCGAGTGTAGAATATGACTACATTCTGAATCTAATGATTGTTTTATTCCAAGTGTTTGTATTGTTTTTCCTATTCTGCCCACCTCTAGAAGCTTTATCTCACTTTTCTGACCCAGGGTAATATATTTTTCAGTGTCTAAGTCCATTTTTGGTCTTTCATCTGACATTAATGGAATATGCATAATTATGAAATGTTTACAAACTCAATCTGATGGTGTTTACAAACAGTATGTATTCCTATGACTATACCCAGAGTGCTGCCATCCCAACCCTCACAAGAGATGCTGTGTGAATTACATGATTGAACTGAATGCCACCTGTAACACACATTGTTTTAAGGAAATTAGGAAGGAGATAGTTTTGTTTGGTTTTGTTTGTATTCACATACCAGAGCAGAGACTGGATCTGTCTATCAGAAATGATTTCTTCCCTCCAAAGTTCCATTCCTTTTTTACTGACTTCATCTTTCTTCTTCCTTGATCAAGACTTAGATTCTAAAAATCTCCCTTTGCTGAGAGCAATTAAACTCTTATCATTAGCTTTCATTCCCGTTCAGCTAAACAAACACAGTCCCTCCGCATGCACCTTGTGGGTCTCATCTCATCTGCACTTTTGTGCAGACTGATTTTACCCGGCTCCCACAGAGGCTGACTGACTAGATTTGGGACCTCTACTGACCTCCAGTGTTTCTTTTCTGTTTCAGTTCTGTGTAATTTTAAATCAGCAAAATGTTCTGTACTTGAAAAATCTTGAAAAACATTAGAAAAAGATGTGTTTAATGAACACATCAGTATTTTACTCAGTATATATATATGTATATATACATATGTTGTTGCTAGATGCTGTTGTATTGGTTCCAACTCATAGCTACCCTCTACACAACAGAACAAAACATCGCCCAGTCCTATACTATAGACAGACAGATAGATAGATATCCCGTTGCCATCGAGTCAATTCTGACTCATAGCGACCCTATAGGACAGAGTAGAACTGTGCCATAGAGTTTCCAAGGAGAGCCTGATGGATTTGAACTGCCGACCTTTTGGTTAGTAGCCATAGCTCTTAACCACTATGCCACGAGGGTATCCATAGCCAGATAGATAGATATAGGTATATAGATATAGATAGTTTTTGTTTGTTTGTTTCCTGATTAAAGAGGTCAGAGACTTGATATCATACCAATCATGATAAATATGGGTCTCTGGGAGAATGGGGCTAGAGTAGAAGCTGGTTGTTCCAGGAATAAAGACTTTTTTTTTTCCATTTTTATGACTCTTTCCTAATATGCACCAAGTCCAAAATATTGTCCTTTCCCTCTGCTTCAGGATGTTCACAACACAGTGGAATTCGTAGAAATGGGCAATGACATATAAAGCGGAGGAGACGACAAATCATCACATTTTTTTGTTTTGTTTTAGAGTAGGAATACTGACATATGGACTCACGTAATGAAAACTGCCATTGTATACCTCACATGAAGCACCTGAATAGCAGTGGCCAATTAAAAAATAATAATTAAAAAAAGGGACATAAAATTCCTTGCTTCTGTCAACTATCTTTTGTTTCTTACATTATAGGATTAGATCAAGCAGGCGGACATCCAGATTCCAGTCCCTCTGGGCATATGGTTGACACTTAGAACATGCTCAGTGTTAGATGCTGATACTACTGGCCTTTCCACAACTCCTTTTTTCTTTCCTGTTACCCAACACTATATCCCTATGTGAACAATAATGTACAGCCTTGGAATTTCAATTCCCACACCAATGCTGCCCCTAAATAAGATCTGGTTTTTATTAGTAATCTAGAGCTAATGTACTTCACAGAAATTCTCTGTGTTCTGAGGTTATTCACACCTGGAATGAAATTCTGACATACCCAGAAAGGGGCACTAACTATATCCAGGCATAAAAACCCAGACTTCAATATTCAATTCATAATGATGGTCAAATGTCCTCCTTTCTTTCTCTCTCTCTTTCTTCCTTTCTTCTTTCCTTCCTCTCTCCCTCCTTTCCTTCCTTCCTTTTTTTTTTTTTTGATTAAGGTACTACATTCTTGAAAGATATTTTATTGATAAATAAATTAATAACTCGGCTAGGAACTGGCCTCTGTCTATATTTATCCTTGGAAAATTTAAGCAAAATTATAAGTTCATACAGAAACTAATGGCAAGAGAAACATTGCCCTCTCGTAATATTACTTGTCATGGCAATTTCAACAGGACAATGTAGATCCCATGTCTCCCGAAGCAAAGTTGGGTGAAAGATATTTTTGCAATATTTTTTTCGGACAAAAACAAAAAAGATTTTGTGAAAGCAGCTATAGCCCAGGATCTCTCTGAAATGGCGTCAAGTGGAAAAGTAAGCTCGTTTAACACGGGTTTGAGAAATACTTGGAAAATTTCGGTTAATTAACCTAGCTATATAGGGAATAAACTTTTTAAGGGGAAAACAATCCAAAAACAAAGAAACAAATGCATAAATCCTCTAGCGTTGCCTAATTGATTTGTTGACATGTAAAATATATCAGGTAATCATTTGCTGGCCCTTAATGGTTCAATATTATTATCATCATCACCATCTTATTTATGGCAATTTTCATGATATAAATACATGGTGCCCCAAAACACATACCAAACCCATAGCCGTCAAGTCAATTCCAACTCATAGCAACCCTATAGGACAGAGTAGAACTGCCCCATAAAGTTTCCAAGGAGCGCCTGGTGGATCCGAACTGCTGACCTTTTGGTTAGCAGCTGTAGCTCTTAACTGCTACGCCACCAGGGCTTCCCACATGGAGCTCAGGAAGCATAATTTCTTTGAATGGTGCATAGGATAGAGGGGATAACATGAAAGGGATAAAGTAAAGGGAAAACACAAATATGGCATAACACCATACCTTAATGAAAGGACCCCAATAAAAAAAAAAATAGGTCTTTAGTTTCTCTTAAACATTCTAACAAAGCCATCAGTTTAGGATCATAGTAGCAAAGTTACATACGCTAACTTTGGGGCCAAACAGACCTGTATTCTAAATGAATGTCCACTAATACAATAGATGTGTAGCCTCAGGAAAATTAAATTTGACTTCTCTGAGTTTCAGTTTCCTAACCTCTGAATTTGTGAAAGCAATAACTAAGTTTTCAAAGCATTTGGTTGGATTTATAAGATAATAGATGCCAAGTAGAAACAGTAACAGTATAGCTTTTGCTTAAAGAAAAAAGTTTTAAGATGCATGCAAAGGAAAAAGAGAATGTGAAATATTTTTTCAAAATTAAGCTTATTGAATCCTGCCTTGTTTTATTTTATACATTAAGAACCCTTTCCTAAACACCACAGAGAGCCCCTGACGGAGCAGGAGAAAAGTAGGGTGCAGAACTCAAACTCTAGTAAAAAGACCAGACTTAATGCTCTGACTGAGACTGGAGGGAACCCAGAGGACATGGCCTCTGAACTCTCTGTTAACCCAAAACTAAAACCATTCCCAAAGCCAACTCTTCAGACAAAGATTAGACTGGACTATAAGACATAAAATGATACTGATGAGGAGTGGGCTTCTTAGCTCCGTGAGACTATATGGACAGCTCCCGTCTGGGGGCAAGACGAGAAGACAGAGGGGAACAGGAGCTGGTTGAATGGACATGGGAAATACAGGGTGGAGAGGAGTGTGCTGTCTCACTGTAGGGAGAGCAACTAGGGTCACATAACCACATGTGTACAAGTTTTTGTAAGAGAAACCGACTTGAATTTGAATTGTAAACTTTCACTTAAAGCACAATAAAAAGGGGGGGGGGAGAAAAAAAAGAACCCTTCCCTAGTAACCACAGATAAATTATGGTTAAATTAGCAAAGCATACAGGCTTAAGAAAAAGCCCCACCAGCTTTTGTAACAGAAAAATTTTAAGAAGTAACCTTATAGCTCATCTTTTTCACCTGGAGTGATCTTAATCTGGGCTAAAGATGTGAGATACATCCTCTTTGCCTTGGTAATTCATCTAATATTAAAGCTACGGAAGCCACTTCACTAGACTGGGGGAACAGGATAGTTCAGTCTAATCCCCACTCCATGCCCCTTTCTCTTCTCATCCTGCACCGGAAACAGGCAAAGAGATAAACAGACAGACATACAAATGATGGCAGTATATAGACAGATGATAAATGGAGATAGATAGATAGGTAGGTAGGTAGACAGACAGACAGACAGACAGACAGGTAGGTAAGTAAGTAGATGATTGGATGGATGGATGGATGGATGGATGGATGGATGGATGGATGGATGGATGGATGGATGGATGGATGGATGCATGGATGGATGGATGGATGGACAGATCTATTTGAAATGACTGAAAGATGGTTTTTGGGCAAGCATTTATTATCAATGAATTGTCTTAATTTATAATCAAATAAAAAAACCCAAGGTATTTTTAATGCATAGCCATAATCTTAGACAAACCAAACCAAACCCATTGGCTTCTAGTTATTTCTGACTCGTGGCAACCTTTGTGTTACAGTGTAGAACTGCTCCACAGGGCTTTCTTGACTGTGATCTTCATGGAAGCAGATGGCCAGGCCTTCCTTCCTCAGTACCAATGGGTGGATTTGAACCACCAAACTTTAGGTTAGTGCACAAACCATTTGCACCACTCAGGGACTCCTATCTCAGACAAAGGCACTAACATATTAATACAAATTAAAGCCTGATATAGTAGAAATGGAGACACTGGTGATGTAATGGTTAAGTGCTACAGCTGCTAACCAAAGAGTCAGCAGTTCGAATCTGCCAAGTGCTCCTTGGAAAGTCTATGGGGGTAGTTCTACTCTGTCCAATAGGGTTGCCATGAGTCAGAATCGACTCGACGGCACTGGGTGGGTTTATAGTAGAAATATGTTTAGGACAGCTAATAGACTGATTTCTTTGTCTGACTATCCTGTTCATTTGTTTTGAGTCTTGGATGACTACATTTGCTCCTTTTGTAGCTTATTCAAGAAGCTGAAAATTATTCACATGGTTGTAAAACTCCTTTCCTAACACAGAGAGATGCTTAGAGGATTCATGAGAACAATGTCAAGTGCTTTGACCTTTACATCAGGAAATCTACCTAAACCCATTACCATTTTTAAATGATAGAAAAAAAGCAACATATTTACAACCATCCAGTGGGTCATGCTGTAGATTTTGTCTATAGAAAAATAATGTCTGGATTAAAAAATGTGTCTAAACTAAATACTCTTAATTCTTGATTTCCCATGTCAAAGGTGAGATTTGAATTAACATTTCATTTTCATAAGAAGTTATCAGAACTTGACGTCTCTTCTGTTTGGTTATCCTGTTTCATTCAGTTGAAAAAACCGAAACAAACCTTTAAGAGGAATCTGTCTGCAAAGTAATGCAATAAGCATTCTGCCACTTTATAAGAAATGGAACTTTCTGGGCATGTAGTGTAAAAATTGGAGATCAATTATGAGCACATTAATATAACATATTTGAGAGCCCCGGGGCGCAGTGGTTAAAGTACTCCACTGCTAACGGAAAGCTCAGCACTTCACACCCACCAGCTGCTCCGTGGAAGAAAGATGTGGCAGTCTGCTTCTGTAAAGATTTACAGCCTTGGAAACCCTGTGGGGCAGTTCTACTCTGTCCTACAGGACCGCTATGAGTTGGCATGAACTCAGCCACAGTGGGTTTGGTTTGTTTTTTTGGCAATACGACATAGTAGGGAATTTTTCTTCAGTTTTTCATTTTCCAAAAACATGGGGAAAAAAATCGTTCAATGATTAAGAACCCAGGATGTAAATGTCATAAAATATAGTTGCTTGTTAAATATTTGCTCGTAAGTTTGAAAAAGGCATCTTGTAGGTGTCACATGCTTGGTTATCAAGGAAACACTGTAAATTACTGAGAGCCTTCATCCTTGCAGAGGCCATGCCCTCTATTACAGTCAAGGCCCTGAATCTGCAGAAAGAGTTGACAAGTCGACTAATTAATCAGGAAGTCCTGATGGAGAAAAATGCCAGTTCGTGAAATTAGAAGTTATTTAACAGTGACAAACAGGTGACTTTTTCTGATAACAAACACTTGGACTTTTGTTCTTTGATAAATCAAAATTTTGAAAAATGAGAGTATCCTCTTGCAATGTTTGGATATTCATCCTAAGACATCTGCAAAGCTGTCATTTCAATGAGTTTCTGAACTATATAAAGGAAAACATCATTTACATTGACTACAACTCTCACCCTTTCAAAACAAACCTTATGAGGGAAGCCTTTCAAGCTATCCTTCTTCAAGATGATGGGGGTTGTTCTATAACACTAAGCATGTTTATTTTTCGCTTGCTTCTCCACTGTTGTCAATATTTGAATGGAGTTTTGCACTTCTGCATGACCCCCAGTAATTTTCTTTCATTTCACATTTTGCTCTCACCTCACTTTCTTAACTTCATCTTCCTTTATTTTTAGCTCGTACCTCACCCACTGTGCCATCTGGAAATATTATTAGATGAGTAACAATTACGTTTCTGCTGAAAGAAGAAGGATTACCTGAAATATTATTCGACAATGTATCATCCTACAGAATGTAATACTAAAGCTGTCACATACTATATCTCCATAGCACCAACTATCACATAACACCTGCCTAGGCCCCTCCATCAAGTTCTGATTACTGTCAACAAGAGGTTAGCAATTGAGAAGGAGAATAAAATTTGCAGAGTAACGCCATCTGACATGCCTCCTCAGCTGGCAAAGATAGGCAACAGATGAAAAGGTAGCACATCATATAACTTTCATTTCACAGAAACACATACACTCCACTGCGGAGCATTTCAACAACTGCTTATGACCTATTTTAGATTTTTTTTCCTTTTCTCCTAAATGTAATTAAATAGAGGAAGGCTGTGTTTTATTACATATAAATATTTGCGACAATTCAATGAACACTTCCTTTACGATTCACATCGGACTGAATTTCCTCCTGGTGCAAAAGTCCATTTGTTGAACATGGTGTGAGGTTTCATGTTTGAGGATAAATTCTCTTTACCAAAACAGCTAATTTCAATCTCCATCCTCTTCCTATCTCGTCTTTGCTCTTCTAAAAAGAACGGGTTCTGCTTCAGTGGGAGCTTAAAAACAATGAAAATAAAATAAAATAAAACCTTTTGGGTTAGCCAAAAAATTGCAAAAAGCCCTGCTTGCCAGCTGTCTGCTGGTTTCCAGTTATTCTCCTTTTAAATAAGTATGGCCCGTCACTTTGCATATAAATCCCCCCCTAGAGGGAGAGCACACAGTGGAGTAGAGGAGCCTTGATTTCTTTTATATTAGGCCGTCCATTTTTTTTTTCTTTCACAGAAATGCAAATGAATCAGAATGAATTTATGCTACATACCAGAAATACTCTTAACCCCATATCCAGAGAATTCCTTGTAGCTACATACATTTAATATTCACATAGATTTGCAATACAAACTGTAGGTATCTACACTGGTGTTATGGTTGCCCAACTATTGTTTGGAGGAATATTTCTCTGATCAGTATATTACCTTGATAATTACTTCCAAATTCATGGGCCTTTCTGGGAATGGATTCTTTTTGGTTCTATAAATAAGAATTTTTTTTTTTTTAATAAGAAAAAAATTTGTTGGAGAAGAAAATTTAGTTAGACTATACTGACAAAAATAAAATGCTGAATTTTTAAGGACTTTACTGAAAGGTGAGAGGTACAAGCCCACCTAGAAAAAAGTCCTGGCAATCCACTTAGAAAAAAATCTCACAGCCTTGCAAACCCTACGGAGCACAGTTCTACTCTGACACACATGGGGTGGCTGTGAGTCCGAATCGACTCACCATCAATGGTTTGCTTGTTTTTAAGTATCTGTAGGAGTCCTTGGGTGATACAAATGGTAGCACATGTGGCTGCTAACCGAAAGGTTGGAGGTTTGAGTCCATTCAGAGGTGACTTGTAAGAAAGGCCTGGCAATCTACTTCCAAAAAATCAACCACTGAAATCTGTATGGAGCACAGTTCTACTCTGACGCACATGGGGTAGCCATAAGTTGGAATCAACTCAACAGCGACTGGTTTACTGGTTTAAAGTATCTACATAAAATTAAAAAAAAAAAAAATTTTTTTTTTTTTTATGTTGTACAAGGGATTGATATGTACTAAATGTTTGGCAGTAGAGTTTTCAGTCAGCTATCACGTGGAACTGTAATCTTTACAACACACAGTAGCAGAACAAGAATTTGTAGATATTGAGCTTAAACTCAGCTCAGCCAAGTTTGATGTATTTCAAAATGTAAAATAAGCATAAAGATATTTACTAATCCTGGTGCACAATTTAGGAAGAAAAATGAAGATTATAACAAAGTATTCCGGAAAATGAGTTACAAATTTAATATTCTGGCAGGTTTTATACCCACTGCAATATTCTGCACCAGGTAGGTGTGCAATAAATGTTGACAGGCTGCATTCATAACGTAAGACAATAGTTTCAATATTTTAAACACGGTTTATAACAAAGGCTGAGATGTAAAATTTAATGTTAGGAAGCCCTGGTTGAGGTACTAAATATGCTACTAATATTGCTCTTTTTGTGTGTGTGTGTGTGTGAATTTATGCTCTTAAAAAAAAAAAAGAAAATTAGACCTCTACCTCAAAGAAGTTCTTCCAACATTACTTGGAGGGTTTATGACAAAAGCTTTGATCTCTCTGTACATCTAGTAAGTACAAAACAAACCTGCCCACTTTACGAGTTTAACAAATGTTTTAAACTGCAGGTTGAAAGTTATGGGTTTGGTAAAGCTCCAAACGTATTTCTCCCAGAAAATTTTCAGCCTTAACCTTCTGTGCTTCAAAGTATGATCATTTTGCATATTACTAGCGGCTGTGCACACAAGATCTGACTCTGTTTCACAGGCACATTGCTTTGTGTTTCAGGTGATGAAAGTGCAAGGCGAATAGCTATATAAAAAGGCATGAAAGCACCTGACGACTTTGATATAACCACCGTTATAGACTGGCTTTCCATATGAAGGTTTATTATAGACCAGCTTTACATATGAAACTGAAATTAGACTGTCTATACAAAGGGAAACGTATTATTAATATTTATAATGTTTTAGTGATGTGTATTTTTCAAGTTCCAATATGGCTAAGTATTTTTCATAGGTATGGCAGGAAGTTTTGAGGACACATTGCAGAATATCCTACTTGTTCTTTCAGAAGCCTTTACTGCTGGAGGCTGCCACGGTGTGAAGGGTTGTACGATATTATAGCTCTGGGCCAACAGATATATTCATTTTAACATAAGCAATTAAGAAAATGGGTTTACCATTGTCATGCTTTCCATTATTATTTTAATAACAAGAAATTCCCTTAAGTATTTAGAAGAGCGAAATAAACATTGGAAATAAAGATCAAAGAATAAAATATATCAACAAATGGACACTCATCTATGGTAAAGTTCAGTTTTATTGACTCGCAGCTATGGGGAACAAAACAGGGTCTACGAGAACATCTGCTGATTATTTCCACACTTTGTTTTGGGGAGCCCTAGGCTGCCACGTAGGTAGGTCCTCTGGAGTTCCCTTCAAGGCAGGGTAGAGAAAGAGTGTAGGGTGCCAGCCAAGATCATGACCTTCTTATTGTGTATTGGAGCTTTGTGTAAAATTTTGTTAGAACAAACAGACTCTACTGCTTAAAAACAATTTCAAAATGGACTTAAAACAAAACTCTTAGAGATAAAAATGCCAGGGCTGTACAGTGAATCACAGTTACTTGATTTTACTTAACTGAGCTTGTTTGTTGGCATTTTACATTTCACTTGCCTTATAGAGCTTTTCTCATTGTGAATCTAGGTGGATTTATAATAACATGGGTGCTCATATAAATATATTACAGTCTATCACTCTGTTAAGTTTGAAATGACTCATCAGTCCTAATTTATTTCTTATTAGAAGCCAACATGGAAATAATGTTATAGTGTTTTTTGACACACTATTTTATTCACTTATTCAATCGTCAAATTTACAGAGGGAATCCTCTTAGGGCCTTGGAAGTTGACACTTAGCAACTGGTGTAGGAGCCCTGGTGGCACAGTGGCTAAACACTCCACTGCTATCCAAAATGTCGGCGGTTGGAACCCACCAATCTCTCCACAGGAGAAGGGTAAAGCAGTCTGCTTCCATAAAGATTTACAGCCTCGGAAACTTACGAGTCAGTTCTACTCTGTCTGCAGGGTTGCTGTGAGTCTGGACTGACTCGGAGGCAATGGGTTCACAAACATTCCCTAGGAACGCATTGGTTGGAAATATAGAAAGGGATGGTGTGTTCGTTTCCTAGAACTGCCAAAAGAAAGCAATTAACAATGGATGGCTTATAAGAAGGGAAATTTTCCTCTTTCACAGTGATGGAAGCAAAGAGTCTGAATCCAGGAAGTTGATAGGGATGTGTTCCCTCAGAAGTCTTCTAGAGAAGATCTTCTCAAGCCTCTCTGGCCTCTGTTAGCCCCAGGCCTTCCTTGGCTTACAAATGCAGTTTCACGTGGGTGTCTTTCCTTTTTCTCTGTGTTTCTTCTCTATGTTAACTTAACTGAACATGTCTTCAAAGCCCATATTTCCAAACAATGTCATGTTCACAGGTACTGTGGTTTAAGACTGTTGCTGCTGTTGGGTGGTATCTACAAGTCAGCTCTGACCTATAGTGACCCTAGATACAAAAGAATGAAACACACTAGGTCCTGCACCATCCTCACAATCATTGTTATATTTGAGCCCATTGTTGTAGCCACTGTGTCAATCCATATCATTCAGGGTCTTCCTCTTTTTTGCTGACCCTCTACTTTACCAAGCATGATGTCCTTCTCCAGGGACTGGTCCCTCCTGATAACATGTCCGGAGTATGTGAGATGAAGTCTTGCTATCCTTACTTCTAAGGAACATTCTGGCTGTACTTCTTCCAAGACAGAAGTGTTCATCCTTCCGGCAGTCCATGGTATATTCAATATTATTTACAGCACCATAATACAAAGATGTCAATTCCTCCTTGATCTTCCTTATTCAATGTCCAGCTTTTGCATGCATACGAGGAAGTTGAAAATACCATGGCTTGGGTCAGTCTGCCTTAGTCCTCAAAGTGCCATCTTTGCTTTTTAGCACTTTAGAGAGATCTTTTGTAGCACATTTTCCCAATGCAATATATCATTTGATTTCTTGACTGCTGCTTCCCTGCGTGTTCATTGTGAATTCAAGTAAAATGAAATCTTTGACAACTTCAATATTTTGTCCATTTATCATGACGCTGCTTATTCATCCAGTTGTGAAAATTTTTGTTTTCTTTATGATGAGGTATAATTTATACTGAAGATTGTAGGCTTTGATCTTCATCAGTAAGTACTTCAAATTGCCTTAGCTTTCAGCAAACAAGCCTATGTCATCTGTGTATTGCAGGTTGTTAATGAGTCTTCCTCCACTCTTGATGCCCTATTCTTCCTCATATAGTCTAGCTTCTTGAGTTATTTGCTCAGCATACAGATTGAATAGGTATGATGGAAGAACACAGCCCTGTCACACACCTTTCCTGGCCTTAAACCACGCAGCATTCCCTTGTTCTGTTTGAACGGCTGCCTCTTGCTCCATTACATGTTCCTCATGAGCACAATTAAGTATTCTGAAATTCCTATTTTTCACACTGTTATCCATAATTTGTTATGATCCACATAGTCAAATGCCTTTGCATAATCAATAACACACAGGTAAACACCTTCCTGGTACTCTCTGCTGCCAGCCAGGATCCATCTGACATCAGCAATGATATCCCTCATTCCATATCCTCTTCTGAATCGGGCTTGAAATTCTGGCAGCTCCCCATTGCTGTACTGCTGCAACCACTTTTGAATTATTTTCAGCAAAATTTTACTTGCATGTGATATTAATGCTATTGTTTGATAATTTTTGCATTCTGTTAGATCACCTTTTCCTGGAATGGGCACAAATATGGCTCAGTTGGCCAAGTAGCTATCTTCCAAGTTTATTGGCATAGACAAGTGAGCACCTCCGGCCCTGTATCTGTTTTGTGGAAACATCTCTATTGGTATTCTGTCAATTCCTGGAGCCTTGGTTTTCACCAATGCCTAGATTACAGCTTGACTTCTTCCTTCAGTATCATCAGTTCTTAATCATATGCTCCTCCTGAAATATTTGAACACCAACCAAATCTTTTTGTTATAGTGACTCTGTTTATTCCTTCCACTGGCTTTTTTTTATTATTATAATCTTTATTGTGCTTTAAGTGAAAGTTTACAAATCAAGTCAGTCTCTCACACAAAAACCCATATACACCTTGCTAAAAAAAAAAAAAAAAAACACTCCCAATTACTCTCCCCCTTTTTAATGAGACAGCCCGCTCTCTCCCTCCACTCTCTCTTTTCGTGTCCATTTCGCCAGCTTCTAACCCCTCCACCCTCTCATCTCCCTCCAGGCAGAAGATGTCAACATAGTCTCAAGTGTCCACCTGATCCAAGAAGCTCACTCCTCACCAGCATCTCTCTCCAACCCATTGTCTAGTCCAATCCATGGCTGAAGACTCGGCTTTGGGAATGGTTCCTGTCCTGGGCTAACAGAAGGTCTGGGGGCCATGACCACCGTGGTCCTTCCAGTCTCAGTCAGAGAGTCTGGTCTTATAAGAATTTAGGTTCTGCATCCCACTGCTCTCCTGCTCCCTCAGGGGTTCTCTGTTGTGTTCCCTGTCAGGGCAGTTATTGGTTGTAGCCGGGCACCATCTAGTTCTTCTGGTCTCAGGATGATGTAGTCTCTGGTTCATGTGGCCCTTTCTGTCTCTTGGGCTCATAATCACCTTGCATCCTTGGTGTTCTTCATTCTCCTTTGATCCAGGTGGGTTGTGACCAATTGATGCATCTTAGATGGCTGCTTGCTAGTGTTTAAGACCCCAGATGCCACTCTTCAAAGTGGAATGCAGAATGTTTTCTTAATAGATTTAATTATGCCAATTGACTTAGATGTCCCCTGAAACCATGGTCCCCAGACCCCTGCCCCTGCTACGCTGCTTTTGAAGCATTCAGTTTATTCAGGAAATTTCTTTGCTTTTGGTTTAGTCCAGTTGTGCTGACCTCCCCTGTATTGTGTGTTGTCTTTCCCTTCGCCTAAAGTAGTTCTTATCTACCAATTAATTAGTGAATACCCCTGTCCCACCTTCCCTCCCTCCCCCCTCTCGAAACCACAAAAGAATATTTTCTACGCAGTTTAAACTATTTCTTAAGTTCTTATAATAGTGGTCTTATACAATATTTGTCCTTTTGCCTCTGACTGATTTCACTCAGCATAATGCCTTCCAGGTTCCTCCATGTTATGAAATGTTTCACAGATTCGTCACTGTTCTTTATCAATGCGTAGTATTCCATTGTGTGAATATACCATAATTTATTTATCCATTCATCCCTCGATGGGCACCTTGGTTGCTTCCATCTTTTTGCTATTGTAAACAGTGCTGCAATAAACATGGGTGTGCATATATCTGTTCGTGTAAAGGCTCTTATTTCTCTAGGGTATATTCCAAGGAGCGGGATTGCTGGATCCTATGGTAGTTCTATTTCTAGCTTTTTAAGGAAGTGCCAAATCGATTTCCAAAGTGGTTGTACCATTTGACATTCCCAACAGCAGTGTAGAAGTGTTCCAATCTCTCCACAGCCTCTCCAACATTTATTATTTTGTGTTTTTTGGATTAATGCCAGTCTTGTTGGAGTGAGAGGAAATCTCATTGTAGTTTTGATCTGCATTTCTCTAATGGCTAATGATCGTGAACATTTCCTCATATATCTGTTAGCTACCTGAATGTCTTCTTTAGTGAAGTGTCTATTCATATCTTTTGCCCACTTTTTAATTGGTTTATTTGTCTTTTTGCAGTTGAGTTTTTGCAGTATCATGTAGATTTTAGAGATCAGGCGCTGATCAGAAATGTCATAGCTAAAAACTTTTTCCCAGTCTGTAGGTAGTCTTTTTACTCTTTTGGTGAAGTCTTTGGATGAGCATAGGTGTTTGATTTTTAGGAGCTCCCAGTTATCTAGTTTTTCTTCTGCATTCTTAATAATGTTTTATATACTGTTTGTGCCATGTATTGGGGCTCCTAACGTTGTCCCTATTTTTTCTTTCATGATCTTTATTATTTTAGGTTTTATATTTAGGTCTTTGATCCATTTTGAGCTTGTTTTTGTGCATGGAGTGAGGTGCGGGCCTTGTTTCATTTTTTTGCGGATGGATATCCAGTTATGCCAGCACCATTTGTTAAAAAGACTGCCTTTTTCCCATTCAACTCTTTTGGGGGCCTTTGTCAAATATCAACTGCTCATATGTGGATAGATTTATGCCTGTATTCTCAATTCTGTTCCACTGGTCCATGTATCTGTTGTTGTACCAGTACCAGGCTGTTTTGACTACTGTGGCAGTATTATAGGTTCTAAAATCAGGTAAAATAAGGCCTCCCACTTTATTCTTCTTTTTCAGTAATGCCCTTATTTATCCGGGGCCTCTTTCCCTTCCATGTGAAGTTGGTGATTTGTTCCTCCATCTCATTAAAGAATGTTGTTGGGATTTGGATCGGAATTGCATTAAATGTATAGATTGCTTTTGGTAGAATAGACATTTGTATAATGTTAAGTCTTCCTATCCAAGAGCAAGGTACATTCTTCCACTTATGTAGGTCTCTTTTGGTTTCTTGCAGAAATGTATTGTATTTTTCTTTGTATAAGTCTTTTACATCTCTGGCAAGATTTATTCATAACTATTTTATATTCTTGGGGGCTACTGTAAATGGCATTGATTTGGTGATTTCCTCTTCGATGTTCTTTTTGTTGGTGTAGAGGAATCCAACTGATTTTTGTATGTTTATCTTGGATCCCGATACTCTGTTGAACTCTTCTATTAGTTTCAGCAGTTTTCTTGAGGATTCCTTAGGGTTTTCTGTGTATAAGATGATGTCATCTGCAAATAGAGATACTTTGACTTCTTTCTTGCCAATCTGGATGCCCTTTATTTCCTTATCTAGTCTAATAGCTCTGGCTAGGACTTTCAGCACGATGTTGAATAAGCGTGGTGATAAAGGGCATCCTTGTCTGGTTCCCAGTCTCAGTGGGAATGTTCTCAGGCTCTCTCCATTTAGGGTGATGTTGGCTGTTGGTTTTGTATAAAAAAAAAAAAAAAAAATTTTTTTTTTTTTTTTTTTGGTTTTGTATAGATGCCCTTTATTATGTTGAGGAATTTTCCTTCTATTCCTATCTTGCTGAGAGTGTTTATCATGAATGGGTGTTGAACTTTGTCAAATGCCTTTTCTGCATCAAGTGATAAAATCATATGATTATCATATGATTCTTGTCTTTTGTTTTATTTATGTGGTGGATTACATTAATTGTTTTTCTAATGTTGAACCATCCATGCATACCTGGTATGAATCCCACTTGGTCATGGTGAATTTTTTTTTTTTTTTTTGATATGTTGTTGAATTCTATTGTCTAGAATATTTTTGAGGATTTTTGCGTCTACATTCATGAGGGATACAGGTCTATAATTTTCTTTTCTTGTGGTGTCTTTACCTGGTTTTTGGATCAGGTATATGCTGACTTCATAGAATGAGTTTGGTAGTATTCCATCCTTTTCTATGCTCTGAAATACCTTTAGTAGTAGTGATGGTAACTCTTCTCTGAAAGTTTGGTAGAAATCTGCAGTGAAACCATCCAGACCAGGGCGTTTTTTTTTTTTTGGAAGTTTTTTGATTACCTTTTCAATCTCTTCTTTTGTTATGGGTCTATTTAGCTGTTCTACCTCTGTTTGTGTTAGTTTAGGTAGCTAGTGCATTTCTATGAATTCATCCATTTTTTCTCGGTTTTCAAATTTGTTTGTGTATAGTTTTTCATAGTAATCTGAAATGATTCTTTTAATTTCAGTTGCATCTGTTGTAATATCTCCCATCTCATTTCTTATTCGGGTTATTTATTTCCTTTCCTGTTTTTCTTTTGTCAGTTTGGCCAGTGATTTATCAATTTTGTTGAGTTTTTCAAAAAACCACCTTTTGGTCTTGTTAATTCTTTCAATTGTTCTTCTGTTTTCTATTTCATTTAGTTCAGCTCTAATTTTTATAATTTGTTTTCTTCTGATGCCTGTGGGTTTCTTTTGTTGTTCTCTTTCTATTTGTTCAAGTTGTAGGGACAATTCTTTGATTTTGGCCCTCTATGCTTTTTGGACATGTGCAGTTATTGATGTAAATTGGCCTCTGAGCACTGCTTTTGCTGTGTCCCAAAGGTTCTGATAGGAGGTGTTTTCATTCTCATAGGATTCTCTGAATTTCTTTATTCCATCCTTAATGTCTTCTATAATCCAGTCTTTTTGAGCAGGGTATTGTTCAGTTTCCAAGTGTTTGATTTCTTTTCCCTGCTTTTCCTGTTATTGATTTCCACTTTTATGGCCTTATGGTCAGAGAAGATACTCTGTAATATTTCAATGTTTTGGATTCTGCTAAGGCTTGCTTTATTACCTAATATGTGGTCTATTCTAGAGAATATTCCATGTGCACTAGAAAAGAAAGTTTAGTTGGTTGCTGTTGGATGGAGTGTTCTGTATATGTCTACAAGGTCAAGTTGGTTGACTGTGGCATTTAGATCTTCAGTGTCTTTATTGAGCTTCTTTCTGGATGTCCTGTCCTTCACCGAAAGTGGTGTATTGAAGTCTCTTACTATTATTGTGGAGCTGTCTATCTCACTTTTCAATGCTGATAGAGTTTGTTTTATGTACCTTGCAGCCCTGTCACTGGGTGCATAAATGTTTAATTTGGTTATACCTTCTTGGTGTATTGTGCCTTTAATCATTATATAGTGTCCTTCCTTATCCTTTCTGATGGATCTAACTTTAAAGTCTATTTTGTCAGAAATTAATATTGCCACTCCTGCTCTTTTTTGATTGTTCTTTGCTTGATACACTTTTTTCCATCCTTTGAGTTTTAGTTTGTGTCTCTAAGTCTAAGGTGTGTCTCTTGTAGGCAGCATATAGATGGGTCTTGTTTTTTAATCCATTCTGCCACTCTCCGTCTCTTTATTGGTGCATTTAGTCCATTTACATTCAGGGTAATTATGGATAGGTATGAATTTATGCTATCATTTTGATATCTTTTTTTGTGTGTTGTTGGCAGTTTCTTTTTCCCACTGGATTTTATGTGCTGAGTAGGTTTTCTTTATATATTGTCCTTTCCTCATATTTGTTGTTGTTGATTTTGTTTCTGCTGAGTCTGTATTTTTCCCTTGTATTTTATTTTGATGAGTAGGGTAGCTTGTCTCCTTTGTGGTTACCTTATCATTTACCCCTATTTTTCTGAATTTAAAACTGTTATTTCTTTGTATCACCATATCTTCCTCTCCATATGGAAGGTGTATGATTACATTTCTTAGTCCCTCTTTATTATTTTATTGTTGTTTTCTTTTATATAATAACATTGCTATTACCCTGTTTTGGTCTTTTTTTATGTATAATCTTGCTTTGTTTTTTTGGATTTCCCTGTCTGGGTTGACTTCTGGTTGCTCTGCCCAGTGTTCTCGTCTTGGGTTGATACCTGATATTACTGATTTTCTAACCAAAGAACTCTCTTTAGTATTTCTTGTAGTTTTGGTTTGGTTTTTAAAAATTCCCTCAACTTGTGTTTATCTGGAAATGTCTTAATTTCACCTTCATATTTAAGAGACAGTTTTGATGGATATATGATTCTCGGCACGTGATTTTTTTCCTTCAATTTTTTAAATATGTCATCCCATTGCCTTCTTGCCTGCATGGTTTCTGCCGAGTAGTCCGAATTTATTCTTATTGGCTCTCCTTTTAGGTGACTTTTCATTTATCCCTCGCTGCTCTTATACTTCTCTCTTTATCTTTGGTTTTGGCAAGCTCGATTATAATATGTCTTGGTGACTTTTTTTTAAGATCTACCTTACGTGGAGTTCGATGAACATCTTGGATAGATATCTTCTCATCTTTCACAATATAAGGGAAGTTTTCTGCCAACAAGTCTTCAACAATTTTCTCTGTATTTTCTGTTTTCCTCCCTGTTCTGGTACTCCAATCACTGGTAGTTTATTTCTCTTGATAGAGTCCCACATGATTCTTAAGCTTTCTTCATTTTTTTTAATTCTTTTATCTGATTTTTCTTCACATATATTAGTGCCAAGTGATTTATCTTCAAGTTCAGAAATTCTAGCTTCTACTTGCTCAATTCTGCTCCTCTGACTTTCTATTGAGTTATCTAATTCTGTAATTTTATTGTTAATCTTCTGAATTTCTGATTGCTGTCTGTCTATGGATTTTTCCAGCTTATTAAATTTTTCATTACGTTCCTGAATAATCTTTCTAATTTCTTCAGTTGCTTTATCTGTGTTCCTTAGCTTGTTCTGCGTATTGTCTCATTTCCTTCCTGATGTCTTGAAGGGTTCTGTATATTAAACTTTTGTATTCTGCATCTGGTAATTCCAGGAATGCACTTCCATCTGGAAAACCACCAGATTCTTTGTTTTGAGAGCCTGTTGAGGTGATCATGGTCTGTTTCTTTATGTGACTTGATACTGACTGTTGTCTCCGAGCCATCTATAAGTTATTGTATTAGTTTATGCTTGCTTACTGTGTCGTAGCTGCTTGCTTTGTTTTGTTTTGGTATACCCCTATGGGTTGCTTGAGTGAGCTAGCTTGATTATTTTTGCCTTTGGAGCTCTGGTGTCCTCTCCCCAGCTGGCTGGAGCTGTTATCAGGTATATCAGTCTAGGAGTCCATTCAGTTTTCTTATATGAATTCAGCTCAGGTTTCCAGGTAGCTGATCACCAAGTGTGTAGTATAGGCTCTGTCATATAGTCTTAGAGGTGCAGGGGTGATTGGCATATATGCCGGTATCTGATTGCAGAAGGGGGTCATGCTCTGAACAAGGCAGGAGGCTGAGAACTGACCCCCAAGTGACTCTGAGGAAAACTCATCTCTGTGCATGTGGGTGGGTTCTGCAGAGGTATCATGGGCACCCAAAGTTTTTGGTTGTAAGGACTGGGAGGTACCAGTTATCTTTGGATCCCTGTCACAGGTGGCTGGGTGACCTGAGCCTTCCATCTGCTTTTGATACTTCCTGTGACATTCAATATTCTGCCCATACAATATTGCAACTTGAAGCTTGAATTTTTTCTCCATTTCTTCCAGCTTGAGAAATGTTGAACATGTCCTCCATTTTGGTTTTCTAACTCCAGGTGCTTGCAGATTTCATTATAATACTCTGTTTTCTCAAGCTGCCCTTTGAAATCTTCTGTTCAGGTTTTTTACTTCATCTGTCTTTCAGTTGCTTTAGCTACTCTGCATTCAAAAACAAGTTTCAGAGTCTCTTCTCATATCCATTTTGGTCTTTTGTTTCCTGTCTTTTCAACGACCTTTTTCGTTCTTATAGGAATTCCTTGATGTAACCTCACATCTCCTGTGGTCTTCCTACAATAATGGCTAGTCCATTAAATATTCTTGAGATGGTCTCTAAATTCAGATAGGATATACTGAAGGTCATATTTTGGCTCTTGTGAACTTGTTTTACTTTTATTCAGCTTCAACTTGCACTTACATATGAGCAATTGATGGTCTGTTCTGTAACAGTCCCAGTCCCTAACTGATGATATTGAGCTTCTTCATAGTCTCTTTCCTCAGATGTAGTCAATTTGACTTCCATTTATTCCATCTGGCAAGGTGTATAGTCACTGTTTATGTTGTTTAAAAATGGTATTTCCAGTGAATAGTTCACTGGTCTTGTAAAATTCTATCATGCAACCTCTCTCATTTTTTCTATCACTAAGGCCATATTTTCCAACTACTGATCCTTCCTCTGGAGCCCTGGTTACAGGTGTTAACCCAAATGTCAGCAGCTCAAATTCACCAGCTGCTCCTTAGAAACACTACGGGGCAGTCCTACTCTGTTCTATAGGTTTGCTATGAGTTGGAGTCGACCCAACAGCAAAGGGTTGAGATCCTTCTTCTTTGTTTCCAACTTTTGCATTCTAATCACCAGTAATTATCAATGTATTTTGATTGCTTGTTTGATCAATTTCAGATTGCAGGAGCTGGTAAAAATCTTCAATTTCTTTATATATGTCATGGTTCTGCATAAAATTGAATAATAGTTTTATTAACTGGTCTTCCTTGTAGCCATGTGAATATTATCCTATCACTGATAGAGTTGTACTTCAGGATAGATCTAGAAATGTTTTTGGCAATGAATGTGGTACCATTCATCTTCAAGTTGTCATTTACAGCATATTAGACCATATGATTATCTTATTCAAAATGATCAGCGCTAGTCCATTTCGGCTCACTAATACCTAGGATAAAGATTTTTAAGTGTTCCTTTTCATTTTTGACAACTGTCAATTTTCCTTGATTCATACTTTGTTCATTCCACATTCGGATTATTAATAGTTGTTTGCAGCTGTTTCTTCTCTTTTTCAGTCATGCCATATCAGCAAATGAAGTTCCCGAAAGCTTTACTTCATCCATGCCTTTAAGGTTGACTCTACTTTGAGAAGGCAGCTCTTCCTCTGTCGTATTATGAGTGGCTTCCAACACAAGGCTCATCTTTCAGCACTACATCATACAATGTTTGGCTGCTATTCATAAGGCTTTCATTGGCCAAATTTCCAGTAGACTGCCGGGTCATTCTTCCTAGTCTGTCTTAGTCTAGAAGTTCTGCTGAAACCTGTCCACCATGGGTGACCCTGATAGTATTTGAAATACCGGTGGCATAGCGTCCAGCATTACAGCAACACTCAAGCCTCCACAGAACAACAAAAAGAAGGACAAGTTGTCGGGGGTTAGGACTACAACATATCTTTTTGGAAGACATAACTCAATTCATAACATTTGTGAAAGGGTTCACATATTTAACATCAAGTACATAGTATTTGATCTCTTTGGTGGATGCAGTCCAAGTTGGAGTGTAAGGTATGAGTGAAGTTGGGCACCAGATAGAGAAAGGTAGGCCAAGGCTCCCCTCCCTGAGAAGGGAACTGCTGCCTACAGCTTTAGTTCTTCACTCTCCTTTTTTCTTTCTTACTCCTTTGACTTTATTTTCCTGACAGAGGCCAAGAAATCTCAGGTAAGGTAGCTGCAGTATTTGCAACAAATGCTACTGGGGTTTGAGAAGCATACTTTATGACGGCTTAATACTGCAATGTATATAAAATGTAATAATATATGAATGTATAACAACACATATATATGCATTTTATTTATTTATTTATTTATTTATTTATAATAATTCAAATGTATTTGTGACTACTCATAAAAAAGAGCAATGAATCCAATGTAAAGGAAGGATTGGCTGAATTGTGTTAAAAGTTGCCAATGGTAAAGGGTGAAGCTAACATGGCCAGAAGGGTCCAGGTCTAAGAGCAGAGGCAGCCTGGCCAGGCATATTAGGCAGGAACACAGCAACCGGAAGGAAAAGGAGCAAATGAGAAAGCCATACATGAGAAAAAGCCTCGTCTTTGTTCAGACATTTGACAAACCAGGAAACAAGAAAGGGTTATTGTGGCACAGTCAGTTGTTCATGTGTGCCAGGTATACCCTAAAGCCAGCATTATTATGAGATAGTACATTAACCACAGTGGGCGAGAAAACTAATCCACAGACACGATGTCTCAAAGAATTAAATTGAATTACCAAGCATTTTCTTACTATAGCCATTTGTTCTTTTCACCTACGTCCTCCAATCTGTTCCTATTTACTTACATGTATTTGTTTTCCCTTCTTTGACTTATTTCTGCTCAACTTGTCACATCTCTCATTTGAATCACAGTATTTTCCCTTAGCTCATCTTTTACTTTTGTCTTTTGCCCTGCATACTTATTTAAATATCTATCTGCCCCTTTTTACTAACCACTCATTCTCAACTCTGTTTTGCGCCTCAGGGGTTTGAGACTTGCTATGTCTCAGGATTCCTTCAGACAACAGCAGCAATTAAAAAAACAAATTAGAGAAACAACTTAAGAGAATAGAAAGCCCTAGTCATCATCTTCCAAAAATGAGCCAATGAAAACCCTATAGGTCACAACAGAATATTGTCCAAGATATGTGCTGGAAACCTTCAAGATTGGAAAGCGCTCAAAATACGATGGCCACAACAATGGACTCAAGAATACCAATGATTATAAAGGTGGTATAGGACCATCTTCTATTGGACATGGGTCATTGTGTTGTACACAGGGTTGCCATGAGTCACAGCCTACTCAGTGGTAGCTAGCAACAACAAGAAATAACAACAACAACAACATTGAAGAGACAGGTGTGAAGAACCGAAGCCTGTTCTCTACTGTATCCAACACATGCCTTTGATATGTCAGAGTCAACTTCCCCTAGTCTTTCTTGGTATTAATTGGAGGTGTTCCTATTTAGATGGATTTGCAGAGGTTTTAATGCTACTTTGCATCTTGTAGTTTTTTTGTGACACTAGTGTATTAGGCTTCAGCTGTTGCCATTTTCCCCAGTCCTTGAAAATTTGATATGATATAGCTCATCTGATATGGTAGACTAGTACAAAAGAGATTCCTGTACTATTTTTGCTTGAATACACTGAGGTGGGAGGTAGAAGGACAACAGGAAAACTGTTTTCATGTAGCCAAAAGAGGCTGGACTTGGAAAGAATACTTTTAAGTTTGATTCCTTGCTCAGTCAGTTTCCTGTAGTTTAACTTTGAGCTAATAAGGCTAGGCCTCAGTTTCTCCATCTAATAAAGGAGATTATAATAATACCTATTTCACTGAATTTAAGTTAAATGAAATGGTAGAAATCACGTAAATGTACCTATTTAAATGCATGGAAAAGTTAAGCAATCAGCACCTATTGATTGAGAGGAAAACAAAATGCCTGCAACCACCTGGGAAGCAACAACTCATACGTGGATTTCTTTCCAAATAGATCTCAAGTCATAATATTTCCAGCTAAGTCCAATAGTCTGTATACTGAGCTTTGGAATTCCAAGTTCTGAAAAAGAGAAATGAAAAGCTTTCCGAGCTTACTTGACCCTAACATCTCAGGTGTGATAGAGAGAATCAAGTCTAACTGGGAAGGTCCTGATGAGCTAATTCCCTCTCATTTGAAAGAAAGATTGAATGTTTGAATTGCCAAGGCACACAAAATTCTGACGCTTGCCGATGTATTTTCTACACGATTTTCTCCTGAAATAACCCCTCTCTTTTTTACAAGTTTACCAAACACACTTAACTCATTATGGGCTTGTTGACTGCATTTGTACTTAAATCTTTGGCATCCATAATGTCTAGCTCAATGCCATCCCTTAAGGTAGTAGTTTTCACACTATGGAATAGAGAAACCTTGTCCTCTGTTTTATTTTGCGAATTGAGGATCTTGGAACCAAGGAACACCCTTAACGATTTCCATCATTTATATATATATCACTGGAAACCCTGGTGGCATAGTGGTTAAGTGCTATGGCTGCTAACCAAGACGGCGGCAGTTCGAATCCGCTAGGCGCTCCTTGGAAACTCTATGGGGCAGTTCTACTCTGTCCTATAGGGTCGCTATGAGTCCGAATCGACTCGACGGCAATGGGTTTGGTTTTTGGGTTATATATATCACTGAAGTAGAAGACTCATAATCTCAGGGGGCAAAAAAGATTCTTCTTTCCAAGAAAGGATGTTTTGATATTTCTGCAAAATTAGCTATATTTACAAAATACAAATATGCAAATAACTCCTGTGTTTATGTTTTTATCTATGTTTCTCTCTCTACCTACCTATTGTTTTTGCATGAATGGATGACAGCGTCATACCATAGCGTACAGTCGATAAACGTAGATTCCGGAGCCTTGCTATGGAATGATTTCAGAACCCTCTTTCTAAAGAGTCTCCCTGAGCAATGCTACCAGAAAGAATATGTGTAATAAACACCTTTGATGAACTCAGAAACATTTAATAGAAATTTTCAGTTATTCCATCAATACTTAGATAAAGAATGATGATTATTAGTACTACTTTAATCAAATGCCTGAAATAAATTGCTGTGCTTTTAAGAGGAGACACTTTATTGCATTATTCCTCTCAATAGTCTCACTCATGAGACTATTCCATTGACCTTCAGGCAGCAGAGCATGCACTTGAAATTGTTCTCTGGCAAAAACAATAATATGACACTGAGCCTTCAAGGAACTCTCATGGGCCTTAAGTAAGGCCAATGACACACGAGTGAGGTGATTGACTGAGGCCAGGGACTCAGGAATTTTTTTGCTGAACATTTAACAAATACTGTCTCAGTGCTAAGCTCGTGGGCGTACAACAAGATCACCATTGTGATAATGGTGTGATTAGTTTTCTGTTGAAATCAAAGACAGGCTATTTTGTCCTGTGCTTAGTTCTTTTATGAAGCTGTAATAGAACTGCTGTATTTAGGTTCAGTAGAAGATTTTTTTATCTATATAGTAGTATAGCTCAGTTGAGGTGCTAATGGTATTCTGAGCAAGGAATTTCATTTTTGTAGTACTGTCCCTTGCACTGCAGTATGTTTAATACCACCAGCCCCCGTGAACCACATGCCTGTTCCTGCTTCCAAGCACTGTGAAATCCAAAAATGTTCCACACATTTCTAAAGACCCTTAAATAGGTGCCACCACCCCCAGTTGAGAATCACTGGCCCATATGTTAAAGTCTAAACTCTGGCTCCGTTACCTTATCTTTTCAGGGTTACTTGAAATCCATGTTCTTTTACACTTTTTCCTGCCCCCAAGCGTTGTATTTGTTAACACCGTCTGTAATGTTTTCTCTTCTCAGAAATCTCCTATTCAACCTTCAACGGCAATTTGAAAATCATCTTTTCTGTTGAGATATTAACTGACAGGGTATGTATTAATCAATAAATTAATTATTCATTCATTTATTCACTGACCATTTGTTATCCACCTTTCCTATGTCAGCCACTGAACTACACGTTTTATCTTTAGTCTTTACAACAACCCATCAAGGTCAACAGAGCAATTCAAATATAAAAGATGGTGGTATGATTGTTATTAATAGAAAAAAAAATTATTACCCCTTTTTCTACTTACAAGTCAGGTGAGGCAATAGGAAAGTTAAGGCTGACATTCGAAAGCACCAGCCAGGACTTCTAACTGCTCTGTGTGAAACCCTTGAATCTTTGTTAGTGAAAAGGTAGGCCCAAATGGAATGTCAAACCATTCTGCATAATCAGATGAAGGGAATGCGGTTTCTTGGAAGGATCTGGAGGGAAATAACCTCATAGGATAAAAAGCTGGGTGTTTTTTAGGGGATCTGGAGGAGAGGAGGTGGGATTCAAACAACAGCAGTAGAATAAGTGGGAGTCTGGAGCCTGCAAAGAAATTTGGCAGGTGAGGAATTCCTAGAGACAGTAAATGAAGGGCTTACAAGAAAAGAGATGCATAATATTCATTTTTTGAGTTGTTTGTGTTGCTCTTACGTTAAACCCGTGAATCACTGCAAATATCGTACGAGCGGTTTTTAGAGAAATCAAGGAATCTGAACTACTTCCTTCTGTGGGTTAGCATAAAACAGGGAAATGAAAAAGCTATCACCTGTGACTCACAGAATTTTCACACAGTGGTATCAGCGTTTTGGAGCCAGAAGTAACCGTCATATGTGGACCCCAGGGGATGATAGAAATCTTGAGATGTGTATTATATTTCCTGTGGGTGATAAGATAGAAATGGAGCCAATGTGTTTAACCTCAAAAAGTGAAGTAACCTCAGCATATATTTAGGTTATATAACCATTATAAAGACTAAAACTCAAATTCTGTGATGGTAAATACCTTCAGATGGATAGCCTCCTTGTGGTAAACTTAAGATTCAGACCCAAGAATGCAATTCCAAAACCCATGTTCTTTCAATTCATCATTCTGCTTCTCAGTCACACTCATAAAGGAACACAGATGATCTATGCGTTTGTAGTATTAAAGACAATTTTAAAAAGCATTGTTAGTGAAAGCTTTTTGAGCCAAGTACAAATTGCTATAATAAATAATTTTACCATGAATACTTTGTGGCAATAGTTAGTTTAGATGACATGTAAAAACAAAAGAGAGTTTCCAAAAAAGTAAGAAACGGAGCATTGTGTGAGTAGATACATGTCTTAAAGGCTTATCCATTAATAAAAATAGGATAACACTTTGAATAAACGCCTTAAGACAAATATTTAAAATAACAAAGAATAAAATGTTCACATTATTTTCCTGTTCATCTTCAGCCCTGACATTTATAATTGAAGATGTCACCACAAAACATACTCATGGTAATAATAAGAAAACTGGGACATTTTTGCATCATATTTATATCCCTATTTATTTTTTAGCAACATTATGAAGTTCTGTTTAGATAAACGGCAAATAACTGAAAACCTAATTATAGGCTCTAGATTAAAATTATAAACTAAAAACAGACAAAAGTATGTACAACAATAATATCAAGAATTTTTTTTTTCCAAGGAACTGACTCTTTGAGCAATAATTCTCATACTGAGTGACCTGGAATACCAATTCTAGTAAACTTTAAGAGGAAAAAAGGTGATTCTGGAGTCAAATGGATTTGGGAAATGGACTGAATAGTTAAAGGAATTTCCTTACTGTAGAACTTACCAGAAGCCAAATATACTAGCATTCTTAAAGTCTCCAAGAGGCTGTTACAGTATAGAAAAAAAAAAAAAAAAAATTTTTTTTTTTTTTTTTTTATAGAGCATGTTTCAAATGTATGTGATCATGAAACTCATGTGTTGAGGGTCACACAACAGATATATCATTCTTCAGAAAACTCTTTATGAAACGTTTTTCCAAATACAGCATGGGATACTTTCAGGCTCAATTCATTTTAACAACTGTTTATAAAGGTCTACTATATGCAAAATCTTGAGTTTTGGTTGTTGTTAATTGTCCTCCAGTTGATTCCAACTACAGTTGACCCTAAGTGTACAGAGTAGAACTGCACTGAATAGTCTTACTTCCAAGGTGCCTCCAAGAGGATTCGAACCAGCAACCTTTTTGCTTAACGTTTGTGCCACCCAAGGACTCCTTTCAGGGGTTAGTCTGAGGATAAGGTGGAAGTACGCATGGGGTTGCCATGAGCCAGAATCGACTCGATGGCAACTGATTTGTGATAAACACAAATATAAATAAGGTAGAATGTCTTTAGGGGTTTATTTTCTAATGAATTAATTTATTCTCTTATCTAACTTTTATCAAGCAGTAGTTATGAGCAATCAAATACCTGATATCTTCTATTTTCATAACATTGGAAATTGTTGCTTCCAGTGAACATCCTCAATCAAGAATATGTAGAGAGGAAACTATTTCTGTAGAATTTTAACTTTAAATGTACATTATTCAATTATATTGTTTTTCTTAAGAATTAACATAATAAAAGTAGCCACCTGAAATATTTTTTGTATACTAATAATTGCACGTATTTATAAAAAGCAAAATGATTTGATATGCAAAATATTTCTTTATTTATACAAAATATTCAAGGGAAATAATCAACATATCACCCATTGCCATTGAGTTGATTCCAACTCATAGTGACCCAATAGGACAGAGTAGAACTACCCCACAGAACTTCCAAGGAGCGCCTGGTGGATTCGAAATGCTGACCTTTTAGTGATTGTTATATCTTTCAGTTAATTCAAATATTTAATAATACAGAGTATACAATTATCTAAGTATTCTGGAGGACCATGGTCTCAGGGAACATCTAACTCAATTGGCATAACATAGTTTATAAAGAAAATGTTCTACATTCTACTTTGGTGAGTAGCATCTGGGGTCTTAAAAGATGTGAGCAGCCATGTAAGATACTCCACTGGTCTCATCTCTTCAGGAGCAAGGGAGAATGAAGAAAACCAACAACACAAGGGAAAGGTTAGTGCAAAGGGCTAATGGACCACAAATACCATAGCGTCCACCAGGCTGAATATAGCACATATAGGTGGTGCTGGGGTACCACCACTGACTGCTCTGATAGGGATCACAATAGAGGGTCCTGGACAGAGCTGGAAAAAAAACATAGAACTAAATTCTAACTCAAAAAAAAAAAAAGACTTACTGGCCTGACAGAGACTGGAGAAACCCCAGAGAGTGGTCCCCAGGCTCACTTTTAGCTCAGTAATGAAGTCACTCCTGAGGTTCACTCTTCAGCCAAAGATTAGACAGGCCCATAAAACAAAATGAGTCTAAAGGGGCACAGTAGCCCAGGGACAAGGACTAGAAGGCAGGAGGGGACAGGAGAACTGGTAATAGAGAACCCAAGGTTGAGAAGGGAGAGTGTTGACATGTCATGGGGTTGGTAAACAATGTCACAAAATGATATGTGTACTAATTATTTAATAAGAAGCTAGTTTGTTCTGTAAACTTCATTAAAGTACAATAATTAAAAAAAAAAAGTTAAAGAGAAGAAAAGCTGTTGTTAAGAGCCCGGAAAGTTCATTAGCTTATTAGAGAGCATCCGGTTCGTGGGCTTCCCTGGTAGTTATCCTTAAGTCAAAGACTCAAATTGAACCAGCGAGAACATAAAGCCATCTTCCATTACCCAGGGAGGCATTTCTCCGTGCAGAGGAGCATGACCACAAAAGTCCAAGGAGTTTCTGTCATACAATGGAAAGGTATTGAAATCAAGGTGATGCATTTCCAAAGTTAGGAGGACTCCAAATTAGCCTGAAATTGGTGACCATCAACTCACAAAAATGCACTCCTCCATTGCCCACATTTGTAGATGCTTTGTCAGACCATACGTGGATAGACCCTTGATGGCTTGCAGGCCTCATCTTCCCTTCTCCATCTTTCCATCCTTCACTACACCACTATTAAAAAAAAAAAGTTCTCAGGTCAGGTAACATTCTAAAAACAAATTGTACATAGCATTTTGCTAAAGTACCATCGATTATTTTCCATTGGTTTGCATCAATTTGAAAGTCAAGAATACTTATGCACATCTGTAAGGAATCCATTTACTTCTCGAAATTGATGTAGTGAAATAGTTATACTTATTAGGCCTGCACTCCAACTTGGTGAATGGAGGGGCAACTGAGAAATAAGAGTACAAACCTGGGAGGAAAGTCGCAGTCAAGCAGAGCAAAAAGCAGTGTCCCATAAACCACTCAACAGAGAGCATTTACTCCAGAAATAGAAGAAACAAATGGGTTCAACAATGGCTGAAAATGACTTCCAGAGGCATCGTGATGTGGAGTAAACATCATGGGTTTTAGATCTGAGCAGCCTGGGTTCAAGTTCTGTGCCTACCAAGCAGTGCATATATGGACTTGGCCAGGTAATTTAATCCATCTGAGCACAAAAGGTCCTCATCGGAAAAATGAAGATAATGGTGCTTACTTTGTACAGATACAAAGATAAGCAAGGACCAAAGTATGTTCAGTGCTCAGCACAGGGTCTACACGTAGCAAGCAACAAATAAACAGCAGTGTTTATTATGAATAAAAGACTCAAAATATCCTGAAAGTAACTTTAGAGAGAGACAGTTTTTAGATCTGGCTTTCAACTCCAAATCACCGTAAGGATTACTTAAAACTCAGAGGTTGGGAATATTGCTATGTTCTTCTGGCTTGGAACCTTACTACTTACTTTTATTCTGCAGAAACTCTTGAGCAGTTCCTCCATATTTTCATGGTTCTCAGAGATTATCTGGTTGTTCAATGTCCTATTTCTACTTAAAAGAAAAAAAATATATATATATATAGTGTTAAGGTAAGAATTCTGTTCTATAAAGAAGCCAACTTAAAATTCAGTCCCCGTGTGCACATTTACATAAAATACATGGAGTATAAATATAATCTATCGGTTAATGACAGACCAGATAAAGTCTAGCCACAACTCTCATCAAATATCTTCATCAAATCAGTGCATTCTTTGTAAAGAAGGCCAGATACCAAACCAAGAATCAATTAGTGCCTACTCAAGCTCTGCCAGCGTGGGCTCACCTCTTCATTTCTATACATTTTTCATGTCCTGTAAGCAGCTTGCTTACTTGCCTGATTGACAGCTAGGAGCTGCTAAAGATATTAATGAGTATAATATCATTCAACTGCCAACAAACCCCATATAAATGATTGAAAACACAGTCTCGTGTCTGCTAACTGGATGGCACATCTTGTTGTAAAATGGTCTTTAGCTAAAAGGATCGGAAGTATTCATAAACTAAGAATGAAGAGGATAAGCTTTCTTTCTCCTGCCATACTGATAGGCAATAAGCAATTTAAGTGCTAAACATCGCTGGAAACTCTTGCCCCTTTAAACATACAACAATTAGGGATTCATAAATACGGAATCAGTAAGGAAATGTATCTGTTATTCAGAAGTTTCAAACCAAATATGCGGTTTGTCCATATTTACATGTTATCGGGAAAAAGGTGTTTTACAACTGAATTATGTAAGTAAAACTTCATTTTCTATTTTACTTTGGACATGTAGGTAGAGTTTTACAGGGTCGCCTTAGAAATCACTATATATATATACATTTACACCCACACATAGGCACACACTATTGTCTGAATTTGTTTTCAACAATCTTATTGAGAAAAAATGCTGGCTTCGAGCCACTCTAATATATATATGAATAAAGCTCATAAGAAATAAGGATTTTGGTCATATTCCTGAGGGAGATATAAAAAGAACAGTAGAATGACAGCATACTTGTACTTAGCAGACTGGATAAAAAAGTGCATAAATTTAGAACAAAACTACTTTCAGTTTGCACTGTAACATTTTCTCAGGTTATTTACTTTTATTGCACTATTGATTAGACTTACAGTGGGGTTCTGTGACCACGTAGAGGCAATGGACAATGTCTGAGGAAATGGATGATGAGGAAGAAGGTAACACACAGGTGCAGTCAGGCGATCGGGCCATTTATTAAGTTTATTAGCTTTTTTATTGCGTATGCGCGTACAAAAGCTACATTGAAATGAGGGAAAAGTTCTAGGGCAAGCCAAAAGCAAAGAAATGTAATGTTAAGGATGCATTTTTATTTTTCAATTACTCCATTGGAGAGTGTATATAGACATAAAAATCAGATTTTTATTCCTCTAAAATCAAAGTGAAAACATGGAAATCGAATAAGATTAACGGTTTCAAAAAGATGAATTATATTCTTGAGTGCTCCTCAACTAAGCTAGAGCAAATTTGATTTTAAAATAATGTTACATGTGTCCATTTGATATTTGGGATCACTGACCAGAAGTCATATTTTATTTATTTATTTTATTAATTTAAAGCAAACGGTCAGGAATAATATTCTAAACCTACCTGTCTGCCCACGTCAGGGTTCTGCAATATACCACATGTGCCAAAATGACAGGAAAGGTGATTTTGAATGGCAGGGTGAGGGTTGGCCTTAGGCAAAATATTAAAAACAGGTAGATATCTTTGTCCTTTTAAGCAGCCCTATTAGCACAACTTTTCTCCCTTCTAGCAACTGGCTGACCTCAACCCCAGACCCTTATTCTAGATTCCAGGAAAACCTTCCTAAAGCCTTAGAAGTTCCTTAAATAGTAAAGGTTTAACTCGAACCTTTTATTAGCAAGAAGTTGCCCAAATCTTCCTCACCCGAAGGCACTTTTCTGATTCCCATTTTCTAACCTTGACCTGAACATTGAACTCGATAAATGAAGACTAGATGTGAAGTACCTGAAAATGAGCCAAGTCTTTATCTAGAATCAAAATATACATTTTCATAAAATACCACTTCAAGTATCATCATCCCAGCACAATAAACTAATTCATAATTTCGTTCTTCCATAATGCAGAACTATACAGAGACTCATAGGCTACACGGAAGTGTGTGAGCACAATGTAATTACATTCTGAGATGCCCTCTCATGGAATTTCCATTGAGTTCCTCCTCAGTTCTTCTCAGTTAAGTCAGTCTACCGCTGTCAATTTTATGTACTCAACAGTTAAATTATTCACAGCTTTTTTTTTTTTTATGTTTGAGTTCTTGATGTTTTTTCTTTCATGTGATTTTTTTTGTTTGTTTGTTTCTGGTCTACTTTTTCCTGCAGCAATCTGTTGCATAGCCACAGCCTTTAGTTCATATGTAACATACACAAAATCAGCTTGACGTGAACACATCTTGTGTTTATGTGAAGGACTTTTCGCTATTGTAGCTTATTTTGTCTTTTGGAGAACTCGTTCATCTATGCTTAGAGTTTAACCAGTTATCTCTTCTAATTCTTAATCTCAGGACCTCATACACAAAGTCTCTTCCCATCTCTCTAAACTACCACCATTTCATTCCCACCTGCAAAGGTGGATTAACCAATAAGCAAGATACACACGGGTTTATTTGTGTTTACTGACCAATCTGTAGTGAACAATTTCACCTGGCTTTCACCACATCTGTGAGAAACAGATGAAAATTGTTGTAAAAAACAGGTGCAATTTTGCACTATAGATTAGTAAGTAAGCACAAGTAAGCCCTTGCATACATTGCTTGTAGGGTAATCCATCCCTGTCCACCTGGCTGGCAAAGAAGTTACCCACCTGGGTATTTTCTTTCTTTCTTTTTTTTGCTTTTGCTATCTATCTTCTGAAGAATGTATATGTATCTTTTTTATTTCTTTTGCTTTCATAATTCTGAGTAGACAAAGGATGGGGAAATAATCAACTGCTTACTACAGAGCCTGAGTGAATGGCTGGTTGAGTTAGGGGAACATGACTTCAGCAATGAGACATGTTTTGCTGTCCGTGCAGGAGACCACTTTCCATTTAGATCCCCAAGTATTTGCAATAAAGTTTTTCATGTAAGCAGAAAATAAAAAAGTTTAAATCATAGGCATATAAATTCACTGACTATTTTGCTTAGAGAAAGAAGTCAAGGATTTTAGTACTTGTAGGGTGATTTCAGGAGACCTGGTGAGGCAGTGGTTAAGAGCTTGTCTGCTAACTAAAAGGTCAGCAGTTGGAATTCATCAGCCACTTCTTGGAAACCCTATGGCGTAGTCCTACTCTGTCTCAGGGTCGCTCTGAGTTGGAGTCAACTCAACAGCGATGAGTTTGGTTTGGTTTTTAGTTTAGGGCGGCTTCAGGTTAGTGTTGCTAATTAAAGTTCGAAAACTAGTATTCTGGATAAGAGAGAATGAATGCATACCTCTGTACAAAAAAAAAAAAAATTTTTTTTTTTTTCTGTACAGAATTGGTTAAAACAAGGCACATTTCTTTTTTCAAGAAAGAGTTGTCAATTAGGTTCAGTAAAGGTCTGGCCTACCAGGTCACTTGAAGTCCATCCTTTTTACCAGCTTGAGCTAGTTAGAACAATTACTGTGGAACACAGCATTCTGCTTGGATAACCCCTAGACGAGGACTGTCCTATGCTAGTAAGGCAATTAATGATGAAAACATTAAATGATAAGAATTTTACTACCACATTGTTGAACCGAAAATATTTTGTTGGTTTTAGTTCTTTTCCTGTTTTCTAAAAAAAATGCATTTTAAAATGATTGAAAAATACAGACAAGCACAAGTAAAATGTAACAACTCTACCTGTCATCTGCATCTGGAGATAATTATTGTTATCAGCACATTGAATACCTTCCAGTTTATATAAATATAAGGATATCGATCTATTAATTTATACTAGAAATGTTTTTGTTTTACAAAATTGGAAAAATCGTATATACTATCTTGTTATGTATTTTAGCTTATTTTTTTTTAAAATATATTTTAGCCATTTTAATGAGGATAAACATTGACTGACAATATTCTTAATGGTGACATAGTATTTTAGATCACTGGTAGATAAACTATGGCCCATAAGTCAAATCAAGCTAGCCACTTGATTTAATAAGACCTACAAGTTAACAATGATCCTTTGAGGTGAATATTTGCTACTGATTTGATGATAAGGACCACTAACTGCAAACCCAACTAAGCAAAATGTTATTTCACAATATAGAATTCCAATATTCTCATTAATAGGCTTGAGATATCCAGGGTCTTAGTTATCTCATGCTGCTATAATAGAAATACCACAAGTCTATGCCTTTAACAAACAGAAGTTTATTTTCTAATGGTTTATGAGGCTAGAAGTTCGAATTCAGAGTGCCAGCTGTAGGCGAAGGCTTTCTTTCTGTTGGCTTTGGAGGAAGGTCCTTGTCTCTTCTGAGCTTTTATCCCTGAGTGATCTTCATGTGGCTTGGCCTCTCTAGTCCCCCATCCTTCTGCTCTGCTCACTTCTTTAATCTTTATAAGTCAAAAGAGATTGGCTTAAGATACACCGGACACTAATCCTGCTTGATTAACATAACAATGACAAAGCATTCCCAAATGGGCTAATAACCACAGGCATAAAAACCAAAAACCGAACCCATTGCTGTTGAGTTGGTTCTGACTCAAAGCAACCCTATAGGACAGAGTAGAACTGCCCCATAGGGTTTCCAAGGATTGTCTGGTGGATTCAAACCACTGAACTTTTGGTTAGCAACCATAGCTCTTAACCGCTATGCCACCAGAGTTTAGGATTTACGGCACATATTTTTTGGGGACACAGTTCAATCCATAACAGCCAGAATTCTCAAGATCCCCTCTTATCCCCAGATAGTAAAAAAATGAATTGGTGTTGTTTTAAGCCACTGAATTTGTGGTGATGTATGGTAGTAATAGAAAACTAAAACAAAACCTGTGTTATTTTTTTTTTAAGTACTCAATTACTATTACCTTTTGGATTTTGTCAATTAAAAATTTACAGGAAACTTTTTTCTCTTTTGTAATAGAAGTACCTAAGTAAAAGGTTTTAAATTCAGAGAACAGCGGTGTGGTTCAGTGGTAGAGTTCTCCCCTTCCATGTGGAAGACCTGGGTTCCATCCCTTGTCAAAGCACCCCATGTTTAGCTACCACCTGCTCTCAGTGGTGGCTTATGTGTTGCTATCAGGCTGAATAGGTTTCAGCAGAGATTCTAGACTAAGACAGACTAGGAAGAAAGGCCTGGTAATCACTTCTGAAAATCAGCTAATGAAAATCCTATGTATCTCAAAGGTCAGATCCCTTTTTCATGGGGTTCCCCCATGTCAGAGGCTGACTCATGGCAGCTAATGACAGTTTTAAATTTGTAGATGATAAGGATCTATGGATGACTGGTTGAGTTAACACTAGTGCACCTTTCCTATTTACATATTAATCTCAGATCAGTTAATCTGCTACCCACTGTGGGCTCTTTACCGTAGCCTAGGATCGCTATGAATCAGAATCGGTTCATGGCAACATTTTTTTTGTTTGTTTGTTTTTAAATACATATTACTGGAGCCCAGGTTGCACAGTGGTTAAGAGCTCAGGCTGCTAACCAAAAGGTCAGCAGTTGGAATTCACCAGACACTCCTTGGAAACTTTATGGGCCAGTTTCACTCCATCCTATATGTTACTATGAGTTGGAATTGACTGGATGGTAACAGGTTTGGGTTTTTGGTTTTATATGTACAACTATATAGTTTAAAGGGAAAAAACGAAATTGTCCTTGAGTCAGTTCTGACTCATGGCCAGCCCACATGTTTCAGAGCAGAACTGTGTTCCACAGGGTTTTCAACGGCTGTAATTTTGCAGAAGTAGGTCACCAGCTCTTTCTTCCAGGTGCTGCTGGGGGATTTGAACGACCAACTTTTCTGTTAGTAGTCTAAAGCAAACCATCTGCCCCACCTAGGGATAGCATGTAGCTTAGATTGTTTTTGTTAGTTGCCTTTGAGTTAATTCTGTCAGATTGCCATTCCCGTCTTCTGACATTCTTCTCAGTGGGTTTGAACAACCAACAGTTTGACTAGGAGTAGAGTACTTAACTGTCTGCACTACACAAGAACTTCTGGCTTAGATTTTTATTGCTGTTGTTAGTTGCTATAGAATTGAGGAACGTTTATTCTAGCCAGGAAAATATAAGACAGATTAACTAAGATGACATAAAACTGAATCTATATAATTAATACTGAGTTTTGGGAAAGTAAAAAATGAAAATTAAATCAATTTAAATTAAATTAATGAAAATTAAATCAAAATAAAAGATCTCTAAAGAAAAAAACGAAGAAAAGTAAAAGTTCAAGAATAAAATGAATTTATAATGTGCCAATTGGAAAAATATCAACCAGGTATATAACAGGAAAAATCCAATTTTTCCTGACAGAGACTGGAGAAACCCCGAGAGCATGGCCCCCAGACACCCTTTTAGCTCAGTACTGAAGTCATTCCTGAAGTTCATCCTTCAGCCAAAGATTAGACAGGTCCATAAAACAAAATGAGACTAAAGAGGCACACCAGCCCAGGGGCAAGGACTAGAAGGCAGAAGGGGACAGGAAAGCTGGTAATAGGGAATCCAAGGCCGAGAAGAGAGAGAGTTGATATGTTGTGGCATTGGTAACCAGTGCCACAAAACAAAGCGTGTACTGTTTAATGAGAAGCTCGTTTGTTCTGTAAACCTTCATCTAAAGTCCAATAAAAAAAATCCAATTTTTCCATTTATATGACTTTTTTTCACAGATTATATAACAGTTAAACGCATGTTTGTTCTCTCTAACAAAGAAACATAAAATTAAACAAATATGAGAAGCTTTTAAATTAATTTTCTAAATTAGTAAATAGGTAAACACATAATGAATAAGATGCTTCACATGGGTTTTGCTTATTTTTATAATCTAGTTTTTCATTCTAAAAAAAAAAAAATTTTTTTTTTTTAGTTTTTCTTTCATAAAATTTTCAGGTAGCAAATGCATTTTATTTGCTAACTCATAATGTGAAAAATACACAAATTTAATTTTCTTTGACTCGATCCGAATTGAATTAAATAAAAACTCCATACAGTTCTTAACAGTTTGTGTGTGTGTGTGTCTGTCTGTGTGTGTAATGTTATAAATTTTACTACACCTAATAATTTTACAAAAATAACAATGAGGGTATAGCCTAACTTCTATTAGACTGCATTCTGTGTTACTTAAATTTTTGCAAACGTCCCTAACCTCATACATGCTTAAATTTATCTAACACAGTTTCACACTTTTCACATTGTCTGTCAGTCTTTACCCCATTTATTCAACCACCTGAAATTCTTAAAAATTGTCTTTGTGGATGACATCAACAGCTTTTACAATAATACTAATTGCTGTGATATTTTAAACTTGTGAAAATAAATAATGACATATATATATATATATATATAACCTGCTAATGACTGAGAGGCTTTAAACACAAAGCACAGATAGAGGTATTCAGTCAAGTTATCTACATTTACGTGACTTGTCAGCATCAACGCTAAGTCTATACGGAATTCCTTAATCTTACTGTAGACATTGCTACCCTCATTAGTTATGATTCCAGAAAGGATGATAGACTAGGCATTTCATAATTTCTCTTTCCTGAGCTGATTCAACCTGTTTATAACAGATTAAGGATGACATTGAGACCAAGGTTAAAATTCTTTACATTCTCCCGCAGAAGAAACTGTACCTTCTTACTTTAAGAAAAAAAATGAAATTAAATGGAAGTGTCATGTGGTGCAGTGGCTAAAGCACTCAGCTGCTAACTAAAGGGTTGTGGGTTCGAACCCAGTAGCTGCTCTGTAGAAGAAAGACTTGGCAGTGTGCTTCTGTAAAGATTACAGCTTTAGAAACCCTATGAGGCAGTTCTAGTCTATCCTATAGGGTCGATATGAGTTGGAATCAACTCCATGGCAATGGGTATCTTGGGGGACTCACAGGATAGACGTGACCAATTTTGAAAAATGGTCAGGACCAAGTTAGTGTGGAAGGCCAGGCAACAACAAAGTCATTGACTGTCACATAGCAGAAGCTGTCTTTTCAACATGTGGCACCGATGCCTGGAGGAGTTGCAAACACCTCAGTATTACACTAGTTTCAATTTTCCATAACCAGCTTACGATCCAACCGCCAAGGACACAGTAACTGATAAAGGGTCGAGTGTGGAAAGGGTGAAGATCTGGAGTCTGATCCTTTCAACTTCTAGATTCTGGTGAAGGTATCGTCTTCCTAGGAAACTGCAGTAATTGGGGAAACGAAACTCCCCACAAGGGTATTGGGGTACTATTAAGTGAGATTGGATTCAGTCATTTATGGTCCGTTCATTTGTTTATTCTTTATAAATGCTGTGTTTAACATGCTGGGGATAGATCAATTAATCAAGAGACAATATTCTTGCCATTATGAAATTAACATTATGATCGGGAGAAAATCAATAAACACATAACCCCCCAAAAGCCTTGGAGTTCATTCGGATTCATAGTGACCCTACAGGACAGAGCTGAACTGCCCCATAAGGTTTCCAAGGAGTGGCTGGTGGATTCGAATTGCTGACCTTTTGACCAGCAGCTGAGCTCTTAAGCCACCACATCACCAGGGCTCCAAACACATAAATATACATTTTAATATCTCATATAGGTAAATGGCAAGAAGAACATTAAACAGACTAAGGAGAGGAAAAATGGGATGCAAAGCTAGTTTAGATAAAGAAGCCATGAAACCCTGAGGAGGCACAGTTGGAGCAGAGACTTTGGAGAGAGAAGGCGCACGTCATGAGGTGTCTGGGAAGAGCATTCCAGGCGGAGGAGACAGCACTTGCAGAGACCCTCGGGTTCAACGGCACTTGATGTGATTGAGGAATGGCAAGGAAACCGGGGTGACTGAACCCAGTGAGCAATAGGCCAAACAGCCAGACCTGTAGTCAGAAATCAGATCACTTAGGGTTGGAGACATTGGGAAGAACTTTAGATGTTTTCCTAAAAGTGGTAGGAAACAAAAGGAAGGCATTCGGCAGAAACATGACATACTTTTATTTCAGTTTTCCAAGACTAGATGCCGTAGGTGCTGTCCATTCAACTGTAACGTCACAGTTCAAGTTCAGAGTCAATGCAAATGTTGAAAACACAGGAATAACCATGCAGATTACATCCCATGAACATAGAAATGGTGCAACAATTATAAGATAATTAAAGGACATGAAGTTAAATTTTAAAAAAGTAGCATTAAGTAAAAAGAGGACTAAAAAATAGTAAATATTGTATGTAAACTATGCATGTGTTAGGGTAACATGCAAAATTAAGATGGTTGGGTTGAAATAGTATGATTATTTGTGATTTAAAAAAATCTCTTTAACAATGCTGTATCACTTTTTCAATATTGTAAGTGCCTGTTAATTTTCTTGGCTCTCTCAAACTCTCTCGACCTTTGTTTTTGGTATATACGAATGTGTTAAGAAGACCTCTCTTTAGCCCAGATTGTCCTGTTACCAGTCAGCCTTACTGATCTTATTTCACTAACTGTTGCTGCATACATCTCTACTTCTACACTTCCACATGGAAGTGTTCCCTCGAACATCTGATCTTCATTATATTATCAAGTCTAAGTAACCTTTCTGTACCATATTTTTTGTAATGTTAATGTTAACGTTTGTCACGGTGAATGTAGACCTGCCCTTCACTGTGTTAAAATAACTTACAAGTGTGGAGCAGAAATGAAAAGTAGCATTTAGTTTGCATAGTTTATTTGTAAATGAAAACCTATAAAACTGTCTTAGTTATATAGGAATGTATTGCCTACTCTGTACTTAAAATAACATCTCAGATTTGATGACTAAGTTTTCTGCTCTGTATGGCGATTTCAGTGGGAGCTGGAAATAGACATGGACTTAAACCAGTCTGACGCTTTAACGGTACGGTTGTTGTTGCTAACAGCCATCTAATGTCATCTATAACAGAACGGAACTGTGCCCCATCCTCATCATGGCAGGTCATGTCTGAGCCTATTGTTGTGGCCATTGTGCCAATCTACTGCCTTCAGGGTTTCCCTTGTTTTTATCAATCCTCTCCTTTACCAAACATGTCGTGCTTTTCTCGTGACTGGTCTTTCCCAGTGTCTGTCCAAAGTAAGAGAGCTGAAGTCTCGCCATCCTCGTTTCTAAGTAACATTCTGGTTATATTTCTTCTAAGACTAATTTGTTCGCTCTTCTGGCAGGCCGTGGTACATTCAATATTCTTCACCAGCATCACAGTTCAAATGCGTCAATTCTGCAGTCTTCCTTTTTCACTGTCCAGCTTATACCTGCTCATAAGGCAGTTGAAAAGACCAAGGCTTGAGCTAGGCATGTCTTAGTCATTAAAGGGACATCTTTTGCTTAGTCCTCATTAAAAAGAATTAACTACCTTAATACTTAGGGGCCAATAAGTATTACATTGATATTGTCATACATCTTCAGAAAAGCACAGATTAGAGAACTGTCTTTAGAGTCATTCATGAGTGGAAGCCCTTTCTCTGTAACTAATTAGTTTTTTGAGTTTTGGCAAGTTCTCTAATATCTTTCAATGTTAGCTTCCTTCTCTGTAGAATAAAGATAGTAATATTCCTTAAGGAACCACGTTGGCACACGTGTTAAAGCGCTTGACTGCTAACGGAAAGGTAGGTGGTTCAAAATCACCAGCGGCTCTGCGAGAGAAAGGCGTGGCATTCTGCTCCTGTAGAGATTTAAAGCCTCAGAAAGACTAAAACAGCTAAACCAAACCCGTCGCGGTGGAGTTGAGTCTGACTCATAGCGACCCTACAGGACAGAGTAGAACTGCCCGTAGAGTTCCCAAGGGTCACCTGGTGGATTCACACTTCTGACCTTTTGGTTAGCAGCCGTAGCACTTAACCACTACAGAGTCACTCTTAGTTGGAATCCACTCGCCGGTAGTGGTTTCATTTGGGTTTTGGAATATTCCTTGCTTCGTAATGTCTTTAGGATAATTATTTGTAACACTACATGCAACACAGAAACCCTGGTGCATAGTGGTTAAGACTATGGCTGCTAACCAAAAGGTCAGCGGTTCGAATCCACCAGGCGCTCCTTGGAAACTCTATGGGGCAGTTCTACTCTGTCCTGTAGGTGGTTATGAGTGGGAATGGACTCAGTGGCAATGGGTTTAATTTGGTTTTTACATGCAACGCAATATTCCTACCTCTTGATTCAGAACGATGTTTTATATATACGTTTTTAAGAACACTGTCGTCACAACCATAACCTTCATCACAGTCACAACCATAACCACAACCAAGCCATCCCTTATCCCTTTCTAAAAGTAGTTTATTACAAAGTTTAAGAATTCAGGCTCTAAATTCTAGCTGGATTCAATTCTCAGTTTGGAAGTTTTCCTCCATTCAATCATCTATAAAACTGATAATAATGCTTACAGTGCAGCACTGGTGATAGGATTCAAGGGATTGATTTAAGGTACTTAGAACAGTGCCTGACAGAAAATAAGCAAATGTTAGCTTTTATTAACTCGTATACCTTCTTTGCACAGGTCAAATTTCAGATTTGTATTTCCACATGTATCTGTCTCTACAGGCAGTCCCCGACTTACGACATATTCGAGTTACAATGAATCGCACTTGTGACCATTTCATTTTTTTTGTACATCTTAACGTTAGTAATGTATACTACGTACAATGTTGCAGTGTGTACTTTGCTGTTATTATTCTCAGATGTTCACTCACAGATGTTCAATGTTATTATGATTTATAAAAATACCGATAGTAATTATGATAATGAAATGTTTTTAAAAAATGAGGTATTCGACTTACATAAGAACTAACTTACGATGGAGTCATAGGAACTGAACCTTGTCGTAAGTCGGGGACCGCCTGTATATACCTTACAAGTATCATTATCATCTAATGCTATTACCAATAATCTGAAAGTTCATAGTGAACAAATTAAGAAAAGGGGAAAATCTGGTTGTCCTATCCCCAAAATTCAGTGAGAAATGGCAACGTCTTTTGAAGACAGGCAAAGTCTTAAGATCTTTGATTTAATAAAGGCAAACCAGAGCTGATAACAAAAAATTCTTGTAAAAAGTGTTCTTAAAAGTATCAAAATGATGGACATTTTTTCTATCCATATCACACTGTGTAAGTTCCAACTGTTAGAGATTTTTGACAGCTAAGCTATTAATCTGGGTAAATATTTTACATACTTCACTGTTGCTCTATGCTCTGTCTAGATAACTGCTTGGCCTGCTATTACCCATGGGGCTTTCCCATCTATCTCAACTCTTCCAGGAGTAAACCATACCTCAGGAAAGGCTGCATACAACGGCCCTAGGGAAAAGTGCAGACCTGTTAATTTACTGGTGGCAATGAGAGAAGAGTTGTCTGAGTGCTTGGAAGCAGACCAACAGACTGTTGACTTAATTATGCCACACTACAGAGCCAGTATTTTAAAGTTGTGAAAGATGGAGATTTGTCACACATTTCTTTTTTTTTTTTTTTTTGCTCTACCCCCTTAATCTGCCTTAACAAATCACTTAAAGTACCAAATACTGTAACTAGTATTACCATGACTAAAGTCTACTGTGTGATCATTTCATTTACTAATATAAGCCTGGTTTAAGGAAAATAATGAAGTATCTCTATATCACTTAAGAAGTTTGGAAAATTTCACCCAGGTTTGTCCTCAGTTTCTTAGTAGACAGTCATGTAGGATATCAGAGGGGGAAAAAATAAGAAATTTTAAGGCAAGTATGCATTGCCAAAAGCATTGAAACTGCACTTTGGCTAAGTCATTGCCTATGATTTACAGGAAACCCTGATCAACTTCACTTTTCATACTAGCTGGTAATTCATTTGAAATTAAAAGCAAGATTTGGACAAAATTTTGTCAGGATTGAAACTATTTGACCACTTAGTAAAAGTGGTCAAAGTTGAGAATCTTCCATGATAACAGTATAGAAACTAAGAGAACTCCTTAAATATAAAACCTCATATGACTTTATAGAAAAATACATTTAAATTGTATATGTATAAATAAACCATGGAAAATAAACTATAATACAATAGACAAAGAGGCACACTGAAGTCTCATCGAAATAAGTCATTATCCCCTGAATGGAAATGTAGAACACTATTATCATAAATAGTATCCCTCGTGGCTTAGTGGTTAGGTGCTACAGCTGCTAACCAAGAGGTTAGCAGTTCGAGTCCACCAGGCACTCCTTGGAAACTCTACGGGGCAGTTCTACCCTGTCCTATAGGGTCGCTATGAGTTGGAATCAACTCAATGGCAGTGGGGGTGAGTGGGTATTATTAAATATTATATAAAGAAAGTAAAACTTTTTTCTACCAAAGCAATGCTAAGATTATTTCGTGTGTTAAATTTGGCACAGATAAAAAAATTTATCTAAAGTGTAATATAAATTTTTACTCTAGTTTAAACATGGATAAGTCTTCAACCATGAAATTATGTAAGTGAGCTCATAAGGAGGGCATCATTTTAATAGTTTAGGAAATTTGTATTATTTCTCGTATTTTGTGTCATGAATAAATTAGGACTGAAATTCCTGATTCTCATCATTCTATGGTTATTCTTTTAACATTTTTTTTCCTCTCCCCCGTGTCCAGTGTTCACAAGCTAATCTATATCCAATTTCTTCTTTCTGTAGATGGCTCCCATAGAATTAAATGTCCACAAAGTTATATTTTAAGAAAAAGGGCAGAAATGAAAAAAAAAGAAAAGGCAAAATCAATGAAAGTGTATATGGCCAACACACTTTACTACTGGAAGCTGTATAAGATGTAAATCAGGAAGAAGAAAAATTATACAAGAAGGAATTTCTAAAATGCAAGAAGGAATAGTGAATGATAAAACCTGTAAAAATGTTATGAAATCTAAAAAAAATTGACCATTTAACACACTTTTTTGTGGTAGAGTTAAAATATCAAGATAGAAATAAATACTGAAAAAATTAGGGAAAGTTAGAACTATGTTAAAACATTCTAAAGTGCTGTTGTCATTCGGTGTAATAAAAATACATTGATTTAATTTTAACATTGTTAAGAATGCATGTTAAAATTTTCCATAGTAACCACCAAAAGAATAAAACCAAAAACCAAACCCAGTGCTGTCGAGTTGATTCCAACTCATGACGACCCTATAGCGACCTCATAGGACAGAGCAGAACTGCCCCGCAGAGTTTCCAAGGAACACCTGGCAGATTTGAACTGCCAACTCTTTGGTTAGCAGCCATAGCACTTAACTGCTACGCCACTAAAAGAATAGAAAAAGCATATAACTCCTATTCTAATGGAAGGAAAAAAAAAAAAAAGAGGGAAAAATAAAGAAAAAAGAAAGGGAAAAAAGAAAACTAGAAAAAGATCAACAAATAATGTAGAAAATAAGGTGGTTTGAATGAGTTTAAATATATCAGCAATCTCAGTCACCACAGATACACTAATAGCTACATTTAAAACAACTCCAGTAATATAGTTCATCTAAAGGAAGGAAAAAAAAAAAAAAAAAAAAAACTGGGGATATCCAGTACGTGAAACACATATAATAAAAAAACACAAAGTTTGCAATAAACAAAAAACATCTACTAGGCATATACTACCAAAAGAAAGTTGCTAAATGAATATAAATCAAATAGTCTATACTTTTAAATTACTAGACATATTAAACTAGACATAAATTCATTGCCAATGAGTAGATTTTGACTCATAGGGACGCCATAGGACAGAGTAGAACCGCCCCGATAGGACTTCCAAGGAGGGGTTAGAGGATTAAAACTGCTGACCTTTTGGTTATCAGCCGTAGCTCTTAACCACTGCACCCTCCGAGCTCCACTAGACATAAGGAAGGATCATCACACACTGCTTTTTAAAAAAAATCAAACATCAGGAAGATGAGGCAAATGTAAGCACGGGTATACTTAATGAACTCCATGTTATAAAAAACACAATAGATAGAACTACACAAATACATTGAGGAATCCATTACTATATGGGAGACTTTAGCACTCTATTCTCCAGCCAAAGAAAAATACCAAATGTATAGAAGACTTGAATAATTCCCGATATATACATCCGACAACTGAGGAATATACTGTATATTTTTTTCACAGGAAAGAGTAATGACATTTATCCATTAATAGTCATGACAACAATCCAAACAACTTTCAAAGAACTTCTGTCCAGCATGTTTTACCAATTAAATTAAAAATCAGTTAGAAATGCTTGCAAAAATACTTTTGGAAATTAAACACACACATATGTACTTTTCAAAATGAAAACGAATGACTTTTGGCTACACTCACCAAATGGATGAATTTAATAGTGCACTTTAAAAAGCAGTTGTAGAATGAGTCATATAGTATGCTTCTATTTATATAAAGGCTTAAAAGATAAAATTAAAAATTAGAAAGTGTGATATGCTATCATACAACATATGGTACCACTGCAAATAAAACCAAAGAAAAAACAACAGAAAACTCAGAAGAAAGTTGATGTCGTGAGGAAGAGGAACACAGGTGCTTTAAATTTATGTGTCATATTTGGTGACATTCTATGTCTTAAGCAAGGTGGTGGTAGATAAGTTGCTCATCACAATACTCTTTAAACTTTTTAAATTTTTTTGACTTAACACATGTATTGTGTTAAGTCAAAAAAATTGCCATTTATGTAGGTCAAATACAGTGAGACACTGGCAATTTTGTCTGACTTGACCTAATCTATGTGTTCTTTTCTATAAGTGATAATTATCACACGTTAAAATGTAAAAAAAGGATGGTTTCTATGTAAGAAAATGAATGTTAATATTTTCTACATAATGATGATCTCAAGCATGTCTTTAGTAACATAGTCAACAATTTTCTTTCTTAAGGGAAGGAGTCCTTTGTACTGATTCTACTGCATTTTATTTACTTTTTGTGTTTCTTCATGTGTTTGGAATATAAACACAGGAAATAAATTTTATCCAACTGGGATATAAAAAGCTTGGTGAAAGTATGCAAGATTCTCTACAACTTAACAACAACAGCAGCAAAAGACAAATAACCCAATCAAAAATGGGCAAAGGGCTTGAACAGACATTTCACCAAACAGGATATGCCAATGACCAACAAACACATGAAAAGATGCTCAGTGCCTTCAACCATCCCCAAAATCTGTTGCTGTTGATACAATTCTGACTCTTAGCAACCCTATAGGACAGAGTAGAGTGCCGTAGGGTTTCCTAGGCTATAATCTTTATGGAAGCAGCCTACCACATCTCTCTGCCTTGTGGCGGTGGTGCTTTCAAACAGCAGCAGAGGGCTTAATCACTGTCCTACCAGGGCTCTTTTTTTTATCCACATGAGAGATGCAAATCAAAACCACAATGAGATACTACTTCACTCCCAAGAAGATGGCTAAGATAAAAAAATTAACAATTGGAAAATGTTGGGAAGGATGTTGGGAAATTGGAACCCTTAGCCATTGCTGGTGGGAATGTAAAACGGTACAGCCATTGTGGAAAACAATGTGGTAGTTCCTTAAAAAAACTAAAAATAGAACTACCACATGACACAGCAACCACACTATTAGGTATATACCCAAGAGACTTGAAAGCAGCAGCACAAACAGACTCATATACATCAGTGTTCATTGCAGCACTATTCACAATAGCTGAACGGTGGAAACAACCTAAAGGTCCGTTAATGGATGAGTAAAACGTGGTACATAAAATGTAATACTATTCAGCTATAAAAAGAAATGAAGTTCTGATACATGCTACAACATGGATGAATCTTGAAAAGGTGCTAAGAGAAATTAAGTCCATCCAAAAGGACAAATATCATATAATCTCACTTATATGAAATGACAAGAACAGGCAAATGCATTGAAACCAAAGATAATCATGGTCACTATGAGTCGAAATCAACTCAATGGCAACAGGTTTGTTTTTTGTGTTTTCGAGGTGGGAGGGAGGAGGAAAGGGGGAGTCACTGTATGGGAAGTGGGTGATGCATTTTTGTTTATGGTGATGGGAAATACCGTGTCAATTAAGGATGATTCCGGTACAACGTGATTAACGTAATTGATGTCACTAATCTGTACACTTAGAAAAAGTCGAATTGGTAAAAGCTGTGTTATATATATATTTTTACAACAACAGCAGTAAATAGAAGCTGCTAAGCCTGCTTACGAACAGCCAAACACCTCATGGCGTTTGGTTTCTTGGTTTGGAGACTTAGGGGAATGGTTTCATGGGACATCCCAGTCCCATGAAATTGTCCCATGAATTGTTCTAATATTGTTTCTGGTGTTTCCGTTCTACCTCCTGGTTTGTTGTATAGCGCCTGAGGTTGTGAGTAACTACCCAGGGTACAATCGGTCCCTGTTCACCTGGAGCAGCAGAGGAAGAAGGAGAGGCAGGGAGTGAAAAAAAAGGAATAGGAATGTGTGTCTAGTTGTCTCCATGGACAAGTGCCTCCTTGGTCATGAGACCAGAACTGGATGAGACCAGAACTGGATTCTATAGAAGAATCCTGATCAAAAGGTGGAAAATGTGGAACAGAATTTAAAATTGTCATGTAATCTGGACTTTCTGGAGTCTTTGAGACTGGATGATCCCCTGAAACAATCTTCAAATCTTAAACCTTAAACGAAAGCTACCCCTGAAGTCATCTTTAAACCATAGTTCTGCCTTGAGCATAGTGCTCTTTTAAAAAATTGTCTATATGGGATCAAATTGACAACAGCAACTTGAAAGGTTAGATGAGATGATTAAGGGGCAGTGGGTTTATCTTAATGGTGGTGGTATAACTTGGAAAAGAAGAGAGAGAATTGAGCAACTTGAAGAAAGTAATCAATGTAACTGAATTGTGCACTTAGAAATTGTTGGATTGTGGTATGTTTCGCTTTGTATGTTTTCATCTAAAATTATATACATTGAAAAGCAAGTATGCAAGCTTCTCTGTCGGGATCACCATTCAGTCACATGACTTTATCATTTGATGACATTAGTAGGTAGCTCTTATTTAAGCAGAGTTAGACCCAGACGCTTCCTAAATTTTCTGTTTGTCTTACAGTTTTCTCATTTCATATGTCCCTTTTAAATATAATGACATAACCAGATTTGTTCTAAAGTGTTGACAAAAGTGTCGTCTTGTTTTAAAAGATTCCAAGTTTTTGCCAAAATAATTTAAAGTATTGATGGGTGTAAAAACCCCATTGCCATCGAGTCAATTTCGACTCATAGAGACCCTATGGGACAGAGTAGAACTGCCCCATGGAGTTTCTGAGGAGCGTGTACTGGATTCGAACTGCCGACCTTTTGGTTAGCAGCAGTAGTGCTTAACCACTACGCCACCAAGGTTTCTGATGGGTATATAGACCTTCTAATTAAATAAAAATCATAGGTGTTGAACTAAATTTAGGCCATTTACTTGCACTAATTGAATGTGGTCAAAACTTTTAACATCATTTGCAGTCTAAGATTATCTATGCGTGTAACATAACATTCATAGAGAACTGCTTTGGTGTGTTTTAGTAGTATTGGGAAGATTGTTCTGTTTTGTTTCTCTTCCCTTTGGGCATAAATAATACATGCAAATTTTACATAAATAAAAAGGCTATGCCATTTATTTTTCTTGATTTAAGACACCGACTCTTGCTTGAATGTTAGTTCTGTCTCTAGTCCTACCAAAAACAAATGACTAATGCCAAAGTTTGTTCCAGTTGTCCTTCTGCCAAATTCTTGACATAATTTGACTATTTTTTCTCTAACACCTTTTCTGGTCTCCTTCCCACTCCTCCTTCCATTTATGTTTCATTTCTTTGTCACCTTCCTCCTTTCCTTTTCACTCATCTTTCAATTGATTTGGCAGCCTTAGATCATTCAAAGACCTATTATCTTTGTCTAAAATCTCCTACAACTCTTCAACTATGATTTTAACACTGTTTCCATAGTGTTGCATGTCCAGGTCAGATCAATATAATGCAATGGAATCGAAACCCTCAAAAATTAGCCAAGGTAGTTATTTACCTTGGAAAAAAAAAAAAAAAGTCTTTGCAAGAGTACATAGTCTGGAATAGCCTGCTTTATTAGTAGCCAAAACTATGAAAATAGGACCAAACACAGGCAAGTTGTAGGTGAGAGTGGATGAGATATGAAGAGGTACAGACCAGAGAACCAAGGCTGTGGTTCTGACTGCCACTCAGGAGGTCAGCTTGGGGTGTGGAGCAGGGTGGGTTGGGTGTACTTTTGTTTTGTTCTTGTTAGGTGCTCTTGAGTGGGTTCCAACTCATAGCTCCCCTGTGTACAACAGAAGAAAGCACTGCCCTGTCCTGGGCCGTCCTTGCTGTGTTTGAGCCATTGTTGCAGCCGCTGTGTCAATCTACCTCGTTGACAGTCTTTTTTTTTGCTGACCCTCTGCTTTACCAGGCATGATGTCCTTCTTCAGGGACCGCTCCCTCCTAGTACCAAGTACAGGATAGGTGAGATGAAGTCTTTTCATCCTGCCTTCTAAGGAGCACTCAGCCTGTACTTTTTCCAAGACATAATTGTTCCTTCTGGCAGTACGTGGTATATTCATTCTTCTTCACCAACGTACTCTCTTCTCAGGATACTAATGCATTGCACCCAAATAGCTGCAATGGTTCCATCTGGGCCCTTCCATCAGCCACATACGATGTGGTCTTTAAAGCATGATTATGGAAATTGCTCACAGTTAGATGCCTTACCCAAATACTTATTTTTCATAGTTTAGTCAATTTATTTGTAAGACTGTAGGATCGCTATGAGTTGGAATTGACTCGACGGGCCTGGGACTGGGTTTGGTTACCATATATCATGGAGTTCAAAATCATATACACTCTCATATAACCCAGAAAATCACAAACACGCATTCATATAACTTCTGGGTGAATGTGCTGCTCAGATGCAGGACTATACACTGGTGGCTAGGAATTCTCAGGGGTACACATATATATAATGTATATACATATGTTATATATAGAGAGAGAGAGAGCCTTAGTGACAGTAGTGGTTGAGATCGGCTGCTAACCAAAAGTTTGGCAGTTTGAGTCCACCAGGGGTTTCTTAGAAACCCTATAGGGCAGTTCTACTCTGTCCTAGGGGGTCCCTGTGAGTCAGAATTGACTCCATGGCAATCAGTTTTTTTGTTTTGTTTTAGTATACATGTACTTACATACCTACCTCTATATACGTCCATATAGAGATGTATGTGTATATTTATATACGTATATATAATATATATACTAAACCAAACCCATTGTGCCAATTCCGACTCATAGTGACCACACAGAACAGACTAGAACTGCTGCATAGGATTTCCACGTAGCTGCTGGTGGGTTTGAAACACCAACCTCTTGGTTAGCAGTTGAGCTCTTAACCACTGCGTTACCAGGGCTCCATATTTATGTATATATACATGAAATCAAGAAAGTTTTTACTACAACTATAATAGCGACAAAAAGCAGCATTACCCTTCAACTAAGTTGAAGTGAAGCTTGTACATGTTCCTTTCTACAACATGACATACTTTAGCAAAAATCTGGAGCTGGCGTTAAAGTTGGTGTTGGCATAGAGGTATAAATTTTGTAATCCTACCTTAAGCCTTAGGTGCTCTGTATTCTTAATTGCGGGAAGGAACTTTGGCATATTTTTTTTTAACTTAGTCCAGTGGAGTGTGTCTGCTGCTACTTAACCGTTAGTCTATGAGGTATTCAATTTCAGGCAGGGGTTTTATTAATGTGTGCTTATTAACACCTCTGACAACTTCATAAATAACAATTATAAGTTTAAAAAAGGCAAACTTAGACTCTAAGAAACGACAAGCTGTTGGAAATGGAAAACAAGTTTCACTGTTTGTAACAAACAGAAGCTATTCAGCACACAGTAACAGCAAGCCTCAAACCTAAGGCAATTTTTGAATTGAACATTTATTTTTTATCTGAACAATATTTTCATTAAATGTCACTCTTCATTAGCTCAAACAGAAATAGCTCATTCAATGGATTGTTTATTTACAACTAGAATTATCCATAGTGGCATCTGTAGAATTAACTAATTTCTTATTATCTAAAAAGGTTAGCCCCACGATGGTAAGTTTTGTATCTCTGAAAAATTTTTTATCCAGATGTGCTGAGTGTGTTTAATTATATTTCCAAACAAAAAAACAGTTAAGATGTTTATTGAAACCTTTTAGATTGACTATAATTTTATATTTTTGTCTAAGACTGTCCATTTTATTGGCTGTCTCTATTTTTAAAATGTGGTCCTTCCGTTCAAACATAAAACAGTCATAATTGCTATAAAAACCAGAGTCCAGGTAGACAAACTTCTCCTTTCTTACACAGTGGGGGCCTGGATACAAAGTCCCTTGCAACAACTTGACTGGGGACCAATAAAAATGGCCATCGGCCAATGCCGGACACTGGAGAAATGAGAGTAACAGGTGTCTTCAGGATGCCTGTTATCCCTATTACGTTCCTCCCAAGGAGAGAGTTACGCATAATATCCTGTCCTGGTCACTACTGAGCTGCAGCACATGCACACTTGTGACCAGGAATTCTCAGGCCTACAGAACATAAAACAACTGGGCTTCACAGTTTAGGAATGAGGAATGAGGGACATTTTACTTTGCTTTTCACTCCTCAGGAGAATATAATGAACAATCATCCTTACATTCTGAAATCCTTACATTCTTCATTCGTTTCATCTCCTCATGAAATAATTGGAGAGTAAAAAATTTTTTTTTTTTACTATATCCCTTGCATATATATATACATATAGAGTTGCTATGAGTTGGAATCAACTCGACGGCAGTGGGTATATTCCTTGCAAGCCTTCTGAGTTTAGATCACTATTTTTCCTATTTTCTATGGTTCAAGAAAGCAGAAGTGTCTGCATACTCACTCTTTCAGGCAAGCATGCATCTTTCTGTATTAGGCAAAAACCAAACCAAACCCATTGCTGTCCAGTCGATTCTGACTCATAGTGACCCTATAGGACAGAGTAGAACTGCCCCATAGAGTTTCCAAGGAGATCCTGGTGGACTCAAACTGCCAACTTTTAGCCAGCAACCACAGCATTTGACCACCACTTCACCAGGGTTTCCATCTTGCTGTATAGCAATCATGTATTCACAAAAAATTTTACTGATGACCATTGTTTCCAGCAGATTGCTCGATCTTGGAAATGTAAAGATGGAAAGAAGCCCTTCTTCCATCAGTTGGTGGAATAGAAAGACAACAAATTACTTAACTACACTTGAAGCATCTTAGGAAAGAGAAATGATAGCAATTAGTTTTGCTTGGGAGAGTGCTTCTCGTGTCTTACTGTTTGTTCATTCCAGACTATTAGACCGTTGTCTTCATTTGTAATCTGTCCTTTATGGGAATTCCTACCATTAGTTTTTACCGACGTCATGCCAACAGACCCCTAGCATATATTCTTCTTCCAAAGAGATGTTAACACTTCTTCTTTGAGATGTGGCATCTCTGTTCATTTCTCTTGAAACCGAGAGGACAACTGATTACAGTGGAATGGATGCTGTGTGACTTCAGGGGCTAGGTAACAACATATGATGCAGCTGCTGCCTGATTGCTTGCCCTCCCTCTCTTTCTCAGTACGTGTACATTCGGAGACCTAAGCCTCCACGTAAGAAGCCCAGTTAAGTTGAAGCAGTAATTCTACAGCGTCTCGTAATATGACAGGCTTAAAAGAAATAGATTCCCGAGGACCCAGAAGCCAGCTCTCAGGTATTTGTTTCTTCCCAGTGTAGATACCAGACATGTAATCTAGTCTTCAGACAATTCCAGGCATTGACCTTCAATCCACGCCAACTGATATGGAGAGGAATAATATGCTGTCTCCACCAAATACTGCCCTGTCTAAAGATCCGGCGTAAAATAAATGTTATTGTTGTTTTACGCCTTTGAGTTTTGGGATAGTTTGTTATGCAGCCTTAGTTACTACAACATTTGGGAAGAAGAGATGACATTATCATTGAGAGATTAAGGGATCGTTCTGGTTAGTTTCTCCAGGAAACAAAGGCTGTGACCAAAGCTAGGAGTATAAAAGTTTCACTGGGGTGCAACAATTGTGATAGAAAAAGAAAGCAGGATTGGGAAGAGTAACCAGCAGATTTGCTGCAGACCTGGAAAGTCTGATAGACCAACATGGAGCCCTGAAGCAATGATAGTCCGGCAGAGAAGTTGCACTGGGTGGAACGGCTAGACTCTTATAGTATCAGCTAGCTCAGTTATTGGCTGGGGAAGCCCCAAGAAGATTGTGGTCTTGGCTTGAGAGCTGAGGGAAACTTTAAGGAAGGGAGCGTCTGGAGGCTATCAATTAACCACACCACACTACTCACAGTTAGACAACAAACCTCTTCTGGAAGGGAGATATGAGCAGATATCTGCATGTATGCTACAGACCTCTCTTTTATCATTCTGTATCTGTAGAGTTTGGGGAACATCTCCTCTAGGGCACTCGTGGGTGTTTCTTTTTAGGGGGGGAAGTGGTTGGAAGAGGTATTTCAATAACATAAACTTCAACCCCCATTGCTCCATTTGACCTCAGCCACACAAATGTTACTTATTGTCTCTCTCCTCCACCCTTCCCTCTAAATTCCCCTTGCCCTCAACTACCACCTCTGCTGGTCTAGGTGGTTTACCTGGTGGTGTGACCCAAACTTTTATTCCTAAAATGTCTTAGCCCTTAGTAACCATACCTGTCTCAGGCCAATGAAGCTGCACTTACCCATTTGGTCATATTTTGGCCAAAATCCAGTGCTATCGAGTCGATTTGGAGTACAAAAATGCACTCAAAAATTTCACCTGAGCACTAGACATATTCTTGCCTGTCCACAGCCTCTAAAAAAAGCAAAACCTTCTGTTGCCATGGTCAGTTACCACTGAGGAGATAGTGACTCCTTGCTGACTGGTCCCTAAACACCAGGTGCCCAAAGTGCCCGGGTAATAGCTGTTAAGTTTAGTTCAGTGAGAAACTTGCTCTCTCAGACAGATTTTACATCTCAGTTTGGTGACCAAGATCTGTAACCCTGCAGAGTTTAGAGGTGTGGTTTGCTCCAGGACCTCTGCATTGGGGCTCTCCTATTTAGACTTGCTACGAACTCCACACTTCTTTTTTCATCATTGATACATCCATTTCCATAGAGTCTCCAGGTTATAGGGTCCAGCAGCAGGACATAGAGCACTTTTCTTCTCTGGATCTTGCTCAAAGCATGCAGCTTTCCATTTCACCTGGTATATTATCAGAAGCAGTGTTCCTAGGTGTTGACTGCACTGTCTTTTAGACCCTAAGAGGAATACCAGATGTTGTTTTTCTTTCTTCTTAGAAAGAGATGAAAAGTGCTGCAATTTATCCTTAACTTTGATGAAGATATCTTGGCATGCCCCTAGCCATAAGATCTCTAAAACCTCCACCTCTCACCTTCTATAGGGCATGTCTCTTAGCATAATCTCCATCATATTGCCACATCATGCTCATCCTGCTTCATCAGCCTAATAGCCTCATTGCTTGATGTTCTGCATGGATGTTCAAATGGTTCAAATCTTTTCAGACTAAATTGTAAGTGCATGAAAGTTAACATAGCTCTGAGACAATATTGTAAATGTGTGCAATTTTCCATTCCATGTGAAAGAGAAATACTTCAGGTCCTCTTTCTTGGCTGGAATTAAGAAGAACTCATTTGCCAAATCAAGAGCCAATTGATTGAGTTGGCAGCCTACAGTCATTCTCCAGGATTATATAGCTTTTGCAGTAGCCAGACTGGCAAATTGATTTAATATCTGATAGGCACCGCCACCCACGCTTGCATCCTTTAGATTTTTAAGAGGAGCATTACTTTTTACTCTGCCTCCAAGGATGTGATACTGGTTTTTTTTTAATTTTTATTTTTACTTGTTTTTGGAGGCAACATACACAACCAAGCATACATTCATTTGTAATTGGTATGTGTACAGATCAGTTACATTGGTTAGATACACATTGGGTCCCCTTCTGTCACCATTCTTACTATCTCTACACACATTGTTTCATCACCATTAATTAGGGTCTCTGCTACTTACAGCTCTCATTTGCACTTTAGATTAACTGTTGTCAGTTTGAACTCACATAGATAATTCCTTGTGAGAGTATAATGGTCAATTCAACCATTCTTTATTAACTGGGTTAAACCGTTGTTTAGTTTAATGACGGCTTCTTGAGATAGTTTCAGTTCAAGGTTTAAAAATTATTTCCAGGCATTAGATTTGGGGGTTCCTCAAGTCTCAGCAAATCTAGTAAGTCAGGTTTCCATATGAGTTTGAAGTTCTGTTCCACACATTTCCTCCTTTTGATCAGAATTCATATCTTGGGTCCTTGATCAAAATTTTCGGTAATGGTAGCCAGGCACAATTCATTTCTTCTGCTGCCATGGTAACAGAGGCAGTAGTTCCTGGAGGCAATTAAACCTACAGTTCATTTTCTTCTCCATTTTCTTGGCCTTTTTCCTCCTCTGTTGTTACGGGCAAACAGAGACCAATTGTTATACCTTGTACAGCTACTCGCAAACTTTTAAGACCTCAGGTGCTGCTCACTAAACTAGGTGGTAGAACCAAAACCCATTGCCAATGAGAGAATTCCAACTCATAGCAACACTATAGGACAGACTAGAACTACTTCATAGAATTTCTGAGCAGCAACTGGTGTATTCAAACTGCCAACTCTTTGGTTAGCAGTTGAGCTCTTAACCACTGTGCCACCAGGGCTCCTAAGGAAGTAGAATAGAAGCTCTGAAAACAACATTAGACCAGTTGACTTGACTGACCCTCAAAGCCATGACCTAAACCTTCAAACCAATGAAACTAATCCTATGAAGTCTTTAGTTGTACCTAAGTATTATCAAAGAGGCCCTGGTGGTGTAGTAGTTAAGTGCTACGGCTGCTAACCAAAAGGTCAGCAGTTCGAATCCACCAGGCACTCCTTGGAAACTCTATGGGGCAGTTCTACTCTGTCTATAGGGTTACTAGGAATTGGAATTGACCCTTTGGCAAAGGTTTTTTTTTTTTTTTAATTCGTATCAGTACAGGAAGCCTTTTTTTTTTTTTGCTACTATTGTAGTTATAGACCCTGGGTAGTGTAGTGGTTAATAACTTGGCTGCTAACCAAAAGGTCAGCAATTTAAATCCATCAGCCTCTCCCTGGAAATCCTATGAGGGCAATTCTACTCTGTCCTATTAAGGTCACTATAAGTAGGAATGGATTCAAAAGCAATGAGTTTTTGTTTTTGGTTGTAGTTATAAAATTATTTAAAACATTTTATTTGCCATTTTGCCACCTCCCCTTTTTCCTTTCTGGTGTACAGCTTAATAGTAACAGCTATATTAGTCCTGTTGAGTTTCCGTTGCCCTTAGTTGGTGTCAATTTTCCAGTCACCATAGACAAAAATTCACTACTTCTCAATGAGTGATCCTCCCCCATTCTACTCCTGGTAAACAGCAGTAACCTCTGGTCTGTATACATTTACCTAATCTTGTCATTTCATATATGTGAAACCATGCCATGCAATATTTGCCTTTTTTGTGATTTACTTATTTCACTCAGCATAATGTCTTCAAGATTCATCCATGTTGTAGCATGTATCAGGACTTTATTTTTCTTTAATGCTGAGTAGTACCCCATTGATATATGTACCACATTTTGTTTATCCATTCACCTGTTGAAAGGCACTTAGGTTTTTTCCACATTTTCACTTTTGTGAATAATGCCGAAATGAACATTGGTGTACATATGTCTTTGTCATTGCTTTTATGTCCCTAGGGTATGGGAGGGGAATTGCTGGGTCATATGGTAATCCTACAGTTCACCATAATGTTTTCCGCAATATGGTAGTATTGTTTATTTACTACCTTGCCTTGTGGGGCGGGGTGGGGGGAGGAGGGTGCAATTTCAGTAGCTACTTGAGCCCCCAATTAGAATTAAAAATTAGAAATTTGTAACCTATTAATATATAAATTTTTTATAATTAGAAATTAGCAACCTAAGTGTAAATAATAAGGAAGTGAACAGTTGGAATACCTCAAGGCTGCCAATTTTCCCAAAATGGCAGAAAAATAAGGGTTCTAATGAGTTATATATAGAAGCTAAAGACTGGATCAAGTGACGGATCATGGAATACGTGACACATACAGGAAGACATGAAGATAGGAAGGGGCCGGATACTTTGGGAAAATGTGGAGACTTCAAGACACTCAAGACTTTAAGATGCTGAAAGTCTAGTATGGCTGCAATTAAGAGACTCAGAAGGAAGGAAAATAGTTTTTGGTCAGAGATTGGAAAAACTCAATTAAATATTCTGATTGTAATCATTTTCAGTCTGAATAAAAAGCTGTGGACCCACCAATAGTAGGATAATAAACTGCCACTCTATGAGGAGTTAGGGGCACTTGATGTGTGTGTTTGTGAGAGAGAGAGAGAGAGATTAGCTGTGGGATCGGGGAGTATGAATCAGCATCTACATGTGGGAGTGATGGGGATTCGTTGTTGGGAGTGTGAAGAGACATGTGTTTTCTATCTATGGGGAATGTCAGATACAAAAGTGATGAGTTGTGGTAGAATCTGTACATTCCAAGCTCAGAGAGAGGTTCTGTGAGGCTGCAGTTCGGGGAAACTGTGGTTGATGAGACTAGAAATATTACTGGAGCCAGACTGCCCAGTGCTTCATATATCAAACTAAGGAAGAGGGCTTTCCATTATTATTATGTCTCCCAAATGAAATATTTAGCCACTCTAAGGTGTTTGTCACTATGAGTCAGACTCAGGTTTGGTTTTTTGGTTTGGTGAGGTGTTTGTCATAGAGCTTTGTGTCCTGTTTCAGTTAATAATTTGTAACCTAGTAAGTATTAAGTATTAGGTGAATAAATGTGTTAGTGAACATTTTCAGATTCAGCAACACTACTACTAGGAAAATTCCGCCCAATAGACAGTGGCTAAAAAGGGCCCTTTTTTTATATAAAGAGCATGACATTTTCACTTTAACATGGTAAAGCAGATTTAAATATATAATATATATATATATCTGACTGTACCTAAAATTTAAGGACCTCTGTATTTATCATCAAAATTTTGTGTGTAAAATATATACTCTGTTCCATCATTAAGAAAAGAAAAAGCAAAAGATGCTTTTCCAGTCAAGCAGTAAATAGCTGATTTCATGATTACTTCACTTTTTATATTTGGCAAAATTTATTCAAAATAGCAAATACAGAACGTATAGAGGACATAGGGTATTCACCCTAGATCTTGTTTTCTGAAAGAACCAATCAAGAAGCAAACCAAACCAGAACCAACCCTGTTGCCATAGAGTCAATTCCAACTTATAGCAACCCTATAGAACAGAACAGAACTGCCCCACAGGGTTTCCAAGGAGTGGCTGGTGGATTCAAAAGGCCAAACAGTGTCCCTAAAACAAGGGAGCAAAAAACCAGTGTTGCCTGACATGTGAACATCTCAGGAAATTAGAAAAGCGTCGTTGTTATTTGGTGCCCTAGAGTAGATTTCGACTCATGGTGAAGTTAACCTCTATAAAAGCCTAAGTTAGTTGAATCTTGTGTTTGAAATATGCAGCTGAAAAAATATAATATGGGTAGATTTTGTTTCCAAGAGCATCATTTGATTTGAGTTCCATCTAATCTCTGAAGAGTTAAAGAATGAAGGAGTGCAGTATGAGATTTGAACTGCTTCTTTACATACGGACAGAAGGAAAAAGATTACAGAAAGATGGCAGATAATGTGCTTTCTAATAAAAAAAAAAAAATGCACTCCCTCCTCCTTTTACTCCAGCTTGATTGAAGTGTTATGCAACCTTGCTACAGCCCCAAGAGGCAAATATCCATAAGTCTCAGTCAATAAACCGATGCCATCTTTCTTGCCAGTAATTAGCATAGGAAGGGCCATATGACCCTATTCTGGGCAGTACCCGAAGAGAGAAAGCCTACCAGGGTTTCCAGAAAAAGCCTCCCATATACCTAGTAAAGGAAAAAGAAACATCTAGGAGGAAAACCCCTATTCCTGTGATGGCTGAACTGTGGAGCCATCCTCAACAACCACAAAGAGAACAGACTTAAATACCTCTTTGTAATAAGCTTAGGAAACCCTGGTAGCATAGTGGTTAAGTGCTGCGGCTGCTAACCAAAAAGCTGGCAGTTTGAATCTGCCAGGTGCTCCTTGGAAACTCTATGGGGGCAGTTCTGCTCTGTCCTATAGTCGGAATCGACTCAATGGCACCAGGTTTTGGTTTTTTAATAAGCTTAAGAAGCCCCTGGGTGGTAACTTCTCAGCACTGGGCTACTACCCAAAAGACTGGCAGTTTGAAACTCCCCAGAGACTCCTCCTATGGAGCACAGTCCTACTCTGAAACACATGGGCATCAACTAGACAGTAACTGTTTTTTGTTTTGTTTTGTTTTGCTTTTTTAAAGATGCTTAAGAATCTTGCCATTATGTGAGAACAGTGCAGCATAAAGACGCTGTGTTCTTGATGACATTGTGGAGACTCGGAATTAAGCAACCCTGCCATCGCCTCTTGTTATGTAAGATAATAAAGCCCATAAGAAAAGTAAGACAAGTGTCCTCTGTTATTGGAAGCCAGAAGGATCCACATGGTTATAGAATTAACAGAGGTTGAATTATGAGGGTATTTAGGAACTGCTGATATTCATTCGGGGACTGAAGAAGCTGGCAAAATATGTAAAGAAAAAAAAAATAGTGCGGAGCTGAGAGGAAGGGACTTGCCTAACAAAGAATTAGCAAGGAAGTAAATAACCTTGATTTCTCACACTGCTACATAAGCATTTTGGCACCTACTAGATGGTTTATGGAAATGCTTATTGAGCACAGATGTTATCTTTTTGCTTCCTTCACAACCTGAGACCACACTTTGCAAAATAATCATACTGGAATTTCAGAGGCAATTTTAACACATTCCTTCCTGAATAGCACGCCTGTGTGTGAATAAACCCTTAAAAGGATATCGCATCATTTAGACATAATTATTATTTTTTAAGTGGGCAACATTTTACTGGATTGTTTCACTCTCTCTCTCTTTTTTAATAATCACTAAAAAAATGCTGTGGAATAATTTCAGCTGGGACAATTTCTAGTATTTAGTTAGAGTGTCTTTAGTTAGAGTGTGGACAAAAACTACCAAATGATAAGTTTATAATAAATACCTAGCATTTTGGGTAAAATCTAATAATGTAAGGATAAAGTACAAGCAATCGGAAAGAAAGATTTTCAGGCCAAAACAGGACTGCAAAAACAGCTTTATCATCTTATACACCTTTCTTTCCCTGTCTATGATTCTTCTTCTCATCCATAAATCTGGATGCGTCATGGAATCCCTAGTGGCTCTTCCTTCTTATTTTCATCCAGAATCGATATATGGAGGCCTCTTTGACGTCAGCTATCCCCTGCGTCTTTAAACATTCCTGGAACTGTACACTCAGCTAAAATGTCTCTCCTATACAAAAGAACAGGCACAATTGGACTAAACCAAAAGCAAAGAAGTTTCCTGAATAAACTGAATGCTTCCAAGGCCAGCGTAGCAGGGGCAGGGGTCTGGGGACCATGGTTTCAGGGGACATCAAAGTCAATTGGCATAATTAAATCTATGAAGAAAACATTCTGCATCCCACTTGGAAGTGTGACATCTGGGGTCTTAAATGCTAGCAAGCAGCCATATAAGATGCAGCAATTGGTCTCAACCCACCTGGATCAAAGGAGAATGAAGAACACCAAGGACACAAGGTGATTATGAGCCCAAGAGACAGAAAGGGCCACTTGAACCAGCAACTACATCAGCCTGAGACCAGAAGAACTAGACGGTGCCTGGCTACAACCGATGACTGCCCTGACAGGGAACACAACAGAGAACCCCTGAGGGAGCAGGAGAGCAGTGGGATGCAGACCCCAAATTCCCATAAGACCAGAGTTAACGGTCTGACTGAGACTAGAAGGACCCAAGTGGTAATGGCCCCCAGGACAGGAACCATTCCTGAAGCCAACTCTTCAGACATGGATTGGACTGAACAATAAGTTGGAGAGGGATGCTGGTGAGGAGTGAGCTTCTTGGATCAGGTGGACACTTCAGACTATGTTGGCATCTCCTGCCTGGAGGGGAGTTGAGAGGGTGGAGGGGGTTAGAAGCTGGTGAAATGGACACAAAAAGAGAGAGTGGAGGGAGAGAGAAGGCTGTCACATTAGGTGGAGAGCAATTGGGAGTGTGTAGCAAGGTGTATACGGGCTTTTGTGTGAGAGACTAACTTGTTTTGTAAACTTTCACTTAAAGCACAATAAAAATTATAATTAAAAAAAAAGAACGTGCATCTTCAACTTCCTCCTGGAAAGCGCTGGTTGTCATTAAAACACCTCAAAAGTGTAATGTGCAAAATAAATTTCTACTTCCTGAAAACCTACTCTTCATTTTTAAGTTTTATTTCAATTGAATGATACCACCATGAACTCTGACACCACCAATCCAGAGCCTTCCACTATATCAGCTCCCATCTAAAATCACTAAACAGCACACCAATGACTCTTCAGGTATTCTCTCCTCCCACTGCCCGCCATTGATTGCTTCCAGCTATTGTCTTTTCTCACCTGGATTACTACACAATCTTCTAACTGGTATACCTGTTTCCATTTTGTTCTCTGAAACTGAGTCTTTCTGAACACGTGGTTTTTCTGGGACACTATTTTGTCAAAAATCTCTAATAGTTCCTATTGTATGGGGGAGGGGGGGAGAAAAACAATTGAAATCCTTAGTAAAAGGGCCTTCACAATCTGTGGTCCCCCCTAAAACAACTTATCCTACCATTCTACACAATTTGAAGAAATTTCTGAGTTGGTTGACAGAAATATAAGTATCATGGTCATTTTCCCTAGAATTAGCAAGCCACAACATACAGTGCTTTCACCCATACTAAATTCTCCTATGTTCCTCAGCTCTTGTTCTCCCCTTCTTCCCTCTGGTCCTTTGCACCTACTGACCTGCTACCCAGCTGCCTCAGTAGATTCCATTCACACGGCATAAATCATACATTACAACATCAGCGCTCAGAACACCCGCACCCTCCTCCACCTCCTCAGCAACTGGAGGGCCGTCCACCCTGCGGTTCCCAAGACTCTTCACTTACAGCTCTTACAACAACTAGTGGCAAACTTCTGTTTGCTTTTCTTTGTCCTTTAAGCAACTATTTAAATGCTTGGCACATACTAGACGTTCAATTTTTATTGAATAGCAGATGAGTTTCAAGAAATTGCAATGATACTTTTTTTTGGAATTTGGCACATTTGACAGCTATCTAAAACTATTTCAGAGTAGGTATTGAATCTCAGGATCTGAGCTAGACATTGAAGAGACAATTATAGTGGTAGTTGTTTTTTTAGTTTATTTGACTGATAGAAAATGCTATGGCAGTGGATTCCGAGCACTTAGCATGCTAGAGTATGTTAGAATAGCATTTCTATAAAGATATCGCATTTAGATATCTTTTGATATTTACTACATGCTTGTGAGGCTAAGTAAATATTATTAACATTTCTGTTTAATTGGTAAGGAAATCAAGATTCAAAGACTTAAAACAATTCTCACAAAGCACATACCTAGTAAACGGCAAACCTAGGTCTTAAAACCTCGTGAGTTCAGTTATGTCATCCTTTTCCAGAACTGAATTAATTCAGTTTAATAAATCTCTCATATGCCCTACAGTTTGTAGACATTTCCAAAAATGTACTGTTCTTTCATAATTATAGAAGGAAGGAACCCTTGAGTCATTTTCAAGGAAATTGTGTGTGAATACGGACATGCTTCAGTGAAGGAATACATTCGGTGTTAGAGAAGGGCGCAATTTAACAGGTCCATCAGGTGTTAGAGAAGGGCGCAATTTAACAGGCCTCACAGGGACAGGTAATCTTGTGAGGAGGTCTTAAGTAGGCTAGTTAATCCCAAAAATTTTACCAAATTTTACAACCTATGCCAATTTGTGTATGAGCTGAATATTAAGTAGGGTTTAGGCTATTCAATCCACTAAGCCACCCTCTCGGCATTTGTAGTAAAGATCAAATGGAGAAGAGCAGGAGAGATTTCTTCCTAATCCTTTATTTAGAAACTGATCTTTCAAGCCTTCTGGAAGGTGATCTCAAGGGAAGCATCTGCCTTCTTACTCGGATTAACTGTCTCATGTTTAATGTATCTCATTTCAGTAGCCATCAGGTCAATTAATCTTATCATCTAGGATTGTCTTACAGGCTCATAAATATCATTAAAATTGTACCTTGATGGTTTACTTTGTTTATTGTCGAATGGCGAATACTTAGTCACAGTTTGAAACAACTAAAAAAAAACCTGGCACTTGCCTATTTAGAGAGTTTAATTTGGTTTCAGTGATTACAGCAAAAACAAACCAGGGATAGAAGACCTAGTCAATCAAAGTATATCTTCTCCAAGTTCACATTTTCACTCTGCTTGTTTTTTGTTAAAGACTGCTGATAGGAAGGAGAGTGAGGAAAGAAATGATAACAAGGGAGAGGCAGAGAAAAGACAATGTGACAACAGGAAGAAGTGATCGAAGAGAAAATAACCACAGGAGAATCAGATTGGGAGTAGGTGAACTTGAGGGGGAGGAGTGTGAAGAAGCTGCAAGGGGAGGATTTATTATGAAACCCTGTTTCTAAGGTTTACTGGGCCTCAGGCAAGAGTACAAAGTGAGGCCCACATCATACCATATGTCTCAATATATAGAAGTGATAAATGATGTCAAGCACTGTGAATTAAATTATTCCCTATACTCTTTGCTTGACAAATATACCTTTATAACAATACAGTTTCAAAACACATATATGCTTTTATTTCACTGAAAGTTGGCAAAATATCTGAGGTGTCTGAATTCTACCATTTTTGCTCTTATCTGGGTGCTTTCATGATGGGCCAACAACATATGTATGAGAAATCAAAAAACATATGCATATTACAAATTAAAAAAATATATATATGATTTATGTCATGTCTTTATTTCAGCAATATCACTAAATTGTAATGAAGCTTTTTACTTAATTTAATACAATCTAAAGTAGTAATAATAAATGTGATCATGTTCAAAGTGCACAAAATAATCATATATTAGATTTTTCATAAAAATTGGTATGAAAGTAAATCATCAATAAATATATTTTTCAGTGTGTTTGTTCCAAGATATTAAAAAATGTTTATAAAATCAAGAGACAACATCATTTTTAATTAATGAGTAGAAATTTTCATTATAATCATTTCATTAAAGCTACATTTTAAAATCATTAGTTTAACCCAGTGCTAATAATAATTTGACTTTAAAAATAATCTAACAAGTAAAATTCAGTATAGTATCCAATGGTCATTTAGTTGTCAAAGTAAGGAACTAGTAACGATTTAATTATAATGTTAAGCCAGTTATAGTCCTGTTTATTCCAATTTATGGCAATCCCATGTATGTCAGAGCAGAACTGCACAACAGTAAGGTTTTCAGTAACTGATTTTTTGGAAGAACATCACCAGGCCTTTCTAGCAGGTGCTCTGCGTGGGCTGGAAGCACCAGCCTTTCGGTTAGCAGCTGAGCATTTTAACTGTGTGCACCACCAAGGGACTCTGATTATAATATTAAGTAATATGTAGCCCTGGTGGTGCAGTGGTTAAGAGCACAGCTGCTAACCAAAAGGTCGGCAGTTCAAATCCACCAGCCACTCCTCAGAAACCCCATGGGGCAGTTCTACTCTGTCCTACAGGGTCGCTATGAGTCAGAATCAACTTGACAGCAACGGGTTTGGTGAAATATAAAATTCTTAATATTACAGATTGTTCTTCAGGCTCTGTGTGCCACTGTTGTAGATAATGTGCTAGCTCATGAGTTCTCTGGGATCCACAACTTGGGACATGAAGAGAAACAAGAAAAGGGGACTTGACACTACTGGAAAATAACTGAGTATTGATTGTAACCAATGTGTCTGTGAGAGAGAGGATTAAACAAGTTAATTAACTTGTCTTCTCTTTACTGAGCACTTGAATGGCTCAAATACTTCAAACCCACCAAAGCAGTGGCCCTCTCTGTTGTTGGCAGGAGCACTCATAGTCTTTCACATAATACCCACGAGTTTGCCATTTTCCAAGGACATAAGGAAGCGACATGGACACATTTCTCTGGAGCCTGAACAGGTTTACTAGCACCTAAGCACTGTATCCTGATGGTGTGCTGGCCAGTTCTGGGTAATACACGACTTGATATGTTGTTAGGTGCCGTCAAGTTGGTTCCAACTCATAACGACCCTACGTACAACAAAACAAAACACTGTTAGGTCCTGCGCCATCTTCACAATTGTTGTTATGCTTGAGCCCATTGTTGTGGCCTTTGTATCAATCTATATCCGTTGAGGGACTTCCTCTTTTTCGCTGACCCTCTACTTAAGCATGATGTCCTTCTCCAGGGACGGATCCCTCCTGATAACATGCCCAAAATAAGGGAGATGTAATCTCACCATCCTTGCTGCTAAGGGACATTCTGGCCGTACTTCTTCTAAAACAGATTTGTTCATTCTTTTGGCAGTCCTTGGTAAATACAATAATCCTCTAAGCCATGGTAAGTATTTCAATTTTTCACTAAAAACAATTGGCAGGCACTGCAGTATCTAAGAAAGTGACAAAATCTGAATTGTATTCAATAAATATATTCCTATAGGAGCCCTGGTGGTTCAGTGGTTAAGAGCTCGGCTGGCAGTTTGAATCTGCCAGCCCCTCCTTGGGAACCCAATGGGGCAGTTCTACTTTGTCCTTTAGAGTTGCTATGAGTTGGAATCACCTTGATAGCAACGGGTTCGGTTTTGGCTATTCCTATGACTGAAATGAGGAAAGCAGGTGGGATATGAGAGTGTGAAGTGTATGACGATAGTTACTCAGGGGGTTATTATAGTAAGCCTGTCAAAAATGAGAGGAAGTTATAGCAAGAAGAGTTGAAAACTTGAAGTTCTGTATATGTGAGCAACCTTTGACAATTCTTCCCTGAAGGAAGTGGGACATAGCGTGTGAGACTATTTAGAGCACATAATGTTAGTGTTGACCTCCCAGAGTAGAATCTGCCTCATTCTGGCATTTAAGGGGCCCCACACAGAAGAGCCAGGGCACCTCCATTCAAGCAAAAACAAAACAATTCAGGCTACAAATCCTGCCTACATACACTGAACTGCCAGCTACCCTTTGCATTGTGTGTCTGTGTCCATTCTCCCTAGAAACGGTGATACAGCTGATGGCTTGTTTGATGCTTTTCATTTGTTATCTACTTGTTCTCCAGTTCAAAATTACAAAACTCTTAGTATGTGATGCTCTAATATTGGGCTTGTGTCTGTTTGGCTACTTCAACAATAAATTTTATAAAATTTACATAGAATAAGTTGAAAAAATAATAATGAAATGGTTATTTTATTTTATTATAAATATAAAATAAAACGAAAAAAATAATTAAACTATGGCTTAGACAACTATAGCTTAGACCTACAGCCATAGATTTATTGCCAGTGAGTCCTATGTAAGTATGATTTTGAGTGTCATGTTTTACCTCACTATCATAAATTTGTTCCCAAATATACATGCTTATATACAGTATACAACCACTCCTCACTGACTGACATGATTATGCTCTGTAAGAACGGCGTGAGGATGAAGCCTGACTTCCTCCAGCCCCACAAGGGGGAAGGAAAACCAAGATTAACAGTGCAAGACTGACTCCCACGAGGCAGAGGACAGAAAAATCTCCTCTCTATGCCATCTTTACTAATTCAGACACCAACCATCCCTCACACAGCACTTTTTACTTCTCTGCTGGGTTTGATAATTCATTGCAGTGGCCACACAGAACTCAAAGACCATACTCCCAATTATGGGGTTTCTTAAGGGAAGTAACAGTTACAATTCAGGCTCAGGAACACTTAGGATACAGTTCTTTCATCAGGCAGCCTCTCCACAGCTATGTTCACAGGAACACCTCTCCCTGGTCCTCAGTCTCTGCCCAAAGACACTTAACTTTCCCTCTCCATGGGCCAGGAAGCCCACCTTACTGTCTCCTGCTGCCAGCTCTTTGCTTCTGGGTCTTTTCTGCTGATCTCTCCTTCCTTGGTGGTGGTAGGCTCCTTCTCTCTGCTCTGAGATTGGCTCCCCTTTAAGGCAAAACTGACCAATCCCCTTGGTGAGCCACAATTACCCTATCACACGGTCACCAGAGTGGGAGTTACAAGACCATGGCCAGAAAGGCCACACACAAAAGTAACTAATTTCCCCTCAGTTTCCAATGACCATGTTGTTATATAAAAATCAGCATTATATGAAAATGGAGGATGATTACATCAGATCACAAAATGGATGATGACTACATCATTACATAACTGCCAAATTACATCATTACACAACTGCCAAACCACTAAGAATCATGGCCCAGTCAAGTTGACACATAACCTTAAACCATCACAGCCGGTGTTACTCTCACTTTGCACCTTGGCATTTGTTACTGTCAGATGTGTGTTGCTAATGAACAAATAGTCAGATAGGAGATTTTTTACTATTGTCATAAATGTGGAATATCAGAAAACAAGATAGTTGATAAGTGAGGAGTAGGTGTATATTACGTGTTTTATCTTATGTATATATTTTTTATAAGTTATATATTATAAATAAACTTTCAATCATAAAGTTACATATTTAATTCAGTTTGATTGTAAATCCTAGTGTCTTAAGCCTTCTCCTTTCATGAAATCTGAGAGAAAGGAGTAGATAGTAAAACATGGCATAATTGGAAGATGTGAACTCATGTTCAGAATATTTTTAAAAACAGCACTACAAAGGAAAGATTCAACAAGCGCTTGATTAATTCTTAACAAAAATTAACATTAACCAATTAAATAATTGAGAACTGATTTGTGATTCTATGGTATTGATAGGATAATTAACCATTGTCAGAATTTTGAAGCAAATGACATTAATATGAAGTTGCAATTAAATGGCAAACTTTTTCACACTTAAAAAGAGTGATCTCTAATAGTCTGAGAAAGTAATTATATTCTGGGCAGTATGCGTAGGCATGACAGAATAAAGAATAAATTTGGTATACTTGATGTCAAGGCATTGAAAGCCCTTTTGTGAAAAGCAAGAAAGAATGTGACTAAAACTTTGCTCCATTTAGAAGAAATGGTTCAAGCATGTCTTTGTTTTATTAAGAACTTAGAAATGGGCAACTCAGTTGATATGAGGAAATATTCCCAATTCTGTTCTGTGACTGGTGACTGATACCTGGAAAACAAATTCTGGAGATCCTAATGTCAGCTCTTCCATTGTTCATGGTCATCTCTAGTAAGGAGGAAGGGGGGATGTTGAGCAAGCTCCCTCCAATAAAAGGCAATCTGAGAACTGGGAGATAAAGTACAGATAGCACTCATTAGCCTTACAGTCAAAAACTATAGGAATCGATCATATGCACATGAATCTCATCTTTAAAGAAATAAAAAACAACTAAATAGTATTATGTTCCCTTATGACATTTGCCTAGCCAAACATCAAAATTAATTATTTTTACAGATCCTGAGGCAACTGGGTAAATTTGGTCAGATGGCTTGTGGAGCAACAGATCTGAACAGATACAGGCTTCATACAAATATATATGCATGTACTTATGCATACATTTCATGTGGCACATTATAAAGAATAAAGAAGAACTCTGAAATATGTAAAGTTTCGTCTTTCTCACATACAGCTACCTTATCAATATATCCTCTTGTACGCACTGTATGCACTGGGATTATGCCAAATAAGCATTTCAAAACTTAGGATAAAAAATAATGGATATATGCACTCCCATGTTCGTTGCAATACTGTTCACAATAACAAAAAGATGAAAACAACCTAGGCGCCCATCAAGAGACGAATGAATAAACAATTATGTTATATAACCCAATATACACACAATGGAATACTACACAACGATAAGGAACAATGAGGAATCCACTGAACATCTCACAACATGGATGAATCTGGAAGGCATTATGCTGGCTGAAATGATTCATTTGCAAAAGGACAAGTATTGTATGAGACCACTATCATAAGAACTCAAGAAAAGGTTTAAACACAGAAGAAAACATTCTTTGGTGGTTACTAGGGTGGGAGGGAGGAAGAGGGGAATTCACTAACTAGATAGTAGACAAGAATCATCTTAGGTGAAGAGAAGGACAACACACAATACAAGGGAAGTTGGCACAACTGGAGTAAACCAAAAGCTAAGTTTACTGAACACAACAAAACACTTTGAGGGACAGGGTAGCAGGGGCAGGGGTCTGGGGGATATGGTTTCAGGGGACATATAGATCAATTGGCATAGCAAAACGTTCAGCACCCCACTTTGATGAGCAGCATCTGGGGTCTTAAAAGCGAGCAAGTGGCCATCTAAGTTACATCAATTTGTCCCAACCCACCTGGAGCAAAAGAGAATGAAGAACACTAAAAACACAAGGAAAATATTAGCCCAAGAGACAAAAGGGCCACATAAACCAGAGACTCCATCAGCATGAGACCAGAAGAACGAGATGTGTCCAGCTACCACCAATGACCACCCTGACAAGGAATACAACAGAAAGTCCCTGATGGCGCAGGAGAAAAGTGGGGTGCAGAACTCAAATTCATGTAAAAAGACCAAACTTAATGGTCTGACTGAGACTACAGGAACCCCAGAAGACGTGGCCCCAGACTCTCTCTTAACCCAGAACTAAAACCATTCCCAAAGCTAACTCTTCAGGCAAAGATTAGACTGGACTACAAAACATAAAATAATACTCATGAAGAATGTGCTTCTTTGTTCAAGTAAATACACAAGACTAAATCGGCAGCTCCTGTCCAGAGGCAGGATGAGAAGGCAGAAAGGAATAGGATCTGGTTGAATGGACATGGGAAACCTGGGGTGGGAACGGAGAGTGTGCTGTGACATTACACGTATTGCAGCTAGCGTCACATAACAATATGTGTATAAATTTTTGTATGAGAAATTAACTTGAGCTATGAGCTTTCACCTAAAGCACAATAAAAAAATAAAATAAAAGTAATGAAGTCATTCTTCATTACTCTCTTCATCTCACAACCTACAACAAATAAATTTCAATTCTAGTTAGTTCTACTATATTAAAATATATTTTAATTCACACCACTGTTTTCCATGTCTCCTGTTAAAACCTTGGCCAAAGCTATCATCACCTCTAACCTAAACTATTGCAAAATTCTTCTAACTTTTCTATTACTCCACGCAGCCTAAGGTTGATTGTGCATACAAAAGCCAGAGAGGTATTTTTATACCATAAATCAGATTTATTGCTCCCTTGCTTATAATCGTACAATAGTTTCCAAACACCAGTAAACTGAAATTTAAATGGCCTACCAACACTTACAAGGTCTTATATGCAATAGGTGGGAGTAGGATTTTATATGGTACTTATAAATAAATAAAAGCAACCCTACTATAAAGGATTCCTGTGATTACAATCCAAAGATATCAGCCATGAGATAGCTTAGATAAACTGACTTTTTTTTTTTCACATAATCAAAACCAGAAAAAGTGGAGTGACAGCTGGAACCAGGAAATCAAACATGATCAAGACTCATTTCTGTTCATCATTTTCCCCATCTCTAAAAATGTATGTTTTTCCTTGCTCCAAAATATATTAAAGTTAAGCAGTACAATTGAAAAAAAAAAAGCACCAAAGGGCTTAGAATGAAAAATAATGAATCTGTCCTACCACTCTCCACACCAAGTCCTACTCCAGAGGCAACGGCTTTTAACAACTTTACCTGTCTCTTCAGGTATTCTTTTATGTGTTTACAAATAGTATATTTACATTATTATTCCTTGAATTGTCACTTTTGTGATTTAGGGTCCAGGTGGCATTAAACAAATCATCTCTTTTGAAAAGACAATAGAGAAAGAAGTAAAATGTATAAGTTAATCCTAATAATTTATTCAACAAATTAATATGTATTAAAAACCAACTGTGCCCAAGCTATATTTTCATTGTTAGATATAAGTGGACATAATTTGAATTCATGAATTATCAGAGATCTTCTTCATGAGAAAACATATTCAAATGTATCCAATAAGTTTTGTATGTGCTATATACTTTATATATATATATGCATAAACGTAATGAAGCACGTGAGGGGGGCAGTAAAGACAACTTCCTGGACATATCTAAACACTTCGTGGTACTGACTTATTGGGTTTGAAGGCTCAGGACATAGTCTCGGTGGTCATCTAGGTCAATTGGCAAAACGTAGTTCATAAAGATAGTGTTCTACATCCTAGTTTGATGAGTAGCCTCGGGGGTCTTAAAAGCTTTCGCGTGGCCATCTAAGATATAACTATTGGTCTCCTCACATCTGGAGCAAAGGAGAGTGAAGAAAGCCAAAGACTCAAGAAAACAATTAATCCACAAGTCTAACGAACCACACAAACCACAGCCAGCTTCATCTAGCCTGAGTCCAGAAGAACCTGATGGTGCCCAGCTACTACCTCAGACCACTCTGATCAGGGCACAATACAAATTCCCAGTTGGAATGGGGTAAAATGTAGAACAAAACTCAAATCCATAAAAAGACCAGATGTACTGGACTGGTAGAAACTGGAGGAACCTCTGAGACTACTGCCCTAAGGCAGACGCTCTTTTAATCTGAAACTGGAAACACTTCCAGAGGTGGGGTCAGCTTTCAACCAAATAAACAATAACACCCATGAAGAATGTGCTTTTTAGGACAATCAGCTGTATGAGACCAAAAGGGCAACATTTGCCCAAAGGCAAAGATGAGAAGGCAAGGAGGGGCAGGAAAATTTGATGGATGGAAACCAGGAGGGCAGTGTGAAAATGGGGAGAGTGCTGACACAGGGTGGGGAAAGCAATCAATGTCACGGAAAAATCTGCTTATGAATTGTTGAATGGGAAACTAATTTCCTGTGTAAACTTTCACCTAAAATACAATAAAATGTTCAAAAAAAAGATTCCAATAAGGATTATATTATGTATGATGTAATATAACAATGCAACATCATAGTAACAAAGTAATAACTGATGGAAATCAACTATCGTCATAGAAATAGAAAGAAAAAAGTATAAAATATTTTCAAATTCCCGTACCTAAATAATATCCCTAAATTTAGAAAATACAGTTATAAATATGTATTTATTATAAGTAAATAAGTTATTTCTTGAATTGCTTTGCTTTTTCATAGTATAAAAGTAATATATAACTATTACTAGAGAATATGAACTTCGAAAAATACGTGGGTTGCCAGCTAGTCGATTCCAACTCATGGCGACGCCACGTGTGCAGAGAAGGTATGCACTCCGTAGGGGGTTCAAGACTGTGACCTTGAGGAAGCAGGCTGCTAGGCCTTTCTTCTAATGCGCCTCTGAATGCGTTGAAACCACCGACCCTTCCAATTAATAGACAAGCACTTAACCAATTGCACTACTCGGGGACCCTATAAACATCAACTGAATCCACCGAAGTACACCCCAAATAAAAATCAACCGTTGATGGGGAAGTCTTTTTGATAATGCAATTAATAAAACATTAAAATATATATATATATATATTTCTGGAATTAACTACTGTTATGGTATTTTTGGAAACCCTGGTGGCCTAGTGGTTAAGTGCTACGGCTGCTAACCAAAGGGTCGGCAGTTCGAAATCGCCAGGTGCTCCTTGGAAACTCTACGGGGCAGTTCTACTCTGTTCTATAGGGTCGCTGTGGGTCGGAATCGACTCGATGGCACTGGGTGTGGTATTTTTAAGAAAATGGAAAAATCATCTGCATCTCATGACTATTCTACTATTCTATCTTTTTAGTGTTAGAAGCAAGTATTTAAATGAGGTGCAAAAAAAATGAGTGTCAATAATAGCAGGCAAAATACATTTTATTCATTTGAAGTCTTTCATCCCTTAGGTACCAAACATTTTGCATATATTATCCCACTGATCTATGTTTTTAAATTAAATTTTAATAGGCTTTAAACATTTTTCTTACTGACCATTAACAATATCCAAGCTTTTCTGTGCAGTCATTGCCTATTCAATATGCAGATTTTATTTGCGTGTCCCTAACCACTTGTTTAAATATCCTTTGTAATATCTGAAGAGAATGATACAAATTAGCAAACAAATAAAAATGGATTATATAAACTATACTCTGGGAATGAGTTGATAATTTGAAGCCTAAACTGAACAACTTGGGATCATTTGTCTAACATTTGATTGTTTTCTGAAAATCTCAGTGACAAGGTATAGAATTTTAAAAATATATTAAATTCAGCCCTCCACATCCCTGGGTTCTGCATTAGTAGATTCAACCAAACATAGATTGAAAATATTTGAAAAAAAAAATGTCAACTTGTTGCTGACATGTGCTATGTAGTTAGGTCTATGATGGTTGTGTTACTACTGAACATGTACAGTATGTACGGGCTTTTTTTTTCATGTCATTATTCCCTAAACAATACAGTATAACAACTATTTACATAGTGTTTACATGGTATTAGGTATTATAAGTAACCTAGAGAAGATTTAAAGTATAAGGGAAGATATGACTATGTTATATGCAAATACTACACCATTTTATATAAGAGATTTGAGTATTCATGGATTTTGGCATCCAAGGGGGTCCTGGAAACAATCCCCCGCGGATATGAAGAAGCGACTGCATGTGTGTTGTCATTGTCAGGCAGCGAAAGGTGCCAATATTCATCTTTTGTCCAATGCAGAAATATAAAGTATTCTTTACGGCTTTTCTTTATCATTCCTGATTGCCAATTCATTTGAAAAATCCAATTTCTTTTAGTTCTATCTTAGTTCTCTGTCACTAAATTCTTAATAGAACAGTGATGTTCTTGTACTATAACTTCTAAATATCTCTTGAATCTGTCTAATTATCTCCATTCTCATACAGCTATCATCATCAGAAACCGCTTAATAATTGGTAATTAGTTCATCCATATCCAACTTATACCATTTTTTATGATGCAGTTAAAGTGGCTTTGTAAAACCTAAATATAATGGTGTTAGTCCTTTGCATAAATTAAATGAATAGCTTCAGACTTCTCCTAGGATTGGGGGACACTGCCTGCTCTCGCCCTTTTTGCCTCTCCCACCACACTGGCCTTCTTTCATTTCTTCCACTTGCCATATGAATAACACTCAGCCTAGGTGCTTGGTCCTCTTTCCTTCCTTCAGTTAATGCCTACTCATCCTGCAGATATTAGCTCAAATGATCTCCCTTCATCCAGGATGCCTTCTCTGACGTGCTGAGACTAAAGCAAATCCCCTGAACACAAGATCATCTAAAGCTCCATGGTCCTCTCCATTTCAGCATCTTCAATATGGTCCGTTTAATATCTGCCTTTGGAAACCCTGATGGTGCAGTTGTTAAGTGCGAAGGCAGCTAACCAAAAGTTTGGCAGTTAGAATCCAACAGCTGCTCCTCGGAAACCCCATGGGGCAGTTCTAGTCCATACTATAGGGCTGCTGTGAATCAGAATCGGCTGGATGGCAATAGATTTGAGGGTTTTATTTATTTGTGAATTTTTTATCAACTCCAAGAGGCCAGGGAAGAATCCTTGCATAGATGGTCTCTGTGTTACATTGCCATAGTCTAACACAGTGTTTGGGACTCACTGACAAACTTAATAAATAGTTTTTCATTTTTTTTTGTTTTGGTGTGCGTGTGTGTGTGAAAGAAGAAAGGGAGGGAAGGAGGATAGAAGATGAAAAAATGAAACAAGAAGTGAAAATAGCATTTAAGAACAGGAGAAGCTACAAGGGCAGTGGAACTGAATAGAAAGTAATTCTGAAAAATTCTGAACAGCAATGTCAGGAAATTTGAGGTGCAGGCCCAGCTTTGCCCTTAACCAACTAGACAGGCTCTACTGTCTCTGCTTCTCAATTTATATAACTGTGATTACAGCTTTTGATCTACCGATCATGGCCTTCTTAAGAGAATAGGTTCTTTAGATTTTAACAATATTTAATGCTTCATAAAATAAACATGGGCTACAAATAACTTTGCCTTATGAATTGAGATAGTGTACTGAAGAGATCAATAAGATCAATAAGTAATGTGGTGTCTTAAAAAAAGCAAACAAGATGCACATTCTATGAGGACAAGGATGTTTCCTGACTTCTTCCCAGCTGTGTTCCCAGCACCTAGCTTAGACAAGTTCCGGGTGTATATTTGCTGCTCCACCCTCAGGTCTTTAGTGTCTTACTCTTTATTTTAAAACAAATAATGGAATATAAGAGAGGTATGAAAAAATACAGAATACATCAAATGAAAACAATGCAAATGCTTTATATTCTAGCACAGTCCTACAAGCTGAAGTTAAAGAAGCTAAGATTTCTAGTTCAATTATGAAATAATTCTGAGAGGAGCAGATTTTTATAAATTGGGATGTTTTGCAATAGGAAGAGCTTTAGAAAACCCTGGTGGCCTAGTAGTTAAGCGCTACAGCTGGTAACCAAAGGGTCGGCATTTCAAATCCACCAGGCTCTCCTTGGAAGCTCTATGGGGCAGTTCCACTCTGTCCTATAGGGTCGCTATGAGTCGGAATCGACTCGACGGCACTGGGTCTGGGTCATATTAATAGACCCACTGATGGGATTGAAAATTACTAAACCTTGAGGTCATTTTCCAATCATGTATTTTTAAGAGCCACATTTCATTGCAAGCAATCCTTTCTTTGGCAGTTAATAAATGTCTGCGGTAAAGAATCTGGTGAGTGCAAAATGGAGACCAAGCGAGGTGATATAGGCTAACCTAGGTTTGTACAGTACACACTTGGTGTGTTTTGGGAATGAGGTCTGGCATGTGGAATATCAAAATGGTCTTTAGGTGAAGTGAGAGTTCAAGAGTAAATAGAAATTTAGTAACATTATAAAAATTTATAAACTTAGTATATGTCAGATGATATGTTTTCTCAAGTAAGACCTTCATTTCCCATTTCTTCGAAGGCTATAATCTTTTTCCCTACAACAAAGTGACCTTTTAGCTTCCCTTGTTCCTCTCTTTCACCTACCAACTGCTATAATCTGTTCCAGGAGAGGACAGCTTTACTGAAAATTCATCTTCCCAAGTAGTAGTCCTTGCACCTCACAACTGCTTACCCTCCCTTCTTCTTACAACTTTGGTTAGTCTCCAATCTACTTTTCCTGTAATGTGGCCACATTTTTCCAGATTTAATCCTTTTTAAGTGCCCTTTTACTTTTTGCCATAATAAACTTCAAATGTACTTTGTGTTTTAAATCTGCTTATGTACCAAAGCAAGTGATAACTTTAGTATTTTTTAAGTATAGTGTGATTTTTTGGTGTGTTTTTCTCTGTGCTAAGAATTTATAAATGGGGATAAACTTATTAAAGTTCAATAAATACACTCTCTCCCACTTGATTAATACCAGTACGATTATTTTCAACTGCTGTACAACCTCCAAATACATTCCCTAATAGATGGATCCATCACCCTGCTGATAAGAAACATGAAAAAATTCCTTGGTGTACAATCTGTCACTAGATAATCAAGACATATTGAGTAGTGACTCAATGTTGAGCACCTTGATAGCAGCCCTAACAAAATGATAGCAGCCCTACAGGATGGAAATGGAGGCTGTTTTTTAACAGCTAAGGTGATACAATGGATCTTTGAGGAAAGTTAAATAAGAAATCTGGAAGGTCAATGGCTCTGCTAGGCAAGTCCCTCCTGTGACTACACTTTATACTCAAAATGGAATTAATATGTGGTTGAAAAAAAATACATGTATATACATTGTATTTACGTTTCCCTTCTCCTTATGTCTCCTGGAAACCCTGGTGGTATAGTGGTTAACACCTGGCTGCTAACCAAAGGGTCAGCAGTTTGAATCCACCAGGAGCTCCTTGGAAACCCTATGGGGCAGTTGCAGTCCTACTCTGTCGTATAAGTCCACTATGAGTCAGAATGGACTTGATGGCAACGGTTTTGGTTTTTTGGGGTTTATGTCTCTATTTTTTCTGAATCATGTAAAAAATAATTAATAGATGTGTTGCCCTATTAAACCTACATACTTCATTGATCATTTTCTACACATATAGATGAGCTCCTACCTAACCAGGGTTCAAGCATCAAATTCAGGAAGTTAACATTGATACAAAATTATCATCTAATTTCAGATTCCACTCACAGTTTGCTCATTGTCTCTATAATGTCCAGGATCCAATCCAGAGGCACATATTGCATTTAATTAATGTGTGGAATTAGTCTCTTTAGTTTTATTCCATCTGAAAGTATTTCACAACCGTTAGAGCTGTGTATGTGTGTTTGTGGGGGAAGAGGGGAGACTGGGCTTGGGACCAGAGCTTAGCATGGAAAGCTCTGGTCCCAAGCCCAGTCTCCCCTCTTCCCCCACAAACACACATACACAGCTCTAATGGCTCTGATTAACGATAAGGGGAAGAAAGAAGAATAAGAACACCTTTAGCTTTTAACGGGAACCTTGGTGGTATAGTGGTTAAGAGCTACGTCTGCTAATCAAAAGGTCAGCAGTTTGAATCCACCAGGAGCTTCTTGGAAACTCTCTGGGGCAGTTCTACTCTGTCCCATAGGGTTGCTATAAGTCGGAACCCACTTGAAAGCAATGAGTTTTTTTTTTTTTTTTTAGCTTTGAATAGAGTCCTGTTGGCACAGTGGTTAAGAGCTTCGCTGCTAACTAAAAGGTTAGCAGTTTGAATCCACCAGGTGCAGGTGCTCCTTGGAAACCCTATGGGGCGTTCTACTCTGTCTTATAGGGTTGCTATGAGTCAGAATCAACTCAATGGCAATGGGCTCTAGATTTTAATGTTATTTGTATTTTCCTCATAGCCTCAAAATATCTCTATAAGGTGTAAGAAGAAAATATTATATCACCTTTTAAAGATGGGAAAGATAAGGCTTAGAAAGATTATTTGAGTAACTGAATGCCAAACAGCAAGTGTTTTATTAATATTTATGCTATTACAAAAGAGTTGTTGATAAAAACAAAAGTTATTTTAATCCACATTTGGGGAAGTTGAACAAGTTTTGCAGTGATCAAAGCCAATACAATTTATAGAAACAACAAAATAAATACAAGTAAGATTGTATTCAATTCATTGTACAGACCTCCTGACTTTGGCACGCAACTGCACACACACACACACACACACACACACAAGGCAAATGCTAAATGCAGAATGGCAATTATCTTACGCTGTACTCACTGGAGATCTGGTCCAGCATTCTATGGCTTAGAGTTGGTTTTCTTTTTCCTTATAAGAGGAATAGTACAGATGCACCTTTTCTTTTTATTTTTTAAAGGCTGTTTCCTGCGGATCTGAATGCCATATTTGATTCATCAGAAATTCCTACATATAGAAAATAATGGAGCATAAAATTGTTATTAAGCATGCTCTTTTCTTACATTGTCTTGGCTTTCATGAAATGTGCTATGAAAGCAGTATTGGGAATGTTTATAGAAAAATACTTTAGTACAAAGATTGATTGTTGTCTTTGTTTCTTAGTGCTGTATAACAGGAATACCACAAGTGGGTGGCTTTACCGAACAGAAATTTATTTTCTTGCAGTTAGGAGGCTAGAAGTTCAAATCAGTGCACCAGCTCTAGGGGAAGACTCTTCTCTCTGTCAGCTCCAGGGGAAGATCCTGGTCTCTTTCAGCTCCTCTTCTGTGGCTCCCTGGTGATCCTCGAGTGATGTGGTATTTATCTTCCCTCATCTGTGCTTTTCTTGCTTCTGTGTCTGATCTGCTCTTTTTATATATCAAAAGTGATTGGCTGAAAATACATACCACACTGATATGACCTCATTAACATAATAAAGAAAACCCTACTCCCAAGTGGGATTCAGTCTACAAGTATGTTGTTGTTGTTGTATGCCATTACGCCTTTGAGTCAATCCCAACTCACAGCAACCCTATAGGACAGAGCAGAAGTGCCCTGTAGGGTTTACAAGGAGAGGTTAGTGAATTTGAGCTGCTGACCTTTTGGTTAGCAGTCGTAGTTCTTAACCACTGTGCCACCTGAGCTCCAAAGGAACTATATCATCTTTCAATGGAGTTAGAAACTAGTAAAACACTATAGTTCTAAAGCTAATGGTAGTAAAGTGTTAGCATTGTTGGGGAAAGTGAAAGGAATATCCAGGCTAGGTAGGCGAGCAAATCTCACTGACTTCAATCTTTGCATTGTGCTGGCTGCATGTTGAAGGTATCTCATCATTTCTTTTTTGATCTTCCTGGAAATAACTAACTGACCTTAGGAGCGAAAGTTTACCTTGAAGAAAGTGGCTGCCTCTGAAACGCACAGTTATTATACATTAATGAGGTGTAACACCCAGGGAATTATAACAATTTCATTTTTCTTCAGACATCAGTAAACTCTATGGTTGAAAAAAAATCAGGTAAATGTCGTGCAAGATTATACTTCGCACAATAATATTCAAGACCCTAGGTCAAATTTTAAAATGCTAGATACAGCTAAGCAGGAAAAAAAAAAAAAAAAAGAAGGACTTAAGTTTTTAATTTATCTGTACTACATTTCATTTCCAAGCTTCCAAGAGTAAAAAAAAAAAAAGTAGCGTTAGATTTAGATAGACTTTTGAAAAGATGATTTTGGCCATCAATTCATTTTATAAGAAATACGAATTACAAAGTAATTCCCACACTAATATTAACATGTCTAGACTATAAGCAGGTTTGAAAATTCAACCCAATTTTAGACTTCCTTACTCAAAAAAAGTCATCATTAATTCAAACAGAAATAGTATCAAAATTACATTAGTTTCTCCACATAATTATTTATTAAAAATACACATGAGATCTGACCAAAAGATGAGACAAAGTAATTCAGAAGGTTGCAGAATTGTGAGAAGAATCTACCATTCAGCCAGACTCCATAATTACAAAGCACTTAGGCAATAACAGGAACAGAAATTGATTTTTTTGGGGGGGGGAGGGGCCTGGAAATAATTTCCTCAAGCTATAAAATTGCAAATTGCTTTGAACTACCTTTTATACTCCGTAGAGATAGTCAAAATAATATTGCCCAAACTCTGTTATCATCCATCCACAAAGCATACCCTTTAATAATACAAGTTTTGTGCTTAATCCCACATATTCATGATCACTACACAGGCAGTCCCCAGGTTATGAACATCTGACTTAGATACAACTCGTAGTTGTGAATCAGTCCCCCATAAAAACTGACTGTATTAAAAATTCAAGGTACATACAAAGGTTAGTAAAAGCGAATGGGCGCTACTTTGCAACGTGCATCGAAACATTATTATTATTACTTTATTATTATGTTAAACATGTTTTAGTGTATCTGGAAGTATTTCTTTAATATTTCATCTGCATAGAAATATATACTGTATACAGTATGCTAAGACCAACATTTGACTAACTGATACTAGATACAAATTGTACCTAACTGTTCCAGCGTACCTACAAATTTGACTTAAAAACAGACTTAAGAACAGAACTCGTTTGTAATCAGGGGACTATCTGTACATTCACCCATCTTGAAAAAAATCCAAAAATCACACAGGTGTCAAATATCATATTTACTTTTAAAAACTGGAAACCAGCCCTAAGAAACACAAAAAATCAAGTAAAGTCATTTTTTATGTAGGTGTGATCGTGCAAGAGGGTTTTCTTCAGGAAAGAAGAAAGAAAATGATACAGCATAATTTAGGGTAGCAAAACAGACAAACTATATAGAAACTTGATTGAGGACAAGGTTGGCATTAAACATCAAGTGAAGAAAGGGAGGTATTTTCGATAACATGAATACTGAGTCAGAGACTACTCAGTATTCATATTTTTAAAAGAGCATTTTCCTTATATCACGCCATAGCTAAAAATAAATTATCTGTAGAAGGAGGTGTAAAAGTGAAAGTCAAAACAATGAAGTGTTTAGAAAATCATATAGGAAACTGTCTACATTACTTCATGTTAGGGGAAGGTGTCTTCAACAGGATACAAAAAGTTCTACCCACAGAAGAAATTAATGATGTATTTCACTACATTAAAATTAAGAACATCTGTCCTTCTAAGAAAACCCAGAGCCATCGAGTCGATTCTGACTCTGAGTCGGAATCGACTCGATGGCACTGGGTTTGTGAGTCCTAAAGATACCACAGTAACTTCTCAAAAAAAAAGAAAAGAAAAATCCACAGAATAGCAGATATTTGCAAAACTTTTAACCAACAAAAGAGTTATAAACCAAAACAAACAAACAATAAAAAATTGCTACAATCAGAAAGAAAAAGTCTGATGTTCCAATAGAAAAATGAGCAAGAGACTCAACAGACACTTCCTGGTAGGTTAATTCCAATGGCAATAGACATAGGAAACAACGATTTACTTACTGCATTCCTGGTCAGGAAAAAAGCAAATTAAAACCACAGAGTGATAACACTACTCCACTAAAAAAAAAAAAAAAAATTACTAGAGTGGTTAAAAAAGAAAAAAAAGGATAATATCAAATATAGCCAATAATCTGGAAGAAAAAAAAAATCTCTCATGCATTGAGAGTGAAAGTGCAAATTTGTACGACCACTTGGAAAAACATTATCTGTTAAAGTTTCTCTACAAATGCTGATGATACGTACAACTATAACCAAGTAATACCCTTCAATATTATGAATCTCGGAGAAATACATGTACATAGATAGATACCTGGTATATGTCTAAGAAAGATGAAGGCAATATGAATAACATTGTTGTTGTTAGGAGCCCTGAAGTTGATTCCAATTCAGAGCAACCCTATGTACCACCAAAGGAAACACTATCTGGTACCATGTCAGCCTCACAACTGTTGCTATGCATGAGTCCAGTGTTGCAGCCGCTGGGTTAGTCCATCACATTGAGGGTCTTCCTTTTTTTGCTGACCCTCCACTTTATCAACCATGATGTCCTTCTCCAGGGACTCGTTCCTCCTGATAACATGCCCAAAGTACCTAAGATGAACTATCCCATCCTCCCTTCCAAAAAGAATTATGGCTGTACTTCTTCCAAGACATATTTTTTTGTTCTTCTGGCAGTATATGGTATATTCAATGTACTTCACTGACATCATCGTTCAAAGGCATCAATTCTTCGGTCTTATTTATTTTTCCAGCTTTCACAAGCATATGAGATGATTGAAAATACCAAGTTTGGGTCAGGCACACCTTAGTTTTCAAAGTGACATCTTTGCTTTTTAACACTTTAAGGAGGTCTTTTGCAGCAGATTTTCCTGATGCAATGTATCATTTGATTTCTTGACCGCCGCTTCCATGGGCATTGATTGTGAAACCAAGTAAAATGAAATCCTTGACAACTTCAATCTTTTCTCCATTTATCATGATGTTGCTTATTAATCCAGTAGTAAGGATTTTTGTTTTCTTTATGTTGAGGCATAATCCATATTGAAGGCTGTAGTCTTTGATCTTCGTTAGTACGTGTTTCATGTCCTCTTCACTTTTAACAAGCAAGGTTGTATCATCTGCATATCTGAGGTTGTTAGTGAGTCTTCCTCTAACCCTGATGCTGTTTCCTTCATATAGTCCAGCTTCTCAGATTATTTGTGCAGCATACAGATTGAGTAAGTATGGTGAAAGGATACAACCCTGATTTACACTTTTCCTAATTTAAACCATACAGTATCCCCTTGTTCTGTCCAAAAACCTGCCTCCTTATCTATGCACAGGTTCCTCATGAGCACAATTAAGTGTTCTGGAATTCCCATTCTTCACAATATTATCCATAATTTGTTATGATCCACGTAGTCAAATATCTTTGCGTAGTCAATGAAACACAGGTAAACATCCTTCTGGTATTCTCTGCTTTCAGCCAGGATCCATCTGACATCAGCAATGATATCCCTCGTTCCACACCCTCTTCTAAATCTGGCTTGAATTTCTGCCAGTTCCCTGTCGATGTACTTCTGGAATGGCTTTTAAATGATCTTCAGTAAAATTTTATGTGCATGTCATGTTTAATATATTGTTTGACAGTTTCCATTCTTTTGGATCACCTGTCTTTGAAATGGACATACATATGGATGTCTTCCAGTTGGTTGACCAGGTAGTTATCTTCCAAATATCTTTCATAGAACAGTGAGCAACTCCAGCACTGAATCCTTTTGATGAAACATTTTAATTGGCATTCCATCAATTCCTGGAGCCTTGTTTTTTGCCAAATGCTTTCAGTGCAATTTAGACTTCTTCCTTCAGTGCCTTTAGTTCTTGATCATCTGGTACTTCTTCGGAGCCCTGTTGGCACAGTGATTACGAGATTAGCTGCTAACCAAAAGGTCAGCAGTTTGAATTCACCAGATGCTCCTTGGGAACCCTACGTGGCAGTTCTACTTGGTCCTATAGTGTCGCTATGAGTTGTAATCTCCTGGATGCCAATGTTTTTTCTTTTAAATGATTGAACTTCAACCCATTCATTTTGGAACAGTGACTTTATGTAGTCCATCTGCTTTTGATGCTTCCTATGTTGTTCAATATTTTTACTATAGAATCCTTCAATAGCATAATTTGTGGCTTGAATTTTTTCTTCAGTTCTTTCAGCTTAAGACATGCTGAGCATGTTCTTCCCTTTTAGTTTTCTAACTCCAGATCTTTGCACACTACTTTATAATGTTACTTTTTCTTCTCCAGCCTCCCTTTGAAATCTTCTGTTCAGTTCTTTTACTTCATCATTTCTCCCATTTGCTTTAGCTACTACTCTACATTTCAAAAGCAAGTTTCAAAGTCTCTTCTGGCACCCATTTTGGGCTTTTCTTTCTTTGCTCTCTTTTTAATGACTTTTTGCTTCCTTCATGTTTGATATCCTCCCACAACTCCTCTGGTCTTTGGTCATTAGTGGTCAATGTATCAGATCTATTCTTGAGATGGACTGTATATTCATGTAGGATATACTCAAAGTTGTATTTTGACTCTCATGGGCTTGCTCAGATTTTCTTCAGCTTCAACTTGAACTTGGCATGTGAGCAATTAATGGTATGTTCCATAGCAGGCCCCTGGCTGTGTTCCGACCAATGATATTGAGCTTCTCCATCATCTCTTCCCACAGATGTAGTTGATTTGATTCCTGTGTATCCCATCTGGTGAGGTCCACGTGTATAGTTGCCATTTATGTTGTTGAAAGAAGGTATTTGCAATGAAGAAGTCATTGGTCTTGCAAAATTCTATCATGCTATTTCCCGTGTCCTTTCTATAGCCAACACTTTATTTTCCAGTTACTGATACTTCTCTGTTTCCAGCTTTTGCATTTCAATCACTAGTAATTACCAAAGCATCTTGATTGTGTGTTTGACCAATTTCAGACTGCAGAAGTTGGTAAAAATCTTCAATTTCTTCATCTTTGGCCATAGTGGTTGGTGCATAACTTTCAAAAATTTTATTTTTCATATTAACTGATCATGTTAACTGGTCTTCTTTGTAGGCTTATGGATATTGTCCTATCACTGACAGTGTTGCATTTCAGGAAAGATCTTGCAATGTTCTTTGTGAAGATGAACATGATGCCATTCTTTGATTTGTCATTCCAGCATAGTAGACCACATGATTCTTTGATTCCAAATGGCCAATACCAGTCCATTTTGGCTCACTAATGCCTAAGATAACTATTTTTATGTGTTCCATTTCATTTTTGAAGACTTCTCGTTTTCCTAGATTCATACTTCATACGGGGCCCTCGTGGCACAGTGGTTAAGAGCTTTGGCTGCTAACCAAGAGTTTTGCAATTCAAATCCATCAGCCACTCCTTGGAAACTCTATTGGGCACTTCTCTATCTTTTATGGGTGCTGTGAGTCAGAATCAACTCGTCAGCAACAGGATTTTTTAAAAAATTACTTCTTGCATCCTACATTCCGGTTATTAATGGATGTTTACAGCTGTTTCTTCTAGTTTGAGTCATGATCATCAACAAATGAATGTTCCAAAAGCTTGACTCCATCCTTGTTATTAAGGTGGATTCCATTTTGAGGAGGCAACTTTCCCAGCCACATTTTGAGTGCCTTCCATCCTAAGGGGCTCATCTTCTGGGACTATACCAGACAACTTTCCACTGCTGTTCATAAGATTTCATTGGCCAATTTTTTCTGAAGTAGATTGCAAGGTCCTTTTTCCTAGTCTGTCTTAGTCTGGAAGCTCTGCTGAAACCTGTCCACCACAGGTGACCATGCTGGTATCTGAATTCCAGTGGCATAGCTTCCAGCTTCACAGCAACGTGCAAGCCACCAAAGTACAGCTCACTGACAGAAGAGTGGTGGGTATGAATCATAGTAATCAAAAAAAAAAGAAATACCCTAGGTGTTTATCAATATATCAATTAATCATTCATGTTGTAGTCATGCAAAGGAATAGAATGACAATGAAAATAGCCAAATATAATATGAATGAGGATCACCAGCCTTAAATGTTGTGTAGAAGTCAAATACAGAAGAATATATACTGTATGATTTATTTTACAGAATGCTCAAAAAGAAGGCAAAACTAAACTTTTTGTTTTTATTGGTGCAAACCAGGCAGTGATAACTCTACTGGTCCAAATAATGGTTACCTCTAGGCAGATGGTTACTGTTGTGATTGTGAAGATATCTACCAGGAACCTCATGGGTTCCAGAGAAATTCTATTTCTTGAACTTGATAATAAGAATAATTTATTAGTTTTTTCCCTCTTTATAAGGTGCTATGTCTTAAAATTATCATTACAGGCAATATTTTCAGTAAATTGAAACAAAATATAGTTAAGATTTTGAAATAATGGTAATGACTATGCATAGTTACTATAGCTTTAATGGAAATTCCTTTATATTCTAATAATTAATGTGTTTCTCTAAGCAAGGGACACAGTGTGGCAACCCTACCTTCATTGCTAACTACCTGTTAAGGATCAGTATGAATCCAATTCCCAAAGTGTGGAATTAGATGCAGTCCTCACCTTCCCCCAGGACAAGGCAGGAAAAAGATAATACCCTATCAAGGGTGCTTAATGGTTGCTTAAGAAAAAATGTTTCACCCAATGTTTGTTGTCCTTTTTTCAGTGTCCTGTAAATTGTATATCCTGAAACAATGCACCATAAGACACATCAGCACGAGTTTTATGTGAGCCCTGGTGGCGTAATGCTTAAGAGCTGTGGCTGCTAACCAAAAGGTCAGCAGTTCAAATCCACCAGCGGCTCCTTGGAAACTCTATGGGGCAGCTCTACTCTGTCCTATAGAATTGCTATGAGTCGGAATTGACTCAAATGCAACAGGTTTGATTTTTTGGTTGTTTTATTTTGTCAAAAGGGAGAAATGTGATTTTGAAGGGGAAGATAGGGGAAAAAAATCCTATTACCTCAACTGTAGGAAAATTTCAGCCACTAAGTTTTTTCAAACAGTATATATGGAAGTTGAGGTCCTCGAAACTGATTGATTTAAAACTCTCTTTTCTAAGTTCTTTGGAAATCCTTTGGGCACGTTCAGAATACACATACCCTAATTGCAGACCACTGCTGTAGGCCATCTCATTTACTCCTAAGAATAAAGTAGCATTTAGTTTTAGATGATTATAAATTTATCCATTGAGTGAATAGTTATTGAACATCTACCATGTGCCAGGACTGTGCTTGGAATTTGCAAGCAAAAACACATAAGTTCTGTTCAAGATAGTTCCTACCCTAAAACCCAAACCCATTGCTATAGGGTTGATTCTGACTCATAGCGACACTGTAGGACAGAGCAGAACTACCCCGTAGGTTTCCAAGGCTATAGTCTTTATGAAGCAGGAAGCACAGATCTTCCTCCCCGGGAGTGGTTGGTGGGTTCAAACAGCTGGCCTTTTAGTTAGCAGCCAAGTGCTTAACCACTGCACCACCAGGGCTACAGTTCCTAATGTAGACATCTATATTTCCATCCCAAACATGGTTTCTGATCCCAGGCATACATTTCCATGTCTTTGTATAACTGAAAATGTCTTTATTTCTCACTCACTCAAATATTTTAATCTGGCATAGACATCTATATTGGCTTTAATTTTCATCAGCATTTTGAAGGTGCGGTAACATTATTTTCTGGTCTTTATTCTGTTTAACAAATGTCTGCAAAATGGTTTGTTTGCCCCTCTTTTTGGGTAGCCCCATTTTTCTCTTTGATTGCCTTTTTTTTTTTTGTATTCTGTAGTTTCTGTGCATTTTTAAAGAAATATACTATCTTTTGTTGCCTGGAACTCATTATAATTGTTCCTTCTAAAATGTTACTTTTTCAATTCTGGAAAGTTTTGATCCAATATTTTTTGAATATACTTTCTTATTCTTTTTCAGTTCTCTCCCTTGAATACGTATTAGCCATATACAGGACTTCCTCATTTTATTATCTATGATCCTTTTGTTGCTTTTTCAGTTATATATCACTCTTTCTTTTTCCTCTGCGGTGTATTTGTGATTATTTACTCAAATCCATAAACTCATTTTATCATTAATATTATAAATTTCTACATAACAGGACATTTCCTGATGAAGATCATGCTTTATCTTTAAAATGTCTCTATTTTATAGTTTTTGTATTAATCCCTAATTTATACATGCATTTCAAATTTTCATAACATAATTAGTATTCCTAGACCAGTTGATTTTTATATTTACATTTTAAGATTCAGAAAAGAAGGAAGAAATGTTATTGAGAGATACATGTTTAATAACCACTTGAAAATTTGAAATTTAAATAAAATGTAAATTTTTTATAATATGTATCTAGTGTGCAAGAAATTTGATCCTTCAGGTAAAGGAAAATGAATTATACTAATTAAGAGAGAACCATTAAAAATATTTAGAGCTTTGACTTTTAAATTGTGAGTTATCCCCTGGGTATAGAGAGCCAAAACTTCTGGCTTTCAAATACATGAGTAATGAAGAAAAATATGACGATAGGAACTCACTCAACAAATTCAAGCAAGAAAAGGCATTTCTTTAGTAAAATTGTTTAAATTTGAATTTTGTATTTTACTTATTCAATTACACTTCCCACTTGTAATAAAATCTCCCAAATAAGGTTTCAATTTAATTTCTGAGGAAATAGGATCTGCATTTTTATCCTTGTACTTTGCTAGAGAACATAAATATTCTTTATGATGTTTCCTTGAATTAACATAGAAGCTAGAACAGAATGATTGGTATAATATCATGTTTCTGAATAAAAATTGGTACAAAAGTGTGAAAATCGTAGAACCTTCAAGAAAAAGATTATTCGTTTATTAAATAGATATAATAGACTTACTATGTGCCAGCTGCTGAAATACAGTTTGGTAAAAAATAAGGCATGGTTTATGTCCTCAAGGAGCTTTTAACTTATTAGAGAGACAGAGTAGACAAATGGCCATAAAATTAAATGTAAGATTTTAAGTGTGAAAAATGTTAAGAGGATGGGGGTCAGGGATTTCCTTGGAAGACGTCTGGGAGTTAAGGAAAATTCTTCAGTGTCATTTAAGTTGAGATCCACAGGATAAATGTGAGGTATCTAGGCCAACAACAAAGGTAGGCTCCTCAGGAAATGGAATACACTGTTCAACGTGTATGGCTGAAGGGAGGGAGGAGAGCTTAAGGCAATGAGTGCAGTTTGCTGTGCTTGGAGCACAGTGATGAAGGGGCTAGGAGGCTGGAGAGGGAGGGAGGGCAGTACGTGCGATACTTTAGGTCCTACTTCCACATCCACCCCTGGAAGACGAACTCAGTCTGCTATAAGGCAGACTTTGGATTACGATTCAGCATACTTTTTGTTTTTCTGGGAAACCCTGGTGGCGTAGTGGTTAAGTGCTACGGCTGCTAACCAAAGGGTCGGCAGTTGGAATCCGCCTGGCTCTCCTTGGAAACTCTATGGGGCAGTTCTACTCCGTCATATAGGGTCGCCCCGACGGCAGTGGGTTTGGTTTTTTTGTTTTTCTGTTTTGTTGTTATTTTCCATAAAGGGGTACCTGTTAGAATTTAAGCATTTTTTTTTCCTAAATCGAGTTTTCCAAATTAATTGGATAATTTACCTAAGATGGGTATTCTATCAACAATTGAAAGTATCTGTAGGAGAAAATGATTGCAGTGTCTTAAACCAAAGGAAAAAAAAAACCCAAACCCATTACCGTCGAGTCCATTTCGACTCACAGCTGCCCTCTAGGACAGAGTAGAACTGCCCCATATGGTTTCCAAGGAGCGCCTGGTGGCTTCAAACTGAGGACCTTTTGGTTAGCAGCCCTAGCTCTTAACCACTATGCTACCAGGGTTTTCTGCAGTGTCTTAAGGAATCTACAAAGTCTTAAAGCATAGTGGCATTCTAATGGAAATGATTATACTTCTCTAACAATGGGTCTTCACTAGCAATTGTCCCCCAGGTTTCTATCCTCAAGTTGCTGTCTACCTCACCCTTATTTTGATGTTCACAGGTTTTCTTCCCACCCGTTCACTGGGTGATCATTGTCAGTCACATATTGTGTTTGTCAGTGTCCTGGAACGTTGTGGAAAAGTTCTACACTAGAAACTCTGATGGTCACAGAGCATAGTAAGTCAGCATGATAAGGATTTTCTCTTTTTAACTAATCAACTACCAAAGCACTGAAGTTAAGGAGAAAAATTCCCTTCCCACAAGAACCTATAGGTGGAAGCCCTGGGAGCAGATAATGCAAGGTTTTGATTATGTGAAGGCTGGATGGTTTCCTGGCAATGGCTCAGTTTTGGTAAGACTAAAAGCTCTTGAGTCATCCTTCGGTGAAAAAAATGATTAAGTTTGGGACTACTAACCAAAGGGTTGGCAGTTCCAACCCATCCAGATGTGTCTCAGAAGTAAGGCTTGGTGATCTGCTTCTGAAAGGGCACAGTCTTGTAAACCCTATAGAGCAGTTCTACTCTGCACACTTGAAGTTGCCACGAGTTTGAATTGACTCAAGTACAACTAGCAACAACAACAAAGACTCTGGAACATCGACCATCAGAGAGATCCCTCTCAAGCGTCTCTCCCGCACACGTTGTAGGATACCATATTTATTTCTTCTCAGATTTTCGTCCATGGAACCAAACCAAACCCATTGCAGTAGAGTTGATTCTGACTCATCGTGACCCTTTAAGACAGAGTGGAACTGCCCCCATAGGGGTTTCAAGGAAAGACTGAGGGATTCGAACTGCCGACATTTTGGTTAGCAGCTGAACTCTTAACCACAGTGCCACCAGGGCTTCTTTTCTCCACAATCTCCCTTTATAAACACATATACATGAGCCCACACACAGACATATATTTTTTCTTTATCTGTCTCCAGTAGCTTTTGAAAAAAAAATTTTTTTTAAAAGAAAAGTCCAAATTGTTTAGCAAACTACAAACTACTTTCCTTTATCTCAAGGCAGTGGGAGCTCAGGTTTCAAACAATCAACTGCAGGAAGAAACTCTTTATCTTCTATCTAAGAAAAGATGCCTTTTTCTTTTTAATTGACTGAGTCCTTCAAATAGATCAAATCAAAGTGGAGTGGGTGCAGTCAAGCTTCCATATTTAAGCAAGTTGAATATTTTTATTCAGCTTATTTCCATGATCTATTTACTGTCGTGAATTTATGACTGAAAAATACTGATGCTTGTAATTTGATTGAGCCCATGTTTCTTGGTGGGAAAGCAAGTGATTTGTCTGAAAAGTAAACAGCTCTGCAGAGAATAAATTTCATTGTAAGTTAATGAGAGAAATAATGTGACTTTTTTTCTTCTTTTTTGCTTCTAATGTAGATCTATACCACTCAGCAACTGAGCAGGAAAGCAAACACACTATGAGAACTTAGAAATAAAAGTTTTATTATTGGAATTACATCTTACACAATAAAGGAAGGCGCTGAAGGGGTAAGGCCCAGATAGGGTTGTTGATAGATCATAGAAGTCACCATAAATCCTTACAGAAGTACTCTGGCAGATGGAAAATTTGGAGCTGTGGGGCAACCTGGGATGACAGGTGTGCTCAGCATCCAAAATGGAATTAGGAAGGTGAACTGGTAAAGCCGTGTGTGGAAGACACCCGCATTTGGTAACGGCCGTGATGTTGCTGTTGGTAGCACAGTCAGCAGTCAGAAGGAAGAACCCGACGTGGAGGAAGTCAGAGCCAGAGAAAGCTGAAACCTGCCGGGATGTCTGTGTCTCACCAAGAAAACTTCCAGACAATAATGGTTGCTGCTTCACTGCCATCATCCACAGACCATCATTTATGAAAGATTCCTGCCAATAACAGCTCCACTTGAATTGGGTTGTTGTAGTTCTGCATTAACTTTTACCACAGAAGATTGGAGAATTAAAAGGGTCCCCAGCGGATCTTCCACATTCCAAACTCAGTTCTCCCTGCACTTTTTTTTTTTAGCAGCAACTCAGTTTCCCCAAGATAGTCACAGCTAATCACTTCGGACAATCACCCTTCTCTTTGCTTGCCTGTTCAGGAGTACAATTGGTCCAAAGTGGCCAGGTGGTAGTATAAGGCTTTGGTTTAATGGAAACCATTCCTAAGTTCCCTAGAAGGAACATTTCTCCCTTGGAAACTGAGATCTCTCTTCTGACAGAGCCCAATAATTCATGAAAAGGAAACAGAATTTTTCTAGGGAACAATAGGGCAATAAGGAGAACAGTTACTTGCATTTTCAAACCTAGGGCATTAAATCCTATTGAAGAAATACAGAAGACACAACCCAGATCCAAAAAGTGTTGCCATCCCACTGGCACTATTTCCAAGTTACCAAAAGGCCATTTCTTTATTCCATCGGGCCAGCTGCTTCAGGGTGACATGCAACATAGTAAGACCAGTGAATTTCATGTGTACAAATCTATTGCCATACTTTATTTGCAGGAAAATGAATTCTCTTGCTAGAAGCAACACTATATTTAATATCATAACTGTGAATAATATATCTGTAATTATGTGGATGCTGATTTTGGTAGACACATTACAGATAGACAGGGCAAATCTATATCCAGAGCAACTGTCTATTACAATGAGAGCAAAACCCTGCAACAATGTCCGTGATGAAAATGGTCCCATGTCATCAACTAGACCAATTCAATCAGCCTAGCTGGCTTATCCCTTTTGTCTCACTTTTTTTTGATGGCATGTGTTTTCAGTGTTTAAATGCATGCTTACTAATTGAGTATGTTTAAATTTTTGGATGGTAGTACTGATTTAGGGGATCCCTGGTGGCACGGTGGTTAAGAGCTCAGTTGTTAACCAAAAGATTGGCAGTTGGAACCCACCAGCTGCTCCTTGGAGACCCTATGGAGCAGTTCTACTCTGTTCTATAGGGTTGCTATGAGTCAGAATCGACTTGACGACAACTTTTTTTTTGGAATATGGATTTTGAGAAATATGATCTGGCAATACAACCTGCCAATGAGACAAATGGCACTTCGGTGCCACCAGTCTGTGGCATAACGGTATGCCACTGAAAACTAGGTAGAGAGTTTACTGCTAGCGTCTTTTTATTTGGTTACATGAGGAACCTCTGGTTTTCCAAAAATGACATGAGAAAACCAAAACATACCCATCAGGGCTCCCTAATGATCACACAGGAAAGTCATAATTAAGCTTACAAGCTTTATCTCACAAAAATAAGGAGAAAAAAGGCAAAAGTTTACAAAACCAACACATCCAGGAAGCATCACCTGTTAGAATGCTCAGCCTACACAAGAGTGAGGCTCCAACTCTGGTCTGCTGAGCTTCGTGCATTTCAAAAGGAACCCACTTTGATTAGAACTGGAATAAAGCCTTACCTCTGAGGCCCAGAGGCATAAAAATCGGCTGGCACACTTTTTATGCCAGGGGTAGTGGAAGGCTGATTGCCTTATTTTTCACCAGTTTTCTAATTATGTGTCTTCTAAATCTTTGACCATCCAGCCGAAGCATTAGCTGCTGTCTCCGTATCAACATAGATCCTCATTTTGCCCATTTCTCTATCTAGCCAGAGCACGCAACTGGTACACGGCCTCAAGTTATGCCAGCTAGGAAGATTTCTTTTTACCACTATCCCTCAGGGCCACCTATGACTCAAGGTCATGCTGACGCTGTTTTCTTCTGGTTAGTGCAACACTTCATTCAGAACCATTCATAAACTTGGCCCACGGGGAGGGAAAGACAGAGACAGAGAGACAGAAATTGTCCCTGGTAGCACACACAGTTAAGTGCTCCTCTAGTAGCAAAGGTTGGGGGGTTAAATCTACCAAGTGGTGCCTCAGAAGATAGTCCTAGTGATCTCCTTCTGAAAAGTTACACCTCGAAAACCCTGTGGAGGAGTTCTACTCTGCACACATGGGGTCGACATGAGTTGGAATCAACTCTATGGCCACCGACAACAACATATACATATATATGCAAATTTATATACATATGCATACTTATATGTAAATGCATGTATATATACACATACATGTACACACAGACACACATACATATATGATGAAGATTATACCTATATGTATATTTAGTACCAAGAGAAGAGCATTGCCACCGAGCCAATTCCAACTCATAGTGACACTACAGGACAGAGTAGGACTGCCTCACAGGGTGTAGCATAACTAAGAACCACCCTGGGACTCTAAGCCACTTGTTCATAAAACTAACATATACATTCTAGGGTCTGCTCAAATCCAATTCCTCACATCGCACTACAACTTGATAATAGTGTACTACAGCCCACGCCAACTTAACAGCTTTGTGGGTCAAAATAGAATATTTGACTCTGTAATTTTACCACTTAAAAATGGTTTTCATACTTATTTTCTGGAGCCTCTATGACTAGCGTCTTCTTCTGTACTCCTATCTGCTGTTAATTTTTTTTTTAAGAACAATTTCAAATTTTGACTTAAAATTTGAGTCTGACAGTGATAGATTTGCTCATTACAAAAATGTTATGGACTTCATTACATTGCTTAAGGTAACTTCTTCCCGTGGTCACTATCTAAACCAAGTGGAAGAATGGCTTCAATTTTCTTTTCAAGAAGTTCACATTACTAACCTGACCACTGTTTCCAGAGGTGAAAGTCAGCCCACATCTGTCTTAAACTTGTCTATTGAATCAAATCTGTTGAGAAAGAAAAATATCAAAAATGCTATTCTTGGAAGTGATATTCTTCAGAAAAATTTTAACATAAAGGCTTTTTCATTCACAGTTTTATTATCTTATTTTCTAACATAGTGTGGTTTTAAAACTCAAAACCAAACCATTACCAGTGACTGATAAAAGTTCAGATGTATGTTGTTTTGGGGATTGGTAAAGTCTCTTTTGGACACAGTGGTTAAGAGCTCAGCTGCTAACCAAAAGGTTAGCAGTTTGACCCCAGCAGTTGCTTCTTGGAAACCCTATGAGGCAGTTCTACTCTGTCCTATAGGGTCACCATGAGTCAGAATCCACTAGACTGCAATGGGTTGGGTTTAAGATCTCTTTTAATATAGATAGTTATAATGAGAATTCCAGAACACTTAATTGTGCTCATGAGGAACCTGTGCATAGATCAAGACGCAGTTGATCAAATAGAACAAGGGGATACTGCGTGGTTTAAAGTGAGGAAAATTGTGTGTCGTGGTTGTATCCTTTCACAATACCCATTCAATCTGTATGCTGAGCAAATAATCTGAGAAGCTGGGCTATACGAAGAAGAATATGGCATCAGGAATGATGGAAGACTCATTAACAATCTGCGTTATGCAGATGACACAATCTTGCTTGATGAAAATGAAGAGGACTTGAAGCACTTACTGATGAAGATCAAAGACTACAGCCTTCAGTATGGATTGTAACTTATATAAAAGAAACTAAACTCCTCACAGCTGGACCAAAAAACAACATCATGATAAACAGAAAAAATATTGAAGTTGTCAAGGATTTCATTTTATTTGGATCTATAATCAATGTCCATGGAAGCATCAGTCAAGAAACCAAATGAAGTATTGCATTGGGCAAATTTGCTGCAAAAAGACCTCTTTAAAGTATTAAAAAGCAAAGATGTCACTTTGAGGATTAAGGTGCACCTGACCCAAGCCATGGTATTTTCAATCACGTTATGTGTGTTTGAAAGCTGGACAATGAATAAGGAAGGCCGAAGAAGAATTGATACCTTTGAATTATGGTGTTAGCGAAGAATATTGAATATACCATGGACTGCCAGAAAAATGGAAAAATCTGTTTTGGAAGAAGTATAGCCAGAATGCTCCTTCGAAGTGAGGATGGTGAGACTTCATCTCACATACTTTGGACGTGTCATCAATACGGTCCAGTCCCTGAAGAAGGACATTGTGCTTGGTAAGGTAGATGGGCAATGAAGGAGATGAAGACCTTCAAGGAGATGGATTGACCTAGTGGCTACAATGATGGGCTCAAGCATGGTCATGATTTGTGAGGATGGGCAGGACCAGACAGTGTTTCATTCTGTTGTACATAGGTTCACTATGAAACAGAACCAACTAGATGCCACCTAAAAACAGCAACATCAGTTTTATGAATATGCTGAAGCAATAAATGCAATTTGTCTTTCGGAAAATTATTTTTCAGAACAATTTTCGAAACTAGAGGCTGGTGATAGTCATTTATTCACTTCATTAGGAGAATGAAACAGAAGATAATTGGAAACCTGGCTTCAATACTTAAAGCATTTAAACTTCTTCTATCAAATGGGGGAAAAATGTGGTTCATTGAAATTTACCATTTTTGTTTCACTTCTAGATGGAGATAAAATAATGAATTCTAAAATAGCAGATAATAAGTGATTAAGAAAAGCTTAAAAAGTTAAATTTTGATTAATCTGACCAAATATTTATCTCAAATACTGAATATCAAAGATAGTAGTAGCATAAAACATTGTAATGTCACATATAAATGTTTACAAAGTGTTTTACTAGATGAATAGAAATGATTTCTGAAGAGTTTATTTTGATGAGTAAGTTTAATAACAAGTGCACTCTTATCCTCAACTCTTGTTTCTAGTTAAATTTACCAACTCATGTTTGTCATAAGAAACTTTTACAAATAACCGGGAATAATCAGAAGTGTCCATTTAAAAATAATGCAGTGAGCTTATAACAAATCTGCATGGCCCTAGAGATTCATTGTCTATTCATGAATTTTTAGTTTATAAAATTATCCATCAGTAAAGCCATTATTCTTCTGATTCACTGTGGACCTATTGTGAACAGATAAAATGTCAGGCACCAATTAAATTGTAATTTCAGATAAACAACAGATACAAGTATGTCCCCAAAAATGCATGGGACTTATTTATACTAAAACATCCTTTATTATATGAGATTCCAAGTTACTAATCATCCTGTGTTTTTATTTGCTGAATCTGTAAACCCTACCTAGACGATCCTCTATTAAGACCATGAGAGATGTTTATGAAAGCAATGACCTTATAGGGTGGTCTTCTCCAGCAGTCCTCAGATTATAAATCAGTATATTCTTTCAGGCAGATCCTAACTGTTTACTGGGTGCTTCTCCCAGCAACTCTTTCAAAAGAACCACGGAAGTTCCGAAAGTTTTCAGGCTATGTAAAGTTTAAAAGTACACACTTTTAGAAGATTCTTACAAGACAGAAATTCTCTTGCTTCATATACGTGGCAAGATTTTTTACACTGATGTATAAATATTTCTCATATCTTTCCATTTAACTCAATTTACAAGCAGGCAGAACAGTTAGAGATGCAATTTATAATCAAGTGACAGGAGCCAAGCTAAATGTTCTATGTAAAGATTGAACCTCTTATTGTCTTGGTTGGCATCACTCTCTCACCAGCTCAGTTAACTTCACAGATTAGATTGTTCACTGTTGACCTTTTACAATGTTTAGTAAATTCAATAAATTTTGGTTGAAAATTAAGATGTGGGAATCATTTGGTAAAATTTATGACTATTTTCTTCCCTGTCAAACGTTAGATTATTAACTCTGTGGCAATATAATAAACCATGTTTACTTCATCTATTCTACCCCAAGCAATTTTTCTTTTTTAGCCATTATGTGGTTTTCCCCCAGAATCATTGTGAGAAGTAATCACTTTTTTACAAAATTTCTACTGACTTTGATGCTTTTGTTCTTCATTTATTACTTAAAATGCTGCCTAAAAATAGGAAACAATACCTTCTACAGTGTAATTACCTGGGATGGCTTATATAAATTGTCTTAAAATAGATTTCCAGCATGACAATCTTCTAATGCTTTCTTTCCAGTATCTCATAGAACATGCTATTCAGAAATTTTCTTTTTTATAGTTAATTATGCCTTCATGACAAAAGTCAAAAGGATAGCTAAAAGCAAGCAGGATTCCTCAAGAATTCTCTGAATCAGGCAATATCCTTTTTTCTCTGTTAAAATAAAACTTGCTTTAGTAAATACACATTTGCTTATGTCTTCTTTTCCAAATATTTCCTGAATAAGATTTTAATGACTAGGAAGTTACCTGTTTTATATTACTTATGCTGCTTAGTCAGTAGAGAGTTTTATTTCAGTCACTGCCATATAGTATATGATGCAGGATCTAAATGATTCTGGGTATCATCATGAAATTCTCCCTTATTTTTATTCCGAGGGTATATTTGAACAGTAAAGGGAAACGTGGATTTCAAGCCTGACAGTACGGGGCTTAAATCATAGAGCTAATGTTTTATATCTCCTGATCTTAGCAGATTTACCAAACCTTTCCGACTTTCAGTTTTTTGCCCTTAAAACGGGACAGTAATAGATATTTCAAGTATTTAATATAAAGATTAAACACAGTTAAAATAGCAAGTGGAGTCACAGATAGTAGCAATTATATCTCAGCCTCAAGCCCCCTTTGGGAAAGTCTTTTTTGTGGAAAGATCTCTAATATAGAAGAAAATTCACCAAAATAAATCAATTGAAAACTAGTACAAAAAGTTGACACATTGAACCAAAATTTATGGAACTGTAACTGAAAGTTCTACAACATACCAGATTCCAGATTTATTTATTTATCTATTTATTTATTTTTCCTGTTCTGTGGCCGTTAAATCTCTCTTAATAATTCAGAGGTTTAGCCTATAACAGAGGGACTTGCTTCCATGAACTGAGAGGCTCCTTCCAGCTAAAATGATTCTTTTCTCTTTCTTTCTCCCTGTTTCCTGGTTCCTGGAAGGACGTACAGTTATTGAGACTGCCTAGATGTCCAGTCAGTTTTTCCCTATCAGCCATCTGTCTGGAGAAAGCAGGTCCTTTCAGAGCTCCCAGATATAAGAGTGGGAGACTTTAATGCCCACCCCACCCCTTTTTAGAGTGAGTGACTAAGAAGCTAAATCATTCGGCCGTCCCATGTGTGCACTGGGTTGCAAGAAATTAAGAAATGAAGTTGTGATTTCAAGAAAATATAATCGAATTACTGTCTGGCTCTGGTGTCCTTTTTTTTTTTTTTTAAACTAATTTAGTTATTTTCCCAGGTGTCTATACCTTGATTGTATGGTTAGCAGAAATCTCCAACTTCATCCAAGTTACTGTCAGTAGACACTGAGCAAAATAACTCTTTCGACCTTCTCACTTTGTTTCGTTAACTTCCTAGTACTCCTTTTAAGGTCAACAGGTCTTGCCTTCAGACTTTTGAGTCTTATACTCTTTTTTTTTTTTTTAATAGCATTTTTTAAAATTGATACGTACTTCACAAAACATAAAATAAACCATTTTAAAGTATACAAGTCAGTGATTTTTAGTATACTCACTATGCTATGCAACCATCATCACAATTTAACTCCAGAACGTTTTCATCATCCCCAAAAGAAACCTCCATACCTATCAGCAGTTGTCTCATTTTTTCCCTTTCCCAGCCTCTGGCAACCACTAACACAATACCTGGCCTTTAGTGTCTGACTTCCTTCCCTTAGGATAATGTTTGTATGGCACATTCATGTTTTAGCATGTAATATTACATCATTACTTTTTATGTCTGCATAATATTGCAGTGTATGGATGTACCACATTGTGCACATCCATTCATCAACTGATGGACATTTGGGAGTTGTTTCCACTTTTTGGCTGTTATGAACAATGCCACTGTGCACATGCATTTATAAGTTACTTGTGTGACAATGTGTTTTCAATTATCTTGGGTATATACCTTGGACTGAAAGTGCAGGATCATTTGGTAATTCTATGTCCAAATTTTTGAGTAAATGATAAACAGTTTTCCACAGCAGTTGCATCATTTTACACTCCTGCCAGAAATGTACACAGGTTCTAGTTTCTCCACAGACTCACCGACAGTTGTTATTTTATTTTATTACTTTTTTATTCTAATCTTCATAGGAGATATAAAGTGATATCTCATTGTGATTTTGATTTGCATTTTCCTGGTGGCTAATGATGTTAAGTATTTTTAAATGTGCTTATTGGCCATTTGCATATATTTTTGATCACTTGTATGTGTTATGTAACTTCTTTCTTGTTGCTCTTAAGATCTCTCTTTGTCTTTAGCTTTTGGAAGTTTCATTATGAAGCGTGTTGACATGGATCTGTTTCAGTTCATCCTCTTTGGAGTTGAGATTCTTGGATATATAGATTAACATTTTTCATCAACTTTGATTTATTATTTTTTTCAAATATTCTTACTACCACTTTCTCTCCTCTTCTTCTGAAATTCCTATTATTTGTGTATTGGTAAGCTTGGTGATGTCCAACAGATCTCTGAGGCTCTGTTCATTTTTCTTTGTTCATTTTTCTTTACGCTTCTCAGCTTGAATAATCTCAATTAATCTGTATTCAAGTTTACTAATTGTTGATCCTACCTGTTCACATCTGTTGTTGAGTCCTTCTAGTACTGAAAGATTTCAATTAATTTCCAGAATTCTGAAAAAGTTGATTATGACAGTTTTTGCCCATTTCTTCATTGCTTTTATAAAGAAACAGAATTTGGAGTTCCTTACTCCACCATTTTTGTTACTGTCTTTTATTCTTTTACTTTACTTCCCTCTTTACTGAGTTAAAGTCTATGAGTCATTATTTTTTACCTTTCTTATCAAAATACTAACCTCTCTTAGTCATATATAATTTTTCATCACACATCTGACAAAATCTCAATGTTGGATAAATTCATATCTTTGATTTCTACTTTTTTTTTTTATATTTAAGGAACTGAGCAATAATGAAGAAACTCATCAGTTTTGGAAGATTTCTTTTCCCGTTTAGAAAGCAGAAAATGTATCTTAAATGTCTCCTCATTGCAACACAGAAACCATGCTATATTTCTCTTATCATCAGATATAGCTTCCTTGCCTTTCTCCTTCAAAACTTATAAACATACTTTAAGATTTATCTCTCTCCTTCTTTACAGTTATAATAAAATATGTTATTATTACTATTTAAGAAAAAAAGTTACCTACCTATGTATTTAGTGGTGTCCTGGTGGTGTAGTGGTTAAGCATTTGGCTGCTAACCAAAAGGTTGGCTGCTCAAATCCACCAGCCACTCCTTGGAAACCCTATGGGGCAGTTCTACTGTGTCCTTAAGGGTCTCTATAAATTGGAATCGACTCAATGGCAATGGGCTTGGTTTTGTTTTTATCTAGGCTTTTGCATTAAATTTGGTCCTTGAAGAAGTAGGCATTGAGACAGGATTAGACGTGTAACATTTTATTGGAGAAAATGCCTAGGAAGGAGAAAGTGGGAGTCAGTGAGAACCTTTAACTATAATTCAGGTCTGAGATCTGTGACTGAGGGAGGGACATAAGAAGTGTTGGGTAGGAAGATTCTCAGACTGCAGTACAGTGTTAAGAAAGTTTTGATCAGATTGATGGGGATTCTTTGGGCAAATGTCAACCATAAAGGAGTCCCAGATCTTCTAGGATTAGGCCACTAATTGGATCCCTGCTGTGAGCTGTCATTAACTGGAGTAGCCTACAGAAAGCAGGGTCTTTGCACAAAGGTGGTGGTAGATTAGGACCATAGGAGCTGTGTCCATCAGGCAATTGCATTTCCTGTAGAAAGAGACCTGAGCATTTTTGTCTTGTCCACAGTGAATTCATTTTACTGGAAAGATCTATATCTCAACAAATGTTCAGGGAGACTTCCTCCCTGGTTCCTGTAGGTCTCTCTTCCTGAGGGGAAACTCAGAAAAGTGAGGTTAGTGGAGTTAACTACAGCCCTGTAGATGCAGTGAATCTCAGGGTCATAACTGTTACTCAACCTCTCTTTCCTCCACCATTCTTTCTAAATTACTCTCATCTCGGCTATTAACTCAGCATGACTGTCTTGGTGGCTTACCTAATAATGTGACCTAAAATTTTAGTTGGGAGAAATTAAAATGCTTGGTAAGCATATCATTCACAGCTCAGGGTTGCTGCATATATTTTTTCATTGATACAATAGAACAAGAAATCCCCAAATACTTGGTTCAACAAATATTCCTCTCTGCCTTCATTGTGTAAAAGCCACCCTACCTCCTTCTGTTATAGAAGGTCAATAGCTGTTATCATGATGTGACTCTGCATCTCATCTGCTCGTCCCTAGATACAAGAAGTCCAAAATGTCACGACAGCAGCCATAGCTAATGGTTCACTACAATGTTTTCTGTGTCACCTGTTAAGAGTGAGCCCTGGAGTGACCAGGACCTTCATCCCTGCATAGCCCAGAGTTGCAAGTACAAGAAATGCAAAAACTTCTGTGGGTCATTGGGAATGATGGTAAGTGGTACAACTCCTTCCAAATATCAGTACAGTCCACAAAATATATGGCTGTTTTCCTTTCCCCATCGTTGCCATGGACATTAAGGAGACCAGTTTTGGGAATATCTCTCTTACTGTCAGCCCTGACCTGGAGGGGAGAGCTACATCTGAATTTCTTAGTGATGATTGTGCACATTTCCTCAGCACATTCCCAATGGCTTTGATGAATGGCGTGTCCTCTTGGCTATTCCGTGAACCACAATTCTCTGGTAAGGCTTCTGAACTCATATATTATAGTCATTCCAACAGGCTCACTTCCCTCAGCCTCTTTTTATTCCTCTGCGTTCTGACAGGGGAACTCAGGCATTTCTCCTTGTTTTTATTTTTGTTTCTCCTTTAAGTGGAGACATGTTTGGAAGAGGAGGGACACTGTTTAAAATTGAAAACTCAGATACAAGACTCAGAAGCTGAAAATTCATCATGGTACTTCAAGTGCTGAAAGCAAATTTGGACAAAAATACATATATGAAAACTGCTTTGTCATACAAATTACTAATCTATTGTGACCAAGGAACAAAATAAATTTAATCTTTCTCAAGAGAAAAAAGAGGAATTAATTGAATAAATTTACAAGGACCTTGAAGAGCTGGTGGGGACAAAGTGCAGCTCAGCCTTTAAAAACAAAACCAAACAAACAAAAAACTGGACCCAGGAGATGACCAGTGTAGTTGCATTGAGATGACCAGTGTAGTTGCATTAGTTCTCTTGAAAGACTGGCTTTCTCTACCATGCTTCACGCCGTCCCAGATCTATTTTTACAGGATTTGCAATATAACTTAACAAAACCCATTATGGTTCCTGTGATTCAATTGCCAATTACAGTAGGAAAGAGTCTGATTTGTTCAAACTTGAGACACCATTCCATTAATTTATTCTTTCTTTCAGTCATTTGATTGTTCATTCATTCCTGCACTATTTTTGTTTTTGTTTATCCACTATGTGCCAAGTGTTCTTTTAAGTGATATCAAGTAGAAGTGACAAGAGAGATGAAGTCCCAAGGTGCGTGGAGTCTACATTATATAATACCATAGACCTGCACAACGAAGGCTTTGCAACCAAACTTCCCGAGGGGCCTTAAGCAATACAATGAGTGAGAGACAAGCCTCAGCATAGGGACTGTGAGTTGTTCCCAGACCTGAGAAGTGTATTATAAAGCCCATCAATACTATGGAGTCAAAGCTTACACTGAAGAACATGTAAACTATATGTTTTGTTTGTTGCTTATTTGTTGGGAGTGGAGGGGTTCAACACTTTCAGAGATAGTGACGTAGTACCAGGTAATTCTTCGCTTAGTGTTGCATAATCATTTGCCTTTTCAACCTTTTAAATTATCACATTTCAAGGCAAGGCAGAAGGCAAGGTCAAAGGCAAGGTCAGCAAAGTTTGATCTATATTTAAAGAATAGCAGTTTCATTTTATTTCTAATTATAATAATTAAAGGTCACCGAGAAAAATCACGTGTTAATAGTTATTTTGTGAAGGCGATGATACCGTGGTTGCTGACAAACCACAGGAGTTCGCATTTGTCCCTTTAAGCTTCATGTAAAAACATCATTTCTGTTTTCTCTCGGCGAGCCAGGTTCGATAGGTATTGTGACAGAGACGTTGTGCTTCTAACCTTCTAGCTATTTCCTTACTGATCGGTGATGTCGTTTTACCTGTGTGGTGCACAAAGGAAATTGATATAAATGTCTGGATGGCTTTATCTAGTCAGGAAGAAGATAAAATGGAAAACGATGTAACCATTTAACTGCTTGTAGATTTATAACGCATTTCTCTTAAACAGGAAAGCGCTCCTTAATTATATTTTATTTCCAGTTAGAGTCAATCAGCGTGTCTTTCCATCAGTTCCTGATTTTAATAGTGTTTCGCTTCTGAGTTTATACTGCTTTGTATATTTCTATAATTTCCAGTTGCTAGTTTCATGCTGCTTTATACTGTCATGTCATTTTAAATGATGTTATGTTTCACATTTAAATATTCTCAAAATATGAAAACAGTAGCCATGAGGGATTGATTCCAGGACCCCCTTGGATTCCAAAATCCTTGGGTGCTCAAGTCCCTTATATAAAACAGCATAGTGTTTGCATGCTACCTACGTACACCTTCCATCTACTTTCAATCATCTCTAGGTTACGTATGATACCTAATACAATATAAAAGCTATGTAAGTAGCTGTTAATGCTTACACTTAGTGCTTTCTCAGTCTTTGCAAGCACTTTATTAGGAATCAGAGACGCCATGTTTGCCACTGTAGGCACAGGCTAACACATGAATTTCAGGTTCTTTCTGCTTTGTTGTGTGAATGCTCAATTATTTCTTACTGACCCTATGACCCACTTCGACAAGAGACATGCTGCTTCTCAAAAGATCTGAAACTTTTATTTTCTTTTGGAGAGATGGCACCTTATACTCCCTCTTCGCCTTTCAGGTATTGCTTTGACCACTTCATTGCTTTTAGGAGTGATTTTTTTCAGTGAGAACTAGGGTGCACACAACACAAGTGGCAGACGAAGGAGAAGCGAGGCAAATGATGCTCACACAGCAAGTAGACTGAGGGTTTGTGAAATGGTGGGAGGCTACAGCAGGGGACGCTACACTCCATTCGTGTGGATTCAGACGAGTGCTCAGTGAGAGGCAAATTCAAGTTCTGCTTTTTGAAATTTTCTTTTTTTTTTTTTCTGAATATTTTTGGCCCACAGGTGGTTGAATCTGCAGATGTAGAACCTACGTGTATGGAGCGCTGACTTCAAATTCTAAATATATATGTAATTTATATAGTTATATATAACATATGCTATATATGTAAATATATACATTACATATTACATATACACGCACACACAGTTTCCAGTGTCTGTTTTTCATGCCACGGGAATCTTAAAGGATTAAAATAGAGTTATTTATATACACCCATCTTAGTCATCTAGTGGTGTAACAAAAATACCACAAGTGGATGGCTTTAACAAAGAGAAATTTATTTCCTCACAGTCTAGTAGGCTAGAGGTCCAAACCCAGGGCGTCGGCTCCAGGGGAAGGCTTTCTGTGTTGGCTCTGGAGGAAGGTCCTTGTCATCAACCTTCCCCTCTACTAGGAGCTTCTCCTCTAAGGAACCCCGGGTCCAAATGACATGCTCTGCTCCCGGCACAGCTTTCTTTCTGGTAGGAGGTCCCCCACTCCCTGCTTGCTTCCCTTTCCTTTTATCGCTTGTAAGATAAAATGTGGTACAGGCTATACCCCAGAGAAACTCCCTTTACGCTGGCTCAGGGATGTGTCATGAGCAAGGATATTATATCCCACCCTAATCCTCTTTAACCACAGGCAGAGATTATGATTTATAACACATAGGAAAATCACAAAATGGAGGACAACCACACAATACTGGCAATCATGGCCTAACCAAGTTGATACATATTTTGCGGGGACACAATTCTATCATCAACAACCCTAAAAAGAAAAAGGGACCCTGGTGGTGAAATGGTTAAGCATTTGGCTGCTAGTTCAAATCCACCAGCTGCTCCTTGGAAACCATGTTGGGCAGTTCTATCCTGTCCTATAGAGTCGCTATAAGTTGGAATTGACTAGATGGCAAAAGATTAAAAAAAGAAAAAGAAAAAAGATCCAGGACAGTTTCAGTGTAAAACTCACTGATTTTAAGATACATCTGATATTCAGAGATGTTAAAAACGACAGAAACATTTAATGACGGTCTTATCCTTTGAATAGCCATCCATATTTTTTTCTCTTTCTAACTAATTATACAAAGATCTTGTTAGGAGTATGAGAAATGTGGAGCTCTGGTGGCTCCATGGTTAAGAGTTAGTTTGTTAACCAAAAGGTCAGCAGTTGGAATCCACCAGCTGCTCCTTGGAAACTCTTTGGAGCTGTTCTACTCATGCTGTAGGGTTGCTATGAGTTGGAATCAACTTGACAGCAATGAGTTTTGTGTGTGTGTGTGAAATATTAACTGAGGCTGAGTAATATGAGAACTAAATCTGGGGGAGGTGGAAAAGATAACAAATCATTTTTTTTCACCCTTAGTCTCATAAACCAAAAAGACCAAACCCATTGCCATCAAATTGATTCTGACTCATAGGGACCTTGGAAGACAGAGTAGAACTGTTCCATAGGGTTTCCAAGGAGCAGCTGGTAGAGTCAAACTCCCAACCTTTTGGTTAGCAGCTGAGCTCTTAAGCACTGTGTCACAAGGACTCATGGGAAGATGGTATTTCCCAGACTTTCTTGTGGATCCGTAGGGGTTTAATTACTGTGTCTGACAAGGCAAAAAGGCAAGACACTAGGTTTGCCACTTCCAGGGGGGATCATCAAAACCTCCATCCAGATTCTCCACACCTTCTCTTCTTGTCTGCTGCTAGGATGCAGAGAATCTAGTGGAGGATTTTAAAGTGTAGAAGACTGTGGAGTAGCTAGATTGAAGAAATTTTAGCTCTACCAAAGATCCACTCTATGCCCCCACTACTGACCTGATTGAAATTAAAAGTGAATGAGAAATAAAATTGTGTTTGTTAAGCGACTGACATTTTGAGGTTATTGTTATAGCAGTTAACGCTCCCTGATGAATCAGATGGGTGCACTATGGAGAAGAAAAATGTGTGATAGGAATTGTTCTGTCATGCAAGGCAACTTCCTAATGACAGAAAAGTTTTGATCCTCCTGGGATCCAGATTTCTGGGTTCATGGTGTTGGGGTGACCCACTCAGGCATCTGCCCTTAGGTCTCCTTTTTGAACCTTGTAGGAATTGGTTCCCTGAAGTCCCGTTCAGGTCAAACAACAGCTTAGTAAATATCTTAGTGGAGAATGTTTTCCCTTAGGCATGGAGTCTTTTTGGAAAACTATGTATGCGCAGCCAGCTTCCAGAAGCAGGAACTCCAGAGTCTGACAAGGGTCTGTTTTAGGCTGTATAGCTTGTCCTTGGTGACTAGTTCTGTAACCAGCCCTGTGCTTTGATGTTATTCTCTGAGAAATTAACATAACAATGACCTATATAACCCTCTTTCAATGTCTCCTCTGAGGATCCCCCTCCCCACATGTTTGGGTGATGGTGTCTGACTCTAACTGATGATAAATATATTGTTACCCTAATTTTTGGTGTTTCTGTAAGCAATTTAGTTTTTTGACATAAATTAGAAGAGGGATTTGCACTATAACAAATATTCAACACTCCAAAGGCAACACACTCTTGGCTTTTTGGATTCTAACACAGAATTTGATTTATTGAACTATTTCTGTAAGAGCAAGGCTGTAATCTGAAGTGAATAATGGACAATGAGATTGACATTTATGCCCACAAACACTATTTCACACTTGGAGACTTCTGGGAATGGTTTTTCACTAGTCAATGCCTGTATGCCATTTTAAAGCATAGAACGTACCATTTGTCCATTGGCTAGTAACACTGATCAGTGTTATTGAGCTGTCAATGTATCACTGTCATCATAATAAATCATTTTTCCTGGAAATTGCTCCAAATAAGCTTATATGAAATCAATCAATTTTAACCTGACCTGTCCTATTAGAAGATGCTTCAGAGACACTAAATCACCTATATAGACACAGATATTGATGTTGATATCAATGTATCTATATATTACTATCTACACGCTTCAACATCTCTGTATTTGCAATGGTGGTACCCTGCTTCCAAAATAAATACCTGTCACTTGTGACAGACTTTTTTTTAGAGTACAAAAAAGATCATTAATCTGAATCAGGTTAACCGGGCCATGAAATAAGGCTAACATGAGATTTCAGAAGAGTGTATTCAGAACTCCCTGGAGACTCACCATTTACAGTCTGAAGAAAAAACTAAACTGATCCTAGGGTTAGAAAAATACTATAACTAATAGCTTATAACAAACCACCCGTTCACTTTAGATTTCTAATACACTTTATTCTCAGTACTCTTTTGCAGCCCTAATGTGATTATAATTTTGTGTGTGTGTGTGTGTGTGTATGGTTTGCCCTCACATATTAACCTTTCACATGTTTTTTCCTAAACATTCAAAATTAGATTTAACAATAGCAGATGACATTAAAGCCCATTGCCAATAAGCCCATTCTGACTCATAGGGACCCTATAGGACAGAGTGGAACTGCCCCATTGGATTTCCAAAGCTGTAAATCTTTACAGAAGCAGACACCCATGGAGCAGATGTGGGTTCGAACCTTTAACTTTCCCGATTAGCAGTCGAGCGCTTAACCACTGTACCACTAAGCTCCTTCAGATGACATGACCTGTTAAATATTTGTCCAGTTAGTGCCGTTCCTTGAGTTAGTGTGTTAAAATATTTATTCTGTGATTTTTAACTCTTTTATTTAAAAAAATGCCAAGAGCATCTAAACTGCAGTCACTGTGAATGTACTCAATAAATAATTGGCTATCATTATTTAAAATATTCCTCTGTAATTTGTTATTTTCACCCCAGAGGTTCAGAGTTTTAATGCAGACCATTTTGAAAAGTTTTGATTACATGACAAGTATCATATATTTTGTACTAAGAGATCTTGAAGCCATTTAGATTGCTGTTTGGTGTACACTGTTACATGTGATTCAAAATGGCCTGTTAGCTCTTCCCAGGAGATGTCTGGTCATGTTTCATAGCCCAAAAAAAGACCAAACCCACATCCGTCGAGTCAATTCCGACTCTATAGGACAGGATAGAACTGCCCCATAGAGTTTCCAAGGAGCGCCTGGCGGATTCGAACTGCTGACCTCTTGGTTAACAGTCGTAGCATTTAACCACTATGCCACCAGGGTTTCCACTCGTGTTTCATAAGTACCCCTAAATAACAACACAAACAACAGGGAACTTTGGATGAAATCAAATTACAAATAGGTATAGAGTATTCCAGGCAAAGGTTGTTTTGTTTTGTTTTCTTTTCTTTTCTTATTGCAGAATCTCTGAAGAGCAGCTGAATTACGAAGCAAGTGATAAAAGATTAATGAAAAGGCATGCTAAAGCATTTAAAGTGGTGGAAACAATCACTTCACTTCTCATCAAACGTGCAGGGAGATTAATCTGGATTCCCTCCATAAACATAAGCAAAAATTTGGCCTAATTATAAATGTCCTTCCCAAGACATTAGGGAGTAAATCAGCAAAGCTCAGATTCAAGGAGCAATTCATGAAGTCTCTCTACATCTGACCCAAGCACACTAGGAGGACCTCACAAGCTCCTGCTGGCTGGCCTTGATTTGCAGCTTCCTGTTGCCAGTAGAATTGATTGGAGCCAGGCAAGAGCATGTGGCCTGTGGGAGATCAATAGGATAAGGGGGAATGAACTGAGAGAAAAATGGAAGGGAGAAGCCCAAGCCAGCGGGCTTCGATGAGGTGAGTGATTTCCTTTATGCCATAATCAGATGGTGAAATCTGTCACACCAAAGTGGTTTAGGATGTGAGAAACTAATGTCATGGGAAGGAAAAGAATTTCTCAGCTAGTATAATTATATTTTTTCAGGAAAAAATCAATAGCAAGTAGATGCAAACAACTGGTTTCATTATTAGAGGTCCTTCTTTGGGACAGATACAATCATTTTCTTTAAGTGGCAGAGAAGATTGTCGTTTCCTGTAAGGCAGCCTTGCAGATGAGTTCAAAAAAAATCTATCAGTCTGAGAAAATTCACAGTACTTCCCACATTCATCAATGTCATACTGCTAGTATTTCTTAAGCTTTTCCCACACTCATCAATGCTGTAATGATACTACAATGAACTGGAGAAGCCTTGAGGTATTGAGCACCAACACATCAATTCATATTTTATTTTATTCTCAGAGATGCCTTTTCTTTCTTTCTTTTTTTTTTTTTTTACTGTAGGCATATGAGCATTACCTGCTTTTTGTTATTAGTAGACCAGCCACAATTATTGCTCTATAATAAAATTTGTTTTTCTTGCTCAAGTGAAGATTCAAGCTGAGTAGGGGAGTGGGGAGGTGTGTTTACCTAGGGTTTAATTTCGCCTCAGCTAACCCTCTATGTGATCTTAGACAAGTCATTTAATCAAAAGAACTTGGTTTTAAAGCCATGGCAGATTTAAAATAGAGATTCTGTAATGTTTCTTTCTCTTGTAAAATTCTGGTTCAACGTATCCTAACCTAATTTATTAATTTCTCATTAAAACAAGAGAAGTAACAAGGAGTTTTGTTTAAATAAGTTTCAATCGCATATTTGAATAGAGATTTAAATTTTATACTAGGTTGGTTTTGGGATTCAGTTCGTTCAAAGGTGTTTTAAAAGTCTTTTCTCACATAGCCCTGGCACGTTACTGAAAGGGAATCAGAAATAATACAGTTCGCTAGCTTTGGCTATCTACCAAAGTTATGTGAAATCCTATATTCACATGAGCTTTTAAATATTAATTTGCTTTGAAATTAATTAATGCAGACTTTACAGAAATAGATTTTGAGTCAAATATAGACACAAAGAACTCCAAAATGCCTATAAGTCTTTTTATATAAAAACCAAAACAAAACCCATTGCCTTCAAGTCGGTTCTGACTCACAGCGACCCTACAGGACAGAGTAGAACTGTCCCATAGAGTTTCCAAGGAGCACCTAGTGGATTTGAACTAGCAACCTTTTGGTTAGCAACTGTAGCTCTTAACCACTAAGCCACAGCATAACCTATACGTATTCTAAAAACACTTAGTTCTTTCCGAAAGAAACATTTCAATAACTTTTATATGTGATTGTGGGGACATTTTCTCAATCAGGACAGATGACATTTCTGAGATTTGGACTTGGGCCATCTTCTATGTTTTATACCTTCATTCATTCATGTGCTCAAGATCTGTAATTCTAACTGTTAATAATTTACTGTCTCTGATTTTTTATTTTTCTCTTTGTAAACTGAATCAATTTTGTGATGAGGTCAATAATCTTTGTTTTTACTGACACTACGTAAGTACACAAGGAAGAAATGTCACCTGCAAATGTGGTATTGGCTAAGAACATTGAATATACCACAAATTACCAGAAGAACGAACCAATCAGTCTTGGAAGAAATACAGCCAGAAAGCTTCTTTGAAGTGCGAATGGTGAAACTTCATCTTGTTCATTTTGTGCATACCAAGAGGAAGGACCTAGTGCTGAAGAAGGATGTACGGTAAAGCAGAAGGTAAGCAAAATAGAGGGAGACCTTCAATGAGGTGGATTTACACAGTGGCTGCAACAATGGGTTCAAACATATCAATGATTATGAGGATGGCTCAGGACCAATGTTTCATTCTGTTTTACATACGGTCACTGTGAGTCCGAGCTGACTCCATAGCAATGAAAAACAACATCCAAGAATCTTTGGGTCCTAGAAAAATAATATTCTCCATCTACATTTGCAGCTTTCAATCATCCTAGAAACCTGATTAAAAGATATACCCAGTCTATATCTTTGTCCCTCTTAACAAATATTATGAAAGATTTTCTCTAATGAAAAATAGAGTAAAACTTGGAGGGATGAAAAAATAAAAAAACACCTGTACAGATTTCTTCATGCAAGTTTATTTAAAAAATTTAAAAGTAGGCAAGAAAAGCATGTCTTCCTAAAATTGGTACAAAATACAAATGGAGAAGAAACATAAAATAGTGCTAATTCTTAGGACTATACATAGACTGGGTCCACGGGAGCATCACACATCCTGCCTTGACCTCAGGCCATGTAACTGGCTTGGTTCGTCTTGGCTATTTTACCATTGTGTGTAGGGTGTGAGGATGGCAAATAATATTTTTGTTTCATAGCTTTCTGTAAGAAGTCTCGCACCCACGAAACATATCTGAAACTTATGTGGGTGACAAGAACTTGAATTTTGAGGCTGATGTTTGGATTGGATGAGATTTGGGGGGAGGATCTTGTGATGGGGTAAGCAGAAGTAAAGGAAGTGAATAATTGTGGTCAGAGTGTGGTCTGCAGTACATTAATTATATTAAGGGTGAAACATCTTGCTAATTTGAATTATGAAGAGTCTGGGTAACATGTACAGTAACTAATCATAAAGATGTTAGATGTAAAAGGGCAACTTTAAAACTGGTTTATGTCAAATGTATTAGATATGTGAGCTCTCACCCTGGAATTAGTATGTCGTATCCAATACCTTAGAGCCTGGTAGATTGGCTAATTGAAGCCTGGGCCAAATATTTAATAAGCTTAAAGTAATAGAATTTTCTGGGTCACTGAAAGGGGGAGGTGGTGGTTCATGGCTCAGGAGATAGGATGTTGAAGTGGATAGATTTACAAACAACCAATGATAGGAGAAACACTGTGGAATTTGGCTTCTTGATTTCTGCAGAAATAGTGTAATAAAGGTCAAATGGTGACTAATTATGTATTGGGTCCACAGGAATAAAAGATACGTGCAACCTACTAGGGTAATGCTTGCCTATACAAGAAGAACATTTCATATCTGCAGAAACCCAGAGGGGAGAAGTAGCAGTGGGGGTTTACCACCTGTTACCCAAATCTCAGACATACATCCATTTATATATCTGTAGCTCCTTGATTCAAGGAGAATCTAAGTCCATTTAAGAAAAGACCTTGCTACAAAGCCTTGCCTATGTATTCCAAATCTTCATTCAAGTATTTCTCAGAGGAACCTGTGGCCATATATGACTTGTCACCACATTGGAAGGAAAATAGACAATCTGGAGATTATTAAATGTTGAATTTGAACTAACCTTAATTCCTAAAACCAAAATCTTCATTATTAGATGCACAGAGTGGTCACTCTGTGACTTATGGAGGTCATGTGAGATTTAGTCTGAGTTCATTTTATGGTAATTTACTTAGTCTCAGAATATATAAGATTAATAGAGCTAATTATGGGCAAATAATCGTACGGCTCCTTGACCATGGAGCGAGGGCTATTATAGTAGGAATAATTGCTCCCTAACCCCTCACTAAAATATTAAACTAAAAGCAATATTGCATTCCTGGGTAATTTTGGAGATTAGTGCCACCAAGAAAAACTGGAAAGATAAAAGAGTAGGGATTCTTATTGCAATCCCATTTAACTCTTCTGTTTGGCCAGTGCAAAAGACATATAGGACTCATTGAATGATCCTGGATCCCTGAGGATTTACTCAGGCACTGATCAATCACAGCTGTGATTTTGATGTGCTACCTTTGTACTGCCCACAGAGCTTGGCATGCATCTATTGATCTGACAAACCTGGTTTGTACCACTCTTCTCACAGAAGATCAGGAGTCATTTGTCTTCATCTCCTAGTGGCAGTAGTACATCGTCAGTAATTTATCAAGGGCTATTTTAACTCTCTTGCTCTATATCATGATACCATCTGAAGAAAATGTATTTATTTTCATGCTCTACCAAATATCACATCGCCCTTCTGTTGAGACTATTCTGTTTATTGGATCTCGTGGTAAGGAAGAAGTAAGCAACTGAAACACCTTAGTTGATCGCAAGCATGCTTGAAGATAAATTTTCACTTGAGAGATCAGTATGGGCTTGTGAAATCCATATCCACTGCAAGAGCCTGGAACAATGACCTGTCATTGCATTGATTATCAATCACTACTAAATAGAGCTGCTTGGAGAAATATATGATTCCAAGAATGGTCTTGGAATTTGTCAGGTAAGAAAGCAAATTTTGGTCATGAAAATGAATGATACGCTAATATACTAAACCAAAACCAAACTGGTTACCGTCGTGTCGATTCTAACTCATATCGACCCAGAGCTTCCCCATATAGTTTCCAAGGAGCGCCTGGTGGATTTGAACTGCCGACCTTTTGGTTAACAGCTGTAGCACTTAACCACTATGCCACCAGGGTTTCCTGCTAATGTACTAAATGCGAAAAATAACAGAGGAGGAGTATACAGTAACACACACACAAAAAAAATTCAAGGTAAGAGAAAAAAAAAAGACACTTTTCCATTAAAATGCCAGGTAATAAATACAGAAGAAATATTAGAATATCTCAATTTTACAATCCCCAGTGTAAAATTGCTTCAGGAGAGGATTTTCAATTGCATGAAAGATTGTTGGAGAACAGGGTATTCACATAAAACTTATTTCCTTAGAGTCAGTTCCAACTCATAGTGGCCCTATAGGACAGAGTAGAACTGCCCCATATGGTTTCCAAGAAGCGGCTGGTGGATTTGAACTGCTGATCTTTGGTTAGTAGCTGAACGCTTAACCATGCCTCCTGAAAATACACAATGGGAGATACCATATACCTGTGTCGTATTATTGTTTAAAATATGTAACATGATCTAGCTATGAGGACACAGTAAGTCAAAATGTGATTGTAGTTTGTAATAAAGAAAACTGTAATTGGAATCTTAAAAAAATCACTACCATGGATAGGGAAGTTTAACATAGGAGACACTTGAGATTATAAACAAAGCAAAAAGGAACAAAAAGGAAAACATAACAAACAAAAGAAATGTGCAACAATTTATTGGATTTTGAATGAAAAAGAAGTCAACCAAAAAGCTATAGAAGTATTTTGTGACACTAGGGAAAATTTGAATTACTCAGTGTTTATTTGATTATGTTATGGAACTGAAGTTAATTTCCTTAGGCATGGTAATAGTTTTGTGTCTATTAAAAAAAATGTCCTATTCTTAGGATATGAATGCAAATTTTTTTTGAGATACGTGTCATGTGTGCACCCTAGTTTTAATTGGCTTAGGAGAAAAAACAAAACAAACAAACAAAAAAGCAGCCAGAAGAAAATTTTGGAGAATTACTTTACCTGACAAGGCATATGTCCCTCTTGTATTTGGAGAGAACTGAAGGGTATTTCCCACCTTTGCCATCGAGTCGATTCAGACTCATAGGGACCATGTAGGACAGAGTAGAACTGCTCCATAGGTTTTGCAAGGATGTAATCTATATGGAAGCTGACTTCCACATCTTTCTCCTCTGGAACTGCTGGTCAGTTCCAACCTTGGAACTTTAAGTTAGCAGCCGAGCTCTTAACCACTCTGGCACCAGGGCTCCGTGAACGGTATTTAGAACTCTCATATATTAATCAGGATTATTATTTCATATTGCTATATAGAAAAATTACTTACTTCACAATGTTAGACTGCATTGTGTATAAGGCAAGTGAATGTCCACTGTTGTCACTTTCTAAATATATATTCTGTTTTTGTTCTGCTGTGAGTTTCTAACAACGGATAAGATTTTTCATGTTTTAAAATTTGTACTGGGCTTCAAAAATACTTTGGCTCGTTCAACGAATTTACTATTATTTTAAAATTAGTATTGGAAATTAAGCAATGTTGATGTTTTTGGCTTGGTGGGCTCACATTTTTCTTTGAAATGACCTGCCTCTTATAATTACTTACAACTGAAAATCACTATAATAATAAATATAAATAAAATATATAATTTTTTATATTTTTACAAATATGAATTTTTTATATTTTATATATAAAATATAAAAATAAATATAAGTATAAAAAATAATTTCTGGGTGATTGACTTCTCGAATTAAACTTAAATTTGTAATTAAATAACGTTCGATGAAGGAAACACATGCAGCCCTAAGAAGAAGGACATTTACTCATACACAAGAATAAATTGATTTAACAGAGTAAGCGAGCTATATTATTAAGTCAGAACAGTATATTAACTATAAATGATATATTATTCAATGAATAATATTAAAATGATAGTAGTGAACTAGTATAGTGATAGACATATAGACCAATGGAATAGAGAGTACAGAAATAAATACATACATCTATTGCCAATTGATTTTTCACAAGGGTAACAAATCTATTCAACGGGGAAAGAAGGGTCTCTTCAACAAATGGGGCCGAGACAAGTGGATTCCCACATGCAAAAGAATAAAGTTGGACCCATATCTCACACATATACAAAAATGAGCTCAAAAAGGATCAATGACCTAAATATAAGGACTAAAACTTGATAACCCTTAGAAGAAAATATAAAGGTAAAGCCTCAGGACCTTATTTTTGGCAGTGGATTCTTAGGTATGACACCCAAAGCACAAGGACCAAAGGAAAAGAAATAGATAAATTGGACTTTATCAAGATTGAAAACTTTTTTTGTCTCAAAGACATTTACCATGAAAGTGAAGGGGCATTGTACAGAATGGGAGAAAATATTTGGTAACCATATATCTGATAAGGGTTTAATATCCAGAATATATAAAGAGACGTTCAACCCAATAACAAAAAGTCAAACAACACAATTTAATAAACGGGCAAAGAACTTTCAAGTATATCTTACCCAAAGTCATTAGATGGTCAATAAGAACATGAAATGAATTACATGAACGATTTGCATAGAGAAAGGCAAATTAAAACCATAATGATACCACTTCGCCCCACTAGGATGACTACTGTCAGAAAAGTGAAAAATAAGTGTTGGTGAAGGATGTAGAAAAACTGGACCACCTGTGCATTGCTGGTGGAATTGTACAACGGTGCAGCCCCTGTGGAAAACAGTTTGTGGTTCCTGAAAAAGTTAAACAGAATTACCATAAAATACAGCAATTTCTCTTCTAGGCGTACACCCAAAGACTTAAAAGCAGAGGCTCAAACAGGTACTTGTACACCAGTGTTCGTTGCAGCAATATTCACAAGAGTCAAAAGGTGGAAACAACCCAAGTGACCATCAACAGATAATGGATAAACAAAACATGGTGTATAAAATGGAATGTTACTCAGCCATAAAGAGAAGTGAAACCCCTACCGAAGCTACAACAAGGGCCAACCTTAAAAACGTTTTGCTGAGTGACATAAGTCAGACATAAAATGTCAAGTATTGTCTGATCCCACATGTAAGAAATATCTACAACTGGCAAAGGCTTAGGGACAAAATGTGTTAGTGGTTATAGGTGTTGGGAAGAAAGGAGAATGAGGAGCTTTTCTTAAGGGGGACCAAGTTTCTGTTTGGAATGGTGAAAACTTCTAGAAAGAGATAGTAATTATGGTTGTACGATATGGTAAATGTAATTAACGTCACTGAATTGTACACTGAAAAATGGTTAAAACAGCAAATCTTTTGTTATGTATATATTTTACCACAATATATATATATATTTTTAATGTAAGTTACACTAGTTATTCCATGCTAAGGATAAACACATTTTTAGCAGGTAAAAAAAAACATGGTAGTAAACTATATGGGGGTCATTTAGATGTTAAATATATAGAAGCATGAATACATATTGACTATTTTATTTTCAATATTGGTGAAGGTTATTGCAACATGGATTTATTATTATTTAGTTGAAGTATGCATATTTTTTTGCCCCTTTGGAGCTTTTCTTTTAACGCAGTAGGCTTAAAAAAAAAAAAAAGGCTTCAAAGTTATAATGCAAAACTTCACAGACTCTCTTTTGTAGTCTCCACCAGACACTTCATTCCTTAGGAGTTCTATCATCTGTGGAGATCAAATGAAAATAAAGCTAATTGTCAAAAGTCGTCAATATAGGCATATAGTTATATCCATATTACAGTCATACAGCCCTATCTGTGCAGCGAAAAGCTTGGTCGTTTTTATATATAAATGGATGATCTCAGTCATTGCTAGAGCAAAACAAATTATGATATGATCTATGATCAGTCCTTAAAACTGCAAAAACCACATACACTTCTCTTGCTCTGCTGTGTGACCTTTTTACCTAATGTGGAGACATACCCGTTGCTGTCTAGTTCGTTCTGACTCACAGCGACCCTATAAGAAAGAGTAGAACGGCCTTATTGGGTTTCCAAGGAGCAGTTGGTGGATTTCAGGCTGCCCACCATTTGGTTAGCAGCCATAACTCTTAACCAAACCACCACTAGAGCCATATTCTTGGTAAACTCTTATTACTTCAGTAGGCTATTACACCAGTGATCTCTAAGAATCCTAGTCAATATTGGGAGGCTTCACAAATTAATAAAAGTAAATTCAAATGTACGTCGAGCATAGAAATGTTAGTATTAAACCAAATTACACTCACTATTTTATCCAAATGTTCAGAAAATAACATTTTTTTGAGTAGATGGTTGAGGAAAGAAGAGCCATTTCTGGAGGATTAAAGGGAGAGTATTTAAGAATTTATATATATATATATAAATTTTTTTTATATATATATGTAATATTTTTTTTTTCCATAAGGTACATATTAGAGCTAAAGTTGTGTCTGAAATATCTGTTGCCTTGGCTTTTTCTTGCCGTTTGATTTCTCTTTCTTGTTAAACACTCGTTAGTTTTATTTAGCATGCGATCCTTCTGTGCGCTCAATTTCCATTTAGGAAATGCCGTTTTGGTGGAAGTTAGCCCAATTTCACAGATTCTTGCCTGCTGATCAGGATGCAGACTTGCCTAGGCAATTTTGTTATTTTCTCAAATTCTTTCATTTACTGTGCAAACATTTGGCAAATTAAGAATTGGAATTTCTATGTAAGTGAGGCACAGTTTTTAGTTAGTTTTGTTGAATGTGATAATTAAATACAATTGACTGAGCGTAATGTGGTAATGTGCATACTATTTTAATGTGTGTGCACAATAAAATATGAGCTGAATATATATGCACTATGGAATAGCTCTATAATGGGAATAACAACCCACCTCACAGGGTCGTTAAAAGCTTCAAATGTAATCACATATGGGCGGTGCTTCATTAATTGTAAAGCCATGTCTAAAGTATTTTTTAACTTATAATTTACTAGTAAAAATATGGGATAATTTAGCTTTACTTACTTGGCAATAATTTTGGCATTTTAGCCTTTGTCATATCAAATACAACCAGTGTTGAAAACCATCATATGGGTACTGTTTAATTCCTAGAATGACTTTTGAATACTAAAAAAATCTGTTCTTAGTTATTAATTTTTTACCTATAACAGAAGCACTATTATCCACAAAATTAGTATATTTAGTCAAAGTGAATTGTATTTACTCTCTCTTTTTAATAAAATCAGGATGTAAAAAATAAGATGAAATTTCTGCAAATCATGACCTAAGAGGAACTACTGAAAAAACTATGCATTTCTAGTGGGTACATAAGACAAAATATTTCAAAGATAGCCTACAGAAGAGTCAATAAACATAGACCGTGTGGTCACAGTGGCCAGAGCTAAGAGCAAATTCTGGTAAAAAAAAAAAAAAACATGATTTTTGTTTTGATTTTGTTGCAATTAAATCTGTCTTAATGTTCAAACAAGTATAATGCCTGCTTTGAATGTTCTGTTTGAAGAATGAACTCCTACAATTACTTCCAACACTTTCACACACTATGTGCTTTGGGTCTATGATGGGTGATACATGTCAGATTTGTTGGACTCACCGTATACACTGCCTCACTACTATTTTTTTTTTTTTTTTCAAAGCAATTATGGCCTTAGAAGAAAGGATGGTGAGATTTTGTATCACTTACTTTGGACATGCTATCAGGAGATACCAGTCCCTAGAGAAGGACATCAAACTTGGTAAAGTAGAGGGTCAGCAAAAAAGAGGAAGACCCTCAATGAGATGAATTGACACAGTGGCTACAACAATGGGCTCAAACGTAGAAATGATTTTGAGGATGGTGCAGGACTGGGTAGTGTTTCATTCTGTTGTACACAGGTCCACGATGAGTCAGAACTGACTGGAAGGCACCTAACGACAATAACAACATGGCAATGTGTTGGAAAATCTAAAACAGTGACTTTCGTAACATTTAAGTTAAAATGTGCTCTGGAATTACCTACAATAAAAAGAAAAGTTAATAATTGTGAATGATATAAGTAACTATATTACCAAATGCCTTGTTTCAACATTTACTTTGAATAGGTGTTAGTTTTCCTTATTTGAAAAGTCATTTACATTTATTAGTGTAAAACTGAGAAGCAAGGAAGACTGTAAAGAAGAAAATATCAGTCAATGTCTTTCCAGTTGCTGTTGAGTTGATTCTGACTCATAGTGACCCATGTGTGTCACAGTAGAACTGTGCTCCATAAGACTTCCAGTGGCTGATATTTCAGAAGTAGAACACCAGGCCTTTCTTGCCAGGCACCTCTGGGAGAACTCAAACCTCCACACTTTTGATTACCAGCCAAGCACGTTGACCATTTGCACCACCCAGGGACTCTTAGTTAATTTTAGCCAATGTTAATATTTGCATGGCTGCAATGTCAGTGTTTTTTTTTTCTAGTGGACTCCATGCATCACCCTGAAATTGTTATTTCATTATATATCTGCATCCACCTACTTCTCTACCTTCTTTCCTACTTATACTTTTATGTTGTTTTTAGACAAACTTTTTTCAAGAATATTTAAATATGTTAGTGAAAATTTGATCATATTATATACACATCAAATTTTAACAAAACTTGTACTGTTGAACATTAAAATTATTTCAATTTTTTAAAAAAAAAGTGAACTTGACCTGTGATTTTTTACTTTAAAGCTTTTCATGTTTTATTATTTCATGACAATGAACTTCTAGAAGTAACTTTACGTAATCAAATTGTATATAATGTGATGTTTAAAGAAATAACCACATTTCATTTCATAAAATTTGCAAAATTATGCAAGCTTCATCAGATATGACAGTCCCTGTATCACTGTACCTTTAATAAATTTGATGTTGGCAATGATTTCTCCTGTTTTTAATTTGGTTCCCTTAGTTTCCTTTGATTATAGAATCTATTCTAAAAACAGAATACTTTTATTTCTTTTTTGAATATACTAGTTATTAACTGTCTATTTTTTGGTATGTTAATGTTAACATGTTGTTTTTCTTTTTTTTTTAATGTACTGAATCTACTAATACTTGATCTATGAGTTTGTGCTTTAATTTTTTTGTTTTATTTCCTATATAATCAATTTTTTTGTTTTATTTAATTTTTTTGTTTTATTTCCTATATAATCAATGACATTTTTTCTTTTGTGATTTCTGTTTGTTTTTCTCTTCATTTAAGCTTAAAAAGATACGTGATATTTTATGTAAGGGGACTAATATATTCTTCTATATATTTTCCTAGTTGTCTACATTTTACTCAACCTGATTTTTTTGTCTAACATTAAGAGACAAATTTTTAAAATCCTAATGTGTATGTTTTTCTTATCATAAATTTCCAGTTACCCCAGTATTACTTCTTCGTTCGTTTGTGCCGCTGCCATTATTGTCTACAACTCTTCCGGGACTAGAATTTGTTTCAGGGTTATTTCCTCCCTTCCTCCCTTCTCTCCCTCCCTCTTTCCTTCCATTCTTCCTCCCTAGTTTTCTTAAAGTTTTCTTGCTTACTTTCTTGCTCTCTCATTCCCCTATCACTTCTTTTTTTTTTTAACTTTCATTGTTTATTGATTTTTGTACAAGAATCTCTCTGATGTAATTGTTGGCATTTCGAATTATATTTTAATATATGAATAAGCAAGTCCATGAAAAGGAAAGTCCCACAGCATTGCTCTGATTTAAAACAAAATTTTCTACGGATTCTTCTGGGTGAACTTTGGAAGAATCACTCCACATCGCCTCCTCTAAACAAAATAATAATGAGATAATTGTTTGTCTTTTTATGAAATGCTTACTCATTTAGGAAAAAAACTTTTATTTTTTCTTACAATACTTAGCCTCCTTATTTAGGATATGTTCTATTTCTGTATTTAACCTTTTTTTTTTAATGTCTTTCCATAGATTTTTGTAGCTTCCCTAATATGGGCTCTTGTACTGAAAAACGAAAGTTTCTTAATTGTGGCTTTTCCTATAAAAAATATTGCAAATGTACCATATTTCTCTATTATTGTTCAAACTAGCTTTTGCTCTATTTGGAAATTTTATTTTTCTTCTTGTATCTGGACATTTTGTTGCACTCAGTAGTTCAATTTATTTTCTTAAATACAGTCTATTGAATTTTCAACACAGGAATTTTTATCTCATTATTTAACAGTAGTATTCAATATTTCTGCCTTATTTTTTAAATTTTTTTCTCAGAACTTCAAGAACTATATTCAATAATAAAAGTAGTAACAGGAATTTTAATGAAAACCTCTAGTATTTTACCATTATTTTTGAGCAGAGTGTTGGATTGAGGTGGGCCGTATGCTTGATTGATGTTATGTATTATTGAATGTTTGTTCTTCAGTTATTAAAATTACATTTTTAAAATTAATCTCTTAATATATTTCCTAATGTTTCCTGTTATACTAGAATAATTATTTCACGTGAATAGCACCAACTCAGGTGAGGCCAAGTCATAATATTTTGTTTTAAACTTGTTTTAGGCTTGGTTTCCTAGAGCAGAGCCTGTGATGTGTAGTGCTTTCCAACAAAAGAAAACACGGAGGTGATGAGGAAAACGATCTTGGGCAGAAAGAAGTCTAACCTCAGGCAGATCTCACAGGGATTTCTAGAGGGCGAATTACAACACAGACGTTGTTCTGCCCAGAGGCATGTGAGAAACCACCATGATCAGTGTTATTACGTCGTGGAATATAAGTAGCCCCTGGACAAGAAGGCAGGGGAATAAACTTCCAGACGTCTCAGGGGAAGGCAGCTTCTGTCAGGCGTGGGCCCTGCTCTGAGAAAAAGGCAGCTGTGAGACACGAGTACCCGACATTCACAGCAGCTGGGGGATGGGCGTCCCTGTCCCACAAAGGGGCTAGGTGGCAACAGCGTCCACTAAAAGCCACTCTTTCTCCTCTCAGATCTACTTGCCAGTCGCATTAAGTTCACGCCAAGTGGAAATCTTCAGGTTTCTTGGTGGTTAAGATTTCTGACGAAATTTCTAAGAGCTTCTGTGAAGCAAGTTGCAGCTTCCACTGATGTAGTTCATCCAGAGACCGTAACTGAAACAAATCCTTTTCCTTCTCTACCACCCATTCTAGATTCTCCTCATGCTATTGGCCTAAATGCTCACCCATGAGGGATCTTAGCTCCTCACCAGGCTAGCTGCACTCTGCCATTTACAGTTAAAACTGGACGTAGAATACCAAGAGTTAGCCCAGTGTTTTACTTACAGGCTCTATTAGGGTACTCCAGAGAAACAGAACCAACAAGAATAGATGATAGATAGGTAGGTAGGTAGGTAGGTAGGTAGGTAGGTAGGTAGACCAATAGGTAGATAAAGAAACAGAGAGACAGAAAAAGGCAGAGAGAGATACAAGAGTGAAACAGAGAGAGACACACAGAGAGACAGATTTATTTTAAGGAATTGGCTCACATGATTGTGGAGGCTGTCAAAAACTCTATAATTGGTAGGTCTGGAATCAACAGGCCAGGTGGTAGGCTGGAAACACTTGCAAAAGAGTTATTTTAAAGAACGGAAACAGAATCCTCCTTCAAGAAATCTTGGTTTTTGCTCTTAAATTCTCCAACGGGTTTGATAAGGCCCACTCACACTGTGGAAACCCTGGTGGGGTACCGGTTAAGAGCTATGGCTGCTAACCAAAAGGTTGGCAGTTCAAATCTACCAGGTGCTCCTTGGAAACTCTATGTGGCAGTTCTACTCTGTCCTATAGGGTCACTATGAGTCAGAATCGACTCGACAACACTAATTTTTTTTTTTTTTTTTACCTATACTATGTATGGAGGATAACCTGCCTTACTGAAGGTCAACAGTTTTCATTGTAAATCTCATGTTTATAACTCCCTAGCAACATGTAAGCTAGTGTTTGGCCAAATAACTAGGAACCATAGTTTCATCATATTGACACATAAGATTAATCATCACAGTGCCATTGATCTTCTTTCTCATCTCCCTTATGTAAGGGCATTTCCAAATCCTCACAATGACCAGGGTCAATTATTCCTGTCAGAGCATTTCCTTTCTTTGTTGGCTGATCCATGGCATTCAAAGTCCATGGTGAGCAAGTGGCATCTTGACATTCGGCTTAATAGAAATTTAGTGGGGCACTTACTTTGCCCTTTGATGGCTGAATCCTCCAACAGGGAGCCAGAACAGGTAGAGTCAAAGCTTAAGGATACATGTGAAACTCCTCCAAGTACAAATTCTCCATTGGGCTTGATGTTGAGTAAGGCCAATTCTACTGTACTTTTGATCAGTTTCCAGTATCAGGGTTAGGCTAACTTTATAAACCTATGAATTTGCCTTTTAGTCCAAAATTAGTCATGTGTAATAATTTGATAATGCCATTTCCTGTTTTTATTCTATAAAATGTATAAATGACTAGTAATAATACTTTTTGTATATATATGTGTATATATATATATATATACATAAAATAGAATGTTCATAAAATTTTAGTGGTCAAATTATTTATTTAAGCCCAGCTTATTTATTTCTAGTTTTATTTCTTGCATTGCAGAAGAAGATCAGTCTGCGTAGTTTCTGTTTTGAGGAGTTTGAGATATTTCTTTGTTGCATAGAATATGGCAATTTGGAAAAGTGCTTCACCAATACTTGCAAAAAAAAAAAGATGTGTTCACACTTTTTAGGGTATATAGTTTATATGTATATTATTTCAATGCAATTATATTATTCAAAAGTTCTAATTTTTTTACTGGATTTTTCAAAGACAGCAGTATGTTAAAAGCTCCCATGATAATGATTTCTTTGAATTTCTCTTTTTCTTTGAATTTCTCCTTATACGTCTGATAAATCTTATATCAAATATTTTACTACTGCAAATATGCACCCTCAGTATTTACTCTCTGCAGATTCTTTTATGTAATTTCATTCCTTGTCCCATTTATTGCCTTTTCCTTGATTCTTATTTTTTTAATATTATTATGTTGTTATTAGCTGCCATCAAGTCACCCCTGACTCATAGCAAACCCATGCACAACTGAACTAAGTGCTGCCCAGTCCTGTACCATCCCTATGATCAGTTGTACATCTGACCATTGTGATCCATAGGGTTTTCGTTGGCTAATTTTTGCAAGTAGATTGCTTGGTTTTTCTTCCTAGTCCATCTTAGTCTGGAAGCTCTGTTGAAACCTGCTCAGTGTCATAGCAACCTGCAACCCACCTTCAGACAGGTGGTGGCTTCTCATGAGATGGTTTTGCTGAGCATCAAACCCGTATCTCCCACATGGAAAGTGAGAATTCTACTACTGAACCACCTTCACATATTAATATGTTGTTGTTGTCAGGCGCTGTGGAGTCGGTACCAACTCATAGCGAACCTGTCTGTGTACAACAGAACAAAACACTACCTGGTCTTGTGCCATGCTCACAATCGTTGGTAGGTTTAAGCCCATTTTTGCAGCCACAGCATCAATCCATCTCATCCAGGGGCTTCCTCTTTTTCACTTAGCCACTATTTTATCAAGCATCATGTCCTTCTCCAGGGACTGGTCCCTCAGGATACTTTTCCAAAGTACACGAGACGAAGTCTTACCATCCTTGCTTCTAAGGAGCGTTCAGCTGTACTTCTTCCAGGACAGATTTGCTCATTTTTCTGGCAGTCCATCCCATATAGAAAACCTTATATAACAATTACTTTTGCCTGACAGATATTTGCCCATCCAACCCTTTACTTTTAAATGTGTCTTTTGAATTAGGTTTTTCTTTGAATTACGTTTGTGCAATTAGGTTTATACATTGCATATAGTTGCATTTAAAAAAGATTTATGAAAATCAGAAACCCTGACAGTGTAGTAGTTAAAAGCTATGGCTGCTAACCAAAAGGTCAGCAGTTCAAATCCACCAGGCACTCCTTGGAAACCGTATGGGGCAGTTCTACGCTGCGCTACAGGGTCACTGTGGGTAGGAATTGACTGGATGGCAATGAGTTTGGTTTTGTTTTGGTATACGGACGTCAATAAAGATGATGACATATAAAATGTCCAAATCACAAGCATCCAGCTCAAGTGAACGCATCCAAGTAACTACTAGTCAGATCACTAAACAGAACATTTCCAATGCCTCAGAAGCATCACCTCTCATCTTCAAGAAAACTAAAAAACACTTGCCTCTTAATAGAGAATTTAATTCATTTATATCATAATTGATATAGATGGCTTTATCTCAATCATCTTATTTTTACATTAAGTTCATCTTTGTTTTCTATTTGTTATCTGTATTTTTGGTTTGTTTTTGCTTTTTTGCTACAGGTATCTTACTAACTTTACTTTTGTTTTCTCCAGTGAAAGGAATCCATACTGTTTTTATTACATTTTAAAATATTGCCTTTATATTTCTAGAAATGTAGCCCGCATTTCTAAAAAGAATCAAATTTAAGCGATATATAATGACTTTTGACTCCTTCCTGGATAAGGTAAGGGATTTCACATGCCTTCACATTCCTCATTCTCCCACTTCCTGACATTAAGAACATAAAGCTCATTCCCCCAGGAACCCTAAGAATGAGGACACTCCGTAATACAATGTACAATATCCTCAAGGAAACACCATTACAGTGGAAAACAGATATGAGCATTACGTTGCTGTTTCTTCTATCATCCTTGAAAATAAGTCAGGTCAAAGGGAAATTAAAAAAAAAAAAAAAATATAACAACAGGCAATTTATATTGAGACTCCAGATATGCCGTTCTAGCTGATTCACATCCAATGATGTTGAGTGTAGGGTCCGTGGATCACGTCTTAGTTATTTGTTTGAAAAACATTTTCTTTGTGGCCCAGAAATAGAAAAAAAAAGTCTGTAAATGTGGTGCTTCCTACAAAGAAATATGCAGTATTTTAGGTAACAGTGGCCCATAGATTAATAAGAGATCATGAGAAGAAAAAATAATCATAATTAAGGCCAACACTGTAGACTATTTAGTAGAATGGATGGATTTCATAGCATTGGGGGGATATCATAGAAATCTAAGCTTAATAGATATTAAGCGGCAGTTAACTTCTAGTCCCTGGAAAGTTCTCAGATCATGGGTTTCCTGAGTTATCATGTTGATGTAGGAAATCATTTTTCAGTTCAGAGCTGAGCATAGGGAAGATGTGGTATCCTTTTGGGAAAACTGAGATTCTCATGGAAACATACCTAAATGGAAAGCTACTTCCTCTGTAGTTAATAGTGAGCTAAGGGAGTAACTAAAATTTATTTTAACAAATGTCTATATTTTAATATGCATGGTGTTCACTACAAGCATATTTATGCCTAGTTTCATACATTTTGAGTTTTGTGTATGGATTTTAAAAATAAACTTTAGATTTTACAATTTTAGATTTACAGAGAAATTATGAAGCTATATATAGAGAGAGTTTCCCTATACTCATATTGTTTTACCTATTAACATTTAACATTAGTACGGCTCCTTAGTTACAAGTTATGAATTAAATATTATAATTAGCTAATGTCTGTAATTTTTTTTTTTTTTTTTTTAAGATTTCCTTAGCTTTTACCTAGTGTCCCTTTTCTCTTCCAGGATCCCATTTAGGTTACAGCAATACATCTAGATGTCATATCTCTTTAGGTTCTTCTTGTCTCTGATATTTTCTCAGACTTTCCTTGTTTTTGATGACTATAAAAGTTTTGGACTCCTGGTGGCTCAGTGATTAAAAGCTCTGCTGCTAACCAAAATGTGGGCATTTCAAATCCACCAGCAGCTCCTTGGAAACCCTGTGGGACAGTTCTACTCTGTTCTGTATGGTCACTATGAGTCAGAATCAACTTGAGAGCTATGGATTTTTTTTTTTTTTTAAAGAGAAATTTTGAAGAATATTAGTCAAGCATTTTGTGGAATGTTTCACAATTGGGAAATTTCTCATGCTTATGTATTCTTGGGAGAAAGACCATTCCCAACACTTTACAGTAATGGAACTCACTGTCAACATAATTTATCCCCATCAGTGTTAATCTTGAACACCTAGCTGAGGTTGTATTTGCCAGGTTTCTCCACTGTAAAGTTACTCTTTCTTTTTTCCACTCTCTGAACTGTACTCTTTGGAAGATGTCACCGTATGTGGCGCACAATTAAGGAATGGGGAGCTATGCTCCACCTCCTTGAGAACAGAGTATCGACATAAATAATTTGGAATTTTTCTGCATGAAAGATTTGTCTCTTCTCTCCTATTTTTTTAAATTTAATCATTCGTTTATATAAGTATGTACTCACAGGTATTTAATTTATATTTTGGGTTATAACCTATTACTAGTTTATTTATTTTGTTCCTCAAATTGTTACAGCTTTAGCCTTTGGTGTTCTTTTGGCTGACTTCTGTGTCCTTTTGATACACCCTCATCTGTGTGTGTGTGTGTGTGTGTTTCTTCCTGTTTTTGTCATTTCCTTACTTTATAAAGCTAGAAAATGCTTAAAGCTAATATTGTGTATTTGATGACTTAGTGTTAGAATCACCCATTTCTGCAAGTAGCCCTGGTTTCTTTTGTTGGAGAATAATATTAGAAACCAAGATTTATACTTAAGTGTACTCATTGCTACTGTGATGTAAGAGCTTCTAGGCCACCTCTGGTTCCAAAGCAAATATATATATGCACATGACCCTTGGTGACGTAGTGGTTAAGTGTCACAGCTGCTAACCAAAAGGTCGGCAGTTTGAATCCACCGGGCACTCCTTGGAAACTCTATGGGGCAGTTCTATTCTGTTCTCTAGGGTCACTATGAGTCACAATTGACTCAAAAGCAGTGGGTTTGGTTTGAATTTGGGTATATGACCCTTGTAAATACACATGCTTATAAATATATATATGTTTTTTTATATATGTATATCATATATATATATATATACTAAGCTAAGCATGAGTTCATGCTGAAGTCTCACTTATATCTACTCCAACAGTAAATTCCCACTCCAAAACTGAGAAAATCTCACCATCCACCTTCTATTTATTTATTTATTTCTACTTTTCATTAATCCAAAAAATTACTTAAAACACATTTTGGTGAATTTTGTTTGAAAAATATTTTTAAGGCTTCCACTTTCAGCTCTGACATATGAAGAGCTTAGAAGTCATCACTACTGTATTTACACAAGAAAAAGTTGGGCATCTGAAAATCAATTATTCTTCTCTGTTAAATTGGTCAGAGAATGGAAATCATAGGGCAAACTCTCACTCGAAAATCAGGAGATAGGCACACACAGAGAAACAGCTGAGATCTGCCATTTCAGAGCAGCAGAAAACCCTAGAGATTTAAACTGGCAGGAACATGTAATTGGTAATGTGAAGAATTGATTTGGAAGAATTACTGGAGGCTGAGTGTTATATAGGGTCGCTAGGAGTCGAAATCAACTTGACCACAATGGTTTTTTTTTGTTTGTTTGTTTGTTTTTTAAATGTGAACCAGCATGACAGTAAGAGCCTTTCAGGGTTGCAGTCTTAGGGAGGCTCACATTTCTGTGGGCTTTACCTTCAGAAATTCTACAATGTTCTCTCAGAGTGAAAATCAGTAAAAATGTCTCCTGAAGGCTCTAGGAAGTGTGGAGGAAGAGTATTGAAACACTCTGAGAGTCTTCTCCATAATAAAAACAATAAAAGCCTACTATGCAGAGAAAAGACTTTGCAGGAGTCTTATTCTGGCCCGGGAGCCCTGGTGGTATTGTGATTATACAGCTTGGCTGCTAGCTAAAAAAAAAAAGGTCAACAGTTCAAGTCCATCAGCTGCTCCTTGGAAACCTCCTATAAGGTCACTATGAGTTGAAATTGACTGCGATTCCGACTCGTAGGGACCCTATGGAACAGAGTGGAACTGCCCTGTAGAGTTTCCAAGGAGCGCCTGGTGGATTCGAACTGCCACAGCTCTTAACTTCTATGCCACCAGCATTTCCACACAAAGTATGCAAAACACAAAACAGACCAAAAAAGAAAACACCCAGTCTCGAGAAACAAAGCAATCATTAGAAGCAGACTCACGTATGACACTGAGTTGGGATAATCTGACAGGAAATTTAAAAGAATTGGATTAATATGCTAGGGGTCTAATTGAAAAGTTAACATGCAAAGATTGATAAGCAATATTAGCAGAAAGATGGAAACCCTAAGGAAAAAAAATCAAATAGAAATGCTACAAGTCAAAAATTTTGTAACAGCAATAAAGAATGCTTTCAATGGGCTCATCATTAAAATTAACACAGCCACAGAAGGAATTAGCAACCTTGCAGATAGACCAATAAAAGCTTTCAAACAGAAATGAAAAAAGAAAAAAAGAATGAAAAATCCCAGAGTAGAACACCCAGGAACTCTGGGAAAATATAATAAGGCAACTGGAATACCAAAAGGAAAAGAAACAGTGGATGGGACAGAAGAAATATTTGAATAACTGTTGAGAACTGCAAAAAAATTAAATACAGACACTAAACCGCATAAACAGCAACTTCAGAAAACACAATATAAGATAAATATCAAAATGCACACTCATACACATAACTGATATTTAAAATGAAGAAAACAAAAAACAAAGAAAAAAAACATGAAGGAACCAGAGGGGAAAAATCTTTACCCGTAGAGCAAAAACAGGTTCCTGGGTGGTACAAATGGTTTGTATTCAACTACTAATCTACAGGTTGGCAGTTTGAACCCACCCAGGAGTGCCTTGGAAGAGAGGCCTGGCAATCTGCTTCCGTGAAGGTTACAGTCACAAAAACCCTATGGAGCAGTTCTACTGTGTAACATATGGGCCTTCCATGAATCAGATTTGACTTGAAGGCAATGGGTATAGAGTAACAAGCATAACGATTTCAGTGGACTTCTTGTCAGAAACCATGACAGGAAGAAGAAAAGGGTGGACTGAAACAGTAAATGTATTAAAAGTGAAATGAACAAAATAAAAACCTAGAATTCTACATCAAAAAAATTATCCTTAGAAACTGATTCGGAAATACTTTCTGAGGAAAAAAACTGAAAGAATTCATCAGCACACCTGCACTACAAAAAATGTTAAGTTTTACAGGCAAAAAAAAAAAAAAAAAATATATATATATATATATGTCAGAAAATTGGATTTGCGTAAAGAAATGACAGATATCAGAGAAAGAACAATGATGGTAAAATAAAATGTTCTACTTTCTTTTTCTCAGTTGATCTAAAACATAAATGTTTGGTTAAAGCAATAGTAGTAACAGTATATTTGTGATAGTATCCTATGGCTGAAATAAATTATAGTGATGGCCCTAGAAAGGAACAGAAGAACTGGTAATATTCTAAGTGGTCTTCCTTATACCTACACATGACATGAATATTGTTATTTGAAGATGGACTTCTATTAGATAAAAGTATATATTGTAAGTTCTAGAGCAATGCTTCAAAAAATGTAAAAAGAAGTATAATTGATACATTAATCCAACCACATAAATAATTGCTTTAAATATGAATGGCCTCAATAAGCCATTTAAAAGATGGGGATTGTCAGAGTGAATTAAAAACTATGTCAACAGCAACATAAGCAAAACCAAGCTCAATGTTGTCTATAAGAAAACCACTTTAAAATAAAGACACAGACAGATTACATGTAAAAAGGGATGGAGAAAGTAATAATATGATAACATTAATAAAAAGAAATTTGACATCCATAGATTAATTACAGATAAAGCAGACTTGAGAACAAGGAATATTATCAGGTGTATAGCAGAACATTGCATAATGATACGGGTCAATTTTCTACGAAAACATTAAAGTTCTAAATGTGTATGTACCTAACAATATTATATCAAGATACATGACACAAAAACTGATATAACTGTGTGGAGAAATTAAAAAAAAATCATTATTATATTTACAAACATCAAAATTCTTCTGTCACAAACTGATATGTTGTCTTGGTCATCTAGTTCTGTTATAACAGAAATACCACAAGTGGATGGCTTTAAAAAGAGAAATTTATTTTCTCACAGTCTAGTAGGCTAGAAGTCCAAGTTCAGGGTATCATCTCCAGCAGAAGTCTTTCTCTCTCTGCTGACTCTGGAGGAAGGTCCTTGTCTTCAATCTTTCCCTGGTCGAGGAGCTTCTCAGGCACAGGGACCTGGGGTCCAAAGGATGTGCTCTGCTCTCAGTGCTTCTTTCTTGGTGGTGTGAGGTCCCCAACTCTCTGCTTGCTTCTCTTTCCTTTTATCTCTTAAGAGATAAAAGGTGGTACAGGCCATACCTCAGGGAAACTCCCCTTACATTGATTGGATCAGGGAGGTGACCTTAGTAAGGGTGGTGTTACAATCCCACCCTAATCCTCTTAACATAAAATTACAATCACAAAATGGAGGACAACAACACAATACTGGGAATCCTGGCCTAACCAAGTTGATACACACATTTTTGGGGGGGGACATAACTCAACCCATGACATAGGTCAAAACAAACAAACAAACCCATTGCCTTCAAGTCCATTCTGACTCAAAGTGACCCTACAGGATAGAGTAGAACTGCCCCATAGGGTTTCCAAGGAGTGGCTGGTAGATTTGAGCTGCAGACCTTTATGGTTAGTAGCTGAGCTCTTAACCACTGTGCCACCAGGGCTCCAACTGATAGATCAAGGAGGAAGAAAATCAAAGAGGATATAGATGACCTGAAAAGCACTATCAAACAACTGGTTCTAATTGACATTTTTAGATTACCCCTCCAACAATAACCCAGTGCCGTCGAGTCGATTCCGACTCATAGCGACCCTATAGGACAGAGTACAACTGCCCCATAGAGTTTCCAAGGAGCGCCTGGTGGATTTGAACTGCCGACCCTTTGCTTAGCAGCCATAGCACTTAACCACTACGCCTCCAGGGTTTCCGCTCCAACAATAGCACAGTGTATATTCTTTGCAAGATCACATGGAAGATTCACAAAGATAGTCTGCACTCTGTGATAAAACACTTCTCAACAAGTTTAAAACCACAAAAATCAAAGTGTGTTCTCAGATCACAATGGATTTAAAGTAGAAATCAGCAACAGAAACATAGCCAGAATAGCTTCCAAACATTTAGGGGTTAAGTGATACACTTCAAAATAGCATATGGGTGAGGAAAGAGTTCTTAAGATAAATTAAAAAAATGTAGTTTCAAATAAATGAACATATAACTTATTAAAATTTGTGGCATCTAGCAGAAACGCTTCTTAGAGGCAATTTTGTAGCATGAAATGTATGTATTAGAAAAAAGATCTAAAATTAATAACCTAAGCTTTTTCTTTAGGAAACTCAACTAAAGAAAAACATTTTAAGACTAAAGGAACACAAGAAAATAATACCAATTAGACCAAAAAACAATGTAATTGAAAACAAAAACAATGAAACCAAAAACTATTTGAAAAGTTCAATAACATCTATAAACTTCTAGCCATGTTAACCAACAACAACAAAAAAAGATAGAAGACATGTATTACCAATATTCTAAATGATGCCATGGACATTAAAAGTGATATAAAGGTGTATTATGGACAACTCTGCCACGAGTATGATAATTTAGATGAAATAGACCAATTTCTTGAAAGACAAACTGATAAAACTCACTGTATTTGATTCTAAGGAATGTAACAAATCACTACAAAATAGGTGGCTTAAAACAAGGTAAATTTATTGTTTCACAGTTCTGGAGTCTAGAAGTCAAAATTTTGGGTGTCAGCAAGGCCATTTTCTCTTTAAAGGCCCTAGGAAATGGTCCTTATTTTGTCTTCCAGCTTCTGGTGGTTTCAGGCAATCCTTGGTTTGTGGCATCATAATTCCAGTCTCTGCCTCCATCTTCATATGGCCTTCTTTCCTTTTTGTCTCTGTGTGTCTTCCCCTATTCTTAAGAGGACAACAGCCATATTGAATTAGAGTCCACCCTTCAGTATGACCTCATTAGTTAATTACATTTGGAAAGACCCTATTTCCAAGTAAAATCACATCAAGAGTACCTGGGATTAAGATTTACAAATATATTTTTGTGGTACACAGTTCAACCCATAACAATTTTCTCTCCAGGTTTCAAAATTCGTGCTTATTTTTACAAGCAAAGTACATTCACCCCATCCCAACACCCCCCAAAAGTCTTAATCCATTCCTGTGTTACTTAAAATCAAAATCTCATCTGTATCTAAGCAACTCAAAAAGTCCTAATTTTGTGTTTAAATCATCAAAGTCAGGTATGCTTAAGACTACGTCTATGATCTAAAAAAAAAAAAAATTCCTCTCCATCGGTAGAGCTGTGAAATTTAGAAAACATGTTTTCTGTTTCCAAAACCCGGTGGTGGAGAGGCACAGGAGAGAGACTCCCCCAACTAAGGAAAGGGAAGAGCTTCTAAACTAAGACTTGTATCCAGATACTATATTATAAAATAAACGACTAACATGTTTGACTATATAAAAATAAAACTTTGCATGGAGACACATCCTATAACAACGTCAATATATACCCAATAGATTTAGAAAAATAAATCTAATACAGAGTTTAGCAGAAGGTAAAATTTCACAATGAACAGAGCTTTCAAAAGAAGGAAGTAAGCCATACAATAATAAAATTCAAAGAGGCCATAAAAGATAATTTAGAGAACAAAAAATCTAAATGATCCACTGAGCAGGTAAAAAGATGCTCTAACTTAAACCTGGTCATATAAATGAATAATAGGTTAACAATGTGACAGCATTATACTCATAAACTTGTTGTTTGTAGTGAAGTTAGAGAAAATAAACTGTAGATAAATACACGGGACTGATTATAAAAGATTTTCTATTAAATAACTTAGAAAACCCAAACCAAACCCACTGCAGTCGAGTCGATTCCGACTCATAGCGACCCTATAGGACAGAGTAGAACTGCCCCACAGAGTTTGCAAGGAGCGCCTGGTGGATTCCAACTGCCGACCTCTTGGTTAGCAGCCGTAGCACTTAACCACTACGCCAGCAGGGTTTCCTAAATAATTTAAAGCATAGTCTATATATAAGGACATTGAAATATAAACATGAGTAGTAGGTGGGAAAACGAGAATCTGTTTTTGAAAATTGGAGTTAAAAATAATGAAGGCCATTTACATGCTTCTATTGATGCCGTTGACCAAGATAGGAAATGGAGAAGAAAAAAAAAACGATAAACAGATTTGGGGGCACAAAGATACACTTACATGTTAAATATCAATTCCTGTTAAAAAGCTGGGTAAAATGGTCACTAAGAAGGTGTCCATATTTCTAAGACATGGATAAAACCCAACCCAACCCACTGTTGTCCTGTCAGTTCTGACTCACTGCGAACCCACAGGGCTTCCAAGGCCGTAAATCTCTGGGGAAGCGGACTGCCACATCTTTCTCCTGCTGAGTCGCTGTGGTTTTGAACCTCCAACCTTTCTGTTAGCAGTTGATTGCTTTAACCACCGCCGCACCAGAGCTCCTAAGATCTGAATAGGATGAAGATAAAGCTCGGCGATATCAGAATATATAAATGATAGTTAAAGGTCAAAGTGGATAATCACTCATGGACACAGTAGAGCAAGGTGATGGGAAGGGCACAGCCAGAATAAAGCAGCGGGCGCTCACCTAGGGACCCGTGCGTGAGACACCATTGATCGCAGTCGAAGTGCCCTGGATGCAGATACCCTGTTCGGAAGGCTGACCTTCAAGAGCTATTTTTACGAAGCTGTAGTTTGGAATTCTTGAAGATTAAAAACAGCAGTAGTGTTCTTTCTTTTCAAGACATTTGCCAGAGTCCACTGAGCAAAAAAAAAAAAAAAAACATACTGTACATTAGAATATAATTCATTATAAATGCATAATCATGCTCTTTTTTGTTGGTTGGTTGGTTTGTATTTAATTTTTGATGGTCAGGTTCAACTTGCTGACTGCATGTTCATAGAGCAAAATGTTATTTTAGGACAGGAGAGACCTGAATGAAATGTTCTTTGCAGCAGAGTGAGTACAGTGCGAAGTTTAAAAATGCTAATTCAGTGCATAACAACAACAACAAAAAAAACTCATTGCTGTAGAGTCGATTCCGACTCATGGCAACCCTATCTTCCCTAAAATTTTGCTTCAAAATGTGCTTTCTACTCCTGACCAGTTTATATCTAGTTCCCCAAATACAGGCTAACACTATGTTTGGATTTCTATTGAATGGTTCCTATATATGCCTCTATACCAGGATAATTATTTGTGACTCGTTTTTCACTTTCAACGTTCTCTTGGTTTAGATAATGAATTGTATGGCCACCCTACCCATATAACACAGCTGTATTGCAGTTTACTGGGCATTGTGTCTTCATACGTCCTGTAATTTACTTTAGGTAATTCCACAATTTTTGTCCAGGCGTTTTATATTAACAACCTATAATGGGCCATACTTTTCTACTATTCATTTGTGTATTGGTACAGATAATTAATTCATTTAACATTTACTGAGGGTCAAGAAATAATTCCCACTCTTAAAATAAGTGTCCAAGAAGAAACTCTAAAGCATATGAGTACAATACAAGAAGGTAAATAATAGGAGCGGCAAATAGAGTGTCTTGGTATTGTGAGGGAAGAAATTATCAGCCATGGGTGACTAGATTGGGAAAGGCTTTATAGAGAAAGTGAGGTTTGAATTGGGTTGAGCAATAGCGATTTGTAAGCTGAATTTATGGCGTGCTTTCAATCTCAGAGAATTGCAAACTAGAAAAATGAGAGAAGTCTCTCTCTAGGCGCTGAGCTTCTTGTGGAGGCAGACACAGGAGAAGTGAGCAAAATTTTACCCCAGAACAGAATGCAATTCATGGCATATAGTTAACATATAATAAATGTCCATAGTTTGAATAAATGAATAAATGGATTAGGAAGGAGAGAAAATAGCAACAACTGTCTCCTTCATGTCTCTAAATTTCACCCCTCTTTCCTAATTTTCACCTAGGAGCCAGTGGCTACTAAGTCTTGAGATTAATAATTTAAAAAAGACCCTAGAGCTCAATTACAATATCAAGTCTGATTTATATTTTTATTTACCATATATATTCAGGTAAATATTTTTTATCAACCTGCCATTTGCACATATAACATTATAATCCCTAGGGTATTCAGATAAAAAAAATAAAGTTCTGGCTTCTAGGGGTTTATTATGTCTAAGAGATAAGGGATTCGATTAAGAGGCATAGACTTCTTGAGAAACAGAACACATTGAGGTGTTCATGAGTGGGTCACTAAATACAACATAATTTTGAGAAAAAAAGATCACTTAGTTAGAACTCTTAAAAAAAAAAAGTCTTCCTAAGGCGATGCAACTTGAATAGGATCTTAGAAGTATAATCTTATCTTTTTTATGTTGAGAAAGAAAAGCACATTTTCTTAGTTGACCCAAATGATCTGAGAATTGAATTAAACCTTTGAGATATTCAACCCTGTATTTAGAGTTGCCTCCATATTCTATGCCAGAATATTTTAAGAGGTTGTATCAATGACAGAATAAGCATATAGTCTCTCAAGGTGGTTATTTTAAACAACAAAATAACTACATGTAAAAGTTCTGAGGTGATTCATGCCTTATTATTTTGTTTTGTGTTAATAAAATGGTCACGAGCTATGAAAAAAGACTAAGTAAATATATTTATTCTGGATTCAGAAGGGTGCAGAAAGGTGGAGGCTGTATGGATAAACCCTCCACCCCAAAATTAATTTTAAATCCTCTGTGTAATTATCCTCATGAAAATGATAGTTTTATTCACACAGCACCTCGTGTAGCTTTAAGCATACAATAGATTCTTACTCAATGATCTGGTGAGTGAATCACTGAAATATAAGTAGCTCAGGCTTTCTAGCTCATTTTATGAACTACTACACCAGAGGGCTCTCCAAACATGTTTTAATAAACATGGTTCTTTTATACCATTTGGTTGCATTGTAAGGACCCCTGGTGGCACAGTGGTTAAAGTGCTTAGCCACTAACCCGAAGGTCAGGAGTTCTAACCCACCAGATGTTCAGCGGGAGAAATATGTGGCTGTCCGCTTCCTTTATTTTTAATCACATCTTCAACGGAAATCTTTTTGCTTTGTTAGGAAATTCATTGGAACTCCAAGAAAATAAATATTCTTAGTTGAAGACTACAGCTGAATCATTACCTCTCTTGTCCATAAACCCAGTCGCTATCACTTACGGTTGCTTGTATCATATTTCGAACAAAAATGTAGAGGCATTTGCCCTATTGGGGTATGTAATTAAATTCCAAATAAAATTTCAGAGTACATTTGAATAAAATTAGAATTAATACAGATTCCATGTAATTCTAAACGTAGGCATTATACAACAATGGTAAGAACTACTTTTTTCTTTTTAATAAAAATAGCATTTGTGAGAAGAGACATGCTGTCTAACAATTACGTGACCTTACCATGATTGTATCGATCTACTTTGAGCAGGGATGTTGGCTCTGATAAAGGAGCCTCAGAGTTTTCATTCATGTAAGTGTTGACACATGCATTCAGATTTCTATTTTTAACTTTGTAAGCCATTTTGTAGTTCAGAAATAACATAGCTCTGAGCAGTCTTTCTTGTTTGCCTTCAATGTTTCTCACACTGAGGGTCAGGAACTCTAGCCATGGGGTCACAGGGAAACTCTAAAGGGGTTCAAAGAGACTGTTGATGGAGAATTAAGCAGAGGTAATTAGCCAGCCACTTCCTTGCAAAGAACCATATGTCAAAATTATCCATACTTTCCATTCCAACCACCTCTGCTGCCATTACCATTTCTGGTAACCTTCCACCCCAAAACTATTCATTCCTCAACCAAACTTATTAGCTAGCAATGATAACCATCCTGATATATATATAGCTGATATCTTCCATTGAAACTCACTTCTAGTACTGAAAAGCAAAGCTTTCATTGTTACGGGGCAAGTTAGAAAATATCTACTTAATACCCCACATACATATTTATTTTCTCTTGCATGTTAGGAGTACTGGAATTAGAACATGTGGACAGGGATTTTTTTTAACAAACAGTCTCTTCAAACACAATTTTTAGAAACTCCTCAACTTTAGTTAGGTTATTTTATTTGGATTTTAAAGGTGGCTACTTACCAGTTATGTTCCAATCCAGTTTTATTTCTCTTAAAACAGTATAATTCGTAAGTCCAAATGTATATCTTGAGACAGAAAGAATTGGCTTTGGTGATTAGATCTTGGCCATTTCTGTTTCTCGATAACACGATAATAAATCTTTAAACAAGTTTATCATTTTCAGCAACTGGAAAAAATTCATTTCTATTTTTAAAAAATGAATCAGGACAATTGTCAAAAATATTTTAAAATTCAAACGAACTTAAAGGAAAACCATCAGGATTAATAGACTGAGAGATTTTTAGGGGTCATAGAGCAGAATAATATTCATTTTTCCAAATTCTAACCAGTAAAATATGCAGAATAAACACAAAATACAAAGTTCCACATAACATGCAATGAATGCTTTCATATGTAGATCCCTCTGGACTTTTAGAAGATTTTCTTCTAGAATTCACTTAAGAAGGACTAACTGGACATTAGGGAATACATAATTTCATTAACTACTGCCAGATTGTTCTCAGGGTAGTCCCACTGATAATCCATAGGGTTTTTCATGCTTTTATATCTTAATATTATCCTTCTTTCTAACTCTTGCCAATATTAGAGACTTAAGTATGATTCGAATTTGCGTTTGTTAAATTATTAGTGCCGCATAGTGGTTAGGAGCCACGGCTGCTAACCGAAAGGTCTGCAGTTCCAATCTACCAGGTGCTCCTTGGAAACTCTATGGGGCGGTTCTACCCAGTCTTACAGTGCCACTATGAGTCAGAATCCACTCGATGGCAATGGGTTTTTAACGGGGGTTAACCGTCTTTTTATATATCTGTTAGCCACTGAGTTTTTCATCAATTTTGCTCATGTTTCTATTCAGTTTTCCGGATTGTTAATTCTGATTGACACAATCATTGTGTCTGTATAATATTTTAAGCACATAGCTATTTTAGAAATTGCATATACCCACTGCACATATGATGACATTTGGGTCTATCTATGCCGTCTTTCACTGACTAGAAATCTTAAGTTTTGATACACTCGTCTGTACCCTTTATAATATGTCTTTAAAAAAATTTAGAAATACACCTCTATACACAGGATCCAAAATTATTCTGTTTTCTTCTGTTAGAATCTTAGTTTTGGCTTTCATATTTGGATATTTAATTCATTTGAAATTGTTTTTTGTATGCTTTGAGGTAGTATCCATTTTTATAAACTAAATAGTGAGCCAAATTTTCTACAACATATACTAAATGTCTCTCCTTTTATCCACTGATTAGTAAATTGGCTATTATCATATATCAACTTCTAATACACGGACAGATGTTTTAAGGCTGTGTACTCTTTCTGATCCATCTGTTGTTTGTTCTCGTACGAGTTTTTCAAAATTTCAACTTCTTTGTATTTTTGAAACTTTTTACTTTGAACTTATTTTAGGCTTAATAAACGGTTGCAAAAATAGTACGGCGAGTTCCTTTATGTATCTCATACAGCTTCTGCTACTGCCAGTATCTTAAATAACATAGTACAATTATCAATACCAAGAAATTAACATGGGGGCAATCTATTAACCTGACTACAAATCTTCTTCGAAATTATCCAACTTTTCCACCAGTGTCCTTTATAATATGTCTTAATTTCTTAAGGATATATTCTCTTTGCCACTCTCTTTTAAATTTGCTTTATTTCTTCATGCATATTGATTCTTTTATATTAACTCTAGAATGGGTTGGTTATAATTTGAAAATATCCCAGTCAAATTCTTTGGAATTGAAATCATTTTAAAGAAATTTGGATAAATCTGTAATTTTTTTTATGATGTCTTGTGGGTAAAAATAGTGTATCTTTCTTATTATCATATATATTTTCCTAAAATTGATCCTCTTAGCTCCATAAATACTCTATTAATTCTATGTAAAGTTAAATCCTGTAACATTTGTTTCTTTCTTGCTATTATAAATGGTATTTTACTTTCTTTTTATGCTTTTATTTTTATCAAAATTCTATGGGAACATAGTTTAAAGAGTTGACTAGTTTACAAGGCATGCAAATGGACAACAAACCTCAAAACCCCAGCCTCCCTCCTCTCCTCACAATTTAGCTAAGTTTTTGACCTTTACCTCTAAATTTCTAACTGTGGGGCAGTTCTACTCTGTCCTACAGGGTTGCTATGAGTCAGAATTGACTCAACAGTAAAGGATATGGGTGAGTTTGGCTAACATTTCATGGTACGTGGAGGGGAAGAACATGAAGCTAGAGGACAAGATCAGAGCTGACTTTGTACAAGACAATGGAATTTGTTCAGCAGTTCAGATAAAGAGTGAAAGCTTTCTTTACCATCAGGAATAGTAATGATAAAATCCTTTTCTCAGAAGATGACAGTACTAGTTAATTTAGGTCCAGCATATTATTCTTAACATTCATTATTATTATTAGAAGTGAAGGATTTAAGGTTTTTAGGGAAAAAATAATACTACTAATGATAATAACAATGAGAGCTAACATTTACTGATTATTTGCTATGTGAAAAAGCCCTAGGGTCAGCATTTTACATGCATTATTTCATTAAATTCTCACAAAAATCTCACTATTACCATCCCCATTCTTCAGATGATGGGTTATGTAACTTGCCCAAGGTCATACTTAACTCTGAAATAAAAGTTGGGATTCAGACTCAATTTCTTCTGAAGTGAATTGGAAAGACCACCAAACCTGCCCTGAGGAGAAAACTGTGGACAATGCTGGCCCACTGTAGCTGCTTGATCCATATGCTTTAGAGAAAGTCTTAGCAAAGAATCGGCACTGACTACATTGGTTCTATATAAGAATACAATGAAGTTAATACAGAATAAATAAACTATTTTAGAAAGTAAAATATAGCTAAAATATATACCTACTTTCCTATATCCTAGTTCTTCCTGTTGTTGTTAGGTACTGTCGAGGCAGAATGAAACATTGCCTGGTCCTGTGCCATGCCCACAGTCGTTTTTATGCTTGAGCCCATTGTTGCAGCCACTGTGTCAATCCATCCTGTTGAGAGTCTTCCTATTTTTCGCTGACCCTGTACTTTACCAAACATGGTATCCTTCTCCAGGGACTGATCCCTCCTGACAACATGTCCAAAGTATGTAAGACGTAGTCTTGCCATCCTTGCTTCTAAGGAATATTCTGGCCGCACTTCTTCCAAGACAGATTTGTTCGTTCTTTTGGCAGTGCATGGTATATCCAATATTGTTTGCCAACACCACAATTCAAAAGCATTAACTCTTCTTCTGTCTTCCTTATTCATTGTCCAGCTTTTGCAAGCATATGATGCTATCGAAAATACCTTGAGAATGCTTAATTGGCAAAGAGCAATTGTAACACAGTGAGTTAATTCTCAAATATTGAGAATTGTTTCATGATTCAGAACATAGTTTCCTAAATAGTGAAACTCCATGTTAAATTCCAGAGACTAGAGTAAATTTGCACTTCACAATTCTAAGAACCTCTGCCAAAATACATTTTGGCCATGAGATGCAGTTTTCTGTTTTGTTGTTTGTTTGATTTTTCACTTTTTCTAGGCAAAGGAAATACAAGAGCAATTCTCTTTAGTCTATATGATAACTACCCAATAGAAAAGATACTAGGTTTTAATTATTGCTTCTAAGAAGCATTCTGGCTGTACTTCTTCTGGGACAAATTTGTTCGTTTTTCTGGCAGCCCACAGTACATTCAATATTCTCCACCAACATCATAATTCAAAGGCATCAATTCTTCTTCGGTCTTCCTTATTCATTGTTCCAGCTCTCACATGCATATGAGGAAATTGAAAATACCATGGTTTGGGCCAGGCACACCTTAGTCCTCTTAGTCCTCAAAGTGACATCTTTGCTTTTTAACACATTAAGGAAGTCTTTTGTAGAAGATTTACCCAATGCAATGGTCCTCTGATATCTTGACTGGTGGTTCCCTGGGCATTGATAGTTGACCCGAGTAAAAGGAAACCCTCGACATCTTCAATTTTTTCTCCATTTGTCATGATGTTGCTTATTTGTCCAGTGGTGAGGATTTTTGTTTTCTTTATGTTGAAGTGTAATCTGCACTAAAGGCTGTAGTCTTTGATCTTCATCAGTAAGTGCTTCATTCAAGTCATCTTCCTTTTCAACAGGCAATTTTGTGTCATTGGCATATCACAGGTTTTTTCCAAGGCTTCCTCTAATCATGATGTCCCTTTCTTCTTCACATAGTCCAGTTTCTGGGATTATTTACTCAGCAAATGGATTGAATAAGTATGGTGAAAGGATACAGCGCTGACACACACATTTCCTGATTTTAAACCAGGCAGTATTCCCTTGTTCTGTTCGAATGACTGCCTCTTGGTCTATGTACAATTCCTAATGAGCACAGTTAAGTTTTCTGGGACTTCCATTCTTCTAATTGTTATCCATAATTTGTTATGATAAATTTTCGTAGTCAATAAGACACAGGTAAACATCCTTCTGGTATTCTCTGTTTTCAACCAAGATCCATCTTACATCAGTCATGCTATCCTTCATTTCACATCCTCTCCTGAATCCAGGTAGAATTTCTGGCAGTTCGCTGTTGATGTACTACTGCAACCACTTTTTAATTATCTTCAGTAACATGTTACTTGTGTGTGATACTAATGACGTTGTTCCATTAATTTCCACATTCTGTTGGATCACGTTTCTTCAGAATGGGCACAAATATGGATCTCTTCCAGACAGTCGGCTAGGTTGCCGTCTTTCATATTTCTTGGCACAGACTACTGAGTACTTCCAGTGTTGTAACTATTTGTTGAAACATCTCAATTGGCATTCCATCAATTCCTGGAGCCATGGTTTTGCCAATGCCTTCAGTGTAGCTGGGACTTCTTTCTTCAATACCACTGGCTCTAGAGGTAATTCTAACAGCATTCAGGGTTATGAAACATTGTTATATCTCATCAAGCCCTCAGCAGGCTAACAAATTTATAGATCACTATTTCAAAAACATGATAGAACACTGGAATTGTGTTGGGAACACAGAAATATACTGATGCCTGAATTCCTCCTGATTCTCACCTCAAGGCTAAGAAAAACTGCCCTGTAAATACTATCTCAGGTATCGAATACCTCATGATCCTATTCTAACCCATATTTGTTGTCTACATTCATACCTTTATAACTTTCCACTGATGCCAAGAAGATTTCCTAAAACATATACGTCATTAGGAAACCCTGGTGGCATAGTGGTTAAGAGCTATGACTGCTAACCAAAAGGTCGGCAGTTCAAATCCACCAAGCACTCCTTAGAAACCCTGTGGGGCAGTTCTACTCTGTCCTATAGGGTCGCTATGAGTCAGAATCGACTCGGCAGCAATGGTTATGGGTTATATGTCAATATGGTCCTTCTTTACCTGAAAACTTCCAGAGAACCACTCAGCTTCTGTATCCCCTGGGAATATTTCTCATAAATAAATTTTACCAATGGAAAAACTATGCTTATAGATTTTAATTAATTTGCTCATGAACACAGAAATAATGAGTGGTAAGACTATTATATCTGGGTAGTATAAATGGATAACACATTAGACTGGTAACCCAAAGGTTGGAGGTTTGAGTCCACTCAGAGGCACCTTGTAAGAAAGGCCTGGTGTCCTAAAAAATGTCCTACTTCCCCAAAATAAGCCAAATGAAAACACTATGGAGCACAGTTTTACTATGATAAACATGGGGTTGCCATGAACCGGAGTCGACTTTATGTCAACTGAGGAGGATTAGTAATTGAACACAAGTACATATAACTCTAAATCCTCCATTTTTTTTTTTTTCCATTGAGGTGTCTGTTAGTTAAGTATCATAGTCTCACAGAGAAAACTTAAGTCTCTTTGGGCAAAGATATTTTTAATAAAGTAGGTGGCTGGTAATAATAGTATAACAATAGCACTAACAATACCTGCAAAAGTGTTAATTGCGTATTTCTGTATTATATATCTATATAACTCTCAAGCATGAACTATTAACAAATGGTTTATACCTGGAGTAATTTTATTCAACATCATTCATAAGAGTTTGTTTAAACATTTCGACCAGACTGACTTTGCAAATAGTTCTTAGTCATGTTGAACTGAAACTGTTCAAGAGAAATCTAGTCAATAAGATGAAGTGTTTCACACTCTAAATGCACCAAAAAAGCAAACAGAGAATTTAAACATCTGTGTCACCAGATGCTGAGAATTTAGAGTCCTTCTACTCTCTGGATTGTGTAATATTTTCAATCTCTAATGACTTCAATATTACTCTAAAGATTGTTGCCATTTTGCAGTAGCCAAAACTAATATAATGCTTATGAATACAGAGCTTGAAAAGAGTCTCTGAAGAAATAAGGGTTTATAAGAACACATAGTAAGTTGCATAAAATTAAGATACAGCAACATATTTAGTTAAAGCAACATAATACTATTAACTAAATTTTAGTGTCATCTGACATGAAACCCCATAGGATATCTTTCATCCATTTAATATCACAGCAATCAAAAAGCTATTATTCTGAATAATTAAAATGTGGCACAACAGCAGTTTATGCTTTCTTATAATCTTTGGGCAGTGAACACTCAGAATTCATGTGTTGAATTTCTTCTGATATTCACAACAACCCGTCATCCACTCCCACTTATCTTGTTGTACCAATTAATTTTGCTGTTTGTCCTAATTTGACCCCAGTTCTTTGGCCTCAGCTGATATTTCAAGGAGTGTTCATCTGATAAAAACCAGGCCAGAATCGTCCTTTTCTTGGATTTTTTAAAGTAGAATTAGTAGTAGCACTTATTACCCTTGTAGCCTAAACCTGGGAGTTGTCATTGGTGAGATCTCACTATCAAGCTGAGGAAGCCAGTCTAATATGAGACAGAAAAAAAAGCTAAAATGAGAGATCCACAAAAGGAGACCTGGAAGCTTTCTAATCTTCATTTTTGTTTTTCTTGACCAAAAAAAAAAAAAAAAAAACCATGAATGCTTTGGTTGTTTAGCATTCCTTGGATTTAATGAGCCAATTTACTTCATTTAACTATTTTAGTTGGAGCCATATCTGTTGGAGACGTGTGCTTGTTTAATCACCACGCTTAGTTGGTTGAAGGGTCTATGTGGTTGGCCTCCATGGCCTCAATGCAAATCGTGTGTGGAATAGATATAAATAGAAGCAGGAAGCCAACCGTTTCCTAGCGAAAAAGTTGATTTGCAGTGATATTCGAAACATTTAAATGCCAGGTAATGGTAAATCAAAACAGGTGCTGGTTGTAATCAGCGGGGCCATACCAGCATCGAATAGCCTGACATCAGCTCTGCATTGCTTATCCCTGCAATGCTCACTAAAAAACAAGAGCCTTTGTCTTCCTAGGAGGAAAAAGAGGGAACAGTGATGAGTTACAACTTTATATTTATGAAGAATGATAAATAAGATAGAAATTAAAATGGAATTGTTGTTGTTGTTAGGTGCCGTCGAGTCGGTTCCGACTCATAGCGACCCTATGCACAACAGAACGAAACACTCCTCGGTCCCGTGCAGTCCTTACAATCCTTGTTATGCTTGAGCTCATTGTTGCAGCCACTGTGTCAATCCACTTCGTTGAGGGTCTTCCTCTTTTCCGCTGACCCTGTACTTTGCCAAGCATGATGTCCTTCTCCAGGGACTGATCCTTCCTGACAACATGGCCAAAGTATGTAAAAGGCAGTCTCGCCATCCTTGCTTCTAAAGAGCATTCTGGTTGTACTTCTTCTAAGACAGATTTGTTCTTTCTTTTGGCAGTCCATGGTATATTTAATAGTCTTCCCCAACACCACAATTCAAAGGCATCAATTCTTCATTGTCCAGCTTTCACATGCATATGATATGATTGAAAATACCATGGCTTGGGTCAGGCTCACCTTAGTCTTCAGGGTGACGTCTTTGCTCTTCAACAGTTCGAAGAGGTCCTTTGCAGCAGATTTGCCCAATGCAATGTGTCTTTTGATTTCTTGACTGCTGCATCCATGGCTGTTGATTGTGGATCCAAGTAAAATGAAATCTCTGACAACTTCAATCTTTTCTTTGTTTATCACGATGTTGCTCATTGGTCCAGTTGTGAGGATTTTTGTTTTCTTTATGTTGAGGTGTAATCCATACTGAAGGCTGTGGTCTTTGATCTTCATTACTAAGTGCTTCAAGTCCTCTTCACTTTCAGCAAGCAAGGTTGTGTCATCTGCATAACGAAGGTTGTTAATGAGTCTTCCTCCAATCTTGATGCCCCGTTCTTCTTCATATAGTCCAGCTTCTTGGATTATTTGTTCAGCATACGGATTAAATAGGTATGGCGAAAGAATACAACCCTGACACAGATCTTTCCTGACTTTAAACCAATCAGTATCCCCTTGTTCTGTCCGAACAACTGCCTCTTGATCTATGTAAAGGTTCCTCATGAGCACAATTAAGTCTTCTGGAGTTCCCATTCTTTGCAGTGTTATCCATAGTTTGTTATGATTCACACAGTCGAATGCCTTTGCATAATCAATAAAACTTGGGTAAACATCCTTCTGGTATTCTCTGCTTTCAGCCAGGATCCATCTGACATCAGCAATGATATTCCTGGTCCCAAGTCCTCTTCTGAAACCAGCCTGAATTTCTGGCAGTTCCCTGTTGATGTACTGCTGGAGCTGTTTCTGAATGATCTTCAGCAAAATTTTGCTTGTGTGTGATATTAATGATACTGTTCTATAATTTCCACATTCGGTTGGATCACCTTTCTTGGGAATAGGCATAAATATGGATCTTTTCCAATCAGTTGGCCAGGAAGCTGTCTTCCATATTTCTTGGCGTAGATGAGTGAGCACCTCCAGCACTGCATCTATTTGTTGAAACATCTCAGTTGATATTCCATCAATTCCTTGAGCCTTGTTTTTCACCAATGCCTTCAGAGCAGCTTGGACTTCTTCCTTCAGTAACATCAGTTCCTGATTATATACTACCTCTTGAAATGTTTGAATATCGAATAATTCTTTTTGGTATAATGACTCTGTATATTCCTTCCATCTTCTTTTGATGCTTCCTGCATCATTTAATATTTTCCCCATGGAATCCTTCACCATAGGAACTCGAGGTTTGAATTTTTTCTTCAGTTCTTTCAGCTTGAGAAACGCCGAGCATGTTCTTCCCTTTTGGTTTTCCATCTCCAACTCTGCACATGTCATTATAATACTTTATTTTGTCTTCTCAAGAGGCCCTTTGAAATCTTCTGCTCAGTTCTTTTACTTCATCATTTCTTCCTTTTGCTTTTGCCGCTTGACCCTCAAGAGCAAGTTTCAGAGTCTCCTCTGACATCCACCTTGGTCTTTTCTTTCTTCCTGTCTTTTCAGTGACCTCTTACTTTCTTTATGGATGATGTCCTTGATGTCATTCCACAACTCATCTGGTCTTTGGTCACTAGTGCTCAATATTTCAAATCTATTCTTGAGATGGTCTCTAAATTCAGGTGGGATATACTCAAAGTCATATTTTGACTCTCGTGGACTTGCTCTAGGTTCAACAATTACTCAGTTACTGGTGACCTGTGTTAAAATTTCTAAATTGTTATTGACTTTCATATTTTTCTTACACTTCTCTTACCCCTTCTCTATTATTTCTTCATCAAAATTGCACAACTTTCATCTCCTCTCATTGTCAAGCAAACTCTGCTCCTCTGATCACACCTTCGGCGAATTAGTTTTGCCTCACCTAGTCACACTCTCTTCCATACAAACTGCCATGTCCCCAAATCACCCCTTCTTACTTTTCAATCAAAATCTCATTCCTTGAGAGTAGTTATACACACACTCTAAAAGATGAGTTTCCTTCTCGAATACTTCCCTGGAGTACCATGACTGAAAACAAGGAATTGCCTTTGACTATAAAGCCACTGAATACAAGGGAGATGAAAGCCTGAATCCAAATATATACGAAGCATTCCATTTAAGACTAATGAAGGCGTAAGTCCTAAGATACTGGTGGAAGCTGTCACAGACCAGAAAAATCTGGAGTTAAAATGGAACATTTGTTCAGTCTCATAAAATCTTTTCATTTTAGTATTTTCATGTATAAATATGCAACGATAAGAAGCAGGGTATACCAGTAAAGACTCTAGGATGAGCATACTGATAACCATCTTATTATCTCAAATTAGGTGAAATGGAGTGATAAAAATTTATTCAAATCAGAGGTAAGAAAGCACAGACTAAGGCTCAGCCAAAATTCGCAATTGTACAAGATCAATAGCAGGCATATTCTTCATGTGAGTCTTTGGAATGAACGGTATGTTTGTCTCCATAAAATTGCACGTGCAGTCATTTACCATCAATTTGAAAAATGTTTAAGACTTTAAAAGCAGGTTAAAGAAGTTAAGATCTACTTATATCCCTTAAGAGGAATAGGTTTGTAAGGTAGTCAACTGAAGATACCGTAAAGTAAAATGACAGATATTTCCTTCAATAGCCAATTTCTTGAATCTCTGTCACGTGCAAGGCAATACGGAAATATGTTTGATTAACAGACAATTATATTTCTACAAATAAAAGGCATGAGCATAAGGACCTAGAAGAGAGAATATAGGGATGAGTAATTCCCATTTCTGACAATTCTTCTTCTTCTTTTTTTTTTTAATCCCAAAACTGCTTTCAAAATGAGGCAAGGGAAGATGCAAAGTGATGTGACACCATGAGTGCCATTTCACCATGAGTCACAGAGGGCATGCTGGTGACTCAGCTGGTGCAGCTGTGTCTAGAAAAAAAAAAAAGAAAAAAGTCAGAAGAGCAAGGGAATTGATGCTTAGAGTCGACCATAGGCAGGAGGAAAGAGGGGGATTTATCTTTAGATACCTTTCATTGTCACCTCTTTCCCATTGGTTAAAGTTTATCCCATGGTAGTTAAAACCTAGCAATTCTGGATTCCCTCAATTGACCATTGCATTCTCTAGATGCCAGATTCTAGCCAAGTCTGGAACTGGCAGGGGTAGCCAGAAGCCCTTGAGTTTGAGGCTGATGAATTGATTTCCCTGAGAATGCCAAAGAAGAAAGTCTGGTAATTTTCAGGCATTTGAATGAAACTGGTTCAAACCCCTGCTGAGAATTTGCATTTCCAACAAGCTCCCAAACCCATTGCCTTGGAGTCCAGTCTGGCTCATAACAACCATATAGGGCAGAGTAGAACTGACCCACAGGGTTTCCAAGGAGTGGCTGGTGGCTTTGAACCACTGACTTTTTTGGTTAGCAGTTGAACGCTTCAACCACTGAGCCACTAGGGCTCCAACAAGTTCCCAGGCAATGCTAATGCTGCTGGTTAGGGACCAATTGTGAGAACCACAGGTGGAGCGGTGGTTCTCAAAATTTATTAAGTGTAAGAATTACCTGGGGATCTTGTTAAAATGTAGATTCTCATCCACCGTATCTGGGGCGAAAATGCAAATTCTTGCAGGGGTTCAAGTCAAAATGAACTGGTTTGAAGCCCTGATGGCGCTTATGAGTCTTGGAGGCACGGAGTATCCTAAAACACCTAAAGTTGTTTCCAATGCACTCTTAAATAACAATGACATGTGAAGTGCTATTAAAGGAGGCAACAGTTCTATAGAAACAGCAGATTCATAAACTCTAGGTTGGGGAAGTGTGTGGGAGGGGTCACAAAAAAGCTTTCCAAAGGATGTACTTAGGGTGAATACTGAATACTGAAGAATAGGCAAGAGGTAGTCAGGTGAGGAGTAGTGGGAACATTGAGATACAGGGAATTGTGCAATTAAACACCCAGAGGCAATAGGTTTCAAAGGAATCCAGGTGGTAGGTGGTAACCAAGCCACAACTGACTTCAAAATTTATGTGAGGAAGTTTAGGTTTTACTCTAAGACAAAGGAAACATAGTGGAAAAGAATTAGTAGAAACTGGCATGATCAGCGTATGTTTTAGAAATGTGCTTTAAGCCCTGGACTGCAAACCAAAAGGTCATTAGTTCAAAATCACCAGTGGCTTCACAGGAGAAAGATGTGGCTGTCTGCTTCTGTAGAGATTTACCAGCCTCGGAAACCCCATGGTGTCCCTATGAGTTGAAATCCACTTGACCGCAGTGAGTTTGGTTTTTGGTTTCTGTCCCTACTTATGAAGAAAAAAATTACAAACTAAATGATAATGTCCTAAACTAAAATCCTGAGATCTGAGAAAGTTATTATTTTGCCAGTCATAAAACTTAGCTTGAAGGAGAACAAGTTGAACTGCCTATGGAGTAATATAGCCTGGGAATTTCTTAATCTGAAATTTCTACAGATTAGTAGTTAACCAGTTTCTCCTGAGGCAGTAGTTCTGAACAGGAGGTGAACTTCAGGGGGCACGTGGCAGTATTTGAAGACATTTTTGACTTTTTCAACCTAAGGGCGCTACCTACCGGCTCTAGTGCCCAGAGGCTAGGGATGCTGCTAAATACCCTATAATGCACAGGAAAGCCCCCAACAACAAAGAATCACAAAGCCCAAAATGTTACAGAGTCATTGTTGAAAAATCCTGCCTTAATCTGTATTCCTCCAGCTCCACAACAAGGATTCATTCAGCCCAAAATGTCAGTAGCACTTAGGTGAGGTTGAGAAATCATGACCTGACACAATCAAGCCTAGTGCCCTAATGCCTCCGTTGAATGCAAAGCTATCACTTCTTCTCTGTATGTCTGCAGTGGAGCCAGTCCTGTGCCATCCTTGGAAAAACTGCAAAAACCAGCACTCAAATCATTTTCTGATTCACATAAAAACCCTGTTTGAGACACGCTGATCAGGGGTAATTATCTAGTCTACAAAAGCAAAGACAAAAATTGAGTAAAATGATGGTCAATAATTATCATAAATTTAAGAATCAGATGACACTAGTAACCTTTTCTTTTAAGTGGTTATTTCTGAGCTGTAAAATTTATGTTCATTTGTTTAGTAAGGATGTGTGGATATGGATGGGTTTATAGGCAATAGTTTATAAATAAAGAGATACTGGAAACATCGAAGACAAATATCTTAATGATAAATTATATTTTCACATCTTTCTATGATTAGTTCATATCATATGAAGCAAATTAATAAACTATGATTTACACCCAAAAACAAACCTGTGCTGTCCAATTTCAACTCAAAGTGACCCTATAGAACAAAGTAGAACTGCCTTATATGATTTCTGGGGAATGGTTGGCAGATTCAAACTGCAGACCTCTTGGTGAACATCCGAGCTATTAACCATTACACTACCAGGGCTAAATACCCCAACTTCGAACTATAAAATATAATCCATTTCACTTAATTTGTAATTAAAAATAAATTAATTTATATATTAAAATAAAGCAGTTGAATATGATACCAACTTTTTGTTTCGTTTTGCGTACTTATATTGAAGACACTGTATTTAATTTAAACCCTGGAGGCCTAGTGGTTAAGTGCTATGGCTGCTAACCAAAAGGTCGGCTGCTCAAATCCACCAGGCGCTCCTTGGAAACTCTTCGGGGCAGTTGTACTCTGTCCTGTAGGGTCGCTAGGAGTTGGAATTGACTCCACGGCAACGGGTTTGTGTTTTTGGTTTGGTATGTAATCTTGTGATTTCTAGATAAGGAATTTGATTAAATATGAAAACACAAAGAGAAAAAAATGTAGAAAATATCTGGCTTTCTCTTTTTTTTCCATGTTTCGTATTTATGCAAACAAGTTTAATATATCTAGTCACCCAAAATTAAGTTACTTTGGATTGTACTTCGTTCTGGACTGTGTAGACATTGTCTCAGCCATAAACTTTAGCTTGCCATTTAACTGAGATCAACAACTGTGTCCAGCAGTCCAATGATTATTGCACATAATTTTGTCAGGTGACAGGTGCCATCCCTGAGATTTTTTTTATCACTTGTGTGTACACGATTCACTTCCACCCCTCGGGTTTCTGGAAAGCATAAGATTGCCTAAGATTTTATTTTCTTCCCAGGGCATCATTTATAGATGGCTGACAGTGATAGGAATACACCTTCTTCAGATCCCTTGTGCTCCCATTCAGACACCACTCTGCAGGGCTGTTCTGAGAACTGAAGAGTTACCTTCTGTGATACTTGGCTTGATAACCGTTCTTGGCTTCTTCCCTTTCCCTCTTCCATCTCCCTTCTCCCTCATCAGTTTTTCCTGGAAACGCTATGATTAAATCATTTTCAGGAGAATGCTTGTCTCAGGGACTTAGAGAGATAGTAGTTTTGATCCCATGCGAGTTACACATCGAATTGAAACAGATCATGTAATGAAATTAAAATTAATTATTTTTATTTAATTAATTATCCCCAAATTATCACCTAAAGCTCCCAAACTAATAACATTATACAGAGGAATACACGGACAGCATTAAAATGTCTTAGTTTTGGTCTCTCTGTAATCATGCTTACCAATGCCATCGAATCAATTCCAACTCATAGAGACCCTATAAGACAGAGTAGAACTGCCCCATAGGGTTTCCAAGGAGCAGCTGTTAGAAAGGTAAATAAAAACTCTGCTCTGTACTTTAAATGTATTTACACCTATATTAAAAAAATACATATATATATGAACGGAAATGTTAATCTTGTTTCTTTAGATGAGATTTTGAGCTACCTTTTAGGAAAATGGATGTGTAACTGTCATGTGGAATAATTTTCAGAAAAATTCAGTGTATTCAAACAGGTGGACAAAAGGTAGTTCATACAATGAAATTGAGTCATGAGTATGGAAAGGGAAAATGTGTAATTTTACAATGGAGACACCTGGCGAACACTGTCTTAGCTATGCGATGAAGGTTAACAAGGCGAGAAGTCTTATCAATATCATTTATCCACTGAATTAATGTCATGAGAAGGGCTTTCTTCCCCCCCAAAATAACATAACCCCATTCAAATCATAAAAATTAAAATCCCCAGTTTTCTCTAAGAAAAATATCAGAAAAACAAAAATTGAAGGATATTCTCTAAAATACCTGATTCATACTCTTCAAAACTGCCAAGGTCATCAAAAACAAGGAAAGATTGAGAAACTGTCACAGACCGAAGGAGGCTAAGGAGACATAACTAAATGCCGTTGAAGTCCAAGAAAGAGGGAGAAATTTTTATTGTGTCACACCATAGCACCCAAGACTTATTATGCAGTCAATAAACACTTGTTGACTGAATTTAATTTTTACATAATGTTGATACATCTTGAAATGCTATTCATCCTCTAATTTTCATTTCATACCTTTAAATTTCCTTTAGAAAACCAGCATTAAAAAAAAAAAAAGACCTCTTTAATTCCCCCAATTCTAATGAACTGTTCTCTCTGCAAGTATTCATGGAACTGTTTTAAATTCCTATTTTAGAATCTTTCATTTCTACCATGCTTTCAAGTTACAAAGTACCTAACCGTTTTCCTCAATAGAATATGAACTACTTTTCGCTAGGGTTGTGTTGAAAGAGGCAGTTTGACATTGATCTCAAGAGTCCCCTCTGTGTGGGGTTGCCAGATAAAATAAACAATGCTCAGTTAAATTTAAATTTCAAATAAGCAACAAATGCAATATTTGGGACACATTTATACTAAAATACTTATGCTCTTGAAATTTGATGTAAATTCTAGTATGTCTCTGGGTTTTATTTCTAACCTTGCTTAACAAAGCATGTAAGTGTGTAAAATTTCTGTAAGAAACAAATATATGCAAATATGTGAAAACAACTACACCAAACCCACACAGTTGGTTACCCTCCGCTTTAGTTACCTTTCAGCATCTCTCCATACTGTGGTCCCAACAATCATATATTTAGACAAACTGGCAAGAGTCTGTTTTTATTACCAGCCACAGAGTCAGCCCCTGACTGAGGGTTACCCCATGCCCAATGAAACAAAACACTGCCTATTTCTGTATTGGACCATAGCTGCCCATAAGGTTTTTATCTGCTGATTTTAGGAAGTAATTGCTAGTCCTGTCTTCCTAGTTCATCTTATTCTGGAAGCTTTGCCTAAACCTGTTTAGTATGGTAGCAACACACAAGCCCCCCCTGACAGAGGGTGGTGGCTACACATGACATACATTGGCTGGGACTTGAACCCAGGTCTCCCACGTGGAAAGCGAGAATTCTACCACCGAACCACCATTGCTCCCATGGCAAGAGTTTAACTGTTGCTGAATTTAATTCACATAACATTTATCTTAAGCTCATTAATAACCCTACTGCACACCCCTCCTCCCTCCTCATCGCACATAAACCAAAAAATCAAACCCGTTGCCATGGAGTCAATTCTGACTTATAGCGACCCTGTAGGACAGAGTAGAACTGCCCCATAGGGTTTCCAAGGAGTAGCTGGTGAATCCAAACGGCTGACCTTTTGGTTAGCAGCCAAACGCTTAACAACTGTGCCACCAGGGCCCCAACCTATTTAGTAAGCGTAAAAGTATGGGATATCTGTCCATTCATTGGGACTATTTTCAACATAAATTTTACCTATAATCTGACCACACAATGAAAATCTTCATTAATGTTTGATGTACATCCTTTTGGGCTATTAATAAATTTACTCATAAAACCAAAACCAAACCCAGTGCCCTCGAGTCAATTCTGACTCATAGTGATGCTATAGGACAGAGTAGAACCGCTCCATAGAGTTTCCAAGGAGCGTCTGGCGGATTTGAACTTACAGCCTCTGGGTTAGCAGCTGTAGCACTTAACCACTACACCACCAGGGCTTCCAAATTTACCCATACATTATTTTAATTAAAAATAGAACCATACTTTCTACTCTGGGGAGGTATCCTCTTTTCTCATTTACTATCTCTAAAGGCATCTTTCAAAACTCTACATCTTTACATCATCATTTTTTACATAATGAATTGTAAAGACTTTTGAATAAAAATAAAATATAACAGACATAAAGAAAATTAAATCTTCCAGATTAAGACGAAGTAGGCAGAAAAACCTGGTAATTCACTTCTGAAAATCAACAAATAAAAACATTATGGATCACAATGATTTGATTTACAACTGATTATAAGGATGACACAGGACTAGGATTTCACTGAGTTGTGCAGGAAGTCACTATGAATTGGGGCTAACAATAAGAAGAGCAATAAAGAAAACGGAACATATCATAAAACTGTAGTTCAGTGAATTATCACATTCAAAACACACCTGTGTAATTATCACTCTGGTCAAGAAATAGATGATTATCAGCATTTCAACAGCCTATCTCCTTCTTGAGGACTAAATTCTTCCTCTTCTGCAAAGGAAACTGTTATTTTGAATTCTACAGCTGCTAACCAAGAGGTCGGCAGTTCGAATCCTCCAGGTGCTCCTTGGGAACTCCATGGGGCAGTTCTACTCTGTCCTGTAGGGTCGCTATGAGTCAGAATTGACTCGACGGCAGTGGGTAGTGGCATAGATAGGTTTGACTTACTTGTTAATTTTTTTTTTTTTTTGATACTGTGTCAAATTCCAATGGCTAATATTTTATTCAGAATTTTTCTCCCTATGCTTATTAAGTGATATTATTAATTTTATTTTCATGTATTGCCATTTGGTGACAGAAAAAGATTATACTAGCCTCATGAATCAACCTTATTTTTAACATATGATAGTAATTAACCGATTCACTTTATTGAAAATGGGATTGAAATTTTCAGTGAACTCATGTGGACTTAAAACTTTAATATAGGTTGATTTTATTCCTTAGTTCTTTTTAAACCAATTCTTGCGTTTTACATCTTCTAAAGATACATGTAGCTTTATAATTTTTTTTACCTAGAGATGCTTGTCGACGGCACTGGGCACTGGGTAGAGATGTTTGAAATGCATTTTAATTTTTTTATCACTATTAATTCCCATAGTTTATTATCTAATTTTACTTACGTCTCCTCTCTGAATTTTCTTGATCAAACCTACCAGAAATCTGCACATATATGCATACATATTTTGTTTCTTTTATTTTGAAAAAGCACCTCTCTCATGTTTTATTAATCTTTTGTAAACATTTTATATTTTTATAAACTTTTTAGTGTTTATTTGCTTTTTTTTCCTTTTTTTTGGAGGACGTAGTCATTTCTTTGGGTTAGTATTTAGCTCATTAATGTTAACATTTTTGCTGATTATGGATGAATATTTAAATTCATAAATGCATTCTAAAAATTCCCTAAGCTGTATCCCACAAGTTTTGAAAGAGAGTGTATTTTTTAGTCAGGCAGTTCTAAATATTTCTTTACTGCAGTTTCAGTCAATGGATTATTTAGTAATAAGCACTTACTTTCCGAAAGTGTAATATTTTTAGTTATCCTTTTTTTCTTATATTTTTACAGCACTGTTTGGTGAACATACCATTGGCTCTTTGGAATTTATTGAGTCTTTCTTTTTTGCCTAATATACATATACTTATATCCATAAAAGTTGTGCATTTTCTATTTTACACACACACACGTGTTACATATAATCTGTCTCTATATATACAGACATATGCATGTGTCTGTGTATCTATGTGTATGTGTGTGCATGTGTGTGAGTGTGAGTACAAAGCGTATGTTTATAGTTTTATTGTTTAGGTCGTCAATAACTTTGTTTATTCTGTTTGTTTGGCCTGTCATTTTTGAATAAGAATGTGTTAATATGTTGTTGTTGTTAGGTGCCATCGAGTCAGTTCTGACTCATAGTGACCCTGCGTATAACAGAACAAAACACCGCTCGGTCCTGCACCATCCTTACAATCTTTGTTATGCTTAAGCCCATTGTTGCAGCCACTGTGTCAATCCATCTCTTTGAGGGTCTTCTTTTTCCCTGTCATTCTTTTTTACCAAGCATGGTGTCTTTCTCCCGGGACTGATCCCTTCTGACAACATGCTCAAAGTATGTGAGACTTGGTCTCGTCATCCTTGCTAATAAGGGCCATTCTGGTTGTCCATCTTCCAAGACAGCTTTGTTCTTCTTTTGGCAGTCCATGGTATAGTCAATACTCTCCAACACCACATTTTCTCTTCGGCATCAATTTTTCTTAGGTCTTCTTTATTCATCGCACAGCTTTCACATGCATAGCAGGTGATTGAAAACACCATGACTTGAGTCAGACCTACCTTAGTCTTCAAAGTGACATCTTTGCTTTTTAACACTTAAAAGAGGCCTTTTCCAGCAGATTTGCCCAATGCACTGAATGCGTCTTTTGATTTCTTGACTGCTGCTTCCATGGATGTTGATTCTGGGTACAAGTAAAATGAAATCCTTGACAACTTCAATCTTTTCCCCATTTATCATGATGCTGCTTACTGGTCCAGTTGTGCGGATTTCTGTTTTCTTTATGCTGAGGTGTAATCCATACCAAAGGCTGTGCTCTTTGATCTTCATTAGTAAGTGCTTCAAGTCGTCTTCACTTTCAGAAAGCAAAGTGGTGTCATCTGCATAATACAGGTTGTTAATGAGTCTTCCTCCATGTAGTTCAGCTTCTACAATTACTTGCTCAGCATACGGATTGAATAGGTACGGTGAAAGGATACAATCTTGACGCACACCTTTCCTGACTTTAAACCATGCAGTATCTCCTTGTTCTGTTCAAACTACTGCTTCTTGATCCATGTAAAGTTTCCTCATGAGCACAATTAAGTGTTCTGGAATTTCCATTCTTTGCAATGCTATCCATAATTTGTTGTGATGCACACAATCAAATGCCTTTGCGTAGTCAAAAAAACATAGGTAAACATCCTTCTGGTATTCTCGGTTTCAGCCAGGATCCATCTGACATCAGCAATGATATCCCTAGTTCTGCATCCTTTTCTGAATTCGGCTTGAATTTCTGGCAGTTCCCTGTCGATGTACTGCTGCAGCCACATTTAAATGATCTTCAGCAGAATTTAACTTGCATGTCATATTAATGATATTTTTCGATAATTTCTGTGTTTGGTGGGATCACCTGTCTTGGGAATAGGCATAAATATAGGTCTCTTACAGTCGGTTGACCAGGTAGCTGTCTTCCAAATTTCTTGGTGTAGACAAGAGGGTACTTCCAGTGCTGTATCTGTTTGTTGAAACATCTCAGTTGGTATTCCGGCAATTTCTAGAGCCTCGTTTTTCACCAATGCCTTCAGTGCAGCTTGGACTCCTTCCTTCAGCATCATCGGTTTTTGGTCATATGGCGCCTCCTGAAATGGTTGGACATCGACCAATTCTTTTTGGTATAGTGACTCAGTGTACTCCTTCCATCTTCTTTTGATGCTTTCTGCATCATTTAATATTTTTGCCATAAAATCCCTCAATATTGCAATTTGAGGTTTGAATTTTTTCTTCAGTTCTTTCATCTTGAGAAATGTAGAGTGTGTTTTTCCCTTTTGGTTTTCCATCTCCAGCTGTTTGCACATGTCAGTATAATATGTTGTCTTCTTGAGCTGCCTATTGAAATCTTCTGTTTAACTCTTTTGTTTCACCATTTCTTCCTTTCTCTGTAGCTATTTAATGTTCAAGAGCAAGTTTCAGAGTCTCTTCTGACATCCATTTTAGTCTTTTCTTACTATCCTGACTTTTTAATGACTTCTTGCTTTCTTCAGGGATGATGTCCTAGATGTCATTCCACAACTTCTCTCTGGGCTTCAGTCATTAGTGTTCAACGTGTCAAATATATTCTTGAGATGGTCTCTAAATTCAGGTGGGATGTACTCGAGGTTGTACTTTGGCTCTTGAGGACTTGCTCTGATTTTCTTCGGTTTCACCTTGAACTTGCATATGAGCAATTGATGGTCTGTTCCACAGTTGGCCCCGGGCCTTGTCCTGATGATGATATTGAGTTTTTCCATTGTCTCCTTCCACAGATGTAGTCTATTTGATTCCTGTGTATTCCATCTAGTGAGGTCCATGTGTATAGTCACCATTTCTGTTGGTGAAAAAACGTATTTGCAATGAAGAAGTGCTTGGTGTTGCAAAATTCTACCATTGCATCTCCTGGATAGTTTCTATCACCAAGGCCATATTTTCCAACTGTTGGTCCATCTTCTTTGTTTCCAGCTTTCACGTTCCAGTCATCATTAATTATCAATGCATCCTGATCACATATTCAATCAATTTCAGACCGCAGAAGCTGGTAAAAATCTTCAATTTCTTCATCTTTGGCCTTGGTGTTTGGTGGGTAAATTTGAATGATTGTCTTTCTAACTGGTGTTCCTTGTAGGTATATGGATATTATCCTATCACTGCCAGCCGTGTACTTCAGGATAGATCTTGAGATGTTATTTTTTGACCATGAATGCAATGCCATTCCTCTTTAAGTTGTTCTTGGCATAGTAGAACATATGATTGTCCAATGCAAAATGGCCAGTACTAGTCCATTTCAGCTCACTAATGCCTAGAATATCAGTGTTTATGTGTTCCATTTCATTTTTGACCACTTCCAGTTTCCTAGATTCAAACTTTGTACATTCTAGGTTCTGATTTTTAATGGGTGTTTGCAACTGTTTCTTCTCATTTTGAGTTGTGCCACATCAGCAGATGGAGGTCCCAAAATCTTGACTCCATCCGCATCATTAAGGTTGACTGTACTTTGAGGAGGCAGCTAGCTCTTCCCAAGTCATCTTTTGAGTGTCTTCCAACCTGAGGGGTTCATCTTCGGCACTTCATCAAACAATGTTCCTCTGCTCTTCACAAGGTTTTCACTGGCTAAATGTTTTCAGAGGTAGACTGCTGGGTCTTTCTTCCTAGTCCATCTTTGTCTGGAAGCTCACATGATACCTGTCCAACATGGGTGACTCTGCTGGTATTTGAATTACGGTGGCATACCTTCACAGCAACATGGAAGCCCCCACAGTGCAACAAACTGATAGGCATGAGCGGGTATTAATGTATTCGACTACACACTGATGCATTCGTATGTACCTGCAGCAGCTTTGGTTTTGATGTGTTTTAGGTGCATATATGTACACCTGGTGGCATAGTGGTTAAGTGCTACGGCTGCTAACCAACAGGTTGACAGTTCAAATCCACCAGGTGCTCCTTGTAAACTCTATGGGGCAGTTCTAGTCTGTCCTATAGGGTCGCTATGAGTCGGAATCTACTTGACGGCAGTGGGTTTGGTTTTTTGGCTTGATATATGTACGTTATGTGCATACATGTTTATGAGGTTTATATATTCTTCTTATATTGATCCTATCACGAGTACATCAGATTGTATTTTCACCCTTGTATTATCATCCTTTTGTTTTTTCTTTTGGAGAAGTAAAAACTGCAACATTTTGCTTTATTTTGTATTTTTTTTTATCCTTTTAATTTCAACACTGGAACTTTTGATATTCAATACACTGTCGGATCTTGTTTTCAGTCTATTATAAGACTCTATCTTAAAAAAAAAAAAAGTTGCCATCCAGTTGATTCTGACTCATAGCGACTATATAGAACAGAGTAGAACTGCCCCATAGGGTTTCCAAGAGGCGGTTGGTAGATTTGAACTGCCTACCTTTTGGTTAGTAGCCGTAGCACTTAACCACTATGCCACCAGGGCTCCAATGCTATCTTCGTATAACCCTAATTCAATTACTAAAATTATTATTGTATTAAGACATACTCTGTCGTCATATGTTTTTTCTAATTTCCTTGGTTTCATTTTTCTAGATTATTACTTTTGTTAGATATTTCAAGGTTTTTTTTGTGTTTCTGAGTGTATAACAATTTATTTCTTATTGCTGGTTACCCGTAACACCAAACTTTGGTGTTTTTTTTTTAAAAAAAAAAAAAAAAAAAACACCAAAGTTCATGTATATTCAGCCTGAACAATTTTGTAATTTGTCAGCATTTATGTCTTCCTACTAATTAAGCACTTTAGCACACTCGTATCTTTCTTCGGTTTCCACTGTACACCATCTATTCTATTTAGATTTTTGTTAAGATTTAGTTTTGTATTATTACAGATATATATTCCTTTCTCTTTTTATATTCTTTTTGACTACAGGATTTTTAAAGACCATCTGGTAGGGAAAGAGTGTATTTCCTAGCATCTTTCATGGCTATATGTGACCATTTGACTAAAAGTTAACCAGAGGGTTATAATTAAGAGGATTACCTTGTTAAAAATAACCTCTTAACCTGGATTTCCACTCTTTCCTCTGCTGTCTGGAAAGGGCAATGGCTGTAAAATAATAATAAAAATAAAAAACATTGGAACTTGATTTTCTATACTCCTGGTGAAAAAAAGTCAACTACCTATGTTGAACTTTACGTATGGGCAACAGTTTTCATTTTATATATATATAAAAAAAAATCTCAGGATCATTTCACTCTGTTAAAAATTTCGGGAACATCAAAGAGTTTTTATTTATGTAGGTTATAGTTACTGATATCTACCATATTATAATTACGATTGATCATTTTTTAAGTATATGCATTTATTTATTAATTTGACAATTAACCCACTGCGTGCTAACATAAATGGTATGTTTTCGTTAGCAGCCAAGCTCTTAACCACTATGCAACCAGGGCACGTTCTGAAAAATAGCTATATTTTTTATAAACAAATAAATTTTAGTAAGAAAATTTGCTTTATTTTACATTTTTGCAATTTTCTTTACTGTCTACTTAAATAGAAGGCAGCTAGTTTCTCAGATTTGCTTCTGCTTTCAGTCTGTTGCAACATGTTTTGGTTGAAGTATATGAAGAAAATCAACCTTGAAGAATGTGTAGTTGGAAGGGAGAAATATTTTAGTAACCTTTTTAGATAATTACAGGTATTTGTGTTAGTTTTATATTCCTGCTGTAACAAATTGCCACAAACTTCGTGGCCTAAAAAACACAAATTTATTATCTCACAGTGCTGGAGGTCAGAAGTCAGACGTGGTCTCATGGGTGAACATCAAGATGTCAGCAAAGCCGTGTTTCCTTCTGGAGCCTCTAGGGAAGGACCTGTCCCCTTGCCTTTTCCAGCTTCTCTAGAAGCTGCCTGCATTTCTTGGCTCAAGGCCCCTTCTTCTATCTACAAAGCCAACCACATAGCATCTTACAATCCTCTCTGAGTTGTCTTTCATCGTCACATCTCCTTTGCTTATATATTTAAGCATCCTTGAAAATACATCGGTCCCACCCACATAAACCAAGACATCTCTCCACTCAAGGTCCCGAACTTAAACACATTTGCAAAGCCCGTTTTTCATGGAAGGTAAAAGTGTCAGAGACTGACATCTCTATGATGACATCAAGCTGCCTACCAAAATGTTTTTCTTTGAAACCAGACTTAAACTTGACAAAGGGTAGTGTTTCAAAAGTTAGCTGCAATGTGGACTCTGAAACCATATCAAAGAACGTCATATTCTGTTACATTAAAATAGATTTTGCCCTTAGATCAGGTGTTTTACTTTTGCATGATTTTGGAATATCATACATTGGTTATTTACTAAGTGTCGTGCCACTGAGTTATACAGATCTTCCAACTTTCGATGTATTTCAGTACATAATATAAAACCTATTTGTTAATATTATGAACTTTCTCATCAGAATTACTGGGAACACAGTTTTTTGCTCTTGGAGTGTCTAGAAGGATCTCATTAAAATGACTTTGGGGATGTCTGCATTAGTAAATAATAAACCTCTTTGTTTTTAGGTCACTGGATTCTCAGTTCACTTTGTTAGAGCAGCCAATTATATACCTTAACAAAACCTAAAAATCCGTTACAGTCGAGCTGATTCCGACTCATAATGACAGTATAGGACAGAGTAGAACTGTCCCATAGGGTTTCCAAGGAGTGGATGGTGGATTGGGACCGCTGACCTTTTGGTTAGCAGCTGAGCTCTTAACCACTGCACCACCAGGGCTTAACCAAAGGAGTCAATAATAAAGGTTATTGAAATATTTGTTTAATCTTAATTCGAATGTACCTAACAGCATTAAAAAATAAAAAAAACTGTTGCCGTTGAGTCAATTCCGAGTCATGGCAACCCTATAGACAAAGTCATAGGGTTTCCAAGGAGTGGCTGTTGGAGTCGAACTGCCGGCCGTTTGGTTAGCAGCCAACTCTTAACCACTTGAGCCGCTAGGGCTCCACATGATAGTACAGTCAGGCTAATTATTAAAATGTGAAAAGGTTTTCAAGTCATTTGTTGAATATCATGTTCTGAATTGGCCACTCCTTCCTCCAAATTCTGTGAGCCTAACATCCCCCCAGCACGCAGTAGCCATTTCCATGAACCAATAACTGAAAGATTAATGGCTGGCAGAGAAGGAACCTCCAGGACTCTGTTCCAACCCTCTGCGTAGCATCCCTCCTGATTGCATGTGCCCAAACCTGTCAACATCAGATAAACTCTGGCTTCTGGGTACTGCTCCTGTTAGATACCCTGGAGAACAGCACTATGTCCCCACTACCTGGCCAGCCAAGAGGACCTCAGAGTGAAATATGCAGAGGGCCCACCCTGATGTCTGGTAGGTATCTGACCAGTTGTATGTGGTCAGATTTCTTGTCTTCCTTTGATAAAGTCGCCACTCCTCGAGTTTCTGTTTTGTTCTGACATTCATATTTCCCTGGTAGTTTAAGCTACATTCAAAATTAAGATATTTTTACTCAGTAAGTGGGAAAATATTAATCACAACTAGAGCCTTCCATATTGTTAATCATACAGAAAATATGTGTTTTCATGCATCACTTGTGGAAATATTAAATGCCATGGTTAGGCAGAAGGCAAGCTGACGTGATTCATCAGAAATTAAAAACGCACATATTCTTTGACCCAGCAAGCTTACGGTTTTCACAGAAATTTAAAGACACAAGCATATAGGAATAGGTAAGACAATGACTTTTTTCATTATAAAATTTTGTTTTCCTTAATAAAACAACGAAATCAATTAGAAACAAGGATATAAGGCAGTTAGGATGCTATTTTTGTAGTGAGTGATAACTGTAGAACTAAATACTGTGGTAATGCAGACAATGGGTAGGAATTTCTGTAACAATCATTGACAATTACTTACTCATATTAAAAACCCAACAAATTAAAAAAAAAATTTTTATTGAGTTCAACTATGAAATGAACATTCTTCAACATCAATATTTAATTCTTTCGTTTATCAGAAGAAAGCAAATGGCTGATACACTGACAAAAGCCTGCCCTTACTCTTTATTTGGATCCAAGATTTGCCAGGTTTGTGAGGGGCTAGTGATATTTTTAGTGATATTAGCAACCACGGTAGCACAGCTCTAGATAATGGTTTGCTGGAGTTAAAGTAAATACAGAAGATTTTGCCAAAGGCAAAATGCAACATGTTTCCAACAACAGCTATTGGTCCTCTAGGGCTGTTGCTATGGAAGTTCATAGTATTACATGACTGTTTTAATATAATAGCAAATATCAAGCACTTACAAAATGTTTATGCTTAATTGGAATGAGATTTGCCTGAAGATAGAATATAATTTAATTAATGTTATCTCTGTTGTTGCAATTAAATAAATACATAGACTAAATTTGTGATGACTTGTAATTACTTCCTTTGAGTTCTTTACAGTATAGGTGATGCTTTTCGATTTTAGTAAAAGATCAATAATAGCCATTCTATTTTATTGTTGTTGTTTCCAATTTTTTATTCAAGAAGGTGTTTTTGATAATCATAAACGAATAAAGAAATTTGTGAAATACAGAATGCTTTTTAAAAGTCCATCATGAGCTTCCATTTGTAATTTGTACATCAGCTGAGACCTATTTTTTCACATTTCATAAAAACAAAGATAAAAGCTCTCACCTTTCAACACTTTTTTACTTTATTTTCAATAAAACTTTTTTTCTCTTCCACATTTAATATTCTTTTTAAAAAACAAAAGAGGATGAGGGAAGACCTCACTTGTTGTCAATGCACTTTCAATTTACCGTTTAATATCCTTTTCTGTTATAGTCACCATTTTTTTGGTTTTCTTTATGGGAAAATAATCTTAGGAAAGCAGTAACCATGTTATCCTAATATTCAAAATTTGTGGTATTTAAAATTGTTTTTGCAAATATATTAACCAGATTTGACTATAGAAAAAGAGGAAGCGTACATTTGTCCAAAACTGCAAAGTATTCTACATTATTTAAAAATGAAATATCATATTGGGAAATATAACTCTATGGGTCTTTTGTTCTCTAACAAGGGACTAGTTAAGATGCTGCTTGGAGTTGTCAATTATGAAAAAACAACCATGGTGGCCTTTGCCCTGATAGAGGGTACTGGCTAAATGGTTCCATGGGGTGACTTCTACCACTTGATCCACCTTGGTTATTGCCTCCAGACTAAAGAATTTAGTAAGAAATTCAATTAGTAAGCAAAGAGTACTTTGGTGTGTTATACTTAGTTCCTAACTCTCTTTAAATATATCCAGTTCCCACCAAATTATCTGCTCCGTACTGGTGCTATACCACTAAATATTGTTATAAATGTCATAAATAAGGTTGGTATGTTTAAAAAATTATTGTTTATGTACCTATTTTTTTAAGATACAGCACCAATAATTACTCATGGATCAGATAAATTAAAAAATAAAGGGATTTAGATATACTAATGAAAATACAGAAATAGTCAAGGAAAAAGAAGAAAATAGAAGTCACACATTTCAGAGTACAGGATTAAGCTATGTCTATAGGCACAGCCTTAGTTAGAACAACATAAGCTTATGTTCCGAGGAATGTGGTAGGCCCTTTAATTCCTGAGGCCTCCTTATGGACACAGGATTTTAGATTATTTCTCTACCAAAAAAAATTTCTAAAGGGGTATATCAACTTCAACATGAATACATTTGGATTATAAAGTTCATATTTTTAATTATTTGTGGGAATGCATTCTTTTTTGTACTAGTTTGAAAGTTAGGAAAAAAAAAAAGAAAGGCTTGCTGCATTTCGAATGTAAATGTGCCTTATTATAAATGAAAGGTTCAATTTCAGGTCCTTTTTATTTCCTTCTTTTTTTAGAACAAGCTGAATAGGAGTATTTCTGTCTTTGCTCATGAAACCCCACACAATTAACTCTCTTGCCTTGAGATTCATCAGAGCAATGTCTTTGCAACATTAACACAATTAGTGTTTTACAATGAGACATTTTCATTTCGGTTTTTCACATTAAGTATTAAGGTTTTGGACAGGTAGGTGGTCAGGTGATAAGAGCATTAAAGCATTAGCATACAATAATCTTTCCTTAAGTATATTGATAACTAATTTATACTTTCCATTTAACAAAATACAGTGCAAACCAAAAACCAAACTTGTTGCCGTCGAGTCAATTCTGATTCACAGCAACCCCGTAGGACAGAGTAGAACTGCCCCATAGGGTTTCCAAGGCTGCAGTCTTTATGGAAGCACACTGTCACTTCTTTCTTTCTCAGGGAGACTTGTGGGTTTGAACCACTGACCTTTCATCTATCAGCTGACCAAAATCACAGTGCAGACAGCCTTATATACTAAAAATGCAGAACGTTCTTGTCCTCCAGGAAGTCCTAATCATGCTGGTAAGATAAATCATAATCAATTATCCTAAAAATGACAGGGTGGAGATAATATATATTATTTATTAATATTTCTTGAAAATGTAAGGCAGTCAGTGACACCCCTACTTTGTCCTGTGTTGTGTTTTTAATCAATCAACTCAGCACATTTGTGGATAAATAATTCCCTCAAAGAAAACCACCAAATCCCTTGCCATCCAATCGATTCTGACTTACAGCCACCTTATAAGACAGAGTAGAGCTGCCCCATAGGGTTTCCAAGGAGCAACTGGTGAATTCAAGCAGCCGACATTTTGGTTAGCAGCTAAGCTCTAAACCACTGTGCCCTAGGGCTCCAGTTTCCTCATGGTGATATGCAAAATGTAGTCCTTATACACATTTGTGTGTCTGTCAGTTTGTCATGCTGTGGGGACTTGCGCGTTGCTGTGATGCTGGAAGCTATGCCACCGGTATTCAGATACCAGCAGGGTTACCCATGGCGGATAGGTTTCACCTGAGTTTCCAGACTAAGACAGACGAGGAAGAAGGACCAGGCAATCTACTTCTGAAAAGAATGAACCAGTGAAAACCTTACGAAGAGCAGCGAAACATTGTCTGACACAGTTCTGGAAGGTGAGCCCCCCAGGTTGGAAGGCACTCAAAAGAAGACTGGAAAAGAACTGCCTCCTCAAAGTAGAGTCAACGTTAATGACATTAATGGAGTCAAGCTTTGAGGACCTTCCTTTGCTGATGTGGCACAACTCAAAATGAAAAGAAACAGCTGTAAACATCCATTAATAATTGGAATCTGGAATGCACGAAATGCAAATCTAGGAATTCATCAAAAATGGAATGGAATGCATATACATTGATATCCTAGGCATTAGTGAGCTGAAATGGACTGGTATTGGCCATTTTGAGTTGGATAATCATATGGTCTACTATGCCAGGAATGAAAACTTGAAGAGGAATGGTGCTGCATTCATTGTCAAAAAAAATTTCAAGATCTATCCTGAAGTACGATGATGTCAGTGATAGGATAACATCCATATGCCTACAAGGAGAGAAGTTAATATGACTATTAGTCAAATTTTTGCACCAACCACTAAGGCCAATGATGGAGAAATTGAAGATTTTACCAGCTTCTGCAGCCTGAAATTGGATCAAACATGCAATCGGGATGCATTGACAATTGCTGGCGATTGGAATGTGAAAGTTGGAAACAAAGAAGAAAGACAGGTAGTTGGAAAATATGGCCTTGGTGATAGAAACAATGCTGGAGATTGAAAGACAGAGTTTTGCAAGACCAAGGATTTCATTGCAAGTACTTTTTTCGCCAGCATAAACAGCGACTATATACATGGACCTTGCCAGCTGGAATACACAGGAATCAAATTGACTACAAAGGTGGAAAGAAACGATGGAAAAATCTCAATATCATCAGTCAGAACAAAGCCAGGGGCCAACTCTAGAACAGATCATCAATTGTTCATATGCAAGTTCAAGTTAAAACTGAGGAAACTCAGACTAAGGTGCACCTGACCTAAGCCGTGGCATTTTCAATTGCATCACATGCATTCAAAAGCTGGACAACGAATAAGGAAGACTGAAGAAGAATCGACTTTGACTTGTGGTGTTGGCAAAGAATATTGAATATATTATGGACTGCCAAAAGAATGACCAAATCTGTCTTGGAAGAAGTACAACCAGAATGCTCCTTAGAAGCAAGGATGGTAAGACTGCATCTTACATAATTTGGACTTGTTGTCAGGAGGGATCAGTCCCCAGAGAAGAACATCATGTTTGGTAAAATCGAGGGTCATTGAAGAGAGGAAGACCCTCAACAAGATGGATTGACACAGTGGCTGCAATAATGGGCTCGAGCATAGCAACCATTGTGAGCATGGCGCAGAACCAGGCAGTGTTTTTTTCTGTGGTGCATAGAGTTGCTGTGAATCAGAACCGACTCGATGGCACCTGACAACAACAACATATACATTTATAAATGAGGAAATGAAGACATATGCATGTTAATCACTTGCCCTAGGGAGCACAGTGACAGAGGGAGGACCAAAACTGAAATTCCTTGAGCACTGTCATGGATTGAATATGTGTCAACATGGATAGGCCATGACTCCCAGTATTGTGTGGTTGTCCTCCCTTTTGTGATTATAAATTTCCTATGTGTTGTAAATCCTAATCTCTGCCTGTGTTTAATGAGCCAAATTGGATTATGTTAAAGAGGATTAGGGTGGGATTGTAATACCCTTGCTAAGGTCACATCCCAAATCCAATGTAAAGGGAGTGTCCCTGGTGTGTGGCCTGTACCACCTTTTATCTTACAAGACATAAAAGGAAAAGGAAGCAAACAGAGAGTTGGGGACCTCATAACACCAAGAAACCAGCACTGGGAGCAGAGTTTGTTCTTTGGACCTGAGGTTCCTGCACAAAGAAGCTGCTAGATCAGGGGAAGATTGAAGACAAGAATCTTCCTCCAGAACGGACACAGAGAGAAAGCCTTCATCTGGAGCTGATGCCCTGAACACGGACTTGTAGCCTACTAGATTGTGAGAGAATAAATTTATCTTTGTTAAAGCCATCCACTTGTGGTATTTCTGTTATAACAGCACTAAATAACTAAGACAAACCGTAAAGTAACACTTTGTTAAAGCAAACATAATTTACACACTCTTCTTCATTTTGAATTGTGTATGCTAGTCAATATTATTGATTTTATTCAACTAAAGAAAGAAAAAGATATTGTTTTTATTTCTTTACTTCTTTGAGTTTCTCGTTGTATTCTAAGTATTCTCATAATTCCCTACAGTGTAACTTTAAGTAATACTTTTACAGGCTTAGCTGATTATTATTTTAGAATTCATGAATCTATTCACATCTGGAAGATAAATGAGAGGAGCTACAGACTTTCTCTTTGAGTTACTTTAATAGACTTAAATTGCTATTTCTGCATAGGTAAAACCTAATGAATTGAATGAAAAAGTATTCAAATTCTAAACCATCATTTTATAGTGGGAGCCCTGGTGCTCATTGGTTAAGACCTCAGCTGCTAACCAAAAACTCAGCAGTTTGAATCCACCAACTGCTTCCTGGGCACCCTATGGGGCAGTTCTACTCTGTCCTGTAGGGTATCTATGAGTGGGAGTCAACTCAATGGCAATGAGTTTTTGTTTTATACTTAGTCTCTTCTAGGTGTAGTTAAACCCAGAATCTTCCCAGCAGTGGTCTTTAAGATCACTGGACACTGTGATCTTAGATATATAGAGTTGGAGAGAACATAAATATACTTTCTTAACTTCAGCCAAGTTGTGAGTGTGCATGTGTGTTAAATGTATAAGTGAAAGCAGATGTGTGACTCGCACCTTTAGTGAGTAAGGTAACAAAACTTATATTTACCCTGTCCTTTTCTATCTAATTTTGGGGTGGTGGGAGTTCAAATTTGCCTCGAGTTCTCTTTAAGAAGAAAAGAAAAGGTTAAACAAACCTTTCAATAGACAAAAAATATATGTCTAAAGAAAATCAATGCATGGCTATTCTTTCACTCATGGAGAGAGGCATTCCAATCTCTAAATTTTGGCTGAACATTTATATTTTCTCTTTTGTTAATGCAACAACAACAACCAAAAAAAAAGGGTGCTGATAATTAGTTTACTTCCATGTAGCTCCTCGTTGCAGGAAGCCCTGCCTTTCAGTGACTAAGCATCATGGCGTTCGAGCAGACTGTGGGCATGAAGGTGACCTGAGTTTTGGAGGAATTTCAAGTCTCGGATTCATGGCCGACTGGAGACCACAAAGATTGTGGTGTTAATGTAATTGATATTCAAGGCAGTGGGTGTATCCATGGCTTTTAGAAGTGTATTACTTGGTGTTAGACTCTGGGGGAAATTCAGTCTGAGAGAGCAGAATGTTGTCTTCACCGGGTACAGGCAGCCTTCAGCTAAATGAGATCCACAGCAGCCTGGGTTCCTAAAGCCCAGACACATGTTCTTGTCAGGTATTTTTTGTGTACCATGTATTTTATATTTCACCACCCTCTGCAAACATCTCATGAAAACTGCATACATTGAGACTGGTTTTCTTTGCTGATTGTATCTCCTTTTGGTAGTGAGTTAGACACTTGGAGAAATATTTGTTTTTCATATAAGGCTATATCATATTAAAATGACTGATGCTATCAAGTCACATCCGGAAGAAATCAGCAGTAAATATAGGCTTTGGGAGTAGAGGTGAAATATGGAAAAGATCAGCCTGTGTTCCCTTCTAATTTTATTTCTTCACTCCATCCGTCTCTGTGGTATATGGTACTGTCCTGCTCAAGATTTAGGTTAGATAAATGCTTTGGACTGATTGAAAAGATATTCAATAAACTCATGTAGAATGAATGAAGGAATGAATGAATACATGAATAAATTTTTCCCTGTGCAGTTTCAATCCTGGAAATGAATATTTAGCTACATAAGGAATAAAAAATAATAACAACTAGGAAGTCCCTGAAGGAAAAATCAAAGCAAGGATGGAAAGAGGTGTCAGATAGAAGTAACTTCACATTTTGTCATTCAACTTTTTATACAATTATACGTAGGTCTTATTCAAAAACTAAGAAAATATCACTAGATCTCGTGTTATGCTGATAAACAAGATTATTAGAGTAACATTCTTGAGATATACTCTATGACATATTTTTATCAATGACCTCAAAGAATAGTTGATAGTTTGTCAGAAAAACAGTATTATTGTATTATACTTGAGAATAAATAATAGTAAAATTTGAAATGACCTTCAGAAATTGAAAATATTCCCCATCAGAATTAATTTAAAACAGCATTGGAAATTGTTAGTAACAATCAAAATGTGCTGTGTTTGAGATGACAAAAATATTCTCAATTGTAGTCTGTTAGTCAAAATTGTTGGCTAGGAATATAAGGTTACTGTGTCTCAAAATTTTATAAATCAGTAAAATATTGCAGTTATGAAAAAAGACAATATAATAGCATATTACATTAAAAATAAAGTAATATACTGCAAAAGTACCCAAAACAAACGTGTAAAACCCATTGTTGTTGAGTCCACTCTGACGCATAGCAACCCTATAGGACAGAATAGGACTGCCCCGTAGGGTTTCCAAGGCTGGAACCTTTACGGAAGCAGACTCTCATGTCTTGATCCAATGGATCAGGCTGGTGGGTTTGAACTGCCGATCTTTAAGTTAGCATCTGAGTGCTTAACCACCGGACCACCAGGTAAAGGATTATCTGCCTTTATTAAAGCTGATGATGGCAGTTGAGCATAGAGGGAGACTCAGGAAACTCTGAAGACATTTGCATTCCAGTTCCAACCCTTTCTGTGTGATCTCGAGCTTAAATTTTTAAGACTCAATTTCTCCATATACACAATAAGGAATATATTAATACCTAAGATGTGTTTATTATGAAAATGCTATTATTTATTTCTTATAATAAAAATGTTCAGCATGATAATTCTCTTAAATAAATATTAGCTATAATATAAAAATCATGGAAAACTAATTTTTTTGAAAGCTATAAAAATATTAGAAAAATAGCAATAGAATATTGACTTTATACTAAAGGAAATGTGAATATTGAACTCTAAAACAAATGATAAAAATATGGTGATTAACTTTTTTAAAGAGTGTAGTCTTTTATGAGTTGGATAAGAATGAGTTTTACTCAGTGCCTACATGAGAACAAACAATGCAAGCTTTTAAATATTAATCAGGGCAGATTGTTGTTGAACATATAAAGAACATCTTGATTGACAAGCTGATGTACATTATAAAAATTCATGTTAAATTTTAGAGTCTGCATAATTATAGAAATTAGAATTTAACAGTTCCAAAAGTAATAACAACCATAGTAATAATGATGATATCTGACTCTTAGCTAACAATCGTTTTACGCGATGGACTCTTTAAAGCCCTTTAAATATATTAACTCATTTACTTTTATTGTTTGAAAGGCAAGAGTCTGACTCCAACAGTGTTTATCCTAAGTTCATAACTCAGTTCGTGGATTGTGATTTGGAATGTTATTCAGAATCCATACTTTTCCAAGAAAAATTGAAGAGAATGAAATATAGCTCACAAAAAAAAAAAGCACAAATGTGCTTTAAGTACACAAGACAAGGGAGAAAAACACAAAATTCAGCAAAAATTCTACATCAAAGGCATTTGACTGTGTGGATCATAACAAATTATGGATAATATTGGGAAGAATGGGAATTCCAGAACACTTAATTGTGCTTATGTGGAAATCATACATAGAGTAAGAGGCAGTCCTTCAAACAGAACAAGCAGATACTTCGTGATTTAAAATCAGAAAAAGGTGTGTGTCAGGGTTGTATCTGTTCACCACACTTATTCAATGTTTATGCTGAGCAAACAAGCCAAGGTTCTGGACTATATGAAAAAGAATGTGGTATCAGGATTGGAGGAAGACTCATTAATAACCTGTGTTCTGCAGGTGACACAACCTTGCTTGCTGAAAGTGAAGAGGACTTGAAGCCATTACTGATGAAGATCAAAGACTATAGCTTTCAGTAAGAATTGCGCCTCAACATAAAGAAAACAAAAATCTTCACAATTGGACCAATAAGCAACACCTCAACATAAAGAAAACAAAAATCCTCGCAACTGGACCAATAAGTAACACCATGATAAATGGAAAAAAGATCAAAGGTGTCAAGGATTTCATTTTACTTGGGTCAACAATCAAGAAGCAGCAGTCAAGAAATCAAATGATATATTGCATTGGGCAAATGTGCTGCAAAAGACCCCTTTAAAGTGCTGAAAAGCAAAGATGTCACTTTGAGGACTAAGGTGTGCCTGACCCAAATCATGGTATTTTTCAATCGCCTCATATGCATGTGAAAGCTGGGCAATGAATAAAGAAGAACTGATGCCTTTGAATTATGATGTTGGCAAAGAATATTGAATATACCATGGACTGCTAAAAAAGAAAAAGTCTGTCTTGGAAGAAGTACAGCCGGAATGCTCCTTAGAAGGGAGAAAGGTGAGACTTCATCTCACGTCCTTTGGACATGTCTCTGAAGAAGGACATCATGCTTAGTAAAATAGAGAGTCAGCAAAAAAGAGGAAGACCCTCAACAAGATGGATTTACACAGTGGATGCAGCAATGGGCTCAAACATGGCAAGAACTGTGAGGATGGTACGGGAATGTGCAGTGTTTTATTCTGTTGTACATAGGGTCACTATGAGTCAGAACCAACTGGATGGGACCTAACAACATCAGTTGCCAATGCTGCTGTGGATTGCTATCTTTTTAGATTGCACATAATTTCTTTCAGGTCAAATCCTGTGGTAATTTGCACGGCTTCCTTCAAACACTAATTAGTTCAACACGAAACAGGACTGTTCAGAGCTAAAGTGACAGCTAACATATTGCTTAATTTTAGATTTGACTGTTTAACATGCTTATCCTCTTTGTTAAAGGATTAGTTAAGACTTTTAAAAAAATACACTTTATTATGTTTTTCCCTAAAACATAATAAAAAAATCCCTAAAGTTTGGGTTTTTGAAGCATCTGAATCTGAAAAGTAATTATTAAGAAGAAGATATTGGGTGTATAAAATAGCATCCTACTAGGAATTAATTAGTAGTTTTCTTATAACTATTGTTATACTATCCCTTTCAAGGCCTAATTATTTTCTGTTTTGAATTTTTAGTTGATACCATGTGTTTTCATTAATGGAAGCATGCTGAATCATTACTGTTGTTTGATTTTTGGTAGGTAGTATTTTTTTTTTTTTTGCCCCCTTGAAGAATCCTACCCACTGAGTCCCAAGGGACACACCATGTCTCACTAATTCTACCTACTCTGAATGCCTCCTAGAGTCCAGAGGGACATACTGTGTGCCAAAGAAAAATTTTCCAAATGCATACACCTTATACAACACCCTGTAGAAATAGCAGTTGGCAGCCCACACTTTTTTCTTGTTTGGTTTTCAGTTTTGAACTGTCATAAAGGCCCCTGCCTTGCACCAGCAGAAGCTATCAGTGGGAAAGCAGCTTCCCAATGAACCTGAGAAGCAGAAAATGTGGGTGGGCAATAGTGTATCCCACTGATCAGGAAAGGGCTATCATAGTGTTCACTCTGGTTTCAAGCTCTTTTCCTTCTGAAATAAAATTGTTAGATAAGGGCTTCCTGAAACTTAACAAAAATTCCACTATGGCTGAAAGCCAAATACCTTTTTAAGTCCTTTGTGGACCAAAATGACAAACATTAGGTCAGTTACTGCATTTCTGGGAAACAAAATGCTTTTATTCTTATTATAGCATTTGGAAGGCATTGAGACAAAGCTAGGAGGGTAAAGAAAAAAAGGGTAATATCAATGCTGAGGGACAACATTTAATCATTTCCATCATAATCTTTATCTAGTATATTATTTAATAAATAGTTTTGGTACCTCTTGTCTACAGGTATCTTATATACTGAATTTGTTGTTTTTGCTGTTGGATGCTGTTAAGTTGAGTCTGACTCTGATTCTGAGAGACCCAACGTGAGAGAGACAGAGGGAAGGAGAGAGAGAGAGGGAGGCAGGAAGGTTGGAAAGAAGAAAGGAAGGATGTTGAAGCAAGAATTCATCTAATGGATATAAGAAACACATCACAGAATTTGTTTCTAGGCCATATGCCATATTTTAGGAAACTCATTCTGAAATAATTTTCAGTGTCTTTTGGTGTCTTCTTTTCATTAATTCTTAACCATCTGTTGCCCTTATAAAGGTGTGATTTGTAACCTCCAATGAATACCTCTGTACTTTAAATCACTCTGCATTACCTAAGTCAGTTACTTTTGGAGCAGGATCATAACTCTTATCACTACCTTGCCCCTTTGACCAATGGGTTCTTGTTGCAGAGTTTCAACTCCTATACTAAGAGAAAGCACGACAAAGCTTTGGGATTGACAGTTTCCCCCGAGGCAGCCTCAGTGGGTTTGGGGGGCAGAGAACTTTGTTCACCTGACACCATGGCTTATTTTCTTTATGTTACTTAAGGTTTTTATGAACTGTTCAGCTTTCACTATTGCCATTGTTTCTCCTTTGGTAAACTCAGAATCCTTGCCTTCATCCTTTAAAAAATAGTGTCTTTACCATTGGGGCAGAGATGTATGTGCATATACTTGGATTAAATAGATGTGAAAAGCACTACCTTCCATAACTGTAACCACAAGCTGTTAAATCACTCAGCTGTCACTACTTAACAAAACAGTAACTTAATCAGGGGCAGAAACTATCTCCACATAATTTTTGTCTAATTATGAAAACACAAATAGTGAAAAAAAAATGTTGTTGTGGTTGTTAGCCTCTGTTGACTTGGCCCCCAACTCAGGGCAACCCTATGGGTTGCAGAGCAGAATTGCTCCATGTTGTTTTCGAGGCAGTAATCTTTATAAAAGCAGTTTGCCAGGACTTTCTTCCATGGAGCTGCTGTATAAATATATTACATTTTATTGATTCCACAAGTAAGAAAATTACCTTTTATTTTTCTAATTAATCGATGGAATAATGCTTTTCAAGCTTTTATGTGTATATGAACAATGTGGGGCTCTGGGTAAAACACAGACTCTGTTACAGTGGATCTGAGATGAGGCCAGATATTGTGCTTTTCTAAGGAGCTCTTTAGTGACGTTGAAGCAACTGGTTCAGAGAACTATTTTAGGTAAAGAGGTGCTAGAATGGTAAAATCCATTAATAATGGTTTCCCCTTCTAAGATTCTCTTTTCCACAATTGTCCAAAAATCCCCAAGAATTTATCTAGACAAAAAAGGGTTGCTTTTAATGATAGGCAGAGAGTCAAGTGAAAACTCTAATTCGTGTCTGCTCCAGCCTCTCCTTCATGCTGCCATGTGGTTTCGCATTGGAGATGACTCCTCTGTAATCCTGTGGATGTTTCCTGTTGGTCGCTTTGTGCTGCCATGGGGCCTGTTCTTGGACACCAACACTTAGATCTTTTACTTCACACTCAGATACTTACCGGCCCCCAGCATAAAGCACAATACAGGGGTATTTGAGTTGAAAAGGTCTTTGCCAAAGACTGTTTAAAAATGGCCCATTTTCCCTCCCCACACCATTTACAGATAGCCTTTTTCTGAGCCCGTCTTGAGTTCAGAATAAGAAAAATTATCCTAAAAGAAAAAAAGAAAGAAAAGCAGCAACCACAACTTCTTTGAGAAGTGCAAATTGGCCCATTTGCTGCCAGGAACTAAGCACATTCCTGGCGGAACATGAACCAGATGAATGAGGCAGAACGGGGGTTCCTGGTCGGTTGGGTCCTACTGGCCTGAGTTTGTGTAACAGCAGACACCACCTGAATGACCTTTCCACCTCACAGAAGACGGACTTGTCCTCAGTTAAAACAAAACAAAACAAAAACATTGCTGCTATTGTTGCAGAAGCTTGAGCTATCATTGAACATGGTTCAATGATTGATTGTTCAAGTTGTATTCATGTTACTGTGCAGGTACTTATTAGGGGTTGGAGACAATTAAACAAAGTATAAGCACTAATAAATAGGTATCTTATCGATTGTTGTTATTAGGTGTCATCCAAACATTTCCAACTCATAGAGAACCTATGTACCACAGAAGGAAACACTGTCTGGTCTTGCGCATTTCTCACAATAGTTGCTACGTTTGAGCCCATTGTTGCAGCCGCTGTGTGAATCCATCTCATTGAGGATCTTCCTCTTTTTCACTGACTCTCTGCTTTACCAAGTATGATGTCCATCTCCAGGGATTGGCCCCTCCTGACAACATGACCAAAGTATGTAGTAAAATGAAGTCTGGTCATCCTTGCTTCTAAGGACCATTCTGGCTGTACTTCTTCCAAGACAGACTTGCTCATTCTTCTGGCAGAACATGGTATATTCAATATTCTTGGTCAACACCATAATTTAAAGCTACGGATTCTTCTTCAGTATTCCTTATCCATTGTCCAGCTTTTGCATGCATATGATATGATTGAAAACACCTTGGCTTAGTTCAGGTGCACCTTAGTCCTTAAGTGACATCTTTGCTTTTCAACACTTTAAAGATGCCTTTTGCAGCACACTTCTCAATGCAATGTGTCTTTTTATTTATTGACCACTAGGTTTTGATTGTGGATCCAGAGAAAATGAAATCCTTGACAACTTCAACCTTTTCTCCATTTATCATGATGTTACTTATTGGTCCAATTGTGAGGATTTTTGTTCTCTTTATGTTGAGGTGTATTCCATGCTGAAGGCTGCAGTCTTTGATCTTCATCAGTAAGTGCTTCAAGTCCTCTTTGCTTTCAGCAAGTAACCTTATGTCATTTGTGTAACGTGGGTTGTTAATGACTCCTCCTCCAATCCTGATGTCCTTGTTCTGTTCTAACAATTGTTTCTTGATGTATGTACAGGTTCCTCATAAGAACAATTAAGTGTTGTGGAATTCCCATTCTTTGCAAAGTTGTCCGTAATTTGTTATAACCCACACAGTCGAGTGCATTTGCATATTCAGCAAAACACATGTAAACATCTGGTATTCTCTGCTTTCAGCCAGATCCACCTGACATCAGCAATGATATCCCTCGTTCCATGTCCTCTTCTGAATCTGGCTTGAATTTCTGGCAATTTCCTGTCCAGGTACTGCTGCAGCCATTTTGAATGACTCTTACTGATTTAATAAATTGAAAAATGTTATTTTGTTAAATAGTTTATATTTTACCAGTGAGTTATTGGATCTGATACATTGTTTATATAATCTCTCACTGTAAATTGAGTGCGGACATTGAATTACAGGATACTTTCATTAATTTTCATCTAATGAGAACAACCACAACACTAGCAAAACAAACAAAAAACATTTCCCTTTTGTGGGGCAGGGTTTATTTTGCTAGAGTTTATGAGAGAGCTTGATAACAAAAAAATTTCGATAATAAATAAAGTATAGAAATAAATTCTCTTTTGCTACCACGATAGTCTTTTATCACCTTTAAAGCTTTCAAAATTCTATTCAAAATGTTAGAAAACCAAAGTTTGTTATAGGTAATGAAAATTTTCTACTTTGCAAACAGATTTCTTAGCGCTCTTTCAAAAACAAAGAACACCTGAAAAAAATATAGGCAGTCTTCATTTTATAGCCACTGGTCACTAAATCACTTCATGCTGTAATAGGAAACTGCCAAGGATTTTAATTGAGCTCACAGGAACCCAGATTCTTCCTTTGGTATTATTTCTTACTACACTTTATCTTCCTCCACGTGGCTGTCAGCTTGTTGTACTGTGGGGGCTTGTGTGTTGCTGTGATGCTGGAAGCTATGCCACCGATATTCAAGTACCAGCAGGGTCACCCATGGAGGACAGGTTTCAGCTGAGCTTCCAGACTAAGACAGACTAGGAAGAAGGACCCAGAAGTCTACTTCTGAAAAGAATGAACCAGTGAAAACCTTATGAATAGCAGTGGAACATTGTCTGATATAGTGCTGGAAGATGAGCCCCCCAGGTTGGAAGGCACTCAATAGATGACTGGGGAAGAGCTGCCTCCTCAAAGTAGAGTCAACCTTAATGACGTGGATGGAGTAAAGCTTTCGGGACCTTCTTTTGCTGATGTGGCACGACTCAAAATGAGAAGAAACAGCTGCAAACATCCATTAATAATCGGAACCTGGAATGTACGAAGTATGAACCTAGGAAAATCAGAAATGGTCAAAAATGAAACAGAATGCATAAATACTGATATCCTAGGCATTAGTGAGCTGAAATGGACTGGTATTGGCCATTTCGAATCAGACAATCATATAGTCTACTATGCTGGGAATGACAACTTGAAGAGGAATGGTGTTGCATTCATCGTCAAAAAGAACATTTCAAGATCTATCCTGAAGTACAATGCTGTCAGTGATAGGATAATATCCATACACAAACAAGGAAGGCCAGTTAATATGACTATTATTCAAATATACGCACCAACCACTAGGGCCAAAGACGAAGAAATAGAAGATTTTTATCAGCTGCTGCAGTCTGAAACTGATGGAACACGCAGTCAAGACCCGTTGATAATTACTCGTGATTAGAATGTGAAAGTTGGAAACAAAGAAGAAGGGTCAGTAGTTGGAAAATATGGCCTTGGTGGTAGAAACAATTCTGGAGATGAATGATAGAGTTTGGCAAGACCAACAACTTCTTCATTGCAATATACCTTCTTTCACCAACATAAACTGTGACTATACACATGGATCTCACCAGACGGAACACACAGAAATCAAATTGACTACATCTGTGGAAAGGGACAATGGAAAAGCTCAATATCATCAGTCAGAACAAGGCCAGGGGCCAACTGTGGAACAGACAATCAATTGCTCATATGCAAGTTCGAGCCAAAACTGAAGATAATCAGAGTAAGTCCATGAGAGCCAAAATATGACCTTGAGTATATCCCATCTGAATTTAGAGAGCACCTGAAGAATAGATTTGACACATTGAACACTGGTGACCGAAGACTGGGCGAGTTATGGAATGACATCAAGGTCAGCACACATGGAGAAAACAAGAGGTCATTGAAAAGATAGGAAAGAAAGAAAAGACCAAGATGGATGTCAGAAGAGACTCTGAAACTTGCTCTTGAAGGTGAGCAGCTAAAGCAAAAAGAAGAATTGAAGTAAAAGAACTGAACAGAAGATTTCAAAGGGCGATGGATGACATGTGCAAAGAGTTGGAAATGGAAAACCAAAAGGGAAGAACGCTCTCGGTGTTTCTCAAACTGAAAGAACTGAAGAAAAACTATAAGCCTTGAGTTGCAATAGTGAAGGATTCTACGGCGAAAATATTAAACGACACAGGAAACATCAAAAGAAGATGGAAGGAATATAGAGAGTCATTATACCAAAAAGAATTAGTTGATGTTCAACCATTTCAAGAGGTGGCATATGATCAGGAACCGATGGTACTGAAAGAAGAACCCCAAGCTGCTCTGAAGGCATTGGTGAAAAACAAGGCTCCAGGAATTGATGGAGTATCAATTGAGATGTTTCAACAAATGGATGCAGTGCTGGAGGTGCTCACTCATCTATGCCAAGAAATATGGAAGACAGCTCCCTGGCCAACTGACTGGAAGAGTCCATATTTATGCCTATTCCCAAGAAAGGTGATCCAACCGAATGTGGAAATTATAGAACAATATCATTAATATCACACGCAAACAAAATTTTGCTGAAAATAGTTCAAAAATGGCTGCAGGAGTATATCGACAGGGAACAGCCAGAAATTCAGGCCGGTTTCAGAAGAGGATGTGGAACCAGGGATATCATTGCTGACGTCAGATGGATCCTGGCTAAAAGCAGAGAATACCAGAAGGATGTTTACCTGTGTTTTATTGACTATGCAAAGGCATTCGACTGTGCGGATCATAACAAATTATGGATAACTTTGGAACGAATGGGAATTCCAGAATACTTAATTATGCTCGTGAGGTACCTTTACACGGATCAAGAGGCAGATGTGCGCACAGAACAAGGGGATGCTGCATGGTTTAAAGTTAGGAAAGGTGTGTGTCAGGGTTGTATTCTTTCACCATACCTATTCAGTCTGTACGCTGAGCAAATAATACAAGAAGCTCGACTAAATGAAGAAGAATGGGCCATCAGGATTGGAGGAAGACTCATTAACAACCTCCGTTATGCAGATGACACAACCTTGCTTGCTGAAAATGAAGAGGACTTGAAGCACTTAGTAATGAAGATCAAAGACCACAGCCTTCAGTATGGATTGCACCTCAACATAAAGAAAACAAAAATCCTCACAACTGGACCAATGAGCATCATCATGATAAATGGAGAAAAGATCGAAGGTGTCAAGGTTTTCATTTTACTTGGATCCACAATCAACAGCCATGGAAGCAGCAGTCAAGAAATCAAAAGATGCATTGCATTGGGTAAATCTGTGCAAAGGACCTCTTTAAAATGTTGAAGAGCAAAGATGTCATCCTGAAGACTAAGGGTGCACCTGACCCAAGCCATGGTATTTTCAATCGCATCATATGCATGTGAAAGCTGGACAATGAATAATAAGGAAGACTGAAGAAGAATTGATGTTTTTGAATTGTGGTGTTGGGGAAAAATATTGAATATACCATGGAGTGCCAGAAGAACAAACAAATCTGTCTTGGAAGAAGTACAACCAGAATGCTCCTTAAAGGTAAGGATGGTGAGACTGCGTCTTACATACTTTGGACATGTAGTCAGGAGGGATCAGTCCCTGGAGAAGGACATCATGCTTGGCAGAGTACAGGGTCAGTGGAAAAGAGGAAGACCCTCAACGAGGCAGATAGACACAGCGGCTGCAACAATGGGCTCAAGCATAACAATGATTGAAAGGATGGCACAGGACTGGGCAGTGTTTCATTCTGTTGTGCATAGGGTCGCTATGAGTCGGAACCGACTTGGCAGCACCTAACAACAACAACGCTTTATCTTAAAAATTTTAAAGAAATAGATTTGTTATATCCAAAAGAGTCTATTTAGCTGGATTCTCACAATCTAAGATAGAACGTTAGATTGAAACTTTATTAAAAGGGAAATAAAACCTTCATTGCTGATTCAGAAAATCCATAACAATACCATAAGGCTGAGAAAATTTGAATACTCTGGATTATGTAATGTTTATAAAAATGATACTGTCAGAATTAGAGAAATAAACTGAGTTTAAATGCTGAGAATACTGAAATCCTTTTTCCTTAGATTGAGTAAGGGCTATTCAAGGGGAGGAAAATATATGAACGCCATCAGCATCGCTAACAGATGGAACATGTGTCGGGGATGAAAGGCGACAGCTGTGATCAATCGCAGCAGTTACTACCATTCTCAGACTTAGGCACACAGTAAAGATGGGATAAAAGGATTCTGAAATGTGTTGTTCCCTCTGATCATTAATCTACTTGTTTAGCCATGAAGATTTTGATAGTTTACTACTGGTTTTTTCACGTACTTTCTCTTAATTCCTTGTAAGCATAGAGGGGAAATTCAAGTGAATAGGAGTATTATCCGATGTATATTGTCTGAGAGGAATGTTGCCAAGTTCAAGTGGGCTACTGTCTTACACTCTACTAGGAATTATTTTCATTTAAGCACAGATTTACTATGTAATTACCAGCAACTATGGCAAATTTACAAGAATGGCTCAGTCATATTTCTTTGAATTTTGGTGATTTTCTCCAAACCAAAACAAAAAAAAAAACTCTATGAGTGATTATATTTCTATTTTTTTTTTCCCCTGGCACAGTGACTCAAGGAGGTAGGTGAAAGATTTTTTTGTGTACTTTTCAAAGACAGAGTAAGATATGTGTCTGACAAAAGGAGGCAAAATCATGTTTTATTTGAAAAAAAGAAAAAGCAAATTATTGAAAGCAAACAGTAAAAAACACCCAGGATATACAAAGAAATATAATGTTAAACTTGAGAAGTCACAGTGTGGCCAACCAATACGTTTTGAAGGGATGAGTAATTAATGGAAAACCATAAAGGTCTAAGCTACTTATGAATTCTGATCCAATATATAGAATATAGGAGGCACCATCTGAGTCATAAAAAAGAAACCAAATCAAACCCGTTGCTCTCAAGTCAATTCCGACTCATAGCTAAGCTATCGGATGGAGTAGAACTGTCCCATGGGGGTTTCCAAGGAATGGTTGGTGAATTTGAACTGCCTGCCTTTTGCTTAGCAGCCGAGCTCTTAACCACTGTGTACCAGGGTTCCATTCAAGTCATAGAGGGTAGTTAGTGGTGGAGGCTGGGGTGTACAAACATCAAGAAGAACTATTTCGAATTTGTTTGTAAGATGAAATCAAGAAGAAACTGACTAGATAATGTTTTATTAATTTATTCAAATTTAATCTTCTCTTCCTTACAACCCTTCACAAGAATATCGTGTCCTTAAATTGGTCTGTTATGATAACAATAATATTGAAATAGAAAAATAAATATGAAAAATGCTAGGGAGGAAAGATAAAATATGGCTGCATAGTGTGCAAAACATTTTTATACAGCTATTCTAAAGGAAATTGTGGCCATCCATGCTTTAATTTTAAAAAGACTGCTGAAAATGAGAGGACGAGGGTAAAATTAGGAAACATTTTATAATAAATTAAATGAAAACGTTAAAACAAAACTGTGTTAAAATATATAGACAATGTAGAAAATGATCTTATGGGAAGCTCTACTGCCCAACAGCTTTACTCTAAATGGGAAAGTTAGACTGATGACCAGACATTTTAGGTTAGGGTTTAGCACTACAGGAAAGTATCAGATAAGAAAGCAGACAGATGGAGGAATTAGTAAAAGAGGAGCTGGGTGTTAGGGAGGAGAAAGGAACATAATACATGGTCTTGAATGTAAAGTCTTAGAATAAGCGGACATGCTAAAATATAATTATGAAAATTAATAAGGATAGTGTTATGGATCAAATTGTTTCCACCCAAAATATGTGTTGGAATCCTAATCCCTGTACTTGTATACGCAACCCCATTTGTTCTATTAGTGAGGCCCTGTCAGTGTAGGGTGACTCTGAGTCAATTACTTTTGAGACCTGCAAGTGTAGAATTGTTGATACCACGTGGAGATCACCAAGGAAGTGAGGAAGAGAAGCTGAGAGAGACAACGATTTTCCCGAGAGTAGACAGAGAGAGCCTTTTCCTAACACCAGCATCCTGAATTCGGACTTCTAGCCTCCTTAACAGAGCCCTGGTGGCACAGTGGTTATGAGATCGGCTGCTAACCATAAAGTCGGCAGTTGGGATCCACCAGCCACTCCTTGGAAACCCTATGGAGTAGTTCTACTCTGTTCTATAGGGTTGCTGTGAGTCAGAATCGACTGGACAGCAGTGGGTGTGCGTGTGTGTGCGTGTGCATGCGTGGGCGTGAGCTTCCTGAACTGTGGGAAAGTAAATTTCTGTTTGTTAAAGCCTCCAACTAGTGGCATTTCTGTTACAGCAGCATTAAGAAACTAAGACAAATAGAAACTGGCTGGAGAAGGAAAAAATAAGAAAATAAGAAATAATCAAAAATTTTTAATGTATATAGGGTTAAAAATTGGTTAATACTCTTCTTTACAATGCAGAGGAAAGAATTGTAAATGTGTTTACTACCTTTAACAACAGCAACAAAAAATCTACTAAGAGGTTGTACCTACAAACAAGACCAGGACTAGGATGGAACAGGATTGGGTACAAAATTTAACATGGCATTATAAAAAAAAAAAAAAAAATGCAGTAATCAAGGTAAACAATATTTTAAGGTAATATTTTTGTAGCAAAAGTTAAGGCAAAATATCTATGATAAACAAAATATCAAAACTTTAAATAATTATAGCCATGTGCCTTAAAATGTCCTTTTGGGCAACGTCTGCCCACATGTAACTCCGTGGTCCCGTAGGGTTTTAATAGAGTTCAGAAATCCTGGTCAGGGAGCTGGACGTAACAAAGGTAGCACTTAAGAAACAGTTCTAAACGGTGCAATGTTTTCATGAGTGTCACAAAGTAGTGTGGGGATTCATTATTAGGAACCACGGTATGTATTTAACTCAAATTTCTAATATTAGGCTTTAGGGCCTAACATTAGATTTACAAGTTGTCCGTAAGTCAGAGGTTCGTAACTCGGCTCCTGAATGCATATAATATGTTCTACGTATGTACAACATCCAAATTACATAGCATCCTACTTCATAGAACTAATCATGGGTGTTAAGTGATCAGCATGAATAAATATTACCTCCTTGGGCCCTACCCAAGGTGTTCTGTTGATCTGATTTTTGCTTGTTTGTTTCTGTTTTTTTAAACAAGGGAGCAATCTTGGATTGTGTTCAGCGAATGGTTTTTACTGGGAAGACCTGAACATCTTTTAGTTGATGTTTTTAAAGCACAGAAAATGTTAAACCGTACAAAATAAAAATAAAAAAAAAATATGATGCAGTCATGCAACATAATTACGTATATATAATGTACATTGTTATGATATTTATTTTAAATATTCATATAAATGACATGTACACCATGTTTACAGAAAATGAAATTATGCTATTTAAAAAATTGTCATGGTTTCATATAGAATACTTTTGGGTATATAAAAATATTCTTAATAAAAAAAACAGGTAGAGAATATTGTTGCATTTCATTTAAAAACAATTGACCACTCGTAGCTGTTAGAATATAATAAGATTTAGAGACACTAGAAAATTAAAACTAAAGGTAGGAACTAATCATTACAGGATGGTTGCATGCATCTTAAGAGTGTCAAAATATTATGGAAGATATATGGTGGATCCTTTCTATTCATTAGTGCTAATACATTCTTACAAGATTTTTCCAGCATAAACAGGGGTCAGCAAAATGGCTTTCAGCTTAGACTAACGAAACCTCATTAAGAAACACAGCAGCTCCAGAGGAAATCGAGCAACTTGGCGATAGATTAGAAAAATATTACGAAAGCATTCTTATTTTCACAGCCCCCCTGCTTTCTGACTTGACCGGATTTTTAAGATCAGTGTTTGGAAATGGGCAAAAGTGTCATCTAGTTTTTTGTATTGTTCTTGTTTTGTTTTGCTGCTCAAAATGTGGTCCTCGGTCCAGCAGAATCTTTATGCTCTGAAAGTCAGATAGAAATGCAGACACTCAGGCCTTACCTGCGATTACCGGTAAGTAGAAACCTGCATTTTAACATGACTCCCCAGGCGAGTCTTCTGCAGAGAAACCCTGTTTTCTTACCGTCTAGTAGAGCCAAACTGTCTTTGGGCAGCCCTGTTTGAAAGGCATTCCAGGAATTAGCTAAGAAGTGAGTATTTCTGTAGGCACCTGTACACACAGGCATATATGAGCATAGCATCATTAAAACATTTTTTTTTAACAATGGATTGCTAAACTTTATAAGTTGATATTGTCCCAGAAGTAACATTAAAAAAAGAAATCTAATTTTCATCATGAAAGAAATTGCCATATTTTGTAATACGTTTTACTAAATTTCAAGTTTGTCATATTTTGCCTTAAAAACCAAAAAACCAAACCCAGTGCCATCGAGTCGATTCTGACTCATAGCGACCCTATAGGACAGAGTAGAACTGCCCCACAGAGTTTCCAAGGAGCGCCTGGCAGATTCGAACTGCCAACCCTTTGGTTAGCACTCGTAGCACTTAACCCCTATACCACCAGGGTTTCCTTAGGGAATGGAATATAGACATAATCAGTTCTTAATTTATTTTATTTTATTTTTAGTATTTCTTATGTTAATCAATACTGGAAAAACCTATGTAAAAACAAAGCAAAAAAAAAATCTATTCACAGCAAATACACAGAAAGAACATGAGAGAAGATTTTCAACTGCAATCTCCATAGACTTGATTAAAATTGGACCTGCTAAATGTTGATGACGGGAGACTTAATTGCTTTTGCTGTGAGTGTTATTAATCCAATATTATAACAATGCAAATATTTGCCCAAGCACTTGAGCTAATTTTAATTGAAAAAGATCATAACAAGATGGAAGTTGTTCCATTCAACTCCAAGAGAAACAAATACCAAAATTAGTGGAGAATTGTGATGAAAATCTTATCACTGACTGGGAAGATGAGTTCCCTTTCAATTGTTGTTGGTAAAACTGGAATAATAGTACAATTTCTTCACTGAAAATAAATCACTGTTTAAGTTTCATGTTAATCACTGAATTATAGAACTATCTGCCTTGTGATGAAATGTGAGCATTATCTTCCCCATGACTATAGCTATATAAGCTTATGCAATACCATTTGCCACTTCTATTTAGATTGCTAGAGTCAAATACAGCCACAATTAAGGTATTGATTAGATGATTGAAAGAACCTAAACTATCAAGTGATTTTACTTGACAACATAAATCTGCAACTAAAATAAAAATTCCACCACCAGATGAACCATTAATTCAACACTTCAAAAGCAATTATTGATTTCCTTTTGATGCCAAACACTGCAATAAGTGCTGGGTCTAAAAAGATCTCTCAGACTCAACTTTGAAGGCATCTTCTGTGATCTATCATGTTCTCTGTCCCGATCGCAGATTCTTTAGGATAATTATTGCTCTTAAGAAAATATTATTTTCATTTGCTGAAAATGTAAATTCAGGAGCTATAATTGGTGCCAACATAAAGGAGTATTGAGGAAGGGTATTTCATCACTGAGGAGCAAGAGAAATCCTTTAAGTTGGTTGTCGGAGACTCAGAGCCAGAATGAACTGTACTGCTGCTTTTCAATTTTGTATTTTCGAATTTTTTGTGTGCGGGCTTGTATTGAATTGTTTTGATTTAAGATTTTACTGTCCCATCACTTTAGCAGAGTGCACAAGGAAAACCCTCTACTAATTCATACAAACTTTTTTTTTTTTTTCTTAAGCAAGTCTCTTTCCTTCTTTGGAGCACTGGTGGCACAGTGGTTAAGTGCTATGGCTGTTAACCTAAAGGTCTGCAGTTCAGGTCCACCAGCCGTTCCTTGGAACCCCGGGGGCAGTCCTAGTCTGTCCTATACGGTTGCTATGAGTCAGAGTCAGCTTGACAACAATGGGCTTGGTTTAGTTTTTCTTTTTTTTGTCCTTCGTTAATCCTGCAGGAAACTTGTACGGAAGCAAATCATCATGTGTATACTTGTCCACTCCATGATTTCTGATCATTGGAAAGGAATTCCTTACCGCATGCTAAGAGTTACTGCTGTAAGACTGAGAGCTGTCACAAAATTGCCTTTAGCACTACCCTGCCTTGATGCTTTGTTCTTGCTTTGGCTTTTCTACAACAGGTTTGGATGTTCGAATTCTACATTGTTCACAAAAATCTCATTTACATGATCCTCAGGTAGAAGATAGAGAATTGTTTTCTGGCTTCTATAACATGAGAGAATATTTCACATACTCTGTTGGAAACATGCTTGGAAAAGAAATACTTGAGAATTATTAAAGCTGGAGCAAGAAAGCAGAGATATTTTTTAGAAGGTCAGGCACAGTGGCCTGTGCCATTGATGTACCTACTAAGGTAATATAGGAGAAATTCCCAAATGAATGCTAACACAGCTTATACTTAACCTAATAATTCCTCTAATTCTATTCAGTTGTGTAGACAAACCAACCTTTAACTTATATTACTTGGTACATTGCAAATAAATCTTGAAGGGGAAAAAACATAATAGTGAAAGCCTGGTCCCATGCAGGATATATTTTATTGAAAAAAAAATTAAGGATTTTTATTTAATGTTTCCAGAAATTTAACTCACCATCTTGAAAAGAAAAAGTTTTTTCTGGTTTAAAGCAATTACATTCATTTTCTTTAGGGTATTAATATTTATTGTTAATGCCATTTGCATAGAATTCTTCCTCAAAGTCCACAATAGTGCTGAAAATGTATCAAGGAAGCTACCTATTTAAATATATTGGAGCTACCCATTGTGGAGTCTTCGAAATGGAACCCTAGGACCCGCACTCTGAATAGATCCCACCAGCTGGTGTATAAGCCTGTAAATGTTGTCCAGGAATGAGTCCTTTCCTCAGAGGAAGGGCTGGAAAGTGAAAAAAAAGAATGAGGCTGGTGATTCATTTTATGAAAATTGTGGCATGGATTGATAATTAAAACAAATTTTGACAATGCTATACTGTTTTAGGAAAAAAAAAATTCTTATAGCTTAGAAGCCTTCTCATTTGTAATGAGACCTGGCAAATGGCCAGGTCACAATCTTGTGACATCTGAATAAATTTTGTAACCAACTGGGGAATAGTTTGCTCTTGGTTGTTTCCATAGTGGACAGTCTCCATTTATGGTTAAAAAATGGAGGCTAATAAATTATTTTGATTTACTGGTTACGGGTTTAAAGTGCACTGTTTATTGTATTTTGTTAGATCCATGGAATAACTTCTCTTGATTCTACTTAAACCTCTTCCCAGAGGAAAAGTAATTTAGTAAAAGTTGGAGGTGGACATTGGCATTGGCCCTGGTTATAAGCTTCTGTTTTCTAGGATGTGAGCATTATTCCAGACTGTGCTAACCTGGGTGGTCATTTTTAATGTGGACATTTTTTTAAGGAAGTAGACCGAAACCACTAAACATATTTGCTCCATGAGCTAAACCACAATAAAACAGAGGTCTGCTGTGTATAGCTTTCTTCACCCTTTGAATACAGCTCATTCCGTATTTCCATAAGAAACAAATGCCCTTTAGAAAGTTTCTCTTTGAAGTTGAAATGCAGTTGTGTAAGTGTGTGAATGCATGTGTATCCAAAATGCAATTACACACAAGTGTCTGAGTAAATGATGCAACGGCCATTTCTTCAAGACAGTTCAGTATCCTCTGAGAGTTAGAGCATGCCGGCTGGATGGTCAATCATCTCCTGCCTATTGTATACATGGATGCATATAACAGGAGAAAAGTGAGACGTTAAAAATGACTAATACCAAAAACCTAACCCAGTGCCGCTGGGTGGATTCCAACTCATAGGACCCTATAGGACAGAATAGAACTACCCCACAGAGTTTCCAAGGAGCGCCTGGCAGATTCGAACTGCCAACCCTTTGGTTAGCAGCCGTAGCACTTAGCCACTATGCCACCAGGGTTTCCAAATGACGAATAGATTCCAAAACAGATAACGTTGTCCTGGATGTCTATATGAAAGCATAGGTTTAGTTTTGATGGCTTTTCCCCCATTTTAACTGTCCAAGTCACATCAGGGATCCAACACAATCCCATCTTTCCTTTTCTTTCATTTCACTCCCGTCATTGACTTTAGCTTCTCTCCCCCATCAAAAAAGAAAAGAGCCATTCTTTGTTAGACTAGGGGCTCCCCAGGTCGCATAGAGACTTCAGAGCAGGACGTCACTCACTCAAGATCGTAATCAGGACGTGCCTGACCACACTCCAGCATTGACCTGACTCTCAGCCCTTGCTCTTTGTATTTAGCCAGGCTTCCTGTGAGGCTAGCAAACATTTTATCACCATAGCTCCCTTTTTCTTTTTCTTTTGAAAAGAAAATGACTTTCTTTTTTTTTTTTTTACAATTATCAACCTGTATAAATAACCCAGCACCCATCTGTCAGTTTGTGCACTGGTGGTGGCTTATGTGTTTCTGTGATGCTAGGATTTATTCACTAGTATTTCAAATACCACCAGGGTCACCCACGGTAGACAGGTTCAGCAGTTTGCAGTCTAAGTCAGACTAGGAAGAAAGGCCTGGCTATCTACTTCCAAAAATTAGTTGATGAAAACTTCATGGAATCACAACAGAACATTATCCGAAGGGCATGCTTTAGCCACATCATAAGGAGGGGCCAGTCACTAGAGGAAGACATCATATTTGGTGAAAGAGAAGACCAGTGAGGGGAAGGGAGGTTTTTGCTGAGATGGACGGGCACAATAGCCCCAACGACCGACCTGAACATGCTGGTGATCATGAAGGTGATACAGTACAAGGCAACTTTTCTTTCTGTTTTACATAATGTCACCATGAGTCAGAGTTGACTTGATGGTAGTTACCTCATCCATCTCTTTATATCTATCTGTCCATCCCTCCGTCCACCCATCTACACACTGGTGCTATGATTTTTCTCTAGGCTACCTAGGTAAAGGAAACCCTGGTGGTGTAGTGGTTAAGTGCTACAGCTGCTAACCAAAGGGTCAGCAGTTCGAATCCACCAGGCACTCCTTGGAAACTCTATGGGGCAATTCTACTCTGTCTTATAGGGTCGCTGTGAGTCAGAATTGACTCGACAGCACTGGGCTTGGTTTTTTGTTTTGTTTTGTTTTTGGTTTTACCTAGGTAAATGCTCTTTTCTTCCTTCTTTTGTTCATTTTGCATATGCATATTTGTATCCCTAAAATTATAAACTTTTCATTTCTCTTACCACAGGTGATATATTTGAATTTGATATGGATCCCGAATGTACATAAGATCTGGGGTTTGAAAGTGATGTAACATGTGAGTTCAAGATAAGTGTCATATACTAGCTTATTTTGTGAAATTGAATAACTGGCCTTTCAGCTGCCTCTTAGTCCTAAATAGAAAGAAAGTGGTCACGTTCTCAGACGGTCCACAGAGGGAAGATTGCTGTAAAGTTGTGCTGCGATTGGCAAGAACTAAGGGATGTTCCATTTGCAGAAGTAGAAATTAGCACCACAAGCAAAGCACCACAATTACAGGTAGTAATGAGTCCTCAGTTGTGACTTTAACACAGATGTGAAACTAGCCTAATACCAATGCAATAGAAACTGTGATCATCACTGAGAATGAAAAGACAGTGTATATTTATATTTTATTCATTAAACATACATACACTTTTTAAACAGCATTTAATAATGACATTTTATTCAACAATATATCGTATTTTTATGAAAACAACACGTGCTTTCTATGTTTCTTTGCCAACTGCGCCCTCCCATCTCGAGGAATTTTCATAAGCTTAGTAGGCCAATTTTTTTCTTCTTTTTACATGATCCTGTAAAAAAGACAGCACAGCACTTAGGAAAATACCTTTCGGGGGAGGGTGAGATTGGCAAGCCAAAATGATGTTATTTGCGTGAAAATACAGTATTGGAAACCTGAATCTTCACAAACCCTGTGAACACACACACACACACATAAACACACATATTCAATGTTAAGGAACTAGTCATATTTATATGATTGCACTTGAAAATAAATACCAAAAGGTAAATTCAATAAACAGGTAAGCAAAAATCTACTTAAAAGTAATTCTAAAATTTGTCTTCCAATAAATCTAATGGGTAAATCTTTAAACAGCTGTATTTTGTCTGGGACAAAAAAAAAGCATATGAAAGAATCGACAATTTATATCTATCACTGATAACAATAACAGTTTTGTAATTGGTCATTCTGAATGGAGAGAAACGCAAAGGGCCAAATCAATTCTTGGTCGATAGAAAGTGACTCTGTTGGCAGCGGGCACACGTTTCTCCTTCGGAGGGTTGAAGCTGCTCAGTGCAAAGGCTATTTCACGATTACTGATGATGGAGAATTGATCTGAACTCTACCTGGATCGCACAATCCCAGCTCTCAGATAGCTGTGCTACATTTCTACTTGACCTTTTCTAGGGATGTCAAAGTGGAGTAATTTTGAGTTACTTAAACACAGATACTGATAACTGTCTTAGGGTTTCTACCACTTACAGGGGTAGATACAGCAATTATTACACAATAATGTGGCCTCCTGTGAAACCAATTTTTGCTCTTCTTTCATCCATCCCTATGCATCAAAACGGCTGTAAGTATCAGCCAATGACTGCCTTTCCCAGCCACTGTGGCCTATCCTTCCCACGTTTCTAACTGGCTACATCTGCAGCTCGGTGATCCACGAAAGTGTTGGAGAATAGCAATGGAAAAGTCATAATAGTCCCACTTATTGTAAATAGTACTACTTCTCTCTAAATTAAGTGTGTAATTGGAAAGCCTTATTTATACTCTCATAGGGATTAGCTTTTATTGATCTAATTAGGATGAAGCTCTAAAATCATTTGCCAGTCAACCTGATGGAGGAGCAGCTGCACATTATTCTGATCTTCAAACAAAAAGTGACATCGGTGGGTGAAAATAAAGCCTAATGTTCTTGACCTGTGCTCTGCCACCAAATGAAGGATTTGTATCAACAAACGACGAGTCCTGATAGAAGGAATTGGCCAGAACTTAAATTTTGCATTTCTGTCTGTAAAATGGGAAAAGATGTTTCATAAATTTTACTTTTGATGGAAAATAGCATTGTATTATTAATGAACGTTGCATATACATACATCTGGTGGTACAGTGGTTAAGTACTTGGCTGCTAACAGAAAGGTTGATGGTTTGAACCCACCAGCAGATCTGTGGGAGAAAGATGTGACAATCTACTTCTGTAACGACAGCATTGGAAACCCTACGGGGCAGTTCTAATCTGTCCTATAAGGTTGCTATGATTTGGAACTGACTCCAAGGCAATGGTTCTGGCTTTTGAGGTACATATATATATATATATATATATACATAAATATATAACACATATATAAATCAACTGTAAAGGCAGAGAAACTCATTTTTCAGATAAAACAAATGTCTCATTCCACACTTACCAGTCAATGTTGTAAATGATGAACTAGACTTGGACTCCTAAAACAATTAGGAAGGCTGCGCAAAGATGTCTTTCCTCTAACGAGATTGCTTCACTCAGAAGATGATTTTGACCATATTGACTCAGTTATCAGGCTAGGCTCTGTGAACATGTGTGGCAGTAGTCGCTGATCAGACTTCATCAAGATAGCCTTACAGATCTATGCCTTAGCAATGATGAACATCTGTGGACAAGAAGTCAATATTTTGAAGAAGATTACAGGATAAAATATTGGCCTTTCGTTTTCAAAACTGCATCAATTTTGAGCTTTGATTCAGAGACTCTAGCCAAGAATGAGTAGAGCTGAAATCTGAAGCATTACGTTTTGGTGTTGCTAAGATGATAGAATTAATTGGCTGAGGTTACAGAAAGTTGTTTGCCTTTAAACAGAATGCAAAGGAAATACACAGCTTCTAAGATTTTTAATGAGGACTTCTGGCATTTGAAAATGTAAAATCCAATATAAACATACATTTCCTTTTTTATTATACTTCAAAATACATTTCTGCATTCTTAATTCTGAGAGATATGAAGTTAATTAGCAGTTGACATGATTAAAATATGACAGCTGTCATGTTACAATATGCTTGTATTATTTTTCTATTCATAAGAGAGTTTCATTTTTATTTAGATGTAAATTTTTTCTTAAAATTGTGAAATTTTGTAATATTTATATGATTTAGAGAATATAAATGAAGAAAAAATATTTTCAGTACACCTACTGTGATAATGCAGCTCAGACACGTTCACCCACAAAAATACGCATGTACTTACACATGACTAAATATGTATTGCTGATTTTACATTTCTAAGTTTTATTATAAAATGCACAATTCAGTCAATAGAATGTTTGCATTTAAGTAATTTAGTTTCCTAAACAGTGATTTTTTTAAGCATCAAGAAAACACAATTCTTATATGATCTGATAGCTCGCCAAAACCAAAGCAAACCCATTGCCGTCAAGTCAATTCTGACTCATAGCAACGCTACAGGACAAAGTAGAACTGCCCCATAGGGTTTCCGAGGAGTGCCTGGGGGTTTCCAACTGCTGGCCTTTGGGAGCAGCTGAGCTCTTAACCACTGCACTAGCCAAGTTCCAATAGCTCAGCAGGAGGAAATACAACTCTATAATAATAATTTTGGGCCACTGTGATAAAAGAGAATAGTGTTTAAGTACTTAATTCAGTCTATATAATTTCAGAGAGGAGGAGTCTTTATAGATAGTTCTTCAGGAAGGACCAATAAGAGATTTCTGGCCAAGAAGTGAGGCAGGGCACTCAAGTATGGGGGAAAAGCAAAGTCTTCAGTGTGGTCATGAAAGAAGTAGCCACACAGAGCATTATGGTGTGTGAGGGAAGATAATTCTAGAGAGATAAGCTGCATCATATTATAAAGGGCTTTAACCACTGTATTAAGGACTTCGTAATATGCTTAGAAAGCAAAGCATGACAGTGAACATCTTTTAATCAATGGAATGCCATATTCAAATTTTTTCTTAGGACAGTAAATGTGTCAGTAGTATGTACGTCAAAATGGGCTAAAGTCTAGGAAAGTGGCAGCCAGAAGAACATTTAGGAGGTTGTGAAAATTATGGAGACAAGAGTTGATGAAACCACAGATTATTGCTTTAACGTTATGGTGATAGAGTAGAGAGACTGGATTCAGAAGCTATTGGCCTAATAAACAGGAGTTGGTAGTAAATTTAATTTGAGAGATTTGATGGGTGATGAGTACATAAAATGACAAAGAAAATACATAATGAACATAGGTATGTTTGGAAAAGTAGGAATACACAGTGGGAAAATTAAGCATTAGTGTAGAAGGGTCTCCAAGAGCCAATACCCAGAAGCCACAGCCTACATGAGTTTCTGGGAATTACAGATGAAGACATAGCAATTACCAGCATGCAGAAGGAAAGTGAAAACCATGAGACTGATTATTATCACGAGGCAATGATAACAAGCAGGGTGAGAAGCACTGAGAACTTAGGTGAGGTCAGTTTTAGAGGCTCCACAAAGGAAAAAGAGCAAATCAAACATCAGAGGAGAGTCAGAAAGCAGAACCAAGAGTATGACGTTATGGAATCCAAGGGCGAATGGATAATCTAGGATTAGGGGGCTTGCAGCTAACAAGACTAAAGTAAAAATAAAAATAAGCTATTGCTTCTTGTTATTGGTGACTTTAGGAAGACAAGTTTCAGGAGAGTAAAATAGAAATGACTTTGTAACCCTCAGAACATTTGACAATGTTTGAGACATTTTTGATTGTCATGATTTGCAGAGTGGGTGGTACTACAGTCATCTAGTGGGTAAGGACCAAGGATGCTGCTAAGTATCCGACAGTGCATAATACACCTCCCACAACAAGGAATTATCTGATTCCAAATGTCGATAGTGCCTAGGATGAGAAACTCTGCAGTACAGTAATAAATCCCAGATTCGTGTGTAATGAGTTGGACAGAGAATTTGAGTTGAAGGAACAAAAAATGGAAATGGAGAATACCCTTTCAAAACAAATAAACAATAACAATAAAAAAAAAGCTAGAAACAATATTTATATTTAGGGACCAACAGTTTATAGGAAAAATCAAAATAATTTACCAGAATGTTGGAAAAATATATGGTATGCAGAATATCTAATTTCAATATTCTTAGTTAAATCATATTGTCATATATGGATTTTTGGGAAGTAGGACAAGAAAAGAAGTTATGCTATAAAAATGAGACCTGCAGCTATCTACAAATTTGATTTTAATGCAAAAGCAAAAGCAATAATTTTAAAGTAAAAATATTAATAAGATAACTTCAGAAAAATCATGGCACAAGGAAAAGAGAGCTTTTATGAAGGAAAAAAATGCTGATCAAAGTGTAATTTTTTAGAGGTTAATAAAGACTATAAATATGAGGATCTTATATACAAAATAAATCTGTCAAAGCCAAGAAGATCCAGAAATATGTACCACTCTTTGAGTCAGTTAACATCAACACATTAATCTAATTGAGGCAAATTGATCAGGGAAGCCCTTAATTCTAGCACAGACACCAGGGATGCCTGGGGTATGAAATGAGGCAGAGCTGGGGGAGATTCTCAGTTCCAACGCTTTCCAAGAATTCAACCTTGGACAAATTACTTATTCTTTTCAAGACGACCTGGCTTCCCTTTGGATTAGAAAGGAAAAGTAGCAAATTTTTATTGAAACTTCTTCACTCCATTCTTTCTTAACAATCCTAGAGACTGGTTGCCCTCCTGCTGGCCTTCTGAATTCTGAAAGCCCTGCATAAGAATACCTTTTTCTTCCAAATGTCCTCACCTCTTTTTCATCAGCTCCAGTTCTGTTCCAGTTCATTAAGACATCATTTCACGTTAACCTATTAGAAGAGCATTTTATTGTAACTCATTCTGAATCACGTGGTTTCAAACAAGCAGTAGAAAACTTGGTCAACAGAATTTTTTTTTTCTTTCTTTCTCAGAACAGTGTATTATTGTTTCCCTGAAATTAAATGGACAAATTTTAAGAGGACCATGCATTCTCTCTCAAATTGCCTTAGTCTACACCAGGCATTTTTACCTCACACCAAGCTCCACGTCAATGTTTGCGTTGCCCGCTTCGTCTCTGAGTCCTTTTGGATGATAGACACATAGTTTCACCAAGCCTTTCTCAAACTCCAACGTGCATATGAGACACCTGGAGATATCGTTAAAATTGAAGGTTCTGATTCTGTAGGCCTGGGATAGGCTGAGATCCTTTTGCATCAACATCCAGATGATTCGGATGGTCCTGGATCAACCAAGGACAAGTTTTGGTGTAAGGAGGATTGAGTTTTTTCAAAGGGTGTACTGATCTTGATGGGAGTTTGTTACTCACATAAACAGAAAATTCTCTCAGGAAATGATTGTTGAGTAAGCGAAGTTGCTTTCTATCTATTGTTTTACTTTTTGTTTGTTTTCAATTTGGTGAAGATGCCTCTATTTTCTGAGACAACTGCACTCTGGAATTCTTCATCACAATGAAAAGGCAACGGCAGGCAGGACAGGAAGAGACGTGTACTGGATTCTCCATGTCCTTTATTTCCTCTCAAATACAGTGCCAATCAACCTTCAGATAGAACTGATGAAGCTTCTGTCCTCTTCCTCAAAGTGGGTATTATCAATCATCTGAACAGTCCTGGACCCAGAAACTGTCGTTATTCCCTTTTTGATGGGGGAGCAGAGTATAGGGATTACCCAACCTGCACTCGCGGAAGAGTAAATGTAATTATAGCCCTTTCTGTTACTCTTCTGGGCAGAAATTGTAACTGAAGTAAAATTCACTTTGTACTTCTTTGCTCGTGTATAATTCAGGGAGAAGGCTTGTCCTAATCTTTTATTTTGGAGACGTATTTATCAAGTCATGTCTAGGTCTTTCAAAAGAGGCCTAAGTGTTGGGGTCCAACACAAATAAAAGCAATTTTTAGGATAACTTAATAGCTTCACTTGCCGTGAAAAGGAAAAACAAAGTGTTTCATAAAAGGTGTCAGAGTTGCTAGCCAATTTAAAAACATGGTAGCATGATAACACTTTCATTCTGTAAGTATTACTCCTCCTAAATTGGTTCTCCCAGAAGTAAAATATGGGGCCAGCTGGAGTGAGAGTGGGAACAGGGGAAGGTGGGGAAAGAGCTCTGTTTGGTGAGCAAACACCCATGTAGGTGGCACTGGCTCTAAAGAGATCATTAAAACTGCAAAGCCATCATTTGGAGAGAGAAGGTTGAAAGCCAGAAGGATTATTAAAACATTATCAGAAAATAAAATGACAATACTTTCATGTGTTTTGAAAAGGATATACTTTTTAACAAGTTCATACAAAATAAACACCTAACGCCATGTGCTTCCTTTCTTACCAATGTTGTTCCCTTCCTAATTAATTTGATTTCACCTTTGCTCGCCTTTCTCTAAATCTGAACTTGATCATATACAACCACTGGATAGATTAGATCAATTTAGCTCTCTCCACATCAACTCTTTTGTCTAACTTCATCCCCAAATATCCTTTGAACATTAATAAAGAATTTTAGGACAAATTCACTGATGGATTCTAAACTAATATTTATTGAGTGTCTATGTCAGGCATTCTCTAGATGATGAGAGAAAAGAGTAAAAAAAAAAAAAAAAAAGATCTTGTCTTTATGAGCTTTCCCTGTAGCTAAAGGAAAGAGACCTATATTCCATCAAATGGTGTTAAGTCCCACTAAGAAAAAAAAAAAAAATTATGAGGCATAGGTCATTCCAAGGCAAACCAATACTTGAAGAGAGAAGGCCATGTGGCCAAGACCTAAAGAACATTCCACACACTAGGGATAGCAGTGCAAAGTGAGAAGGTGGGCTGATGGTTGAGAGACAATAAAGAAGCTGAAGTGTTTGAATGTTGAGAGAAAGCAAAGGCACAGAGGGCTGAGAAAACAGGTCACAGTAGTTTATCCAGGGTGGGAATATCGAGAGAAAGGGGAAGCTCTCTGAAAACTGAATGCTGGCAACACTCCATATAATCAAAACATAAATAAAAAATAGAGAATATAGGTAAACCATAGGATTCATGATTTTAAACAAATGATAGCAGTCTATGCATCTGAATTTGTGAGATAGAATAGTCTATATTATGTACATTGGGTTATCCCAGTTCTTTGGAGTAAGGTGTTACCATCCTCATCCTATAACTAAGGAACTAGAATGGTTAACTGGTCACATGATGTACCTATTGCAGTAATAACCACTCTGGTGTCCTAGCTAACAGCGGTTCCATTATTTATTTATTTATTTTATGGATTGCCCACACAGGCAGAATAAGAGAAAATAATCAATACACTCTTGCCTTTGAAGTTCATCATAATCCTGGGTCTGAGGATAAGACAGAAAAACTCTCGAAAGAAACATGCTCTCCACGATCTCTTTTTCCTTTTAACATTCCATAGGCTAGGGTGGCTGCGGAAGGGAGAGAATGGGTCCGTAAAGGAGAGCCGAGTTGGGCACAGGCCACCTGCTACCAGGGCCAGGAGCCATGAGGACCCATATGAGCACCTGGAAACATCCAGACTGAATTCAAATGAGAACTGATGTTCACCTGTGCTAAACAGACGTCTATCATATGCCCATCTTTGTAATTACACTCTGGGGATGGGTCATTACCGGCAGCCATCATGTCAGCCAATTTTTGTCCTTCAGGAATGCTGCTCTACTCCTCCACATCCCATGCTTTATTCAATGTTCATCCAAGCCTCATAGTGTGGACAACATCCCTTTCAAACCTGGGACACTGGGGAACCCACAGAACATAGTGGTGGAGAGAAAGGGAAATCCCCTGATTAGCCAAGTCAAAAGGAATGGACCAAGCTCAGAGTTTCAGCTCTCTGCTGTTGGGAGAGCAGCAAAAGATAGTCCTCCTCCTTCCTTCCCCCGACCCTACTCCATGCGTATTTGTTAGGGAAGTAGTGGACTTGAGGTTTTAACGCAGGGCTTCCAAACCTTCTAGTCTTTCTATTATGTCACCCTGGCTCCCATAACAAATAATTTTAAAAGCCACATCAAAGGTGCAGAATATTACACAGAATTACATTGCACAGAAATTATAAAAAGAAAAAAAAAACCTCTCTTTTAATAAGTCTTATGGTTTTGCTTCCCTGATCAAACATATAATAGTAGCAAAACAATAACAACATGTATGAGATTAGTGTATGAAGCGTTGGCCATGTGTTAGGAGTTGGTATAAGCACTTATATTTCTTATTTAACCACACTTCTCCCCACACCCTCTATGCCTCAGTCACTCTGGCCTGTTTCACCTCTTTCGGAAGCGCCAGGTTCATTTCTATCTCAGGGACTTTGCATCTAATAATGTCTCTGTTCTGTTCTTCACAAGAATTTCTTTTATTCTTCCTGCTTCAAATTAAAGGTCAAAACCCTGTTGGTGTAGTGGTTAAGAGCTACGACTGCTAACCAAAAGGTCGGCAGTTCGAATCCACCAGGCACTCCTTGGAAACTCAATGGGGTAGCTCTACTCTGTCCTATAGGGTTGCTATGAGTTGGAATTGCCTCGACGGCAATGGGTTTTTTATTTTTATTTGTTAGGTTGCAGGTCATTTATGAAGTCTAAAATAGTATCCTCTGTTCTGGTGACTCTATGTTACATTACCGTGTTTTGTATTTGTCTGCTCTGTTTGTATCTGAAATTAGCTGTTTTTTTCATTTTTGGGCTTATGTATCATCCAGTCCACTCCACTGGATCATGAAGACCAGAGAGCTGGGACAAGTCAGTCTTACTCATTTCGGTACCTCAGGTGCTCAGAAGTAGACAGACACAATGCAGGTGCTCAATTAATATTTGTTAATGTAATAAATAGGGACAAACACTTGAGTGTTTTGGGCGAAGTCTCTCAACTTTTCAAGCTGATATCAAATGGGGCATTTGTTCCTTTTAACAGCATATTCATTAAGTCAGTTTCAAAAAAACAAAATATCAAATTGAATTGACTGAATCTCAGGGCATTTTTATTGTTATTCTCATTTTTAAAATAAAAATATTTTAAATCTCATACTGCTAATAGTCATGTCATATCCAGTTCATGATATTTTATTATATTACAATTTTATACCTAGAAATTTGCTCTTGATTTAATGTCTACCGTTTAGGGACCCTGGTGGCCCGGTTGTCAAGAGATTGGCTACTGACCAGAAAGTCAGAAGTTCAAATCCACCAGCCACTCCTCGGAGACCCCATGGGGCAATTTTACGCTGTCCTATAGGGTTGCTGCTAGTCGGAATCGAGTCGAGGCAATGGGTTTAGAACGGGCTTGTGACTGGCTATAAGCAAAAATGTAGAACATACCTAGTGTTGGTGAATATGCAGAGAAATTGTTTATTGTTCATTGTTGGTGGGAATATAAAATGGTGCAGCCACTTTGGAAACAATGTGGCAACCCCTGAAAAGTTTAGGCATAGAGTAACCATATGACCCAACACTCACACTCCTAGCATATACCCAAGAGTAATGAAAATATGTATGTCCACACAAAATTTGCACATGAATGGCTATAGCAACCTTATTCAGAATAGCCAAAATGTGGAAACAAGCCAAATGTCCATCAACTGAGAAACGAACAAATGGAATGTGATATATCCATAAAATTTATATTGTTTGGCAATAAAATAAATTACTACTGATACGTGTTACAACATGGATAAACTTTGAAAATGTCACGGTAAGTGAAAGAAGCTAGTTGCAAAAGACCACATATCGTATGATTCTATTTATTTGAAATGTCTGGAATACGCAAACTCAAAAAGGCAGAAAGTGAACTAGCAGTTGTTTAGGACTGGGCAGGGAAAACGTTGTGGGAAATGAGGAATGAGTATTAAATGGGGTTTTTTTTTGGGCTGCTGAAAATGATCTAAAATTAATTGTGGTGATGCATGAACAATTCTGTGAATATAATAAAAACCAGTGTATACACTTTAAGTGGGTGAATTGTACTGTATGTGAATCGCAATAAACTAACAAAATAAATCAGTAAATAAAGGGTACAAGTGATAAATAAGGTGGACTATATTCTCAATTCCCTTGCCGAGTGGTAGAAAAATTTCCTATTTCTTTTTTATATTTTAGACTGCTCAATGAGAATTCCTTTAATGGAAAATTGTCAGCAAAATGGTCTAACATGTATTTATGGGAAGATTTCAATTCAAGCCTAATAAACAGGTTCCTAATTTAACTTCTAAGTATTAATTAAAGTGGCCTTTTAAAAAAAATTTTTTTTTTTTTGATAATAAAACAGAGATACTTTACTTGGCATTGCGTCTGTATTAATTTTCACAATAACTTCAAATCACTGTTGAGCTCTATTTTTGAGACTCTTCATATCCTACATTTCAGCACTAATTTCCTGAAGTAAAAACCTTTAACACCCTACGACAAAACAAAGTCTGAATGGTGTGTCCTGGCTGCATGTAGGGTTCATCGGATATCTTGAACTGCTTTCCAACGCTTGAACTTAAAGTACCAAATGCCCCTTTTGGAATTACTTTGACCTTGATTTTTTACAACCTTGTATATTTTAACAGAAATTTAATCCATGTGTTTTTGATTCATTTATGCTTGAATCATCAAAACACCTTTTTTTTTTTTTTAGGGTGATTTGATATCCATGAAAGCTATCAAGACTTTTTGAAAATCCTCTAGAGCTCTTAAAAAAAAAAAAAAAGCAGGACATTTTGTTCTTCCCAGAAAAAAACCGAGATGCTGGAAAGACTGAGTTCACTTTTAGTGTGTACTAACCTTGTCAAAACAAGTTCTCTCATCTGTAGTAGGTACAGGGAAAAGCAAGGTGCTGGCTACACGCTCACCTTAAGTCAAAGGGCTGAAGCTTTTGATAAGACAGGGAGCGTCCGTAATTCAGGGCACATTTTTATAAAACTCATGGGCTTTTAGACCTTTTATCCTAATGAAACGTTCCGAAAATACTAATTTGCATTACTGTGGATGCTGTTACTTGCCTAGCTTTATGTTTTCATATTTGGATGCATTGCTACTTAACTCAATACTGTTAAGGATTTTACAGCAGTTTATTTGAAAAATGCTCAGTAATCCTTTTAAATTTACCTTTCACAGGAGATGTAAAAAACTTATCATCCATTTTACATATTAGTGATCCCATAAAAGTGCTTTTTTCCACTGGCCTATATTCATAGGAGGTAAAATTACTGCCTAGTATTATAAAATAAGATATAGTTTTGTTTTAAAATGCTATATTTTTCAAAGTTAGTGGTTTCATTTCAGCATGTCATTTTTCATAGTTAAATTGGCTTTGCGCTTGATTCATAACATACATTAAAGATTCATTAAGTGACTCTTCCTTGTCTCAAATCTCCTTTTCCCCATTTTTCCCAAATGAAATATTTAATCCTGTATTTACTTACTCTGGTCCATATGGATTGGTTATTATAATTTCATCCCAAGTGCCCTTTTACAGATCAATTTCCCTTTATAAGGAGGTTACTCGAGCTGAAATGTTGAAAGCCTGGTTTTATAGAATTATTATTATTTTTTACCTACGTAGTTCACATACGGAAAGTTCCGTAAGATAAGGATATTTTTCTAAAACGTGTCAAATGGTTTCCAGTCTTTTCCCGGTGAACAGCATCCAAAATTTATAGAGCTCCTGAATGTATGTTTATTTTTAAATAATTTAAATTTCACGTGAAATAACGCAAATGGATTTTTGTTTTCCTTTAGATAACTAAAGGCTACATTGCATGTTCAAATGGATTAGTCATGAAGTTCTACCAAGTTGAAATCAATCTAATTTTTATGTAGTGCTTCCTTTGAAGTGCTGTTGAAGATACACTTTTAATGGAAGGCGATTTTACTACTTGAAAGTTATCAATAAGCTCAACATGCATACCAGTTAACCTTTGCCCTTATCTCTGTATTACTCAAAACATCACAATTGTTTCTCAGAAATACATAGAAACCTTATACTCTGAATACCAATCAACGTTCTTGACTTGTAAACGATTGCTTCCACTTAAAAATGTGCAATCCGTGACAACCAATGTCACAAAACCGCACTTGTATTAACTGTTTAATGACAAAATACAGTGCTCTGTAAACGTGCACCTAAAGCACAATTAAAAACAAGTGTGATCCTTTTAATATTTTTTAAATGTGGTAAAACCCGTAATTATAGGAATGCGTGGAATTTCATAATTGATATTATTTTTAATTACCACAGTTAACCATATATGCCTCTTATAGATTAGGGTGAAGAGGTAAGTTAATTACCTTTAAACTTCAAAGTCTCTGAGATATATTAGGAGCGTTTCATTGTAATAACCTTTTTAAAATATTTAGTTGCTGAAGTGTGGCGTCTTTCATCATCCTATAAACCAAACAAAACCAAACTCATTGACATAGAGTTGACTGCAACTCACAGAGACCCTACAGGACAGAGTAGAACTGCCCCATGGAGTTATCAGAGCTGTTAATTTTGTGGAAGCAGACTGCCACATCCTTCTCACCCCAAGTGGCTGGTGGGTCTCAGCTGTTGACATTTCGTTTAGCAGCCGAGCATTAACCACTGTACCACCAGGGCTGATCACTCCATAGCATACAGTACAAATACGTAGCATATTTGTATTATTAGTATAACATATGTATATTAACATACATTGTTGTTGTTGCTGTTGTTAGTGCCATTGACTGGTTCCGACTCAGACTGCCCCTGTGCACAACAGCATGAAACACTGCCTGGTCCTGTGCCATCATCACAATCATTGCTATGTCTGAGTCCATTGTTGTAGCCACTGTGTCAATCCATCTTGTTGAGGGTCTTCTTTTTCACTGACCCTTTGGTTTACCAAGCATGATGGCTTTCTACAGGCAGTTTCCTCCTGACAATGTGTCCAAAGTATGTGAGATGAAGTCTTGCCATCTTTGTTTCTAAGGAGCATTCTGGCTGCACTTCTTCCAAGACAATTGTTTGTTCTTCTGACAGTCCACGGTATATTCAACATTCCTTGCCAACACCTTAATTCAAACGCATCAATTCTTCTTTGGTCTTCCTTATTCATTGTCCAGCTTCCCCATGCATATGAAGTGATTGAAAATACCATAGCTTTGGTCAGGTGCACCTTAGTCCTTAAGGTGACATCTTTGCTCCTTTAATGCTTTAAAGAGGTCTTTTGCAGCAGATTTACTCAATGCAACATGTCATTTGATTTCTTGACTGCTGCTTTCATGGGCGTTGACTGCGGATGCAAGTAAAATGAAATCTCTTACAACTTCAATCTTTTTTCCGTTTATCATGATGTTGCTTATTGGTCCAGTTGTGAGGACTTTTGTTTTCTTTCTGTTTAGGTGTAATCCATACTGAAGGCTGTAGTTTTCATCTTCATCACTAAGTGCTTCAAGACCTCTTCACTTTGAGCAAGCAAGGTTGTGTCATCTGCATAATGTAGGTTATTAATGAGTCTTCCTCCAATCCTGACGCCTTGTTAGTCTTCATGTAGTCCAGCTTCTGGAATTATTTGCGCAGCATACAGATTGAATAAGTATGAATGACACACACCTTTCCTGATTTTAAACCTTGCAGTATTCCCTTGTTCTGTTCGAACAACTACGTCGTGGTCTATGTACAGGTTCCTTATGAACAAAATTAATTGTTCCGGAATTCCCATTTAACATTATGCTATATACTTTTTTTTATATATACATATAATGTATAGCCTATTTGTCTTAACTGAATTTATATTTTATTTTGGTACCGTGAGGAGCATGAATTTCTAGTCATAATAATCTCACGTGTTGAGTTTGTACATCTGTGTTGCTTTGGTCACTTTGTTTTTCTAAGTTGCTTATGTCATGAATGTTAAATTGATTTGCTTAGATCCATGAGGTTCAAAAAAACTATTGACAAGGCGTGTGGCCCTTCAATGTGATATTTATTTAAATTTAATGGCTAGCGATGCCCAGAATTTCTTCTAATAAGAAAAAAAGGCACTCAATGCTATTTGTTTACAAAAAGCTTTGGTCATTGATCATTCGAATGGGAAACTTCTGGTAGATTCTTCGCCGTCTAGGTTTGGTAAAAGATATATTGATATCAGCTGTAAAAATAATAATTTGACATTTTTTTACATGAATCCTTCTAGGTAAATATTTGGGAAGAGGACTTCATTTTTAAGCTGAATGACTATTTCTTTCAGTCCAAAGAATGGTGACGGCCATCAGTCACTCAAACCTCCATTCGGCTGTTTGCTTATTGCTAGATATACACAGATACAGGTGAGACATTTACCTGAATCCATTTTACCTTCAAGCGCTTTTCAGAAAACTTTATGTTCCAGCAGTGGTTGAAGGTACCTCTCTCTGTGTGTCTCTCTCCATTTCTTTCTTTTATTCAGCAAACATTATTTGCCATACCCACGCATTGCTACCTGTGGCTGACAATTTGATTCCGATTCACAGCTACCCTAAGGACAGAGTAGAACTGCCCCATAGGGCTTCCAAGGAGCTCCTGGTGAATTCCAACTGCTGATCTTTTCAGTGGCAGCCATAGCTATTAACCACTAAGACACCCGACCAAAAAAAAGCAAACCTGTTACCCTCGAGTCGAATCCAACTCATAGCGACCCTATAGTGACACTGCACCCCCAGAGTTTCCTTATTTGCCATATGTATACATAATTACACTGTGGGTGATAAAACCTCGGCTTATTTATGAAGCCACTGAGTATTTATTCAGGAAGCTTTAATTTTAAAGCTGGCATTTCATTACTCTGTAGAGATTTTTAAGGTGAATATTGAACAGGCGGTGTTTACCTACTTTATATAAATAAATGTTTATAAATGAAAAAGGTACATTTTCTCTTATTTCAAGGGTTATTTCTCTTAGAAGTACTTGAAGCATGTTATTATTATTTAGTTGCATAAACATTTATAAAGTATTAAACCTTTTGTTAGAGTGGATTTTCTTTGGTCCAATAATAAAAGTTTTTTTTTTTTTTTGGCATCATTTTCATGATGGAATATTGTGAATGAATTAAATTAATAAGAATAATGTCTTTCTTTTACCACCACTATTTTTTTTTTTTTATTTATATACGTACTGAAGGGCTTATCTAATAATGAATTCTTAAACTGCTTTGTGGAAATAAGCTGTCTTTTCTGATAGCCTTGCCTCTCGTTGGCCTGCCTGCACAAATGGATCCATATTTTCTGCAAGCTCTTTGCAAATAAACGTGCAAGCCATCTGCAGCTGAATGATTAGTGGTGCAGGGATATGTGGCCTGTGCTTTGGTCCCCACTGGCCATTTATCTCTGTTTTATTGTTTTAATTATAAAGACTAATCTTCGCTGTGCCTGCTGAAGGCATTTGTATGGTAAAAAGAAGCCTCGAATATTCATGCCCTTTTAAATTGCGCTATAATTTTGAGAGAGATTAATCTGAGATTAACTTCAGGTATCACTTAGCGTTGTTGAAATGGGTTTGTGCTGCATAGTGGAGCTGAGAGTGGAAGCTACATTGCAGTGTTAACTGACTATTACATGACGACTAAGCCAATTTTATTGGGTTATTCACCTCATTGACTTTAATGAGTCAATAATAGATGTAATAGGCACCTCAGGACCAGATGGCACAGGGTAAAAAGTCCCCATGAAATACCATTTTTTCATCTCAAGTATCTGATAAATATGTTAACTTCCTGCGTTATGGCAGTCATTGGAATTTCTTAGCAGTTGGCCAGATACCCTAAGCTACGGGGGCCACCGGGTGCAGTTTATTGCTTAAATTCTCGGCTTTGTAGAAAGAGCAAGGGTAAAAAAAAAAAAAAAAAGCCTTCTTCATGAAATGTAATACAATATCATAATTGAATAATTGCTGGGAAAAAAAAAACCACTTATTCAATTAAACAAAACTCAGGGAATTAATTTGAAAGGGATCATATAATAAATACGAGCGTTGAGTGTTAACAGTAAAATGTCATTTCATATGCATATTAGTAAGTTTTCTTTAAAATTTTTTTCCCTTCTGTCCTTTTTTTACTTTCCTAAACACACATACACACACACACACACACACAAACCCATTTTCTTGTATACATTAACATTAGTTGATTTGGTGACAGTGGGAAGTATGGTAGAATAAACCATCTTCAACTTTAGCAGTGGCTTCGTCTTGAGTCTTTCTGTCTGCAGTCGGCTTTAAGAACTGCAATTATACTTGTTTCTCTCTTCAGATGCTGAATAAAACACATCTTTTTAAATAAGAAAACACAAATATTTTCCCTGCGTGTAATATCCAAAAGCTGTTCCCTAAGTTAACGTTGAATTGCCTCCTTGGAAACCAAGAAGTTTCTAAAGTTTCCTATTGTTGTTATGTCCTTGGAAAGGCAAATAAATATTCACCTTGTCAAGTTAATATTACTTCAAAATAGAATTCTCATTTTTTCTGATAAAAAATTTAGGACACAGAAATGGCTCTAACACATATTCAAGAATTTATACAATTTTGATTATCCCTGAGTTAAAATGAGACCAACCTATTAAATCCTTACATTTATCACTACATTTTATGACATTTTCTCATGTGTTTGCTGTTGTTGGGTGACATCGAGTCAGTTCTAACTCATAGCAACCCTATGTACAACAGGACGAAACACTGCCTGGTCCTGCACCATGCCCACAATCGTTGTTATGCTTGAGACCATTGTTGCAGCCACTGTGTCAATCCATTTCGTTGAGGGTCTTCCTCTTTTTCATTGACCATGCACTTTACCAAGCATGATGTCCTTCCCCAGGGACTGATTCCTCCTGATAACATGTCCAAAGTACGTGAGATGTGCCACACCATTCTTGCTTCTGGTTGTACTGCTTCCAAGACAGATTTGTTCATTCTTTTGGCAGTCCATGGTATGTTCAATATTCTCTTATCAATTCCTCTTTGATCGTCCTTATTCATTGTCCAGCATTCACAGGCATATTATGCGATTGAAAATACCATGGATTGGGTCAGTTACACCTCAGTCTTCAAGGTGACGTCTTTCTTTTTCAACACTTTAAAGAGGTCCTTTGTAGCAGATTCGCCCAGTGCAATGTGTCCTTTGATTTCTTGACTGCTGCTTCCATAGATGTTGATTGTGGATGCAAGTAGAATGAAATCCTTGACAACTTTAATCTTTTCTCCATTTATCATGATGTTGCTTATTGGCCCAGTTGTGAGGACTTTTGTTTTCTTTATGTTGAGGTATAATCCATACTGAAGGCTTTGGTCTTTGATCTTCACCACTAAGTGTTTTAAGCCCTCTTCACTTCCAGCAAGCAAGGTTGTATCATCTACATAATGCAGGTTGTTAATGAGTCTTCCTCCAATCCTGATACCCTGTTCTTCTTCATATAGTCTCAGATTATTTGCTCAGCATACAGATTGAATAGGTATGGTGAAAGGATATGACCCTGATGCACACTTTTCCTAACTTTAAACCATAAAGTATTCCCTTGTTCTGTCCGAACACCTGCCTCTTGATGTGTGGACAGGTTCCTCATGAGCACAATTAAGTGTTCTGGAATTCCCTTCAAAATGTTATCCATAATTTTCTGTGATCCACACAGCCAAATGCCTTCACATAGTCAATAAAATACAGGTAAACATCCTTCTGATATTCTCTGCTTTCAGCCAGCATCCATCTGACATTAGCAATTATATCCCTGGTTCCACATCCTCTTCTGAATCTGGCCTGAATTTCTGGCACTACCCTGTCAATATACTGCTGCAGCCACTTTTGAATGATCTTCAGCAAATTTTTGCTTGTGTATGATATTAATGATATTGTTCGATCATTTCCACATTCAGTTGGATCACCTTTCTTGGGAATAGGCATAAATATGGATCTCTTCCAGTTGGTTGGCCAGGTAGCTGTTTTCCAAATTTCTTGGCTTAGATGAGTGAGCGCTTTCAGTGCTATATCTGTTTGTTGAAAAATCTCAATTAATATTCCGTCATTTCCTGGAGCCTTGTTTTTTGACAATAACTTCAGTGCAGCTTGGATTTCTTCCTTCAGTATCATCAGTTCCCGATCATATGCTATTTCTTGAAATAGTTGAATGTCGACCAGTTCTTTTTGGCATAATGACTGTGTGCATCCTTTCCATCTTCTTTTGATGCTCCCTGTGTTATTTAATATTTTCTCCATAGAACTCTTCACTATTGCAACTTGAGGCTTGAATTTTTTCTTCAGTTCTTTCAGCTTGAGAAATGCCGAGAGTGTTCTCCCGGTGTGGTTTTCTATCTCTAGCTCTTTGCACATGTCATTATACTTTACTTTGTCTTCTCAAGCTGCCTTTTGAAATCTTCAGTTCTTTTATGTCATCATTTCTCCCTTTTGCTTTAGCTACTTGATGTTCAACAGCAAGTTTCAGAGTCTCTTCTGACATCCATTTTGGTCTTTCTTTCCTGTCTTTTTAATGACCTCTTGCTTTCTTCATGTATGATATCCTTGATATCATTCCTCAACTTGTCTGGTCTTTGGTCATTAGTGTTCAATGTGTCAAATCTATTCTTGAGATGGTCTCTAAATTCAGGAGGGATACACTCAAGATCATACTTCAGCTCTCTTGGACTTGTTCTAATTTTCTTCAGCTTCAACTTGAACTTGCACATGAGCAATTCATGGTCTGTTCTGCAGTCAGCCCCTGTTCTTGTTATGACTGATAATATTTAGCTTTTCCATCACCTTTTTCCACAGATGTAGTCGATTTGATTCCCGCATATTCCACCTGGTGAGGTCCATATGTACAGTTGCAGTTTATGTCGGTGAAAAAAGGTATTTGCAACAATGAAGTCGTCGGTCTTTCAAAATTCTATCATGTGATCTCTGGCATCTTATCTATCACTGAGGCCATATTTTCCAACTACTGATCCTTCTTCTTTGTTTCCAACTTTTGCATTCCAATCACCAGTAATTATCAATGCATCCTGATTGCATGTTCAATCAATTTCAGACTGCAGAAGCTGGTAAAAATCTTCAGTTTCTTCATCTTTGGCCTTAGTGGTTGCTGCATAAATTTGAATAATAGTAGTATTAACTGGTCTTTCTTGTAGGCACATAGATATTATCCTATCACTGTGCTTCAGAATAGATTTCAAAATGTTCTTTTTGATGATGAATGCAATGCCATTCCTACTCAAGTTGTCATTCCTGGAATAGTAGACCATACAACTGTCTGATTCAAAATGACAAATACCAGTCCATTTCAGCTCGCTAATGCCTAGGATATCAATGTTTATGCATTCCATCTGATTTTTGATGATTTCCAATTTTCCTAGATTCTTACTTCACTGGGGTTATACTTCATACATTCCAGGTTCTGATTTTTAATGGATGTCTGCAGCTGTTTCTTCTCATTTTGAGTCATGCCAATGAAGGTCTTGAAAACTTGACTCCAAGCACATCATTAAGGTCAGCTCCACTTTGAGGAGGCAGCTCTTCCCCAGTCATCTTTTGAGTGCCTTCCAACCTGGGAGGCTCATCTTCCCTCACTCTATCAGAGAATGTTCCACAGCTATTCATAAGGTTTTCACTGGCTAGTTCTTTTCAGAAGTACACTGCCAGTTCCTTCTTCTTAGTCTGTCTTAGTCTGGAAGCTCAGCTGAAACCTGTCTGCCACGGGTGACCCTACTGGTATCTGAATACCAGTGGCATAGCTTCTAGCATCATAGCCACACGCAAGCCTCCACAGTACAATAAACTGACAGGTGGAGGTCTAATGTGTTTAGTACTTAAAAATATTGTTGTTGTTTCCAGTTCATGATGGCCCAATGTGTTTACAGTAAAACTGTTCCAAAGGATTTCCAAGGTTGTAACCTTTCAGAAGCCAATAGCCAAGATTATCTTCCAAGGCATCTCTGGTTGGGACTGAACCACCAACCTTTATGGTTAATATTCTAGTGCTTAACCATTTGTGCCAAGCAAGGTCTCCTACTTGAAATCTTAGTTGCAGTTAAGTGCTATGCTTTCTAGGACATTTAATGTTCTGGATGTAACAGCAGATTAGCCGTGGCTGCTACAGTGCCCACCTATTAAAAAAAAAAGGCATCTTAGAGGATTTTGCATGTGAGAAAATGCTTCCATGTTAGTTGTTATTTCCTTTGTTGGTGAATGGGACTTTTGTCATCTTGATTACATTGGAGTTATTTTTAATAAGGAAGTAAAGAAATAATATTTTTCAAAATTTACAATTTCTCATTTGGTTTTAGAGAATGAAATCCAACTTCTGGGAATGAAAGAATTGGTAAATCAGAAAAGCTTCCCTACTGACAAAGGTAAGAAAAAACTGAATAATTTATTTTTAATTGGTAGAAATATCTTGAATATCTTACAAGATCTAACAAAAGTGAACCTACACTGGGAGCCTTTTAACTCAGGGAAAAGCGACGGCTTTAGAGGATAATGCTCAGACACTGAGAAGATAAGTAGAGTTTTAATGCTGTGGCAGTGAAAACATAAGTTTGAGGGGTTTCAAAAATGCATGAATTTTTATTTCATCAGAATAAAGTAATCTGAATTTAGTTCAGGTTACAATAATAAAGAGCACAGTTCTGATAATGATTGAAAACCCAGTTGTTGCTTGAAATAAGGTAACATTGAACCCCCACTGTTCCTAGACTCCTGACAGGGGAAAAAAAAAAAAAAAAAGCCTTTCTAAAGGAGAACAAAATGTTGCTTTATGCCTCAAACTACCTCTACAAGTTTTAATTAACAATGTACAGTACTAGGCTTACACAAAGGAACAACACTTTTTCCAAGGTAAAAAAAAATAGAGTGGGTAAAGAGAGATAATCATGAAGTCATACTCAAATTTAGAAATACATTTAATATTTTCAACAAAATCAAATGCTTGAGAGTTTCTTCAGGACACTAGAAACTAAATGAAAAGGGAAAATGTATATTCTCTAATCAAATAATATAATAAGTGCAATTAAAAACAAAATAGGTATTTAGCAGTGGAGTAGATGCAAATAAAGAGAGACTAAGCAAATTGGAATATCTGAAATATATATAAAAAAAGACTGACTAAATGTATACAAAAAAGACAAACTAAATGATAGAAAATGATAAAATATTTCAGAAACACAGGAAATAGATTAAAAAGGTGAATTATATATGTGCGTGAAGCTACAAAATGTGAGAAAAAGAGAATAGAATAGAGAATATTCAATGTCATAGGATATACTATTGTCAAACACAGTGGTAAAATTTTTCTAAACTAGTGAGAGTTATCAGGACAATATTTTAAAAGCACTACAATCTCCAAGCAGATAAATATATTTTTCTAAAAAAGATGCATTGTAGTAAAGTTGTTAAAAAGCAGGGGCAATGATAAAAATTATAAAAGTCAACATAAAAATTGAGACATGTTACTTACCTTCAGAGGAAAATAGTAAGACAGAGCAGATTTTTCAATCAAAATAATAAAAGATACAAACAGTACAATTAAATTTTCAACACGTTAAAGAAAATCAACCTAAAATTCCATACTCAGCTAAAATACTTTTCAAAAATATTTGTACAAAAACTGGAAGAAATTTCAATAGCAGAACCACACCAAAATATCTACTAAAACGTGTTCTTCAAAATCACCCTACCTGTAAGCTCGGAGATAAAGTAAAATAGAGGTAAAAAAATACGCAGATGAATTTATAGAAGAATATTAGAAGTTTTAAATAATAATGTGTTTTAAAAACATACCCGTTGTGGTTGAGTCCATTCCAACTCATAACAACCCTATAGGACAGAGAAGAACTGCCCTGGAGGGTTTCCAAGAAGCAGCTGGTGGATTTGAACCATGCTGAACTTTGGTTAGCAGCCCTTAACCACTTTGCCACCAGAGCTCCTTTTAAGATATAATAATATTAAAATATACTCTAAGAATAGCATGTAAATCTTGAGTAGGAAATGTGTTTAAATTGTTTTGAATCCACATGGGATATTATAAAAGAAATAATTAATTGATTAATAACTGATCTTTAAACCAGTGACTCTCAAGCACAGGAAATTTTGCCACCCAGGAGACACTTGACAATGTCTAGGGCCATTTTTGATGGCCATTATTGGGGTGGGGGTACACTGGCATCAAGTGCTTAGAAGCTAGGGATACTTACTACAATGCAGAGGATGGTCCCTGCAACAAGGAATTATTTGGTCCAAAATATCAAAGGTTCCATGGTTGAAAATATCAGTTCTAGGCTATAAATAAATGACTTGACGGCACTGGGTTTGTTTTTTTTTTTTTTAGGCTATAAATGAAAGCTTCATCAAATTCTAAAGGACTCATGTTATACATAATGCCCACCCTTAATACAGTGTAATTAAGCTTGAGAACAGTAAAAAAAAGATAACTGCAAAACTCTCATGTTTGTGAATTATGTAATATGCTTTTTAATAATCCATGAATCAAAGAAGAAATGTTAATTGGAAATATTTAGAATTAAATATTGTTTAAAATCTAGATTTCAAAACTTGGGAGGTACAAATAAAGTTGTGACTCAAGGAAAAATTTACAGCATTTAATATAGATAATTGGCAAAAAGTAGAGAAATAATTAAAATTGCTAAGTTAGAAAAAGAATAATCAGTTACTCAAAAAGTAGAACAAAACAATAAAAAATTAGTAGAATAAAGCATAACATTTATATAAATCCACACCTACTTATGATAAAAAATTATAGCAAACTAAAAAATGAGAGGAATTTATTTGATAGAGCGTCTACAATTTCGGATCAAAAAATCAGTAAGTTTTGGAAATGCTGTTGAAAATATTTGAAAAAATAATGAGATAGCATTGTGATAAACTTGACACAAATAAATCTGAAATAGACAAATTCCTAGAAAGACACAATTTACCAAATTGGACTCAAGAAGAAGTAGAATATTTGACTAATCCTTTCACTGTCAAGGATAATGAGTCTGAAGTTAAAAGCCCTCCCATACAGAAAATACAGGCACAGGTAACTTCATCAGTGAAATCCAACAAATAGTAGACAAAAAAAAAAAAACCCGTAGAGCTAGACATAATGCCAGTTTTATAAAAATTTTTTGAAGAAATTATAATCAATGATAATACTTCAAACACAAATTGTATGTCCAGTATATTCTGAAAATATTACAAAAACTATAAAATCATAAATACAGGTGTAACACCACTGTATACAATACAAACAAAATGATTTCTGCAATATACAAAAATCATATCATAGCCGAATAGGATTTATTCTACAAAGGCAATATTGTTCAACAATCTACTATTTATTAACGTAAGTCACTAACAGAAACAGAATAAAGGTTAAAATATGTATGATTATCTTAATAGATAAAGAACCAAATATTTTATATAAATTTACATCATTTGTGTTGGTGAGTCAGAACTGACTCAATGGAAATGGGCTTGGTTTTGTTTACATCAATAATTAATTCTTAGGAAACTAAGCATAGAATGAAATATTCTTAATCTGATAAAAGTGTATGGACAAATAACCTAGATCAAGTATACCTAATTGTGAAATATTAAAAGGTTTTTTTTTTTTTCAAGGACAAACTGATAATACTTGACTTCACCAGTCATATGCAATGTTTTTCTGGAAAGTCTCAACAGAGTTGTAAACAAACAAACAGCAGCAACAACAACAAAAACCACAAAACCTGTTGCCCTGCAGTGGATTTTGACTCATAGCCCCGCTATAGCGCAGCGTAGAACTGCCTGATAGGGTTTCCAAGGAGTGCCTGTCGGATTTGAACTGCCAATCTTTTGTTTAGTAGCCAAGTTCTTAACCATTGCACCACCAAGGCTCCAGACAGAGATGAAGGTATAAAAAAGTAAATAAAATACAGAAGGCATAAAAATATTATTCTCCCATGTTATGATTAGAAACCCTGGTGGCATAATGGTTAAGAGCTATGGCTGCTAACCATAAGGTTAGCAATTTGAGTCCACCAGGTGCTCCTTGGAAATCCTATGTGGCAGCTCTACTCTGTCCTATAGGGTTGCTATGAGACAGAATAGACTAGATGGCAACCTGTTTGGTTTTGGTTATGTCACGGTTATAAGTCAAGGAAATCCACAAATTCTACAGATTTTTATAAAGTAGTAAGCAAATTTGGGAAAGTTTTTGAAATCAAGATTGCTATATATTTTTAAAAAATGAAATGTATTTTTAAACACTATAGCTAGTTCAAAAATGATTTTTAAAAATATAACATGTAGAATAGTATCAAAATTCTTAAATACCTTGGAATAAATCTAGTGACAATTTTCTATAACCTTTACACAGACATCCATAAAATATTATTGCAAAAAAATTTTTAAAAAAGACCAAGAAGACCTATTGAGCCTGGAGGAATCCGTAGGTCTATTGCCCTGAGTTGCTTCTTCAAGCCTTGAATAGATACTATTTCATTAAATCACCTTTAAACTAAGTAACAGTTTAGCTCAAAATAAAGATTGTCACTGTTACAGTATTGAGTTTGTTTCAGTTATCTATATAATACCAAATAGAAAACAGTTATTTTAAATCATATAGAGGAGGATTGGGGGACAGGGAGTTTAAGTCAAAGGAAGTGAAACAATTAGAACAGAAATAATGAGAATGTTGACTCAACGTAAAGAACGTAACAATATCACTGATCATTAAGTCTAGAAACTATTGAACGGAAGTGAGTTTTGTTGTGCATATTTTCACGAAAAATAAAATAAAAAAAGATACTAAAAAATGAACCCTAAAGAGAGGGGTATGACATGTTTATGGAAGATTATATATTGTAAGGATGTTATTTTTATCCAAATTTATCTATACCCATTTACCCAATCCTGTTAAGTCAATTCTGGCTCATAGCGACCCTTTAGGACAGACTAGAACTCCCCCATAGAGTTCCCAAGGAGCACCCGGTGGATTCAAACCGCCGACCTTTTGGTTAGCAGCCGTAGCTCTTAACCACTGTGCCACCAGGGATTCCAAATATTCATTTATAGTTTACTATAATAACTTTCAATATCTTACTAATGCATTTTAGAAATTGACAAGCTGATTCAAATATTTATATAAAATAAAAGGAACTAAACAAATTGCCAAAAAAAAAAAAAAAGAAGAAGACAAAGAAGATGGGAAAACTTATACTACCAGATTTAAGATTTTATATAAAGCAAAGTTACTTCGGATAGTATCAGGCATTCATGATTCAGTGATAGAATTCTCACATTCCCTCACATTCCATGCCTGAGATTCAGGTCCTGTTCCAAGCCAATGCATCTCACGTGCAGCTATCACCTGTCTGTCAGTATAGGCTTGGGAGAGCCCTGGTAGCACAATGGTTAAGACTTATGGCTGCTAACCAAAGGGTTGGCAGCTCAAACCCACCAGCTGCTCCTTGGAAACCCTACGGAACAGTTCTATCCTGTCCTATAGGGTTGCTATGAGTTGGAATCAGCTCAATATAAATGGGGTGTAGGCTTGTGTGTTGAACAGGTTTCAGCAGCGCTTCCAGGCTAAACTGGACTAGGAAAAAAGACCTGGCATTTTACTGTCAAATATCAGGCAATGAAAACCCTATGGATTACAATAATCTATGGATCACAAGGGTCCAAAACGCAATATACCAATTATGAGGATGGCGCTGGAACAAGCAGTGTTTCATTCCATTGTGCATGGAGTCGCCATGAGTCAAGGACTAATCAGACGGAAGCTAACAATACCAACAGTTCAAATAGTATATTAGGTAAGCATAGACAAATATACCAATGGAGCTGAATAGAGTCCAGAAATAAACTTACATAAATATGATTACATGACGTACGACAAAGCTATCACTACAATGACGTAAAAAAAGGGTTTTCTTTGGAAACAAAGATTTTTGCATTGGCATAAACAGTTTATTTGATATGTGGAGCAGAGTTTTGTTTTTTGTTTGTTTGCTTCCTTTATATGCAAAATTATTTTTAGTAGTAAGCATTAAATGAAGTTAATATAATAATGGTCTGATGACAGTACGGACAATGAAAAAATTTAATTGAAATTTAGCATACATAGTCATCTCAGAATAAATGAACAGAGGGAAAACATACCTTTAAATAGCATTAATGGATTATTTAAAAAGAAAAACAACTTGAACTTAAACATTGGTCTGTCACTATATAATAATATTACCATTTCTGTTTTCAAACAAAACTTCTGCAAATTAGCCAATACCTGATAATAGACCATGACGTATAGTCAATTGAGCTATCAATCTATCCTTGCTCACAGCTGATTAAAAAAAAAAAAAAAATGAAAACTAGGTGTATAGGTTTATCGAAGTATCATCTGCATGCAATTAAATTCTCATTTTTTAAGTTTACAATTCAAAGAGACTTCATAAATGTATTCACGAATGCTCCACCACCACGTTCAAGTTTTAAGACACTCTTATCACTCTGTGAAGTTCAATCATGATTCTTTGCAGTGGATCTCTTCCACCCACCTCTCAGCCCCTGGCAACCAATGATATGTTTTCTATCCCTATGGTTTTTCTTGTTCCAGAAGTTTATATAATAGGAATCAGATTACATTTAGGCTTTTGTGCCTGACATCTTTCATTTAGCAAAATATTCTTAGAGTGAATGAATGTTCCCTAATTCACAGATCCTTTGTTTATTTTTTATTGTTCAAGATATTCCACTGTGTGGATGTATCACAGTTTGTTTACTCATTTACCAGGTGAGAGCAAACTGTTTTTAGTTCAGGGCTATTATGAATAAAGCTGCTATGAAAACTTGCTTACAAGTTTTTGTGTAGACAAATGTTTTCACTTCTCTTGAATAAATACCTAGGAGTGGGAGACTTGGTCATATGGTAAGTAGGTTATCTTAATACAAAAAGACAAACTGTTTTCCAAAGTAGCTGTACCATTTCGCATTCCCAGTTCTTCATTCTTGCCAGGCCTTGGTGTTAACAGCTTCATTGTGGTTTTAGTTTGCATTTTCTTAATGTGTGATGATGCTGAATGTCTTCTTATGTGTTTATATGCATTGTACATCTTCTTTTTAAAGTGTTTATTTAAATATTTTAACCATTGTTAAAATTGCATTATTTGTCTTATTATTATTGAGTTCTAAGTATTGTTTCCACCACGTTTCTGTCAGTTTGGCATGCTGTGCTGGCTTGCATGTTGCTGTGATGCTGGAAGTAACGCCACCCATATTTCAAATACCAGCAGGGTCACCCTTGGTGGACAGGTTTTAGCAAAGCTTCCAGACTAAGACAGACTAGGCTGTCTACTTCTGGAAAAAAAAAAAAAAAATGGCCAGTGAAAACATTAAGAATAGTAGCAGGACATTGTCTGATATAGCTCTGGAAGGTGAGCCCCTCACGTAGGAAGGCACCCAAAATGTGACAGTGGAAGAGCTGCCTCCTCAAAGTTGAGTAGACCTTAATGACTTGGATGGAGTCGAGCTTTCAGGGCCTTCATCTGTTCATGTGGCATGACTCAAAATTAGAAGAAAGAGCTGCAAACATCCATTAATAATCAGGATGTGAAATGTACAAAGTATGAATCTATGAAAATTGGAAGTCATCAAAAATGAGACATAATGCATAAACATCAATATCCTAGGAATTATTCAGTTGAAACAAACTGGCATTGGCCATTTAGAATCAAACAATCATACGGTCTACTATGCCAGGAATAACAAATTAAGAAGAATGGTGTGGTGTCACATTCATTGTCAAAAAGAACATTTCGACATCTGTCTTGAGGAAAAAATGCTGTCAGTGAGAGGATAATATCCATACACCTATGAGGAAAACCAGTTAGTATGCTATTATTCAAAGTTATGCACCAACCATTAAGGCCCAAAATGAAGAAACTGATGATTTTTTACCAATTTCTGAAGTATGAAATTGATCAAACATGAAATTAAGTGCACTGATAACGATTGGTGATAGGAATGCAAAACTTGGAAACAAAGGAAGATTCTTATTTGGAAAATATGGCTTTGATTGTAGAAACAATGCCAGAGATTACATAACAGAATTTTGCAAGACCAACGACTTCCTCATTCCAAATACTCTTTTTCACCGACATATGTGGTGACTACACACATGGACCTCACTGGATGGAGTACACAGGAATTAAATCGACTACATCTGTGTAAAGAGACAATGGAAAAGCCCATATCCTCAATCAGAACAAGGCCAGAGGCAGGCTGTGGAACAGACCATCATTTGCTCCTATGCAAGTTCAAATTGAAGCTGAAGAAAATGAGAACAAGTACACAAGAGCCAAAGTACAACCTTGAGTATATCCCACATGAATTTAGAAACCATCTCAAGAATAGATTTGGCACATTTAACATTAATGACTGAAGACCAGACAATTTGTGGAACGACATCAAGGACATCATGTATGAAGAAAGCAAGGGGTCATTAAAAAGACAGAAAAAGATGAAAGACCAAAGTGGATGTCAGAAGAGACTCTGAAAGCTGCCCTTGAACATACAGTAGGTAAAAAGAAAGAAAGAAATGACGAGGTCAAAGAGCTGAACAGATTTCAAAGGGTGGCTTGAGAAGACAAAGTAAACTATTACAATGAAATGTGCAAAGAACTGAAGAAAATAATTCAAGCCTCCAGTGCAACACTGAAGGATTCTATGAGAAAAATGCTAAACAGCACGGGAAGCATCAAAAGAAGATGGAAGAAATACACAGAGTCACTGTACCAAAAAGAATTGGTCGATGTTCAAACATTTCAGAAGGCAGTGTATGATCAAGAGCCAATGGTACTGAAGGAAGTGGCCCAAGCTGCACTGAAGGCATTGTTGAAAAACAAGTCTCCAGGAACTGGCAGAATACCAATTGAGACGTTTCAACAAATGGATGCAGTATTGGACGTACTCACTGGTCTATGCCAAGAAATTTGAAAGACAGCTACCTGGCCAACTGACTGAAAGAGATCCATATTTATGCCTATTCCAAAGAAAGGCAATCCAACAGAATGTGGAAATTATTGAACAATATCATTAATATCACATGCAAGTAAAATTTTGCTGAGATAATTCAAAAACAGTTGCAGCAGTACATCGACCAGGAGCTGCCAGAAATTCAAGCTGAATTCAGGAGAGGATGTGGAAGAGGGGATATCACTGCTGATGTCAGAAGGATCATGGCTGAAAGCAAAGAACACCAGGAAGATGTTTACCTATGTTTTATTGACTATGCAAAGGCATTCTACTGTGTGGGTCCTAACAAATTATTGACAACATTGCAAAGAATGGGGAGTACAAAACACTTAATTGTGCTCATGAGGAACATGTATTTAGACCAAGAAGTAGTCCTTTGAACAGAACAAGATGATACTGTGTCTTTTAAAGTTAAATAATTTGCGTGTCAGGGTTGCATCCCTTGACCATACTTACTCAATCTGTTTGTTGAGCATATAATCTGAGAAGCTGGACTATATGAAGAAGAGAGTGTCATTAGGATTGGAGGAAGACTCATGAACAACCTGTGATATGTGGATGACACAACCTTGCTTGCTGGAAGTGAAGAGGACTTGAAGCACTTACTGAGGAAGATCAAAAGAACACAGCCTTCAGTATGGATTATACCTCAACATAAAGAAAACAAAAATTCTCACAACTAGACAAATGAGCAACATCACGATAAGCGGAGAAAACATTGAAGTTGCAAAAGACTTTATTTTACTTGGATCCACCATCATTGCCCATAGAAGCAGAAGTCAAAAATCAAATGACACGTTGCATTAGGCAAATCTGCTGCAAAAGACCTCTTTAAAGTGTTAAAAAGCAAGGATGGCACTTTAAGAACTAAGGTGCACTGACCCAAGCCCTGTTGTTCTCACTTGGCTCATATGCATGCAAAAGCTGGACAGTGAAAAGAAAGACCAAGAACAGTTGATGCTTTTGACTTACAGAATTGGTGAAGAGTATTAAAATTTTTTTTTTTTTTTTTTTTTTTTATTGAATATACCTCGGACTGCCAAAAGAATGAACAAATCTATCTTGGAAGAAGTACAGCCAAAATGCTTAGAAGCAAGGTTGGAGAGATTTGGTATCACATATTTTGGACATGTTATCAGGAGGGACCAGTCCCTGGTGAAGGACATTATTCTTGGTAAAGCAGAAAAAAAGGTCAGTGAAAAAGAGAAAGACCCTCAATGAGACAGACGGACACAGTGGCTGCAACAATGGGCTCAAGCATAGCGGTGACTGTGATAATGGTGTGGGACTGGGCAGTGTTTTGTTCTGTTGTACATGGGGTCACTATGAGCCGGAACCCACTGAAAGGCACCTAACAACAGCAAAGATTTATTTACGTAATCTGATTTGCAAATATTTTTTCTGTGTCTGATTTATATTTTTATTTCATAACCTTATATAAGAACAGAAGTTTTTAATTTAATGAATCCAATTTAACTGTTTTTAATTTTGTTTTAAGAAAATTTTCAATATTTGAAACTTTTAATATTTAATTTTATAGTTTATTTCACGTGAAACAACAGATTTTTTTTTTTTTAGGAAAGTCTTAAACTTTAGACTAAGTTAAGCAGAGATTTACAAAAATCCCATTTGAAAATAATTCCAGAAAAAATAATATTGTCCATGTATTTATCTCTTCAGTATTAGTGTTAGCAGATTACCATATGTTTTCATAATTAAAAGAGTTTGACAGGAGCTCTGAAGAACAAGTGGAAGAGATCAGAGTTATGTGGGCAAAGTGGTGTAAGAACAAGGAATTAATTCTGGGCAAATATGATTGATTAGTTCTAAGTTACTTTCCTTATATGGTACGTTGGGAACTTTTGTAGCCTGGTCATAGCTGAGGCAGCAAGTAAGGATTGGCTGACTTAGATTTTGGCTCCTAAGAAGTTCAGTTTGCTGACTTAGGTTTTGGCTCCTGAGAAGGTCAGGCACTAACAGGAAATAGAAACCAGCTAGGTTTCAGTTTGCTGACATGGCACTTAGCATAAGTGACTTCATCTTGGGCCTAGCATAGTCAGGTTAACAGTCCTAATTATCTCAGTAAAAAAAAAAAAATCCAGGTCATTTTGGGATTTGGGACCAAAGGCATATGTTCTTGCTTTGTAAATGTTGTACATATTATACCCTTGAGGGGCTCCAAGAGAAGAAAAAGTCATAGCAGAGGCTAGGATACAGATTTTCCAGGTTCCTTTCCTATAAATATCAGAACAACAGCATTGCAGTATTGTAATAAGGCATTTTTCTAGTGATTTGCCCTTACTTATTCCAAACTGTAACAGGTTAGGTCAGTCTGAAGAGCAGTTCTCCATCTTAGGAAACCTACTCAGCTCCAACTCATGGCTACTCAGCTCCAACTCATGGCCAGTCAGCTCCAACTCATGGCCAGTCAGCTCCAACTCATGGCTACTCAGCTCCAACTCATGGCTACTCAGCTCCAACTCATGGCTACTCAGCTCCAACTCATGGCTACTCAGCTCCAACTCATGGCCAGTCAGCTCCAACTCATGGCAACCTTATGTGTAAGAGAAGAACGGTGGCTGGTCCTGTACCATCTTCATCGTCATTGGTATGGTTGAGTCTATTGTTACAGCTATTGTGTCAATCCACCTCATTTTGGGTTTTCCTGATTTGTTAGTTCTTTTGGCAGTACGTAGTATAGTCAATATTCTTCACCAACATTACAATTAGAATGCTTAGTTTTGCTACTTCTGGATTAAAAACAATGTATCTTTGTAAATTTTAAGAAAAAACCTTGCCATACATTGGTTGACTAATTTAAAAGCCCTCTTTCTTCCAGATAGATCTCTCCAAAATCTAACTACTCACATATATCAATGGGCCTCAAAATCAAGCACTTATTAAATTCTGAAGACCAGCAAAGACAGTATTTTCTTCATCCATTCTTTTTTTTTCTACTGTGCAACTGTTGCTCTTAAACACTGTACCACCAGGGCTCCACTATGAAATAAGCACCTTTCAAATGACCATTGAATTGACATTCCAGGAACCCCAGAGTGCTGACTCCCTCCTCTGAATACCTTCTTTTCAAATATTCCCCTTCCAGGCAACATCACTCGCATAAGAATCTGCAGTCTTGTCAATGAAACATTATGTTTTCTTTGGAGGAGTCATGCTTATTATTCTATTTTGCATTGTTTTCAGAATGAGTACATTCTGTGTATATGGCAATTTAGATACACGTTTATGTAAAATATAGTGTCTTGTATTCTTAGACATTTCACTATTAGGCATGCCTTTAAAATATGAGTGTTCCTATGGTTTGAAAATATTCTTCTGCATTTAGAGAAAATAGGAATAGTAAAGTATCATTAAAAGGTACACTTAAATAATAGGAAACTCTTTTAGGCACATAAAAATAATTTAGTGGCTCATTCAGGGCAATAGAATAGACTTCAGTTAAAACAGATACAGCATCTTAAAATGACATTAATTTCTTCTCGTAGGGAAATCTTGAAAATAACAAAAAATTCAAAATGAAGTTTTATATGTTAATGCATCATTTGCAGAAAAGGTTCATTTTCTATGAATCCATCACCACAGAGATGGGAAGAAAACAAGTGAAAATAAAAATTGTGATTTTTGTCCTTCCCATAGGAGGATGCTAAACTCCTTTTAAGGAGAAAAAATAAATAGTAGTCTGAATAAACCTGTATTTCAATTTCCTATCTAGGAAATAGCAACATCATGATAAATGAAGAAAATAGGGAAATTGTCAAGGATTTCATCTTACTTGGATCCCTAATCAATATCCATGGAAGCAGCATCCAAGGAAAAAAAAAAAAAAAAGTATTGGTAAAATCTGTTGCAAAAGACTTCTTTAAAGTGTTAAAAAGCAAAAATGTCACTTTGAGGACTAAAGTGCACCTGACCCAAACCATGGTATTTTCAATCACATGCAAAAGTTGGATGGTAAATTAGGAAGACTGAAGAAAAATTGATGCCTCTGAATTATGGTATTCACAAAGAATATTGAATATGCAACGGACTGCCAAAAGAGCAAAGAAATCTGTCTTAGAAGAAGTATAGCCAGAATGTTCCTTAGAAATGAGAGTGGCGACTGAATTGGTGGGTCGAGGGCTGTGAGGGCCATGGTCTCTGAAATATCTAGCTCAACTGACATAACATAGTTTATAAAGACAATGTTCTACATTCTACTTTGGTGGGTAGCATCTGGGGTCTATAAAAGCCTGTAAGCAGCCATCTAAGGTAGCCCATGGGCCTCACCTCTTCAGGAGCTATAGAGAATGAAGAAAACTAAAGATAAAAGGGAAAGATCAGTACAAAGGACAAATGGACCACATCTACCATGGCCTCCACTAGACTGAGTCCAGTACAACTAGATGGTGCCCAACTACCACCACTGACTGCTTTGACAGGGATCACAATAGAGGATCCTGGACACAGCTGGAGAAAAATGTAGAACAAAATTCTAACTCACAAAAAAAGACCAGGCTTACTGGCCTGACGGAGACTGGAGAAACCCCAAGAGTATGGCTCCTGGGCATCCTTTTAGCTCAGCAATGAAGTAATTTCTGAGGTTCACCCTTTAGCCAAAGATTAGACAGGCCCATAAAGCAAAACGAGACTAAAGGGGCACACCAGCCCGGGGACAAGGACTAGAAGGCAAGAGGGGAAAGGAAAGCTGTTAATAGGGTACCCAAGGTCGAGAAGGGAGAGTGTTGACATGTCATGGAGTTGTTAACCAATGTCATAAAACAATATGTGTACTGTTTAGTGAGAAGCTAGCTTGTTCTGTAACCTTCATCTAAAGTACAATTAAAAAAAAAAAAATTAAAACAAAGAAGTGAGAATGCCAAAACTTCATCTGGCATACTTTGGGCATGTTATCAGATGGGACCAGTCCCTGGAGAAGGACATCATATTTAGTAAAGCAGATGGTCAGTGGGAAAGAGGAAGACCCTCAAGGAGACGGATTGACGTAGTGGCTGCAACAATAGGCTCGAACATAGCAATAATTGTGAGGATGGTGCAGGACCAGGCGGTGTTTCATTCTGTTGTACATATGGTCACTGTGAGTTGGAACTGACTCAATGGCACCTAACACCAACAACATCTAGGAAATAGATAATAAGAGAATGCATTAAAATTCTACCAAGGAAAAACTTATAATTCTGCTATAGCTAAGTAGTTATTCAAGACAGGAAAATCTATGGAGAAAAATCACAAAGTAGTAATTGGTTTCTCACATTTGTATTTGTAGAAATTAAGAATATAACGTTCACTGAGGATTATTATAGAAACTCAATACTAGTAATTATATAGCTAATATTATAGAAGAAACTACCATATACCATAAAGAACTATCAAAGAAAACAAAACCATGCTTTAAACCCTGAAAAAAAACAAAACAAAAACATGTTGCAATTGAGTCGATTCCGACTCATAGTGACCCTATAGGACAGAGTAGAACTGCCCCATAGGGTTTCCAAGGAGCAGATGGTGGATTTGAACTGCCAACCTTCTGGTTAGCAGTTGTAGCTCTTAACCACTCCACTACCAATGTTTCCAGACCAAACCTGTTGCCAAGGAGTTGATTCTGACTCACGATTAAACCCTTAAGGAGCTTATATTCTAAAAGCATTTAACAATACATATGCATATGAATTTATAAAAAAAATCAACTGTACAACTATTCAAAGATATAAGCTTACGTTAAGAAATGTTCTAAATAATTTGAATATTAGTTTCAAAAGGGATTATGCAAATAAGACTCATGAAAATGTCAATTAAATATTTGGATAAAGGAGGCTAAATACACAATTTGGCAGAGAAAGTGAGATGTATTTAAGACAGGAAAAGGAATACATAAATGCTCAGAGGGAACAGACAATCAGCTGTGGGTCAGAAGTAGAATAAAGGTTTGCCTTTCTGTTTTATAGACATAATCCTTTCTCTTTTTTAGAGAAAAATATTGATGCACATTTAAGACCTACTAAGAGCTCTATTAACTAATTTTCTTATTATTGCTAACAGTAGTTTATAAAAAAGAATAATAATACCATTGCCTTCAAAGTCAATTCCAACTCATAGCAACCCCACAGGGTTTCCAAGGCTGTAAATCTCTACAGAATCAGAATCCCACACTTTTCTCCCAAGGAGCTGCAAGAGATTTTGAATCACTGACCTTTTGGTTAGCAGCCGATCACCTTAACCACTGTACCACAAGGACTCCTAATGTTAATTTAGGGCCTGCCTTACGTAGAATGTTGAAATAAACCCTGAGGCAATCTAAATTGGGTGAACCTTCTAATGGAAGCTAGATGATAAGTTTAAAAAGCTTAGCAATGCAGAGTGTGTATTTCAGATTCAATCAAGTATGATTTCAGATCCTGGCATTTTTAATTAATAGCTGTTGTTTTTTAAATAAGTTAGTTAACCTCTCTTGGCCTTATTTCCTCTTCTGTAAAATGGTGACCAGTGGGCAGAGGCATTGTTTGTTGTAAGGGCATGAAGTTCAGTGTATTGCACATAGTAAACACTCAATAAACGCAACTCAGTACTGTTGCTTTTTACCTAACACTGCATAGTGTTTGTGGAAACCCTGGTGGTGTAGTGGTTAAGAGCTATGGCTGCTAACCAAGAGGTGGGCAGTTTGAATTCACCAGGCGCTCCTTGGAAACTCTATCGGGCAGTTCTACTCTGTCCTACATGGTCGCTTTGAGTTGGAATCGACTTGATGGCAGTGGGAGTGGGCATAGTTTAAAACAACAACAACAACAAAGCTACAACCACAAAAAAATAGCATCAAAAAGTTCAAGACAATACTTCAGAACTTCAGAGGCATCATTTTAATTGAAGTCCCTAATAAAGAGGCACGTGCAACTCCCCGACCATTGAACTCACTTGGTTTCAATAATACTGGCTTAAGTTAGTTCTCATGAACTCTTGTAAATACACACCTTGGACACTGAAGCCTGCAACCAACTATCCCCCACATAAACTGCTGTCTCCATTAGCATGATTTTACTCTTCCTAAAGACTCAGGCCAGTAGCTTGATTGTTCGTTAGGGAACTACCCACCAATTCTTCAGTGGGGAGCATGGATGGTATATTTCCTAAGATTCTTTGAATCTTTTGCCTGTAATACTCTTTCTGTGTCTTTGTCCTCTTTACAATCCTAAGTACCCTCCACCATAGGTCTATATTTGGTCAGTATACGAGATGTAACACTGGGGAACACCGTATATGAAATGCTTAAGATTATGAATTTTTTGTTTTAGGGGCGTTCACATTGTTTCATAACGTCATAGCACAATTTTCTTGTTATTAACATATTTTGAATAAAATGGCTCTGATTTAGTTTAGTAAGTGTTCTTCTGAATTATTTTCCAAGGCAGACTTTTTGTTTTGTTGTGTTTTATGGTTAGGGACACTTCATATAAAACCACACAATTAGATTTAAAAACACCAAAGTTGTATTATTAGCCACAGAAATAAGACGAATGGGAATGGCTCGGGGACATTTGGGTGGGCTTTAGAACTTTGCTTTGAAAACTGGGGGAAAAACTTCACCAAGAGGGGTGATGGCACAATGAGGTCTGCCATCTGGTCGCACTCCAGCCCCTACGCTTTGTGTGTAAGTGTGTGATGCTGACACCAGCAAACATTTAAAAGTGCCTGGAGAAGAGTTTTGGTTTGGAATCATTCTGTTCTTCCCACATGAATCCCCACATCAAAACCAAAACTTTCACACAGGAACCCAAAACATTGATATTCCACATTCTTGTTCCTTTTATTGCATTTTGGGAGAGCATTACCTCAGTGTATGTCGATTTATATAGTACGTTAAACACTGTAAATTACCCTAACATGAAATAACACATCACATGGTGATGTCGGGACCGTAAATCATCGCTATTTCCTGCTGCGAACAGATGTTCTTATTTTTAGACCCATGTCAAGATTCATTTTCTTCTTCCGGATTGCTGAACCAAACTTTAAATTTTCTTGTTATCAAAATGAACAATTATATTCACACTGTCATTTATAAGCCGAGCAAAACGAGTCGCTCAAGCAGTCAAGGTAAATCAGATTCTATAGATCACTCTTCTAGAAAAACCCATAGGCTTCAAATACGTCCGAGTTTAAACCAGCAGAGACGAAGCTGTGATAGGCTTTAAATGATGACCTTATTCGACATCATTAACTAAAGATGACATTTTAACTTCTGTTGAAAGATCATCATACATGATTTAAGCAGTTCCAGGTTTGCCAGAGGCATCACCATTTATATCCACAAAACTGAGCTTGGTTTCTCTTTGTCTTTGGGAACGGCTTGTCACTGACCAGGAAAGGAGGCCCTGGAGAATTTAGTGTGCGTGGAGATGCTTGCTGTCTGCTCTCTAAATTAATCAGGCTCTGTTTCATTTATGCAACTCATTACGGAGAGCAGCAATTGGCTGATCTGCAAATAGATAAAGATTTTACCTACAAGCAGGGGCCTGGGTAGATGAGGAGGGTGTATTTGCCAAGTGTCAAAGGTATTTGTTTAGAACTCCAGAGGAGAAAGAGAAGACAGCAGCAGAGGCCTTGTGGAGGAAGAAGAAGCAAACGACTGAGGCGGGGAGAATGTGTCAGGAGCATGTTATACGGTATAACCAAAAAATTAATTTCATGTTATGGAAACGAAACCTTTGCTACAAAAATAATCCGTATGTAGACAACTCAGGATAGAATTTAAATGGGATGTTTTCAGGCTTTTTTTTTATTTTTATTTTTTTTACTGTTTCCCATGTTGAGTGACGGTGAGGTGGAGTATGTTCGGAGAGAGAGAGAAAAAAAAAAAGAAGTGGCCTTCAAGTAGATACCACCAGCTCACTGCAACCCTACTGTGTGTCAGAGCAGAACTGTGCTCCATAGCGTTTTCAGTGGCTAATTTCTCAGAAGTATATCACCAGACTTTTCTTTCAATGCACCTCTGGGTGGACTCGAACTTCCAACTTTTTGGTTAGTGCTAAGCAGAAAGATGGCAACACTGGCAGTGTAGTGGCTAAGTGCTACAGCTGCTAACAAAAAGGTCAGCAGTTCGAATCCACCAGCCACTCCATGGAACATCTATGGGGCAGTTCTATTCTGTCCTACAGCGTCACTGTGAGTTTGAATTGGTTTTTATTAGAAAGATAATATTTAAAACATATAATTTAGGAGTCTATCTGACAATGTAATGTTTTTTATGTGGTCAAGGGCTACCAGGGCTACTTAAGGTAATAACTAAACCCAAACCAAACCTGTTACCATTGAGTTGATTCTGACTCACAGTGACCCTATAGGACAGAGTACTGCCCTATAAGGTTTCCAAGGAGCAGCTGGTAGATTCAAACTGCCAACCTTTTGGTTAGCAGCAGAGTTCTTAACCACTGCACCACCAGAGCTCCGTGGTAGTAACTACTCTGAAGTAATTTACGTTGAAGCTTATAAGGTAAAAATTATGACAAGGTGCATGTTCCAGTTACCAAATCTATCATCAAAAGTTCCAGTTGTAGTGCAAATATGAGTTTCAGAATATGTATATTAGAAAATATTTTGTAAAAGCCTGTAAATTTTCTCTCTCTTTTTTTTTTTTTTTTAATTTGCTCTATGCTTTCTGTCTTTATTTCCTGCTTACCTTCTACTCCCCACATTTTTCTTCTTTTCTCTCTCTTCCTGGCTCCTTAATTTCTCTTTCTCCATTTTCCCCTGGAATTCCTGGGTGGCATAAACCAATTAAGCACTCAGCTACTAACCAAAAGCATGGAGGTTTGAATCCACCTAGAGGTGCCTCTGAAGAAAGGCCTGGCAATCTACTTCCAAAAAATAAGTCATTGACAATCCTATGGAGCACAGTTGTACTCTGACACACATGGGATTGCCATGTGTTAGGATCAACGTAAGGGCAACTGGTTTGTGTGTTTGTTTTTTGGCATTTCCTGCTAATATGATAATCCTTTAGCATATTTTCCTGATTGCAGTATGAAAGACTAAAGCACCTTCTTATCCTTGTACCCCAAGATAAGGAATGATATATTTCTAAGGCCTTTATTAGAATTTCCAAACTGGGAAACCAGAGCCAAATGCTCATGCGGAAGAAGATAATGGATGGGAAAGTGTGTGTCGTATATCTGAAAGTAGAGAGCTGATCATAAATTTTAGGACATGTTAAAAAAAAAAAGGAAATCCTTTGAATTTCAAAGGTATTAGTCATTATTGCTATGATTATTAACAATAGTTGCTTCTATAAATTATTATATTTCAGAGACTGTGCCCTGAAGATAATATATTATCCCTGAAAAAATGTAATGTTATCTTAGAAATAATGAAAGTCCATGATTCAATTTTATTTACATTCTGCACGAAGATCTATTTCTTGAGATTTATATTAGTAGAAATTAAGCTGAATAATTCATCAAGAGACAGTCTGAATGTGACTGAGTTTGTTTCCATCGCCATTAGAAATTATTTCAAAAAGACTTCGAAGAAATATATTAGCAGCATCTTGAAATGAAACATGTTTACAAATTAAATACTTCTGGAATCATTAACGACTCCTTTGACTTCCTATGGTTCCCTAAGATGTCTGGGAACAACCAGCACATTCGTCAGTTAAATGACTTGATAAAGACTTCCAAAGACAACTCACTTACAACCAGAATGTAATTTATAGTCTTGTGATTCCATGATGTGTTTTCTACCGAAAGTGAGATTTGAAATGTATATATATATATATATAAAAATATATATATATATATATATATAGTTTACTTGTGCGCTCTTAAGGGTAAATAAAATTAAAATTAAATTAAATATATATATATTTCAATATACTTGTGTACTCTTAAGGGTAAATGTGTTAATTCTACTCTAAGTAATTCAGAAATTGATCACATGAAGGAAAAAGTGAAATAACGAGAATGTGGTTTTCCTCGTCTATAATAAAAAAGACCATTTCTCTCCTCAGTGAGTGCTGAATTCTCAGAGTTGTGCAATCTGTTTTCACACTTGATTGGCCTGTTTACATGACGCCCACCAGTGCGTTAAGAAACATGCGAGTGCCCATATCGGAGCTCATAAAGATAAAATTAAGTAGAGACTCAATTTGCTTTAATCTGTTATCTGCATGAACGGATGCCAACAGGACCTTTGTGTTCTATGAATATTAAACAAGAATAAGACAATGTTGATATTTGTAATAAGACAATAGCCAATTAGGGGTGTTCTTTCGTTTTCGGGCGGAGGCTCCATATTTTCTAAAAATTGGCATCAACGGCATGGAGGTATACCTTGTGGCAAAACACCATTAATGTAATCTGAAAATAAACAAATATTTGTCAAGTACTTACTTATACCATTTTTGTCTGGAAGGATCATATCATTTAGCTGGGATGATAAAAATAACAAACAAGGAGCATAACACAAGGAAAGAGAATGTGGTACGAAATGCTGAGAGGCACAGGGCCAACCAGGAAGTCTGCAGCAGCTCACAGGAGAGCGGAAGAGGGCTAGATGGTCATGGAAAAGATAAGACTTGAACTGACTTTCAAATGTGATTCTGGGAAGACAGAGAATGTGAAAATCCTGCAGGTAAGAGAAATGTGAGATGGAAGTAGTAGAACTGATCATAGTATCAAGAGGTTGTTTTAAGGAATAATGCTTATGTCAGGAAAGAACGATTTGGTGAAATCCTTGAGTGGTATAAAGGGTTAACGCACTTGGCTGCTCACCTAAAGCTTGAAAGTTGGTGTCAGCCCAGAGGCACCCTGAAGAAAGACTGGCAATCTCCTTCTGAAAAACCAGCCATTGAAAACTGTACAGGGTCAGCGAAAATGAGAAAAACCCTCAAGAAGATGGATTGACAAGAATGTACTTAAAATACTAAGGATCATGGTGCAGGACTAGGCAGCCTTCCCTTCTGTTAGACCTAATGTCAGGAGTTGGAACTGACTTGAGGGCAACTGACAAGGACATCAACAGGTGGACCATGAGCAGATCGTGGGAGATTTTAGGTACATTTTTTACAAATGTAGAGGAAAATTAAAAAATAATTATAAGATTAGTGTAGTGGCAGAATGATTGTAAGGTATTTTGAATCTTTGATATGACAGTAGACAAGAGGCACAGTCTCAGGGTTTCACACACTATGTAAAGAGCTGTAAGATTTCTATCACAACTAACCCACAAATGATTTTGGATTGCTTTTAATAAATGACTGATCTTAAACTTTCTTGAACTCCTGGACTGAACATGTCCGTAAACAAAATCTAAATTCTCAATTATTTCATCATTAACTGCACAAGGACAATTTTCATGGCTATGTGTCTCTTCCTTTGTGCACATGACCTAAATGTCCCCAGTTCTCAGTAGACTGTGTGTTCAGATTCGACTCTATTAGCATTAACGCATGGTGTTCTTTAACTCATAAACCCTCACTTTCATAATTGGGCATTCCCTTGCCTCAAACATTCCCAGTTTTTATGGAAGTCCACGAGGTGTCTCATTACCAGTATTTATTTTGTTGCTCTCAAACTGTGAATACTCAAAATGCCAAATGACATTATGTTTAGATTTCATAGTGATGGAGTCATAGAATTAAAAAAAAAAAAAAAATTTTTTTTTTTTTTAATGAGTCATAGAATAGTTGGTGGAAAATATGGGGGCAAATGGTTCTTTCCAACCCTATGCTTTACTGTGATCTTAGGTTACCAAGTCCCACACAATCCTTGCTAGCATAATTTATTCAACTGTATTTCCTCTTCGATAAAAACATAAAAAAAAAAAAAGTCCAGTGGTCTTAACTAAATGGATGAATAGAAGGACCCAGCTGCTCCAAACTCACTAATACCTACACCTAACCATCCAGCAGTCTCTCAGTCTGTCTCAAACTCAGGTACTGTCCTAGGATGATGTTCTTTCTCTATTTGGAGGCAGAGACTTTCCCCAAGCAAAAGGTATTTAAGATATGTACCTGGGCGGGGGTTAAAAAAAACCATCCACAAAAGCTCAAACTCTAAACCCTGTTAGGAGCCATGCTGTTTGATTAGTCACATCCAAATATCCAGAAAAAGTTACAGCTTTTTGCAAGTGAATTCATATCTTCTAACTTTTGAACCCTTAATTAAATTTACAAAGTTACAAATGTTTGCATATTTGAATAAAATTATCTCCTGTGCCAATGTCATGACCTGTGAAACTCATCTGTTCTTTGTTTTCTGTTACATATTCAATATTAATTATACATGGCACTCATGGTTATGCACCTATTTGTTTTTACAAAAGCCTACATGAGAAAAACAGATGTGCAGTTAAGAACCATGCTGGTACCTCTCTGACAACCCTATCCTGTAGCAATGTGGTATTCACCATACATTTCATGTATTGGTTTAAGAAATACTTACTAAGCATCTATTATAATCCAGACACTGTTTTATTTGAGTCTCAACGGAACTGTCCTGTGCTCCTCAGGTTTCAATTTGAGGCAAAAATATATAGCGTGGTACCATCATGGGAAGAGAGGAGGAAAGGCTCTCATCCATCCATCCATTCATTCCTTCAACAAATATTTATTAAATAACTTCTCGTGGCCAGACACGTTGTATGTGCCTGACATGGCCATAGACATTTACTGCATGTTTTGAGACAAGAAGGAAGAGGTATGAGAAAAGGAATCTGAGAGATGGCAAAGCAATAGGATTAAAAGTAACTGAAGCAATATCTTGATCATTTAAGAGCTGTTTGTATTCCTACTGACTTATTCAGAAGGCCTCAACGACTGGAGAAATGAGGCAGGAGCTATTAATACCCCCATTTTATAGGTGAACAAACCAATGTTTAACATATTTAAGTAACTTCCCCAAAGGCTATTATGGCAAGGTGCTGTGATTTGAATCAAGGATTGTTTGTCCCCAGATAATTCTCTCTTAATGATTACCGTAGGAGTAAATGACTGAAAGAATCCTCTACTGGACATATCAGGTCATGAATTCATTCATCCATTTAGCAAACAAATATTCTTAATCAAGACTTGGCACTTTTTTATTTTTTTCTGTAAAGAGCTGTGTATTTTAGGCTTTGTAAAAAAAAAAAAAAATCCATACAGCCTTTGTTGCAGCTACTCAACTCTGCCAGCGTGGTAAGAAACCAGTCATAGATGATCAGTAAACAAATGAGTGCATCTCTGTTTCAATAAAACTTTATTTATAAAAAGAGTTTACAGGCCAGATTTGGGCCAGTGAGTAGATGATTTAGAAAAAAAAAAAAAAAACCTAGTTAAGTTAAAAACAAACAAACAAAACCACATCTGCTGCCATCAAATTAATTCTGACTCATAGTGACCCTATAGAACAAAGCGGAACTGCCCCACAGGATTTCCAAGGCTGTAAATCCTTATGGAAGCAGACTGCCACATCTTTCTCCCACAGAGTAGCTCGTGGGTTCGAACCACCAACCTTCTGGTTAGCAGCTGAGCTCTTAACTGCTGTGCCACCAGGAATTCTCTAGTCAGGTAAGAAGGAGAATAATGCTAAGAATAGAGTGTGAAATGATCTATAAAAAACCTAGACACAGATTGCTATGGGAGCCCTGAGCAGCAGTATTTGGATCAGATAGCCACCCATTTTCAAACAGGCTCAGATGGATCATATTTCCTTAAAATATGTGATTTGAGTATTTTCGTTCTCCAATTTTTTGGAGCAAAATAAGTGTATACACTTCTGACATTCACTTGCCTGGAATAATACAAATTTCATGACTTTTTTTTTTCTATTTATCAGATTGAACACCTTTCAAGATGGAGATGCCTCTATTGTCCACCAGTTCAAATGTTAACCAAGCCTCACTGTCTATGGTGAATACATTTACTCTACAATATTGCGCAAGAAGAAACATGGCAACTCTCTAAGCTGCTTTGAGACCAGTAAGGATTCACTGTGGTTCAGGGTTTGACCATACAGTGACACTTCATAAGAAGTCAGGTGGGTCAATGTAGCCCTGGAGCCCTTTGGAATGGTGGCCTTAGTGACAAGACCTACCCTATATGAAGGACTCACCACTGAGACTTATCAGTTATAAATAGCCCAGCTGCTGTTTCAGGAGCTGGCCAGCAGCCAGTGAGAGAAGAAAGCAGATTGAAGTCAGCCACAGGGAAATGATCAAGGTGGGTGGGAGGCTATCTAATAAGGAAGAGCCAAAGGAGCATAAACAAGGGCATTTTAGCAATTGAAGCAGGAGGAAAATCTTATGGGCTTACCACTCTATACGCTTTGTAGGCAAATCCAATATCTATTCAACTATACAACTGTCTCCAACACCTGTTGAGAAAATTAATAGTAGAAATTAGAGTAGGTAAGATATGAAGCATGCAGTAATTACATAGCATGCTTTGACAATTAATCCCACCTTCTGTTTTTGGAATAGTAGCCATGAATATAAAAGAGCAGAATGGGATCAGACGACCAGACATACAATGGATCCGGGGGGCATAGGAAATGCTTAGCTCAGTGCGCACATGTTGCTGAGTTTATGAAACACCTTTAAAAAAAAATAGCTATGCTTTCTCCCACATGTAACAGTGGCGGTCTTAATAGAGATACTAGTATTCAGAAGATACATAATTATATTTCTTGAAATCTGACGCCTAGGTTATCACAATCAAAGCAAAAGGGTTTGCTTTATTCTTCTAGAAAGAAAGAAATTTCTCTGAACTTATTTTGATGTCCTTTTATATTTTAACCTATGTAATACATAAATATCTATTGAAAATAATATCTGGACTCATCTCTACAAATAAACAGAAAGCAACTTACAATAGAAACACCTTAATGAATATTTCTCCTCAAACTGAATAATTTAAGATCGATCATTAACAGGGTTCTTTGTGTACAAAATGGACTACTAGATGCTTCGGAGATACGTTAAGGTCTTCGAAGACGTTCTTCAAAAGAGTTTATAATGTGGTCGATTAGGATAGGCCTAGCCTCAAACAATAGCGAAGTAATCAAATATAGAGCATAGTGAAGGCTCTGTTCCACTCGTGTATTGGGTCCTGTGCCTGGGAATGTAAGAATGAACCCAGGCAACCCCTAAGAGAATACTAGAGATTTAGGTGATATTTCTGAATCACTGACAATTTTTTAAATTCACATGGCTTAACACCGTAGCAGTTGAGGTGGTTTCATTTACAACTTAGAAGAATGACAGTTCAGAAGCTAATGCTCCTTAGAGACTTACTAGTATTATCCAGAGATTTCCCCACCAATAATAATTCATTTTCCTGTACTTGGAAAATAATTCATATTCCCGTTCAGTGGCAATAATGAGCCGTTAATTTATCTGATTTGAACTAATGCATTGTGTTATATATACAAAATCATTTTTACCTCTCAAGTCTTTTCAAATGTGTAATTTCATCTCTAACTGGTAGGTAATCTTCATTTCGTAGTTTAGAAATAAAGGCACCAATATAAATCGATCCATCCAAATTCACAGAGTAAATTAACCGTGTGTAACAGACTGCATGTACCATTGTCTGATTCCAATGCTGCTTCCATCAACAATAAAAAGCAGCATTTTTACATAATGAAGTGTTTTAACATTGAATAACAATGCCTGCTTTAAGTTTCTCAAATATAGAATCTGTAAAAGAGTTAAACTGCCTCAAATATAGATGAAATCATAGCATTGATTTGTGACTAAATATTTATCAAGATGTCTGTGCAATAGTTGCAAGGACTTCATTTACATAGGCTTTCGGTTAATACGTATCACTAGACATATATATGATTACATCTTTTAAACTCTGAAGAATTTGGATTTTATGAAAGTATCACTGTACAGATCCTGCTTGTCCTTTTCATATCTTTAGTGCCAACAAGTTGGACCATTTTCAATGAACAGAGTGTGTTCATCTGCATTTAACCACTTTGATCAATGCTACCAAATATTGTATCCTCGTAAAAGGAATTACTGTAAGGGCAAATAGATAAAATTTGGAGTACCTTGACAATGTAACTACTTATTTTATGTCAGTCTTTTGTTAAACAGACTTGTAATGAGAATGTTACCTTTTTTTTTTTACCCAACCTTAGATTATCTACAAAATGAGAATAATCATGGACAAATTATGATAAAATGTATAAAATAAATAACATGTATAATAATAGATAAAAATAAATAACATGTATGATAAATCAGTACATTTTATGCTAATCCATTTATTTAAATAGTAACATAAGCAAGTTTGCTCATCTTTGATGGGGCTCAGCAAATGTTCTTAAAAGCAAATTTTTGAATATGTTTGACTAAAATAACTCCATAAATAATAGATAATTTATAAACCAATATATTTTTGTTTTGACAATTGGTTACTCTTGTAACAGTACATGTATTATTTAGATAGAAAAGTGGGGAAAACATATAAACTGGTATACATTTTGGTCTAGTTAGCCTACAAAATTCTTAGTTTCAATCCCAGATACAGCTTTGTCTGAAGCCCTATAATTTTAGGAAAATTATACAATACATAAGCCAACTTTTCCTATATTTAAGAAGAATGATTGTATGTTCAACATATTAGAAACACACTTGGCTTCTTCTGACATGGTAGTGTCAATTAGAACTAAACCAGAAATAAGAAAAAGTATATAAATCTAGCATAAAAAATGATACAGCAACTCAAATGTCTTAGAAAAGGCAGACAACAATGAGTGTTTCAATTGACCACAGTTTTGTGAAACTTAGTAGAGAAATCAAAAGTTAAAAAGAAAATATTGGCAAGGATGTGGTGAAATTGGAACAATGGCACATTCATGGTGGAATGAAAATGGTCCAGCCACTATGGAAAACACTCTGGTGGTTTCTAAAAAAGGTAAACAGAGAGATACCCTATAACCCAGAAATCCCACTCCTTGGTGTACACTAAAAAAAAGGGAAGGAAGAAATCAGTTACTGAGACAGGTACATACAAAGTTCATTGCAAAATTATTTACAGTGGCCAAAAGGTGACAATAACCCAAGTGTCTATCAACAGATGAAGGATAAAGAAAAAGTGGTATATCCATGCAATGGAGTATGAGTCAGCTATAAACAGGAATGAGGTTGTGACAGAGACGACAAAATGAATGACCCTTGAAAACATTAAGCTAAATGAAAAAAGCCAGACACAGAGCGTCAAATATAGTGATCCCACCTGAATAAGGCGCCTAGAATAGGTAAATTCATTGAGACGAGAGAAGATTAGCCGTTGTGAGGAGATGTGGAGGGGAAAGAATGGGGCTTTAAAAATGTAAATAAACAAATAATTTAAAAATCTGTCATAGAAAAATTATAAAATGCAGTATCACAAAATGTTAGGGTGTGGTAGGGTTGGTTAGTTTTTATAATGTAATTGTCTTTGCTTTTCTGTATGGATAAAAACAAAATAGCAGGACAAACTGAATTAGGAGAATTTACATGAGTGAGTCCAAACATTTTTCTCCTGGAACTGGTTGTGTTCATTATGCTGCTCTGGGTTCAGCTATAACAGAATAAGTAGGTAAGGTAATAATCTGGGGGGAAATATAAATGTAGATTGAATTAATCTACCTAATTTATTGCTGTTATTAACCGATTATTATTTATTACCAACTTAATTTATCATTTTCAAAGTCATATCCTGGAAGATAGCTGAAATAAGAAAGTAAAATTACTGCCCGAAGTACACGGGGTTGCTTCCAATTAGGATAAAATGGTGAGTGTATGTGAACTAAGATGATACTGCACTGTGTCAACATTTCCAACAAGTGCGGCAGACAGGTTTGGGATTTGGACTAGGAAACCTAAGTGTGAAACAGAAATGTGTCTAGGATAGGGTGGGATTAGCCACTTTCCAGGTGTTTTCTAATAGAAACAAAGAAGAATTGTCGTTATAGAAAAGACGATTAAAGACACGCTTTGTATGAGGCACTGGAAATCATCTGGGAGCAATGTGTAGTCAGGAAATGTGAGTTTGGTATACAGGAAAGGGACATGGCAAATCCTCCAATAAAAAATGTACAACATTTATTATGCAAGGGAACACTTTATCTATGCAAACTGCCCAACAGCTGGACCCTGTTTAAGGATTCGGCATGCAAGTTTAAAGAAAAGAAAATGGATATGGTAGAATTCTACTAAATTAATATAACAAAATCTCTAGGGGTTAAGGAAAGAAGGCAGGAATGAGAGGGCTTTCAGAAGGGCAAAAACTGGGGAAAAATGAAGCAAAGGTTGGCTTCAGGCTGAAGTGAGAGGAATAAAGGCAAAGAGAGCACGAGTCACAAGGAAAGAGCAAGAATGGCAGCAAAAGACCAGCAGAGAGATGGGTGTTACAGAGAAAAAACAAACAAACGAAAAGTTAGAGGAGACAATGTTGTCTAAGGTCCTCACGTGAGGGAAGAAAGGAAGGCCCAGAATTAAAGTGAACGAGTGCCTGGGAAAACCAAATAAATAAGGATGGCAGGAAAATGATCAAAAGAAGCCCATTCCCAACAGAATATGTAACCATTGCTGTTGGGTCTATTCCAACTCAGAGCGACCCTATAGAAGCGAGTAGAACTGCCCCATCGTGTTTCCCAGGAGTGGCTGGTGGATTCGAACTGCCAACCTTCCTGTTAGTAGCCATGCTCTTAACCATTGTACCATCAGGGCTCCAAGACAGAATATAGAAGAAGGTAAATGAAAAGGAAATGAGAGTAAAAATAAGTATAAATTAAGGGGACAAAGGTTAAAAGAAAGTAGTTCAAAAGCTACCATGAAATGTTGAGCCAAACCCATGAGTACGAAGAAAGGGTGATTTAATGGGTTGGAGGAATCTTGAGAAAATGTGTGTTCAGGTTTGCATTATGGTAGAGTCTGCGGCCTAGGTACTTATGAAAAAGCCACGTAAGCAAATGAGTAAACACATCAGAGGTGACCAAAAGATGAAAACAAACTGTCCTTTAAAATAAAAGAAAAAAAAGGAGAAAGAAGAGGAGGAAAAAAAGAAGGGATATAATGACAGTCTGAATAAACAGGTGCTTGGTTTTGTTTGCCGTTTCACTTTGTTTTGCTTTAGTTGTTCCAGGCTGTAGTCTCCTTACACATTAAGTGAGCAGATGGGGCTCAGGACAGCTAAGGTCTCCCTGTCCTCTATCCTTCTGGGGGTTGCCCTTCCATTCTGGCAACTCAGAAGACCAAATGCAGACAAGGTCATGAACACTGCCTCTGAGTCTTTACAGGAACATATGCAAGGAGGAGCCGGTAGATTCAGGTACAAATGAAAGAAATACCTTAAGTCCCAAATTTTGGGACTCTTAACAGTGAAAAATAAGTGAATGTATCTATACAGGATTCAAATTTATGATAGTATGGACATTTAAAAGAATAAGGATCTGCATGGGTAATTTTATGTTTTCGGGGAGGATATTTCTTTCTTTTAGAAAGAATCAAGTATGTTTGAATATAAGCAAAAAGTAACTTCAATATCAAATGTTTAAAATCAGTGTATTAGAATCCACTGTAGAATAATGCCTATTGAGATATACATGTTTACAGGCTGAAAGAGAATTACAGTAAGCTGAAACAGACAAGAGATTCAATAGGGTATGTAAAAACAAAAAAATACCCAAACCCATTGCCTTCCGGTAGATTCCTACTCATAGGGACCTTATAGGACCAAGTAAACCTACACCATAGGGCTTCCAAGGAGTGGCTGATGGACTAGAACTGCCGACCTCCTGGTTAGCAGCCAAGCTCTTAACCACTGTGCCACCAGGGCACCAACAGGGTATATATAGGGAGGTAAGAATTGTAAACTACAGATAGCACTTTAAAAAAATAATGATATTGCCATAGCTGAAACTAATTTCGCACAATCCTGGAAATTTGGAAGTCATGTGGAGGGTGTCTTAATTTCCCTTACCACAGGAAGAAATTTGAGGATTTAACCTAATCAGTGGAAGGGAAGGTACACTTTTAAGATATCACTTCTTGCAAACAGATTTGAGGATGATATAAACAAACCACAGACTTTGTTTACAAAGGCATGTGAGCGAAAGGGCATGATAAAACAAGCATCATTATAAAACATGAACTGACATTAATAGAATATTTAAAAATAGAAAGGAATGAAAATAGAAGCGCAGGTCATAGCCATACACACTGGTGATTCTCACATTTTAACGTGCACACATATACTCTGATGAATTGTGTGAAAATGTAGGTTTTGGACCCCTTAATGAGCTCATTCATTGGTTTTTATATATCCCATGTATTTTAATCAATTATAGTCATTGCTGATGTTGTTAGGTGATCAAATTGCCCATCTTTCACTAACTGGATTCCCTTCATGATAGCTTCAATTTCCTTTTGCCATAATCTCATTAGACATTTTCTGAACTTCCTGGGTTTCTGGCACAGCATTTCCTAGTAACTTCATGCATATTTTCTGCCCAGGTTGGAGTCACTCCTCCTTTAAGGATCCCTGGTTTCTTCTGGCAGGAAATGGTACTTGGACACTCACAACCTGCCTAACCAGACTATACATTTATACAGGGCTGTCATTGATTTTAGACATTTACGGAGCTGGGAAATACACAGTTTAGGGAAAAAAAAAAAAAAAAACCATGAGGTCCTATTGATATTTACACCAGCCACATGAGGGTGTCTGCTTCCTCACAGCCTTACCAGAGCTTATTATCAGGCTCTTGGGGTTTTTTTTTGTTCACTTGTTTGCTTTTCTCCAAGCTATGTGGGAGAAGGAACATATCTGGGAAATAATTCATTTGCATTTCTCTTATGAGTGAAATTGAGAGTATTTTTACGGTGGATAGACCATATACCCCTACGCATCTGTCAGTTTGTTGTACTGTGGGAGCTTGCGTGTTGCTGTGATGCTGGAAGCTATGCCACTGGTATTCAAATTCCAGCAGGGTCACCCGTGGTGGACAGGTATCAGCTGAGCTTCAAGACTAAGGCAGACTAGGAAGAAGGACCCAGTGGTCTACTTCTCAAAAGATTTAGCCAGTGAAAACCTTACTAACAACAGCAGAACACTGCTTGATATAGTGCCAGAAGATGAGCCCCTCAGGTTGGAAGGTACTCAAAAGATGACTGGGGAAGAGCTGCCTCCTCAAAGTAGAGTCAACCTTCAACAATGGGTTTAAGCATGGCAGCGATTGTGAGGATGGCGCAGGACCAGGCACTGTTTCGTTTCATTGTACATAGGGTTGCTATGAGTTGGAACAAACTCGACAGCACCTATTAACAACAACAACATAGACTATATAAGCATGATTTCATTATCCAGATAATATAACAATATTAAAAAACCACTACAACAGATTCCTAGTTGTAACAACCCTATGTATGCAAAGTAGAACTTCTCCAGAGAGTTTTCAAGACTATGACCTTCTGGAAGCAGATTGCCAAGTCTTTCTTATAAGGATCCTCTGGGTGGGTGCAAACAATCAACTTTTCTGTTAGTGGTCAAGCACTTACTGTTTGCACCACCCAGGGATTCCTATAACAATATTGTTTCTAGTTGTCATGGAGTCAGTTCTGACTCATAGGGACCCTATGTGCTGCAGAAGAGAACTTCTTCCAAGACAGATGTGTTCCTTCTTCTGGCAGTCCAAGATGTATTCAGTATTCTTCACCCACACCATAATTCAAAGGCATCAAGTCTTCAGTCTTCCTTATTCATTGTCCATCTATTGCACGCATATGAGGCAATTGAGAACACCATGGCTTGGTTCAGGCACGCCTTAGTCCTCAAAGTGACATCTTTGCTTTTTAACACTTTAAAGAGGTCTTTTTGCATGAGATTTGCCCAATGCAATATGTCATTTGATTTCTTGACTGATACTTCCAAGGGTATTGATTGTGGCTCCAAATAAAACGAAATACTTGACAACTTCAGTCTTTTCTCCATTTATCATGCTGTTGTGAGGATTGTTGTTTTCTTTATGTCGAGGTGTAGCCCATACTGAAGGCTGTATGTGCTTCATCAGCAAGTGCCTCAAGGCCTCTTGGCTTTCAGCAAGCAAGGTTGTGCCATACGCATATCGAAGGTTGTTAATGAGCCCTCCACAAATCCTGACGCCATGTTCTTCTTCATATATTACCGTATAAAAAAAAAAAGGCAAATTATCTCTGTGCCTGAACTGGTCTGTACTCCAGACTTTGCTGTTTCGTTCATAATCATCATTATCACTCTGCTCATGTAGCCAAAATCTTTAAAATTCAGGTTCATTAAATCCTCTCCCTTGACCTACGAATCCACAAAGATGCAATTTCCTTTCGTTTATAGTAACATCCCTTGCCTGAAGATGTTGCAGTCCATTTTCTTCAGCTTTGCTCTCTTTTCTATTACATTACTGCCTGCCTCTCAGCTGTTGTTGTTCTTACACCAATGTATTAGATTAACCTTTAAGATTCCCATCACAGATTAAAACTGTAGAATCACTGAGTTTTTTCCCCTTCCTCCTTATCTGCTAAAAATAAAAACAAATAGGTAAGTACAAACAATGAATCTACTGACCTGTTATAGTAAACCTAACTTTTTTACCTTGGCATTTATGCAATTTTAACCCTTGTTGTTGTTGTTAGATGCCATCCAGTCAGTTCTGATTCATAGCCACCCTATGCACGACAGAACGGAACACTGCCCGGTCCTAATCCATCATCACAATTGTTGTGACGGAGCCCATTGTTGCAGCCACTGTGTCGATCCATCTCGCTGAGGGTTTTCCTTTTTTTCACTGACACTTTATTTTACCAAGCACGATGTCCTTCTCCAGGAACCAATCCCTCCTGATAACATGTCCAGAGGATGTGAGATGCAGTCTCTCCATCCTTGTCTCTAAGGAGCATTCTGGCTGCACTTCTTCCAAGACAGATATGTTCGTTCTTTTGGCAGTCCATGGTATATTCAATATTCTTCACCAACACAGCAATTCAAAGGCATCAATTCTTCTTTGGTCTTTCTTATTTATCGTCCAGCTTTGGCATGCATGTGAGGTGACTGAAAACCCCATTGCTTGAGTCAGGCGCACCTTAGTTTTCAAGGTGACTTCTTTGCTTTTCAACACTTTAAAGCAGTCTCTTGCAGCAGATTTGCCCAATGAAATGCGTCTTTTGATTTCCTGGCTGCTGCTTCCATGGCTGTTGATTGTGGATACAAATAAAATGAAATCCTTGACAATCTCAGTTTTTTCTCCATTTATCATGATGGAGCTTATTGGTCCAGTTGTGAGGATTTTTTTTTTTCTTTATGTTGAGGTGTAATCGTACTGAAGGTTGTGGTCTTTGATCTTCATTAGTAAGTGCCTCAAGTTCACTTCACTTTCAGCAAGCAAGGCTGTGTCATCTGCATAACGCAGGTTGCTAATGAATCTTCCTCCAATCCTGATGCTCCATTCTTCTTCATATAGTCCAGCTTCTTAGGTTATTTGCTCAGCATACAGACTGAATATGGATGGTGAAAGGATACAACCGTGATGCACATCTTTCCTAACTTTATGCGGTACCCCCCTGTTCTGTTCGAATGGCTACCTCTTGATCCATGTACAGATTCCTCATGAGCACAATTAAGTGTTCCAGAATTTCCATTCTTTACAATGTTATCTATAATTTGTTATGATCCACAGAGTTGAATGCCTTTGCATAGTCAATAAAAAAATTCCATAGAACACAGGTAAACATCTTTCTGGTATTCTCTGCCTTCAGCCAGGATTCATCTGGCATCAGCAATGATATCCCTGATTCCAAGTTCTCTTCTAAATCCAGCTTCAATTTCAGGCAGTTCCCTGTTGATACACTGCTGCAGCCACTTTTGAATGATCTTCAGCAAAATTTTGCTTGCATATTCAATAATTTCTGCATTCGGTTGGATCACCTTTCTTGGGAAACCCCCCCCAAAAAACCAGTGCTTTGGGAATAGGCATAAATATGCATCTCTTCCCATCTTATTTTTTTTTTTTTTTCCCATCAGTTGGCCAGATAACTGTCTTCCAAATTTCTTGGCATAGATGAGTGAGCACTTCCAGCACTGCATCTTTTTGTTGAAACATCTCAATTGATATTCCGTCAATTCCGGGAGCCTTGTTTTTCATGAATGCCTTCAGAGCAGCTTGGACTTCTTCCTTCAGTATCATTGGCTTCTTACCATATGCTACCTCTTGAAATGGTTGAATATCAACCAATTATGTTTGGTATAGTGACTCTGTGTATTTCTTCCATCTTCTTTTGATGCTTCCTGCATCATTTAATATTTTTTCTGTAGAATCCTTCAGTATTGCAACTCGAGGCTTGAATTTTTCTTCAGTATTTTCAGCTTGAGAAATGCTGAGAGTGTTCTTCCCTTCTGGTTTTCTATCTCCAGCTCTTTGCACATGTCATCATAATACTTTACTTTTTCTTCTCAATCTGTCTTTTGAAATCTTCTGTTCAGCTCTTTTACTTCATCACTTTTTTTCTTTTGCTTTAGCTACTCAACATTCAAGAGCAAGTTTCAGAGTTTCTTCTGACATCCATTTAGGTCTTTTCTTCTTTTCTCTCTTTGTAATGACCTCTTGGTTTCTTCATGTATGATGTCCTTGATGTCATTCCACAACTTGTCTGGTCTTCGGCCATTAGTATCCAATGTACCAAATCTATTCTCGAGATGGTCTCTAAATTCAGGTGAGATATACTCAAGGTTGTACTCTGGCCCTCATGAACTTTTTCTAATTTTCTTCAGTTTCAGCTTGTACTTGCATGAGAATAATTGATGGCCTGTTCTGCAGTTGACCCCTGGCCTTGTTCTGACTGATGCTATTGAGCTTTTCCATGGTCTCTTTCCACAGATGTAGTCAGTCTGATTCCCGTGTATTCCATCTTGCCTAGGTCCATGTATATAAAAAATATATATATATAGTTGCCGTTAATGTTGGTGAAAAAAAGGTATTTGCAATGAAGAAGTCGCTGTTCTTGTGAAATTCTATCATGCAATTTCTGGCCTCATTTCTATCACCCAGACAATATTTTCCAACTACCAATCCTTCTTTGTTTCCAACTTTCACTTTCCAATCAGCAGTAATTATCAACACATCCTGATTGCATGTTTGAACAATTTCAGACTGCAGCAGTTGGTAAAAATCTTCAATTTCTTCATCTGTGCCCTTAGTGGTTGGTACATAAATTTGAATGATAGTTGTATTAACTGGTCTTCCTTGTAGGGGCGTGGATATTATCCTATCACTGACAGTGCTGTACTTCAGGATAGATCTTGAAATGTTCTTTTTGATGATGAATACAACATCATTCCTCCTCAAGCTGTTGTTCCTGGCATAGTAGACCATATGATTGCCCAATCCAAAATGACCAATACCAGTCCATTTCAGCTCACTAATGCCTAGGATATTGATGTTTATGCATTCCATTTCATTTCCGATGATTTCCAATTTTCCTAGATTCACACTTCGTACATTCTAGGTTCTGATTATTAATGGATGTTTGCAGCTGTTTCTTTTCATCTGCGTCGTGCCACATCAGCAAATGAAGGTCCCAAAACCCTGACTCCATTCACATCATTAAGGTCAACTGTACATTGAAGAGACAGTTCTTCCCCAGTCATATATTGAGTGCTTTCCAACCTGAGGGGGTCATCTTACGGCACTATGTCAGACAATGTTCCACTGCTATTCATAAGGTTTTCACTGGCTAATTCTTTTCTGAAGTAAACTGCTGGGTCCTTCCTAGTCTGTCTTAGTCTGGAAGCTCAGCTGAAACCTGTCCTCCATGGATGACCCTGCCATTATTTGACTATCAGTGGCAGAGATTCCAGCATCACAGCAACACCCAAGCCCCCATACCGGGACAAACACGTGGGGAATTTATTCCTTATTACTCCATGATACATGTTGTTGTTAGGTGCCATTCAGTTGGTTCTCACTCATAATAACAGTAGGTACAACAGAGTAAAACACTGCCCAGTCCTGCACCATCCTCAACAATTGTTGCTGTGTTTGAGCATATTGTTGCAGCCACTGTGTCAATACATCTCGTTGAGGGTCTTCCTCTTTTTTGCCAACCCTCTACTTTACCAAGCATGATGTCCATCTCCAGGGGCTGGTCCCTCCTGATAACTGGTTCAATGTATGGGAGACAAAATCTCACTTCTAAATAGCATTCTGGCTGTACTTCTTCCAAGACAGATTTGTTCATTCTTCTGGAAGTCCATGGTATATCCAATACTCTTTGCCAATAAACCCACTGCCGTTGAGTCAATTTCGACTCATAGCAACCCTATTGGCACAATTCAAATGAATCAGTTCTGTGGTCTTTCTTATTCTGTGGTCTTCCTTATTCATCTGTGGTCTTCATTTTTTCATGTATATGAAGCAATTGAAAATGCCATGACTTTGGTCAGAGGCACCTTAGTCTGCAAAGTGTTATCTTTGCTTTTTAACTCTTTAAAGAGGTCTTTTGCAGCAGATTTGTCCAAAGCAGTACTTTATTTGATTTCTTGACTGTTGCTACCATGGTTATTATTTATGGATCAAAGTAAAATGAAATCCTTGACAACTTTCTCCCTCTTTTTGTCTCTGTTTCTCTCTCTCTCTCTATATATATATACTCTAGCCAAATTGGTCTATGACTTCAAACATGCCAAAAATATATTCTCTGTGATTTTATGCTTAAATACTGTTCCCTTTGTCTGAAATGCAGTTCCTGTTTTTGTCAATTTGAACTGTGCTATTCTCTGAAGTCCATGATTGCTAACTCTTTGAAGACTATTAGCACCTTTTCAATTATGTTTTGTAAGTCTAAAATAGTCCTAATTTTTTTTTTTTTTGAGGTGGCTTATAGCAAAGCAGTATACAATGATGTATGTTACAAAATTATGGATAAAAGTAGAGAAAACAAGATGAAAAGAGAAAAAATAGAAGCTGGAAGCCAAAAAAAGAAGAAAAGAAATGGCATTTTGATATGTGTAGATTCTTTTTTTTTTTTTTTCTGTATTATCAGACTGTAAACACCTAGATTACAGACAATAGTATTTCTTCAGTATACATTTGATGAATAAATGAAGGTTAAAGACCATGGTGACTCCATGTGTGTCAGAGTAGAACTGTGCTTGGTAGGGTTTTCAGTGGCTAATTTTTTTCAAAACCAGATCTCCAGGCCTTTCTCCCAAGTTACCTCTGGGTGGATTCCAACTGCCAACCTTTTGATTAGCAGCCAAGCAGGTTAACCATTTGTTCCACCCAGCTACTGTTTATGTTAAAGACAATGGTATAGTCCCAGCTTCTAGTGTACCTTGCACATAGTAAATTTTAATATACATATTGATTCCCTGGTACATCAAGAACTGCAAATAGTTACATTCGAAGGTGCTATTTTAGCAAGTTTAGAACACAGACTACCAAATTTTGTGCAATATTTTAAAATGGTATATTACCATTATAATATGGGTGCCTTAGGTTTTTTTTTAGTTTAGATTCCCTAGAAACAGACATTGCAAAGGAGAGTAGTATGTGAATGTTTTATTGAACAATAGTCTTAAGAGTCACACCTGGAAAGGAGGAAAGACGGTGGGAATGAGAGAAGGAGAAGCTGACCCCCTATGTGATCACAGTTATAGCTCCACCTTCTTCTATAGGAAGTTTTGGAGCTGAGATGCTCCTTGACAGTTGTCTGAAAATCAGGCAATGGTGTTGGGCTTTTATACCCCCCATATCATTCAATCCCTAGTACGTACCACCTTTTAAGAGGGTGTTTGACCTAAGTCTCGGCAGCTTCACTGCAGATCAGTGAAGGATCTGGATATGAGTCCCCAGCAGCTCATATTCCCAACAGATGAGGGACAGATCCGGCAGCTCAGAAGAGGACACCTGAGCAGAGCAGCAGAGTATCCACTACATACAACAACTTTGGAGGCAAAAACATTGAAGCACTCAAGTCTGAGGTGAAAGGTTGGTGGCTCGAACCCACTCAGAGGCGCCTCTGAAGACAAACCTGACAATCTACTTCTGAACGGTCACACCCTTGGAAACCCTATGGAGAAATTCTACTCTGCACGCGGGGGGTCACCACGAGTCAGAATCCTCTCAACGGCAACTAACAACAATGACTCTACTTTAGACACAGTATAATTTCACAGACTTTTTTTAATGAAATGTTTAAAGACAAAGTTTCCAGACAGTTTGTGTTAACACTTTTTTAAAAAAAAAAATAGTTGCCATCAAGTTGATTCCAACTCATGGCAACCTCATGTGTCAGAGTAAAATTGTGCCCCATAGAATTTTTTTTTAAATAATTTTTATTGTGCTTTAAGTGAAAGTTTACAAATCAAGTCAGTCTCTCACGCAAAAACCCATATACACCTTGCTACACACTCCCAGTTACTCTCCCCCAATGAGACAGCCCGCTCTCTCCCTCCATTCTCTCTTTTCATGTCCATTTCACCAGCTTCTAACCCCTCCACCCTCTCATCTCCCATCCAGGCAGGAGCTGCCAACATAGTCTCAAGTGTCCACCTGATCCAAGAAGCTCACTCCTCACCAGTGTCCCTCTCTGACCCATTGTCCAGTCCAATCCCTGTCTGAAGAGTTGGCTTCGGGAATGGTTCCTGTCCTGGGGCAACAGAAGGTCTGAGGGCCATGACCACCGGCGTCCTTCCAGTCTCAGCCAGACCATTAAGTCCGGTCTTTTAATGAGAATTTGGGGTCTGCATCCCACTGCCCTCCTGCTCCCTCAGGGGTGCTCTGTTGTGTTCCCTGTCAGGGCAGTCATCGGTTGTACCCGGGCACCATCTAGTTCTTCTGGTCTCAGGATGATGTAGTCTCTGGTTCACGTGGCCCTTTCTGTCTCTTGGGCTCATAATCGCCTTGTGTCCTTGGTGTTCTTCATTCTTCTTTGCTCCAGGTGGGTTGAAACCAATTGATGCATCTTAGATGACTGCTGGCTAGCATTTAAGACCCCAGACGCCACTCTCCAAAGTGGGATGCAAAATGTTTTCTTAATAGATTTTATTATGCCAATTGACTTAGATGTCCCCTGAAACCATGGTCACCAGACCCCTGCCCCTGCTACGCTGGCCTTCGAAGCATTCAGTTTATTCAGGAAACTTCTTTGCTTTTGGTTTAGTCCAATTGTGCTGACCTTCCCTGTATTGTGTGTTGTCTTTCCCTTCATCTAAAGTAGTTCTTAGCTACCAACTAATTAGTGAATGCCCCTCTCCCCGCTCCCTCCCTCCCTCCCCCCTCCCATAGAATTTTTGATGGCTGACGTTTCAGTACTAGATCACCAGGCCTTTTTTCCGAGGTGCCTCTGGGTAGACTTGAACCTCCAGACTTTCGGTTAGCAACCAAGTGTTTTAGCCATTTGCACCACACAGTGACTCCTGAACATTCTTTAGGTTCTCAAATATATATATGTATGAGTATCTATCTTCATGTTTATTATGCATGATTTTTAAAATTAGGAGGGAAAAAACCAGAAAGCAAATGAACATAATTACATTATTAGCATTATTATTATTGGTGCTGTTTGGTATTTAAGATATTGAAATAATCATTATAAGCTGCTGAAAATGAAATCTTAGGAAGAAAAGAGTAATGCTCCATTAGAGGGGAAAAAAGCATTATTTTAAAATATTTTTTAATTCTCTACAAAAAAAAAAAAAAAAGGATAGCAAGCTTATTTTGATTATTAAGCTCCTCTCCAATTCTTTCCAAATAAAACACATCCATTGCCACACTGGAAGCCCTGGTGGCATAGTGGTTAAGAGCTACAGCTTCTAACCAAAATGTCCACAATTGGAATCCACCAGGCGCTCCTTGGAAACTATGGGGCAGTTCTACTCTGTCCTATAGGGTCACTATGAGTTGAGATCGACTCGACGGCATTTTTTTTTTTTTTTATTGCCACATTATTGTGCTAAGGCCTGATTTATTTTTAACTGTTTCTTATTGCATCCTACTGTTAAATAAAAGTATGTGTATACACATGAAAGATAACTGCAGTCTTCACAGGATTACAGGGAACAGGAGAGTGGACTGCCTAGTCACCTTGTGGAAATTTCTTCCCTGGAAGATTTAAAAATAGATACCCATCTGTTCAGAAGGATTTTCATAAAATTATACCTGTATATAGAATATAGTCCTCAAGTTTTGGATTCTCTGAACTTCCCTTTGGAAAAAAAAAAAAAAAAAGTCCTCAACATCTTATTGGGAAAAAAAAAAAAGAACCCCTTTGGCAATAATTTGTTTTTAATTTATTAGTGTACAAAGAGGTGTTAGTTTGTTGTAAAATGTTTTTAACTAGATGTTTATAGCCAGAATATATCCCTCACAAGATTTTTTCAGGCTAAAGTAGGTCACCTTCTGGTTTAAATTAGAGGTGGTATCCTCTGATTTTTTTTTTTTTAACTGAGAATTGGATTTTTATTTAACCATAATTTCTAGGATCAAGGTCATGAAGTTTATTTACCAGAAAAAATAAAGATAAAAACAAACAAACAAAAAAATCATTATAAATCCGATTAATTGGGTAGATAACAACTCAGTTAAGATGGTGCCCCCCATAATAGTATGTGTGATTTTTTTTTCTGTAATACTTTATCTTCAAACAGCCTGCGTTTTGCATTTTTGAAATCCTGCCTTTTATTTGCATTGCATTTGCTCAACGTGGCAGAGGCAGACACTGGGAACAGTGTTGAAGAAGGTGTTAGATTCGCTGGAAAGACTGTGATTGCATGTTGGGCGGCAGTTGCTGTGGACTTGGCACTTTTTAATGAAACATCAGAGTAAATACTCTTCACAGAATCTTTCAAGTGTGTTCGACTTTGTGTACACGTGTGTGTACATGTGTGGGTTTTAACCTGGCAGTAAGATAAATACACATTTACCAGAGAAAATACTTTGGCCTTCAAGAAAAGCCCAAGGAGCGTTCACAAAATAGAAACAGAATTGGAAACGTAATCCACTTAGTCAAAGGACAATTTTGAATTCTCCACGTGCACACAGCAAAAAAAGTGAGGCCGACCTTTTCAGTTTCATAAGGCGACTGATACACCTCAACGTGATCGTCGTGAACACGCTTACTTCATGCTAACTTTTTCCGTTTATGTTTACACTCATATAGGCCCAACTGCAAAGGTGGAGGTAAAATACTGTGTGTGCCTGTGAACTGCAGGCTTTGGAAAACCTACAACTGTGTCAAGTCTTATCTACTGTCTTTTATTAGTGAAGGTGTCTATCTAATCACCATTTTTATTAGAATATTTGAACTGCATATTGATCTCCATTTGATATACATTACCACATAATCACGTACCGGATTTGACTAGAACCCACCGCCAGCAAATGAGGAGCACGCGATGAGACGAACCATGTGGATTTCAGTGCTCTAACCTTATGAATACTTGCACATGTTCAGGAAAGCCCACTGGATAAAATTTATGTATTGCTAATGATTTTTATTGGCCCCTTGGCCCAAAGTGGTGGCAAGCTGCCCAGGAATCTGAAGGAATCCTGTTTTCGGTTAGTAGTCAGAATGCAAAGAGTAATAAAATTCAGAAAAGGCTTGATGAAAGCTAAAATACATTTATCCAGGTACAATGAGCCCAGCCAACCTCAAGATTGTGATTTCTTTTGGCTGTGTGTGTGTATGTGTGTGTGTGTGTGTGTGTGTGTGATTATGGCATTTTGTTTCATCAGGGTATCCTAGTTTGGGGATTATTTTAACAAAGTCTTGAAAAGTGCTGCAGTTTCCATTTGTGGGTATATTTGTTTATATATTATGTGTGTGTGTTAGCCTATGCAATGTCATAAAATGGTTAATATGATCCCCAGCTTTCTTTTTTCCTGCAGAATGAATGATCTCCTATATTCCTGATGGAATTTCAGGCACACCATTTCGTCTATATTAAAAGCAGGCATTTGGATAATCCAAAAGTTATATATAACCGTGCATATGATTGCTCTCTTTATAAAGGTAAGGGTGAATTTCCTGTTGAGTTGCATTCATTCGGACACAAGAAAGACCATACAGTTCAAAGCACCACACAAGCTTTTTTTTTTTTCTTTTTGAGGCTGCTTATTTGCACTTCTCGTTATTAATTAAAAACTTATGGTTCTTGTGATAACTTTAATTTTGCAAAACTATGTTTAGAAAAGCCTTGTTTTGACTTTCATTCAAACAAACATCTAAGGCAGGTGGGGGATATTTGGGAAATTTGAGTAATGACTGGACAGCTGATGCTATAAAAGGGATTGTTAATTTTTTTTTTTTAATAAAGATTATGATGTTGTAGTTGTGTTAAGCAAGAGAGTTCTTGTAGAAAATAGAAATGAATACTTAGGTGTATAAAGATGATACTACAATGATCTGGCATAATTGCTTTAAAATAGTGAACTGCAGGGGCCAGGGGAGAGGGAAACGTGGATACAGAAGAAACAAAATTGGTAATAAATAGATTAGTTAACGAGCGCATAGAGTCGGAATCGACTCGACGGCACTGGGTACTGGGTTGCTCTACTTTGGTGTGTAATCGGTATAATTTCCTAATAACGGTTATATTTTTTTCTTTAATTTTTTTTTTTTTTGTCCCTTTAAGAAAGGAAGAAGGACTATTTCAACTATGAGTTTTGCTACAAGGAAGATGTTCAGTAGTTTAAATAATAATGCCTGTGACTTCCGAGTTTTCTACTCTAATCTGGGCTGACCTCCATATACCCAGCCTGTTCTAATAGGCAGGGCACTTGCTCCTGGGTAGAGGTAATACACATACTTGGTGAGTGAGAAACATCTGGTGACCTTATGGGAATGGTGAAACGGATCCCTAACCAGCAGCTCTTATGTACAAGAAGCAATGTCCAGGTATACAAGGTGGAAGAAGAAAGTTGCTCTCAGGAGCTAAGCAATGAATTCTAGGTTATAGTGAAACACAAGGATTCAAGACCAAGGCTCAAGTTCTAGCTAGGGTAAATAGAAGGCACTCAAAAAATAAAGGCACGAGCCAGTCACGACACAGCAGGAGACCAACACAGGTCATGGTTGGGACAACCGTGTCCAGTCCCCTAAGCAATTTGGATACTATGCTCTATGAACAAGACCAGTACCAAACCAAACCAAACCAAACCCATTGCCATTGAGTTGATTCAGACTCATAGCAACCCTATAGGATAGAGTAGAACTGCCCCATGGTGTTTCCAAGGAGCGGCTGGTGGAGTCGAACTGCTGACCATTTGGTTAGCAGACAAGCTCTTAACCACTGCACCCCCAGGGGACCAGACCAGTACCAGCACATACCAATACAGTGCCACCACATCTCACTTCCCTAGTTATATAGTCTTTTAATATAATGTCGGGTTCAGTTCGGATTATCTGGGTGACTATCAAGGGCTTGCGATCTGTATGATGTTCTCACTGTAAATAAACCTTCAGGCTAGTATAAGTCAGGCTCGGCCATTCCTGTTCTTCCATGACATTGGTGAGATAACCCTTCATTTACCCTGTTTTCAGGGACCGATTAAAGGCGTACCTTTGGTGAGCCCCAAATTTCATGTTTTGGCCCCGGACAAATGTGTTCTTTGTGGTCAGCAGAATACACAAATACTTCCACTGATTATTGGAACAAAATCTAAGATCAAATAATAATACCAAAAGGTTTAAGAAGTAAACAAAAGCAAACCCCAAATACTCATTCAGTGAAATAGTCATAACATTCATTTCTTCAAACCTGACTATAGCGCCGGAGCAAACGGAAAAACGAAAACCCGAGAGAAAACCATTGAACATATGGCAGCAAACACCCTGCCTAAGCAGGGAGGAATAAAGTTCACAGGAAAATAAAGGCTAGTATAAGGGGGAAAAAAAAAAAAGGAGTATGCAAAATAAGGATAAAGCAACAAACACGATAGTCATAAATCCCCAGAACTCAGTGTAATATGCAGAAAATTTAATAAGCGCAGCCATTATCAAAAGTGCTGAGAGTAAGCAGGGAGGGAACTGTCTGTGGGCTCAGGTGTGGGGCTCCTGGAAGGGAGGGGAAGCGTTCTGCCAGGATGTAACAGCAGACAGAGGTGCAAGCTGAGAACAATGACCTTTTAAAATAGATACAAATGACCTACTTAGAGGGCACTGGAGAGAACCAAGTTTAAAGAAAAACAGGAAAAGCTTAAGTGGCAAATATGAAAACCCTGAAATTATGGATAAAAGACAGTTCCGTAGGATGAGAAAACAAAAATCAGCAGATGTAAATACGGGTAGATGGTACACGAAAGGGCAGAAAAAGAAAGGAAGGAGAGAAGAATTGTTCTCCAAATGTGGAAGTTCCAACTGGCCCTTGATAAGAAAAATCTTCCTTTAATAAGCGAATAAATTACAGATAATGCCTGAAGAAGAGTTTCCACTGAAAAGCGGTACAATGGAGTGACAAGGTTACTAAATGCAGAATTAGAATAGGATGAGCTCTGGTTCTGTTACTTAATTATTTGGTGACTTCAAGTAAAATACATATCCATTTAGGAGAATTTGTGTTATAATGATCATCATTTTGCCTCTGTATCTCCATGAGCCAATGTAAAGATCACATCAACTAACATAAACACAATATAAATATTTGGTAATATTTATTTCAGAGATGTTTGTTGATAAAGGCATTATGTCAGTTTATTTCTCTAAGGAATGGTATATATTCGGGCTGCCAGATTAAGTACAGAATGTTCAGGTAAATTTTAATTCAATATAAGCAACAAATACACACACACACACACATATATATACACGTCCCTGGATAAACCCAAAACCAAACCCACTGCCATCAAGTCGATTCCCACTCATAGCGACCCTACAGGACAGAGTAGAACTGCCCCATAGAGTTTCTAAGGAGCAGCTGGCGGATTTGAACTTCCGACCTCTTCATTAGCAGCCATGGCACTTAACCACCACGCCATCAGGGCTTCCACATCCCTGGATAGTGCAAGCTATTAAGTACTCAACTACCAGCCAAAATGTTGACAGTTCAACCCATCCAGAGGTGACTCAAAGACAGGTCTGGTGATCTTCCAAAAGCTTTTCTTGATGAAAACCCTTTGGAACCTTTTTACTCTGCACACATGCCACAAGTTGGAATCGGTTAGATGGTAACTAAAAACAACAAGTATGTGTGTGTGTGTGTGTGTGTGTACATATATAAACACACACACACACATATTTAGCATAAGAATATCCCATGTACTACATATATATATATATATATATATATGGAGGCCTAGTGGGCTGGGAGTGGTACAGTGGTTAAGAGCTACAGTGAGCTGTGGCTGCTAACCAAAATGTTGTCAGTTCGAATCCACCAGCTGCTCCTTGGGAATGGCAACGAGTGTTATATATATTTTTATTTGCTCATTCTCATAACCCTAGTATACACGCCTTAATATTTTCAAGATAGTAATTTTTGGGGAACTCTGAATCAGACAGTAGTATAACGTTCAAGCAATTCCCACTAGACTATGCGCTCTGAGGTGAGGTCACTGCCCCAGTCTTCCTAGTGAGTATGCCCACAGCACAAAGTACTTAGCATATTAAAAAAAACCATTGTCATCTAGTCGACTTTGACTCCTAGTGACCCTATAGGACAGACTCGAACTGCCTCATGAGGTTTCCAAGGAGTGGCTGGTGTATTTGAACTGCCAATCCTTTGGTTAGAAGCCGACCTCTTAACCACTGTGCCACCAGGGCTCCACCAAGCATATAGCAAGTACTTAAATTGGGTACTTATTCATTAAATGAATGAATCATTTTTCACCTTTATGTTTTAAAATTGCAGTGTCTATATTACATTGGTATTCATAATTTATGAAAATCAGCTATGCATCTCATAATTTATAATTTTAGACTCAGTCTAAAGATAATGTTTTGTAATTTATGCATACAAATAGACATATAGGATTTGCAGGGGTTAGAAACACTTGTAAAAGGATTTAAACATGGATGATGTGTTTATTATAAATTTTGATTTATGTAAAGAATCATAATAAAACCCACAGTACACAGTATAGATGATTTTGGCTTTCAACACTGGCCAGATTATTCAGAGGAGTGACTTGTCTCCATGTCATTAAAAATGGACATTTTGCAAGCAAATACTTCTAAAATGTATGCTATTGATAAGAGGGAAAGTGCTCCTTCATTCATGTCTTTGCATAAGATTCCCCCCAGTTGTAACACGAGCATGTAATGTAAATGGACACAGATCAAAATTCCTTAAGAACCAGAGAAAATAAACCTACGTCTTGTTATTATCTTCTGAAACGTCTAATACAGCCCTTTCGTTACTACATTTTTTCTCTTTAATTTTTTTTTTTTTTCTGCATATGTTTTCAGTGGAGCCCTGATGGAACAGTGGTTAAGAGCTATAGCTGCTAAGCGAAAGGTCTGCAATTCAAATCTACCAGCCACTTCTTGGAAACCCAATGGGGCAGTTCTACTCTGTCTTAAAGGGTTGCTACGAGTCAGAATTGACTCCTCAGCAACGGGTTCGGTTTTGTGTGTGTGTGTTTGCAGTTTTGGAAGGCGTGCTAACTAATTGAGAGTGTTTAAATTTTTGGTTGGAAATACGTATTTCGAGGGATATGACCTGGCAATACAAGCCATCAATGAGACGAGTGGCACTGTGGCACCACTGATCTGTGGTATGATAATATACCAATGAGAGCTAGATAAATAATTCAGTGACGGTATCTTTCTACTAGGTTTGGAGCCCTGGTGGCACAGCGGTTAAGAGCTATAGCAGGCTACAGCTGCTAACCAAAAGGTCACAGTTCAAATCCACCAGCCACTGCTTGGAAATCCTACGGGGCAGTTCTACGCGGTCCTACAGGGTTGCTAGAAGCCAGAATCGACTCAACAGAAACAGGTTTGGCTAGTTTGTCCTGTTAGGTTACATGAGGAATCTCTGGTTTCCCAACTATGATACTCAAAAACCAAAACGAACCTACAAGGGCTCCCAGCTATCACACGGGAAAGCCAGGATTAGGCTTGCGAGCCTTATCGCACAGAAATAAAGGGAAAAAAATGCCTAAATTTACAAAATTAACACATCCAGGAATTATCACCTAATTTTTTTAGAATGCTCAGCCCCCATGTGTCTGTCAATTTGCAGCAGTATATCAATAGGGAACTGCCAGAAATTCAGGCCAGTTTCAGAAGTGGGCATGAAACCAGGGATATCATTGCTGACGTCAGATGGATCCTGGCTGAAAGCAGAGAATACCAGAAGGATGTTTACCTGTGGTTCATTGACTATGAAAAGGCATTCGACTGTGTGGATCATAACAAACTATGGATAACATTTTGAAGAATGGGAATTCCAGAACACTTAATTGTGCTCATGAGGAGCCTTTACATAGATCAAGAGGCAATTGTTTGGACAGAATAAGGGGATACTGTTTGGTTTAAAGTCAGGAAAGGTGTGCGTCAGGGTTGTATTCTTTCACCATACCTATTCAGTCTGTATGCTAAAGCAAATAATACGAGAAGCTGGACTGTATGAAGAAGAACGGGGCATCAGGAGTGAGGGAAGATTCATCAACAACCTGTGTTATGCAGATGACACAACCTTACTAGCTGAAAGTGAAGAGGACTTGAAGCACTTACTAATGAAGATCAAAGACCACAGCCTTCAGTATGGATTACACCTTAATGTAAAGAAAAAACAAAAATCCTCACAACTGGACCAATGAGCAACATCATGACAAACAGAGAAAAGATTGAAATTGTCAAGGGTGTCGTTTTACTTGGATCCACAATCAGCAGCCATGGAAGCAGCAGTCAAGAAATCAAAAGACGCATTGCATTGGGCAGATCTGCTGCAAAGGACCTCTTTAAAGTGTTGAAGAGCAAAGGTGTCACCTTGAAGACTAGGGCACACCTGACCCAAGCCATGGTATTTTCAATCGCATCATATGCATGTGAAAGCTGGACAATGAATAATGAAGACCAAAGAAGAATTGATGCCTTTGAATTGTAGAGTTGGTGAAGAATATTGAATATACCATGGACAACAAATCTGTTTTAGAAGACGTACAGCCAGAATGCTCCTTAGAGGCAAGGATGGCGAGACTACGTCTTACATACTTTGGACACGTTGTCAGGCGGGATCAGTCCCTGGAGAAGGACATCATGCTTGACAGAGTACAGGGTCAGGGGAAAAGAAGAAGACCCTCAAAGAGGTGGATTGACACAGTGGCTGAACAATGAGCTCAAGCATAACAACGATTGTAAGGATGGCTCAGTACCGGGCAGTGTTTCATTCTGTTGTGCATAGGGTCACTATGAGTTGGAACCGACTCGATGGTACCTAACAATAACAAAAACAGAATGCTCACAACAATGAGGCTCCCACTCTGGTCTGCTGAGCTTCATGTATTTCAAAAGGGACCCACCTTGACACTAAATGCATTAGAATTGGAATACTGCCTTACCTCTGAGGTGCAGAGGCATAAAAAGTGGCTGGTACACAGTTAACTCAATGGTAACTAAAGGTAAAGTAAGTCTTCTAACTAAATGGGACATTTTTAAATAAAATTAAATGCTGAAAAATAATGAAAGACTCACCTACTGATTCCTGTCTCCAAGACTTTAATTATATTCTTGCCTGCGCTAAGAACACCTTTGACACTTTCTACAATGCATGCCTCTCTTTTGATACTTGCATTGTCTTAATCTCCATGCATTTTTTTAAATCTTGTATCTCCAACTAGATTGTAACTTCCTGAATGGCTGTTACCAAGTTTGGTATTTCTTTTGTTTTTTTTAATACTGCTGTCAGGTATTGGGTGCTAAACAAAGGAGATTTAACTAAACATGAATAAATCCATTCAAGGAAGTTTTATATATATATATCATATCAAGTTTTATATATGTATATCATTATATATATATATATAATGATATATACATATATATATCATTATATATATATAATGCTAAGCAAAAGTTTGGCAGTTCAAATCCACCAGCTGTTGCTTAGAAACCTTACGGGGCAGTTCTACCCTGTCCTATAGGGTCACTATGAGTCGGAATTGACTCAACTGAAACAGGTTTGGTTTTTTGGTTTGTATATTGAAAATATAATGGTTATATAAGTACCATTTCTCCATTGATCGAGTATAATTGAAATAAGTACCTTAATAGAGCATGCAGGCTTTAGCTCACTAAATGGCCTAATTGTCTCAAAAGAGTGCAGTAGCAGAGTCCCTAATTGATGACAAGTTCATAACATGGATAATCTCTTTGGGAATTAGGCTAATAAGGGAATGCTAGATTTCTCAGGCTTTTTGTGGCCGTCTACCCTACTCTTTACATCATATTTCTGTCCTGAGTTAAGAGAGACCGAGTAGAAGCTGACTTCTCTAGAGTAGCTACCTTAGAAACCTACAGTGGAGACGCAGGCATGAAGGATTAGAGGATGGGTGTCTTATCTTGGAGATGAGCCAACACTGAATAATGGAGTGAAGCTGAACCCTAGAAATAAGTTGAAAGCACGGAGGGGAAATGAAAGATTTTGTCAAGAATGCGTAGGCAAGATGTAATAAGAAAGAAGGAAAAGGATCCGGTGGGTTTGAATTAAAGTGTTCTCGGCATGGATTTGCACAGGCAAACTGGATTTATTTGCAGAGGTTAGAACAAGGGTTAGAACCAACTCAAGGAAGGAATTTAGAGACAAACAAACATGGTGGCTGTTTTACTGTTGTTGCTTGTTTGTTTTCTCCCAAGTAAATTATGATCTTTACTATGGTAAAACAAAAGCGAAGAGACTTATGCACTGTCATTGTTAAATCATTGTTTTACATGCATAAAACAGTGATATAACAACCCTACAGGATAGCGTAGAACTGCCCCATAGGGTTTCCTAGGAGACACTTGTAGGTTCGAACTGCTGACTTTTTGGTTAGTAGCCAGGCTCTTAACCACTGTGCCACCAGGGCTCCACATATATGTACCTATCAGAAAAAAAAAAAAGCTCAGAATTTGCTGTGTATTGTAGACTGGCAATCTTCATTGCCGTCATCAACCTCTCCTTGGCTACTTGCAAATATTCTGTGAAAAAATATATATTTTTATTTTGGGTGACAAAATAACGCTGTGTACAACTTACAGAAAAGATCAATGACTCCAAAGAAAGATGCATGTGAAATTGGTATCATGTCATATTTTTGCACAAAGCTCTTTGCTTTCTGTGTGGCCACAGTTTCAAAGCCAAGACCAGTCATGGAACATCATGAGCAATACACAAAAAGACTCAGGGAATCACATCGAGGATGTAGCAGTACTTACTGAAACAACAAAAGCACTAAGTGACCTCTGTCCTGGACAAAAGGCTCCACTTAGAAGAAGTGGATATACTCTCATGGCCTTCTATCCTGACAAACAGCCAGCAGGAAGGAGCAGAACAGCTCAAGAGTGATTGCCGTCACATTTCACACGTTCCATCTCGCTTTTACATAAGGATCATAGTGTACACCACATACCCTAACACTGGAAAGAGTTTTAATGCACCTGGCAAGCAGGTACAGCTTTACAGGCCTTTTTATTTCTGCTCCTACAGCATCTGCAGAACCACTATGAAAAACTGCTATCATGTTTCTTCTATTCTTTTTTAAGCATTTATGACAAGTTTAAAAATCTTATAATGTTTCATTTGCCACTTGCCTGTAAAGTATATTAATATTATTTTATATGTGAGAACAAGGAGATACAGGGTTCCAGCTATTTAGGTTTTAATTTGGCAGAAACCAAAAAGGCAGAACAATCCTGTCTCCTAAGCTATGCAACTAAAACACTTTCCTTGGTTTGCCAGATCTCATTGTCTCTGGCTATCCTTAGATATTTGGGGACAAAGGCTTATCATGGACATACAAGAGTTATTACATTTATAACAGGGTCCTGGAATACACATAATACGCTCCATATTTCTCCTCTCCTTTTCAATTAGTCCCAAGGAAAAAGGGTCAAAGAGTTGGTTGTATCTGGGAATGACCTCTTGATCTACAGCAGTGACTAGCTTAAGAATTTCTCTTGTCTCCTAGTCACAAGCTACAGGTTTTCTGCCAGACTTCCATCCACTGAGCCATAGTCATAGCATTGCTCAGATATAGTTTTAAGATGGGCCTAAATCCCCATTGAACTAAATAGGGGGGAAGAGGTAGAACCCTGCTCTTTCTGTAATAATAATTATTAAGAGAATATTCCACAAGAAATTTAGGAAGGCCCCTAGTAGCTATATATTAAAGATGCAATTACATTTTTCACAAGAGGTAGGATTTGCTCTGGAAGACTCTGCCAAGATTTCTGGAGTCTGGATGTAAACCAAGAATCTGATATATCCCTATAGAGTTATATTCACCTTATAAAATAAAATTTATGTGTTTACTTAATTATGCCATGTGATGCCCCTTCAAATTTGTGGCCAAAGTTCAAGTCTACTTAATTTCTTTGTGATGAGTGTACCACTAAGGCTTATTGAAATAATTTACTGATTTTCTAATCATGGATGTATCAAAAAATCAATTAAATGTACATTGACCTTGTGCCTTTGATAGTTAAGCATATGGTGGCAATAAAGCCTTTCTAGATTTAATCAATCCTCATCTTCAACTGCTCTTTCCAGAAGCAAGCATCAAGGCATAGTTTCATCAATAATGTGAAACAGTTTTTGTATGTAGAAAAGTGACTAATCATTTTTATTTTTACTAATGCTGGAACTAATGCCAGAGGTTAAACTGTGAGTTAAGCAAGAAACAAAAATACCATGACTTTTCTTCCCTTTGATGTTTTGAATGCAAGCATGATTTTGACCTCCCAAGTTTATGCTTGTGTCCAGAGAAGAAATGTTAATGGAGATTAAAAACACCAGGATCTTTTTTTTTGCCAAAAAATTATATATATTTGTATATATAAAAAATATACATACATATATATGTGTGTATGTATGTATGTATATGTATATAAATGTCCCCTGCTCAACTGCCAATCAAAAGGTTGGCAGTTCCAGCCAGCCCAGTGTCTCTTCACGAGAAAGGCCTGGCAATCTGCTTTCGTAAAGATTATAGCCTAGGAAACCCTATGGGATGGTTCTGCTATGTCACATGGGGTTGCTATGGGTTGGAATTGACTCGATGGTACCCAACAACGACAACAGCATATGTATATGTGTGTGTGTGTGTGTGTGCATTGTGTTAATAAAGAGAAGTCACAAAAGCTAAGTGTTTTATTGCTGTTTTTTGTGGTTCTTTTATATTTTTCCTTCTCTAAATACTGAGGAATATATCCTGTGACCTTACTACACACAGCTATTTACAAAATGTGTGCACATTTTCAGAAATTATTATTAACAAGTTTTTTTTTGTAATCGATGGACTGTTTCTTCAATTAGAAAGAACACTATGTCAATAATATTACTAGCATAACTATAACTGTATATGTGTATACATATATATATACCTTAAAAATATTTTCCCTTGTGAACACAAAGATATGTATGTATATGTGTGTGTATATATGTGTGTCTGTGTCAAAAATAAGTTTAATTTTATTGGCATCCCACAATATTAATGGGAAATAAGATTAGGAGAAAAATGGCATTTGACATTTTAAATGATATTTTTAACAGGATTGATTTTTTTTTTTTAAAGAAAAACTGTCATTGAAGGAGCCTGGAACTGTTTTGCTTTAGAGGTTTTCAGTCCTCGTATCCTCTGCGCTTTAAGAGGGCAGAGGAGCAAAGACTGAACACCTCTGGTTTGAGTTAGGAATCAGCAAACTTTGGCCCTTGGGTGAAATCTGTACCCCCGCCCCCCCATTTTTGTAAACAAGGATTTTCTGCAATCCAGCCCAGGTGATCTGCTCACATACTGTCTGTGGCTGCTTTTGTACCACAAAGGCAGAGTCGAATAGTTGCAACTGAGACCATATGGCCTGCAAAGCCATAAATATTTACTACCTGGCCCTTTACAACAAATGTTTGCCAGCCTCTGGTTCGGCTTTCAGAACTCAAGAAATAGCGTCTCCTATATCCCTTCTAATGCTAAATCCTGGTCTTGTGATGTGAAATGGGCCTAAGACAAGGTACCATTAAATGTATGGGTTATATGACTCAACTCCATAGGCCAAAGCCAACTTGTTAAATGTTATTTTGCCATCAGGTATAATGTCTTAATAGAACACTTCGGAAAATACTTTTTGAGTAAAATGAGAGAAGATACACTTTAATTCTTTTTAAAGATGTTATATACATTTTTAAGGAGCCCCGGTGGTGCGGTGGTTAAGAGCTATGGCTGCTAACCAAGAGATCAGCAGTTTGAATCCACCAGCTACTCCTTGGAAACCGAATGGGTAGTCCTACTTTGTTCTATAGAGTTGCTATGAGTTGTAACCGACCCTTCGGAAACAAGTTCGGTTTTTTGGTTTATATATTTGTATGTGTGTGTGTACCATTTTTTTTAATCAATTAAACTGAAATTATCCAAGTATTTTCCTGCTCTTTACCCTGTCATTTTGCCACCCTTTAAATACTGTGTGATTTGATAGCCTCAGATCTGTGGATAAAATTCAGCTGTTTTTGCCCTTGGGATAGGACAGCGTACATCTAAAGAGACAAATACCTACATTCTAAAATCAAACTTCCAGAAGGATTATTATTATGGGATGCAGAAGCAAAAAACTGCATTCTAAGACAATTGAAAAGAATTCTTGAGACAGTGTAATCGATACACGTCACGACAAGAACAGCTATAGCCATTCGAATTACTTTTTTTTTCAATGTTTATTTTCTGACATAAAATTTAGGACTGGAACCAACCACACATTGTTAAAGACACAGAAATGGAAACTCAAGTAGGTTTTCCTCTGGTCTGTCCTCTATTCAGATGTATCCTGCTGTAATCCTGCTGTGACCAGGAGTAAACTGATATTATTTTTGAAATGTACATACAGTTTTAGGTGGAATAGACAGTACTAATGTCATTGAATTTAGGGGCCAGCCTAAGGGCCCATTAGGTTACAAGTTTTGTCTTGGACAATGATGGCAAAGAGTTTTTAGTGTAGAGAGTTCTCACAATTGTGACTATTATCATTACAATTCAATTTATGTGATAGTGAATACTTTTTTTTAAATAATGACTGCATATTTTTGGCATTGTAAATCCATTCAAACTTATCTGATTTTTATTCTCTCATAAGTGGAGAAAACTAATCTCTATTTCCTTTCTCACGTGCTTCTTTTCTCCTGAACAGTTTTATATAAGAATACAAATGCTGAAGATGAGAAGGTTATGTCTGCAGACAGAAGTATTGGCTGCAGCAAGTCTTTTCCTGTGTGGGTAAAGAGTAGGCAAAGTTAGACAATGCACCTCTGTGCACTTTCCCGAGTCATCACAACTGAAGTTAAGTGATGCCATGATGCTCCCAGCTTTAAGAAAAAGTAGACAACTTGCCAATGAGTGATTTACTGCTAGAGCAGAAAGAGGAATCATTGTGTGAGATTCTGGTTTGAGGACATTAGCAGGTAATGGTGGAGAGGACTGACTTCAGAATGACAACATGTTGTCTTAATATGGCACGTGAAGCCTTTCAATCTGGTTAGCCTCTCTTTGAACTTTCAATCCATGTACAATGAACGAACTGCAGTTCTCCAAACATGGCAGGCTCTTCCTGGTCTCTTTGCTTTGCTCAGGCTGATCCTTTGGCCAGGAATACATTTCTGAATAAACCTACAGGTATGCCCCATTAGTGTTGTGACCATTTTTTAATTAGAGCAGTGGAAGTCTCAGCATAGCATTGGCAAGAAACAGAAATGATGCCGCTAATGGGATTTTATAATAGGAAGATTTCATGAGTTCAGAAAAAGAGACTCCTGATTATCTTGCATAATCCCATTCCTTTGATGGGTTTTTTTTTTTTCTTTTCTTTTATCTCAGTAAGTGGAAACTTAATTCTTTTAGTTCCCCAGGGCAATGTTTGGGAGCAGCTTTGATTCCTCTCTTCTCTCCAACACATGATTTGTGAGTAAATCTTGTTCATTCTACATCCATATATACCCAGAATCCTACTAACTCTTAGAACTCTAACAACTACCATCACATCTTTCCTGGAAAAAGCCTCTAACAGGGACCTTCTTCTCTTGCCCCTTTTATAATCTATACCCCAAATCTGGAGTGGGTCTTCAAAAAAAAAATTAGAACATGTCATTTCCTTTCCTAGAACCCTCTAACATCTCCATATCTTACCCAAATTAAAACCACCACCAAAAAGCATATACACAAGATTCGGCTCCTCATTCACTTAAAATCATTGAGCAGGCTGGACTGCTCAGGCAAGAGCTGAAGATGTAGTTACAGGCAAATATTTTTCTTCTTTGGAGACACCTTAGCTATGCTCTAAGTGCTTTCAACTGATTGAATCAGGCCTGCTTAAGTTATCTAGAAAAAATCTTCATACTTAAAGTCAACTGAATCTAGACTTTAATCACATCTAAAATACCTTTGAAACAACCCCTAAATTAGTGTTTCATTGAGTAGCAGGATACTATAGCTGAAATTTTGAGGAGACAACTCTTCTCCAGTCATATTTTCAGTACCTTCAAGCCTCAAGAGCTCATCTTCTGGCAATATATCAGACCATGCTCCACTGCTATTCATTAGGTTTTCACAGGCCAATTTTTTCAAAAGTAGACTGCCAGATCCTTCTTCCTAGTCTGTCTTAGTATGGAAGCTCCCCTAAAACCTGTCCAACATAGGTGACCCTGCTTGTATTTGAAATACTGGTGGCATAGCTCCCAGCATCATAACGACATGCAAACCACCACAGTATGGCATACTCACAGATTCGTGGGGATGGAGCAAAGTTTTCAGGGCCTTCATTTGCTGATATGGCATGACTCAAAATGAGAAGAAATAGCTATAAACATCCATTAATAATCTGAACAAGGAATATACAAAACATGAATCTAGGAAAATTGGAAGTCATCAAAAATTAGTGAGTTGAACTGGACTGGTATTGGCCATTTTGAGTCAGATAATCATATGGTCCACTATTCCAGGAATGACAAATTGAAGGGGACTGGCTTTGCACTCATTGTAAAAAAAGAACATTTCAAGATCTATCTTGAAGAACAGTGCTATCAATGATAGCATATTATTCATATACCTACAAGGAAGATCAAGTAATATAATTATTATTCAGATGTACACAGTAACCATTAATGCCAAAGATGAGAAAATTGAAGATTTTTACCAACTGCTGCAGTCTGAAATTGATCAAACTTGCAATCAAGATGCACTGATAATTACCAGTGATCGGAATGCAAAAGTTGGAAACAAAGAAGAAGAATCCATAGTTGGAAAATAAGGCCTTGGAGATAGAAATGACTCCAGAGATTGCATGATAGAATTTTTCCGAGACCAACAACTTCTTCATTGCAAATACCTTTTTTTAACAACATAAACTGTGACTATTCATGTAGACCTTGCCGGAGGGAAAACACAGAAGTCAAAACAACTACTTCAGTGGAAAGAGGCAATGGAAAAGTTCAATATCATCAGTCATAAGAAGGCCAGGGGACAAAAGTGGAATAGACCATCAACTGTTCATATGCAAGTTCAAGCTGAAGCTGAAGGAAATTAAAATGTGTCCACAAAAACCAAAATACAAACTTGAGTATATCTCACTTGAATTTAGAAAACATCTCAATTACAAACTTGACACATTGGACACTAATGACCTAAGACTAGACAAGTTATGCAATGACATCAAGGACATGGTCTTAGTCATCCAGTGCTGCTATAACAGAAATACCACAAGTAGATGGCTCTCACAAAGAGAATTTTATTTTCTCAAGGTAAAGTAAGCTAAAAGTCCAAATTCAGGGTGTCAGCTGCAGGGGAAGTCTTTCTATCTCTGCAGGCCTTCTCATCAACCTTTCCCCAGACCAGGAGCTTCTCTGAGCAGGGATCCAGGGTCTAAAGGAGGTTCTTTGCTCCCAGCACTGCTTTCTTGGTGGTATGAGGTCCCCCTGTCTCTCTGTTCACTTTTGTTTTTTTATATCTCATGAGACTGCCTCAAGACATAATCCAGTCTTGTAGGTTGAGTCCTGCATCACTAACACAACTGCTGCCCATCCTCCCACATTAACATCATAGAGGCAGGATTTACAACACATAAGAAAATCATACAATACTGGGAATCCTGACCAGCCAAACTGATACACAATTTTTTTTGGGGGGGGGGGAATAATTCAATCCACGACAGACAGTATACATGAAAAGGGCAAAACGTCATTAAAAAGACAGGAAAGAAATAAAAGACCAAAATGGATGTCAGAAGAGACTCTAAAAGTGGCTCTTGAACATAGAGTAGAAAAAGTGAAAGGAAGAAATGATGAAGTAAAAGACCTAAACAGATGATTTCAAAGGGCAGCTTGAGAAGACAAAGTAAAGTATTATAATGATATGTGCAAAGACCTGGAGATAGGAAACCAAAAGGGAAGAACACACTTGGCATTTCTCAAGCTTAGAGAACTGAAGAAAAAATTCCAGCCTCGAGTTGCAATAGTGAAGGATTCTCTGGGCAAAATACTGAACAACACAAGAAGCATCAAAAGTAGAGGGACTACACAGAGTCATTGTACCAAAAAGAATTGGCTGACATTCAATCAGTTCAGAAGGTAGCATATGACCAAGAACCGATGGTACTGAAGAAAGAAGTCCAAGCTTCACTGAGGACATTGGTAAAAAACAAGGCTCCGGAAATTGGCGAAATACCAATTGAGATGTTTCAACAAATGGAAGCAGCACTGAAAGTGCTCACTTGTCTATCCCAAGAAAATTGGAAGCCAGCTACCTGGCCAATTGACTGAAAGAGATCTGTATAGGTGATGTAATCATATGCTGAAATGATTGAACAATATCAGCAATATCACATAAGTAAAATTTTGCTGAAGATTATTCAAAGAAGTTGTAGCAGTCCAACCACTATGAACTGCCAAAAATTCAAGCCAGATTCAAAAGAGGACATGGTACCAGGGATATCATTGCAGATATCCTTGGATCCTGGCTGAAAACAGAGAATACCAGAAAGATGTTTACCTGTGTTTTGTTGACTATACAAAGGCATTCGACTGGGTGGATCATAATAAATTACAGATAATATTGTGAAAAGTGGGAATTCCAGAACACTTAATTCTGCTCTTGAGGAACCTGTACATAGACCAAAAGGCAGTAGTTTGAACAGAATAAAGGGATACCGTGTGGTTTAAAGTCAGGAAAGGTGTGTGTCAGGGTTGTATCCTTTCACCATACTAATTCAATCCGAATGCTGAGCAAATAATCTGAGAAGCTAAACTATATGAAGAAGAATGGGGCATCAGGATTGGAGGAAGACTCAGTAATAACCTGTGTTATACAGATGATACAACCCTGCTTACTGAAAGCGAAGAGGATTTGAACCACTTACTGATGAAGACCAAAGGCTACAGATTTCAGTATTTTGGGTACGCCTCAACATAAAAAAAAAAAAAAAAAAAAAATCCTTAAAACTGGATCAATAAGCAACATCATTATAAACGGAGAAAAGATTGAAGTTGTCAAGGATTTTATTTTACTTGGATCCACAATCAACACCCATGGAAGCCACAGTCAAGAGTTCAAGCAACACATTGCATTGGTCAAATCTGCTGCAAGAGGTCCCTTTGAGGTGTAAGAAAAGCAAAGATGTCACACTAAAGTGTGCCTGACAAAAGCCGTGGTGTTTTCCATCCACTTATATGTGTGCGAAAGCTGAGCAGTGGATAAGGAAGACAGAAGAAGAATTGAAGTTTTTGAATAATGGCATTGGCAAAGAATATTGACTATACCATGGACTGCCAAAAGAATGAACAAATCTGTCCTGGAAGAAGTATAGTCAGAATGCTCCTTAGAAGCAAGGATAGGGAAACTTCATCTCACATACTTTGGACATGTTAACAAAAATGATCAGCCCCTGCAGAAGGACATCATTCTTGGCTATACAGAAGGCCAGAGGTAATACAGAAAGACCCTCTACAAGATGGCTTGGCACAGTCACTGCAACAATGAGCTTGGGGATAGCAACAATTGCGAGGATGGTGCGGAACTGGCAGGTTTCGTCCTGTTGTACATAGGGTTGCTATGAATGGGAACAAAAATGATGGCACATAACAACAGTAGCTGAAACTAAGTTGATTTATAAAACAGACCATCGCAATCCCGTTTTCATTGAAGCCTCTCTTAACCATCCTGGAAAAATGACAACAAACCTTTTCCCCAACTTCCATGGCCTTCCCTAGACTCCTTTTGTGCTTTATTATGCTTATTATTTTAATAGATTTTGTCTTTAATGACCTGCAAATGATGCATAAATATTTGTCAATATCATATCTCCTGGACTTAGAACATTACCTGGCATATAGTAAATATGTAAATATGTTGGTCAAATGAATGCATAAAGAGAAAACAAACACACACACATGAAGTCAGACTAGGATGAGATGATAATGGCAATGGCTTTGTATATATGAGAATTTCCCAAAAAAAAAAAAATTAGAAATAATTTTCCCCATAATTCAGTGTAAAGTACTACAAACATATAGAAGTATCAAAGGAACAGTAAAATAAGACTTTTTACTCCCCACTTATATTTAAAATTTTTTAATGATTTGCCATATTTGCCTTCTGTTTCTGTCTCCCTCTCCTCCTGTCTCTCTCTCTAGGTCTCTCTGTCTCTCTCTATATATATATTTATAAATCCATATTTATAAATACACACACATACGTAAAGATATATATATTAAAACTGTACTAAGACACACGCACATATATTTACATTCCCTAAGAGAATATATATACCTTTTAAAATAAGCTTTAGATGTTATGACAATTGTAATAATTCCCTCCTGAACATTTCAGCATGCATTCCGTTAGAAATTTCACCAGTAAAACTGCAATAATATTACCTCTCATAGGAAAATGAATAATCATATAATATCTCCAACTGTCTATCTTTTGGAGCCCTGATGGTTCAGTTAAGAGCTAACGCTGCTAACCAAAAGGTCAGCATTTCAAATCCATCAGCTGCTCCTTCGAAATCTTATGGGGTAGTTCTATCCTGTCCTATGGGATAGCTATGAGTTGAAATTCACTGGAAGGCCATTGAGTTTGGGTCTATCTTTTTTATTTTAAAACTGGTATTTACTCCATAGCTTTTTTAAAACTAGTATTTGATCAAACTTCATCTATTTTGCAGTTGATTCTTATGTCTCTTCCTCTCCTTTACTCCAGACCTGGGCTCCAGTTCCTCCCTCCACCCCTCCACCCCCTCTGCGGTACTGACTCAGAGGAGTCAAACCAGTTATCTTACAGCATAAATGATCTTGCAAATTAGTCTGAAATCCATGACAATATTAAATTTGTTCCTCTATCTGTTGTATTTCCTATAAACTGATAATTAAATTTAGATTTAGGTTAAACATTTTTGTAAGCACACTTAATATGTCATTTTGAATCCTTCATTGCAGTACATTAGCTGTCACATAATTCCATGTTGTCACAATTAGTAATATCATGTTCCAGTAGGGATATTTTTATTGTCCACATTTACTACTGTAATCCACACTTTACATGTCAGGCTGTATTGTTTTAGACATGTGTGATGCACTCTTCTGCCTAGTTTTCATCTGTTACTTTTCCCTATGCTCATTAGTGACACTAAATACATTGAGTTGCTTTTTTGAAAAGGAAAAATACAATGAGTCTTTGAAACTTAACTTTAGATTGGCCTCAAAAAAGGCAATGTGTGACCCAAAACACTAGTCAGATAATTCCAGTAATGTGAAAATGATGTTGTGAATAGTCTCAGTAATAAGGGATAGGGTAGCTACTATGTATCAGGTGATGAATATTGAATAAGTATGTTTACAACTAATTTTATCCATAATAAATTGATAGTGGTGTCCTCGTTTGGGTTCTCTAGAGAAATTAAACGGGTGAGATATATGTATGTTTATATATACAGAGAAAGACAGACAGAGAAAGAGAGAGAGAAACCTACTTCAATGAATTGACTCATGGAATTTTTGGTCCTGAGAAGTCCAAATCTATAGGTCAGGTAGCAGGCTGGGGACTTCCGAAGGTTTGTGTCCCAAGATCTGTAGGTCAGGAGAGGAGAAGAATGTAGAGTGGAGAGAGGCTAGTTCTACCAAAATATTTCTTTACAGCTTGGAAGCAAACCATATCCTATAGAAACTCCTCTTTCAACTGATTGATTGATTGATTATATTAGATTGCACTATAAGGTCTGATTATACTACATTACATTGTATTACATTACATCATTACATTACGGAACAGCAACTAGTCTAGAATTTAACCAAACCACTGGGAATCATAGCCTAGCCAACTTGACACATAAAGTTAACTATCACAATGGGGAAGTATTTAAAACATATCTATTTTATAAATAATTAGAAAATTAGTAAATGCGTTAAAAAAAATGTGTTAGCTATGGAAAAAACAGGTAATTTTTAAAATATTAAATATTATTTCAAACAAGTTTAAAATATCTTAGACTGTGTATGCATAGATATATATTCACTTTTCTACATGAATGCAGATGTTTTGTATGTCTATGTTTGTGTGCATGTGTGTATATGCGTCCATAAGTGCAAATAAAGTGTTCTTTGGTATTTCCAGATGCAAATTACCATCTTCTGATACAGAGAAATTTTCAACCAACAATTTATATGAGATGGTGCTATGTATTATTTTATTCATTTAAAAATCACTCAACATGAAGGAATCTACAGAAATCATGTTTAAAAGCATGAATTATATCCATATGTTATAACTGTGGTCATAATTGTGTAAATTATGTACTTACATGTATTAAGGTTGTAAGTAGAAAAGAAAAAAAGACAGTTTTATGATCAGATTCAATTTTTTTGAAAATAATTTATATCTTTTGGTTTTCTTAATGTGACATAAAACTAAAAGAAAATGATCAACATGCTGACATTTTGTTTTAATTTATTATTACATGTTTTCATTTATTCTTATATTTTTCATTTATTACTATGATTACTTACTATTCTTCAACTTTTATGTCATGTAGAATCTTCATATTGGAAAATCAGTTAAGTGATGTATTCAAATAGTTACATATATTCAGTAGGCTTCTAAGGCTCTTCATCTAGTTTAATTAGTTAACTATTTAGTTAAATAACAATTAAGAGCAAGATTCTCCATGCATTGTATTCAGAGGAAATCAGGACCATAACAGTGACGATCAATAAGTATTAATGGAAAAGTTTGTTAAGGTCTAGGAATTGATAATGAGATTTAAGAAATTATTCAAAGCATACATTCTTCTTTTGATAAAGAAATCTTTGACGATGACATTTCATTGGAAAGAGTAGTAGTTCTCATTTTATTCATAGGTTGCTTTTTGAATATTCATCTGTAAATTTATTGTTTAGAATTCAGAAACCTGTTCCAACGTTAGAGGCCATTTTGAATGTAGAAGTTAGATTCCTTGAGCAGTACAGAACAGCTGCTTTGCTCTCTCTTTCTTCCAAGGTACAAAGCCACTAGATAAAGACTACACTTCTAGTATTTTTTCTAGTGACACAAATTCAACTCCGAACCTAGTGTATGCCCTTCCTGGATTACCCATGTTCCTGGAAATTGGGGGGTTCATATTATATTTTATTTCTCAACATCTCACACATAGAACATAATCTCTCACCTTTCTTCTTAATCTATTCCTCTGTCCTTGATGCAAACAAAATAGTCTCTTTGAAATTCTTTTTTTTTTTTTAAATAAATATTTAATTACTAGCAGCAAAAGGAAACCCTGGAAAAACGGGAGTCTGTGTGTGTGCTATTTGAAGTTCTAAATACCTGTCTTAATTGCAAAGATCCTAGAGGTGAAGACACTGCCATGTACAGAAATAATCATAAAGGATGGTGGTGGTGGGCATAGGGAAGGATTTCTGGATAAGAAAATAAACTCTGAATTTTTTTTGAAAGGGTTGAATAGAAGTAGCCTATAGGATTAGCGCAGCATTGCAGAAGCCCTAGCAACTTCTACTTGCTCTGCATTAAAGCTAGAATTTGGAAACAGTAAGATATTCTTCTTTGGAGCTAGGATAATGATTTAAGTAGATAATCAACAAATATTTGGGTTGACTATAAACTAGTCAGAAACCCTGGAGGCATAGTGGTTAAGAGCTAAGGCTGTTGACCCAAAGGTCAGCAGTTTGAATCCACCAGGTGCTCCACAAAAACCCTATGGGGCAGTTCTACTCTGTCCTATAGGGTCACTATGAGCCCAAATCGATTCAATGGCAACAAGTTTACAGTTATAAACTAGTGTTTGAAAATACGTAAAAAGATTTGAATACCTCTGATGTAATGGAATTTTATGCTTTATTTTTCTCTGTTAAGAACTTTGCATTAGTGCTGGGCAGCTTAATGACAAAAAGAGAAATAACCCAACCATTGGCCATCAGAGAGATGCAAACCAAAACCACAATGGTATACCATCTCACTTCCACTAGGATGGCTAAGATTAAAAAAAAAAAAAAAAGCACAAAGTAGCAAATATTACCAAGAATGTAGGAAACTGCCGCATCTATCCGTTGCTAATGGGAATGCAAAATGGTAGAGCCATTGTAGAAAACAGAGTGGTATTTCCTCAAAAGACTAAAGATAGAACTAACATATGACCCAGCAACTCCACTCCTAGGTATATACCCAAAAGTCTTGAAAGCAGAGACCCAAAAAGGGATTTGTACCCCAATGTTCAGTGTAGCACTATTCACAATAGCCAAAAGGTGGAAACAATCAAAAAGCACCATAAACAGATGAATGGATAAACAAAATGTGGAACCTACATGTAATGGAATACTACTAAGCCAATAGGAGAAATGGAGTCTTGATACATGTTGCAGTATGGATGGAGCTTGAAGACATTATGCTGAGTGAAATAAGCTAATCACGAAAACAAACTAACAAAAATATTGTATGACCTCACTTATATAAAAAGACAAGAAAAGGCAAATGTACAGAGACTAAAGCATATCAGTGGTTACCAGAGGTGGAACAGATGGGGAATAGAGGGTTCAATTGTGGTGGAAAAATCACTTGGATTAATGGTAGCACTGCACAGCCAATTATTGTTATTACACTCAACAAATTTTACAAGTGAAAAAAGTTGAATTGGTAGAAGTTGTCTGATAGTTACATTTACACCAATGACCAAAAAAAAAAAAAAAAAAGGCAGCTGCTGAACTTGCTTATGTATAACCCAAGACCTCAAGGGGTCTGATTCCTTGGTTTGGAGGTTTAGGGTCATGGTTTCATGGGGAATCCCAGTTAATTGGCCTAATAACATGTTTAGTGCTCCTATTCTACCTTCTAGTTCATTAGGTAGCCCTGGAGTCTTAAAAGGTTATGAGTGGCCATCCAAAGCACAATGGTTGGTCTCACCTGGAAGAATAGAGGCAGAAAGAGAGTCAGGAATTGGAGGAGGATATGGAATCTGTGGCTAATTGCGTCCAGGAACAACCGTCTCCTTTGACATGAGACCAGAAGAACCAGATGGTGCCCGGCTACCATTACTGAACATGTTGATCAAAGATTCCATAGAAAAATCCTGATCAAAAAGGGAAAAATGTACAACAGAATCTCAAATTCTCATAGACTCTAAACTTTCTAGAGCCATGGAGGGTGGTGGATGGACCCCTGAAACTCTTACCCTAAGATAGTCTTTAAACCTTAAACCAAAAATATCCCATTAAGGCATCTTAAAACTGAACAATAAAAAAAAAAAATGAACAATAGTTTAGCTTAATTAGTAAAAAAGGTCTTCCTTGAGCATTATGCTCTTTTAAGAACTGTCTATATGGGATCCAACTGATCATGGCAACTGGAAAAGATTAGATAGGACCCTTAGAGGGCAGGAAATTTATGTTAATGAGGGAAAAACAACTCAGAAGAGGAAGATGAGAATGATTGCACAATTTGAAGAATATAATCAATATTGCTAAATTACACATGTAGAAGCTGTTGAATTGGTATATGTTTTGCTGTGTATATTCTCAACAATAACAACAAAATAAACAAAATTTAGAGAGAAAAAAGAATCATACTAGCAAAAATACAAAATGACTAACAGGCTATTAATTGCAGTGGTATGTGTAATAGTAAAATCCTGGAAGGAAGAAAAAAAAAGGAATCTTGCTTTAGGGTAGGCTGTAAGTCAGATGTGGCAGAGAGGCTAAAATTCTCAGTCATTCTGAAATTTAAATCTAATTCTTCGTCAGCAGAATGCTCGTCTACCAGAAAGTTAACTAATGTTCCACGGGGGTTGGAAACATTATGCATAAATTTACAGATATATTTCAATACATGCATATATACATAAAAAAACTCACAAATAATAAAAATTTACTCTGACAATGAAGAAGAGTTGCACGACATTGATACTTTGCCTGTTGTGGCGTCGCTCCACATGTGGAAGGTCCTGGATCACCTGGATTAAGCTTAGGAAGGGAGGTGGTGTTTCTAGTTATAAAACTAGTGAGAGTTGTCCATACGTTCCTTTTCTTTGCATTCATATATTCTGCGGTAACATCTGATCTCTTCCCGAATCTTTAGCAAAGCCATCAGCATTTGGGTCCATATTTTTAAGCAGCTGAAGCCTCTGATTTAATTTAGAAAATTAAATCTATATGGCAGTGTTTTAAACAGTAAATCCTAAAATTGAACATCTACGAGTGAACCTCTTAGAGTGATAACGTCAGTAAGCCATGTCTTGCAATACTACATGTACTATATATTACTAAGGGTAAGATGTACAAAAAAAAAAAAGTACTCAATGGTCATAATTGTGGTTTGTTTTAACTTGAATATGTCATAAATTGGCAACTACCTGTACCTTACATTCAATAAAGCCAACACACTGGCAAAAATGAAGAAACGAGATGTAAATTGTACTCTAAAATGTAAAAAAAAATTGTGTTTTCTCAAATTCCTAAGGGTAAATAATAATTTGCTTCTGATTCCCTAAAATTGGAATTTATGAGAAAGGAACAGGATAATACATACGATGGAAGGTTTCTCAGAAATTATGAAGCAAAGCTATATAATTGAAGCCAAATTTCGAATTACATTCAGATTTATAAATATATCCATCCAGCAAATATTCATTATTTATCTATTAATACAAGAGATTGAAGTGGATCTATAAAACCCCTTTGCTCAAATAACTTACTAATGAATATCCATGGTTTTTAAGAGCTGGGCTGGAGCATGATTTCTATGCTCTTCTGAGAAACTAGTTTAAAGACTTTTGCCCATCAACATCAGATGGCCGAATGTTTTAAGGGGAACTCAGCTACGTTCTATGATACTCTGTCTGGAAGTTTGAAACAGAGAAACAGCTGAAATATTAGACACAGGGCTAAAAAACTCTTCCTCCATGTGGCCCATGAGATCGCCACGTACGATACAGGTGCAGACCAAGCTGTGCCAGGCCTCCCTTGAGACTCTCGGGACACAACACAGTTGATGCTATTTTTTTGTTTAAAATTCAGAGCATCTTAGGTAGACTCATTCTTTCAATAAATTTCTAGCGCACACTTTTAATGTGTCCGGGTCTTCCATTATTTGACGAACCAAAATATATTATTTTAAAAATTGGCCATACACCATAGACAGGAGGGAACCTGCCAGAGGAAGCCTTCTCATCCTAAAGGGCTGAAACTCATTCTTTTACCAAGAGGTAGCCTAGTGGGTGGCACAGCAAGAAGCAGCCAGATTCTGGAAGCCTTTTCATTCTTGTGAGCTGGAAATATCTCCCCAGACTTAGAAGCACCAGGTAGACCAGCCTGGGAAAGCTCCTTCTGCCCCCTTAGGCAGTACTGTAGGGACAAGTAGGGGTCTCAGAGATACCAGATAAAGCAAGGAGACCTATTGTACATAAAGGCTTTGAAAAGACAGCTGTCATTGAGATCAGTCTACCAAAGTAATCTAGGACTTGTGTGCTTGACCTAAACAGAGTAATTGGCAGCTAATTGAAAGGTATACTAAGGATTCAAAGTCCCCTAAAATAATATATATTATACACAGTAAAAAAAATAAAAATCACCTGTCTTAGGAAGAACCTGCCAACACAGAAATTGATTAAATGTTGGAATTATCTGTCAGTGACTTTAAAGCAGCCATCTTAAAAATGCTTCAACAAGCAACTGCAAATTCCCTTAAAACAGAGAAAACAAAATAGAAAATCTCACCCAGAAAAATTACCCAGCCCAGTGCCATCGAGTCGATTCCGACTCATAGCGACCCTATAGGAGAGAGTAGAACTGCCCCACAGAGTTTCCAAAGAGCGCCTGATGGATTAAAAAAAAAAATAGAAGTTATAAAAAAAAAAAAAAAAGGCAATTTAAGGACTCAAAAACGCAATAAGAAAAAGTAATAATTTGCTCGATGGACTAGTAAAATTTACTGAATCTAAACAAGAGAAAAAAAACCCTGAAAACCAAAGAAGAGTGCCTCAGGAGCTTGTAGTACAATAACAAAAAGCTAACACTAATGTCATTAGAGCTCCAGTAGGAGAGGTGAAAGACAGTGGGGGTTCAGGAAAATTCAAACAAATAATGGCTGAAAAGTTACTCAAATTTGGTGAAAGCCCAAATCAATAGATTCCAGAAACTGAGTGAACCCCACAAAATGATAAAACCAAAGAAATCCTCATTAAGGCATATCATAACTAAACTTCTGAAATTCAAAGATAAAGAAAAAAATCTTAAAAGTAAACTCAGAGAAATGACATATTAACTTACAAGAAATTCAAATGACAGTGGATTTCTCATCTGAAACATGGAGGCAAAGAGAAAGTGGCACATTTTTCAAGTACTGAAAGATTAACTGTCAACTGTGAATTCTTTATCTGGCAGAACTTTCCTTCGTGAATAAAACGGAAATAAAAAAAAAATTTTTTTTTTTTTAAAGGTATTCTGAGATGAAGGAAAACTTAAAGAATTTCACACTAGCTTACAAGGAAAAAAAAAGGAAACCCTTTTCCTTTCAGCCGGTTCTGACTCATAGCCATCCTGTGTACAACAGAATGAAACACTGACCAGTCCTGCGCTGTCCTCATAATCGTTGCTATGCTTTAGACCATTGTTGCAGCCACTGTGTCAATCCATCTCATTAAGGGTCTCCCTCTTTTTCGGTGACCCTCTACTTTATCAAGCATGATGCCCTTCTCTGGGGAATGGTCCCCCCGGATAGCAGGTCCAGAGTATGTAAGACAAACTCTCTCCATCCTTGTGTCTAAGGAGCATTCTGGCTGTTTTTCTTCCAGGACAGATTTGTTCGTTCTGGCAGTCCATGGTATATCCAATGTTCTTTGCCAACACCATAATTCAAAGGTGTGAATTCTTCCTCTGTCTTCCTTATTCATTGTTCAGCTTTACCATGTGTATGAGGTGATTGAAAACATCATAGCTTGGGTCAGGCACACCTTACTCCTCAAAGTGACATCTTTGCTTGTCAACACTTCAAAGAGGTCCTTTGCAGCAGATTTGCCCAATGCTGTTTCCTTGGATGTTGATGGCGGATCCAAGTAAAATGAAATCCTTGACAACTTCAATCGTTTCTCCGTTTATCATGATGTTGCTTATTGGTCCAGTTGAGAGGATTTTTATTTTATTTACGTTGAGGTGCAATTCATACTAAAGACTGTCTTTGATCTTCATCATTAAGTGCTTCATCAGTATAGTGGCCCTATAGGCGAAAATAAAACTGTCCCGTAGGTTTTCCTAGACTGTTATGTTTACAGGAGCAGATCTCCAGGTCTTTAGCAGATCTCCAGGTCTTTATGTCTTTTCTCCTGGCTGGAGGGTTCTAACCACCAACCTTTCAATTAGCAGCCAAGCACTTAAACATTGCAGCACCAGCACTCTTTATAGAGTATGTAAGCAAAAAACAAAACAAAACAAAAAAACCCGTTGCCATGGAGCCGATTCTGACTCATAGCAACCCTAGAGGACAAAGTAGAACTGCCCCATCAGTTTTCCAAGGCCGTAATCTTTACAGAAGCAGACTGCTACATCTTTTTCCCTTTGAGCAGCTTAACCACTCTGCCACCTGCATTCTTTCATAGAGTATCTTTTTTTATAATACACTGAGCAGCCCTGGCTGTGCAGTGGTTAAGAGCTCAGCTGTCAACCAAAAGATCTGTGCTTTGAGCTCACCACCCTCTCCGAAGGAGAAAGATGTGGCAATCTGCTTCCGTAAAGATTTATAGCCTTGGAAAGCCTATGAGGGCAGTTCTACTATTCCTAAAGGGTTGCTGTAAGTCAGCCTTGACTCCAAGGCACGCAAGAACAACAACATAGTGCATTAATATAGCAATGCATATAAAATAAAGAAATCTATACATGTATGGAGTATGCAGGGTTTAAAAACCACTGGGAATTTTTTGATTTTGTTATTCCACAAATTCACAATGTATAATCACATTTAGTCCCAAATTATGTATTTTAAAAAAATCTTGTTTTTGTGATGTTTTCATCTCAAGTCTCTGAAAAACTTTCAACAGAAATCATTCAGAAAACATTATAGAGACACTCAAGGAAAAGAAGAAAAATATATCATCTCCCCATTCTAATAAAGAAAAAAAGTTAAGATTTACACAATGAAAATATAAAACAAATCAGAATGATACACATTCAAAAACTTAACAGAGAAAATCTTTCCAAATAGTAGAGGTATAATATGTCCAGATTGTGTTTTGGGCTGGGATTAATATGACTTTAATGTGGTTAGGGAAAATGATGTTGGACTCCAGAAAAACAGTAGAACTGGGTTTCGGAGGAAAAGGGGCTCAGCGGAATTACTGAAGATTTTTCTTTTCAAGAATTCAAAGACGTGACATTTCCCATGAAGCCATTTAATGAAATGCATTGGTGGTTAACATATTAGTTAATCAGCATATTCTGAATCAAATTCATACGTATAAAAAGTGACAGAATAATTGACCTTAAGAAATAACGTCATCTCCAAAAGCAGTAGCATGTTTGCAAGGCGTGGCAATGACTAGGCTCGAGGCACATTGAGAAAAGGCTTTGCAGTCTCTCCCAGGATCAATAGCGCATTAGAGGGAAACAAAAGGGCTGAAACTCAGCTGCAAGAGAGCACTATTCCTTCAGGTGGAGAGGCCAAGTTGGCTTCAATAGCAGTCTCAGAATGGTTTCCCAGGCCCATCCACAGCACTTTGTCTCGTATTGATTGAACTCCAAACACTTCACTTCTGTCTAAACCCTTCACAGTAATCAGGTACAGGGAAACCACACTATTAGAGGCAGGGGAAAAATGAAATGAAAACTTGAGTTAAGCCACAATAATCCATTCTTAATCCCTACCTCTAAAGTTGGGCTGAAAACTCATGGGAATGTGCCTTGGAACTCTAGGCAAGTCAACAAGACATTTGTTATTTTATTTAATTTTTTAATTTTGAGTGGACACCTGAAACCTGTGAAGCTAAAAGCCTGCTAGAGGATAAAAAGGTAAATAAATTCTAGCTGCAGTCAGACATGATTCTTGCACTTGAAAAATAAACTCCCTTTAAAATTAACAAATAAAACTGTGGTGATATTAGGATGTATCTAGGACCTTTTTTAGGACCTTATGTTCAAGAATTTAAGGGGTCACTAATATTATCACAGGCGCTTAAGTAAAAGGATGTGTGGAAGTGTCTATTAATTTTGGGCTATAAGCCTCAAGAACAGTTATTCTACCTCAGAGATGTAGATCGGAGCATCTACCATATCCAAACTTTCGATACACACATCTGAAAGAAATCCACTTATAAAAGTGGCTTCATCTAGTTTCATGGTCTTTCTTCACATAAAATGAGTCATACACTTTAAATATAGAGAAATGGTGATAGAGAGTAAACACTGAGGGGTAATCCTTTCCTAACGATTAACTCAATTTAATAACTAAAGTTTCTTCTTCGTTTACAGACCATCGGCTAAAGCTGTAGCCCCAGTTTAGAACTGCTTGCTCAACTGTACTCCAACGTACGTGTCAGCTGCCTCTAAAAAAAAAAAGCTAGGTGAAATTTCTCTTCCCCTCATTTGGTTAAAGCAGGTGGTGCCTTCCTTGTGTTGAAATAAAATTACACTGGGCATTCCTTCTCTGCTTATTAGAGTCTCGGAAATACATATATAATTCTGGCTTCTTTGAATTTCACAAGCAGAGGTGAAATCAGAGTTTCTTATAACTGCGTAGGTTGTAACTGGCCTATTTAAAATGTAAAACTTCTGTGTGAGAGTTATTACACACACTGGCAACATATTAATACTAACTTTCTTAGTTCATAGTTTGCGATGCACAATGACATATAAAAACTTGACTTTGCTCCTGCTGCCATTGTTTCCACCCGCAGTAACGTGAGATGTAGCAAATCACATAGAACAGTCTCTGAGTATCTGAAGCTCAGCATTTTCATTCCCTTGAAACACGTTTTCAAAACCTGTGCCTTTTCCAAGATGCGGATCAAATGTCAGCATTTTAAGTAGCCTTAAGAAAGTTAACCACTAATATGGGCAGATTTCAGATTTGTTTTACTTAATAAATGACTTTACTTCAAGAATAGGCACTTAGTTAATAACAGATTTTATTTTGGGGATGTGATCATGAAGAAATGAGAATGATTAAACAGGAAAGAAAAACAGATGAAAAAAAAAATGTAGGGTCATAGGAATTAAAAGCAACCATGCTCATTTGGAAGAATTTTAATCGCTTAAACTACAGGAATACTTTGGCTTCATCTTTTATAATAAAGCTCTGCTTCATATGATCATTTGACCAGGTGTACTTTATAACAAAACAGTATGTTTTCCCACCAGTTCTTCTCAACTCTAAATAGTGTCAGTTTTGCTGGAGTGCAAACAAGCAGTGGTCAGTTACCGTGACAGGAGAGAGAGTTCTGTTTAAACACACCAAAAATCACATATTGAGGTAATAGAACCTTCTAGCAAGGTGGTTTTAATAAAGAATTCTTTTTATACTGGACACATTTGTTTAGATTTATATTCTGTAGACTCTGATGACAACTCAATAATGACTGCTCCAGACCTCTGTATTAATAAGATTTAATATAGTAAAGTTTCCAGAAATGTGTTTTTTGAAATATTATGAGTCAGGAAATATTCCTCTGAAGCTGAATCTCATCAACAAGATTTTATGAGTTTGAATTCAAAGAATTATATATCGTTTGGAGGAAAAAAAAAAAAATGACCCCCAAAGCAAGCAAATTAGTTAACTAGTTCTTACGCATGACAGATACGTATGCTAGAATGCAATACATCTTGTATGAACCTTTTGAAGTTCACATTTTTGGAGTTAAGAGTAGAACAGAATCCACTCTGTTTGCAGATATATTGCATTGTAATTGCCAAAGATCTTGGGACGAAATGTTAGTTCTTTTAAAATCCGCTGCAGATTTAGAAATTTTAAATGGGTCTCTCAGATCATTCAAAAGAGGTGAAAAATTATACGTTAGAAATACAAAGAATTCAGTGTGTATGCAGTAACTTAATTTAACAATGAGGATAAGTTTTCCACATATTAAAATCATTTTAGAATTTTTTCATAAGCATGGCTTGATGTTAATATGATTATTTTATGACCAAAAAAAGAACATTCAGAACAGGCACACTTGAAAAAATACCTTCATGATTTCTGTGGTTATTTCTCTTACTTTGAGTCAATTTATTACTTTGACATTTTAATCCCAGTGTTCTTTTCTAACATTAAGAGAATTAATTTTTTACATGCTCTATCAAATTATTGATTTTTAAAAATGCTTGACATGAGTGGAAGTAAATTCCTTTTACATATTGATTTAAAAAAAAATTCCAAATCCTTATAGTTTCCTAAAGTAATTATATCTAAATTAAAAACCTTATAAGTTCAGGATAATTCAAAAGTATGTCTGAATGTATGCATGTAAAAATTTCACTCTTTGGTAACAGCAGCCTGTTTTCCCTTTTTTCTAAACTGGCTTTTTATAAGCACATATTATAACAGATTAATAGAAAATAAAAAATCAAACTCAAACATTGCATGTGACCTCTTTAAAAAAAGGCTTTGATCTTTCCCATCATAGTGACATTACTTATTTCTTTGAATGAACACTCCCTTCAGGATAATACCTGCTTCAGGTAACTCTTTAAATGTTGACCACTTGACAATGATATAAAAAAGCTTTCATTTAGTTCTTTTTTTAAACATACAGGTGGTTTACTTATCAATGATCATTAATTTAAAATGATACTTGGAAAAATAAGCTGGCTCAAGTGTTGTCCTAAATATAAAGTTCAACAAAAATCAATTTAATAAGGGCATCTGTATAATCAATTCTCTAATATGATGCAGCTATAAGTAATTTGGTTAAGTGTCTTTTTCTAATTTCAAACAATTTGGCAGTGTCATAAAAATTGACATTGTTAAAAATTAAATGATTTTATTTCAGGCACATAAACACCCGAAACGCAATCAATAAAAAAAAAAAATGGAATGAGAAACATCTACAATAAAATGTTTTATTAGTGGAACTTGAAATTTGCAGAAATATAGAAGAAATTCTTCTGTTACATTAAAAAAAAAAATCCTTTCCAAAGACCTTGTGTCATGATGATATCATACTGAAGACTGGGGTTGACACATTAATACTGTTTCTCTTTTTTACTTCATCTGGTTTATCTAAGAACATAGGAGGTTTCCTAGAACTATGACTATCATTATAATAACCATGTGTGTGTCAAACACTGTGTTTTGCCAAGGGAAACTGCTGCGCAGTAGCAGTATGGTAGCATTATAACTTCTCAACCAGAGTCCTCTAGAGAAATGCTGCTGGAATTTTTTTTTTTTTTTTTTAATTCATATTGGTGTGCTCCAATGTTATGAGCACCATTTTCCAACGGGAAAAAAAATGTTTTTCATGATTTGCAGTTTGCCAGAATGGTCTGGCTGGTGTCCGCCACCCACCTCAGAAGCAGAGGTCTGGGATTATCGGATCCTTTCTCTGGGAAGTCTGGAGTTGAAGCTTAAACTCCACATGCTCTCAGCCAGTGTGCTTACTGTATATTGTCAATAGCTTTCTCATCACTTTCCCTTCCTGTGCTCTCCTCATTATCCAATCCATCACGTACACTTTTGATAGACCGATCTACCAGAATCACGGTTTTGATCACCTTACTCCTTCTCAAAACTCTTCAGCAAAGTAGCACTTCTTACCTCATTATTTAAGCAGTGTTTCTTTCCTAGATGGAACCCTGGCTGTGCAGTGGTTAACAGCTCACTGGCTAACCAAAATGTCAGCAGTTCAAATCCACCAACCGCTCCTTGGGAATCTTATGGATGGGTTCTACTCTGTCCTATGGTGTCACTATGAGTCAGAATTGACTCCACAACAATGGGTTTGGTTTGGTTTTCTTTCCTAGGTAAGTTTATCCAGTATAGTATCACATGCATAATTCCAACTTCTTTCTCTTTCTACACTTTGTGCATGAGTCAGTGGAGCCTGGTGGTACAGCGGTTAAAGCGCTGGGTTGCTAACTAGAAGGTCAGCAGTTGGGACCCACCAGCAGCTGCTGGGAAGAAAGATGTGGCAGCCTGCTTCTGTAAGGATTTACAGCCTTGGAAAGCCTATGGGACAATTCTGTTCTGTCCTACAGGGTTGCTGTGAGCTGGAATGAACTCCACACCAACGGGCTCAGGACTGGGCATGCATGAGTCAAGTAGAAATACGTTCTAACAAAGTTGTAAGATCCGTGTGAGCAGGATTGTAGATATAAAAATCCTTCCCCTTCTCTCTCTTTCATAGTGCTTATGAAAGTGCAAGAACGATGGAAACACCTGTGATGAGTAAGTGCTCAGTCAATATTTGAACTCGTATTTGACTTGACTAACTCCATCAAGAGGTAGTGTACTTACTGTACCTGGATATCCATTTTGGGGTTTTAAGTGTTCATTCTTACTAATTTATTTTGGTATCTAAAGTATCATGGGATTGAATTGGAGGGACTCTATAGTTTCTGGAGTCAAATGATTCTAAAATTTTAATGAGTGTGCTCTTTTTAAAGGGAGAAATTTCTACCTCAATGTCACCACTATCACAGACAAATACATATTGTGGATCCCAAAGAGAGTATGTCCTTGGATAACTTAAGAAAGTAAGTTATAAGATTATATAAGATTATTCTCATTTATCACTAAAAAAGTAGGTTTTAAAATTTCTAGGTTTTTTTTTCAGTAATTTTGTTTTAAAATAATTTTAGATTTACCAAAGATTTTCAAAAATAATGCAGAGTCACCATATATACTTCACCCACTTTCTCTAGTAGTGATATATTTAATTGCCAAATGATATTTAAAGTCCACAATCTTGGTATTAGACATGTTCATTATACTAGGATGGTTATTACTTTTAAGTCTTTTTAATTAGCAGAGTTAATGAATACATGTTTTGTCAGCTAGTGAAAAGACAAGTAGATATAATTTACCTCTTCATTAAAGAAAACAACATCTCTAAAGTATTCTTTCCAAAATTTTGTATCAAATCTTTAACTGTAACTTTCATTTTACAAGAAATACATGAACCCCACACAGATTCAGTCCCCAAAATGATTGTGGGAAACTCTATAAGAGAAAAGCCTGGTGACTTCAACAAATGAGAGAGACAAAACCACCAGTTGGCACTGAGTTTACTCGGGCTCCCATGTGTGTCAGAGTAAAATTGTGTTCCACAGGGTTTTCGATGGCTGATTTTTTTGGAAGTAGATCATCAGGTCTGTCTTTCATTGGACCTCTAGGTGGACTCAAACTTCCAACCTTTAGATTAGCAGCTGAGTATGTTAACCGTTTGTACTCCCTAAAAGCCCTCCTTGGAAACTCCATAGGGAAGTTCTACTCCTATAGGGTCCTATAAGGTCGCTATGAGTCGGCATCAACTTGATGGCAGTGGGTTTGGTTTTTTGTTTGGTTTTAGGGACTCATAACAGAAATACTCTTAAAAAACAAAAACAAAAACCTGTTGCCTTCGAGTTGATTCTGACTCATAGCTACCCCATAGAACAGAGGAGAACTGCTCCATAGGGTTTCTGAGGAGTGACTGGTGAATTCAAATTGCTGACCTGTTAGTTAGTGGCCGAGTTCTTAACCACTGAGCCACCAGGGCTCCCATAGTGATACATGGAGGAAAAAAATCTATGGATAGGAGATACTTAATAGGCATATAAATCAAATGAAATGTATGGATATTAATTTTTTATCCTGATTTGAACAAACTATTAAAAATATGTAACACATGGGACCTCTATGAGAAGATGGAATAGAAGAAGATGGAATGCATTTTTCCCATTCATTCACTAAGTATAACTAAAAACCTTGGACGTTACCTATCTATTTGTCTGTCTGTCTGTCTATCTATCTTTCATTATGAAAGATAGAGAGATGGAGAGAAGAAGGCAGACCAGCTAAGGACGTTGGGACCTAAGGAATAGCATAGTTGTAATTTCACTGGGTTTTCTTTTTGCCTTATGTCTATGAGACTCGCACCTGGGAAAAAGTCAACAACCTGGAAATGCTAACAGAAGCAGATCAAAAAAAAAAAAAAAAAGCCCTAACAAAAGCCTACTCCCTCTAGCCAAATGATGGAAATAAACAGCCTAACAAAGCAGAAAAAAAAATTAGGTGACCATTCTACTCCAGCCAAACACAACAGAAAAATCTGTGACACGCCCCCCAGCCCATACCAGCAAAGGCTGAGTGGGGAATTTAGACTTCCACAGAGAAGCAATAACAAGGCACCTTAACCCCTCTGCCAGAGCAGTGCAAGGAGGCCAAATTCGGAGTTGGGAATTTTATTCATACTGACCAATAATGATACCAGTTGTGCTATCAATGGAGAACAAGTAGGGAACCTAGACTTCCAACCCCCTCTGGTCTTAACAGGATGTCTTACCCCCATCCCGTTGGAATGGTGTCAGTGGAGTCCTAGTGGAGAGTCAGTCTTTTACCATTGCCCAGTAGCGATGAGATTACCCCAACTGCCGTGTCAGTGATGACAACATGGGAACTGGAACTCACACTGTTAAGAACCAATAGTGAAGGGTATTACCACTCAGGTGTCAATGAAAGCCGAGGAGGTAACCTGGACTTTTATCTTCATCTGACAGTAATGAGGTGATATACTCCTATATCCTACCAGAGCAATGTCTCAAAAAGCCAGGAAGAACAGAAGGTTTAAATAAAATTCATGGTCTTATGAAATAATACAAAGATGTTCAGGTTTCAATGGAAAAATCACTCATCATACCAAAAACTGAGAAGATATAAAGCTGAATAAAAAAAGACAGTCGATAGATGATGTGAAGATCAATTAGGTTAATGGAATCTATTCCACTTCTCTGACACCAAATAAATTGAAGAAATTCAATTCCTATTCAAATCTATTCAATTCAGTTCCCTTCATGTGCACATGCGGTACTTATTCCTCTGATGCTCAGCACCAAGAGCTAGATCAGATTTCACAAGTTAAAGGACAGAGTCCTCCAGACTGCCAAGTCTGCCAAGACTTTAGACACCAATCACAAATTTGGAGGTCCCATGATACCCTCACTTCCAATCTGCTAGCTAAAAATTCTGGAGTTTTTCACTACCCCATAAGGATGCCAGCCATAAGCTTGGGGGTTCCCAGTTTCCCCCACACTTCTGATCTTATGGCTCCAACTACTCCTTTGGGTTTGATAACTTGCTTGAATGACTTAGAGAAATCAGGTGAGTACTAAACTTATGATTACGATTTTATTGTAGCAAAAAGGATACAAATATAGGGAAAGGTTTGGGAGGAGGAGCTTCTATGACCCCCAAAAAGATGCACCGCCCTTCCCACATGCATTGATATCTATCACCAACCAGGAAGCCCATGGAGCTTCCTTGCCCAGAGCCTTTATTGACGCCTAGTTAGGTAGTCCTGCTGATATCCCATCCCCTGAGGTCAGCTGATATCTGGCACAGCCAGCCCCAACTTGAGTAATCTCATTAGCACAACCTGCCAGGTCTGTAGCCCTCTTAGATAACGAAGGCATTTAGATCACCGGGGGAAATTCCAAAGTTTTAGATGTTAACTCTCAAGAGCCAATGGCAAAGGCCAAATTCTTTGTAATTTAATCACAAACCCCACTAACGTCAACACAAAATTATTCTGTATTTTAACTTAGTTCAATGCATTTTTTTTATTTTCCTTGAAACGTTCTCTTTGACACATGAATTATTGTGTATTGTTGTTAATCTCTGTCTTTTAATTATTTTATTTCAACCATTTACATGTAATATAATTATTGATATGCTATTATGTGTGTTGTAGGGGAAAAAATCACAAAGTTTAGTAAAGCAAAACAAAAGTTTTATTTGGCATATATTCAAAAGGACAGAAGTGGGAAGCGGACAAGCATGCTGCCAGAGCTAATGCCTGCCTGAATCCGAGGGAGGTTACAGAATCATCAGTATATGTTAACATCACAAAAATGGATGAAAGCTTCACCTTTTCACAGATTGGCTAGAAACTGTGGTCTTATACTTTGAATTGCCTTTCTTAACAATCACTGGTATGGGTTTTAGTAACCCGATAGTCAGGAGGGTCTTCATTGGTACAGGTTTCAGTAACCCGACAGTCAAGAGGGTCTTTTGTGTCCTGTTTGATTGGGTTTATGTGAAAGGTTCCCTAAAAATATTTTTCTTCCCTAAAAGATAATTTCTAAGATTGTCTCATCTTTTGTCTTTATCTCAGGGCCCAGTTGATGTGTCCTTATGAGTCTTTGTGGGCCCAACTTCAGCTGGGCTGCATTCTCTTTCCTCAAGGACAGGCAATAATAATTCTAATATTATTTTCTAAATCATGTGTAGGATTCTGGATTGACAGTTCTTTTCTTTCAGTACTTGAAAAATATTGTGGCACTTTTTTTTCTGGTATCCATGGTTTCTGAGGAAAAATATAATTTTTCATTTAATTTGTCTTCCAAATTGATTTTTCCTTGATAGCCAAGGTATCATTTTCTCTGGCTACTTTCAAGTGTTTTTTTGTTTGTTTTGGTTCTTAGTTTTAAGATGTTTGATTATGATCTATTGTTTGGTGTGTATTTGTTTGGATTTATCTTGTTTGGTTTCACTGAGCTTCTTATAATTTAGGTTTATGTCTTCTGGAAAATAAGAAGCACACTTGACCACTTTTTCTTCAAGATCTTTTTTAGCCTTTCTCTCTTTCTCTCCCCTTCTAAGACTCTGATGATGCAGGTGTTTGATCTTTCATTATAGTCTCATAGATTCCTGAATTTCTGCTTGGAATCGCCCTGGGCTGATATTGCCAACCTCTTGGCCTGTGGTTGCAGTGGACTCCCCCTCTTGAGCTGAGATATGTCTTGCCTTCTGGACCCAGAGGGATGGCCTTTTCCCCTAGGCCTGCAGCAGCAGCCTTATTGGCCTCTGAGCCACTCTCAGAATTATTCTTCCCTTTTTTTCTTGAAGGATAACACATGTTAGCAGCTGAATGGCTCTACTGGCCTGTTATGTTTTTTATTGATTATGGAAAGGGATTCAACTGTGTGGATCATAACAAATTATGGATAACATTATGAAGAATGGGAATTCCAGAACACTTAATTCTGCTCATGAGGAACCTGTACGTGGATCAAGAGGCAGATGTTCGAATAGAACAAGGGGATACTGCGTGATTTAAATCAGGGTTGTATCCTTTCACCATACCTACTCAATCTGTATGCTGAGCAAATAATCGTAGAAGCTGGACTATATGAAGAAGAACGGGACATCAGGATTGGAGTAAGACTCATTAACAACCCGCATTATGCAGATGACACAACTTGCTTGCTGAAAACAAAGAGGAATTGAAACATTTAGTGATGAAGATAAAAGGCTACAACCTTCAGTATGGTTTACAGCTTAACATAAAGAAAACAACAAAAATGCACACAACGGGACTAATAAGCAGCATCATGACAATCAGAGAAAAGACTGAAGTTGTCAAGAATTTCATTTTAATTGGATCTACAATCAATACTCATGGGAGCAGCAGTTAAGAAATCAAAAGATGCATTGCATTGGGCAAATCTGCTGCAAAAGACCTCTTTAAAGTCTTAAAAGCAAAGACGTCACCTTGAAGACTAAAGTGCACCTGGCCCAAGTCATGGTGTTTTCAGTCACCTCATATGCATGCAAAAGCTGGATGATGAATAAGGTAGACCGAAGAAGGATTGATGCCCTCAAACTGTGGTGTTGGCAAAGAACATGGGATATGCCATGGACTGCTCAATGAATGAGCAAATTTGTTTTGGAAGGAGTACAACAAGAATGCTCCTCAGAAGCAAGGATGGAGGGATTGCATCTTACATATTTTGGACATGTTATCAGGAGGGATCAGTCCTTAGAGAAGGACACTATGCTTGGTAAAGTAGAGGGTCAGCAAAAAAGAGGAACCTCAATGAGGTGGATTTGACACAGTGGCTGCAACAATGGGCTCAAGCATAACAATGATTGTGAGGATGGTGCTGGACCAGGCAGTATTTCGTCTGGTATACATAGGGTCGCTATGAGTCAGAGCCAACTTGATGGCACCTAACACCAACAGAATTCCAGAATTCTGAGAATCTTTTAATCCGTACTCAGTTCCCTTTTATCCAAGCCGGTAGTGTTTCTGCTGAGATGGTTGGTTTGATACATAAGTCACATGGCTAATCTCTTTAGTGAGTGGGTTGTCCAGTCACATCTTTGGTTTTATCTCTAAAGCGCAGTCTCATTTTTTGCAATATGGATAGGCTGAAAATTTTTCAAATCTTCAAATTCTGGTTCCTTTTTGCTTACTATGTAGTTTCTCCCTCAATTTATCTCTTTCCTTTTGCATTTTACTATAAGCAGCATGAGAAACCACTTCATGCATTCAATATATTGATTGGGAATTTCTTTAGTTAATATCCAAGTTCATCTCTTACAAGATCTTCTTTCCACCTAACAGGAAAACATAATTCAACCAAGATCTCTACAACTTTATAACAAGGAATAACTGTCTTCAGTTTCCAACATGTTTATCACTTCCTTCTAAGTAAAGCCTCACCAAAAGCACCTTTAACTTTCATATTTTACCATCCATTTCTTAAAGGAAATCTAGGGTTTTTACATAAATTACCTCCAAATTCTTCCAACCTGTACTCATTACCCAATTCCTAGGCCATTTCCACATTTTTAGATATTTGTTAGAGAAGCCTCCCACTTCTTGATTTCAAAATCTGTACTAGTTTCCTAGGGTTGCTACAATAAAGTACCAAAAACTGCCGGTCTTACAACACCAGACCTTTATTGTCTCTTGGTTCTCGAGGCTAGAAGTCTAAATTCAGGGTGTTTACCACACGTCCCCTCTGAACGATTTAGGGGAAGATTCTTGCTTGTCTGTCCCAGCTTCTGGTAGCCTCAGGCTTTCTTTAGCTTTTGGATGCATAAGTTCATTTTTGCCTCCATTTTTTAATGGCTGTCTTCCTGTGTGTCTGTTTCTCTCTTACTCTTCATAGAAGGATACAGCCATAGTGGGTTACGCTCCTCTCTGCTCCAGCATGAACTCATGTTAACTTAAGTAATTACATCTGCAAAGATGCTCTTTCCAAGTAAGGTCACATTCACAGATACCAAGGGATAGCGCTTGGATGTATATTTTTGAGGAACATAAATCAACCTATAACACACGCCCTCTGCAAAAAGTAACTCAAAAAAGATCATGGGTATAAATATACAAGATAAAACTATAAAATTTTAGAAAAACAATAGGGGAAAATATCCAGGACCTAGAACTAGAGAAAGAGCTCATAACAAAATGTGATCCATAAAAGCAAAAATTTATAAACTGGACTTCATGAAATTAAACAAAACAAAACTTTTCTCTGAAAAAATCTTCTTATGGGAATGAAAATACAAGGTGCAGAATTGGATAAAATATTGGCAAAACACATATCTGACAAGTCTAGTGTTGAGAATATAAAGAATTTTCAAACTCAGCAGTTAAAAAAAAAAGGAAGAAAACAGCCCAAATTGAACATGAATAAAAGGCATAAAGAAACATTTCACAGAAGAAACACTAGTGGGAAATAAGCACATGAGAAGGTAATCAACATCATTAGTCATTAGGGAAATGCAAATTACGCTGACGCACCTACCACCATGGCTAAAATAAAAAATAAGTCAGAATTGATGCTGGCTAGGATGTGAAGAAACGATTAATACTCTCGGTGGAAATGTCAAATAGCACAGCAACTCTAGAAAATTGTTTTGGCATTTAAAAAACAAAACAACAAAAGCAAAACTTAAGAAGCAACTACCCTACAGCCAAGAAATTGTATTCCTGAGTATTTATCCCAGAAAAATGAAAATGTATATTCACATAAAAACTTATACACAAATATTTTAGGAGATTCATAGTCTAAAACTGGAAAGAACTCAAAGGTCCTTTAATGGGTGAATTGAAAAGATTTAAAAAAAAAAAAAAAAAAAAACAGTTCTATATCCATATCATGAAACATGATTCAGCAATAAAAAGAAACAGATTATTGTTATACAAAACAAATTGGATGGATCTCCAGAGAACTATGCTGAGTGAAAAAAAGCCAGGTGCAAATGGTTTTATACTCTATGATTCCATTTTTATGGCATCGTTGAAATGATAATATCTCAGAATTAAAGAACAGATTAGTGGTTTACACAGGTGGTAAGGTTGAGAAGGAAGTTGGGGTGGCCATAAAGACAATAGAAGGCATACTTGTCATGACGGAAATGTCATGACTGTATCAATGTCAGCCCTCTGATTTTGATATTGTGCTACAGCTTTGCAAGAAGCTTACATTGTTGGTAACTAGGCAAAATGTAGACTGTATCTATATTATTTCTTAAAGCTCCATGTGAATCGACAATTTTCTAAAACAAAATGTTAAATAAAAATATATGACAAAATCTACAAGATTAAAACACTAATATTTGATTATATGAAGAATTGTTTTATGTTAATGTTTAAAAACCAAACCAAACTCATTGCCCTAGATTCAATTAAGGATTGATAATTGTACTGTATTTTTGCTGGTTTAAAATTTTCATCGTTTAAAGATACGTGTTAAAAAATTAATAGATAAATAATGTCTAGTATTTGTTTCAGAATTAGTTGGGCAGTTAAGACAGTGGGGAGGGGTAACAATTGACCATGGATTATTAGTTCTTACTGCTGGATAATTAAAACCTGGACATTATTATACTCTTTCCTGCAATTTGTGTATGTTTGATATTACCCCCAATATAATGTCAAAGAAATATTGTAAGGAAATAAGTGAATGTGCAAAACTTATCAAATAGAGAAATTGGGTCCAAAAGTAAGCAAGATTTGTGGTATAGAAGGCTAAAAGGGTGGTAACACTTATAATATTATTGAGGAGTCAAGAGATGAGATGGAATTTAATGGATACTTGCTGAGTTTAGTTTCAGACATAATATTATCTAATATTTCAGGGGTTCTTAACCATGTTTTTGTGCCATGGATCTGCTTTGTACTCCTCTCAGAATAATTGTTTTGAATATACAAAGACCTAGAATTACAAAGAAAACCAATTATATAAAAATGGAATTGTCAAAATATTAAAGATATAGTAAGGAGTGCTTTTTATAATGCATTAAATAATATGACATTTAGAGTATTAAGAAGTTAAAGTTTTATATATGTATCTTATATATATAATATGTATATATTTATATTTTTTTTAATGAAATCTTCATGTAAATATTGAGCTTTATTAACTTTAATAGGGATATTAAACTTCAGGTACTCTTTGACCCACTTCCTTCCATGCATACACAGAAAAACTATGTGGAGAGGGAATAGCAAAAGCAAAGTAGATGTCTGAGTCACCACGATAGTCAGTTTCCTCCAAAGAGAGCAGAATCAATAAAATATATATATGTACATAAATATGTTTTATATATATATATATAAAACCCATTGCCCTCAAGTCAATATCTACTCGTAGCGACCCTGGAGGACAGAGTAGAACTGCCCCATACAGTTTCCAGGGAGTGGCTGATGGATTTGAACTGGTGACTTTTTGGTTAGCAGTAAAGCTCTTAACCACTGCGCCATCAGGGCTCCATATATACATATGTTGGAATCGACTCAATAGCAACTAACAACAACAACATATGTATATATGGAGCCCTCCATGTGTATATGGAGCCTGATGATGTAATGTTTAAGTGTTTGGCCGCTAACCGAAAGGCTGGTGGTTTGAACCCACCAAGGGCTCCGTGATAGAAAGACCTGTCCATCTGCTCCTATAACAATTACAACCTAGGAAGCACTATGAGGTGGTTTACTCTGTCCTATAGGGTTAGGCAGGGGGCTGGAAACTTGAGCAGAATATCTGTGTTACAGTCTCAAGACAGAGTTCCTACTCCAACAGGAACCCTCAGATTTTGCCCTAAATACCTTCAACTGATTAGATGAGGCCCACTCACATAATGGAGTAGAATCTGCTTTATTTAAGGTAAATTAAGTTAATGCGGAGCCCTGGTGACTTAGTGGTTAAGAACTTGGCTGCTAACCAAAAGGTCATCAGTTCAAATCCACCAGCCATTCTTTGGAAACACTATGGGGCAGTTCTACTCTGCCCTACAGGGTCTCTATAAGTCAGAACTGACTTGACAGCACCTAACAACAAGAAGTTTATATTAATCACATAATACCTTCAATACAACTAGGCTAGCAATTGTCAAAAAAACTGAAAACCATAGCCTAGGAAAGTTGACATGTAAAATTAACCATCATCATCACCAATATGAGAATAGGCCTTTACACCAATTGGCGGAACAACTACTACTTACAGAACTTCCTAATAGTGGACAAGCTCAGTCCCATAAAGCTTAGGAGACATGAAAACTGCAACCACGTGTTGTAGTAAAATGATGGGTTAATTAGCGAAGTAATTATGATGCTGTTGGTGGTGGTAGTTGTCACAGAGTCGATTCTGACTCATAGAGACCCCATGTGTGCGGACTAGAACTTTCCCATAGGGATTTCAAAGCTGTGACCTTTCAGAAGCAGGTCACCAGACCAGATTTCTGAGCTAACTCTGCAGGTGTTTGAATGCCAACTTTTCATCTAATAGTCCAGCACCTAAGCAATGGTGCCACCCAAGGAATGCTGTCATGCAGAAACAATTTAAATTATATTTTAAGATATTTCTAACAACCACAATAATATATAAAAATATTTGTGATTTGTGTGTGTGTGTCAGAATTATAGGTATTGCTAATACTACCATAATTTATGGACTGCGTTTGTAATGAAAGAAAATGCTAACCTTCAGTTGGAGGTTAGTGGAAATAAGGATGTAAATTTTTCCTATCCAACCTGAACTGAATGTACAGATCCTCCGTGGACTTCATGTCAAGAAGCCCTGCTCAACCAGAGTCAAGTTCAGTAGTAAGTTTTAACTGAACTTTGGGATTAGGGTTAAAGGTGAAACAGATGCCTAAATTATCAATATACGGGGAAATAGGAAAGATGGAGTTCACGGCAGTTCTAAAGAGCAAGGGATTTTAAAGAAAGAGAAGCAGTAGGATAACTTAGAACAATGACTATAGGAGGTGATACAAGAAAAAAGGCAATAAATAGCATTGTATTTGGCACCAAAGCATTTGGTATTTAAGATCAAAGAGGAAATATTCAGAGAAAAAGGCAAGGGAAACCTATGGGAAATCCTATCTAGTTTAGTCAAAGGATGACATGACTGAGAATAGCATTGTGTATCTAATTATTCCAACATTCAAATTATCAGTGAAGGAGAAATACCAGCTTACTTAACAGTGTAACATTTTGTATAACATGTCGCTCAGAACCTGTGGTTCTCGAGGTGTACCCCTGATATTTTCATCTCTTGATTATCAAATTCAATGCTAATCTAGGCACTATTGTGAACCAACTTTGTAAGTATAATTAAGATTACAAATCTGTTGATTTTAAAATTAGGGGATTTTATTGGATTATTCCAGAGGTTTTTATCTAATTACATGGGCCCTTAACCAAATGAAAAACCAAACCCTTTGCCCTTGAGTTGATTTCCACTCACAGTGACTCTATAGGACATTGTAGAACTGCCCCATAGGGTTCCCGAGGAGTGGGCTGGTTGGTTTGAACTGCCGACCTTTTGGTTAGCAACCATTCTCTTAACCACTGTGTCACCAGGGCTACTCATGAGCCCTTAAAAGCCAAGACATTTCTCTCAACAAAGTCAGAGAGATGTGGCAGAGAAGAAGGCAGAGCAGAGATGAGGCAGCAGGAGGTCAGAGAGATTCGAAGTGCGAGAAACACTTAAACTGCCAGTAATTGCTGGCTTTGAAGACTGAGGAAAGAGGCCATGAACCAAGAAATTCAAACAGCCTCTACAAGATAAAAGCAACCCCTGGCCAACAGCCAGCAAGGAATTGAGAACCTCAGGGCCACAACCATATAGAACTGAATTCTGACAACTATCTGAGTGAGCTTCAAATGGATTCTCCCCAGAGGCTCTAGAAAGAAACACACCACTGCTGACACCTCCATGATGGCCTAGTGAAACTCAGGCCACACTGAGCCCAGACTTCTGACCCACCAAGCTATGAGAAAATAAATGGTGTTGCTTTAAGCCCTCTCTGTTTTTGTCAGACAATTTTTTTGAAAGCTTAACAGATAATACACAAAACCTTGTCCAAAACGGTCTTCTGTATACAATTTTTTTAGTAAATTAATTCTCCATATAAATAGACGATTTTTTGGATATTCAAGTTATCACTAGGGAGAACTACTAGCTTGTGAGTAGTGTAATATTTTGTGCAATGTGGTCTTTACAAGCGAGACAACACTGGAGAGAGAAATTACGAAAATTAAACAGGTGATGTACCATAGCCCCAAATGCTATTCTATAGATTTTTTATCTTAGCAAATTATTTTTAGCATAAGCAAATACTTGTAAATGTATAGTCATTGACTTACAGATGTTTTCGTTACATCTGTATAGTAATGGGGATTTTAGACATAAGCATGATATACTAGACTGGTGCATAAAATCCATGCATTGATCAAAGAATCGCAGTAAAGCGTCCACACAACACTGCCAGGCTTCGAAGGTGTGAATAGAGGATAGAGTTCTTTCAGAGCAGACTTGGCTTAACAATTCACTGATAGTAATGCGTTCTGGGGTAGCAACCCAGGATGGGACGAGAACCAACCAGGGTCATTAGAATTAATTTCAAATCTTTCCCTCCAATTCACCAAACATCTATTTCATCACCAGCCAAATCATCGACTTGTATGAAGTGCTTCTATTTTGAGAGGCTTAGAGCTACGGCAAGCAACAGCTCGTAATCAAAAGGTTGGCAGTCCAAATCCACCGGCAGTTCCTTGGAAATCCTATGAGGCTACTCTACTCAGTCTGATAGGGTTGCTCTGCGTTGGAATCAACTCAAAGGCAAGGGGTTCTTGGCTTTATCATGAATTGCTTTAGGATAATGGGTGCTTTAAAATTAAAAAAAAAAAAAGACACTATTATCTAAATATTTCTCTGTAGTTGTGCAGGCTTACATTTATTTGGGTTGCCTACTGTTTTCGTGTGCTTTAAAAAGCAGTCTTCAGTTTGTTTCTGTCCTGATTCGCAGATCAGAAAATACAGTGTAGATTTTTAACAAACACTGTTAAAGTTTTTGAATTGCATTTCATATTACTGTTAATTTGGAAATGCTACCTTACCCTTGCTTGCTGAAAATGAAGAGAGCTTGAAGCACTTACTGATGAAGATCAAAGACCACAGCTTTCAGTGAGGATTATACCTCAACATAAAGAAAAGAAAAATTCTCACAACTGGACCAATAAGCAGCCATGATAAATGGAGAAAAGATTGAAGTTGTCAAGGATTTCTTTTACTTGTGTTACCGGAATAAGGTTCTTGCTTCTCACTGGTCAAGAATGAGCAGGTAAGGCACATAGTTTTCCATATGAGCAAAGCTTTATCGAAGAGCCTTGCGAGCAGAGTCGAGGAGGGCCTAGAGCAAGGCTTACCCTCATCTCACTGAACAAAAGATGGCCCCCGTTTTTAAAAGTTCTTGGGCAGGAAACGATTCATGTTTAGTCATAGGCACAGGCAGGGATATGTTAACTAAGGTGCACACACAACAGCTTTTCAAGATGGCTCCTGTCCTGGAGGCCTCTGGGATTCGTAGCAGGACTTATTATGGGGTGTCGCGCCTGTGCAGCCTCCCGCTCTCCGGGTTTGATTCCCTGGCTGGGGCTGTAGCCCCTCACCGCCCCTGGTGGAAGGTCACACAACAGTCACAGGTGGATGTTCTGCTCATGTCCCTGGGCCTGGTTTTCTCCAGCTGCTTCTGAAAGGTAACTTTAAAGAAGTTTGTGGGCTATTTTTAGATACCCTGCCCCATTGTTCTGGGAAATGGCTTTGTTTCTGCACCCTGGCCCTTTTCTTGTTACATTTGCCCCTCTGTTCCTTGTCTTACTAAGTCTCTATGTTCCACACTCGATCCCCTATTACCTCCCTTATAATATAGTCTATTTCTCTTTTACTTGTTTCTCCTCTAACCACAGCAGTCTAATCGCTGTTTCTCAAACAGGCATCCTCTGATCTCAGGGCCTTTGCTCCCTGTCTTACTTGGATCCACAATCAACACCCATAGAAGCAGCAGTCAAGAAATCAAGTGACCCTTTGCTTTGGGCAAATATGCTGCAAAAATCTCTTTAAAGTGTTAAAAAGCAAAGATGTCACCTTGAGGACTAAGGTGTGCTTGACCCAAGCCATGGTATTTTCATTTGCATCTTATGTATGCAAAAGCTGGACAATGAATAAGGAAGACCAAAGAAGAATTGACACCTTTGAATTGTGGTGTTGGCAAAGGATATTAAATGTACCATGGACTGCCAAAAGAATGAACAAATCAGCCTTGGAAGAAGTACAACCAGAATGTTCCCTGAAACATGTATGGCGAGACTGCGTCTTACATACTTTGAACATGTTGTCAGGAGGGATTAGTCCCTGGAGAAGGACATCATGCCTGGTAGAGGAAAAAAAAAAAAAAAAAAGAGTACAGGGTCAGTGAAAAAGAGGAAGACCCTCAATGAGATGGATTGGCCCAGCGGCTGCAGCAATGGACCCAAGCATAACGATGATTGTGAGCATGGTAAAGGACAGGCCAGTGTTTCATTCTGCAGTACATAGGGTCGCTATGAGTTGGAACCAACTTGACGGCAGTTAAGAACAACGGCCTTAACTTGAGCACTTTTTAAACTTTGTTTTGCTTGTTTATAACTTATCGATTAAATCTATACCTTCGAATAAGATAGCAATAACTTCACATGATTCTATCACAGTATAAAGTGCTATGATGGACAGGGTCTATTTCTGCTGTAGTATTTACTATTTTGGTTTTACCATGTCCTGTTCTGTGAGAGGGAAAATAAAATACTATTTTCGAATTTAGAAATTAATGAAAAATAAGAAGTTGAAGTTACTTGTGATTTGCTGTCTGTAATGTAAGTCAGAGATTAGCTTCACCAAACCAAAACCAAACCCTTTGCTGTAGAGCCAACTGTGACTCATAGCGACCCTACAAGACAGAGTAGAACTGGTCCATAGGGTTTCCAAGGAGTAGCTGCTGGATTCGAACTGCCAACCTTTTGGTTGGCAACAGAGCTCTTAACCACTCTGCCACCAGGGCTTCTAGCTGCAGAGTATAAAGAAATTAATTTGTAAATGCATTATTTCCTTTGTATTGGATTTCAGTACGATTTAGATACTGGTGACAAAAGTTATGGGATAGATATAGAATTTCTCTTACACTGAAATATTATAATAAATGGCTCCATTTTTAATCTGATTAATGCAGAATGGAGAACTAACAAGAAAATTCAGCACAGCAGGAAGCCAGACAAAAGATTGATAATAAAATAAGCACCCAGCGATAAAGCACATTTAGATGTTCCTCTATACGACATTGGAGAAAAGTCTGTTCTTTATATTTTGCCTGTTTTACTGCTCAATTTCTCTTTAACCCTGGTGAGTTATCCAAAGAGAATGCTTAGAATAACCCATGAGTCATTTCAAAGTACAGTTCAAAAAGTTAAAAAAATGACTCTCATACAAACACGTAATGAACAAGCTCAAATATTTGTTTAACTTATTGATGAAGGCACCAGTAGGATGGTAAATCTGGTTGAAAAGAGAACTCAAGGTTAAATAAATATCGGCCCTGAAAGAAAGAATGCTGGAATGTGATTCAGGGTAGATACAAAACTATTTAATATCCCACAATAAAACACCAGTGATTGTTGTCATGCATCTTCGCAGAAGGATATTCCAGTTGGTGTGCAACTTTACCTGGTGTTAGCCTTAATCCGTCGTAAATGCTAAGGCAAACCAAGGTTCTTTCTCTAGGGAATTAAATTATCCCAGGGTGTACCTGTTAGACAATGCTCCAGTGGGACTCTGGAATAACATGAGGCCATCCTTATTTCTCAGTTTTGCATATTTGTTCTTAACTTTAGGGTATTAGTCCCGTAGTTTATTTGTTCCATCAAATTAAAAATGGTCCTTCTGGGCATAAGGAGTATATGGCCTGGCACTAGTGTATTCAACCTGCAGACTTGTAGGTTATGATTGTAATGTGGTATATCGATATCATTATGTTGCTTTACAGAATTAATCAAGAAATTAATAGAAAACTATCATGTTGCTTCATATATACCTAGGATTTTGTTTCATAAAACTTCTGTTTCAATTTTATAATCATATGCATGTGTGTGTGGATGTACCATGTGCGTACATACAGTGAAATACACATTTCTATTGTGAATTTTCACCCAAGATTTTGAAAGCCAATACTCTAGATTTCCCAAGCCATCTTCCCCCATAGGTCTTGATTAGTAGAGGGTGATTTTTCCTCTGACAATGAAACATAAGGTAGAGAAATTGGAATTAGGAAAGAAGGAAAAACATTGAAATTCATATTGGAGAACCTTGATCATCTTAACAAAATAAAAAGTAATACAGATTCTTAGGCATGAGAAAGGTAAATAAGGAGTAAATTACCAAATCATTACGCTTAGAAAACAATTGTATGAGCACACAGTGAAACCCGCCCAGTGGCTCAGCAAAAGGGAGACTTGATGATTTACTTCCACAGAGACTGCAGACTAGAATACCCAAAGGGGAAGTTCTACTCTATCACGTTAGGTCACTATGAGTTGAAATCGACTTGTAGCACCTAACAACAACAACTATGAACTCACAGTGATCATACAGATTCAAATTCCTAAAAAAAATGGCAAGAATAAAGGTGGAAAACCTTTTGGAGGAAGGAAGTGTAGTTGTTGTTTATCTGGCAATTACTAACTTTACATCCTTAGGCCAGTTGCTTTATTTTTGTGAGTTTCAATTTCATGCATTGAAAGACAAAACTTCACTTTTTGTGAGGAACAAAAGAAAAGACATCTGTGAAATATCTTTCATAGTGGCTGGTATGGAATAGAAAGGGTTGGCTGTTTGAATTTACCAGCTGCTCCTTGGAAACCCTATGGGGCAGTTCTGCTCTGTTCTATAGGGTCGCTAGGAGTCAGAATCGACTCAATGGCAACAGGTTTGGTTTTTGGTTTCAGGTGGCACAGTGGTTAAAGACTGAGCTGCTAACCACATGATTGGTGGTTCGAACCCACCAGCTGCTCACTGGGAGAAAGATGTGGCAGCTCCTTCTGTAAGGATTTATAGCCTTTGAAACCCTATTGGGGAAGTTCTACCCTGTCCTATAGGGTCATTATGAGTCAGAATTGATTCAATGGCAGTGGATTTGGGGATAAAACATGTATTCGATTAATGGTTTTTCTTCCTTCCTCTGCCTATCTATTGCCAAGTCCAAGTTTATTATAATCAAATAGGAAAATATATGTAAAGAAATATACTATGTACAGGTTCTTTAATTTTGAAGCTTCTAAAGTCAGATTGTTTTATAACACAAATATTTGGTAATCTTGCTAATTCTTCAGCCTAGACACTCTCAGCAAAGTAACTAAATAGATGATACATAGATAGATAGATAATAGATTGATCTCTGTCCCCCCTCAAATATGTGTTAGAATCCTAACCCCTATACTTGTAGGCATAATGTAATTACCTTAGATCCCTGGGTGGTACGAATGGTTTGCACTTGGTTACTAACAGCAAGGCTGGTGAATCTACCCAGCAGAGCTGCAGAAGAAAGTCCTGGCAATTGACTACCATAGATTATGGCCATTGAAAACCCATGGAGAATAAATCTACTCTGAAACGTATGGGATCTTCATGAGGAGGAGCTGACTAGACGGCAACAGGTTTTTTGTTTGCATTTAATGCAATCGCTTTCTCTAATGTAATCTCATATAACAAAATTAAGCACCAATTGAGGTCTCACCAGTGTACAGTGAATCCTAAACCTAATTACTTCTAAACTTTAAGAAGAGCAGAATGGGCACAGAGAAATGCACACATGAAGGGGAAGTCAGGTGCCATGTGAGAATTGCCAAGGAATGAAGGAACACCAGAGCTACCAACAAAGAAGGAATCGATATGGTCAAGACCCTGAGTTGGACTTCTAGTTTTCTCAGTTGTGAGAAAACAAATTTCTGTTCTTTAAAGCCACCGTTTCTGGTATTTCAGATACAGCAGCACTAGGAAACTAAGATAGATAGATAAATAGATGGGTGGATGGGTAGACGGATGGACAGATGGATGGATGAATAGACAGACAGACAGACAGGTAGATAGATAGATAAAAACCTACTGCTGTTGAGTGGATTCCAACTCATAGAGACCATATAGGACAGAGTAGAACTGCCCCATAGGGTTTCTGAGGAGCGTCCGGTGGATTCGAACTGCCGACCTCTTGGTTAACAGCCATAGAACTTAACCACTACTCCACCAGGGTTTCCAATAGATAGATAAAAACGAACCTAAAAAATACTTTGTACATTATCTTTCCAGGGTTGTAAGCCTTGGGGACAGTGATCTTGGCATATTCTTTCATATTTCTGGTGGCATTTGTCACAATACTATAGGCTTAATATATATTCACTTAATGAACAGAGAAATAAATGAATCTCAAAAAAATGCAATCTAAAAATGATAACTCTATTTGATTTCTTAAAATATCCAAAGTAAATGGAGTATGTTTAGCATTTGATAGTCTGGAATGTTTTATCAACATGCTAACGATCAATGATGCCTGTGATGCCCATAAAAATACTCTCCATTCAAATGATCATATGAAAATTCAATTTCTTTTCAGTAGTTTTGCATAGACATTTTCTTCCTGGGGTTATAAGCCTCTGTATTATATATAGCAAACCTTACAGGACATAGTTAAAGGAAGAAAGAATTCTAGTCTATAGGCATGTTAGATGACTGATCATTTATACCCCACAGAGCACAATAAATGTTCTTCCGTCATCATCATGTTGTTGATGAAATAATAATAAAATTGTCAGGCAGCAATGTAAAAGGAACCTGATGTTTCTACTTCTCACGTGCACTTCAGCCCCTTCCTAAGGCTCACATGAACTTTCAGTGTCTTTATTTATTCCTCTGAATTAGATGAAGCTATTAAGCCTGGGTTTTTTTTTTTTTTTTATTAAGCCTGGGTTACCATCAATTTTGTAGCTATTAAAAATCACTGTTATCGACTGAGGCTGTGTACCTTCCAAAGTAACAGGAAAATGAAACACAACATTAAATTACCCATATTCACCTTTCAGTATTTGCCTCATAATGAAAAGGCAGAGTTTGCTTTCTTTACAAGGACCTTCAGAATTCATATGGGGAAAAGAAAGGGAATAATAAATATACAAAACAGAAGAAAATTACAAAAATCAGAGAATATTATAAACTTCTTAAATAAATCAGACAAAGTATACATAAAGATAAAAATAAAAGCTACTAAGCCAAGGATATTGGGTTTGAATTCCCACTCCAAGCATTTTGGCCAGCGGTTTAATTTCTCCTATGTCTCACTTTTGCCATTTATCAAATGTGGAAAGTAAGTGCATATAACTTAAAAAGATATCATGAGTGCCAGCTGTGGTGACACCAGGAAAGTGCTTATCACGGCGTCTTCCACAGAGTAATTGCAAAATATATATTTTTCAGAAGCCGTAGCCCCTATTCACTAGTTGTAAGTTCCATCAAAGACACTAAGTAGAGGTTCACTTGGATGTCTGCCGTCCACTCTCATTTTGGAGAGTGGGTGTCACCAAAATCCTTTCCCCTTTGATCAAACCCTCAACATTCTAAAAGCTAGCTTTCCCAAAGACATAGAGAAATAATATCTAAATGAAATTCTCTATTAAACAACTTAGATCTCTAGGTAAGTGCAGACTGAGGGTTTCTTCTCTACATTAAAAAAAAAAAAATCACACATTTTGGAATTTTTTTCACCCAACTTTTTTTTTTAATGTAACAACATGCTACATTTGGAAACTCGACATGTAAGTAAATATGAATATTATTTTGGATAGAGAAAAGATGACGTATATGGTACCGCAGAAAGATAAATGGGCTAGAAATAGCAAGGGACCTAAAATGTATGCTCCAAAATGGAAGATTCACGAAAACGAAAAGTGTTACTGGTAATAATTTCACTAGGACAACGGACAAAACCTCTTTCTATTACACAGGTTTATTAATAAATCATGACTCTCCAATACAACCTGGACAAATTATCGTCCTATATACAGAGTAATGGGACATAAGTTTGAGGTTAGAATTGTCATTACCTAACCATGCAACTTGATTAAATCACAACAAATTACTGAGCCTCTGGCCTTATTAATAAAAGAAAGGAAGAATGATACAATAATCCATAAGACCTTTCTAACTCTCATTCTATGATATAAAGCTATGGGAACCTACCGACTGAAGAAGAGTTATCACTGAAACAGCTAGTAACAGATACCGTGTAAGGGGTTCATCTTTCCTAATTTCCTAGGAAATAGATAAACACGACAACAATCTGGCATAAAGAGAAAGGGAGTAGGGCTGAGTATGAGAATGAGAGTGACAGTGAGGGGGTCTTAACAAGGCTTCTGGTTGAGCAGCAGGTAGACTACAAGCTCTTGCGAGAGCTGTTGGATCAACTCCCACTCCTGCTGAAAAGTGGCCGTGGCAGCAGCAGTCAGGTCAGGGCATTGCAGAATGAAAATGATGCCAAACCATCCCATCCTGCCTTTTCCTTTTTTGCTTTCCAATTAATTACCAAAAACCCTCCTTCTGTCACATTGGAAGGAGGTAACGAGTGAGCAGATGGAGAGGATGGTGGGTTCTTTGCATCTATATTCTTATCTACAAAAATGTTTTCATATTTACTAATTGATAGTAATCAATTGACATCTAGTTTTTAAAGCAAGACATTAGATATGTATATAAATATATATATACTCTCTTAGTTATCGAGTGCTTCTATAACAGAAACACCACATAGTGGGTTGCTTTAACAAATAGATATTTATTTCCTCGCTGTTTAAGAAGCTAGAAGTTCGAATTCAGGGCACCAGCTCTAGGGAAAGCCTTTCTCTCTCAATTGGCTCTGGAGGAAGATCCTGTCTCTTCTGAGCTCCTGCTCCTGGGCAATCTTCTTGTGGTTTTACATCTCTCTTCCTTCATCTCCCTGCTCACCTGTTTAATCAATTTATAGCTCAAAACCACCACTCATCTGTCAGTTTATTGTACAGTGGTAACTAGAGTGTGTTGCTGTGATGCTGGAAGTTCTGCTGCTGGTATTTCAAATATCAACCACCAGGGTCACCCATGGTGGACAGATTTCAGCAAAGCTCCCAGACTGAGAAAGACTGGAAAGAAGTACCTGGCAATCTACTTCTAAAAAAATTGGCAGGTGAGAACCTTATAAATAGCAGCAGACCATTGCTCCAAACCTATTTTAAATTGGAAGTGTTGCTCACTGGTGCTTAAGGCTAGTATTTAAATTTTGAAAATTAAAAAAAATTCTATATTTCTTCTGTAAGTATTGGATACTATGGCTATAGTAAGGAGTCCTAGTGGCTCAAAGGTTAAGCACTCAGCTGCTAACTGAAAGGTTGGCAGTTAGGAGAAAGACCAGATGATCTGCTCCCGTAAAGATTGCAGCCTAGGAAACACTATGGGGCAGTTCTACTATGTCACAGGGGTTATTATGAATCACAACTGACTCAATGGCAGCCAACAACAATATGCATTAAAATCAACCCTGAGCTTTAATGAACTTGTATTGGATAATGGCTAATGGACCACTCATCAGTCAGTTGTCCTACTGTGGTGGTTTTCATGTTGCTGTGATGCTGAAAGCTATGCCATTGGTATTTCAAATACCAGCAGGGTCACCCATGGGGGACAGGTTTCAGTGGAGATTCCAGATTAAGACAACCTGGGAAGAAGAACATAGCAATCTATTTCTGAAAATATTGACCAGTAAAAATCTTATGGATAGCAGTGGAACATTGTCTTATATGGTGCCAGAAGATGAGCCCCTCATGTTGCAAGGCAGTCAAAACAAAACTGGAAAGAGCTACCACCTGAAAGCAGAGTCAATCTTAATGACATGGATGGAGTAAAACTTTAGGGACCTTCATTTGCTGATATAGCACCACTCAAAATAAGAAGAAACAGCTGCAAACATACATCAATGATCAGAATGTGGAATGTACCAAGTATGATTCAAGGAAAACTGGAAGTTGCCAAAAATGAAATGTAATATATAAACATCAATATCCTAGGCATTTGTGAGCTGAAATGGACTGCTATTGGCAATTTTAAATCAGAAAATCGTATGGTCTACTATGCTAAAAAAAAAAAAAAATACAAATTCAGGTGGAATGGCATCATGCTCATTGGCAAAAAGAACATTTAAGGTCTAGCCTGAAATAAAATGTCAGTGATAGGATAATATCCATATACCTACAAGGAAGTTCAGTAAGTATGGCTATCTTCAAACTTACCCACCAACCATTAATGCTAAACATAAAAAAATTGAAGATTTTTACCAACTTCTGCAGTCTGAAATTGATCAAACATGAAACCAAGATGCATTGAAAATTCCTGGTGATTGGAACGCAAAAGTTAGAAACAAAGAAGTTGGAAAATGTGACCTTGATGCCAGAGAGTCCATGACAGAATTTTGTAAGAGCAATGACTTATTAATTTGAAATACCCATTTTCATGAATATACATACATGACTATATGCATGGACCTTGCCAAGAGGAATACACAGGAATCAAATGTGGAAAGAGATGATGGAAAATCTCATTATCATCAGTCAGAACAAGGCTAGCGGCTGACACACAGAACATACCATCAATTGCTCATATGCAAGTTGAAGTTGAAGCTGAAGAAAATTAGAACAAATCCAAGAAGAGCCAAAGTACGACCTTGAGTATATTCCACCTGAATTTCAAAGTCCAGACAAGTTGTGGGATGACATCAAGAATATCATACATGAAGAAAGCTAAAGGTCATCAAAAAACAGGAAAGAAAGAAAACATAAAAACGGATGTAAGAAGGGACTCTGAAGCTTTCTGCCAAATGTAGGGTAGCTGAAAACAATGGAAGAGCTGAACAGAAGATTTCAAAGGGTAGATCGAAAAGACAAAGTAAAGTATTATAATGAAATGTGCAAAGACCTAGAGTTAGAAAAGCAAAAGGGAAGAACATGTTCAGCATTTCTCAAGCTGAAAGAACTGAAGAAAAAATTCAAGCTTTAGGTTGCAATTTTGAAGAACAATACAGGAAAAGCAGCAAAAGAAGATGGAAGGAATACACAGAGTCACTGAACAAAAAAGAATTGGCCAAAGTTCAACCATTTCAGGAGATCGTATATAATCCAGAACTTATGGTACTGAAGAAAATCAAGGTTCCAGGAATTGACAGAACACCAATAGAGATGTTTCAACATAATACTGCAACACTGGAAGCCAAGAAATTTGGAAGATAGCTATCTGCCAACCAATAGAAGAGATTCATATTTGTGCCCATACCAAAGAAAGGTGACCCAACACAATGAGGAGTTGATCAAACAATATCATTAACATCAGACGCAAGTAAAACTTTGCTGAAGATAATTAAAAAATCAGTTAAAGCAGTACATCAACAGGAAACTACCAGAAATTCAAGCTGGATGCAGAAGTGAATGTGGAATGAGGGTTATCACTGCTAATGTGAGATGGATCTTGGCTGAAAGCAGAGAATACCAAAAAGATGTTTACCTGTGTTTATTGACTATGCAAAGGCATTCGACTTTGTGGATCATAACTCCTTATGGATAACATTGTGAAGAATGGGAGTTCCAGAACACTTAATTGTGCTCATGCAGAACTTGTACATAAGCCAAGAGACAGTTTTTCAAACAGAACAAAGGGACAGTGCATGGTTTAAAATCAGGAAATGTGTACATCATGGTTGTATCCTTTCCCCATACTTATTCAGTCTCTATGCTTACTAAATAATACGAGAAGCTGTATTATATAAAGAAGAACAGGGCATCAGGATTGCAGTAAAACTCATTAACAACCTTCGTTATGCAGATTACACAACCTTGCTTGCTGAAAGTGAAGAGGACTTGAAGCACTTACTGATAAAGATCAAAGACTACACCCTCAGTAGGGATTACACCTCAACATAAAGAAAACAGAAATCCTCACAACTGAATCAATAAGCAACATCATTATAAACAGAGAAGAGATTGAAGTTGTCGATGATTTCATTTGACTAGGATCCACAATCAACACCCATGGAAGCAGCAGTCAAGAAACCAAATAACATATTGTATTGGGCAACTTAACTGCAAAAGACCTCCTTAAAGGGTTAAAAAGCAATGATGTCACTGTGAGGACTAAGATGGCCTGACTCAAGCCATGGTATTTTCAATTGCCTTGTATGCATGTGAAAGATGGATAATGAATAAGGAAGCCTGAAGAAAAATTAATGCCTTTGAATTATGGTGTGACTATAGCATGGATTGCCAGAAGAATGTATAAATCTGTCTTGAAGAAGTAGAGACAGAATGCCACTTAGAATCAAGGATGGTGAGACTTCGTCTTAAGTAATAAGGACATGTTATCAGGAGGGACCAATCCCTGGTGAAGGACATCATGCTTTTTAAAATACAGGGTCAGCAAAAAAGAGGAAGACCCTCAAAAAGATGGATTGGCCCCATGGCTGTAACAATGACCTCAATTATACCAATGATTGTGAAGATGGCACAGGACTGGTAGTGTTTTGTTCTGTTATACATTGAGTTGCTATGATTCAGAACTGACTTGATGGTGCCTAACAAAAACAATCTTTAAAGAGTTGGAAAGCAAAGATGTCACCTTGAAGACTAAGGTCACCCTGCCCCAAGCCATGATATTTTTAATTTCATCATATGCATGTGAAAGCTGGACAATGAATAAGGAAGACCAAAGAAGAATTGACGCCTTTGAATAGTGTTGGTGAAGAATTTGAATATACGGTGGACTGCAAAAAGGAGAAACAAGTCTGTCCTGGAATAAGTACAACCAGAATGCTCCTTAGAAGCAAGAATGGCAAGATTATGTCTTACATACTTTGGGCATGTTGTCAGAAGGGATCAATCCCTGGAGAAGGACATCATGCTTGGTAAAATAGAGGGTCAGTGAAAAAGAGGAAGATCCTCAATAAGATGGATTGACACAGTGGCTGCAACAATAGACTCAAGCATAACAACGATTGTGAGGATAGGGCAGGACTGGGCAGTGTTTTGTTCTGCAGTACATAAGCTGCTATGAGTCGAAACAAACTCAACAGCACCTAATAACAACAACAAAAACAACTACATATTTCAAAAGAAATTGACTCAAGATACACTGTACACTAACCATGCTTCATTAACCCAACAAAAACAATCAGTTCCCAAATGGGATTATTACCATGGGCATAGAAGTTAGAACTTACAACACATATTTTTAGGGGACATAATTCAATCCATAACATTTCTAAATCTTTTGCCCCCCTTCCAAAATTAATACTTTTGCCACTTGAAGACCTCATTCAACCCATCGCATCATCGCAAAAGTCTGAAATCAACTCCAAGCCCCAGTCCTCATCTTCTGAAGCATTTAAATCATAACATGTTTGAGACTTTAGGTACATTCCATCCTGGGACAAAATTTCTCTTTATCTGTGAACTTGTGAAATCTAGAATACAAGTTATCTGCTTCCAAAGCACGATGGTGGAACAGGCACAGTGTAAGACATTTTCATTACAAATGGGAGAAATTGGAGGAAAAGAAGGGATAACAGGCACCAAGCAAATCCAAAATTCAGTGGTACAAATTACATTAGGTCTCAAGGCTTGAAAACGATCCTCTGTTCTCTGAGACCATCTTCCCAATGGCTCTGCTCTCCAAGTTCTTGGCTTTGGCAGTGCTCTCTGGATTCTGGGTGGAGGCCTCTCGGCCCTGGGCTTCAGCTCCAACTTCTAGGCCCAGTGAAACAGCAACTCTGTTCTCTTGGCTTTGGGTGGCCCCATTCTCCTAGTTCATATGAGTGGAGACTGACTCGAACCCCTCAATCCTGACATGCCGCATTCTTCTGCCCCTTGGTCATGGCATCCCCGCCCTCTCTGCTTTGGGCAGTGGTCCCATCCCCCTGGAACACGTTAATGACGGCCACACACTCCAGAATCAAGTTGGGGCTCTTTTAAACCTAGGAACTGTGGTCCTGCCCTTTGAGATCCAGGAGACCATGGCCCCACCCATTGAAACACCCTTTGAGAACCAGTCAACTTTGCTCCCCTTGCTCCTTCCAAAAGTTCTGTCGACCTTCTAGCCACTCCAGGGATGGTCCTTTTCTTTTTTTGGAGGACAACAGATGTAATTTCTTTGGCGTCTTTCCTGCCTGTAGAAGTCCTACAGGCAGACAGTGTTCCTTTCTTTCTTTTTCTGTCCCTTTCAGTCAAAGCTGATGAATTTTCTGCTGTGGTAGTTGGTTAGATCCATCAGTCACTGACTTAATCTCTTTAAGAAAAGATTGTGTTGCCTCATCCATTGTGAATATTCTAGGACTTGTGTCTTTAGTTGGTACACAGAATTTTCTAAATCTTTAAGTTCTGCTTTCATTTTGCACAGTTCAATTTTAAGTACATCTCTTCGCTCTCACATTTTACTACAAGCAGCAAGGAGAAACCAGATGTCTCCTTTAAGATCTTGCTTAGAAATCTCATCAGCCGAATATCCATGTATGTCACTTACAAGTCCTACTTTCCACCGAACATTTGAACACAACTCAGACAAGTTCTTTGCCACTGCATGAAAAGCATCACCTTTCTTCCATTGACCAATCATATGTTCATTATTTTCTTTTAATGTCTCACCGGAAGCACATTGAACATCCATATTTATTGCAACATTTTGTTGCTGGCACCATAGGTATTCTCTAAGACAATAGAGACTTTCTCTATAGCTCTCCTCACTTCCTTCTGAGCCCTCATCAGAGTAGCCTATCATGTCCATAATTCTATGAACATTCTCTTTGAAGCAATCTATGCTTTTAGTATTCCAAAAAACAAACAAACAAACCCATTAATGTTTCCAAGGAGCATCCGGTTAATTCGAACTGCCAACCTTATGGTTAGCAACTGTACTCTTAACTACTGTGCCACCAGGGCTTCCTTTTACTATTAGGCACCTTACAACTCTTCCACCCTCTACGCCTTACCCAATTCCAAAATTGCTTCCACAATTTAGTTATCTGTGAGAGCAGTGCCCCACCTTTCTGGTACCAAATTCTGTCTTTGTGCTGCTATAACAGACATAACACAAGTGGGTGGCTTTAACAAACAAAAATTTGTTTTCTCACAGTTTAAAAGGCTAAAAAAAAAAAAGGCTACAAGTCTGAAGGCTCTATTGGAAGGTTTTCTCTTTCTTTTGGCTCTGGAAGAAGGTCTTTTTCTCTTCTGAGCTTCTGCTCTTGGGCAATCTTCATATGGCTTGCCATCTCTCTTCCCCAATTTTCTGCTGTGCTCTGCTGGCTTGTTTAATCTCTTTTATATCTCAAAAGAGAATGACTCAAGATATCCCCTACCCTAATCCTGCCTCGTTAACATAACAAAGACACCCATTTCCCAAATGGGATTATAACCACAGACATACAGGTCAAAAGATTTACAACACATATTTTGGAGACTTAATTCATAACAGGTACTGATATTCAGATGCATCTTTGTGTGTTGTGTACATTTTATATAACCTCGTTCTTCAAGTCTCAAATGTATTATCAGAGAGAAATTTTGTGGATATTTGTACTAATCATGGCTACTTGTATTTAATTTCTGTGCTTTAACTTCAAAGAGCCTATCTAAATTTGTATTACATATTTATTTAGTGTCTGTTTGTTCCCAATAGAATACAAGCTCTCTGAAGTCAGGAACCATATCTGTTTTCTGCTCAAATCATATAGTTGTTGTTGTTGTTAGATGCCCTCAAGTGTGTTCTGACTCATAGTAACCCTAGGCACAACAGAATGAAACACTGCCCAGTCCTGTGCCATCCTCACAATCATTGCTATGCCTGAGCCCATTGTTGCAGCCACTGTGTCAATCCATCTCATTGAAGATCTTCCTCTTTTTCACTGAGCCTCTATTTTACCATGAATGATATCCTTCTCAAGGGACTGATCTCTCCTGATAACACATCCAAAGTATGTGAGATGTAACCTCACAATCCTTGCTTCCAAGGAGCATTCTGGTTGTACTTCTTCCAAAATAGACAGGTTCATTCTTTGGGCAGTTCATGGTATATTCAATATTATTCACCAACACCATAATTCAAAGGCCTCAATTCTTCTTTGGTTTTCTTTACTCATTACCCAGCTTTCGCATGCATATGAGGCAGTTGAAAATACTACGGCTTGGGTCGGGAGCACCTTAGTCCTCAAGTGACACCTTTGCTTTTCAACACTTTAGAGAGGTCTTTTGCAGCAGATTTGCCCAATGCAATATGTCCTTTGATTTCTTGACTGCTGCTTCCATGGCCGTTGATTGTGGATACAAATAAAATTAAATCCTTGACAAACTCAATCTTTTCTGTTTATCATGATATTGCTTATTGGTCCAATTGTAAGGACTTATGTTTTCTTTATGTTGAGGTATAATCCGTACTGAAGGCTGTGATCTTTGATCTTCATCATGAAGTGTTCTAAGTCCTCTTCACTTTCAACAAGTAAGGTCATGACATTTGCATAACACAGGTTGTTCATGAGTCTTCCTCCAATCCTGATGCCCCGTTCTACTTCACATAGTCCAGCTCTGGGATTATTTGTTCAGCACACAGATTGAATAAAAAAAATTTTTTTTTTTTATTAGATATGGTGAAAGGATACAACCCTGACACACACCTTTTGCTGACTTTAAACCACTCAGTATTCACTTGTTCTGCTCAAACAACTGCCTCTTGATGTATGTACAAATTCCTCATGAGCTCTATTAAGTGTTCTGGAATTCCCATCCTCCATAGTGTTATCCATAATGTTTTCACTGGTTAATTCTTTTCAGAAGTAGACTACTGGGTCCTTCTTCCTAGTCTGTCTTAGTCTGGAAGCTCAGCTGAAGCCTGTCCACTGTGGGTGACCTTGCTGGTATTTGAGTACCGGTGGCATAGCTTCCAGCATCACAGCAGTGCACAAGCCCCCACAATATGAAAAACTGACAGACACGTGGGGGAAATCATATAGTAGGAGCTCAATAAATACTGGCTGAATAAATGAAGAAGCACAATAAATATCAGTTAAATAAGTATACAACTGTTGTGGAATTCATGAAGTTATTATAGAAGGAATAGAATTCTAATCAAACTTGAGAGATAAGCTATAACATGAAACGGGGAAAAGGCTTTATAAAAAAAAATGCACTCTGATTTTTGTACATGTCTAATTAGGGAATAGGTATTGGGAGAAAAAAGGGGGAAACTCAAATTTGCATTTTATTGGTTAAAATATCAAGAAATAACTTGCTATTACTAGGTATTCAATAGAGCCAGAGATTGTTCAATGTAGATGCTACAAGGGTGATGTTAAGATTCCTCCTTTAAACACTTTGAGTTTGAGTCACTGGCAGGTCATCTCATTGTTATGAGCAGGATAAATTTGCAGCTCTACCTTTGAAATTTGTGGAATTTATGCAAGGCGGAGTAGAGATAATTAATATCTTGGTAATAGGTGAAATGACCAAAGAACCAAAAAAAGAAAAAATGGAATGTATAGAACCATCAAGGATGCCTTTATTTGGAAGATGACAGTAGAGTTCATGTTACTAACGAAGACTATAGAAAGGGAATGGTCAAGGATCCAGATATATACATTAGATAAAAGGGGAAATCTTTTTTTATGCAGCAGCAACTAGTAGTATAAGATACTGGAGACTGATGAGAAATGAGAAAAAAAAAAAGAAAACATAGTCAAGGAATCTAAAAAGTAGGAGGACATTAAGTCCCTTTGAGAGCAGAGTTTTATTAATGAGGAACTGAAAGACATATTGTGTCCCTAGGCGGTGCAAACGGTTTATACTAGAATGCTAACCTTAAGGTTGAAGGTTCCAACTCACCCACTGGTACCATGGAAGAAAAGCCCTGGTGATCAGTGTCCATTAAGATTACAGCCAAGAAAACCTTATGGAGCAGTTCTACTGTGTAACACATGTCATCATCAAGAGTTGAAATTGACTCCATGGCAACTAATGACAGTATTATAAGACCCTAACAAGCAAGTGCTAAATAAACGGAGACAATGAATACAGATATTGTTTTGATTGGAAAGATGTTACTTTTAGCAGGTAGCAGGGTCAGTGGGAATTCTCGGAGCTAAATTTGTGTGAAGGCACAGGTGGTAAAATGGGAAAGATGAGATGTTACCCGTGGCTCTGTTTTGCTGTGATACACTATTTCACATGTATAAAAATGGACAAACGCACTGAGGGTAGAATTTATAGCATTAAAAAAAGTTAGTTGTAAAAATATTCATTTTTTTTTTTCTTCTGGATGTATTCACATCATATTTTAATTATCTATATTTTGAAGTTAGCTTCTTTCATACTAGGCAGTTTAGAGTTGGAAAAATACATATATCTACTTAGAACTTCTGAAAATAAACACAAAAAGAAAGAAGCCCTGACTATGTGTTCAAATCCTCCAATGTGCATGTGTCATGATGGAATTAAATACGCAGAAAATTTATTTGGGAGAGATAATGCTGGAGAAAGATAAAGGAAAGAGGGAAAGGGCATAGGTGGGGAAACCCTTCACATCACAGTGCAGGTCTGACACCTTTGAAAGGAGGAAGGAGAGGAACGAGGATTGGGTAGGAAAAGCCTCAGAGGGCAGTGCAACTGTGATGGAGTCTCGACCAGGACGAAGGGGAGCAAGAATGACCTGACTCTATCATGACCGCTGTTCTCAGCCATTGGTGAGGAGCAGCTTGGGTACAGGCTGGCTTCAGTGTGAAAGCTGTGGGGTCCCTATGTGCAACAGCTGAAGATGTCAGCAAAATACAGATGTTACATGAGGTTCTTCTTTGAAGGGGGAGGGGAGCAGCTTACCCCCATGGCTGCCAAACTAGGTTAATACCATCTCTAGAATTTTCCTTTAAAAGTTAAGGTCTAGGTATCTTGGGGTTCCCTGTAAAATATCAAGTTCTACCACGCCAAATGGGCTGAAATATTCAAATCTCAATTACTATGGATTAGTATAAGACACATGTACTTATCAATGAATTGAAAACATTATTATCAAGTTGAAATGAATTCACAGGTAGGTTGTAAGACAGCCGGAGATTGCCCATCTGAGTATCGCCCCCATAGAAGTTTATCTTTGGGAATCATTTTTAAAGTTACAATATCTGTGTCATTTTTAACAACAATTGCTCTACCGACCTAGTTTGAAATCTGATGAGTAGTCTATTCCTAAGGGGCATATTATATATATTTCATTTTGGAAAAGCGGAATAAGAACTGCTGTGCAAAAGCTTTAAAGATATTGAAATTCAGGTTGCAAATTTCCTTGGAGACAGAAAAAGAAAACAAAAAAGGAAAAAAGAAACTATGAGTTCAATAATTTAAAAAATGCATGTGAAGTGGCCGTGGCCAGCAGTGATGGCAGCGTCTGTGTGTATCTGCACGCGTCCTCGGTCTCTTAGGCCACCTGGGTGGGAAATGACAGACAACTTGAATTACCAATTCGATTTTTTCCCTTTAGACTGTACTATAAAAAAAAAAATCTTTTGTCCCAGGATGTGTTTTCTATTCAAAGCAAATGCTTTCATTCAAATGGCCAACCAATTTATTATTTTTTTTCTGTTTTTCTAGGGGAAAAAAAATCACTTGACTGCACCTCATTTTGTGTGACTGCTCCCAGGTGCAACTTCACAGGCCTGGCACACACACTCGCAAGAAGCCGGTTTTGGTTAGCACCCAATTGCAGTGGGAATAATTAACACACTTGCTCCTCACACACCTCCGCTAACCACTCTAAACATAATCCGGCTCGCCACCACTGGGTTCCTACACAGTTTTGGATTGCTCTGACCCTGATGAAAGGAAAAGTCGCTAACAGATATGAGCGAACAGGTTTGCATAAAAGAATGCCTGTGAGCCAGCTGGTCCTGTGTTTGTTCATTGCAACGGGGTCAGGGACCTTGTATGGTCTTAATAAATAGAATCAACTGACTTCATATGTATTTTGGCACTAATCTGTGGCCTATGGCATCATTTCCTGAGATTTAGTACAATATTAATAAAAAGGGCTACTCTAGAGTAGGCACAAATCAATGTTATATTATAAAACAGCTTTAATTTTTGCTCAAGAAGAAATTGCAATAGTTACCATTGTTTATGGCATTTATTTGAATAGTCAGACAACCAGTTTGAGATTTACTTTATTTTCAAATTCCTTTTTAGTTTATGTTTATTACATAATTTTTTTTCTAGAATATGAAGTTGAACATAGTATATACCTGCAATAAATCTAGGTTTAGCCTTCGTCTTTGACACACACCAAATTCATTACATTTGTTTGTGTAGCCACACTTAATCTGTTGTGACAACAAATTAGATTCTGATTTAGATTAAAGCAAATTGCAAAATAATTAGAAGGATTTCTCTTTCTTTTCTTCCCTTTTCTTTCCAAGCTAACATCCATCAGATAATCAGGAAATAAATAAGGGATTTACTCAATTTTTCATCAAGGACATTATTTGAGAAATTTTAATAAAATGACATTTGTTAAGTTGTGTATTTAAGGGTATTATTCATCATATCCTAAAATATCAGAACTACTAAAATGGGCAAAAATAAGATTTTTCTGTATGAATGATTTTCTTGAATTTTGTGTGCCTGATCGTGGCCTCTGTCCTGTATTGCCTGTGTTTGCGATGGAGTTGGATTCGGGTGTATCACATGAAATGATGACGTATTACACAGTATGCCATCAACCAAGGAAGAGTGAGGTGAGTTGTTTCTCCTGATGCAAAATGTCAGTTCCTCTGGAGTCATTTCTGAGTTCAAAATTCAGACTATAAGTTTACTTAACATGCTTAAGATTGGTTACTGAATTTTCAATCTATTTTAGGTTGAAAATGAACTGGTAGGAGAGGTCATACTTGTGGAGCAATGCCTGGTCTCCTCACCCAAAGTACCCTGCACCATTACTGCCTGTCTCCCAGCCCCTGCCCCCCAGAGCCTAAACGGGGACACAGCATCTGGTGATACTGTGGAAGTACATTTAGCCAATGAGTAAGACGTTTGGGAAAAGTGTGCATCTCCTTCTTGGTGAGGTTGTGAGATCCCACACTCTGGAGTGGCTCAGTCTGACTGCGCGTTGCCTTCCAGACATGGGGGAGAGATGTAAGGAAACCTGAAGAGAACAATGTCAGCACTCATCAGCTTCTCCTAGGGACACACAAGTTGGATGAGCAAGTCCACCTTAGAGAAGCAATATGAAACACCCCAAAGACGATGCTCGCTTTGTGACTTTACACTACAGAAGGAAGAAAGGAGGATTTGAAGATTGTGGCTCAGATGATGGAAAAATCAAACTTGAAGTCAAGCTTGGTCATGAAGGGGAAGTGGCCAGCTCCCTTTATATGCCCAAGAACTTTTACATTAGTGGTAAAAAGACTGAAATCAAACACTAAGCCCCTAAACCCCTTTTAAGTTGTATTAGGGATTAAGTGAGATATAAAACTCCTTTGCCCAGGGTGTGGACCATGAATAATATTAACAATGATATTATTACAAATAGCCTGAGACTTTAGAAAACAGTGCATATACACACACATATAATCTCCAAACACAAGGAAGAATAAAACATAGTTTTATTAACATAAGATTTTTCACAATGAAATGTTAAAAGTACATTTATTAAACTTTTACTTTACTTTAAATAAAAATAGCTCCCTCAGAATGAAACTCAATGGTGCTTAATTAAGATGCCTATAAGTGATAAGCTGTAAAGGCTGAGAGTAATAAGTAATAGACAAAAAATTAGTCAATTTTCCCTTCTACTGGAAGCTTAAGCACCATAGGCAGAGGAGGGAAAACAGATGTTTCCACAAAGCTCCTGGATAGTCTACACTATAGCTTAGTTTACCACAAACTTTTGATTTGAAACCATTATCTACCAGAGGGTAACCTATGATACAGCGGAATACTTATTGTGCTGAGCTGATCCCAACTCCGAGTGACCCTATAGGACAGAGTGGAACTGCACCATAGTGTTTCAAAGGAGTGGCTGGTAGATTTGAACTGCTGACATTTTGATAAGCAGCTGAGCTCTTAACCACTGCACCACTAGGGCTCCCATTATAACTGGATAGGTCTCTGTCTTAGTTATCTAGTGCTGCTATAACAGAAATACCACAAGTGGATGGCTTTAACAAAGGGAGTTTTATCATCTCACAGTTTAGGGGGCTAGAAGTCTGAATTTAGGGCCAAAGCTCCAGGGGAAGGCCTTCTCTCTCTTCTCTCTCTGTCAGCTTCTCAGTGCAGGGACCCTGGGTCCAAATGGCAAGCTCCCCTCCTGGTTCTTCATTCTTGGCAGTATGAAGTCCCCTTGTCTCTCTGCTCCATTCTCTCTTTTATTTCTCAAAAGGGATTGACTCAAGATACAACCTAACCTTGGAGATTGAGTTCTGCCTCATTCACATAACTGCTTCTAGTCCTGCCTCATTAACATCAGAGAGGTTAGGATTTACAACACATCAATCAGATGACAAAATGGTGGACAATCACTCAATACTGAGAATCATGGCCTAGCCAAGCTGACACACATTTTGAGGGGTCACACTTCTAATAATGGAAATGATGTAACTGTATATTAAAAAGTCACCTCCTCCACACAGACCATTTAATATTAACCTGCCAATAATCTTGTGATTATTAAACAGCATTATTCTACCCACTGAGGAAACAACAGTCTATAAAATATGTTACAATTGACCACCATTTTTATTGCGTTGAAGGTCTCCACAAAAATGTGTCATATCCCCTCAGAGAATATGATAATATGATATGTGTCATATCCCCTCAGGGCATAAGAAAGAAAGAAAAAAAAATGGATTTTACCAAAATTAAGAGGCCCAGATTGAGGCAAAGATCAGAGCTACACACTGAAACACATTTTTGGAAACTCCTTAAAAACTAATTGGTGACAACAACAGCAGAACACCAAGTTCCTGGAGTTCGTCTGTTTAATTAACTTGTCTTAATTTAAAATGTATGTGCACACCATAAGGTGAAATGCATTCCTGAAATATAAACACATTACAAGTGCACTGAATTGTATTCTTGGCTTCCTGAACCAAACGATAAATGTAATTTTGCCACTGATAACGGGCTTAGTGAAGAAAACTGTTATCATATCTTTATTCAAAGGCAGTTTCTTCCTCTGCTATCTTTCAAGACTTACATTTTTAAGCACTCAGGAAAAAGAGGGATAAGAACGTTTACATAAAAATAAAGTCATTTGATAAAGAAGTGGAGGAATACATTTCTGCTTCAATTTTCATGTGCCTCATTTTTATTTACATTTTCTTTGTAATGTAACAGTAATGACAGAAACATCTTTTCACAGAGAATAGTCAACACATTACCATCCTTGACAACACATAGGATGCCATTTATTTTTTTCCTTATGGAAAAATGAACAGAATGAACGAAACCCAGGATAAAATTCATACTTTTATCCCACAGGAACATGAAGTCAAGAATAACAGAAAGTGATGTTCTGAAATGGTTTTCTTACAGAAAAAGAATCCTCTGAGGAGGAGTCTTCTCTTATTCCTTTTCATAGATATCAGCTGTAAATTAGGATTAGCCTTAACCCCACACAGCTGTAGGGAAATGTTATCCTATGGCATTGTTACCTGAGTTTATCCTATTTTTTTATTTTACAGGTATTGGAATTTTTGTTGAGTGGTATGTGATGAAAAACAATTCCCAGAAATAAAGCTGACAAAGGCAATAAGATCCTGAGAATTTGAAATGAGTGAAAAGAGTTTAGCTCTGGAGTCCAGAAGTCCAGTTCTGGGTTCTGGGTTATCACCACCAATAATTAGGCACTTCATGTACTGTCTCTGAAAGGATAGCACAGATGAGAAAATCCACCCCACACCAGATGGAAAGATCCACAACCTGCACTGGCTTCTCCAGAAAAAAGAAGGAATAGCAGCCTATTTCCATAGTCCCATCTCCATTTTTTGTAAAGCAATTCCATAGTAAGTTTTCATGGAACAGAGCTCAGCCTCCTCCCTGCCTTCTTTCAATACCAAGGGTGCTCCAGAGAGGGGGAAACACTCACTTTCATGTGTTTCAATACTCCAAACTCCACTATAGCTCAGATGTTCTCTTGCTTTGTACAGCTACTGTCCCTGTCCCACTTCTGAATTTCATGTCTCTTTATGTGGATCCATGAGCACCAATGAGTTCTTCCAGGACCTCAGAAATCCATAAGAGACCAAGGTCACTTGATTCTCAAGTACTTTACAGTATTACTTTTTCTCAATCTGCAGTTGAAGGTTGTTCCAGGTAGCCTCCAAACTCAAATATTTCTATTACAGAAGCTGTCACTAATCTTGATGCTCACACATGTTTCTAGAATATAAGGGAAACATGTTGAGCTCTTGCATAAAATTTTTCAACAGGTTCATCTTCGAAGGAAGCACCAGGTGGACATGCAGCTTGATTACCTCAGCAGTCAGTCACACAGAGAGGAAGAAGATGAGTTTGATTTCTTGTAGACACCTTCAACCTCTGTGAAAAATCTGTTGGAGTCCCCTTTCTCTTGCCCGGCTTAGGAAGGCATACCCTTCTCTACACCATAATGAAAAGAGGGAGTAACCTCTCAAGAACAACACTGTTCTACCCAAGAGGCTGACCAATCTGACTGGGTCTCTTCCTCAGCCTTCTCTTTACATTGACTGGTTAGGAAAGCGAGAGAGAAGTGAAGGGCTGGGGAGGTGGAGTAAGGTTCCCATTAGAAAGCTCTGTGATGAGAGTACAGGGCAAGGCAGGTATCTGGGCACAAAAGCTGCTCTGCTCTGCTCTTCAATGGCTCTCTCCAAAAGGCTGGGTATTTACTTCATTTTATCCTCAGCCCTGTCCCTTTCTTACAACATAGATACAAGAAGAAAAGTTGAACATATCAGTCAATTGCCATATCGCTTTCTTCACTGAGCATTAATCCTTACCAAGTTGCAAAATACCCCCTTCTTGTGAGGTCTTTCTGCTTGTAATAGCTGAAGTATGATATAACATCATATTGTAATTATCTTTTTATATAACATGTTATCACTAGATTATGAATTTCTTGAGGGCAGGGAACATGTATTATCATTCGTTATAACCCTAAAGCCATGTGGAGTGTCTAGTATACAGTAAGCACCTGATTACTAGTATTTGCTTATTTTTGTGGTAGATATTACCTCTATCTCACCCCCATGTCTCTATCTTTTTAACTGTCTAAAACAAAATGCTTAGATTCAGATATGGCAGCACAAATTAGTAGTTAGCATCTCCCATTAAAAATCATCTTGTGATCTTGGCAGATGAAGCTTTCCGAAGTCATGTGAAATGCTTGAAATTACAAAAATAGGGTTCAGAATCATCTTCTAACCTGCTTAAGATCTGAGGCCCCATTGGTAAGGCCTTCACCTCTGTCCATGTTCAGTGTTCAAATGATTACTGACACTTATGACTTAACAAACTTCATGGAACCAGTTTATGAGTAGGAAAAACCTTCATTACATAGCATAGGATTGGCTAAACTCAGCGCACACTGTGACTGACACATCGTGATGGAGCAACGGTTTCAGTACAATGTGAAGATGTCCTTCCATGCAACACTTTGGCCCAGGCTGACCAAACACTGACTCGCCTTGGGAACCAGAAGGATTACTGATGAAAACAAAAGCCCTGTGTACAAAGAACAGCGTACTTTAGGGATGTCAGAAGAGAATTGCGTTCATTAACCCCTAAAAAAGAGGAAGCCGTAGAGGTGAGAATGTGAGAGAAAATTCACAGTATTAATGGAGGCAGAAAGAAGAGGACAATTAGGATTTTGAAGGCTCCACAATGAAAGTAAAACCGGGGTAGGAGCACTAGATTTAAAAGTCCGATGGAAAAGTGACCAACAAAAGAGATCAGTACTTGGAGTATACAACATAGAGTTAAAGACCACACTTGGATTTGTTTGATAACCCACCCTTTTTGGAGAGACCAGGGTGAAGCACTAAGTGAAACAGGCTGAAATTTGTCTGGTCCTAATGAATTAACACACATAGTCCATAGGCAGGACGCTAGCTTCAGAATCTTATGAAGTATTTGTTTAATGCATAAAATCCTGTTCTCAACTCTTACCTTCTAATTAGGAATCATCTGAGTATGTGGCCAAAGATGCTGCACTTTTTACCAGAAGCCTGTGTGATAATTCTTCTGATTTTAATGTTTGAAAACCACTGGTCTAAGCAGAGATTGTATATAATTCTCAAACTAGTCCTTCCCAAAAGTTATTCTGAAGATGCTTGTTTGCTGTCCCCCAAAATATCTGAATTTCATTAAGATGCTTATTAATAATATAAAATAAATATTTGGAAGAGCAAGAGATAGTCATAGAATGAACCTATTAGAAAATTGTCAAACTTTTTTTTTTTTTTAATTTCTTTTGTGGTAGATATCACACTGGGTTATTCATTTGTTAATCCCCCTTAGTCCAGATGTAATTCCTAAATCAATGCTAAAATCCGGTGAAATTAAGAATATTGTGGAGTTTCGTTTCATTTTGCTTTTTTATATTTTATTGTTTTGGGTAAAAATTTTCACAGGAAATTAGGTTCTCATTTAATATTTTCTATACATATTGTTCAGTGACATCGGTTACATTCATCCATAATGTATCAGCATTCTTTATTTCCATTTTGGTTATTCTGTTTTCGTTAATCTAGTTTCTCAGTCCACCTTTGACTCATAGTAACTTTTTTTTAACCCGATAGGACAGAGTACAACTCCCCGCAATGTTTCCAAGGAGTGGCTGGTGGATTCGAACTGCCAAACTTTTCTTTAGTAGCTGAATGCTTAACCAGTGTGCTACCAGGGCTCCTTCTCATCTTTGGTCTAGGGTAAATGTTGACCATTTGGTTTCATCTAGATGATTATTTTGAGGAGCACAGTACTCACAGGTGATTTTATTTATTTAAGACTATTGTGCTTTTAAAGACACTTTTTAAAGTTAACTATTTTGTGCATCTGTTTTTGATGTTCTTAAGTATTATCAATCCTTTGCATTTCTATGAAGGTGAAAAATGAGTAAGAAGGACCAGCATTCAATATTTGCACATCTCAAAAGTTTTGATTTATGAAGTCTGGCAAGGTAGATCCAGAAAAACATTAATGCCACGTATGAATTTTTTATTATTGAGATAAAATCTGTACAACATAAAATTCACCATTTTAAGCATCATGAAGTGTAAAATTCTGTGCTGTTGAGTATAATTACAGTGTTATACAACTGTCATCACGATCTAACTCCAGGTAATTTTCATCACCCCAAGACAAAGCTACGTAACTCTCAATTCCTCCTTCTCCATTCCATGGCAACTACTAATCTACTTTCCGTCTCTATGTTCATGGTTTGTCTGGACATTTCATATGAATGGAATTATACAATATGCAACCTTTTGTGTCTGCCTTTTTTCTCTTAGCATAATATCTGCAAGGTTCATTCACACATCAGTATTTCAATTCTTTTGGTGGCTGAATAATATTCTACAGTGTGGATACACCAAATTTTGTTTATCCATTCATCAGATGATGGAAATTTGGATTGCTTCTGCTTTTTCACTATTATGAATAATCCTGCTATGAACATTTTTATTTTTATACAAGTTCTTCCATGAAATATATCTTCTATCCTTTTAGGTACATACTTAGGAGCCAAGGTCCTGTGGTAATCACGGTGTCACTATGAGTCAGAATTGGCTTGATAGCAGTGGGTTATGTTAACTCTATGTTTAAACTTTTGAGAACTGTTGAACTGTTTCTCACAGCCACTGAATCATTTTACATTTCCACCAGCACTGCGTAAGGATTCCAATTTCTCAACATCCTCATCAACTGATTATTGTCTATGTATAGTTGGAAAACACACTTTGTATAACTTATATCTTTATATAGAGAGATTTGTTTTGTGGCCTCCTATATGATCTATCCTGGAGAATGCTGCATGTGCACTTGACAAGAATGTTTATTCTGATGTTGTTTGTGGAGGGTTCAATACATACCTGTTAGATTGAGTTGGTGCAATGGCTAAACACTCACCTGCTAACTGAAAGGATGAAGGTTAGGACCCACCCAGCAATTTCATGAGAGAAATACCTGATTATCTGCTTCCGTAAAGATTACTGTCAAGAAAACCCTGTGGGAGTAGTTCTGCTCTGTCACATGGGGTCTCTATAAGTCGGAATTGACTCAATGGCACCCAACAACAACAGGTCTAGCTGGCTTAAAGTACTGTTCAAGTCTTCTATTTCCTTTCTGATCTTCTGTCTAGTATTTCTATCATTATTGAAACTGAGGCATTGAAGTCTTCAGCTACTATTGCTGAAATATTTCTCCCTTCAAGTCTGTTAGTTTTTGCTTCACGTATTTTGAGGGTTTGTTCTTAGGTGTATATATGTTGTATATGTTTATAGTTCTTATATATTCTAAATGGACTGACCCTTTTATCATTAAACAATGTTATTCTTTGTCTCAATTTATGTCTCAAAGTCTATTTTTTCTTATATTTATATAATCACTGCAGCACTTTTTTTGCTACTATTTGCACGCAATATCTTTTTTGATCCTGTGCTTTCAATCCATTGTGTCTTAAATCTGACATGATTTTTTTTGTAGACAGATATAACTGGAATATATATATAGAGAGAGACAGAGAGAGAGAGCCCTGGTGGTTAAGAGGTATGGCTGCTAACCAAAAGGTTGGCAGTTCAAATTCACAAGTTGCTCCTTAGAAACCCTATGGGGTAGTTGTATTCTGCCTATAGGGTCACTATGAGTCAAAATCTACTCAACAACAGTGAATCTGTATATATCCATTTTGGAATTGTTTGTTTTAATTAGAGAATTTAATCCAATTGTATTTAATTTAAATACAGATAAGTATTTACATTGGCCATTTTGCTATTTTTTTGGAGAGATATTTCCTTTTAACACCTGGTACCAAAATTTCTCAGTCTTTGTTGAAAGTCTCTGTGTTAGGGCACACCTTCAATACTCAGCCAGGTAGTTCACAACCCTGCCTTAACCTTCTCTTCTTATTTTCACAGAGCCTCAGTTCATTCATATGTAAGAGCTTAAGGTCTTTCTGGGTCTTTCCTGAGCATGTACACAACATAAGGCATGTACATGGTCTTCTAGCTCTAGGAATGACTGGAGCTTTTCAAAGCCTTTATTCCTCCCAAGCTTTTTGTTTAGTCTGTTGTGTTTTCCAACTTCTATCCACTTCCTCAGGTAGAAATGACTGAAAAACACCCAGGTAGAAGTTGTAGCACTGGGTGGCTTCCAAGTTAGGCAAATAAAGACAAGACTTTCGGCATAGTCTTCTAGTAGCCACAAGACAGCTCAAAAAAAGCAGTTACAATTCTCTGAGAATGAGATATTTACTGCTCTGTCCAGTACCTAGTCTAAACTGGGGAACAACACATAGGCTAGGGTAAGTTAAAATGCCATGGAACTTATTGTTCTTATGAAGATTCAACTACTTTTTCTCATAAATTCTCCTCAGGTTACTTCAATGTTTTGATTATAGAATTCCAGAAATTTTATTCTAACATTACTTTGCCTGTTTTTTAATTTTTAATTGCTTTTACAGTGGGGAAGACTTTTTGAATTCTTATTCTGCCATTTGTGCTGCCACTTAGAAACTTAGCCATTTGTTCCTGTATTAGCTCTAGTGCTCATTTTGATTGGATACAAACAACCCAGCCAGTGTAACTCATGCGAACTTATTATACACGTGTTGTTGCTGTTAGGTGCCATTGAGTTGGTTCTGACTCACAGTGACCCTATGTACAACAGAACAAAACACCGCCAGTCATGTACCTGTTGTTGCAACCACTGTGTCAATCCATCTAGTTGAGCGTCTTCCCCTTTTTTGCTGACCCTCTGCCTTACCAAACATGATGTCCTTATCCAGGGACTGACATTTTATCAGGAGGACATGAATCTTTGTTTTGAGATGAAGCCTCGCCATCCTGCTTCCAAGGAACACTCTGGCTGTACTTCTTCTAAGACAGATATGTTCATTCTCTGTCACCCCATGGCATATTTAATATTCTTCAATAACACCACAATTCAAAGGCACAAATTCTTCTTCAGTTTTCCTTATTCATTGTCCAGTTTTCCCAAGCAAATGAGGCCATTGAAAATATCATGGCTTGGGTCAGGTGCACCTTAGTCCTTAAAATGACATCTTTCTTTTCAGCACTTTAAAGAGGTCTTTTGCAGCAGATTCACTCAATGTAATGTATCTGTCAGTTTGTCATACTGTCTTGGCTTGTGTGTTGCTGTGACATAGAAGCTATGCCACCAGTATTTCAAATATCAGCAGGGTCACCCATGGTAGACAGCTTTCAGCAGAGCTTCTAGACTAAGGCAGACTAGGAAGAATGACCTGGTGGTCTACCTTTGATAAAACTGGCCAGTGAAAACCTTATGAATAACAGTGGAACTTTGTCTGATACCGTGCCAGAAGATGAGCCTCCCAGGTTGGAAGGCACTTAAAAGGCAACTGAGGAAGGGCTGTCTCCTCAAAATAGAGTTGACCTTAAGGATGTGGATGGAGTCAAGATTTTGGGGCCTTTATTTGCTGATGTAGCATGAGTTAAAATAAGAAGAAACAGCTGAAAACATGCATTAATAATTGGTATGTGGAAAGTACCAAGTATGAATCTGTACCAAGTATGAATCTAGGAAAATTGGAGGTGTCAAAAATGAAACGGAATGCATAAAGATCGATATCCTAAATGCTAGTGAGCTGAAATGGATAGGTACTGGCCACTTTGAATCAAATAATAATATAATCTACTATGCCTGGGGTGACAAATTGAAGAGGAATGTATCCTGTTAGTCATTGAAAAGCATATTTCGATATCTATCCAGAAACACAATGCTGTCAGTGACAGGATAGTATCCATAAGCCTATAAGGAATACAACTTATAGGAATACAGTTAATACAACTATTATTCAAATGTATGCACAAACCACTCATGCCAAACATAAAGAAAATGAAAATTTTTACCACGTTCTACAGTCTGAACTTGATCAAACATGCAATCTAGATGCATTAATAATTAGTGGTGACTGGAATGAGAAAGTTGGAAAAACAAAAATTGGTATTTGAAAAATATGGCCTTGGTGATAGAAATGGCACCAGAGATCTCATGATAGAATGTTGTAAGACCAATGACTTATGCATCGCAGATACATTTTTTCACCAACATAAATGGTTACTGTAAGTGTTGACCTCACGGTATGGAAGGCGTAGGAATCAAATTGACTACATCTGTGGAAAGAGATGATAGAAAAGCTCAATATCATCATTCAGAACCAGGCCAGGGCCAACAGTGAAACAGACCATCAACTGGTCATAAGACAGCTCAAGTTGAAGCTGAAAAAAATTAAAACAAGTCCACAATGGCCAAAGTATGAACTTGACTGTATCCCACCTGAACTTAGAGACCATCTCAGAAATAGATATGGTGCATTGAATGCTAATGACTGCAGACCAGGTGAGTTGTGGGATGACATCAAGGACATCAGACATGAAGAAAGCAAAATGTCATTAAAAAGACAGGAAAGAAAGAAAAGACCAAAATGGATGTCAAAAGAGACTCTGAAACTTGCTCTTGAACATAGGGTAGCTAAAGCAAGAGGAAAAAATAATGAAGTAAAAGAGCTGAACAGAAGATTTCAAAGGGTGACTGGAGAAGACAAAGTAAATTATTATAACGAAATGTACAAAGACCTGGAGTTAGAAAACCAAAAGGGAAAACACACTCGGCATTTCTCATGCTGAAAGAACTAAAGTAAAAATTGAAGCATCAAGTTGCAATAGTGAAGAATTCTATGGGCAGTATATCGAAAGACTCAGGAAACATCAAAAGAAGATGGGAGGACTACAGAGTCACCATACCCATATGTATTCAATATAAATACTCTCATCAGTTTCTTTTGGTAACTCTTTTCATGTTATGGCTGGGGGTCAGCTGCTACATTGATTCTTCATCTTCTTTTTTCCTTAAATTAGACTCTGTGGAATGGCCTTCAAATCATAACACACACAAAAAAACTAAATATTTGATCTGTCGAATTTGGAAAACTCTCCCTCCATTTTCCTTCACTGTAATTTAGAAAACATCAAGGCATCACTGCATGGGATTTTAGAATTTATGCATCAAAGTGACAGAGTGGAAAGTTAGGCAATGATGCTCGACTCCCCTTAGCCTGCCTTCAGGCCAGGACCATATGGCCCCTGTTCTCTCCTCTGCAAGCAATCGGAGCACTTCTGATCACATCTGTGCTTTGTAGGGAAACACACAGAGAGTGTTCATGTGAAATGAAAACCCAGAGAAAGCTTCCCTCAGCAGGTTTAGACAGGCCCACTTTCTGACCTAGGAGCTAAAGAAAAAAAAAAAAAAAAATCACTGGTCTTTGGATTCTCCAGCAGTGACTAGTGTAGAAACGTGTTTTCCATTGTTAACATCACCACTAAATGACATATACACAATCAAAACCACAATATGAACTATCTTGAAATGACCGTATTGCCAAATAAAGCCAAACACACTGCTGTCAAAATTTTATTATGACATATTTGAATAAATAGAGTAAAATCCTATAATAACTGGGTTGCTCTTTTGTGTCATTGAGTATTTATTGAACAACTGCTATGTGACAGGCATGTTTCAAGATGGTAGAGATAAAGACTGTCAAAGGAAATACAGCATGTTCAGTCAAATTTGAATTTCAGATAAAAGCAAATAATTTTGAGTATATGCCCCAAGTAATTAATGAGACATGTTTATGTTAAAAATATTTTTATCTAAAATTAAAATGTATTCTTAATAATTTATTTTGTGGTTGAGAATATACGCAGCAAAAACATACACCAGTTCACATTTCTACATGTAGAATTCAGTGACATTGATTATATTCTTCAAGTTGTACAACCATTCTCTCATTTTCCAATTTGTTCTTCCCTCATTGACATAAATTCACAGCCCCCAAAGGTTCCTATCTAATCTTTTGAGTTGCTGTTGCCAGTTCAGTCCCATATAGATAGATCCTAAAAAAGCATAATGCTCAAGGCAGACAGTCTTTGCTAGTTAAGTTAAACTGTTGTTTAATTTGGAGCCCTGGTGGTGTAGCGGTTAAGAGCTCAGCTGCTAACCAAAATGCTGGCAGTTTGAATTCACCAGCTGCTCCTTGGAAACACTATGGAACTGTTCTACTCTGTCCTATAGGGTCGCTAGGAGTCAGAATTGATTGAATGGCAACAGGTTATTGTTTAATTTCAATAGTACATTCTGTATTTTTATTTGCAATATCTGACAAGCTTACTGGAGATACACCTCTGTAAAAAAGAAGATATAAATACTGGCTGCTTTTATAGATACTACAAGTGTATTGAGGTGTGTAATTAGATAGGCATTTATAATACAGGGAGATAAATGCAATAGGACGGCTGCAGAGAATATGCAACCCCTTTTTAAGGTCAGAGAAGCTTTCTGGAAATAGTGATGCTTAAGTTGAAAAGCGAATTATGAGTTACAAGGGGAGAATAAGTAGAACAATTCTTAGTCAGAAGGAATAGCCTCTGTGAACTCAAAACCATAAAGGTGACTCTTTGCTGAATTAAAAATTAATTGATATTCCACAGTGTTGAGCAGCACGTGGAAATTTCTTATGTGAATCCTAAACCCACATAGAGATAAGATAGGCAGGTTCATATAGACCAATGCTTAGAGAAAATTGGTTTTAACAAGGGATTGATGAGAGGAAGTGTGAAGAAAATTCACCCTGGGTGCAGCAAGGAGGTCAATTATGGGGGTTGCCTGTAACCAGGGCATCAAGTTAGCAGTCTATTTCCAAGATCTGATGGTAGACTGCACCAGAGAAATGGGCACGAAGATGGAGAAAACAGAATGAATTTTTGTAAGATCATCCAAGTTACTGAAAAATAAAATAAAGGAGATAAATGAAAAAAAGCGTCAAGAACTATGTTTAGTTTTCAGCCTTGGGCAACCGGATGCTTATGGTGACCTTCATTGAGATAGGAAAATCTGAGAGGATGAATATTGGGAAACATTCAAAGGAGATATTTAGGATGAAGCTAGAATATCAGTATTATTTTTACATACATAATTATGGTACACAGTTGTTATATATAAAATGGAGACACAGGCAGATAGATAGGTAGGTAGTCAGACAGATAGATAGAAATAAATAGACAGGTGGATAGATAGTTGGATAGACAGATAGGCAGGCAGATAGGCAGATGGATAGATATGTAGATAGACAGATGATAGATGATAGATAAATAGATAGGCAGGTAGATAGAATGATAGATGATAGATAGGTAGAGAGATGATGGATGATGGATGGATGGAAGGGTGGATGGGTGGATGATGGATGGAGGGAGGAAGGGAGGGAGGGAGGGAGGGAGGGAGGGGTGGATGGATGGATGGATAGGCAGGTAGATAGTGATAAGTTGTGTATCAGGAACATATTTGTGAATCATCAGCTAACTAGTAATACATGAAGCTTTAGGATTGGATCTGCTCACCCATGGAAAATGAAGAAAAAGAGGAGTAGAAGCATCAGAGCCATGACTCATAGCATTTAGGAAACTGATGGAGGGAGAGCTGCCTACGTGGGGGCACACGGTATGAGACAAAAAGTTAGAAGATTGTGTGCTGATGAAAAATTCCAAAGAATAAAGCATGTAATTAGAAAAAATGAGCCCTAGTATTAACAAACATACAGATAAAGTAAGAACAACATGGACTGAAACAGGACTCAATGGATTTGATATAAAGAACACTGGTGACTTCTTGCTTATTAGTGTCATTTAACTATTTTTCTTTTGGAGCCCAAGACAACAGAAAATGTTTGCTCTTTAAATTTTAATCATATTATTATTTGCTTAATTCCTCTTCGGTAGATTGCTGTTTTCAATAAACACCATAGGGCCAGTGAGTCAGAACCAACTCAACGGCAGGAGGTTTTTAACTCTCACACGCGAGGTATAATTCATGGTTAAAACATCCCAGTTCGGGCTTTATCTGACAACTCTTCACAATGCTTACCTATTTTTATTATCTGGGAGGTTGTTTTTTACTGCTTTGGAAAAATAAAAGTTTATTTTATAGGTAACATAAATTTATATTTCAAGATTAGAAAAAAAAATTATTTCCTTCCTGAAATTCAACAGGCATTGTTTCTCTCTACCTGCTTCCATAGCTGATGAGCTCATGAGCAACATTAAGCCAAACAGCTCAGGCTGCTTCTACCAATTAAGGGTTGCTTTTAAGCTACAGGCTGGAGGAGACAGTATTTCCAGTTTACTGCGGTTGCTGAGAGCAATGGTGAAATGAGAATCCTGGAATCATTGAGTGTCAGATCGGTAAGGATGCTAGAAAAATTGTATGCCTTATTTTCAATGGAAGAAACTGTAGCTTTCAGCAGTTTATTGATTTCTCTGAAGTCACACAGCTGGTTACTGTCAGAATCAAAGCTAAAATAGAGTCCTTCTGGCTTCTACTACTCTAGTGCCTTGTTGTATTACATTACTTAGCTGAGAAGTTCTAAATCTGACAATGAGCAGGGTTGAAATGGCAGTTATGGAGTGTTGTCTAACTATAAGAGCAAAAGAGAACGAGGGGAGAAAATGGGATCATGGAAGGGTAGGGAGAGATGGTTACTCTCTACCCAATCATTATGGAAGTTGGGGCAGATCTATTAGTGCCACAAGCCAGAAACACATGGACGATGATTTGAGACTGCGCTGCATCAAAAACCAGCACAAAGCCCCCTTCACAGAGGCAAAAAAGCCACATCCTAACAGGGGGAGTATCAGGAAAGACAACTGTATAGAAGCCATATTCCAGAAACACTCAGAAGCTTAAAATGTGTGGTCAGTGAGAAGAGACAGCACCAATAACTCAGCAGCATAGCAAACGAATATAGGAAGTCAGTGATTAAAAACTTAATTTGGTTCTCTGTAAAGAATCTTTTTTTTAGCCTCCTGGCCATGCTCTTCCTTGTCTTAAGAGAACAATTTCCATTTGAGAAGAGCAGAAAGAGACAGATATATCTGATAGTTACAGCGCATTTTCTATGAACATGTTTTTGACCCAACACTAAATTCTCACCAACATTTTATAAGCTTGCTATTATTATCTCCATTTTTTAGATGAGGAAATGGAGTCTTAGAGAAATGCCATATCGTATCCAAGGTCACATAATTGTAAGTGAGAGAGATGGGATTGAAATCCAATTCAGCTTCAAGCCAAATTTCAAGTGTTTTCTATTGCACACTGTGAGGAATCCAATACTGAGATGAGTAAGCTGGAATTGACTGAGAGAATTGCGTCTTGGAGGCAGTCCAGTTGAATTATAGGGAATTTATAGCAAGAGCTCAATTTAAATAAGCATGCATAGAGTTAAGAAATTAAGAATTATCGAACTGGAGCTTTGAATGAATAACAAATGTTCTTGAAGAATGTAAACTTCTGAGGCTGGAGCGTATTTCGGAGCTCACCCTAGAGTGGGCAGCTTCGGGAACAGTGAGGCAGTGGTGCCCGGGAGCCAGCTTATATAGGTTTGTGAGGGCCAGTGGTTAAATGTACAGAAAGCTATCCAGTCTGATGTCAAACACATCTGTTATTAAAATTTAAATTATATAAACCAACACATAATAAATTATATCGAAAACAAAAGTATACACAAAACTCATTATTTTCTGATTATTTTACTACCTTTTGCCATTATCCACGCTGTCTGAGTCATGTCTACTATTTTTGCAGTGGAAGTACTTTGTAATGATGCTCTACCTAAAACATGTTTCTTCACAGCTCCACGCTCAGTGACATCATGTTAGTAGGTTGAAACCAGTCATGATGGGAGTATTTAAACTATAGATGTTGTCACTTTTTGTTTCTTTATTTTATTTTTGACTGTCTAGTCTTAAAGGAGGGATAGAAAAAAAGTACACGATACAGATTAAACTAAGAGTGGTATACCTTTCATTAATTTGTGAAGAGCAAAAGTGTTGTCAATTTATGGTTGAACTAACACCTGGCTATATATTGTTTACATCTGTAAAATCTAATATAAATACAAACACACTCAAACATACACCTTATTTTTTCTGGAAAGCTGGTCGTTATACATTTTGCAGCACAACACTGCGTGAGGGGGATCCAGTTGATGAGGTAAGATATTAAATACCTCATAAAATTGGGTTATACAACAGTAAAGTTATTAATCCAAAGCATTCAATTAAGCCTTAGATTTCTGTTACAGGGCAGTCATTTTCATAAATCCAGCTGCTTAAAAGTACATAAACCAAAACCAAACCAAACCCATTGCCGTCGAGTAGATTCTGACTATAGCAACCCTGTTAGGACAGAGTAGAACTGCCCCACAGGGTTTCCAAGGAGCACCTGGTATATTCAAACTGCTGACCTTTCGGTTAAAAACTATAGCACCTAACCACTACACCGCCAGGGTTTCCATTAATACTTGCAAAATATTCAGTGAATTTATGGCTAGTTGGCGTATTGCATTCCAACAGTGGCACGTATCATTCAGTGACTATGACATGTGGCTTCGTTTTAGGTTGAGGACTCAGCTTATCTATAAGATTGTAAGGCTCATTAGGACAAAGACTTGATCATAAATATCTTCCTATCTTTTGCACATTGCACATTGCCTGGCTCATGCATAATATCTGGGGAAAACAATATGTAATTACAAAATTAGTACCATAAAAGTCTAGGTAATAGATCAGTGGGAACACATACATGCAGCATGAATTGTAAAGTATGCCTTTTATCTTTCTCGACTAGAATCAGACTCTAGTAGCACAGCCCTGCCTTTGGTTCTAGGCTAAAGAGAGAACTATTGAACTGCAAATGGTTCAGACAGGAGTCACTAAGTGATTGAAGGGCAATATTCAGTGGAAAGTATCAAAGAGCAAAGCACTTTCAGTGACAGTCTCCATGTACTTGATGGAACTGACACTCTAACAAGACCTGTTCTCTCGGTGCTGGAAAGTAGAAAAGGCAGGCTGATGATTTGAATTAAGCATATGGAGGCCCTGGTGGTGTAGTGGTTAAGTGCTACAGCTGCTAACCAGAGGGTCGGCGGTTCGAATCTGCCAGGTGCTCCTTGGAAACTCTATGGGGCAGTTCTACTCTGTCCTATAGGGTCGCTATGAGTCGGAATCGACTCAATGGCACTGGGGGTATAAGGAAGTAGTATGATATCTTTGATTCCCAGCTTAATCAAATGATCCCATAGCTTGAGAGCAGAGTGCTCTTTCTGTACAGACCACACTGGCAGGCACCAAAGGCAGGTTTCAGAGTAGCGGGAAATGACCTGTTGAAAATTCAACTCCTTGCCTTCATTGAAGCTTGAAATTCCACTATTAAGAATGTTTCCTTCTGTTTTAAATATTAGCCACCTCCTAACACAAGCCTTTACAATTCAAATGGTCTTAAGAAATATAATTTAGCCCTTGAAGTCAGTAAATGTTACTGTCATTTGTTTACCAGATTGTCACCACTTTCTTCTCTGATGAGAGAAGCACAGTGCTGTGGATGAAAAGAGAAAGTTCCAAAGAAGAGAGAATAAAACAAGGCATTCAGAGAATACATGGGACAGCATTCTAATAAACAGAAAATACCTTCTCTTAAAGTAATTAGTTTGTTGTTACATTTTCTATTCATAGGAGCAAATTGAAATTTATGTCTCTCCTGTTTTTATAATTCTAGAGTTTGAAGAAGTCTAGTAACGGAAATTAAAAATACTATTTAAAATTCTTATAGAAAGTAAAACAAACTTTCTTGTTGTTATGCAAAAGATGAGTTAATGAGAAATGGACTATGAAATCTTCTTAATTGTTCAGTATTGATTAATAACCTGTAAATAATTATAGTGGAAATATTAACCGATGCAATCACAGAACAATAAATTTATGCAGGGCTTTGCAAAAACAACCCAAATGTGCCTCTGAAGTAAACCACTGGCTTCCACACAATTTATTTTCACATCAAATGAAATATACCCCAAACAAGTTTAATTAAAACATCAGAATTATTGCTTTAATAGATGCATTTTTCTCATTAGATTTCTTTAACTATTTGTCTTAGTATATTGAATTACTTTATTTAGCATCTAAATGGACAGTGTTGCCTGTCATTGGTAAGAATCTATGTCACATATTAGCCTCATGGCAGAAGGTATTGTTGTATGTCCTAAAGATACACACTTACTATTTTATTTAGTTTTATATTTTCATAATGTAACAAAATTTTTCTCACGGGAGAAGTAATTACATGCAGTATTTAAACGTATTTCTCTGATGAAGCTAGCACAGCCTGTACAAGACAGGGCCATGGTAGCTCCACGGACATACCCAAACTCCCTGAGGGACCAAATTGCTGGGTTGAGGGCTGTGGGGACTGTGGTCTCAGGGAACCTCTAACTTAATTGCATAACAGAGATTGTAAAGAAAATATTCTACATTCTTCCTTGGTGAGTAGCACCTGGGGTCTTAAAAGCCTGTGAGCGGCCATCTAGGACACTCTGCTGGCCTCGCCCCTTGAGAAGCAAAGAAGAATGAAGAAAACTAAGTACACAATGGAAAGATTAGTCCAAAGGACTAATGGACCACATCTACCATGGCCTTCACCAGACTGAATCCAGTACAACTAGATGGTGCCCAGCTACCACCACTGACTGCTCTGACAGAGATCACAGTAGAGGGTCCTAGACAGCACTGGAGAAAAATGTAGAACAAAATTCTAACTTAAAAAGAAAGACCAGACTTGCTGGCCTGACAGAGACTGGAAAAATCCAGAGAGTATGGACCCCAGACACCCTTTCAGCTCAGTAATAAGGCAATTCCTGGGGTTCACCCTTCAGCCAAAGATTGAACAGGCCCATGGAACAAAACAAGACTAAAAGGGTGCACCAGCCCTAGAGCGGGGACTGGAAAGTAGGAGGGAACAGGAAAGCTGGTAATAGGGAACCCAGAGTTGAGAAGGGAGAGTGTTGACATGTTGCGGGTTTGTTAACCAATGTCATACAACAATATGTGTGGTAGTTGTTCAATGAGAAACTAGCTTGTTCTGTAAACCTTCATCTAAAGTTCAATTAAAGAAAAAAAGACAAAAAATAAATATATTTCTCTAAATCTAGGAAATTCCACTGCCCTCACACCCCTTCAGGAGCAAGGAAGAATGAAGAAAACTAAAGACACAAGGGAAAGATTAGTCCAAAGGACTAATGGACCATAACTACCACAGCCTCCACCAGACTGAGTCCAGTAAAACTAGATGGTACCCAGCTACCATGATTGACTGCTCTAACAGGGCTCACAATACAGGGTCCCAGACAGAGCTGGAGAAAAATGTAGAACAACATTCTAACTGAAAAAGAAAGACCAGGCTTGCTGACCTGACAGACTGGAGAAACCCTGAGAGTATGACCCCCAGGCACCCAATCTGCTCAGTAATGTAGTCACTCCTGAGGTTCACCCTTCAGCCAAAGTTTGGACAGGCCCATAAAACAAAACAGGACTAAAGGGGCACACCCACCCAGGGGCAAGGACTAGAAGGCAGAAGGGGACAGGAAAGCTGGTAATAGGGAAGCCAAGTTTGAGAAGGGAGAGTGTTGACATGTCATGGGGTGGTTAACCAACGTCATAGAACAATACATGTACTGTTTAATGAGAAACTAGTTTGTTTTGTAATCTTCATCTAAAGTACGATTTAAATAAAAGGAAAAATAAATAAATATATTTCCCCCAATTATTTATTCATTGATTCATTCCTCCATTTATTCAACAAGTATTTATTTCATGCTTATCATGTACCACTTGTGCTAGATACTACAGGAAATTCATAGTGAAGAAAACAGCCTTAAGCCTAGTGGAGGACACAAACAACTAAAACAAATAGAGTGACAAGATTTTAAGAAAGTGACCAGGGTATGTTGTTGTTGGGTACTATTGTGTCAATTTTGGGAGCATCAGAGTCCTTAATAATTGCACCATCAATGAAAGAAGTGGCTTGGCAAGGTTTACTAAGGACTTAATATTTGAAAAGGAAACCGAAAGATAAGAAAGAGCCAGAGAAAGGCAGAGGGAGGAGTCTATGCAAAGCCTCCTACCCACTGACTCTCCCTAACTCCCAGCCCTCTCTGTGGGAACGCTGTAACCTAAAGATTCATTGGCTGTGAGTAAGTGAGGGGGAAGAATCAATGGTGACCTCCAAGGGGAATGTTTTTTAAGAAACACCAATTGGGAAAAGATAGAGTTTTGACTTGGACGTTTCAAGTTTGTAATTGTGAAGGATTGATATATAAATGTTTGTTGAATAAACAAACCAGAGCTCAAGAGGCCTGGCTGGGCTAGAGATAAAAACTTGGACCAGCAGCATATTCATGGCTTGAAAACCTCAGGGAGAGTTAACCTCACCTAAGCAGAGTTCAGGTAACTAACGGTGAGGAGCCAGCAAAGGAGATTCCACAATGGATGGAGGCAGAAAAAGAGGAGAAAGGAAAAAAATGCAGGAGTGGAGAAAGCATTTGCCAGTGGTGGTCTGGCTATGAATGACAGTTGAACACTGAGAAAGTGTGGACTACCTTGGATCTTCCATTTTCTCAGATTTGGTTAATGATGAAATATATAAATCATGTGTGGACTGAAGGGAATGATCCTGCAGAACAAGATTTTTCGTGTATAAGAGGGGCCAAAAAAAAAAAAAAAAAAAAAACCAAGGGTACAGGCTATCAAGCCTCTCTTAACGGATTGTCATTTAATCATAGATTGTCGGCATTCCCCCTTCCCCACAAAGGACTAGGAAGAAAGAAGACTAAGTGTGAGAGTCTTAAAAACAAAAAACATTGCCATAGAATCAATTCCAACTCATACCGCCCCTATAGGACAGAGTAGAACTGCCCCATAGGGTTTCCAAGGAGCTCCTGGTGGAATCAAACTGCTGACCTTTTGGTTAGCAGCCAGCTCTTAACCACTATGCCACCAGGACTCCATGGGTGAGGGTCTAGGAATGATTAAAAAATTAAGAACCAAACCCGTTGCTATCAGTCTATTCCAACGCATGGTGTCCCTTTAGGATGGAGTAGAACTGCCCCATAAAGTTCCAAGGAGTGTCTGGTGGATTCAAATTGCTGATCTTTTGGTTAGCAGTAAAGCTTATAACCACTGAACCACCAGAACTCCAGGAATGATCGATCATAGGCAAATGAGGGCATTTCCACAGTATGTCATCAATTATTTTCAATGAAGTAGAAGCAGGGGCATCAGCGTTTTAAGAGGGGTAGTGGTGATGTTGCTAGACTTAGCAAACAAAATATAAGATGCCTAGTTAAATTTGAATTTCAGATAAATAACAAAAATATTTTAGTATAAGTATGTCTCATGCAATCTTTGAAAGAATATACTACTGTGGTAGAGGAGGGAGTGTGGAAAGTGAGGAAAAGCCTGAAGTTCACATTGTGGGCAGTAGAAGATCAAGCTTCCTTAAAAAATATTGTAAGGGTGTGTTATGGATTGAATTGTGTCCCCCAAAATGTGTGTCGTCTAGGCAAGGCCATAACTCCCAGTATTGTGTGATTTTCTACCATTTTGTCACCTGATGCAATTTTCCTATGTGTTATAAATCCTATTTCTATAACGTCAATGAAGAAGGATAAGAGGCAGGTATGTTAATGAGGCAGGACTCAATCTACAAGATTAGGTTGTATCTTCAGTCAATCTCTTTTGAGATATAAAAGAGAGAAGAGAGCAGAGAGATAAAGAGATAGGGGGACCTCCTACCAACAAGAAAGAAGAACCTGGAGCGAATGCTTCCTTTGGACCCTGGGGTCCCTGCACTGAGAAGCCTCTAGACCAGGAGAATACTGATGGATGACAAGGACCTTTCTCCAGAGCCAACAGAGAAAGAAAGCCTTTCACTGGAGCTGGCACCCTTAACTGGGACTTCTAACCTCCTAGGCTGCGAGACAATAGATTTCTCTTTGTTAAAGCCATCTGCCTGTGGTATTTCTGTCGTAGCAGCACTAGTTAACAAGACAGAGTGACAGATGATGTGTGTGTCAATATCAAGCAGATTATAATGATTTCGTAAGTGGCTTTGGATTGCCCAATTGTGTGATTTTCTTCAGGAACATTCCGCTGCAGTTATAAAGAAGTTATAGACATAATGGCAGCTTGTTGGATTCACACACAGTTGTGGATTTGGTGGACCAAGTGTGATGGAAGGAAAGAAGAGCAAGGGAGTCGATGATATTTTTAAAAAGATTAATAATAATAACTAAGCAGGAAACAACAACAACAAAAAAAAACATTACAAAAGGAAGGTAGAAATTTCATGGATATTGCAATTTCCAGTGATAAGAATATTTGTGATGTTACCTTGGGAATCTGTAGCTAAGAGAGATGAGCGTAACATGAAAGTGAGCATGAGGTGATCACAGAAATGAGAAAACAATGGGTGGATCTTTCGTGCACATGGACACGGAAGTTACAGGGAGTGAAAAGAAATGTATATGTGCATGTAGCAAAGCTTTGAGTGAATGGAACAGAGGCATTGAGAGGCAGGGAGAGAGCAGCAATGGGAAGGAAAGAAGACCCAAATCTGAGATATATATAGATATATTGTCATCAGCCAAAAATCAATCCTTTCTTTATTGGATGGTGGGTGATAAGGAGAGGTTGGCGTTGTACTGCTAAGGAGAACCTGGTTGTGCTTCTAATTTCCTGATAAACACAGGCTCTTCATATGTTATATCGTTGCTTCTCTATGAATTTAGAGTAGCATTTTCTAAATTGAGGACCAGAATCTTTTCTGGTTTTATTTTAAAGGTTTTATTAAGACTTTTTAAAATTTATTTAAAGGTTAGGAATCTACTGTATTGCTTGTCATTAGGGCATATTTCTTTTGACACAAAGCGTTTATTTACTTTGGACCCCATATATATTTTTTTCTAAGTGTAAGAGAAAATTGAAATGTAATTTCAGATCTACAAATATAGTCTCAATAGAAATAGGGTTCTAGAAACTTTTGCTAAGGCAACCAACATGACTCATGCAAGAATTGTCTGCAGGTTAGTTTTTCTGATGGCGTGGGCCCGGGCAGTGTTTCGTTCCGTTGTACATAGGACCACTATGAATCAGAACCTACTCAATGGTACCTAACAGCAATAACAATATCTACTACCTACTACTTCCATTTTTCTGGGTCGCAAGAAACTTTCCCTGGCAATTCAGGAAAACTCAGTCAGGTCATTACCTCTTGGTCTTTTTCATGTGAGCTCTGCCAGTTTAGCTTTGCCCTCCAACTTCCCTAATTTGCATGTATGTTCCTGCAATACAAAGTAGTAATGTCTATTTTCTATGCCAGGATGGAGAAGGGTACTCTTTGATACCCTGTTTTTTGTAGAGTTAAGGGTAGGATATCCTCTCTCTCTATATAGGTCCCCAACCTAAACTCATTCTAACTCCTTCCATTTCAAACCTAACCTCCCAAAACAGCAGGGTGCAAGGACCCTTCTCATCAGCACTTGTTTCCATTGCATTTTTATTTTACCACATTTTTACTTAAATAATGCATGCTTTTGTTTGCTTGCCACGGCCTTTCTCCCAAGAATTTTTGTAAACATGCTGTGCTGACTTTTTTTTACAGCAACGTATGGAAGAGGATCGACCTTGTGGCTCTTAACCACTGGGGACCAGTTAGCTGATTATTGCAATAACTAAGGAGAGAGATGATTGCAGTTTTAACAGGCAGTAGTTGGGGAAGATGGCACAGGACCAGCCAGCATTTCATTTTTTTTATACATAAGGTCCCCGAGAGTCAGAGCTGACTAGTCAGGAGCTAGCAACAACTCACAACACCTGGGGAGGATTTCAGAGTTGGTCAAATCTGAACATATTTTGAAGATGGAGCTAAGAGTATTTGTTGATGGATTAGATGTAGCCTGTAGAAGAACTTTTGCAAAATAATTGACAAGGGTTGTGACACTTTTGCAGATGGTGCTCCTTAGGCTAGTATATTTTTATCTATATTTACCTTAGCATCATAAAACACATTTGTCATCCATATCATATTACCATGTGTACAAATGTTCAATGATTTACCTTAGGCCAGAAATGGTGTTGATGTCCCAAAGAGAGGAATTTTGGCAGATATTATGAAGATTAGGAAGTGTTTATAAAAGTCTTTGAGATGATAAGCGCTAATAATATTATCGGTGCTTCTCAATTTACTTTCTTATGCCAGTACAATAGCTATGCTGCTTAGAGTGACTAGCATTTCAAAGAGATCATTTTTAATAGCATGCTAAAAACACTTGCCAATATCATTTATCACAGTGATTTAATCTTTGGAATTGCTAAGAAGAAAACTTTCACATAACTTTTTCAGAAGAAAACCTACTATTTAGTAAGCAACAACTCACTCCTTTTTAAATAAGAGATGCAATCCTCCAGAAGAAACCAATTTAGTGTAGCAGGATTTATTGTTTGTTTTGTGTGTTTGTTTGGATGTGTTCTTCTATATCCAAAGCCCATGTAAAGTATGCAATTATAAAAATGTCCATGTATTCAGGTAGACCTGGAGATTTTAAAACTAACCTGTTTTTGTATTTTCTTCCAATCTAATTTTAAATATATTTTTATAACTTCTATTTCTAGCGTAGTTTCTATCCTATAAATTGCTTTCACATTATCTCAATGCATTATCACAACTACATTAAAAGATGTAGGTCATTATAATTATTCCCATTTTAGAGTTAATGGAACTGAAACACAAAGTGATTTATTGACTTACTCAAAGTTATTTATGTAGGAAGAGTTGGATCAAAGATATCTCAGTTTCCTTGTGCTGTTATAATAGAAATACCACAAGTGGATGGCTTTAAAGAAAAGATATGCATTTTCTAACAGTTCTAGAAGCTGAAATTCCCAATCAGGGTCTCTGCTGTGTGGCTTCCTTCCTTAGCAGTTTCCCCAGGCATTCTGTAGTTTCTTGGAGATCCTCACCTAGTGTCTGTCTTCCCTAGTTTGTGCAGGAATCTGTGTCTGATCTACTCTTTTTGTATTTCAGAATTGATTCGGTTTAGGACACACCTCCCTACTCTGATATGGCTCACTAACATAGCATTAGATTGAATTATGTTGTTAGAAGCCATCCAGTTGATTCCAACTCATGGTGACCCTACGGAAAACAGAATGAAACACTGCCTGGTCCTGAGCCATCCTCACCATTCTTGTTATGCTTGAGCCCACTGTTGCAACCAATGTGTCAATCCACTGGATTATGGAAGGTGATGGAATTATGGAAGGTGATTACTTTACATTGTATCCACAAGTATATGGATTAGGAGTCCAACACACAATTTGGGGTAGACAATTCAATTCATAACAGAAATGAACGCAGATATTGTGACTTCAAGTTCCCTTGGCACCATGGGCGCACTTTCCAACTACGGGGTCAGTTTGAAAAAAACTGTTGTACAGGAAAGAGAATAGGATTCGGAGTCAGACAAATCTGGATAGTTATCCTGTCTCTACCTCTGGAACTTTGAGAACCTTAAACTATACTCTTCCTGTCTCATTTTCGTTACCACCAAAATAGAGACACCCATACCTACATTTCATAGGCTGCTGAAAGGATTTAAATGAGGTCACATATGTGTAATATTTAGCACAGCATCTGGCACAAGCGGCTGTTCAGTAAATGTTAGATTTCCTAAACCTGCAAAATCTTATTTTATTCATGACTAATCAATGCTCATGGGAGTAGCAGTCAAGAAATCAGATGGCTTATTGCATTGGGCAAATCTGCTGCGAAAGATCTCTCTCTTTAAAGTGTCGAAAAATAAGGATGTCACTTTGAGGACTAAGGTGTGCCTGACCCAAGCTATGGTATTTTCAATCACCTCATATGCATGAGAAAACTAGACAATGAATAAGGAAGACCGAAGAAGAATTGATGCCTTTGAATTATGGTGTTGGAGAGGAATATTGAATGTACCGTGGACTGCCAGAAGAACCAACATATCTGTCTTGGAAGAAGTACAGCTAGAATTCTCTGTATAAGAGAGTATGACAAGACTTTATCTCATGTACTTTGAACATGATATCAAGAGAGACCAGTCCCTGGAGAAGGACATCATGGTTGGTAAAGTAGAGGGTCATCGAAAAAGGCAAGATCCTCGACGAGATGGATTGACACATTGACTGCAACAATGGGTTCAAGCATAACGATTGTGAGGCTGGTGCAAGACAGGTCAGTGTTAAAGTTGCACTGATAATGCTGCACTGATGAGCTTAAAAAACATATAAATGTGTTATTATTTATTATTATTGACAGAGGTCCTGAAGTACTACTGGAGGTAGCCTTAGAAAAGAAGGTAACGCTGCTGAAAAAGCTTTCATATTTTTCTGAAAATGATCAGAGAGCTGAAATTGCATTATTAATATTTAAAAAATATATCGATTTCAACTAAGCCACCAAATTTACCATTTTTTCCCCTGCTTAGATGGTTTCCATGTGGCTTTGAAATGCATGGGAATAATGGAAAGACATTACCTGATAATTTATTTTTGTCTCATGAGCATAAGAGAACCCCTAAAAGGCAAAAAAGATAGATTTAGCCATTAGCTTAAGGAACATACACACATTTTTGAAATTTTTACATTGGAATCCAAAGTGTATGCTTACATTTTGGCTCTCATTACATTATTTGACTGAATAATTACGAATAATATCCCACTCTTTTGATTTGTCTTCTTATTTTTTCCCCACTTATTTAAAGAACATATTTTCTACTTTCCTGGCCACTTTGCATTAGTATAATATGATCAAGGATTTACTGATTATGAACATCATTCAAACTCATAATTGTAATGCAGTATATATCTTTTCATTATCCTCTGTATAGATTTGCAGCATTATGCAATAAATTATGTTATCTTACTTGGTCTTCAGTTCATTCTATTAGAAACAAAGCTTATAATTTGCAATAAAGTATAGTGGAGTGTTTTGAAGTCATTTTAAGCTTAACATAGATCTCTGTATTATCCAGTGTTAACTTCTCATAAAAGATTACTATAGAACTAGTGACAAAATGGGATTCTCATCAAATACAAAACCCTATAGAAAGCAACGCCTCCCCGTTGTAATCTGAGAACCCGAAAGGCATTTCTGATTTAAACCTTTTAATTCTCACTATGACGTCCTTATATTTCTGCTTCAAGCACATTTGTGAAGGGCGCAGACACGTTTTGTGTAAGAAAGCAGGAAGTGTGAGGAAATGGCTTAATCAAGGGTAATTCTGTATATGATAATGTATTCATATGCTGTGTATTTGTTAACTGGATTCATGAGAGTACTGCAGCTCTCACGAATGTGGGTACACTCCTAATGGTAAAACACCTTTATGTGCCAGTAGGTCTCCTAAAAGATATCACTGGAACTTCACATTATGAAAGCTGATTTGGTAAATAACTGAGTTAATAAAATTCAGTATTTTCACATTTCTTAGCTGGGGAAGGATCTAATCAAGAAGTCTGCATTCACGCATTTTTTGCCACCAAAGTGATAAATTATACATAACACAGCATAACCTGAAAGCATTAACATAATTTAACAATACAGATCAATCTATCACTTGCTAAATAAAAAAAGGTGGAAAGCTTCCTATCTGATAGGTCTGACTTCGTTCCCATAGTCTATTCTATCAGAAACTCATTTTTAAAAATAACATTTTAATACTACAGATTCTAATTTCCATGTTTTGTTAATTAGGCAAGAAGATATTTTACTTATCAACTTGTTCAGATTGTTTGCACGTTTTTAGCATCAGCCCAAATCCTGTCTTTCTTCTCTGATTTGTAATAAAGTCTGTGCCAAGATACGCCTGTCCTCAAGAGAGTTTAATGTAAATATCTTCAGAGTGAAGGATGTCATTTGTTTTGTATATTTTCCTTGGTTTCAGACAACATACTACAAGGCATAAAAGAGAGTTCTGCAAAGCTGTCTTCTCTTTGAAATTGTGTAGAAATGTATTTACCGTTTGACTATACATTTGTCTGGCTCGTACAGAAAAGAGTTCTTCCCATCCTTTGCGTACACACCATTATAATGCATTTGTTAAGAAAGCTCTAGGGCATGTAATACCGCCTTATGTTGTGGTGCTTTTAGACTGAGGACCACATGTGGTGCCATCCCAGGAAACAGCAGGGTTCAGTCACAGAGTTCCACGCTTCCTTTCTCCCCCTTTCCCTGGAAGCCCTTGAATTTATACATCATTGCCATCAGTGCTATGTATTTAGTATAATTAGTATATTTTTGTGCATTTGTTACCAATGCCATATACAAAGTTGTTTATATGCATCTCAATATTCATAGCATTGTAACTTAAAATGTAACATTCTATTTAATATAGCAATGTTGCACACAAATAAGTTTAAAAAAAAAAAAAGGAGGAAATTATTTTACTGCAGGTTATCTTTCTCCTCAGGAGGTGCCCTGTGAATGCGTTATGCATTTCCAATACCCTGCCCTATGGATAGATGGAAGTGTATCTAAGGCAAGGGTGTGAAATCCACTAGATCATCCACTATTAAAATTTCCATGGTTTTCTTGCCCTGAAACTTATACTACGTGGATTTGAATTCATTGAAATTTATAACATCTAGTCTGAAGCTATTATTATTCAACTTCTGGGTTAACACAAAGTTTAGAGAAACTTGAGGAACAAGTACTTAGAAAAAATACTTCCTCAGCATCAGAATCTAGGAAAACAAGGAAGAACCCTTTGGGAATATACTTGATTTGGATTTTGGATTTGCAAAGATCAATATAAGCTCATGACTATCATGGCTGGGTGAAAAATGAACACCCAAATACATGTTCACTTCTTAATCCCCAGAACCTATGAACATTACCTTACATGGCAAGAGTGACTATTACCCTACATGGCAAAAGACTAAATGTTACTTAATAAGGCAAAGATATGATTCATTTAAGTGTTGGGTGAGGAGGCTTTTATGCTGGATCATTTAGGTGAGTCCTAAATACAATGACATGTATCTTTTCAAGGAAGTTTTGAAACCTAAATACACACAAAGCAGAAGGTCAGGTAAAACTAGATGCAGTGATATAGCCACAAATAAAGGAATCATGGCACCTACCAAAAGCTGGAAGAGGCAGTCAGTCAACAGCTCTTTTCTAGAACTGCTGGTATGCACACACACACACACACACACACACACATACACACATGCACACACACGTGCATTGAAATTCTAGGGAAAATATTAAACTAAAATTAAATAAATATAATTTGTGTACTAAGAAGGGAAATAAAATGGAATTAATACAAAATGCTCTTTTCAAGCCACAGAAGGCAGACAAAGTTGGGAGCAGGGTTTGCAGAAATGAAGAACAATTGCAATGAATGAAAAAAACAGGTATAAATATGACAGATATTACTTTAGCTACAAAGTCACTTTCAATGTGAATGGCGTTAAGGTAGAAATCAAAAGACAGATACTGCTGAGTGGATAAAATAAAACAAAAAGCAAGATACAACGACATGCTGCTCACCAGAAACTCACTCAGATAGGTCAAAAGTAAAGAAATGAATAAATATATGCTATGCTATATTAATTTCAGAAAAAGAACACCTGAGGACAAAGAAATTTTTAGAATTATACCAGGTATTACAATAAAAAAAATCAATAACTTTCCAAAGAGAAAATACCAGGACTAGAAAGTTTAGTGAATTCTGCAAAGCACTTAATAAAGAATCTCTTCCAGAAAATAGAAGCAGATGGAACACTTCCTTCTTCATTCTTTGAGGCCAGCATTACCCGTACATAAAAGGAAAATTACAGAGCAGTATTTTTCATGACATAAATACAAAAGGAGCCCTGGTAGTGCAGTGGTAGAGCTGTTGGCTGCTAACCAAATGGTCGGCAGTTTGAGCCCACCAGCCGCTCTGCAAGAGGAAGATGTGGCAGTCTGCTTTAGCAAAGATTTACAGCCTTGGATACCCTATGGGGCAGTTTTACTCTGTCCTATAGGGTTGCTGTGAGTCAGAATCACCTCAACAGCTGTGGGTTTTTTTGTTTGGTTGGTTTTATACAAGGAAAAATATTGAAAAAAAATTAGCAAATTGAATACAAGAACGTCTACAAAATTATACACCACAATCAAGTAGGATTTATTCCACATACTCAGGGGTGCTTCAATATTTGAAAATCAATCAATAGAATTAATCTACCAAATCAAAACGCTAAAGAAGAAAAATTATATAATCCATATCAATAGATGCAGAAAAAGCATTTTACAACTTCTATCATCTATTCGTGATAAAAACTGTCAGCAAAGTGGAAATGTAAGAGAATGTCCCCAACTTGATAAGGAATATCTGCATAAACTTACAGCTAATATCTTACTTAACGGTAATAAAATGAATGCATTCCCCTACTATCAACAAGTCAGGGATGTTGTCTCACAGCACCTGTTCAATGTTGTACTGGATAAGAAATAAGACAAGAAAATAAATATAATTGATATTTATACAATTATAAGAAAAGGAAATAGAAGTTATACAGCTTGGGAAGAGAGAAATTCAACTACCTTTGCTCACAGATGCTAGCTGGTCTGTGTACAAAACACCAAAGAATTGACAAAAAAAAAAAAACTTGAATTCACAAGCAAAGGAGCAACATCACAGAAAACAAAATTAATGTACAAAATTCAATTGTCCTATATATCAGCAATGACCAATTGAAATTTGATATAAAAATAAAAGTATCATTTAAAATAGCACCAAAAAACTTAATATATAGGTAAAAGTCTGTCCAAATATGTCATGCACAAAACTGCAGGCAAAAGCTACAATACTCGGATCAAAAACCTAAAGAAGTCTAAATAAACTGAGATATTTTCTATGCTCATGATTTGGAAGACTCAATACTGTTATAAAGTGAATTGTCCCAACTTGATTAATATATTGAATACAATCTCAATTAAAAGTGCAGGAAATTATTTTGTGTATATCAACAACTAAGCCAAAAACCAAACCCATTGCCGTCAGGTCAATTCCAAATCATAGTGATCCTAAAGGGTTTCCAAGGCTGTAAATCTTTACAGAAGCAGACTGCCACATCTTCTCCCACAGAGCTGCTGGTGGTTTTGAACCACTGATCTTTCGGATAGCATTCGATTGCCCACCGGGGCTCTTTATCAACAAACTGACCCTAAAATTTGTATGGATAGGCAGACTACTTATGATAGGAACACAATACTGAGGAAGAAGAACAAGGAGAAGGACTCAAGTTACCCAGTTTAAAGACTTGCTAGAAAGAAACAATAATCCTGAAATCATGGTATTGGCAAAAGAATAGACATATATTAATTGAACAGACTAGAGAGTTCATTAATAGACCCATACAAATTCAGTAAACCAGTCTTATTATTTCTGGCATATCTGCTGTCACACTATAAATCTACAGAAGTGTAAGATAATAAATTTCTATTGTTTAAGCCACAAAGTTTGTGGTAATTTATTACAGCAACAATAAGCAACTAATATACACTGGGTAAAGGATATATGTGTTGTTGTTGTTAGGTGCCATCAAGTCGGTTCCGACTCATAGCAACCCTATGCACAACAGAAAGAAACACTGCCCAGTCCTGTACCAGCCTTGCAATCTCTGCTATGTTTGAGCTCATTGTTGCAGCCACTGTGTCAATCCACCTCGTTGAGGGTCTTCCTCTTTTCCGCTGACTCTGTACTTTGCCAAGCATAATGTCCTTCTCCAGAGACTGATCCCTCCAGACAACATGTCCAAAGTATGTGAGATGCAGTCTCGCCATCCATGCCTCTAAGGAGCATCCTGGCTGCACTTCTTCAAGATAGATTTGTTCATTCTTTTAGTGGTCCATGGTATATTCAATATTCTTTACCAACACCACAATTTAAAGGCATCAATTCTTCTTCAGTCTTCCTTATTCATTGTCCAGCTTTCACATGCATATGATGCAATTGAAAATACCATGGCTTGGGTCAGGGGCACCATAGTCTTCAAGGTGACATCCTTGCTTTTCAACACTTTAAAAAGGTCCTTTGCAGCCGATTTGGCGAATGCAATGCGTCTTTTCATATCTTGACTGCTGCTTCCATGGCTGTTCACTGTGGATCCAAGTAAAATGAAATCCATGACAACTTCAGTCTTTGGTTATCATGATGTTGCTCATTGGTCCATTTGTGAGGATTTTTGTTTGTTTGTGTTGAGGTGCAATCCATACTGAAGGCTGAGGTCTTTGATCCTCATTAGTAAGTGCTTCAAGTCCTCTTCACTTTCAGCAAGCAAGACTGTGTCATCTGCATAACGCAGGTTGTTAATAAGTCTTCCTCCAATCCCGATGCCCTGTTCTTCATATAGTCCAGCTCCTTGGATTATTTGCTCAGCATACAGATTGAACAGGTATGGTGAAAGGATACAACCACAACGCACACCCTTTCTGACTTCAAACCAATCAGTATCCCCTTGTTCTGTCCGAACAATTATTTCATGAAGAGAGAAGAATAAAAGAAAAACTCAAAGACAACTTTACAGGAGGGTTAGCCCAGAGACTACAAAGTTGGAGGCTTAGTAATGTCTTGGACACGAGCATAACTATTTATTCAGCCAGAACTCAGTGTCCACTGTGAGTAAGATGGTAACCAGGTTCTTGCTTCCTCCTGCATCAGCCACTCCCTTTGTCTCGCAGAGCACCTTCTTCAGTTCTGTAGAGATATAACAATATCCCTAGATAATCTAAACATCTCTATATATACACACACACACATAAAACAGTCATCGAAACATGGGAATCCCAATAGAACTGAATTGAATCTCTCTCCTTAAAGATTTATACTGAAGTTTGTGCTGAGGACTAGAAAAGAAACTGTACATGGAGCTACAGTTCACCACACAAGAAAAGACTAGAAAAAGGTGGAAAATACAAATTAACTCAAGTGTAAGGGAATAAGAGTAAAATTGTAGGGGCTATGCGATTTGTCAGTAACACAGAGTGAATGTTATATATTGAAGTGCATCAGAGAGCTGAAACGCACACACACACCCCTGCCCTGTCCTTTGCTGATATTTGTGTGCGTGTGTGTGTGAGGTGTGAGGTACTCTAACTATATAATGTGCCACTTCCTTTTTTATAATAACCAACTTAGGAAAACAGCATGTATTTGGATTTTTACAAAACGGATGTAATTTTCACAGAAATAGGATCAAAAGCTCTGTGGCTAGTGAAAAATAAAGTTTTAAAATAATGACTATGTTTTCATGTCAATGGAAGTCATTAAAATCTAACCTGTGAGCTGTATAATTTGTGTGAGTATGTAGGTCTGTGCTAGTTTATTAAAATTATAATCACCTTTTTATGGGTTTAACTTTGAAATAATTATAAAGCCTTAGACATTGGGGGATGCTATATACATTGTTGTTACTGCCTTAAATTACTTTTACAGTTTATAAGCTCCAGGGAATTTGATCTCTGTAGAGACGTGAGAAAAACACCTCTTTTTAAAGACATTTTACTGACTGTTTTTAAAAAACCACCCCAAAGATATATGAGAAATTTCTTTTCTTAATCCTTAGTATGTTTACCAGTCTTTTTTCTTTTAAATTAACATCCACCTTAATTTTCCTTGAGAGGTTTGGCACCTACTTCTTAAAATTAATATTCAGACAAAAATTAAAACAATCTATAATATCCTCAAGTATGTGTGTTGGTCCATCTCTAGGCTTAATCAGACAATGATGCCCAAGAGAAAATATAATTGTATTTCACCTGGGTCATTTAGCATCTTGACGCTGTGCTAAGTCTGATAAAGGATCTTACTCTAACACGCAATAGAAGCATAGTATATTTGCTTTGAGCATGTATCTTAAAAAGTGCTTGGGTGACCTATATAATATATATTTAATATTTTTAAATATATTTCTTCTAAATTTAGAGTACTGTTAGTATAGCTGCATATTTTCCAAGAAAATTCCTGGTTCTGGGCACCGAGAAGCCTTTCAAGTTCCCTCCCTGACAGTTTCCTCCTGTTGATACCATTGACAGAGAACGTAAATCTTTTAGATTTCTCTTCCTCTACTTTCTTTCAAAAATGTTGCGTAGATTCAATTCCGACTCATAGTAACCCTACAGAGCAGAGTAGAACTGCCCACAATGTTTCCAAGGAGCTGCTGGTGGATTCAAACTGCTGACCTTTTGGTTAGCAGCTGAACGCTTAGCTACTACGCCACCAGGCTTCCTACAAGACATAGTAGAACTGCCCCAGAGGGTTTCCTTACCCAAATTACAATACTGATAAAAATTGATTATTGCTACAAAAAGGATATAGAAGTGAGGGAATATGTGTGCATGTATTTATATACTATATGCATAGAAATAGTTTATACGCCTGTGTGTAAATTTCTTGTTATTTTTCGTGCTAAGAGAGTTCTTATTTATACAAAAATATAACTTCATATTGCTGAGGCTCTATCAGAGGCTAATGTAACACAGAAAATGCTGAGTCATTGTCTGGCTTGACCCATGACTAGACACCACATTCAAAAATATAATACATAAAGCATAATTTTATGTTCCAACACTAAGGGGGATATAAAGCTTACAATGATTAATACCAGTACTGACAAAATCACCCACAATAATAAGTCATCCATGACTCCAATTTTTACCTAATAGTGAGTGAAACGTCTCGATGGCACTAGTTTTTTTTTTTTTTTTTTAGTGAGTTTTAGAGGAAATTCCACGTGTTATTCTATTCTTTTTTTGTGCACAGGATAATAGATTATGGAGCCATTAGGAATGCTACATCTAATATCATATTGTTCAAGATAAATGATACATTATATTCTTTTGTTCATGAAAAAGACAGAACTCTCTCCCTCCTTTTTTTCCCCACAATCAGACCATCAGCTTTATCCTTCGCTCCCAAAAGCTGCAGGAATGTTTAGAAGCCTACTGAACAATCTCCTCAGGATTGAAATATGTTGGAAAGACAGGACTCTGTAAGCACATGAGATCCCTCACCTGATGTAAAACACTTCAGTAAAAATTCAGGTTCTAATTAAAAAATAATAATGATGACACACATAGAGAGCAGGATTTATTTTACAAAGAATTAAACTTGGTAACCTAGGAAATCTCTAAGCAGTAAGTTCCTATTTTCAACTACAAATTATTACATAAAAATTAAATTCACATATAACATTTAAGGAATATAGGTATTAAAAATTAAGTTACTATATAACCCATTGCCATTAGGTTGATTCCAACTCATAGTGACCCTATAGGACAGAGTAGAACTGCCCCATAGAGTTTCCAAGTAGTGGCTGGTGGATTTGAACTGCTGACCTCCTGGTTAACAGCCAAGCTCTTAACCATTACACAACCAGGGCTCTAAGTATATATATATAAAGTATAACTTCATTTTTTGCTCATTTAAGTACTTCAAGAAGTGACTAGCAACATTTAATATTTGTTTTCCACTACAGCATAGAGAAACGATATGGTAACATCTGGCCAGAAGGAAGGAAGGTTGCCAGGATGGACAGAAACATGACCTATAGGTGTTCCAGTATTGAGAAACAGATAAGAGAAGATTCCTAAAGCAAATACATATTACTCTTATAAATTCCCTGTCTTCCAGAATGCCTTTCTAATTTTCTTCACTATATAATTTTATATGAAATGTTATTGTCCTAAGTATTACCAATCTTACATTAATATTTATATATGCCCTGTGTCCCTATTATAACATCAAGTTCATGAAGCCTATGGATCATGGCAAAACAACTCCATTTTTTCCTACAGGACCTAGCAGATTGCCATGCTTAATAAATGTCCATTCAATTGAAATTAATTACAACTGTTATTCTATATGTGTATATGTTAGAGCTCTGGTGGTACGGTGGTTAAGAGTTTGGCTGCTAATCAGAAGGTTGACAGTCCGAATCCATCAGCCACTCCTTGGAAACCCTACGGGGCAGTTCTACTCTGTCCTTTAGGGTCACTACCAGTTGGAATTGACTGGACGGCAACAGATTTGGTATATATATATATACACACACACTCAGGGCATGTGGATCCTGGGGTTTTATGTCCTGGTCTTATTCATTTGCACTGAAAATACACAAATGAGGGGCACATTTATACTTAGTCTCTTTTCCAGATCTCTGAGTGCTACTTTACACTATGACCTGCCACTAAGAACCAGATGTTGTAAAGAAATGCACCAGAGTTATTTGGATTTATGGGAGATTTGAGAGATGGTAGACTGCTGAAATAAAAATACGAAACTCTGGGAGTCTCGTATGCAGGTGTGCTTGCAGACCCACTAGAAAGCTTAATATTATTTTGAAAATCAACTCTTTTAACTGAGGCACAGGGCCTGTTGAATAATATCAATCCAGGAAGTTCCACTTCAGAATGTGCGTGTCCTTGTAAAAGTGAACAATGAAAAATTGTTCTGCAACAGTTCTTAACTTGTGAAACTTTGACCCCTGAAATATTGCTGAGATCAGTAAAACCTACAATTGAATGAGTTTAGGTCATAGCAGTTTCAGTGGCCTGAGAAAAGGCTCTACTTACTCAGTATTGCAAAAAATTAAAAATGTCTTCTAACTAGTACTTTCAAGACCTGCTTAAGCTCTTTTTTTTTTTAACCTAACCTGTTTTCTTACGATCATGTGTCACTAAGACGAAATATTTTGAAAACTTTTTAAAAAGACAAAAAAATTATATGTATTAACCCACATATCCTCACCTTTTCATCCAATATTACAATTTAGTCATATTGGTGTCAGGATATTTATGTAAAATTAAGGGCAGATTCAGTTGACTTCCCTGTATGTCTACCCCTATCTCATTCCTGTTTCTTCTCTTTTGAAAAGAAATCACTATTTTGAATTTGTTTTTTTAATCTTCTCACATAAATAAACTAAAAACCAAACCCATGTGGTACAGTGGATTCTGACTCACAGTGACCCTAGAGGAGAGAGTAGAACTGCCCCATAGGGTTGCCAAGGAGCAGCTGGTGGTTTTGAACTGTCGACCCTTTGGTTAACAGCTGTGATAGTTAAGATCGTGTGTCAACTTGCCTGGGCCATGATTCTCAGTGTTTGTATCTGTTCACCTTATGATGGGCTCTGCTGTGAGTAGCCAATCAGTTGAAAGAGAGTTTTCTTGGGCATGTGCGCTGCATCCGAATACAAGTGGACGTTCTGGCTTTTGTCTGCACTTGGTCATGTAGCTGGCTCCTGTTCGTTTGACCTCCGGTTTTTAGGACTCAAACTAGCAGCTTACCTGCTGATCTTAGAATTCATTCGTCTTCACAGCCTGTGAGCAAGAGCCCTGCCTCCAACCTGCTGATCTTGAGGTTGCCAGCCCCTAAAACGTAAATCAGGAGAAGACTCTATTGTGATCCATTGACTTGGAACATTTCAGCCTCTACAATCACATGAGCCATTTCCTTGATATAAATCTCTCACTATATATTTACCCCTACATGTCTGTCGGTTTGTCATAATGTCAGGGCTTGTGTGTTGCTGTGATGTCGGAAGCTATGCCACCGGTATCCACGTATCAGTAGGGTCACCCATGATAGACAGGTTTCAGCTAAGCTTCCAGACTAAGACAGACTAGGAAGGTCCTGGCAGTATACTTCTGAAAAGGATTAGCCAGTGAAAACCTTATGAAAAGCAATAGAACTCGAGTTGTCATACTGAAGGATTCTATAGGGAAAATACTAAATGATGCAGTAAGCATCAAAAGAAGATGGAAGGAATACACAGTCACTATACCAAAAAGACTTGGTTGATGTTCAACCATTTTAGGAAGTAACATATGATCAGGAATCCATGGTACTGAAGGAAGAAGTCCAAGCAGCACTGATGGCATTAGCAAAAAGCAAGCTTCCAGGAATTTACAGAATACCAATTGAGATATATCAACAAACAGATGCAGCTTTGGAAGTACTCACTTGTCTATGCCAAGAAATTTGGAAGACAGCTACCTGGCCAACCAGCTGGAAGAGATCCATATTTACACCTATCCTCAAGAAAGGTGATCCAACCAAACGTGGGAATTATGGAACAATGTCATTAACATCAGGTGCAAGCAAAATTTTGAAGATTGTTCAAAAGCAGCTGCACCAGTATATAGACAGGGAACTGCCAGAAATTCAGGCCAGTTTCAGAAGTGGGCATGGAACCAGGGATATCATTGCTGATGTCAGATGGATCCTGGCTGAAAGCAGAGAATACCAGAAAGATGTTCACCTCTGTTTCACTGATTATGTTAAGGCATTTGACTGTGCAGATCATAACAAATTATAGGTAACATTGGGGAGACTGAGAATTCAAGAACACTTAATTGTGCTCTGAAGTCATTAGAATATTTTTGTGTATTTTTTTTCTGGAAGTTTTAAGAATTTGCCACCTACTATTAATATGATATTAATAATACAAAATGGGAAAATCAATTTTCCTCACTGGTTCTTAAGTAGTACCTCCTTTCCTCGCCAATATGCAAGGCCGCCGTCTGAGTTTTTTATCAGATCGCTATAGGCATGGATCTGTTTCTGAGTTCCACCGACTACACATGGCTGATGAATTTGTACTATGTATTTTATTTGTGTTGCTGGAATATGCGTTAGTCCAGAACAGTTTGAAAAGAGAGGGGTGATGAGTAAACAATGGAACTGTGATTTGGAGATTTTATAGGTATATTTTTTTGCCTGAATATCGTTTTTTGGTACGTGTCCAAGGCAGAATTAGATATTTAAAATAAATGTAATCCCCAGACAAACACTGGAGGAGCTCTGATTTAGTTTACCAATTCAGGTACAGCAGGTTTTATACTCTGAATGTTTAACATGGGCTGGTAGGTGTTTCTAAATGCCTTATATTTTAGTTATTAAATACATGTTTTAAAATTATTCTCTTTTACTGTAGAAGAAAAACTGAGGCTAATAAAATCCAACCCACTGATGAAGGTCTTCTAGTAGTGCCAGAGCTGGGATGTGGAAAGAACTAGCTTCCTTGACTCCAAACCCAGTGCTCCTTTTTTGTTATATCAACAGCTGCCATTATGGAAATATCAACTTGAATACTCACCTTTAGTTTTTCCATTGTCTCTTCTTTTGATATTGTTTATTTTCTAATAAAACATCTAATTATAGTGTTCTCTTTGTACATTCCATAGTAAAAATGTTTTTGCAGGTTTCTAAGATAGAAACCCTGGTGGCATAGTGGTTAAGAGCTACAGCTGCTAACCAGAAAATCAGCAGTTTGAATCCACCACGCGCTCCTTGGAAACCTTATGAGGCAGTTCTACTCTGTTCTGTAAGGTCCGTATGGGTTGGAATTGACTCATTGGCAATAGGTTTTGTTTTTTTTAAGACAGAAATATCTTCTGAGTTTTCGCGTTTTCCTACAGCAAGGAATAAATTCATTGAATTATTCATTCAATTAACAGCCCTATGAGGAGAGAATGACAAAGTAACTTGGAGGGTGGAAGGAGAGACTCAAAGGATAAGTGGAAGATCACCAAAAGCAAACTGAGTCAACTTCATGTTGGATTTCCTTCCAAGGTGTAGCAGCAACTGTCCTTAGAAAGAGAAGCCAAAGGGGCATTTTGGTCCCAATGCCTGCTAATGTCTGCCCCTGAGTTCTTCAGCAGAGCAGAGTCAAAATGATTCTGAAGTAGAATGATGACACCTGTTCCCAGTAACTGTAGGCTGCCAACAATTGAGAAGTCTTACAAGTGAGGGAAGTCTCTCTATCCTTCAGAACCAAACTAAAAGCTCCTGACACATTTCCTCTAGTGAACCTAATGTGTGCTTTACTTTACTTATTTGATTTTTCCATCCTAAGGGAAGTATTTTCCCTGAGGATTCCTATCAAATACTGCGGTAGTATTGGCATTGCTAGCTTGATTACAAAAGCCCAGTAGGACATAAAATTTACAATTCACTTCAATTTAGATCTGTATGTAAAACAAAACTACCATAAAAGTTGACAGGACCTGCATTTTATTTGATGGAATTACAACTTAAATACCGTGGACTCAAAAGTGGAGTATAGCTGTGGTGGTGCAGGGGTCAAGCACTCCGCTGCTAAACAAAAGGTGGGTGGTTTGAACCCATCAGCAGCTCTGTGGGAGAAAGACGAGGCAGTCTGCTTCCCTAAAGATTACAGCCTTGGAAACCCATGGGGCTGTATGGCTGCTGTGTGTTGCAATCACCCAACAGCAATGGGTTTTGGGTTCTGCTTATTAATGTACTCTTCGGTTTCTTAGTGGGTAGAACACATAAAGTTGGAATAGTGTGAGTTAACAAACCCTTCAAATGTTTATGCACTTCCGTTTCCAATTTGTCCAAAAACTTGGAAATTAATTGTTTAATTAATCTGACTGAAATCACAGGGTGATTTAAGCATGGATAACCTGTGCATTGAAACTAGTACTGCTTGACCAAACGAGACCTGGTGGACATATCCTAAATCTCAGGTGATACATTTGTAGTTTTGTTTCAGCTGGCTGAGCCTCAAAAACATTCATACTTATCTTTAGCCCTGGGCCACATGGGATATCAATCTTGTGTTCAAAATTCTGTGCCTACATAGAATTTATCTCCACTAACACCTTTCTCTCTTTCTTTTTTTCTTTAATTGGGTTCCAAGGATAAGCTTCGGATATGCTTTTTCTTAGCTACATTAAAAATTTAGCAAGTCTAAAGTATGCAACTTTCTACTACAAAATGGCAAAACTTCTAGGCCTAACTGGTTTGCATGTTGACTAATGACCTCAATTTAAGGAAATGGGAGTTCTAACAGGTTAAGTGATTTGCCCAAGATCCCAATGTCAGTGAAAGACAGAGGAAGGATTACAGAGAACTCACAGACCCTGGGTGGTGCAGATGGTTAACAAGCCTGGCTGCCAATGGAAAAGTTAGAAGTTGGACTCCACCCCGAGGCACCTCAGAAGAAAGCCCTTGTGACCTACTTCTGAGAAGGGAGCCACTGGAACCCCTGTGGGTCACAGTTCTCCTCTGGCACACACAGGGTTGCCATGAGTCGGAGTCAGCTTGAGAGCAATGTTTGTTTGTTTGTTTGTTTTTTAATAATCTATTTTTACTATTATTAGCATTCCATATGCAATTCATTCAAATGTCTAATCTTTGTGAACATCACAAGAGCCTTAGGTATGTTTCAACCCTAATACAGATTGACTCCTAAAACCTGCCAGTATTTATATGATATAAAAAAAGGGAAGTAATTTTTCCTTTGAAAAATACAAAGTTCAGTTTGGTTGATAGAACTTGTATATGGGTGTGGGAAAGGTAACTAAAATACTAACATAAGCAAACAGTTAAAATCACAGAATTATCTATCACAGTTCCAAGAATGGCTTATTTAGAGCATGTAGCTCTCTGTATAACAAAGCATGGGGGGAGACCCTCATCCTGTCACACTTGTTTCTGTATCAGTGAGATGGATGGAGGGGTGATCTTATAAGTCCCTTCCAGCTCTGACTGTCTACAGAAGGGAGACTCAAAATCTAGGAACGGCAGTCCCCAAAACCTCACGTGATTTTCAGCACTGTAATATCGAGGTTACAAAACGAATAAGAAAAACATCCAAAAGAAGGAAGTAGTGAAGGTTGAGGTAGTTTTATGTCATCAGTACATAGCTTCCCTATTTTGTACATCCTGTGTTCTTGAGATAATTTACAAGTTTGCTTCAGGAATGGGAAGGGAGCACTTCTAAGACATCTTTTCTATCCCTCTCATAGATTGCTTTCAATCTTTGACATTCCTGCCTTTCGCTCCTTTTAATTTCTTCTTGAGAGTGAACCTCACCTCTACTATCTTTGGACAATAGTCTAACACTAAGCAGCCGTTCAGCACATTCCTAGCTAACAAATAAGTTACAGAATATTTCACAATAATATATGCAGTATTCTCCATATAGCATAAAAATCCTTTCTAACTTTTTTTTTTTTTCCTAAATGAATGGCTATCCTCAATGTCTTGTATATTCAGACTTTTACATTAGGTTATTGAGAGCACAAATCTCCTGGAACAAAGAGATGAATCGACTCTGAGGCAGACTCAGAGCAGTTGGGCGGAGTTGTCTTTTCTTCCCCTGGGTGGAGTGCCTCCCTGTTCTCACTACATCTGGCAGCACAGATGGCAGGGAAATTAATAAGAAGGAGGCGACATTGACCTCATGTGGATATAAACAAGTCCTGAGACTACAGTCAGTCAAGTTCGATAATGTCCTTAGAAAACACCTTGAAAGTTCATCGAGTTCAGCTCCCTGGTGCTGATAGAGCTATTCTTGACAAAGTCGGATGTCCTGGGCTAGCATCCTTTAGATAATGTGCATAGAGACATTGGAATAGGCCACTCAAAAAAGCCATGGAGGGTAGCTCCCTAAGTAAATTTCTAAGAGTGTATGGACATCTGGTTTGTACTGGCATATCTGGTTGGAGATAGAGTTTGGGGAAAATGTCTTCTTGAGTCCTTTCAATCTCAATCCTCATTCTATAAAGCCATATTAACATTATCAAAGAAAAAGAGCCTCTATAAAGATCTCCATCTTTAAACACATTGATAGGATGAACACAACAAGCTTCGTTGAAGAATATGTTGGCATCTTAGTTTCCTAGTCCTGTAAATCAGAAATACCACAAGTGGGCAGTGGTATCACTAGGGGGGGTGTGGGTGGTGGGGACTGTACTGGGTGACACTGTCAGAGGGGGTGACACCAAAATGACTGTCTATAAAAATATCTCCGTAGTTAGTTATAACAACAAAAACATTTTCTTTAAGCACAACTTAACACGTATGGATGTACCTATAAGGATAAAACTATGCTAATTTACTTTTTGAACCTTCCAGTGTGCTCTGATCAATGCACTCTCAATGACAATGACACTTCAAATCCCATAGTTTCATCCACGCTCAAAGCACTGGCTATTGTTTTCCTTGCTGCTGGCGCTTTCACAGTCACAATTTTGTCAAATTTTCTGCTGTTTTAGCTGCATTACTGTGGTAATTAATATTTGTGAACCTATGTCAATAACTTTTTAAGAAGGAAGTAGTAATTGAAAGAAGGAGTGGTATACGGGAAGTACAATTTACAGGCCACATTACGTTAGTACAAAAAACATTACTAAGGATTCTGTATTGTCTGGTATGGGAGGGAGTCCCTGGGGGGATTGGGTGACACCATGAGTGACTGCACTGGGTGATATCAACCCTAGTGACGTCACTGAAAGTGGGTGACTTTAAAGAAGAAATTTATGCTCTCACAGTTTAGAAGGCTGGAAGTACAAATTCAGAGCACTCTTTCTCTGGCAACTCTGGGGGAAGAAAACTGTTTCTTTCAGCTTGTGTAACCCTGTGTTCCTGGTTTCCTTAGCCATCTCCATGTACCATTTATCTTTCGCACATTTGTGTTTACTCCTCTCTGGGTCAAATCTGTTCTTTTTATATCTGAAAAGTCATTAGGTTTAAGACACACCCTACCCTGCTATCACCTCATTAACATAACAAAGAAAACTCTAGTCCCAAAAGGGATCACATCCAACATATAGTGGTTAGGATTTCAGCACATATTTTGAGTGGGCACAATTTAATCCATAACAGTTGGTAATTGACATTAATAGTTGAATGAGTGTCATCTACAGATTATAGAATAACTGACTGGAAAAATGATCAGATAAAGAAAAAAAAAGATTTTTTCTTTTTTTTAATTTGTGATAGCTCTAGGCTGGCTATGCAGACATTGTTGGTTGGCTGACCTAACAGTCATTTCAAAACGCATCTCCTTCATCACCTTTCATTAGAGGTGGCTTCGTCTGGCAATGAGTCCTAATCCAAGGTCCAATGAAGAATGTTGAAGAAAAATTTGCTTTTCTGATTAAAGGCAAATATGAACCTGGTGCTGCGCCTTTTTTGCTTCTACTGTTCTTAAACATGGACTTGAAATGTCCTGCAACCATGGAAGCAAGGCAAGAGACCTGCAAATACGTTGACATTGTTCCAGCAACTTTTCTTGCAAAATACTTTTTGTTATGTGAAAATAATTAATTGCTCTGTTTTAACCCAGAATTATTTAACTTCACCTGAAAACACACCTAAGTAATACACCTACCTACTAAGGCGTAAATATTCTTTAAGATGTTCTTTGGGCCTAAAGAGCCTATGGCATGGTAATCAGAGTAATTTTAATTAAAATGTTACTCCAAATATTATTTCTATATTATATTTTGGTTTATCATCTGGAGAACACTTTAAACACTCTGTCAAAAAAGACCTTTTCTTCAACGTTGACAGTTCTTCCACTCCCATTATTTTATTTTTTTATTCTGTTCCCAACTAAATGATCCATACTTACTACATACCTCTTCTCCATCTAAACTCAAAGCTGGAAAATGTACTTGACAAATTCAGTCATACACGTCTGGAAACATTTATAAAACAAAACTTAGAAAGAGCTTTTGTTGTGAGGTATTTTGAAAACCAGGTATAGACCATATTTCATGAATCCTTATACTACCAATGGCTAGGGAGTTGTGTCCAAACTTGAATTTCCTCAATACCTTACAAACAGGAACAGATTACACAATAAGCAAGGTACACACAAGCTTACTTGTTCTTATTTACTAACCTGTAGTGCATAATTTTATGTTTTTCACCAAAAAAGCAATCCTGTTGCTGTCAGGTCAATTCTGACTCATAGCTACCCTATAGGACAGAGTAGGGCTGCCCTATAGGGTTTCCAAGGAGCGACTGGTGGATTCAAACTGCTGACCCTTTGGTTAGCAGTCGAACTTTTAACCACTACAGTAGGTTTCCCCAAAATGAAGGGTGTGCAGACGTAACAGGTGTTACTGTGTCCTATAGGGTCACTATGAGTGGGAATTGACTTGACTGCAATGGGTTTTTTTTTTTTTTAGTATGGTCTTTGGAAGGAGCCCTGGTGGTGCAGTGGTTAAGTGCTACATTGCTAACTGAGAGGTTACATTTTGAACCCACCAGCATCTCCATGGGAGAGAGATGTAGCAGTCTGCTCCTGTAAAGATTATAGCTTGGAAACCCTATGGGGCCGTTCTACTCTATTCTACAGGGTCACTACGAGTAGGAATCAATTTGATGGCAATGGGTTTTGTTTGGTATTGTGTTTGGGAATGATATTGTCACATGCTACTGTAAAGCATTTTTCCATTTAATGACCATTACACAGCATGGGCAAAGTCACTTTTGAAATTTAGCCCAACTTCTTGCTTTATCAGACTAATAACTCTTAAATCTGTGTGAATTTTTTTTTTTTTTTTTTTTTCATGAAAATAAGCGGTCTTCTTACTCCAGCTCTTGTTTTAAGGGGTTTCCGCCATTTCTCTCCCTGGAAATCATTATAATTCATGCCAGGTCCTACTGTGTGTGAATAATCTTTTAAAATCCGCTCATACTATAATAAAAGAACTCAAGGGGTCTACAATTCACAGAAAAAATAGATGATTCTGTTATGGTGCCACGATCACATTTTCAAATGTTCTGATTCTTATTTAAGCCAAGAAGAAAGTGTGTTCTTCATTAATCAGTATTCTTCTGTTTCTGGTTTTAATCTCTCTCTCACACACACACATACTGACAAGTTTGTGCACTAGAAAAGGCAGGGAAGGTGCTACTTTATGTTTGATGAAGAGGAGAGCCTGCTCTGATGAATCTCATGCAGCAGGTGTCTGACGGACTATTATGCAATCTCTGCTTTGGGAAAGAGCAATCAAATGGTAGCTGTTGGTATTTGTTTAATAAAAACTCCAGATGTTGACAATGTTTCCCCGTGGCCATTGATATATAATGATTTCCACACAGCTGCTGAAAAACCATCAAGCCCCACCGCTTCGTGACTGTCACTGGGAATAATCCTTTTTTTCTTTGTGAGTTTTATGCACAGCCCTTAAGGCATGACTCATATATTTTTCAAGTGTTAAATTGAGCCAGCTAAATAAGATTCATTCACATTTACTCTCTGAGACTCTGTAAAGAGCTCTGACCCACGTTAATGGGGCATTCTAAACGGGACAATAGAGAGGGTACCATCTTTGTGAGTCTCCAGTGAACCTGGAAATTCAGTATTTATTCACCTTTATATAGAATGTGCGTTTGGCAAATATCTGATTCACAAATATATATATTCAAACTTCAAGCACATGTTAGCAGAGTAAAGCATGGTAATTTTTTTGATTCTTGAAAGAGTAATTCCAGTTTCGATCCTCCCAGTACTTTTGTTTTCCCTGTTGTTGTTGTGTGCCCTTAAGGCAACTCTGACTCACACTGACCCTATAGGAGAGAGTAGAACTGCCCCACAGGGTTTCCAAGGCTATAAATTTTTATGGCTGCAGACTGCCACATCTTTCTCCTGCGGAGCACCTAGTGGGTTTGAACCACCGACCTTTCGGTTAGTAGCCAAGCTTTTACAACTGCACCACAATGGCTCCATGTAAAAAAACAAACAAACAAAAACAATTTTTCTTATTTTTATTCATTACAGCAGGTCGGGATGCCAGAGAAGAAAGCATCTTAAATTCTCCATATCCGCAGAAATATTTCCAGACCTACTTCTGAGTTGCTTCAGGAATGATAGACGGTCTTCCCCAGAGAGCAAATACTAGTATTCTTTGGATTTTATAAGACAAATAAGACGGTGATAGACACTTCATAGGAATGAAAATGTTAACAGAAACAAGTGTCATGGACATTTCTTCTTTTTTTCTTCCAGCCTCTTGCACGGGAGGGCTCTTTTGAGGAGACAGAGGTAATTCTTCTGAGCTTTGTTAGGGGTGGGGCTATAGTCTCAGATACACTTCAGAGCTGATGTATAGCAATACTCTGTCGCCGAATGTGGTCCTGCAGAGGGACAGGGACATAAAGTTTCTGTTGTGTCCAGTCATTGGGCAGGTGAAGATTTAGCTTTGTCTGTTCCTCTGCCCTATCCAGTCCACATACATCACATCACACCTGCAGTAGAGTTGGTTGGCTTTTCTTTTTCTCCTCTACCTAAACATAAACCTAAACTGAAATGACGAACAAGGTCTGTTGTGTTGAAAAATTGCATTCATAAACACTACTATATTATAACCAAACCCATTGCTGTCTAGTCAATTCCAACTCATAGTGGCCCTTAGGACGGTGTAGAACTGCCCCATAAGGTTTCAAGGAGCAGCTGGTGGATTCAAACTGCCAACATTTTGGTTAACAGCCAAGCAATTAACCACTGTGCCACCAGGGCTCCTGTGTTATTATAGAATACTACTGTAACAAATTACCACAATTTTGCAGGTTAAAACAAAATAAATTTATGACCCTACAGTTCTGGAGGTGTGTGCTGTTTACTGTTGAGTGGATTCTGACTCATAGTGACCCTGCTTGACAGAGTAGAACTTCTCCAGAGAGTTTCCTTGCATAATATTTATGGAAACACATTGTCAGTTCTTTCTCTAGCCGTGCACCTGGGTGGGTTCAAACTGCCCACCTTTCAGTTAGCAGCCGAGCACTTGACTGTTGTGCCACCAGAGCTCTTTACAACAGGTTTAACTGGTCTGAAATCAAGGTGTGGGCAGTGGTACACTCCATCTAAGATTCTAGGGGAGCATCTATTCCATTGTCTTTTTCAGCATCTGAAGGAGGCCTACATTCCTTGGCTTGTGGTCACTTCCTCCATCTCAAGTCAGGAAAGTAGCATCTGCAGATCTGTCTCTGACTCTGACCCTGTGCTTCCTTTGTCATATAGCCTTCTTTCTGATCCTCCTGACTCCCTCTTCTAAGAGTTGTTTTGATTATATTGGGCACATGGGATAATCAAGGATAATCACCCCATCTCAAGATCTTCATTTACACATCTGCCAGGTCCCTTTTGCCATGTTGTTGCTGTTACATGTCATGGAGTCAATTTCAGCACATAGTGACACCACAGAACAGAGTAGAACTGCTGCACAGGTTTGCCTAGGCTGTAATCTTTATGGAAGCAGATTGCCAGCTCTCTTAACCTGTGGAGCGACTAGTGGGTTGGAATCATTCACTTTTCAGTTAGCAGCTGAGTGCTCAACCATTGCACCACCAGGGCTCCATTTTACTAGGTAGTGTAACATATTCAGAAGTCCTGGGGATTAGGACATGGACAGCTTTACAGGTTGTGGAGGGGCATTATTCTAACTACCACTAATACTGTATAAAATTGATATACTCTCTTTAAAAATTCCAGATAAGACCATTTAGTTCAGCCACGCTCTTTGGAGTTAATTGTAGGACATAGTCAATTTCTTTAAAAACCTCTCCATTTACATGAAGTTTAAAACAGCTCTTTCAGAAAAAAAAAAATTTTAATATTACTGAGGCCTAAGTAAAATGACTAAGAGCATATAAGATTTAAGGCATCTATTTTGAGCTACTTAAACTATACTAATTACTACTAATTACCCTTTTATAATATGAAGATTAGAATATTAATGCATATAATTTAACATAAACTGATGAGTAAATAAAGAATATGCAATAGAACAGGAATGATTGACACTTTTTCTTGTTTTTTTTTCTGCCGCCTGGGGGTTTATTTATTAATGTCACATTGACTTGATGGTAGGGAATAGTATGATCAGAAAGCAAAGCAGGGAACAAGAGAACGTGGAGAGTATATTAAATGGAACATAAAATTTTTTAGGTTGCTATGTTATGAGGGAAGGGCAAGAGCATCACTCGGGATAAGTAATGGCAAATGCATGCAACATTGACAAGTTTTCTGTGATTTACTGTGTTTAAGACAACCAGAACCAAACCCATTGCCACTGAGTTGATCCTGACTCATAGTGACCCTATAGCACAGAGTAGAACTGCCCCATAGGGTTTCCAAGGAACAGCTAGTAGAGTCAAACTGCCAACCTTTTGGTTAGCTGCCAAGCTCTTAACCACTGGGTCACGAGAGCAAGGGAATTGGGTTAGGTGGTAACATAAACATTAGAGAGGGATGCCTGAAATCAAGAATAATTTGGTATTTGTATGTGTGTAATTATGAAATTGAGTTAAACACTGGGGGAGGGGTTGGGGCTCCTGCTGTCATGTTATTTGAAGTCGATGGACACTGGTATGTCTGTGTCTGAGCCCTCAGTAAGCCTATCCACATGGTATGCCCTTAATAGATCCTCCACAGTTTAGAGTGTGGTATTTAGAAAAGCTTTCAATAAGTGAAAACTTCAAGGTCTTTTTTTGTCCCCTGTAGAGAGGTATACATGGAAACCCTGGTGGTGTAGTGGTTAAGTGCTACAGCTGCCAACCCAAGGGTCAGCAGTTTGAATCTGCCAGGTGCTCCTTGGAAACTCTATGGGGCAGTTCTACTCTGTCCTATAAGGTCGCTATGAGTTGGAATCGACTTGACGGCACTGGGTTTTTTTTGTTTGTTTGTTTAAAGAGGTATATAGTTCCTTGACTTCCTAAATACCAGTGGTCATGCGTAAAGAAAAATATGGATATTAAACTATGAAACTATTAAAAAATGAAGGATCATCAGTAAACTACATTTCAATAATTTTAGTGTGACACAAAAATAATTTGAATGTGCTACCCAAGTTTTCACATATTAGAAAACCATCCTGTTGTTCCATATTCAATTCCAAATTCCACCTGTGTCTTTCATCTCCTTTCCAGACTGACATAAGTCAAGTATTATCCAAGCTCATCTGCCTGCCTCATCTCAAAGCTAATAACTTTGAAACAACTATATCAAATGTCAAAAATGGCTTTGTTGCTTATATCATTGAACATTCAGTCATTAATTTTACTAGATTCCTCAGCAGCCATCAACATGTTTGACCCATCTTCCTTCCTTCAAATATTTTCTCAGGCACTGGTGACACCATGTTCTCTTTGATTTTCTATTAAACCCTGGCTGGTCCTTATTAATTTCCTTCACTGGTCTTTCCTGTTCTAACCAGCCTTGCAAGCCCTAGTGGATGATCTTGGTTTTTTTAGAAGTCTCTTCCACTCTCATAGTTTCAAATACCAACAATATACTATCAATAGTCACTTTAGTATCTAAACATTATCCAAACACTTCTGTTGTCATTCAATATACATGCATTTGGATAACTGAAATTCTACACATACGTTTCACATTCAGCCCCAAACTTGCTTCTCCTCCAGTGGCCACTATCTCAGCCAGAAGCCAAATTCCCACTCACATAGCCAACCAAATGTCAGGTCCTGCTGAATCTACCTTCTGAATAGTTTCCAAGTTCATTGTCCTCTCACTACGGCCACCATAACACTCCATCATCCTTCTACCAGACTAAACCAAAAAACCAAACCCATTGCCACTGAGTCAATTTTGACAGATAGCAACCCTATAGGACAGAGTAGAACTGCCCCACAGGGTTTCCAAGGAGTGGCTGGTCTACCAGACTACCTTCTAATTATTCTGTTCTCCTCTCTCTTTAATCTGTTATCTACTCAGGAACCAGAGTGATCTGTTAAAGAAACAAGCATAATCTACAAGGGATTTCACAGGTTGGGCTCTGCCTAAAACTCTAGAATTAGGGACAACTTTTTTTTTTTTTTTTAATCCTGTGGCTACCACTTTTACACACACCTCAACCCAACTTATTACCTTCCAGTCATATTGATCTTCTTTTCATCCTTCCAATAGTATAAACCTCTTTCCTATCTAAGGGAATTTACACTTCCTATTCTCTGCTGGGAAAACCCTGGTGGCTTAGTAGTTAAGAGCTATGGCTGCTAACCCAAAAGTCAACATTTTGAATCCACCAGGCATTCCTTAAAAACTATAGAGCAGTCCTATTCTGTCCTATATGGTCGTTATGTGTCTGAACCAACTCAGTGGCAATGGGTTTGGTTTTGGTTTGGTATTCTTTGCTACATGGGAGCAAGGTGTGGCAATCTGCTTCTTTAAAGATTATAGCTTTAGAAACCATATGGGGTAGCCCTCCTCTGTCCCATAGGGTTGCTACGGGTCAGAATAGACTCAACAGCAGTGGGTTTGGTTTAGGAACATTCTGTTTACAAACCACTTCTTCAAGAAAGTTTTTCTAGTGTTACAGAATATGTCAAGCACATTCTTATACTCACATGGAACCCTTTTTGTGTATATATCCAAATTCAAATTGCAAGGTTATTTCATAGCCAATGGTCCAGTCTGTTTTCCACCTCTCCATGCAAACAACTAACATTTTCCTCTGTACACACTGAGTTCATATATACATATGTGTGTGTATGATTGTGTGTGTTTAATACATTAATATATTAATGGATGGATGACACAAATGCCAATTCTCTATTGATAGAAGCTGAGGAAGGTCATCTTCAGAGAGAACTAGACGAAAAATATTCCAAAGTTCTCTGTTCACTGTCTGACATTTCTCATATTGATACTACCACAATCATGTCTTCTTATGACATTATAAAATAAATCACTGAATAATAATACACAAAATTTAAAGACAGACTTTCCAAATCTGTGAAATAAATATTGTATGGATAAAATCAAAAGTAAAATGTTAAAGTATAAATTTTACTTTAAAAAAAGCTAGGTAAAAGAAGAATAAAATAAAATATTTAGAAATATAAAAATTTGGAAAAAGTAAACGATAACCTAAATATAAAACCATATAATTAAAAAGTACAATTTTCAAAAATTGAATAACATATATTTTAAAAAAAAGAGTGGAAGCATTAAAAACAAAGAAGAGAAAACAGATAAAATGTGGTTAAAAATTTAAAAGAGCATAAAATTAGTACAGATACTGGTGCGGAAACTTAGAGTTTGGAAAAAACCATCATATAAGTTAAAATTCATAGGAAAACGTATAAATCACTGTAAAATGTTCTTCAGCAATAAAGGAAAAAAGACAAGACATTTTTATGAATAAAATAGGTTGTTAATAAAGATGAAGAGAAAACATAACTGGAAGCAGACAAATAACAATGAAATCCACTCAGGTGAAACAGTTTGCCAGAGCATGATGGGCGGGATAGGTCACCAAAGGTAGAGAGTGGAGGGTGTGGAAAAGAGTGCAAGCTGGTAACCTCTTACACTTCACCCCACATCTGGCAGTTCAAACTCTGCCCACCAGCTGTCCATTCCGGGTTCACCTGTAAGTATAGCTGTAGTAATCTACTGAAAATGGTTAGTAACATTTTTCACAGAGTGAGTTCTTAATGAGTGTTTACTGATTCACTGAACAAAGTAAAACTTGAGTTTCTACCTGGACCCAATCATTCCAATGAATCGTGTTTGTAGAAAATTATAATCCACCCATCACCCACTTTAAAATAAGTGAAATATGAAAATAATGTATTACCACTGGGAAACACACGTTGGCGAAGAGAATAGCTGACATACGGAAAATAGAATCCGTAGTTAAGACTCCTTTGATAACAATTCTCTCGGGAATTACACCTGGAAAAGGAGAAGTGAGTGAGTGGGGAGAAAAAAATTTAACTAGTACAAGTAAATCATGTTTAATCACACATTCACATTCATTCATTCCAAAATATTTTAAGTATCTACCTTCTAGTTTGTGGTAGACATTAGAAATACACAATAAACAAGCAATGGAAATCCCCTGCTTTCCAGGAACCTAAAGTTTCTCAGAGAAGGCTAACATTAAACAGATAATTGGCATATGGTAGGATAACTGTGATTATCAGGGAAGTGCAGTATGCCACAGGTGCTACATAGTGCAGGTAGAGTCAGCCTGATTTAAGGGTCTATTTAGTCTCACCCAAGAAAAAGTATTTTAATCTGAAGCCTGGAGCTTGGGACATATAACCAAAGCAGGCTTCCTGAGCATGGGGAAGGGGGAGTGTCTCAGAGAAGAGACATTTTATGGAAGGGGTTCTCAAACTTTACCATGAACCAGAAACATCTGGATGGCTCATTAAAAAGTCTACAGTTCCTGATTGGTAGGTCTGGGATAGAAATCCAAAATTTTCCTTTTTAGCAATTTTCTCAGGTGATGTTGGTGCTTTTGGTCCAGAGAGATACTTAAAAAACAAATGCATTTTGATATAATTTTGACATGAAAGAACACTGACCCTGTGAGGAATGAAAAGTAATTCAGCATTCTTAAAAGCAGAATTAAAGTGTGAAAGAAGCTGAAGGTATAGTTGAGATCTAGACACAGACTACATCGTGGAGTATCTTTTAAGCCATCATCAAGAGGATTTGTCTGAGGGCAATGAAAAGCCATCAAAAGATTTAAGAAGGGAGGAAAAATTTGGTCTTCTTTTATTTCAATCATTGTGGCTGTAATTAGAGAGTGGTCAGTAAAAGAAGGCTACTATAAGGAGAGGAACCAGAGAAGGAGGAATGGAAATGGTCCAGAATGGTGAAATGGCTTACCAGCAAAAGAAGAGCTGATGTGATGATCATGGGTATTAAGTGAATAAAAGTGGCACCAAAAAAACAAAGGGGGCATGACAAATTGCTTGGAGTTAAAAGCAAAGTAAGAAACGTCCAAAGCAAAGGAGATTGGATCTCTAATGGGGCCAAATGTAGGTGCAGTGTTTTGGCAGATACTGGACAGGTTGCTGGTCTGTAATGTAATGTATGTAATGTGATGTGATGTGAAGTGATTCAGTGTAGTGTAATGCAGTCACCTTCCATTATATAATCTGATGTGATCAACCAATCAGTTGAAAGGAGAGTTTCCTTGGAGATGCCGTCTGCCTCCAGAATATAAATGGATGTTCTGGGAGAGCTCTTTTGACTGTGCGCTCTTCTCATCGCCTAATTGCCTGACCTACGGATCTTGGTATATATAAGCCCACAGAAATCTCTGGCCCACTGCTTGACCTACACCTGCTGCCTGACCTACACCAGCTGCCTGACCCACATCTGATGCCTAGCCTATGCCTGATTCCAAACCTAACATCTGATGCCTGACCTATGGGATGTAAATGTTCAGATGTTTACAGCCTGATGTTCAACCTACAGGTTTTGTAACTACCGGCCTCACGATTGTATGATCCAATCCCTTAAATTAGACTTCTCTCTCTCCCTCATATATATATATATATATACCAAACCCATTGTCTTCAAGTTGATTCAACTCATAGCAACATTATAAGACAGAGTAGAATTGCCCCACAGGGTTTGCAAAGCTGTAATCTTTACAGAAGAAGACCATTACATTTTTCTTCCACAAAGAGTGGTTGCTGGATTCAAACCACTAACCTTTGGGTTAGCAGCCAAGTGCTTTAACCACTGCACCACTAGGGCTCTCTCTCTCTATCTCTCTGTCTATATAACATCAGTTTTGCTGTTCTAGAGAACCCATACTAAGACAGGAATCTTCATATTGGAAAAAATACAATATTTTTAAATTAGGATAAATAAAATATACTTGTCTTAGGCTGGGTTCTCTAGAGAAACAACACCATTGAAGCATGTGTATGTACACACACACACACACAGAGGGAAACCCTGGTGGTGTAGTGGTTATGTGCTACAGCTGCTAACCAAGAGGTCGGCAGTTCAAATCCGCCAGGCGCTACTTGGAAACTCCATGGAACAGTCCTACTCTGTCCTATATGGTCACTATGAGTCGGAATCAGCTCGACAGCAGTGGGTTTGGGTTTTTGGTTTTATACACAGAGAGAGAGAGAGAGAAATTTATCTCAAAGAAGTGATTCACACAGTGGTAGAGGCTGGCAAATCCCAAGTCCATGGGTCTGGCATCAGGCTGGAAGCTTCTCCTGACTCGTGTAGCTGCAGGGGCTGACAAATCCAAGACTGGCAGGTCAGATGGCAGGCCGCTCACTCAAAGGCTGAGGAAGCTGACAAATCCCAAGACTGTCCGGTAAGCTGCTAGCTCAAGTCCCAAGAATTGTAGGGAATTGTCAGATGGTGATGAGCCAGATGCAGGATCCAGAGCGAGGGCCTTCCTGGAATATCCATTTATATAACAGAGTCAGGAAAGCCCCTTTCAACTGATTGGCTGGTCATAGCAGATCTCATCACAGAGTTGATTACATCATTACATAACTGTCGAGCCCTGAGAACCACGGCCCAGCCAAGTTGACACACAACTTTCACCACCACAATACCAAATTCATCAAAGTGAAACTTCAAAACACTGAAGACAAAGGAACACTTTTAGAAAGATTTTCCAATTAAATTTAAAATATATCCAGTTGAGTGTAATTTGCAGAAGACACAAGTCAACCATACTGGTACAGAAAGACTGATAGTCAAAGATAATATCTGGAAAATACTAATGAGAAGTGTTTGTGTAGCAATGTTAAGGTCATTCAAAATAGGCTTTCAATAAATAATCATAATTAGGGAAAAATGTAAATGCATTATGATAAAAAGAACATATATAATAAGTACACATAACAAACCTGTGAAAGATAATATCATAAGATCAAAATATATAAACCAAAATTTAACAAAAAATGAACAAATGCACAAAAATAATTAGAAATTTTAACAACTTTATTTAAGACAGCCTCTTCTCCAAAATTTGTGATATAAATGATCTAAAACACACCAAAAAAGGTCTGAGAAGTGAACAGCACATTATCAAACATGGAGAGACAGAGGGAGAAAGGGAGATTTTGAAGCATGCCTAGAGTATCTCTAACTAAAAATACAATACAGAGTATACGTCTCACATATACAAAGGAAAAATCCGTATAAGATTAGGGATTCATATAAAAAATTCCCCAAAAACCTCATACTTTGGAAATTAAACACTCACATACATATTTAAATAATCTTTTGGTTAGAGAAGTAACATAAAATAGAAAGAAATATTACTGATTAACACTGAAAACATTATACATCAAAACTTGGATTAGTACAATAAAAAAAAAACAATAGCAGTACATTAAAGGGAATTTATAGTTTTAAAATACATTTATTTGGAAAATATTTGAGACTCGTTAAATGAAAATTTATTTCAGAGAGTTAAGGAAGAATAAACAAAAGAGGAAGCACAGAAAATATGTAAGGACGTACTAAATATAAGATCCAGTAACTAATGGAATAGAAAAGAGTCTAAGAAAAGATTTTATTAAAAAAAAATCTTATTCTTTAAAAAGGCAAATATAATAGAAAAAATCCTTTCATATTCTTGAATCAAGGAAATATAAACACACACACAAATGTTAGGAATTAAAATAAACCCAGTGCCATCGAGATAGAACAATAAATTTGATAGCTTTTAAAAAATGAAAATAATTGCATAAACAACATTAAAATCTAAATAAAATAGACAGTTTTTCAAAAAGTAAGTTGTTAAAACTGATTCAAAATGAAATATAAACCTTAATAAGCCATTTGTGAAATTAACATTTACCCCATGTCACACACACACACACACATGCCAGGTCCAGACAGTCAGCTTCATAACAAAATTTTATAAAATCTTAGAAGACCACGTAATCCCTAAATTATATAAACTGTTTCAGAGGACTGGAAAATGAGAGAGAGTTTCCAAACTCATTTTATGAGGCTACTATAACCGCGATAGCAAAACCAGAATAAGAAAGAAAAATTATAGGCAAAACACTGTTAAGAAAGTAAATACAAGAATAGAAAATATAATATCATGGACAAAATAGATTTTTTCTAGAATGGCCAAAACGGTATCATTAACACTGGATAAGATACACATGAAATTCTTCATATCACATTAAAAGATTAGAGGAGAAAACGTAATGTGATTATTTCAATAGATATTAAATCTACAACCAGAAAGAGAAACTAAAACACTCCATTCAGAAATTAAAGGTCATAGAGACAACCTCCTTTATTTGATAAAAGATAACCATCAAAAAACTAAATAAAATAATATCTAATGTTGAGGTGTTAGAAGTAGTTCAACAAAATTTGAACAAACTATAATATTGTGTTATCACTACTTATACACAATGTTTTATTGGAGGTTCCAGACAATGGAACAAAATACAAATACATACATAAATACATATACGAATATCATAAGACTATTAAAGAAAATACTACCATTACAATAAATACAATTATATCATAGAACATTCAAGAGAATATGAGATTATATAAAAACAATATCATTCCTATACCTACAGAGGAAAAATCTAACCCAAATATGCTACCTTTTAATAGAATAATTGTAAGAATTTGTCAAAGAACTTACTGTAAGACATAAATCTTTCATGGATAGAAGTATATTGTTGAAAGTATTTCTTTTCACAAATACAGAAAATAATTCCAAGCAATTGTAAAAAAATTCTACCAAATCCTTGAAAACTGAAAAACTGACATAAGCTTCATATGAAAGAAGAAAAGCCTGAGAATATTCAAAACAATTTTGAAACAAAACAAAAAATTGTCCTATTTAGTTAAATTCATTCCAGCTCTATAGTTAAAAAAAAAAAAAAAGTATTATTAGTATAATGCCAGACAAATGCACCTTCAGAAGGAAATAGCTGTGAAACAAATTTACGCATACAAACTCATGTATGTATTGGAGCTTGTTGTATGACGAATGAAATCACAAATCAACACATTCAATAAATGGTGCTAGCCATGTTTAGCTGTACGAAAAATATAAAATAAAATGTTTCAACTGAGTAGCTTACAAAAAGTACCATCCAGTAGGCTTAAAGACATAAATTTGAAAATAAAAATAATAGTGATTAAACTTTAGAAACAATAAATATGAAAATAGTTTTTTTGGCAGGCATTAAAAAGATAAAGATAAAGGAAATAGATATTTTATATTAAAATAAATATTATGCACTAAATTAAAAGACAATCCATACCTAGGAGATGATATTTATAAAACACATAACTGAAAAAAAGATTAGTGCCCTGTACACGTAAATAATTAAAATAATAATTATATGCAACTCAACCAGAAAAATAACCAAATAATATGAACAAGCAAGTCACAAATCAAAAAACAAAAATAAAATGAAAACAAAAAAAATAAGAAAAGATACTTATTTGCACACATAAACAGAGTACACTACACATCTCATAACTATCAGGCTGGCAAAGTTGTAGAAATCTGATAATTTGAAGTAATACTTAAGAACTCTTATACCCCAGTATCACACATGCCCACAAGCCATGTGCTAATGATGCTTATTGCAGCAAGACTTGCAATCAAAAAATAGTGGAAACATCACTACTATTAGTTGTTGATTTTAGGTGCAGTCATATCAGTCCCAGCTCATGAATAAATATGTTTTATTGAACAATTACATGATAATAGTTTAAATGTATTGGCTATATATACATTTCAAAGTTTTAATATGAGTGAACTCAGGGAAATGAAATAATTCATGCAATATGATAAAGTTTACGTTAATTAAAACACAAGTGCACAAACAATTCTGCATTGTTCTAGATAGTTTTTTTTTTTTTTTTTAAGTCTAAAATAACCTCTTTAAAGTGTTCAAAAAGCAAAGATGTCTCTTTGAGGACTAAGGTGCACCTGATCCAAGCCATAGTATTTTCAGTTGCCTCGCATGCATGTGAAAGCTGGACAATGAATAAGGAAGACTGAAGAAGAATTGATGCCCTTGAATTGTGGTGTTGGCAAAGAACATTGAATACCATGGACTGCCAGAAAAACGAACAAGCCTGTCTTGGGAGAAGTACAGCCAGAGTGCTCCTTGGAAGTAAGGATGGCAAGGCTTCGTCTTACATACTTTGGACATGTTACAGGAGGGATCAGTCCCTGGAGAGAGACATCATGGTTGGTAAGGAAGTGGATCAACAAAAAAGAGGAAGGCCCTCAATGAGATAGATTGACATAGTAGCCGTAATAATGGGCTTAAATAGAAGCTATTGTGAGGACACTCAGGACCGGGGAGTATTTTGTTCCGTTGCACGTAGGGTTGCTATAAGTTGGAACTGACTTGACAGCACCTAACAACAACAAAATAACTCAGGAGCATGATATAAAAGATGGGAAACCTATGAGCAGAAAGAGGAAGGGTCTTGTTTTTAGGCCATAGCTGTACTGGAGGAAAATGGGAAAAGAGAAAGCAAAGATGACAAAATATTAACATGTATGTGAGATTGCTGTCTGCACTTTTCAATATGTTTGAAATATTTTTAGTTTAAAAATCTCAAATCCTTAGAAAAAAAGGAGGAAAATGCACATTTTTAAAGTATACCAAATTATTTGCAACTTCTTATAAAGTCAGAATCACATTGGTACATGCAGCATTCTACATAATTCTCTATCAAGACTAGAAGTTTAATAAAAAGTTGGTTGCATTTACAAGGTGATGTAGAAGAATGATCACATCAGATCACAAAATGGAGGATGATGACATCATTACATAAATGCCAAATTATGTCATTACATAACTGTCAAACTATATTATTACTTAACTTCAAATTACATCATTATATAACTGCAAAATTACATCATTGTATAACTGCTGAATTACATCATTACATAAATTCCAATCTACTGAGAATCATGGTCTAGCTGAAGTGAAACATAACCTTAACTATCACAGTCAGCGTTACTCATGTCTCTCATCTCAGTGTTCGTCCCTGCCAGACTTATGTCATTAATGTGCAAAATAGATAGTAGATTTTTTTACTATTGTCATAAATACAAAATGGCAGATAATGAGACAGTTGAAAGTAAGGAGAAGGTATACATTACTATTACAACTTCTTAGTCATGTTGTTACATACAGCAATTGTTCAACATCTCTTACTATTCAAATATCTTGGTTCAGTAAACACGGTAAGGGTTGAAAACCAATTCTTTAATGACAAATTAATTTCTGATAATGTACCAGTAAGGATAAGTAAGGCACGAAGTGCCTCTAATAGCTTCATTACCTTAAGTCCAATGAGGAGAATAGGACCTTGATCTTTCATGTGGTCCATGGACTAACGGTATCAATATCTCTTGGAGACTATTAGAAATGTGGTGTCTTGGGCACCTTCAAAGACCTATAGAATTGTAGTCCATATTTTACCAAGATCCTGAAGTGATTTACAGGTACATTTAAGTTTGAAAGACACTGCTATAAGAAGTGTCAACTGGTATATATCTGAGTGCTTCCCTGAGGAAAGAGTTAATGAGTTTTTAACATTGCTGTTGTTGGTGGTGTTGTTAGGTACTCTCCAGTTGATTCCAACTCATAGCAACCCCATGTGACAGAGTAGAATGGCCTCAAGAATTTTCTTCTATGTAATCTTTACTGTAGAAGATTGACAGATCTTTGTCCTGGAGAGCTGCGGGGAGGGTTCAAACCACTAAACTTTCCATTCGCAGCTGAGTACTTAACTATTGCACCAACAAAGCTCCTTATTTAATCTTTAGAAAATAACAATTTTTTTGTTCATTTTCTAAAGACAAAAGGGTAAAGAAAAACAACTTTAATTAAAAAAAAAAAACTCTTCCATGAAATACACTCTTGTCTGATTTAATTGGATGCAGAAAATTAAAAAAAGCTTGAATCGTTCTTATATCATACCCAGTTTTAAATCAAGAAATGATAAGTCCACTATCCAAGACCATATATGTAGTTAAAGAACCCAGACCTTCCCTATCAATGGAAAGTAACTTGCTGTTTTTGAAAAACAGACAATATGAGCTCTGGATTCTATGGAAAGACCTATGTACAGATTTTGATTAAACTCTCATCCTGACACACAACACATTTATGACCTGAGAAAAAACTATTGAGCTTCTCCAAGCCTTAGTTTCCTAATCTGGAAAAGGCAACCATTATGCAATCTTCATTTGTGTGTGTGTGTGTGTGTGTGTGTGAGAGAGAGAGAGAGAGAGAGACAACTGAGGATGTGGTAAAGAGGTAAATATTAATCTCCTTCCATAATAGCATATTTAAAATCTCACCTGCTTTCATCAGGTAAGATTCCTGGCAACTTGGGTTGATTGAGACTATTTTTTTACTTCAACTTTCTGTAGAAAAATGTGATGCTCCAGCCTATTTTTTACTTTGATTTTTATTATTTTTTTATGAAGCTTCAATTCTATAGTATCTTTCTCCTGATTCTATTATGAAAGTTTTGTTATGAACTAAAGATGACCAGAAATTTGTCTGTGAAAAAACACGTGCTTTCCAGAGAGCACAAAATGTTTCATCTTGAGATTTGAAGAAAACCTTAGAAATCTGAAATTGATTCAGATGGAGGTATACTTCTCTGTTGAACTCCTTTATTTTCAGAGTTTCATTTTAATAGAAAGTGCATACGTTTGATAATCAATAATTCCCAAGGATGTGAAATAAATTTTTTTAATAAATGAATAAATTCTATGTTTTTAAAAAATCAGAAACAAACAAGATCAAAGATACTTAGCTTTTTTGGCAAATCATGACAATCTCAAAGAGAACAAATATGTTTATAATTAGGAATTCACAAATACAATCTATAGTTCAAAGCCACATGAATACCAATGAAGGCTGTTATTTAAGATTATACTGTACTTTAAACTTCTGTTATTTTAGTAAGTTTTAGCTCTAGTGGTGTATATTAAATAATGAGCTAGTGCACAACCTATGAATATTTTAAATGTGAAAATATGGCATATTCTTTATTTGTTAAATTCTTGTCTCTTACATTACTGTACGGCACTGTTGCTGCCCTTTATGATATAAGTACCAAGAAGATAGCTACTAAATCCCTGTCTCCCTAGGAAAGGCAGCTGTGAAATCATCATTGGCTTTTGTGGGGAAAAAAAAAAAAAAGCTGTGTTAAATCTACAACTTTGCTTTTTCTATCCATCAAAATAAATAAATAAATTCAAGCATGATTGTTCCTTAGTGAGTATTGTCTATGAAGACATGTGAATAGTAGATGGAGTAAACATCAAAAATTCTGCTTAGCTTCCAGGGTCAGCTTGACAAGTAAAGAGCTTGAAGTCATCACTCCCAACTTTACAACAAGAGAAACAATGAATGAACTGAAAATAAATTACTTTTCTTGGGTATATCAAAGATTGAGGTTACAGGGCAAACCACCACCCCCTTGAAATCTAGAGAGACAGGCACATACAGATAACACTAACCAAGATCAGCTCACCTGCCACAGAAACTAATGGATTCATAAACTGGTAGGAATACATAATCAATAAGTTTGGTGAACTGCTGAGGCAGAGTGTAGACTAGCATGAGAGTAAGAAACCCCTGAGGTCTAAAGATTTGAAGAGTACCCACATTTTCATGGGTTTTACCTCCAAGGACACCATCAGGTTAGTATGGTGAATAATCAAGAAAAAATACTAGTGTTTCTTGCAGTGGAAAAAGAAAATAACTGTTTTGAAATAAGTCAAGAGAATTCTCCATAATAAAGGGCCATTCAGAAGAGCTGAGACTTTATCAGAACCTTATCCTAACTGGGTGAAATGGGATTACACAACTCTAGCACATTTTCTGCCTCACTTAAGGAGGGGAAAAAAAAAAAAACTGAGAAACAAAAGTAAAGATCACAGACAAGGCACAAAAACCCACTAGATCACCGAGTTTAATAGTAGGATTAGAAAGCTACCTCCTCTGCCACCATATCTTACCACACATCAACAGTGTTCCAGTATAATAACAGTACACAACAGCTGAAAGAGCTACATGATGTAGACTCTATTTAAATTTTCAGGAAGGCTCAAAGACAAAAGAAAACATAAAAACAAGGACACTAGAAGAAATTTAAGTGTCTGATATCTACAACAAGAATAAACTTTAACCATAACTGAAGGCCTAACCAGATTAACATAAAATCTCAAACTACTGAATTATTTACCTCAGTCCTGTTACCCAATACAGGATATTGCTTTCAACAAAAAACTACAAGGTATGGTAAAAGGCAAGAAAAAAAAGTTCTGAAAAAGACAAAGCAAGCATCATAGCCATACCATATGGCACAGATATTGGAATAATTAGACTGGGAATTTAAAATCACTATGATTAGATGGCACAGTGGTTAAATGTTTGGCTGCTAATGTAAATGTTGGTGGTTCAAACCTACCAGCCACTCCATGGGACAAAAATCTGGCAGCCTGCTTTCATAAGAATTACAGCTTTGGAAACCTTATGGGGCTTTTCTACTCTGTCCTATAGAGTTGCTATGAGTCAAAATTGACTTGACAGCAGTGAGTTTGGGTTTTAATTGAAAAAGTAGACAACATGCAAGATCAGATGGAAATATAGGCAGACAGATGGCAAATCTAAGAAAGAATCAAATGGAAATGATATAAATCACCACCATAAAAGAAAAAAAAAAAAGCCTTTGATGGGTGCAGCCCATCCTGAACACAGCCAAGAAAAGAATCATGAATCTTGAAGACATGTAAATAGAAACTTTCCAAAGTGAAATGTAATGAGAAAAAGAAAAAAAAAAGATTCAGTACATCCAGGATATGTGGGACAATTTTTAGAGGCATAACACATGTGTAACTGGAATAACAGAAAGAAATGAAAGAATAAAGCACATAAATATTTGAGCTAATAATGGCAAAGAATTTTCCAAAATTAACAAGTCTCCAAACCACAGCCCAGGAAGCCCAGAGAAAACCATGTAAGATAAATACCAAAAAATCTACACCTGGGTATATATTTTTTTTCACAAAATGTGCAAAACCTAAGACAAAGAGAACATCTTGAAATTAGGAATAAAAAAACAAACAACTTTACCTATAGAGGTACAGTGTAAGAATTACATCAAAATTCTCATAAGAAACCATATGGCAAAGAAAAGATTGGAGGGAAATATTCGTAAGGGTATAAGAAAACAAAAACAAAACAAATAAGCAAAAAAACAAAGAGCATTCTAGAATTGTGTATCTGTTAAAAGTATCCAGTGAAAAGTGAAGGAGAAATAAAGATGCTCTCAGACAAACAAAAAATGAAGTAATTCCTTGCCAACAGGCCCACCCTGCAAAGAATATTCAAAGAATTTCTTCAAGGAGTCGGAAAGAAATATAGATCATCGGAAATGCGGATCTACATAAAGAAAGGAAGAGAATTGGGGAAAGACTAAACAAAGTAAAATAAAATTGTGTATTTTTATTTTAATTGATCTAAAAAATAATTATTTGTTCAAAGTAATAACAGTACAAAGCATAGAGTAATTATATGGATAAGTAAAATAAATGACTGTGACACTGTAGAAATAGGAAGGAGGAATGAGAATACTCAGTTATACATCATCTACATTATGCTTGAAAAACTATAATATTATTAGAATGTGGAGTTAGGTTAGCTATAAATGTGCATTTCAAACTCTAGGGCAACCACTGAACTATTTTTAAAAAGAGCTATAATTGATAAGCAAAAAGAAGAGAGAAAATTAAATCATATAAAAGGCTAGATTTAAACTAGTGAAAGAAGAAACTGAGAGCAAGAAAAAAAGAAAAGTAAAAGGATAAGGGCAATGGATAGAAAACAGTTACAAAAATGATAGATTTTAATCCAAGTATTTCAATGATCATTTTTAAATATTAAATCCATTGCCACCGAGTTGGTTGCAACTCCTAGTGATCTTATAGGACAAAATAGAACTGCCCCACAGGGTTTCCAAGGAGTGGCTCCTGGATTTGAACTGCCAACATTTTGGTTAGCAGCAAGCTCTTAACCACTATGCCACCTAGGCTCCATTTTTATAGACTATCTAAATACACCAATTAAAATACAGAGGCTGTCAGAGTGGATTAAAAAATCGAAAATGAAACAAACAAACAAAATACAAGACCCAACTGTATTCTGCCCTCAAGAAACCCACTTTAAATATAAAGACACCAATAGAGTAAAATTAAAGTGATTGAGAAAGATATACCATGTAATTGTAATGCTTCCCTCCCCATCAAAAAAAAACATATGTTAAAGTTCTAATCCCTGCACCTGTGAATGTGACCTTCTTTTGAAACAAAGTCTTTGAGATGTTCTCTGTCAGGTTAACTTGAGATCATGGCAGAGTAGGATGTATCCAAATCCCACCTGTATGTTGTCCTTATGAAAAAAGAAAAGAGAAACAGAGAGACAGAGTAATATAGCCATGTGAAGATGTATCTGCAAGCCAAGGAATGCCAAGAATGTGTGGGGTTATAAGAGGCTAGGAGAGAGGCATGGAACAGATTCTCCCTCAAAACCTCAGAAGAAATTAACACAACCAACACCCTGGTCTTAAACTCGCGGACTCCAAAACTGTGAGACAATAAATTTGTGGTGTTTTGTTCTGGAAGACCTAGGAAACTAATATATTTTTTGGAACTGGAAAGTAGTTGCTGCTGTAACAAATACCTAAAACTGTGGAAATGACTTCGGAACTGGGTCACGGTTAGAGGATGGAAGAAATTGAGGTGCTCGATAGTAAAGCCAATTTGCCTTGAATAGATTTGGTAGAATTGCAGACATTAAAGATGATTCTGGTGAGGTTCAGAAAAAGGAAAGAGAGCTGTAGAGAAAGCTTCTATTTTATCTTAGAAAATATATATACCGTCATGAACAGAATGTTGCTATGCACATGGACGTTAAATGTACTTCTGATGAGGCATTACAAGGATATGATGAGTATGTTATTGCACACTGGAGGAAAGGGTATTCTTGTTATAAAGTGATGAGGAAGCTGGCTGGACTATGTTTGAATGTTTTCTGGAAAATAGAACTTATAGGTGCTGAGCTTTGATATCTAGCAGAGAGTTCTCAGTAAAATGTTACAAGCAAAATGTGAGAGGTAAGATAAGTTGTGGAAAGTACTGTGCAAAAAGGAAACAGAATTTGTATATTTGGGAAATTCTCAATCTATCCATATCGTAAAAACTGAGAAAACATGCTCTAGAGAGAACACTAAGGATAGGGATGGATATACGTTTGCTAAAGAGATTAGGTGCTTGACTTATGGACCCAATCAACAGTCTCAACAGAAATGCTGCCAGCTTAGACCAAAGAGATAAAATGAAGGAAAGCTATCTGATTCCTTGGGTTCTACAGGCAGGGAAGGGGCTATCTGAGCTGTATGGTTGTGAACATCTGTTGTCTTTCAAGGAAAGAAAAAAATAATCCTAAGGGCAAGTCAGAGGTCTGCAGGACTGCCAGCTAGTGTCCAAGGGGTAGGGATTCCACTTCTTGGTTCTAGAGGGCAGACCACCTCTTTGCTTCCAAGGAGTGAGGCTAACATCCAGGTGAACTAGAAGAACGAGGAGAACAGGGACATGGCCAGGGCAGCCACCCTGGGGGGTGGGGACATTGCCCAGGTAGGCTCAGAGGACAGTTTCCTTTCAGACCTTGAAATCTAATGAAATTTTTCCTACGGGGTTTTAGGCTTGTTTTGGACCTATGATCTTTCTTACTCTCCAGTTTCTCTCTTTTGAAATGGGAATATATACCTTAGAAATGTACTGTCATTGCACTTTGAAAACAGATAACTTGTATTCTAGTTTTCACAGGGATTTTGCCCCAGGATGAACCATACTCAGATTATGACCAGTAACTTGACTGAGATTATTTAGAAGGTGAGATTCTGGACTTAGAACTGATGCTGGAATGGGGATGAATGCATTTTGCACACGGGAAGGACATGGATTTGTGGGGTAAGACTGTTACGAACTGAATTGTGTCCCCCGAAAAAAGATATGATAAAGTCCTAACCATTGTACCTATGAATGTGACCTTGTCGGAAATAAGGTCTTTGAAGATGCTATCTGTTAAATTAACATGAAGTCACATCAGAGGAGGTGGGTCCTAATCTCATCTGAATCCTGTCCTTATAAAAGAGAAAAAATACAAAAAGACAGAAAGAGGAAGAAGATCCTGTGAAGAAGTTTACGTGCTAATAAAGCTGAGGGAAAAGGATCCTCACCTAAAGCAAACGGAGAGAGAACATGGCCCAAACAATACACTGATTTGGGCTGCTAGCCTTCAGAACCTAGAGAAAATAAATTTATTTAAAGCCACCCACTTTGTGGCATTTTGTTGCTATAGCCCTGGGAAATTAATACACTAACACTAAGGAAAAAGATTTGTTGTATCTATTTTAATGTCAAGCAATGCATACTTTAGAGAAACAAAAATATTAGGGATAAAGAGAGTCATTACATAATGATAAAGGGGTCAATTTACCAAGAAGATACAAAAACCCTTAATGTGTATGTGCCTAACAATAAAACCCCACTGCCATCAAGTCGATTCTGATTCATAGCCACTGGACAGGACAGAGTAGAACTGCCCCAATAGGGTTTCCAAGGAGTGGCTGGTAGATTTGAACTACCAAGTTTTTAGTTAACAGCCGAGCTCTTAACCACTGCACCACCAGGGCTCCATGCCTAACAATAGGACATGAAAATACTTGCGGTAAAAACTTATAGCACTGAAAAGAGAACTTAATAAATCCATAATTATAACTGGAGACTTCAACATCCCTTCTGTTTGACTGATATATCAAGCAGGCAAAAAACAGTAGTGAACCTGAACGTCACCATCAATCAATTTAAATAATTGAAACCTATTCATTCCAATACCCACTCATGATAAAAACTCTCAATGATCTAAGAATAGAGGGTGACTGCCTCAATCTGATAAAGAACATCTGCAATAAACAGCTAACATCATACTTAATGGTGAAAAATTTGACGCTTTCCTCCTAAGACTAGGACCGAGTCAAGGATGGACCTCCTCACCACTCTTACTCCACATTGTACTAGGACTCCTAGCTAGTGCAATAAGTTACACAGATTGAGAAGAAAGAAATACAACTGGCTTTGTTTCTATATGACTTGATTGTCTATGTAGAAAATCTCAAAAAATCAATGAAACTCTCCTGGAACTAATAAATTATTATAGCAAGGTGGCCGGATACAATGGTCAATTGCTTTTCTATATACCAGCAATGAAAAATGGGAATTTTAAATTAAAATTACAAAGCCCTTTAAAATAGCATAAAAATACAAATCTAATAGAATACTACACTACCTATACGTGCAAACCTGGTGAAAGAAATCAGAGAAGATATAAATAAATGGAGAGATAGTCCATATTCATGGATTGGAATACTCAATATTGTTTAGATGTCAGTTCTTCCTTACTTGATCTATAGATTTATCACAATTCCAGTCAAAATCCTGGCCAATAATTTTGTGGATGTCAAAAAATTTTGTTAAAATTTATATGGAAATATAAAGAATCTAGAATAGCCAACATAATACTAAAGAAGAACAAAGGTAGAAGACTGCCATTACCTGTCTTCAAGATTTATTACAAAGCTACTGTACTCGAGAAAGTGTAGCATTGGTGAAAGAATATACAAATAGATCAGTGGAAGAGAATAAAGAGGTTGGTAAAAGACCCAAACAAATATAATCAATTGATCATTGACATAGGGTCAAAGGTGATTTAATGATGAAAAGACAATCTTTTTAATAAATAGTATCAGAACAATTGAATATCCATATGCAAAAAAATTAGGTAAAACTAATCATAGAGTTTACAGTTTTCACAAAAATTAACTCAAAATGGAGAATTGAACTAATTATAAAATTCAATGGTCAGAAAATTCTAGACCAAAGCATTGGAGAAAATCTATGCTATCTATGTGAATGTGGATTTCATGATGAGTTTTTAGATACAACTTTGAAAGTACAACCTATGAAACAGAAACATTGATTACTTAAACCTTACAAAAATTAAAAACTTTTTGTTCTACATATGACACTGTTAGGAGAATGAAAAGTCAAGGCACAGAGAAAATATTTGCAAACTATAGATCTGATAAAGGGCTTGTATCCAAAATACACAAAGAACACTTAAAACCCAATAATAAGAAAACTTAATTAAGCAAAGTACAATGGATACAAATGAACATATAATCAAAGAATATATGTTGTTAGGTGCCATCCAGTGGGTTAGACTCATAGCGACCTAGGTACAACAGAACGAAACCCTCCCCGATCCCATGCCATCCTTACAGTCATTGCTATATTTGAGCCCATTGTTGCAGCCACTGTGTCAATCCATCTCACTGAGGATCTTCCTCTTTTTTGCTCACCCTCTACTTTACCAAGCATGATGTCCTCCTCCAGGGACTGGTTCCTCCTGATAACCTGTCCAAAGTATGTGAGACAAAGTTTCGCCATCCTGGATTCTAAGGCCCACCCTGGCTGTACTTCTTCCAAGACAGATTTGTTTGTTCTTCTGGCAGTCCATGGTATAGTCAATATTCTTCACAAACACCGTAATCCAAAGGCATCAGTTTTTCTTTGGTCTTCCTTATTCATTGTCCAGCTTTCACATGTATATGAGATGACTGAAAATACCACGGCTTGGGTCAGGTACACTTTAGTACTCATGAGCACAATTAAGTGTTCTGGAATTCCCATTCTTTGCAATGTTACCCATAATTTGTTATGATGCACACAGCAGAATTCCAATGCATAGTAAATAAAAGGAATATATACCAATTAGCAAATAAGTATATGAAAAGATGCTCAATATCATATGTTAGTTAAAAAAAAAAAAAGTTGTCATCAAGTTGGTTCCAACTGATGTAATTTGGTGTTTCCAAGGCTGTAGGGTCATTATGAGTCAGAATCGAATGGCCGGCAGTGGGTTTGGTTTTTGGTGTTTTTTCTTTTTTAGTATCTTTATACAAACGGACTGCCAAATCTTTGTGCTGCTGAATGGCTGGTGAGTTTGAATTACCAACATTTCAGTTAGCAGTTGAACACTTAACCTCTGTACCACCAGGGCTCCTTCATATGTCATTAGGGAAATGCAAATGAAAACATTAATAAGATACTGCTACACACTCCTTAGAACAGTAAAATGCAAAAACCTGACAATACTAAATGCTGGTGAGGATATGGAGCACCAGGAACTCTTGCTCATTGCTGGTGAGCATGCAAAATGTTACAGCTGCTTTAGAAGACAGTTCAGCAGTTTCCCACAAAGCTAAGGAAACCCTGGTGGCATAGTGGTTAAGTGCTACGGCTGCTAACCAAAAGGTCAGCAGTTCGAATCCACCAGGAGCTCCTTGGAAACTCTATGGGGCAGTTCTACTCTGTCTTATAGGGTTGCTATGAGTCAGAATCAACTCTATGGCAACGGGCCTTTCCACAAAGCTAACATAGTCAATACCACACAATCTAGCAATTACGCTCCTACATAATTCGCCTATTGATTTGAAAACGCATGTCCAAAAACATCCTACACTCATACGTTTATAGCAGTTTTATTCACAATTGCCAACAACTGGAAGCAACAGAGAAGTTCTTCACTAAGTGAATGTGTAAACAAACTGTAGTGCACAAACACAATTGAATGGTATGTATCAATTAAAACAAACTATCAAGCAACAAAAAGACAAGGAGGAAACTTAAATGCGTTTTGCTAAGTGAACGAAGCCTATTGGAAAAGGCTGTATATTTCAATCACATTATTTCAATTACGGGACATCCTGGAAAAGGTAAAATTATGGCCGCATTAAAATGATCAGAAGTTGCCAGAGGCTCAAAGTGGGAGAAGGAGGAATGAACAGGTGAAACGCAGGGGATTTTTAGAATAGTGAAACTATCCTGTGTGATCCCACAATGGTGGTATGGTAGGATGGATTTCTTTTATATGGCCTTCCTGGCCCTGGGTTTGTAATACTCCCAAAATGATTGGTTGGGTGACAATCTTGCAAGGGATTGTCCAGTTTACCACCCACAAAAGCAGCTTGCAGGGGATTGTTCAGTTTATGACCCACCCTGTAGCTGACCTTTACCCAAATTGGCTAGGGAGCCCCACTCACTGGCTGACTTTTAGCCAGAATGGGTAAGGATCCTTCCTTGTAATTGACAAGGAGTTTATACGGGCTAGCTTATAAAAGCCCTGGAACCTGAGGAAAGAGCTATCTGGTTGAGAAAGGGCTTCCCAGAGTCACCCAGAGAGAGACCAGTTCCAGTGGGGAGCTTGTCTGAAGCTACCATGGTTGCTGAAGGGAGAGACATGCTATGTGCTTCAGGCACCTTCCCAGACCTTGCTGTATACCTTTTCCCTGAGTTGTATCCTGATTTTCCTGACATTTACCCTGAGTTGCATCCCTAATTGTATTGTTACTTCTGCGATGTTACCATAATAAACCACTAACCATCGGATGTTACCATAATAAACCACTAACCATCGGTACAGTCTATGAGCTTTTGTGAGTTCTGTGTGACTGTTGCGGTAAATTATTGCAACAGCAGAGGTATGAAAAGTGAAATCATGGATGTATATTTGACCTTCACCTCAGAAGAGCTTGCCTTATGGTGTTCCTGGTTTATGCTGTTGTCCTTACTGGTAGATACATAGCATTACACATTTTTCAAATCACATGGAAATTTACAGCACAAAGAATGAACTTCAATGTATGCAAAACTTTTTTTTTTTTTTTTTAAATCACTTAGGAGTTTTGGGGAAATCCCAGGAAGGAATGAAACTATGACAAGAGAATCTAACTGTGCTACAAATGTATGAAACCACCTTACTGATGGAGGTGGGAAGAAAGGTGTTGATGGTTGTAGATTTGGAAGTTAATGGAGACTGAAAGACAACAGGCCAAAGGAACTGTACACAAGAGCTGTATTCTAGTTGATAAGGTTGTGTATCCCAGGGATATGGGTTATTAACTCTGACACTGCTATGCATGTTTACTAATATTGAACAATTAAATAAATGAATGGTGGGTGGTAGGAGCCAGGTATCTCGCTCTTGGAGAGGTACTTTATAGATAAGTAAGGGAAAGCGGCCATAATGATCCATGTGTGAACACATTGGAATTGGAGGCATTGGTATTAACTCATATTTTGCTTAATATAGGTATACATGATTTCTACAGAAATATTTACAGATATGCATATTTATACTGGTTTCTTTACACACATGTGTTTTTCTGCTCTATCAATGAAAGGATTAAAAAAAAAAAAAAAAGGCACCTCGGTAGCTACAAGCACACAGGCACATCTCAAACTTGGTTTCTAATACCATTCTCCAGTGATTGTACCAGGGTTCCTCGGAGATGTGGTTGATTCTAGAAGTGGGGCAGGATATATGCAAGATGATCCTAGAGTATTATGTAGTGCCAGAAATTAAGTGCTCAAAAAACGAAAACAAACAAAGAAGGCGATATCCACATTGATGAGGCTATGTCAAACGATTACATGAGCTGCCAAAGCTGAACAATTTCAGGAACAGATTAAATAAAGTATTTTAAAAAAAAAAAATTGCGATTCTGTCAATTCCGACTCATAGTGACCCTATAGGACAGAGTAGAACTGGCCCATAGAATTTCCAGAGAGGGCCTGGTGGATTAGAATTGCTGACCTTTTTGTTAGCAGCTGTAGCTCTTAATCGCGATGCCCACCACGGGTACCACAAATAAAGTATTACCGGGTTATAATTCAAAGTACAAAATTAATGTCTATTTGTCCACACTGATATAAAAAGATGACTGAATATATTAAGACATGGGGGAGAAGAGGCAAATCTCCCATGTATCCACACAGAAGAATTCTAAATAACTTACGTAGATATTCTGCACTCAAAGATAGGAAGAAACTTTTTACTTTGGTTTGTGCATATTGGCTTCCTTCCACAGTACAGATTGGAAAGGGGTTACAATCATAACTTTAGAGTGGAGAAACCTGATAAATACTACCTCAGCCAGATTATAATCATGCTAGAAGTATATGCCCTTGATACGATGTTATGAAAATTGTGCCTTACATTTGTAGTCTTCTACCCAATAACACATAACTCCAGTCTTTCATGGAAAAATATCACAAAAATTCCAATAGTGGCACATCCTAAAAAATAACTGATCAGGACTCCTCAAAACTATCAAGGCCATCAAAAAACAAGAAAAGTCTAAGAAATTGTCACGGTCAAGAGGAACAAAAGGAAACATGAAAATTAAATGCAATTTTACATCCTGGATGGGATCCTGGAATACAGAAAGGACATTAGGTACAAACAAAGAAAATCTAAATAAAATGTGGACTTTAGTTAATAATAATGTATCAACATTAGTTCATTAATTATAACAAATGATAGGGAAAATTGGATGTGGCTTATATATGAACCCTCTGCACTATCTTCTCAATCTGTCTGTAATTCTAAAATTGTTCTAAAAAAATTAAGTTTATCAGAAAAAAAAAAAAAAACCCCATGGACTGAAAAAGAAATATCCCTAAGTGAAAGGATGAAGATCCAGATTCCAGAGAGATAGATCTCATTTTTCTTTTTTCTTTAAAACATTCCCCATAATTGGATGAATGCTTTATATATTCTTGAACACCACTTGAATAGACGCTCAGAAATAGTCTGTAAACCAAAGCGTGTTAGTAGCAGTAGTTATCTCACCTACAGGTAGTATTGCCATGAGAGACGGTAGACCAAATGGTGTCTGATTCATCATCTTTTCGGAAAAGACAGGAATCTGTTTTGTCTAAATGTCAAACTTTATGAGTTTTAAATGCTGGTTCATTTTTAAAAACATCAATACAGAGCAAACCATCGACTCACAGGATAGCATTTTAGTTGTGTTTTTTTTTTCCAAACATTTTGCTTACATTGAGCCAGGCACTATGCTACGTACTTACATTAATTTTCTTTTTTAATCCCTACAGTCAGGAATTTCCAGGCATGCGAGTTAAATATTTTGCCTGGATCTCTGTAAGGTGTCATTATAAGTTAGGAAGCAAAGTCACTGAGGCCTCTCTATTGGGAATGTTCAGTACAAAATCATTAAGATCTACCTGCCATAGTAGCCCAAACAAGAAACACCTGTCCTCTTAGACAGTTTAATAATTTTTCTTAAGTTAAATAGAAACTTTTCTGCAACTCTGAGTTAAAAGACTTTCGTTATTTTGTGACAAGTTCCACATTTGCAATGATTCAAGATGCAAGGCCTTTATGGCAAGATTCACCGTATAATACGGCATTGGCATTGATGTAAAAAATAACAACTGCTAAGTCGTAATGAAGAAGTAGCTTAGGCACTGGGAAAATCTGATTTACTCATCCTGAGAGACATACATTTCCCATTTCTACAAAAGGTTTAATAACAATGATAGCAATGACAGCAATTAACAACAGCCAAAATCATTATAATACATGAGTTGTGTCCATCTATGTTTTGTCATCGATAATCAAGCAATTTTATTCACAAATGAGTATTTGCTCATGCAAATTAATGATAATTGCAAATAAATCATTATAATAGCACCCAAAACATCCTATACACTTCAAACAATATCCAACATAATCTAGATTATTAGTCAATGATAATTTTCAAAATATGCTAAAACACTTTTTTCTCTATAAAGCTCTTTTTAGTATTTTAGAAACTGTAACTTTTATTTATTCTAAATTTCTTGAAGATAGCAAATTTGGAATGGTGAAAATAACCAGAAGTCTCTATCTTCCGCACATTTTGGTATATCAATAGGGACAGCTGTTCTTCTCTGGCTTTACGCCACCTATACAATTTTAATTGCATTTAAAAATAGTTTGAAGCATTGATGCTAGGAACAAAACCAGTCTTGGAGATCAGTGTTTCTGGAAGCTTCACTTCAGCATTTTAGGCCTAGCTGGTCAGCAGCATACTTCCACTTTAAATAGTATCTTCTTAAAAAAATCACCATAGAGAGAACATCTTTTAATACATAACTTTTCTATCTAGAAACACGAATTTTCTGCATTCACTTGGATTGCACATTCAAAAACATCCAAGTAAAGATTAATTAATACAAAATTCGTATTAGGCAATTGCAATTTCAAAACAGGGCTTGGTGGTACTTCTGGTTATGCTTTGGGTCAGTGATAAAATTTCATAGGAAGCTCTCAGACATTTTTAGCTGTACGCACTGGTGGACCAGTGGTGAGACCCATGGCTGCTAACCAAAACGTTGGCAGTTTGAATCCATCAGCTACTCCTTGGAAACACTAGGGGACAGTTCTATTCTGTCCTATAGGGTCGTTATGAGTCAGAATCAACTCAACGGCAACAAGTCTTGGTCTTTCTAGCTTTTAACATTATTGAAATTTTCCTTTTCTTTTATAACGAGAGGTATGCTAGATGATTATTCTAGTCTTTCTGTGGTATAAAAACATGAAAAAAAATATTATCAAGCATAGGTCTAAATGATGTTAGGAACAATACTCATATGGACCTAAGTTTGGTAGTCTAAATTTACTGCTATAATCATTGCTCTTTCGAGTATTTTTATATTTGTTTATTTCCTGTAGATTCCTTCAGACTGTTGCTTTTGGTATGCAACCATTCTTTTTTTCTTCATATACTTCTTCAAGTTGGGGTTTTGTTTGAATGTTTTCCTTTGTTAAAAGGGAATTGTCTTTGGCCATTAATTTACAAGGCTTGGAACGCTTCTAGATCATCACAGTGATTTCTGCTGTTCTGCTATACAGTGCTGATTATTTTAGGGTCAGCTTGCCATTGGGATGTATTCTTCCAAAAATAAAATAACTTTCAACCTTTTTGTCTTTCTTATCTGTTCTCAGGTTTTTTAAATCTCTTTAATACAGCTTTAGCAAGGGCTTCCTATGTTAAAAAAAAAAGTAACAAAAAAGATGTACTCATGTTTCGTAGCAAGATTGTCTTTCCAGGAGTATTATCATTTTGTTAAGCGTACCTGTGTAGTTCTAAAAAAGTTTGAAATATGATAGAAATGAGAAAGAACCCACCGTTATACATAAAACACACGATAGATGAGTTATAAGTTCTATTATATTCACCTAAGAAAAGTAGGTCTGAAAAATAGAGGGGAAACATACGTTTAAATCCTTATAAATCTTTACCTTCTGTTTTAAAAGTAAATAAGCAAATGAATTTTTTAAAGATATTTTAATTCCAGGGAAGATGCTTTTTTTTTTTCAGTTGATACCTAGGTTTTCTTTGCATGCACCGATATTAAGAGCGTTAGACCACTTACACAAGCAAACTAATAGCTAATCTTTGCTATAATTTTTCTGTTAACATCCACGTCAAATTACAAAAACTAAAACTCTATAGTAAGTTCTTAAGTATCTGAACTTACAAAAATAGCGCACGTCTCCTCAACGATCTGGCTTTTAACCTATTTATAACCCCTCGGGTCTTTTGTTCACTTCCTTGCTTTATTAAACTGCTAGACTGTAGGAATTCTTAAAGGGAATATGTATTATTCACAAGTGTAACCCCCACATACTTTAGAAGAGTTAGTTAGCCATAGGGAAAATGTAGGCCCTCACTATATATTTTTAAAAACAATTAGCAAAAAGTCTTAGCATTCATCTTAATTCAGTTTTGGAGCCAACTGATGAACAAGATAAACTATAAATAACAGCTGTTTACTCTTTGCACGTAAGTTTTAATTCTTTGAATAAAATACCGTTAGAGTTTCCTACAGAGGATGGTTTAGATAAATTCCAAAACATGGAAACATCAAGTTCGGTAAAAGAATGTAATGCTTCTTAACCAAAATACATTTTTAAGACATATACACCACCTACATTGTACTAGGAGAGGTTTCCTGCTAATGGTCACCTTTCTTTAAAGTTTAGGTAGATGTGAAAGCAAAAACAGGTTAACATATGAAAGGAATAGTAGTTGAAACAGGTCGTCAAAAACATTAAGCTATCAAAGTTTCAAGTTGCTTGAAACCAAAAGAAAGTAACATCTTATAAATCAAAAATCTAATTATGAAAAGAAAATTACAAAATATAGCAGTTGTTCTCCTCGTGATTTATTTGGTAGTTCTTCTTTGATGCAGATAAAAGTTTCTTTTGTAGTTTGTATTAAGCATCCAAAGATTAATGGCACATTAAGATAAGTACTTGAAAGTTTTTCAAGCTTGTTCCTTTGGAGATCTGGCCTTAGAGGCTCATAAATTGCCTGTACTGACTATCGTTACGTAGAAGTACCAATTCAGGTTGCCAGGAGTTAAATATTAGTCTGCCGGCTCTGTGCACTTGAACAAGGAGCCTGGTAGCACAGTGGCTAAGCTTTCACCTGCTAACCAAAAAGTGGGCAGTGTAAACCCAGCAAGCTCTCCATGGAAGAAAGACATGGCAGTGTGCTTCTGCAAAGACTACAGCCTTGGAAATCCTATAGGGCAGTTCTACTCTGTCCTGCAGTGAGAATCTACTTGATGGCATTAGATTTGGTATTGGTATGCCCTTGAACGGTTTACTTAAACTCTGCATGACAGCTTTATTAACCGTAAAATGGGTAAAGATTTACTATAGTTCTTGCAGAGATTGAAGAAGATGACAAAGGTAATATGGAAAGGTACCCAGCGCTAGCACTGTATTTTAGGGCGAAAGGGTTCATCTTCTACATTTGTTTGCCAGCTGAGCCCTCCCCCCACCCCGCAAGGTGTTTTCATAAGCACACTATGATAATTTTTTAACAGCAACGTGTAAAAGAAAAAAACGGCATTGAAAAAAACCCAAACCCAGTGCCGTCGAGCCGATTCGGACTCAGCGGCCCTATAGGACGGAGTAGAACTACCCCCGCCTCCGCGAGTTTCCTAGGAGGGCCTGGCGGATTAGAACTGCCGACCCTTTGGTTAGCAGCGGTAGCACTTAACCACTACAAGTAGCACTTATAAAAATACCTCACGGGGTGGGGTGGGGGAGGCTCTGTTGGCAAACAAATGTAGGAGGTGTGTGTTATCTGCGTAAAAATACGGCATGGGTTTTTATGCATTAAGTACTTACAACCGTCTTGTATCATACACTAACAAGGAAATATCACATGAATGGCCACTAATAGAGATAGCAGGAAATAGAAACAACTCCCAGTGACTATAGATATGGAATCTTTTAGACAAAAACATTAAAATGTCCACACTTAATAAGTTCAAAACTTATTAAAGATACAATTTAAAGTCTTTTACAAAAAATGGGAAACATTTCTAAAAAATCAGAAAATAAGATTTCAATATTAACTCAATTTAAGAAATCATTTGATTCATTTAACAGCTTAGTAGGCACAGCTGAAGAAGACAAGCTGTTGTTGATAATAGCCATCAAGTTGGCTCCAACTCATAGCAACCCCATATACAACAGAACGAAAAGCTGTCTGATCCTGTGTCATCTTCATGATCGTTGGTATGCTCAAGTCCATTGCTGTGGCCACTGTGTATCTTGAGTGCCTTTCAACTCATCTTCCAATAAGACATTGGACAATATTCTTTTGTGATCTATAGGATATTCACTGACTAATTTTCAGAAGTAGATTGCCAGGTCTTTCTTTCTGGTTTGTCTTAGTCTGGAAGCTCTTCTGAAATCTGTTCACCATAGGTGACTCTGCTGGTATTTGAAATGCTGGTGACATAGTTTCTTGTTTCATATCAATATGCTAGTCACCACAGTATGACAAACTGACAGACGAGTGGTGGGAAGAAGACAAATGAATAGGAGGTCAAGGAAGAAGTAAATATTCAGAATGAAGTACTCAGGCTAGAAATGGAAAATACATAAAGAGGATAAAAGGCATAGAGGATATTCAGTCAGTAGTTCTACCATAAATGTTTAAATCCTAGGAGGAGATTAAAAACAGAACAGAGCTGAAGCAGTGTTTGAAGAGACAACAGCTGTATTTTTCAAATGTGATGAAAAAGAAGAAGTTATACTTCGAGATTCAAGAGCTATACAAATCTCAGGGAGGACAAAAAAAAAAAAAAAAAAAGGACAGAAAGAAAAAAGTCCATATCCAAGCATAGGATAAAACAAAAACAGCAGAGAGCTACAAGAAAGAAGAAATCTGATGACAGCTGACTAGTCAACAAAAGCAACAAGAACAAGATGGAAGGCAAAAGAAAATAAGCCTTATTATAGTTCATGTATTGAAAAAAAAAGAGAGAGAATTCTATATTCAGTTTTTTTTTTTTTATCCCAACCTTAAGGTGAATTCAAATACCTATTTCACAAATAAAAGCAAGTGGAGAGAATTTATCATTAGCAGATGCATACCAAAGGAAATATTACGAAAGTGTTTCAGGCAGATAGAGAAGAACCCTAGACGGGGGGGTCTGGAGATTGATGAAAGAATGAAGAACAGTGAAATGTTAAATATGGTAAAAAATCTTAATAGATGAGGACTATAGTCAGCTATATTAATACTGTCTTGTGAGGTATAAACTATAAATAGATTTAAGTATAAAAATAATAGTGTAAAATTGGGGGGTTATAGAAGATTTAAGTTGATTTCTAAGACATTGTGTTTGAGAAGAGGAGAGAGGCACTAAAAAGCACTAGATTCTTTAAACTGATTTCTTTTTGAAGTAAAACAAACACACTAAAGTGTCCAAATCATGGAAAGTACAGCTTGGGAATAATCACAGAGTAAATACACACATATAAAGACCAACCTGATCAAAAAATAGAAAATTGTCACAAATTATCAGAACACAGAAGTTTCTAAAACCTATAATTGCCTTCTCTCCTGGAAACTATTATTCTGACTTTTAACACCATAATTTGGTTTTTCTACTTTTGAGCCTTATATATATTGAGGAAACTCTGGTGGTGTAGTGATTAAGTGCTACGGCTGCTAACCAAAATGTCAGGAGTTCGAATTCACCAGGCGCTCATTGGAAACCATATGGGATAGTTCTGCTCTGTCCTATAAGGTCACTATGAGTCGGAATCAACTTGATGGCAATGTTTTGTTTTTTTTTTTTTAATATATATATTGAATAATATTTTACATTAAATAGGACATTTTATTCAATATTAATTTTTAAAAATTATTCATCCATTGTAGGTAGCAGTGGCTCCTCGGTTTCTATTACTGTATAGTATTTCATTACATGAACACGCCACATTATTTATAGTAATGTTGGGGAGCCCCTGGGTGGTGCAAATGGCTAACACACTAGGCTGCTAACCAAAAGGTGACTAGAATCAAAAGACTGACATTCAACTTCCGAAAACTAGCCATTGACAATTCTTGAAGAACCGTTCTACGCTGACACACATGAGGTCACCTTGAGTCAGAGTCGCTTGGAGGCAACGGGTTAATGTAAATGGATATTTCCATTTTGTTTTTGTCTTTTTTCCCCCAGATTTCGGTTACTGAATATTGCAATTGTACAAGCAAAATGCTGAGGTAGTTTATACTGAATCTTTAAGTTACAGGAAAACAGAAAAGTTCAGAAAAAATAGGAAGGAAAACTATTCAATAGAAACCAATGTAAAAATCTCGATACTTCTATAACTCCAAAGTTCTACCCATTAAGTTTACCTCAGAATACATGTAATACTACTAAAATGAATTACAACAATAATAAGGGAGTTATGAAAACCTTGATGAAGTCTTTCTCATCTCAAACATTGATTTCTCTTCTTGTTCAGGAAATTCTGAGGACACACTGAACTATTAAACAGTTATATTGAGTGATTTAATCATACAGGCAAAGAGGGTTGGACAGATCTTCCATATTCACTTTAGTCGCCCCACTGTGTTCACATCTGAGAGGTACGTGCAGATGGATGGCGGCAGTTTACTGAAGGAACGTGTCCATCTTGAAATAATAAACAGAGATTGAAATGTCAGCTGTTTTTCACCGTGAAACTTAGAGCCAAGAATCACAAGCTCATTTCCAAATACTTACCAATGATGTAATTGTGAAACATGACAATATACAGTAAAATATATCTTCCATAAGTGAACAAAGTCAAGTAACATTATAGGCAAATATAAAGTTATAAAGTATGTGCACTTTGTGGAGAGCATTCAGTTATTAACAAATAAACAATTTTAAATACAAAATTATAATACTTTGGTGTATTAACTCCACACGTAACATAACCCATAATCCACCGTTCAGTTTGTATCCTATTAAGTACATATTTTACCAATACCTTTCCACAAATCATAGTTAATACTGCAATAAATATGTTGTTATTGTTGCTAGGTGCCGATGAATCCCATTGGGTTTCCAAGGAGCAGCTCTGGATTTGAACTGCCGACCTTTTGGTTAGCAGCCAAGCTCTAAACCTCTATGCCACCAGGGCTCCAGTAGTAAATATAGCGGTAACTAAAACACTAAAGCTGCTTCCATTTTGTTAAAAAAAAGAAAAAGGAAAAAAAGATCAGACAAGGATCTTTAAAGACTACTCCCTCAGGAAAATCTATGGGGCAGTTCTACTGTCACAAGGGATTCCTATGAGTGAAGATCTATTTGATTGCACCCAACAATGATACCAAGGAACACTGCCATGACAGAAGCCCAACTTGTAAAGGTAAGGATGTACTTACTGATCATTTGAGAATTACCCAGTGGCTTTCCTAACGAGACTGCAGCAGTTAGGGCCCACTGGAGACTGCCGAACAAGATACTTCTGCTAGCTCTCAGTCTCCAATCTGGTCCAGGATGTGTCTTGATGTCCAATATACCTTAAAAAAAAAAAACAAACCCACTGCCGTCAAGTCGACTTCGACTTATAGCAGCCGTAAAGGACAGAGTAGAACTGCCCCATAGGGTTTCCAAGGAGTGCCTGGTGGATTTGAACTGCTGACCTCTTGATTAGCAGCCGTAGCACTTAACCACTACACCACCAGGGTTTCCCCAACATAGGCATGGTCATTTCTACAGAGAGGGGAAAAATTCTTTTGTGAGAAGAGGAACACTTTACCAAATGATTAACTCTGCTAATTTAGAAGAGCTGCACAAAATTGATGTCTGGATAGAAGGCTGTTTACACCTTCTGAAAATCAACCCACTGGGAAGAGAATTTCATCAGCTGATTTTAGTTGCCTTAGATAATCCACAGGGACAGGTGAGCCCCGAGCTACACCTCCACCAAAAGTGAGCACACTTAAAATCACAATACAGCTGTTTTCCTGCTAAGCCCTTCCCCTGGACAGGATGAGTTATGACATAAGCGAACTCCAAAAAGCAGAGCTGTAGGAGGTTTGTTACCTTGCCCGAAATGGCTAAGCTCATAACCTGCCCTGTCACAACTGCTATTCTGGGTCTTGATTATAAAGGCTTAAGAGTTCCAAGTTCTATTCTCTTCTTTGGGATCCGAGTGTTGAAGATGTTATTGCTTGACAACTACGTGCATAGCACTGCCCTCCCTCCCCTGTGCAGCACATGGGGCCCTCACAACGTGATGACCGAAAAGACAGAGTGCTTCCTTTCACTGGATAGGGCACATGGGACTCTGTTGAGGAGAAGCATAATCTGGTCAACCTGATTCTGAACGTGTCTGTTTTCTCCCTATTCAGGCCATAGAGATTCACAAAGGGACGTTGAGCAGAAATAGGGTCATTTAAGCTCCATTTAAGGCACTGTTCTCACTGCTCTCACTGAGCCAAAACACATTACTCTTTCACTTGTTTATTCCTGCTTCTTTCTCCTTCTCTGTTCACTATACGCCGTTTATGAACCCTTTAAAAATACGAACTAGGGCTTCTCTCGCTTTGACATAGCTTAAACCACGATTGCAGAAAACTTCTGATTTTTCCCAGCTGTTTTGGTTAAAACAAAAAACAAAATCACACACAGCTACTGACTCAAGTTATTAAAAATAAACAAACAAACAAACAAAAATAGTTGTGGTCGAGTTCATTCTGACTCATGGCAAACCCATGTATGTCAGAGTAGAACTGTGCTCCACAGGGTTTTCAATGGCTGATTTTCAGAAGTAGATCTCCAGGCCTTTCTTCCAAGGTGCCTCTTGATGGACTCAAACCTCCAATCTTTCAGTTAGCAATCCAGCTTATTAACTTTTTGCACCAACCAGAGATTTCCACTTTATTTTAAATATAGAGATGGTGATCTGTCAGGACCTCAGGCAGTTTCAAGACCAGTCACTCTATTCGTCTTTGTTACATGGATTGCAGTGTCTTTATATCACTCATAAGCACAGTGATTCTCTCAGGAGTCACTCTGTTCTTCTTACTGTATTACTGCCTTCCTCTTTCCTCATATCTGTACTGTTGGCTTGTAACATGACCTACGATCCTCACCATCCTCAACTCACCAGATGGCATTTCAGTTTAGCCCCCACACCTCCACAAATAGCTATCTCATTCTATTGGCATTTTTTGCTCTACATTTCTGAAAGAAGCCTGGCCTGGCTCAATTTCTTTTGCCCAGTCACCTCATGGATCATGAACTTCCTTGCCTGCCTATGTGTTACCCACATTAGGCTTAGTTCCCACCCCAGTCCCAGCCAACTGTTGTGAGGAAGTGTGGGTGAAGAATAACTTGGAAGAAAAAAAAAAGAGATACCTCAGTGTTGTTGAACTCTGGCAGATTATTTTTCTTAGAGAAAAATGGCCAGGATTTTTGTTTTGACCAGAGCCTAAGCAGAAGTTTAGGCAGATTGAAAAAAGTATCCTTCTTAGTCACTGCTGTTCAAGTCTTCTCACTCTTCTACTTTATTGTCACCTTTGCAAAGTTATTGTCTCTTATTCTGTCCTTGAGTCCTTTCAATATGTTTTCTATTCTAACCACTTGACTAAAAATTCTTACCCAGGTCACCTATAATCTCTTAAATTTCAAATTATCTGCCATTTCTCTGCCTCATTTAATGTCTTGATTATTTCCTTCTTGAAACGTGTCCCCTGTGGGTTCCTTGACATTACATTATTTTTCTTTTCCCCTTAATGACTACTTCGTTTTTTTTTTTTTTAATTCTTCAGTCAGCACTTTAAATATGGACATTTCTCAAAGTCCTGAACTTGTCATTTTTTCTTTACCTCCAGTAGTCTTTTATTCTGAAATCACACATGCAATACCTTCATTGCTACCTCTTTGCAGATTGCTCTGAAACATTAACTTTAAATATTTTCTAAGTTCCAGAGAACACTTCAGACTATCTAAATAGTATTTTTACCAGAGAATTTTCCATCAGGGAATTGAAGCTTAATATATCTAATATCCAATTGCGATATAACTCAGTGTTCAACCTGGTGACATTTCTCAGGTTTATCATTTCTTTTTACAATGAAATACTTTGTTAGTAACATAGTGTAACATTCTTGTTTATGTTTGACTCTTTACATAGATCCCAACATGTATCTACTGTGGTCAAGTCATCATGTTAGTTGCTACATACAATAAGTAATTTATGCACAGTTCTCATTGATATTACGAACTTTTAAGCAGACTGTGGCACAAACATTTAGTTCTTATAATTATTAAAGAAACGGCAAGGGCTCTAAAAGATAACTGTTCTCTACCCGCCAATCTCAGAAGCTTATATTTCAGTCTGGTGAGGTTTGCTCAGGGGTTCCTGATTAGCAAGTGGTTCTCTTCCAAACAGTGTTAGATTTTGGCATTTAGAGACGGTTATATTTAGGGTCACTATGAGTCAGAATCAGCTCAACGGCAATGGGTATGCATGTTTTTAAACTAAAGCAAATATATGCTAGTATAGCTGGGAACTAGAGTTTTGTCATGGAAGAAAGAAGAAATAGAAAAGACTGAGGAAAAAAAAAAACAAACCCTAGTCCCCTTTCCCTTTTACTTGGAGACAAATTTAGACACAGAAGCTTATTTGTGGATCCCAGGAGGAAATGATACTGAAACAATATTGCAGAAATCCAGGAAAGGAGTTAACGTAAAAGAGTAAGGAGGGAAATTGGACCATCAGACTTGTGTATACCATGTTCTGGCCCTTGTACCTATGAGAGGACCTATTCAAAATGGAAACAAATGAACTCGATTTTGGGACATCTAATGCATTTTTTTTTTTTCATGCATCCTAGAATTTTTTTTTTTTTTCTCTAGAATGTATCTGATAAACTTTTTTCAACTTTAGTAAACAGTTTGGTGTTCTATAACTATCATGTTCTCTCATTGTTGTTTTGAAGAATAAAGCCAGCAGACATAGTGTAAGAAAAGTCATTTGAAGAACCCTCCCCCTAAACAAACAAACAAAGCCATTGCTGGCCAGTTGATTTCGACTCATAGCGACCCTATAGGGCAGAGTAGAACTGTCCAATAGGGTTTCCAAGGAGTGGCTAGTGGATTCGAACTGCCGACCTTTTGGTTAGCAAATGCTTAACCACTGCTTCACCAGGGCCCCTTGGCGAAAACAGTTTTCCATAATTTAATATAATGTTTTCTGTAGATGTGATTTCAAAGCTAAGTCATTTGTTTAGCTTGACTATTCTCTTCCACTCCTATGAGTAACTGTATTTGACTTATTTTTTAAGTTCGAGAAAGAAAGAGGACTTTAATCAAACAAGACTCTAGTCAGTGGCTGACTAACTAGACAGCAATGCCTAAAAAGAAGTAAATAAGTATCGATGGCAGACATACCCACATACAGAGAAGATATAAACAGGTTGCCAGAAATAATCACATTTTACATCAATTTTCCAAATTCTAACAATATGACTTATAATGCTTCGTACTCTATTTGACTCAGCTATAAATTACTCTCAAGGCTGTTTCCCACATCATAATCATCTTGATAGCTCATTTTTTTGGCATTTTTTTTTTAATCCTTAAGTCTTTCTTGTCTGTAAATGTGAAATGAGTGAAAAATGACAGAATGTAAAAGATAGAAGACATAAAAATAGTTGGTTTTCAAGTCTTTGAAGAAGCAAGTGATTAATCGAATGTTGATCTTATCACAAAGTAAATGTTAACTGTTCTTGCATTAAAATATACATACTGGAAATTGAAATAAATTATAATTACAAATGCTTTTTATTAAAATGTTTTTGTTTTTTTTTTTAAAAAAACAAATGACCTCTACTAAATCCTTGCTTTCCTCCATTTATCTCAACCCCCATCTAGAGATATCAGTTTTTCTATTTCAAACATTGTGTAGTTTGTCTTGAAAATGGTATGCCAGCTCCACTTTTACTCTGAAAATTATAGTCAGGGATATGCCAAAACACTTTAGATCTGAAATAGAAAAAATATTAGGAAATTCTGTGAATGCCAATTTGAGTGACGGGTCTTTTAAGAGTCGTTCTCCATTCACAACTAAATGACCCAGGGCTTTGGAAAATGCCAGATTGTCACAATGTATCTGGGATTAATTATTTTATTGTATTTAAGCATCCAAATTTCCTTCATTAAAACAAACCCCAGGATAAAAAGAATTAGTTTTAAATGTTTCTTTTATTATTTATCAGCTCTGAAACTATGGACAATTCACTTTTAATTCTCTCAGCCTCAATTTTCCCATTTTGGAGAGTTGTTATTGTTGGTAATATCCGTATCAGGAATGGTCAGTGATGCCCACGGGGTCAGGAAAGGTCAGTGATACCCACCATATTGGGAATGGTCCATGATGCCCACCACGTCACGAATGGTCAGTGGGGCCCACAGTATCAGGAATGGTCAGGATGCCCACCACACCAAGAATGGTCAGTGATGTTCACTATGTCAAGGATGGTCAATGATGCTCACTGTGTCAGGTATGGTCAGTGATGTCCACTGTGTCAGGGATGGTAGTGAGGCCCACCTTGTCAGGAATGGTCAGTGGGACCCACTGTGTCAGGAATGGTCAGTGAGCCCTACCATATCAGAAATGGTCAGTGAAGATCACCATGGCAAGAACAGTCAGTGAGGCCCTCTGTGTCAGGAATGGTCAGTGAAACCCACCAGAGCAGGAATGGTCAATGACACCTTCTGTGTCAGGGATGGTCAATGAGGCCCACACGTCAGGTATAGTTAGTGACGCCCTCTGTATCAGGAATGGTCAGTGAGGCACACTGTGTCAGGAATGGTCAGAGATACCCACTGTATTAGAAATGGCCAGTGATACCTACCATTTCAGGAATGGTCAGTGACACCCACCATGTCAGGAATGTGAGTGAGGCCCACCATGTCAGGAATGTGAGTGAGGCCCTCCATGTAAGGAATGGTCAGTGATGCCCACCATGTCAGGAATGGTCAGTGATGCCTACAGTGTCAGGAATGGTCAGTGAGGCCCACCATGTCAGGAATGGTCAGTGATGTCTACAGTGACAGGAATGACCAGTGGGGCCCACCACGTCAGGAATGGCCAGTGATGCCTACAGTGACAGGAATGGTCATTGGGGCCCACCACGTCAGGAATGGTCATTGGGGCCCACCATGTCAGGAGTAGTCAGTGGGGCCTACTATGTCAGGAATGGTTAGTGACACTGACCATGTCAGGAATGTGAGTGAGGCCCACCATGTCAGGAATGGTCATTGATGCCCATATGATCACGAACAGTCAGCAGTCCATACTGAATTGCCATCTGGAACTTGCTTTGTGGCAAGGGGTTCTTCTAGTTGCTAGATAATTTCTCTGAAATTTGTTCTACTTGCAAGATACACAAACAAACTCTGGATTCCTGAAATTCCTCTTTCCATAATGCTTGCTCTAGGCCTGCTTAAGAGACAGTTAAAGCTGGGGTCATTGGTCATCAGGATGCTATCAGACTAAAAAACAAAAAAATTGTATTTGTGAATATAACATAAAACCACTGCCCAATTTCATATCATTAGAAATATGTGCAAATAATGAATATAATAATAAAAATCATAAAGGGGAATGCTAGTTATTTAAAATTAGCCATGAAGTTTTAATTTTAAGTAAAATTAATCAAATAAAAAAACATAAGAAGTACCATTAGTTTGGCTGGTTTGCATGTTGTTTAGTAGATCTTCTAGCATCTTACAGCATATCATTTTCTTATGAAAGAAATAGGATATGTAAATAAAAAGCATATTGCTTTCTTTGCCTATTTCAAATTTTCAATTATTCAGAGAGGTAAAATTACAAAAACCGTACAAGCATACAGTTATACCAATTTCATTTAGGGGTTGATGTTTTACAGGGGACTTTTTTTTTTAATCACACTAAATTTTGTCTTTAGAAATAATTTACCTCTCCTATGGGTTTGAAACCCTGGTGGAGTAGTGGTTAAGTGCCATGGCTGCTAACCAAAGGGTCAGCAGTTTGAATCTGCCAGGCGCTCCTTGGAAACTCTATGGGGCAGTCCTACTCTGTCCTGTAGGGTCGGAATCGACTGGACGGCAGGGGGTTTGGTTTTGGGTTTGGTTATGGGTTTGAATAATAAAATTAAAAGTGGCCATGTATTAATAGCTTAGTTACATCAATAAATAATTTTCTCTGGTATAATTGGCACAGAATAATTTTCCTTAATTTCCACAGAGGATGATTTTTTTCTAATTTGGGGTCTAGCATACAATGATAAGGAGATAATTCCTGATATGTTTTTATTTGGCTCTTTTAGGCTATTAGACATTATAACCGTGTATTCAGTATTGCTTCATTAAATCTGCATGCTTTTAGCAACCTGGTTCCCAATATACATCACTAACATTGTGCAATAACAGCAGTTCTTTTCCCTCTAATGGATCTGTAGCAGTAATACCACCCAGGCCAAAGCTGCGAAGAAGCATCGAATGCTAAAAATAGCAGCCGACCACATTCTGTGAAGTGATAGCCCAATAATTTATATGTGAAAAAGCTACTAACAGTCTGGAATGTGAGACCAGATTATGCAAGGAAGTGAAATACTGAAATTTATCTTCATTTGAACCACACAAAAAAGGCAGCAAACTGGCAAGACAAGCTATTAGGTCATTGCAATGTCATCGTTCAACGCAGCTAACACTTGTGTCCTACTTTTAAGCAGTGCTACATCTTCGTGATGAAGTTTCTCTGCAAACACGTTATTCCTGAAGAATTATAAGACCAGTTACCTGCAGACCATACATATATATACACAAATATATATATAATCATAAGTATATATATTTTTCTTCTGGAAAATCGACATTATTTAAATTGGCAAAAAAAATAAATACCCCCATTGTCCTGAGTATATTTGCTCTGCATTTGATGAATCTATGTCGCCAGGGATAATTCTGTGCCATAATTCTTTTGGAACCAAAATGTATGGGTCAGGAAGAATAACAACAACTTGCAGGCGTTTGTTGACTTTTCCCCCCTGCATATATACTTGATACATTGCACTTTTCCGAAGTGTCATGAGTTGCCAGCCGGTACCTAACAGGTCAAGACTGATTTTGACAAGGTTCCTGCGTCTTCATTTGTAATATTCTATGTACTGTTTTACTATACGCGAAGGCGTGAATGATCAGAAAACAAAAGTGAGTGTACTTCTTGATCCTCGCAATTCCCTAAAGACTGTGAGGTAGCAGCTTATGGTGGTCAGAAGAGGTCATTTTGCACTACATACAAACTCATTTGTTTTCAAATAAAGGGTGAACTTGATTCCACAGATCATAGGCTAGAGTTTTTTTTTTTTTTTTCCAAAGGAAGGCATATTTTTTGAAATATTTCTTTTAAGCGGCTTATCTACATTTACCACCCCATACTATGGAAAGTCAGCCATTTCACTGAGAGCCTTCTAATTTCTTATTTATGCAATACTGTAAAAAAAAAAAAAGGAACAAGATTCTAATCCCATTTATTCCATTTACAACAGCTGTGATTGAAAAAAAAAACAGGTGATTTTTCATGACTTTAGATTTTCATCTACAAAATGGATGTTACAGAAGTGATTCATAATTTGCTCTGGATGTTAAAAAAAAAAAAGATGTTAAGCTACCTAATAAAGTTACTGAGAAGACTGGTATGTACACTCCGAAATATCAGAGATTTTAAAAAAGAAAGGCAAGGGAACTCATTTCCCTGCTTGCTTACTTAGTCTTGTCTGTTGTCCTTGAAATGCAAGTTGTAAGCTGTATAGAACTGGACTAGAAAGCCTTCAACAATCTTTGCCAATTGTCCAATTTTGCATCTCAAAATTTTCCAAACATATCTGTGTCAATTGTTAAAGCACAGAACTGATGAAAAGTCATGTTTAACATGATGATTTTTTTTTTTAACTCTAGCTGGACTCTATAAACTTTGGTTATTCCTACAACAAAGATTGAGTTGACCGAAAAAATCTGAAATAGATGTAATTTTGCTTTAAACAGCATGCCAGCTTTATGAAATTTTTAGATAATAAAACAAAATGATGGATTTGAGGGGATGGATTATAAGGATAATTATATGAGTAGTTTGGTTAGGTCTATCTAGTCGAATACATCCTTGCATAATATTTTATTATTTTGAAGATTCCTAATAATTACTTCCTGTGTTCTTAAATTTTACAGACATATTGTAAAGAAAGAACGTAAAATTAATTTAAGTGGGATAAAATTCGAAGAAGTCAAAAAAAAAAGGTGAAAAATAACTTTTTATAATATAGCCCTAATAACGAGTGGTATTTGTCATCATCATTAACAAAGACCTTTTAAAAGAATACTCTTAATTTTATTTCCTTGTAAGAATACATGAGCTCTCATTTGAAAATTAGTTTGGCTTTCAATTATTATGGGTGGTATTTTAAATAATTATGGGTTTTATGTTTATTTAAAGAGACAAGAATTTTAAAAAAAGTGGGGGGGGGCGTTAAGCAATTTGCATAAGGAGTTGAAAATCAGCTCATTTCGGTACCAAGGGAATAGGTCAATTTTTTTGACACCAAGCCAAGTAAGCCATCTACTTACTACACGTTACTTGTTTCATATTATATACCTCTCTACTGAAAGTATACGAGATAATATTTCTGACTATAAAAGCATTGTTTGGAATGTCGCCATCATCTCCAGCCTTCCATCTTCTCTCTAGCTTTTGAAAAGTGTTATGAATCTCCAAACTATACTGAAATGGCCATCACACATTTATTCAGATGACTATGGGAAAACGACCATATTCCAGTTCCTACTTTTTGGATGACTAAATAAGAACCCACATTCACAGTTTTGAAAATAGATGCCTTGCTATAGAGTAACATACCCAACCCACCCAGTGCCATCGAGTCGATTCTGACATAGGTAGATAATAAATATATATATATATAAATCCATTGCCATTGAGTCAATTCTGACTCATAGTGACTCTATAGGACAAAGCAAACTGCCCCATAGAGTTTCCAAAGAGCTCCTGGTGGATTTGAGCTGCCAACTTTTTGGCTAGCAGCCGTAGCACTTAACCACTAAGCCACCAGCGTAGATAATAGCAGATACAAAAGTAGCAAAATACATAAGGTATTTCTTCTTTTATCCCTATAGCCATGGCATATCCTTACTCCCAGAAGCCTGACATCATCTGCAAACAAGGAAATTTCACTGTGTGCTCTCTTTCTGGATCATCCCTGGCAATGATCCCTGGACCACCACACTGTTTACAGTTTACGCCAGATGACTCTCCATTTCCACATCCTTGTAATTCAAATCCGTAACCTTATCCTATGTGAAACTGACGCCCCTTTAAGAGAGACCAGGACTTCTTTTGTCAGTCAAAGAAATTAAGTATATTCTGAGGGGCTGCGTGTTTTAACTGAGAGAGTTCTTGCTCTTTTTTATTCATGGTGGAAGAACAAGAAATTTGCTGAGAAAATTAAAAAACAAAGCAAAACAAACAAACACAGAAACAATTAAGTTTTCTCAGTAGAGCTCAATTGGTAATCATTTCTCCCAGAAAGACTTACTTTTCAAAAACAGTTTCTAGATGAAACCAGAAAGCTGAATTGGATTTTTGGATTTATCGAGCTCCAGTCTCTTTCATTTATGTTGGACTATTCAAATAAACAGAAAAGAGACAGATGCTCTTATCTTCCCACTCCTGGCTGCCACCTTTTCCCACCTCAATCCCATCACTTCAGCGGGTGACCCCTCTGTCTACGTGGATTTCACACGTAAAGCTCGACTCCATAACAAAGAATCTTAAAATCTTGCTACATTAAATTAGAATCTCTCTGTAACTTCTCCTAGAATGGGTTCCTGCCTTAAGGAACTGGTCCTGATGAAGCTGACTTTAACAGACCTTTCATCATGGCAGGGGCCCTGGTGGCACAATGGTTAAGAGCTCACCCGCTAACCTAAAGACGGGCCATTGGAATCCACCAGCTGCTCCCTGGAAACCCTGAGGGGGCAGTTCTACTCTGTCATGTAGGGTCACTATGAGTCGGAATTGACTCTGTGGCAGCCAGTTTGGCTTTTGGTTTTCTTGATGCTAATCCTTTTGTATCTGTTCCCCTTAATTCGTTTCTTCACCCAACAAGCATGCACTGAGCATACTCTATGTACAAGGCACCATGCTCAGTACTGTGCTCTGTTCTGTAACTTACTTTACCCTGTCTCTTCAGCTCCCACACAACACTCTCTTATCCATGCCTATTTCTCTGATACCTCATCTTTGTTCATCACCGGCTGCCTGGTTTGTGACCCACTACTTGTCTTAACGCTCACAAATGGTCAATTAATTCATTCTGAAACTCCCATGATCTGTTCAGTATCCTCGTTTTGATCTTAGGTAAGTGAATGAAGATCCAAAATGAGGTATACCTGGTTCCGGCTTCAGCTCTGGCTACACCTTGACATTTCTCAGGTCTGGACCAATCCCAGGAGTCCTCGGGTGGTGCAACGGGTTAAGCACTTGACTACTAACTGAGAGGTTGGCAGTTCAAACCCACCTAGAGGGACCCTGGAAGAAAGGCCTGAAGGTATGCTTTCAAGAGACCACAGCCATGAGACCACTATGGAGCACAGTTCTATTCTGACGTACATGGAGTCACCATGAGTCACAGCCAACGTGAAGATAACTTTTTTTTTTTTTTAAGACTGATCCCATAAATACCCTCTATGTTGTTTCTCTGTCCGTGTGTGAGTACTCAGAGTTCTAGCTCTTTGGTCAAAAATTAATAGTGCAATGAAGCTTATCATTCACATACTGATAGTTTGATGTGATTAATTATGCAACAAGACATTTAGGAGACACACAATACATATTAATTCAATAATTCGCAAACGTGTACTGAGAGACAACTGTTTGCCAGATACCGTGCTATTTATAGTAAATGTTTTGTAAAAAAGAAACACTACTGTTTAAGTGTTCTTATGCTACAGCTTTTATAGTCATGTATGTTTCCATCATGAGAAATGATAGTCAGATATAATAATTTTAGATTCTAAAAATCCTAAGTACTTCGGTAGAATGTAGAGTGAGTCTTTTTCATTGTCTGGTAACTGAACTTCACCAGACTGAATCTGGTGAGTATATGAATTACATATTTTCTTTTCCTTGTGCTGTCTCACTGGTAGGCAAGGAATGGTGAATGAAAAAAATTCCGTCACTCCACTGGCATTACCCTGATTTAGAAAGACTAAGGAGGTATGATCAAAAGATTTATTTAAGCCAGTTGAGTGGCCAGCAAAAGGCTACACTAAATAGTAATGATGTCATACATATGTGTTACTTTATCATCTTCTGATATTCTAGGATTTAGTACATTCAGTATATTTTCTCCCTCAAAACGCGTGTGTCATATACGCAGGAAACTTTTCCTCTTCTTAATTTTAAAGAAGGAAATTAAAGAATCGACAGCCCTTATTTTAAGAGGCATCATGGCAGGGAGGAGGGCGGTTAAATCCTCCTGTGTGCCTTAGTCTCAAGGCAGCCACATCTGCTGATTAGAGAACAATTAGGACATACAGACAGATGGGCGGGGTGGGGGGCCTGATTTTAAGTCCTTCTCAGCCTGACTTCTTTCACTTAGCCAAATATGTTTGAGATTCATCTACATTGTATCAAGTGTCAGTACTCCATTCCTTTTTATAGATGAGTTATACATACAGAGCCCCATTGCCTTCAAGTCAATTCTGACTAACGGCGACCCTACAGAACAGAGTAGAACTGTCCCACAGGGTTTCTGAGGAGTAACGTTTACAGAAGCAGATTGCTGCATCTTCCTCCCATGAAGCGGCTGGTGGGTTCGAACTGACAGTATTTCCATTAGCGGCAGAGGACTTAACCACTGTGCCGTCAGGGCTCTTAGGATATAGGATATGTGTGTATGTACGTGTGTGTGTGTACATACATATATATATATATGTTGTCGTTAGGTGCCCTCGAGTCGATTCTGACTCTAGTGACCCCATGTACGACAGAAAGAAACACTGCCTGGTCCTGTGCCATACTCAGGTTCTTTGTTATGCTTGAGCCCACTGTTGCAGTTACTGTGTCAATCCATTTCATTGAGAGTTTTCCGATTTTTTGCTGACCCTCTACATTACCAAGCTTGATGCCCTTCTCCAGGGACTGGTCCTTCCCGATAATACGTGCAAAGTATATGAGACATAGTCTCGCCATCCTTGTTTCCCAGGAGCATTCTGGTTGCACTTCTTCCAAGACAGGTTTGTTGGCTCTTCTGGCACTCCATGGCATATTCAATATTCTTCGCCAACACCACAGTTCAAAGGCCTCAATTTTTCTCCTGTCTTCCTTATTCATTGTCTAGCTTTCGCATGTATATATGAGGTGATTGAAAACAACCTGGCTTGGGTCTTAGTCTTCCAGCTGACATCTTTGTGTTTTTTTTTTTTAACACTTTAAGAGGTCCTTTGCAGCAATTTGCCTAATGCAAAGCGTCCTTTGATTTCTTGACTGCTGCTTCCATGGGTATTGATTGCAGACCCAAGTAAAATGAAATCCTTGGCAACTTCAATCGTTTCCCCATTTATCATGATGCTGCTTATTGGTCCAGTTGTGAGGACTTGAGTTTTCTTTATGTTGAGGTGTAATCCATACTGAAGGCTGTGGTCTTTGATCTTTATCAGTAAGTGCTTCAAGTCCTCTTCACTTTCAGCAAACAAAGTGTGTAAAATATGTTTCTTCATTCATCCTTTAAGGGACCTTTTGTTTGTTTCCACCTTTTTGTTATTGCAGAACATTCCGTGATGAACATGTGTGCACATTTTAAGGTCACATATTATATGATTTCATTTACATAAAATATTCAGATTAGGAAAATTCATAGAGAATGAAAACAGATTGGTTTTGCCAGAGGCTAAGAGGGTGAGAGGAACCCTGGTTGTGCAGCGTTTAAGAGCTTGGCTGCTAACCAAAAAAGATCAGCAGTTCAAATCCATCAGCAGCTCCCTGGAAACCCCATGGGGGCAGTTCTACTTTATCCTATAGGGTCACTATGAGTCAGAATCAACTTGATGGCAACAGGGTTAGTTTTTTGAGGTGGATGAGGGAGCAGGGAGTGAGTAACTGACCAATGGCTGTGTGGCTTCCTTAAGGGTGATAGGAATGTTTTCGAAATTGACAAGCATGGTGGTCGCACAATATGGTGAGTGTAGTATATGCCACTGAATTGTTTGCTTTAAAACGGTGAGTTTTATGCTGCATGAATTTCACCCAATATTTTTTTTTTAATTTTTTTAAAAGTCAGTTCGAGAAGTTTGAACTTCATTTAGTGAAATAATGGAGATCAGTGAATACTTCAAACTAGGAATGTTGCAATGACTCTATCACTAAATACAACCATGGTGAGAGTTTTGTATTATCCTCATTTTACAGGTGAGAACATTCAAATTCAGAGTATCCAAGGTCACACAAACAGGAATGGCAGAACCAAAAATCAAACTTAGGTCTCTACCCAAAGGTGCACAAAAGATAAATATGAAAGGCAGTGGATGGAGGTGGGGGATGGATGGGAGAGACATTTTAAGGATTAGAGATGAATAGATTCAGTAATTATTGATATATGGGGTAATAAAGAGAGATGGAGAAATGAAACAGTAATTACATACTTTGCAACCAGGAAAATGCATTGGAAGGTAAATTAGCACTGCAGAAACGAAAGGCTAGCATGACAAACCTGTCTTGTACAACATTCTTTTAAATTATTAAAAAATGGTCCAAAGCCCTATGCTGACTGAAGATGTTTAATGTATTAAAAATGTCTTCTATTATATATGGCATCTCTTTCGAATTTACAAAGTCACTCATATGAATTATTGTATTTGATTCTCACATCTTTGTGAAGTAGGTTCTACTAGCAGAGATAAAGAAATGAAGACTTAGAGAGGGTAGGTATTGCTCAATGTTACACAGCAAATACATGACAAATTTGGGGCATGAATTTATGTTTTCTGATTCCAAATCCAGGATACTATGAGGTTCTTAGGATGTGATAAATTGTCATCAGCACTTGCAACTTCCTTAACTCAAGGGGAATAAACATAAATCCCAAACTAAATAGAACTAGTTATCAATCTACTGAGATGCAGCAAGAGAGATTTAGATAAGCTTAAGGCATGATTCTAGTTCAGCAAGGATGTAAGTACGTTAGCAGGGCAGCCTGTAGAATAGCCTAATTATCTTGAATATGAATAAGACAGATAACCATCCATCTTGGCTAGATTACCTGTGACTAAGGGCTTGGTTTGATGACCTTGGAGATTCCATCCCATATTCTAAGTCTGTAACATAAATGAGTAGATTTAACTACAGTCTTCAAGTCATATCCTCTTAATATTTCTTAATTCTCTGATACAGAATAAAGTAAGTAGTCTTACCCCAGAATGTACAGGGAGATCTTTCGGATGGTTTATCACTGGATGTGGAATTTGGAGGTTTCTCTAACCCTGAAACTTCATCCCATATTATATCCCTTTGTATAAGTTTTCATTTTTAAATTTCGAGCACCCATAAAACCTTCTTATTATTACACCTGTAATAACCTATCTCTGTCATACACAGAAATACAAGCACGAGTGTGCATATTCCTGCCATATCAAAAGAACACGTCTTTAGGAATAATAACGACCGTTGCTACAGGAGAAACAGTAGTTCCCCTGAGAATCTCTGTGAATTGGTCTTCTGGCATTCTGGCTGACATATTAAAGTAACTTAGGAAAACAACAATCACACTGGCAAATTTTCATTAGCAGTTATTACGTATCAACCCTGTATTACGTGCTTTATTTATGTATTTTGAATTTCCAAACAAAATGGAGAAAATAAGATATATTTTGACACCCAAACTTAACCTAATTAATCTTGGAGAAAGAAGAAATCTTTACCACTCACCCTATCTTGAGAGGGGATAGAAGAAAAGAAAATGACCAAAATTCCAAAGTATCTACCGGTTCATCTGTTTACTAGAAGTTGGAAGAGATAGTCATTTAGGACAGCAAATTAAGAGGCTTTCCATACCACCGTAATTGTTATGTATTGAGGGGAAACATCGAGAAAGAGGGGCTTGGATTGTCTTAAAGCAGGAGGAGGCAGAAAAAATTGTTTACATAACTCCTCAGTCATAACCAAATGTCAGGAAAATATTTGCTATGTCGAAGATGGCTTGTCTGAGTTGTCTTTTAGAGAAAAGTCAATGAAATGAAAGTGTTAACGGGAAAGTACCTGCCAGATCCCTTACAGATTTAGAATTCTAGGTAATTGGGAAAAATTCAAATTACCTTTCCACATCAGAATTCCAGCAGCTTACCATGGTGGAAAAAAGAAAACTCGCATTAGTTGACAAATGAAGAGCTATTAAATTTCAAAGTGTGGGCTACCCTACCCATTGTCATCAAGTCAATTACAACTCGTAGTGACCCTATACGACCGAGTAAACTTGCCCCATAGGGTTTCCAAGGAGCAGCTGGTTGGTGGATTCGAACTGCAGACCTTTTGGTTAGCAGCTGAATGCTTAACCACTGCACTACCAGGGCTCTGCGGGCTACCTTAGGAGGTATTGTATCTACCTCTCAAACAATTCTAAAACTTGGGCATATTATTCTCATTTTGTTTATTAAGAAATTGATGAAGTCACATAGGAAAAGCACTCATGAATTAAAGTCAGAGAGAATGAAGGGGAGGATAGAAGCAAGGTATTGCAAAATATATTCACAGATCTCAGTGGAAGATTGAATTACATGGGTAAGCTAGAGAGAAGTATGGCTGTCAATGAATAAAAGCTTGAAAATCAAGCATTGTTTCCGTTGTATCTGCTTTTAATTTTATAGCAACCTAATTCAGAATAATCAAAAGAACTCCACCGTAGGGACAATCATTCCTCATTTTTTGCTTGATTTTAAAGATACCTATTATAACATTGTACAATATGCATAAATTGACATAGCATCTTTTTAGCATTTTTATCTCAGAAGAAAAGCAATGCATCTTAAAAGAAAGGGTAAACTCCACCAACTGATTAAAATATATAAACACAATTTTCTAATGGTGTCAAAATTTATATAGTTATTTTATCTCAATTTATGCCCTTAATACATAAGTATTAAATTTTTACTCATGCTTTTAAATAAAATTTACTAAATTATTATAAGTGAATATACAGTGTCCCCTTTTATGTGTTATAATTTATTTAGCCAATTTTTTATGATCGAATATGTAAATGGTCTTCAATAATTAAATACTTTAAACAGTTTATTCCATGCAAATTTTCTGTATATTAAATTCTTGAAAACGAAATTGGGGGGCCAAATGTACACATTTGTCCAAGTTGCCCTGTTGGCACAGTGGTTAAGAGCTACAGCACTAATGAAAAGAAGGCAGTTCAAATCCACCAGCTACTCCTTGAAAACCCTGTGGGTCAGTTCTACTCTGTCATAATGGGTCACCATGCATGGGAATTGACTCCACAGCAATGGGTATGGGTTTTGGTCCACTTTAAAGAACCACTTTAAATGCCAGTAATAACGTATGAGAGAACTTATTTACCCCACCCTTGCACAAACTGCATAAACCAAGAAAACCAAATTTGTTGCTGTCGAGTGGATTCCTACTCATAGTGACCCTATAGGACAGAGTAGAACTGCCCCACAGGGTTTCTAAGGTGCAGCTGGTGGATTTGAACTGCTGACCTTTTGGTTTGCAGCCAAGCTCTTATCCACTGTACCACCAGGGCTCTGCACAAAATATAATTCCTCATATGTGCATTGGTCATTTGTGTCCTACTTCTCAGCACAAATTAGTCCCTTTACCCATTTTGCTGGATATATTCAGTGGGTTTGGTTTGTTGTTATATATTAAGTATTGATATTCAAGTTATATGCTACAAACACTTTGTATATTTGCTTTTAGCTTTACTCTTTTAACATAAGCAAAATTAGCTTTCCTTGATCAAATGCAGGCTCTTTCCCTTGCTCTTGCTCCCTTTGCAGGTGTGTGTGGCTAGGCCTCCTTTGTGCTTACCTCATGCATCCACGTGTTTCATTTCAGTACTGTAGTGGTTCCATTTTTTGCAATGAAATGTTTAATTTGTCTGGATTTTATTAGGGTGCATGCTGTGAGGTACAGATTTAACTTTATTTTCCTTTCCAACATGGTGAGCTAGTGGGCCCAATATCCCGTGTTAAATAATTTATGCTTTTTCCCACTGACAGAGCATCCTATCTTGATCAGGCGACCCTCAAGGGCATGTCCAATACATATTTGGTCTGCTTATGGACTTGCGTTTTCCATGCCATTTGTCTGTCTTTGTGGTCCTGCAAACAGGGCTGACAACTTAACCACAGGGCAGGTTGGAAGACATATGACACAGGAAGCTTCCAAGGAGTGGGAACGTGGGCAGTGTCGGAGGGGGTTGAAAATTGATGACAGGAAGTACCACAGGCGGTTTAGTCTGAAAATTAACAAGAAGTGAAAGCCTCCAGGAAGACCAAAAATGTCTCCTTCCCCTTGAAATCAAGTGCCACAGAAAAAATCCACAAGAAGAAAGGCAGAGAGGGAAGAGAGAGAAATGACACAAAGAACAAGAAATAAAGTCTGAGGGAGGGTTGGCACTGCCCCCTTCTCCACAGTCTCCTCAGCTGAGGAAAGTATGCAGGGTCATTTTGAGCTTCACAGTGACTGGAGTCAGCACACAGCTAAAGAGACACTAAGGCCGCCAGGCTGTCCAGCAAAGTGTGGAGAAGAACATGCAAAGACTTCTCACAGATTCTGAGTTGAGTGTTTTACAAAGTCAGGAGTAAACTGTAGTAAACAGGGAAACTCTTCATTTCTTCAGTCATCCTGGTGTCAGGGGGAAAGCTTTTCCTAATTTCCTGTTGTTATTGCTGTTGTTGTTGGTGTTGTGACCCTATAGGACACAATATAACTGCCCCATAAGATGGGAGCTCAGTGGTTAAGAGTTCAGCTGCTAATCAAAAGGTCGGCAGTTCGAATCCGCCAGCCACTCCTTGGAAACCCCATGGGGCAGTTCTACTCTGTCCTATAGGGTCCCTATGAGTCAGAATCGACTCAACAGCAAAGGGTATGGGGCTTCCTAGGCTGTGATCTTTATGGGAGCAGATCAACAGGTCTTTTCTTCCAAGGAGCAACTGATTGTTTTGAACCGCTGGCCTCTTGGTTAGCAGCCCAGTGCTTAACCATTGTGCAACCAGGGCACAGTCACTAAAAGCGTTGCCACATGCTTATTTGCATATATCACACACATATATACATTTTTATTTGGTATCTAATACAAGGTTTTGTCAAGAATGTTGATGCAATATGAGACGTTGGAGAACTGGACAGGCATGAGAAGAAAGTTCATTATATGCTGTCTTTGCGTTAGCATCCTATACTAAATTACAATAGATGTAAAATACATTACCATAGACCTTCGTGGCTGTACTAGTAAGGAGGAAGATTTCAGCTGGATTTAGACATGCTGTATCATCAGGCAGGAAATACTTTCTATTTACCAAGAGGGTAACACTCAGTACTCTTTCCAGCTCCTGGCATGAATTGCTTAACTACATACCCTAAGAGAACCTCTCCATGGCTGGGCTACTTGATGGGCTGGTACCTCGGAATGACGCAGCCTATGCAAATGTAGAAACTTGGTGGAAATCCCAGCAAGAAAGTGTAAATAACATAAATTTTTAAATGTTTAGAGACTGAGTAAGGGTGTGTCTGTACCACCTGCTTAGGTAAATTAAATGCAAGTATATTAACACAGAAGCCAATATCAACGAAGCCTTCATAGCATTACATGGAGACGGATCCATAGAGAATTCATAAAAAATGTGCTGAGTTGTCACGCAAGCTCCCAGAAACATCTTCACAAGCAGAAGACATTTTCTGTTGTGGGGTTTTCATATGGGATGCAGAATACCTGGCTCAATGCCAAGGTCTTTTCAGTTACCCAGAGAACAAGGGGTAAGACGCTGAGCCACAGGGAGCAGGTGGCATCCTTTGGAAGCTGTGAAATGCATACCAGGCTTACACAGGAAGAAGGGCAGGCCTGGTCTCCTGAGCACCTCGTAAGGCAGAGTGTAAGGATGAGCTAATTACCCTGGAGGAAGTTACCTCTCCTCTCCAAGGGTTACCTTACATTACAGGCTTATTGTTGTCTTAGTACTTTTAGCCACATGCCTTAGGAGCTATTGAGAATTAATTTCAATTTTCTTTACTCATCTATAAGCAATAATTACTAATTGCTTTCATTTGTTTAACTAGGGATGATTGCTCCTTCAGAAAGGCTTTTCCTTTTATGATAAAAAGATAGCATTTTCTTTCCTATGGTAGTCTTTTAGCCATAGTTCCCAGCCATCAGATAAAAGTTCCTATAATAGGTGAAATTATTTCAAGGGTTGTTGCAATGAAAAAGGAAATAATGTAAGTAAAGTAATAATTATGTGGGTGTTTCTAATTCAATTTCTTTCTCTTCAGTTAAAGTATAGGATATATATACAAAAGTATAGGATCTTGGTGGCACGGTGGTTAAGAGCTCAGCTGCTGACCAAAAGGTCTGTGGCTTGAATCCACCAGCAGCCCCTTGGAAGCCCTATGGGACAGTTCTATTCTGTCCTATAGCGTTGCTATGAGACAGAATTGACTTGATGGCAACGGAGTATATACAGAAGTGCCCATTCTTATTAACGTTATTATAAATATTATTCTACTTAATGTTTTACATTTTATTTACTCAATTTTAGAAATTTCAGTACAATGAAAAATAGTTAAATAATATAAGAGAGAGGGGCCAAGATGGCGGACTAGGTGGATGCTACCGCAGATCCCTCTTGCAACAAAGACTCAGAAAAACAAGTGAATCGATCACATATATAAAAATCTACGAACTCTGAACAACAAACACAGACTTAGAGACAGAGAACGAACAAATACGGGCAGACAGCGATCGTTTTCAGAACTAAGAGCCAGCGCACCAGGCAGGTGACCTTCGGAGCCCAGGCTGGGGCAGAGCCCAGGGGGGCAGATGGCACAGACAAGGGGCCCAGACCTACCCCCCCGAACCCATCCCGGGAGGAAGTCTAGCTGGTTGGCGCAGGCAGCGTAGCGGCACAGCCAGTGGAAGAAACACCCGGGAGGCAGTGACTGATCTTGGAGCAGGGAGAGCAGCGTCCCAGCCAGGGAGCCGTCCCGCTGGGAGTTTGGTGGGAGGCTGGCGAGGCGTGAGCGTGGGGATCACCTATATTTCCCTAAAGCGACCCCGGGGGGGGGGCGCCCAGACGTTCGTGAAGGCCACCTCCACCCAGTTCACGCGAGCGGTGCGGCACACCAGAGGGAGAAACCCCCGGGAGGAAGTGACTGGTCTTGGAGCGGGGAGAGCAGCGTCCCAGCCGGGGAGCCTTCCCGCTGGGATCTTGGCGAGAGCAGGCGGGGTGTGAGCGCATTCCCCTGAATAGACCCCAAAGGAGGGCCCAGCTGTTCTTGAGGGCCACGCCCACTCAGTTCGCGCGAGCGGTGCGGTGCACCACAGGGACAAATCCCCGGGAGGAAGTGACAGGTCTCGGAGCAGGGAGAGCAGCATCCCAGCTGGGGAGCCGTCCTGCCGGGATTCTGGTGGATGGGGGCAGAGCGTGAATCCGGGGATCAGCTCTATATTCTGTGGTGCTACACGCCTAGTTCTCTGATCCCTCCCCCACCCTCCCCAGGCGGCTCCATTAACATCCGAATACCCTGAGCCAGAAGGAGAATTCAGATAGGGATCTGACTGCATTTTTTTTTTAGCTGATTACCTGGAAAATCTAGTTTCCCAGTGATGGCTCGGAGACAGCAGTCCATATCAAACCACATAAAGAAACAGACCATGACAGCTTCTCCAACCCCCCAAACAAAAGAATCAAAATCTTTCCCAAATGAAGATACGATCCTGGAATTATCAGATACAGAATATAAAAAACTAATTTACAGAATGCTTAAAGATATCACAAATGAAATTAGGATAACTGCAGAAAAAGCCAAGGAACACACTGACAAAACTGTTGAAGAACTCAAAAAGGTTATTCAAGAACATAGTGGAAAAATTAACAAGTTGCAAGAATCCATAGAGAGACAGCATGTAGAAATCCAAAAGATTAACAATGAAATTACAGAATTAGACAACGCAATAGAAAGTCAGAGGAGCAGACTCGAGCAATTAGAATGTAGACTGGGACTTCTGGAGGACCAGGGAATCAACACCAACATAGCTGGAAAAAAATCAGATAAAAGAATTTAAAAAAATGAAGAAACCCTAAGAATCATGTGGGACTCTATCAAGAAGGATAACTTGCGAGTGATTGGAGTCCCAGAACAGGGAGGGGGGACAGAAAACACAGAGAAAATAGTTGAAGAACTCCTGACACAAAACTTCCCTGACATCATGAAAGACGAAAGGATATCTATCCAAGATGCTCATCGAACCCCATTTAAGATTGATCCAAAAAGAAAAACACCAAGACATATTATCATCAAACTCACCAAAACCAAAGACAAACAGAAAATTTTAAAAGCAGCCAGGGAGAAAAGAAAGGTTTCCTTCAAGGGAGAATCAATAAGAATAAGTGCAGACTACTCAGCAGAAACCATACAGGCAAGAAGGGAATGGGACGACGTATACAGAGCACTGAAGGAGAAAAACTGCCAACCAAGGATCATATATCCAGCAAAACTCTCTCTGAAATATGAAGGAGAAATTAAGATATTTAGAGATAAACACAAGTTTAGAGAATTTGCAAAAACTAAACCAAGACTGCAAGAAATGCTTAAGGAGATTGTTTGGCCTGATGACCAATAATATCAGGTACCAGCACAATACAAGGTCACAAAACAGAACGTCCTGATATCAACACAACTCAAATAGGGAAAGCACAAAAACAAACAAAGTAAGATTAATTCTAAAAAATAAATAAATAAACAAAATAATATACATAACAGGAAATCATGGAAATCAATAGATAAATGATCACAATAATCAAAAAGAGGGACTAAATATAGGAGGCATTGAACTGCCAGATGGAGAGTGATACAAGGCGATATAGAACGATACAAGTTAGGTCTTTACTTAGAAAAATAGGGGTAAATAATAAGGTAACCACAAAAAGGAATATCAATTCCATAACTCAAGAAAAACGTAACGAGTCAACAAACACAAAGTTAAACAAAATGAGGATCTCACAATCTACTAAGAAAAACATCTCAGCAGAAAAAAGTATGTGGAAAAATGAAAAGGCCAACAACACACATGAAAAGGCATCAAAATGACAGCACTAAAAACTTATTTATCTATAATTATGCTGAATGTAAATGGACTAAATGCACCAATTAAAAGACAGAGAGTCACGGACTGGATAAAGAAACACGATCCATCTATATGCTGCCTACAAGAGACACACCTTAGAGACACAAACAAACTAAAACTCAAAGGATGGAAAAAAATATATCAAGCAAACAATAAGCAAAAAAGAAGAGGAGTAGCAATATTAATTTCTGACAAAATAGACTTTAGACTTAAATCCGCCACAAAGGATAAAGAAGGACACTATATAATGATAAAACGGACAATTGATCAGGAAGATATAACCATATTAAATATTTACGCACCCAATGACAGGGCTGCAAGATACATAAATCAAATTTTAACAGAATTGAAAAGCGAGATAGACACCTCCATATCTATAGTAGGGGACTTCAACACACCACTTTCGGAGAAGGACAGGACATCCAGTAAGAAGCTCAATAGAGACACGGAAGACCTACTTACAACAATCAACCAACTTGACCTCATTGACTTATACAGAACTCTCCACCCAACTGCTGCAAAATATACTTTTTTTTCTAGCGCACATGGAACATTCTCTAGAATAGACCACATGTTAGGTCACAAAACAAATCTTGGTAGAATCCAAAACATCGAAATATTACAAAGCATCTTCTCAGACCACAAGGCAATGAAGCTAGAAATCAATAACAGAAAGACTAGGGAAAAGAAATCAAATACTTGGAAAATGAACAATACCCTCCTGAAAAAAGACTGGGTTATAGAAGACATCAAGGAGGGAATAAGGAAATTCCTAGAAAGCAACGAGAATGAAAATACTTCCTATCAAAACCTCTGGGACACAGCAAAAGCAGTGCTCAGAGGCCAATTTATATCGATAAATGCACACATACAAAAAGAAGAAAGAGCCAAAATCAGAGAACTGTCCCGACAACTTGAACAAATAGAAAGTGAGCAACAAAAGAACCCATCAGGCACCAGAAGAAAACAAATAATACAAATTAGAGCTGAACTAAATGAATTAGAGAACAGAAAAACAATTGAAAAAATTAACAAAGCCGAAAGCTGGTTCTTTGAAAAAATTAACAAAATTGATAAACCATTGGCTAGACTGACTAAAGAAAAACAGGAAAGGAAACAAATAACCCTAATAAGAAACGAGAAGGACCACATCACAACAGAGCCAAATGAAATTAAAAGAATCATTTCAGATTACTACGTAAAATTGTACTCTAACAAATTTGAAAACCTAGAAGAAATGGATAAATTCTTAGAAAAATACTACCTACCTAAACTAACACATTCAGAAGTAGAACAACTAAATAGACCCATAACAAAAAAAAGAGATTGAAACGGTAATCAAAAAACTTCCAACAAAAAAAAGTCCTGGCCCAGACGGCTTCACTGCAGAGTTGTACCAAACCTTCAGAGAAGACTTAACACCACTACTACTGAAGGTATTTCAAAGCATAGAACAAGACGGAATACTACCCAACTCATTCTATGAAGCTACCATCTCCCTGATACCAAAACCAGGAAAAGACATTACAAAAAAAGAAAATTAGAGACCTATATCCCTCATGAACATAGATGCAAAAATCCTCAACAAAATTCTAGCCAATAGAATCCAACAACACATCAAAAAAATAATTCACCTTGATCAAGTGGGATTTATACCAGGTGTGCAAGGCTGGTTTAATATCAGAAAAACCATTAATGTAATCCACCACATAAATAAAACAAAAGATAAAAACCACATGATCTTATCAATAGATGCAGAAAAGGCATTTGACAAAGTTCAACACCCATTTATGATAAAAACTCTTACCAAAATAGGAATTGAAGGAAAATTCCTCAACATAATAAAGGGCATCTATGCAAAGCCAACAGCCAGTATCACTCTAAATGGAGAGAACTTGAAAGCATTTCCCCTGAGAACGGGCACCAGACAAGGATGCCCTTTATCGCCACTCTTATTCAACATCGTACTTGAAGTCCTAGCCAGGGCAATTAGGCTAGACAAAGAAATAAAGGGTATCCAGATTGGTAAGGAGGAAGTAAAGTTATCACTATTTGCAGATGACATGATCGTATACATGGAAAACCCTAAGGAATCCTCCAGAAAACTACTGAAACTAATAGAAGAGTTTGGCAGAGCCTCAGGTTATAAAATAAACATACAAAAATCACTTGGATTCCTCTACATCAACAAAAAGAACACCGAAGAGGAAATCACCAAATCAATACCATTCACAGTAGCCCCCAAGAAGATAAAATACTTAGGAATAAATCTTACCAAGGATGTAAAAGACCTATACAAAGAAAACTATAAAACTCTGCTACAAGAAATTCAAAAGGACATACTTAAGTGGAAGAACATACCCTGCTCATGGATAGGAAGACTTAACATAGTAAAAATGTCTATTCTACCAAAAGCCATCTATACATATAACGCACTTCCAATCCAAATACCAATGTCATATTTTAAGGGGATAGAGAAACAAATCACTAATTTCATTTGGAAGGGAAAGAACCCCCGGATAAGCAAAGCATTACTGAAAAAGAAGAAGAAAGTGGGAGGCCTCACTCTACCTGACTTCAGAAGCTATTATACAGCTACAGTAGTCAAAACAGCCTGGTACTGGTACAACAACAGGCACATAGACCAATGGAACAGAATTGAGAACCCAGATGTAAATCCATCCACATATGAGCAGCTGATATTTGACAAAGGACCAGTGTCAGTTAATTGGGGAAATGATAGTCTTTTTAACAAATGGTGCTGGCATAACTGGATATCCAATTGCAAAAGAATGAAACAGGACCCATACCTCACGCCACGCACAAAAACTAACTCCAAGTGGATCAAAGACCTAAACATAAAGACTAAAACAATAAAGATCATGGAAGAAAAAATAGGGACAACCCTAGGAGCCCTAATACAGGGCATAAACAGAATACAAAACATTACCAAAAACGATGAAGAGAAACCAGATAACTGGGACCTCCTAAAAATCAAACACCTATGCTCATCTAAAGACTTCACCAAAAGAGTAAAAAGACCACCTACAGACTGGGAAAGAATATTCAGCTATGACATCTCAGACCAGCGCCTGATCTCTAAAATCTACCTGATTCTGTCAAAACTCAACCACAAAAAGACAAACAACCCAATCAAGAAGTGGGCAAAGGATATGAACACACACTTCACTAAAGAAGATATTCAGGCAGCCAACAGATACATGAGAAAATGCTCTCGATCATTAGCCATTAGAGAAATGCAAATTAAAACTACGATGAGATTCCATTTCACACCAACTAGACTGGCATTAATCCAAAAAACACAAAATAATAAATGTTGGAGAGGCTGTGGAGAGATTGGAACTCTCATACACTGCTGGTGGGATTGTAAAATGGTACAACCACTTTGGAAATCCATCTGGCGTTATCTTAAACAGTTAGAAATAGAACTACCATACAACCCAGAAATCCCACTCCTCGGAATATATCCTAGAGATACAAGAGCCTTCACACAAACAGACATATGCACACCCATGTTTATTGCAGCTCTGTTTACAATAGCAAAAAGCTGGAAGCAACCAAGATGTCCGTCAACGGATGAATGGGTAAATAAATTGTGGTCTATTCACACAATCAAATACTACGCATCGATAAAGAACAGTGACGAATCTCTGAAACATTTCATAACATGGAGGAATCTGGAAGACATTATGCTGAGCGAAATGAGTCAGAGGCAAAAGGACAAATATTGTATAAGACCACTATTATAAGATCTTGAGAAATAGAAAAAACGGAGAAGAACACATACTTTTGTGGTTACAAAGGGGGGAGGGAGGGAGGGAGGGAGGGAGAGGGTTTTTTATTGATCAATCAGTAGATAAGAACTGCTTTGGGTGAAGGGAAAGACAACACACAATACAAGGAAGGTCAGCCTAATTGGACTGGACTAAAAGCAAAGAGGTTTCCGGGATAAAATGAAAGCTTCAAAGGTCAGCGGAGCAGGGGCTGGGGTCTGGAGAACATGGTTTGAGGAGACTTCTAAGTCAACGGGCAAAATAATTCTATTATGAAAACATTCTGCATCCCACTTTGAATCGTGGCACCTGGGGTCCTAAATGCCAACAAGCGGCCATCTAAGATACATCAATTGGTCTCAACCCACCTGGAGCAAAGGCAAAGGAAGAACACCAAGGTCACACGACAACTAAGAACCCAAGAGACAGAAAGGGCCACATGAACGAGAGACCTACATTATCCTGAGACCAGAAGAACTAGTTGGTGCCCGGCCACAATCGATGTCTGCCCTGTCAGGGAGCACAACAGACAACTCCTGAGGGAGCAGGAGGCCAATGGGATACAGACCCCAAATTCTCATAAAAAGACCATACCTAATGATATGAATGCGACTAGAGGAATCCCAGAGACAATGCTCCCCAGAACTTCTGATGGCACAGGACAGGAACCATCCCCGAAGACAACTCATCAGGCATGAAAAGGACTGGTCAGTTGCGGGGAGAGAGATGCTGATGAAGAGTGAGCCAATTAAATGAGGTGGACACTGGAGAATGTGTTGGCAACTCTTGACTGGAGGGGGGATGGGAAGATAGAGAGAGAGGGAAGATGGCAAAATTGGCACGAAACAAGAGACTGAAAGGGCTAACTCAATAGGGGGAGAGCAAGTGGGAGAAGGGAGTATGAAGTATGTAAACCTACATGTGACAGACTGATTGGAATGGTAAATGTTCACTCGAAGCTTAATAAAAATTAATTTAAAAAAATAAAATATAAGAGAGAGCCATTACGTGAGAAAAAAGATTGTTGACAAGTGGCTCCATCATCCAACGATGTTACAAATGTTTTCCTCATATTTTATTATTTTCCATTGATTCAATTGGCATAAATCTATTACAATAAAAGTAACCACTTTGTTCTTAATATCTACACCTGGCAGATTGGCCACTATAGAAGGATATGTAAACCTGTCATTCTTCCACTTTATTTCACCTCACTAGTTTGGTGGGACAATCATTTAATTGCATTAGAATGAAAGCACATGCAAACATATTTCTACTATTCTATGGGCAATTTGCTAATGAGAAGGTGGATCTATATGGTCAAGGATCTTGCTACTCAAAGTGTAGTGGTGGGAGAATCAGAACCAGTGTTCATGGGAAATTCACAAGGGGTGTAGTTTGCATGACTCACCCTAGACCTATTGATACAAAATCATCACTTTAACCGGATTTCCAGGAGAAGATTTCTCACTTCTCAGGCACTCTGAGAAGAAGGATGAAAGGACTCATGTTGAAGAGGAGAATGAACAAGAGCTCTAGAGGTTGGAGAACTATGTGGACCTGCCATGGCCAACAAGAACACGCCTGTGACACGTAGTTAAAGTACTGTGGAATTATTTTAACTTTTTTGCTGAAGGTTATAAACCTGACTCCACCCTCATAACACCCACATCTAGAGTAAGAAGCTCTGCCATTCACAAATGTTTTATACTCCTGAGCACTCAGTAGTAGAAGAACCATGCGGTTTGCATGGGGATATATATATATATATATATATATATATATATATATATATATATGCCCAATACTGGCTTGGAGCCCTGATGGCTCAGCAGTTAAGAGCTCAGCTGCTAATCAAAAGGTCGGCAGTTCAAATCCACCAGCTGCTCCTTGGAAACCCTAGGGGGTGGTTCTACTCTGTCCTATAGGGTCGCTATGAGTCGGAATCCACTTGACGACAACGGGTTTGGGTTTTTTTTAATACTGGGTTACAATTTAGTGTTTAGCCTGTCAGGCCTGAGGTGAGGCAGAGATGACACTATAGGAAGGCAAGGTGTCTTTGGCCTCTGCCTCATAGAAACTATCCTTATGCTTAGTCTGGTTCACGATGCTGTCCTTATAATATCAAATTTGCTTAAAGTCTGTAGTAAAGAGAAAACCTTGAAAGTTCCTGGGGGTGGAGTAGAGAGGGTGGAAGAGGGAAGGAGGGAAAAGATAAAGACATGCAGAAAGAGGAACAAATATCAAACTAGAAGCCAGCCAGAGGCACATCACTGCTAAATCATGTGAGAACTTTGTTAAACACCATGTGCTTTTGCTGTGTTGCTGGCACGTAATTCCAGTCACAATCTATGTTCTGAAAGGCCTGTATCACCACTGAAAAGGGGAGTAAGCACTTCAGTCCCTGTGGACACTCTGTCTTTTCAAGTTGAAAGTATTCAAAAAACTCTAATAACTGAGTTTATGTCATTAGCACTTTTCAAATGCTCAATATGTTCTAAGTATTTTATCATTTTGACTACACACAGTCCTTTGATGTAGACTACATTCAGAGCTCAACTTTATAGATGTGGAAACAGAATCTGAGAGGCTAAATAACGTCATAGGGATCAGAGATAGAGTAATTAGAGATCCGGAATTTAAAGCCAAGAGGTCTAAATCCAGATAAATTCAGATAATAAAGTGATAATCAGCATAAAATATTAACCTTAGTCCAATCTTTTTTTTTTTAATTACCAAATGAATCATTATTCTTAGTCCTCCACTGAGGATTCTCTTATTTTCATTTTTCCTAAAACACATTTAACCAAACTGATCAGCTGATGGGAAGTACAATTGAAATCCATAACCCGATTAGATTCTAAAGTTTTCTTAAGAAAGTACTATACGTAACAGAAGTACATTTTCTGCTTCTAGCCAAGATGGAAAATCAGACAAAATATATGAAACACATTCAAGCAATACCAAGTCGATATCTGAGCAGTCTCTCATAGAAACTTACAAAAATTCCAAAACTTACACAAAAATTCAAAGAATCTGGCATGGCCAAAATATTTTTGACTGGAAGGGTAAAGTTGGAAGACAAAACCAATGATTTGGAGATTTGTTATAAAGCAAGAGTAATCAAGATGGTGTGATGCTACAAATACCTGAATGGAAGAGAATAGGGTGTCCCAGGTATAGACTGACACACATATGGCAACGGATTTCCAAGAGAGTACAAAGGCAATTGAGGGAAGAAATAAAGTTCTTTAATAAAATGGTATCAGAACAATTAGATATCCTTTAACACAAAAAAAAGGAACTTTGATACATACCTCACACCTTACATAAAAGATAATTCAAATAGAATTATAGCCCTAAACGTAAAACCTAAAATCGTAAATCTTCCAGAAGAAATCATAGAGGAGAAACTTTTGTGACCTTCATTCAGAAACCATCTTTTAGATACAGCACAGAGAGTATAATCCATAAAAGAACAAGTTGAGAAAATGGACTTCACCAAAATTAAAAACATCTTTGCAGATTTTCCTAAAATTATTCTAAAATAAAAAAATTATTAAATATTAAAAAAAATTAAGACCCTATCAGTAAAGTTAAACTGGGGGGGGGGGACTGATCTTCCAATGACACTGTTAAGCAATTGAAGCTAAAAAGTAAAAACAATTTAAAAAAATTAAAAATAGCCTAAAGATTTGAAGAGATACTTCAACATAGAAGATATACGGACAGCAAATAACTACATGAAAAGATGTTCACCATCACTAATCTTTAAAAAGAGCAAAAAAAACATTACATGATACCATTACACACTTTTTAGAATGGTTAAAATGTATAAGAATGACCATACCAAGGATTGGTATAGGTGCTGAGGTACTGAAATTCTTACACAGTGTTAGTGAGGATGAAAAACTATTTGGCAGTTTCTGGTAAGTATAAACTGCTATACGATTCAGTCAGCCCATTCCTCAGTATTTACCCAAGAGAAATAAAATAAAACGATACACTAGGACAAAGACATACATGGGAAGTACAAGTCTACGTTAAAATCGTTCATAGTAATTTTATTTGAATTAACAACAAAAAAATAGGAAACCACCCAATTGTCCATCATCTGATGAGCAAATTAACGAACTGTGGTATACCATCTCTCTAATAAAAAAGAATAAATTATTGTTACGTGCTACAACATGGATAAATCCCCAGATAATTCTGTTGGGTAAAAGAAGCTAGAAAAAAGAAAAAACAGAGTACATATTGTATGTTTCCATTTATGTAAAATGCCGTAAGTTGTAAACTATAGTGACAGAAAGCAGATCAATGCTCCTGGGGATAGAGGAGGGAGAATCCAGGGAGAGACAGCAGGGAGGAATTACAAAAAGGCATGAGGACTCTTTTGGGAGTAATAAATTTGCTTATTATCATATTATGATGATGGCTTCACAGAATTATACATATGTCAATACTTATCAAATTGTACAGCTTAAACGCATGCAGTTTATTTTATGCTAATTATATTTCAACCCATCTGTTAAAAACAAAGAAAATAACCCTGCAATTGTGAGAGTGACTTTCTCGTCTTCCTCTTGCCTACCTTTAGTATGACAGCCCCAATTCTCCCAGTAGAGGCTGATCTTTCCACCTCTGTGTGCCCATTACGTATTGTTCCCACTAGGACCTATCTAACCACCTTGTAACTATTTGCTCTTATGTCTCTATGCCAATCAGGTAAAAACTTCGTAAATTCACTGATCAGATTTATACTTGCCACATGTGAGTCCCTGTCATATAGATGTCCAGTGAATGATGAATGAATGCATAAATGGTTACTTTGGCCTTAAATATGGATTTTGTCCAGAGAACAGGTAAACACTCAAAGATTGACTAGCGTTCCCCCATGGTGGCTGCAGGGTCTGAGACTAACTGTATTTGACTTGCCTTACTAATGAGCAAAGAACAGGAACAAGTACTCTTGCAAATATTTAAATTCCGTGTGTAAATACCAGTGGGTTAGAAGAACTCTTTAAGATGGCAGGAGGGAATTTCACTGAAGCAACAGGAGGTAATTAAGAATGTAAACACTTAGAAAAAAATATATTCCAGAAAGATGAACTTCTCCAATCTAGTCCAGAATACCTTAGTTTACATATTTTAGCCAATGTAAATAAAATAAAAAATGTGCTTTCTAATGCAAACATCCCCGTGCTAAGCAAATGATCTAAACATCAAAAAGAAAAAACCTGTTCAATGTGATAATAATAATTTTAATCACAATCATAAACACTTCTATATGTGTGTAAAATATTTTGGATGAGGAATGAGTCTGTACAAAAAACAAATAGACATACACAACTTCATTTAATTTTCCAGACAAATTTTATGTCAATCTAATAGTTTAAATTTTTCACAATTTTTTGATAGTGTTCTTATTTTTGTATTTAATTTCATCACTTTAGACTGCACCTGACACCAGTTTTATATAAACTGATGCTAACAACATGTTCAAAGCAATGTATACCTCCTATACTCTAGGCTTTATTTTTGTAATAACTCTGGAATTGGTTATAGTCTAGGCCACGGAAGAAAGGCCCGGTGGTCTGCTTCAGTAAAGATTACAGTCAAGCAAACCTTATGGACCACCTGTACTCTGTAACACATGAGGCCTCCACGAGTCAGAACTGAATCAACGAGAACGAGTAGCAGATACTTGGAACCATACATGATGACATTCATAACTGCTTAAAAATCTATATTTGTTCAAACATATTCTACAAAGTGAAGGCCACAAATGGACACATTTCTAATATAATTCATCAATGTAATATTGCCAAGATAACCTGTTGAGATTTTACTTTTTGTCTTGCTCTTGAACCAAGAGATTCATCCAACTGCGAGAGTACAATTTTCTGGGATCTTGGTTCTGGGCTTCCACGTACCAAGTATGGAAAACCTATTCCTAAGCCTCTGAGATGTTGTGCTTTACAGGGTCTCCTTTTTAAGTGCAGGATGGGCTCACCCTTGGGGGTAGAGAGGGGCACTGCACTGCACTATGAAGAGAGCTTCCTTAAGCAGGTGGAATATGGCTTCCATCTTCACTGTCCCTGAAGCTCAATTAACCAACGCTTTCCTGTGATTATTTCTTGGAGCTGACTGTCAGAATCCCTGAGCTTACCTGACATGCAAATAGTCTTCCTTACTAAAGATTCAGCTTCAAAGTTGTTTTTTTTTAGGGAGAGTTCTTCTAGTAGTTCCTTACATCTTTTGCAAATCTCTCTGTTATCTGCTAGTTTTCTGCTGTGAAATTATTTTGAGTGTTTTCCTTTCGTTGGTACTCCTCTGGAAATCTTATTCAATTGATTTTGGCTTTTCAGCTCCGTAGAGACTATTAACGTTTTGTTTCACCCAGGGCACTTGCCTACAGGAAGCAGAACCCCCTTTAACTAGTTTAAGCAGGAGGCGGTTTATTAAGGAATACTAGAAACCTCCAGAACCCCTAGAAGGAGTGTAGACACAGGCTGTGGTGGGTACTTAGAGAAACGATTGCAGGCCCCCACAGCCGACCTGGAGTGATGGGGGCACTGTGCATCCTCCGAGAGGTGCCTGCTGTCACCTCTACTCACAAAATGGTGGGACCACACTCTGCTCTGTCTTTAACTTGCATGTTTACACTTGTGTCGTGTGAGTGTTTCAGAGGGTGGTTTCTGAAATGCTGTTGCTATCCTGTTTCTACATCTAGTTTCTTCAGAATCTGTGTCAATTTTACTAAAACTCATTGAGTTGTTTACGTGTGTGTGTCGTAAAGACTATTTTCAAAAGTTTTGGCAGTTCCACCAATTCAGATATGTCTACCACATGTATTAATTTCTTATATTAGCTTCACAATTGTCATGACTTTGTCTCACAAAGAATTTTTACTGTTACTTTCAGTGCTTCGATCTCATTACTTTGATGTTGAGTGGCCCCACGAGACAAAATATAAAATGACCTCTGTAGTTATCTCTCAGCTCAGTCTCTTTTTACATGGGTGTCGTATTATATGTACACTGTAAAGAGCTATCCGTTTCCAGTTAATCTAGTCTACGGGGTGAAGAATTATTTCGTGTGGTGAAGCTTTGACCTTGCGCTCCCTCTCTAAGATGTTTCCTCACACGCCACGTTAAACCGATCTTCACTATCGAGGTCTTATTTTAACTTCTTCCGTCAACGCACCAGCTATCTCACTTGTGCGTTGTTCTACGTTAAAAGACAAAACGAATAAGACAAAAAAAAAAAAATTCTTTATTCTTATCCACTTCTATCCTGATAAATTCTTCTTCTAATCACCTTCTAAAGTATATGGCCTCTTCCTTAAGACAACACAATACCCCAAACTAAATCTCCTGGAGTTTTCCTATTGAACTAGTTCTTTCTACCCCAAAATTTAATAACAGTATTTCCAGGTTTCAATGCTGCCTGATTCTAACTAAGGAAGTACTGTCTACTGGAAAGATTATCCAACACTATGGAGACGGTGTATTAAGTGTGGGTTTAGACATATTTTATTTCCAGGTATGCTCTTATAATGATACCAATATAGTTCAAATTCCTTGCAGTCGAAAACATTTCTACTACTTTTGTGGTGTCCATAACAAGAACTGATAAGATAGTAGATTCATAATGTAACATAAAATAATATAAACCTTTGACCATGAGAATGACATGAAACCATCAACATAAAACTATTGACCATAAAAATGGACATCATTTATTGGGCACCTAACACATACTAGGCACTTGTTGCTTCCATTTTACAAATAATGGAAAAAGTGTCTTAAAATGTTTGATAGTTTGCATAAATTCATACCAGTAATAAATGATACATACCATTTTTTTTAGTCATACATTATGCTAATGCTCATCCATTAACTACTGTATGTATTTTAGTAATTATTTCAGTCACTAAAGATCCAACAGTGAACAAAGACTAAGTTCCTGCCATGATGGAACTTCTGTATAATTGGAAAAGGTGGAAATAAACAAACGAACAATCAAATGTATGATATAGCAAATGATGTTAAGAACTGTGAGTGAAAGTATAATAAGCGGGGGAATCTGTACTTGTGAGCATGTGTAAGGGACTGGGTGGACACAGAGGAATACTCACCAAGAAGAAGACAAGTGAGAAGGGACCCGAAAACGTGGGGAGGAAGACAAGGCGAAATCTTAGCAATGAGCGTGACAGCAGATACAACGGCAGGTGCTGGTGCTCCTAGGTGGGAAAATGCCTGAGGTCTTGGGGGAAGAGAGGCAGAGGAACAGAGTCTGTGAGGGAAAAGCAGTAGGAGATGAGGTCAATGAAGGAAAGGGTGTGGGGAGCTGATCGCGTAGGACAGTTTCTCGGGGCAAGATAGGTAGCTTGGGATCACCAGAAGCAATTCCTGAGATAGGACTTGAGGACAAGTAGTTTATGTGGGAGGAGATTCTAGAAAACTTCAGTACAAAATTAGGACAGTGAGAGAGAAAATTGCAGGGAATAAAAGTAGTCTGTATTTATGAGCTCAGGGCAACTGGAATTACACCCTGTTGAAACTTCTGGGAGATGGCATATCAGAGAGCTCAGAGTTGTCTCACCTGAGGGCTGTGAATGCTGGAATATTTCCTTACTGCTTAGCAGTTTTGCCTTATTTTACACAGGAGTCTAAACTTAGAACTTGCAGTTGTTCTTATTCACAATTTCCAATACTCAGCAAGTGGCTCAAAACAAAATAGCATTCGATGACTGAAATTGTCATCTAGCAGAAAGAATAATGGACAAGTTAATATTTGGGCTTACATACAATGTAAATAAAAACTTCAAATAAAAGTTTGTTCTTTGTAATAAATGCAAATCTATTACAGTAAAACCATTAAGGCAAATATAAATTGGTCACATTTTAATAAAGAAGCAATATATAAGAAATTATCAGCCACTATTTTATCCAAGAAGCTATGAAACTACTGAGCACCCTCATGAAGGGTTCTGATGTATTAATAATTTCACATGTATTCAACTCTAATTTATTCAGTGTCACCTCGGTTGCTGAGTTCTTCTTTTTACTCCTCTGGGATCTTAAGCACTATTTTTTAGGTTTACCATTTAACGTGTTTATTAGTTAGAGCAGATGAAAATTAAGGAGGATAGTTTGGCTAATTACAGTTGTTTTATTAAGATGTTTGTTGAGAAGGGCTTGACACTCACGAGAGCCATAAGCTTTTTAATGGTTGTCTGTGGAATCAGGGAAAACAGAGCCATCTATAGTTTAAAGTCATGACTTGAAATATGAGCTAGTGCTTTTGAATACTAGATTTTTTTTTTTTTTATGATTAAAACGGCAGTGGTGGTTTGGTGGTAGATTCTCACCTTCGATGCATGAGGCCTGGGTTTGATTGTCATCCAATGCAACTCAGGAGCAGCCACCACCTGTCTGTCACTGAAGGCTTGCTGTGATGCTGAACAGGTTTCAGTGGCGTGTCCAGACTAAGACATACTACGAAGAAAGACCTGATGATCTACTTCTGAAAATCAGCCGAAAGCTCAGCCAGTGTAAACCCTCGGGATTATAAGGATCTTCTCTAATTTTGTGTGGGTTGAAATGAATACAGGGGTCTCTATGCACTGGTGGGCAACTCCACTGCAACGTGATTAACATTAACTATAAGGTGAGGAATTGACAAAATACCAATTGAGATGTTTCGACAAACAGATGCAACACTGGAAACACTCGCTAGTCTATGACAAGAAACTTGGAAGACAGCTAGCTACCTGGCCAACCGACTGGAAGAGATCCATATTTGTGCCCATTCCAAAGAAAAGTGATCAACACAATGTGAAAACTGAACAATGTCATTAATATCACACACAAGTGAAATTTTTCAGAGGATCATTCAAAAATGGTTGCAGCCATACATCAACAGGGAACTGTCAGAAAGTCAAGCTGGATTCAGAAGAGGACGTGGAAACAGGGTTATCATTGCTGATGTCAGACGGATCCTGGCTGAAAGCAGAAGATATCAGAAATATGTTTACCCATGTTTGATTGACTATGCAAAAGCATTTGACTGTGTGGATCATAACAAATTATGAATAGCATTGTGAAGAATGGGAATTCCAGAATGTTTAATTGTGCTCATGTAGAACCTGTATGGGAAACGCTGATGGTGTAGTGGTTAAGAGTTACAGCTGTTGACCAAAAGGTTCGCAGTTTGAATCCACCAGGGGCTCCTTGGAAACCCATGGGGCAGTTCTACTCTGTCCTATAGGGTCGCTATGAATCCGAATGGACTCGATGGCAATGGGTTTGGTTTTTAGAACCTGTATGTAGAGGAAGAGGAAGTCGATCAAATAAAACAAGCAGATACTGTGTGGTTAAAATCAGGAAAGGTGTGCGTCAGAGTTGCATCTTTTCACTATACTTATTCAACCTGTATGCTCAGCGAATAATCCAAGAAGCTGGACTATAGGAAGAAAAATGTGGCATTAGGGTTGGAGGAAGATGTGTTAGCAAAGTGCAACATGCAGATGACACAGCTACAAACTACATACGCACAGAAAGTTCAGGTGTATACTTTTCCTCCACTCCAGAAATAAAGATAGCCCACATTACTGACCGTGCATGTTAGGAGAATTACTCTTGCAAACAAACGCAATGCTTTCCTCTAAGGAACGAATGGCATTATTTATCATCAAAGTATGGAGAAAAGTGACGTGAAAGCAATACTAATATAACCAAGCCCATTGCTGTCAGGTCTTTTCCAATTCCTAGTGACCATATAGGACAGAGTAGAACTATCCCATAAGGTTTCCAAGGAGCAGCGGGTGGATTCGAACAGCCAATCTTTCGGTTAGTAGCTGTAGTTCTTAACCTCTGAGCCACCAGGGCAACTTGGACAAATGTGCACATTTGGCCCCCCAATTTCATTTTCAAGAATTTAATATAAGGAAAATTCACATGCAATAAATTGTTTAAAATATTTAAATGTTGAAGACCATGGGGGCTCCAGTTAATACTGGCATAGGTGCTACTGACACATTTTTTTATTCCATAAAACCTCTATATTTTCTATTAATGAAGAATAAAATAACGGAATAAAATCTTAATGAATTGTACATTACTGTGATAATTTTTCTTAATTTTTAATGTTAGGGTGTAACAGACAGGGTTAAACTGTTCACCGTCCTCCCGTCACCGCCACCCCGCCACCTGTGAGTTCCTGAGAAGGCATTTCTGTGTTACAGCCCAAGGTTGTCTTACTGCTCTTCTGCTCAAGGCTGCTTCATTCACTATTCACCAACTGCCGCCCTCTCCATTCAGACACAAGCAACAAGCAGCAAAGCTGTCCTTAGGTAAACTTCACGTGTCATACACGCCCTTAGCTGCCATATCACACTCTCCACTGCACCCCATACATGTTAATTAGCTCCTGAAATTACCCACCTGTTCCCAGAAACTTCATGAATTATGACTAAGTTCCCTATCCCAAACCCTATAGCTGCCCTGGAACCCCCGACCTTGGGAAACTTGATTTGAGACTTAGTCTTCAAGTTCCTTCTTTGACCAGCTTGAAACAAAGTCCACTTTCTCTTTCTCAAAGGCCTGGTGTCTCTCAATGGACTAAAGGCTGGACACATTCCCATCCGGTTACAAGTGTATGATTGGATTTTTTTTTTATTGAAAGGAAAATAGGTATTCTTTCTTTCATCTATTTCTTCCCAGTGCATTCTGAGATATTTATTGGAATAAAAATTTCTTTATTGTTCCCAACCATTTCTAGGTTGTGAAACTTAGTTCGCAGAGACTTCTACCTTGTTACAGAAAGGATACGGGACAAAATGGGAAATGTGTTTAAATGCCTCGCCATTGGATGTGTGGGCGAGAGGGTGCAAGACGCTGAGCGATACACAGCAAATTCAGTAAATAGGCTGTTTATTTTAAATACTCCACTTATTACCATAAAGTAAATTAAGAAATGTTGAAATAACCTAGCTGTTCTAACATTCTGCTTCGCTTAACGTATTGTCTCAATATCACTTTCAAATAAAGAGGTTGGAAAGAGTGTCTGTAATCTACATTTTTGATCTGCCTAAAGAGCTGCTGGCTTCAGCAAAACATTAATGCAAATCTAGTGTACCTCCTGATATGATTAGCTGAATCAAATGGTGGCATTTAAGTAACACGTAAATAATCTTAATTAGGATCTTCAACTCATCTTAGCACTTAGAACCCTACAGACGGATGGTCTTAATTATCAGCCTTTTGATTAGGATAACAGCTCTAATCAAGATGATGTGGGCCTGATAGACAGGGTATCAGTAAATTAATGACTGCTGTTAAGTGGGAGCATAAGCAAAGAAAGAAAAAAGGGCTGCTTTTCTATGAGAGACATGATGATGTCTACGTAAAAGAAGTAATATTGTCAGCAAAAAATCAGAGTAAAGAACCATGAATTGGGGTTAATGTTATTGTATCTAGATACATTTGATCCTTTGTATTGAACATGAGGGTTTTAATTTAGTGTTTACCTATAAATGACTTAATGCATTTGTTTTACAAATATTTGCTAATACTCTATGGATAGCTTGGTAAAACCTGGTAGGCTTGGTTCGTGTGGATCAAAATTATTGGAAATACCTTCCATATGACAGAAATAACGAGATGATGAGAGACAGGGAAATATAAAATACTTTTGCTTACTCATTTTTCCAGAAATAATTTCTTTTCTGAATTTTAACTTTCCAATTACAACTACCTAATTAATAAGACATGAAAAAAAAAAAACCTTGGGAAAAATGTTTTCTAATACTCAGACAAGAATTCCTTTATCCCAAAACTGTCTTTGTATGAAATAAAGGAGAAACACATTGTATTCAGATATTCTGTATGGGACTGTGATGTGTATTTGGTTATAAAAGGGCCTTACGCAATTTCTTTTTTGCACTTGAAACCCTAAAACGAAGGAAATGACGTCGTTTTAGCTTTTATCAGGAAATGTTTTTCCAGGTTCTGTTCAGTTACCTGGGTCTATATAGGGTCGCTACGAGTCGGAATCAACTCGATGGCCCTGGGTTGGGTTTAGGTTGCAATTTAAGGCGCTTCTTCCTGCTACGCTTATTCCTCATCCTTCCTTCTTCTTCTTCTTCTTTTTTTTTTTTTTCTAAGACCATTCTTGGCGGTTTTTCCTCTTCTCAGTTTTTTTTTTTTTTTTTCCTGACACCATCTCCTCTGTTCCAGCATGCTTGTGTGCTCTTCAGAACCTAGTGGGTCTTCAGTGGCATTCTTTCCTGTCACTAAACAAACTAAGTTTCGTTTCAGAATTCAGTTTTCTGGAACTAGGCAGAACTGCTACAGGTAACAGCAGGATTTAGATGTACTGTGAAATTCTAGACAAAAAGACAAGACTCTAACTTGGGTGTGACTTACTGAGGAGAGCATGAACTGCTCTTTGGCCGAGAGGAAGATAGACACAACTAGTTGGTATAAATGTTAAAACTCCACTACGTTGGTTTGGGTAGTTAGGAATTTACCATGGATTTCCAAAGTACACCAAGTTATGCATGTCTCAAAGAACGGTATTTGATGTTTTGTGCTTAAGCACTTTATCTTTTTAATAATAGTAAGAAGAAAAGGCAGACATGGTGATTATGTGTGATCTTTTCCCTTTCACACTTGCACCCACGACAAGACACTTTTCCATGGAAACCACAAACAAGTCACCTGCTAATTTATTTGCTAATTTATTCTGACCCTGGAGAGAGGACACCTGTGGAAACACCTCCTGGGATCTCATGTTGTCGCACAGTCTGGGGTCTTATACTTCTCTGATCATAGCACCCTCTGTCTCAGTAGCTAGCTTCCCTTCATACACCTAGGCCCTTTTTTTTTTTTTTTTTTTTTGATTGTGCCCTGGGTCATCTTCTCCCAATAAAATCTGGTTTCATGATGTCATCCATTCATAACAGGCAGCACCCATTTCTGTGTATGTTAGGATCTTTGAACCTGATTATTCCCAGTTTCCTTGTCCCATATACCCATATTGCTATGCAGGTCTCTCCACCTGGAGAAGGTATCTGAATGAAAACATGTTCTATTTATTTCCTCTCGCCATTATGTTCCCACCACTTCAACTCAAGACTCTGCAGCCTTATGTGATTTCTTCCTCTTACATTCCATCTTCAGTAAGTTGCCAAAGCCTCTTCACTCTGCCTTATCACTGTTTTCTGTGTCTGTTTCTTCTTCGTTATTCCAATTACTTATGGTCGACATTTTCCAAGTCTCCTTCATTTCATCTCTAATAGCTTTATCACAAATGGTTTTTCCTCCCCAGACCTATCTTACATTATCACAGTTATGGAAAGCTGAATCAATCACCCTTTAGAGAGCAGGAGTGAAGCTCCTTATGATCAGAGTGAATAAAGAAAGCAGACAGTTTTGGTTAATCTATTCCAACACACTGTTTGGCTACTGGGAAACCTGATCTAGCACTTTCCAATCCCTGGCATCTCTCTAGCTCTTTTTTGTCTAGTTTTCTGTGCCCATTTATACTTCTGGTCTCATACCCAGACTTGGCACCCACCTGCCATGTTCAAATCTTATTCATTATACTATCTTTTGGACTTCCACTCCAGTCTCCTCAATGTCGCCAACATTTGGTTGCACACAACAACAACAAAGAATGAGTCTAGTACTGTGTTTCTCAAACTATGTCCAGAAGGAAACTGGTGGTTCCTGAAAAAAAAAAGTGATGAACTAATGTCCCCATGTTCATTTTGCATTGTGGATTTAAAGCTTAGTTATGTTTTTTAAAGATGATTAATTGCATTTTTAATATTTATAATTTTCTTTAAGGTTATACACAAGCTACACGAACCAGTTGGTCATGTTCATGTTGCCTAAAATGCAGTTACAAGAGTACAGTTGAGCTTGATGAATTTTTAAAAAATAAAATTTTAAAGTTATTGTAAAGTTTGTCTTAAATTACAATTTTGTTGTTATTAATTTGCTGTTACATCACCCAAAACGGTTATGCCCTTCAAAAATAGGTAATTGAAACATAAAATAATGATAAAATAGGAATTTAAAAATACTTCACCATAAAAGCTACAGTTGTTAACCAAAAAGGTGGCAGTTTGAATCCACCAGGCGCTCCTGGGAAACCGCGTGGGGCAGCTCTACTCTGTCCTATGTGGTAGCTGAGTCAGAATCAGCTTGAGGCCAATGGGGGTAAATAACGAGCTAACTCCGGTGCCAGTAAGGAAAGGGAATCTTCATGGGCTGGGATAAGTGAGTAGGGAAGTGAGATGGTTCTGTGCAAATACCTAGAAAAACAAAGCATGGACACATGAATGAAGACGCTTACTTGGAAACTGGATTTTATTGACACAAGAGTCCTTGCGTTATACAGATGGTTAAGAGCTCAACTACTAGCCAAAGGATTGGCAGTTTGAATCCATCCAAAGGTGCCTCAGAAGACAGGCCTGGCCATCTGCTTCTGAAAGGTCACAGCCTTGAAAATTCTATGGGGCAATTCTACTTGCACACACGGAGTTACCTTGAGTCGGAATCGACCCCACGACAACTACCGATAAGATGCCCAGTACACTGCCACAAATAGAAGCAAGAATTTACGAAATAATCTGTTTCCACACAAATTAGTGAATCAATTAAATTATTCCCAGAACAAGTTAAAAATTATTTTCTCATACAAAATTAATCTTACAGTTAAGGGTAGAAAAGACGAGAAGGCCACAGTGGTATCAGTCACAGTCACACGACTGATAGTTAAAACAAGCAGAAATTACAATATGGGCGAGAAGTTAATAATGATTATATTCCATTTGAAATCAGAATAAAAGCTATTGGCAAAATCCTTTAATCAAATTATACAGTTGGACATACCATAAAATTAATTACACACAGTGTGAAAAATAAACTGCTACGGTTTGAAGTGCTAGCAGATATTCACTATAAAAAAACAAACAAAAAAAACCCGAAACCATTGCAGTCAAGCTGATCCCACTCATAGGCTCTACGTGACGGGTAGGACCGCCCCACAGGGTCCCAGGCCGTAATCTTTACGGAAGCAGACTGCCTGGCACACCTGTCTCCTGCGGCGCGCTGGCAGGTTCAGAGCACCAGCCTTCCAGGTAGCAGCTGAGCACTTAGCCGCTGTTCTACCAGGGCTCCTTATTTAACTACAGAGTCAAATAAAATGGTACATATTCGGAATGTGAGTCAGGTCTTTAGAGATGCAGAAAACATATGAGGAACAAATGCTCAATAACTTTTGTACAAATATATTTTGGTATAAAAGTCTGTTTTTATTATCAGTCATAGTGTTAATTATTACGTAGACAATTGGCAGCACTGAATAAAGATAATCTTTATTAATGCTAACATTCCTCTCACTGGTATAAAACCTATATTTTATTTAGCTAAAATACACTTTGATATTTTATTATTTTTGAATTGTTTAATCTAATATACCCATTGCCGTCAAGTTGATTCCAACTCATAGCGACCCTATCGGACAGAGTAGAACTCCCCTACAGGGTTTCCAGGGAGTGGCTGGTGGATTCAAACTGCCGACCTTTCAGTTAGCAGCCAAGCTCTTAACCACTCTGCCACCTGGGCTCCTAATCTAATATAGATAGCCTGTATGTATGAGCGCTTAAAGGGTCAATTGATGCCCAAATTTTAAAAAACACTGATAAATGCTTCTAATTTAACTTTTATTGGTGAGTTTTCTTCTTACATGTTTGGAGTGAGAATCAAGTATATTTTTCAGTTTACGAAGAAAAGAAAGGGCAGATGTCACCCAAAACCCAGTGCCCAAAGAACTCAAAATGGCATTTGTCAAGGATTTATGCCTCTCTATGATTTGTTTGCTCAGAGTTTATGCATGCCTTACAAACTATTGCATAATTGACATTGATCTTAATTATTAATCTGACCATATCAACATCCTTGTCAAAAATCTTTAATGTTTCTCATTTGTTAATTAATTAAATTTGAACTCAATCAGAAATTTACAATAAGGTCCTCAAATCTTTGTCTCCGCCTTTCTTTTAAATCTCATCTCCAATTAATTCTTTTGTGTCTAGGCTCCAGTCAAGGTTTTGTTTTGTTTTTAAGAATATACCTGACAGTTTTGCTCTTTCTCAGTCTTTTATATCATTTCCTCCAGGTAGAATTTATTTTCTCTTCTCAATTGTAATTTTTCTACCTGGAGTTTAGGATCTACATTACATATCTTCTTTGTGAGTCATTTCTTGATGGCATCAATAAAATAGAAACTTCCTTGCTCTGAGTCTCCATAGTACTTGTTTCTAATTCCCTTGAACTCTTTATGATTTTGTGCTTGGTGTCTACTCTGTGGGTATTTGTCTTAGAGAATGTTGCTGTCGTTAGCAACCACTGAGTCGATTCTGACCTCTGGATGGGTTTGAACAGTCAACCATTCAGTTAGTAGTCTAGCACCACCCAGGGACTCAGAGGGACTTTTTTTAATTGTACTTTAGATGAAAGTTTACAGAGCAAATTTGCTTCTCATTGAACAGTACACATATTGTTTATGACATTTGTTACCAACCCTCCAACATATTAACCTTCTCCCTTCTCAACCTTGCATTGCATATTACCAGCTTCTCTGTCCCCCCTGCCTTCTAGTCTTTGCCTCTGGGCTCCCATACCCCTTTAGTCTGGTTTTGTTTTATGGGCTCATCTAATCTTTGGCTGCAGTGTGAATCTCAGGAGTGACTTTTTACTGACCTAAAAGGGTGTCCAGGAGCCATACTCTTGGGATTTCTGTCTCTGTCAGGCCGGTAAGTCTGGTCTTTTTTTGTGAGTTGCAATTTTTTTCTACATTTTTCTCCAGCTTTCTCTGGGACCCTCTATTGTGATCCTTGTCAGAGCAGTCAGTTGTGGTAGCTGGACACCATCCAGTTGTACTGGACTCAGTCTGGCAGAGGCCGTGGTAGATGTAGCCCATTAGTCCTTTGGACTAATCTTTCCCCTGTGTCTTTAGTTTTCATTATTCCTCGTTCCTGACAGGGTAAGACCAGTGGAGTATCTTAGATGGCTGCTCACAGACTTTTAAGACCCCAGAAGCTACTCACCAAAGTAGAAGGTAGAATGTTTTCTTTACAAACTATGTTATACCAATTGAGCTAGGTGCTCCCTGAGACCATGGCCCTCGCAGTCCTCAGCCCAGTATGAAGGGACATATTTTGATCTATTCCCCTTTATTTACTTCCTAGCCATAGTGCTTCACACAATATATTGATTACGGCAAGTGCTCAGTATATATGTAGGAAAAATAATGAATAAACAAATGGTGTAAATGTAGACGTAGGCTCTTAATTTTGTGATTAAGCAGTGTGCTAAGAGAACTCTTGAAATAGCTCTAAATGTCAATTCCAAGAATTATGCTTGACTCAATATCCTTTAAAAATCATTTCTTACATAAGGAGAAAAAGGAATTGATAAAAAATGGTGCTAAAAATGTAGAATATCTTAAATTATTTTTCTTATCTCACTTCTTATGTGAAAATAATTCCACATGGATAGAAGATGTAATAACTAAATATAAAACAAAATATTAGGAGACAGAAAAATTGTAATAAACCTTAAAATTTTAACTGTGTAAAATAAAAATATCCTGTTTATCAAAGAGTCACAATCAAGATTGAATACCCCAAAGTTAAAATACCTAAATGTAATATATAAAACAAATAATGATATTTGAAACAAATATGACTGACAAAGCACATCTCTGATATGCAAAAAAGTCTTACAAAACATTTTTTTAATAAGAATCCAAAGAACGTGGAAAATTGTCACAAATAAACATTAAATTGATACCATATAAAATCACATTCACTCTCACTAATAATCAAGGAATCAAGAAAAACAAATGTATATGTATATTCAAATGCCTTTGAGAAAATGATCCTATGCTTAGACTATTTCAGGCAATGCCAATTGTTTTAAAATTTTGAAGAGTACTTTTGTCATTTGAATCAAGGTGTGAACTGTAAACCAAGTTCTCCTTCAATGATTTTACCGTAATAAGATAATGGAACACAGGTGAAAATATATATGCCAAAGGATATCCATTTTTACTATTGTCGAAAACACCAGAAAATAGTAAAAATCCTAGATAGTCACTGACATACCAAAATATACCTTACTTTATTAACAAAATATGATATATTTGTGCAGTGGCAATTAAAAATGATTTTGAAGGTTATCAAAGGTGAAGGGAATTTTCTGAAAGACTACGGGCAAACTGAGCAGAGCTCAAAATAGGAAATCAAAAATTAATATTGCAAATACGTGCAAGGTTTGAGGGAGTGGTGCTCTGTCAAGCACCAAGTGCCAGATGCTTTATTCCAACTGTTATTTAATCTTCACAGTCACTCTAACAACATAAATTGCCAGAGACACATTCCTAGTAAGCAGCAGAGCCAAAATTTCAAATATGGTCTATCTCGTTTCAAAGTATATAGTCTTTACACTACACTACGTTGTTCTGTTTTTCTTGAGAAATGCTCTTTTTCCTCCATGACCTATGTGCTTTAGAGGTGAAGCTAATGAAGATACAAAAAAGACAGTTATGCTTTATCTCTACAAATCAGCTGCCTTTGAGTAATTCTTTTCCTTAGAATTTTGGCGCCCAATCTATAGGTAATTTAAAATGTCTACTAAAATATAAGGAGCCGTGGGAGTGCCGTGGGTAACAGCTGGGCTGCTAACCAAAAGGTTGGCATTCCTTCGAAACCCTATAGGGCAGTTCTACTCTGTTCTATAGGGTCACTACGAGTCAGAATCGACTCGATAGCAATGAGTTTGGTTTTGGTTTACTAGAATACAACTAATATTTTCTGAATATACTTTTATTGCAAGAAATATGCAACATACGTATTGAAATATAAATTCAGATCACTGGTATTAGAATATATATCAGATCACACTATTCAAATAGCATACTGTTCTTAATCTCAGTTTGACATCTTTTTCTGAAAATAGACTCAGCGTTGGGCTAAAATACCTATTCTTCCATTTTTAATGTGTAAGGTAAGGTTTCTTCACCCTTCCTAAAGCAATGGTTCAAGAACAACTCTCATAGATAGCATTCATTCCCTGATTTGCTTTCTTTCTTTGAGACATGATGTATTGATAATTATATTACAAGAGACCTGAAGAGAATTAATTGGTTTGAGAATTAACAATGTCAAGGAGCTAATTTTGTTTTCCACTGGTATCACAAGTATTCATTCATTCTTAGTCTGAATTCAAAGAATGCATATATTCACAGGCACAAGCATGCATTTAAAACGCCTGATTATTTAAGTGAAGCTCACACACACACAATTCTTTTTGGCTTCTGAAGTATTGAAAAATGTCAGAGCAGCTTTTATACAAAATCATTCCAAAAATAAGGCCATAAAAAGTGCATATAAAATCTGTTAGTACAGGATAAATAAAATCCTTGGCAGAAAGTCTTAAACGTGTGGCATCCTACATAAAAAAAAAAAGTAGAAATTATTAATTTGTTCTTCAGGTTACTTTCTGTAAATCTATTTATGATTCTTTCTTCTATTTCTGTATAATGATACCTAAGAACACTTAACACTGAAAATAAAATCCCAGGTCATGAACTTTATAATATAATTGGTCATTATTTCAGTGACAAAAATAGGAAAGAAAAAAAAAGAAAGCCAAATTGCCGAAGTCCAAGAAGTCCTCAGCTTTGTACAACAAAGAGGATGTAAGAGAAAAAAGTGGAAAACTTCTGACCTAACAGCCCTGAGAAGTTGCCTATTGGACAAATATTTATTGGGCTTCTAAAAAAAAAAAAAAAAAATTCTAATATATGTGAGTCACTGTGTTATATTCTGGGGAACTGAAAGAAAAAGAGGAAGAGAAGAAAGGTTTGCTCGATAAGTTTCAGTCACTGTTTAAATGACTTCATATGCATCGCTTCATTAGACTGATACACTTCTTGGAGGTAAGTAATATAAAAGTCCCAGGGACCTACATTTTTAGGAAATTTCAGCTTTCAGAGAATCTCATGTATCACAGTGTTTAGAGCAGCATCAATAACTTACCTTACAAAAATTACTAACGCACCAAAAGGACTGACTAAATGGGATTGCACCAGGAAAAAAACTTAAAAAGTTGAAAAGAAAAGTAATTGTTTTCAATAGCACTGTTAGATCTTAGAGAGAAAAAACAAAAAATCAGTATTGTTGCTCATTCTTCATTTCACAAGGGTACTGTATCAGTGATGGTTAAAAAACAATGATAGAGTCTTTGCTCTCAGCAGGAGGAGAAGATGTCTGGGGTCTCCAAAAATATGTGGCTCCCCGTGCCAATTTTTCCTGTTACTCGACAGCTGTGGTTTCCAAAGTGTGGTTTGGAATCCCTGGGATGGGGGTGTGTCCCAAGACCTTTCAGTGGGTCAGTAAGATTAAAAGTATTTTTACGAAGAGCTAAGACATTATTAGACTTTTTCACTGAAAGAACATTTATGCTGATGACACCATAGAACGAGCTAAGGGAGTGGCACCAAACTGCACTAACATACATCGTATTCTTCACCACTTCACACTCCTAGTGTAAAAGAAAATGCCATTTTCACATAAGAATGTCCTTGACGAGGTAGTCAAAGTAATTAATGTAAGTCAATTTTGAGCCTTGTGTACATATCTTTTTATATTCAATTATGAAGTGGGTAAAAGAAAATTGTAAAAAAGCATGTCAGTTGCGTGTCCACATGTGATGTATGCCTTGAGGAAAAGCATTCAAGAATTGTTTTAGCTGTAAGCTGAACTAGCTAAGGTTCTTCACGTTTGGGTATTTGGCAGACATTTTCTCAAAAACGAATGAAATGAGCCTCTTGAAATGAAATTTCAAGAAAAAACAACTGGCAGTATGTGTTGCCAATGCTAAAATTCAAGTTTTCAAGAAATAGTTCAAATTTTGGAAAATTTCTCTGTACCAATGAAAACTTCACAGCTTCTCAATATTTGAAGGCTTTTCTAAGAGGAAAATGAGCGTGACTTTATTTTACATTAAATAATGAATTGTATTGGTATTTGGAATACCTGAATAAGCCAGTGTAATAGCCAATGCGTAATGTTGCAAAAATCATGCATTGGGAAAAGGTTTCTGCAAAGTTCTGCATAGACTAGTGTTTTTTCATGTAAAGAAGTGGAAAAAAATCACTGATACAATTTCAGATTTCACATTGCAACTAACTTTTTAAAAAAATGTAGTAGTCAAACTTTGGTGTAGTATCAAAAAAAGAATATTTATAATGATCTGAAAAGGCTTTTCCAACTACATTTTTTTGTAAGGCCAGGTATGTTTTCGTGCACTTTAACAAAGGCAATGAATTGTGACATATTGAATGCACAAGCTGATGTGAGAATTCAACTTTCTTACATCAGGCCAGTCATTAAAACAATTTGGGAAAAAATGTAAATCAATACAATTCTTCTCACTTATTTTTTTTTTGAAAATATAGTCATTTTTAATGAGTATATATGATTTTAAGCTGTAATGTATTTAGTATAATTATTTTAATGAAATAATACTTATTACATAAAAATGTTTAAGATTTGATTTATAATATTGTAAATATTGGTAAATGTAACCCATAAAAGCAAAAACTCTTTGGAGTCCTCGATACTTTTTTTTAGAATATAAAGACCAAACTGTTTGAAAACTGCTGCTATACAGCAACCCTTCAAAATATGAAACAAGGTTATGCCTTTCTAAATTTGTATAATAGAAATATGTGTGTCTTTTTTAAAAAATGTCATTTAAAAGGCATTGTGGAGAGATGAATGAACATTAAAATAAACGTACTCATTTCTTCTCATTTTAGAGTGAACACGTGACTTCCAGAAAACTCACGAGAAGTCGACTTTCCTTCCAGCATCTCGTAACTAAAGAGGCCTTATTGTCTCTTAAAATTTACAATTTTCTGTGAGAGGATTTATGATTCTCATTATAATTTCTCCAGGAAGATTTCCTCAATAATTGTGATTTCTCTTTTTTTGCTTTGCAGAAATGAGGCACTGAGCAACATTTGATCTTTGTTAAGAGGAAAATACTTATATTCCAAGTTATTGTAAATGTAGGCATAATTGACCTTTTTTTAGGTACTTAGGTATCTTTTATATTTCCCAAAGTATTCCCACCTTTTTCTTATAATAGGTAACATAATTCTGTATGTAAATAAATTACTTCGAGAACTTAAAATTGATTTTTTACATAATAATTATGATGGTGATAATATATATACTTGTTATATTGCCTGTAATTTAGTTCTGAATATTTCAGCATGTACAGTTCCATGCATCGATAGGTAGTTGCTTGCGGTAGTCTATACTCTCTGGATCTTTTTTAATATCTGGCATACTGTAGTTGGTAGACTATAATCAGGAGGTTATACCCAGAAATCTGCTGCTCTAAATGCATTAAGTATCTTTACCTTGGTTAACTCTAGATGGTTTGGTAGAAAAACGGATGTTAAAATTAATTAAGTGGTGTTTCAGATACATGTGTTGACTAGAAATATGGTCTAGGTAATTCAAGTCTTTCATAAATTATGTATGTTCTGTGACTCAGCTGTCTATAGCTGCCATGGAGTCCACCCCCTACTCATGGTGACCTTATGTACAATGGAAAGAAACCCTGCCCAGTCCTGTGTCATTCCCATGATCATTTGAAGATTGGATCATTGTGATGTATAGGGTTACCATTGATTGATCTTTGGAGGTAGAACACCAGGCTTCTTTTCCTAGTCCGTTGTAGTCTGAAAGTTCTGCGGAAACCCGTTCAGCATCATAGCAACACCCAAGCCTCCACTGGCAGACAAGTGATGACTGCGCACAGGGTGCATAGACAGGGAATCAACCCAGGTCTCTGGCATGGAAGGCAAGAATTCCACCACTGAACCACTACTGCCTCATACTGTGGAGACCAAAATCTTGCTCCACTTAGTCTGACGTGGCTGCAGGACTCCGAAACAGTCCCGTGTTAAACTATTCAACAGAGGATGTGAGGACTCGCATTAGAAGGTTAGACGAATCCTGTTGCTCAGTATTGCTGCAGCTGCCTCTTGCGAATCTATCGGGCAAGGCTCTTTCCAAGCAAAAGAACGATTGGAGGGCTAGGGTTTGCCCAGCTTACAGGCAAGGTGGAGTAACTCTCTTCCTCCCAGTGTGCTAGTGAACATTTGTGTACGTGGCAAAATTTTGTGCGTAATCAGCTTCACTTATAACTGATTACCAGCTATAGTGTTTGTGTGGTAGAAGTCCTGTATCCTTCGCCTATAAGAGGCTACTGTTACCTGCCAAAAATAACAGAAAAGGTACCAGTGACCAAACTCATTAAGGGCAGCTTGTGATAACAGTCTATTTTATTTCGTATAAAATTAGACACAATTTCTTTGAATACATACAAGAAAATCAGAAAGGTAAGCAATGCAGCAAAGTCCAGATTTAGAAAAATGCTGAGCACAAGAGCAAAAATGGAGAAAATCATGAGTGCAAAAATGCAACACGATGCTTTATGTTGATGTACATGTATGGCAATTTACATTTTACAGGGTGTTTTCCATATCCCATCTAATCACATTTGTTTATTTAACTTAATTTTACAAATGGGTAATATGTTTATTTTGAAATTCCAGGAAATATTTCATGAAATTTTCCACGAATGTGTTGCTGCATTGGACTGGGTAATCAAATTCCAATTATATAACTATGCATTCGTAAGTAGTCTTTATGCACATTATAATTTCCACATATATTAATCTGTGAAGAAGAGTTAATTCAAAAGTGAAAGAGATGAGCGAAACCACTTAAAACTTTTTAAAGGTTATTGCATAAATAACTTCTAATTAACTTTACATAGTATTTAACCTGAAAAAATGCTTTCTTAAGAAAGGTGGTAAATTGTTAGCTAGTTAATTATACGTTTATAGTCTGTGAAATCAACAATTAAACAGTAACTAAATGTACTTGCATGTTTACACACTATAAAATTATAGTATTTTTAACATACAGTAATTAATTTATATTTAACACACACGTGTATGCTTGATTAAATGTCAATTAGGTGCCTTATTTATAAAAAATTAACCATTACCAATTTATGGAAATATTAACTTAAAGCCAGCAATTTCTCTAAAAGAAAACTCATGCTGACTTAAATGTCAACCCAACCCATTTTCTTTTACATTTCTGAACATTTTTTCCTATTAAAAAACGCTGAATCTGCATCGTTACATAATTCAAAAGAAATGTAAACTTCAAGTGCCTAAATAAAAAGGAAGAAGGAAAAGCACAAGTTTTCTAACCAATAGAAATTTTGTTGTTGTTCTGAGGTGACTCAATACAGATATTTGAAAAGAAAACCCACTATGAGTTATAATTTTTGTGTCCGTCACTCTATTCTCTCTTTCTTCCTACATTTTCTGACTTCATAGTGATCTACAAGCTTGGTTGTGTAGAAATTGATATTAAACATATTTCGTATGAAGATTAAAGTACAGTTTCATAAAGCTTCAAAATTAGTATATCACTGTTTTAATAATATTCATTGTTCTGAAAAACAGCATTGGTTACAGATACATATATACAAAATAAAGTAGAAATATTTAACATATTTTTAATTATATAAAAGACTGAATAATGTTTGCTTGTGTGTGTGTGTGTGACATTCAAAGACCTTTCAAAGAACGGAGGGGAGCAGAGGTATAAGGAGACCCTTGACGGCATTTTGATTGTGAAATTGCTTCTCGTTTGCATTAGTACTAATTATCCTCTAGCTTAGATTTTCCCATTAAAAATTATATGCTTCTCTATAGTAGGTTACAGCTATCAGTTAACCATGACAATGGCATTTTCTTAGGAAAAACCCAGCTGCCCAAACGTTTAGGAATATTGCACATTTGATATGGAGACATGAATTCTGGGAGTTTTAAAAATGGTGATTTTGCATATACCATCGTTCTGTTTAGTGATTTCCTCATTATTCACACAGGCATATACACACCCACATGCATACACGCATACATTCCTGGATAATACAACATGTTTTCAGAACATTCCACTTTTGTACGAAGTATAGCAAATATCGTTGTATTTGACCTTTATATGGACACCAACCATTCCATTTTCCCATTCTATGCAAATAAAATTGCCCATGGTGATGGGAAAATTGCCTGCTGAGAGATTATTTCTTTTCAGTAAATACTTGTATATTGAAGTTAAAAATGATTAAGGTTTAGTTTTATCCATTAAAGAATCTTACATTATAGTAGATTGTAATGGTCCACTTTTAACTCATTTAAGCCATATCAGTAAGCTACTCAGCAAAATGGGGTCAAATAAGTAATGGATATCATAGAGACAACAAGCTATTAAGATGCTTTTTAGTTTAATTTTTAATGGGTCATTTTTTATAATATAGAAATTGCTTGTAATCCATGTGTACATTTGTGACTAGAAGTCAAATATGAACAAAGTGAATTTTGATGCCGTTGTCTCCATAGCTCCTTTGTCTTTAGTGTTTTACATGAATGAGGAACCCCAATGTCCAGATAATAAATAAGTCCGATGATGTGGCAGAGACGTTTTATCAGGGATCAAAGCAAAGCATGATAATTACTGACTGATTCGTGCCACTGACCCAGAGAACATCAATACAGAGACCCATGTCCAATTTTGGAAACACCATTGTGTATCCTCACAGTTAACTCTCAAAGACACATTCATTGGTAACTTAATTAAACTTTAAATCATCCTAACATGCAGCAGTATCAGAAGGAGAAATCCATTACTATTCTTTTACTCAATTCTCCAATTCCACCAAAAGCATCCTTATCTATTAAATTATTTGAATAGTGTTATGGAAATCGTGATAAATAGAAGATATGAAAAGAATTGTAGTTTCTTTCTTCAGAAATAGTTTCCCTGGCATGCTGAAAAACCAAACTAGCTCCATGCATGCTTTTGAATGCAAGCTTCTCAAAATCAAAGTTCACATAGTAATTGTGGCGAAAGGTGAACATGTTATAAAATATTTATAATGAAGACTGTCTCATAACACTCTATAGTAACAAAATAAATTAAATAGCCATAGATTAAAATAATGTATGTAATTGTCAGGAAATTAAAATGTGTAGAACATGTCTTGGAATGTAAAATATTTAACATACGCACTTGGTCTTATACGATAGAAAACATGAATTTTATACTGAAAAAAGGTAACATGAAAGAAACTGAGTAATATTTTTCTGAAAATCTTAATGTAGCTTCAGTACATTTATAATGGTTATATCAGATCAGTATTTCCCATCTATCTCTATGTATCAATATTAATATAACAATATGACATGTTTTTCTTTTAGATGCTACTAGATATTCAAATGAGTTGTTCAAATGCTTTGGCTTGCGGGTTAATTAAATAGAATTCACTGACAGCTTTAAATACCCCCTCACTTATAATCATATTATTGATCTAAGCATCCCTCGTTTGGAGCAACCTTAGATATTTCTGGCTTCTGCTTAATGACTTATTTTAAGACTTTAAGTATAAGATAATAGTTATTCTGCTGCCCTTGATTTAACCTTCTCATATTTCCAGTCATGCAGTGTCCCCCCAAACAAACAAAAGGAAACATAGACTCAAAATTAGAACACCACAGGAAATGAAGGAAATCATTGAATGATGGGTAAGTATTAGAGATGCAGTAATGTAACTATATAGCAGAAATACATAGGCAGGTGATCAGCTACCTGTGGAAAGACACCATGAAGCAGGATGAAGGCAAATAAATATCTTGCCTCCAGTCCAATGCAGAAAAGCCCCTGAGAGATGTGCACCTTCGTTACTATAAACAAGGACAGTATAGGAAATACATTTGGAGGCAAATCAATTGTTCTTCTTCATCCTCATCCAAAAGTGTCTTTTATATGTAGTAGACACTGTAATTTAAAAGAATTTTAATGACAGAGATGAAGGACTAAAGACTTGTGGAAACCTGGAATATTGTTTAACTAAGGAGAGAGAGAGACTGAGACTTTGCCTTGTGTGTAGTAATTCTAAATATCATGGCTTTTCATATTTTCAGAGATCAATGAAAGTAAAGAAAGATGACAGGGCATTTTAAATTTCAAGGAAAAAAACTCACTGCTTAATAGTCTGCCCCACAGGGTTTCCAGGGGATGCATGGTGGATTCAAACTGCTGACCTTTTGTTTAGCAGTCATAGCACTTAATAACTACACCACCTGGTTTCCTTAATAATCATAGCAACAGAAAATTACACCATAAGTATAACTGAATTCTATTAATCAGAATAACAACAAACCCATACTTTCATTGACCTGATATAATAAAGGTTTATTTTTCATTTACACAGGACTACTATGGGCTATGGACCACTCTCCAGAGAAACTGTCTTACATTCTGTGATCCAACAATCCAAAGATTTGTCTCAACGATTTCATTGTTTGGCTCAGCCATTTCGTCAAAACCTATTCCCAAGATCATCGTGACAAAGGTAGAGAGAGAAACTGAAGAACGTCCATGGGTTTTTCACTGCTACATCCAAGACTTTTGACATATTGACACATTTCATTGGACGGAACTAGAGACTACCCTAATAAGAAGGATAAGTGTAGACAGTAGAGAAAACTCAAGGGAAAATCTTCATGATTTTGTATTTGGCAATGGATTCTAAGATATGACACAGCCAAAAATACAAGGAATGAAATAAGAGAAAATAAATTTGACTTCATCAAAATGAAAAGGACACTATCAAGGACACTACGAAGACCCTATCAAGAGAATGAAAAGTCAATGCACAAAATGGGAGAAAATACTTGCAAATTACATACCTGTTTAGGGATTATTTTCCAGAATGTGGAAATAGATTCTATAATTCAACTAAAAAGAAACAAACAAACAAACAAACAAAAAACAAATACATTTGAAGCAACACATTGTACTTGTGACAGGTCAAAACGAACTGCAACTCTTATGCATGAGAAAAAGAAGAACAAAGGGAGAAAGGAGAAAAAGACATTGGTAAATACTAGTCATGTCTACTATAAATGTCTAGTAGATGAGCAGTAAATTTAGCCTAGAATTGTGTGTACGAACTAACATTTCAAATGAGTTCCTCTTAACCTTCAGATAGACAGGAATTATAACAGACACTTGTTTGGAAAGCATTGGTCCATCTCATCATGATGAAGTATATTTTTAGATTTGTATTTGCTACATTAAATAAGAGGAATATTGTCTGAAAGTGGAAAAGCCAAACATCTTGAGAAAACAAGCTACAAAGCAAGAGATTCAGTGAATGAATAGAAAGTTAACTGAAGGAGATAAATCATGACCTTAGTTCACAAAAGAAAAGCATGAAATAAATAACACTTTCAAGGGTATGACAGTGACCCTAACATTCTTAAAAGTGCAATAGGTACTGATGTGTAATAAAATGTAATTAAGAAAAAAGAAAAACTGAGAAATGTTGTAAAATAAAAAGAAACAAAAAATTAGAAGAAATAGTGAAATATTGATTGTTGGTGAAGACCAACAAATCAAATTCAACTTACATTTTAGGCAGAGTTCTTGAAAAAGTGAACTGAAGTGATGTAGGAGAAAACATATTTAAACATACAAATCAGGACTTCTATTTCTGGCCCTATGGTAGACTAAACAACTTAAAGAAATTTCCCACTAAACTATACTAAGGTAACTAAAATGTTGGATAAATTTTATTGACAAAAAATAACTCAAGGTATTGCTGAGCTAAAAGGAAAATAAGAATCATCAGTACCCAAAAATAAAACGAGACCAGAAATGCTGAGATGTAAGACAGTACTCCAGTGAGTTTCTACTACAGAGAAATCTGCTGAATTTTAGCCCCACAGAGAGGACCACATAGAAAGAATGGCGGTCCCTAGTCAACACGCGTTCCTGCTATCCCAGCATACTGCCAGCACCAGTCAGCCATGTTAGTGCGCCATCTTAGAAATGGATTTTCCTGTCCCAGTCTGTCTCAGTTGATGCCTTGCACATCAGAGATGAGCTACCCCTGCCAGAACCTACACAAAGTGCACATTTAACGGCAAAATAAATCACTGTTACTTTAATTAATTAAATATTGAGGTAGTCATTAATTAGGCAGCAATAGTTAACCATGTCTTTGACATCACACAGTAGAACAGGTATGGGGAGACTTTCAGTAAACAGTGTTCAGAAAATTAATTATCCATGTGGAGAAAAGGAAAAGTGGATCCCTGCTTCACACTATACAAAAAAATTCAATTTCAGGGGTCCTAAGAACTTAAATGCTCCAAAGATAACCTATAAAGTGTTTAGAAGACAATATACAGAAGAGTAACATCTGACTGGACTTCTAAATTAAGACACAAGAAGGGAAAATACGGTACTTGAAATTACAAAAAGATGTTCAACTTTATCATTAAGAAATTATAAAATTAAGTAAGATTGATATAACACTTGCCCTCACAAAGTGGCAAAAAAACAAGTGTGAGTTGAGAACGTGGTATAACTGCAACTTCTACCACTCTAGTAGTAAATTACTAATGATTACATTGGGAAAAAAAAAAGGCATTATACAAGGATATACAGGCATACATCAGAGATATTACAAGTTCCGTTCCAGGCCACCTCAATAAAGCAAATATCAAAATAAAGTGAGTCACATGAATTTTTTTGGTATCCTGATTCATATTAAAATTATGTTTGCCCTGTACTGTAGCCTATTAAGTATGCAATAGCATTATGTCTAAAAAAACAATGTACATACACTAATTAAAACATCCTTTATTACTAAAAAAATGCTAAACATCATCTGAGCGTTCAGCAAGCCATAGTCTTTTGTCTTTATGCTGATAGGGGGTCTTGCCTCAGTGTTGATGGCTGCTGACTGATCTGGGTGATGGTTACTGAAGGTTGGGGATAGCTGTAGCAATTTGTTAAAAATAAGACAACCATGAAGCTTGCCACATCGATTGACTCTTCCTTTCATGAAAGGTTTCTCTGCACCATGTCATGCTGTTTGATAGCGTTTTACCCACAGTAGGACTTCTTTTAAAATTGTACTCAATCCTCTCAAACCCTGTAGCTGCTTTATCAACAAAGTTTATGTAACATTCTAAATTCTTTGTTGTCATTTCAACAATGTTCAGATGATTTTCACCAGGCGTAGGTTCAATCTCAAGAAACTATTTCTTTGCTGAGTCATGAGAAGCAACTCCTCATCCGTTGAAGTTTATCGTGAGATTGTAGCAACTTAGTCACATCTTCAGGCTCCTCTTCTAATTCTTTTGCTATTTCTACTGCATCTCCTGTTACTTCCTCCGCTGAAGTCTTGAACCCCTCAAAGTCATTCATGAGGGTTGAAATCAACTTCTTCCAAGCTCCTGTTAGTGTAGATATCTTGACTTTCTCCCGTGAAACACGGATGTATCATTTCCAGTTTTCCAATTTACTCTGCCCAGATGCATCACGAGAATCACCGTCTATGGTAGCTATAGTCTTATGAAATGTGTTTCTTAAATAATAAGGCTTGCAAGTCAAAATTATTCCTTGATCTATGGGCTGTAGAATGGATGTTGTGTTAGTAGGCCTGAAAACAACACTAATCTCCTTGCACATCTGCATCAGAGCTCTTGGGTAACCAGGTGCATTGTTAATGAGCAGTAATATTTTGAAAGAAATAATATATATATTTTTTATGAGCAGTAGGTCTCAATAAAAAAAAAATAGGGGGCTTAAAATATTCAGTAAGCATGTTGTAAGCAGATGTGCTGTCGTCCAGGCTTTGTTGTTCCATGTATAGGACACAAGCAGAGTAGATTTAGCATAATTCTTAAGGGCCCTAGGATTTTCAGAATGGCAAATGAGCACTGGCTTTGACTTAAAGTCACCAACTGCTTTAGGCCCTAACAAGAGAGTCAGCCTGTCTTTTGAAGCTCTGAAGCCAGGTGTTGACTTCTCCTCTAGCTATGAAAGTCCTGGATGGCATCTCTTCCCAAGATAAGGCTGTTTTGTCTACACTGAAAATCTGTTGTTCAGTGTAGCGCCTTCATCAGGGGTCTTAGCTAGACTTTCTGGATAACTCGCTGCAGCTCTACATCAGCGCTTGTTGCTTCGCCGTGCACTCTTACCTTACGGAGACGCCTTCTTTCCTTAAACCTCATGAACCAACCTCTGCTACCTTTAAACATTTCTTCTGCTGCTCCTCACCTCTCTCGGCCTTCATAGAATTGAAGAGAGTTAGGTCCTTGCTCTGGATTGGGTTTTGGCTTAAGGGAATATTGTGGCTGGTTTGATCTTCTATCTAGACCACTAAAGCTGTCTACATATCAGCCATAAGGCTGTTTTGCTTTCTTATTCTTCATGTGTTCACTGGAGTAGCACTTTTAATTTCCTTCAAGAACTTGTCCTTGACACTCACAACTTGGCTAAATATTTGGTGCAAGAGGCCTAGCTTTCAGTCTATCTCAGCTTTCGACATGCCTTCCTCATTATGCTTAATCATTTCTAGCTTTTGATTTAAAGCGAGAGACTTTTGACTCTTCCTTTCACTTGACTACTTTGAGGCCATTTTAAGGTTATTAACTGGCCTAATTTCAATATTGTTGTGTCTCAGAGAGGCCCAAGGAGAGGGAGAGAGTTGGGGGAACAGCTGGTTGGTGGAGTAGTCAGAACACACCGACCATTTATCCATTAAGTTTGCTGTCTTATATGGGCATGGTTTGTGGCACCTCAAAACAATTACAATAGTAACACCAAAGATCACAGATCACCATAACACATATAATAACAATGAAAATGTTTGAAATATTGTGAGAATTACTAAAATGTGACACAGAGACATAAAGTGAGCACCTGCTGTTGGAAAAATGGAGCCGGTAGACTTGCTCAATGTAGGGTTGCCACAAACCTTATCTGTGAAGTGCAGTAAAGCACAGTGCAGTAAAAAGAGCTATGCCTGTACCTTATAGAAACTCTTGCACATAAACCCAGAAAGACATGACCATGAATAGCCCTAGCAGCAATATCTGCAAGAGCAAAAGACTGGAAATGTTCCAGGCTGATTATGCTTTACCCACAACCCTCCACACACACCAACAAACACAGATTATCTCTATCTGTATCACTGTCTATATGCCCATGATCTGCCTGTCTCTTGTCTGTATTATGCCTGAGAGACTGGCATCTGAGCATTGTACATGACTGGTTTCTAAATAGGAATAGTAAGAGATCAAAAGAACGAAGAATTTAATTATTTCCTCCCTGCTTTCTCTCTACTTGGGGCTGCTTCATCAAGGGCTATATTCTCATTGGGATTCGATACTGTTATTCCCTCTCCTTATCCCCTCAGACGTAGGGTGGTAATCTTAAACCCTATCTCTAACTTTGTAAAGAGACCCTTCACTAATGTATCTTGCGCCATCTGAGTAGGATCCTATTTCTTGACAAGATCCTGAATGAAAGAGTAGCTGATACCAAGAGTGGGCCCAGAAAACAGTCACAGAAAATGAGCCTCAAGATGCTCACGTATTTGGTAACCATACGCATAGACGCATATGTAGGAAAATGGCACATTAGTAATCCATGACATCCCGATTACTAAAATTTATTAATAAAGAAGGCATGAGACAAAGATAAGAAAGGTAATTACAAAGGTTATGGGTAGACAGCTGACTGCTGAGTGCACTGGAGAGTTTTATAAAAACAAACCCAAAACAAACAAACAAAATCTTCAAAGCCTTGAACTCACAAGTGTTGGTGAGAAACAGAAATCTTCATTGGTGCCTCAAAAATATCTCCTATCTCAAAAAACAGAAAATAAATGTTGAAGAGTCTGCAGGGAGATTGGAACTCTTAAGCACTGCTGGTGGGAATGAGAAATGCTATAACCATTCTGGAAAATGATATGGCACTTCCTTAGAAAGCTAGAAATAGAAATACCATATGTCATGGATTGAATTTTGTCCCCTCAAATATGTGTCAACTTGGTTAGACAATGATTCCCAGTATTGTGTGGTTGTCTTCCATTTTGTGATTGTAATTTTATGTTGAGAGGATTAAGGTGAGATTGTAACACCACCCTCACTCTGGTCACCTCCTTGATCCAAGGTAAAGGGAGTTTCCCTGGGGTGTGGCCTGCACCACCTTTATCTCTCAAGATAAAAGGAAAGGGAAGCAAGCAGGGAGGGGGGACCTCATACCACCAAGAAAACAGCACCAGGAGCAGAGCGCATCCTTTGGACACGGGAAGGAGAAGCTCCTTGACCAGGGGAAAATTAAGGACAGGACCTTCCTCCAGAGCTGACAAAGAGAGAATGCCTTTCCCTGGAGCTGATGCCCTGAATTTAAACTTGTAACCTACTGGCCTGTGAGAAAATAAGTTTATTTTTGTTAAAGCCATCCACTGTGGTATTTCTGTTATGGCAGCACTAGATGACTAAGACACCATATGACCCAGCAGTTCCACTCCTAGGGATATAACCTAAAGACCTAAGAGCCATCACACGAATAGACATATGCACATCCATGTTTGCTGTAGTATTGCTCACAATAGCAAAAAGATGGAAAGAACCTAGATGCCCATCAATGGATAAATAGATAAACAAACTATGGTACATACATACAACAGAGTACTACGCAATGATAAAGAACAATGCTGAATCTGCGAAGCATCTGACAACATGGATGAATCTGGAGGGCATTATGCTGAGTGAAATAAGTCAATCACAAAAGGACAAATATAGTATGAGACCGCTACTATAAAAACTCATGAAAAGGCTTACACAGAAAAAGAAGCAATCTTTGACGGTTATGACGGAGGGGAGGGGTGGGGATGGAAAAACACTAAATAGACAATAGATAGGTGGTAACTTTGGTGAAGGGTAAGATAGTACACAACACTGGGGAAGCCAGCACAATTTGTCCAAGGCTGGATTATGGAAGTCCTATAGATACATCCAAACTCCCTGAAGGGCTGAATTATGGGCTGAGGGCTGTGGCGGCCATGATCTCAGGGAATACCTAGCTCAATTGGCATGACATAATTGATAAAGAAAATGTTCTACATTCTACTTTGTTGAGTAGCGTCTGGGGTCTTAAAAGGCTGTGAGCAGCCATTCTAAGACACTCCACTGGTGTTACCCTATAGGAAGCTAGACAGAATGAAGAAAACCAAAGACACAAGGGAAAGATTAGTCCAAAGGACTAATGGACCACAACTACCACAATTTCCACCAGACTGAGTTCAGCAAAACTAGATGGTGCCTGGCTGCCACTGCTGACTGCTCTGACAGAGATCACAGTAGAGGGTCCTGGGTAGAGCTAGAGAAAAATGTAGAACAAAATTGTAACTCACAAAAAATGACCAGACTTACTGGCCTGACAGAGACTGAAGAAACCCTGAGAGTATGGTCCCTGGACACCCTTTTAGCTTAGCAATGAAGTCACTCCTAAGGTTCACCCTTCAGCCAAAGGCTAGACAGGCCCATAAAATAAAACGAGACTAAAGGGACACACCATCCGGGGCAAGGTCTAGAAGGCAGGAGGGGACAGGAAAGTTGGTAATAGGGAATCCAAGGTCAAGAAGGAAGAGAGTGTTGACATGTCAGGGGGTTGACAACCAATGTCACAAAACAATATGTATACTAATTGTTTAATGAGAGGCTAGCTTGTTCTGTAAATCTTCATCTAAAGTACAATAAAAAAAAAATGTCCACAGATACAGCAAAGCAAATGGAAGACAAAATCTTATAGATAATTCAGACAAAATTAATATGGAACATGAACTGTGGTGGGAGGTGAACCTCTTATCTCTTGTAGTTGCAGGGCAGACCTGATGTTATATCAGGCCCAAAACCGATTGTGCAAGTTTCAGAGGTACAGCGCATGTTGAATCCACATCAATATGTCCTAACCCCAATTAAGAAGAAATAGGACCCTGAATCCTTGATGGGCAGATGGGTAAACATGGAGAAGTTGAACTTCTAAATCTCTCTGAACCCACTCACTTGTCTGTGGAAGCAGCCCACTCTTCCTTGTCCAAAGAAAGCAAACTTTCAGTGCATCAATACTTACAATAATGTTACCTGGAGGGATTCTCTTACAAGGTCTCTTATAGGCCCATTTTTACCACTCCTTATTGCCTCCAGGATCATAAAGAGAGCTAGATATAAGTTTGATTTAGAAGAAAAATTTCATGGTCTGAGAGCATATGTACCAAAGAACTTTCAAGTCCCCGAAATTCCATATGATCAGGATGCAAGAGAGCATATGTGGGTATGGTCTAAAGGTGCCAGACAAAGGACAAAGATAAAGTGTCATAGGGCCAAAAGAATTAACATATTTACAGTAGTTTGGGATGAAGGATTTAATATGTTAGTTGAATCATCTAGAATTGGCTCTAAGAGTTTCTTTGTTGTTTTGCTGAAGCTTGGTTTCAAAGGTTTTTTATAATGCCTGGCGTACTGTGTTGTTGTCGTTAGGTGCCGTTAGGTTGGTTCCAACTCATTGGAACCCCATGTCAAATGGAACAAAACAGTGCCCAGCCCTGTACCATTCTCACAATCCTTGCTATGCTCGAGCCCATCCTTGCAGCCACTGTGTCAATCCATCTCATTGAGGGTCTTCCTCTGTTTTGCTGACCTTCGGCTTTACCAAGCATGATGTCCTTCTCCAGGGACTGGTCCCTCCTGATAACATGTCCAGAGTATGTGAGACGAAATCTCTCCATCCTCTCTTCTAAGGAGCATTCTGGCTGCGCTTCTTCCAAAACAGATTTGTTTGTTCTTCAACATTCTTCACCAACATCATAATTCAAAGGTTTCAGTTCCTCTTTTCTCTTCCTTATTCATTGTACCACTTTCTCTGAAAACACAATGGCTTGAGTCAGGCAAGCCTTAGTCCTCAAGGTGATGCCTGTGCTTTTTAACACGTTAAAGAGGTCTTTTGCAGCAGATTTCCCCGATGCAATACGTCATTTGATCTCTTGACTGCTGCTTCCATGGGCGTTGATTGTAGATTCCAGTGAAACGAAATCCCAGGCGACTTCAACCTTTTCTGTATTTATGATGATGTTGCTTATTAGTCCGTTTGTGAGAATTTTTTTTCTTTTTTTTATGTTGAGGTACAATCCATACTGAAGGCTGTAGTCTTTGAATTTCATCAGTAAGTGCTTCAAGCCATCTTTGCTTTCTGCAAGTAAGGTTGTATCATCTGCACATTGTTGTTTGTTAAAGAGCCTCCCTCCAATCCTGACGCCATGTTCTTCATCATATAGCGCAGTTTCTTAGTTTACTTGCTCAGCTTACAGATTGAATAAGTATGGTGAAATGATACAGCCCTGACATACACCATTCTTGATTTTAAATTATGCAATGTCCCCTTGTTCTGTTCAAACAACTGCCTCTTGGTCTGTGTACAGGTTCTTCATGAACGCAATGAAGTGTTCGGAACTTCCCTATCTTTGTGATGTTACCCGTAATTTGTTATGATCTATATAATTGAATGTCTTTGCAGGGTCAATAAAACACAGGTAAACATCTCTCTGGTATTCTCTGCTTCCAGGCAAGATTCATCTGATATCAGCAATTACATATAGTAGATATTCACAAAATAATAGATGAGTAATTTAATAATTAAGTGAATAAAAAAGAATATTTATAGATTTTATAACCTATAAGGAATAACAGTCATGTGTACAAAAGTGCCTGTGACCTAGCTAATATGTAGACATTACAGTTTCTATGAAACCCCCAAGGTGCCCTTCACGACCCTCTTCTATCCCCTTTTCAGAGTTAGTCATCATCATCAATTTGGTCTTTATTATTTCCTTATTTCTCTTTACAGTTTTACTACATAAGAATATTTAATCAAGTTTTTGCAAATCCTTGCTTAAATTTAAGCTCAATATAAATGGAATTTGACAATTTATTTCTGCATTTTCTGAACCGATTAGTGACAGGTTTGACTTCATGCAACTGAGAAATTGAAAATAATAACAATATTGATGCTGAAATAAGTCTTTTTTTTCTTCTTATGCAAATGAAATCCAGGAATATGCACTTCAGAAGCACAGATATTCCAGGTGGCTCATTCACTTCTGTCTTTTTGCTTTGACTAAAGACAACTTCCGGTCCCCAGGTCTCATGATCTGAGATGGCTACCGAGCCAGGAAGAGACATTTTTCCTCAACTCCATCTTTTAGAATCGCCTTTCAGGCTACTGTCCCCACCACTGCAATTGATGATTCACCCAGTGCACCCTTCATCTTTGGTTGTTGTTTCCGGTCTTTGTAAATTTTCTCGTTAGGTATCAGATTCTTTCATGTCTGTGCTCCAGTCCAAGGCAGATGTCTCCTTCCACTGATTGTTCATTCAGTAGGACTCACTGCCTGAGGAAACGGAGCAACGGTCCATTCTCAGTGGGCTGAGGCAGGGTATCTGTTGGCTTCCTTTACAGGCATGCTGGCTAGAAATTTGGGGTTGAACATATGCATTGTTAAAATAACTGTTTGATCCACATAGAGAGCTAACCAATTAAATACTGTCTCTATTAAGGTATACGAATCTGAATAAAGAGCAGAACATTTCAGATAAAACAGGCCAAAGAGAAGATGCCATAGACTTAGGAGATGAGGGGAAACGACATTATTTTGAGAACTTATGACTGTCTTAAATGTATTATATGCTATACTAAAAACTTATTAAATAATGCCATCATACTTTTCTCTGTAAATTGAATTTATCTATGAAAATCCTCATTTATCACAAGCTATTGTAAAAAAAAATTATTGTTTTGGATATAAAACAATTGAAATAAAATAGCATGAAGATTTTCTCATTAAAAATACTTTGGCAAATTTTTACAAAATAGAAAAAAATAACGCTTAAAATATAAGCTAATGGGAAAGCTGCATTTGAAAGAATTCTGTAATTTATATCACAATTTTACACACATTTGACAGTTACACAAGGCAAAGTAATAATATGATTCTCTTAAAAGTCAAAACTGTCAAAATCTGTTTCCATGGAAAAATCAATGAGATTGAATAGGTAATTCATCGCTTATATTTTCATATAGGGTAGTGATTTCTAAACTATCTTATAAGCAACCATACTCAAGGCTTCCTTAATATTTTAATGGATATAAATGACCTCATTGAATCTCAAAAATTAAGCCAAGCATAGTCATACATTTTGCTTGACATGGAGACAGAAATATTAGGAAATCTGATGTGTCATCTCCTATCATTTCTTTTCAGCATATGCCTTCCAAATTTCTTTTTGTTCAAGTACACATAAAAACATCTGCAGAATAAGAAAGTTTTCAATAATATGAAATTATCAATTTTCTGTTGTTAGTACTGCTTTCTTGTATGTGGGAAAAGAAATAAATGGACCTGAATCCAAATTATATGTAAATTGTGAATTACTCCCATCAGGCAAATAGATTAGTTTTTTAATATTCAATTTAGCACATTACTTACTTTGGTGCCCCATTGCACCCTAAAAGTAATGAACGTACAATAGGACACTTAAATATTTTTGCCTTCAGTTTTGACATGTTTATATCAATTATCAATGCTTTGTCAGATCATGCAACAAATACATGTATACGTTTATTAATGACAAAGTGCCAAGTAAATTTTCAAAAACCATGTTCATCCTAATATCTAATAACTCACAAGCAGTTAAGTTTCCTACCTAAGTAATCCAATTTGCTCAACTTTATTATAAAATTTGTGCTTACAAAAAACTAAGGTCACACTTGCATAAAATTTGGAAGTTGGAGGGGACTGCAGCGAGCCCTTGTTAAATTGCTATTCTCACTAATGAGAAGATTGAAAGGAGAGAAGTTAGAGTGATTTGCCCAAGGTTACTGAGTTAACTGTAAAGGTTCCTCTTGAATCCATTTTATCAAACATCCAGCCCCATACAATTTTCATGTATCAATGGATACCCCTTGATTGCCTCTCCAAATAAAGGTAGTGAGAAGTAAAATAAAAGTAAAGTTGAAATTCCAAAACTATAAAAAAAAAAAAAATTTTTTTTTTTTTTTCAAACTATAGCTTATATTATTTCATGGAAGGAAACACTGGACATGGTATTGCCTCTTTTCAAAACATTTGCAAAGGCATGATTGTGTCTTTGGTAAATTCTTTGCTAGTTTTTGTATGTATCACTTTCAGTTCTTTTTTGTTTGTTTTTCATGATTTTTTAAATTTTATCTTATTGTACTTTAGATGAAAGTTCACAGAACTAGCTTCTCATTAAACAGCTAGTATACATACTTTTTTATGACATTGGTTAACAACCCCACGACATGTCAACACTCTCCTTTCTCAAACTTGGGTTCCCTATTACCAGCTTTTCTGTTCCCTCCTGCCTTCTAGTCCTTGCCCCTGGGCTGGTGTGCCCCTTTCGTCTCCCCTGGTTTCATGGGCCTGTCCAATCTTTGGCTGAAGGGTGAACCTCAGGAGTGACTTCATTACTGAGCTGAAAGGGTGTCTGGGGGCCATACTCTCAGAGTTTCTCTGGTCTCGGACAGGCCAGCATTTAATGATGGTATTATCTTTAGTATTTAACACACACAGAATCTTATACGCCTCATATTTTTGAGTTAGTAAAAATAATACCTAGAATTCGTGTATATATATCATCTCACCCAGGAAACTGGACACACCGATAACCAGTACCTGCTCAGCCTTTGTCCTTCTTCCTACTCCATTTCCTCCTTCCCACTCATATGTAATCATTCCCTGGAGCTTTGTCTTTAGCTTTCCTTTGTTTATGCAAATAATTTTATCAAGTGTATATGCGTGCCTAAAAGATATATATTTTTGTAGTTTTATTTGATTATAAGCTTTATAGAAATGTTAATATACAATCTGTTGTCTTCTGGGAATTGCTTTTTCTCAGATTCAACTTTCTAAGGTTTATCTGCAATGTTATAGGTAGCTGTAGTTCATTAATTTTTAGTATTATTAAATATTCCATTTTATTAATATTCAAAAAAACTATTTATCCATCCTTCACTGAAGTAATGTTCTCTTGTACGTGAGTCCTGAAACATATATGCAGAGATTTCTCTCAGGTACACCTCGGCATATATGAAGAAGAACGGGGCATCAGGATTGGAGGAAGACTCATTAACATCCTGCGTTATGCAGATGACACAACCTTCCTTGCTGAAAGTGAAGAGGACTTGAAGCACTTACTAATAAAGATCAAAGACCACAGCCTTCAGTATGAATTGCACCTCACATAAAGAAATCAAAAACCCTCACAAGTGGTCCAATGAGCAACATCATGATAAACGGAGAAAAGATTGAAGTTGTCAAGGATTTCATTTTACTTGGATCCACAATCAACAGCCATGGAAGCAGCAGTCAAGAAATCAAACGATGCATTGCACTGGGTAAATCTGCTGCAAAGGACCTCTTCAAAGTGTTGAAAAGCAAAGATGTCACCTTGAAGACTAAGGTGTGCCTGACCCAAGCCATGGTATTTTCAATCACATCATATGCATAGGAAAGCTGGACAATGAATAAGGAAGACTGAAGAACTGATGCCTTTAAATTGTGGTGTTGGAGAAAAATATTGAATATACCATGGACTGCCAAAAGAATGAACAAATCTGTCTTGGAAGAAGTACAACTAGAATGTTCCTTAGAAACAAGGATGGCGAGACTGCGTCTTACATATTTTGGACATGTTGTCAAGAGAGATCAGTCCCTGGAGAAGTACCAGGTCAGCAGAAAAGAGGAAGGCCCTCAACAAGGTGGATTGACACAGTGGCTACAACAATGAGCTCAAGCGTAACGATTGTAGGATGGCTCAGGACCCGGCTGTGTTTCATTCTGTTGTGCATAGGGTCACTATGAGTTGGAACTGACTCGATGTCACCTAACAACAACAACAACATACCTCGGCATGAAATTGCTGGGTTGTATGATATGGAAATACCAATTGTTTTATCAAAGGGCTTGTGACAATTCACTCCACCACAGCAATGTATGAGTTCCTATTGATCCATATACTATCCAACTCTTCATTTTGTCAGACTTCTTATTTTTTGTGTTTTACGAGTAAAAAGTGATGTCATTGTGGTTACAGTGTGCATTTTCATAACTAATGACGATGTTGGACATATGTGTTTCCTCTCTTGTGAAGTGTCTGTTCATGTCTTGACAAAATTCATATTGGATAAGTGTCTTCCTCTTGTTAAGTTATATATTTTGCATTCTACTACTTGTCAGTTATGTATGTTGCAAATATCTTCTCCCAGATTATTTGTCTTCAGTTCTTAATGTCCTTTATTGACCAGAAACTATGAATTTAAGGTAGTCAAGTTTACCAGTCTTTATTTTTAGCGCATTTTTTGTCTTTGAAAGAAATCTTTCCTTACTTTAAGTTCAGAAATATGTTGTTTTCTAAAACGTGTGTGTGTGTGTGTGAGATGAGGTAAGAATCCAATTTTAGGTTTTGTATGTGTGTCTTGGGGGCCTGGTGGCAAAGTCGTTAAGAGCTTGGCTGCTAAACAAGAAGTGGACAGTTTAAATCCACCAGCACTGCTCCTTGGAAACCCATGGGGCAGTTCTACTCTGTCTTACAGGGTCGCTGTGAGTTGGAATCAACTTGTTGGCAACAGGTATGTTTTGTTTTTATTTTTTATTTTGGGGGATATTATCTGTGTCTTAAACACACACACACATAATCTCTATTTGTTAAATAGGATCTGCCATGCCTAATCTACCATATGTCAGAACCCTGTATATGTGTCCTGGGCCCTCTATTCTTTTACTTTTATCTATTTATCTTTGTGTCAACACCACACTCTCTTAATTCCTATAGTTTTATTTTAGATCTTGATGATTAACAGGGCATACATTACCTCCTCTTTCTTCTTCTCTAGAGACTTGACCATTTGCATTTTTATGAATTTTAGAGTTAGCTTGGCAAGATTCATTAAAAACCCTATTGGTATTTGAAGTGGCATTTTATAGACTCTATGGGTTTTTTTTATGGGTCAATTTTGGGAGAATTGACATCTTTGAGATACTGATTCTTTCCATTCAAGAAGAGGGGATTTGTTCCATATATTTAGGTTCCTTGTAAGGTAGAGTTTTGCAATTTTCTTTATGTGTGTATTGTATATTTCTTGTAAGACTTAGGCCTGGGCACCTTATTGTTTATGTTGCTAATATATGTAATACATCTTTAAGTTAAGTTTTAAAATTTTTGGTATAGTCATGTTGAAAATATTCAGATTTTTTTGTATTGATCTTAAATCTGTATACCATTTTAGTCTTATTATTGTTAATAATTTGCCTATAGATTTTTATTTAATGTAGCTAATTATACATATGGTGTGTGTGTGTGTATAGTATAATGTATATATATTCCTTAGATTTCTTGGGGGTGTAGTGATTAAGAGCTCGGCTGCTAACCAAATGGTTGGCAGTTCAAATCTACCAGCTGCTCCTTGGAAACTATATGGAGCTATTCTACTCTGTCCTGTAGGGTCAGTATGAGTCAGAACCAACTTGATGGAACCTAACAATAACAACAACAATGTATATATTCCTTAGAGAAGAACAGTCAATGAGATGGATTGACACCATAGTCAAAACAATGGAGTCAAGTATACTTATGGTCATGAAGATGGCCACAGGACCAGCAACATTTCACTCTGTTATACATAAAGTCACTATGAGTCCAGAAACAACTTGATGGCACCTAACAACAATGACAACAACATACTTTTTCTTCCTTTTCCCAGTTCTTGCAGTCTTTTGAAGTACCTGGTTGAAGAGCAGCTGAAAGAAGGGTATCATTGTCTTGCACTTGGTTTTAAAGGGATTAGCTTCTAATTCTTTTAAATAAATGTAAGTTTATTTTTGCTTGAGATGCACTGTGCTTCCTATATCTCTATATTCATATTTTGAATCAGTTCTGGAATGTTTTCAGTGTGTATAGTTCAAATATTGCCTCTCCTCCATTTTCTTGATTGTCTCCAACTGCTACATAAGTTAGACCATCTCATTCGACCCTCAATAGATCTTTGTGACTCTTTTATTTTCTACCATATACTTATCTCTCAAAACTTCATTTTTCTATATTATTTGATTTTACTACTTGATTATATTTTCCAGTACTGATTCTGTCTTTAACTTTTTCTAATATGTTGCTTAACCATCTTTTTTTTTTTATTACGTATTCATACATAAAAAAAAAAACAAACCAAACCAGTTGCCATCGAGTCAATTCCAACTCATGAGGACCCCACGTGTTTTAGAGTAGAACTGCCATCCCTAGGGTTTTCAATGTTTATGACCTTTTGGAAGTAGCTAGGCGTGGCTTTCTTCCATGGTGACTCTGGGTGGATTCAAACCATCAACCTCTTGATTAGTATCCATGTGCTTAACTCTTTGAGCCACCCAGAGACTGGTATTCATACATAACTATTCTACATTTTGTATCGAACAATTCTAGTATTTTCATCTTTCAAAGAGTTAAAAATTTCATTCATTTTTATTTATTTATTTGTGTTGTTTTCTGATTCTCAAATAGTGGCTCACTTTCTCATGCACTTTTGATCTTTTATTCGAATCCTCCAGCAGCTCCTTGGAAACCCTATGGGGCAGTTCTACTCTGTCTTATAGGGTTACTGTGAGTTGGAATCAACTCAACAGCAATGGGTTTTTGTGGATTTATTGTAAATTTATTGTTGGATCTTAATATGGAGAGTTCTGTGGGCATAAATTGGAACAGTAAAGTGCATAAATAAGTTGCTTCAGTCAGTAGTCAGGGATGCCACCATCCCTGACCTGTCTAGCTCTTTCAAGGGCTTTAGACCAGTCTGTGAGTCCCAAACTCGCCTTCCTTACTCCTGTGATGAGACAAGTTTTCCTATCTCCATTACAGTGTTAATGGAGATTGACTTGGGCAAAATTCATTTCCAATTTTTGTATGTGTTTTGCCAGTGGAGCCTGAATATATTAAAACGTGAAATTGTTGCCCACACTTTCACATAGGTGGAATATTTGGAAAATATTTAGAATGGAACATGAAATATTATTGTAACACTAACCAGTATTTCTATATGCATAAATTCAAGTCAGTTTCACTGGTTTGACACATATGGTTATGAAAAGATGCTATTTTTTAAATTGCTTTATTTATTCCTGTAACCTTTAGAACTCGAAGCAAAAGCATGCGGATAAATATATAGGTTAACATGATATATAGGTGTGTAATTAAATATATTTCATGGTTAATGATTATATAATGGAAAATATGTTAAGCTTTATTACTGGTGTTATTTTGCATTCATGGCCAACTAAATTCCAATTTTTATATTCTCAAAAAAGTTTATATAAAAACTAGTTTTCTTAGTTTGTTTTCGAGAGAGAGAAAACAAATACGAGTGTCTGTATATAGCTCTTCTTTCTGCGAATAGTATAATATTTTCTGCCACAAAAAAGTTAGAGATGTTTATATCATTAAGCAGACTAATATCCTTTGTTTATCTCTGTTACAATGAGGTTAACTCCTAATGCAGTCTTTACCTGCAGTTGATAGTATCCATTTAGAATTCAATAAAGATGCATACGATTGAGTATGTTGAGAACAATCTGCAATCGATATCCCAGTCTCCAAAATTTACCTTGTTTATTGAATAGATAACATGCATGATTGCATATTTAATATTATTTGTCAACCTGGCTAGGTTATGATTCCCAGTGGTTTGGCAGGCTTTGGCCTGATTAAAACCCACAGCTGTCTAGTCTATTCCAACTCATTGTGACCCCATAGGACTTCCACGGTGGTAAATCTGTACAGAAGCAGACTGACACATCTTTCTCCCATGGAGCCACTGATGATTTCAAACAACCAACCTTTCAGTTAGCAGTTGATTACTTTAACCACTGCTCCTGATTGCTCCTCCATAATGTAATATAATGTAATCATAGCCATGATGTGATCGGATGTGATCAGCCAATCAGTTGAAAGTAGAGTTTCCTTGGAGGTGTGGCCTGCCTCCAGTATATAAACGGATGTTCCACAAGTCTTACTCTGTCTCTCAACCCTGCATGCTTCTCGTCTCCTGACTTCTGGTTCTTGGGACGTTAACCGGCAGAAGTCCTCAGTCTGCCACCTGGCCTGTAGATTTTGGTTTTGCTAGCCCCTGCAACTCCATGACCCTGCAGAGGCCTCCAGTCTGCCACCTGACCTGCAGATTTTGAGTTCATCAGCCCTTGCCACTTAAGCCAATAGAAGCCTTCAGCCTGTCACTTGACCCATGGATTTAGGACTTGACAGCCTCAACAATTTCATGAGCCATTTCCTTGAAGTAAACCTCTCTCTCTATATTTATATATGCTTCACTGGTTTTGCTCCTCTACAAAACCTAGACTAAGACACATGGTTTACTAATATATGTGTAAATCTTCCCTTAATAGATTTTTAAAAAATAATGAAAATATATTTGTTTTAAATAAAAATGTCTTATTTTTTGGATGTGACTTTTTTGTATGTAGGTTTCAATATGACAAAATAAATTAATTGCTATGTATTTAGTCTAGAAAATCTTGTAGAGGTTTTTTTTTAATGGAGGCTACTCTTCTCTGAAGAAAACAAGTACTGATAACTTACTAAATTTTGCCATTTCATCTTTCACATGTGTAAGGAACTAAAAGTCTGTATGAACTTTACATTCTCCTCCATACTAATTTTAAGCTAATATTGCATAACTAATGACAGTCTTGAGAAATGCTATTATCAATTCCAGCTGTCTCTTACATCAAGATACACTGAATTATAGCAAGGTTTTAAGAAATCAAGGTCCAAATAAAATCCATAGTATACAAGCTTCTGTTTTAATACTTTTGCAGACTCCTTTATACTGTGGTTCTCTTTTCATCACAGAAAAAAAAATATGATAACTTGAGTTATTTTACTTCTCTTTGCTTTTTAAATCATTTAGTTGTATGCTGTTTTTGTACTGAACCATTGGACTTATCGACAATCTCATTATTTGAACTGTGTCCAAATGAGTTCCAGGTAAATTGGTACCAAAAAGTTCAATTGGCATTAATATATTTGACAATGTCACCTGATCAACACTTTCTCTGGTCTACAAACTGTTGGACAATCTCTTACAGTCTCTATTTTTTTTTAGGTCATCTTTATCTAATCAATTTAGACTTTTAGTAAAAGTCTTACTCCACCCACATTACATGTTCTTAACAGATTCCCGTGAGATAAGTATGCACCCATTGACATACATCAAATATAATGCCTACTACCCAGTATTATTGGTATCAAAACTACGTATATGCATGTTCTCATAAGATTTCAAATCCCTAAACATAAATGAGTTGATTGTATATACTTCACTATATCATTTTCTCCATGAAAAATACTTGCAGAATGTAGTTGAAACTATGTAATTGAATTTACAGAAAATTTTGTTGTTCATATCATAGAATATCATAGAATAACAATGTCAGTGCACAAATTAACTGAATAATCTACTTTAGGGTCTTTGTCCTGAGCAATTTACCTGCCAAAGGGCTTCATTTCAAAGTGTGCTTTTCCCCTACACTCTCTTCTCACCAGCATATGAAATTGGACACCTATCTGCCATCTTCACAGCAAAAACATACTTTTTTTCTCAACCTTGTAGCTTTTACCTCCTAATTCATCTATATCCTCTCCTTTATCTTAAGTTTCCTTTTCCATTTACTTACCTTTTGTCCCTATCTCAACCCATTTGGTACATGTTTAATAAAAGACAATAGATAAGCTTCTTAGGCTGGGTTCTCTAGAGAAGCAAAACTAGTAAAGCCTATAAATATATATATATAAAAAATTTATAGGGAGACTTATATCAAGGAAATGGCTCATGCTGTTGTAGGGGCTGGAATTTCCCAAGTTTGTGGGTCAGGATAGAGGCTTTTCCTGATTCACATAGCCTCAGGGGCTGGCAAACCCCAAATCAGCAGGTCAGAGAGCAGGGTTATTGCTCACAGGCTGCGAAGATTGATGAATCCCAAATTTGCCAGGCAAGAGCACAGGTAAGCTGCTAACTCAAGTCCCAAGAACCGGAGGTCAGATGAACAGGAGCCAGCTGCAGGATCCAGAAAAAGCAAAATCCACAAGCCTTGACAGAATGTCCACCCATATATGATGCAGACAATATGCCCGAGGAAACTCCCTCTCAACTGACCGGCCACTCACCAAAGATCCCATCATGGGGGTGATCACAGCATCATAGGACTGCCAAACCACTGAGAATCATCGCCCAACCAAGTTGACACACAATCTCGACCATCACAATGAGCAGTTAACATCGCCTATACTTTACTATATTTAATACATATGTTTCTCATGTGTTATACTACGTGACTGTCTCCTATACTAGAATATAACTGGAAGGAAAAGAATTTAGCCTTTTCTCAATGTTGTATTCTCACTGCCTGGAAGAGCACCTGGCATATAAATAGGAGCTCAATAAAAATTTGCTGAAAGAATGAATCTGTAAATGAACAGAGTATACCTTCTGCCCTACTAGGGACCTGGAAAATAGTCATAATTATCCCAGAAACATCTCATGAGCAACAAACTGCAGCAAAACCTGTGAAAACTAGCACCTGAGTAAGGTGGAAACCTGTCAGACAAGGAAAACTCAAATCTCAAATGATGTAGGATTCTTAAGAGAAAGCATCCCCTGTCAAAGGCAGAAAACCTGTGAGACCTGGAAAAACAAGGCAGTGCTGTCGAGTCCCGGCTCTCACACGTTTCACTGTATTTAATTTCTAAATTCTAAATACATCTCAAATATATCCACCTTTTTTGTTGCCCACTGCCACTGTCTAAGCATATTTTAAATGAATTGTTTGATCCATTGCCTTTAGAACAAAATACAGACACTTGGCGTAATATGCTTGTTACTTTATGAACTGGCCTTTGCCTGCTTGTGGAAATGCATAATTTGTTAGCCCTCTCATACGTACATACCCCTGAAAGCCATATAAAACAGTGTGTAGATCTCTAAAGAATTGTACTCCTTTGGTTTCTCAATCTCTGTCTTTGTCTGTCTGTCTCTCTCTGTCTCTCTCATAGAGAACCACACACACACTCCATTATGCCTACTGGACAGTATCTTTTTAAAAGCTCTTCATAACTCAGTTATGGATTCTTTTCTCTAATATGCATATCCTAGGTGAGCTCCTCAAGTTCCACCCCTGCAAATATCTTCTATATACTGATGATTCCCAAATTCACATTTTTCTGCTATAACTTCTCCCCCAGCTCAGGACTTGTATATGTAACTACCTACCTATCTTGGTTACTAGTGCTGTTATAACAGAAATGCCACAAGTAGGTGGCTTTAACAAACAGAGGTTTATTCCCTCACAGTATAGGCTAGAAGTCCAAGTTCAGGGCACCAGGACCAGGAGAAGTCTTTGTCAGTTCTGGGGAAAAATCCTTATCATCAATCTTGCTCTAGTCTAGGAGCTTCTCAGGACTGGGACCCAGGGTTGAAAGGTCACGCTGTGCTCCCAGTGGTTTTTTCTTGGCTGCACGAGGTTACTATCTCTCCGCTTGCTTCTCTCTCCTTTTATCTCTTGTAAGAGAAAAGATATGCAGGTCACATCCCAAAGAAACTCCCCTTCCATTGGATCATGGCTGTGACCTTCATAAGGGTCTTGCATCCCACCTTAATCCTTTTTAACATAACCTAACCTTGCTTCATTAACAACATGCAGAGATTAAGATTTACAACACTTTGGAAAATTACCTCAGATTACAAAATGGAGGACAACCACACACTACTGGGAATCACAGCATAGCCAAGTTGACACGCATTTTGGGGGGACACGATTAAATCCACAGCACAGCCCAAAACCTCTGGTTAAAAAAAAAAAAACTAATGCTATTTTCACATTTTACAACCAAAAACACGCTTTTTAATTAATTTGTCTGTAGCTATCTTACTCAGATCAAAATTTGCCACCTCCATTCATCGGTTACTCAGGCTGAAAACCTTACAGTCAACCTTTACTTTTCACTTTTCCTTATAGCTTGTATACGATTTATCACAAAGTTCTCTTTACTGTTAACTCTCCCATGGCCTCTCTTTGCCACTGCCATAGGTGTGATCTTCATCCAGGTGACTTGCCCCTTTCAGCCAGACCGAAGCTCGAGCCTACCAACTGGTTTCTCTGATTTCATGTTTGATCTCCTAAGATCAATTTTCTACAAGGCAGTCAGAGTGATCATTTCAAAAAATTTAAATCATACAAAATTTCTCAGGGACTTTCCATGGCATTCAAAATTTAATATGAGTTCTATATAAGCCTACAGGAACCGTTATGACATAATCCCTGCGTGTCTTTCAGATAATTCCTGTCACTTCTTGTCAGGCTTACTGCACTGCAGCCTCATGGTTTCCTTATAGACCTCAAACTCAGCAGCTTTCCTCAGAGCTTTTGCACTTGTACCATTTTTTTTTATATATACAGCCTAGAAATTTATTTTCCCACTTTTTTTGTTTCCTTACTTTGTAAGGATTTCTGCTCAAATATCACCTCCTCAAAGAAGGAATCCTTCTACACTGCAGTGGATGGTATGTTGTCCCTTCTAGAGTCCCCCTTCTGAACCAAGCCACTCACTCTTAGTACTGGGAGTCTAACTCCCAGTCAGCTCTCAGTCGAGTTCTCTCTAGAAAATACAATTGCCAGATGGAGTTTTCTCACCCCAGCTTATGCTCTCTCCCGTGGGAACCTATATCCAATGACTGGTGGATGTGGAAGAGCAAAACCTACCTCATTTGCTTCAGTTCAGAAAATCCCATGAAAGGTCATTTCCACTCCAGAGCCCCATGTGCAATCCACTAAGGTCTTTGCTCCTATTGTAACATGTTTAACTTCTCTTTCTGCCCAATACTGCTTCTTTCACTTCCTTAGAAATGTTGTTCCTGAGAGAACTCCCAAAAATCTTCCTGAATGCAAGTCTTCGTTTCGGAATCGGTTTCCTGGGAAGCCAACCTGAGACAAACACCACAGCAAACATAACAACCCCTGCTCCATCATACTTTATCCAATTACTTGTTTCATTTTTTAAATATATATATATATATATATATAGTCTAAATACACAACACAACTGGAATGGAATGTTGGAAAAGGCAAGAGTTTTGTCTATTTCATTTGCCACACTATTTCCATCATCTAGTAGATGCTCCGTAAACCAAAAAACGAAACCCATTCCTGTCAAGTGGATCCCTGCTTACGGTTGCCCGATACATTCCAGAGTGGGACTGCTCCACAGGGTTTTCTTGGCTGTAATCTTTACGGAAGCAGATCACCAAGACTTTCTTCTGCAGTGCCACTGGGTGGGCTCAAGCTGCCAACATTTAGGTTAACAGTCAGGCACAAGCCTGTCGTGCCACCCAGGCACCTTATACACTCAATATTTATGATATTATTGAAGATCTTCCAAGTACGTGGTGAGATGTGAAGAATTCCAATTTATAAAGAATTTATTAAGTATTTGTTAGTGTATTTAATTATTTGATCCATTTCAAACATTCACTAAGCACCTGCTCTATCTAAAGTAACTCTGTCTTTTGAAGATAATAGGGATAAAATGCTCTCTCCACATTTTCAATGTGTGCAGTGTCTTGAAAGCAGTAGGTGATGGGCCTGACAGATAAGTGAATACATAATTCTTTAAATGATTTAAGTGGGAATGTATATTTATTATAAGATGGCCTAATTGTATAGAAAAGAATGTGTTGTGGCACAGTGATTAAGAGCTCAGCTGCTAACCAAAAAATGTGCAGTTCGAATCCTCCATCCGTTACTTGGACATCCTGTGGGACAATTCTACTCTGTCCTATAGGGTCGCTATGAGTCAGAATTGACTCCACGGCAATAAATTTGGTTTGATTTTTGGTAGTGAAGGACACTAAATGGAAGAAATGAGACTTGAACTGAATTAAGATAATGAGTAGACCCTAGCCATCATGAAGCAATGGTAGATGGGATGGGGTTTTAAACAGAAGTCTCTAACCGTGAAAATGATATAAGGCAAGAAGGATCTTGTTTTATAAGAATATATCCAAGTCACTAAGAATGCCTGAAGTTCAAAAGATATTGGGGCAAGTATTAAATGATGAAAATGGAAGGTTAAGCAAGGGAAAAAAATGTAAATCAAGAGTTTTTGCATAGCATACAAAGATTCCTTGATGGTGAAAGACCGAAGAATTCTATGCAATGGAGTGACATGAAAAAAAAAATATTTTACTTTTGGAAAGTCATTCTGATGCAATGTTTTATAGTAATGAGATGGGAATGAGAATGTAAGAGATAGATCAGTGATAAATAATAATAATAATATTTATTTAGAATTTAAAACATGACTAGTATTATGCCAATCTCTTTAAAATATTACATTTAATCACTCGTGAGTTAGTTATTACCAACCATATCCTACATATGAAGAAATTGAGGTACAAAAGACGGTTTAATAGCTTAACGATGGTTATAGAATTCCATATGGTAGAATGTAGAACGGGAATCAAAATCTGTCAATATATTGGGAACTTCCTAATTTATCTCAAATTATCTCAAGTAAGCATCTTACTCTTCCTGTTTCTCTTAGTTTATCCCTTCGAGCTCCTTCCATAACTTGGTAAACCACTGTGTGTGCTTCCACGTGTGGCTTGTTCATCTCTGGGTGTCTTTATACCGACATTTGGTTTATGGGCATATGGACAATTGTCGCTTCACCCCACAGAATATTTCTAAACCCTGCTCAAAATTCTCACTTAAATTCCATTTGCCCAAGTATTTTGATCACATAGCTATACAATTTTTCACATGATTTAGTTACCCCTTTTTATCACATTTTTAATTGAATCTTCCTTGATTCTTCTTAATGGTAAGGAATTCACATCAGCCAGTGGATTCCGTGTTTCCCCGTGGCTAATTCAGGGCCTCGAACACAACTGTGTTTAATAAATCCTGTTTACTGTCCTATTAGCAGCTCATGATTTAAAAAAGTATCCCTTAAGTGCTTACATTGCCAGAGACCCCGCCAGTTGCTGGAAATATTGAGAAGTTTCCAGATACAGGAAGAAGACTCATACACCCCCATGTTACCCTTCTCTCGTCTTCATGGAACATGGAAAAAAAACTCATTCTGAAGAAATAAGGTGACTTCCTGTGTATCTCGTGGTTGCAGCGATGGGAGGAAAGGGTTTGGCAGTAAAAGGAATCCACTCTAGTGTCTTTATGAAGCACCATTAGCTGTGGCCTTATTCAGTAAAAGCAGAGCAAAAAAATAAGCACTGAACAAAATGAGTGAATGACAGTGGAGCCAAAATGAAGTATGATTGGTTAATGTGCCCAGTAATGGTAAGAAGAGAGGTGACACTTTCAGCCTTTACAAGAAACTCATTCTGCTTGCCCCTTCTGTTTTGCGAACTTTCTCTTTCCTCCTCCACTTTGAACCTATTGGACCCCTTTTCCCTCTCTCTCCTGCAAGATCTCATTATGTTTACTTTGAACTCTATTTTCTTTAGTATTTTTTCAAAACTTTACCATCTACCACTTTAGAACTTTTTTTCTATGTTACTCATTTTCTTTTTCATTTTTCCTACCTCCATCTCCCCAGTTTTGATCCCACTTTCCAGGTGTTTTCTACTTTCCTCCTTTCTTTCTTTTTATATTTATCATCCCTTCTCTCTGCATCTTGGCTTTATCCTAGTGCCTTCAGGTACATAGCAACCTCAGTTTATAGGTCTTTCCAAAGCACACTACTGTAATTCTCCCTAGGTCCTTCACTCCTTGAGATGCTAGAATATTACTTCTTTATTTTCTATTTACCTCACACAAATTTCTTTCATTTCAGGAGAAGAGCATAGTGTAAAACATATAGGATTCATATGTGAATCTCAGTTTTAAAAATTGTGACACTACGCATTGTAACTTATTAGAAACCTAGTTCTTACATTATAATATGGGAGGAGTAATATGTATTTCTTCTGTTGACCTTTGAGGTTATTTATAAATATACATAATTGTCACAAAACTCAAAAAGGCAAATGATTTATGATTATTATGGTTTTTACAAATGAGGAAAATTAAATTTTTTTAAGGCGATACATAAAGAAAGTAATCCAATAGTCTAACCAAGGTTTGTATAATAGAACGCCTGTAGTAGATTAAAGAAGGCCACACATTCTTTGACATTGTTCCCACCAAGAGTGGAGTCTATTGTCTCTCTCCTTGAATCTGTGTAGACTTAATCAGTGTTATATCAAATAGAATATTGATATAATATATGCAGAATGGCACTATGCCACTTTTAGCTTTATGTCCTAAGAGACTGGCAGATTTCAGCTCCTTCCTCTTGAAACAATCACTTCTGTGACCAAGCGATTATGCTAAGAGGAAGTCCAAGCAGTCTATGAAGAAACCCACATGGAGAGGAAGTGAGATCCCAGCCTAGAGCTGCAGTTGAGCTCCTGGGCACCAGCCAGCACCATCTTGCTAGCCATGTGAGTGAGCCATGTAAGATGTAGATTCTTAAGTCCCAAATGAGCTGCCCCAAATGATTGTGGAAAGTAGAGGTCCACCCTTATTAAGCCCTGTCCAAATTATTGTTTTATATTTCAGCAAAATAAAGGATGGATGATGTTTTAAGCCATATAGCAATGGGTAAGTAGACCAAAGTCCATACAGTTCTTTCAATTCTTGTCTACTGACTCTTATTTCATTATGTAGTTGTGAGAAGACTTTTTTTTTTTTTTACCTCATTCATCCATGTCCAATAGGTAATATGTGATTAAGAGCTATGGAGCTTATAGATCACCACAGAAAACAAGCACTGAGTACCTTATTGGAGCCCTGGTAGCTCAGTGGTTAAGAGCTGTGGCTGCTAACTAAAAAGCCGGCAGTTTGAATTCACCAGCCACTCCTTGGAAATTTTATGGGGCAGTTCTTCTCTTTCCTGTATAGTTGCTATGGGTTGTAATAGACTCAATAGCAACGAGTTTGGTTACAGATAGCATGGAGTCCCTGGGTGATACAAATGGTTAACACACTCAGCTGCTAACTGAAAGGTTGGCTGTTCAAGACAGACAGGTATTCATTTACTCTTCACCCCAAACTCACATAGTAGCTGTTGTCATTACCACCATTTTTCAGATGAGGAAACTAAATAACAGAACTGTGAAGTAACATGCCCCAAACCCTAACATGGCGGACTGCGGTCCTGAGTCCCTTAGGCTAGGTTAGGTTGCTCTGATAAATGATTTCACAGGCTCGTGTACGTTTCCTCTGAAGCTTTCACTATACATGTGTATATTTGCATAATGTGTAATAACACACTTGAAAATGAAAACAAACCCATTACTGTCGAGTAGATTCGGACTCATAGTCTCCTAACGATCCTATAGGACAGAGTAGAACTGCCCCACAGGGTTTCCGAGGATCAGCTGGTGGATTCTAACTGCCAGCCTTTTGGTTAGCAGCTGAGCTTTTAACCACCACCCCACCAGGGCTCCAATAATGCCCTCAGTGCTTGGTTTCTGTGCTGGTCTATAAGCTCCCTGAGGGCAGAGACCACAGCTGCCTTGTTTCCACTGTAGCCCACCCCCTAGCACAGTTCCTGTCATGGTTCCTTTTGTTGTAGAGTCAGCTTTACTCATGGTGACCTCATGGGTGCCATATTAGAACTGTGCTCCACAGGGTCTTCAATGGCTGAGTTTTCAGAAGTAGATCGCCAGGCATTTTTTCCAAGGTGCCTCTGGGTGAACTCTAACCTTCAACCTTTTGGTTAGCAGCCAAACGTGTTAACAGTTTCCACCACCCAGAGACTTCACCTATACAGAGTTAGTATCAATAAATGCTTGTGGATAGACGATTAAGAGAGAAAGATAATTAAACAAATCCACGATAAGAGGAATGTCAACTGCTAAAGGTATTTGGTTGTAAAGGATTCTCTGATTTGTTGAATTTTATTTAGGATGGCTACTCCTTACTTTATTTTATATATATATATATATAAGTAAATACAAAGTGATATTTTCTAAAAAGTATCCCTCAGAAAAGAAAGTGACCTTGTACTTACGTCCTAGCAAAACTCTCTCATATTACAGAGCACTTTTTTCAATTATTTTACTTTGAACCACAGAGTATTGTTTTGGGGAAGGCATAGATGCCTAAAACAACCTCAGTCAATGCCAGCTCAAGAACCTTATAGAGGTCACCTAAAGTAATAGGGAAAAAAGACAAAGACATCAAATACACATTTATGAATTATTTGAGAAGACCTCACAGTTACAAGTAGTAGATGTTATTATAAAACAAGTGTTTCAACATCCATTGAAATGTAGTAAAGTAGATGTGTTATCACATTATGGAGTATGTGAACTTACAGTTACAGAACAAATGAAAAGGGTAATTGTCTTCATGTTTTGTGAATGAGTATTTGTGGCTTGAGATAAGATCACCAGTAACAGCAGCATACAGGGATCCCCAAAAAACACAATATCTCACACACTGGAATTGGAAGGAAAGAAGGTGTGCTCTGGAATGCAGTAGGGGCACGTGGCTCATGGAATGGGCACGTTCATGGCAAACTCACCAACATCCAACATGCATGTGCAGAGTTTGAATTAATTCTTTCATTTAATATGATATTATAAGAGGTCAATATTCTTATTTGGTAATTTATATTTTTTTTCCTTTTTAAATAGGTAAAAATTTATTGTATACAACCAGATGCTGTTGAGTCCATTCTGACTCACAGCAACCCTGTGTGCGTCAGAGTGAGCCACAGGGTTTTCAGTGGCTGATTTTTCAAAGGTAGATGACCACGTCTTTCTTCTGAATTGCCTCTAGGCTGACCTGAACGTCCATCTTTTTTGGTTAGCAGCTGAGCAGGTTAGCCTATTGTACTGTGCTACTCAGGGACTTCTTTATTATAAATGTATATGTGAGCATGTAATTCAACTGATTTGATATTTATATATTCATGTTGGTTTAAACTTTTTTTTTTTTTTTGGATCTTTCTATTGGAGAATTTGAGGAACATTTTTATATTCATGTTCACTTTGCCCATTTATGTAATCCCTTCCCCCGCTCCCCGGGTCTCATGCCCCAGCAATGTGAGGTTACGTGAGGCTCAGGGATGGGAGCATCTTGACCTAAGTGAAGCAAGAATCATGCCCAGTGTTGTGCTTCCTGGGTGTGAGAAGGAGATAAGCCTTAGAATAGTCATTTGTAAAGAACTGAGGGTCAGTGTGTTCTTTCTATATATATATTTTTTATTTCTCATCTTTCCAACATAATGTTGAAATACTAGACTGGTACTATAAAAGTCTTGAAAACTATATTTATCTAATACATTTATTAAAGTCTAAATGAACAATGATCCTTTTATGAACAGCAACAATTTTATGTAAGTTTTATTAGTTTCAGGTTAACTTTGCTATGGCGAAACTTCATTTCACGTATTTTGGACATGTTATCAGAAGGGACCAGTCCCTGGGGAAGGACATCATGCTTGGTAGAGCAAAGGGTCAAAGAAAAAGAGGAAGACCATCGACGAGATGGATTGACACAGTGGCTGCAACAATGGGCTCAAGCATAACAATGATTGTGAGGATGGCGCAGGACCAGGGAGTGTTTCATTCTGTTGTACACGGGTCATTATGAAACAGAACTGACTCGGTGGCACCTAACAACAACAACAACAACTACATACCTTTTACTGAATTATATCCCTAAAATCTGTCTATGTATTTTCAGTTATTTCAGTCTCAGGGGCCATAATAATAAATACATAACTGAAATGAATGATCTAAAACATAAAAAAGAACATAGCATCTACCATTCACAGGAAATTAGATCTTATATATTAAATAGACAAATACATCTAAACTTAGTGTTGTTTTAGTTAAGGGCCATAGGATAATTTTTTTAGAATTTTCTATCTAACAAAATACTTTTGGGGGTATAGTCTATTATGTTTTAACAAACAAACATTTAACAACATCTGTTCTGTGGGTGTATTCCAGAGGTTCCATCTGTAATTGCCAAAACTATGAATACTTTACATTCCTCTGGGAATTTTTTTTTTTTTTTAATGTAGAACATTTTCTTCCTTCTTTTTCATTCTTCCTGTTTATCTTTGCAAACAGAAAATGTTTGGAAGTACTTCTGAAATTCATATATAATTTTATTGTGACTAAAGAACAAATTTTGAGAGACTGTGTCCAAGAACTGCTTTTGAATAAAATATTGCCTTTTAAGCACTCCTATTCTGTTTAAGACTCTCCACACGCTATATTTATTCAGTTCTAAAATCACCATTTTCTGAATTGAAGGATTATTTGGGAGAGAACTGATGAGATAATGTCCATATGTTCTACATTCTTTCTCTGCTGGGGGAAGAGTAAGATCAATTCCCACACCATGTAAACTGTATCCCCTGCAAAAATTTCATCCTTCAATGTGTTTTAAATTGATTCTGTTTCTCTTGATACCTGCATAGGAAAGCAACGTGTAGTGCATGGCTATACGTTTTAGATTTCCAGACCAGTGATGGTTTGTTTCCTTGGAAATGGTGAGCGTCGATGAGAATAGACTCATGTAATCTGCTCTAAATTCACAGACTTTTGAATTCTAGCCAGGTGGGAAGTCCCCTGAGCTCACTATGAAATTTAGGGAAATATAAACTCCTTTCAATGTTTTAAGATCTCTTAAAATTCCTTGTGATGATAACTATCATGTTTTCCAACCGACTAGTTAGTTGTCAGTTCTCACCTTATTTCTTGGAAAATGATTTCCGTTCATGTACCACCAATGTCAGTCTCCACAGAGAGAGCACGGCCAGGGAGTGGGCCATGGACCCCAGCGTGGCTGCCTGGGATGCGCTAGTCTCTATCATCGATTATTAGGTTCTTGGACAAGTGCCTCTGTGTCAACTTCTGCAGTTATAAAATGAAGATAATTATAGTTCCTACTCCCAGTAAGTTATTTAGAGAATTTAACGAGTTAATATATGAATGCTTAAGAACAGTGCCAGAAACATAATGAATGCTATGTGTTTGCTGAAAAAATTATTGCAGAAGCAATTTAACACAAAAAGCACTCACTTGCCACTGTTTTCATAAAGGGTAGCATGTAGTGCTTAACACAGTTCATTCAGCTGTGGTCTTCAGTGCAAAGCATGCTATATGCCAGGATTTGCGATTATTCATTTCTCAAATACTTACAGAACACACTATGCATCAGATTCTGTGTGAAGTGACAAGGATGTCATTTTTGAATAAGTCTGGATCTCAGAGCTTAAGGAACTGATAGCTCCGGGGGGGGCAGCTCACATATACAGGGAGATAAAAGGTGACAAGCACTTTAGGTAAGCATCTTTGCAAGGTGAAAGAAATGGGGTGTTGTTAATATAAAGCACATGGTGACATGACCACAGCTAGAACTATGGAGCGAGGGCACGGTTGTTTTAGTCCTGGTCTCCTTGTTATGGAGCCCTGGTGGTGCAGTGGTTAAGAGCTCGGCAGCTAGCCAAAAGGTCAGCAGTTCACATCTACTAGCCACTCCTTGGAAACTCTATGGGGCAGTTCTACTCTGTCCAATAGAGTCATTGTGAGTCAGAGTCAACCGGTCGACAACAGGTTTGGTTTAGTTTTGCTCCTAATTACTAAGCTTGTGAAACAAGTCAGTTACTTACTCTTTAAGCCTCCATTTTTCCATTGCATAATGTGGAAGATAAAAGTACTTACCTCACAGAATATTTGTAACTTTTTTTTTCAATAATAGCCAATATCGGTAGACCTTTATGTGTCAGGTAATGTGCAGAAAACATATGAATCTTCTAGATTCATTATAAAGCACTTAGAATAATATCTGACATATTAATAAATATTAAAAAATTGTTTGTTGTAGTTGTGTCCTGTCAAGTCGATTCCGACTCATAGTGACACTGTAGAACGGAGTAGAACTGCCCTATAGGCTCTCCTAGGCTGTAATCTTTACTGAAGGAGCCCTGGTGGTACAGTGGTTAAGTGCTCAGCTGCTAACCAAAAGGTCGCAGTTCAAACCCACCAGCTGCTCAGCAGAAGTGGCAATCTGCTCCTGTAAGGATTACAGTTTTGGAAGCCCTATAGGGTAGTTCTACTCTGTCCTATGGGGATACAATGAGGAGGAACTGACTGATGGCAACGGGTTTGGGTGTTTTTTTTTTTTTTTTGTAAACTTAAGGGAACAGATCGCCAGGTCTTTGCTCCCATGGAGTTCAAACCAACAACCTTTCAGTTAGCAGCCTGATACTTAGCTTTTGCACCAAAGGTGCAAAAATAGTTACCTGTTAATATTTGTGTTACTTCCTATATTATATCATATATCTGCATCCAAACTGAAGAGGTAATCTCTATCCAGTAATGCATAGTTCCAAGGGTAAAGTCCCATTTCTAATAAACTTTTTAAAGAATCTATTATTGGTAAACTGAAACAGGAACAGAAAGCCTTCTGCCTGAGGAAGTTTATGAATTTTGGGATATGGGATGTTTATGTTGCTTCAATGAATTAGAATAAATGATTAATTCTGAGAAGTCAAAGAAATATCCAAAGTTGCTAACATAAGCTGAGTACCTAAAGTGAGAGGGGAACAGTTAGTAGTGGGACTAAACGTGGCCTATTTTTGTCTCCTCAGCCAAAAGACAAATGAGGAGAAACCTGTGACCGCAATATCCATCAATGATACATTGTCCAGAAGAATAATGACTTTGACTGCTCCAGACCCGTGTTCATTGTTATTTGGCTAGCTTCAGGAAATCCAATTAGACAATTATTTGGCTTCATAGAGTGATTTTACTGTAATGGTCAAAAGGCAAAATAGAGAATGGTACAAGACAGGGTCAGCACCTGTAGTGCAGGAAGCAAGAGTAAAAAGAAAAAACAAATTAATTTTAAATCTGATGATAAGTCAATTGAAAGTTTTAAGCAGGTAAATACCAGGATATAGTTTACGTGATTTTCAAATTTCAGCTTACTGCTAGATGGCACATAGAAGGGGGAAGAGCTGGAGCAGAAAGACCATTTAGAAGGCTGTTTTAATAGTCCAGACAACAGGCAGAAGTGTCGAGAGAGGAAGTAACACCAAAATTCCATCAAAAGTGAAAATAGTGGAATGGGATATATTTTACTAAGACAGCTGACGTAGCTCATCCTAAGAACCCTAACCCAGGATTTTATGGTATCAGGGAATAAACAAAAATAGAAGAATCAATTTTAAAGAAAAAGTCTAGATTTTTAGTTTGATAAAATAGTGCTTCCACTTACGAAAGTGTGGAAATCTGGGGAAAGAACATATTGTGAAAGTATGAAAAATCAAGAGATGTTTTGACCGTGTTAAACTTGAGATCTCTGTTAGACATTTACATCAACATATAAACAGGCAACTGGATAACGTCACTTCAGGAATTCAGGTCTGGAAACTTTGCATAGGCATCTATTTGAGGAACTTGAGCTGAATAGGCTCTTGTCCATGAGAAAGTTTGGAACTTGATGTAAAAATTTCAGAGTCATCTGCATATACTTATTATGTAAAGTCATGAGATTGTTAGATGGCCTTGAGTCGGTTGTTCCTATGTTTCAGCTCATTGTTGCAGCCTCTGTGTCGTTCCATTTCATTAAGGGTCTTCCTCTTTTTCGCTGACTTTTTCTTTTTACTACTTTACCAAGCATGATATCCTTCTCCAGGCACTGGTCTTTCCTTATAACACGTCCAAAATAAGTGAGACCAAATCTCACCATCCTCCCTTCTAAGGAGCATGCTGGCTGTACTTCTTCCATGACATTTGGAGGAGGGAAAAGAACCAAAGAGAGGTAGGGAGAAAAACAAGAGAACGCAGTATTTTAAAGGTCAAGGTAAGAGAGGAAGCAGCGGCAATTTGTGATGAATGCTGCTGAGATGTTACTGAAGCAGACGACGGAAGCAGATGAATTTGATGATGTGGGCATCTTTGGAGATCTCGTTAAGTGTAGACTCAGGAATGTGGCCAAAGTCTGGTTTTAGTAGTAGAGGAACTAGAGAGAAATTTCAAGATATTTTTGGTAAGAAAAGATACATGCAATTGGATCAAGGGTTTGGAAAATCATGTGAGGCATATGCTCAAATGTTTAAAATATTATTATTTTAAGGTTGGTGATTTGGGGTCATGTTTGTGGGCTGGTAAAATTAATCTAATGAAGAGATACAAATTATGGGTACAGAAGAGAAATTGCATGACTGCAGAAGAAAATTCCTTGAGAAGGTAATATGGAATGAAATCTGTAGAACAAAATAAAAGATTGTCCTGTTGTAGAAATAGAATCATTTCATGCTTAATAATAAGGGCAAGGATAAAGTGTGTGATTTCAGAAGAAGATAGGTTGGTACTTTTATGACGGGGAAAATAATGTATTTTTATCACATATTTTAAAACAGTCTGTCATATTTGTGGAGCTCTGGTGGTGCTGTGGTTAAGAGCTCAGCTGCTTATCAAAAGGTCATTATTCAAATCCCCCAGCTGCTTCTTGGAAACCCTATGGAGCAGTTCTACTCTGTCCTATAAGATTACTATGACTCATAATCGACTCGATGGCAACAGGTTTGTTTTTTGTTGTTGTTGTTGTTTGTCATATTTATATGACTATGTAGAGAAAAACAGGATTGCCCAGTGCATGTCCCAGACAGTATTTCTAGGTTGCTTCTGCAGTGCTGATACTGGTCCTTCCTCTCCCAGTAGACTTGCTGATCTACCCATGCTCAGTTCTTCAATGACCAAGTCTCCAGATTCTGGGTAACAGTCTCCTAAATGGAAAGCTTGAAATTATTATATTTTCTCTCCGCTTACAAATTGTGCTTTCTTGCCCATCCTTTGAAATGAGACAACAATAGGTGATGGAGTCCTTCTTCTGGAGCCCACAGTCATAACACTTACAACGGCTTCTAGGTCACTCTATAGGATGTCAGAACGTCAGTGCTGCACAACTGGGGAAACTTTGCCCATGAGTTCCTGAACCAAGTGATCCTTGTTGGAGTTTCACGCACAAAAATCTGTGGTAAACATTGTTGTCCTGGGGTATAGCAAGGAGGTTAAACTGAGGCAACCCAAGGGCTGGACACATCCTTGAGGGGTGCAAGTAAGTTATAAGAATGGACATTAATCAGGTGGCCATGTCGTCTGTCTGTGAGCCGCAAAAATTCTTGAGCTAGAAGGCAGCAGACATCTCCCTTGGGAGTGAGGTCAATAACTGGGAATACCAAATATATTACCTGTGGATGAATCACCTATATCCATGATGTCCATAGGGCACGAAAGCCTATAATAAGACAATTTACTTGGAAGACAGGTACCAAGGTTGGTACATTTTTCGCCACAAGGCCATAAAGCTCCTGAGTGAATAGATCATTTAAAAACCCTGGAATACAAGAGAAACCAGGAATGATAAGACTGCCAAAATGTCTGTCATTTGTCTTTTTCTCTCAAATATCAAATTCCTTCCGAGCCCAAAGAACGAGGATGAAAAGGAAATCACAGTCCTTTTTTAAAGCACCGTGAGGTTCTTTGGAGTCTTAGAAAAGAGATGTGGGCTACTTCCCATAGGAGTACCTAAGGGGAAGAAGAGCCTCTGGATAACTTAGACACATCTATGCATTTGAGTAAAATCAAGAGGATGGAGGCAGGGAGTTAATTCAAGATCCCCTATTGCAGAATTAATTGCCTGAATTCAGTCATCAGGACAGACAGTAATGCTTACCTGATTCTTCAATTTGCTGTTGGGCACTTCAGATGTCAATCCCACACAACTTTTAGAAAAGCTCCTGAGAAATGTGATGAGATCCTAGATCCAAAAGAGAATATCTTTGCTGAAGCTACTCAGAGACGATCTGTCATAGTCATGGCTATATAAAAATTACAGATTATATAAAAAAGGCAGCAAGTGGAGTTCCCTACAGCCCTGAGTCCCTGCCCACAGGTAATATCAGGGACAGGACAAAAGAGAAAGGAGAGAGTAGCAAGAGAAAGGAAGCTTAGTGAGATAAATTCCCACAAGGGCTTCTTCTTGTGGCAGAAACTAAGACCTCTGACCCAGACTTCTGATTATGTCCAGTTTTTCATAAGTCAGAGTATGATTTTTCATACAGGCCAAGAGAATCAGCATCCCATGGATAGGTCAACATTTTGTGCATGAATTCCTATACCAACTAATGCTTGATGGTGTTCACCCTGAGCAATGTACCCAATAGATTAACGAAAAAACCTGCATTTTCATGCAAATTTGTAACCTGTAAATGCTTTCATATATTCTAATTTTCACTCATGTTATTAATAACATGCTGATTGATGAGTTCTTTACAAAGATACATGTCTAACAGTATCAGTGTTTTGAAAGAGAACAAGGACAGTTAGTGGAAGGTGCATGAAACTAGTTCCAATATGCCATGAAGTAACTGTTCAGACTTGGACAAGCCTTTGGGCCTCGGGATCAGATGCCAGACTGAACTATGCCACTGCTTCATGTCTCCTGGCTAGAGCATAAAGTGCTCAATATAGGTACCAACATCAACGTTCCTTGTCAGTGAGGCGTGTTTGCAGGTTTTGTTCAACTTCATTTTTTATTAATGTCATAGTTTGCCACTAGTTTATATACTTCTTAATCAGAGAAATAGGCTTATATTGTGTTTGCAAATCAGTTGCAAACACATGATATCATATCCCTACTTTTATTCTTGAACATCACTGAAGTGATTGTTCCATGTTTAGTTCCAATAGTAAACTGGACTCCCCCCTAGTCTAAAAGACAAGAAAACTGTCTTACCACAGAGAAAAGATTGTTGGTGAAATGCACTCTCGTTTCACAGGCATTGGGTAACTAAATGAATAAATATGTTTATATTTTAGTAGTGAAATCTGAAAAAATGGAAGGAGCCCTGTTGGCACAGTGGTTAAAAGGTTCAGCTGCTAAGTGAAAGATCAGCGGTTTGAATCCACCAGCTGCCCTGGGGGAGAAAGATGTGGCAGTCAGATTCCCTAAAGCTTTACAATCTTGGAAACCCTGTGGGGCAGTTCTACAGACAGAGTAAAACTCCCCAGCAGGGTTTCCAAGGTTGTAGGTTGTCCTGTAGGGTTGCTATGGGTTGGAATCAACTTGTCAGCAGTGAGTTTGGTTTGGTTTTAGTGAAATAAGGTCACGAAAATAGAGATCAAATGATAATTGTGTATCATGTTTTTAAAGCTGATTTAATTTCAATGATGGCAGGATGCATATATTAAAAAGTAAATTTTACATACTCCTATTTTTTTCTTTATATTACCGATGTATTTTTGGTGATACATTTAATAAAACTGTATTTGAAGCACATAATGTTTAAGCTAGTGGAAAGTTTAAGTTTCATTAGAAACTACCTTTGGCCACACACTAAACATTTTCCAGGCATTAGGAAATAAGAACACATGGAGACAATTTTCTTAAACAGAAGGCAAAAACTGTATTTCCATAAATATCAATGATTTGAATAGAATACCACACATCTGTAAAGAAAAAAGCATTGTTTTTTTACGTAAGGAATCTTCTAATTTTCTGCCCATAACACTTGCCTCGATTTGGGACATCGAATGAAATTATAAAAGAAATGAAGACAAAAAACTTACTTTCACAATTTAAAAGTGTTTAATATTTCAGCAAGAAATATTCAGTAGGAGGAATAATGAGAAATTATCTTAAAAGTAAGGTCATGTCATTCTAGAATTTTATGGCTTAAAAGTAGCATTTGGCTTTGGTAAAATGATGACATTTCAATTGTATAGCCCATCTGTAAAATTGCTTTGGGCATGTGTTTTATATTCTCCTTCAAACAAGAGTTAATAAAATAATTTTATTAATGATGTATCAATGATCCAAAGAAATCTTCATCTATAATATTGGTAAAATATTTAGTTTCGTTAATGATGTCAATGTGCTACAAGTCAAACATACTGAGAAAAACATGGAATGTTAGAAAAATCAGAAAAGTAAACTAACATTTTAAGTATTTTTATTATCATTGTGCTTAAAATTATAATAATAGTGTCTTCTTATTCCCCATTAATATAATAAAAACCAGGTTATTAAGTATTAACAGCTTTATATGATTTCAACAATCATTCTATTATATCTTAAGCCTAATTTTAATATGTATTTCTTTCAAAACATTTTTTTCTTGAATGATAGCTTCATTTGTATTAAATTTTTAAATGAGATAGTTATAATAATTTTTATTACATGATAGATTTTATACAGTCAAAAAGTTTGCTGTAGCCAGGAGCCAGCTGGTGACTAGAACTGGGGAGACCATCTGTACATAGGTATCAGAACAAACCTAACTGGGATTAAAAAAAAAAAAACCCACTGCCATGAAGTCGACTCCAACTCATAGAGACCCAATAGGACAGAGTAGAACTGCCCCCATAGAGTTTCCAAGGAGTGCTTAGTGGATTTGAACAGCTGATCTTTTGGTTAGCAGCCATATGTCTTAACCACTATGCCAGCAAGGTTTCCTGGATAGCTATGGTTTAAATAGAAAATTTACCTCCACTAAGACTATGTGCTAAGTAAATCCGCTATCCATCCATGGGTGTGCTCACACGTGCTTATGACTTTCCTACTTTCTGATGGTGACTTTTGAGGCTTCTTAAGTCTCCTCATAACTGTCATTATAAATTGATCATCTCAGTCTATACTCTAGTTAATGCTTTCAAAATAATGCAACTTGTTATAAGAAAGGAAAAAAATGAGCAAGTTTATTACTTCTATTTATTTTCCAATTATTATTATTTTTAAAGTCAAAATTTTTAATCATACATTTTCTTAAAAAAATCATAATGTTCAAATCTGAAGAGTGTGCTTTGATAGGCTCCCTGGTACACAGCTTGGGAAAGGGTAAACTTGTTCAACTTTTCTGAATATTTTTTCTCTCAAGGTGGATCAATACCCTTAAATATTTCCACGTATTTTGTGCATCATTTCCATTATGAAGTTTTATGCTAAAATATAATTTTTTTTATACATATATATTTTAAGATAAAAGAAACCAGGGGAATGTAAATGTCAAAAATTAAAAAAAGGAGGGAGAAGAAAAATTTTAAAAAACCTCTATTCAAGGAATGATACACAGTGTGAAGCTAAGAAAAAATATATATATTTATTACATATTATTTAGGCAATTGACACAATAGTAAAAAAAAATGACATGGAAAAGAAATTGTAAGAAAATGTGACAAAATGATTAATGGTCATTATCTATAACTTTAATTTTCTTCCTCATACAATTGTTTTGCTTAAATTTTTCCATTATTATTAATTAATATTCATAATTCAAGGGTATTATTAATTAATATTCATAATTCAAGGGGTTTTTTTTAGCATTTCTTCATACAAGGAAATATTTACTATTTTTACATTGTCTAACGGTTCTGTTTTACGTAGGGTCACTAAGAGTTGGATCTGACTCAATGGCACCTAACTTGGACAGCAACAATTGGAAGGCTCAATTTCATTTACTTCCATTGACTTCAGACATTGCTTTCATGATTATTTCATGTTCTTCTATTTAACAAATGCATATTCTAGTTAAAGTCAAACTATTTCTGATTTTCTGTTTCTTACCACTCCTTAACTGACCAGAATTGATGTTACCACGCTCCTAGGTAACCTTCAGCCAGTAGAGAAAAATGCAGGCCTTTTAGAATAGTCTGTAAGTTTTTATTGAAAAGACACACATATGCGGTAGCTAATATTTTTACATCTAAGGAAATCAGAGGTACTTCTTTATGATAAATGTCATATCCTTTAAAAGCTCTCTGAAAAAAAAAACTTCATAAATAACAAACTTTCATGATTCAATATGCATAGTTTTGTCATCTTCAAACTGTGTTATATCAAAACATGTTTATTAATAAATAAAAATAAAATAGCAAATTCCTGGGATTCCAAACTGAATTATTTAATCTCTGAAGTTCTATCTTAATGACAATCCAGGATATTCTAAAAATAAATTGTCTCTTGAGCACCTTTTGAGCACAGACGGCACCTATGAAATGCCTAGGCAGACCCTTCCTGCTAATCAACGTCTCCATCATCATTTCTCCCATCGATGGGTCCCAGTTTCTCCAATCTTTTTCAATCACCATTATTATTAAACATTCCCTTCACCCTTTCTCTGACCCAACTTAGCCAAACTACTAGTTCCCCACATTCTTTTTTTTGTAAGACAAGCATAACATTTTATATCTCATGTTTAAAAAAATCAGTTCACAGCTGTCAAACTCTGACAATTCTCTCTACGGTTAAAAATCATTCTTCTGAGGAATCGTAATCAAACCATCAAATGCAATGTATAGAATGAAAAACAACAAGGAAAAATTGTTCCATTTTCTAGGGGAAAACTGCTTATGGCATTTCAGTTTAAATTGCTCTTATATGAGACAGGAATGATTTTCCCTTTTATGGGTATAGTATACATTACATTCCTGGAAAAATAACAAGTATAATTTACTTTTAACAATTAACATATAAAGATTTTCTCCAAAAACTTTTCTGAGAAGTCATTCTGAACATGAACACATTTGTGTTATCATCCTCCATTTCCTTCTCCATTCTTCACTTCTGCTTAATAAATGCACCGTTTTCTAAGCATCCTATCTTTTATAAGCATATTGAAAAGAACTTGTAATAAATATCAAACTTTTATGATTCAGTATTCATATTACAACTATTTCAACATTTTTTAAGCATTAGTCTCACAATAGAATGAAGAAATCTTGGTAGCTGATTTTATCCAAGGCATGTGTCTTTTATTTGACGCCGTCCTATAAGAAATAGAAATATCGAATATGGGACCTAGAAGTACAAATTCAGGATGCTCGCTTATCTCGAAGAAATTGACAATCTAGTGTCAAAGGCAAATACAGAAGTGGTATATGTTTTGTTTTATGTATTTCCATAAATATGGCCTTGTAAATATTATGTGTATTTATTCATCACATGGAAAACAGTGTCTTATTTAGGTTGGATACTAGGGGTGAGAGAGTCTTTCTTCCAGAGAGATAGAGAAAGGTTTCTGGGAGTAGATTTTAAATAGGTTTTTGGACACTGAAAATATGAAAAGTAAATGACTTCAAAAGTAGTATCTTAGGAAAATGACATGAAATGAGAAAATATCAATGAAGCCCTAACAAGGCTGAATAGAAATCAGTGGAAATTTTGAGTGATAAGGCAACGTTTTTGGAGGAAGAACAGAAGATTGTGGAAGAGTCGCCGTAAGGTGAAATCACCAAGGGAGAATCGTTCTGCAAGACTGTACCATCTTCATCAGCTAGATACAAACGATTAATATAGACGGTGTGAAGGGCTTATAAAGGAGGTACCGACATTAGACTATATTAAAGTTATAATGTCAGACCAGCACTTCCCAGCCTATAAACCTCTTCATAAATGATGCTTATTACAGATTCAAGAATTAAAGGATGAAGAGCTCAGCTACTAACCAAAAGGTTGGCAGCTTGAATCTACCAGGCGCTCCTTGGAAGTCCTATGGGACAGTTCTACTCTCTCCTGTAGGGTCGCTATGAGTCAGAATCAGCTCAACAACAACAGGTTTGGTTTGATTTTGGTTTGGTGGTCAAATAAGTTTGAGGAATCCTGGAATAAATAGAATTGAACTGATTCTCTGATATCTCCTAAATGCTTCACTTTTCTCCATCTCCCTACCCATGATTACTTTAGGCCCCCAGCAACTTCTGCCTGACCTAATACAACTCCTTCCTAATGGAAATTTCCCATTTCCAGAAATTCCAAAAGAGAAATTCCCTTTTTTTCTTCAAGTTGATTCCCTTTATTGCAATCAGAGTTGCCTATGCCACTTTACTGTCTTTAAAATATGGACAAACACTACGTATTAGTAAATCATAACCTAATGTTCTCTTTACCTAACTCTATTTATCAAAACAAAAATTTGGCTCCCCAAAGTAAATGACCCAGTCTGCTAATGGAAGCCTCCAGTGAATAAGACCAATCCTGAAATATGAAATCTACTCTGAAGGGGCAGATGCCTGCAGACTATCTATTCATGCTCTTAGAATAAGTGGAGAAAATGTTAGTATGTTTGTTGGAACTAGAGAGAATGGATGAAGAGAGAAAGAGTTATCTTTCTTCTTTGATAAAACCCTGAAGATCAGTGTATAACACCTTTGAGAACTTTAAGAATAAAGTCAGTAAACTTCCATTGATAATTACATAGTGCCAGACACAAGGCTGATTGATTACCTTTTGTGTTAATTCATTTAATACTCCCAATAATACTATAAGGTAGGTGTCACTATAGCCCCATTCAACCAACCAGAAAACTGAGGTGCAAAGAGTCTAAGAACTTCTAAAGACACCTATCAGGAAAGTATTGGAACAGGGATATGAATTGAAGAAGTCAGATTTCAGAATCCTAAACACCATCTCCCAATAGGTCTATACACACAGACTGAACCCAGCTTGTAGCGTTTCACCCAGCAAAAGAGTACCTTCCTTTCCACAACCCCACAGCCATCCTTAACAACTCCAAATAGGGAACCAGAGTGCACAACAATGAAAGCAAGGGGCTCTCCTCCACTACCTTCAACTCCAGTACACAATGCAACGGACCCTGGCTTGAAGCTGAGTCACAAGTATCTTCTTACTGAAACCCTGAAAATTCATCTCAGCCTGTTCCAGTCACAAAAAGTCAGACTTTTCAGTCTATGGAATTTCAGGACAGAGGTCTGGGAAAGAAGGAAAAATACTCGAGTCCCTTTAAGTCCATCCAACCCACTCAAGAATCTTTCACCTGATATTCTATGAAACTTAGATAAAATTGCAAATATTTAAAGGGACTCTCTAGGTGTTCAGCTACTTGAATGAAAAACACACAGATTATGTTTATTTATAATGAATATTATGGAAAATATTTTCATTCAAGTGATCTTTTTACTTCAAGAAAAATAACTGTCAGTATGCTTGACCAATAATAAAATTAGATCTAAGAAGAAAAAACTGGAATTTGGAAAACTTGTCTTCATTACCATAAGCTGGGTGTCTTACCAGTACTTAAAACTTCTGCTGAGATCAGTGCTGACAGTAACAAATGTCATTTTTTTAATACATATTGTACAATAAATTGTGTCAACATTTGTCAAGATTTGCATGGCTAACAAATCAATATATGGCAAATTAGCAATGCATCTTGTTGTTAGTGTCCTCCAGTCAGTTCCAACTGATAGCGACACTCTGTACAACAGAACAAACACTGCCCAGTCTTGCACCATCCTCACATCCTTGTTATATTTGAGCCCATTTTTGCAGCCACTATGTCAATCCATGTCATTGAAGGTCTTCCTCTTTTTCATTGACTCTCCATTATACCAAGCATGATGTCCTTCTCCAGGGACCATCCTTCCTGATAACATGTCTAAAGCACATGAGACAAAGTCTTACCATCCTTGCTTCTAAGAAGCATTCCAGTTGTACTTCTTCCAAGACAGAATTGTTAGTTCTTCTGGCAGTCCATGGTATATTCAATATTCTTTGCCAACATCATTATTCAAAGGCATCAGTTCTTCTTCGATTTTCCTTATTCTTTGTCCAACTTTGGCATGCATATGGGACAGTTGAAAACACCATGCCTTGGGTCTGGAGCACCTTAGTCCTCAAAGTGACATCTTTACTTTTTAACACTCTAAAGAAGTCTTTTGCAGCGGATTTGCCCAGTGCAATATGTTGTTTGATTTCTTGACTACTGCTTCCATGGGTATTGATTATGGATCCAAGTACATAAAATCCTCGACAATTTCAATATTTTCTCCATTTAACAACATGTTGCTTTTTGGTTCAGTTGTGAGGATTTTCGTTTTCTTACTGTTGAGGTACCATCCATACTGATTACAAAGGAGTAGTGTTTGATCTTCATCAGCAACTGCGTAAAGTTCTCTTGACTTTCAGCAGGTGAGGCTGTGTCATCTGCATATTGCAGGTTATTAATGAGCCTTCCTCCAATCTTGATGCAGCGTTCTTCTTGATAGTGTGCAGATTCTCTGATTATTTGTTCAGCAGACAGATTGAATAAGTATGGTTAAAGGCTACAACCCTGATTCACAACTTTCCTAATTTTAAACCATGCAGTATTCCATTGTTGAGTTTGAACAACTGCCTCTTGATCTATGTACAGGTTCCACGTGAGCACAATTAAGAGCTCTGGAATTCTCATTTTTCACAATGTTATCCATAATTTGTTATGATCCACACACTCAAATACCTTTGCATAGTCAATAAAACACGAGTAAACATCTTTCTGACATTCTCTGCTTTCAGCCAAGATTGATCTGACATCAGTAATGTCATCCCTCATTACACATCCTCTTCTTGAATTTTTGGCAGTTCTCTGTTGATGTACTGCTGCAACTGCTTTTCAGTTATCTTTAGCAAAATTTTACTTGTGTGTGATAGAATGATATGGTTCAATAATTCCCACATTCCATTGGATCATCTTTCTGTGGAATGGGCACGAATATGGATCTCTTACAGTCGGTTGGTCAAGTAGCTATCTTCCAAATTTCTTGGCATAGACTATTGAGAACTTTCAACACTGCATCCATTTGTTGAAGCATCTCAAATAGTATTCCGTCAGTTCCTGGAGCCTAGTTTTTTGCTAATGCCCTCAGTATACTTTGGACTTCTTCCTTCAGTACCATCAGTTCTTGATCATATCCTACCTTAGAAATGGATGAATGTCGGCCAATTATTTTTGATATAATGACTGTATATTCCTTTCATCTTCTTTTGGTAATTTCTGCATTGCTCAATTTTTTGCCCATAGAATCTTTCAATATTGCAACTGAAGACTTGAATTATTTTTTTTTTTCATTTCTCTCAGCTTGATAAATGCCAAGTGTGCTCTTCCCTTTTGGTTTTCCAACTCTAGGTCTTTCTACCACTTCTCTGTAGGTTCGTTGTACTGTGGTGGCTTATGTGTTGCTGTGATGTTGGAAGCTATGCCACTGGTACTTCAATACCAGTAGGGTCACTCATGGTGGATAGATTTCAACAGAACTCCCAGACTAAGACAGACTAGGAAGAAGGAGCTGGCAATCTACTTCTGAAAAAATTGGCCAGTGAAAACCTTAAGATAACAGTTGAACATTGTCCGATAAAGTGCTAGAAGATGAGCCTCTCAGGTTGGAAGACACCAAAAATACCACTGGGGAAGAGCTGCCTCCTCAAAGTAGAGTCAACCTTCATAATGTGAATGCAGTAAAGCTTTGGGGGCCTATATTTGCTGATGTGATGTGACTCAAAACGAAAAGAAATAGCTGCAAACATCTGTTGATAATTGGGATGTGTAATGTATAATTACAAATCAAGGAAAATTAGAACTTGTCAAAAATGAAATGGAACATTGAACATCAATATCTTAGGCCTTAGTGAGCTGAAATGGACTGGAATTGGCCATTTTGAATAGGACAATCATATGGCCTACTACGCTGGGAATGACAAAGAAGAATGGCATCTCACTCATGGTTAAAAAGAACAGTTCAAGATCTATCCTGAAATACAGTGCTGTCAGTGATGGGATAATATCTACATGCCTACAAGACAGACTAGCTAATATGATTATTATTCAAATTTACACACTGACCACTAATGCCAAAGATGAAAATATTAAAGATTTTTACCCACTTCTGCCATCTGAAATTGATCAAACATGCAAACAAGATGTATTGATAATTACCAGTGATTGGACTATGAAAGATGGAAACACAGAAAAAGGATTGGTAGTTGGAAAATATGGCCTCGATGATAGACACAATGTCAGAGATCACATGCTAGAACTTTGCAAGACCATTGCGAATGCCTTCTTTCAAAGACATGAACATCGGCTATACAGGTGGACTTCGTGGCTGGAATACACAACATCATCAGTCAGAAAAAGGCCAGGGGCCAACTGTGGAACAGACTATCAGTTACTCATAAACAAGTTCAAGCTGAAGCTGAAGAAAATTAAAATAAGTCCAGAAGAGCCAAAGTATGACTTTGAGTATATCCCACCTGACTTTAGAGACCATCTCGTGAACAGATTTGACGCATTGAACACTAACGAACGAAGACCAGACGAGTTGTGGGTTGACATCAAGGATATCACACGTGAAGAAAGCAAAAGATCATTTAAAAGAGAGAAAAGAAAAATAGAAGACTAAAATGGTTGTCAGAAGAGACTCTGAAACTTGCTCTTGAACTCAAACGAGTAACTAAAGTGAACGGAAGAAATGGTGATGTGAAAGAGCTACACAGAAGGTTTCAAAGGGCAGCTTGAGAAAACAAAGTAAGGCATAGTGTGACAAAATTGTCCTGAGTAAAAGATCCATTCAAAGTACGAGACACGCTAATGCATCTTAACGTAACATAGTATAAAATATTTGTTAATATGGTTTTATTTTCCGTGCTTTCTCCTATCTTTAAGAAACCTTCAATTGTCAAGTTTTGATGTAGTATCAAAGAATATCCACCACCATCTAAAATGACCATTAAAATACCTCTACCTCTATTAACCACATACCAGTTTTATGCTGCATTTTCTTCATATACTTCAACCAAAATGGCATATTGCTACAGATTGAATACTGAACACAGTGAGAATCTACCTAGCTTCAATTAACTCCAGCATTAAAATTTTGCAAAAATGTAATAGAATGTCATTCTTCTCACTATTTTTTAAAAGTATTGTTCTTGTCCATGGAAACATTTTATTATTATCATCTGATGGAATGATTTTTATTTTTAATCAATTTGTAACAAATATTTTTAAAATTTTCTCAGCTGTAATTTCTAATATATAATTTCTAATGAGATAAACATTTCTGAAGTTCTCAGTAGCTTTTAATATTGTAAACATGCCCTGAGACCCAAAAATGGCAGGAACAACTTTCCGAAGTTTATAACAGAGAACTCGGTTGTTTCTACATTCTTCATTAGGGAATTTTCTCCTCTGAGCACCGGTGATGATTTTGTGAATTTAGCGAACAATCTTGGGTTGGACAGACAGAATTTCTAAGAGAGAGTGGGAAAAAGAGGGAGAGAAGGAAAGTGATTTCAGTAGCCCCTACTGACCAAACTAGTCCTGCAGAGAAACGTCTTGCCGCGCGATGACGCGCACATTCAAAGTCCATCTATTTAATAATGTTTCCATAGTTTTCTATTCCACTGTTTGTGTCATTATGAAAAAATTTCACGCCGGATTTTATTATGAAAAAAAACTTGTTTCCCTTTTTTTTCATAACGAAATTAGTTCATTCATCTCTCCCTAATTTGCAGATAACTTGCTCCTGCTATGTACCTTCTTCGTATCGCTGACAGCTGAGCTGAGATGTCTCTGCAGGTTCTTTCCCAACCTGCTATATAACTTTTAAACACTTTTGCTAGGCAAAAATATTTAATATGTTTAAGTGATCTTTACCTTCTCTCATCTATTTTGGGCTTTTTAATTATTGTTTTATTTTTCCTTTACCGTATTTATTCTATGATTTCTTGTGGAATTTTTAAAACCACCTGGAAAAATAAATTTTAATAATTTGAAAGCTATTTTTTCAAGGAATGTAAAGGGACTTTAGAAACTGTCTAATCTGAGCTCTTTTATTGTTTGGGTGAGAAGACGAGAGAGAAGAAGTTGTGTGGTTTGCATCATATGATGAGGCAGTGAGAAAGCTTTGTCCCAAGCCCTTGTCCCTCAGTGCCTCACCTCATCATCTAGGGAGAGCTTTCTTCAGGTCACTCCTGTAGGGGTGCTTTTGCATTATAGTTATATTCTCCCTTCACTTTAGTTCAATGCTATGTCCTTTCTCAAACCATGGAATGGACTTCATAGTTATCACGTGTCCTGCCAGGAACGTTGTTAGAGAAACGAGTAGATTACTCCGTAGGCAACATGACATCATTGTGTGCTATCGTTTGTGCATTCCCAGGATCCTCAGAATCTAAGTGGATCAAGCTACTGAATCAAATGTCTACTCAAGACAATATATATATATGTTTTTTTCCTCCAAGCACCTTTTTGCCACTGCAGGTAGGTTCACAATGTCTTTATTTTAGCATAGTATGAAAATGGTCTTAGCAATAACAAAAGGAGGAACAGATACCAGAATGACAAGGGAAGGGAATTGGTAATACCATCTCCTTACCACCACCTCCCCCCCAAGTGGCAGCAGATGGTTAACTAATAAGTCTGCATTAAAAAAAAAAAAGTCTTGCTACCAAGTCAGGGTTGCCAGTTCTGGGGAAGGCACTCCAACAACACTGTATCCTCACAAGTAGGAATGGGAGGAAGAGAGAACTCATACAGGTGATAGGAATAAAGTGTGGAAAAGAATGAATGGAAGAGGCAAAGGGACCACAAAGGAAAGCAGAAATAAGTGCAGAGTATAGAATAGCCAGCTGAGAGCTACAGAAGGTCTCTGAAAAAACCTGAACATCAGAAGTTACCAAAGTTTGATGGACAAAATTAGCAAAAATTATGATCTTCAAGACCAGTTACAAGTGGTGAGGAAGAACTTCTGTGTTGCTACCCTTGTAGCTGGAGGATGATTTTATGGATAAAAGAATAGCTGAGAGAGTTGGGTTAACTCTATTCATCATTCTCTCTCCTAAGCCATCCAAGGGGTTAAGTCAAAAAGTATTGCTATAAAATCATCGAAACATTTATTAAACAGAAATATCAAATTGTGAAGCTATTGTTTCTCAACATATCCTCCATCTAGGCCTATACACTTCTGAAGGTGGAGTTTCCATCTCTATAACCTTTCCCCAGATAATTCTGTGTTCTTTGATTCATACCACATCAAAACAGCAGTTTTGGAATCCTTGAGGGACTCCAATCGTGTTCCTTTTAAATGTTCTTTGAGTTTTGGAAACAAAAAGAAGTCTAAAGGGGCAAGATCAGGGCTGTAGGATTGATGGAGTGAGTTTCCCAAACAAATTCTTGTAGGGCAGCCTTTGCTACCCTTGAAGAAGGAGCAGGTATATTGTCGTGATGGAAAAACCTTCCTTGATGCAAATTTCCTGGCCTTTTTCTCACCAATGCAGTTTCCAATTTTCTTGAAACTTCTTCATAATAAACCCCTGTAATCACCCTGTGTCCTTTGAAAAAACTTATCAAGGGTATCCCTTTGAAATCTAAAAAAACAGTCACCATAACCTTCTGAGCGGTCTTCCTTCTCTTGGCTCATCTTTGAGGTCTTTCCGACCTTCCTTAAAATGCCTGCTCCATCTAAAAAATGTTTTTATGTGGACAGCATTCCCATAAACTTGTTGCAAAGCTTCAATGATTTGGGAAGATGTCCACTTGAGGTATGTTAAAAATTTGATATTAGCCTTGACATCAAAACCACTTTTTTCCATAGCACAAGAAGCATCCTTTCTTTGTTTTTTGTGAAGGCACACCAAGGAGACTAAGACAAGTGTATTACTGAAAGAACTTGTCTGCAGCCATCCACCGATTGCAGAGACATATTTAACATATTTTGTTTGGAATAAACCCCTGCATGTATGAATTGGAATCTTAGTAGCAATACTTTCTGACTTACCTTCATATATACAACAAAGGAAATAAGTAGGGGAAATGGATAGCAGTGCTTCACTATCTGTCCTCTGTCTGACCACATCCCCCGAAGTTCCTTGAGAAACACTCAATAGCAGAAGGTTCCTATGACACATGAGTGAAATTTTCCTAAGCCAATTTTTTTTTTTTTTTTAGAGTAAGTACAGGAAGGTCACTTTTGTTCTAGTCCAAAGTTGGAAAGTATGGAGATGCGGCTTTGTGTGGGGTGGGGGAAGCAGGAATTTATGCCCTTAGTTCTCATGCGACAAGAGATATTTTGGGAAGAACAAGTTTTTACTTGCTGTTAGTAGAAGACCTCCTTGAGAAAAAGGCCACTGACTCAAACACCCTCTCCCCAGCTTCTGCCAACAATCAAAGGCTCTCTAGTTCTAGGTCTGGAAGGAGTGATTCAGGATTCTCAGGATACTCAGGCTGATTCTCAGGCTGAGTCCTGTAGAAAGAAAGCTATAGAGAAATCAGTGAACCAGTAGGAGGTATAATTTGTGCTAAAGCCATTGGGGTTCTAGATTGAACAGTCACATCTCCATACCTGGGCTCTGTCACCTCCATCTCCCCAATTATAAAATACTATTGTTAAACAATCTCTCAGAACTTCTGTAAGGATTAAATGAGACAATGTACATATTATGTACAATATGGTGTTGGTGAAGAGTATTGAATATACCCTGCACTGCCAGAAGAACAAACAAATCCGTCTTGAAAGAAGTGCCGTCAGAGTGCTCCTTAGAAGCAAGGATGGTAAGACTTCATCTTACGAACTTAGGACATGTTGTCAAGAAGGCCCAATCCCTGGAGAAGGACATGAGCCTTGGTAAAGCAGAGGTCTGACAAAAAAGAGGAAGGCTCTCAATGAGATGGATTGGTACAGTTTCTACAACAAACAGATCAAAAATAGCAAGAATTGTGAGGATGGCACAGGACTGGGCAGCATTTCACTCTGATGTACATTGAGTCGCTATGAGTTGGAAAAGACTCGATGGCACCTAACAATAACACAAAAAATGTTAAACACGGCCTTTGAAACACAGGTGTTGTTATGGGTGATTAACTGATTCTGACTCATAGTGACCCTGTATGACAGAGTACAACTGCCCCATAGGGTTTTTCTAGAAGCAAATCCCCAGGTCTTTTCTCCTGTGGAGTGACTGGCTGACTCTTCTTTCAGCAGTTGAAGAACACTTACCATTTTGAAACCCTGGAGCTCCTTGAAGCACAGCTAAAGGTCAATAAATGGAAGCTACTCTTTTATCATTTATCTGTAAAATGGAGTCAAAGAAACTAACTTCTTAGTGTTTTTGTTAATATTTCATGTACTTATGTGTTATAAAACAGTTATCTATCCTTGTCCTGGTCTAGAAGCTCTGCTGAAACCTATCTACCGTGAGTGATACTGCTGGTTGGTATTTGAAATACCAGTGACATTGCTCCTAGCATCAAAGCAACATGCGAGCTACCACAGTATGACAAACTGACAGAGAGGTGGTAACATTAGCTGGCATATATTAGTATCCTCGAGGTTGTAGTTTTTCGAGCAGCCTAACGAGAAGCATGGAAACCCTGGTGGTGTAGTGATTAAGTGCCACAGCTGCCAACCAAAAGGTCAATAGTTCGAATCCACCAGGCACTCCTTGAAAACTCTATGTGACATTTCTACTCTGTCCTACAGGGTCACTATGAGTTGGAATTGACTCGACTGCAATGGGTTTGGTTTTTTAATGAGAAGCATAAAGAAAAGGAACCCCCTTTCGGTATCAGTACATCTGCCAGTGACAAAGGGGGAAGAGGAAAAGGAAGAGATTCCAAGAGGTAAGAAAGAGTTAATAAAAAGCTGCATGTGTAACAGCCCTGTGGGGATAGAGCCAAGGAGAAAGCACTTCAAGCCACAAAAGAGAAGCCAGGTGGTGGGGCCTGAGCAGAAATCAAATCCATAAATGATTCAATGTGATTGTTAAAATATTTTACACATTCACTACGATTTAATGTCTGCATATTTTGACTACTAACCACTCACCTACAAACTTCTTTTTTCCAACATGGTACTAAGTTTCATAGTAAAAGGCCTAACTGACATGCTAGAAATTGTCCCCAATTTTCCTTCCAGTACTGTGAGTATGTTTTTCATTAATGAGCCATGGACTCAAACCACCTATGTAAATTATGCCCTAGGCCAAGCCCAGCTTAATTCTAAGCATGCTAAGCCATATAAACTAGCTTTGGAGGGAATATTTTAATTAAATGTACAGATTTATATTTTAGATGAGTGAACTGACAATGCCATGTGGGTCAAATAGTCTGTCCACTTTTATCATAATTCCATTCCCTGACTTGTTAGTGTATGCTTTAATCCTTTTCCTGATGTAAGAATGTCTGCTTCTTAAGCTCATTTATCTATTTTCTTTGATGGCCATTTTGGTCAATGCATTCCATATGCTTATTCCACAATGTTTGAAAATGTTATGTCTAAATTCTTTACATATTTTGAATCATCTATGTTTTTGAAACCATGGGTTGTCAGTTTTATATTCATCTTAAGAAAAAAAAAACTCAATTTTTTTTTCTTGAAATAAATGCCTTTTTCTTATTACAATCTGGTATTTCCCAAAGCAATGCAACCAAAAAAAGTATTTTTCCTGGTAAAGTCGATAAAGGCCTTTTGTAACTACTGTTCCTAGGCACATACTGGGGAATTGCTGGTTGAAATTGCTGTAAGAAGAGTTGGGGGGTTTTGAAGTGCATCAGGCTCAAAGAAGAAGGGAATTAAAAAATAAGTCTGGGTCTATGCGGGGGTACAGGGCAGCAGAAAAGGGTTTAAATTTGCACCACTTACATGAGCAAGTTCTTTGATGACACACTTAGCCCCACCCTATGCCACATAAAAAGGCCATGACGGTTCAATGGTAGCATGCTTGCCCTCCACGCGGGAGACACAGGTTCCATTCCTGGCCAATCTACCTCACGAGCAGCCACCACTCATCTGTCAATGGAAGCTCCCATGTTGCTATGGCACTAAACAGGTTTCAACCAAGTTTCCAGATGAAGACACAACTAGGAGGAAAGGCCTGATGATTTTTTCCAAAAAATCAGCCAATGAAAACCCTATGGATCATGGTAGTTTGATCTTCAACCAGTCATGGGGATGGCACAAGACCAGGCAGCATTTACTTCTGTTTTGCATTGGTCACCATGAGTCATGCGTCAGGAGCTGACTCAAGGGCACCTAACAATAATAACAACAACATGCCACATAAATAGAATATCAAAATGAGTTGGTTCCAGCCACTACTTTACTACTGACTCAAGCGAGAGTAAATTTTTAAGTAGAATTTTTTTTCTCTCTTTTTACAATAAAAAAAGAAGAGAATTTTTATTTCAGATATTTTTTTGCATATTTTGACATTTTATATTACTGATACCAGTGTGACTATAATTTTATTTTTGACACCAAAAAATCAAGTAGGACCTTCACACTATCCCTTGTCCCAACTTATAAATGATTTTTAAGTGAAAATCATCACATTTAACTAAATAATTTCTAACACTTTGGGGAATTTCTGTACTTAAAATGAATTGAAATTACTGATAAAATCCCAGGTAAATTATCTAAATCTCTTAAAGACACCAGGTGTTTCATTAAGGTTAGTCTTTAGAGATAATTACTGTTTGGATAATTGAGAAAAGTGATGATAACCTATTTAGTATACATATTTTTGCTCTTTGAAAAATAAAGTCAAAATATGATTGCATAGTTAGACAAAATTTGTATCTGCTCACTTCACTTCCTATTTGTCATCCAAGAAGTAAAACATTTAAATATGCATTGGAATAAACAAAGGTTATGATTTCCACTCTCTAACTTAAAGAATTACCCACTTCTTTTTTTTTTTTTTTCTTCACTGTTCCACAACTGGAGATTCCACTGACTGCTTTCATCTATTTCAATCTCCTGGTGTATTTCAGGTTATACTCAGATGGTCTCAGAATATTAAATCTAAATAATGAGCCCTCCTACTTTTCCCTAGTCATACCTGATCATAACTTCTGTCAAACTGGCCGAACTTTCTTATGTATGAGTCATTTCTCAAAGACTTTTGGCTTATAAGTTACAGAGACCTGTATATCTCTTCTTTCTCAATCAGTTCCCTTAGGTAAGTGCTATTCAGTGGTGGAGTGGGGATTTCTGTCCCTCAGAGGATATTTGACAATGGCTGGAGACATTCTGGGCCCTCACAACTGGGGGATAGAGTGTCGCTACTGACATTTAGTGGGACGAAGCCAGGGATGCTGTTAAACATCCTAAATGCAAGAAACAGCATGCCACTACAAGGAATTATCTGTTCCAAAATGTCAATAGTGCTGGGATTGGGAAACCTTATCCTTTAAGTCATTTTAAAAGGGCGAAATGATTATAATTGCATTGCATTGATTTACTTGTACCTTAAAAAACCTTGTTTCTACCTTAATGCCTATTATCTTCCTACAGTGATTCAATTTGACATCTTAAAAGGTGTGGTCAACAATCTAAAACAAAACAAAAAAGGATTATCTAAATGATCTGTACATACAGGTATTCTAAGTATAATATTAAACATATCTAACCACGATTTTTACCCTTATTCTGCACTCTGTTGATGTCATCTGCTTTTCTGATTGTTACTTTCAACTTTATTTCCACTTGATTGTTAGTAGGATAATTCCAAAATATGTAATAATAAATAGTGGTAGAAATACTTGTTTACTCTGTGGTAGCTTCAACCATTTTGTTATATTCCAAAATGAAGAATAGTAGAAGTATCGATGTATATACTAGAGGAAAAAAAAAGAAGCTTAATAGATATTGCTTGGCATTAATAATTATAGCAATGACATTGATGACAACTTATACTATCACTCCTAATATTGTTGTTGTTGTTGTTAGGTGCCTTCAGTTTGGTTCTGACTCATAGTGACACTATGAGAATGAAACACTGCCTGGTCCTAAGCCATCCCCACAATCGTTGTTATGCTTGAGCTCATTGTTGCAGCCACTGTGTCAGTCCACCTGGTTGAGGGTCTTCCTCTTTTCCTCTGACCCTGTACTTTGCCAAGCATGATGTCCTTCTCCAGGGACTGATCCCGCCTGATAATATGTCCAAAGTATGTAAGACACAGTCTTGCCATGCTTGCTTCTAAGGAGCATTCTGGTTGCACTTCTTCCAAGACAGATTTGTTCTTTCTTTTGTCAGTCTAGGGTATATTCAGTATTCTTTGCCAACACCACAATTTGAAGGCATCAATTCTTCTTCGGTCTTCCTTATTCATCGTCCAGCTTTCACATGCATATGATGCAATTGAAAATGCCACGGCTTGGGTGAGGTGCACCTTAGTCTTCAAGGTGACATCCCTGCTTTTCAACACTTTAAAAAGGTCCTTTGCAGCAGATTTACCCAATGCAATGCATCATTTGATTTCTTGACTGCTGCTTCCATGGCTGTTCACTGCGGATCCAAGTAAAATGAAATCCTTGACAACTTCAATCTTTTCTCTGGTTATCATGATGTTGCTCCTTGGTCCAGTTGTGAGGATTTTTGTTTCTTTATGTTGAGGTGTAATCCATACTGAAGGCTGTGGTCTTTGATCTTCATTAGTAAGTGCTGCAAGTCCTCCTCACTTTCAGCAAGCAAGTTTGTGTCATCTGCATAATGCAGGTTGTTAAAGAGTCTTCCTCCAATCCTGATGCCCCGTTCTTCTTCATATAGTCCAGCTTCTTGGATTATTTGCTCAGCATACAGACTGAATAGGTATGGTGAAAGGATACAATCCTGACACACACCTTTCCTGACTTTAAGCCACTCAGTATCCCCTTGTTCTGTCCAGACAACTGCCTCTTGATCTAAATAAAGCTACCTCATGAGCACAATTAAGTGTTCTGGAATTCCCATTCTTAGTTGTTGTTAGTTGTCTGCTAATGGGCTCCATCTCACTGTGACCTTATGGATAACAAAGCGTTGTGCGTTCCTGCCATCTTCATAATCATTGGTATGTTTAAGTCCTTTGTTTCAGCCATTGCTTCAACCTATCTCATTGATGGTTTCCCTTGCTTTCACTGACCCTTTACTTTACCAACCCTGATGTCCTTTTCTAACCATTGATCTTTCCTGATGACTTCTCCAAAGTAAGTAAGATGAAGCCTGGCCACCCTCCTTTCTAAAGGAGCATTCTGGTTGTATTTCTGCCAAGACTGATCTGTTCGTTCTTCTGGTGACCCCATGTGTGCAGAGTAGAACTGCACTCCATAGGGTTTTTATGACTGTGACTTTTTGGATGCGTATCTCCAAGCCTATTTATCTTTTGATTGCCTCTGGGTGGGTTTAAATCACCAACCTTTTAGTAAGTAGTCAAGAACCTAACCGTCCCTGGTGATGCAGTGGTTACGACTTGGCTACTAACAAAAAAGGTCTACAATTCGAGTTAACCAGTTGCTCCTTGGAAACCCTACAGGAGAGTTCTTCCCTGTCCTATAGAGTCGCCATGAGTAGGGATGGACTCAATGGCAACAGGTTTGGTTTTTTGGTTTTGGGACTGCCCCATAAGGTTTACAAGGTTGTAAAACTTTATGGAAGTAGACTGCTACATCTTTCTCCCGCTGAGTGGGTGGTGGGTTCTAATCACTGGCCTTTCACTTAACAGCCAGTCACTTAACCACTGCACCATCAAGGCTCCTAATATATAAATTTATACATGTATGTATATGGGAGTATATATATGTATGTATGTATTCACACACACGTGTATATATATGGAGCCCTGGCACCTAAAATAAATAAAGACCTGTGAGTTTTTTATTCTCGTGCCATAATATTTACTATCCATATCAGAATCAGGTTTCTTTTTTCTGATAAAGTCCAAGTGTCACTGAATTTAACAAGCACTAGGTTTTATCATTTATAAGAAGGAGAGTCAAATGCCAATTCTCTTCACTTGTTAAAGGGAGAGATTTCCATCAACAATTTCTCGTTATTATCTACCATCTGCGTGATGGCTTTACATAATTGCTTACATACCATGTCTTTGATAGGCCTTATTTCTGATAAACAGAAAATAAAATTAAGCTCTCATATGAGATACGTTTTTTTATGAGATACATTACAGAGGAGGCTTGGAATAAATATAGTAGACTTAATTTTTCCCTTTCACAAACCTGACAAGGCAGCTGCTAGAAGCCTCACTTAGGAATCTTTGTTCAGAATGAAATTCCAAACTATGAAGTTTCAGCCTTTAATGACAGAATGTGCTATGTGGCCAATTGGAAAGGAAGTGTTGCCCAGGCTTCTGTCTTAGATACATCAAGAATTAAAAGAATATGAGATAATTTAGAATGATAGATAATCGTTTTGTGCCACTGAATTTTAAATCAACACCTGGGTGAGGCATGGTGAGTAGAATACGAAGCCAAATACATTCAAGCATGCAGTAGCATTTGCTTTTAATATTCATAAAGTTTTAAAATTGAAGCTGTACAATATGTTCTATCACAGGTGGCACTTTAGGAAATCATGTCATATGATGGAAAATCAGCAGGTGTATGACTATTACCATGCCAAATTAGGTTGGACACAGATATGAGACTAATCGCTAAAAGAAAAAAAAAAAAAAGCAAAATGTATAGTCAAAATGGGTATATAAAATCCTGTTGCAGAATTAGAATTATCTAGGAAGTAATCGTCCATAAGAATTTAATGTCGGAAAATAAGTTATCTATGCAGAGAAATATGTGAAAAATATCGCAAAGATTAACAAAGGAAAATGTCAAATATGTTAACACAAAAAATGTGCAGGGTGCTAAGTACTCAGTTTTTTTTTAATTTTCTCTATTATTGATGCTCCGTAACCAACACCCAAGTAGGTGAATAGACATTACATCACCTCAGATATTTTCGCTCATGTCCTTTCTAATCCATCCCGAGGAAATGAGTGGATCAATTTATGTCACTGGAGTTTACTTCTGCCTATTCATGGACACAAATAAATGGAATCAATCAGTATGTTCCTTTTTGCAACTGGTTTTTCTCTCCAAACAGCCTTGTTGACATCCATTCATGTTGTTGAATGGATCAGTTGTCTGTTCATTTTTATTGCTGACTGGTATTTCACTGTGTGGATCTACCATAAGTATTTTATCCATTCTTCTATTGATAGACACTTGAATTGTTTAGAGTCTGGGACTCTTATGAATTAGAGTCTTTATTATGAATACACTCTCTTTAGCAAGTCTTTATTATGAATATACATTTTCAGTTATCTTGGGAGCACGCCTAGTAACGGAATCACTGGGGATATACATTGACTGTATGCTTAACTTTGTAAGAAAGCGCTAACCAGTTTTTCAAATTGGTTGACCCATTTGAAACTCCCATTGGCAAAGTATGAGAATCCCAGTTGCTCAGTTGCTCCACATTCTTTCTAACATTTAATGTTTCCCGTCTTTTTTTTTTTAATTTCATACTTTCTGATGCGTTTGACGTGACATCTAAGGTTTCAATTTTTATTTCCTTCATAACCTAATAATGTGGACATCTTTTCATATGTTTATGGGCTATGTTATCACGTGCTCTTCTTTTTGTATAAAGTACTCAAGTCTTCTGACCATTTCTTCATGGTTGTTTTTCTCCTAATTGTTGGTTTATAGAAGCTCTTTATGTACCTGGATACAAGTCCTTTGTCAAATATGCTGCAAATATTTTTGCCAGTAGAGAAATAGAAATTTATCTACTGTCTTGAGTAGATGACAGATCTCTTGATATGCAGAAATTTTAAAAATTGAAAATGTTCATGTATCTTTTTTATTTCTTATGTGAGTAATGTTTTTCATGTGACAGATGACTTGAAGAATACTCTCCATATAATCCATTGTACTGCTGGAAAGAATAGAACAAATGTCAGGGTGCTGGGTGAAGTGGTTGTAATTTTTTTTTATTCAGAAGTGGTGTAAACGTAGAGGAAAGACAATGGTTTCCACTTTTGCTACATGGGTCAAGAGCATTTGTGGTAGCTTTCTTTACAGAACAGCGCTTAAGCATGGTTTTGGGCATTATTACTGAAAGTTTACCTTTAGGGCTGGTTCTCTAATACTGCCTCTCATCTTCTGTGAGTTATCTAACATCTTTCTAATAAACTGTTTTCTTGTATTATTTTCCAGATTAACGTTATCTTGCCTGCAACTAGAACACAAATTAATGTGCCAACTATGGACGTTATGATTTTGTATTGCCAATTTGATGAGTCAATTCCATTATCCAATATGTGATCAATTTTTACATTTCTGATTAATGAGATACGCCACCTTTTCATATTTTATTTGCCAATTTATATATTGTTTTGTGAATTACTGTCTAATAGCCTTTGTAATCTTTATAAAAGGAATTTACTCTTGGTTTTTCAAGAAGGGTTTATATGTATATTTTGTATCTGTATGCCTTCTACTACTAGCATAATCTGTAATCCTTGTAACCTGCATTGATTTAGCTTAAGTTGTGCTTAGATCAGGAACAGAAGAAATGGGTCTGGAGTTATTTTTATTCGATACTCAAGATGGAAAAAAATCTTATTGGAATTACCTTCTTACAAGTACAGTTCCCTCGTTACCCTACCTAAACTAGGTATTCCTTGCTTTTCATTTTTGTAGCATTCTCTCAGGACTGGCTATGTTATTTGCAGGGCCCAGTGCAAAATGAAAATGTGGGGCCCCTTATTCAAAAATCAAGAATTTTAGACAGTGACAGCAGAGCATTAAACCAAGCGTGGACCCTGTGTGACTGCACAGATTGTATGCTGAAGAAGTTGACCCTGTCTCCTCCTCATAGTATTTACCAGAGTTGCAATTAAAATTATCATTATTACTGTAATTATTCCATTGTACCTTTTTTGATTGTTTGTTTTCTATAAGATTAAATGATTCATGTAACCAAGCATCAAGTTGAACTTACTCATGGTTTTACCCCAGAATTCATCATAGTACCTGTTACAGTAGACACACAAGAAATATTGGTTGAATGAATGAATAAACAAAATAATGAAGAGATCACTTGATCTTCAAATAATTACTTCAACTTTGGGAAACAATATGCTGCCTCCTTAAAAAGCAAGAAAAAGAAATAGCATACAATCCAGTAATCTCACTCCTAGGAATATATCCTAGAGAATTAAGAGTCATTCCATGAATAGACAAATGCACTCCCATGCTCATTGCAGCATTATTCACAAAAGCAAAGAGCTGGAAACAACCTAAGCGACCAGCAGCAGATGAATGGATAAACAAATTACGGTACATTCACACAATGGAATACTATGTGAGGATAAAGAACAACAATGAATATGCAAAACATCTCACAACATGGGTAAATCTGGAGGACTTTACACTGAGTGAAAATAAGCCAACCACAAAAGGACAAATATTGTATGAGACCACTATTATGAAAACCCAAGAAAAGGTTTACACACAGAAAAAAACAATCTTTGATGGTTAAGAGGGAGGGGAGGGATGGGGAGGGGAAATTACTAACTAGATAGCAAACGATTTTGGTGAAGGGAAAGGCAATACACAATATAGAAGCTTCCTAGACACATCCAAATACCTTGAGGGACCAAGTTACTAGTGCCGAGGTCCGGGGACCATGGTCTCCGGGGACATCTAGGTCAACTGGCATAACAGTTCGTAAAGAAAATGTTCTACATCCTACTTTTTGTGAATAGCATCTGGGGTCTTAAAAGCTTTCCAGCTGCCATCTAAAATGTATCTATTGGTCCTGTCATGTTCAGAACAAAGGTGAATGAGGAAAACCAAAGACACAAGGAAAATATTAGTTCAAAGGACTACTGGACCACTTGAACCACAGCCTCCATCAACCTGAGCCCAGAAGAACTAGATGATGCCCAACTACCACCACCGACCACTATGACAGGAATCATAATAGAGGGTTCCAGACAGAGGGGGAGAAAAATGTACAACAAATTCAAATTCACATACACACAAAAAAACGGACTTGCTGGTCTGACAGAGACTGGAGGAGGCCCCGAGAGTATGGCCCCCCAACACCCTGTTAACTCAGAGATTAGACAGGCCTTTAAAACAAACGATAACACACTTGAGGAGTGCTTCTTAGTTCAGTCAAGTGTACAAGACCAGATGGGCAACACCTGTCCAAAAGCAAAGACAAGGAGCCAGAAAAAGGGACATGAAAACTAGACGAATGGACACAGGGAGCCCGGGGTGTGAAGCGAAAGGGGAGAGTGCTGACATATTGTGGGAATTACAACCAATGTCACAAAAAAATCTGTGTAGAAAATTTTTTAATGAGAAACTAATTTGCCCTGTAAAGTTACACCTAAAACACAATAAAATTAAAAAGTTATAATGATAACTTTAACATTTCAATTATAATTAAATGTATATATATATATATTTTTAAATAAATACTTCATTGCCTACGTAACAATGACGAAAACTCCCCTCTGATTAGCACACTCAGTTAATGAGAAATTCCCTCTCCCAAAGTCACTCTAAACCAATTCAATGAAAGAACTGTGAATTCTTATCATTCATTCAAGTAAAAATAAGGACAGAAAGAACACTAGACAAAATTCAGAGTATAGACACTACTCTTATTTGCATCACAAATACTTTAAAAATTGCATTTATATTGAAGATACTTAGTGTGACTGAATTCTACTGTAGTAGCCCTGATTGCACACTCGTTAAGCACTTGGCTGCTCACCAAAAGGTTGGCGGTTCAATCCCACCAGTGGCTCCATGGAAGAAAGATGAGACAGTCAACTTCCACAAAGATTCCAGGCTTGGAAACTCTAGGGAGCAGTTTTTTCTGTCCAAAGAGTTGCTATGAGTCGGGATCAATCTGACAGCAACAGGTTTGGGTATGGTATTCTACGCATTTTACAGTGTATTTTGGAGCATATGATCCTTTTGATGCATGTAAAAAATAGTTCTAAAACTGCTGCAGGTATAAAATTTTATCATTAAGTAATCCTTCAGGAACTAAAAAATATAAAATTTTACAACATTAATATATATTATTGGCAAGGAATGGAGTAGATAAAATTAACATTAATTAATGAAAAATTACATTTACGTATTGGAGAAATTAAGCAGTGGCTTCACTTGCAAATAGGAACCCTCACGGTGCAGTGATTAAAGGAATTGACTGCTAACTGAAAGGTCAGTGGCTTGAAACCACCTGTGGCTCCACGGGAGGAAGATGTGGCAGTCTGCCTCCACAGAGATTTCCCGGCCTTGGAAACCCTATGGGGTTGCTATGCTTTGGAATCGACTCTATGGCAGTGGGTTTGGGTTTTTGGTTTCACTTGCAAATAGTATTGTTTTTGTGTCTGTTTAACCCAAAAGGTTTAGAACAGCTAGCATGCAACATGAAGCCTTTGCTTATATCAACCAAACATAGCACATCCCCACACTCCTTTTCTGTCCGTCTTAACTGGGGCTAAGGGAGAAAGCCGACTACTAAAGTAAACAGACTGGCACTGCATTCCTCTCTAGGGAACAAGTTAGTAACCAACCTAAACCACCTTGAAATTTGGACTTCCATTTTCACAAAATGCACCTTACCTGTTAAAAATGGTTGAATTAGAGCAATCTGGGCAGGTGATGGAGTCCAATTTCAGTGTTGTTCGTTTTCAAAGCAATAAGAAGTAGGGAAAAATAGAGCAGATCTCTCCTTCATTGCTAGTCAGAATGAAAGAGAAGGCTTCCTTTCTCCATTTCAAATGACACAATCTTCAGACCGCTGAATAAATCCTTTATTGTTGGCACTGAATGGAGGTCGAATTCAATTCCATAGTATCAATGGTGAGTCAAGGACATTGTAATTGATACTCAGAATAACAAGGTAACCTATTTTCAGAAGAAAAGGTCATGAGAATGACAAAAAACCAGACTTGAAAAATAGCCTGAGACACTGCAATGGCTACACAATTACCTGGTATTTAGTATTTTGCTGCCTTATTTTTTTCAGAAACAAGTAATATTTCTAAGAAGTTTAAGTATGTTGTAATTCAAATTTGAAGAAAACAAATGTTTTATTGTAACAAGTGCTAATAAACATACATCTTTAATTTTTTTTTTTTTTCTGGAAATGAAGTGAATGGACCCATTTTAAATAGACCAGATAATAAATAATTTTGTGTTATATAAAATAAAAGCATGTTATAGAAAATTAATGAATATATAGATACAGAAATACATGGAATTTATCATATGAACACAGCTCCACAAATATATTCAGATATTTAAGTCATATGCTAAAATGTTATCATTTTTCTTTACCTAAATCTGAAAAAAAGAGATGTAGCTGGGAAATGGAGGATAATTGAGATGGAAATAGAAACTTCGGTCAAGGAAATCCTTCCCCCAGAAAGATTTCTCCCTTTGCAGATGTGTGGATGATGGGATGAGAAAAATAATATGTTGAGCATAAAAAAAGATACTTGTACAAATAAGCCATTTAAGTTTATTATCTAAGTGTGAATTTTCTTTTTTTTATTGTACTTTAGATGAAGTTTTTTTTTTTTTAATTAATTTTTATTAAGCTTCAAGTGAACATTTACCATTCCAATCAGTCTGTCACATGTAGGTTTACATACATCTTACTCCCTTCTCCCACTTGCTCTCCCCCTATTGAGTCAACCTTTTCAGTCTCTAGTTTCGTGCCAATTTTGCCATCTTCCCTCTCTCTCTATCTTCCCATCCCCCGTCCAGTCAAGAGTTGCCAACACACTCTCCAGTGTCCACCTGATTTAATTCGCTCGCTCCTCATCAGCATCTCTCTCCCCCCGACTGACCAGTCCTTTTCATGCCTGATGATTTGCCTTCGGGGATGGTTCCTGTCCTGTGGCTTCAGAAGTTCTGGGGAGCATTGTCTCTGGGATTCCTCTAGTCGCCGTCATACCATTAGGTATGGTCTTTTCATAAGAATTTGGAGTCTGTATCCCATTGGTCTCCTGCTCCCTCAGGAGTTGTCTGTTGTGCTCCCTGACAGGGCAGACATCGATTGTGGCCAGGCACCAACTAGTTCTTCTGGTCTCAGGATAATGTAGGTCTCTGGTTCATGTGGCCCTTTCTGTCTCTTGGGTTCTTAGTTGTCGTGTGACCTTGGTGTTCTTCCTTTGCCTTTGCTCCAGGTGGGTTGAGACCAATTGATGTATCTTAGATGGCCGCTTGTTGGCATTTAGGACCCCAGGTGCCACGATTCAAAGTGGGATGCAGAGTGTTTTCATAATAGAATTATTTTGCCAATTGACTTAGAAGTCTCCTCAAACCATGTTCCCCAGACCCCAGCCCCTGCTCCGCTGACCTATGAAGCTTTCATTTTATCCCGGAAACCTCTTTGCTTTTAGTCCAGTCCAATTAGGCTGACCTTCCTTGTATTGTGTGTTGTCTTTCCCTTCACCCAAAGCAGTTCTTATCTACTGATTGATCAATAAAAAACCCTCTCCCTCCCTCCCTCCCTCCCCCCTTTGTAACCACAAAAGTATGTGTTCTTCTCCGTTTTTTCTATTTCTCAAGATCTTATAATAGTGGTCTTATACAACATTTGTCTTTTTGCAACTAACTCATTTCGCTCAGCATAATGCCTTCCAGATTCCTCCACATTATGAAATGTTTCCGAGATTCGTCACTGTTCTTTATCGATGCGTAGTATTCGATTGTGTGAATAGACCACAATTTATTTACCCATTCATCCGTTGACGGACATCTTGGTTGCTTCCAGCTTTTTGCTATTGTAAACAGAGCTGCAATAAACATGGGTGTGCATATATCTGTTTGTGTGAAGGCTCTTGTATCTCTAGGGTATATTCCCAGCAGTGGGATTTCTGGGTTGTATGGTAGTTCTATTTCTAACTGTTTAAGATAACGCCAGATGGATTTCCAAAGTGGTTGTACCATTTTACAATTCCACCGGCAGTGTATGAGAGTTCCAATCTCTCCACAGCCTCTCCAACATTTCTTATTTTGTGTTTTTTGGATTAATGCCAGTCTAGTTGGTGTGAGATGGAATCTCATCGTAGTTTTAATTTGCATTTCTCTAATGGCTAATGATCGGGAGCATTTTCTCATGTATCTGTTGGCTGCCTGAATATCTTCTTTAGTGAAATGTGTGTTCATATCCTTTGCCCACTTCTTGATTGGGTTGTTTGTCTTTTTGTGGTTGAGTTTTGACAGAATCACGTAGATTTTAGAGATCAGGCGCTGGTCTGAGATGTCATAGCTGAATATTCTTTCCCAGTCTGTAGGTGGTCTTTTTACTCTTTTGGTGAAGTCTTTAGATGAGCATAGGTGTTTGATTTTTAGGAGGTCCCAGTTATCTGGTTTCTCTTCATCATTTTTGGTAATGTTTTGTATTCTGTTTATGCCCTGTATTAGGGCTCCTAGGGTTGATCCTATTTTTTCTTCCATGATCTTTATCATTTTAGTCTTTATGTTTAGGTCTTTGATCCACTTGGAGTTAGTTTTTGTGCATGATGTGAGGTATGGGTCCTGTTTCATTCTTTTGCAAATGGATATCCAGTTATGCCAGCACCATTTGTTAAAAAGACTATCATTTCCCCAAATGACTGACACTGGTCCTTTGTCAAATATCAGCTGCTCACACATGGATGGATTTATATCTGGATTCTCAATTCTGTTCCGTTGGTCTATGTGCCTGTTGTTGTACCAGTACCAGGCTGTTTTGACTACTGTAGCTGTATAATAGCTTCTGAAGTCAGGTAGAGTGAGGCCTCCCACTTTCTTCTTCTTTTTCAGTAATGCTTTGCTTATCCGGGGGTTCTTTCCCTTCCAAATGAAATTAGTGATTTGTTTCTCTATCCCCTTAAAATATGACATTGGTATTTGGATTGGAAGTGCGTTATATGTATAGATGGCTTTTGGTAGAATAGACATTTTTACTATGTTAAGTCTTCCTATCCATGAGCAAGGTATGTTTTTCCACTTAAGTATGTCCTTTTGAATTTCTTGTAGCAGAGTTTTATAGTTTTCTTTGTATAGGTCTTTTACATCCTTGGTAAGATTTATTCCTAAGTATTTTATCTTCTTGGGGGCTACTGTGAATGGTATTGATTCGGTTATTTCCTCTTCGGTGTTCTTTTTGTTGATGTAGAGGAATCCAAGTGATTTTTGTATGTTTATTTTATAACCTGAGACTCTTCCAAACTCTTCTATTAGTTTCAGTAGTTTTCTGGAGGATTCCTTGGGGTTTTCCATGTATACGATCATGTCATCTTCAAATAGTGATAGCTTTACTTCCTCCTTACCAATCTGGATACCCTTTATTTCTTTTTCTAGCCTAATTGCCCTGGCTAGGACTTCAAGTACGATGTTGAATAAGGGCGGTGATAAAGGGCATCCTTGTCTGGTTCCCGTTCTCAAGGGAAATGCTTTCAGGTTCTCTCCATTTAGAGTGATATTGGCTGTTGGCTTTGCATAGATGCCCTTTATTATGTTGAGCAATTTTCCTTCAATTCCTATTTTGGTAAGAGTTTTTATCATAAATGGGTGTTGAACTTTGTCAAATGCCTTTTCTGCATCTATTGATAAGATCATGTGGTTTTTATCTTTTGTTTTATTTATGTGATGGATTACATTAATGGTTTTTCTGATATTAAACCAGCCTTGCATACCTGGTATAAATCCCACTTGATCAGGGTGAATTATTTTTTTGATGTGTTGTTGGATTCTATTGGCTAGAATTTTGTTGAGGATTTTTGCATCAATGTTCATGAGGGATATAGGTCTATAATTTTCTTTTTTTGTAATGTCTTTACCTGGTTTTGGTATCAGGGAGATGGTAGCTTCATAGAATGAGTTGGGTAGTATTCCGTCTTTTTCTATGCTTTCAAATACCTTCAATAGTAATGGTGTTAAGTCTTCTCTGAAGGTTTGGTAGAACTCTGCAGTGAAACCGTCTGGGCCAGGACTTTTTTTTGTTGGGAGCTTTTTGATTACCGTTTCAATCTCTTTTTTTGTTATGGGTCTATTTAGTTGTTCTACTTCTGAATGTGTTAGTTTAGGTAGGTAGTATTGTTCCAAGAATTTATCCATTTCTTCTAGGTTTTCAAATTTGTTAGAGTACAATTTTTCGTAGTAATCTGAAATGATTCTTTTAATTTCATTTGGCTCTGTTGTGATGTGGTCCTTCCCGTTTCTTATTCGAGTTATTTGTTTCCTTTCCTGTTTTTCTTTAGTCAGTCTAGCCAATGGTTTATCAATTTTGTTAATTTTTTCAAAGAACCAGCTTTTGGCTTTGTTAATTCTTTCAATTGTTTTTCTGTTCTCTAATTCATTTAGTTCAGCTCTAATTTTTATTGTTTTCTTCTGGTGCCTGATGGGTTCTTTTGTTGCTCACTTTCTATTTGTTCAAGTTGTAGGGACAGTTCTCTGATTTTGGCTCTTTCTTCTTTTTGTATGTGTGCATTTATTGATATAAATTGGCCTCTGAGCACTGCTTTTGCTGTGTCCCAGAGGTTTTGATAGGAAGTATTTTCATTCTCGTTGCTTTCTAAGAATTTCCTTATTGCCTCCTTGATGTCTTCTATAACCCAGTCTTTTTTCAGGAGGGTATTGTTCATTTTCCAAGTATTTGATTTCTTTTCCCTAGTTTTTCTGTTATTGATTTCTAGCTTCATTGCCTTGTGGTCTGAGAAGATGCTTTGTAATATTTCGATGTTTTGGATTCTGCACAGATTTGTTTTATGACCTAACATGTGGTCTATTCTAGAGAATGTTCCATGTGCACTAGAAAAAAAAGTATATTTTGCAGCAGTTGGGTGGAGAGTTCTGTATAAGTCAATGAGGTCAAGTTGGTTGATTGTTGTAAGTAGGTCTTCCGTGTCTCTATTGAGCTTCTTACTGGATGTCCTGTCCTTCTCCAAAAGTGGTGTGTTGAAGTCCCCTACTATAAATGTGGAGGTGTCTATCTCACTTTTCAATTCTCTTAAAATTTGATTTATGTATCTTGCAGCCCTGTCATTGGGTGCGTAAATATTTAATATGGTTATGTCTTCCTGATCAATTGTCCTTTTTATCATTATATAGTGTCCTTCTTTATCTTTTGTGGTGGATTTAAGTCTAAAGTCTACTTTGTCAGAAATTAATATTGCTACTCCTCTTCTTTTTTGCTTATTGTTTGCTTGATATATTTTTTTCCATCCTTTGAGTTTTAGTTTGTTTGTGTCTCTAAGTCTAAGGTGTGTCTCTTGTAGGCAGCATATAGATGGCTCGTGTTTCTTTATCCAGTCCGTGACTCTCTGTCTCTTTATTGGTGCATTTAGTCCATTTACATTCAGCGTAATTATAGATAAATAAGTTTTTAGTGCTGTCATTTTGATGCCTTTTCATGTGTGTTGTTGGCCATTTCGTTTTTCCACATGCTTTTTTGTGCTGAGACGTTTTTCTTAGTAGCTTGTGAGATCCTCATTTTCATAATGTTTAACTTTGTGTTTGTTGAGTCGTTACGTTTTTCTTGGCTTTTTTCTTGAGTTATGGAATTGATATTCCTTTTTGTGGTTACCTTATTATTTACCCCTATTTTTCTAAGTAAAAACCTAACTTGTATCGTTCTATTTCGCCTTGTATCACTCTCCATCTGGCAGTTCAATGCCTCCTATATTTAGTCCCTCTTTTTGATTATTGTGATCGTTTATCTATTGATTTCCATGATTTCCTGTTATGTGTATTATTTTGTTTATTTATTTATTTTTTAGAATTAGTCTTAATTTGTTTGTTTTTGTGCTTTCCCTATTTGAGTTGCATTGATATCAGGGCGTTCTGTTTTGTGACCTTGTATTGTGCTGGTACCTGATATTATTGGTCATCAGGCCAAACAATCTCCTTTAGCGTTTCTTGCAGTCTTGGTTTAGTTTTTGCAAATTCTCTAAACTTGTGTTTATCTGTAAATATCTTAATTTCTCCTTCATATTTCAGAGAGAGTTTTGCTGGATATATGATCCTTGGTTGGCAGTTTTTCTCCTTCAGTGCTCTGTATACGTCGTCCCATTCCCTTCTTGCCTGCATGGTTTCTGCTGAGTAGTCTGAACTTATTCTTATTGATTCTCCCTTGAAGGAAACCTTTCTTTTCTCCCTGGCTGTTTTTAAAATTGTCTCTTTATCTTTGGTTTTGGCGAGTTTGATGATAATATGTCTTGGTGTTTTTCTTTTTACATCAATCTTAAATGGGGTTCGATGAGCATCTTGGATAGATATCCTTTCGTCTTTCATGATGTCAGGGAAGTTTTGTGTCAGGAGTTCTTCAACTATTTTCTCTGTGTTTTCTGTCCCCCCTCCCTGTTCTGGGACTCCAATCACTCGCAGGTTATCCTTCTTGATAGAGTCCCACATGATTCTTAGGGTTTCTTCATTTTTTTTAATTCTTTTATCTGATTTTTTTTCAGCTATGTTGGTGTTGTTTCCCTGGTCCTCCAGAAGTCCCAGTCTACATTCTAATTGCTCGAGTCTGCTCCTCTGACTTTCTATTGCGTTGTCTAATTCTGTAATTTTATTGTTAATCTTTTGGATTTCTACATGCTGTCTCTCTATGGATTCTTGCAACTTACTAATTTTTCCACTATGTTCTTGAATAATCTTTTTGAGTTCTTCAACAGTTTTATCAGTGTGTTCCTTGGCTTTTTCTGCAGTTATCCTAATTTCATTTGTGATATCTTTAAGCATTCTGTAAATTAGTTTTTTATATTCTGTATCTGAGAATTCCAGGATTGTATCTTCATTTGGGAAAGATTTTGATTCTTTTGTTTGGGGGGTTGGAGAAGCTGTCATGGTCTGTTTCTTTATGTGTTTTGATATGGACTGCTGTCTCCGAGCCATCACTAGGAAACTAGATTTTCCAGGTAATCAGCTAAAAAAAATGCAGTCAAATCCCTATCTGATGTATTCGGATGTTAATGGAGCCACCTGGAGAGGGTGGGGGAGGGATCAGATAGCTAGGAGTGTAGCACCACAGAATATAGAGCTGATCACCGTGTTCACACTCCGCCCCCGTCCGCCAAAATCCGGGTGGGACGGCTCCCCGGTTGGGACGCTACTCTCCCCAATTTGAGACCAGTCACTTCCTCTCGGGGACTTCTCCCTCCGGTGCACCGCGCCACACGCGCGAACTGGGTGGGCGTTCCCCGCACGAACGTTTGGGCCCCGCCCCGGGGTCGCTTTAGGGAAATATAGCTGACCCCCCCCCGCTCGCGCCCCGCCCGCTTCCCGCCAAACTCCCAGCGGCACGGCTCCCCGGCTGGGACGCTGCTCTCCCCGCTCCAAGATCAGTCACTGCCTCCCGAGTGCTTCTCCCACCGACTGCGCTGCTACGCAGCCCGCGCCGACCAGCTAGACTTCCTCCCGGGATGGGTTTGGGGGGGTAGGGCTGGGCCCCTTGTCTGTGCCGTCTGCCCCCCTGGGCTCTGCCCCAGATCGGGCTCCAAAGGTCACCTGCCTGGTACGCTGGCTCCTAGTTCTGAAAACGGTCGCTGTCTGCCTGTATTTGTTCGTTTTCCGTCTCTAAGTCTGTGCTTGTTGTTCACAGTTCGTAGATTGTTATGTATGTGATCGATTCACTTGTTTTTCCGAGTCTTTGTTGCAAGAGGGATCCGCGGTAGCATCCACCTAGTCCGCCATCTTGGCCCCGCCCCTCCAAAGTCCTTTAGATGAAGTTTTACAGAATAAACTAGTTTCTCATCAAACAGTTAGTACACACATTGTTCTATGACATTGGTTAACAACCCCAAGATGTGTCAACACTCTCTCTTCTCAAGCCTGGGTTCCCTATCACCAGCTTTTCTGTTCCCTCCTGCCTTCCAGTCTCTGATGTGCCCCTTTAGTCTTGTTTTGTTCCATGGACCTGTTCAGTCTTTGGCTGAAGGGTGAACCTCTGGGGTGACCTCATTACTGAGCTGAAAGAGTGTCCAGGGGCTGTACTCTCAGGGTTTCTCCAGTCTCTTTCTGGCTAGTAAGTCTGGTCTTATTTTTTGAGTTAGAATTTTGTTCTACATATTTCTCCAGCTCTGTCTGGTACCCTCTATTGTGATCCCTGTCAGACTAGTCAGTGGTGGTTGCTGGGCACCATCTAGTTTTACTGGACTCAGTCTGTTGGAGACTGTGGTGGATGTGGTCCATTTAAGTGTGAATTTTCTTAACTTAGACTAATTTAAGGCTTAGTTAGACTAGCATAAAAGACAGAGAAGACATCAAGGGAGATTTGTCTACATTATTTAGCTAGCATTTCAGCTGGTATTTCTGTCATCAATATGTCACTGACTCTAATGGCCCAGAATAAGCACCGTCTCTTCCAAATTCCTGTACCATTTTGTCTCCAAGTCACTTCTGGTGCTGAGTATATTGCACTGTAGGTATTGATGCCCCTGAAATTCCAGAGCATTACTTCTATCTGAGATCAACTTTATATTTTACGATAGCAATTTGCTAGAATTAGTATCACTGTCGGTATAGTAATGAGGCCTTGGCAGTTCAGCGGTAGGATTCTCGCCTTCTATGTGGGAGGACCGCTTCAATTCTCCACCAAAGCTCCTCATGGTTAGCCAACTCCCGCCTGTCAGTGGAGGCTTGTGTATTGCCATGATGCTGAACAGATTTCAGGCAAGCTTCCAGACTAAAACAGGCTAGGAAGAGGGACCCGGCAACCTACTTATGAAAATCAGCCAATGGATTGTAATGGTCTGATCCGTAACTGATAATGGTGATGGTAGAGGACTGTCAGCGTTTCGTGCCATTGTGCATGGGATCGCCATGATTTGGGAACAACAACAGCAACAACATTGATACAACAACACAAAATTGTTAAATGCATAATATTTGGAAACAGAATTCCAGATACCACTATTTTTTAGCTTAGAGAAAACAGAACAGTAACAAAATTTTTTTTAAACAGAGAATTTTAAAAATTCATAATTTTAGAGTGAGAATAAGTGAATATTCCTATATACCTGTTAAAGATAAGAGCAAAACATAAATACTGGCCTTTTCCTACTTAAAAAAAGAAAAAAAAAACTGTGTTCTAAAATAACTTATTTTACCCACTATAATCTGACCCTACCTCACATCTGCTTCGTGTAAATTTATATCATTGACTTGTTTCCTGTTTCCTTTCCTCATTTCCCTTTTTGTACCACCTTCCTACCCAAAATGTGGGTTTTCTAAGATTTACCCTTGACTATCCCACTCTTTCTTATGTCTAGCATAGTGACCTTGTTACATTCCATGACTTCACATCACAATTCTCTCCTAGGATTCACAATCTGTACCTCTACATCTGACCATTTCCTGAGACCCAGTCACCATAACGCCTAACTTCAAACTCAGTAGGTTCAACACTGAGCCAATCGCCTACTCCTCTAAAGTCTTTCTTCCAATTCTTTTGTTCATATATTAACCTCCATGTCAACTGTGTGTAAATATTCAGTATTAGCTTTGATTCTACCATCTTTGTTGCTTCCATATCCAATTATTAGTTAGGCATTATGCAGCAACTTCTGCACCCATTTTTTTTTTAACCTCACTGACAATACCACCTATCAGCCCCTCATAACATTTCTTCAAACTCCTTTCTGCAGTCCAGTAATGTAACTGCCAACAAGCCCCCTACCTCTAGCTTCGTTTGAGTACAAACCACCAAGCTTGGTTGTCCTAGACTGTAGCTCTTTGATTATATTGCTCCCTTACTGAGAATACAGCTCCAATTCCTCTTTTGTATCTTATTTCCTACCTTTCCCTTCAAATACTCTTCATATAATCAGACGACTTTGTTTGCTACGCGTATTATTGCACCGTGTGTGTACTTTCATAATACTTTCAAGAAAGAACAGGAGAATAACTTTCTCCCCATTTTCACAGCTCTGAATCCCTCTCTTTCTTCAGTGCCCTAATGCATTACTTACCTTGAGAGCAGAGACTATTCAATATTTATATCTGCATTCCCAGCCCTTAAATCTAACTAGTCAAGAAAGATTTATTGATAACAATTGAATCCTCTGAACTAATTTCTTCTTTTGAACTTACAATGAAGTGTATGTATACTTTCACACTCTTATGGTTATATTCATCATTTACATCCTTAGATTATGTCTCCTTGAATGCTGGTCTCATCTCTCCAACTAGAATACAAAGTCTTAGTTGGTAAGATTAATCATTTCATCCCCCAAAGAGCCAAAACAGATTCTATCATCTAGTAATAAACTCAAGGAAATATCTAGAGGAAATGTCTCTGGGATTTTTTTCAAAGGAAATTTATTTAAACCTTTATAGGTTTATGGAGTTGGGCACAAAATCAATTTAACCCATCTTTTTTTTTTTAATTACTGTCATGTTAGACATAATTTTTTAAAAGTGTGATAAATAGTAATTGAGCAATATTAATAATTAAGTAAATCATGGAAGACAAATTAAGAAGAAAAAAATATTCATTTGCTAGAGGAATAGTGGAATCAATAGGAAGCATATGAAAAGAAAATGCTTTACAGATTCCGATGTGAACTTTTGTGTCCTTTTAAGGGTTTTGAAGTTTTAAAGCACAGGTACTTGGTTATGTTGGAAATTATTTCAAAACATCAATCTTTCATTTGTCTTGATCCTTGATCTATTATTAATATTATTCTCATCTTCTTTTGACATAATTGAGCATACGCTATAGCTCATCACTCCAGTGAAATGAAAATAAAAGAGAAATTTTATTGTAGGATAAAAAAATCAAGTTTTTAAATAAAAAAAGCAGAAAGAGGGTAAAACAGCATTTGTCCTGGTGGTATAGTGGCTAAGAGCTTGGCTGCTAACCAAAAGGTCACCAGTTCGAATCTGTCAGCCTGTTCCTTGGAAACCCAATGGGCAGTTCTGCTCTGCCCTATAGGGTTGCTGTGAGTTGGAACCTAGTCAGTGGCGATGGGACTGGGTTTTGGTAGTAAGAAATAGATCATCTAATGTTGAATTAAACCATTTAAAGTGAAAGATTATCAAAAAAATTAAAAGAAGATGTAACAGGTATCCAGTCTGTTTAAAAGAGAGATAAAGGTTGAGGAAAAATGTTGACTTAGACCAAACATCTTTGTAATACCTGGGTTAGGTGAGCTGAGGAGGTGTGGGAATGGAATGCCAGAAATTCTTCCATATTTATTTTGTGTAATTATCTTTGATTTATATTTTGGGGATGGATTAATATAAATAATATATTAGAAAAGAGTATATGAATATAATTTAGAAATGCATAAACTCATATATATTGTAGGTGTGTACTTATCGGGGTTTGTGGCCACAAACCTTTAGAGGTCACATTGTCCCTTGATAATGCTGTTGATTATATATAGTTGGTATTCTCTAGCTGATTTCATTGTGAGTAACCCCAAAGAAAAGGGAGCACAAAGATAACGTGTAGTCATTTCAAGAATACTCTTAAAAACCCCTTTCACAATTGACCACATACACACCTATAAAGGCTTGCTGTTTTTATCTACACATTTGACAAGTCAGCATCATGATAATAGTCACTCTGCTTTGTATGCACTGAACAAGTTGTTTTTTTAAAAAAATCGGTAGAACAAAGAGTTTTGTAGTAATTACACTTAATCACCAGAAATAATTCTCTTTGTGGTTTCAGATCTGAATACCAAAATTCTCTTAACTATGTACTTATCAATAATGCTAAAACATTTATCCATAAAAATACATTTTACTATTCAAGCGTTATTGTAAATTTACCTAGATAGAATAGGAGAAAAATGAAGAACAAAATTAAAATTTCTAAAAAAGGCCAGACTGGACCAATAGAGACTAGAGAAACCCCCGAGACTATAGAGACTAAAGGAACCCCTAAGACACTTTTTGAGCTTGGAACTGAAGCTATTTCTGGAGATCACCTTTCAGCCAAATAACAGATTGGTTTATAAAATAAACAATAACGCCCATAAGTAATGTGCTCCCTTAAACAATCAATTATATGAGATTAAACAGTCAACATTTACCTAAAAGCAAAGATGAAAAGGCAAGAAGGGAAGAGAAGCTGGGTCAATGGAAACAGAACAAACAATGGAAACAATGAGAAAGCTGACACGTTGTGAAAACTGTAACCAGTGTTATGGAATAATTTGTATAAATACTGTTAAATGAGAGCCTCTTTTGCTGTGTAAATTTTCACATAAAACACAATAAAATATATATTTTTAAAGTTTTTATAAATTCTCCTTATTAGAAATTTTGAGCTCCAGTGAACTACTTACCATGTCTTATGCTTAAATATATTTTCATTGCATTATGTGCATATATATGAAGTAATTAATAATTAATAAGTAATTAATAACTATTTGTTGAGGAGCCCTTCTCGTGCAGTGGTTAAGTGTTTGGCTGTTAACCAAAAGATCGGCCCTTAAAATCCACCAGCCTCTCCTTGAAAACCCTATGGGGCAGGAATCGACCCATTCACAATAGGTTTCTTATATGGGATTTGTTGAGTGAAATCTAAGTTCCTTAGCCATTAGACATGTGCCCATGCATGTTAGCATACGCACACACAAGCACACACACACACTCTCATTTATCATTCCATGTTTTTCTTACTTGTCAGTAGCCACCTCACTAGCTTTTCATTTAAAATTCTATGCCAAAGCCTCCCGAGCAGCATGGTGCAGCAGCTGCCGTACCTACCTAATGCTGAGGCGTGCTCGTTCATCAGATGTGAAATCCTAGAGGACTGTACCGTCAAAGACCCTTCTTCTCACGGGACGTGCTATTGTATCTGTGAGAGAAGGGCCTCCAACCCAGGACCATCCTAAAGGAATCCCCCCTTCTTACGGCTGCCTCAAAGGAGAATGTGAAACGCTCTTCGCAGTTTCATTTTTTGGATGTGTCAAAGTATACGTTCTTCCTTTGTAAGTATACCCTATGTGAACCCTAAAAGAAAATAAAAATCTTAAGATTTGTACAGAAAAGTGAAATAACTGAATTACATACACTCGAATCTCCTTTGAACCCTAGAGACTGTCCCAGTTGCCAGGAAAGAACTGGACAGCCTTTTTTATTACCATTGTAAATGCACCTAGAGAATATTATGTGATCGGCGCATCCAATAAATAAGACAAATAAGTACGTTTATAGCAGAGCTCTTCCAGGCAACCTTTAAAAAAAGCAACAACAACAAAGCAGTCAGCCGAGCAATCGCTTAACAGCTTGCTCCAGACGAGCGCTAAAACTAAGCAGATATTCTCATGTCATCAAACCGCCATTGCTCATACAGTTACGATGGGAAGATTTGAGTGGTTCTTTTTTCTAGGCCTCCTACCTCCTTTAAAACTTGATTACATCTTATGGAAAGATTTCAAACATATTCTGTCAGAGAAACAAACATACCAAGATTTTATGTTTTATTTAAAAAGAACACCAGACAACAATGTCTGTAAAGAAGGATCAAAGGATATCATTAGACAACATGCCCTGGGTTTTCTATGCTGTTGCCTCCATTAAAACAAAAGAATAAAGAGCCTTGATGTTACTGGGTGGAGCTTTAGCATGTTTTGAACTTTTAAACCAGAAACATTTTCCTGAAATATGTAGACAAATTGATAACAAAGTATGCAAAGTCTACCAAGATTATAGCTTTGCTTCATTGGTTCAAAAACAACAAGGAGTAAGGCGTAGGGTTAGTCATACTCAATAGATCCCCTTTCTTACCAAAAAAATTAAAAAATTCTTTGTAATGTATTTCACCAAGAAATCCTTCATCTTTTGATGTATTTAACGTGACACCGAATTGGATCAACCCCACTTGAGATTTACACCTGGGATTCTGATACGGAGAGGGCGTCCCTCCCCAAATTGTGTTTAAGTCAAGCTGATTTTCTTTTTGTAATTAACACCTTATACTAGTAGTTCTGAAACCTGTCTCTACGCCATCATCCCTGGTGAATATTTTAAAAAATAAGATACCTGGGTTCCTCAGCAGACATCATAGATTCTTCTGAGCAACCAAAGTAGAAACACTGCATAAGATTTTCAAATATACAGTAAAACCTGTATATTAAAAGTGTACAGCTAGAACCTGTGTAAGCAGAAGCCTATCAGAGAAGAAAACTCAAATATTTCCCACTAAGAGAGAGTGATAGAAAAGTGGTAAGACTGCACCTTGTCAAAGGAGAAAAACTTGTGAGACCCGGAAAAACAAGACAGTCCCATTGAGTTCCAGCTCTCACAGGTTTCACTGTATAATCTCATTCAATCCTTACACAATTTCAGTAAAAGAATTAGTCTCAGGGATGTATAATAAACCGTTGCCGTCGAGTTAATTCCAACTCATAGTGACCCTATAGGACAGAGTAGAACTGCCCCATAGAGTTTCCAAAGAGTGCCTGGTGGATTTGAACTGCCAACCTTTTGGTTAGCAGCCATAGCACTTAACCACTATGCCACCAGGGTTTCCAGGGACATATAGTAGCGGGTTCATAACTGTACAGCTAATCGAATTTGCTTTACAATTTATGCAGCATAAAAGAGGTAAAACAAAACAAAAAAAAACCTGTTGCTGTAGAGTCCATTCCGACAGTAAGTCTAGCTTTAAATTCCACACTCAATCTATACATCAGCAAAGAAATCAAGTAGGTACTCTTTCAAATGATGAATTAGGAAATGCAACCTAGAATGAGGTATCCAGTACATAATACAAGCAGCAATCAAGGAATCTCCACGGTCCCTTATGAAGTAATATCAATCAATTAATTAGTCTGTTCAGTCAGCTTATTTATCATGTGCCAACCACGTACCAAGCACAGTGGCAGATAGACGTAGTCACAAGGAGAAGATGAACAAGTCAAAATATTATCAGGATGTTCACAAACAAACAGGGCCAAAAGAAAAGTAAAAGCAGGGTTGTAAGGCTATGCATTCCATTACTAAATGGGATTTCTTTATAATAAAAAATAAAATAAAATAAAAATTTAAAAATGGGATTTCTTTATAATTAAAAAAAAAAAAGCGATCTCAAATTTAGCCCTCAGATCTTCTTTATATTCTTAAAAATTATTGATAACTCCAAAGACCTTTTTTGTTTTATAGGCTGTATCTGTCAATATTTACTGTTTAAAAATCAAATCTGAACTTAAAAAAAATTACCAGATCATTTAAAATAAGAATATACTCATTACATGTTACCATGTATAATATAACAAAATAACTATATTTTTCAAAACAAAAAGAATTCACTTATAAGAGTGGCATTGTTTTTAACTTTTTGCAAATCTCTTTAATGTCTGGCTTAATAGAAGACATCTGGGCTTTCCTATTGCCTTCTGCATTCAATCTGTTTCAATATGTTTTTCTGGGTAAAGTATATGAAGGAAATAAGGCCTCACACAGATATATAGCTGGAAGAGAGGAATATTTAATTGTCTTCTCAAATAATTGTGGCTATTCTTCTTTGATGCTACAGCCAAACTCAACAAGTGGTAGTATCTTAAAAGATAGTTGTAATGTGTCATCTGAAACTTTTTCAATAAACTCTTTGTACTCTATATTGCGTTACAATCTACGGTCTAACTTGCACTTTGAATGTAACTTTCCATTGATTCTTTGGAAAACAATGGTTCACTCAAGTTTTGTAGATCTTTCATATGTTGACTTATTTCATTATACAATAGCAAAACAAAACAAAATCCAATTGTTCATGTCAAGTCACAATAGAAAATTCCTTAAGGATAGGGAAATGTCAAGCTCATGGTGGCCAATACGATTTTTCCAAAGTTCTAATTTTGATTGAGTCTGTTTTTTGTTTTTTTTTTTTTAATAATTTTTATTGAGCTTTAAGTGAAAGTTTACAAATCAAGTCAGTCTGTCACATATAGGCTTATATACACCTAACTCCATACTCCCACTTACTCTCCCCCTAATGAATCAGTCCTCTCCCTCCTTCCAGTCTCTCCTTTCGTGACGATTTTGTCAGTTTCTAACCCTCTCTACCCTCCTATCTCCCCTCCAGACAGGAGATGCCAACACAGACTCAAGTGTCCACCTGATACAAGTAGGTCACTCTTCATCAGCATCTCTTTCCTACCCATTGTCCAGTCCCTTCCATGTCTGATGAGTTGTCTTCAGGAATGGTTCCTGTCCTGGGCCAACAGAAGGTTTGGGGACCATGACCGCCGGGATTCCTCTAGTCTCAGTCAGACCATTAAGTCTGGTCTTTTTATGAGAATTTGGGGTCTGCATCCCACTGACCTCCTGCTCCCTCAGGGGTTCTCTCTCTTGTGTTCCCTGCCAGGGCAGTCATCGGTTATGGCCAGGCACCATCTAGTTCTTCTGGTCTCAAGATGATGTAAGTCTCTGGTTCATGTGGCCCTTTCTGTCTCTTGGGCTCTTAGTTGTCGTGTGACCTTGGTGTTCTTCATTCTCCTTTGATCCAGGTGGGTTGAGACCAATTGATGCATCTTAGATGGCCGCTTGTTAGCATTTAAGACCCCAGATGCCACATTTCAAAGTGGGATGCAGAATGTTTTCATAATAGAATTATTTTGCCAGTCGAGTTAGAAGTCCCCTTAAGCCATAGTCCCCAGACCCCTGCCCTTGCTCCACTGACCTTTGAAGCATTCAGTTTATCCTGGAAACTTCTTTGCTTTTGGTCCAGTCCAGTTGAGCTGACCTTCCATGTATTGAGTATTGTCCTTCCCTTCACCTAAAGCAGTTCTTATCTACTAACTAATCAGTAAATAACCCTCTCCCACTCTCCCTCCCTCCCTCCCCCCCTCTTAACCACAAAAGTATGTGTTCTTCTCAGTTTATACTATTGCATTTCTCTAATGGCTGATGATCGAGAGCATTTTCTCATGTATCTGTTAGCTGCCTGAATATCTTCTTTAGTGAAGTGCGTGTTCATATCCTTTGCCCACTTCTTGATTGGGTTGTTTGTCCTTTTGTGGTTGAGTTTTAACAGAATCATATAGATTTTAGAGATCAGGCGCTGGTCGGAGATGTCATAGCTGAAAATTCTTTCCCAATCTGTAGGTAGTCTTTTTACTCTTTTGGTGAAGTCTTTAGATGAGCATAGGTGTTTGATTTTTAGGAGCTCCCAGTTATCTGGTTTCTCTTCGTCATTTTTAGTAATGTTTTGTACTCTGTTTATGCCTTGTATGAGGGCTCCTAAGGTTGTCCCTATTTTTTCTTCCATGAGCTGTATCGTTTTAGTCTTTATGTTTAGGTCTTTGATCCACTTGGAGTTGGTTTTTGTGCATGGTGTGAGGTATGGGTCCTGTTTCATGTTTTTGCAAATGGATATCCAGTTATGCCAGCACCATTTGTTAAAAAGACTATCTTTTCCCCAATTAACTGACACTGGTCCTTTGTCAAATATCAGCTGCTCATATGTGGATGGATTTATATCTGGGTTCTCAATTCTGTTCCATTGGTCTATGTGCCTGTTGTTGTACCAGTACCAGGCTGTTTTGACTACTGTGGCTGTATAATAGGTTCTAAAATCAGGTAGAGTGAGACCTCCCACTTTCTTCTTCTTTTTCAGTAATGCTTTACTTATCCGAGGCTTCTTTCCCTTCTATATGAAGTTGGTGATTTGTTTCTCTATCACATTAAAAAATGTCATTGGAATTTGGATCGGAAGTGCGTTATATGTATAGATGGCTTTTGGATAGAATAGACATTTTTACTATGTTAAGTCTTCCTATCCATGAGCAAGGTATGTTTTTCCACTTAAGTAGGTCCTTTTTAGTTTCTTGCAGTAGTACTTTGTAGGTTTCTTTGTATAGGTCTTTTACACCTTTGGTAAGATTTATTCCTAAGTATTTTATCTTCTTGGTGGCTACTGTAAATGGTATTGATTTGGTGATTTCCTCTTCGATGTTCTTTTTGTTGATGTAGAGAAATCCAAGTGATTTTTGTCTTTTTATCTTATAACCTGAGACTCTGCCAAACTCTTCTATTAGTTTCAGTAGTTTTCTGGAGGATTCCTTAGGGTTTTCTGTGTATAAGATCATGTCATCTGCCAATAGGGATAATTTTACTTCCTCCTTGCCAATCCGGATGCCCTTTATTTCTTGTCTAGCCTAATTGCTCTGGCTAGGACCTCCAGCACAATGAGTCTGTTTTTATAATTCGTATTTATTATATCAGTAGTTTCCCTTTAAGTAACATGCCTATTTTCTTCAGTTTGTGAACAAGTCTGTTACACAGCTTGACAGTTCCTAAAAATGTTAAAAAAAAACACCACATGACCCAGTAATTCCACCCCAGGTATATAACCAAAATGATTGAAAGAAGCCACTCAAAAAGATACATGCACACCAATGTTTATTGCAGCATTATTCATAATAGTCAAAAGATGGAAGCAACCCCAGCGTACATCAACAGGTGGACGGATCAACAAATATGGTGTATCCATTCAATGGAAAATTATTCAGCTCAGAAGAGAAATTCAGTTCTGATACATGCTAGGACATGGATGAACTTTGAAAACATTATGTTAAGTAAAATAAGCCAGACACCAAGGAACAAATACTGTACGATCCCGCTTATATGAAATATCTAGAATAGGTAAATTTGTGGAAAAAAAAAAAAAAAGTGGTTACCAGGACATGGGGGGAAGGATAGAAGGGAGGTAAAAAAAAAAAAAGGCAGAAATTATATATATATATATAAAAATTAACCCTACAGCATTGTTACAAACCTTAAATTGGATTATTTATAAGGCATTCAGCATGGTGCCTGGTACCTCCAGAGCATGGACAAAAAATTTAACCTGTCAACACACCCTTCTTCCATCAGAGGTCTGCTGCCTCCAGTCCTGGAGGTTGTTTATTTCACAAGAGTTCTTGGCTCTGGGTTCAAGAGTTTGAAATTCAGTCTGTGTTTCACCGGAAGTGAATCTGACATGCAGTATTTGCCCAGAGGTAGGATTAACTTTTTTTTTTTTTTAATGATTTCTTCTATGGAGCGTTGCTGGTGCAGAAATTAAAGAAAGTGGAGTATGTTTCTTTACTGAATGTAAAAAACCAATGAGAAAAAGAGAATGAATATTCAGATGTGACATGATGTTGGAGCAAAAAGGCAAAGCTCTCAGGACAATAAAGGCTATAAAACAGAGATGGAAGGATAAGCCTTGAAGTGAAAGCATAGCTCCTTCAAAATAAGAAGAAGGACAGAAATGAAGATAAGTTCTTGAAGGATCGAAATTGGATAGAAACACATTGGTTATGATGCATTTTCAGTACCAGGCAAGGACTGAGGTCTATGAGCTACCTGCACCTGAATGTGTACATACCTGAGTGAAAGGCCCTGGGGCTGACTTAAGGCACCTAAGACTGGACTAGCCCTGAAAGGTTGCCTTATAACCTAGGGTATACAACCGAAGTGCACAGTGCTTTCCCCAAGCATTTATTGAAAAGACAAGCTGACAGATAAGGAGGCCACTCACATTCTGTGAGACACTTTGCTAATACCTTAGAATCACAATCGTTGAATTTTTTGAAGAGATACTATAACTAAATTTCTTTGTTATAAAATTGAATAAACAAATTCAGCTTATCATCCTCTCCCCATGAGATGGAAATATTTGCTAACACAGCTCCAGTTTGCTCTCATTGCTACATTAAAATATTTGCATTCCCTTTAAATAATGTCATAAAGGAAATTAGCTGTCATACTTAAAGGGAGACATACCTAATGTTGTATTCATAGAGCCTGGGACCCCAAGCCTTATCAAACTGCAGAACTGTCTGTGAAGACAAAGTGATCAAAACCCATCTTCCCACTGAGACTTGATACACGGTGTTTGAAGTATTCAAAGTATCCTTTCTCTATGTGGCAAAAAACAATCCTAAGTGTGAATCTGCAAAACTATGTGTTATCTATAAACTGTCAAAAATGAAGATATGAGAGTTTTTTAGCCTTGTTCTTTGGAAAGAGCTCACTTGACTATAAGATTTTTTCCCAGTATGTTGTTTTATGAATGTATTTTTCAAGAAATTTAATTTTATTATCTTTTGATAATGATAATCTTCTTAGATCAAAGGGCCCTAAAATACTATTCCATCATGATTGAAGTATTTGAAATAACACGTTAATTTTAAAACAGATTTGTTTTTACCTTTGTGCTCATATCCCCAGGTACTGAACGTTGTTTTTGTTTTAGGAACAAAGACACACACTGATTTAAGCACTCTCTCTCTTTCTTTCTTTCTCATGTTAATAAAATTGTTTTCTTCATTTAAATATGAGCCAACTGAGAGGGTTTTTCTGAGGTCTCCCAGAGTCTATCAAAGGAGTTTGAGATATTTTTATTGCATTCTGCCACACTAATCGCCTCAGGAATTAAAGGTGGCTGAAGTTTATCAGGTTGGCTAATTTGTGGTTAAATTTGCTTATGGCAGAAAGACATGGTAGAAATTGATAAATTTCATTTGACTATCAGGGACATATCATAAGCAGAAAAATCTCTTTGATGTTTGTATATTTTCTTTCTGCAGTGAAGAAGGAAAGTTCGGCAGTTCAAATCCATCAGTTGCTCCTTGGAAACCCTATGGGGTCAGTTCTGCTCTGTGTTACAGGGTCTCTATGAGTCTGAATTGATCCCATCACAACGGATTTTATCTCCTTACCTATGACTGGATTTACAGCTTCTCATCCTTTAGGAATCATCTCACCTCTTTCTTCCTACTAGAATAATTCCCGTAATGTATTTATACGCATGAGGTTTTTTGGTAGCATACTATTCTCACTTAATATCAGAGCACTGAATACGTTCTGTCACTACATGGCAACTATATGTACTCAAATGTCTTTTTCTAATAGACTATGTGGCCTTAAAATGAAGAATGCTTTTCAGGTTTTGTATTCAAGCAATACAACTTTTATCAAACAGACATGTGAAAAAAGTATCATAATTAATAAATAATGGACTGACAACATTTCTCCAGCAGATGATAATGATGACCAAAAATGAGACCCTTTCGTCCCACCCATTGTACACAATGTACAGCTCCCTTCCCTACATCCCTACCTGTTCAGTCCCTCAAGCCTGCAATGACACACACACTTCAACACGGCCTTCCAACTGCAGTTCTTATAACCCTCCCCAAAACAGTTTATCCTTTTCAGAAGCTATTTCTAAATAAGTCCAGTTTACACGAGGGTCATAATATTTTTGTTTCTGTTATCTCTCTGTTAGAAAAACAAGAGCCAGTGGAAATGAGAGGCCGTTTAGGTTGTCCACAGAAAAGAGAGTTTTGCAAGAAGAAAAAAAAAAGGGGGGGGTGACCTGCCCCTTCTTCTCTTGAAACTAAGCTCCATATTTGAGCCATTGAAATGAAATTTGCTGGGAAATTAGAGTTTTTTGAATCACCAGAAAAATAGTTCTGATTCTGGACAACATGAGGAATAAAACAATTACACTTCAGGAAAAAGATCTTCAAAAGTAGAGAAGAGAAGCTGGTTTACTCAACCAATTTGTGCATATCCCAATTCCAAAAAAAAAAGAGTAGAAAACCCTCAGTATTATGCATATCTCATCTTATTTTTTCTAAATGGTCAAACTTTTACAACCACAGCTCAGCTTTGCTTTACTCCCCTGAAGTTAGCCATCCCTACTTGTCTAACTAGTTCAAGTGCAATTCTGCCTGCAGGCAAGGTGAGTGTGACCTTTTGAACTCTTGGATCTCTTCTTTCTACCTCTAGGGCTTGGGAGATGTCTTTAAAACCTTACATTATAATCAGAGCACTGACAGACTTCAGTTAACAGGTTTGTCCCTGCTGTTGTTGTTACGTGCCATTGAGTTGGTTCCTACTTGTAGTAACTCTATAGAACTGCCCCGTAGGGTTTCCAAGGAGTGGCTGGTGGATTCAAACTGCCAGCCTTCAGGTTAGCAGCCGAGCTGTTAACCAGAACACCACCAGGGCTCCTTGAGATGTAAATTTCTCATTGTGGGAAATAATGATTTGGAGTAAGCAGTTATTCTCGTTATACAGAATCGTTCGCACTACGTAAATCACAATACTGGGAATAATAGATGCATCTCTCTGCTTTAAATAAGACAGCTATTGAATGTTTAATTAAAAACAAAGTGATAACAAGGACGTATTTCCAGAGATTTAATCAAGTTGCAACACATACACAATCTACCACATAAGCCATCACAACCCAAGATAATTAAAAAATTGTAAATAATTAGCTATTGTAATAAGTGCAGAGTTAAGCTGATTTAATATTATCTGATTCCCTGGGGACATATTTCCATAAAAGATGGGTTGGAGTAATATTTAGCATTATTGATAGTATCATTTTATTTCATTTATAAACTTTGTGAGTATGAAAAAGTGTTCTGCTTATCTAAAGATGCAAAATATTTAATTTAGAAAATCTTCACTAATGGACCATTGCAGAATTTGAAGTGGCACTAAGTTTTGGGTTCAGGGGCAAAGAGTTTAAAAAACATCTGGAGATGCTGAAATAACCTGCGTTCATTTATGTTATTTAGGTTGTGAAATCATATTCAATCTTGACCCACTCAGGAAATCTAACATAAACGTACTGCTGATTTTGACAGTCATACAGCAAAAACATCCTCTAATGAGCATTTAATAGTCACCAAAAGTTTTGCATTAAGTACAAAGCCCTTTTGATTACTTATTCCACTAATTTAAAGTAAATGCTTGTACAGATGGCATCTGTTAGGCCCCGGAGCGTGCGATGCATTTATATGTAGTCATTGAAAATAGATTCCAGCTTTAGCAGAAAGATTGTACCAGAAAGATCAAACATGAAACACTGAGTAAACATTTACTAATGATGTATTTTCTTGAAATCTTTTCATAAATACTTATCCAGTAAGAGACTACAGTGCTTAAGGTCTGAGCAGTAATTGAGAAATACCTTGGCAAATTAACACCTACAGCAAAATGATCTAGACAAAGAAATTGAGCGCTTCATTCTGCCTCTCATCTTCCCAAGTGTAGAAGAATATAATATTTCAGTCCCCTTCAAACTGTATTATATTACCTACGTGAAAAATGCCATGAAATGCTTTCAGATGGTCAAGCCTATCAGGAAAAGAAAGAGGACAAGTTACAAAGGAAAACAAAAAAAGCCAAAGGTTTCCTTACCGACTAATGAGTGAATACGTTTCCAGTTGCTTTGAAGGAACACAGTTGTTATTACCACTTCCTTGAATTTCAAAAAAAATCATAGCAAAGAGCTAACGTGTACTTGATAAATTATGGGATTATGTGACTGAACTTCTTTTAGAAATCAGGAATATCACACCATGATGAGGCTTAAAAGGAACCCAATTTTATTGGTACCAAAATAGCTCCTTTTTCGATGCTTTGGGAAGCACACTAATTTTCTCTGGCCTGCAGAGTGTAATTTAGTATAGCAGAATTCTACATGGTTCCCCAGTTGACTACAGGCATTTTTATGTCCCACACTCACCAACAGTGCAAGGAACTTCTGCTAAAAAAGAAAAAAAAAAAATCCATCAGATACGCAAGTTCTTCTTCTTTTAAGTAGAACCTCTCAAAATATTAATGGAACTTCAGAAGTTGACAGTTAAAATAGTGAGCCAGTTTCAATACTTAGTGCTGCATTTAGTCAAGAAATCAAAAGACGCATTGCATTGGGTAAATCTGCTGCAAAGGACCTCTTTAAAGTGTTGAAGAGCAAAATGTTACCTTGAAGACTAAGGTGCGTCTGACCCAAGCCATGGTATTTTCAATCATATACATGTGAAAGCTGGACAATGAATAAGGAAGACCGAAGAAGAATTGATGCTTTTGAATTGTGGTGCTGGCAAAGAATATTGAATATACCATGGACTGCCAGAGGAACAAATACATCTATGTTGGAAGAAGTACAGTCAGGATGCTCCTTAGAAGCAAGGATGATGAGGCCGAGTCTTACATACTTTGGATATGTTGTCAGGAGGGATCAGTCCTTGGAGAAAGACATCATGCTTGGCAAAGTACAGGGTCAGCGGAAAAGAAGTAGACCCTCAAAGAGGTGGATTGACACAGTGGCTGCAACAGTAAGCTCAAGCATAACAATGATTGTAAGGATGGCTCAGGACCCGGCAGTGTTTCGTTCTGTTAGGCGTAGGATCGCTATGGGTCGGAGCCGACTCGACGGCACCTAACAACAAGAACAACAAGGAACATTGACAGGAGCACAGTGGTTAAGTGCTTGACCGCTAACCAAAAAGTTGGTGGTTTGAGTCCACCAGCAGCTCCATGGGAGAAAGATGTGGTAGTCTGCTTCTGTAAAGTTTACAGCCTTGGAAACCCCATGGGACAGTCTACTTTGTCCTGTAGGGTTGCTATGAGTCGAAATTGACTGGACGGTGAGGAGTTTGAGTTTCCTTGGTTATAGATATTGAAAGACAATAAATTCATTTTAGACTTTCACTTAAATCTTTAATTTACTGATAATATTTTTAAAACATATGCTTGAAATTCATACTACAATACAAGTAGTTCCGGGTTTCTGAAATTCAGCACAACTGCATTTTGAGCTGGATAATTCTTTGTTTTGGGGGGCTATGCTGTACATTATAAAGTGACTCGACGGCACTGGGTTGTACTATGCATTATAAAATACTGATCAACATTACTGGCATCTATCCACAAAATGACAGCAATGCCCACCCTTATCTCCAATTGGGACAATCAAAAAAATCTCCGGACATTGCCACATATCCCCAGGGATATAAAATCATCCTTGGGTGAGAACCAGTGAAATAGATAAATCTGGCTGAAACATTAGAATAATAAATTAACTAAGACTGTAGTATATACGAGGACCTGAAACATGTTTGAAATTCTGATAATTGGCTATGCTACTTAATATATATGACCTTCTTATTTTCAGACCATGCTAAATTTCTGAGCTGAGATTTCGTTATCTCCTCGCTATGAGTCGAGATCAACTCAACGGCAGTGGGTTTGTTTTTCGGTTTTTTGGTTCAAAATAGTATCAAATGCTTTTTTTTTTTTTTTTTTTTAGTATTCTTCCACGGAAAAGGACGCAGTGTTCCCTGTCTACTAGGAGACAGGTCAAGTATCCGATTTCTTAAATGTCTTTGAGACTTTGAAGATTAGGACGAAACAGGTGTTAGACTGAAAAAAAAAAAAAATAAGAGACCTCATTCTACGATAAAAAGTAGAGGAAACAGAGTGACTGACCTGGGGTGGGGAGGGGGTAGAGCTTAAATAAAAGTTGTACATGTTAGTGCCTTAAATATTTAAAGGAACGACAAGCAGAATCTCGGATACAGCCATTTGTATCTGTTTGGAAAATATTTATTATCACCTAGGAGGAGCCCTGGTGGTGCAGCGTTTAAAGCTCTGCTGTTAACTGACAGTTCGGCGACAGCAACCCACCAGCTGCTCTGAGGAAGAAAGATGTAGCAACCTGCTTCCATAAAGATTACAGCCTTGGAAACCCCGTAGGGCAGGTCTACTCTGTTCTATGGGGTTGCTACTAGTTGAAATCACTTCGAAGGCCGTGTGTTTGTTTGTTTTTGGCATAATACACCAAACAATTTTGCCATGGTCTGGAGCTAAAATAAAAATAAATATCTATGCTCTCTGATCTGACACTTTGACAATTAAGGCAATGAAACATACATGGCCTTCATTTGTTTTTTGTTTATTAAAGTGTGTTGTTATTGTTAGGTGTCTTTGAGTTGATTGCAGCTCACAGCAGCCCTATGCAAGAGAGCAGGTCAGCCCCCTAGGGTTTCCTAGGCTGTATTTTTTTTTATTCTTTTCAGGAGCAGATCACCAGGTTAGCAGCCGAGTGCCTAAATGGTTATACTACCAGGGTTCCTTTATTAAAGGTGATCAATAGCTATGTGGTGAATTAATAAAAACATCCATATTTGAAAATACTTAATTCCAAATGTAATAACGTTCCTGTACAGATAAAAATCATAGTTTCTTCCTTCAAATGCCTCACACAATTAATTAACGAAGTAGGTATTCCACAGTATGTGTAAAATGTGCCTGAGGTATATTTTTACTCTCTTGATTCAGTCTTAGGTCTCAAGATTTATTTCAACTAACATAAAGTACAGATTGAAGCTGGCTTCGATAGTAATCTGCCATGGTGGCCATTAGAGTAAAATCTGCAAAAGCCAGAATTTGTGTCAGAGAAGGAAAACTCAATCTCTTCCACTAACAGACAGAGAGAGAAAAGTGGTAAGACTGAAACCTGTCAAAGGCGGAAAACTCATGAGACTCAGAAAAACAAGGCCTTCCCATCGCGTTCCAGCTCTCACAGGTTTCATAAACTATGCTTACACTTTATCCCTTCTTTCGAAAGTTGTTAGTTTAAAAAAGAAAATAACACAACGCTTACATTTATTGCCGTGAATGTTTCAATGCAGTTTGAATTATTTGCTGTATGTATTTATTTTTATTTTTTAAAGAGCAAAGACCAAAGCTGGGGATGATAGCAGTTAAAAAAGAACTCCATTTTCAAAGAGTGAGAATTCTTCTGAGGATTGTTTCTATATAAACTGTGGGTCCTTTTTGACTTGTTTTCGGTCATTAGTATTTTCCAGTATAAAATTTCTGAAACCAAACTGCTAGTATGTGTGTTGTCTACCTGTACACATTTGCTTATGCTTTGGGATTACATTTCTTAATACTGTACTTAACCAAGAAAATAACCTAATTTACATGTCAGTTGTTCTAGGAAATGTTTACTGTGACTCTAGGTGAACTTGAGCGTTCTATTTACTAGTGTCTAGTACACTTGTTTGTAGCAAGCTGTACCATCCAATTCTACAGTGTTCTCTAGGGTCTTGGCCACCCACCCTCACGTGATTACAAGAAAATAAAAATTCTTTTTATTCTCAAATTATACTCCATGTAAAATGATATAGCTAGTACTCAATTAATACAAGTAATTCCATGGCAGATTTGAGAAAAAAATATATAAATATTTAAAAATATCAGTTACCAGCAACATTCTATACTTAGAGGATGTTCATACAAATGGTTGCAAGAGACATGTTTCTATGTCCTTCCTACTGTGAACTATTGCTCTAATTAAACTCCAGGGAGAAAATAATAAACCGTGACTGATTAGTTCACTAACAATTATGGTTCAGCTAGTTTCACCTGACTCTATCACTTAATATACAGATCCGATCTATAAGAAAAGGCAAAGAAAAATCGAATTAGAAAATGTTTATTACCTCATTCATTCCTTTCTCCATTTTCTTCAATTTTAATTACTATGTTAATGTAAAAATATAACCAACTCTAAAGTCAGTGTGCTGGGCAAGACCAGTATTTCTGGTTCTCTTGTAGGAACAGATGATCTATACCCAATTAGTTGGAATAAAACTGTGTCTTAACATATCCTTTCCTTTCACAAAGGGACTCAAAGATGCCTACAGTAATTATAAAAAATATGGTCACTCCTGATCCATTATCCAAAGTGAAAGATTAATCCTGAGTGTAAACATTACCAAGAAACCCACTACCTGGAATTGATTTTGACTCATAGCGACACTATAGGACAGAGTAGAAGTGCCCCTATAGGATTTCCAAGGAGCAGCTGATGGATTGGAAATGCCGAATGTAAACATTAGAAACAGAAAACTCACAGTAAGAAATAAAGATTACAAAATGTAGTAATAGTAACTATAAAATGTAGTTCTTGCTTTCCTAGATTCTGGGGCAAATAGGAGACATGACATATATTGATCTTATCATCTACCAAGAGAACACAAACCAGCCTATTAAAAGAAACAAGCTTCCTCCTGTCCCTGAGCTCAGAGAGGAGCTTATTGTGAATCTTTTTTTTTTTTTTTTGTATGAAATGTGCTGAACAACATAAGTGATGGTATCATTAGCACTATGTGAAAACTCGGGGTAATTCTTCATATCTCTGTGTATTAGTTTCCTATTGCTGCTGTAACGAATTACCACGAACTCAGTGGCTTAAACAACACAATTTATTTACTTGGAGTTCTTGAGATCAAAAGTCCAAACTGAGTCTCCATGGGCTCCATGGTGTTGGTGGGGTTGTGTTCCTTTCTGGGGGCTCCAGGAAAGTATGCATCGCCTTTACCTTTTCCAGTTTCTTAGAAGTCTCACACATTTCTTGGCTCATGGCCCTCCTCCTCCCTCTTTTAAGCTAGCAATCCCATTGCCGTTGGGACAATTCCAACTCATAGCAATAGTAGTTTGGATCCTGATCCCATCACATCAGTCTGACCTGTCTTTCCTCTCTCTTTTTCACTTATAAAGGATCCTTCATTACATTGAGTACATTGTGTCTAATGAGTAATCTTTCCATCTCAAGGTCTGCTGATAAGCAACCTTAATTACATCTGAAATTTAATCTTCCCTGGCCGTGTAAAACAATATATTCAGAAGTTCCAGGATTAGGGTGTGAACATCTTTGTATGGTCATTATTCTACCTACCATACTCTGTATTTAACATCAGCTGTTTGGAAAAACCCAATTTTTATTGTTATGCATGTGTGTGCATGCGTGCACGTATGTGCGTGTGAGTGTGTATATGTGCGCGTGTGTAGTAGGGGAAGTGAGAGTTTGAAGGAAGACAAATGTGTTACTTCTCATTATCTGCCTGAACAACAGAGCCCTTAGTATCCTGAAGATAATTTTCCCAACATCTAGGCTGGCAGCTGTCAATCATGGAGTCATAAAGCAATGGAGTGTCATAAATCCACAGAACAGAAACATGCTCAATTAAAGCTAGCAAGCACTAAATTGTTCCAAAACAAGGTGTCTAAATACCTTATCATCAAACTCCAAACATTTGTGAAAGTACACTGAGAAAACAGGGGTAAATCAGGTTTGTCCCCAGCAAATCAGGGGGTGGAGATAGTAGAACCTGGAATGTGCAAATGTTATTGTAGGGTGATAGCATACTGTCTGAGAGAGACAGCAGTGTAGAAAACAGCCTTGACCATCCCTCCTAGAAACCAGCTGACTCATATAATATCTCAGTGGTACCAAAAGTCAGACAACTGAAGGCTATAATCACTCTAGAAAACTGAGATAAATAAGTAGATGATAAATAGATAAATGTCTCTATTAATTCAATGGTATGGTCAGAACACTTCTGGAATTTAATCGTATAAACATATTGAAAAGATATAGGCAGAGACAAAGGTTAAGTACGCCAAAGGTGTGTAAGAAGCAAAGATGGTGAGACTACATCTCACATACTTTGGACATGTTATCAGGAGGGATCAGTCCCTGGAGAAGGACATGATGCTTGGTGAAGTAGAGGGTCAGAGAGGAAAAGGAAGATCCTCCATGAGATGGAATGACGCAAGTGACTGCAACTATGGGCTCAAGTGTAACAACAATTGCGAGGACCACAGGACCAGGCAGTGTTTTGTTTTACTTGATACAAATCTAAGAGTCAAAGTTGTGTTTCACCCTAGGACACGTAGTGCTGGATATCCTAGCCTTCCTCTGTCATTAAATTTCACATGTCTTCTCATTAGCTTTAATGTAATTGAGAGATTGGTGTCATCCAGTGGTGTTTCTTTATCTGCTCTTTACATTACCATGATACCAGCTCTCTGGCCCAAGCCATCATTTCCACTCTTTGGGAACAGTTTTACCATACTCTATCCATCCTCCTTCCAAGATAACCCCTGCTTTGAATGCTTCACATCAGTTTCTCAGACACCGTCAATGATTTTCAATTTTCTAGAAGATCAAGCTTAAAGTCTTTTGCTTGGCATTAAATGCCCAACACAACCTGCCCTAACCTACATTTAAAGTCATAGGTATAGGTTTTTAAAACTTAAAGATAATCAGACCTAAATTTTTCATTTCATAGAGAAGGAAAACAAAGCTCAAAAACATCAATTAACTTAACCAAGGTTATGACACGAGTGACAGATAACGAATAATAATAGAAGTTTTGTGGCTCCCAGTCAGTTCCCCCACCAATGTCTAACACCACTTTCTATTATCCTCAGTATTCTGTTAGTATTGATCTCAAAGTCTACTAAGTACAGGATCCTCAGGCTTTACTATTATTACATTTTTGTCAGAAGACTGAAACATAACACTAAATTTCTGAAAATTGTGTTAAATTTTGACTTTTTAAATTCAAATCATCAATAAAAGTATACAGTTTTTATTACCTTTCTCCTCTTCCAGGTGTTTTTTTTTTCTTTTTTTTTTTTTCAAATTTCTGCCAAAATTGCAATTTATGTTGACTCTCTTTTTTGAAACCAAATAATTTATTTTTATTATAATAATTTTCTGCAACATACTTTTAAACTGTGTTTCTTATGCTTGCCTTAGCTACATCTCTTTTTCCTTTTCCTCTTTCTTTGTTTTCTTGCTTCATTTTTAAAATGTGTATTTGTTTGTGTGTTTAAATCCAGTGAAATTTTAGAAAGATTTTCAGATGGTTCATGAAAACTCATGCATGAAAATAAAATAGAATGATATAAAAATAAGGCAACAAAAGAAATAAAAACATGGATGGGACAAAGCAATGCCAAGAATAAGACTAACAATGCAAATTATAGTGATCTGCATGGGGACGGGGTGAAACACAACTTTGACTTTTAGATTTGTATCAAGTAAAACAAAACACTGCCTGGTCCTGTGGTCCTCACAATTGTTGTTATGCTTGAGTCCACAGTTGCAGTCACTTGCGTCAATCCATCTCATGGAGGATCTTCCTTTTCCTCTCTGACCCTCTACTTCACCAAGCATCATGTCCTTCTCCAGGGTCTGATCCCTCCTGATAACATGACCAAAGTATGTGAGATGTAGTCTCGCCATGTTTGCTTCTAAGAAGCATTCTGGTTGTATTTCTTCCAAGACAGATTTGTTTTCTTTCTTTTGCCAGTCCATTGTATATTTAATACTCTTCTCCAACTCCACTATTCAAAGGCATCAATTCTTCTTCAGCCTTACTTATTCATCGTTCAGCTTTCATATACATATGAGGCGATTGAAAACACCATAGCTTGGGTCAGATGCACCTTAGTCTTCAAGGTGACATCTATGCTTTTCAAAGCAAATGGTAGGAAAACTTAGCATTCCAGTTGTTCTGGGAGCTTAAAAATATTCTGGCTAATAAGATTATTGGAGATCTTCATAAAGGTGTTATACAGTGAACCCTATGTTCGATAGCATATATACAAATGCCTGTTTATAAAAATTGTCATTCATCTGAAGATCTCACACACAAAAAATAAAATGTAATTATTCAGGAGCTCCTGGTTTTCCCTCTCAGACATACAGAGCTGAAAAGAACATCATTCCCCACTTTAAAACATAAAAAAAAAAAAGCTGGAGAAATTTTACATTAAACACTTTCCTAAAAACCCTTAAAGACCTGAAGTTGTAGGGTAAACTATTATGCAATATCTGCAGAGAAACAGGCAAACATAAAAAGAAACAGGACTAGAAAATATGGATGCCTGAGAATCCTCCAAATATCATTTAAGCTAATAAGAATATTGAGCTAATTTTTTTTAACTAACTAAAAACAAATGTAAGCTAGCATGAGAATTGAAGCCCCTGGGGGCCATCAATATCGGCGGTTCATACCTTTTTGCGAGGTTTTCTTCTAACAATATCAGGAGGTGCTTATGTCTACAGAGAATTCCTGAGAAAGCTTCCCCCATGGTGCTGGTTGGGGACGGTAAGGACAGTCACAGATTAAACCTACACAAACCAATCTTCCCTATCTCCCCTACGAAATAAATGCATTAGTATCTAGGAAAACGGACAGAAAAAAGTCTGTAACCTGAGGGCACTCATTAAAAAAATATATGTATATTACAGCTGGGAGGAAGGGGCAGGGGGAAAAAAAAAAAGCTCTACCTCTGGGGTAGAAATACTTGTATATAAGGAAGGGGAGCAGGAAAGTATGTGAAGACTACACCTCCAAAATCCAGTTTTACAGTCCCCTACCTATGACTGAAGCTTATTCAGAATATCAGAGAAAACACAATATATACCATCCTTCATCAACACAGTAAAAAGTATTGAGTAAAAATAGCATTGAAATACAGCTGAGAAGGCTTCAAGAGACATTTTTTTTTCTTTTCTGGAAGTAGGATATAGGAAAGATCCAAAGCCAAAGACGAAGACCTGAATTCAAATGGGGAACACTCTTCAAGCCCAGTCCAACTTCTGACTAAATTAACACAAAACTGATACCAAAGACCTAGGAAAAGCAAACATAGTTCAATGCCACGCACACGCACGCACACACACACACACACACAAACGCCTTCTTGTGTACAATTTATACAACATACCAATCTTTCAACAAAAAAAAAATTGGGACTATAAAAAAGAGGTAAGAAAAAAAATAAAAACAGCTTGAAGAAACACAGTAATAATCCAAATCAGATTTAGCTATGACACAGATGTTAAAATCACCAAATGAGAAATTTGTATTACTTATAATAATATATTTGAGCCCTGGTGGCACAGTGGTTAAGAACTTCACTGTTAACCAAAAGGTTGGCAGTCCAAATCCATCAGCCACTCCTTGAAAACCATATCGGGCAGTTCCACTCTCTCTTATAGGGTCCCTATGAGTCAGCATTGACTCAACGACACTGGGTTTGTTTTTTTTTTTTTTTTAATTTTAACAATATGTTAAGGACTCTAATGGAAAATACAGACAAATGCAAGATCAGGGAAGTAATTCCAGTTAATAAAAAAAGCATAAGGAAGAATCAAATGGAAATGTTATAATAATAATAAAAAAATTGACAGAGACGGACAATGCCTTTGACTGGCTCATGAGTAAACTAAACATGCTCCAGGAAATAAGCAGAGTTGAAGATAGGTGAATAGGAGTTATCCAGACTGAGATGTAAAGATAAAAACAGAGTGAAGAAAAGATAAAGAAGGAATTCAAAGCTATGGGATAATATCAAAGATTCTAACATATTGGAAACTCAAAGGGAAAAAAAGAGGACAGTGCAGAAAATATATTGGGAAAAATAATGGCTGAGAATTTTCCAAAATACTGAGAGAGTCTTATGGATCTCGAAGAACACTAAACTGAAGAAATGCCTAAACAAAAGAAAAGAAAACAAAAATGCCAGGCACACTTAAGCATCAAATTGCAGAAAACCAAAGACAAAGAGAAAATCTTAAACCTAGTCAGAGAAAAAAATCACATTACCTACTTTGGAATAAGGATAGGAGTTAGAAAAGATTTCTTGTCAGAAACCACACCAGTGAGAAGTCAAAGGAATGAAATATGTAAAGTGTTGAAAGGAAAACAAAACTCTTAACCCTCAATTCTATGAAGACATTGCATATATCACAGCCACAAAAATAAATAAATAAATAGAAACAGAATTCATTTTTCGGAAATCTACTCTACAAGAAATGCTAATGGAAATTCTTCAAGCATCAAAAAGATGATGTAGTCAGAAAGTTTGGCCTACTAGCATGCCAAAAATGGAATAAAGATACAATAACTTTTTTCTTATTATTTAAAAATTGATCTAAAAGATAATTGGCTCTTTAAAGCAAAACTTGTATCAAAGTTTTTTTTTTTTTTTATTGTGTATATAAAAAAATGACACAAGGCAGGGGGGAGAGAAACTGGGAATACACTGTTAAAAGTTCCTTCCACTGCTTGTGAGCTGTATAATAATTTTAAAATTTAGACTCAGATTACTTAAAAATGTACATTCAAACCCTAGGGAAACCAATGAAAAATTGCTTTTATTTTTTTAAGAAGTATGAAAAATAAGTCAATAGAGAAGTTAAAAGAGATTACATACAATTCTTAAATACAAGGAAAGCAGAATAAAGGAAAAAAACTGAAACAAATACAAAACAGCTAGTAAGAAGATAGAATTTAATCCAAACATGGCAATAATTATATTAAATATAAATGGCCTATCACTCCAGTTAAAGCACAAAGACTGTAAGTTTAAATTAAAAAGAAAAAAAAATACAAAAACATATGCTGTTTACAAGAAAATCCATTTTAAAACTGAAAATTAAATACAAAACTTTAGACTGAGTCAGAGTAAAAGGATGGGAGAAGATATACCCTGTCTTACTAACGAAAAGGAAGCTGAAGTCACTATATTAGTTTTAGACAACATAGACTTTACAACAAGGGAAAGTTTCAGAGATTAAGAGGGGAATTAACTTTTGTAAATAGGTCAGTTATTCAAAAAGACATAATAATCCTAAATGTGTGTGGGCTGAAAGACAGAAATCCAAAATACATTAGGCAAAACTCATAGAAGTGAAAGAATAGACAAACCCACAATTATCACTAAAGATTTCAACACTTTTCTTCAGTGATTTATGTAAACAGAGGGACAGAATCAGTAAGAATACAGATGACTCAATCATCTCAACCAACTTGACCTAACTGACATTCAGAGCAAATTCCATCCAACTATAGCAAAATTGATATTCTTCTCAAGTACATATGGGCATTCCTCAAAGAAACCATATTCTGGACCATAAAACAAACGTAAGCAAGTTTTTAACAATAGAAATCACACAAAGTGTATTCTCAGACCATGATAGAATTAAACTATAAATCAATCACAGAAAAAATAACTGGAAAATTGCCAAATATTTGCACACTAAAGTAGAGGGTCAGTAAAAAAGAGGAAGACCTGCAATGAGAAGGATTGACACAGTGGCTACACAATGGACACAAGCATAGCAACAATTGTGAGGATGACACAGACAAGGCGATGTTTCCTTCTGTTGTACACAGGGTGGCTATGAGTCAGAATTGACTCAACAGCACCTAACAACAATGACAAATATGCTTCTAAATAACACAAATGTCAAAGATGAAGTCTCAAGGCCAATTAAAAAAAATCTTAAAGAAAATGAAAATGTATCAAATTTTGTATAATACACTTAAAACAGTGCTGAGCAGGAAATAGATACAATTGAATAGACATATTAGAAAAGACTTAAAATCAATAAGTTATGTGTTCATCTTAAGAAATTAAAGGAAGTGGAGTAAGTTAAACCTAAAAAAAAAATAGAAGAGAATAATAGAGGAAAGCTGAAATCAAGAACTGAATACAGAAATACAATAGAGAAAATCAACGAAACCAAAATCTTGTACGTATGGCACAATATCTATCATACATATGGTAACAAATTTTACCTTTTTCTTCTGGTATTTAGGAATTGATCCTTTATCATAAAGTAAATTATTACAAACTTGTTCTCTTTATGTATGTCTCAAAATTAATCCTTTAAAACTAATTTATTGTCTTAAATTTATTACACCTAATTTTGATTTCTGGACCTCAAATTTCATGTCTATATCTACATCTGTTTCTATATTGATGTCTGTATCTATATTCTACCAATATATTTTATCAAAGTTAAAACTAAAATTAAAAGTGGCATAAAAAAATCTGAAGTCATTTTAGAGAAACATACAGAAAACGGATGTTCTAGAACCTAGAAGACCTAAGTTTTTTTTTTTGTGACATTATACATTATTTATAAAACTGATCTCAATATTTTCAATAAGGCTATTTATGTAAAGAAATACACAGATAAAATAATGAACTTATTGTGTAAACCATTCTATCTTTTCTCTCATAGTAAACACAAAACCATCAAATACGTGATACACCTTTTCCTCGTCTTCCTTAGTTTCTCATTAATGCCCGAATCAACTACATAGTGTTTGTTTATTTCTAAATAATTTCTTAGAACTCTTGAGAAATTTCATTTCCTTCAAGATACAATATTATTAGATTATAAAATTGGCTTGATTATCTCATCTCTTGCCATCTAACCAATCTTATTTTCTGTCATTTCTCTGATTGCATTCTTCCAGAAACAGCAGAGTAGATATATTTCCCAAGCAATTCATATTCTTCCATTTTAACTCATCGTTGAGCGTTGATAACTCTCCTAGTTCATACAAGTTTCCTTAATCAGGGTACTCTTTTATTCATAGCATCAATGTTTCTACTAAATCTGAGCAGACAAGATTATATTTAAAAAACAGAATGCTATTTCTAAAACATACACATGAGGTACAACATTTTATATTTATCATAAAAAATGTTGTTAATAACTCTCCCTCTGATCTCAACTACTATAATTACTTATAATTTGATAGGAGTTGTACTAGAAATTCTTCTAAAAGTTTAGGTACACTTTAAAACCATTAACAAGCTCTAAAATTAATTAAGCAAATTTGACATAATATTCAAATGTGGTATAAATTGGCACATCTTTAAATGGCTGTTTATGATTATTATTCTTATGTTCTAAGGTTTAAACTCTGTGCACACATGAATGTACTTTTAAAACATAGTGTTTATTGCATCCTGTTTTTCTCTGTCACTAATAAAATATAAACTGAGATGAAAATTTATGTTTCCTCTTTTTAAATTATTTTTATATTTGGTACTGATAAGATGATGACATACCAAAACATTTCAAAACCATCCAGCCTCTTCTTCACACTCATCATTTCCTTGTATCTACCATCTAGCATTCATGAAAGAATGAATATCATTGCAATAACACTAACATGAAGACTGATTGATGCTGACGATTTCTGTTGAAAAAGACAGCTAAAACTATTGTGAAATAGTTCTATTGCTCAGGATAGAACCATTTTAAAATAACAAACATGAGCCAAATATTATGAATGTTCAAGGTATGGGGGGTAATTCAGTAGGTTATATCAGTACCAAATCCAAGCATGATCTCTTACTGCACACGAACTACGTTCTAAAAAGTTTATATGCAATTTTATAGAAAATGATTTTGCTAAGCACATCTTTCAATTGGTTGGCCTGTTTGTTCATCTTGGTATCGTTAGGTCAATTTACATTAAACACGTACATTGCCTAAACACCAAGCACATTGGAAATATTTTCAAGACTAAAGAAATCTTATTTATATGAACATAACATAATGAAAGGCAGAATTTTCAAACCTTCATTTTTGAAGATGTTGAGTGAGCACTGGAAACATGAACAGCATCCTCAGAGCTGAAAACTGAACATGAATTTAATCATTTTCGTGCCTATTGTAAAATGTTTAAAGATTAGGATCGTTGTCCCTGCATAGTGTAGTCAATTGATTGTGGCATTTTCCTGGGTAATATGAAGTATACAAGAATTGACCAATACGTATTGTTTTTTATGTTATTATATTGAGCATATTTCTTTTAGGAGCAAAAATGCTATGTTAGATGTAAAAGATAAATGAAAATGAGTGGTGCATGGATCCTTGTTTCACACAGAGTATACATTGCAGTAGGAGAAAAACAATATGAATATTTTTATAGTAGGCTGTAACTACAATGAAAGGAAACATACAAGTACCAACTGTGTTTTCTTTGTTGGACAAATTGGAAAACATATTACATTTGCATAAGATAATTTTACTCTGGAGGATTTTCATCCACGCTGCTCCATGAAGAAATGTAGATATCATCCAAAGAAAACCTATCTTTGGACCAGTTAAGTGCCATTTTCATGATACGCCTTATGGGTCCTACAATTACCTTTCTTTCTTTACCCTGGGCAATCAAATCAAATCAGAATTGAAAGCACTAATTCAATTCTGTCATCCTGATCCATTGTATGGGGCTGTTCCTATTGTGAATCAAAATTCTAAGCAGCCTGCAAATGATAGAAACTTAAATTACTACAGTTGTTGAAAGTTCCAATTACTGAGGAAATGATCCTATTCAGATATGCAGAGTGAAATAGGACAGTTGGAAAAAATTGAAATACTCCCAGCAAAGCAGCATAGAACCAAATACGAGTTACCATACTAAATATAGTAGAGGAAGTAAACCCTAACAATATTCACACTCTTATATTTGTTATTAATTTTTTATCTTTATTTTAATGATGAGAAGAAATTATGCTGTTTTTTATCATTAGTTCCAAGATTCTACTTCAATAAAACCATCATTTATTAAGCACTTTTTTTTTTTTTTAGTGAGTGTGGGAAGTTCTGGGTGCTGAAGATACGGAGATAAGTAAGAAAGATCTCCTGCCACCCAAAACTCAGAAACTAAAAGGAGAAACAGATGTGAAAACAATTAGAAAACAACATGAGATGTGTTATAATAAAGACAAGAATAAGATGTTAGGGAAATATGAAAGAAGACCCTGCCTTGGGCAGGATTAGAATGTCAGAAAAAAGGTATCTGAGATGATGATATGATATTCGAAAAACCAGTCCTAGTTGGTTAGGCATAAGAGTTAGGGGAGGTCTTCCTGAGTTCCTAGACAGAAGATGCCACCATCACTGAAGATCACAGAAATGGAAGAACCCCAAATGTGGAAATCACAGTCATCTGGCATGGGTTGAATGAAGACTGAAAAAGGAAAGCTGGTATGGGAGGAAAGTAGGCAGGGACCACATCATGAAGAAGTTTCTATGACATAGAAAATAAATCTAGTTTTTGCTTCTGGGACCTGATGGCTATTCAATTACAGGGAATGACATATGCAAGACTACTATTGAGAGTTGTGCCCTTTGGGCACATAAAGAGCAAGGAAAAGTCCAAGTGAAAGCCAGCCCTTATACTTCAAGTAATCTTTGTGCCATAGCTGAAAGCTGCTTCAGCCTGGAAAAAAGAACATGTAATTTGTAATAGAAGAGAATGTCTTTTTGAAATGAGCTACAGGTTTAAAGACTCTTTATGGACTAATTTAGCCCCTGGACTAGATTGCCAGGGTTATGAGATTTTATCCTTGTAATGACCTATGAAGCAAAAAAAGAAAAATTCTCTCTTTTGTAGTTGAAATGATTCAAAAGGGTCACCACTCAAGAATGATTAAGTTCAAGGCTCTGGGTTTGAAACTAAAATCTACCCCTTCCTGACTATCAGATCTCTGGAAAATTACTTAACAGGTCTGTCTCAATTTTATCATCTGCAAAATGAGGATGATAATGTGATCTATCACAAAGGATTGCCACTGCTATTAATTTATTACTATTAAATGACTTGATTAAGGTAAAGTAATTAAAGGGGTGTCTTGTACATCTTAAGGACACGACAAGAATTAGTTATTTTTGAAGTTAGTGGAATCCCAAAAACCAAAGCCGAACCCGTTACCATACAGTCAATTCTGACTCATAGCAACCCTATAGGACAGAGTAGAACTGTCCCATAGGACTTCCAAGGAGCAGCTGGTGGATTCAAAATGCCGACCTTTTGGTTAGTAGCTAAGCTCTTAACAACTGTGCTACCAGAGCTCCTATTAGTTGAATAGTATTCCCACAAATCCCTATTGTTCCTGGAACCTCGGAGTGTGACCTTATTCAGAAAATACGGTTGTTGCAGATTTAATTCATTTTTAAGATGAAGTCACATTGGAGCAGGGTGTCAGCCCTTAATCCAATATGACTCGTATCCTTATAAGAAGAAAAGAGGAGATACTGAGACAGAGATGCCGAAAGAGTGCCATGTGATGGGAGTCACCTGTAATTGATGGCCAAGGAATTCCAAAGATTGTTGGCAACACCAAAATCTAAACGAAAGGTAAGGGACATATTTCCTCCTAGAGCCTTCAGAGAAAATACATCCCTGACAATGCCTTGATTTTGAACTTCTGACCTCAAGAACTGAGAGACAATAAATGTCAGCTTGTGGTACACTGTTACGGCAACTCTAAGAAATACATAATTGTTATTTCCCCAAATGAGTTAAGAAGAGGTGAATGGAAAAATCCAACCAAGACTCCTAATGAAGCAAGTGTACATATTTCTATATACACCCCTGGGTGGTGCAAATGATTAACGTGTTCAGGGGCTAACAGAAAGGTAGGTGGTTCAAGTCTACCCACAGGCTCTTCAGAAAAGAGGCATGGAGATCTACTTCCTAAAAATCAACCATTGAAAACCCTGCAGAGCAAAAGTCTCTTTTGACACACATGGCGCCACCATGAATGGGAATCGAGTTGAGGGAAAGTGATTTAGTTGTTTGTTTCAGTTTTATATATTGTTGTTGTGTGCCGTTGAGTCAATTCCGACTCATAGCAGCCCTGTAAGACAGAGTAGAACTGCCCCATAGGGTTTCCTAGGTTGTAATCTTTCTGGGGACAGACTGCCAGTTCTTTTCTCTCACAGAAATGGCTGAGTAGATTCGAACAGATGACCTTTAGGTTAGCAGCCAAGCACTTAACCATTGCGTCACCAGGGCTTCTATAGAAAATATGTATATGTATACATTTGATGTTTAAATATTAGATGAAATAGTGTAATATTAAGATAATTCATTTGGAGTATAAATTCTCCATTTATTGTGCATCGATAGTGGATGGATTAGAGAATAATCATAGAGCAGACACCGGAGCAAAAGGCTGAAGTGTCTTTGCACAGCTAAGCTCAGCAGTAGCTCTGGTTACATAAGCCACTCAAGCGTTTTATCAATATCAGAAGCCAAGTAAAAGGCAAAGAAGAGGAGGAATTAATGCACGAATGATCCGGCATGCTCCTGACCGTTTTCTCTGAAAAGAATAATAAAAGCTACCCCTGAGAAATTTGTATTTAATACCAGCATGGGTGAACAAATCCTCCAAGAATTTTTTTATCTACACCTAAGCATATGGGAAAACAAGAGAGAACCAAAACACTGATTACCTGAAGAATCTACGTGTGCAGTTAATATCTACATAAAATTAACTTCCACACACTCTAAGTATGTCCTCTTTCCTCTCAAAGTTCCAAACTTACTGGAAAAAAAAAAAATCTACAGTAAATGGAGAACAAAAGCAAATCTATCTTTTGTAATGCAAGACTTAAAGGAAACTCCCAAAACAACAAAACCCACTGCCATCAAGTTGATTCTGACTCATAGTGACCCTATAGGACAGAGTAGAACCTCCCCACAGGGTTTCCAAGGAGTGCCTGATGGATTCAAACTGCTGACCTTTTGGTTATCTGCTGTAGCACTTAACTACTACACCACCAGGGTTTCCTTTTCAATATAGGAAACTACTTATTATCTCCTCAGTTATAGCTACACACATATTGATAGGCAACGGTGATTCTATCATGCAGGTATCAGTGACGGGAATTGGCCCCAGGGGCTGGAGATACCCATCCTTGTTGTGATGCATTATCTCTCCAGCCTGATTCTTTTCATGAGTCCCTTTATGTTCCCTTTTGATTCTGTTGCCTTTGGGAAATGGCTATACTGCTTAGTTTTGTGTTGGCCTTTTTGTTTTGTGTTGTTTTTGTTTTTGTAATCACATTCAGGATGCAACACTGATTTTGTGAAAACTGCATCTTTTGCCATTTTTGCCAAACCCTTGTTTATAACTTGGCCACAAACTAAAAAGTGTTCTGTTCGGTAACTCATATTTTCTGTTTTGATTTAATAAGTCTTTATTAGGCTTGTATCAAAAGGATTAATTATGAAACCTAAATTTCATAGCTACTTCAGGCTTATACATAAAAATACTTAAATCTCCACATGAAATTTTACTTCCTACTACTATCTTTGCTAAAAGTGGAACAACTCATTATTTTCTATCCATAATATCTCTCCTACTTGATTATCCTTGCTGGGTGGTTAAGATGTTCATGGGAATACTGAATACCCCAGATGGATTATTTCTGCTTCTACTCAACAGCAGTGGGTTAGTGGTGGGTTATACTTTAAGAGATTGTTCTCAAATACAGCACTTAAAGAATACATGAGATTGTTTCTTTCATCCCCATTCAAACACTCAATGATTTTTCTTTTGTAATTCTTCAACCAGAAGTCAGGAAATTAGATTGAATTAGTAATAGAGACATCGATGAAAGATGATGATAGCCACTCTATTCAAACATGGTCTTCTACCACAATAAAATCACACAGGAATTATAATAAAAATATGGAAGATTGATTTTCAATGAATTTTCACATTCTAACATGGACTTGTTTTTTAACCATGATGAGTCAACTTTAAATACTGATAAGGCAACAAAAAAGTCAAGAAGCATTATAAGTAATATAGACAGGAAGCTCTTCAATCCGAGTATCTAATGGTGAAATAAAATTATGGAAGTAGGAGCAATTTGATCATATTCCCTGAATAAAATAAAACAGGAAAAATATAGGCCTACTTAGTCTTGGCAAATGGACCACATTTTTGCTAAATGGAGCTCTTCATTGATCTCTGAAGATGTCATGCCCTCCCTCATCTCTAGCCTTTGTCCATACTGTCCCTTCTGCTTAGAATGATGTCATTTCATGCCTACCTAGCAAACTACTACTCATCTCATGAGAAGAATTTCAAGGACCACCACCTCTAGGAAGCTGGCCCCACTTCTCTGGGAGGATGTTATCCTGTGTATATCAACAATTATAAATATCTGTTTGGTGAGAAAATGAAGTTCATAAAAGGAAAAATTAATCAACAAATCCCAAAGTAAACGAACTCAGTTTAAAACACGAAACATGCAATCTTAGGGGAAAAAAATTAAAGCAAAGCACATTTTACAACAAAAGTAACAAATACTGAAAACAAAGAATTAGAAGGGTCAACAACGTAAAGAGATTAGAGATAAGTTTGCTCATCGGTGAAAGCTGAAAACGTTATTAATATGTTGATATATATATATTTATGATATACATGTGTTATTGTGATTGAATTGATATATGGACAACACTGTATTCTTGCCCCAAATTTTGCCACCACGCCATTATCAGATACTAAATAAAAAAACTACCTTGAAATTCATGAAGTTCTTTCTCCCTTTCTTTTTTTACTTTTTTGTCCCAATGTAATATAACATAAAATATAACATAGGTGTTTTCATATTAGAATACCTACAATTTTTTAAATTTCAAAGAGATAAAATATGAAATAAGGTGTTCAACTAACACTGTTAGAATGTTTTCCTCTTAAGCATTGTTAGCAATAAAATAATTGACAATTTATGCAATATCAATTTGTTTTATTGTCTCAGTATTTTTATTATTTCTTTCCATGGATAATATTATAGAAAACTAAAATATTAACTAATGTGATAGCAAATTAAATGCAATTAAGTAAACAGAGGTATGACTCCACATAACTGGTTTTTGTCCTGAGATAAATAGCGTGAGAGTCAAATCAGATGAATTCCTGAACCGTAATACTTATGGTTATGCTCATATATCAGATGTAATGTGAACTATTAATCTGACTGTATGGAATTTCTCTCCAATTACCAATCAGTATAAATCTCAGCAGGTGCCAAGGGCATTCTAACCTTCCAAGACCACTAATGTGTTATATAGTTGGTAACTCCGATCTTTAATACGTCCTCAGCAGCGCCTAGAATGATTTTGGTTGGCATCAATATTTCAGAAATGTGTTGTTGTATTGCTGACCTGATTCCTTCAATGAAGGCTAAGATTTAGTAGTACAACCCCTAAAAAGAAATATATTTTAATTTCACTTTTCTTCCCGTAATACCTTTTAAGTTTGATTTCTACAAACATCAAATACTCTCATCCCAACTTAAATAAGTACAGAACACATGGCACAATTCCTCTTTTCTCCCTCTCTGCAATGTACTGAAATATGCCCTCCAGAGGCTTTTAGAAGAAACTCAAAAGATAGCATGCATGGAGGAAAGTGTATATTACTGTTTTGATGTCAATTATTCTCTAAATCATGAGCTCAGGACCATAAAATAGACAAAAACAGAGAGGATAGGTGAGAAAAGAGAGAGAGAGAGATGTCAAGCAGACATAAGCAGACCGTGGGTGTAGACTCACAATGCTCTCAGCAGATATTAACCTGGTCGTCTTAGATTTCACTGGTGTACCAATGGCGTTATTAGCCGACACTTACTGAGGTGCCATCTTGTACCTTAATATCCAGTAGTGTGCCAGAGTTGTGTACATGTACACATACACACATAAAATCCATTTAATCCTCACGAGAGCTTGATCCACATTTATGAAATGAGGAGGGGATTACGAGGCATGAGACTGGCATTGGGAGCCCTGCTACTCAAATCACAGACTACTTGACTCAAATCCTTGCTAGTCACTATAGCATACATGCTTTTCTTCATTGAAGAGTTTCACATGGAGATTGAGCTCCAAAGTCAGATGTCTAAGAAAAGAAAGTTGCGAGAACTGAAAATCACCCACTAAAGTTCTTCAGGTCATCTTGTAAATTCTAGGACCTGGGAACCTGGTATCTAAATTTGCAAGAATGACTATTTTTGTTTTTCTTGCTATTTTACTTTCTGCTTGGGTTTTAAGGGAGTACAAGCAGAATAATTGGAAGAGGGCAAAGGGATAAAAACAAAACACATCCTCCACTCTCTCTCACCCCCTCCATCTTTAGGGATACTACCCCTCTCCCCCGACCCTTAGTAACAAGAATCAGCTTATATTAACTCTTCTTGGGCCATTTATTGAGCCCCTAGTAAGAGGTCTAAGAAAAAAATCTGCCACATTATATTATTATAATCACTTTGTGAATATACAAGTAAAAGGTGTGAACAAATCATTTTAGGCTCTTGATTTCTAAATCACTTCTGACACATTTGTCCCATTGCCAATGACAGTAGCATGACACTTTTCTAGTTCCCCATTCTATGAATATTTCTTTAATCAAAATTCATTTGTTTTGTTTAGTGAAAAAAGACAGTGAATTAAACAGAAACACAATTCAATCCACCCTTAATCCAGTTTGCTTTCAATTTAAATAAAAATGAAACCAATTATCAAATAAAAAAAAAAGCGTTTATTTTTCCTGCATGTTGACATTTCTGATATGGAAGAAGTAAATATAATAATACCATTAACTGTTGGTGATTGCAAAGTATAACCCCAGGAAAAAGTTTTCTGTAATGCATTTTCTAGAAATGACTTTGTACCAAGACATTACAATTTAGGCAAATCTCAAAATGCTTTATTTTCACCCACTGAAAATGGTTGGTAGTTACGGCAATCATTGTGTGAACTTTTCATTTTTCATATATTTTTAGCTTTCATAAAAAATAATTATTTTCTTCCTTTAACATTACTGTAAACTATGTTGCTGTTCTGCTTGACTAATGGGGGTGAAGTATCATTTTTCTCTAATTTTCTTATATTTCTTATATATTCATGTGAAATAAGTTTCTTATTTTCATTTATATACATACATACGATGCATAATATCAAAAACAAACTATCTATCTGGCATTCGTTTTTTACTAATTCGTTCTCTGGAAGTTTGTAGTGGTGAGTTTGTCCTTAACTTTGAATTCATCTTCACAAGGCACGAAAAATTCCCAAATAGAGGCCGTTACAGTTATCTGTGGCTGCATAACAAACTAGGCCAAAAGGTACTGGCTTTAAAAAAAAAAAAAAAGAAAAGAATTTTTTTTTGCCTGTGATTCTGATATCAGCAACTCAGGCAAGGCTAAGGCTCAGCTGGGCAGTTCTGCTGCCCTGCATGGTGTTCACTGGGCCATGCACCCAACTGCAGTTAACTGGGAATGTCACAAGACTAGAAGCTTCAAAAATGCCCTGAATTATGTGGCTAGGAGCTGACGCTGGCTGAGTTGTCAACAGGTGGCTTCAGCTCTCCTCCACCTTGAGGACTACTTGAACTCAACCTTGTGGCTGCTTGAGTTTTCTCACTGCATCGCAGCTGCTTTCCAAAGAAGGAGCACTTCAAGTGCTTGAAAGCGGAAGGTGCACAGCTCTTGAAACCAACCTCGGAAGTTATATAAATTTTCTTTTGCCACAAATTGTTGTAAATAAGTGAAAGGGTCAGCCAAGATTCAAAAAAAGATGAAATGGACTCCTCAGGTCCCCTTGGTGTAGAATTCAAGATGACCGTGCAAAAGTCCTGGAAACACAGTCTATCACAGAACTTTTCTCAAGAGATTTGTGGCTTAAATTTTAAAAAGTAACTAAAAATCAAATATATTTTCAGATTTTATTTTGTTTAATGGTATGAAGGCTTATGTTTTAAGAAATTCTAGAAAAATTAAGAGCATAAGAAAATCTGATGCCTGCAATTCTGCCTTTAAGGTTTTATCACCAGAGCACCGAGCAGCCAAGGGAGTATTTCACAATAATGAAATTTACAGTTTGAAAAGATCACTAAAAGATTGCTGGGTGAAGAGTAATTAATTGTGTATGGACAGAACCAGACAGGGGGTAAGAATAAATTTGTGGGAGACCTAATAAGAGACACAGTTCACTTGATGACCTGGTGGTTTGTTCTACAGTCACAGCCATGGAGATGGAGGTAAATGAGCATATCTGAAACAACACTTTAATTGTTTCAACAGCACACCATTTTCATATTTTACTTTTTTTTTTTTAAAGTTCGGCAGCATTTTTCTCAGTTTTAAATATTATAATACATGGCATCTTTGGTGAAAGGAAATATGATACTTTGCCAAGACAGGTGATAGAATGAAGAGTACTTCATACTGATTGTATGTAAGATACGATAAATACAAGATATCAAAGGTGACTGCCAGTTCTCTGGAATAAATGAATAATAGCAGAACATCTACTGACATAAAGTACACTGTAGGAGGAGCAGGATAAAGGATAAATATCACAACTTTAAACATAAAATAGTACAGATACAGACTGATATTCAAATGAATTTCGAGTAACCCATTGGCTATATAATTCTGGGGTTTAGAAGAACTCTCCTTTTGTGCTCAAGGGCACTCAAGCTGCAGTGATTGGCAGATTCCCCCGAACAACGTGGAGGAAAGCAAGAGCATTCTTGCTCAAAATATTGGATCTGTTAGTGGAAGGAGAGAAAGAAATTGAATTGAGTCAAAACTAGTAGGTAGCTATTACAGTTACAGTTACAATAATTAGAGTAGTGATGATTAATCTAAAATTTACTGAGAAGTTGCAAAGGTGCAATGACTCTAATAAGCATCTTATATGGATGAACTATTAAGGACTAAGATGAGCCTGACTCAAGCCATGGTGTTTTCAATCACCACATGCATGGGAAAGCTACAATGAGTAAAGACCAAAGAAAAACTGATGCCTTTGAATTGTGGTGTTGGCGAAGAATATTGAATACACCATGGACTGCCAGAACAAAGAAATCTGTCTTGGAAAAAGTACTGCCAGAATGCTCATTAGAAGCAAGGATGACTAGACTTCGTCTAACACACTTTGGACATGTTATCAAGAGGGATCAGTCCTTGGAGAAGGACATCATGCTTAGTAAAGTACAGGGTCAGTGAAAAAGAGGAAGACTCTCAATGAGATGGATTGACACAGTGGCTGCAATAATGGCTTCAAGCATAACAATGATTGTGAGCATGGTGCAGTGTTTCGTGCTGTTGTACATAGGGTTGCTATGAGTCGGAACTGACGATGGCACCTAACAACAACAACGTGCATGAACTTATTCAATCTTTGATATAATTCTATGAGTCATATTATTATTGCTATCTTAATTTTTTCAATAGAAAACTGAAATTTAGGGCATTCAATTAAGTGCAACAAAGTCACTGGTTTCAGGGTCCAAAGGAAAGTATGTCTGATGATCGGATAGGAATTACTCTATCATCTTTGGACAACAACAACAACAAGTCTAAGATTTTTTTTTATATATATAAAATAAAACTGTGACTTTCTTAAAAACTAAACTCCCTATTTTCAGATTTCCTCAATTTTTACTTAATGATCTTATTCTGTTCTAGATCCTATCCAGGATACCACATTACACTTACTAGTCTGTCTCCTTAGACTTCTCTTGGTTGTCACAGTTTCTCAGACTTTCTTTGTTTATGATGATCTTAGACATTTTAAATACTACTGATCAGATATTTTACAGAATGCCCCTTGATTGATGTCTGTCTGATGTTTCTGTCATGATTAGACTGAGTTAGGGGTTTTGGGAGGAAGATCACAGAGATAACTTGTCATTTTTATCACATCATATTAAGGGTATATAATAGAAACATGTTGCATGGTTTAAACTCAGGAAAAGTGTACATCAGGGTTGTATCATTTCACCATACCTATTCAATCCGTATGCTGAGCAAATAATCCGAGAAGTTGGTCTATATGAAGAGGAACGGGGCATCAAGATTGGAGGAAGACTCATTAACAACCTCCATTATGCAGATGACACAACCTTATTTGCTGAAAGTGAAGAGGATTTGAAGTACTTACTGATGAAGATGAAAGACTACTGTCTTCTGTATAGATTACACCTCAACATAAAGAAAACAAACATCTTCACGCTTAGACCAATAAGCAAGATCATACACACACACACCTACAGAAAAAATTGATGTTGTCAAGGACTTCATTTTACTTGAATCCACAATCAACACCCATAGAAACAGCAGTCAAGAAATCAAAAGATGCACTGTGTTGGGCAAATTAGCTGCAAAAGACCCAAGCCATGGTGTTTTCAGTCACCTCATATGCCAGACAATGAATGACGCATAAGGAATGACATCTTTGAATTGTGGTGTTGGTGAAGAATCCTGAATATACCATGGACTGCCAAAAGAATGAATAAAGCTGTCTTGGAAGAAGTACAACCAGAATGCTCCTTAGAAGCAAGGATGGTGAGATTACATCTCACATACTTTGGATGTGTTATCAGGAGGGATCAGTCCCTGGAGAAGGATATCATGCTTGGTAAACTAGAGGGTCAGCAAAAAAGAGGAAGACTCTCCGCAAGTTGGAATGACACAGTGGCTGCAACGTGGACTGAAGCACAGTAACAATTGTGAGGATGGTGCAGGACTGAGCAGTGTTTCGTTCTGTTGTGCATAGAGTTGTTATGAGTCAGAACCAACTCAATGGCACCTAACAACAACACCACTATCAATATGGTTTATAACCATTTATATTGACCTTGATAACCTTCATGAGGTAGTGTTTGCAAGGTTTCTTCACTGTGAAATTACTTTTCTCCCTTTCCATATCATACCCCTGAAAAGAAGTCATGATACATGGACCACACTTAAGGAGTGGAGAGTCATGGTCCATCTTCTTAGGTTAGACGTCTCTACATAAATTACTTGACATTCTTCTGTACCAGAGATTTTCTTTCATTCGTTTATCTATTCATTTATTTACATGAATATAGACACATTGATACTTAGTTTATACTTTAAATTATAATTCAATAATAATATATTTATTTTGTTATTCAAATTGTTCCAACTTTGGCCATCGGGAGGTCTTTCAAGGACCTCCTGTATACATTTGACATATTCCCATCATTATGATTTTTTTTTTTAGTATTGCTTTGCTTTTTGTTGTTGTTTTGTTTTTTTTGTTTGTTTGTTTTTAAATAGACATTTCTTAACTTCTGGTAATAAGATATTTCAAAAGGATCCCTGGTTAAGTGCTCAGCTTTGTTGGTAGTTCAAACCCATCCAGAGAGGCTACATGGGACAAAGACCTAGTCATCTACCCCCATAAAGATTACAGCCTAATAACAAAGTTTATTAAGGAAATGTTCTGTATCGCACTTTGGTCTTAAAAGCTTGCAAGTGGCCATCTAAGATGCATTAATTTGTCCCAACCCTATTGGAGCAAAGGAGCATGAAGAACACCAAAGACACAAGGAAAATGTTAGCCCAAGAGACTAAAGGTCCACATAAACCAGAGACTCCACCAGCCTGAGACCAGAAGAACTAAATGGTGCCTGGATACCACCAATCATGGCCCTGACAGGGAACACAACAAAGAGTCCTGGACGAAGTGGAAGAAAAGTTTGGAAGAAAACTCAAATTCATGTAAAAAGACCAGACTTAATGGTCTGACAGAGACTGAAGGAACCCCTGAAACTATGGCCCCTGGACACTAAAAGAAAAAAAAAAAAGATTACAGCTTAGAAAACCCTATAGGGCAGTTCTAACCTGTCTCATGGGGTCACTATGAGTCGAAACCTACTCGACGACCTGTAACAACAACAATATGGTATTCCAGGCACATCTTGTATATTGCCTGTCTGAATCCTACAATAGCCATTTTTTCTAAAGAGACCTTGTTCCTATTATTGGGAATGACATAAGAAACTAAGATCTGTGTGTCAAGTGTGCTCATTGCTACTGAGTTATCATTGCTTCTACATCCTCTTAGGTGATAGAGAAAGAAGATATGTGTTTGTATACTAACCCATGTATACAAACATTTCTATATGGAACCATCTATATCTATATCAAGCTAAACATGAATTCATACTGATGTCTCCAACTCTAACCCATTGCCAAATGGATCATTCTAGCCTCTTCCGCTTGCTTATCTATAGGCTCCCTCTCCAGCAGTGAGAAACCTGGATCCCACCATCTGCCATCTATTTACAAAATTGTTCAATTCCTATATATGTGTGTGTTAGGCTAGGTTCTGTAGAGAAGCAAAACCAGTGAAGTGTATAGAGAGAGAAAGAGAGAGCGATTTATATCAAGGAAATGGTTGTCGAGGCTGAAAAGTCCCAAGTCCATGGGTCAGGCTGGAGACTTCTCCTGACTCATGTAGCTGTGGGGGCTGGTGAACCCTAGATGGGCAGGTCAGACAACAGCCCTGTGGCTCACAGGCTGCTGAGGCTGACAAATCCCAAGATCAGCAGGTAAGCTGCTAGCTCAAGTCCCAAGAACTGGAGGTGCGATGAACAGGAACCAGCCACAGGACCCAGAACGAGCAAAAGCCCACAAGCCTTGCCAGAAAGTATATTGGATGCAGACTACACCCCCCAAGGAAACTCCCTTTCAGCTAACTGGCTACTCATAACAGATCTCATCATGGAGGTGATCACATCATTATCCAACTGCCAAACTACATCGTAACTGCCAAACGACTGAAAATCGTGGCCCAGCCAAGTTGACAGACAAACTTAATAATCACAATACGCATCAGAGTTTCAGAAATGTTAACCCATACCTTTGTGGAGGGAGTGGAAGAGGAGGGCGTTTATCAATTAGAGTCTTATGCACAGTTCCTTTTGCCTTTAGCCTTATAATTGTACAGATTCCATTCATTTCCAAGGTTATTGAGTTTAGCACCTTATTCCGTCACTCCTTTCAGTGAGGTTGTTTCATACATTTATAATTAATTTAGATTGGTTAGACATATTCTACATTCCAACCTGTTTAGTTTTATTTTAAATTTTATGTATTAAGATCTACTATTTGTGCTGCTAAGTGTTACAGGTTTTGGTAATGTCTTGTATTCACCATTACAGCATCAGAAATAAGAGTTTCATTGGCCTGAAAAACAAATCTTTTGTCTTCACCTATTAACCACACCCCAAAATGTGGGCAAACATTGATCCATTTACTGTCTCAATAGTTTTGCCTTTTCCAGAATGTCATTTAACTAAGATCGTATGTCATGTAGCTTTTTGAGACTGACATGTTTTACTTAGCAATATGCATTTAAGATTCATCTCTGTCTTTTTTGTGGCTTGATAGCTCCCTTCTTATCCCTGAATAATAATCCATTGTATGGATGTACTGGAATTTATCCCTTCAACTATTGAAATTCATCTTGATTGCTTCCAGGTCTTGGTGATTAGAAATAAAACTGCTATAAGCATTCGCTGCAGGTTTTGCGTGGGCTTAAATTTTCAGATCTGTTGGGTAAATACCTAGAAGTGCAATTGCTGGATTAGATGGTCAGGCAATGTTTAGCTTTGTAAGAATCTGCTAAACTCGTTTTTAAAGAAACTGTACCAATTGAATTTCCACCAGGAATAAATGAGAATTCCTGTTGCTGCACATCTTCACCAACATTTAGTATTGTTAGCTTTCTGTTTTTTTTTTTTTTTTTAGCCTTTCTAATAGGTGTGGCGTAGTGGTTGAGTGCTACGGCTGCTAACCAAGAGGTCGGCAGTTCGAATCCACCAACAGTTCCTTGGAATCCCTAACGGGCAGTTCTACTCTGTCCTATAGGCTCTTTATGAGTTGGAATCGACTCTCAGGCAATGGGTTTGGTTTGGGTTAATAGGTGTATAATGGTATCATTGTTTAAATTTGCCATTCCTTAAAGAAAGATGTTGAGCATCTTTGCATAGGCTTATTTGCAATCTGTATATCTTTGTTTGGATACCCTATCTTTTCAGATCTTTTGCCTGTTTTTTTTAATTGGGTTGTTTGCTTTCTTTCTGGCGAGATTTAAAAGTTCTTTGTGTATTTTAGACAGAGGTATTTTATCAGATATGTGTTTTGCAAATATTTTTCCCAATTTGTGGCTGTCTTTCTCTTCTTCTAACTGTGTCTACTGAGTGCAGAAGGTTTTAATTTTAATAAAGCCGACTTATCAATTTTTTTCTTTCATCGATTGTGTGTTGGTGTTGTATTTAAAAGCTCATCACCAAACTCAAGTCTTTCAGTTTTCGTCCTAGGTTTCTTCAGGACGTTTTATAGCTTGCATTTTACATAAGTTTGCTATCCATTCTGAGTTAATTTTTGTGTAAGGTATCAGGTCTGTGCTAGGGTCATTTTTCTGTATATGGCAGTCCAATGGTTCCAGCACCATTTGTTAAAAAGATCATCCTTTCTTCATTGAATTGCTTTTGCTCCTTTTCTCAAAGATCAATTGATTTTGTTTGCGTGAGTCTACTTCTGGCTCCTGTATTCTGTTCCATTAAACTTTGTCCATTGTTTTGCCAATATCTCGCTATCTTGATTTCTTAATTAGTAAATCTTGAAATTGGTAGGTGTGACTCTTCCAACTGTTTTCTTCATTTTCAGTATTGGATAGGCTATTCTATGTCTTTCGCCTTACCGTATAAACTTTAAATTCAACTCGTTGATGTCTACAAAATCGATCATTGAGATTTGGATTGGGATTATTTGAATCTATAGAACAATTTCCAAGTATTATTGACACCTTAACAATATTTAGGCTTCAAGTCCATAAACATGGACTGTCTATTTATTTAGAGCCCTTCTGGTTTTTTTCATCTGGTTTTTTGTTTGTTTTATTTATTTTATTTTCTGTAGGTGAATCCTGTACAAATACTATTAGGCTTATTTAAATATCTAATTTTTTGTGTGCTATTGAAAAGGCTTTTATTTATTTTTTAAACTTTAATTATTCTTTGCTGGTATGTAGGACAGCAACTGACTTTTGCACATTAACCCTGAATCTTTTGTCTTAACTATTCATATTCACTTCACAGTTCCAGGAGTTTTTTTTGTTGACTCTTTAGCATTTTCTACAGATTATCATGCTATCTGTGAATAAAGACAGTTTTATCTCTTCCTTTCCAATTTATATTTTTATATTCTTTTGCTGTCTTTTATATAACAATAGCTAGGAGTCTCAGTACAATTTTGAAAAAGAGAGTGAGAAAGGGCAGCTTACTGTTCCTGATCTTAGGTAGGAAGTGACTATTTTCTCACAATTAAGTGCAGGATTTTTGTAGTATGTTTTCCTTTAAGGAATTGGTCCACTTTACCTAAATTATCAAATTTGGGGGCAAAGAGTTGACATTTTTATTCCCCTATTATCTTTTTCATACCCCTAGGATCATTAACGATAGCAGTTTGTGCCTTCTGTCTTTTTTCTTGGTTAGTCTTGCTAGTAGTTTATTAATTCTATTGATCTTTTCAAATAACCAGCTTTGGTTGTGTTGATTTTCTTTTTTTGGTTTCCTGTTTTCAATTTCACTTAATTTTACTTTTCATTTCTTTTTGTCTGTTTGCTTTAAGTTTATATTGCACTTCTTTCTCTAGCTTTTTAAAGTGGAAACTTAGATTACTGATTTTAGATCTTTCCTCTTTTCTAACGTATGCATTCAATGCTGTGAATTTTCCTCTTACACAGCTTTTTCTGGATCCTACACGTTTTGTTAAGTTGTATTTTTATTTAGTACAAAATTAAAAAATTTTTTCTCTTGAGATGTTTTCTTTGACTCATGAATTATTTGGAAGCGTTTGGTTTAATTTCCAACTGTTGTTAGGTGATCAGTTCTGATTTATATATATATATATATATTTTTTTATGTATAACAGAACAAAGCATTACCCGGTCTTGTGCCATCCTCACAACTATTTTCAGCTATCCTTCCTTTATTGAATTTCAGCTTACTTCTGTTGTGGTTTGAGGACATATTTTGTATTGTTTCTATTCTTTTAAATTTGTTGAAGTGAGTTTTGTGCCCCAGAATATGGTCGCTCGGTGAGTGTTCTGTGTGAGCTGGAGAAGATGAGGTATTCTGCTCTTTTTGGTCACAGTACAGTATAAATGTCAATTAAATCAATTTAATTGCTTTTGAGATTAACTATGTTATCATTGATTTTCTGCCACATTGATCTGTCAGTTACTTACAGAAGGTTACTGAAGTTTCTAGCTATAATAGTGGAATTGTCTATATTCATTTCTTTTCTATAAGTTTTTGTCTCATATAGCTTCATGTGCTACTATTAGGTGTGTACACATTTAGTACTGTTATACCTTCTTGAAGTATTCACTGCCTTAATATTAGGTACTGAAAGTTTTCTTTATTCTGAGGTTCAGTTGGTCTAAAATTAATACAGCTACTTCATCTTTCTTTTTATAAGTGTTAGCATGATATATCCTTTTCTATCCACTTACTCTTTTACTTTAAATTTTTTTGTAGAAAACATAGAGTTGTGTCTTGTTATTTTTATCCATTCTGACAATCTGTATTTTAATTGGTATATTTAGAATGTTTACATTTAAAGTGATTGTTGTTATATTTGGATTAATATCTACCATGTTTGTAACTGTTTTCTATTCATTTGCATTTGTTCTTCCATTTTCTTTAACTTCTTCTCTGGTTTTATTTCTTTTGTGACTAAAATGATTCCATTGTATTGCCTCTCTTACCATATTAATCATGCCCCACCCAAAATCCATTGCCCTTGAGTTGATTCCAACTCATAGTGACCCTACAGGACAGAGTAAACTGCTCATAGGGTTTCCAAGACTGTAAGTCTTTACAGAAGCAGGTTGCTACATCTTTCTCCCACAAAGCAGCTGGTGGGTTCAAAGTGCCCATCTTTCGGGCTCTTTATATCAATCATGTTTCTAAAAAAAAAAAATTGTGGCTGCCTGCACTAGGTTTACAATTTTAACTAAAATACATCTACTCTCAAATAATACAATTCTGCTTCATGTGTAGTGTAAGTACCTTATAATTGAATATTCTCAACTTTATCCCTTGCTCCTTTTGTAACAATGCTGCCATTCAATTCACTTACCCATATACGATGATCACTCAATAAAATTGTTAATGTTATTCCTTAAAAAAAGAGCAAAAACATGTATCTTTTAGATTAATTAAAAATAAGAAAAATAAAAGACTTATTTTACTTCCAATTTATTCCTTCCTGAGACTTTTTTTTATGTACATCTAAGTTTCTGCTCTACATGATTTTTGTTGTGCCTGAAGAAAAAATTTTAGCATTTCTTACTGGGCAGGTCTACTTACAAGGAATTTTCTCAGTTTGTTAAGAGAGCTTTTATTTCTTTCTTCATTTTAGAAGAATAATTTTTCTGGACATAGATTTTTTTTTTCTTTGGATACTCTAAATATATTAGTCTTCTATCTTATTGCATGATTCCTGATAGAAAGTGCACTGTAATTTACATTTTTCTTCCTTTATGCTTAAGGCTTTTTTATTCTCCGGCTGTTTTCAAGATTTTCTGTCTTCCTGTCTTTGATTTTGTGCATTTTGAATATGATATACCTAGATGAGTTTCTTTTGATATTTTCCAGCTTGAGGTGTTCTCTGAGTTTCTTTCATCTGTGATTTTGCATCTATCTCTAATTTTGGAAATTTCTGGGGCTTTTTTATTTCATCTATTTCTTCTGTTCCATTCTTTCTTTCTTCTTATGGTATCCCACAAACATTGATATTATAACCTCTTAAATTATCCCAGTCCTTTGATGTTGTGCTCTATTGTGTTTTTGTTTTGTTTTGTTTTTGTTGTTGTTGTTCTTTTCTTTGCATTTCATTCAGGATTCGAGATTAATGGTTCAAGACTACCAAATTACTGATTCCTTCTTCAGTCATTCCAGTGTACTCATAAGCCCATCAAAGGTATTTTTCTTTCACAGTTTTTAAAATTCTTGTTTTTTAACATTTCCTTTCATTCTTTGAGTTTCCATCTATCTGTTTGCATTACCCATCAGTTTTTGCACATTGTCTGCTCTTTTTTTAGAGCCTTTAACATCTAAAACCCTCGGCAGCTGAATCGAGTCCAACTCATAGCCACCCTGTAGGATAGAGTAGAACCACCCCATAGGGTTTCCGAGGAGTAGCTGGTGGATTCTGACTGCCAACCTTTTGGTGAGCAGCCATAGCTCTTAACCACTGAGCCACCAGGGCTCCATATTAATCATACAAAACCAAAAACCAAACCCAGTGCCATCAAGTCATTTCTGACCCATAGCAACCCTATAGGACGGCGTAGAACTGCCCCATAGAGCTTCCAAGGAGTGCCTGGTAGATTCAAACTGTAGACCCTTTGGTTAGCAGCGGTAGCACTTAACCACTACACCACCAGGCTTTCCTATATTAATTATAGTTACTTTAAATCCCTTGTGTGATATGTGAGTGTGGTTCTCATGCCTGCTTTGTCTCTTTAGACCTTTTCTTGTTTTTTTGGTGTGCCTTGTAAATTATGTTTTGAAAGCTAGACATGTTTTATGAGGTAAAAAGAACTAAGATGACTAGGACTCTAGTTTGAGGGTTTATATAATCACATTAAGAGTTAAAATATGTTTAATGTGTTCTATAGATACCAGACTTCAAATTCTTTTAGCGTCCTTGTGTTTATCTCTCTCTTGAGTTCGGTGTTTTCTAACTAACCTTTTTTTAGAGAAACTAGGTGTGGTGAAGTTTTTTTCAGATTTAAGCCACTATTAATACACTGGTATCTTTTCGGTGTGGTGGTAAGGTATGTGGGAGGGAAGTAGTTAATAATCTTTCAATTATATTTCAGTATTTTGGTGGGCCTGTGTCTCCATTTGGTGATGATCACAAGTGTTTTTGCTTCTATAGCTCCCCCCAACCTTATTGAGACAGAAAAGTCAGTGCAGGATAGTGTGACAGGAATGTCCTTCTAGCTGGGAAAAGACTCTGGTAAAATTTTTTTCCCTGGAAAAGAAACCTTGGTGGGGAGAATGGCCTGATCATATTTCACAATAATTACTTTTCCCCTCTCCCTTCCAGAGTTATTACATGATCTTTCTCGAATCTTTATCTGGTGGTGTTGCTGGAATTAAAACCCTAAGATTGTGGTCCAAGCCTCACTCTCAAAATAGTCCAAGTTTTGCCTCCAGCAAGTCCTCCAAACTACCCTTTTTGTGTTCTAGGCAGCCACTCTTTGCATTTACCTGTTTCTCCAGGTTTCAAGGCTTTGGTTTGCCCTGTCCACCCAGATTTCCAATAGGCCCAAGAAAAATTGATGATTTTCACTCTTCTTAGCTTTTTCTTGTTGTAAGGACTGGACTGAGCACTTCCAAGTTCTTTCATCTATTTTGAAGATGAAAACATAAGTTTACAAGTGTAGATCTTGATAAATTTCTTATTTACTGATTATACTCTGTACACTCATAAAATTATGTTATTTTCTTTTCTGGCCTTCAGAACAATCCCTCTGAATTTATCACCATGCATTTTTTCATTTCACAGACAATTTCGTAGGGTAAAAAAAAAAAAAAAAATCTTGGAAGTCATACCATTTTAATTCACTTATTTAACACTGTCAAGGAATTTCAAGAATGATTGGAAGGAATGGTTGTGCTTAACAGTACAAAATTCATGCCAGAAAATTAAAAAAAAAAATGCATACAATGTCACATAGAATGCATTAACATGATCAGAGTCTGGTCTGTGGTCCAAAGGGGAGCCTTTAATATAACAGCAATCCACGTGTCACATCTAGAAATCCCATTTATGATAAACACACAATTCCATCAGAAAACCCCTGTTCAATTGGTAGTAGGGAAAACTAATATTTTAATACTGGATACATATGGTTGAAAGTAGACTATAATTGGTAACCTGAATGATAAACACATTTGATTGATTTATTTTCCCTAATTTAATTTGTTTTGAAATAATGTAGAGAAGTAACTCAAATGTGTTGTATGATTGGACCATCTAATTTTTTAATTGAATTAACTAAAAAAAAAAAAATTCTATGATTTGAATGCAAATGACCAGATATGGTCATATTCAATTGGCATAATGTCTTAGCATAATTTCTTACTCAATTTGAGTCCTTTTGATCAAATTTTAAAAAATACTTTAAATATATACACATATATTTCCGATATTTTAAAGTTCTTTCCAAAATACCTTTTGACTAATACAACCATTGGTCTTTATTTGTCTGGAACAAAAGAAAAAGAAGGAAACCCAAGAATCAGAGAAGGAACTGCACTGCAGGGCTAATTGCCTGCATGAACCACTGTCTCCTCCGCCTTGAGATCAGAAGAACTAGATGGTGCCTAGCCTCCACTACTGAATGTTCTGATCGGGAACACAATAGATGAGTCATGACAAATACGGGAGAAAAATGTGGAACAAAACTCCAAATTCTTAAAGAATCCAGACTTACTAGACCTATGGAGGGTTCAGGTATCTCCAAGACTATGGTCCTGCCTTGCTCTTCAAACTTTGAACTGAAACTATCCCCTGAAGTCACTTAAGTAACAGTTTAGCTTAAAGAATAAAGACTGCAAAAAAAAAAAAAAACAAATTATGTAAGACAAAAAGGTCTATAGCTATTTTTAAAATACAGATGAGAAAGTTGTGTGGGCAGGAATATTAAGTCAATAGATGTGAAAAAACTAGGACAGACGTAGGGAGAGTGTTGACACAATGCGAAAAATGTAACCAACATCACCGATCGTTAAGTCTGCAAGCTGTGGAACAGGAGAGGGTTTTGCTGTGCATACTTTCACCAATAATAAAATAAGACAAGACAGAAACACGCTTGGAGTAGCAGTCCACGGACAAGAACCAGCTCTAAAAGGTGGGGATAGGGCAACGTCACCGCGCCTCGTTCAGGTTTGACCAACTTCACCCCCGGTCCTGCGAATGGCCCACTTTTTCACTTGTCACCAATGTTGCGGTTATCAAGCCCCCTTTTCTGATAGTAAGTACTCTTTCTGGAAAATATTTTAAAGTACTTTACAGAGGTTAAATACTTTAATAAAAAATTAGAGACGTTTCTCTAATACAGAGTTCAGTTACATACTGGCAAACAAGGGTAAACACACCTGTTATACAGAACCACTTTACCACAGGTTTTGAAGGGGTTTCACTGAAGAGAAACTCACAGTTATATATAACACCTGAATTGTGATCATATTCATTTTCTCATGGGACAATTTAATGATAATAAAATGATGATAAAGACAGCGTAAGATGTAGTATTAATACCTTATTACCTCAAAAATTACTTTTTATTTTCAAAAGGTCTCTTAGAAAACAGCATATGCTCAGAGTGAGTTTTGTCATTATGTCAGAGGTAACAAAATTTAGGTCATGTCACTGGTTAAAATTTTTTAAAGAGTTTCTTCTGGAAACTACTTCAGCTATCTGGCATTTGGTGGTTTTATGCTGTTGCTTAAAGTCATAAACTATTTTGTTATGGTGACTGGAGAGGGATGGGAACTAGAGTAGTTGTCAACTGATTTAATAGTATTCTGTGCATTAATAGAACAGACTTGGCTTTATTTTATTCTAATGCCATGCTATTCTTGATGCATAGATAATTTACTGAGTCAATAGCAGAAAGACATCAACTAACCTTGTTTTTTTTCTCTAGTACAGATGATAGATTTCCACTTTTCAGACTGTACTCTTTCATCCTGTTATCCTTATGATCAATGGCATGCGGCACTGGAGCTAGTTGAGATTAGGTCTATATCTATAAAACAACATAAAGCTAATCAGCTCATGCAGGAACTGAACCTGTGATCTTGGCCTTGTTAGCTCAGTGGTCTAAGCGTGCCCCAGCCATCTAATCTCTGGTGTTCACTCACAGAGCTACAAGGACTCTGGTAAGTGAAAGGGCAAAGGCCTTGGAAGGTAGAACTACAATTTTCCCTTTGTACTGTTTTCCCCTAAAATTATAGTACAACATCAGAAGTTGTTTGACCTAGCAGACTAAATCACCAGGATAATAAGTCCAATCCTCAGCATTGTGGATTCACTTATAGGATGAGTTGTGTCTTTCACCACACAGGTAGCATCATAGAATCTCACATTGAAGAATGTTATACAGTCTGACACTTCTAGTACATTTTTGCTCACTGGAGGATAAAGTTTATTATAGAATTTTATTGGCAGCCACAATATAATCCACTGCTTATCATAAAAAAAAAAATAGACCAGTTAAATACAACAATATTTAAATTTTATGAAAGTCATCTTATGATTCTAGAATTTTTTAATCTTGAAAATTGAATAAAAAGTAGTCTCATGGTAAAATCTTTTATATAAGTCAAAATATCTCAGTGTGATGTGCCATCGTGCTGAATATTAAATTCCATCAGTATAGAAAAAAAAAGTTATCTGTTTAAATCTGGCATTACTTGATGTTAGTACAGAAAGAAAATCTAACTCTAGATTAATTTTTAGAAATACAGGTAAATTAAACTCACTGTTTTACACTCAATTTTCCAATGTATAACAGAATGATGCAAAAGCTATTCATTTGGATTTCTTAAAGGCATACTTCAGAATAAAATTTATAAACAGTAGAAGATTGTTTTTTAAAGAATGTTTATTTGCTTCATACTTAAAATGCATAAATATAATTTCCCCATGAAGTAAATCTAATTTGGAATTTAGAGTGTTCTGGGTTTGAAGAATAGGAATTCCAGAACACTTAATTATGCTCGTGCAGAACCTGTACATGGATCAAGAGGCAGTCCTTCAAACAGAACAAAGGGATACTGCATGGCTTAAAATTGGAAAAAAGTATGCAGCAGTGTTGTATCCTTTTACCATACTTATTCAATCTACATGCTGAACAAATAATCCGAAAACTCACTGTGAACTGCACAATATCAAGATTGGAGGAAGATACATTAACAACCTGAAGTGTGCTGGTGACACAACCTTGTTTGCCAAAAGTGAAGACAACTTGAAGCACTTGCAGAGGAAGGTAAAAAATTACAGCCTTCAGTATGGAATACACCTGAACATAAAAAAAAAAAAATTTACAACTGGACCAGTACACAATTATCATGATAAATGGTGAAGAAATTAATGTTGTCAAGGATTTCATTCTTCTTGAGTAAATGATTAATGCCCATAGAAGCGGCAGTCAAGAAATCAAATGACGTATTGCATTGGGAAAATTTGATGCAAAGACCTCTTTAAAGCATTAAAAAGCAAAGATGTCACTATAATGAGTAAGATATGCCTGACCCAAGCCATGGTACTTTCAACGCCTCGTATTCATGTGAAAGTTGGACAACGATAAAGGAAGACCAGAGAAGAATTGACACATTCTAATTTTGGTGTTGTCGAAGCATAGTGAATATACGATGGACTGCCAGAAGAACTAACAAGCCTGTCTTGGTAGAAGTACAGCTACAGGGCTCCTTAGAAGCAAGGATAGCCAGACTTCCTCTCCCTTTCTTTGAATATGTTATCAAGCACAACCAATCACTGGAGAAAGACATTCTTCTTCATAAAGTAGAAGATCAGCAAATAAGAGGAAGACCCTCAGTAAAATGGATTGACACAGCGGTGGCAACAATGAGCTCAAACCAGTAAGCAAGGTACATACAGGCTTAGAGTAAGCAAGGTCTGCACAGGTTTATTTGTGTTTACTTACTAATCTGTAGTGCACAAGTTCACACGGGTTTCACCACATCTTTGCTGTGATAAAGAAAAAATGTACACTATTTATAACAAAATAAATATTTACTGCATCTGAAGGGAAAATTTGATGGTGCAATACAGAAATTAAATAAAATGATGGTTGCCTAAAGATTGGCAGACAGATTTGAGGTAGTATTCAACAGGAAATTATATAGCAGCCAAAATACCACAGCAGCTGAGAGAGAGAACTTATTTCCAAATATTCACAAGAAGCTGCAGGAGGGATTTTTACAATGGGCTTGCTTACATCTAACTTCTGGTCTGTGTGGTGGTGTCTAGTGAGAATGAAAATACCCAGTTAATGAAGATTTGACTTAAAATTGTAGACACTGAATCTAAGACACTCAGCAATGTCTTTAAATCTGCAATTATGATGTCAAAGCTGATACCTCTTCTTATGTTGACCAGCCCTGAAGAAGTTTTGGTAATACAAAGATGATAGATTTAAGAAACACAGTTTGAGACTCACAAATAACATCTCATTGCCAATGAGTCTAGCACTAAGACTTTTATTCCATGCTCTGGGATCCTCCCCCAGGACCAGAAAAACAAAGACTGTAAAACTAGAAACTGGAGAAATTATATTTTAATGCATGTCCACAGATTACAGGTGTCTTTCTACATCCTACCTCTCAGGCTCCAATTCCAGTTATGTCTCTTCAAGTAATAAATTGCAATTCACAGAGCGTTGAAAGAGAGATATGGACTGAGGGATTATATTTATATTTTTATCCTGGGAGGTGGAATTTCTGCCATTAAATCTGTAAGCAGATTTAGAGAAAGAAAAAAACTTGGTAAACACTTTAGAGAAAGGATATGAACTTTTATTTGTCCAAAATATCAGAGCTGGGCCAGAGACGAGTAGAAACTCCCCACTACAGGAAATGTCTCCTAAACTCCAAAAACATCCATTGCCATCGAGTCGATTCCAACTCAGAGCGACCCTATAGGACAGAGCAGAACTGCCGCATAGGATTCCCAAGGCTGTAAATCTTTAGGGAAGCAGACTGCGACATCTTTCTCCTGAAAAGTGGCTAGTGGGTTCGAACACCGAGATTTTAGTTAGCAGCTGAGCGCTTTAACCACTGCCCACCAGTACCCCTTAACACTGAACCACCAGGGCTCCCTAAACATTTCCTAGACACTGTAACTGCCTAAGAAGGTACGTCCCTCCAGAACTTCAAAAAGGACTTGTTTTTTAGAACATCAGAATTGTCCCATTGAAAATCCATATACTAGGTTGGCAAACTTAGTTCCTGACTAGACGTTCATTTTTCAAAAACAACAATTTAATAAAAGAGGATGAGAAAAAGAAATAGTGTATAATAAAAAAAATTTAAAAATGAGGGGAAGAGAAGACCATGCTGGAACTTCAAGATACAGGAGCTGCCTGGCAAAAAGTAGGTATTGCAGAATCCAGAGATACGGCCTATATTTTCCCTGTTGTGGATAACCGTTTTCTAATGAACAATTAAAAGTAGTCTTAAGGAGAACAAAAAATGAAATTAAGTTGAAAAAGATGAATATGCAGGGCAAGTAACTAAGAATTATAGATGTTCTTTAAGAAAATAAAATATATGTATATTCAATTTTGTTTAAGAAAATAAAATTGTTAAATTCTAGAGTTAAAAAAACAAAACAAACATACCACAAGATATTGAGAACTACATGAGAAAGAATCTCTGAATATTCACCTCTGCTCAAAAAGGAGTAATGAGCATGAAAATTGCTTTCCTGCTACAAACAACTAGGAAACTGGATAAATGTATAAAGCAATGAATTTTAGATACTGGCCAACAGGCGGCACAGCATTATGAACCTTAAGAAGGGAAAAAAACGAGGGAGAACTATTGTCTCAATTTTCTGTCTGGAGGCAAGGCTTACAGTGCACTGACCAAACCAAGCCCAACCCATTGTCTTCCAGTCAATTCCAACTCATGGCGACCCTGGGAAAAACTCACTCCAAGGCAAGGTCAAGAGAGAGATAGGAGCTCACAGAGGCCAAAGCAGCTGAAATTTGCAAGACAGGGTACTGAAGAGGAGGGAACAATGCAGAGAGAAAAGCCCAGTAATCTCCAAATCTGCATAGTTTTGCCTCAAGCTTCGAGACATACATATTTATGGAACAATAACAGCAACAGCAAAATGCAGGATATAGGTAGGAGGATATAAAGCAAGGTGTTAACATGAATATTTTTTTCCAAAACGTTTGTTTTTTTTCCGACGTGTTCTCACTCACTCTAGAATATTAAATGAAACCAAAGAAAATATGGAGCCCTGATGGTGAAGTGGTGAAAAGCTTGGCTGCTAAGCAAAATGTCAGCTGTTTGAATCTCCTGGCTGCTCCTTCGAAATCCTATGGGGCAGTTCTACTCCAACCTACAGGGTCACTATGAGTTTGGAATCAACTTGACAGCAACAAGTTTAGTTTGATTTTGGTAAAGAAAACATACAGTAAATGCAACAGCTATGTTTGCACTGCACATAATTTTGAGAAGTCAGTGCAGAGACAGGGAACAAGCAAGATTAAAAACATTTTAACTCTATCCTTTCTTAGGACACTGTCTTCTTGCCAAAAACGATACTATTTTTTCCCACTTTTTGTTTTAATATAGTAATGCCATCCTTTTGAGCATTATTTTAATTAGAGGAACTGCTTCAAATTGTAATGTATTTACTAAATAAAAAAGTAGTTGTAAAAATGGCGTGGGGGAGGTGTCTGGTCTCCTTTCTCTTCATGAGGGGGAAGGAGAATCAAGATCAATATCCCAAGGCTGATTCCTATGAGATGCAGGTCGGACATGCCTCCTGTCTCCGCCATCTTAACCAGTCCTGACACCAACTGTCCCTCCTACCATACGCCCTATTTCTTTGCTGGGTTCCGTAATTCACTGCAATGGCCACGCAGAACTCACAGATAATACTCGCCATTATGGGGTTTATTAGGGAGGAAACAGGTTACAAGTCAGGTTTAAGAATGGCTAGGATACAGTTCTTCCTTCGGGACAGCCTCTGCCCAGCCATGCTCACAGGCATAACTCTCCTTGGCCCTTGGCCTCTGCCCAAAGGCACTCAGCCTTCTCGCTCCATGGGCTGGGAACTCCCTGAGCCATCTCCTGCTGATCTCTCCAGCTGGTCTTTCCTGCCATGGCTTCTCTATCACCGTTTCTCACCATCTGTCTTACAGCTGTCTCCTGGGCCCAGAAGCTTCTCAGAGCAGGAATCCCAGGTCCTAAGGATACCCTGGCTCTTCTTGCTTGGTGGTGGTGGAATCCTCTCCCTCTGTCCTCTGAGATGGTTCATCTCAAGCCCAGCAGGATGGCAAAACTGACCAATCCCTTTGGTGGGCCACAATTACCCTATCACACAGTCTCATCCAAACGTTGGGTGGGACTAACGAGACCATAGCTAGAAAGGCCACACAAAAGCAATCCATTGCACTGCAATAGTAACTTAGTGTTGACTTTAGAGATCCAACTGATTCACCTTTCAGTCATGGATTTAGAAAAGGAATGCCTTACTTTAGCTCAAATTATTTATTTTTTCCAATTTTTTATTTTTCTTAATATGGGTAGCTAACATGCTAATGAAGCCATTTTAAATCTTTCTTAAAATTAATATTGAATTGCAGTGTTACAGGAAGCTCAAAGACACAGGACATAAAAAAATATATATAAAACAGGTAATTAATAATTAATGCCCATGGAAGCAGCAGTCAAGAAATCAACCAACATATTTCATTGGGCAAATCTGCTGCAAAAGACCACTTTAAAATGTTGAAAAGCAAAGATGGCACCTGGGACTAAGGTGTGCCTGACCTAAGCCATGGTGTTTTCAATTGTCTCATACACATGCAAAAGCATGATGATGAATAAGGAAGACCAAAGAACATTTAATGTCTTTGAATTGTGGTGTTGGTGAAAAATATTGAATATACCATGAACTGCCAAAAGAAGGAACAAATCTGTCTTGGAAGAAGTACAACAAGGATGCTCTTTAGAAGCAGGGATGGTGAGACTTCATCTCACATATTTTGGACATGTTATCAGGGGGGATCATTCCCTGGAGAAGGACATCAATCATGTTTGGTAAAATAGAGAGTCAGCAAAAACAAGGAAGACCCTTAACAAGACGGATTGACACAATGGCTGCAACAATGGGCTCAACCACAACAATGATTGTGGGGATGGTGTAGGACCAGGCAGTGTTTCATTCTGTAGTACATAGGATCACTATGAGTCGGAACCCACTCGACATCACCAAACAAAAACAACATGCATTGAGAAAGCTGGACAATGAATAAGGAGAACTGAAAAAAAATTGATGCATTGAAATTACAATGTTGATGAAGAATATCGAATATGCCATGGACTGCCAGAAGAATGAATAAGTCTGTCGTGGAAGAAATACAGCCAGAGTGCTCCATGGAAGCACCTGAGACATGTTTAAAAGATCCTGAAAACTACTTCCTGACTCCATGGGTGGTATTATGCTCCATCCTTGCTGTCAAGGCATTGGAAGAATAGAGATGACTGATGTAACTTGATCACTAGAAGCGACCAACCTTTTCCCTCTAGTTTGCCAGCTCTCCTGTTTCATTCTATTGGTGCATCATCACTCAACTACCCCTAGAGAACTATTCCACAGCATCTTATCACTTCAGCTTTATACGGATAAGATATATATCCCGTGCATTAAACAATGCAAACAAAGACACAGACATGTTATGCCCTCCAAACTTCCCCCTTGGCAATCAGGGAAGATAAAGCAAAAATAAATTGATCTTAATATCCTGAATTGAATGTCATAGCACAGTTCTCCCTCATATTAGATATTCTCATAATAGTAACTCCTATCTTTTAGCTTTGTAGCTTGTTTGACTTTACCGAGCTTTCAACTTAGGAATGTCAACGCTAAATAAAATTTATGTAACGACTTCTTGTAAATAAAGTTATTCTGCTCATACTATGTGATACCCTGTGGTCAGAACATTCTAAACCATTGTTTTGTATGTTTGTTGGTTGGTTTTATCAGGTAGTTTCTTGGCTTTGAAACTTTCAGTGAGTCTCCATTGACATTAAATATTATCCAAATTCCTTATCATATATTTCAAGTCTCTGTCATTCAACCTGCAGCTGCCATTCTCCTTTTTCTAACAGTTTTTCAGCGTTAACTCTTTGCCTCATAAGGTAAATAACAGAGCCATTTATTGAACAGCTTCTATTGTGAATCGGTTTGCTTATATAAATACATTTAGTTGTCATAGTGATGTTCGGTTTACTCTGTTCTTTAAATAGATAACTGAGGTTCAGGAAAGTTACCAAAGTTGGCCTAAGAATACAAAATGACTGATTGCAAAATGCAAGCCTTTTACACTTTAGAAATGACTTATTTCTTTCAAACAAGCAATGTACTGCCTGCGTCGTTATAGAATCCTATGTATTTATTCACACTGGGATATATTTTCACCTCTTCTTTCTTCCCTTCCTCTTCCTCCCTCCCTCCCTCCGTCCCACCCTCCCTCCCTTCCTCCCTTCTTTCCTTCCTTCCCTCCCTCCCTCCCTTCTTCCCTCCCTCTCTCCCTTCTTCCCTTCCTCCTTCCTTCCTTATTGAAAAATGACCATGCCTGGGTTATGATTCTGAGCATAGGACTTAGTCTAGATGATTGAATGACATTTTTTAAAAAGTAAAACATTATGTTATATGTGTGTATGGGGGGTGTCTGCAATTCATATATAGACTAGAGAAATTAAGTGTGGGTAATTTTACAGGAGATGCCAACAATATATGCATCTTAATGGAACTTAATTGCAGTTAAAGATTATGCATTGCCTATTGAATGAATACCAAACACTTTAACCCAATATGCAAGATTATTCTTAATCTGAATAAGTGAATAGATAGATAGAAGATAGATAGATGATAGATGGATAGATAGATAGATGATAGATACATAGATAGATGATAGATAGATAGATAGATAGATAGATAGATAGATAGATAGATAGATAGATAGATAGATAGATAGATGATAGATAGGGAGGTAGATAGATGATAGATAGATAGATAGATAGATGATAGATAGATAGATGATAGATAGATGATAGATAGATGATAGATAGATGATAGACAGATAGATAGATAGATAGATAGATAGATAGATAGATAGATAGATAGATAGATAGATAGATAGATAGATGGATAGATAGATGGATAGATAGATGATAGATAGATAGGTAGATGATAGGTAGATGATAGATAGATAGATAGATAGATAGATAGATAGATAGATAGATAGATAGATAGATAGATAGATAGATAGATAGATAGATGATAGATAGATAGATGATAGATGATAGGTAGGTAGATAGATGATAGATAGGTAGATAGATAGGTAGATAGATGATAGATAGATGTGCATTCATACATATCATGTATATATGTATATATATAGGGTTGTTCCTTATGAGTCAGGATTGACTCGACAGCACTGGGTTTGGTTTTTTTGGTTGTGTGTACATATATATATATATATATACATATACATATACATGGAAACCCTGGTGGCGTAGTGGTTAAGTGCTACAGCTTCTAACCAAAGCGTCAGCAGTTCGAATTTGCCAGGTGCTCCTTGGAAACTCTATGGGGCAGTTCTACTCTGTCCTATAGGGTCGCTATGAGTTGGAAACAACTTGATGGCACTGGGTCTGGTTTTTTGGGGAGTTCGTTATATATATATGTGTGTGTGTATATATATATGCCATATATATATGTTACAGAAACCCTGATGGTATAGTGGTTAAGTGCTACAGCTGCTAACCAAAGGGTTGGCAATTCAAATCCGCCAGATGCTCCTTGGAAACTCTACGGGGCAGTTCTACTGTGTCCTATAGGGACGTTATGAGTTGGAATCAACTTGATGGCACTGGGTTTGGTTTGGGTTCGGTTATATATGCTATATATAGTTAGGTATATATTTGTTATGTTATATAACACACATTATCTCATTATATATATGAATGGTTTTATAAAATAGTGCAATATCTATTATGCATATAACTTATATACAATATAACACATATAATTATATATGTCATATGTTATAAATTACATTATGTCATACATTATATATACTGCATACCATATATATAATACATCATATAGACTAAGCCAGAGCCAAAGAGTACAAACCTAGTATGCCAACTCAAAGTGTTTGATCTGCACTCAGAGGTGATACAGAGCTACTGACTGCAGTCAAACCCATCTCATCTGTAATTTACCACAACCTACACTGAGCTTCTCTAGTTGTCCTGAAGCTGAACCAGAATAAACTGATTGGCATTTCAATCATTACATCTTCTTTGGTACTTAATTTGGCTTATTATGCCTTGTATCTTTTATACATTTACCACGTTTTTTACCCAAATAATGCACACCTTCTATGTTTGTTTGTCAACTGGGCCCCCCACAAGGTATTTTTGTAAGTGCACTATGCCAATTTTTTTTACAACAACATATAAAATAAAATGGCATAGGAGCACTTATGGCTGATTAGAAGGAAGTCATAAGTCATGACCACACTCAAGGGAAGAGGGTCACCCAGGGTGAGGTGGTGGGGCCACCTCAAGAGTCTGTTCACCAAATATATTGCCCTGGGAAGACTGTGGAGCCCTGGTAGTGAAGTGGTTGAAGAATTTGTCTGCTAACCAGAAGGTTGGCAGTTTGGTTCACCATTCACTCCTTGGGAACCCTATGGGGCAGTTATATTCTGTCCTATAGGGTCTCTACGAGTTGGAATCAACTTAATGGCAACAGGTTTGTTTTTTGCGTGTGTGTGGTTTGTTTTTATTTATTTTTTTTTTTGAAGTAAAGGAGATTCCAGAGTGGCTGCTTCAATTTCATGTAAAAGCAATCAAACATGTTTTGGGGTTTTTTTGTTCTTTGCCCTCCTTGTGTAGCTCTGGTCAACGTTCGACAATAATTCAGTTATTTGCAAAACTAATTAAACAACACAGCCAACTGTGTTTCCATGATTGGACACTTTAAGATAAGCATAATTTTTGTTCTATGAAATTATCTGAACTCTAATTAATACATATATCTTTATTTTATTGTCATTTAACATATATAGTGCTTCTTTCTATAAACATGTACTTTCAATGGTGCTTTGATTTTATATTTGTGCTAAAAAAAGACATAAAATGATGAAGGAAGAACATGTTTATATTTGTGTCTAGAAACTTTCTCTTTCAGCCTGATTTCCTCCCACTCTTAGATACCACTCCAGACAATGTTTGTCGTCTTACTGCTTTAAGTGCACTTATCTGATGAGAACACTGATTGTTTTGGAGAGACAAATACCTTTATCAAGTAATGTATAAAATATTGCGTTTTCTCTAGTCATTAAAGGTGTGTGCATACAATGCTAAAAACAAAATGCTGACCTTCTTCAAGTATTAAAGGATCTAGGTATAGAACGTATGCTGTTTGTAAAACACTCTCTGGCTTTCATTATTTTGTCAGGAACTCTACTTGGACCCACTTGCCCCAGTCAAGAGATTACGGTTGAAGGCCTTGGATCTGTCTGGGAGTTTGGCAGAGAGTCCACTTTATGGAGTATGTTGAAGGGTTCTTCTAATACACACTGCCTTTGTCTGGAGTTCTAAAAAGACTTGTGCTCCAGTACAGACAGCTCGTTACATCACCGTAAACAAGTGGCCTTTTTCGAAGATTCTCATGCTGGGCAATCATCATGGTAAACATATGTGCATCTAAGTCCTTGGGAAGATTTCCACCTCCCCCCACCAGGGGTGCCATTTGGTATGTATTAAAATTCTGATTTCCTGGGCACTGCTGACATTCAGTTACAAGGATTTCACTATGGGTGATACAGGCCTTATTCAGAAATGGAAATTGTAAATTCCAAGAACCTCAGTGATACAAAGGTCACTAAGAAATGCAAAGGTTAGACATTCCCAGTGAATTAAAAACAAAGAAACTGAGTTTTCAGCTATCAAGTGGGCATTGAAAAAGTCAGTTAAGCTTAGAAGCTACAGATTAATTGAAATAGTACCAATCTGAAGCAGAAAATGCTTGGAGAGATACATAGATATCCATCTCCTTAATGAACAATAAGCTGCTGTTCTCAAAAGGTAGCCTACAAGTCTTTCTCTCTATGTATATATACATATATATATGGAAACCCTGGTGGCATAGTGGTTAAGAGTTCAGCTTCTAACCAAAAGGTCAGCAGTTCACATCCACCAGGCGGTCATTGGAAACCCTATGGGGCAGTTCTACTTGTCCTGTAGGGTTGCTATGTGTCAGAATTGACTTGATGGCAACAGGTTTGGTTTTTGGTTTATGTGTATATATTTCATAATATTAATGTATCAAAATGTATACTGTGTATCTAGAAATTATGTAATACTATAACTCTATAAATAAAATTATAAAATTAAAATTTTCTTTTTAGACAATCTTCAGAAGTTTTTAGCTTTTAGAGACAGGGTAGAGTCATCCTTATACATGTTAAATGTGGAGAAAAGATTTCAGTACAAAAGACATTAAATCAGGAAGAAAATCTTACTGGGTTACAAATGATTGGCAACACCATGTTGGAAGTTTCTACCAGAGGACACTCCCCCAATGATAAACACTTTCTGGGTGTTTCAGCTATGTATTTGCTCAAAAACCACATATAAAAATCTTTGGGTCAGAAGCTGTGGAAATGTTCTTTTGTCTCTTCTATATCAGGCTACAATTTTGCATAGACATAAGATATTTGGTGTTGGGATTAACAAAAAAGTATATGTAATACTGAAATAAAACCACCACAGATTATGGGCATTGAATTCTATTTACAAAGTAGCAAAGGTGTTCTTATTATGGATTTTGTGACTTGGAAACTTTGTTCTCAAGATTTAACTTATCTTAAAAAAAAAAAAACAGATATTCGAACGTTACAGTTAGTTGTTCAAACTTCCTGACATTCACTTGAGTGTAAATAAAGAAAAGCTAGAAATGTTATGGAAATACTTGAATTTGATTGAATTGGAATATTTAACACTACAAATGATTCTAAGAAGATGCAGTTTGTGACCTAAAGACTGGGAAATAAACAAGATTATGATGATTATTAATAATCCACATGAATTTGTACCCAAGTTAATTTTTTTCGAATAATAAGAGTTAATTTTAAAATGTCCACATTTTAAATTTCTTAATTTATTATTGAAATTCCATCTCAGTACTGATCCAATAAGTTTAACATTATAGAGATAATTGAAACTTTGATAATTGAACTTCATCCAATATATTTAAGTCCTAATCTTTATATAATGTATTAAGGTACCGAATGAACCAGTTTCTTTCTCCAGAAACAAAACGCAAATGTAAGTTTTGAGACAACTCACCCTACCTGCTTTCCCTTCTTTAAAAAAAAAAAAAATCCACTCCAATATCTTCTCAAAGTCCAAAATTGTCAAGTCTGAAGAGTAGGTGCTCAGCCCGAAGAGTTTGGAAGTTCTCACTTTTTTCTGGTGATAGGGAAAGGAAGAAACAAGCCACAGGACACACACACACACACACACACACACACACACATATATATATGTGCATACATGATATATAGTATCACATCTTTCATCATTTTAGCTCAAGTTTGTAGAGTGAGAAGCAAAGGCTAACTGCCCTAGGCTGATTCCCTGCAGGCTGGCTTTTCAGGGTTGGCCCACTCTAATCCTTCAGGGAAACTAGCCTTGGTCCAGTGCTTATGACCATCATCAGTCTTGGTCTACTGCAGATCTTGGACCCAGTCTCACTTTTATCTCTTCTAAACAAAAACATTGTCAGTAGTTTTTTATGACAAACTACTCATCATTAAAACTGTGCTGTCCCTCTTATTTTTCAAAAAATTGTTGTGTTGTGAAAGCAAATAAAGACCATTTATGCCTTTTATGTTTTAATTGAAGTTCTCTTTTAACTATAACACTTGGCACAGTACTGGCATATGATAGATTGTCAACAAATGGTTTGGGGAATGTATCAATCAATCAATCAATGAAAAGACAGATGCATGAAGAAATTCTAATCAATCTGAAACCCCTATGACAACTGTCAGAAAATCTAGACATCATAAGACACATATTCAAAACTCCAGTTTCAAGTTGTCTTCTTCATACACTGGTGTGAAAAGTCTCTTTTCATACAGTTAAGCAGAATGTAAACCTCTATGAGACCTCAGCATACGATGCTTCATAGGCCAGATCTCTCTTCATGGTAATGGTATCCATAAGCTTATACACCCACTCCTCACTTATCAACATGGTTAGGTCCCAAAGACCAAGTCATTATGTGAAAATGGAGGATGACCACATCACAAATGGAGCGTGATTGTATTATTACATAACTGCCAAATCACATCATTACGTAACTGCCAAACCACTGAAAATCACGGCCCAGCTAAGTTGACGGATAACCTTAACCATCACAGCCAGCATTAACTCTTGCCTCGCATGTTGGCTTTTGTTACTGCCAGGTATTTGTTGTTAATGCAAAAAAGAGTCAGGTTATAGGCTTTTTACAATTGTCATAAATGCGAAATGTCAGGTAACGGGATAGTCAATAAGTGAGGAGTAGGTATATATGGACTTAATTTATCATAAAATCACCCATTGGTCTGCAAGATTCCTGTGGGCAGAGACTTCATCTTATTTTTGTCTATTCAATTCCCACATAGCTACCGGCCAGAGTCTGCAGTCAGTAAAAGTTGCTATCTTAGCTGGTCTAAAAATATACAGTGACCTATAAAGTTTCTAAGTTCTTTAATAATCCAATTTAGGACATAGAATTGGGGCTATGAAAGTTATATTCTACCAAGTAGAAATTAGTCTACATGCTTCTTGAAGATAGAGACTGCATCTTAATATTTCTGTGTTTTGGGGATCTAGCCCAGAGCTTATCACATAGTACCTATTCCGCTAACAATTTTAGAATAAATGCATTAATAAGTGAATGAATAAATGATGCCTTGCCTTCATTTAGACCTATGCACATCAGATTTCCATTCCTATGTTTGGATTAGCACGTGAAAATTAGAGTGGAAAGTTAAGAATTGAAAAAACAAATTATTGGATTTGCCAAGGTCTCTTAACATCTCAAAATTGCCAATTTTAGTTCACATGGAACCAGTGGTAGTTATGAGTTAGTTCACATGGAACCAGTGGTAGTTATGAGTTAACCGGAAAGGCTGGGTATAGCCAAGGGAGAGCAGTTATCTTTCCTTTTGATTTAAGTAATTTGGTCTGTATGCATATGGGAGCAGTAACTGACTTAAATGACTGCCACCGGCTGAAATGAAAAGATACATATTTCTGTGCCCAGGGTAGAAAAAAAATGTGAATAATACAACTGCTCAGTCAACTGCAGTGACAGGTAGTAATTTTCATTATTGTCTCATGTCAACCTAGAGCTTGAAAAGCTAGAAAATTTATAGCCAGCCGAGTCCTTCCCCACTGGATCATCTTTTTCTGTCAGGAAACTTCCGTCATTGGCTCCTCCAACCCCAAAACCCAGTGCCGTAGACAGTCTCCCCATAAACAGAAAATGAAATTACCTCACAGCCGTAGAGCAATCCTGTGCTCTTAAATCCATGGGAGGACAGACTTTGTTTTCTTCAGATAAAACAGCACACTCAGTTTTTAGATGTAAAGGTAAGACCCTTCAACACAACATGTGCCATCTGAGACTGTTAACAACACAGGTTATTCAGAGAATCTTCAGCAAAACACCCACAGACCTGGGACTCAATGTGAAGAAACATTTTTCAAACCACTTCAAAATCATCTGGCCAAAAACATTTTAAAAATACCGATCAAAAAAAAATTTTTTTTTTTTTTTTAATTTTTCCCCTTCTTCCTGTCACATGTGGGTAACTATTAGTCTTCAGCAGTGACATTCAGCCATGATCTCTCTCTACTTGGTGTTGTTCCTGATGTCTTCTTTTTAATTTTTATTTTTTAGGGGTTTTCCTTTTTTTAATTTTTTCTTGGCTTGACAGCTTGTGGTGCCTATGGTTGGAGAGGCACAGGATCAAAAGCACAGCGGCTGAGTTCATCAAAGCATCGACATGGTAACAAGAGAGCAAGTCTTTAAGGAGCACCATTATACAGGCGAAGAGGGAGGCCTTCATTCAGCTTGAGAAAAAGATGGCAGGGTTTAACTTGCACCTAACAGAGGTGCCTGCTCTCAAATGATGCGAATCTTAAAACAAGAAGCATTTTACTAAATGTAGTACGATGAGTGTATTTTCATAGAGGTTCGGTTCATCTATAACCACCTGAGCTAAAAGGAAATCCTTTTCTGGGGTTGTGGGACTTCCAAGTCACATACTAATAAGGCATAAAGACATCTCAGTATCCCAGCCTCCCTAATCCTGTGCTTCTCCAGGCAGTCTCCCACTGTGTCTCCTCCCACCCACCCCCCAGAGTACAAAAATCCCACTGCAATCCCAGGACAAACGTTTCTGGGAAAACTAACAAAATAGAGGGAAATTGCTGTTTTGTTGTTGGCTTTCTTTCTTTTTTTTTTTTCTAAGAAGGCTTTGGAGGGTGAACTGATTCCAGAGGAGAAGGAGTTAGAAACACGATTTTTTAACTTTTAATAAAGCATTTTGCGCCTCAGTCTACAAACACAGAGTTCATTTTTCAGGCTAAGAAGCACTGTTGCTATGCGAATTTGTTTGGTGAGGTCAGCCACCCTTTCCCTCTCAAGCAGACAATAGCGCACACAATATATTCAACTCATACAAATTTACCCCATAGGAAAATCAGTGCTTTCTCGGTCATGCCGACCTAGTTATTTTTCTTTAATGATTTGGGGCTAACTACACACAGCCTAACAATGTTCACTAGAAATAGATTAACTCAGCCTTTCAGTCTATGGGAGCTGGCTTCCAGTGTTGGTTAAGAAGACAAAAGGAGGCCAAACAAAAGATTTTCCTCACTCTTTAGTGGCTTTGATGCTGCTTTTCAGGCCCTCGGTACAGTGACAACCTCATAGACTGTGATTGATCTGAGAACCTGTACACTTGGATTCCTGGACACTTTTTTGTCTTGGTCTCTCTGGCATCTATTTTGCATTCAGAGCTGGTATCTGTGACTTCATCATATCCGTGTCCTGCCTCTAGGTACAGAAGCGCTTTGTTCGGCCGCCTCTTTTCAGGCTGAAGGAGATTTCCTGGTGGTTGCTTCTTGTTCTCCAACATGAAAATGTGTGAAGCATAAAACTCCAGCTGTGAATACTTACCTCCCTGCAGTGTGAAAAAGTTCAATATCCAAAACACCTGGCTTCAAGTAAAATGTACATCAAGATATACTGCAAAGAGACAGATTTAATATACCCCATAGGGCCCTCAGGCGGTTTTTTAAATTAAAGACACAACACACTTTTCTTTTTTTTCAGCTGAGGCTTTACTATTTTACAAATAATGAGCAAATAAACATCCTACAGTTGAAGGGAAAGTTGTAACAAAACAGCGGAAAGGCTCATTGTCATGTAAAAGAACGTCCCGTTCAAGCATTCCATAGACACATTGAATGTATTTATCCTGGGTCAGTAAAATTCTTTTTAACAAGTGATATATGTGGCCAAAACCCCAGTGATTTAAATTCTGTGGGGGTGGTAGCTCTTTTAACTTCAGTAACCCCTTAAATGTTCATCATTAATATTATTTATTTACCAGGAGATAAAAGTGGTAGACTGGCCATTCTAGTGGGAGGAAACAGCACGTCTCCATCCTTGTCCGAACTCTAAAATAGTGAGAAATTATTATTAAAACAGTGAGAAATTTAAGAGCGATTGGGTAAATATTTTTATGCCGTGCTTTTAAATTCTTCAGAAGATAAACTCTTTTAGATAGGAAAAAAAAAAAAGGAAAAATATTGAGAAGTGAAAAAGGTGAATGGCAGGAAACATTTTAATATTATTTCTTACAAGGTATTAAGAACAAAATACCTCCGATATGTGATTTTTCTTTTTCTTAAGTTTCCTATTTCAACGTAAAAAGGACAAAAGCGTCTGCCGCTAGCGAATACGGAAATTGTGAGTATCTGTAGTTGTAGATGTACAAAGAATCCTGTCAATGAGGTACACAGTCTCTCTTTCCTAGAGTGTTCTAAAAGCTACAAGTGAATGTAGCCTTGCAGTTCTCACTAGCCCTTCCCCTGCGTTCACACTTATGCACTCTTGTCTGGGTTCTTGCCTGTGTTTTTGCCCTGCAAATCCTAGGATAGTTCAGAACAAGTGTCTGCCCAGAGATAGAAAGAGCTCTCAATAATAAATTGTTTTTTATTCATTTATGTAAATCATTTCCCATATTCCACTTTTTGGGATAGGGGAAAGAAGGGACCTAAGTTCAGCACTCTGTAATATTCAAACACATCAGAAGTGCAGCTGTTAAAAAGCACAGACCAGGTGGAATAATTTGGAAGAACCAAAAAACCAAACCCGTGGTCTTCGAGTCAATTCCCACTCAAAGCAACCCTATAGGACAGAGTAGAACTGCCCCATAGAGTTTCCAGGGAGCAGCTGGCGAATTTGAACTGCCGACCACTTGATTAGTGGCCTAGCTCTTAACCACCGCACCACCAGGGCTCCAATTTGGAAGAGGAGAAGGATAATGGCTGTAAAACAAGAAGGATGTAATTGATATCACTGAATTATACGTGAAGAATTTGTTTGAAAAAAAAATGCACTAACCCTTTGGTGAGAACTCCTGGGTTCACATCTAAAAGCTGGTGATACTGTCGTTATGACACCGGGGAAATCACTGTGCTGCAGTTGCCTGGCCTGTAACTTTGGGATAATACTAATAGCAATTTCGTCACATTTTGAAGAGGATGAAATGATTTAAAACTGATATAGTGCTTAGAAGAGTGCCTGTTCACATAATAACACCAGGAATTGTTAGCTATAATTATTATTACACTGTTATTATTAAACACTGATTTTAGTAAACTCTGAGTCTACATTATTTGCACACTCTACCAACCAGTTTTGATTCTGTTTTACTTAGTCTTTTGCTAAGCATTTATTTAGAACATAGAGCAGAAATGAAAGATACTGGTGTGAAATATAAATGTTGTGTTGGTGCATTTATTCAACAAACATATATTTATCAAAACTTCCGGAGCTCCTGGGCTTCAGCCTCCCAGGGTATTCTCCTATAGGAACAAAGCCATGGCACTGGTTTAGAATTTTGGATCTCTACGTGACAGGAACGACATATCGCATTGTACAAATCTGCTGCAAAAGGCTTTTTACTATTTTACAAATAGTGAACCAATATACATCCTACAGTTGAAGGGAGAGTTGTAAGAAAACAGTGGAAAGGATCATTGTCATGTAAAAGAAAGTCACACGCAAGCATTACATAGACACATTGACTGTATTTATTACTGAACAGGAAAATTCTTTTTTATCAAGTGATATATGTGGCCAAAACCTCAATGATCTCAATTCTGCAAGTTTTAAATATTCATTATTAATATTATTTATTTACTAGGAGATAAAACTGGTAGGCTGGTCATTTTTATGGGAGGAACCAGCATGTCACTTTGAGGACTAAGGTGCACCTGACCCAAGCCATGATGTTTTCAGTCGCCTTATATGTATGTGGAAGTTGAACAATGAATAAGGAAGGAAGACCGAAGAATTGATGCCTTTGAATTGTGGTGTTGGAGAAGAATATTGAATATACCATGGTCTGCCAGAAGAATGAACAAGTCTGTCTTGGAAGAAGTACAGCCGGAATGCTCTTTGGAAGTGCGGATAGGGAGATGTCATCTCAGGTACTTTGGACGTGTTTTCAAGAGGGACCAGTCCCTGGAGAGGGACGTCATGCTTGTTAACTTAGAGGACCAGAGAAAAAGAGGAAGACCCTCAATGAGATGGACTGACAAAGTGGCTGCAACAATGGGCTCAAGCATAACAACCATTGTGAGGGTGGCACAGGATCAGGAAGTGTTTTGTTCCATTGTATGTAGGGTTGCTATGAGTCAGAAACAACTAGGTGGTACCTAACAACAACAACAAAGCCCCAGGAAAGGTTATAGGTTTAGTTTAACTTGCATAAAAATGATGTTTCATTTAATACCTCTTGTCATAAATACATAGCCACAACCTTACTTGTTTATGCAAGAGTGGTTGGGAATAATAAAATATTCTCCCAGTCAATTAGCTGTCACACTCTCTTCAATAATCACTTTGTTCTTCTTGCAGAATTAACCAGCAGCCTCCTCACTTTTCCTTCCACTCATCAGTTAGACGAATTTGCAAGAGAAAATAGGAGGCATTGGATGGAATATCTCTCAGTGTGTTGCTATGTGCTTCAGTAACCTCCTTTCTTGTGATTAAAATCAAGGGAGGTTTTTTTTTTTTTTCTCTTTATGCCTAAAGTTAATATAATTGTCTATGTTTCAATTCTGTTTAGTCTCCTCACTTCCGTTTTTACCAATTTTTTCTTTATCCTCAATACAGCCTTACTCATCCTGGTAGTCAGATTACATCTTTTCTCTACTAGAAATCCTCCAGTAATTCCCCATTTCACTGAAAGCAAACACCTAAATCCTTCTTGTGACGTACAAAGCCCTAGAGCTACAGTTCTTAAAGGGTCCTCCCTGGACCAGCAGCCTTGGCATCAGTAGGGGAACTGGTTAGAAATGCAGATTCTTGGGCCCCACCTCAGATATACTGAATCAGAATCACTAGAAGTATAGACACCTGTGTTTTAGTAAGTGCTCCAGGTTTATTCTATTCTGTTCTGTTCTGTTCTAGTCTGTTCTTCCATTTATTCTATTCTAAAGTCGCGTTTCTCCTTCTCTTTATTTAAACAACCCAGACATACTTCCAGCTCAGGTCATTCGCACTCTCCGTCTTCTCTGCTTGAAACATCATTTACCCACAAAAATTCATGCCTTAATTCCATTTATTTACTCAAAATAGTACATTTTCAGTAAGCATTTTCCCAACCATTCTATTTTAAATTTTCACTCCCCTTTCTATAGACGGTCTATCTCCCTTATCTGTTATGTCTTCTTCATAGCATTCATTGCCTTAAGAACGATAAAATATTTTCTTTATTTTTAAAATATTTCCCAAACAAGTTCCCGTGTAACATTTTCTGCACATGATGTTCAGTGATGTTGACTACATTCTTCAGTTTGTGTCAACATTCTCGTTATTTCTGTTCTAGTTGCTCCATTCTCATTAATTTCATCTCAAAACAAACAAAAATCCACTGCAGTCCAGTCTATTCTGACTCACAGTGACCCTATAGAACAGAGTAGAATTGCCAGATAGGGTTTCCAAGGAGCAGCTGGTGGATTTGAACTGTCAACCTTTTGATTAGCAGCTGAGATCTTAACCACTGCACCACCAGAGCTCCAATTTAGGTTTACTGCCCCTTAAAGTTCTCATCTATGCTTTAGAATAACTATTATCCATTTGGTCTCCTATGGATTATTTTTAAAAGAGCGGAGTTTTTAAGGGTGAAATTATTTTCTGATCTAACCTGCCATTTAGTTAAAAGGTCATTTCAAGGGATAGTCTCTGTTCAAGATGTAAAGACTATCTCAGGGCAATAGCCTCAGGGATTCCTCCAGCCTCAACCTGTCCTGTAAGTCTGAACTTTTTGAGAATTTGAAGTTCTGTTCCTTTTTTTGTGTCCCCCTTCTATCAGAATCCATCTGTTGTGACCCTGATCAGAACGTTTGGTAATGGTAGCCAGGCACCATCTCGTTCTTTTTGTCTCAAGGTGGAGGGGACCATAGTTCATGGAGTCAGTTAGTCTTGTTTTCTGATTCTCTCTTTGATTCTGGATTGTTTTTCATTCTCTTTTGCTCCAGACGGATAAATACAAATTGTTGTATCTTAAATGAAAGACTTCTTACAAGCTTTTAGGACCCCATATGTTACCAAAACTTAGAGGTAGAATGTGAACTTTATGAACTACGTGATGCCAATTGACTGAATTCACCCTTGAGACTCTGGCTCAAAGTCTTCAAGCTAAGAAAATTAATCTCGTGTGGTGATTGGTTATGTCTAAGAAGTATCCAAAGATGTAGCTCCTATTTGATTTATTATCTATACCTATATTGTTGTTGTTAGGTGTTATCGAGTTGGCCCTGGCTCATGATGATCCCACGTACAACAGAACAAAACACTGCCCAATCCTGTGCCATCCTCATAATCGTTGCTATGTTTGAGCCCATTGTTGTAGTCACTGTGACAATCCATCTTGTTGAGGGTCTTCCTTTTTTTCAGTGACCGTCTGCTTAACCAAAGGAACCCTTGTGATGCGATAGTTAAGCACTTGGCTGCCAATCAGAACGTTGGTGCCTCATGGGAGAATGAGGTGGTAGTCTGGTCTGGTAGAAACTACAGCCTTGGAAACCTTATGGGGAAGTTCTACACTGTCCCATAGGATCACTATAAGCCAGAATTAACTCGACAGTAAAGGGTTTTCTGCTTTACCAAGCATGATATCCTTCTGCAGCAATTGGTCTCTCCTGATAATTTTGATAACATGTCCAACGTACCTGAAACAAAGTTTCGCCACCTTTACTTCTATCTCTGTCTCTATCTGTATCCCAATCTTTATCTCTATCTATTTCTATAGATCCCTGGTGATGCAGTGGTTAAGCGCTCAACTGCTAACCAACAGGTTGGTTGTTTGAAGCCATCAGCTGCTCCACGGGAGAAAGATTTGGCAGTATGCTTCCATAAAGATTACAACTTTGGGAACCCTATGGAGCAGTTCTGTTCTGTTCTATAGGGTCTGTATGAGTCAGACTGGGCTCAACACCAACAGATTTACACCTATATCTGTATATATACCTATTTTTTTAATTAATATTTTATTGTGTTTTTGGTGAAAGTTTGCAGAGCAAATTAGGTTCTCATTTGACAATTTCCACACAAATTGTTCACTGATAGTTGTTATATTTTTCACAATGTGTTAACATTCTCTTTAATTGTGCTCTGGTTGTTTCATTTCTGGTACTCTAGTTTCCCTGCCTCCTCATCTTCTCATTTTTGCTTTTGAGTAAATGTTGACCATTTGATCTCATACAGATTTTTTTTTAGAGCACCATTCTTATGCTTCTATTTTGTGTGCCATTCTGCTTTTTCACCAAAAGGTGATCTCAGGGGATAGTTTTGACTTAATGTTTGAAGAGGATCTCAGAACGATAATCTCAGGGAGTCCTCTGGTCTCAGCTGGTCCAGTTAGTCTAGCCTTTTTAAAGAATCAGCATTTTGTTCTGCATTTTTCTCCTATCCGGGACCATCGATTGTGACCCTGGTCAATATATCTTTTTTTTTTTTTCTTTTGGTTGTTGTTTTGCAAAATTATATATAACGTTGCATTTACCAATTTCATCCTTTTTTTTATGGATCACTTAGTGCCATCAATTAAGTAGCCAAGCTGTGCAAACTTCACCCCTCTTCCGTGCTACCTTTCCCATCACCATAACCAGAAAGTGACTACCATCTAGAGAATGATATCCATTCTTCCCTTTCCCACCTCTGGTAACCACCAATGATCACTGGTCTCTGTATATTCCCTATTTTTGTCATGTCATAAAAGTAGGATCATGTAATATTTGCCCTTTTGTGACTGACTTAGTTTGCTCAGCATAATGTCCTCCAATTTCATCCATGTTATGATTTGGGAGACGCTTTTTTCTTTATGGCTCAGAGTATTCCATTTTATGTTTGTTCCAGATTTTGTCTATCCATTCATCCATTGATGCGCACTTATGTTGTTTCCATCTTTTTGCTATTGTGAGTACTGCTGCAATGAACATAGATGTGTTTACTCTTTTTTTTTTTGCCTCCTCACAAAAGTCTAAACTCCTTTAAAGCTGGTATCATTGCCTTCTTTATTCAGTAGACTAGCCTTGGGCTCTCATATAGTGAAAGGCACCCACCTTTTTTTCCAAGACTTCGGCATTGGTGACTTTGGTTTGATGAATTCCATCTGAACTTTACCTCATGAACACCCCAGTTTTTTTTATTGCACCAGTGCACTTGTGTATAGTTCAGCTTTTGCTGAAACAATCAATAACCCATAAATCTAATAGTTTTAAAGCAAACTCATATTTCCTGTTCAAGGTTTGTCTTAACGGCTCACAGTGACCCTATAGGACGGAATAGAACTGCCCTATAGGGTTCCCAGGGAGAGGCTGGTGGATTAGAATGGCCAACTGTGTGGTTAGCAGCCCTAGCATGCCATAGCTCTTAACCACTGTGCCACCGGGGCTCCTTTAGTTTGCTAGGAATGCTGTCATAAAATACTACAAAGTGGATGGCTTTAAAAAACAGAAATTAATTGTCTCATAAGTTCTGGAGACCAGGGGGTAGAAATATGAGCTTATGGCATCGACAGGGCTATGCTGCCTCTGTTGGCTCTAGGGGAAGAATCTTGCCGCTCTCTTTCAGTTTCTGTAGCCCATGGCGTTTCTTGGCCTTCCTTGGCTTGTAGACAGATCCTCACAGGCTTCTCCTCCCTGTGTGTGTGTGTGATCTTCTTTTCTTGTCTTTTCTTTTTAGAAGATGCCACTCAGAAGGGGTTAGGACTTACCCTACACTGGTATGACATTATTAATTTAACTCATAACACCTACAAGGAAAACCTTGTTTTCCAAAACAAGGTCACGACCACAGGTGGAGGGTTAGGACTTCAACATATCTTTTTGAGGGACACAATTCAATCTGTAAGAAGGTTATGTGGGCCTTTTGGGGTAGGTGCCACTCTAGCAGGGTCTGCTGAGGAATGAGCAAAAGAAATAACCAGTCCTAAGATACCCGTCATAAGGAGACCAATGAATATATTAAGGAATTTGTTCTTTTGTGATTTACCAAGAACTCCAAATCAATCCTTACTTATATACTTTTTTACAACATAATTTAAACATGACCATTTTATTAGCATTTTCTAAACTTTAACATATCTTGGAAATTGGTAGGTTAAACTTGAATAATTTAGTCAAACAACAATAAGTCTGAAATAAACACAGATTTTATTGAGTGAAAAATTTTAGTGGCAAATTACAGACTCACAGGATGTTATGTCTAGAAAACACTAATTATTTCATTTAATAGATAAAAAACTGGACCTCTGAATTAAGCAAGTTCCTGTTGATAGGTAACAAAAAAAGGTTTGAATAAAATATAGGTCATGCAATTCTGCTCACTGGTCTTGAAGGGTTGGTTAGACTTTTTTTTTCTCTCTCTAATCTTCCTCATAAAAACGAAGTGCTGAATGATCAAAGCAAAAAAAAAAAAAATTCTTCGCACAATTGCAAGCGCTTCAAAAACTTTATTTTAGATCAATAGGCACATACCCTTCTCCACCCTGTCCCATCGCCCATCAGCTAAAAGCACTTTAGACTATTTCTATTCTATTAAATGAAAATGTTTATAAGACAAAGCAGGGCATTATTATGAATATATCATGTTATTTTAAAAGCAATAACAGCTTTGGTTTTCTAACTAATACACTTAAATTTAGCTTTGTATTTATTTTAGCGTGTGTAATAGGTAGAGAATATACAATAATTACTATTTTGGTATTAATACCCCAGCTTTAAAAATGGGACAAATTAGTCCGATGATTAAGTAGAATGGTGTGTCTAAACTCACTCCTTAAGTGGCGCATCTAGAAACCAGTCTTAACAGCTCAACTCCCGGCTTAATATTAGAATTTTAAGTAGCATCAAAGCCAGAAGTTCAAATTCAATTCTCTCTGGAATGTCAGGGGAGTGAGAAAGAGGCAGACAGTTTGCTGTGTGCTTTCTATACATAGTGGTCATATCTATTTTCAAGTAGAGTATGTAAAGCTACATTCAGGGGTTTATGGTTAATGTAATATTGCCAGGGAGTAGAGGTGAGGAAAGCAAGAACTTTCATATTTCCGACTCATATTACGAATGTCTTAGGACAGGTTTTCTCTGTTTCCACCTTCACTATCTCTACAGCTTCATTTTTCCAATGAATGTTGTAATATAGACCACACACACATGGTTGAGTACATAACAAGAATCTTTAAATAATGATCATCTAGTCAACTCTTTTCTCTACAAATGATATTGAAGCTGAGCTGCACAGAAATGCCTCTTACTACTAATTATAGAGAAAATGTATTCCTTAATAGCTTGATCTGATCTGAGAAAAATGCACAAAATTAATACTTGGAAAGAATATATTTAGAGTGAGGGCATCACATTGGCAGGCCATTCACAAGCTCTGCAGGCACCTTGATGCTTCCATAAGCTGATGAAAACAGAAATTGGATTATGTTATAGTTGTCACTTAAACTCACAGTGAAAATAGTCTGATAAATGTCAGCCTGCCACTGGGCTGCTTAGTTGTTCCATTTTGCCATTAGCCAATGCAATAAGGTACAACTTATTCAGTATAATGTATGGACAAACAAGTATTTAACAAATCCTGATTGAAATGCATTGTCAGACGACAACACCAGTGCCACCATATACCAATGTAAGTGATGCAGGCATCCTCAGAGCCCAGGCCTTCTGGGAGACAGCTGCTCTGGATTACCCTCCTGCACTAGCAGAATAAGCTGTTCAGTCTTCTAAAATTGTCCCTGGCAAGGTAACCACAGACTGCGTCATGGATGGCCTCAACCGGTTTTAGTAGGCTTTCAACGTCGTCTTGGCATTTTAAGTGACCTATTAGCTCATTAAGTAAAAAATACATATAAGCACCCCACCTCTGGGTGGAGGCTTAACATGTTAATGAAGGAAAATCGACCTCTTCCTTCTGGAGAATCGAAAGTTTTTCTAGAGAAAAGGCATGGCCATCCCCAAGCTCTGAGCACCTATGTGAAGATCAAATCCTGAATATTCATGATGAATTTGCAATCCTTGTCTGCTCTCTGTAAAAGCCCACCTCCCTAAGCTGCCTTCAAGCAGTCTTGGAGGCAGCAGCCCTGACTGTTCCTTTCCTTGCACATCGAAATAAAGGCATCTTTCTGATCACCCACCTGGGCCTCTTGTTTATTGGCTATAACAAGTCATGCTGAGCAGAACCTGGGGTTTCCACCCAGCAACATAAGGATTGCACAGAGAGTGAGATTTGAATTTGAGCTCAATGGAGTTTCAAAAATGTTTATTTTAAAACTACAGCTGTATGCATTCTTAACAGGATATATATATATATATAGCACTGGGTGGTATGGTTTTTTATATATATATATTGCAGCTTTGTTAATCCCTCTATAAGGATTTGCATGCAGAAAGTCAACTGGGATGCAGTGGACTCAGGAGATAGATATGTGAGGAAGTAAGGGAGGCCAGAACAGACAGAGCAGGGAGTTGATATTTAACGTAGTTGCATTTGAGGCCACAGAGGGCTCTGGCGCTGAGGTGACCTTTAAGAATGGTCACAAATTTTGGCAAAGGGGCTGAGCCCTTAAATCCCCACATCCTCTAGTAATTGGCCATGGGCTGTCCATTGGAAGGCACGTAAACTTGGGCAAGACAGTTCCCTGCAAGTAAAGGCAATGCCCATTGAGAAGCCCATGTGTGCTCCCTCACAGCATGGGAGGGGTGGGTGTGTCAGACCTGAAGAAGGTATCTGTGCAGAGCCTCACAGTATCCACTTCCTACCTGTACATAAACCATCTTAAAAAATAATGTTTGCAGAGTGTAATTTTATGCCAGCAGTCCATGATTGCTATGACTTGGAATCGACTCAACAACAGTAGGTTCTTTTAGTCCATGATCCACTGAATCTACTCAAAGGACAAATTGTTACCAGGCAAAGTGTGAAATTTAACGTCAGACAGCGCGGATAACCAAGACTTTTCTCAAAATTGTTCTCACTGTCTGAAGAATGCCCACACTCACTCTTTTCATACAAAGATCAAATCTCTATGGTTTAAGTGAACCCTCTTTCTGGCCTGTAATTCTATATTATGGCAGATTAATAAATCATAAGAATTGTGTCTTTATATGTACTCATACATGATGTGATGCTTGTAGGACAAGTAAGAGCATAATTCGTCATGTTACTAAAGTTTGGAGTTCAGGTGGGATTGCTCCATAAACCACTCAAACATTTCACTCATGCTTAACCCTGGCATGTCCAGCGCCTTTCATCTATGCTCAGTTAACCATACAGTACATACACCAGCTAGAAACCTATTTTCCAGGCTGAATTCTTTAGCCTTTCTCTTCTACTGTTGTAAAGAGGAAGGACATGCATTGCAAATGGTCTCTGAACCGGAAACCCTGGAACACAGATTGTTTTAAAAACACACCAGCTGGCTACAGCCTCGCCACAAAAGTGTCAGCACTAAGATTCCCTGGCAGACGAGGTTTCAAGGTTGAGATGAGATCTGGAGGTTTGGAGAACAAGTTTGCGAATAACAATATTTGGGATTTCTCTTCAGATGTATGCTGTCACTGGAATAACTGTGTTCGTCATTTGACATTTTGCTTTTCCACAAAGACATATTTGCATACTTTGGAATCAAAACAACATATTCAGTCTTATATCAAACTGCTACACGCTGTAATATGTGTGCTTGCATACATATCAGTGGTCACAGAACTTGTTCACTTTCCAAGGACATAGGCTAAGTTTCCGATGCTCAAGCACTGTAATCAAAAATGGGCAGCAGTTGTGGCTGAGGTGGTGTGACCATGATGATACACACACGTGTGAATGAGGTGGGGAAGGATTGGATTGCTAGTGGTCGAACTTCTTGAAAACTGAGCTTATGTTTTGTTCATCTTTTATTCCTAGCACTGCACACAATGAATGCTGTATAGTAAGGTGCATTTTTTTTTGTACTAAATAAACAGTGTATTTCGTCTGAACTTTCGTTGGCTCCTTTCTAAAATGACTCAAGTCCTTGGGAAAATGTGACACTGTTGGTATTGAGAGACGGGAGCTAGGTTCTATACAAGGTTATGCACCTGTGCGCATGCAATTAATCTTGGTTGACTGGATAACTAGTGTATACAATACTTTATAGGGCTCCTCTAAAGATCAAGTGATGGACTACATAATTTTGCAAGGTCTCTTCCAGCCTAATAATTCTTTTTTTGTTTCTTCAAAGACGAAATATGATACTGAGAGCTATAATATTACCTATTTCTTCATGTGAACTTTAATAAATGATCCATGACATATTATGCTTTCTACCCTAAGTGCATGTGTAGGTAGCCCTTTTATTAATAACTGTGGCCAAGATGCCATTTTGTCACCATGGGTCAGGTGTTCCACCTCACAAATTTAATAGTAACTTTGATCAAAAAGTGCTGTCTCATTCATACCTGCTTCAAGGAGGTCTGTTGTTGCTAAAAAAAACCTCTCAGAAATCACCATTTATTGGGTGATGCCTCCCTGGGCTATATTTTTCTGCGATAACCTTAATGAGTGACAACAGGACCATTCAGAGAGTGAAAAGTCGTGGGGATTTGGTATTTAAGAAATGCAGAGCCAAATACTACTCTTTCATTCTTGCTCTCATTTTTTATGAACATGGAAGCTGTACCAGCTCACAGGAGGACTCCAGTAAATTATAGGAAATGTTTATCATTACTATTAGTACTCTTAGGTTTTTTATTTATTTTTATAACCCCATCCCCCACTACCCATATCCCTTATTAACCACCGATCTTTTGGCTCCATGATTTACCTATTCTAGATATTTCAAGTAAGTGGGATCATACAATATTGTGTCTGGATTATTTTCCTGAGCATAATGTTTTCAAGGTTCATCCATGTGGTGGTATGAATCAGAACAGTATTTCTCTTTATAGCTAAATTATACTGGAAGTTATTTTTTAAAATAGTAATAAATGAAACATAACCCCATCACCCAAAAGCTACCCTCCTCTTTTTACATTGCAGCATATTTCTTTATAATGATTTATGTATTAGCACAGGACCGGGAAACATTTTGTTCTGTTATCCATAAAGTCAGCACAAGTCAGAGCTGGCTCGACAGCAGCTAACAACAACAATAACAACAACAACAATAAGTATATATATATGTGTGTATATATATATATATATATATATAATTGTTGTTAGATGCCTTCGAGTCACTTCCAACTCATAGCGACCCTACGTATAACAGAACCAAACACTGCCTGGTCCTATACCTTCTTCACAATCATTGGAATGTTTGAGCCCATTGCTGTAGCCACTGTGTCAATCCATCTCGTCGAGGGTCTTCTTCTTTTTCACTGACTGTCTTAGTCATCTGGTGCTGCTATAACAGAAGTACTACAAGTGGATGACTTTCACAAAGAGAAGTTTATTCTCTCACAGTCTGGTGGGCCAGAAGTCCTAATTCGGGGCACCAGCTCCAGGAAAGGCTTTCTCTCTCTGTTGGCTCTGAAGGAAGATCCTTGCGATGCAGTCTTCCCTTGGTCCCGGAGCATCTCCGTGCAGGAAACTCAGGTCCAAAGGACGCACTGTGCTCCAGGTGCTGCCTTCTTGGTGGTAGGAGGCCTCCATGTCTCTCTGCTCATTTCGCTCTTTTATGTCTCAGAAGGGATTGTCCTAAGACACTACCTAACCTTGTAGACCTCATCAATATAACTGCCACTGATCCATCTTATTACATCACAGTGATAAGATTCACAACATATAGGAAAATCACACAAAATGGTGGACAATCACACAGTACTGAGAATCATGGCCCAGCTAAGTTGACAGATATTTGGGGGTGACACAATTGAATCCTTGACACCAAGCATGATGTCTTTCTTCAGGAACTGGTCCCTGCTGATAACATGTTCAAAGTACATGAGATGATGTCTCGCCATCTTCACTTCTAAGGAGCATTCTGGCTGTACTTCTTCCAAGACAGGTTAGTTCATTCTTCTGGCAGTCAATGGTACATTCAGCATTCTTCACCAATACCATAATTCAAAGGCATCAATTCTTCTTCAGTCTGCCTTATTCATCATCCAGCTTTCACATGCATATGACACGATTGAAATTACCGTGCCTTGGGTCAGCTGCACCTTAGTCCTTAAAGTGGCATCTTTGCTTTCTAACACTTTAAAGAGGTCTTTTGCAGCAGATGTGCCCAATGTAATACATTGTTTAATTTCTTGACTGCTGCTTTCACGAGTGTTGATTGTGGATACAAGTAAAAGGAAATCTTTGACAACTTAAATCTTTTCTCTGTTTATCATGATGTTGCTTATTGGTCCAGTTGTGAGGATTTTTGTTTTCTTTATTTCAATGTGTAGTCTATACTGAAGGCTGTTGTCTTCGATCTTCATCAGTAAGTTCTTCAACTTCTCTTCACTTTCTGCAAACTAAGTTGTGTCACTTGCATATAGCAGATTGTTAATGAGTCTTCCTCCAGTTCTGATGCCCCTTCTTCATACAGTCCAGCTTCTTGGAATGTTTGCTCAGCATACAGATTGAATAGGCATGGTGAAACACAGCCCTGATGTGTGCCTTTCCTGACTTTCAACCATGCGATATCTCCTTGTTCTCTTTGGACAACTACTTCTTGATCTCTGTACAGGCTCCTCATGAGCTCAATTAAGTGCTATGGAATTCTCATTCTTTGCAACGTCATCCATAATTTGTTACGATCCACAGAATCAAATGCCTTTGCATAGTCAATACACAGGTAAACATCTTTCTAGTATTCTCTGCTTTCAGCCAAGATCCATATGATGTCAGCAATGATATCCCTTATCCCACATCCTCTTCTGAATCTGGCTTAAATTTCTGGCAGTTCTCTGTTGACGTACTACTACAACTGTTTTTTAATTATCTTCAGCAAAATTTGGCTTGTGTGTGATATTAATGATATTTTTTGATAATTTCTGAATTCTGTTTGGTCACCTTTCTTTGGAATGGGAACAAATATGGGTCTGTTCCAGTTTGTTGGACAGGTAGCTGTCTTTCAAATTTCTTGGCCTAGATGAATGAGCACCTCCAGCACTGCGTCTATTTGTTGAAATGTCTCAGTTGGTATTCTGTCAATTCCTGGAGCCTTGCTTTTCATCAATGCCTTCAGTGCAGCTTGGACTTCTTCCTTCAGTATCATCAGTTTTTGGTCATATGCTACATCCTGAAATGATTGAACATCGACCATTTCTTTTTAGTACAGTGACTGTGTATTCCTTCCATCTTGTTTTGATGCTTCCAGTGTCATTCAATATTTTGCATATTTACTTATTTATAAGAAACCACATTTCACAGTATAAGAATCCTGTTTAACTGAGTCCTGATTTTGAACATAAAGACTTAAGACATTTTTTTTAAAGGAATGCATTTTATTAATGCTTGAAATTGCAGATCATGTCCCATTTTCCTCCTTATTCACCTTTTCTCTTTCAAAAGAATACATTGTGGATTAGGCATCAAGTTTCATATCAGCAGGCCTAAACGCTTTTTAAGAGAATCTTCTAGAAAGTAGAGTTTAGATGGCAACTTCTAACAAAATAAAAATGTAACTCTCAAAGCTTCTTTTCCAAGATACTGAACTCATCACAAAGAGCTCCACAAATACATTTATTTCTATGGAATTAAATTACCTACAAAATGATTCTAACTATTGAGGTAAAGATAATTCTCAAGAACTGGTCAGGGCATTTAATAGTTGGAGTTGTCTAAACTCATGTTATGATGGCTATAAATTGAGTTCATACTGCTTTAATACTTGAGAGCATGAAGACTTCCCAGTGAAAAGATTCTATTATTTATTTTCTGTATAGCATCTTGGTATAGCATCTTTATAAAAAATTCGTATACACAAATTTATATTTGAGCAATAAATTAATCTTAATTGAAAAGTCATATATTCTGAGATTGACATCCACCCGACACCTGACATCAGGGCTTCTGTGGCATCTGGCAAGATACTTCCTTTAATCCTTGTTTTCTACTTATATTCCTGTACCTTGCTTCACTGCCAGCCAGGGATGGAGGGTAGAGGAGAAAGGAATTTAAACGTATCAAATTTCTGACATTTTAAAAAATTCTTTCCATCTTTTCTAATCCCATTGTACATTCCTGCCCCACCTACCAACCCCCTGTCTAGGTATAATGTTTAAAAACAACAGCGTTCTTTCCAACCACACATAAGGTAATATGAAACAATCCACACCTATCTGATGATTTCACAAAGACAGTGCTGCAAAATTCAGACAGACACGTTTTGTTTTGTTGTTTAGCCATTCAGATTGATAACATACAGAAATGCAGAACTGAAAGAATAATTGCACAATTCTTGATGTGCAGAGGGTCTTGGGTAGTCTAGCAGAGAAGAAGGGATCACAAGCTCTCGACACACGTGGCTCTCTGGGGAAGCAAAAATAAGGGGAAGGATCCCCTTTCCTTTCTCCCGGAGGCTTGTTGGACAGCTGAGCCACCAGCTGCCTTTGCTTGATTATCCAGCTGCCTGTCATTGAGTTTGTGACTGTGTCTCAACCCTCTAAATATGCTGCTTTCAATTTAGACAGTTCATGCTAAAGGCCAAGGTCATTGTCATTCATTCTTCCCACTACATGGACAGGCACATTGGAAAATGAAATGTGGAGCTTCAGAGAGGAAAAGCCCCAACTACACCCCCAGCATTATCCTTCTCACGTAAATGAAGCTCCTAAAAGCTGCCCTGGAATGAGCAGTCATTATCCCACGCAAAGGTAGCGCAAAGTCCTACCTTCCCGTAGCTGTTATAGCCATTAGAGTCAAGGCTAACAAATGCCACTGCCATCTTACTTCCAGTACAATTACCGCACTTTGATAAAGTACACTGGGAGCTCTTTCCCAGAAAAAGGCCATGTCTATAATGCAGCCTTATGCTAATCAAAAGCGATTCTGGACAGAAACATTTTTTATGAATATAGAATCTTTCTCTATTACATTAGAGCAGAGCGTGATCGGGGCATTCTGCAGAGGTACAGTGCAAATCTTGAAAGTAATTTATCTGACATAAAAGAAATTCTTAATTAGGAAGTAAGGCTCATTAAGATAACTTTAATTTGAAGTAAATGATGGCAGGATGGCAAATAAGTGGATTTCACCTTTATATGCTTTATACTCTTCTTTCCTGGAACTGTGACCAGAAAATACAACTAGATTTCTGTGTATTTTAAAATGGTTCTTGAAAGAATTATTAGATGCTCTTTATATATTCAACTTATAACTGTCTTCAAGTGTTAAGAATTTACGTAGGCATATTTATCTTAAAACTTATGAAATGTAAAAAAGAAAAAAAGACTGCCCTAGAAACTTTTAAAATAGGGACATTAAAGGGTGTTAGTACTAGCCTTTGTAGTGAGCGCAATAGTGCCACATTTCTGGATGTTTCCTTTTGCTAAAGACAAATTTCAATTACTAAGAAAGAGCCAGGTGCATAGCCTCCCTTCCATCAAGTGACACATCTCCTAATATTTTCTTTTCTTTTTTTTCTGCCTTATAACTTTTGGAAAGAACCAACAAGAGAATAATTAGATCCAAATAATTAGATCCAAATTTTAAATCTCAAAATGTGAAAAGATGTCATTTGCTTATTTTCATTTAAAAAACTCTTATTATTTAATTACATTTTTTAGTTATTTTTATGAATGATATAATTAGTAACTCATTTCACGTTCCTAAGAACCCAAACAGATGAATGCTACTGTGAGCATCATGACCATACTCATCTTATGGGCTGGAAAACCAAGGCCTAGAAAGGTTTGCTAATTGTCTAAGGTCATCCAGAAAGTCAGTGGCTCTGAACCCAGTATAACACCAGAGTTCATTCCTTTAATCTTTACTCAATGCAGGCTCTTGCTGGGCACTGCCAACTCATGGTGATCTTCACAATAAGACCTGATAGAGGTAAATTCTGTCATTATCCCCATTTTAATAAGTAATAGAGACTGTGAGAGGTTAAGTAACAAGCTAATGATAAAATCAAAAGACAGAGTTTTTCTAAATTTTGTATTTTTCCCATGGCTCTATACTTTAAGCATATGGTGTTGAGAAACCATCAATATATTAATACTGTTACAACTGTTTTGCCACTTAGAAAAGCATTGCCGAATGCATCTTTACACACGGTTCCACACTGCACTTATTGGGTAGCAGTAGGCTTTTAGAGGAATTCAATACTAAAAAAAAAAAAAAAAAAAACCCACAAAATATATATTAAGAGTAAAGACTGTCATATTGGCACATTAAATGAAAATATTTGATTATTTTCATAAATAAGGTGTGGATCTTATGTGAAGCTGATTCTTAGGATAAATATTCAGGGTGACCCTTGCAATTAATCTAGCATCTCTCATAGGAAAACTAAATGTCAAAATTCATTAATTGGTATTAATTGGTCAAAAGGAGGAGATTCCTCTTACCCATTTTACCCAAACCAGTTGTCAATACTAATGATGTCCTCATTTGGTGGGAAAAAAAAAAAAATCATTGAAAAAATTTTAATAACATTATGCACGTGCACACACACACACACACACATCTCATAGACAGTTAAATGAGAAAAACAACCTGCCAAAAAACATGACCAGACTGTGTGTGTGTGTGTGCAGAAAACTAAGTCTGGAAGACTATTTAACAATAGTTATTTTTACTGGTTAAAGTGATATATGTTGGTAGTTTGTGTAATATTTGATCATTATTATAATGAGAAATCTCTGTCTTTCTAACAAGAAAACCTAAATAGATCAGAAAATAGAAAATTGTAAGGTAAAGAAACCAATAAATAATTGCAAGGTAAAGAAACACCCATCATCATATTATATAGGAATTAATAACAGGGAGAAATTATTGACGGTAACTCAAATTTAGGATAAGTTTATCTCTTCTGCTACATTTTATGAATGTATTTCTCCAGAGCACTACATAGTTTGGTTCTGTGGGAAACTTTTGTTGTTAGGTAAATAATAGTCAACTGAACAAAGAAGAAAATCACAGTAGTAAATTCATGTTGTTGTTGTTGTTGTATGCCATTGGGTTGGTTCTGACTCATTGTGACTGCACATGTCTGTCATTTTGTCACCCTGTGGGAGCTTATGTGTTGCTGTGATGCTGAAAGCTAGGCCACCAGTATTCAAATACCAGCAGGCCATGGCGGACAGGTTTCAGCTGAGCTTCCAAACTCAGACTAGGAAGAAGGATCAGGCAGTCTACTTCTGAAAAGATTTAGCCAGTGAAAACTTTATGAATAGCAACCAGACATCGTTTGACATAGTGCTGGAAGATGAGCCCCTCAGGTTGGAAGGCACTCAAAAGACGACTGGAGAGGAGCTGCCTCCTCAAAGTAGAGTTGACCTTAATGACGTGGATGGAGTCCAGCTTTGCAAACCTTCATTTGCTGATGTGGCAGGACTCAAAATGAGAAGAAACAGCTGCAAACATCCATTAATAATAGGAAAGTGGAACTTACAAAGAATAAATCTAAGAAAATTAGAAGTCATCGAAAGTGAAATGGAATGCATAAACATTGATATCCCAGGCATTAGCAAGCTGAAATGGACTGGTATTGGCCATTTTGAATCAGACAATCATATGGTAAACTAAAAAAACCAAAGCCACTGCTGTCGAGTCAATTCCAACTCACCGCAACCCTATAGGACAGAGTAGAACTACTATGTAGAGTTTCCAAAGAGTGCCTGGTGGATTCAAACTGCCAACCTTTTGGTTAGCAGCCACAGCACTTAACCACTATGCCCCCAGGTTTTCCAGTCTTATGGCCTACGATGCTAATTAGGTTGCTTTATTCTTCAGTTCCAGCAGTGCACTGTGGGGTTTTTACTGATGTTTTAAATTTCCTTATTGAGTCTCTCATTGTGTTCCTCCATTTGTTTCCTGATACTTCACTAATTTGTTTTCTGTGGGCTTTTTGCTTTCTTTAAACATATTTAGCACCATAGTCTGAAAATGTTTCATTTGTTCTGTGAGTCTGGCCTCTACAGGAGAAATTTCTTCTTCTTCATGTATTTGCTTTTAATTGATCCTTCTTCTCTTGTGATTTTGTGTATTCTATTTTTTGTTGAACTTGGACTATTTTGTTACTTTTTTTTTCTTACTTTAAATTTTGTACTCTGGTTCTTGTAAGAAAATTTTCTGATTGGGTTCCCTGGTAGTACAGCAGCCAAGCACCCAGCTGCCAAAGTTAAGGCTGGGGCCTGCATCCACCAGCCACTCCATGGGAGAAAGATGTGTCATCCCGCCTCTGCCAAGACTCAGCCCTGGAAATCCCATGAGTCATCTGCACTCTGCCCCACAGAGTCTCTATGAGTAAAAATCGAGCCAGTGGCAGTGGGCCTGGTATCTTCTCCTGAGAACCACTATAGGGCACTCTTATCCTTAGTTTATTTTTCTATTTAGTGCTGATTCATGAGTTCTGGATGCTTGATCTCTGGAATTCAGCATGCATGCATGAGGGGGTGGTTTAGTAGATTACAAATTCTGACTTAAATATTGGGGCTCAATTTTCCCGTGGTGAAAGTGGGGGTCTCCCCGTGTGTTCCTTTACAGGTCTCCTGGCACAGCCTCTCCCACAGCGTCCTGCTGTGGGCAGGGAGCTAGCCATTTCCTTCTGTGTTGCCCATTCATCTAAAGTATTCCACTTGCCCTTGCAGTTTCTTCTGGGCCTCAGTGAGATTCAGCAACACAGTCTTGCAGTGCCACAGTCTCCCTTCACAAGCTCTCATTTGTGTGGCCCACAAAGTCCCACATCCAGTCTGCGCCACCTAAAAAAAATGGGCTACATCTTCCTCAGATTAAGTCCTTTTCTGTGTTCTCTGTTTGAGGTGTTTCCCAGCCCTACCCCAATATGGCTGTAATGAGTGAGTGCTCTAACTGTTAATGGGTAGGTTCTCCCAAGTTTTGTGCCATGCTCACTCCTCCTTCCCCCCTCTACTGGACTCACTCCAGCTCTCCAAAACTACAGCTGCCGTCTTGAGTTATGATATCTCAGTCTGTACTTGTTTGAATTGGCTGTTCAGTGGGTTAGTTGCTGGAGGAGTAAATGGGAGCATCCACTCATTTTCCCATCTTGCTCCACCCTCAAAGTTTAGTGTTTCAAAGAGATATTCCCATTCTCTGTTTCCAGGCAGAGCTTGAGAGTGTGGTGGGAGAGGACAGAGAAACAAGGCTCAAAAAAGGAAGTATTTTGTAGGAAACCTACCTAGAGAATGTCTTAGACTGCCACACAGAGATATCATGGCCTAATGTAATCATAAAACTGGTGAATGGTTACATGCCTTTAAATATGGTACAAAAGTATCTGCTACCTGCCAGCAAACTGAAAAAAAAAAATTTTTTTTTTTTTTTTTTAAAGAAAGAACAATTCAACAGCGTCTGGCATGGATTCATGTGTCAGGATTTGACAACACAATGAATTCTTCAACAAGTATCTTTTTAGGCAGAAGGCTGAAGGAGCAGATGGCATCCTCTCATCAGAACTCATACTTATTCCCTGGGTCTCTGTGAATGGGCTCTCGAAATGCAAATAGACTTTATTTAAATGGAAGCAAAGACAGTTATTTCCATATCATTTTAACATCTTAGTTGTAGACATAGATTCTTATCTGCTTCATTCAACACACAGTTGTCGTGAGCACTCTACTAGGTAATAAGTAGTTGAGTAAAGATGGAATAAATTCAGCTTATAGGGCCAGAGAGCTGGATTATTTTCCCTAGGAGGTATTGAGGGACTTGAGAGGAAAGAGGAATTACAAGTATTATCGATAAGGAGCAATCACAGACAAAAAAAAAAAAAGTTATGTCAGGAAAATATGGTTTCAAGATGAAGGGAAGCAACAAATGTAAAAAAAAAGATAAATTGGACTTTATGGAAATAAAAAAAAATTGTTCGTCAAAGTAGTATATCAACAGAGTGAAGAGACAACCTACAGAAAGGGGGAAAATATTTGGGAACCATATATCTGATACATGTTTAATAGCCAGAATTTTAAAAAGAGCTATTAAAACTCATTAATAAAAAGACTAAACTCCCAGTTTAAAAATGGGTAAAGGACTTGAACATTCATTTCTACAAAGAAGATATACAAATGGCTAACAGGCACTTGAAAAGCAGCGTAATTTCCTCAGTATTAAGGAAATGAAAATCAAAACCACAATGAGATGTCTCCTCACACCCACTAGGTTCACTTCTATCAGAAAAATGGAAATTAATAAATGTTAGCAAGGATGTGGAGAAACTGGAATACTCTTGCATTGTTGGCGGAAATGTAAAATGGTGCAGCCCCTTTGGAAAAGAGTTTGGCAGTTCCTCAAAAAAGTTAAACATGGAATTAACATATGTCTCAAGAATTCCACACCTAGGTATAGACCCAAGACACTTAAGAGCAGGGACTCAAACAACACATGTATACCAATGCTCTTTGTAGCATTATTCACAATAGCCAAAAGGTAGAAACAATGTAACTGTCTGTGAACATACGGATGGATAAACAAAACATAGTAAATACATGCAATAGAATATTATTCATTCATACAGAAAGGTAAAATTCTGATACAGGCTATGACATGGATGAACCTTGAAAACATTATGCTGAGTGAAGTAAGTCATATACAAAAGGACGAAACAAATATTGCATGATCCCATTTATATGAAGTATCTAGAATAGACAAATTCATAGAAAAAAGTTATTAATGGTTACCAGGGACTAGGGGATAAGAATTAATGCTGAAAAGGTAGAGTTTTCGTTTGGTGCAACGTAAAACATTGGGAATGAACAATGGTGATGATTGTACAACACAGTGAATGTAATTAACATCATTGAGGGGTATACTTAAAAATGGTTAAAACAGAAAACTTTTTGTTGTTTCCATTTTACAACAATTAACAAAAATATAAGTAAGGAAGGTTAAAGCTTAGAAAAATTACAGTTTGAAGTAGAGGTTGTCCAACAATGTGCAATACAATAAAGATGTTTAAAAGGTGAGAAAAATAATTAAGAAGCTATGATGCACCCATTTTTGGCAAGTCAATTCCAACTCATGGCCGCTACGCCGTCTGGTTAGTCAGGTGTCTGAGTTATTGGTGTGCTAAATTTGAAAGGCACTTTGGAAGATAATACAGAAAGGAATACATGCTAAGAAAATGAATATGGTGAACATGAGAATATAAATTAAAGAATTTGATTATTAAATAGAACAGGAAAATAGAATAATGGTTTAAAAGGGAGAAGGTCAAAGATTTTTAAAAATAAAAGAATTGAAGAACATATATGAAGTTTGACACCGAGATATTGAGTGCATACGGATGAGCCTAATGCACTTCAAGAAGCAAAAAGGGATGGGATTACATTAAAGATGAGAAGAAACATCCTGTCCTTCAGAACTTTTGCAGAAGTATGAGAAAGGTGTGGAAATAAAGTACGTGAAAGGAGACAGGTTGTGGGAAATTGATAAACTGAACACCAGCTATTTTAAATTCATAATGAAAAGATATAAGCAAGGCTTCCGAACCAACTGTGGGTGGCAAGTAATGGAAAAATTAAAATTTAAAAGAATGTATTTTGAATGACTTTTGTGAGAAATGAGCATTTTCTAGAAGAAAGGCCTACTCTCCCTGGAAAAAGATTTATCAGAGCCTAATCCCACCTGGTAGAATGTACTTTATTGGACTCCGGACCCCTCTAGTCTTCCTGTCTCACTTGAGGGAAGGTAAGGGGAAAATAGAAACGTTTTTGAAAGGTCAACAACCCATAAGCCTACTACAAGACAGATTTAATCATGGGTTTATTGAATGTTTCCCCTCCCTTACAGCTTACCAATGCACCACAGGGCTTCAGTATAATAATAGTGATTATAGTTGGACGAGATGAAAGATACAGGCTGCCCCTGAGGAGGAATACTTAGGGAAGTCCAAAGTCAACAGTGGAGACAAAAAGGACACTAGTCAAACTATAGCCTATGGAATCTACAGCTTCAGCAAACATTATCTGCAACTCGGTTCCTAGACAAACAGATTAATGCAAATCTTTAAGCTGAAAGCCTATTAACTCAGCTCCTATACCTGATAAAATATGTCCAACTCTCAAACAAAAAAATTACAGTCATGCTAAAAGGCAAGAAACACAGCCTGACGGGGCAAAGCAGGCACCAGAATCACACTCATGGATGACACAGGCGTTGGAACTATGGGACAGGGAATTTAACATAATATGGTAGGAGCTCTAATGGAAAAAATAAATAAAATGTAAAAACAGGTAGGTAATATAAGTAAAGGAAAATCTAAGAAAAAATGAAAAATACTGTTAACAGAAAGAAGAATGCCCATAATGTGCTCATCAGAAGATTGGACACGGTTGAGGAAAGAATCACTGATATTGAAGATGGGTCAGTACTAACTTCTCAACTAAAAGACAAAGAGAAAAAGGAATGGAGATTTAAAAAAAAAAAAAAAAAAGAATGGAACAAAACATCCAAGAACTATGGGACAATTTCATAAATATAATATATACATAAAGAGAAAACCAGAAAGAGACAAAAGAGTGAATCGAGCTGAAGAAATATTTGAAGCCCAAGAACTTCCCAGAATTAATAACAGATCCAGGAGTCTCAGAAAACAACAAGCAGCACAAAAAAAAAAAAAAAAAAGAAAGAAAGAAAAAAAACCCACATCTATGTATGTCATATTCAAACTGTAGAAAACCGAAGACAAAAAGAAAATGTTGAAAGAAACCTGAGAATAAAACACATTACCTACAAAGGGATAAATATAAGAATTACAGTGAACTTCATATCATAAGTCATGCAAACAACAAGAGTGGAAGGCAATATTTAAAGTGTTGAAAGAAAAAAAAAACCCATAAATCTAGAATTCAACATACAGCAAAATGGTACCTTGTAAGTGAAATATTTTCTCAGACAAACACAACCTGAGGGAATTCATCACCAGGAGTTCTGTCCTACATGTTACAAGAAGTTTTCAGGGGGAAGGGAAGTGATACAACTCAGAACTTACATCTGCCTAAAGAAAGAAAGAATGTTTGAGAAAGAATAAATGAAGTCAAAATAAAATATTTTATTTTTCTTATTCTTAATTTGTATAAAAATAACTTTTTATTCAAAGCAAAAATAGGAACACTGGGTTATTATAGCTTATGAATAAGTGAAATGAGTGACAGCAATGTGAGAGGAGCTGGAGGGAGATATTCAGAATCCCTTGTTATAAGGTATCTGGACTTTATGTGAAGCAGTATAGTGTTAGTTCAAGGTAGACTTAGACTAGTTCAATGGGTATATTCGAAACTGCTGGATTTCTTTAAAGAAGCATAATATATAGGGAAAATATATAGGGTAAGAGAGGAGATAAAATGGAATCATATAAAATGCTTAATTAAAACCACAGAAAACAGAGAAAGGAGAAAGGGGAACAACAAATGCAACAAATAGTAAATGGCTATAATCGTAATGGATATTCATCCAACTAGATTCATATTCACATTAGATTTCAATCATACAAACACACCAGTTAAAAGACAAAAATTGCCAAAGTGGACAAAAAATTATTACCCAGCTATACTTTTTTTTTTTTTATGTAGGGTCACTATGAGTTGGAATCGACTCGACGGCTACGGGTTTGAATGGGTTAGCGTTTGAACGGGTTATGCATTGTCTAAAAAAAAAAAAAAAAATCATTGCCGTCAAGTCGATTCTGACTCACAGCAACCCTAAATCACAGAATAGGACTTCCCCATAGGCTTTCCAATGAACAGCTGGTGGATTTGAACTGCCCACCTCTTGGTTAACAGCCGAGCTCTTAACCACTGTGCCACCAGGGCTCCGTATGTTGTCTACAAAAATATATTCATGGAGAAGGACAAATCTGACAGACAAACTTTGACAAAAATTGAAGGTTTATGAAATAAAAGAGAAGATATTCTAATTTGGTAGGAAATAGAGACACTGAGGAAAAAGTGAATCCGAGGAAACTATTCATTCAAAAAAAAAAAACAATTGAGCACTTGCTCAAGGTGACAGTCACTGAACTCTGCACTGGAAGCAGAAATGTGAATTAGCCCCTGTCAGCTTGAGGAGGGGTGAAACCTGAAAACTAATCAATCCAATTTCATTGTGGTAAATGCTTTCATAGTGGTGTGTTCAGGAATAATTGCAGCCCAAAGCGAGAATACTCAATAATTCTGGAGGCAAGATAGAAGGAGAAAGAAAAGAGAAGTTAACCTTGCAGGACTATTGGGAAGTGGCCGGGTAAATTAGTGGAAAACAGAGCATTTTGGCAGAGAAAGGATAATGTGAAAATTCTCATGGTATGATGGTTTAAGGGGACTGGGAGAAATTAGGTGTGGCTGGGAAATGTGGTCCTATTAAATTTGCTGCTGGAAAAATTTAAATCACATCAGCCCTGTTTGAAATCTGTGGGGAACTATTTAAAAAATTCTAGGCAAGGGAGTGGTATGCTCATATTCACCATTTAGAAGATTTCTGTCAGCTATTTGAAATAGAAATTGGAGGTTGGTAAGACTTGTGAGGAAACCCTGGTGGCGTAGTGCTTAAGAGCTACAGCTGCTAACCAAAAGGTCGGCAGTTCGAATCCACCAGGCACTCCTTGGGAACTCTATGGGGCAGTTCTACTCTATCCTGTAGGGTCTCTATGAGCCAGAATTGACTCGATGGCAACGGGTTAAGACTTGCAACCACTTAGAAGGCCAGATGGGAAAAGACGAGAGTTTGAACCAGGGCAGCAGTGACCAGGGTGGAGTGGAAGGACAGAGGGCAAAGGCCTATTAGATGTCACTGACTGCACCTAGTAAAGAAGTTTATGTGTGACATTAGCTTGATAGTGAAATCAAGTATTAAGCCTGCGGTTTCTGGCTTGATTTGCTGGCCAAATGATGATACCAGTAAGGAGAAAAGGACATTTAAAATGAAAAACTACTGTGGAAGAAAAGACACTTGTTTCAATTTTGGACATACTGAGTTCAGGAACACTTAAGATAATTTGTTGAAGATGTCCAGTGATTAATTAGATATATGTATCCAGAATCTTGAAATGATAGGAATATGATACATTGGTGGTATCAGTGATAGGAATCAATGATGCATTGGTGGTAATAAAACCATGCATGGTAATGAATTTGCTCAAGAAAATTGTGTAAAAGTATATACCGGCATTAAATGTTTGGACACAGGAATATAAGTCAATGGAGAATAGAGAAAGACTCATTAGTGAGGGAGGCAAGTAAGCAAATGTGATGACAGGAAAGCTTGAACGACAAGAGCAGTTTATTAAATGACCAACAATGCCAAAGGTTGTGGAGAGTCAAGTAACATGAAGGGAAGAAATGGGTTGTCTTAGCAAAGTTTGAGAGTCTTTCCCCATTAGCTTTCTTTTTTTGCTAAAAGATAATAAAAACTAAAATGACTGATGCAATCATTCTTCTAATAACTTTGTCACCTTAGAGTACAATTTCAACGCTGGCATGCTCCAATATTGGATGTATCCTGTTTCTCAATGACAATACACCTTTTTCCATCAAAATGCTTTGATTAAATAGTCAGATGTTCACTTATGAAGATAAAAAATATCACCGTAATTGAGAAGCTGGGGGCAAGCCAATTAAAAATAAAAACAAATGAGACTTATAAGAAAGTCAATTAGAAGTTTTTGAAGTAGTTGGAGTGATGAATGGTGAGACATTTATGTTCCAAAGACGGCTGAGTGTTTTACCCATTCCACATGCTCTCGTACACTGTGACCCTCACGCCCCTCCATACACCCTCCCCTTGAGTCTGGGAAGGGTTGTGACTTGCTTGTAAGCCTTGAGTATAATAGAAGTGACTCTGTGAGATCTAGGAGGCTAGGTTAGAAAAAGGGATGCAGCTTGCACCTTATTCACTGCAAGAGTCCTTCGTAAAGGTTGGAGGCATCACGTAAGGAGTCAGAATTCCGTGCTGCCACCATGTTGTGAGGAAGTCAAGGTACTTGGAGAGGCCAATGAGCCTGTTCAACAAGTCTGCTCTTCAAGTCCTCCCAGCCCAGAATACAGACACACGAGTAAACAAGCTTTCAGATGACTCCAACCTCCAGTAGTTAGGTCATTCCCTGCATTGGAGTATTACAGCTGACCCCAGATAACATGAAGCAGAGAAAAGGCACCCCATTGTGTCATTTCCTACTTCACCCTCAGAATCTGCGAGAGTGCCAGTTATCTGTTTTATTGCTTCTTAGCTCCAAATTCCCTCTTTTATGCCTGCTGTATGATGAGGGGCCTTCTTTGTTGTTGTTGTTTCTTTGCCATCAAGCATGATGTTGATTAACCTTGGTCAAAAGAGGGTGCTGAAAAAATATTGCTGGAGAAAATGCTTTTGATTCCTGACTCTGGCGTTCTTTCTTCACAGGCTCCTGCAACATGGGCAGCTTCTCCAAAACCAGGCAACTGCAAGGCACTGCGGTGGCTTCTCTCAGGACCTTAGAGGGCCAATTTCTGACAAGTTCCAGAGGGCAAATTTTCAACAAATTCCATCAGCATGACACAACGGTGATGTCTCTGCCGTCCTGTGAGCCTGACTGTGCCTCCTCCCATGAAGTCTGGATCGCAGTCTAAGGAGGCTCTTCCTTGGGCACTCCATTTCAGTCCCACTGGCGGTGGCCACTATGTATTTGATATTATGTATTAATGTTATATTATTATTATACTATATTGTAATCTGTTCTTCCTGTATTTAATACCTCTTTATTCTTTAGAATTTTCTTTACTTCTCACCAATCTGTTACTCTATTCCTCTGTTAGAGTTAATAATTGTTTATAATAAACATGTTCTGTTCAAATCACTGTTGATTTGATCAGATCCAGGCTGATAAAATGATGGCTGCAGTTTCATGCTACTAGGTATGGGGTGGTGTGTTAATCATAAATAATTACTGCAATTGCAATGTGAATAATCAAATGAAAATTGATTATTTTATTTTATTGTCTCATTACCTCATATATTCTTCCAAGTGGACAGGTAAATTTTTCTAAATATTTTCTATTTTCTGGTTACTCTGTTACCTAAATACTTTTAAAGTCTCATTTTCATGATCTTTAAAATTAAGGTAATAGTAGTACCTACTTCATAGAATAATTTGTCGTTAATATCAAAGCCATAATCTATACAAGGTGCTTAGCCCAGCAGGTGACATATTGTAAATGTAATACCTATTAAAATAATATTCTTTAGAATTTTAGGCCTTTTCATTGATGCTACTGTTGAAATAATGCAATAGTCAGAAGTCTTCTGAAATAAAATTTCCATCTAAAATTAAATTGAGTAAATATTTATGTCAATCCTGTAAGGAAGAATGTAAAAATGAATATGTAGGAAATTGAAAATAATTAAACTTTTTGGATTCATCAATCATATTTCTTACAGCTCATAAATTTAACAAATGGAGTATATATGACACATGTTATATACCCTGGAACCTAAGTTCTTTAGAAAATGAAAAAAGATATTTCAATCCAACATGTAAAAAATAAACAATAAACCAATTGATTTAAAATATCCTTTTATATTTTTATATTGCTTCAGATTTTAAAATTTCTTCTAATACATTATTTCAAAAAAATTTTTGAGGTATATACGGAAGCATTTTTCTCTTCATCTTTCCAAAATAAAAATATCCTTCTACCATTATCCCACAACCATGTGGCAGACCACTTAACCTTCTCCATGCTCATCAATTAGTTGCTCAATTTGGCAAAGTCCTACAAATATTTGACTTCAAGCTCTGATTCCCCCATTGCACCTCGTACATAACTCCACCACGACACTTACCACACTGCATTGTAAGTATGTTTTCCTGCCTGGCACCCAGTTTAACACATTTTTTTGGAAGAATGTTTGAATGAATAATGAATGAAAGAAAGAACAGTTATTTTTCATATTCTCCATGTTGCTTGGCTCTACACACTATAACCTGTGTGTTATAAACATATTTTCAAATGCAAGAAAGCAAGTTTTTCACTATATTATAAAATAGAATATTTCAAGTATTTGTATAATAAATATGGAATTGGGGAAAAGTGAAATTGTCACCATCTAAATACTGAACATCTGTTTTGTTCAAATGCTGTATATGATTAAATACAGTTCTGACTTATCAGTTGTTGATGGGAATGGAAAGGTGTGAAACTCCAGAAACCACCGTGATGGTAAGTTTGTGTCAACTTGACTAGACTGTGGTGCCCAGTTGTTTGATAAAATGCTAATGTAACCCAGCCCAGTGCCATCGAGTCGATTCCAACTCACGCTAATGTAGATGGTGCTATATAGTGGGACTTGTGGTTAGTTGCCATCAGATTGATTCTGACTCATAGGGACCCCATGCTCCACAGGGTTTTTCAAGGCTGTGCCCTTTCAGAAGCAAATCACCAAACCTGTCTCTAGAGGTGCCTCTGGGTAGTTTCCAATCACCAACCTTTAGGCTAGGAGTAGAGTGCTTGATCATTTGTGCCTCCAAGAGACCATGAAGTGGTTACATGTGATGAAGTTAGCTGGCTTAAGTAAAGCAGGTTACCCTCCATAATGTGGGTGGGCCTCATCTAATCAGTTGAAGACCTTAAGAGCAAAATGATAGTTATCCCTCTGGTGTATTCTGCCTCTAGACGATCAATACACACTTTGCCAGAAAGCCTTCATTCTTCACTCTTCCTGTCACTTGACCTGCAGATTTTGGACTTGCCACATTGCTCCCTCTCCCAGTCATATGAGCCAATTTCATAATCTCTCTCTCTCGATCTCAAGTTTTCTGTAGAGAGCCCTGATTAAGGCAATCACTTACATAATACTTTCCTATAGAACTAAAACAGAAAACACAGGTAATGTGATCAGGGCCTGGGATCTAGTAGACACTTTCAGAAGCCAAATAATTATGCCCTGGGTTGAAGTAATAACAAAGATGATAAAGATATTTGGAGCTGACCTCAAGGAAACTAATGGAACTGGAGGGAGTGGAGAATAATGACACCTGCCCTGCTAACCCCATAATTTGATTAAAATAATGTTTAAATATATAATGTATATAGATGGAGATTAAATCTATAAAGGTGGTCTGCTGATATAAAATAATATTGTTTCACAATAAAAGGATACTTAACCCAAAAAACCAAACCTGTTGCCGTTGAATCAGTTCCAACTCGTGGTGACCGTAGGACAGAGTAGAACTGCCCCATAGGGTTTCTAAGGAGTGGCTGGTGGATTTGAACTGCTGACTTTTTGGTTAGCAGCCAAGTTCTTAACCGCTGTGCCATGAAGGCTCCAAAAGGACATTTAGGCTCATAGAATTAAGTTTACTTTTTTCTCCCCAAATAAATACTATATAATAAGAAATAATGTCAATAATAATTCTAAAAATATCTGTTTGAAAGGGGTTATGAGGCTCCACCTTAAATCACTCTGAGATCTTCATAGAGGTTTCTAGTCATGCACTTGGCTTCCCCTTTAGACCATGTTTTCCAGACAGGGTCCTGGCGTTAGAGTCTTCCCAAAAGCCATTTCTTAAAATCGGCAAAATTTGCCTTCTGGAGAGGCTAGGAATGAGGACCAGTTTTATTTTCAAGCCCAGCAAATCCTGGCTCCTATGTCTTTGACAGCCTTTCTTTAAATCTAAATAAATAACTTTCTTTACATCTAAACAGGAGACCTCTCTCCTTTCACATTGATCAGAGGCAGTGAGGCCAGCCAAGCAGCACTTAGGTCAACAGCCTGCCTGAAAATGTCCTTAGTAGATCATGAGGTTCATTAAGGAAAAAAAAAAGATTTTTTTTTCATGTTCCTGTAGGTGATGGAGCTGTGAAACCTGCCGGGAATACGTAACAAGGGTCCTCTTATTGTTAGCTTTTAATTTAACTTTCCTGATTTTCCCTTAAACCCTTACCAGCAGCTTCCATATGCAACGGCATCACTAGGGAATGAGGGGAGCAGGGGTGCGGACAGCATCAGGTAACACTGTCAGAGGGGTGACACCAAAATGATTGTCTATGAAGTTTTTGTGCAGTGTTTCAGGAGAAATTTATAGTTTTTTGTAAAAACCTCCCTGTAGTTTGTTATAATAACAAAATTTTTTTTCATAAGCCCAGTTTGCATGTATCAACATACCTGAGAGGCTAAAACTCTATGCTCATTTACTTTTTTTTTTTTAATTGTGCTTTAGGTGAAAGTTTCATTTACTTTTTGAAACTTCTAATGGGCTGCAGTCAGAGCTGTCATTATTACCCAATTACAAGGATGCTTTCAGCCACTTGGTTTTGTCTGCTCATGCTAAAAGCACATGCTGTTGTTTTCCTTGCTGCCAGTATTTATATAGTCGCTGATTTTGTCATATTTTCTGGTGTTTCAGGTACAATATTGTGGTAATTAGCACGGGGGGATGATACCATGAGTTACTGCACCAGGCGACATCAGCCCTAGTGATGCCACTGTCTGTGAGACCCTTAAGAAAAAAAAGTAAACCTATCGCCGTCGAGTTGATTCCGACTCATAGTGACCCTATGAGCACAGAGTAGAACTGCCCCTTAGGGTTTCCAAGGAGCAGCTGCTGAGATTCTAAGGGCAGACCTTTTGGTTAGCAGCTGAGATCTTAACTACTACGTCACCAGGCCTCCGTGATACCCCGTAGACTCCTGTCAATAACCAATAACACTCTTCAAGGCTTTTTGGACTTTCATGAACAGTATCTTTAATATTCTCCCTGCTTTTGTCTGCTGCCTTGTGCCATGGCTAATCCTCTTGTTTGAGGTAATTGTGACAGCAAAAACTTGCTTCCAGGTACGAAAATGTGTTCCAACTACCTATTGCTATGTAACAACAAAACCAGATGCCCCGTTGAGTCGATTTTGACTTGTGGCAACCCTGTGCTCCACGGAGTTTTCAATGGTTGCTTTTTTTGGAAGTAGGTCACCAGGCCTTTCTTACGAGGTGCCTTTGAGTGGAGCTTTCAGTTAGCAGCCAAGAGCTTTAACTGTACCACCCAGGGACTTCCTATGTGACAAAATCACTGCAAAATTCAGTGGTTTCAAATATCGACTTTTTTTTTTTTCTTACTAATCTGTAATTTGGGCAAGGCTTGAAAGGGTACTTTTTCCCTGCTCCATGTGGTATTGACATTCCTTTCAGCAAGCAGTGGGTTTTATGTCCCTTCGTCCCTTCCCCTTGAAGCTGGTGGAACGTTTTTAAGTACAGTAAAGTTGTCTTCATATCACGTGAGTATATACATAAAATACAAAAAAAAAACAAAAAAACAAAAAACCATTGACATCAAGTCGATTCCAATTCAGAGAGAGAGAGAGAGAGTCCTGGTTGCACAGTGGTTAAGAGCTTGGTTGCCAGTCAAAAGGACAGCAGGTCAAATCCACCAGCCGCTCCTTGGAAACCCTATGGGGCAGTTCTACTCCGTCTTACAGGGTTGCTATGAGTTGGAATTGACGCGACAGCAACAGGTTTGGTTTCCATAAACTCTTCCAACTGTATTCTCTTAGAATACTTGCTTTGAACCCAGTGAACATGCTGTAAGAAAGCCAAGTAGCCACACGGCAAGCACACGTACAGGTGTCCAGCAATTTCACCTGCAGTTCCCCTCGACGCCCAGCCTCAACTGCCAGGCCAAGTGATCCTTGGGATTTCAGTCTCCAGCTTTCAAGTCACTCCTAGCCTTCAAGCTGCCCCAACTGAAGCCATGTAAGGAAGAGAAGAGCTGTCTACACCGAGCCCTAAACACACCTCATATTTGTGACAAAATAATCATTCTTGCTTTAACACGCTGACCTGTTACACAGCAAGAGACAACTGAGACAGGTAACAGCAACTGATATGAATAAACTGTTACTTTTAACAAAGAGGCTTCCTTGCATCCTATCAATGGCCTCATATCCCTAGAGTCCTATTGATAATTTTTATTCGGTATGTTGTGACTTCGTAACTGTTACTTTATAACCGCAGATAACAGGATTGCAAATTTTAAACCAAAACAGTTAAATTAATTTAAAAATGAGCCCATTGATTTATCCCATCAAATTAGAAAAATTGATTTTACTTAGGCAGGCTCCAAAAAAGAGAAGGAAAAAAAAAAAAACTAACACACACACAGAGTCACAGGCATAATCCTCAGGCATAAACCATCACGCTAGGTCTGTTATTGGCATCATTACATATTCGTATCAGGACAGTCATTTGGAAATGCTTGAGCTAAAGACTTATTTCTTTTTAATCTATGCATTATTAACCTTTATCTCAGTAAAATCTATTCTGTTATTGTTGCTGTTAGTTGCCACCTAGTTGGCTCTGATTCATGGCCACCTTTGGTATAACAGAACAAAGCACTGCCAGGTCCTATGAGATTTACACCATTTTGCCCTGAGAGAATTAATGTCAAAATATATACTTGAAATATATGGCAGAAAATGAAAAAATAGGTAGTGCCCTAAAGGAAAAAATTACATATATCACATGTTCTTTTACAACTGGCGTAACTATTCTAGATGCCAAATTTTATTTCTTTTTTTTTTTGATTTCCCTAATCCATTCTTCCAGCTCCCAAGCATTTCCAAAATTGTTGAATTTTCAACGATGCGGCCAGCTGCATACTTTTCTGCCTTCCTAATCTGCAGACCTCACTTACTTGATAACACTTCACACAGCTGTCTACCCCATGCTGAAATGACTCTGATTTCTGAACAAGAAGTGGCTGCGCAAATCACGAGTCCTGATCAAGGTCTTTGGCAGTGTGATGTTTATCCGCCAGGCCTGGCAAGGAGAAGTTAGGGAAAATGGGGTTTTAATTTCTATTAAGTGTCTACGTTTCGTCCTATGAAGTGATGAGGAATACGATTAAAGACTTGGTATACAGAACACCACTAATATATCTTAGGATCTTTTATCTCATTTCTTTTCCTTAGGTTTTGTCATAGGTAGAGACAAGTTTTGCCATACACATATATTATATACATATGCAGAATCATGGTGACATTCTACTGGGGTAAAAAAAAAAAGTGCATGTATGTATATATATCTGTGTGTATATATATATGTATATACACACACACACACATAATATATAGATGTATATACAAATACATAAGACACCCTGGTGGCATAGTGGTTAAGTGCTATGGCTGCTAACCACCACGCACTCCGTAGAAACTCCATGGGGCAGTTCTACTCTGTCCTATAGTGTCACTATGAGTTGGAATTGACTTGAAGGAAATGGGTTTGGTTTTTTGGTTTTATATAAATATATATATATATATGCATACAAATATCTATGCAGTCATGGTGACATTCTATTGGGGTAAAAAAAATATATATGTATATATATTTTTTATAAATATATATACACACTTTATTTATTTATTTATTTATTAACCCCCAGTAGAATGTCACCATGATTCTGGCAACATTTACACACCTTTTTGTTAAACGAGAAGTCCTTTCTAATAAGGACTTGGGGGCAGGAAATGTGAAAGCCATTTGAGAACCCACTGTTTGCCAGCTTACGCTATTTTTGGCATCTAGCCCTCAAACAGCTTGAGAAAATGATGAGAAACTTGGAGTTAATACCCTGTGATATAGCAATGCTCAATTGTGTTAACGCTTTTAATATATAAAAAATCCAAACCCATTGCTGTGGAGTTGATTTCAACTCATGATGACCCCATGTGTTACGGAGTAGAACTGCTCCGAAGGGTTTTCTTGGCTGTAATCTTTATGAAAGCATACTCCCAGGCCTTTCTAAGTGCCGTAGGTTGGGCTCCAACTGCCAAACTTTCGGTTAGTAGATAAGAGCTTAATCGTCTGCACCACACAGGGACCTTTTTTTTTTTTAAACACATACCACACTTCTGTTCTGAATACATGCTGTTCAGCAAGTTATTAAAGAAAACCGGGAAGTACTAAAAAGTTAAGATGTTTACCGTTCAAAAAGAATAGAAATTACCTTGATGAAAGTCAAAGACGCTATTGAGATCTCAGGTACAACTACAGGGAATAGCTACATTTTTGTGAGGATGCGGCCATTATCAAACAAAGAAACAAACAAGAATCAATACCGTTACAGGAAATACGCTGACAAATTGTACTGTTCAATAAATGTTTTAGAAAAATGTGCCTCAGTAATAAGAAAGGACTAAATAAATAAATAAATAAATAACCTTTATAAGGAATTAGGGGCAGAAATGTGGTGGCCATTTAAGAACCCACTGTTTTCCAGCTTGTGCTGTTTCTTTGGGATCGTTTGACACTGAAAATGCAAAATGTATTTCATGTAAACAAATAAAGTGATTCCAGACTAGGTGAGAGACAAAAAATGAACCATCGGATACTATGGATAGGCAATTCCTAGCTTTTTCCATTTAGTTTTGACAAAGTTTTTATGCAAATAAAGCGCCTTCCACATTTATTTGCCAACCTCACTGTCCACCCCTCCCCATGAGGTTTTTTTTTTTTTTTCCACCAGTATGTAAAAAAATTGGCATGGCAGTGCCTATTAAAATACCTCACGGGGGAAGGGCACGGTTGGCAAACATAGAAGGTAAACATAGAGAGCATGTGTTATTTGCACAAAAATATGGTACTTTGTTAGGTGCTGGCAATTTCCTTCCAACTCATAGAGGCCCTATGTACAAAAGAGCTAACGTTGCCTGGTCCAGCTCCTTCTTCATAATCGTTGCTATGCTAGAGCCCATTGTTTTAGTCGCCTTGTCAATCCATCTCATTGAGAGTTTTCCTCTTTTTTGCTTTTCCTCTTTATTAAGCATGATATTCTCCAGGAAATTGTCCTTTATGATAATATGTCCAAAGTAAGTGAGACAAAGTCTCACCATCCTCTTTTCTAAGGTGAGTTCTGGCTGTACTTCTTCCAAGACAGAGGTGTTAGTTCTTCTGGCAGTCCAGGGTATATTCAGTGTTCTTTGCCAACATGGTAATTCAAATGCAACAATTCTTCTTTGATCTTCCTGATTCATTGTACAGCTTTTACATGCATATGAGGAAATTGAAAATACCGTGGCTTGGGTCAGGTGCACCTTAGTCCTCAAATGAACATCACCATTTTTTAACACTTAAAATAGATATTTTGCAGCATATTAGCCTACTGCAATATGTCATTTGATTTCTTGACTGCTGTTTCCATGGGCGTTGATGTTGGATCTACCTAAAATGAGTTCCCTGGTAACTTCAATCTTCTCTTTGTTTACCATGATGTTGCTTATTGGCCCAGTTATGAGGATTTTTGTTTTCTTTATATTGAGGTGTAATCTGAACTAACAGCTGTAGTCTTTGATATTCATCAGTAAGTGCTTCAAGTCCTCTTTCCTTTCAGCAAGCAAAGTGTGTTATCTGCATAATGCAGGTTGTTAATGAGTCTTCCTCCAATCCTAATGCCATTTTCTTCTTCGTGTAGTCCGGCTTCTCAAATTATTTGCTCGGCATACACATGAAATAAATACGGTGAAAGGATACAACCCTGACACACACCTTTCCTGATTTTAAAACTTGCAGTATCCCCTTGTTCTGTCTGGATGATTGTCTTTTGGTCTATGTACAGGTTCCACATGAGCACAATTAAGTGTTCTGGAACTCCCATTCTTTGCAATGTTACCCATAATTTGTTATGATATACATGGTGGAATTCATTTGCATACTCAATAAAACACAGGTAAACATCTTTCTGGTATTCTCTGCTTTTAGACAAGATACATCTGACATCGACAATGATATCCCTCATTCCACATCCTCTTCTCAGTCCAGCTTGAATTTCTGATGGTTCTGTTTCAACTTACTGCTGAAACCATTTTTAATTTTCTTCAACAAAATTTTACTTGCATGTGATATTAATGATATTGTTCAATAATTTCCACATTCTGTTTTACCTTTCTTTGGAATGGGAATAAATATGTATGTCTTCCAGTAGGTTGGCCATGTAGCTGTCTTCCAAATTTCCAGGCATAGATGAGTGGGAGCTTTCAGGATTGCATCCATTTGCTCCTTCAGTGCAGCTTAGACTTCTTCCTTCAGTACCATTGGCTCTTGATCGTATACTGACTTCTAAAATGGTTGGACTCAACCAATTCTTTCTGGTACAGTGACTTTAATTCTTTCACCTTCTTTTGATGCTTCCTGCGCCTTTAATTTTTTGCCTTGTAAAATTCTTCAATATTGCAACTCAAGGCTGGAGTTTTTTTGTTTTTGTTTTTTAAGTTTTTCAGTTTGGGAAGTGCCTAGTGTGTTCTTCCTTTTTGGTTTTCTAACTCCAGGTCTTAGCACATTTCATTATAATACTTTTTTTTTTTTTTTTTCTTGAGCCACCCTTTGAAATCTTCAATTAATCATTTCTTCTGTTTGATTTAGCTATTCTATGTTCAAGAGTAAGCTCCAGAATCTCTTTGGACACCCATTTTGGTCTTTTCTTTCTAATGACCTTTTCCTTTATTCATGTATGATGTTCTTGTTGTCATCCCACAGTGCGTCTAGTCTTCAAGCTGCCAACCCTGTTCCTGAGATGGTCTCTAAATTCAAGTGTTATATATTCAGGATCATACTTTGGCTCTCATGGACTTCCTTTAATTTTCTTCAGCTTCAATTTGAACTTGCGTTAAGTGCAATTGGTGGTCTGTTTGGAATTTGGCCCCTGGCCTTGTTCTGACTGACGATATTGAGCTTCTCCGTCATCTCTTTGCACAGATGTTGTTTATTTGATTCCTGTTTATTTCATCTGGCAAGGTCCAAGTGTATACTTCTCTTTTGCATTGCTGAAAAAAGGTATTTCTGATGAATAGGTTGTTGTTCTTGCTTTGATTAATTTAATTACCTTTTATTTTTACCAGTTTACCAGAAGGCATTTCCGAAGAGTTTTGGTGACATACTTCTGGAAAATCAACCATTGAAAACCCTACGGAGCATAGTTCCGTTCTCACACACAATGGTTCACCATGAGTTGAAACTGACTCAGTGGCAATTTTTTTTTCATTGATAAGGTGTACCAACAAATGTGCCTTAAATTGTATTGCAAGTTAAAAGGAATAAGATGACAAACGTCACTGATAATCTTTTTTTCACAACTCTTTTTATTAACTTTTAAAAACATAACTAAATAAATATTAGAAAATATTTCATTGGAACTTTGAAAACAAACATGAACTTTTTTTTTTTTTTCCTAAAATGAGTAGGCTGGGTCTGAAGATGTATTTTAAATTCAGTCCATTACATTCTCAATAATATTTTAAACATGGAATATTATAATACTTTCCTAAATTTTCTGACTTTTGGCAATGGGAATATTAAACAAAATTGTAGATAGAGCTCAAAATTGGATTGCACTTTATCCTGCTCCCTAGACCAAAACCAAGATGAGCTGAGCTTGCCAGAGTACTCTGTGAATATGGGAATATTTTATCAAAATAAGAGAAGAAAAGGACACAATATGTCTTTTCAAGGACTAGACACTATGCAAATGAATTTCAACTGTCCATTTATCTTAGAAATATAAAGAACGGGAGGTGGGTTTGGAGAGGAATTGGCAGTATTGTATTATTCCAACTCAAGAATGATGTTTCCAGCTCTATTATGCCTGCTTGTGTGTGAAAGTATAACTGCTGGTAACAGACTTCTTTCACAAAGGTTCAGGAAGAACTGTTCAGAGTTGGGTGAATATAACTTTTCCTGCTGGTATTCTTCTTTGAAAATGCAAGCATTCTTAGTGTAAAAGACACCTAAATTTATCACATTTGATTCTTCTTTTTTTTTCTTACCACTTTTTTAAATTTTATGAATAAATATAAGGCATACTTTTCAGTCTCTACTACATGCCTTAAAATATGTATACAGTTCTGTCTTAAGCCCACATTGATTATTTTTTCCTGGACAAATTTACATTAATTATTACATTCATTTAATCATCAGAAATCATCAATGACCCACTATGTTCTAGTCTGGGAAAATACCACTATATCTTGTATTTTGAATTATAAACTAGGAGAGTAATTCTTTATCCTTCACCTTTGGGTATTTGCTTTATGGCTTGACACAATAAGTATTTATTTTATTTATGTATATTTTTAACTATCTTTTTCCTTCACTTTCCTCCACTTGCATATAGATGTAAGATGGTAGGAATCTTGGTTTTACTTACAGTGGCATCCCAGCAGCTAAACTGATGCCTAACAAGAATGAGTATTCAATAAATAATTTTTGAAATATATTTGAAATGAAGAATAAATTATGGAATGAATAAAAAAAAAAAAACCCAGGGAATGAATAGATGTACTAAATTTATAATTCATACTAGATGGGTAAAGTATAATGAAATGCCTCAGGATTTCAGGCTTTGAATGTCTTAGAAAGTTATTTTAAGAACATTAACATTTAGGAAAGTGATTGACATGTTGTAATCTATCATTTTATTAAGAAAAACGTAGAAAATGTAAATACGGTACCTAAAGCTCACATTGATTGACAAAATATTGTGATTGGATAGATTTGGTAGAAAAACACATACAGAAGCATGTAAATTTTAGTCTGGAACAACTGAGGCTTCTAGAGATTCTGGAGATAATCACTTGGACGATAATAGATTTATTCATCAAGTCATAGAATGCGAATCATTATAATGGAAGTGCTAAGGTTAAGGTTAGAATGACCCAGTATTAAGCTAAAGTATAAGCTAATTTTCACAACACTTAGTAAATTTAGTAAATCATTATAATGAGCTACGGAAAAAGATGAGACTTTAAGAAATATGTTCAAGTAGAGTTTACATCTACCCACAGATATCAGAGCTACTCTTAAAAATGTTTAAAACCTCAAGTATTTTAACTTGATTGGAAATTCCCTCAGAATGTTCACTGCGTTGATTGAATTAATATTTATTCCTGGTTTGTCACTCAGGTTTTAAAACTTTTTAAATCAAGGTATTGAAAAACTCAGTTTTCTAAAAATATATTACTTCCCATGCATTGTACATTTATTTAATACTCCATTTTTAAAATTCTATTAAATAATCTGTAAATTTGTATATTTACCAGAAGATAAAATATTATGCTTTAAACATACTCAGAATTTTAAGAAATGCATTAGAAAAAAAAGTTTATTTTGAACTAAAAGAAAATAATTTAAAATGCCAATCTTAGTTAATTTAGAAAAAAACAAGACTACTTGCATATGAATTTTTTAAAAAATAGTAAATGGATCCAACAGTAATATAATTTTTATTGAAAATATCAGAAAATCTGGCTTCTTACTTTACTATATAGACAATCCTACGTGAAATTAGATTAGGCTCTAGAAAATGGGACATAAGAATAAATACATGAATTATTTCCAGAATTATTTAGTAAAAAGCAAAATAATACAAATCAGTTTTAACTAAAGACTTCTTTTAGCCTGAAGATTGATGTTATTCAAGAGCTGGTAATGTTACAGTACAGCCTAACCAGTAGCTCATTGTGATGGAAAAAGAAAAGGTTACTCTTAATTAGCCATGAAGATGGCCCCTCTGATGGGAAGGAGTTGGTATTTTTCCTCTTTCCGTAGTTTGAAATTGTAGACCTTCGGTCATCCAAATGACGTCTTTTATTACTGCTGAATATAGAAATATGCAGTAATATGGGAGTTGCCCCTGGAGAGCTGAGTTATGGATCATTCTATCTGAGAATTAGGTAGCTGTTCACTTTAAAGCATTGCTCTAGCTTAATATCAACAAGACTTCATTACTTCTCCCGTTGTTTCTGGAAAAACGCTGCTACTGCTGAGGTTTATACATGTTTCTGTTATAGACCCTACTTCCTGCGGCTGATTTGTGTTAACAGTCATTTTCAGTTACAAATGGTATCTACCCTCACTGTATATAAGTTGTCAGCACAACTAAGAAACTGTTTTACAAAATAGTACAACACCCGTAAAGAGTGTGGTAGGGTCTTAAAAATGAAGCAATGCATTTTCTTAAAGTCCATTAAAAAATAACATTAAGGAGCTCACTGAATAAGCCTGGAGCAGGGGCATGTTATTTTTTTTTCATAGTACTAACTTCATTTATCAAGTAAGAAGCATTCTGATGTATGCCATCAATGGTAGTCAACAAATGTTTTAGGCAAGGAATACATCAAGAAATTTAATGATGTAATAATGTGTTACCCAGCATTTATAAAAAAAAAAAAAATACTAATATTTGAGATAAGAAAAAGATTAACTTGGAGCTATTATTTTAACTGATTCCTAAGTATTATAATTCCTACAGTGATAGTGCTTGTTTCTAGAAGCGTTTTTTTTATTTGTTTGTTTTGTTCTCTTTCTTTTTTTTAGTTAATATAAACAGGGCAAGGATGATGACAATGGATTGTTTTATTTGATAAACTTGAAACAAATAGTTTGATGTAATTAAAACAAATGGTTCAATATAATTTTCTTTAGTGGCAGAATAAAAAAAATGTAGTACAGAAAATGTAATTAGATAATTAATTCTAACAGAGGATATAAATTGAACTTGGAAAGTGAAAAATACCAAAATCATGCATTTCGCTGACATTTGGAATGCTTAACAAAATCCTGGGAGTCATTTCAGGAAGTGGAATTTTATACTGTTGGGAAATTCAGACATTATTATCCCACACATAATTGACAAAATTTATTGGTTTAATGAAATTAGACACTGTGTGTTTATGAAAAATATCCTATTCAAGTCCTGTATTATTTTAATGTAAATAAGTTCTTAATTGAGTCCACCTTTGTATAATGAGGTCACAATAATAAAATATTATCATTGTGAGTCAATGATAATTAAGTATGTGAATCTATGAAGACTTCCATCAGATATAAATTTTTCGTAGGATGGAGTGGGGTAGAGACAGAGAATCTTTGTCAAAATTTTCCAATAAGCATTCCTAACACTAATTTAATTTTATTTTCCTGTCAATATTTGCCTGGGCAAGGTTGGAAAATATGAGTGACTATTCTTACTTGTGGAGCCCTGTTGGTGCAGTGGTTAAGAGCTACAGTGAGCTACCAAAAGACTGGCGTTTCAAAACCTACCAGTTGCTCCTTGGAAACTCTGTAGGGCAGTTCTAGTCTGTCTGATAGGGCCACTATGAACCAGAATTGACTCGACAGCAAAGAGTTTGGTTTTTTGGTATTCTTACTTGTGTAAAAAGGCCAATGCGCTTTTGAACATTGTATGCAATTCCTGAGGTGAAGTGTATTAAAGTTAATTTTACAGATCAGGAAAGTGGGATTTCAAGAGGCCTTTTGGTTTAGCAGCTGTAGCTCTTAACCGCTAGCCACCAGAGTTTCCATCTAAGATAGTAAAGCTAAAAATGTAACAGACAGGACTTGGGCATTGAATTCCAGGTCTTTTATTCTCTACTATTCATGTTGAATTCTGTATAAAACATGACAGGGAAGTATGCACTTTGAATATTACTGGTAATAGTAATAAAATAAGCCTACCATTACTACATTTTTTAGTCCTAGAGCTGTCTCTTCTAAGTTCCTAGCTTGTGCCAGGCCTTGCTTGGTTCTCATTCCCAGTCAACGTAGCAGCCCTTCAAAACAGTCATCTCCATTTTCCAGAAGAGGCTAACTGAGACTCAGAAAGGCTCAGCCAAGAGGACAAGTTCACATGGTTACTAGCTGGTTTTCTCAGCCTTTTGAATCTAAAGTTCATATTTCCTCCATTATATCATCACTATTCAAATAAATGATTTCATAGAATTACCCATTCAACATTTTTCACAGCATTTTTTTCTGGTTTCTTTCCATTACTTTGATGACTAATAATTTAATATCTCTAAGTATGTAACCAAATAGTTTAAATCCATGTTTTTGATATATGCAACCCCATATGGCGATTTTGGCTAATTAATTTTTGGAATGAACAAAGTAGATGAACTGTTTGTAATTTAATCAATTCCTTGGCTAGTGATTAATAAATATTACATTACAGAATGCTCATAGAATAACTTGCAGAATCAGAGTTTCTCAAAGTCTGAATTATTGACATACAAGGCCAGAAAATTCCTTGTTGTAGGCAGCTGTCCTGTACATTTCAGAATGTTTAGCAGTATCCTGGCCTTTACCCCTAGATGCCAGTAGTACCCTCCAACCCTAGATGTGACAACCAGAAATGTCTCATAACATTGCCAACCTCCCAGGAAGCCGAATCACTCCCAATGGGGCACCAGTGCATTCTTTTTATGTCACTTCTGTGACAGTACTCATAAATTAGAACTCATACTAGTTATAGCTTAGTTTCTCCATCTTTTTGGTAGGACAAGCATTTCTTGGAATTGAGTCATCTTCTCTTTAATGCTTTGCATTGGAAATATATTTACTGTTACCACCTTGTCAAAGTAAAACTTTACCTCCCTTATCAAAATTAGTCAAATTTTTAGAGTCAAAAATCATAGACTAAGACCATATCTGAGTTATTATTTTTTTTTATCTACCAAGTTCAACTCTGTACTTTGCGTATATTGGAAGTTTAATACATTTTTTTATGTTGCATTTAAGTGCATATATAGATATGATCTGATAAGACATACACTTTGAATCAACTGATAAAACGGAGATGCAAATAAAACTGTGAGGTGCTTTTAAAGGAAAGGTTAGTGCCACATGAATTTGTGTGTCAAGGAACTGGTGCACTGGTCTTTCTCATTGTTAAATTGAAACCTCCCATTCCTACTGAAAAATAAAATAATAAATAACTGTTAGAATTGAATCTTGTCTCCCAAAAACATGTTGAAGTCCTAAACTCTGTTCTCTGTGAATGTGACCTGGCTTATAAATATAGTCTTTGAAGATGTTATCAGTTATTGTGAGGTCATGCTAGAGTAGGTTGGGTCCTAATCCAAACTGAGTGACAATGTTCTTATAAAAAAAGAAGAGACACAGAAAAATAGGCAGAGAAATGGCTGCCATGTGACAATGATCTACAAGTGAGAGAATGTCTGGAGCTGTCAGAAGCTGAAAGAGACATGAAATATCATTCTCTGGAGTCAACAGAGAGAAGCATGGCCCGGTCAGTAGGTTGATTTGAACTAACAGCTTCCAGAACTGTGAAAGAATAAATTTTTGTTCTTATAAACTACCTAGTTTGTGGTACTTGGAGCCCTGGTGGCACAGTGGTTAAGAGCTTGGCTGATAATCAAAAGGTTGGCAGTTGAAATCCACCAGCCGCTCCTTGGAAACCCTATAGGGCAGTTCTACTCTGTCCAGTAGAGTCGCTTTGAGTCAGAATCGACTCGACGACAATTTTTTTTTTTCAACCTTTACTGAAGCAGACTGCTACATCTTTCTCCCACAGAGTCGTTGGTGGGTTCAAACTGCTGAACTTTCAGTTAGCACCCAAGCGTTTAACCACTGCACCACAAGGGCTCCTCCCAGCCACCAAATAAAACAAAACCATTGCTGTCAAGTCGATTCCTACTCATGGTGACACTATAGTGCAGGGTAGAACTGCCCCATAGGGTTTCCAAGGCTGTAAATCTTTATGGAAGCAGATTGCCACATCTTTCTCCCACAGAGTGGCTAGTGGGTTCCAATTGCTGACTTTTTGGTTAACAGCTGAAGCGCTTAACCACTGGACAACCAAGGCTCCTTAAATAAGCAAATAGATGATGTTTAAAGTATGAACTATCTCCCATATTTGCAGTTGATTGTTTTACACATGGAAACCCTGGCAGCATAGTGGTTAAGAGCTACAGCTGCTAATCAAGAGGTCAGCAGTTCAAATACACCAGGCGCTCCTTGGAAACTCTGTGGGGCAGTTCTACCCTGTCCTATAGGGTTGCTATGAGTCAGAATCGACTCGATGGCAGTGGGTTTGGTTTTGTTTTACACATGAGTCAATAGGATTCCCAGGTATGTTACAATTTAATTCAATAGCACATGGCTAAAATGGACTTTATTTGAATTACCTAGAACAGGAAAAATTACCTAAAATTAGGTATAAAATATCCATTGACTTCCCCATCCCACACACCGTTATTAAGCCTGGGTTATTCTGAAAAAGAAAGAAAAGTAATTTGCATGCGTCTCTGCAGTTGTATTCTCTTTCTCAGCTTCTTTAACCTGGACGATCCAACACCTAATTGTTTCAATACTCACAGAAAAGTCTGGGGCTGCTTCCTCCAACACACACCCTTTCATCCTTCTACACTTCCCTTGGAGGAGTCTATAGCTAGTCTGTTTAACTACCATGCTTCCATTTCTTGATACTCATATTAGCTTCAGGACTGGATCAGAGCAATTCAAATTATTCTTTAGACCCTTGTTTAGATCAAGATGTATGGGGAGAGCAAGAAAAAGACTAGGAGGGTGTACCATCATCCTAATCAGAATTTTTGTAAGTATTAAATAGGTGGAAAACACCAGGTGGAATTAAACTTGAAATATTCTCTATATATTGATAGGTAATTAGCAGGAAATCTGTGAATTTAGTCATAATAACAAAATAATGTAGTAACACTCTGCTCTGAAAGACCAATCTCTTGATTGTTCTCTCTCTCTTTTATTTTGATGTTACATTAAACGATTTTCCCTTTTAAAACTTAATGGTAAAAATGGAAGAGCTGAAGAACATACATTATATCTCATCTTGAGACAAAGGAAATAGTCTCTACTTATCAGGAACTAGGCATTTGTGGTCTAAAGAAAATATGTACGTGCTAAGCGGACAGAGAGACAGATATCCAAATTTAATTTAAATACTTGGCAAGTGCTAAGAATTCCTGTCTGGTTGACAGACACTTCAGATGGTTCACAGTCTGCTCAATGGCTTTCTTCTATATTTTCAGATCAAGTATAGCAAAAATGGTTTACAATGGGCAGGCACACTAGTCCACCATGTTCTTTCATTTATTATCGGTAGCAGTGAATTTCAGGTGCTGTCTCGTGGTAGTGGATTCTCGTTGAAATTAAGGGGAAGAAAGATATTTTTTATTTGGTAGTTTCCAAAAAAAAGAATAAATAAATAACAAAATACATGATTCAGCATCTCTGTTCTAGCCATGCCCTTATTGTTCAATTTTTTCCTTTGTGCATGTTCGTTTCTATATAGTTCCACCCTTTCACATAATCCTTTCACATAAAAAGAAATAAATAAATAAGGAGAACCAAATTGGCTTCAGTAAGCATTTTTAAATTACTGGAAAGACCACAGTTTAGGTAATGGTTACAAAGGTGTTTGAGATGTCTTCCGAACGCTGTATTTAAAGATGATATTTGAATCAGGTTTAATCTGCTTTAAAACTGTAATTACAAGATAACACCTATATTTAAATCCTGAAGACCACCAGCGTGGTCATTCTTTATGCAACCCTGTTAACTCGTTTTCATGAGCACCTCAGGATATAGTTCTTCTGCCTGTCATCTCTATGAAAATATCTGAACTGCTAGCCAATGTGTTATTTATTAGAGATTTTGTAGCCCTGCAGTGGTTTTGTTGTTGTTATTGTTGCTGTTTACAATTTAGTCTTGCACGTTTTCTCCTGTATAATTGGCCCAGGTGAGCACACGAACACATCGCGTGTGGGCATGCTTCATTAAGCTTCAGGCAGGAGTGACGTTCATCCACACGGCACACGCTCTTCCAAAGTGCACACTGCGGAGTGAGCACCAAGGCCGTCCCATCGTGATGGTATATAGCATTAGAGACACCTTTGGCGCTGACAAGTTTGGAGTTAGTCTTTCCTTCGTTTTCTATTTTTTGACAAATTTTTTGAGCAGTTTAAGATCTTGTATCAATAACATGGAAACCCTGGTGATGTAGTAGTTAAGTGCTACAGCTGCTAACCAAAGGTGGGCAGTACGAATCCGCCAGGCACTCCTTGGAAACTCTATGGGGGCGAGGGGGGGCAGTTCTACTCTGTCCTATAGGGTCGCTATGAGTTCCAAGCGACTGGACGCCAGTGGGTTTGGTTTTGGTTTTATCAATAACATTTTCACACAAAACACCATTACTCCTCTCTTAACCTTTTAGATTGGAGCCCTGGTGGCACAGTGGTTAAGAACTCTGCTGCTAACCAAAAGGTCAGCAGTTTAAATCCACCAACCACTCCTTGAAAACCCTATGGGGCAGTTCTACCCTGTCCTGTAGCTTTTATATGAGTTGGAATCCACTCAACAGCAATGGGTTTGGTGTTTTGGGCATAACCTTCTAGATTACTTGCTTTCAAGAGGGGCCAGGGCTTGTGAAGCAAGCAGTTAAAAACCAGTTATCTTCTGTGACTACTTATATGTAAGATGCAAGATGCTTTCCATCTTATATAATCAAAACAAAAGAAGGAACATTTTAAAATCTTTGGCAAAGACATCTAAAGCTGAAGTGACATCTAAACCTAGGGTCAACAACTTGGAAAATATTCTAAGGGTAGAGTCTGGGGAGGTATCGAACAGGAAAATATATATATATAAAATATAGAAACAATGCCAAAAATGATTTCAAAATATTGGCTATAGTTAACGTCATGGCATTCTCTTAAATGTTGTCTCTCACAATTTTGGAAGCATCTATCCTGCTCTCGAAAGGCGGGCAAAAGGAAGCATATCTCAAGATTTTTAGTTCTTCAGAAAAAAAGCATTTTGTATCAGTTTTTACACCACATGTTTTCTTAGATTAAAAAAAAATCAAACCTGGAAATCTTTCATTTGGAAAACTTTTGGAGAAAAATCAGAATCATACTTTATATCCAAATTAATTGAAATATATACTTTAATCATTTCAGTCTTCCAAAAAACCTCGGAAAAAAGAAGTGAAATAAATTCAGAAAATGGACTTCAAAACAGAAGTTGTTATTAGTTAAGGAGTAACGGCAAAGAATTTAGTTAAGGAAGAAAATTCCAGAGCCACATCCATCTAAAAATAATTGAATTTTATTGTAGGAATAACAGATATACAGTTCATTTGAGATTGTTAAACTTCAGTTTTAGATGTTGCAAAGTTGTAGGAGTCATATCTTAAAAACTAGCTGATCCAACACTTTTAATAAATCAAAATACAGTGACAATCAGTCTCAGTTTGTAAAAGAAGGCTAACATAAATTTCTCTGTCTTCTATCATCAGCAAGTTGTAGACATTTAATTTCAGTTATGTATCCTGGGTAAGCTCCCAAATTTTCAAAAGAACATTTCTTTCCTGCCATCCACCAGTCCAAAGCCTTTGAGATGACAAGACCAAGAATTATAATTTGTGCTATTTTGGATTTATAAATTTCAGTCATGTCATGGGTTGAATTTTGTCCCCCCAAAATACACGTCTACTTGGCTTGGCCATGACTCCCAGTATTGTGTGACTGTCCCATATTTTGTCATCTGATATGATTTTCCTATGTGTTATAAATCCTACCTCTATGATTTTTTTTATGATGTTAATGAGAGAAGGTTACAGGCCATTATGCTAATGAGGTCTGACTCAATCTACAAGATTGGATTGTATCTTGAGCCAATCTCTTTTGAAATACAGAAGAGAAGATAGCAGAGAGACAGGGAGACCTCATACCACCAAGAAAGCAATGTCGGGAGCAGAGCACATCCTTTGGACCTGAGGTTCCTGTGCAGAGAAGCTCCTTGACCAGGGCAAGATTGATGACAAGGACCTTCCTTCAGAGTCAACAGAGAAAGAAAGCCTTCCCCTGAAGCTGACACCCTGAATTTAGACTTGTAGCCTACAAGACTGTGAGAGGATAAACTTCTGTTCGTTGAAGCCATCTACTTGTATTTCTGTTATAGAAGCACTAGATAACTAAGACAAATATTTAAGGGACAGCATCTTCAAAATGTATAATTGCTAATGATTGGAGGCTGCCAGTATTTTAGGCTGACTCTTTTAACTATTTAGAGTCTTTTAAACTAACAAAAACAACAACAGAAATAGGTATTAAGAATGTCTGAGTTTCTATCTTGAAAATCTATAGCAAATAAACATTTTAGTAAACTTTCTAGGAAATTATACAAGTGGTATAATATCTACTTATTTTGAACTTTCACTTTAATAAGTCTTATTAATTCATCAAAATGAAAATTCAAGACTCCGCCCAATGTTTCACATTATTTAATTAAATTCGTGAAACAGAATTTGAATTTTCTGAGTCTTTTTTACCTGAAACTGAAAACCAAATCTTTGTTTTGTCCGTATCCATTTTTAAGAAACTATAAAGAATAAAAGCTATAGATAACTATGTAAAAGCAAAGGACAGATAGTCAAAGAACAAGAACACATCGTCATCATCTTTTTTTTTTTCAAGCGAGTAAAAGATAAAACAATAAAACAGCACTAGAGTAATTTGGGAGTCCTGGGTGGTACAAATGGTTATCCAGTTGGCTGCTAAGCAGAAGGTTGGAGGTTCGATTATACCCAGAGCAACTTGGAGAAAGGCTTGGCGACCTGCTCCGAAAAATCAACCATTGAAAGCCCTGTGAAGCACAGCTCTACTCTGGTACACACGGGGTTGCTGTGAATCAGAGTCTCCTCAACGGCAATTGGTAAACATAATTTGATCTAGTTTAAAGATTACCGGGAGCAATATTAAGCCAGAAAGGAATTCATCCTAAAGTGAAGAGTTTTTAACAACTAGCTTTTAAAGCACACACTAAAAATGACATCACTTCATCATCTGTCATTGAATGAAAACACTAATACCAAATATCACTGAATCGCATAAAGTATTAATAATGCACTTGAACTGGAGTGAAGAGTATTTACAAAAGTATCTATGGTAGCTAATACCTAGCGCACTGGCTGATTCCTCTCATAGGGCCAGCTCAAATCAATTTTAGAAAGAAATCCTCAGCTCTCTATCACAGGTCCTGTACTTGACCACATGATACCTTTTAAACAAACACAGTGCTTCTGTGTCGTTATTCACACTGTGTAGCAGCAATCCAAACCAAGAGGGCCAAGGAACTAGCTAGGAAGAAATACTCATGTTAGAAGAAGAATATAGATATATTATGAGATGGAATATATGCTATCTTTTTAAAAATACACTAGCACAATACTGGGGGCAGAGATAATGAGAAAAAAGAATGGATTTGGATTTAGGGAGGTTAGATAAGAAAAGCAAAGAGCTGTTCATCCTGAATCAGGGTCCTTTTCACAGTTCAGCCTACCTGCGGTCAACTTGCCGGAATAAATATTACGGAAATAAAAAATAATCAACACGATTAGTAATGTGTACGTGATTGGGTCACGACGAGCTGGAATCGACTCGCGGGCAATGGGGACGTGACAGGGTAAGTGCAGAGAACAAACGCTGAGAGAAAGCTGGTTCGAACAATGTGGAGCTACTGAAGAAGAGGAAATTGAAAAGACTTCATGTATAAGCTGTAGGAAGAAAGCAGTTTTGCTCATCATTGTGAATTTTCCTCATTATTGTGTCAATGCCAACTGGAAGCATGTGCTTCTGTGTTAAAAATATATTCTTAACTACACCAGATTATTATATGTACTGTAAAATTAAAATTAAGCTGTGGATTACAGTGGCTTTCAGATAGAACTTCTGGAGGCACACACTAGGAAACTTTATATTCATATTGTATAAAACAAGTAAACAAAACAAACAAAGGAAAAAGACCCAACATATGTATGTATGTACATACACGTATATCATATACCATACATCAAGTATATGCATGCATATAATGTATACAGTATAAGAATATTGAATGTACCATGAACTGCCAGAAGAATGAGCAGATCTGTCTCAGAAGAAGTACAACCAGAATGCTCCTTGGAGGCAAGGATGGCAAGACTGCATCTCACACACTTTGGACATGTTGTCAGAAGGATCAGTCCCTAGAGAAGGACATCATGCTTGGTAAAGTAAAGGGCCAGAGAAAAAGATGAAGACCCTCAATGAGATGGATTGACACAGTGGCTGCAACAACGGGCATATGCGTAGCAAAATTGCGCGGATGGTGCAGGACCTGGCAGTGTTTTGTTCTGTTATGCATGGGGTGGCTATGAGTCAGAACTGACTCGACAGCTCCTACCAACAACAAGAATAGTGTATATATATCTTCAGCCTCATATTTTCATATTTTGATAAAATAAGCATATATGCAGATACAAAATTTTACCTTTTAATATTATTTTTGTCATTATTTTAAATGCTCTATATATGAGTCCTTTCCCAACCCCACTATTTTAAATTGAAACTACCCACCTCCCTGCTGGTGTTTACTTGCTTTATTTACTTATTTTTTCTGTATTTTCTTGTTATGAGAATAAGAGAGACAATCAAGAGAAGGTGAAAGGAAAAGAGGAGAAAGAAGTGGAAACCTAAACATCTTTCTCTGTCTGCTGGCAATTTAAAACATATAACAGAAGCTATGGTAGAGTGCAGTTTACAGATATAAAAAAAAAAAAAATAGTGTGACAAAATTCAATACAATTTTGTTTAATTTTTATAAGTAGATCTATGAGTAGCTATAAATCACAATGCTTAAGAGGATGGTCTACAATAATTTGCACCTTATGATTACTTATATAAACCACTATAATACATATGTAAACATGCCTCTGAAAAAAAATAATAAAGCACACAGGTTTTTATAAAGGAGAATGAAAAGGTGGCTTATTAAACATTTGTTTAAGGAGTTAAACCACTCTCCTAACCTTGATTCATCCCCTCGAGGATCAAGCTATTTCCATTTTAAAGAGTATTACTCTGCTTTCTTACTTCATAGCTGTTTCGTATCCAATTGGCAGGATTGTAAAGAGAAGGAATCATGAGTGTTTCACACTGTTTTGGAAGCAGATATAATTCTGTATCTCCTCCGGCTTCTAAAAGGTGGCTTGTCACCTAACTGGAAATTCTTGCACAGAATTTCCTTTAAACAGTAATGAGTTGAGGAGTAACTTTTTTTCCTCCCTTGAACAGCTGTAGAGTGTAAGGAAGAATAGTTTCACTTTATTTTCCCAAAATCGGTGCTAAGTGCTAATCAGATCACAAGTTTAATTGATTAAAAAAAAAAAAGAAAAAAAAAAAAACCTGAAGGGGAAAACTAAAAAAATAAATAAATAAACAAATCTACAAGAGTGGTCTAATCAGTGAAAAAACAGCCTTAATCTTAAAATTATTTTTTTTTATAACGTGTATATAATGAATATTCACTTTTTCCATGAATCCCAGTTGCCAGGGCCTTACCTCTCTAAGGGAGATTAGACAACACGGTCTAATTAACTTCATAGCTGTTGGAGGTAAAATCTGTCAGCGTCTAGGTAATGCATTAATTTTACTTTGCTTTTAAAAAACAGTAAGAAAATTTTAAATACAACAGCGACAAAAAAGGAACCTCCTGTTGTTGTTGGGTTGCTGTTCATTACATCAGAGATACATGGAGGGAATATATTTGCTATTTTCAGTTTGCTGTTAAGTGCTTCTTCCCTGAATGCCAAGGTAGGCACAGAAAGTACCTTTTAACTTTTGCGACATTGCCATTTCCTGTAAATGTAACCACATAACGGTGTGAGGTCTAAAGGTGTTTCTTTTGCCTTTTGACAGCTTACATTACACCAGTCGGATGAACACCAACAGAAAAGCAAAGGACAGGAACTTCTGAATGTTCTCTTTCCGCTCCATGAAGCAGAGTAGAGACTAACTGAGCTCTCGTGAAGGGCATTGGAAACTGAGGCGCTGTCTTCTATGAAGGCTACTCTGTCTCATTAGATGGAGAAAGGCCGTAGGAATTCCCTAAACATCGTCACTTCCCTATATGTGTTCTGCAGTCCATGGGTAATGCAAACAGTTAATGCCCTTGACTGCTAACCAAAAGCCTGGGGGCTCGAGGGTACCCAGAGATGCCTCTGAAGAAAGGCTTGGTGACCTACTTCTGAGAAAATCAGACATCAAAAACCTTATGGAACACAGTTCTGCTCTGACACACACAGGGTCGGCGCGAGTCGGAATCAACTGGAAGGCAACCGGTTGGTTTTATGTGTTCCAGGGTCCTTATTACAGTCTGTAACTGCCCCCTTTTTTCAATAGGTTTAGGGGAGGCTGGGCATTGTTACGGGAAGTTGATGACACTGTATCAGTACTCACCAACCCCCAGGAGAAAAAGCTGTGCCTTCAGTGACTGCTCTGACAGGGATCACAATAGAGGGTTCCGGACAGAGCTGGAGAAAAATGTAGAAGAAAATTCTAACTCACAAAAAGAGACCAGGCTTACTGGCCTGACAGAGACTGGAGAAACCCCAAGAGTATGGCCCCCAAACACCCTTTCAGCTCAGTAATGAAGTCACTCCTAAGGTTCACCCTTCAGCCAAAGATTGGACAGGCCCATTAAACAAAACGAGACTAAAGGGGCGTACCAGCCCAGGGGCAAGGACTAGGAGGCAGGAGAGGACAGGAAATCTAGTAATAGGGAATGCAAGTCTGAGAAGGGAGAATGTTGGCATGTCATGGGGTTGTTAACCAATGTCATAAAACAATATGTGTACTAACTGTTTAATGAAAATGTTTGTTCTGTAAACGTTCATCTAAAGTGTATTAAAAAAAAAAAAAAAATCTGTGTCTTACCTGAGACTCTCTTGGCAAGCACAGCAAGGCAGCACGAATCACGGGCTCCCACCATTCCTGTTCTTTCTTTGTCTAGCATAACTGAAAACACTGTGAGTTCCCAAAATGCACAGTTCTTTGTCTCTACATTTTAATTCTCCTTTGTTGAATATTCAAATATTCAGTACTATTGAGTTCACTTGGAATTTTCCTACTCATTCCTTAAGTCTACTTTTCTGGTAGGTGGTAAGTTAGATTTAGGTTTTCCTCCCTCATTTCATACCGCAGGCAAGAATTGCAATAGATACTATGGCTAAATATACTTATTATACTTAAACAAGTTATATGTTTGCTGTTAGGTGCCATCAAGTCAGTTTTGACTCATAGTGACCCTATGTACAACAGAACAAAACACTGCTCGATCCTGTGCCATTCTCACAATCGTTGCTATGTTTGAGCCCATTGTTGCAGTCACTGTGTCAATCCATCTCATTGAGGGTCTTCCTCTTTTGTGCTGACCCTCGTCATTACCAAGCACAATTTCCTTCTTCAGGTACTGGTCCCTCCTAATAACATCCTCCTTCTAAGGAGCATTCTGGCTGTATATGCTTACAATGCTAAAATACTTACTATTGCTAAATACACTCCCATTGCATATTTATGGATTCCCTACTGTATGGCAGGAACCCTTTTAGGAGCTCTAATTCAACTTCTTGTCTTTTAATCTCGGTATCCTCAGGGTCAAGCATAGAGCGTGGCCCCTAAAATGTGCTCAGGACAAATTTGCAGAATTAACAGACAGATTGTGTCACTGGGCCCCTGTTTGACTTCTAGCAATGATTTCTTCAGACTCCTTTCTCATTACTACATTCAAGTTCCTTGAGAGTTGGGAAGTTTAAGATTGAATATATGATCATTCAATGAATCTGTTTTATTTTATTTTGAGATGTTATGTCAAATACCATGGTCTGACAGAAGAACAAACCAATTTGTCTTGGAGGAAGTACATTCAGACTCTCCTTAGGAGAAAGGATGGTGAGACTTTGTCTCACACACTTTGAACATGTTATCAGGAGGGGCCAATCCCTGGAGAAGGACATCATGCTTGGTAGAGTTTCAGTGAAAGAGAGGAAAACCCTCAATGAGACGGACTGACACAGTGGCTGCAATGATGGGCTCAAACATACCTACTATTGTGTGGCTGGCACAGGACTGGGCAACATTTCATTCTGTTATACATAAAGTCACTTTAGGCAGAACCAACTTGACAGCATCTAACAACAACATCACGTGTTGTTTTACAGCTTCTTTTTATTTTAATGCTGGTTTCAACTTGGCTATAAATACAGCTTGTTTTCCAAATTCATATTATCATTACTATTATGTCAGATTGAGATGCCCTCCTGAGAGAAAGGAAAAGCATTTTTCTCAATAGGACCCAACTCATCAAAGCAAATTATCTACAATCAACCCATATTAATGGGAAGGGAAGCAATTAATTCAAATGCATTGATACTTACGCTTGAATACATCATGGAATCATTTTGTAGTAGTTATAACTGCTAAATTACTTTTGCTTTATTTAATATTAATATGCTTAAGACTTTTTTGGTTTTAAGACCTTTGGGTAGATCAGCATTAAACAGTAGGTTATGTAATCACTCTAAAATTAAGGCCTGGCTCCATACAATCCATATAGTCATAAATGATAGCTAAATTGATCTCATTCATCACCTCCGAAGACTAGGTATATTAAAAGATCGTGGGGGAGCTACGCATCCCAGGTAAAATCAGAGCTGTACTAGAATATTCCATTTCTCTCTTTTCAATGGTGTCAATTGAATCTTGACATTAATCATATGTTCTTGGTTTCAGAGTCTTATGAAGTGTCAAAGTGTGTGTGTGTGTGTGTGTGTGTGTGTGTGCACTTGCGTTTACTGGCCCATTGACAGGGAGCACTCTGGTCACTGGTGGGTGAGTTCTTCACAATAACATTAAAATAATATCCTTACCTTATGATTCCTTTATGTCTTGCTGTTTTTTTTTCTGCATCTGTGCCTTATCAGAGGCCCCAACATTTTATGAAAACCTGTCTTCTTTGATTACTCCCTTTGTGTCTTCCCTGACCACCAACAATAAGCTGTTTCTGAGTCCTCACTATTCAGCTCTTCCTTCTCTTTTTCCCCTACCTCCGGAATGCCCTTCTAACACTCTGCTTATCCAAAGTGCTTATCACTAAGTATTTTTCCCAGCAAATTGCTTTTTGTTGTTGTTGTTGTTATGCTCTCTCTTTAAACCCTGTAAGTTGAGGTTTTTGCAAATATCAGTGAGGAAAGCTTGCATCAAATTCTGCTTGTATGGAAAAATAAAGGAAAAAAAATACTAAGTGAAAAAATTAATTAGTATTTCAAAGCATGATTTATCCATATTTGAAATGGGAATTGAGCCTTTAGCTCTCTGGTCCACTTCCTTGCTTCTGTCTTACCAGTACCATGCCTGTTACTCTTTGCCTGTCCTGTAATTAATGTGTACCCCAATTATTAGAGTTGAAAGAGTGAAGATCTCTTGCAAAATAAAAAGGAAACAAGTAAAACAAAATCTTGCTACAATTCCCCTTTTCCTTTTGATTCTTATGCATTCATTACAGATGTATTAGTCAGCCAGATAGGCGATAGCTGAAATTCAACAAAACCATTGCAAAAAATACCTAAGGATGTTCCTTTGCATTTTTTACTTTGTGCATTCATTTTCTCATTTTTAAAGGAGTTAATAAAGGAAACAACCTTATGATAGTAAGGTTAAATGAATTAATGCCAGTAATGTGCACACACCAGTATGTTTTGTATGAGTGTTTGCTGTGAACATCTTTACCAGCCTAAGAATAGTCTGCAGAAAAAAACGAGTCAGTATTGCTGAGTCTTTCTATAAAAAGAAGAGAAATCATCACTAAGTGTAAGCCGTCGACACTTGGCCTGGGTGGACAGGATGGCAGTTAAATTTTTAAAAGGGAGTTTGGCTGCATTTTGAGATTTTTCTATGCACGCATTTCAACTACCGCTCTGCTTCTGCCCAACACAACGTGGACCCCCTGCTGAAAAAAAGTAATGCTATTTTGGAAGATACTATTGAGGAGTGAGTTAATGCAAACTAAACTTTCTAATTCACCTAGTGATGGTATCAGACATCCATTCTTAATCAAAAGTCTTCCACTTTGTCTTGTGAATAGGAAAATCTGTGGATTGTGTATTATACTCTGCCTTCTCCTCTAATACCAAAGAAGCAGAGCCATTTACCCTTGAACTAAGATGGTGTCATATACCTCACCAAGGTCTGAGGACTTGATGCATGTTCTCTTTGCCTTCTGTTCCTTTTCCTTCCAACTACAGGGTCATGAAAGCCTCTGAGGTTGTAGTCCTGATAGTCTCGTTGCGTCACCAACCCTCAAATAAAGAGTTCCTTGATGAGGTTGTAAAAGGGAGCCCTTCGCCAACACCCTTTCTCTGCCTGACTTCAGGGCCCAGGATGTCTGGAAAAGGAAATACACAATAGAACCAGAAGCAGTGTGGTTCCCTGGGACTGTGCTGGGAAGAAACTCTGGAAGTCAAAGACTGTGAACCCTTCAATGACGCAGGCTTACCGCAGCTCATTTTGAGTAAAGTGTCTATTAAACTGAGAGAGGGAAAGTATTTTTCTCTGGCCTATCTGTTTTGAAGCAATTTTGTTATTTGTTATAATTGCTAGTAGGATCAGATGATGGTTTAACTTAAAAAAACAAAAAAACATTTTTGCTAAAATGGGAAGAACTAAAAGAAAGTAAACAACTGCACGAGTCATAAATAATAAAACATATTTGCTATTTAAGGGCGGGGGGTGGGTGTTAGCCATTATGGTCGAATAACGTTAATGGAAACATACCAGCACATTTGCTCTGTTTGGGAGAATGTCCTCAGTATTTGGAATTTGTTCAAATTTTTGGAGGCAAACATTTAAAGCATTTGGAGGCTGTATTTATTTTTGCCAAAATGTTACTTTTACATCCAAAAATTGAAAAAAAAAATTCTTAAAAAAAAGTCTTTTAGAACACACATCTTTTTCCATAAAAAATAATATTTTGATCCAATGAGGTATGCATGAATTAATTAAATTTACCATTTGTAACATCTTAAAATATGCATATTGCACTTGAGAGAAAGCTGCCTGGAAATTGCATCAACCAGCTGAAATAAATGTTTGCTGTTAAGAAGAAATTTCACATTGTATCCACACAGCAACACAGTTGCTACTCCGTTTTGACTGTAGCTAGGTGGTGTACCCACAACTCTCGGGCTTGGCTTCTGAGAACCAACTTCAGTCCTGGCTTCTTTTCTGTGAGGTAGCCAAAAACATACAGATGGAAGGAAATTTCAGGTGTCATGTATCAAACAAGCCCATATGAACTTACACAATATTGTCCGAATAAAGCAGGTTTATTTTAAGAGGTACTTTTGTTTGTCTATTTCAGAAAATCCTCACTTTTATCTGATGTTGAAGCTTCATGATAGAGCTCAAATTTCATTTCCTTTATTTACATATTTATAAATTTCAACATGTGTTACTTTCAGTTTCCATATTTTTCAAATAACTTCTGCTTACATTCTTAAACCAGCTTACTAAAGACCATTTTCAATTTGAGTACAGAATAGTCAGTATCCAGGAAATCATCAAATATCTGCTCAATACCTGCTAAAGAGCCGCCATATTTGTGCCACAGGGACGTAAAAGACAAAAACAAAATCAAGGCAGGCTTTTAAAGGAAAGTGAGACTTGAGCTGAAGAAGACGAGCAGAAAGGGAACCAAAACAATAACCAAACCAGTTGCCCTCAAGTTGATTTCAACTCGTGGGGACCCCACGCATTTCAACGTACAAGTGCGCCCCACAGGATTTTCAGTGGCTGTGATCTTTTGAAGTAGATTGCTAGGACTTTTGTTATAGGCACCTCTGGGTGGATTTGAACCATCAACCTTTCAGAGAGTATCCAAGCACACAAATGTTTGCACTACCCAGGGACTCCATCAACCAGTTGCCATGGAGTTGATTCCTATCTATGGGGATGCCGTGTGTGTCACGGTATAACTCTGCATCGCAGGGTTTTCAATACCTGATTTGCTGATTTTTTGGAAGTAGATTGCCAGACATTCCTTCTGAGGCACCTCTGGGTGGATTCAAACTGCAGCCCTATGATTAGCAGCCCAACATTTAACTGTTTGCTCTAAACAAGAAGACAGGAGGAAGGCAGTGCTCATTAAGTACTACACACATCTTTCAGCATTTTGCATACATTTACTCAATCTTGATAAAAGGATAGTACTATTATACCAATTTTCCAAATGAAGAAATGAGGAAGACAGAAGTAAATTTTAAGTTCTTTATATCCTCTTTGGAAATCCTAAATTTCAGACCCTCATCATTTCTTACCTTGTTTTCTTCACTAGCCTTTTAACACATCTGCCAGTCTCATAAAGTAAACATTTCTTAGCATGCTGTAAAAGGTCCTTCATCATCTGGCTCTGCCTAGTGACCAGCATTCCTCCATTGCCATTCTTGCACACATACTCTCATGGCAAACGTACCTAGCTACCTGTAGTCACAATGAGCTCACGTCCCTTTGGTACTCTGATATGTAAGATTTCTGCTGCCCTCAATGTCCTCAGCTGTCTTGCAAGCAGCCTTCAACTTTGGTCACAAAGGTTTCCTTCTCTATGAGGCTGTTCTCTCCCTTGCACATTCGAGAACAGGCACGTGCTTTCTCAACTCTTTCTCCCTCTGTCAGTAACACCTATCACGTCAATTCAGAGTTATTTTCATGTCCTGTTGCCTCGGGTATGAATGAGTCCTTCAAAGACAGGTCCTCCATCTTATCCTCAATTCCAAATTTAGAATTCATTTAGCATACGGTATATAGAAGATGCTCAGCAAATATTTAGTACAATAGCGAATGATGAAGGCATGAGCTAAGACATTTCCCAAGCTATTTAAGTAGGTCTCAGTTAGAGGAGAATTATACCTATTGATCTTCCAGGAGTACATTTAGATGTTAACCATCAACTATTTAATCTGTGCTCTAGGAAGCTCACTCCCAGTTGCTGTCAAGAAGACACATGTAACAACTGTGTTTGCCTTTTCTTTCTACCCCTTTTCATTAAATAGGAAGTAATTGGATGTAGTTACGTACTATATTTGCTTCTAAAAATCTACTCCCAAGGTGACCAAATTGGAACTTTTGCTTGAATAATATCTCTCAGGTGTTGGGTCACCTAAATTCTACCATTTTTAATGACTATGTACATATTTGCTAAGCAGTGTTGGAGGTAACCCAGTGTCTTTTGGGTAGAGAACATGCCAAGCATTTCTCTCAGCTAGATTGCGACACTGGCAATAAATAACTTGGAGCCTCATCACGCTGTGAACTCTCTGGTATTCCCCAGTTCCCCCTTGAAGCATTTATACAGGTTTCATGAACTTAATGAAATTTTTTAAGAGACACTTCACTCTCTTTTCATCACACAATGCTGGATTTTTTGATGCCATGTGCTTGCACAAAGATTGGCTTTTCACGGGCATAGTAGGAAATTAAACTAGACATTTACCACTTTTGAGTGGCTCAGGACCACAGTTTGATGCCTAGCCTGCTCATATTTTTAAATGAATTACATTCCCAACTGCTGAAAAGTAAAGGGTTCCCTGGGGACAAAAGGGGGAAATTGAAAGTTTCTCCATGAGGTCCCCAGCGGCACTTCCCTTTACTGCGGTCAGCGTGGAGGAGACTGATTACAGAAAATAAGGTATTTCATTTATTATGTGGGTATTTTCACCCATTTCCCTGGAGGCTTTACCAGTCTGAGTAAGTATCCTCTCTGTCAGGGATAGCCAGGGCCCAAAGAGCCCAGATGCTGCTATGGGGCCCTCACCCTCCTCTTAAGTACCCATGCTGAAACCCCATTTAATCTTTTCCTTTGGATAGCCCAGGGAGCCACCCATTTCCCATGTAGGAGCATGAAATCAGAAAAGAGGCCCACTAAAATGATGAGTGTTTCTATTATACACTGTATACTATATAAAATACATAGTTTTTAGAATATGTGTAAAATAGGCAAATAATAGCAACCTGAGCCTCACAATTCCCCACCATCTCTCTGTACCTCTCTAATGCTCTGAGAGAACTAAAGACATTTCCTTAGAGATGTTTCTTTGTACCGAGCACCACGGAGCTTGCAGGACCTCCTTGTTTTTTCCCTGTACTTGACGCAAGACAGTCCGACACGATGGCACTGGGCTGGGCTGGGCGGACACAAGACACGCAGCCAGTCGTCTGCCGCGGTATTTCTTCCCGGTCACTCTCCGTTCTGGTTATTCATGGCATCTATGTTGTCGTCGTTAGCTGCTGTACAGTCAGCTCGGACTCACAGCGATCCCATGTTCGGGATAAGGACATGTTACCCAGTCCTGGGCTAGCTTCATGATTATTGGTAGGTTTGAGTCCATTGTTGCCGTTACTGTGTCAATCCATCCCATTGAGGGTTTTCCTTCTTTTCACTGACCTGCTACTCAACCAGACATAGTGTCTCTGCTAGTGATTCGTGTTTCTTAATGACATGTCCAAAGTAAGAGAGAAAAGACTCGCCACCCTTGCCTCTAAGGAGCATTTTGGTTGTTCATTCTTCTGGCAGTCCCCGATATATTCAATATTCTTTGCCAGCACCACAGTTCAAATGCATCAATTCTGCCTTCCTTTTTTATTGTCCAGCTTTTGCAAGCATATGAGGCGATCAAAAAGACCATGACTTGGGTCAGGCTCACCTTAGTCATCAAACAGACATCTTTGTTTTTTTAAAACTTCTTTTTATTATTTTTGTATTAGCTGAGGAATCTCAAAGATTTTCTCCTGAATTGATCAATGACTGACTTCTAAATAAAGAAACATTAGCCCTAGGAAAATACAAAAAATCAGAAAAGAGTTTCTCTTCCTCATCTCCCATGGCCCTGCACCCTCAGAGGCTAAGCAGGTTAAGACCCATGTCTTTCCTGTGCCCCCCAGCGTGGAGAACCTGCTTCTCCAGAACACAGCTTCTATACTAGGCTACCGGAACCAGAGCCATTGTCTTCCCTGAGGAAATCATCCCCTTTGTCTGGAGCTTGCTACCACACCCAGTCCATTCCATTTACTCTCCAGACACTCTGGATAAAATTGGATTCATTAAATAACTGTGTCTCATGGCCACAACCAATTACCAGTACAGCTCTTACGAAAGCATTTCTTCAGGTCAGAAATAGAGTGAGGATATAGTGACCCAGTCTACTCTTTGCTCCAGCCAGAGAATGAACATTTTTAAATCTACTCTCTCTAAACATCTGTAGGTCTTTGCTCTTATTCCCCTAACGTACTTTTTGTTTGTTTGCTTTTCTTTTTGATTTAATTTCCCAGCCTTTTAAAAATATTTTATATAATCCTCCGTCGGATTCGTTTAGACAAAGTCCTTGAAGACAAGAGGCCTCATCCTGTGTGTGTTCGATGGGGCACTCAGCAGCCTGCAGTCAATTACAGTATCGACTGATAACAAGGCTACTCCTCTCCCATGGGATCGAGACGGCTTTTAGAGATTGCTTCCTCGCACCCTGGAAGCATTTCTTTTTTTTCTTTTACAAACACAGATCATTTCAAAGTTTCAAAATAAGCAGCCCGCAGGTCAACAGCAGTAATCATGATTTCCCTAGGTCATGCCCAAACAACATTTATGCACATGCACTGCTAATTTGTTTTTCTTATTATTTACACCGAAATTACCAGAGATTATTTTTGAGAGTCAGGAAGATTCTATGTACTCAGGTTTGATGCCTATCGTTTATATTGGTGATACTCTTAGATTTTCCAAGTTTGCGTCTTCTCGTGGTTATTAGGCTTTAGTTCACAATAGAAAAAGGAAATGTATTTTTACTTCTACAGCCTTGTACCTAAGTTTAGCAAAGGGCTCCTCTTTAACCAAATATGTCCCCTCCCTGACTATGCCTTCTGAATTCGTGCTTTGGTCGCGGTGTATGGAAGCCTGTATTTGTTTCAAGTGACTGTTGTCACAAACTTGGTGACTTAAAACAACAGAATTTTGTTTTCCTCACAGTTTGGAAGCCAAAAGTTGGAAGTTAGTACAATTGGGCCCCAAATCACATGGGCAGGCTGCACTGCCCGCGGAGGCTTAGCAGAGAATCAGTTCTTTGCCTCTTACACCTTGTGGTGGAGGACTGGTGGTCCAGTGGTTAAGAGTTCAACTCCTAACCGAAAAGCCAGCAGTTCGAATCCACCAGCCACTCCTTGGAAACTGTATGAGGCAGTTTTCCGTCCTGTAGGGTCTCTATGAGTCCAGTGCCTCTTTTGGTAACTGTCAACCATGTTGCCTCTGTGGGCACATCCCCTTCTTCCCTTTGTAGGTGTCAAATGTCTCCGGCTCTCACGAAGACACTTGTGATGTCATTTAGGTCCCACCTGTATAATCCAGGATAATCTCTCCATCTCAAAATCCTTAATCACATCTGCTAAAACCCTTTTTGCCAAAATAAAGTAATATTTACATGCTGCAGGGATGTGGATCTGATATCTTTGGGAAGCATTACTCGGCTTACGAATCCACTGCCGTCAAGCCGATTCTGACTCATAGCGACCCTAGAGGACAGAGTAGAACTGCCCCATAGAGTTTTCAAGGAGCATCTGGAGGATTTGAACTGCCGAGCTTTTGGTTAGCAGCTGTAGCACTTAACCACTACGCCACCAGGGTTTCCAAGCTTACTACCAAGGTGAAATAAATGAATAAACACATAAAGACATACATAGGTTAAAACTAAAATAAGCGATCTACCAAACTCCCCTTAGGACACAGACAGTGCTGCCTGCGTTAGTGCTAGGTGCGTTTGTAACAGTAGGAGACGGTATCCGAGATTCTGGCAGCAACCGTTTTGGCATCAGCAGCAGCGATTTCTACCCTCAGTGTCAAACAAGAGCAACTTCAACCCAGCTATCAGCTGGCATCAACAACTGTCGTAGGGTCAGCAGCAGCCACGATTGAAGTGGCCATTGGCAACGGTGGCTCGTTTGTTGGATAGTGTCAAAGGTATCATTGGCAGATATTCATGGCATAGCTTTGAGTTTAGACTTCAGAATCAAGAGAGACATTACTACTGTGATTCAGAAGAAGTGGAGATAAATAGCAAGTACAAAAGAGAAAGAAGAGGACTAGTTTGAGGCGTACAGAAAAGACCTTCTAGTGACATATTATGGGAACCCTGATGAAGTAGTGATTAAGAGCTATACTGCTAACCAGAAACGTCAGCAGTTTGATCTCACAGGTGCTCCTTGGAAACCGTATGGGGCAGTTCTACTCTGTCTTATCGGGTCGCTATAAGTCGGAATCGACGCAACAGCAATTTTTTTTTTTTTAATACCTGTTGTTATAATCTTATTTGTGAATGGGTTTTCTTTGTTATGCTAATAAGGCAGTATTAGTGGAGGGTGTGTCTTCAGTCAGTCTCATTGGGATATAAAAAGAGCAGATTAGGCAAAGAGATTTAAGCAGAGATGGGGGAGATAGACACCAAGGCACACGAAGATCACCAAGGAACAGAAGCAGCAAGGACCTTTCTCCAGAGCTGACAGAGACAGAAAGCATTCCCCTGGACTTGAGCTTCTAGTCGCCTGACTTTGAGAAAATTAATTTCTGTTTATTAAATCTACCCACTTGTGGTATTGCTGGCATAGCAGCACAAGATAACTAAGACAATCATTATCAACTCTATACAATCTCCTCTTTGTTGTTGTTAAGTGCCATCAAGTCATTCTGACTCATAGCGACCCTAGGTATGACAGAAGGAAACACTGCCCAGTCCTGTGCCATCCTTACAATCCTTGTTATGCTTGAGCCCATTGTTGCAGCCACTTTGTCAATTCATGTCATTGAGGGTCTTCCTCTTTTTAGCTGACACTCTACTCCACTAAGCATGATGTCCTTCTCCAGGAACTGATCCCCCCTGATTACATGTCCAAAGTACGTGGGACATGTCTCACCATCCTTACTTCTTAGGAGCATTATGGTTGTACTTCTTCTAAGACAGGTTTGTTCATTCTTCTGGGAGTCCATGGTATATTCAATATTCTTTGCCAACACCATAAGTCAATGCATCAATTCTTCTTAAGTTTTCCTTATTCATTGTCCAGCTTTCACATGCATATGAGGCAATTGAAAACATCACGACTTGGTTCAGGCGCACCTTAGTCTTCCAAGTGACATCTTCACTTTTCAACACCTTAAAGAGGTTTTTTTTTTTTTTTTTTTGCAGTAAATTTGCCCAATGCAATGTGCCTTTTGATTTCTTTACTGCTGCTTCCATGGGTGTTGATTGTAGATCCAAGTAAAATGAAATCCTTGACAACTTCAATCTTTTCTCCTTTTATCGTGATTTTGCTTATTGGTCCAGTTGTGAAGATTTTTGTTTTCTTTATGTTGAGAGGTAATCCATACTGAAGGGTGTGGTCTTTGATCTTCATTAATAAGTGCTTCAAGTCCTCTTCCCTTTCAGCAAGCAACATTGTGTCATCTGCATAACACAGGCTGTAAATGAATCTTCCTCTGATCCTGATGCCCTGTTCTTCATATAGTCCAGTGTCTCAGATTATTTGCTCAGCCTGCAGATTGACAATCGTCACCGACTGCGTATGACCTCTTGAGTTTTTTCTATGTGGAACACTCACTTTCAAGATGTCTTTAGCACAAAGAATGTAGATTAATTCACTGTGCTGTCACCCTCCAAATCAAGGCAGTTTCCCATGGGCAACCCGTTAGCTTGGTGCCAACAACTCCACATATAAGGATTGCTCATATATATTTGATTTTCTCAGAAGGACATTTGAGAGAATCATCCACAAGCTATCAGTCAGCTCATAGAACATTGCTGGTGTTGTCACTACAAATGCCATTTTCCCTGTGTCTTTTCCCCCTGTCGTGGACTCTGCTTGGTGGGAAATGTCGTCCTTTCTTGCTCAACCTGGACAGACACAAGACTCTCTGGACATTGCTGGTGAAATTTACAGAGCTTCCCTTGTGATTTAGTCATTAAATCTATATTTTTCAAGATCCCACAGGTAGTGAGTGCCTCAAGGTTCCATGCTCTTTACATTTTAAGCTATTTTATGCAGCACAATAGACTCTGCATCTGGGAGATTATTAGATTTGAATTTTTATCCCCAAATACTTGCATACCATAAAACAAAACACAACCTTCTGCCGTCGAGTCGACTCCGACTCACAGGAACTCTGTAACACAGAGTAGAACTGCCCCATAGGGCTTCCAAGGAGCGGCTGGTGGATTCTAACCACTGACCTTTTGGATAGCAGCCAAGCTCTTAACCACTGTGCCACCAGGCTTCTTGCATATCATAGGTGCTCAATAAACATTTTTAAAATGAAACAACTGAAAGCATGTGGTTATATGCATTACTGAGTAGTAGACAAGGCTCTGAAAGCAGAAATTTCTAAATTCAGTTTTAGTCCCCCCAAAGATGGATATATTCAACACTTTCGGTACCTTTTTTGGGAATATTTAATTTCAGTGCTCAACACCACTAAACCTTAAAAAAAAAAAAAAAAAAAAAAAAAAAAACGCTCCAACAAGGTGCTAAGCTGTCCTTTGTAAATCTCTTTTTTCTTAATTGGGGAAATACCTCTCCGCCCCCCCCCCCGCCCCCGTCTCTGGAGCTGCTGCCAAGAAAAACATATCAAATGTGATTGGTCAGGTATGAAGCAGGATAGCCAAGACTAGAATACTAAAGCCGAAGCAGGAACTAATTTGGAGAGGTATGGCAAGGGGCCAGCTACACAAATAGGAGAAATAAATGCACATGTGAGCTGATGTGAAAGGCAGAAGTAGAGTCAATATACCAGAGAACAATGCAATTGAGAAGGTGCTGGGACTGGGACATGGAGCTGGGGAATTCCGGTGCCATGGCCTTATTGGTCTGTGTGTGTCTCACCTTAACCAAATCACCACACCTGCCTTTGCAGGTACAGTATCCTCTGTCTTAAAATCCAAGTGCTCATAACCAGCTTGTGATATCACCCAGCTCCTGCTTACTGATGACGAAATTATTTGGCCATAGTAAAACAAAGCTTTGCTTCTTCTGCTCAGGAAATTCAGGAAAGGAGACCAACTGATGAGTATTTCTTAGAGGGCGCTGGTCCCATGAAGCTCCATACTGAGCGATCCACTCCCATTCATAATCACAAAAATAGATGACAAGGAAGTTAAAAAAAAATATATAACTTTAGGTTTTGTGTGCTTATACGGGTCAGAATTTAGATTACTATGTATTTATGAAAATAATGCATGCCTTCGACATTTGTTTGCCAACCTTGCCCCCCGCCGAGGTGTTTTCATAAGCGTGGCTATGCCATTTTTTTTTTTTTTTAACATGTCGCTGTAAAGAAAGGAATTAGCATAGCGTGCTGGTAAAAATACAACACAGGGGGAAGGCACGGTCAGCAAACCGATGTAGAAGGTGCGCGTTATTTCTGTAAAATGTGGTAATAATGTAAGAGATGGAGTACATCAGCATTATATGGCCCCTCAAAAAAATAAATAAATAAAAAGCAACTTCCTATTGTTGAAAATAAGGAATGTTGGTAGTGCAATGGTTAAGCGTTGTCTGCTAATCAAAAGATCAGTGGTTTGAACCTACCAGCTGCTCTGCAGGAGAAAAGACCTGTCCGTCTGCTCCCTATGGGGTTCTACTCTGTCCTATTGGATCACTATGAGTTGAAATTCTCTCCACGAGACACAACAAATTTATTGAAAATAATATCCAAGTAGTTAAAGTTTTATTGTGTAAATATAACATATTATCCCGAGTTATATCGAGAAGGAGTGAGAGGGCAGAGTTACTTGGCTTCTCCAAGCTTGCAGCTGGAATTATGTTGAAATGTTGCTTAAAAAATAATATAGGAATGTAGACAGACTGCTGATGACTCTGGAATCTCTACAGATATTGATGTCATTAGCCTTCCAAACCGTGTAGCTAAGAAGATGTGTTTTAAGACAGAAGACTTCAGGCAAGAAATACGTATGTCAGGTGGTAAAATGTCAATTCCAAATGCAAATGTATGCTATAAACTTGAAGTGTTCTAAGTGGTGTATTTCAGTGGAGTAAAGGGGTATGGCCTTACACCTCTTAACTTGGGTGAGCCATATTACTTGGTTAGGTTCACCTTTATCATCCATGATATCTAGCCAGAGTCCCTCCCCTTGTTTACTTCAAAAGAGTACTTTGTTTATAAACATATTGGAAATTGCTTTGATTTCCTTAGAAGAAAGACATAGACAACTAAATTCAAGTTAAGTTTAATACTTGTTAATAATTACTGAGTATCTTGCATGGGGTGTATAATTCCTGATCTCATGATGTGTAACTGCTTTTATGTCAATGAAATATTCATTTATGTAGTTCTGTCTAGTGAAAAAAATAAAATAACTATCTAAAATTATTCAACCCCAGAATTTGTCTATGAGGCAGGCAGAGCAGGTCAACCAGGTGCTACACTTTACACTGAGGAAAAAATTTGATGAGGACCTACAAATGAGATTTTGATTGGTATTTGCATAGGAAAGTTTATATTTTCTCTGAGTATAGATATAAAATCAAATCGCTATTTCAAATCATCGTGTTCTCTCAATGAATTTCTAGTGGATATTATTGAATGTTTTTAAATATTCAGATTTTTTTGTAGGTTCCCACATGTTATAGATTAAAAATCTAACATACATTTGCATAAATATTACAAGTAATATAATTTAAATATGGAAACTACTCACGTTGCCTTAAGAAACATTTTCCTTCAGTATATTTGCCTTTGCCCATTTTTTCATAGTGGTCATGATATTGGTATGTTCAATTAAAATCCCAGTTGTTGGTCAGTAAAATCAACAGCTAGGTTTGCATGCGAAACCAGACAGCACCAATGTAAATCACATAGCTGTCTACAATGAAGGTATTATGTTTCCTTATGCAGTCACTTGGACTGCCAAAAGCCATTCCATGTGAAATGTACCCACACTAAGGCAGCCAAGCATACCTGCCGAGGGTCATGGCAGGGTGTTAAGTGGAATCCCCAGCAATGCATAGCAATCAGGCACAAAGCCAGGGATTTTTCTTGTAGTCCACCTATGGGGCACACATCATGGTAATGGATGGAGTATTAATGTGTTTTTAATTTCAGTATTCTTTAACCCACGCACATATAATTTTGTCGATCTGGAGAGCTAAGAGTTCTTGAGGGGATATGTGTGCTTTATATATATATTTAAAGAAAATGTGTGTATATATACATATATATCCTGATATATGTATAATTACACATGCACACATATATATACATGTATTTATATATAATCTTCAGTACTCCTAACAAATTAACAGCTGACTGTAAGCTTGTTGAATTTTACTCATTGCTCTGAAAATAATTATTTGAGATTAAAAAACGAAAAGCTCATTGCTGCCAAGTCGATTCCAACTCATGGTGACCCTGCTTGTTACAGAGTAGAACTGCTTCATCGGGTTTTCTTGGCTGTATTCTTCATAAAAGCAAGCTGCCAGGCCTTTCTTCCTTGGTGGCACCGTGTAGGTTCAAATCACCAACTTGAGGCCAGCAGGCAACCACAAACTGCACCACCTGTGGATCTTACTATTTTTCATACGCTCTGTAATAACTTAGAGTCAAACTACTTGTTTTATGTACCTTATCGGTGCCCGGGTGGTGCGGTGGTTAAGAACTACTGATGATGACCAAAAGGTTGGCAGTTCAAATCCACCAACCGCTCTTTGGAAACCTTTTGGGGCAGATCTACTTTGGCCTAAAAGTTCACCATGAGTCCAACTTGACTTGACAGCCACGGGCAATGGGTATGTACTTTATTGCTATGGCTTTTCTGATCACCAAATACTACACTATTGAACTTAGTTCAGTGGTCCCCTCACCGGCTAAAGTCTGTTCTGCTTAGCTTTGGCATTCAACAGTTTCTACTAAGTTACTCTGCCTTAATTCACTATGCTTACCTCCCACTACATCTCTTGTCACTGTACAACACCGGTCCTATACTCAGAATGCTCTCCATCACCCTATGATGCCTTTCCCTCTCCCTCTAAGAAAGTTTAATTCAATTAGACACATAGGTATTGACCCCAGGTCCATTACAGTGCTTGCCTCATAGATAGTACACATTTGTGTTTGTGAATAAATGATGAAATGGCCAAGTACAAGTGTTTTCTTAAGTGCCACAGGGTATATAGAAATATGCAAAGGATATGATCTTTAACTCAGGACATAACAAGCTGGAGAGGGAGAAAATTATGCAAACAACTAACTATTGAAAACACTTGAAATAAGTCCCAGAACTGTGAGGGTGATATACGATGCTAGCCTGAAGAAATTGGTGTTACTACGAATTCAGGAAAGGCTGTTGAAGAGAAGGTGGCATTTTATTTCTAGGCATTGATATTTACAAGGAAGAGCATGTCAGACTTCACAAAATACCTGAACAATACTCAGATAAGAAAGTATGAAGAGTTCATTGAAAATGCTCAAGAGCCAGTGGATGGATGATGGCAACTCCTTCCTCAAAGTGCATTGTTTAACCCCACTTTGTCATGGAACTTTTCTTAAAGTCAACGCTGAGCCCCCCTTCCCCTTAACTATACGATTATTTAGAGCTTTTATTGGTCAGGTTAGACAAGTTGTATTGGTCAGGTTAGACAAGTTGTATTGGTCAGGCTAGGCAAATTGCATTACAGTGATACATTAACCCTGGAATCCCAATGGCTTCACCCAGGAAAGGTTCATTCCTCACTCAGGCTCCATGAATTTGTTAGGCTTGTAGGAGGTCACTGCACATAACCTTGGCTGACTCCTTGGGCCTACTTGGAGTCTTCCACTGGATCATCTGCACCCATCCAAACATGAACAAAAAGAGAGCATGGAGGGGATAGACCTTGAAGTGATTCCTGTCTTTTCCACCCATGTTCTGAGGCTGTGACTAGCTGCATACCCCCACATAGATGTAAGGGGGCTGGAAAATTCAGTGTTTCTATGTAAACAGGAAGAATGTGGAAAAATCTCATGAACACATGATATTATGTCTACTACATTGAGTACTTATTTAGTTTTCTCTCTACCAGGAATGTTCCTGGTATATTCAACAGCAAAATACAATTATTTTCAATATTTTAATTATAAAATAAATTTTATTATACTATAATGTCCAGAAAAGAAATTCAAAGAATGAAATTTTTCTTTAGTAGAATTTTGACTAGATGATTATAATTATGCCAGTACCATTAAATAAATAATTAATTATAGGGTAAAAATACCACTATTATTTTAATGGGGTAATGGCTGTTCAGTGGTAGAATTCTTTCCTTCCATGCAGGAGACCCGAGTTCGATTCCCTGCCAATACACCTCATGAGTAGCTACTGTCTGTCTTCAGTGGAGGGTTGTGCATTGCTGTGATGCTGAAGAGATTTCAGAAGAGCTTCTAGACTAAGGTAGACCAGAAAGAAAGTCCTGTCCATCTACTTCCAAAAGTCAGCCATTGAAAACCCTATGAATCCCAAAGATACAATCGACCAGCAATCATGGGGATGACCCAGGACTGAGCAGTGTTTCACAGTGCATGGGAACACTGTGAATTAGGGGCCAGTTCAATGACAGCTAACAACAAAATAATTTAACAGTTTTTTTCCTTTAATCTACTTAACAGATTGATGATTGATCATTTGATTACAATAAGAATATAATAATGTTGAGAAAATAATTATCCAGCAACTTGAAAATATATTTTCTTATTATGGCAAAAAAAATCTACATCTCTATCTATCTGTATCTATCTATGAATCTATCTTTCCCTCTCTCTCTCTATCTATATCTATCTATTGATACAATTTCACAATTATTTACATGTAGAATTTAAGGATATTAATTACATTCATCATGTTGTGCAACCATCATCACTACCTATTTCCAAATTTTTTGACCATTCTCAATGGAAATGCTTGGATACTAACCAAAAGGCTGGTGGTTCAAACCACCAGTAGCTCTGCAGAAGAAAAGACCAGTGATCTCATTTGATAAAGATTGCAGCCTAGAAAACCGGTGGGGCTGTTGTATTCAGCCTATGGAGTCGTTAAGTGTCAAAAACAACTAGATGGGGAGGCGGAGCCAAGGTGGTGGAATAGGCAGAAGCTTCCTGCGATCCCTCTTACTACAAAGACCCAATAAAACAAGTGAAAAGATTATATTTATGACAAGCTAGGAGCCCTTAACATCAAAGGCAAAGTTAGAAAACGGACTGAGCAGCAGGGGAGGGAGAGACGGTGCAGAAGCAGAAAGGAGTTACTGGACCTGAATCACCATGACCCCTGTGGCACCATTCCTGGGACTGGCTGCAGCAGGCTTGTAGTAGTGTTCGGCCGTAGTTTCCTCAGGGAGAAGCAGCCAGCCACACAGCTTACTCATACCTTTGGAACCAGAGAAGAATAAAGCTGTCAGTAAAAGCTAAGTTCTTATGTATATTTTACTGTGCTCACAGTTCCCAAGCTGGCTTTAGTTGCTGTTGATTTCCCTGGGCCTGAGATAGATCCTGTTAAGCTTCTGGAGCCATCCTCTTGGGCTTGGAGTAGGAATAAATTCACAACTGGGGGAAAAGAAAATTTGCCAGCTCCACTAACTGGGGTAGCTCAGGACAGAAGCAGCTCGTGTTCAGGCATAAATGGTCGGTAGAATTTGAATAACTTTCCCCCCTGCATGGACCTGTGTGGGCCTATTTCAGGAGAGTAGGCTCTTGTTGGCAGACCATAACCCTTTCAGCTGTGCAGTGCAGAGGTGGGTGTTTGATATTTGAAATTACTTTGCCTATTAAACAGGAACCTCACCTACCCACATCAGGGGCCTAAGGACTGGTGGCTCCACTCAGGTCACCCAGCCTCCCATGACAGGGATACAAGGATAACTGGTACCTCCCAGTCCTTACAACTAAAAGCATTGGGTGCCCATCATCAGTCTGCACAACCCACGTACCTGTAAACTCTAGGGAACAGGGATGTGCTTTCCTAACAGACACTCGGGGGATGGTTCTCAGGCGCCTGGCTTGTTCAGAGCATGAGCCCCTGCTGCAACCAGATACCAGTACCTACACCAATCATCCCTGCCCCTCTAAGACTGTAAGACAGAGCCTGTACCACACACTTGATGATAAGCTACCTGGACACCTGAGCTGAACTCATACAAGAAAAGTGAATAGACCCCTAGACTGATACACCTGATAATGGCTGTAGCCATCTAGTGACAGGACATCAGAGCTTCAAAGGTGAAAATAATTAAGCTAGCTCACTCAAGCAACCCATTGGGGGCATATCAAAACAAAACAAAGCAAGAAGCTAGGATACAGTAAGCAAACATAAAATTAACTAATACGATAACTTATAGATGGCTTGGGGACAATACTCAATATCAAGTCATATAAAGAAGCAGACCATGATAGCTTCAACAAGCTCTCAAAACAAAGAATCAATGGAGCTTCTGGATGAAGATGCCTCCCTGGAATTACCGGATGCAGAATTCAAAAGATTAATATACAGAACTCTTCAAGACATCAGGAACAAGATTAGGAAGGAGATCAGGCAATATGCAGAACAAGCCAAGGAACACACAGTTAAAGTAGTTGAAGAATTTAATAAGGTCATTCAAGAACATAATGAAAAATTTAATAAGCTGCAAAATCCATAGAGAGACAGCAATCAGAAATTCAGAAGATTAACAATAAAATTACAGAATTAAACAACTCAATAGAAAGTCAGAGGAGCAGAACTAAGCAAGTGGAAGATAGGACTGGTGAGATTGAAGACAAAGCACTTGGCACCAATATATTTGAAGAAAAATCAGATAAAAGAATTTTTAAAAATGAAGAAACCTTAAAAATCATGTGGGACTCTATCAAGAGAAAAATAACTACAAGTGATTGGAGTACCAGAACGGGGAGGGATGACAGAAAATACAGAGATAATTGTTGAAGGTTTCTTGGCAGAAAACTTCTCTGATACCATGAAAGATGAGAAGATAGCTATCCAAGGTGCCCATTGAACTCCACATAAGGTAGATTTTAAAAGAAAGTCACCAAGACATAATCAAACTTGCCAAAACCAAAGATAAAGAGAGAAATTTAAGTGCAGCTAGGGGTAAATGAAAAGTCACCTACAAAGGAGAGTCAATAAGAATAAACTCCGACTACTTGGCAGAAACCATGCAGACAAGAAGACAATAGGATGACTTATATAAAGCATTGAAGGAAAAAAATTTCCAGCCAAGAATCATATATCCGGCAAAACTGTCTCGAAAATCTGAAGGTGAAATTTGGACATTTCCAGATAAACAAGTTTAGGGAATTCATAAAAACCAAACCAAAACTACAGGAAATACTAAAAGGAGTTCTTTGGTTAGAAGATCAATAATATCAAGTATCAACCCAAGACTAGAACACTGCACAGAGCAATCAGATGTCAACCAGACAGGGAAATAGCAAAAATAAATCAAGATAAAAAGATGCTCAAAACAGGGAAACAGCAATGTCATTATGTAAAATAACACAACACTAAAACAATAAAGGGGGACTAAGAAATGTAGTCATAGATCTTTCATATGGAGAGGAAGACAAGGAGATATAAAGGAAAAAAAGTTAGGTTTAAACTTAGAAAAATAGGAGTAAACATTAAGGTAACCACAAAGGAGACTACCCTACTCATCAAAATAAAAGAAAAAAAAAATAAAGAGTCAACAGAAACAAAATCAACAACAATGAATAAGAGGAAACAACAATATATAAAGATAAACTTCTCAGCACAGAAAATTAAGTGGGAAAAAGAAACTGTCAACAACACACAAAAAAGGCATCAAAATGACAGCACTAAACTCATACTTATCTACAATTACACTAAATGTAAATGGATTAAATGCACCAATAAAGAGACAGAGAATGGAAGAATGGATTAAAAAATATGATCCGCCTATATGTTGCCTACAAGAGACACACCTTTGACTTAGAGGCAAAAACAAACTAAAACTCAAAGGATGGAAAAAATATACCAAAAAACAATCAGAAAAGAGCAAGAGTGGCAGTATTAGTTTCAGAAAAAATAGACTTCAAAGTAAAATCCACCACAAAGGATAAGGAAGGACACTATATAACAGTTAAAGGGACAATATAACAGGAGGCTATTTTTTTTATAACCATATTAAACATTTATGCACCCAATGACAGAGCTGCAAGATACGTAAAACAAACTCTAACAGCATTGAAAAGTGAGATAGACAGCTGAACAATTGTAGTAAGAGACTTCAACACATCACTTTTGGTGAAGGACAGGACATCCAGAAAGAAGCTTAATAAAGGCACAGAAGATTTAAATGCCACAATCAACCAACTTGACCTCCTAGACATATACAGAACACTCCACCCAACAGCAATAAAGCATACTTTCTTTTCTAGTGCACACGGAACATTCGCTAGAATAGACCACATATTAGGTCATAAAGCAAGCCTTAACAGAATCCAAAACATTGAAATATTACAAAGCATCTTCTCTGACCATAAGGCCATAAAAGTAGAAATCAATAACAGAAAAAACCAGGGAAAAGAATTCAAACACTTGGAAACTGAACAATACCCTGCTCAAAAATGAGTGGGTTATAGAAGACATCCAGGACGGAATAAAAAAATTCATAGAATCCAATGAGAATGAAAACACTTCCTATCAAAACCTTTGGGACACAGTGAAAGCAGTGCTCAGAGGTCAATTTATATCAATAAATGCACACATCCAAAAAGAAGAAAGGGCCACGATCAAAGAATTATCCCTACAACTTGAACAAATAAAAAGAGAGCGACAAAAGAAACCCTCAGGCATCAGAAGAAAACAAATAATAAAAATTAGAGCAGAATTAAATGAAATAAAAATAGAAAACAGAAAAACAATTGAAAGAGTTAACAAGACCAAAAGCTGTTTCTTTGAAAAAATTAACAAAATTGATAAACCATTGGCCAAACTAAGAAAAGAAAAACAGGAGAGGAAGCAAATAACCTGAATAAGAAATGAGATGGGTGATATTACAGCAGACCCAACTGAAATTAAAAGAATCATATCAGATTACTGTGAAAAACTGTACTCTAACAAATTTGAAAACCTAGCAGAAATGGATGAATTCCTAGAAACACACTACCTACCTAAACTAACACAAACAGAGGTAGAACAACTAAATAGACCCATAAAAAAAGAAGAGATTAAAAAAGGTAATCAAACAACTCCCAGCAAAAAAAACCCCTGGTCCGGACAGCTTCACTGCAGAGTTCTACCAGCTTTCAGAGAAGAGTTAACACCACTGCTACTAAAGGTATTTCAGAGCATAGAAAAGGACGGAATACTCCCAAACTCATTCCAGGGAGCCAGCATATCCCTGATACCAAAACCAGGTAAAGGCTCCACAAAAAAAGAAAATTATCCCTCATGAACTTAGATGCAAAAATCCTCAACAAAATTCTAGCCAATAGAATTCAACAACATCTCAAAAAAAATAATTCACCATGACCGAGTGGGATTCGTATCAGGTACACAGGGATGGTTCAACATTAGAAAAACAATTAATGTAATCCATCATATAAATAAAACAAAAGGCAAGAACCACGTGATTTTATCAATTGATGCAGAAAAGGCATTTGACAAAGTTCAACACCCATTCGTGATAAATACTCTCAACAAAATAGGAATAGAAGGAAAATTCCTCAACATGATAAAGGGTATTTATAGAAAACCAACAGCCAACATCATCCTAAATGGCAAGAGTCTGGAAGCAGTCCCCTTGAGATCAGGAACCAGACAAGGATGCAGTTTGTCACTGCTCTTATTCAACATTGTGCTGGAGATCTTAGCCAGAGCAATTAAGCTAGAAAAAGAAATAAAGACCATCCAGATTGGTAAGGAAGAAGTAAAAGTATCTCTATTTGCAGATGACATGATCTTATACACAGAAAACCCTAAAGAATCCTCAAGAAAACTAGCGAAACTAATAGAAGAGTTCAGCAGAGTATCAGAATACAAGATAAACATACATAAATCCATTGGATTCCTCTAGACCAATAAAAAGAACATTGAGGAGGAAATCACCAAATCAATACCATTTACAGTATCCCCCAAGAAGATAAAATACTTAGGAATAAATCTAACCAGAGATGTAAATGACCTATACAAAGAAAACTACAAGACACTACTGCAAAAAATCAAAAGAGATCTACATAAGTGGAAAAACATACCTTGCTCATGGATACGAAGACTTAACATTGTAAAAATGTCTATTCTACCAAAAGCGACCTATAGATACAATGCAATTCCGATCCAAATTCCAATGACATTTTTTAATGACATGGAGAAACAAATCACCAGCTTCATATGGAAGGGAAAGAGGCTCCGGATAAGTAAAGTATTATTGAAAATGAACAAAGTGGGAGGCCTTGCTCTACCTGATGTTAGAACCTATTATACTGCCACAGTAGTCAAAACAGCCTGGTACTGGTATAACAACAGATACATAGACCAATGGAACAGAATTGAGAATCCAGACATAAATCCACCCATGTATGAGCAGCTGATATTTGACAAAGGCCCAAAGTCAGTTAAATGGGGAAAAGATAGCCTGCTTAACAAATGCCTGCTGGCATAACTGGATATCCATCTGCAATAAAAAAAGAAACAAGACCCATACCTCTTGCCATGCAGAAAAACTAACTCAAAGTGGATCAAAGACCTAAATATAAAATCTAAATCCATAAAGATCATGAAAGAAAAAAATAGAGACAATGCTAGGAGCCCTAATACATGGCATAAACAGTATACAAAACATTACTAACAATGCAGAAGAGAAACTAGGTAACTAGGAGCTCCATAAATCAAACACCTATGCTCATCCAAGGACTTCACCAAAAAAGTAAAAAGATTATCTACAGACTGGGAAAAAATTTTTAGCTATTTCATTTCCGATCATCGCCTAATCTCTAAAATCTACATGATACTGCAAAAACTTAGCTACAAAAAGACAAACAGCCCGTTAAAAAATGGGCAAAAGATATGAACAGACACTTCACTGAAGAAGACTTTCAGGTAGCTAACAGATACATGAGGAAATGCTCAGAGTCATTAGCAATTAGAGAAATGCAAATCAAAACTACAATGAGATTCCATCTCATTGCAACAAGGCTGGCATTAATCCAAAAAACAAAAAATAATAAATGTCGGAGAGGTTGTGGAGAGACTGGAACACTTATATACCACTGGTGGGAATGTAAAATGGTATAACCACATTGGAAATCGATTTGGGGCTTCCTTAAAAAACTAGAAATAGAATTACCGTACGATCCAGCAATCTTTTTCCTTGGAATATCCTAGAGAATTAAGACCCTTTATATGAATAGATGTATGCACATCCATGTTCACTGCAGCAAAAAGATGGAAGCAACCAAGGTGCCCACCAGCAGATGAATGGATAAATAAATTACGATATATTCACACAATGGAATACTACACATCAATAAAGAACAATGATGAATCCATGGAACATTTCAAAACTTGGAAGAATCTGGAAGGCATTAAGCTGAGTGAAATCGTTCCGTTCAAAAGGATTGTATAACACTACTATTATAAGAACTGGAGAAATAGTTTAAACAGAGAAGACAATATTCTTTGATGGTCCCGGGAAGGAGAATGGAGGTAGGGAGGGAGAGGGGTTTTCAATAATTAGTAGTTAAGAATTATTTTAGATGAAGGGAAAGACAACACACAATATAGGAAAGGGCAGCACAACTGGACTAAACTAAAAGCAAAGAAGTTTCCTGAATAAACTGAGCGCTTCGAAGGCCAGTGTCTCAGGGGCGGGGGTTTGGGGACCATGGTTTCAGGGGACACCTAAGTCAATTGGCAAAAGAAAACATTCTGCATCCCACTTTGGAGAGTGGTGATCGGGATCTTAAATGGTAGCAAGCGGCCATCTAAGATGCATCAATGGCTCTCAACCCACCTGGAGCAAAGGAGAATGGAGATCACCAAAGACACAAGGTAACTAATTGTGAGCCCTAGAGACAGAAAGGGCCATATAAACCAGAGGCTTCATCAGCCTGAGACCAGAAGAACTAGACGGTGCCCAGCTACAACGGATGACTGCCCTGACAGGGAACACAACAGAAAACCTCTGAGGGAGCAGGTGAGCAGTGGGATGCAGACCCCAAATTCTCATAAAATGACTAGACTTCATGGTCTGACTGAGACTAGATCGGCCCTGGCAGTCACAGTCCCCGGACCTTCTATGTTAGCCCAAGACAGGAACCATTCCCAAAGCTAACTCTTCAGACAGGGATTGGACTGGATTATGGGGTAGAAAATGATACTGGTAGAGAATGAACTTCTTGGATCAAGCTGACACATGAGACTTTGTTGGCATCTCTGTCTGGACGGGAGTTGGTATAGCAGAGGGGGTCAGAAGCTTGCTGAACGGACATGAAAATAGACAGTGGAGGGAAGGAGTGTGCTGTCTTATTAGGGGAAGAGCAATTAGGAGTATTTGTGAACTTTCACTTAAAGCCCAATAAAAAAAAAAATGACTAGACAGTGCACAACGAGAACAGAAACTCAATGCCGTCTAAGGATTGACTCCCCTATTTTCCCTCCCTTTTGCCCCTGCTAACCATTAAATAAACTTTGGTCTTTATACATTTGCTTACTCTAAACATTTCACATAAATGGGATGATACAATATTTGTCCTTTAAATGCTATGGCTGCTAACCCAAGGGTCGGCAGTTCAAATCCGCCAGGGGCTCCTTGGAAACTCTATGGGGCAGTTCTACTCTGTCCTATAGGGTCGCTATGAGTCGGAATCGACTCAACGGCAGTGGGTTTGGTTTTGGTTGGTTTTATTTAACTCAGCATAATGTTTTCAATGTTCATCCATGTTGTGGCATGTATTAGGACTTCATTTATTTTTATGGTTGAGTAATATTCCATTGTATGTACGTACTACACAATGGTTATCCATTCATCTCTTCATGGACATTTAGATTGTTTTCACCTTTTGGCTACAGTGAATGGTGCTGAAATAAATATTGATGGACAAGTATCTGTTTGCATTTCTGCTTTCAATTCATTAATGTATACACCTAGGAGTGGAATTGTTGGATCATGCATTAATTTTAACTTTTTGAGGAACCAACCGTTTTCTACAGTGATTGTACTATTTCACAATCCCACCAGCAATGGGTGAGTTTTACAACTTCTCCACATTCTCGCCAATGCCTGTTATTTTCCTTTTGTTTTTATTTTAGTCATAGTCATCACAGTGGGGGTGAAGTGATATCCTTTTGCGGTTTTCATTTGCATTTCCCTAATGTCTAATGACCTTGAGCATCTTCTCATGTGTTTGCTGGTCATTTTTTTTTTCTTTGATAAAATGTCTATTCAAATCCTTTGAATTTTTTCTTAATTGGGTTGTCTTTCTGTTGTTAAATTGTAGGAGTTCTTTATAAATTCTGTATATTAAATTCTTATTAAATATATAGTACCCAAAATTTTTCTACCGAACTGTAGATTGTCTCTTCACTTTGTTGATAAATTCCTTTGATAAAAAAGTTTTTAATTTTCATGAAGTCCAATTTATCTGTGTTATATTTTGTTGTTTATGTTTTTGGTGTCATATCTAAGAACTCATTGTTAAAAACTAGGTCCCTACTGACTATCCAGGATCAGGAAATGAAAAAAAAAAAAAAACCCTCATTAAAGAAAAAAACAAAAACAAACAAAAAAACTAGGTCCTGAAGCATTACCCCTATGTTTTCTTCTAAGAATTATGTGGATGTTGTTTTGTTTTGTGTTTTGTTGTTCTTATTAGATCCTTGATCCACTTTAAGTTCCAGCAAGGTATGTGTCCAACTTCATTCTTTAGCATGTGGGGTCCATTTGCCCCAACACCACTGATAAAAAAGACTCTTCTTTCCCTACTGAATGAACTTAGTATCTTTGTCAAAAATCGTTACCTGTATATTTCTCGACTCTCAAAATATTCCATTGGTCTCTATATCTATCATTATCCGAGTACCAGATCGTTTTGATTACTGTAGCTTTATATTATGTTTTGAGATCAGGATTTGTGAGTCCTGATCATTGTTGAGACATAGAAGCTCAACTGATTTTTGTGCGTTAACTTTGTACCCTACCACTTTGCTAAATTTGTTTATTAGATCTAGTAGCTTTCTTGTGGATTCTTTGGAGCTTTCTATATATAGAATAATGTCATCTGCAAAAAGAATAATTTTACTTCTTCCTTCCCAAATTGGGTAGCATTTTTTTTTTCCTTGCCTAATTGCTCTGGATAGGACTTCCAGTATAATACTGAATAGCAGCGGTGAGGGGTGAGGGAGGGAGGGACTGTCTTGTCTTTTTCCTGTTTTAAGGGAAAAGCTCTCAGCCCTCCTCTATTGAGGATGATGTTAGCTGTGAATTTTTCAGATTGAGAAATTTTATCAGATCGAGAAATTTCCCTTCTATTACTAGCTTGTTGTGTGATTTTATCACAAAAGGATTTTGGGTTTTGTTAAATGCCTTCAATATGTTGATTGATATGACCAGTTACTTCTTTTCCTTTGTTCCATTAATGCAGTTTTTCTTTCAATTGATTTTCTAATGTTGACCCACCCTTGAATTCCTAGGAAAAATTCCAGTGAGCATGGTGTTTGTTATGGATTGAATTGTGTCTCCAAAAATATGAACTGTAAATTCTAACCTCTACGTTGGTGGTTATAATCCCATTTAGAAATGGGTTGTCTTTGTTATTTTGGTGAAACAGGATTAGTGTAGAGTGTGTCTGAAACTGGTCTCTTTTGAGATATAAAAGAGATTAAACAAGCAAGGGAGTGAAGTAGAGATGGGAGAAGAGAGATGCCAAGCCAAACGACGATTGCCTCGGAGGAGAAGCTCAGAGGAAACAAGGACCTTCCACAAGAGCCAACAGAGAGAGAAAGCCTTCCCCTGGAGCTGGCACCCTGAATTAGGACTTTTAGCCTCCTAAACTGTGAGAAAATAAATTTCTGTCTGTTAAAGCCATCTACTTACGATATTTCTGTTATAACAGCAGTAGATAACTAAGATAGTATATAGTCCTTTCCATAAGCTTCTGGGTTTGGTTTGCTAGTGTTTTGTTGAAGATTTTTCTGTCTATATTCATAAGACATACTTATGTTTAGTTTTTTTTGTCTGCGGTGTTTTTATCTGGCTTTGGTATTGGAGTAATGCTAGCCTCATAGAGTGATTTAGGAAGTGTTCTATCCTCTTCTATTTTTACGGAAAAGTTAAAAAAGCGTTGGGCTTACTTCTCCCATGGTGTTTTGTAGAACTCACTGGTGAAGTCATCTGGTCCAGGACTTTTTTTTTTTTTGAGGGTTTTTATTGCTCATTCAGTCTCTTCACTTGTGGTACGTTTGTTGAGATCTTCTATTTTTCTTGAGTCAGCAAAGGAAGTTTATGTCTTTCTAGGAATTTGTTCATTTAATCTAGGTTATTTAAATTGTTGGTATACTCTAGTTCATAGGATTCTCTTATGCTACTTTTTACTTCTGAATGTTTATATTTCCTCACTTTTCTTTCTTATTTTAGATATTTGCATCATTCTCACTCTGTGTGTCTCTTCTTTATTAGTCTAGTTAAAGGTTTGTTAATTTTATTGATCTTTCAAAAAAACAGACCTGGTTTCATTGATTCTTTATTGTTTTTCTATTCATTTCATTTACATCTTCTCTGATCTTTGTTATTTCCTTCTTGTGTAACATTAGTCTGGGTTTGCTCTTCTTTTTCTAGCCCCTCAAGTTGTAAAGTTATCAATTTGAAATTTTCTGTCTTTTTTACTGCTATAAATTTTCCCCTGAGCACTGACTGTGCTGAGTCCCATTAGTTTTGGCATGCTGTGCTTTCACTGTCATTCAACTCAACATATTTTCCGATTTTTCTCTTGTTTTCCTTCTTGATCCACTGGTTGTTTAATAGTGTTGTTGAATTTCCATATATTTTTGTATTTTCCAGTTTTCCTTTTATTATTAATTTCTAATTTCATTCCGTTGTGGTTGGAGAATATCATCTGCATGATTTCAATCTTTTTAAATTTATTGAGACTTGCTCTGTGGCCTAAGATATGGTTTATCCTGGAGAAGGATCCATGTGCATGGGAGAATATTGTGCTGTTGCTGGGTGAAGTATTCTGTATATGACTATAGTCTAGTTGGTTTACAGTGTTCTTCAGGTCCTATATTTCTTTATTAATTTTCTTTCTCAATATGTCCATTATTAAAAGTGGAAGTATTGAAATTATGGAAGTCCCCAGTTATTATTGTAGATCTACCTGATTTTCCCTTTAATTCTGTCAGTATTTAATTTATATATTTTAACACTGTAATGTTAGGCAAGGAGCCCTGATAGTTCAGTGGTTAACCACTCAGCTGTTAACTGAAAGGTCATCAGTTAGAACCCACTTGCTGCTCCACTAGAGGAAGATGTTGCAGTCTTTTTCTGTAAGATTTACAATCTTGGAAACCCTATGGGGCAGTTCTATCTGTCCTACAGGGTTGCTATGAGTCAGAATCAACTTGACAGCAGTGGGTTAACGTTAGTGTATATATATTTATAATTGTCATATCTTCTTGATGAATTGACAATTTTATCATTATGTAATGACCTCCTCTGCTGCATATAAGGTATTTTGACTTAAAGTCTATTCTGTCTAATGTTAAAATTGCCACTTCAGCTCTCTTTTGGTTACTATTTGCATGGAGTATTTCTTTTTTTTTTTTCCCCCATCCATTCACTTTCAACCTATTTGTTTTGTGCTTTTGGGCCTAAGATGTGTCTCTTGTAGACAACATATAGTTGAATCATGTCATTCTCTGCCTTTTGTGTGGAGTGTTTACTCCATTTACAAATAAGATAATTATTGATAAGGAAGAAATTACTTCTGACATTTTTTTTATTTCATTTTATTTTTTGGCATGTCTTATACCTTCTTTGTTTTGCTTACTTTTTATAGTAAACCATTTTTATTCCCTTCTTTTTTGTGTGTATTTTTAGATATTTTCTTTGTGGTTGCCATGAGGATTAGATTTATGTCTTAGTCATCTATTGCTGCTATAATAGAAATACCACAAGTGGATGCCTTTAAAAAACAGAAGTTTATTCTCTCACAATCTAGGAGGCTAGGAGTCTGCGTTCAGGGTGGCAGCTCCAGAGGAAGGCCTTCTCTCTGTTGGCTCTGGGGGAAGGTCCACGTCATCAATCTTCCCCAATCGAGGAGCTTCTCAGCACAGGGACCCCAGGTCCAGAGGATGCAGTATTCTCCCAGCTCTTTTTATTGGTGGTATGAGGTCTCCCTGTCTCTCTGTTCTATTCTGTCTTTTATATCTCAAAAGAGATTTGCCTAAAACACAATGTAATCTTGTAGATTGAGTTCTGCCTCATTAACATAACTGCCACTAATCACATCTTATTAATATCATAGAGACAAGATTTACAACACATAGGAAAATCACATCAGATGGCAAAATGGTGGACAATCACACAATATTGGGAATCATGGCCTAGCCAAGTTGACAGATATTTTGGGGGACAAAATTCAATCCATAACAATTTAATATCTTACATTTATAACATTATTTTTTTTAATTGAGAAGAACTTAATTTTAGTAGCATACGAAAACTCTACTCCAATACTTTTCTTCTCCCACCCACCCATTTGTGCTGTGGTTATCAAATTTATATTATATTTTTATAAATCATGTGTCCAGTAACATAAATTTGTATGTACTTTCTATGCATTGCCATTATATAGCGTGAAGGGCATAACTAACTTGCCAAGCAAAAATACGTTAATACTTGTCCTTATACTTGCCCACCCAATTATCTTTAATGTTTTTCCACTGTATGTATAGCCTCCAGGTAATATCTAGTGTCTTTTCTTTCCCGTCTGGAAGACTTCCTTTATTATTTCTTGTAGAGGAGGTATAGTGCTTACAAACTCTCTCATCTTTTGTTTATCCAGGAATGTTTTAATTTTACTGTCACCCTTGAATCACAGTTTTACTGAATATAGCACTCTTGGTTGGCAGTTTAATCTTTTTTTTTTTTTTTTTCTTCAGCATTTTAAATATGACATTCCATTACCTTCTGGATATTCCAAGGTTATTGAGGGTAAATAGGCACTTAATCTTACTGGGGATACTTTGTATGCAAATATTCACATCTTTCTTTTTTGCTTTCAGGGTTCTTTCTTTGTCTTTATTTTTGAGAGCTTGATTATAATGTGTCTTAGTGTGGATTTCTTTGAGTTTATCCTACCTAAGTTCATTAAGCTTCTTGAATGTGTGAATCATCTCCTTTAGATTTAGAAAGTTTTCTGCCATCATTCTTCAAATACTCTTTTGTCTCTTTCTCTTCGTCTCCTTCTGGGATTCCCATAATTAGTATGTTAGGTCACTTGGTGTTATCCTACATTTCCATCAGGCTATGCTCTTCAGTCTTGATCCCTCCTGTTGTCATTTGGACTCCATAATTTTGATTATTTTATCCTCTATATCACTGATTCATTTTTCTGCCAGGTCAAATTTATTTTTAAGTCCTTTTTTTTTTTAATTTCAGTTATTGCCTCTTTCAGTTCCATTATTATTGTTTGGTTTCTTTTTATAGTTCCCATTTTTTATCTCTTTATTTATATTCTCATTTTGTTCATACATCATTTTCCTGATTTCCTTTGGGTCTTTTTGTGTGTGTGTTCCTATAGTTTTTGAACTGGTTTAATACTTTGTATTATGTTCTTTAATCTGTTCATTCTTTGGGCTTCCATAAATATGAGTTCTCCTCCTTCATCTTGTTCACTTTAATGGGCCATCATTAAATATTATTTTATTTTATATATATGTATTTAAATATCATCTTGCTAATATATATGCTATGATAGTTGTATGAACAAAGGGGGCTGTGGTTGGTAATAATAACATGATAATAATGATAATAATAATAATTGCTAGAGGTGATAAAGCATTGCTTATGTTGGTGTCATGAATTTGTGTCCCAAAAAAATATGTGTATCAATTTGTCTACGCCATGATTCCCAGTATTGTGTGATTGTACGTTATTTTGTCATCTGATGAAATTGTCCCACGTGTTATATAACCTATGTCTATGATATTAATGAGATGGGATTAATGGCAGTTATGTTAATGAGGCAGGACTTAGATCTACAAGATTAGATTTTATCTTAAAATTAAGCCAATCTCTTTTGAGATGTAAAAGAGAGAAGCAAGCAGAGGGACAGGCAGGCCTCTTATTACCAAGAAAGCAGTGCCAGGAGCAGGGTGCCTCCTTTGCATCTGGGGTCCATGTATGGCAAAGCTCCTCGTCCAGGGAAAGACTGATGACAAGGACCTTCTTCCAAAGCAGACATAGAGAGAAAGCCTGCCCCTGGAGCTGATGCCCTGAATTTGTACTGGTAGCCTACCAGACTGTGAGAGAATAAATTTCTCTTTGTTAAAGCCATCCACTTGTGGTATTTATTTATAGTAGCACTAGATAACTAAGACAGACAGTGTGCCAGAACATTTAAGCATGGAAGAAAAAAATGACCGGATATAAGAACTCACTTGCTCAACAGTGTAGTAGAAGGATGAAAGTGCATAAATGGCCATGGGGAAGGCAGTTGCAAAATGTAGGAGAGGAAAAAAGAGATAAAGTCAAGACATAAATTCAGCCCCTCCCCCCCTCCCCCGTGCCATTGAGTCGATTCCGACTCATGGGGGAATAAAAATTTAGCATTCTGGGCAAATCATATGTGGGGTAAGTAAAACTACACAAAATAATACAAATATTTGGCAAATTTTTTGAATAAACTTTTTACTAGTAATTAAAATTAATTTAAATAAATTTATAAAGTCCTAAAGATTACAGCCTAGGAAACTCTGTGGGGGAGTTCTACTTTGCCCTATCTAAAACAAACAAACCCATTGCCGTCAAGTCGATTCCAACTCCTAGAGACTCTATAGGACTGAGTAGAACTGCCCCATAGGGTTTCCAGGAAGTGCCTGGTGGATTCAAGCCCCCGACCTTTTGGTTAACAGTCGTAGCTCTTAAGCACTACATCACCAGGGTATATGGTGGCATAGTGGTTAAGAGTTCAGGCTGCTAACCAAGAGATATGCAGTTCAAATCTACCAGTAACTCCTTGAAAACCCTGCAGGGCAGTTCTACTCTGTCCTTTAGGGTGGCTATGAGTCAGAACACACACACATATATATATATAAAACTTACTGTGGATTATTGGCTAGGGCAGTGTTTGTGAATACATTTTAAATAAATGGGACATTCTAAAAAATGAAAGCTTTTTTCTCTTTTTCTTCTTCGTACATTCACATAAACTCACAACTACACATGCAAAGATTCTGAAATATCCACACAAATTAAGATAGTTAGAGTTATGTTTATACCTTGTTGTATTTAGACATCTCGTAAGGCACGGAGGAGGTAACAAGTGTCCTACTCTTGACAGAGTAAAGAATTATGTATAAAACATATGAGACTTAGGGCCATGAACCACTGTATGTGGAAATATCTATGGCCAATACATAAATTACTGAGGGCTCTGCCCATTTGTCTAACAGTAACATGTGTTGTTCCAAAACAAGTTGCTCTCAGAATTTTCTTTTCTATTAAATGTTAATGAAATTAAAAGTGTTGGAAAGAAAATGAAAGTCCAAGCTGTTTTCTAGCCATCTTATTTATACAAATAAAAATGAAAAATAAACTACTAGAGAAGTAAAAACATGGATTATTAAAAATGGGTAAATTACCATTACGCTGAGATTGATTTCGTGTAATTGTCTGACACTCTTCAATGCCTCTGTATCTCTTTCTCACCACTGAGAGATGAGATGAATGTTGGTGGGATGCATATGTGCATAGTCCGGACAAAGAAAAATGGCTAAGATTCACTTTAAAAACAAAGGATATATAAGGCTTACTACTAAGTTTTAAGTAGACAATCAATAGCAGCTGGGAGGATTTGAGTACTTGCATGAAATCCCCACTAAGGCAACTTGTCCCTGCTTTCACCATCCCCTGAGGGCTCCAAAGAAAACAAGACATTCTCTTGGAGTGCATTTGTAATATATTAAACCTGGAATCTGCGAACTAGAACCCACTGGCAAATCCTGACCACTGCCTGTTTTTCTACATAGTGTTTAATTGCAATATGACCACACCTGTTTGTTTATATATTGTCCGTGGCTCTCTTTATGCTACAATGGCAGAGTTTGGTCCTTGTGACAGAGATGGTATGGTCCACAAAATCTAAAATATTTACTATTTGATCCTTTACATAAAAAGTTTGCCAACTTGTATGTGAAACTATAATCACCCCCACTGTCATGGATTGAATTGTGTCCACCAAAAATATGTGTATCAGTCTGGGTAGGCCATGATTCCCAGTCTGGTGTGATTGTTCACCATTTTTTCATCTGATGGGGTTTTCCTATGTGTTGTAAATCCTACCCCTGCGATGTTAACGAGATGGGATTAGTGGCACTTATGTTAATAAGGCAAGACTCAATCTACAAGATTGGATAGTGTTTTGAGGCAATCTCTTTTGAGATATAAAAGAAAGAAGTGAGCAGAGTGATGGGGGGCTCATGCCACCAAGAATGCAGCGCAGGAAGCAAAGCACTTCTTTGGACCCAGGGTTCCTGCGTGGAGAAGACTAGAGTCCAGGGGAAGATTGATGACAAGGACCTTCCTTGAGAGCCAACAGAAAAAGAAAGTCTTTCCCTGGAGCTCATGCCCTGAATTTCGACTTATAGCTCAGTAGACTGTGAGGAAATAAATTTCTCTTTGTTAAAGCCATCCACTTGTGGTATTTCTGTTATAGCAGCACTAGATGACTAAGCCAGAATTCTTTAGTATATATCCTTAAATGCTTAGTGAAAAGCTAAATTCTGACCAATGTCCTCCTATATATAATTAAGAATATGTAGGAAATAAGTGACTCACTCTTTTTATATTCTTCTAATTGGAGCTCTGGTAACCCAGTGGTTAAGTGCTATGGCTGCTAACCAAAAGGTCAGCTGTTCAAATATACCAGCTGCTCCTTGGAAACTCTATCCTTTGGGGGCAGTTCTAGTTTCTCCTGTAGGGCCGCTATGAGTCAGAATCGACCTGACAACAATGGATTTGGTTTTGGATATTTTTTTAATATGATTAAGCACTTGGTTGCTAACTGGAAGTTCAGCTATTGGAACCCACAGATGACTTAACGGGAGAAAAGACCTGATTATCTGCTCTCGTAAGTTTACAGCCTTGGAAACTGTATGGACAGTTCTACTCTGTCGCATGGGGTCACTATAAGCCATAATTGGCTCAACAGCACCCAGCAACAACAAACAACAGTCTGAAAGTAGATTATCAAGTAAAATAATTCTCTTTCAGGAGCATGAGCTGAATTTTTTTCTAATGTGATCTCTAAAATATTGTGTACTGTGATATGCTCACAATGAACTGTGCAATACATAAGTTCTACAACATTCTCCAAACAGGACAGAGAATCAATCATGAATGTGTCATGAGTCACTCATAAATCTAGTCAACATATATGTAGCAAATTATACATGCTAGGCCCATAAAGCCAATGTTGAGTTAAAAACTTTTTCTCTGCTCTCATTGAAAATAAACTCTGGTAGAGGAGATAGATATTGTTTAACTCCCTCAATAAATCTTAAGCTTCAACTGTACTAAATGATACAACGGAGACATGTGTCTTGTTTTAAGAACCATTGTAAGAAGCAATCTTCACAGACCAAATTGTATCTGGTTAAAGAGAGAGAGGGAGAGTACAGAAAAACTGGAGTCCAAGCAAGAAGGCATTAAGTCAAGCTGGGGGAGGGATCTGTGCAAGTAAACACAACAAAGAACCAAAATTAGGAGTTCTCACGAATAAATAAGGTAGGGAGAAAAAAAAAAAAAAAAAAAACATCAAAATCAAAGGTTTGGAAGATTGCTCTTTATTTCTGAAGGAAGCCTAACTGGTACTGAGTCCCTTTAGGATGAATGAAATCAAATCTTCACTGTCATTCTCTTAACAGAAAATGCACACCACAAAACATTAAGCATAGGTAATATATTATTAGCAGCATCGTTATTTCAGTAATTAAAAAACTACTTTCAGTTCAAAATACTTTTAAAATACCATCTGTTATGAATTAAGCTGTGTCCCCCCCCCACCTCTCACAATATATACACTGAAATCCTAGCCCCTATACCTGTGGATGTGAACCTGTTTAGAAACTGGGTTTGCTTTGTTATGCTAATTATATCTGAGTAGGATGGGTTCTAAATCTAATCACTTCTGAGTTATAGAAAGAGCAGATAAGACACAGATGCACACACACAGCAGAAGACAGATGCCATTGTCTACTAGCCAAGAAACTCCAAGGAACCAAGGAATACCTGGAGCTAACAGCCAGGAAGTAATTGACATCTTGATTTGGACTTTCAATTTCTAGAGCTGTGAGAAAAGACGTTTTCATTCTGTAAAGCCACTCACTTGTTTTATTTGTGTTACAGTAGCACTAGGTAACTAAGATACCATCTAAAATGAAAAATGAGATAAAACAGAAAGTTTTGGAGCATATGTAAGAATTTTGTTTTCTTACGTTCCATGTTAACAATATTCTAAGTTTTATAAGGTAGCATGATGTAACAGAAAGAGCACACATAACCTGGTCCACTATGGTTTAAAAGGCAAACCTCATAGGATTTTCTAGGCTATAATCTTTACAGGAGAAAATCACCAGTCCTTTGCTCCCGCAGAGCGGCTGAGTGGGTTTGAACCACCCACCTTTCAGTTACCACTTAACTGTCGGGGCACCAGGGCTCCTACAAAACATCTAGCTAATGGTAAAAGGAAATGCTTGCTATTCATCTACCCCCAATTTTCTATTATAATCTTAGCAAAGTGTATCACTTGTTGGTTTGTTGTTTTTGAAATAACAAAATCCAAAAACTGAATCTAAGTGTCTCAGCTAAAAAGTGCCAGGGAATCAAAGGATTGACACCATGTTTGGAACTTGGGGAGAAGCTCATGAGCTGTGGTGCAGAAGTCCAGGTGAGGGCTCAGCCTGGACCATGGGTGGCAGCCTCTGTCGCCGTAATGTTTCTCACCTCCAGAGTGCCTTCCACTGTTTGCTTCACTAGCTCAGGGGTCAGGGTCCTAGAACTAAGCATGTGGTTGTCAGTATGTAAGTCAAGCGCCTACCCCCAGCTCTACTCCCCACTTCACCGCAACCAAGATCAGATGAACACGTGAGTCCGTTGTGAAAGACCATTGTAAGCAGCAGACCCAGAGAACTAACATTGTGCCAAGATGATACACAATGCAGAATTCCCCTACACGGGAAATGGGCTGTCGGATATAGGTGGTGACTTTGGCGATTCATCAGCCCCAAAACTAACAAATGTCTGCTATAAACAGGTAATCCAATTTCCTGTTAAAGAAGAAGAATGAACAAATTTGTTTTGGAATAAGTACAGGCAGGATGCTCATTAGAAGCAAGAAAGGCGAGACTTTGTCTCACGTACTTTAAACATGTTATCAGGAGAGACCAGTGCCTGGAGAAGGACATCATGCTTGGTAAAGTAGAGGGTCAGTGAAAAAGAGGAAGACCCTCGACAAGATGGATTGGCACAGTGGCTACAACAGTGGGGTCAAGCACAACAACAAATGTGAGGATGGTGCAGCTCTGTTGTACACAGGGTCGCTTTGAGTCGGATCCGGCTCGATGGCACCTAACAACAATAAAGTGTACAGTTTTTGTGATAGAATTTTCATTAAACAAATACTTCAGAAAACCCATAATATTAGAATAGAAAGTCCTTTGTAGACATGTGCTTAAATGTTATAGTAGGCAGGTTTTCATACTTCTAGAAAATTATAACTTATGTAAGACCTTTAATTAGTTCCATTTCTTTTTTATTTTGTAACAATTACAGAAAAACAAACCCTGCATTTTTCTGAGAGTTTTTCTCATTCACAAACAATTATCCTATTATATGAGGTATGGGCTCTGGGATGTAGTGTTATCTGCCTCCTTTTATAGTAACTTCTACTTATTTCGTATTTGTTGAATGCTCATTGCTCATTTCCTTTATAGTGAATATCAAAGAGAAAAATAAAGGAAAAAGTGGCTAGTTTAGAAAATCTTAAAATCTCCGAAATACCATTTGTAAATGAACAGCAACGTAGCATCATTTTTGTTTGGAAGAAATTAAATATATATTGCTAATAGTTCCCTCCTTAAACAGAAACACTTCGGTTGCCTTTGCCACATCAAATTATTTAAATTATTTTTTAATGTGGCAGAGGCCTTGGAATTAATCAGCCCCATCTGCATACACAAAAGACATGACACAGGGAACAAAAAACGTCTGAGGACAAAACTATGCTTCCTTTCACAGGCAATAGGGAAAATTAGTGTCATCACTAGGTTGAAGACATAAAGAGATTCGAAATTAAAAATCCTTTGAACGCTTCCAACCAGATTCCTATAATCAGCTGAAAGATAAGTAATGATCAAAGCCCTTTAAAACAGTATTGTTCACTCCATTAGAACTGTTTAAACGTACCCTACTATTCACTAGAAATTATACAAGATTACTGCAGAAACTGCTATTGTTTCAGCAAGGCACCCAGATGTTTTAAGGAGGGCCTTCCCTACCAACTTTCAGGTTAAAAGCCAAGATACAAAAACAGCTGCAGTTATAAACCTTAATTACCAGGAACATCCCACCACATAGGTGTTCAATTGTCCTGACAAACTGATTTATACTGAAAAGAATGGGCTGGAGTTGGTGTTTGGGCACTGGCGAAGGCAGATGGGTAGAACGGTAAGTACGTTTCTATGAGGAAATCAAAATTTGGATCCTTCTTCAGAAAAAATCCTGCTTAATTTTGTATCTGGGATTTGTTAGCCTCCTAAAGATTTTTTTTTTCCATTTAGCGCATGTAATCCCAGCTCCACCATGACGGGTGAAAAGAGATAAGCACGTTCTGCACACCTCATTGCCGCTGTTGTTTTATGCAGTTGCCCAGGACATATTACACGCAGCAGTGCAACGTTGGGATCTGAGAACATTCCTAAGCAGGAGTCCAGAAAAATGAACGTTTGACAGATTTACTAACTTTTTAGACTCACTCCCTGCTCTACGGTGTGGTTTCCCCAACAATATGTTATTGTTTTAGTTGATAACAATTTGGAGAGGTCGCTTTCTGTCCCCATCTTTAAACATTTTGAAGATTTCATGTGACACTGTTTATTATCATTAACTGATGATGTGAAAGGAATTAGCTGGGTGCTAGAAACTGATTTCTACCAGCAGTTTTGAAATAATAGCTCAGCAGTTTTGAAGTGATAGCAGTTTCAATTTTAAATTCTAGGCAATATTGGTTTAAATGTAACAAGGAATCCCAAGTAGAATTATGTACAAGAAGTGTGAAGGACAAGATCTGAGCTAATATTCTCTCTAAAGATGTGTGCATCAAATCACAATCAAATAAAACAAACAAACAAACAAACAAAAACCCATTGCCATCGAGTGAATTCCAACTCATAGTGACCCTGTAAGCATAGGTTGAAAGACAGTGTTTTTGGTTTTTTTTCCCCTCAAATTAAAAAATACTAGCCCAGATCTGAATATATTCATCTCTAGAATTTTGGAAAATGCAAACTTGAAACCTAGTTTTTTAGTATTCTATAATGTTCCTAGTAGTCCTTGGAGACATCCTAAATAATTTTTTTTTTAAACTATTTGAAAGTATTAGCCCAACCCATGACTTCTTTTTTAACCATTAACTAGCCTTCATAAATGGATGTAAATTCCAATTCCATTTAGAGAGTTATGATATAGAATAATGTTACAAAAATCAGAAGTAAGGTCCCTAGAGCCTTGCTCAAGTGTAACAGGCCAATTCATGTGGCCTAGTATGGATCAACACGGTCCTAGCTATTATTCTGGGTCAGTGTATCTCAAAAACGGTTAGAGTTATGTTAAGGACTACCAGGTTTTTTTCAAATACTAGAGTCCAGTTTCAAATATTAACCTTTAGGAGAGATGTGAATACTTTAGGGACAAACAAACATCTTACAGAGAACAACAATGCTGTATAAAAACACCAAAAACCAAACCCATTGCTGTCAGTTGATTCTGACTCATAGTGACCCCATATGCTGTATGGGCACTCACAAAACAAAGACCAGGTGGGGCCTCAGAAATTCTTGGGCTAACAGCACTGGGTTCACGTTGTATTGGAAACTCTGCTCACCAGCTCTAATTCACCCTCTCACCCTACTGCCAAACCCCAAGTGTTAGGACGATTGTAGAGACTAATTTCTAGCAGCTATATTGAAAGAATAGCAATTCAGTGGTTTAGAGCTCAGCTGTTAACCAAAAGGTCTGCAGTTCCAGTTCACCCGCTACTCCTTAGAAACACTATGGAGCTGTTCTATTCTGTCCTATTGGGTTGCTATGAGTTGGAATGAACTCAACGGCAATTTTTTTTTTTTTTAGGTTAGTTTTTTACACACATGGTTATCAACAGGCTTTTTTTTTTTTTAATACTACCTCCAGCAATTTCTTCTTCTCATAGCCATTCCACCCTTCAGCCCCACGTGTTTGCTCTAGGGCAATTGCAGGATGGTAGCTTTGATTTTTGCCTTCTAGAGCAGCGGTTATTGAATACTTTCACCACTTGATGCTGAATTGATTCTAGCTCATGGAGACCCATGTGTGTCAGAGCAGAAATGTGCACCACTGGATTTCCAATGGCTAGTTTTTCAGAAGTAGATTACCAGGCCTTTCTCCTGAGGTGCCTCTGGGTGGACTCAAACCCCAACCTTCCAGTCAAGAGCTGAGCATGTTTATCATTTATACAATCTAGGGACTCCCAATACGAGTTGCATCAAAATCATTATGATGCAACCCATTTCTACAGTGATTTTTTTTTTTTTTTTGCACATATCAACATCTAATTTTAAAATACAGAATGTGGAACCTCATTACATTCGAAATAACAAATGTCTAATTAGAAAAAGAAATGGTTACTGAGTTAACTCTGGAGGTGGTTTAAGCCTTCCCTACTTAGAAAGTAATATACTGTAGATAATACTTACATGGTGGAAAATATACCTACTCCACGAGAACCTTCATTAGCTAAACTCGAAAAAAATACTTAAAATGAGCTGGTTTTATTGGGAGCATTGCTCTTTCCGTGAAAGTCTCAATAGAATTACAGGTCCTTCTAGTATTTTATTTAACTGAAATATTCCAACAAATTTGTACACTAGTTAAATGATTGACTTTAATGAATACCCTAAGTCATACGAAGATAGCTAATCAAAGATCTTTCATAAAACATTCTAAACATTCTGGCAACAACACGATTGTAAAATTTAAGTTCTTTGGAGTAGAAAGCTCCGATATGAATTTGATGTGACTGTCAAGGGTTAACCAAAACTGAAATTGTTCAACCACTTTTCCATGGGAAACATTGCAGAAATCTGAAAGAACTGTTGTTGTCCATCAAGTATGTAATACACTTCATTGAAAGTAAGTTAAAAGTGTTTTTGGTATTTGTTCTCTTTGACAACTGTAGGCAATGTTAAAAAAAAAAAAAAAAAGCTGGGTTTTATTATACACTCTCAGCATTAGGCCCTAATATTTTGAATTTAAGTCTTTAAATACACACTTAAGATAACCTTCATGAGAGAAGAAAAAGGTCTGTTAAAATCTGTTTAAGTCCTGCCCTATCAAAATGATTGTTACTGGGTAGGTATTTTCCTCATTATTCCATTTTAATGTTGTTTTTGAGTAGATTCCGACTCATAGTGACCCTATAGAGTAGGGTAGAACTGCCCCATAGGGTTTTCAAGGCTACAATCTTTACGGAAACAGGCTGCCACACCTTTCTCCCTTGTGAGGCTGGTGGGTTCGAACCACTGATATTTTGGTTAGCAGCCAAGTGTTTAACCACTGTGCCACCAGGGCTCTCTCCATTTTAACATACTCATGTCAACCTCCTTCCTTGTAGCCCTTTTGGCAGGAGGAGCTTAATGAGATTAAGAAGAGAAAGAGAGAGAGAGAAAAGAGAAAAAAAAAAAAAAGAAAGAAAAAGTGAAAATGAGGGGAGAGCTAGTGAGCTAGACTGCTTTAGTAGCCCTGAACTAAAAATGCTTTTTCAATACGGATTTGTTTTAATGAATGCCTTATTCACCTTTATGAGAAACGCGTATTTGAGTATGTCAAATGTCAGCATTAGTAGCACAATTTGCATGCCCAATTTTGAAAGCAAAATTCTTCTGCTTGGAGAGACAATGTTGAAATCACTGCACAAGCATTGTTTTCATGGTTATAGATAATTTGCTTCCCCCCCAATACATTTTGGAAAATAATAATAAGGAAGAGGATAATGAGAGTTTTATCCCAGAGTGAGGTCACAGTTTGATTACTTGGGTCCAATTCCAACCACACCTAGTATAGCAAACTGTATCCCATACTTTAGGTCTGTATGCAATTTTTTTTTTTTCACTCAATTTTCTAAGGAACAAGAAACATCTGTCTTTTTCAGTCTCTTCACAGCATCCAAGCCCACCGACAGATGCTTCCAAAACCACGTTGTCTGTGAACATTTATAGGAATACTATATTTGCATAAACTCTGGGAATTCCAAGCTTTGTGCCTTCCATACTGTTTTAATTTTTAAAATCAACATTTTGTTTTTGTTCGGTACCCATGATTTTGTTTAACTCCTCATAAAGCAGACATTGTGTGCACACATCTGTTAAAGCTGGGCTGCATTTATTTCAGCTCTGTTCTTCCAGAAACAGGAAGGATTAATTACCATAGACTGGCTGTAGAAGCACCCCCGTGTTTCTTAACACACAAAATTAATTCAGAGTTGACAAAACTCTTTCAGACACAACCTGCTTCCTGCTGATGGCGCTTTATTAGCATATTCTTCCCAGAAAAAAAAATGCCTTATAGACCCTTTTTACCTCTCCTCTGAGTTCAATTTGTACAGCCCTGAGTGACAAGCAGCAAAATGGCTTGAATATATCTAAGGCAAGTTGCCAAAATCCTCCCGATAGAAGCACTTTGGAGCCTTTGTTCTGAGTACATTAAAGTCACAGAAGGTCCGTGTACTGTAGACAGTATGGGGCAGGCAGGATGTTCACAGTAAGACAAAACAGCAGGTGATAAATGACATTAAATAACAGTGAGAATTTACCACAGACTAAATTAACTACTGGAGTGAAATGTTCTCAGCTCTAAGGCTATATTAACAGTGAATTTATAATTAGGTGATTATCATTCTTTTTAGTGTTTGAGGAAGTCTATATGTAAAAATGATGAAGACAGCTCTATTTGACTCTGGAGACACACTGCTGGAAATGGTTCTAAAAACGCTGAAGAATAATTCTTCTTTCAGGCCTTATAAAGCCATTTATAAAAGTAAGTGCTTGAAAGTGGATTAGATTGTTGGGTATCTTACATAAACACACACACGCATGCGCACATTCACAAACATATATACACACAGATTATTATTAATTGACGCCTCGGAGAAGTGACTACCAGAAAAATGAAACCCCCTGAAATATGCCCTTGTAAGAGTTCTCAAAATTAATTAGAAGTATGAGAGTTTTTTTTTTTAAACGAGCCTTAATTTGCATTTGTTTGTTTCCATTAAGAACTGTATGCTTAAAAACCCATCACTTATTTTCTAAATCTAGAGAATTCCTTTACGACCCTTGTCATATCTGTGGCCAACTAAGAACATTCCAGTTTGGATTTTATTCTGCGACCCCTGAGAATTCAAAGAATTGCAACATGATCTTCAGAAAAATGTATCAGGGAGAGAGAGTGAACTGCTAAATTCATCATTGATTAGGTTTTCATAAAATCATCACAAAGCGATAGCTCTGTCAAATAGCCTTTAACAAAATAAACTCAAAACTACAATGATCCTTAACTTTAAAAAAAATTTTTTTTTTCACATTACTTTTCTTCTTTAGGCCTATGTTTCTGTCCAATGAATGATGCTTCACAGTTCCCTGCATATCCATAAGAATCCCTTCCTGAAAGGGGAACAAGTTCCAAAGGGTGATGGGAACACACATGGGTCTTTGGTAGAATTCTCACCAGCTAACGTCTTGTGCACTTTCCATGAGGATTTCTATTAAGGCTAGAACACTTCATTTTTGGCAACCGTGTTCTGTACGTCTAGACACATTATAGTACTTGGTTACAATTGCATTTCCATAATAAACTAGTATCCATTCATTCATAACTTTCTCAGAAATTCTCCTGTTGGGCTTTAAACTCTCCAGCCTTAGTCTCAGCCAGAAGGTGAATATTTGGAAAGTTTCTGCAAAATCCATTTAATCAGATATTGACTTCCATGACTCAAAAGCCATTTTCCATATGTCCGCAAGAATTATTACTCCAAAAAGTAACCCATGAGGAGCTGACTTTTATAATTTAAAGTTTTGAATGTGACTAGTCCTTTGAGAAACAAGCTTAAAAGCTGGAATGAAATGTTCAGACTTAAAAACAAGATTTTTCACATATATATGTATATTCCACTAAAGCACAAACGCATACACCCACAACTCCATCCTTTCCATCTTTTAATGTATTCCTATATGCGCTGCTTTTTCTATTTATTATTTTCTCTTAAAAATTATGAGTCATCTACAAACCAAATCATTATAATTTCAAGGTGATGTGTATAATCTTGTGCACATGAGGCAAACTGTGAAATTTGCTAACATGTCTCTGCTTTCTGATAGCATATTACAATCCCCCAACATATTTGGTCCTGTGTACTACTTTGCATATGACACCTCTGTAAGTCATTCAGAAGAATGCTAGCTGTTTCCATAGATGGAAGTTCTATGGATGAGTTTGTAATCTGTACTAATTTGAGTTTTTCTTTTTGACATAATCTGGGAAAATTATAAATACAGCACGTACATAACATAACTGAACGATGTACTTGAGCCGATCTACTCACTCCACACCATTCTCTCTTACAATCTTCTCTGCTTTTCTGGGGAACCTATGTTCTGTGCGTTACCTCATTTTTCTGCTCGTTTGTTGAGTTTTTAGGATAACTGAATGAACAATGAAGTTAAGAACTTAATATATTAGCCCTTCCAAAATTATTTTTATTCAAAAGAATACTGATAAAAGCAAAAGTAATTGAAGGCATGCAATAAAACAAATACAGAATTTAAGATACATACTACTTGGTTAAGGATGATATTTTGCTCAATTTGACTTTGAAGAAAATCTTTTGCAGATTATATATTTAATCTCTTTGTGCCTCAGTTTCTTCATATACAAAACCCAAAGACAAAACAAACCCATTGCTGTTGAGTAGATTCCGACTCATAGCAACCCTATAGGACAGAGTAGAAATGCCCCATAGGGTTTCCAAGGAGCAGCTGGTGGATTCAAACTGCCAACCTTTTGGTTAACAGCCAAGTTCTTAACCACTGCACCACCAGGGCTCCAGATTTCTTCATATAAAGGATGGGAAAAAATAACTGTCTACCTATTTGGACAGTTGTAAAACTTAAACCTTATTATACATATACATCACTTGATGAGTGATGATTTCCAATATTATCAGCAATTATACTTTGTGTCACTATTACCATTAGTGTGATTTCCAAAGATGACTAAAAAGGGCCCTGAAAATTTAGGTTCTGTGCCTAAAAATCCAGTATTAAAAATAACAAGCAAATTGTTTTCTTCTTTTAAATTAATGCTAATTCTAACATTTAGATATAATCATTTCCGTGATCTGGGTAAAATGTTTAGTGTATACACACACACACACACACACACACACAAAATCAAACACCCAAGAAGAATTACTTGTCAAGCTTATTGAAACAGATATCAACCACCAATGTATGTAAATTACTAAGAATGGCCACATATTACATGTTAACATCACATCTGAATTGATGGCGCTGTGGTCATGCGATATAATGAAAACCAGCTTGCCCATATGATATACATGGATCAAATGGCATGACATCATTAATCCATTCAACAGTTCATATTATCCCCTCATGTCATCCATTATGGCGAACCATTTTTCTATCTTTCAGTGCCACGCTTTCTTCAACCAAGAAGCATGAAAATATTTATTTAAAAAATTAGTCACTGTACCATTCCAGTATTTAGATTACCATATAAATAATTTTTACACTGTTGTGTGGTTGAATAAAACACAACATATTTTTAAACCCTTTTTTATTTATCCCTAAGAAACCCTAATCAAATGAATTTAGAGGTCTTTTGGCCATTTAAATCTGTTGTCAGAACTAGAAAGAACACTTGAAAATGTTAAGGAAAAATGTAATTTGGTGATGATGAAGAAATACGGTTTATTTTTTGCATAGCTTTTATGTTTGTTACAATACAACATAGAGACAACACTATTTTTTGATGTTACTAGAATATAAAAGAAACACCTTCTGGACTGTTTTACAGTATTTTGATGAGCCATTTTTTATTTCATAATTGTAGGACCATAAAGTATGTTTCAGAAGTAAAACTTCACTGATGTACAGTGACTTTTAAAAAGTATTCAAATCATACACTAAAAGGCAGTCATATATATATGGGTTAAGGGTGTATATACACACATTAGGCTTTCCTTATAAAAACACTCTTTGTGAATATTTATATTTTCTCTTTCTTTACTTTCATTATTACTGTCAGTTTCTAGTCCTTATGAGTAAACTCCTTGAAGTACTTTTTTAAGTAGTCATTTCAAGTGTAATGATCATCTGTAGCTTAAAATAATGGTACATACAGCTAGTGTGTTGTGGTGGAATTTGTGTTATGCAAACTCCAATGTCACTCTTATTTCTGGTAATTTATATAAGCAGGAGTTTGGTCAACTCACTTAACCTCAGTTGTAAAATGCAAGTATTTACAGATACCTCACACGGTTCTTATAATGATAAAGTGAGTTTTTGAGTTAGAAAATGTTTCATAAATTTATGAGTGTTATGTAAATCTTAGTTACTGATATTATTGAATCTTAACTGATCTTATAAGAAAAAAGTATATGCATTCTTTTGTTCCTTCTCTTTTTTTTCCTAAATTTTATTTATTTTGTTGTTGCTGAGAATGTACACAGCAAAAATATGCCAATTTGACAGTTTCAAATGTACAATTTAGTGAACAGACTTGATGGTCTGGCTGAGACTGGAGAGACCCCAGAAGACATGGCCCCCGGACTCTCTGTTAGCCCAGGACTAAAACCACTCCTGAAGCCAACTCTTCAGACAAAGACTGTAAGACATAAAATGATACTGGTGAAGATGTGCTTCTTGGCTCAAGTAGACACATGGGACTAAATGGGCAGCCCGTGTCTGGAGACGAGATGAAAAGGCAGAGGGGGGCAGGAGCTGGTTGAAGAAATACAAGGGTGGAGAAAAGGAGTGTGCTGTCACTTTGTAGAGAGAGTAACTAGGGTCACATAACAAATCGTGTACAACTTTTTGTATAAGAAACTGACTTGAATGTAAACTTTCACTTAAAGCACAATTAAAAAAAAAAAAAAAGAAAACCTCATGGACCACAAAAAAAAAAGTATAAATATAGCTCTGTAGGGCATGTGAAACTATACGTGGCATAAATCTGTGAGACAAGATCAGTGTAGGGAAATGTCGGAAATTATCCCACATTGACTAATGAAGGTTCTTTAATGATAAATTATTCTGTAGGTCATCTGTTTTGGGATGAGTGTGCAAATGGCATGGAAGAACACATACAATGGAATAGGATATAGAACATAATTCTATGTATAAGAATCATTTAAAATGAGATCATGAAGCAAGGATGAAGGCAGAATGAATGAGCGTAAAAAAAAAACTCTTTGGCTAGAAATAAGGCTGGAGTATTTGGAGTCAAGCGATGCTAAGTGGTAGGAATAAAATGGATCCTGGGAAAGAGTGGAATTAGCTAAAAGTCAGACCGGCTTAAAGCCAGAAGTCAGAACACTACAAGAAAGACATTGCATTAATCTAAACATAGTAGTTAGCCACGGTCTAGACAAGGACTTTATGGATAAGAAAGTAAACCAAAAAAAAAAGAAGGGGATAAATGTAACAAAACAGAACTTGGAATGGACACAAATGATTTAAGGCAAGCGTCAAATACTAATCCCATTTACATTTGTGTAAATAATATATTAACTTTAATAATAAACAAAAACAATAACTATTTATTCAACTTGTTTGTCAGAGTGACTCCCTTGTGGAGATTACACTGATGGTAAAATGAATGAAATCCATTGTTATTTCTATTCCCCTGGCATAAAGATACTTTATTTGCTGCATGGATTATCAACTTAATTTCCAAAAAAAGAGTAAAGAAGGTAAAACGAAAAAAGGGATTTTATCCAATCTGTTCACAAAGCTGATGAATTAAGATATTGATTTTTCATTTAAGTCTTAATATTGAATTCTACAAAGCTGTATCTGGAGCATATTGTCTGCTTGGATAAGCGGTATTTAGTATTTAAGTCATTTCTGAAAACTAGTTTTAGTGTTTTAGGATAGTAATTCTAAGGCATTGCAAAATCACATTGAGGTTATGAATTTGGTATGTTTTCTCCCTCCTCTTTATTTTGTCACCATTCAGATTAGCATTTTCAGGTTTTAGGGGCTTTATATCTATATCTCAGACCCCAGACAGACTCCAGCCCCTGGCACTCAGTCAAGAGGTCAGGTTACATCACAAGCAGTCTTTCATCAGCTGTGTTGTGTATATAAAGCCCCTTTCCATTTTCTGTTCCTGATCTTGGTTTTCTGAACTTAAATCTTTCAACTTGTTATATGACTGCAAGGGAGTGTGTTAAATATGCATATGTTACAGTCTCCTGCCAAACACGCTCTGCTCTTCATGGTTTTCATTGAAGTGAAGGCATGCAAATTTGCTCCAGGAGTTTACTGGGCACCCCTGATGAACATATTGGACTGAGAGTCAGGCCTCTTGGCACACTTCTCTCTCAGGGGTCTGAAAGGCACTGTGGAATTCCTCCTAACTAGTTACTCGCACTTTTTGCTAAGAAATCTCTCAAAGCCGCAGAGAAAATAATTCAAAGCCAAACTCATCTAAATTAACGATATTAACAGCAAGTATCAAGACAAATGGGCATTAACCAGGAAATACCTATTCCTCTTTCTCTCGATCTCTCTCTCTTTCATACACACACACCCAGATGACATAAAATAAAATTAACAATATTTATATGTATTCACTTTCTATCTACAGAGAAAATTATGAGTAAATGACATTGTCAATGTTGAACAAGAATGGCGGAAATGCCAAAAATTAAATGCTTTTTTTATTTCTTGAAACAAAAATGTCCCCCCAAAATATTCAATCACTGACAAATTGAGAAATTTGTTAAATTGCAAAGAAAATACAAGAGACTATGTTTGTCGTATTACTTAAGGATGAATCTTATCATACACTTAAAATTACTATTAATGTTCTACATATAATAATACTTATTTTTCAATGTTTATACAGTTATAAGTACCCAAATACTGTTTGCATAAATGTTGGTTCCCTAGCTTTTGGATTCTCCAAGGGCTGCATCTGTCTGGGGTCTGAGACACAGATATTAAAAAAGAAAAAAAAAAAAAAAAAATGACATGTTGGGTCAAACTTATGGTTCAGAAAACACAGGATTATGTTTTAGGGTGCGTTTTGTACATTGTCTTATTAAATTCTTACAAGAATACATCATGGTAAATATTATTACATTCAGCTTAAACTGAAAAAAACTAAACTTAAAGAAAATCAAAAGGCTTGGCCAAGGTCATGCAGCAAATCAATTGCATATGCTAGTGGGAACACTGGTTTTTTGGACTCCTGTGTTCTTGTACAAGACTATCACTTGATGAAAACTGACCTCTGTCTTCAATTCTTACTCAGGAGTTGGGAGAAAGAACACAGGCTCAGCCACCACTGGGCTCTCCAGCGTGTTCCATGAAGGCACAGTTAAGTCTCCTTTTTATAATGTGATAAATTCAACTGGTCTGCTGTTGCCCAGGACTGTCTGGAACTAAATGAGGAAGTCTGAGTAGTTGAAGGGACACATTAGGAAGCCATTATGGCCATAGAGCCAAAGCCTTCTTCTCCAATATAACTTTTATTAGAAATGGCCTAGCTACGTGAGAAGGCCCAAGATAGAGCTTAGTCACACACTCCATGCTGCACCTCCTATAGCAAAGCACCAAGAAACCAAGTGAAACAGACACAGATGACAATCTGGGAACCTAGAACAGCAGACGGAAGGATGAAGAATTAGATCAAACACCGAAGGGAAGGAGAAAGTGAATGAAAACCGTGAATGAGGAGACTTAAGATCCATCGGTGCCCTGCCAGTTGGCCCGGCACATGGCCATATTCTTCATGGAATCCCCAATAGGAGACAGAGACACTGTGTAGACAAACCTGGAGTAAAGCGAAGTGAGCAGAACATGAACTGGATCTAAGGAAGGAAAGTGCAGGAAGGTGGGTAAGAGCCCTAGAGATCCAGGTGACCATAGAGCAGGGACAGAAAATAGGGATATCCCTTATCGTATGGGCTGGTGGTGCTCATGGAGTAGAGGATTCTTGGAGTAGCAGCTATAGATCCCCTATCTGACTGAACTCTGCACAGCTCTCCATCTTGCACTAGTTCAGGGCTAGGTCATGATCTCCAGGTGCACTCTGTGAGGAATGCAGAGACCGGGGAACATGCTCCTCTCTCCTGTTGCCCCGGCCTCCTGGGGAACAGCTGTGTGGCCTCTTACCCCCTCACCTGGTGAACTTCAGTTCACACTCCTGTGCCAAAGGACGAGTGACTACAGGCTTGTCCTCACCCTGCCCTCTTGCATGTATTCCCACCACCAGAACTGACAACTGGAGGCACGAGACCCCCCTGTTCCCATCCCTACCATCCACCCTGGCCAGTAACCAGCAGTGCTAGCACCTGTACCACTCACCCAGTAACCAGTGACCCATGCACCCTTACTCTGGCCACCCAGCAACCGACAGTGCACACACACAGCACTCAACCCAGCCACCAGGGGAAATGCTCCCTGTACCCACACCCGGTGCCTGGGTGGACAGGCCCATCACCTCATCAGCAACATCACTCACATCCTGAAAGGCTCCATCTGCACCTCTACCAAATGGTGAGCAGGATATCCTAGTGCCCTCATCCAATGTCATGCATCCCACATCCAAACAGTTCCTGCAGGCTGCCTGCAATTGCACTGAAACCCCTTGATACCCAACCACCTACTGACACTCCAGTTCATCCACACACAGCAGGCCTACCCCATCTATTTGGGTAGCACTGCCTCTCAGTGGATATGGAGATGTCCTGCCTGACCTCCAGAGAACACACTGCCTGTGAGCACCAACATGGAAGGACCCACGATCCCACAAGGTCTATGGAGGGACCTTGACCACCCAAAACATATCACCCAATATCAGGGAAAAAGCCTGCTCTCCAACCTCCAGTCAGTCCAGTGAGGAAAGACATACAAGCCTAACCACAGACTAGCATATGAGTGTGGCTCACCATACTCACTTGTAAGAGGAAATCACGCCCAGCCGGTAGACACTACCAAAGTCACATGTACACCGGAATCACAAAAGAACAATTAAATTAATTAAAAAAGAACAGCATTGTAAAGAGAAAGAGAAGAAACAAAGCCCCAGATTTAAAAAAAAAAAAAAAAAAATCAGCACAAAACAAACACACAGACAGTAAATAAAGAAATATATAAATAAATTAACACCTTAATGCCTCGGAGACAATTAAAAAATCATATGAAGAAACAGAATAAGATGGTTCAAACAGATGAGCAAAATAAAGGATCAGAAAAACTTCTTGAGGAAGAAATGGTAATACAACTCCCTGATAAAGGAACTCAAAGGTCATACATAGGGCCCTTAAAGTGATAACAGAAAACATAAAACCTTAGAAAAATTCAAGAACATAATGACAAAATAAATACACAATTAGAAACCATACAAAAACAACAACTAGTAATCCAGGAGATTAAGAATAAAATATCAGAAATAGGTAAGTCAATGGAAGGATGTAGAAATAGAATTGAATCAATGAAAGAAAGAATCAGAAAAATAGAGGACAAATCCCTTGATACTAATTTGTTTGAGGAAAAAAGAGAATAATGAAAAATAAAAAAGCCTAAGAATTATGTGGGACATTATCAAGAGGAATAATTTATACGTAATAGGAATCTCAGAAGAGGGGGAGAAATAAAAGTGCAGAGAGCATTCTTAAAGATTTATTAGCAGAAAATTTCCATAACATCATGAAAGATGAGAGGGTCTCGATCCAAGAACTTCAACAAACCCTATACAGGATAGACTCCAAAAGAAAGTCACCAAGACATGTCATAATAAAACTTTCCAAAACCAAAGACAAACAAAGAATTCTGAGAACAGCTCTTGAAAAAGGAAATATCACCTGCAAAGGGGAGCCAGTAATCATTGATTTCCCAGCAGAAACCATGCAGGCAAGAAGGCAATGGGATAACAGACATAAAACATTGAAAGAAAAGAATCGCCGACCAAGAATTCTATAGCCAGCAGAATTGTCTTTCAAATAAGATGGCTAAACTAAGACATTCCCAGAAAAAACAGAAATTAAGGTAATTTGTAAAACCAGACCAACATTATAAGAAATCCTAATAGAAGTCCTTCAGATAGAGAACCAATGACATTGGACAACAATCTGAGATTGAGATTAAGACACATGCCAGTGTCACTCAGAAACCAACTAGATAAAGAATTCTCAAAAGTAAACAAGCTCCAAAATGAAAACAGGGAACTAGAGATGTCAACCTGTAAGTGATGACAACTTCAAAACAAAAAGGGGGGAATAAATTGTGCAGTTATAGAACTTCCACATGGAGAGGCAGTCAAGGCAACATCGAGATATAACAGTTTTAAACTTAGTAAACTTAGGAGGATAAAGGCAAATTTTAGGATAATCACAAAGAAAATTAATAAATCTATTCACTAAAATAAATAAGAAAACAAAAAAAGACTCAGTAAACACACAAATCAACAGCGATGAAGGGTACAAAAAGGAAATCCATAAACAAAAAGAACTCAGCACAAAAATTTAAGTGGAACAAGGAAACCGTAAACACCAGACACACACACAAACACAAGCATAACAAAATGGCAGCAGTAAATTCACACTTATCAATAATCACACTGAATGTAAATGGTTTAACTGCACCAGAGTGGCAGAATGTATAAAACATGGTCCATCAATATGTTGCCTACAAGAGACACATCTTAGACACAAAGATGTAAATAGGTTAAAAGTCAAAGAATAGGAAAAAAATATATCAAGTTAACAGTAACCAAAAAAGAGCGGGAATGGCAATAATAACCTCTGGCAAAATGAACTTTAAGTCAAAATTCCTTATGAGAGACAAAAAAGGGGATTACATAATGATTAAAGGGTCACTCCACCAAAAGGATATAACTGTAGTAAATATTTATTCCCCAATGACAGAGCTCCAAAATACATAAAACAAACTGGAACATAATTGAAAAGAGAAATAGTTCTACAATAAAAAAAATAGTAGCAGATTTTAACACACCACTTTCAATGATGGACAGAACTAGAAAGAAACTCAACAAAGACATACAAGTTCTAAATAACACAATCAACCAACTTGACCTCATAGACACATACAAAGCACACCACCCAAAAGCAGCAAGTATACATTCTTTTCCAATACACAGGGACCATTCTCCAGAATAGGCCCTCTAGTTTACCAAAGATGTCCTTTTCTAGCAATTATTTTTTTTCCGATGACATGTCCAGAGAAAACTAGCTGAAGTCTCACCATCCTCTCTTCTGGAGAACATTCTGATTGTATTTCTTCTTCAGCAGATTTATTCATTCATCCGGCAGTCAATATTCTTCACCAACACCATAAGTCAAATGCATCAATTCTCCTTCAGTCATTCTTTTTCATTGCCCAGCTTTTTAATGCATACGAGGTGACTTATAGGTTTTGGTTTAGATATCTTTAGTAAAGTAGAGGGTCAGCGAATATGAGGGAAATTTTCAATGAAATGAATTTACGCAATAGCTGAAACAATGTCCTCAAGCATACCAGTGATTAGGGAGGGATTACCCAATAAGCAAGAAAAACACATGCTCAGGGCATCAAAAAGAACAGGGGCACTAAACTGTCCAAAGCAAAGATCCACAGACGCTAAGCAGACAGGGCACAAGGAAAAGCCAGAGTTGCAGGCAGGGCACTAAATGAAATTGATACCAACACAAGTGCTTGAGAATGTGTCACCCTGAAATATTTTCTAAGGCATCTAGAATATGAGTGGACAGATCTGGGGTTGCCTTCGTTGCTACAGCATGTGCTTCCCAATGTATATTGGAAAGACATTTGAATATTCCATTGTTGCCTAAATATGTTTTAAGAATGGCCATTAGTGAGTAGAGGTGGCAAAAAATGTGTAGAGTAACTAAACAGTAGAAAAAAATCAACTGCTACCGGACTACCATCTAGTGCACTACAGCCTACAAGAGTAAGCCAATGCACAGCACATTGCATGAAAATCATGTATTCGTTACGTTCAAAAATTTTCTGTTGCATGCCTTTATAATTCCCTGACATATTGGCAGCATTGTCATAGGACTGACCTCTGTGCTTAGAAAAATCAGTTTGCTAACTTCATATAAAAAGTGAAGTACTATTTGCAATTTCTTCACTGGTATGACTTTTTAAGCTACTAAATGTGATAAATTGCTCAACGCGTTTTCCATCTGTTGGAGATGCATATCTTAAATCAAGACTTAGCTGATGTGCGTGAGAAGTTACATCATGGATAGCTAAGACACACGCACACACACACATATGTGTATATAAAAAGTATATATACATGTATATATATAACTCACATATATATAACTCACATAACCACAGATCATCAATGCTTAGGGGCCCCACATCTGTTATACACACGATCACTACGAATTGAAGTTGACTTGAGGGCAAATACCAACAACAGCAACTGACTTCTCAGGCAAAATGATCCGCTTCCTGTAAAATATTTTTCAGCCTTTATTCTTTGTGACATGTGCCATTAATTACTGACTTGTTTAAAGTTTTTGTCACATCTCAAAGAATTGAAATTTCCTTGATCTTAATAGATCCACTTCTATGAAGCCCCTCCTGATAATTCCACTCTTATATTTCCTCCCTTCATTTCAGACCTGAACCCGAAAATACAGGTTTCTTAAAAGTGTTTGCTTCATACTCGTTTTTGAATATCAGTATCAACAAACACAAAGAAGGTATTCCATTATTATTAACTGAATTAAGTCAGTTTTTTTTTTTCATTTTATGATCTCTCATAGACTAAGTCCACTTGATATCTATGTTTATAAAAAGTAATGGGCACATGGAACATTCTGTAGAATAGACCACATATTAGGTCATAAAGCAAGACTTAGCAGAATCCAAAACATTGAAATATTACAAAGCATCTTCTCTGATCATGAGGCCATAAAAGTGGAAATCAATAACAGGAAATGCAGGGAAAAGAAATCAAACACTTGGAAACTGAACAATAAATACCCTGCTCAAAAAAGACTGGATTATAGAAGACATTAAGGATAAATAAATAAATTCATAGAATCCAATGAGAATGAAAACACTTCCTATCAGAACCTTTGGGACACAGCAAAAGCGGTGCTCCGAGGTCAATTTATATCAATAAATGCACACACCCAAACAAAAAGAAAAAAGGGCCAAAATCAAAGAATTATCCCTATGACTTGAACACATAGAAAGAGAGCAACAAAAGAAACCCACAGGCACCAGAAGACAACAAATAATAAAAATTAGACCTGAACTAAATGAAATAGAAAACAGAAAAACAATTGAAAGAATTAACAAGACCTAATTTTTTTTTTTTAAAGCTGGTTTTTTTAAAAAATCAACAAAATTGATAAACCACTGGCCAAACTGACAAGAGAAAAACAGAAGAAGAAGCAAAAAACCCAAATAAGAAATGAGATGGGCGATATTACAACAGACCAAACTGAAATTAAAAGAATCATATCAGATTACTATGAAACACTGTACTCAAACAAATTTGAAAATCTAGAAGAAATGGATGAATTCCTAGAAACACACTACCTACCTAAACTAACACAATCAGAGGTAGAACAACTAAATAGACCCATAACAAAAGAAGAGATTGAAAAGGTAATCAAAAAACTCCCAACAAAAAAAAGCCATGGTCCGGACGGCTTCACTGCAGAGTTCTACCAAACCTTCAGAGAAGAGTTAACACCACTACTACTAAAGGTATTTCAGAGCATAGAAAAGGACGGAATACTACCAAACTCATTCTGTGAAGCCACCATATCCCTGATACCAAAACCAGGTAAAGGCGCCACAAGAAAAGGAAATTATACACCTATATCCCTCATGAATGTAGATGCAAAAATCCTCAACAAAATTCTAGCCAATAGAATTCGACAACATATCAAAAAAAAAATAATTCACCATGACCAAGTGTGATTCATACCAGGTATGCAGGGATGGTTCAACATTAGAAAAACCATTAATGTAATCCACCACATAAATAAAACAAAAGGCAAGAATCACATGATTTTATCAATTGATGCAGAAAAGGCATTTCACGAAGTTCAACACTCATTCATGATAAAAACTCTCAGCAAAATAGGAATAGAAGGAAAATTCCTCAGCATAATAAAGGGCATCTATACACAGCCAACAGCCAACATCACCCTAAATGGAGAGAGCCCGAAAGCAATCCCATTAAGACTGGGAACCAGACAAGGATGCCCATTATCACTGCTCTTATTCAACATTGTGTTGGAGGTCCTAGCCAGAGCAATTAGGCTAGATAAATAAAGGGCATCCAGATTGGCAAGGAAGAAGTAAAAGTATCTCTATTTGCAGATGACATGATCTTATACACAGAAAACCCTAAGGATTCCTCCAGAAAACTACTGAAACTAAGAGAAGAGTTCAGCAGAATATCGGGATACAAGATAAACATACAAAAATCAGTTGGATTCCTCTACACCAACAAAAAGAACATCGAAGAGGAAATCACCAAATCAATGCCATTTACAGTAGCCCCCAAGAAGATAAAATACTTAGGAATAAGTCTTACCAGAGATGTAAAAGACTTATACAAAGAAAACTACAGTACACTTCTGCAAGAAACCAAAAGAGACTTACTTAACTGGAAAAACATACCTTGCTCATGGATAGGAAGACTTAACATTATAAAAATGTTTATTCTACCAAAAGCGATCTATACATTTAATGCAATTCCAATCCAAATCCCAATGACATTCTTTAATTAGATGGAGAAACAAATCACCAACTTCATATGGAAAGGAAAGAGGCCCCAGATAAATAAGGCATTACTGAAAAAGAAGAACAAAGTGGGAGGCCTTACTTTACCTGATTTTAGAACCTATTATACCGCCACAATAGTCAAAACAGCCTGGTACTGGTACAACAACAGATACATGGACCAATGGAAGAGAATTGAGAATCCAGACATAAATCCATCCACATATGAGCAGTTGTTATTTGACAAAGGTCCCAAAACAGTTAACTGGGGAAAAGACAGTCCTTTTAACAAATGGTGCTGGCATAACTGGATATCCATCTGCAAAAAAATGAAAAAAGACCCATACCTCACTCCACAAAAAAAATAACTCAAAATGGATCAAAGACCTAAATATAAAATCTGAAATGATAAAATCATGGAACAAAAAATAGGGACAACGTTAGGAGCTCTAATACAAGGTGTAAACAATATACAAAACATTATTAAGAATGCAGAAGAAAAACTAGATAACTGGGAGTTCCTAAAAATCAAACACCTATGCTCATCTAAAGACTTCACCAAAAGAGTAAAAAGACTACCTACAGACTGGGAAAAAGTTTTTAGCTATGACATTTCTGATCAGCGCCTGATCTCTAAAATCTACATGATACTGCAAAAACTCAAGTGCCAAAAGACAAATAATCCAATTGAAAAATGGGCAAAAGATATGAATAGACACTTCACTAAAGAAGACATTCGGGTAGATAACAGATTTATGAGGAAATGTTCACGATCATTAGCCATTAGAGAAATGCAGATCAAAACTACAATGAGATTTCATCTCACTCCAACAAGGCTGGCATTAATTTAAAAAACACAAAATAATAAATGTTGGAGAGGCTGTGGAGAGATTGGAACACTCGTACACAGCTGGCGGGAATGTCAAATGATACAACCACTTTGGAAATCATTTTGGTGCTTCCTTAAAAAGCAAGAAATAGAACTACCCTGCGATCCAGCAATCCCACTCCTTGGAATATATCCTAGAGAAATAAGAGCCTTTACACAAACAGATATATGCACACCCATGTTTATGACAGCACTGTTTACAACAGCAAAAAGATGGAAGCAACCAAAGTGGCCATCAATGGATGAATGGATAAATAAGTTATGGTATATTCACACAATGGAATACTACGCATCAATAAAGAACAGTGAGGAATCTATGAAGCATTTCATAACATGGAGGAGCCTGGAAGGCATTATGCTGAGTGAAATTAGTCAGTTGCAAAAGGACAAATATTGTATAAGACCACGATTACAAGAACTTGAGAAATAGTTTAAACTGAGAAGAAAATATTCTTTTGTGGTTACAAGAAGGGGGAGGGAGGGAAGGTGGGAGAGAGACATTCACTAATTAGATAGTAGTAGGAACTACTTTAGGTGAAGGGAAAGACAGCACGGACTACAGGGGAAGTCAGCACAATTGGACTAAACCAAAAGCAAAGAAGTTTCCTGGATAAACTGAATGCTTCAAAGGCTAATGTAGCAGAGGCAGGGGTCTGGGGGACCATGGTTTCAGGGGACATCTAAGTCAGTTGGCATAATAAAATCTATTAAGAAAACATTCTGCATCCCACTTTGAAGAGTGGCATCTGGGCTCTTAAGCTCTAGCAAGCAGCCATGTAAGCTGCATCAATTGGTCTCAACCCACCTGGATCAAAGGAGAATGAAGAACACCAAGGACACAAGGCGATTAGGAGCCCAAGAGACAGAAAGGGCCACGTGAACCAGAGACTACATCATCCTGAGACCAGAAGAACTAGATGGTGCCCAGCTACAACCGATGATTGCCCTGACAGGGGACACAACAGAGAACCCCTGAGGGGGCAGGAGGGCAGTGGGATGCAGACCACAAATTCTCATAAGACCAGACTTAATGGTGTGACTGAGACTAGACGGACCCCAGTGGTCACGGCCCCCAGACCTTCTGTTGGCCCAGGACAGGAACCATTCCTGAAGCCAACTCTTCAGACATGGATTGGACTGGACAATGGGTTGGAGAGGGATGCTGGTGAGGAGTGAACTTCTTGGATCAGGTGGACACTTGAGAATATGTTGGTATTTCCTGCCTGGAGAGGAGATGAGAGGGTGAAGGGGGTTAGAAGCTGGTGAAATGGACAGGAAAATAGAGAGTGGAGGCTCTCTCATTAGGGGGAGAGTAATTGGGAGTGTGTAGCAAGGTGTATATGGGTTTTTGTGTGAGAGACTGACTTGATTTGTAAACTTTCACTTAAAACACAGTAAAAAGTATTTAAAAAAAGAAAAAAATAATAATGGTTGTCTCTTTTGCAATTATAGAAATGATTGAGTTCTCATTTAAACTATTTATTTAAAATGGGAAATCGGAAATGAGAAAAAATCATCTATAGAATGAGTGTTCCAAGAACAAAAGATTGCCAGGAAAGTAAATACAGGAGGTATTTAATGCTCTAAGTGTTTACTGGGTCATAAGAAATAGAAGCAAGTCAACTTCCATCTGGATACGTTATTCCCTCTTTGAACTTAGTTTGAGCCATGAGATCGCATGATGAATAATGGTCATCTTCTCACTAGTAGAAAATCAGGTCAACTAATACATTCACTTGAAACTGGTTCCATGTTCAGGGAATATGGGAAGCGAACTTGATAGCCATTAAGTTCCATCTGGCTACTTTAATGTTACACTACTTAATGAATTGCATAAAAAAAGTAGGTAAATTCTATGTCCACCTTATAGATTTAAAGTAAAATACAATGTGTTCTTTTTGAACTTTGGCATTGTTTTAGGTGTGATCAATCTCCCACATTGTCTATATTTTAATACGTATAAATTATGCTATAAATGCATTAATCTCAATACATGTGCTTACATACGTAACTCACTTGTACCAAATTGGTATAATAGAAATAATCCTAATAGAGGCTTTAGCTCTGTGCTCTTTAGAGAATGTCAAGGTGTCAGAACAAAACATCAAGACATTTATTTGCCTAATAGCTTGGAGGAGACCTGAATTAAATAATTAAAAAAGAAATGCAAGAGAGATGTGGGAAATTTTGAGGCAAGTGAAGAATCAAAGTGAACAAACGGTAAAAGGGGATCATAAAATTGGTGAACCCATTGCCATCGAGTCGATTCCGACTCACAGATACCCAACAGGACAGAGTAGAACTGCCCCATAGGAGTGACTGGTGGATTCAAACTGCCGACATTTGGGTTAGCAGCTGTAGTTCTTAACAACTGTGCCACCAGGGCTCCTAAATGGATCATGCTGTTGTTGTTATTTGTGCCCTCAAGTTGGTTCCAACTTATAGCAACCCTATGCACAACAAAACGAAACACTGCACGGTACTGCACCATCCTCACAATCATTGTTATGTTTGAGTTCATTGTTGCAGACACTGTGTCAATCCATTTTGTTGAGGTTCCTCCTCTTTTTCACTGACCCTCTACTCTACCAAGCACGATGTGCTTCTCCAGGGACTGACAACGTGTCCAAAGTATGTGAGACGTAATCTTGCCATCCTTGCTTCTAAGGAGCATTCTGGTTGTACTTCTTTCAAGACAAATTTGTTCTTTCTATTGGCAGTCCATGATATATTCAATGTTCTTCCCTAACACCGTAATTCAAAGGCATAATTCTTCTCCTGTCTTCCTTATTCAGCATCCAGCTTTTGCATGCATATGAAGTGATTGAAAACACCATGGCTTGGGTTGGGGACACTTTAGTCTTCAAGGTGACATCTTCGCTTTTTAACACTTAAAGGGATCATAGTGAGGTAATGTATGATCTGAATTTTTGTATTGTTTATTTACATCGTGTGATATATCACAGTAACATAAACATGCACACCCTAATTCCATACCACTGACATTCTTTGCAGCATCAAAGAATAGGGCGCATAATTGATAGATGGCAACAGCTCAGCAAGAGCTAAGCCAAAAAAAATCAAAACTGTTGCCGTCAAGTCCATTCCGACTCATAGCCACCCTATAGGACAGAGCAGAACTGCCCCATACAGTTTCCAAGGAATGCCTGGTGGATTTGAACTGCTGACCTTTTGGTTAGCAGCTGTAGCTCTTAACCACTACACCACCAGGGTTTCCAAGCAAAAGCTATAGCTTGGTAAATGAGTAGAGCTGAGTCAACAGCAAGTATCCTAATGTACCTATCCTTTCCATTTCTTCAGTGACAAGTTATTTTGAATTTTTTCTTTTCCTGAAATTTGTTCTCTATTGCTAGTAATAGGAGCAGCCGTTAAGTATACTTTACACCAAAATGATCTTTAGGTTCAATTCAAAAGTAGTATGAATAGGTGTCAGATATGTAGTGATCATATCACAAAGGAAATTACTCATCTACTTTAACAAAAGGAATGTTAATGTTACTAAAACTTGATTGAGCTAAGCAAAATTTTCATATTTTCTTAAAATGGATACATGGAAATAGATAATACATACACACACGCAAAACCCATTGTTGTTGAATTGATTCTGACTCCTAGTGACCCTACAGGACAGAGTAAACTCCCCCTTAGGGGTTCCAAGGAGTTATTGGTAGATTTGAATTGTCAACCCTTTGGTTAGCACCTGAGCTCTTAACCACTGTGCCACCAGGGTTCCTATAGATAATACAAAACCAAAAAACCAAACCAAACCTGTTTTCATGGAGTCAATTCTGATTCATAGCCACTCTACTATATACAAAATATATATATATATATACACGAATACACTATATATCCTGAAAAATTGTACTTTGATGGACTCTTTATTTTAGGTCTAGCAATATTTAATCAAAAGTGATTAAAATGTAAAATTGGACATTATTTCAAGATATTGCTTAAAAAAGTTATTTTTAAAAAATTTTATCTTATCTTTGACAATACTGTTTAAATTCCATATCTTAATTCATTTAATTTAGTTAGAAATGCTTTGAAAATAACTATATGCAAAATATTCATAATAAATTATTTTCTTACACATTTTATTTGTTTCTCCAACATGGCTCGATTTTTTAAAAGACTGTTAAAGATTATTGAGGAGTTTTGTAAATTCGGTGAGAGAAAATAACATTAGAAAATTGATGACAAGTATGTAGTTTACATTATGGCTAAAGAATATTTGAAATTTCTTTGAACATATATACAGTTGATTTATATTCAAAGAATATTCATTAAAGTTATTTTATGTTAAAATATTCATTCCATAATTTTTTTGAGTCTTACTTAAATCAATGCACCAATTTCAAGGTATATGATTGAAGTAAACTATGAGATTGACTACTTTAAATACTAGTTAAAAAAAAAAACATGAAAATGTCTATTTTCAAAACAAAGTTTATTCTGACAAATTGTAAAATTTTACAAGTAGTTAGAAAACTTCTATAGTCTAATGGGACAGCCTTGCACATTTTAGGACTAAGCCCATATCAATAAAACTATAACTAAAATTGATCAAAAGAAAAGAAAAATCACTCTACCCATTATTATGAAAACTGTACATACAGTTAGTCTTTCAAATATAAAGCTGGAAACATTTATTTATTAAAAAATAACAAATATTAAATCCATCATGCAGGAGAAAAGACCAGGCGATCTGCTCCCGTAAAGATTACAATCTAGGCAATTCTATGAGATAGTTCTATTTTGTCCTGCAGGGTCACTATGAGTCAGAATCAACTCACACAACAACACATACAAATAAATACATGAATTACTATGAAATCAGCCAAAGTTACCACTGCTGTTGTTATGAGCCACCACATAGCCTGCCCCTGAGTCCCCGAAATCCCACGCACAATGCAACAAAACACTGCCAAGTCCTGTGCCATCGCCATGACCAGATGTGGATTGGACCTTTGGGATCCATAGGGTTTCATTAGCTGATTTTCAGAAATAGATCACCAGGCATTTCTTCTTAGTCTATCTTAAACTGGAAGTTCCACTGAAACCTGTTCAGCATCTTGGAAACGTGCAAGCCAGCACTGACAGACTGGTGGTGGCTGTACGTGATATGCATTGGCTGAGAACTGAACCCAGGTCTGCTGAGCGGGAGGTGAGAGTTCTACCAGAGAACGACCAGTGCAGTAAATCTTATGTTACGTTAATATCTGTATGCTCTTGTGTATGGTCCCAGAAAGCTGGCCAATTCAATCCAAACAGTTGCATCAATATGATTTAGTTTAGACGTTAGTACTTCCTATTGCCATTGAGTATCCTATGAATGCAAGCAGAAAGCTGTGATTATCATAAGAATAGCAGCTAGCACATTGTAACAAAAAATGGACTTCTAATTTGATAAATCAACCTCCTCCAAAATACTTGCTTCATCGAAGTTCAAAGGAGAATGCTACCAAATATATTGTTGACCCTACAATTATTTAGAGTCTTCAGTTAGTATGAATTTAGATGAAAAACTATTAAATGAAATTAATCCTAAAGCAAGCAATAGGATATAGTTGGCACATGATATTCTTAATGTAGTCAATATTTGCATGGTGTGCCGTCTGTCCTGTTTGAAACCATTGCTTTGTGGAAGGAAATCCAAGAGAAAACAGGTTTGGGATCAAAACTACTTCTTTACTGTTGTTATTACTGTATTTTTACACAAATAACGCTCACCTTCTATGTTTTTTTGCCAACTGCACCCTCCCCCCAGGAGGTATTTTTGTGTGATATGCTAATTTTTTTTTTCCAGCAACATGTAAAAAAAAAATTGGCATAGCAGTGCTTATGAAAATACCTTGAAAGGGGAAGACATAGTTGGCAAACAAACAAAGCAGGTGCAAGTTATTTGCATAAAAATAGATCAGTTCCTTTGCGTGGAGGCCCTACCATATTGCCCGCCATGCGTCTAAGGACAAGCCACATGGAGTACATTTTTATACTTGCAGATATTTACACTGGAGATAAGGTCCACGATGCAGAGTACACACATGTGCGGTCCACCTGTTCTCCCTCCTCTGAGTTAATTAGTATTTTTAAAGTTTGTTATTTTTTGCCTTCCAGTTTGGGAACATTACTCTTCCACAGGAAGGTATGAGTCACCATCTATATCTTTGTGGCTTCAATACTGTGTATAACAGTATTGCAACCATGACTGCACTTTAAAATAACTTCCCAACCCAGTGCCATCAAGTCGATTCCAAATCATAGCGACCCTATAGGACAGAGTAGAACTGCCCCACAGAGTTTCCAAGGAGCACCTGGCGGGTTCGAACTGCTGATCCTTTGGTTAGCAGCCATAGCACTTAACCACTATGCCACCAGAGTTTCCGTAAAATAACTTGCAAATATTATTATTATTTTTTTTTAAACTAACATCAGGGCAGCAAAATTGGAGAATCTGATTTAATTGGTTTGGGAATGGTGCTAGGCCATCAGTCAGTCTTAAAAGATCCTCAAGTGAACAAAATTTCACCAGAGTTGAACACCTCTAGTATATACAATTCCCAGCACAAATTGATGAAATAGAAAAATCACACAACTTACGAAAAGATAGTAAAAAAAAAAAAAAAAACACCTGAAAGAATCACTAAATAGCTCTCATTGAAATATATATCCCTCAAAGAAGTAGAGAAAAATTAAAAATTCTCCAGAGTAATTAGGCTAGACAAAGAAATTAAGGGCATCCGGATTGGCAAGGAGGAAGTAAAGTTATCACTATTTGCAGATGACATGATCTTATACACAGAAAACCCTAAGGAATCCTCCAGAAAACTACTGAAACTAATAGAAGAGTTTGGCAGAGTCTCAGGTTATCAGATAAACATACAAAAATCACTTGGATTCCTCTACATCAACAAAAAGAACATCGAAGAGGAAATCACCAAATCAGTACCATTCACAGTAGCCCCCAAGAAGATAAAACACTTAGGAATAAATCTTACCAAGGATGTAAAAGACCTATACAAAGAAAACTACAAAGCTCTACTACAAGAAATTGAAAAGGACATACTTAAGTGGAAAAACATACCTTGCTCATGCATAGGAAGACTTAACATAGTAAAAATGTCTATCCTACCAAAAGCCATCATACATACAATGCACTTCAGATTCAAATTCCAATGACATTTTTTAATGTGATGGAGAAATAAATCACCAGCTTCATATGGAAGGGAAAGAAGCCTCGGATAAGTAAAGCATTACTGAAAAAGAAGAAGAAAGTGGGAGGCCTCACTCTACCTGATTTTAGAACCTATTATACAGCCACAGTAGTCAAAACAGCCTGCTACTGGTACAATAACAGGCACATAGACCAATGGAACAGAATTGAGAACCCAGATATAAAGCCATCCACATATGAGCAGCTGATATTTGACAAAGGCCCAGTGTCAGTTAATTGGGGAAAAGATAGTCTTTTTAACAAATGGTGCTGGCATAACTGGATATCCATTTGCAAAAACATGAAACAGGACCCATACCTCACACCATGCACAAAAACTAACTCCAAGTGGATCAAAGACCTAAACATAAAGACTAAAACGATAAAGATCATGGAAGAAAAAATAGGGACAACCCTAGGAGCCCTAATACAAGGCATAAACAGAATACAAAACATTACCAAAAATGACGAAGAGAAACCCGATAACTGGGACCTCCTAAAAATCAAACACCTATGCTCATCTAAAGACTTCACCAAAAGAGTAAAAAGACCACCTACAGATTGGGAAAGAATTTTCAGCTACGACATCTCCGACCAGCGCCTGATCTCTAAAATCTATATGATTCTGTTAAAACTCAACCACAAAAAGACAAACAACCCAATGAAGAATTGGGCAAAGCATATGAACACGCACTTCACTAAAGAAAATATTCAGGCAGCTAACAGATACATGAGAAAATGCTCTCGATCATTAGCCATTAGAGAAACGCAAATTAAAACTACGATGAGATTCCATCTCACTCCGACAAGGCTGGCATTAATCCAAAAAACACAAAATAATAAATGTTGGAGAGGCTGCGGAGAGATTGGAACTCTTATACACTGCTGGTTGGAATGTAAAATGGTACAACCACTTTGGAAATCTATCTGGCGTTATCTTAAACAGTTAGAAATGGAACTACCATACAACGCTGAAATCCCACTCCTCGGAATATACCCTAGAGAAATAAGAGCCTTCCCACAAACAGATATATGCACACCCATGTTTACTGCAGCTCTGTTTACAATAGCAAAAAGCTGGAAGCAACCAAGGTGTCCATAAATGGGTGAATGGTTAAATAAATTGTGGTATACTCACACAATGGAATACTACGCATCAATAAAGAACAGTGACTAATCTGTGAAACATTTCATAACATGGAGGAACCTGGAAGGCATTATGCTGAGCGAAATTAGTCAGAGGCAAAAGGGCAAAGATTGTATAAGACCACTATTATAAGATCTTGAGAAATAGTATAAACTGAGAAGAACACATACTTTTGTGGTTACGAGGGGGGGAAGGTGGGAGAGGGTTATTTACTGATTAGTTAGTAAATAAGAACTGCTTTAGGTGAAGGGAAGGACAATACTCAATACATGGATGGTCAGCTCAATTGGACTGGACCAAAAGCAAAGAAGTTTCCGGGATAAAATGAAAGCTTCAAAGGTCAGCAGAGCAAGAGCGGGGGTTTGGGGACCATGGTTTAAGGGGACTTCTAAGTCAATTGGCAAAATAATTCTATTATGAAAACAGTCTGCATCCCACTTTGAAATGTGGCGTCTGGGGTCTTAAATGCTCACAAGCGGCCATCTAAGATGCATCAATTGGTCTCAACCCACCTTGAGCAAAGGAGAATGAAGAACACCAAGGTCACACGATAACTAAGAGCCCAAGAGACAGAAAGGGCCACATGAACCAGAGACCTACATCATCCTGAGACCAGAAGAACTAGTTGGTGCCCAGCCACAATCGATGACCGCCCTGACAGGGAGCACAACAGAGAACCCCTGAGGGAGCAGGAGAGCAGTGGGATGCAGACCCCAAATTCTCACAAAAAGACCATACTTAATGGTCTGACTGAGACTAGAGAAATCCTGGTGGTCATGGTCCCCAAACCTTCTGTTGGTCCAGGACAGGAACCATTCCCGAAGACAACTCATCAGACATGAAAGGGACTGGACAGTGGGTTGGAGAGAGATGCTGATGAAGAGTGAGCTATTTGTGTCAGGTGGACACTTGAGACTGTGTTGGCATCTCCTGTCTGGAGGGGAGATGGGAGGATAGAGAGAGTTGGAAGCTGGCAAAATTGTCACGAAAGGAGAGACTGGAAGGGCTGACTCATTAGGGGGAGAGCAAGTGGGAGTACAGAGTAAGGTGTGTATAAACTTATATGTGACAGTTTGACTTGATTTGTAAACATTCACTTGAAGCTCAATAAAAGTTAATTAAAAAAAGAATTAAAAATTCTTTATTTTTTAAAGATCTTTCTCAACAAGATTCCAGAATTTATTGCATCTAGGAAATAATATTTTACCAATCAAATAAGTAGAATGTAAAAATCTATAAAATTACAACAAGATATACATAAAAGAGTCATATCAGGATGGTATAATTATTAACGGTATTTTCAAAACATCAACAATGAGCACATATTTTATAAAAAGTAAGATGTTTGATATTGGGAGTGTATTTTTCACATACATATTGAGGAAAATGTTATGAATGCAGAAATGCATGAAAAGTTGAAAATAATGGAAAAAGGTGAAGTGGCAAGGAATAAATAAACCTAAACATCCAAATATAAATAATGATACTAGTTCTTTTTTTAAGAACGACAAGTTTATGGCACAGTTATTATTGTCTACATTGCCTGAAGGATAAGAAATGGTGAAAAGGACATGTAATATTGACCTGTAATAAAATTTCCTGACTGTATATAGATATTTGTCACTTAGGACTTCTTCGTCTATCCATCCTCGCTGCTCCCTTCCTACGTTTCCTTGCGAGCTTGTACTACATGGAGCACAAACTCTCTCCATAAAAGCCAGAGTTTATGGTGTTCTGTTTTGTTTCTGTTTTTGTTTTCCTTCCTATGCCCCTTGACAGTCAAAATGAAAGCATACATTCCAAGGTTAGTCAAATTTATCTTCCCAACAAGAATTTTGAGACTTGAGTGGATGGTGTAAAGATGATAGATAAAATTTGTAACATGGGTTTAGTGGTCCACTAACAGCAACTGTATCTTGCTGCAGTGGAATACTAAGATATTGACCCGTTGCCATCGAGTCAATTACGACTCACAGCAACCCATAGGACAAAGTAGAACTGCCCCCTAGGGTTTTCAAGGTTGTAATCATTATGGAAGCAGACTGCCACATGTTTCTCCCACAGAAATGTTGGTGGGTTTGAACTGCCAACCTTTCCGTTAGCAGCCAAGCACTTAACCACTGCTCACCAAGGCTCCTACTGATACATACCCTAAACCCCAAAACCCATTCTGTCAACTTGATTGTGAATCACAGCGACCTCATAGGACAGAATAGAACTGCTCCATAGGGTTTCCAAGGAGCAGCTGATGGATTTAAACTACCAACATTTTGGTTAGCAGCCCGAATTCTTAACCACTACACCACCAGTGCTCCAAATGTTTACTGGGGAGGCTGAATCCAGTGACTTGACTTCACATTCTCTGAATCCTCCCATATATGTATTTATCAGTTTCCAATTTTTCTTTGAGTAATGCCTAACATTTACATAACCTGTGGGAAACATACTTTTATTTATTTATCTCTTAGGGTCCTTAAATGGAAGCAACGTTAATGTATTTTTTACTAAAGAACAGAAAAAGAAATTCCTTAGAAGACTATTAGGGAGCTTGTAAATGTGTCCATCTTCCAGACCTGTTTTAGCAGCCTTTGCATATGAGGGACTTACCTCAGAGTAAGAAGATAACCCCTCCACACACACACTTACGTGTTCTTTATTGTATCCAGACCCAGAACTTGAGCCAGTTAAGGATGAGTCAGGGTCCAAGTATAATCAGAAAAAAATCACAAAACAATAGAATTGTAATAATCATTTGTATTAGCAATGTTTGCAGAACATTTCATAGGAGTGGATTCAAATGGCAATAAAACCAACCAGAAAAAAAAAAAAAAAAAACTTAAAATTGGGTGAACATTCCAAAGTGGGCCCTTACTCAAAGATTCTGGATAGAATGGATTATCTTGAGCAATGGAAAATATTTTAAGTTGTTTAATAACCTTATATGTTAAAAGTTAGGCTCAATGAAAACCATAAGAGATTAGATGAGATGAATCCATTGAATTTTAGGTAGAAAATATAAAAAACCTTGAAACATGGTAATGTCAAAAAGCCTGTCAAATGTGTGACCTGACCATCATTTCCTGACTGTGAGTCTTGTAGATCATTTATTCATCAACAGAGATTTAGAAATACGTATTGATAGGTCATGCCAAAGAAAGACACTGTGTTGAAATGGTCCCCCTCATTACATGGAATTGGGAATATTTTTGGCATCACAAATAAAAACACAGAACTTAGGCACAAGAGGTAAAGGGGCAATGTGAGCTAGGACATCAGAGCCACTAGAGTCATCAGAATGATGTAACTCATGCGTTGTTGCAGCTGTGAGTTAATCATGGATTTTGGAGAATCATAGTGTATAATTTTATTAAAAAGTACTCTAGTTCTAGTGCAGAGAATTTTGAATTATGGTGTTGGTGAAGAATACTGAATATACCATGGACTGCCAGGAGAGGGAACAAATCTGCCTCAGAAGAAGTACAGCTAGAATGCTCCTTACAAGTAAAGATGGCAAGACTATGTCTCACATACTTGGAACAAGTTATTGGGAAGGATCAGTCCCTGGAGACAGGCATCATGCTTGGTAACGTAGAGGGTCAGCAAAAAAGAGGAAGGCCCTCATGGAGATGGATTGACACAGTGGCTACAACAATGGGCTCAAATATAACAACAACTGTGAGGATGGCACAGGACCAGGCACTGTTTTATTCTGTTGGACATAGGGACGCTGTGAATCAGAACTGGCTCAGTGGCACCTAACAGCAACAACAGTTCTAATACAGAGAGGCCTGAATGAAATCATAGAGTTTTGCTCCTTACACAATTCCAAAATCTGAGTCAAACCACAGATCCACAGTCCTTAAAATGAAGAGAAGTTAGATCTTCACGAGTAAACATACTGTGAGAATATCACAAATTGGTTCTTTTTTTTTTTTTTTCCTAGCCTTCTGCAAAGGTGTCTGAATCACTATATCACAGTAACTATGAACTGGTAACTGGTGAAATGGAAATATATTAGATCCTGGTTTTATTGATTTTGGGAAACACAGAAACTTTCTGCTATTCAACAGTCAAAGTGGAATTGCAAGAAGTTCAAAGGACAAATGAAGTTGTCCCAATTCTGTTTCACAGCACACATATCCCCAGTTCCATATTATATAGTTAGAGTACTTATCTTTCTTAACTGGCAGAATCCCATGTTCTTACATAGTAAAAATTATTATAGTTGAAAAGCTTAATTGAAGTCCCTGGAAATCACTCCCCTACCCAACTTCCCAACAAAACGTGACAAACATATTTAGAAAAAAATACCCAGACTAACCTCTTTTTCAAACAATTAAAACGATGTAGGATTGTCTTATTAATGCCCCAGGTGGGCCAGGTCAGGAAACGGATAGATCTTTGAGGGTAACAGTTAATTTTTGTAAACTTATTTGGGTGGTAATGACAGATGAATATCCCCTGCCAGATATTAATAATTAATAAAGGAAATCGGTATAGTCCCATTGCAACTGGATTTTAGCAACTTATCTTTTCCTTGCCACAATGCACAGAAAACCTCAGAAGTAGTTCAATTTAAGTCGGCAAGTTCGGCAGCACACCTTCACAGTCTGACCCCAGAGTTAAATCAACTTCCTGACTCTAAGCCTTAATCTGAATCACAGAGATGTTGACTATCTCACCGTGCAACAGAAGTCCACGCTGTTTCATTAACATGGTTAAAAAAATAATAATAAATTTGGATTTTTAAAATTATTATCATTATACACTGGCAATTCTTAGCAATATCAATGATTAAAATATCTTCCTGCAAAAAATATTTAATTGGTCTAAGTTCTCATCAGTTACTTTGGATACTTTTGAGTTTTAATAATATGTATTTAAACCTCAAATTGAATTCTTTTATTACTCATTACTTAATAAATATTTTGTTCTGCATGGACATTAAATAAGGAAACTCCCAGTTTTACAACTGGCTCTGACAAACACTGACTCAACTGCACTCGTTCATTTCAAGAAAAATTCACAAATGTTTGGGATCACTTAGGCTCGCTTCCAACACAGTCTCTGTCTCCAAGTTCTATGGTACTATGTTGTTGTTGTTAGTTGCCATTCAGTTCGGACTGGTTTGTTGATGTCAGGTACCCTCAAGTTGGTTCGCACTCATAGCAACCCTTCGTACAGCAGAACAAAACATTGGCACCATCCTCATGATGGTTCTTAGCCTTGAGCCCATTGTTGCAGCCACTGTGTCAATCCATCTTGTTGAGGGTCTTCCTCTTCTTCAATGAACTTCTACTTTATCAAGGATAATATCCTTCTCCAGGGAGTGGTCCCTCCTGATAACATGTCCAAAATATGTCAGATGAAGTTTTGCCATCTTGGTTCTAAGGAGCATTCTGGCTATACTTCTTCCGAGGCAGACTTGTTTGTTCTTTTGGCAGTCAATGGTATATTCAGTATTCTTTGAAAACATCATAATTCAAAGGCATCAATTCTTCTTTGGTCTCCCATATTCTTTTGTCCAGTTTTCCCATGCATAAGCTGCTACACTACCCTACACTACCCTGGTGGCAAAGTGGTTAAGTGCTACAGCTGCTAACCAAAATGTCGGCAGTTGGAATCTGCTAGGCGCTCCTTGGAAACTCTACAGGGCAGTTCTACTCTGTCCTATAGGGTCGCTATGAGTCGGAATGGACTTGAGGGCACTGGGTTTAAAAAAAAAAAAAAAAGGTATGAGGCAATTGAAAATATCACGGCTTAGGTCAGGCACACCTTAGTCATCAAAGTGACTTTTTTTTTTTTTTTTACACTTTAAAGTGGCCTTTTGTAGTAGATTCATCCATTGCAATATATTGTTTGATTTCTTGACTGCTGCTTCCAAAGGCATTGATTGTGGATCAAAGTAAAATGAAATCCTTGACAACTTCGATGTTTTCACTGTTTATCACGATGTTGCTTATTGGTCCAGCTGTAAGAATTTTTGCATTCTTTATGTTGAGGCTTAATCTGTATTGAAGGCTGTAGTCTTTGATCTTCATGAGTGTTTCAAGTCCTCCTCATTTTCAACAAGCAAGGTTGTGTCATCTCCATATCACAGATTTTTGAATGATTCTTCAGCCAATACTGACGCTGAGTACTTCATATAGTCTTCGTATAGTACTGTATACTAAGGTATTCGAATTACATATTTGAAATAAATAATTATAACAATGATTTTAAAGACAAAAGTTTACTTGAATAATATTAATTCATTCATGTGTCCATTTGCAGATTTTTATTTCTGTTTAAAATTTTTCTGCTACAGAGACAATTGAAAGCCAGTGAAATGAATCAAAAATCAATCTCAAAGAAACAAAAATTGGGACAATATTGCAATTTCTGTAATTTATTGTGAAACGTAACTTTTATGATCCTTTGCCAAATATAACCATATCTTTAAGATTTTATATATATACATGCATGCAAACATACGTGTGTATATATATATATACACACACACACACATACATATAACAAAAAATAAAAAAAGTTTTTTTTTTTAAGGCATGTGTATATATATTTGTATATACAAGAATATTTTATTAATTTTAATTCGGAAGTTTATTTCTCCTGAAGCGCCATACATGCAAACACACACATACATGTATATATACGTGTATGTGTGTGTTTGCATGTATGGCGCTTCAGGAAAAATAAACTTTTAAAATTAAAATTAATAAAAATGTTCTTTGATAAACCATGAGAGAGGATAGATAAAAAAATAGTTATACTCTGTTGAACGTGCGTATGCCATGATTATATAATAACAATAAAATTACTATACATATTTTTCTGGCCATTATTATTTTTTCATTGTATTTCATAATTATTACTAAAAAATAACATTGTCATATAGAGAATGGAGTTTAAAATTGATCCTCTCCAAATATCAAACATTCTACGTATGCCAGTACTTCCAGCTTTTAGGGGGACAGAGCGAGAGAGTAGTGGTTATGATGATATTACTATCACTACTAGCACTGCTACTGGTGCAACGGTTAAGTACTCAGCTGCTAACCAAACGGCGGGCAGTTTGAACCCACCCAGCCACTCCGAGAGAAGAGAGCTGGAGATCTGCTTTCTTAAAGATTACAATCTTGGAAACATTATGAGGCAGTTCAACGCTGTCCTACAGAGTCAGAATTGACTCGTCGACAATGAGTCAGAATTGACTTGATGGCAGAGAACTAATACTGATCCTACTACTGCCAACTATGGCAGTGAATGATGCTTAGCGTATATACTGAGCTTCTCATATACATAAGTTTATTAAATCCTCAAAATAATTCTTATAATCCTAGGAAGCATATCTTTTCTCTTTTCCCATGAGGAAACTGAGGAATACAGAGGCTCACTTACCCAAAGTACAAGATCGTAAGTAGCCAAGCTGAGACTGTCTCTTAGTTGAGTAATATAATTCGTGTTTCATAATCAGGAAATTAGCCATCTCTCAATAGCTCTTCAGCTGTCCCTGGCTATACTACGAGCATCTCTGCCGCTATAAACAAACAACTCAGCAAATCCAATGTTACTCAAATAGTCTATTGCAGATACATGAATATATGAAATCACTTCTATACTTATGGCATTATATATAGTGTCGCTGTCAGTTGGAAATGACTCCATGGCAATGGGTATAATTCATTGTTTCTGACCAAGGGTAACATTCTTCAGCACAAGATGGAATGCTGTGGGCTTATTATCATAGGATTCATTGATTTTACCATGTATCCCTTCTGGAATATCAGATGACCTATTGAAAACACATTATAATTCTAAATGGGCAGGAACATTTTGCAACACCGGTGTTCTGGGGTATACGGCATATATAACCATGTTCACCAGCATCAGTTAGTGAAAGACTCTTGTCATTCTGTACTGGAAGAACCATCTTAGAACCCACAGACATAAAAAAGTTCTATTAAATATACAACTTAAAACTCTCTGTTTCTGAGATGTGTCCTGAAGACAGAAGGAACGTATACTAGATTATGGAGAAGGCAAGACATAAAAACCAAATTTGACTTCAAAATCAATTATCTAGATTCTAGATATATTCTAATTATTTCCTGTCATATATACATGTTTATATGTTTTAGTTAATGTTCCTATCCTTTCATCACATTATTTTATATAGTATTATATTAGAGTGGTAGTATTGCTACAATTCAGTCCATAGGTTTTGGAATACTGAGCCAGGATTAGAAAAGAAAGAGAGTAGAAAAAAGATCATCCAGAAATCCAGGACTTGGAGATAAATGCAGTAACAAAGGGCAGTTTACAGTTGGTTTGTTTTGTTTGTTGGTTGGTTTTCTTGGATCGATTAATGAATTTAATGACTTTTTGTTTCTGTAAGTGAAAATTGCATCAATGGGATCTTTTTTGATTGGAATAGTAAGTATGAAGAAGAGAAGAAGGCTATATGGACGTTTTCAGCTGTAAAAGGAGATGAATGATGTTTAGAGTGACCATATAATTTATCATTCAAATTGTGACACTTTTGCCAGGAACATATGTTTTATCGTATGAGATGTCAGTTGTAAACTGGCAGTTGTGAGCTGGAACTGTCTCAAGTTAACCAGAACATATGGTCATTCAAATTCTAGTGGACTTATTCAAAATGTTGGCCTGTTTAACATCTAAATCTCCATAATTTTAGGAAACTGTACCTCCCACTCAGAGTCTTAAGTGGAGAAATCTTATCTCTTCTCAGCATCTCTCAACCAATGCAAGACCAAATCCATTACAAGAACTTTAAAACCAGTAAAAACCAAACCCATTGCCTTTGAGTCGATTCCGACTTATAGCAACCCTATAGGACAGGGTGGAACTGCCACATAGGGTTTCCAAGGAGCGCCTGGTGGACTTGAACTGCTAACCTTTTAGTTAGCAGCTGTAGCTCTTAACCACTACGCCACCAGGGTATCCTCAAGAACTTTAAGGAAGAGAGCAAATACAAAAGGACGATAAAATGGGTTTTACAATGATGAGTGGGAACCAGAATGTACATGATGATGGTCATGGTTCTGGCCAGATCTATTTTTTTCTTAGCATGTATTGAATTCTTAATATGTGTTTGGCATATGTTAACTCTTATTTCTAAAAGCAGCCTCATTTGGAGATTTAGATAGCAAGGTACAGAGAGGTTAAATTACTTGGTTAAATTACCATCATCTAGACATCTAGTAAATAGTGGAGCTGGCATTTGAAGCCAGGCAATCTAGTCTGGAAAAGTACAGAATAGTGCCTTTGTTATTTTACCTGTCTTGCTTCCTGCCCATTTTCAGTCTTCCAGCTGTTTCTGCCAATATTCAATAGCCTCTTAAACCCACTGCTTTTGAGTCAATTCAGACTCATAGCACCCTACAGGACAGAGTAGAACTGCCCCCATAAATTTTCCAGTATGTGGCTGGTAGATTCGAACTGCCAACCTTTTGGTTAGCAGCCAAGCTCTTAACAACTACACCACTAGGGCTCCAATAAAAAAAGCCTCTTAAAAAATATTTTTCCTTCTTTAAATGTATGTTCTTGTTATCTGCATCCAAAAATCCCGAGTGAGACAATCGTTATCAAGCACTGTCATTTCTGTCGTCTCGAGTGTAGTTGTGTTGACGCGGCAGCTTTAAGTTATAGAGCATTCTTTATCCAGAGCAGCATTTTTAACAAAATTTTTTAAATTATAAATACAAAAAGAAATTTAAAAGCTTTACAAGCCATTAGTGTAAATCATTTGCCAATGCCCTCTAATATGTGATTTCACTAATGTAGTCAAACTTATTTAATTTAAAAACGTTAAAAGCACTATTCCTATTAAAACAAAAAATACATGTCATCACGATTCTTTTTTATTTCAGTAAAATTAAACAGTAATACTTTATATTTATTCAAAGAACTTTCAATTACACCAGCTCATCCAGAGGGGTTATCTTCTTGTCAAAGGTCACACAGCTAAAGTTTAAGAGAGCTAGGGTTAGAACAAAGCTTTTAACTACTTAGGGTATTGTTCTCTTTCTTTTCTTTTCTTTTTGAAACTTTCTAAAAACTAGTTAAGGAGGTTTAAATTTCAACCTTAAGGTCAAGGCGTTGGTGCTTAAAATTGGTCTTCATACTCCATCATTGGTCTTCCTTATTGTGTCTAGTTATTATAGTTTGGTTTAATCAGAGGCTCTGATCTGAAGTTATGCACTTAATGTTCTCTTTTAAGAGACTTGTAAAATAACAGTGACCATTTATCGAGTACTTTCTTCCTGTCGATTGTCATGACAAGATAGATTATCTTCTTTATTACATACACATCTATGAGGTAGATATGAACTCTCTTACAAAGAAAATGACTTAAGAGGTTGAATACCTTGTCCAAGATCATGCAGGGGATATGTAGAATCAGAAGTCCAATTCAAAGTCTGTGTACTCAGCTATGATGCTACATTGTCTCCCACTGTTATAATTCAGTTGCATTAATTTCTAATTTCATGACCACTTTTTTATGAAGATGTGTGTATGTACTCTATAAATGGCAAAGATGTATGCATATTTGTATTCATATTCATACTGGTACTGTGGTGTCATATAAAACAATTACTAAAATCCTTGGTTTAATACACAGGGTGACTATGAGTTGGAAGCAACTCAACAGCACCTAAAAACTACAACAAATTCCTTGGACGAAGTACACAAGAAAGTAAATGGAATATCACATAGTTAAGGACTATCCTAGTCATTTTTATACATATTAGGTATTTTAACCCTCACTACAACCGTGAATGATGAGATTTATTGCTCCCCTTTTCTGGATGAATAATCTGAGTTTAGAGAATTAATTCGCCCTAGCTGGTGATTTGAAATCCAAACAAAGGTCTATTAATTTCAAACCTTGGGTACCTTCCATGATTACACACTGCCTTTCTGAGTGTACATTATCTTGCTATCCAAATACCAAAAGTTTCTTTTAACTGAGAAAGAGTTGCTATTCTACCTATTAAATTCCCAGGTACAATGAGATTTTAAAACCAAATTAAATAGTATAGTCTTGTACATTCTCCGAAGCTCCCTGCAGCAAAGACAGTGAACATGTCAGGCTTGCAGGCAGCCAGTCTCAACAGAAATTTCTTTTCTTCCTGGACATAATTAGCCAACCAACAACATAAGACAACACGAAATCTGTAAACCCTTGCTTTTTTAAAAACTTAGACATTACTATGAAATAGTCACCAAAAAGACACTCTTTCTATGTTTGTTGTTCAAGGCTAAGAGTTACGCTAAGCCGCTATCACTAACATATCGTGCTTTAATAAGTTTCTATGAATGGCTAACACCAATATATTATTACCATGGGTTATTATTTATTTTAAATCCTGAGATTCATAGAAATTTCTTAATAGATCTTTTTATACTTTTTTTTTTAGCAGACTAAGAGTTTTTGAAACTACATCCTCTTTCAGATAAAAAAACTGTACCAAGGATACAACTTTACATCTGCAACACATTTTCCAGCCTTCAATTTTACATACTCTTAATAAAGTTCTTATCAAACACACTTACCTTAATATGTTTGGCATAATGTTACTGATATATATTATTAGCAGATTTACCTATGCTAGAAAATTTTCTAAAAAGTATTTATATGTATAAATGCTTCAACAATACATAGAAATTCTAAAACCACTTGAAGCAAGATTTAGTAAGCAAATTTAGTAAGTTCTGAATGAACGAAAACTTGATCAAGCCATGTTTTCTCTGAAATGCAATTGCTGAGATATTTTGATACACTCATAGTGTATATTTCTCTACTTAAGCTCTTCTGTATTTGGAAAACATGAAACTATTTATATGACACAGCTATTACATTGCCAGGCACTGGGTTCGGTATGGGGTGACAATGAATGATGAGCAAAAATCAGACATGGTCTTCATCCTAGGAGAACACATTTGCAGGAATTCCAGATGTACGGGAACCTCCCACTATTGCTTTATTCTCTGATTTTTTGTGTTCTTAAGTTCTTTGTTTATAGTGATGCGAGTGGTTAGTAGACCATACTTTAAGGAGCACTGGTATAGAGAACTGTGCTACACCTTACATGGATGGTCTAAAAACTGATGTCTTCAGGAATCCTGTCTGTAAGATATGGTAGGCAGTGAGAACCAATGAAGTTTGCATTATGCAAACCATGCGACGGTGGATTGGTTTGGAGCATTGAGCCCTTTTCACGTGTACATTTATGCTTTTTCAAGATAACTTTTTAAGGAGGGTTTGGCCAGAATTGTTTTGAGGTTTGGAACAGAGTCAACAAAGGCTTCATTCAAAAAATAAGCTATCATTTCAGTGAGCAAAAGGAATAACTGAAAAGAAACTTGGTTCATTTACTCCTTGAAAATTCTGCAGGAATCGAGAGTTTCTCCATGCCTTCTGTATCTGGCAGCAAGATTAATTTCAGTCTTCCTACATCCAAGCTCCCTAAGGGACTGAGTTGCTGGGCTGAGGGTTGTAGGGACTGTGGCCTAGGGGAACATCTAGCTCAACAGGCATAACATAGTTTATAAAGAAAATATTCTACATTTGGTGAGTAGCGTCTGGGGTCTTAAAGGGCTCTGAATGGCCATCTAGGATACTCCACTGGTCTACCCCTTCAGGAGCAAGGAAGAATGAAGAAAACTAAAGATACAAGAGAAAGATTAGTCCAAAGGACTAATGGACCGCATCTATCACGGCCTCCATCAGGCTGAGTCCAGTACAACCAGATGATGCCTGGCTATTGCCACTGACTGCTCTGACAAGGATCACAATATGGGGTCCTGGACGGAGCTGCAGAAAAATGTAGAAAATTCTAACTCAAAAAGAAAGACCACATTTGCTGGCCTGACAAGAGACTGGAGAAACTGTGAAAGTATGGCCCCTGGACACCCTTTCAGCTCAGTAAAGAAGTCACTCCTGAGGTTCACCCTTTAGCCAAAGATTGGACAGACCCATTAAACAAAATGAGACCAAAGGGGCACACCAGCCCAAGTCTAGAAGGCAGAAGGGGACAGGAAAGCTGGTAATAGGGAACCCAAGGTTGAGAACAGAGAGTGTTGACATGTAGTGGGGTTGTTAACCAATGTCATAAAACAATATGTGTACTAACCGTTTAATGAGAAACTAGTTTGTTCTGTAAATCTTCATCTAAAGTACAATAAATAAATAAAATAAAAGATTAATTTCAGTCTTCCTAAACTGACAGGCTGAAGCTAATAAAGCATGTCTTTCCTTGTCAGTAATGGATAAATCAAGACAAGTACATTTGGTAATTCTGGCTGGGAGTGGCAGGAAAAGGTAGAAATACCATCCTCACAGCAAAGAACAAGAGCTTTACCTCAACTCTTCTAAACTTGTTGCCATGGAGTCCAATCCAACTCATAGTGGCCCTATAGGACAGAATAGAACTGTCCCATACAGTTTCCAAGAAGCGGCTGGTGGATTCGAACTGCCAGCCTTTTTGTTAGCAGGTGAGCTCTTAACCACCATAACACCAGGTCTCCTATCTCTTTTAAGTACAGTGGAATGGAAACCTGACATTTCTGGACTTAGCATTCACCATTTCATTTGCTAGGAATTCACCCTGATGGTTCATTATGAGTAATAATTTGTCATTTTGTTGATATATGGACATAAATTGCTTATATGAGATAAACCTATTGCCCTTAAATCAATTCCTACTCCTAGTGACCCTATAGGAAAGAGTAGAACTTCCCCATAGGGTTTCTAAGGCTATAATCTTTATGGAAGAGAGCTGCCACATCTTTCTCCAGTGGAGCTGGTAGATTGGAGCTGCTGACCTTTTGGCTAGCAGCTGAGCCTTTAATCATTGTGTGACCAGGGATCCTTATACTACGAGGTAGGTATGCAGGAATCAGTCACCTCCCTAAAGAGAGGAGACTCCCATACGGATCTCAAATTGGATTTCTTAATCATGATACACACACATCAATACCATTTTTTTTGTTGTTGTTGTGAAAATGTAGAAACACTTAAATTGCTGGTTTTGGTGGTGGAAGTGAGGGACAGGTGAAATGTTTCTATGAAAGTATGGCTTCTAGGCAGAAAATAGATATTTAGAATAAATAAAATAGCATTACATCGTGTATTTATGGAATCACCAAGACTCTAAAGGAGTCAATTAGAACTTTAATTGCACATTATTTTATTTTACGAAGCTGCAAATTAAATGCAATAAATTTGGTGATTTGCAAAGTATATACACATTTCATAAATATCCAGGCTCTTCTATACGGATTCTTTGAAAAAGTACAAGTACATTACTTTATTTATGACTAGATTTCTTCTACATTTCTTTTGTCTGTTAATAAGCAGGGTCATTAATTGAAAAACGGTATAAGCCATAATGTAACAGGTAAAAAGTCAGCATGATATTAAAAATTCCTAGGTCTCTCTATGACTTTAAATATTCATTTGATTTCCAAAAAATATCTTTTAAGTTTTGTAGCCAGATGATGCGTAAGAAAAAGGAAAGATTGACAGCATTCATTAAGCCTGGATAGTGCAACCTATAAATTTGTAGTTCACATAAAATAATCCGCATATTACATATTTTGACCTTATGTTGTAATTTTCTTTTTCTTTTTGTCTGTTTCCTCCAGAATCTGCTCTCTCATATCTAACAGTTGCTTTCGCCACCCTATTCAGGTCAGACTTTCAGCACCCTATCCACTTAACACATTCTTCGTGATCTCCAAAACTCATTTCTTTTTTTTCACTACTGGGCTAGGAAGACAAGGTCCATTTCCTTAGGGCGACTGTTTGCATAGCTAGGAGGTATAAAAACTATTATTTTGCTAGAAGTTTATCAACTGACAGTTTCATAAACAACAAAAAGCTAATATTCAAAGGGATTACTACCACTTCTTTGCTGTTATCTGTTTGGTTTTAGCAATTTGAAATTATATTTAGCTGTGGGTAGGGAATCCTTGCTGTATAGAGGAAGTACATTCGATCCACTGTTTATGGATTTCAACATCACGTGCGAGTGAATTCCTCATGAGAACCAACACGATCCTCTGTAAAACAAACGACAGGACTGTCTACTTCCACAGATTCTTTCTGTCTGGTCAGGAAAATGTCTGGAGATAAACCTACTGTGAGATAATTGTTTCTATGATAAGTGTACGGATGACAGCTTAACAGGGTTTTGAGAAAGAACAGATATGTATCTCCTTTAGGCAGATATATGACATTGATAGCTTTATCAGCCATTTCCTTTAGTATTTTACTCAAAATACACTTAGAGGTTAACTTTCTAGCCTCAAAACATTCAAAAGGATAGAGATAATCCTTAGGCACTTGAAGTCCACTTTAGCCACTGAACTATAGGCTGCTTATTACTGGCCTAAGGTTTTGGTGTGTTCTCTGTGGAATTTTTTGCACTACCAGTTCTATTTTCTAGTAGAAAAATTTAATTAAAGTAGAGTAACTTGGGCTACGATGTATAATTAATGAATTACTCTACCGTGCCTCACAGTTTACAGATTAAAGTAGGCCATCTCAGCTAGTTGAATGTATCTGACACACCAATAGGAAAAAATTGCTTAAGACTTTAGTACACAAAGACTAGGCATTATTGATTGAACTGTGTCCCCCCAAAATATGTGTTGTAAATCCTAAATGCCTATACTAGTGGATGTAATCACATTTGGGAATAGGATTTTCTTTGTTATGCTCATGAGAACATATCAGTGTAAGGTGTATTTTAAGCAAATCACCTCTGAGATATAAAAGAACAGATTAGTCACAGAGAAAGAAGGACAAATGGAGAGAGATTGGTGCCACTTGGAGATCACCAAAGAACAGAGGAAGAGAAGCTGAAAGAGACAAGGATTTTCCCCCAAAGCAGACAGACAAAGCCAGTGCCAGTGCCCCGAATTCGGATTTCTAGTCTCCTAAACTATGAGAAGAAGTCACTTTAAGAATCCAAGCCAAGATGTTTTCAATCACCTCATATGCCTGTGAAAACTGGGCAATGAGTAAGGAAGCCTGAGGAAGAATTGATGCCTTTGAATTACAGTATTGGCAAAGAATATTGAATATACCATGGACTGCCAAAAGAACAAACAAACCTGTCTTGGAAGAAGTACAGCCAGAATGTTCCTTAGAAGCCAGGATGGCAAGACTTCTTCTCATGTACTTTGGACATGTTATCAGGAGGGATCACACCCTGTAGAAGGGCATCATCCTTGATAAAGTAGAAGGTCAGCAGAAAAGAGGAAGGCCCTCAACAAGATGGACTAACACAGCTGCAACAATGGGCTCAAGCATTAACATCGATTGTGAGCGTGGCGCAGGACTGGGCAGTGTTTCCTTCTGTTGTACGTGGGGTAACTATGAGTCAGAACCTACTCGACGGCACCTAACAACAGCAACAACGAACTATGAGAAAATAAATTTCTGTTCTCTGAAGCAACCCACTTATGTTATTTCTGTTATAGCAGCCCTAAGAAACTAAAGACACTAAGTGTAGGCAGTGAAGGTTGTGGGAATGGAAGCTGGAAAGATATGGATCGTATAGCGTCTCCGTAAAGGAGGAAGGGCATTGGGATTCAACTGAAGCCAGTCAGCTCTCTATTATAACATTTTGTGCTGCTCTCCCATACACTATTCCCCTTAATTAGTACTTGGTTATCCACAGTTTTTAGGGAAAGACATTTTACACATTAAAAAATATTTTTTAAAAATACTTGTCAGTAGAGCATGGCAAGTCAATTTCTATCAAATTTCAAGCTTAAGATGTTTGAGTAATTATAATCTTGACAGGAACTCTTCCAGTTGAGTACTAATGATTAATAGGTTCCTTTCTCACTCTCTCTGTTCCCCGCACACACTTCTCTTGGCCTTTGGGTGTGTAGCTCCCATGGAGAGCTAATTATCCGTTAAGCCCCAGATGCAGGATTGCCATAAAGAGTTTGGAAGTCATGATGGTGCCATTATTATCACATTGCACAGAATCTTAGAGAAAAATAGCTGTCCCTACTGGGCCTAGTTCTCAACGACATAAGAGCACATTACTCTCCCTAATCATGATGACAGAGCAGAAAAGTGTGTTAGGCTTTGAGAATTGATAGCAGCTAAATACGCCAGATGTTACCACAAATAGGCTAAGACCAGCATACACACACACAGACATAAATATGCCAGATGTTACCACAAATAGGCTAAGACCAGCATACACACACACAGACACACACACATGCATGGGGGAGAGAGAGAAGCAATCTCCACATAAGAATACATTTTTTCTCATTAACATATTTGCACTATTGTTAAATTCTTGTTGCTGACATCCTTGTCCCTAATTATTTCCAAATATTCCTGGAAAAATATTCCTTCTTATTTGAAAGACAATACTTCATTCCAAAAATCTGTCCACTATGCTCATCCTTCTTTATAAAAATCTTTCCCAAACTTAATTTCATATGGAATTTAAGGATACTGAAACACGCTCATCATTTACATCTTTCTCTACCAATAGGGGAGTCCAAATTTTGAAATCTTAAACTATTATGAAGACAAAATGAATATGTGGAGAGTTTTGACATTTTCATAAAACTCAGCCGCCAAATTAAAAAAATGTTTTAATAAAATTACTGTAAATTTAAAAATATATGCAAACATATAAAAAGCCTTCTAAGAAACACCCATATATCCATTATCCAGATAAATCAATATCAAGATTTTGCACACCACTTCTATCTACCTCATCTTTGTTGTTGTTGCCAAAGCAATTCCAACTTACAGTCACTCTATAGGACAGGGCAGAATTGTTCCACAAGGTTTCCAAGGCTGTAATCTTTATGGCAGCAGATTGCCACATCTTTCTCCCTCGGATTGGTTGGTGGGTTCAAACCACTGAACTTTTGGGGGAGCAACCAAGCACTTTAACTACTGTGCCACCAGGGCTCCTGTGAAGCAATTTAAAGATAAGTCTAGACATCTTGTCATGTCAACCCTTGCACTTCAATAATGGTGACACATTTTATAGAAAACATATATGAAATTAACACCTGCTTTTTTTTACTCCAGAATTTTTTATAACAGCAAAAATGAAAACAGTAATAAAATATTAAAAACTTAAAATTCATTAATAGTAGAAGAATAAAATAATTTAGGTTTTTCCATACAACAGAATTTGGTACAGCTAAAAAAAAAAAAATTTTTTTTTTTATTAAAAACAAGTGTGGTAGAAGATCCATGCATTTAGACATAATACTAAGAGTAGGACTATCAGTTTGTACAGTATGTTATTTTATGTAGGAAGGGTATTTATTTTATATTTATATAATACATATACAACATATTGTGATATATTTTTTCTTCAAAAGAAAATTTAAAAACTGTGAATATTGGTTGTCTTGGTAGAAGAAACTAGAGGGTTGGGGAAGGGGCCATCTTATTCTATGATTTTTAAAGATATGTACTGTTCGCTCATCTTGTGTGTATAGCTCTTATTTATGAAGAGATAAAATTATTCTGGGTTAATGTTGCCTGTGGTAAAATACTTCTTTTCAACTTATTACTGTGTAGTCTCGAATTATTTACTTTCTCTCTCAGAGCAACCATTTCCTCATACATGAATGGAGTATTCATTAACACCTACCTTACAAAATTGTTGTGATAGTTAAATTAAACCACCAAGTGATGGTGGCACAAGGTAAGATTCAATAAATATCTACTAGTATTTTTTAAAATAATATGTGCATCAATAATACTTTGTATACATGTTTAATTTAAATTTTTGTTGTTGCTGTTTTTAGGTGTCATCAAGTCAGTTTCTACTCAAAGCAACCCTATATACAACAGAATAAAACACTGTCTGGTGCCACGTCACCCGCACAATCATTGCTATGTTTGAGCCCATCGTTGCAGCCACCGTGTCGATCCATCTCTTCAAAGGTCTCACTCTTTTTCATTGAACCTCTACTTTACCAAGCATGATGTCCTTCTCCAGGAACTGGTCCCATCTGATAACATGTCCAAAGGATGTGAGACAAAGTCTTGCCATCCCTGCGTCAAAGCAGCACTCTGGTTATAGTTATTCCAAGACAGATTTGTTCGTTCTCCCGGCAGTCCATGGTATATTCAATATTTTTCACCAACATCATGACTGAGTGCATCAATTCTTCTTTGGTCTTCTTTATTCATTGTCCAGCTTTCACATGCATATGAGGCATTTGAAAATACCATGGCTTGAGCCAGGCGCACCTTAGTCATCAAAGTCACATCTTTGTTTTTCAACACTTTAAAGAGGTCTTTTCCAGCAGATTTGCCCAATGCAATGTGTCCTTTGATTTCTTGACTGCTGCTTCCATGGGCTTTGATTGTGCATCCAAGTAAAATGAAATCCTTGACAACTTCAGTCGTTTCTCCATTTACAGTGATGCTGCTTATTGGCCAAATTGTGAGGACTTTTGTTTTCCTTATTGTTGATGTGTTTTCCATTCTGAAGACCGTAGTCTTTGATCTTCATCAGTAAATGTTTCAAGTCCTCTTCTCTTTTAGCAAGCGAGGTTGTGTCATCTGCATATCTGAGGTTGTTAATGAGTCCTCCACCAATCCTGATGCTCCGTGCATCTTCTTATAATCCAGCTTCTTAGATTATTTGCTCAACATAAATTTTAAATTGTATATATTTTTATATTAAAATACAATGAATATTTTATTGTAATAATGTTTCTAAAATTATTTACACATGTAAGTTCTCAAAACATACTGAAGTAGACATTGAATGTTGAAAATTAGAAAAACAACACTTCCATGTTCAGTCTAGGGAAACTTACCCTGCTGTTTTGCTTAGGGTCATGTTTTGAGAATCTTAGAATACTGGAGTGTGTATTTCCATTAAAAATATAATCATTCATACCTGGTGCAAGAAACGTTTAATTATCATATATTATGCATGAATTCAACAAAGTTTTTGATCAACTACTACAACATAGGTATAAAAGTAAATTAGGCTGCAATATATAAAAAGAGGATTCAAGCTGAGACCCTGCCCTCAAGGGGTTTTCAGTAGAGAAGAGGCAATCCAGAGCGTGCTGTTAAGTACAGAATGAATATAACCACTAAAATACTATCAGGTGACTGTAGAATTTTATTAGCACTCAAATAATAACTTAATCACACAGTGGAAACCGTCTTCTAATTAAACATAATAACTATGGTTTAGGATTGAAACTGATCTAAAATATTATTAACCTAAGTATAATAATATAATCATGATAGCTAATATATTAGCATTCTAGTGACTTGTAAAAATCATAAAACAGTTTAAAAAGTATTGCTACAAAAACTGTGATGCACTATTTGGTCATGGGAAAACAGCTGTATTTAAGATGTCAAGAGCAATAAAACCTCTTCGGGGTGAAGATAATAAATAGTAACTATAATTTTTTTTTTTTTTATGCCATGGAACTTATTCTTTAGCAAAATGATGTCACCACTGATTAAAGTCTTCATTTTACACCTTGAGTGATGTCAAAGGACAAACACTGAGTGTGCCTCTGTCCCAGTTAGTCCCACATTCTTGCAGCAGGAAAGTCACCTAGAAGGTTTCAAAGATGAGAGCACTAGTTTAGAAGTAGATCCCACTGGTTACAAACTACAGGAGAAAGATAATGCTTGTTCCCTCAATGCTTGGATATTTTGCTATAATCTATGCAAATATTTTCAATTTTGGGGGGAGTAAAAGAATGGCTTTTTTTTTTTTTAAAAGAATGAGGCAGGAAGAGGGGAAATAGGGTTGAGGAAGAAAGAAAAGCAGATTCACATGTTAAGATAAACTACCTCTAATACCTGGATGGTCCAGTCTAGTATCTGGAAGGTCCAGACTTACTCTCTTTAACTCCACTACTGTCCACCAGCATCCCCACCACCTGACACCACCATCTTGTTGTGCGGTATTCTATGAGGATATAATGCTAATGATTAATACTTGCTTTAGCCTTCCTCTCCTCTGAAAAATCCTTAAGGAGCTTTTGGACCTCAACACTTTTCTTGATATTCAAGGCAGTTGCACAGATTTTGCACCATGATTATACATATCTGCATTATGTCTGGACTTGTTTACAAAATGACCTTTGAGAAAGTACTGTGATATAGGGGAGAGATGAAGGGATTTTTCCAGACCAGAAAACACGATGCTTTTCTCAATAGCTTTATTTTTATGACCTCCATGTTGTTTATTCCTCTGCCCTTTCCCAACAACACCCCTGTAAACTTTAAGGACAGCAATTACCACGTCTATCATACCAAAAATATACGAGCTATAAGAAAAATGGAGGCACACATGCTCAAAAGTGACCCACAGAAACTGGTTAAATTTATAACCAGCAGAGTGTCCAATCAGATACAAAAACCACACTTCACATGATGGTAAGGCGTGTATGCACTCACACACACACACACACACACAAACACATACATACACAGATTCCATAGTAAATTCATAAGTCATTCAACAGTCCTTTTGAATAGACTTAAAAATTTGGTTGAACAAAAGCCATTCTGCTGCACTCATTTGCAAAAGGATATAATTAATTGTTCTTTTAGTTTCCTGGGTAAAGATGACACATATGAAAAATAATAGGCTGTCAATACCCTAAAGGGTTAGCAGTATTAACTCAACAAAGGAATATATTTTAAGACAAGAGCTTATTTTTTTTTCCTAGTATCTGTGGTATTTTGGGATCCCTTATGGCACGAAAGCACATGTTTAAAATACAAAGTAAATATATTTATATTTTATTTTATCCTTAAGTCCTAAAAAATGCTTCTTATCATAACTTTAAAATTAAAACAATCATTACCAACTATAAGTTTATAAAGTAAAATAATATAAATGAAGAATAGTTCTAAAAAAAATCCGTAGGGCCTGATTTGACCCAGAGATTATACATTAGACAATTAGGTAAATCATTAATCAGTAAACATCTACTGAAGACCTACTATGGACCAGGCATGGTTTTAACATGGTTTTGTGAGGAAAAGAAGAAGAGCAGAAAATTAGTAGTGATATGGCCTAATCACACATTTTTCATTGCATCTAAGTCAGTGTGGAATACATCAAATTTGGAAATTTAAATTAAGAAAAAAAACAAAAAACAGATCTTGGAAAGGCTGTAGGGAGACTGGAGCTCTTATGCACTCCTGGTGGGAATGAAAAATGATGCAACCATTTTGGAAAAAGATATGGCACTTCCTTAGAAAGCTAGAAATAGAAATACCATATGATCCAGCAATCCCACTTCTGGGAACATATCTAGAGAAATAAGAGCCATCACATGAATAGACATAGGCATACCAATGTTCACTGCAGCATTGTTCGCAATGGCAAAAAGATGGAAACAACCTAAATGCCCATCAATAGATGAATGGATAAACAAACTATGATACACACAACGGAGTATTATACAACAATAAAGAACAATGATAAATCTGTGAAGCATCCCACAACATGGATGAATCTGGAGGGCATTATGCTGAGTGAAATAAGTCAATCACAAAAGGACAAATATTGTATGAGACCACTACCATAAAAACTCATGAAAAGGTTTACACAAGAAAGAAACAACCTTCGATGGTTACGAGGGAGGGGAGGGATGGGGATGGAAAAAACACTAAATAGACAATAGATATGTGGTAACTTTGGTGAAGGGTAAGACAGTGCACGATACTGGGGAAAAAATTAAAAAAAGAAAGAAAGGAAGAAAAGAGGGCTCTGAAAAAATATAATAACCAAGTAGCTGGAAATTTCATGAAAATAAATGACAATTCTTTGGGGAAAAAAACTGAAAATTTAATAATAAATCTAACTTGCCCTTCTGTAAATAAAAAAAAAATTTTTTTTTTTTTTTTTAGCCAGCTTTAAATGAGAAACAAGTAGTAGTAGTAAAAGAAAGAGAAGAAAAGAAAAAGAGGGAGAGGAATGAAAAGAAGGGAAAAAAGAAGGTAAATAAACTGCAATAGCAGCTTCTGTTCATGGTAGGTTTTGGGAGGTTATATAGATGCAAATATTTTGTGGCTATTCTATTTTATTAACTAAAATGACTACTCAGATACTTAAAAAACTATAGACGAGAAATTGCATTTTATTGTGACCTAATAGCCAAGAAAAACCATAAATATTATTTGTAAGATTGATATCTTGGAAGAATTGGAAATATTTTTAACATCTTTTGGATTGTAATCTCCTCCAAGATGTTATGAAAGCTGCCCCAGAAGATCAGAGATAGCCAAAAAATCCCTCCCAAAATTCTGCATCTAATGTTGGGAAATTTCTAGACCTGTAAGGCCAGCGAGAAACAGCAGGTTAAGAACAACTGCTTTAAAACATCAATTCATGGAAAAATTAGGTAATTGATTAGATATAGTTACTTTGTTTTGTTTTTTGTTGTTTTAACTGTCACCAAAGCTGAACACTCAAACTGAAAAATTATCGGCTGTAATCTGTATTCCCCAATGCAATTGTAGTCTTTTGTTTTCATGCCTGATGTCTTTTAAAATGTTTGGTTCACAGTCTTGGTCACTCTTTGGATTGGCCCTAATATTGTCTAGCTGCGCTAAGGATGGTCAAGATGAGAAACTGATAACCATTATAAACTGCATAACCATTGTAAATCGGTAACCATTACAAATTAGAGGGTCTTCTAATAGCACTTTGTCAGGAAACCCACTTGTTCCTATTTAAGTGGCAAGATTCTTTCATGAACAAATAAATTATCCCACCCATCATTCAATTACTTATGAAGGCTATCTAAAAGCTTCCAAACCTTTTCAACATACCAACATTTAGAGGAAATGATGAAAGAAGACTAAAGTAATTCGTCAGGAAAAGTAATTACGGATGTCAGCTTGAAGCTGGGGAGCTCAAACAGCCCAGCCAGGACTCTGAGGATCACAAGATCTCCTGTACCCTAAGGAAAGAATCCCTCTCCCCCAGCAAACATAGCAACATCCTGAGAAGAAAATTTGTAAAGACTGTCATGATGTACATATGAGAATAGGGCACGTTAGAGAAATTATAAGAGAGAGAATAAACTGAAGGACAAGAATCGAGGCTCAAGGTGCTGCTCTACTAGTTGTCATTGAAGTCTTTGTTGTTGTTGTTAGGTGCCATGGAGGCAGTTCCAACTCATAGCGACCCTTGCACAACAGAACAAAACATTGCCTGGTCCTGTGCCTTTCTCACAATTGTTGCTATGTTTGAGCCCATTGTTACACCCACTGTGTCAACTCATCTCGTTGAGGGTCTTCCACTTTTTTGCCAATCCTTTACTTTTCCAAGTATGATTTCCTTCTCCAGGGACTGGTCCCACCTGATAACATGTCCAAAGGACCTGAAAGGAAGTCCAACCATCCTTGCTCCTAAGGAACATTCTGGCTGCACTTCTTCCAAAATGGACTTGTTTGTTCTTTTGGCAATCCATGGTTCATTCAATATTCTTCACCAACACCATAACTCAAAGGCATCAGTTTTTCTTCAGCCTTCCTTATTCATTGTCCACCTTTTCCATGCGCATGAGGCTGTTGAAAATACCATGGCTTGGGTCGGGTGTTCCTCATTCCTTTTCATGGCTGAATAGTATTCAATTGTATGGATATAGGGCATTTTACTATCCATTCCTTAGCTGATGAACATTGGGGTTGATTCTACTTATGGACTATTATGAATAATGCTGCTATGAGGTGTCAGGTGGTATCTTCGTTGTGATTTCGATTTGCATTTCTCTAATAACTAATGATCTTGAGGAGCTTTTCATGTCTATATGATCCATTGGTAATCTCTTTTGGAGAAAATCTTTTTAAACACTTTGCCCCCCCCCCTTTTTTTTTAATTGGACTACTTGCCTTTATATTTTTGAGTTGTAAGGGGTTTTATATATTCTGGATACTAGACTCTTACCAGATATATTATTTGCAATTATTTTCTCCAAGTTGGCTGGCTGTCTTTTCACTTCCTTGTTAGTGTCTTTTGACATACAAAAGTTTTTAAATTTGATGATGTTCAGTTTATTTTTTTCTGGTGTCGCTTCTGCTTTTGGATTACCTAATCCAATGACATGCAGATTTTTGCCAATGTTTTCTTCTAATAGTTTTATCTCTTATATTTAGGCCTTTGATCTGTTTTGACCTGATTTTTGTATATGATGTGAAGCAGGGGTATTGATTCACTATTTTGCAGGTAGATATCCAGTTGTCCCTGCAAGTGTTTTATTTTTAATGTTTAATTATTATTCTCCTGATGTGGGATGAAAGATCCTAGAGAAGCCCTCTATGGTAGCTAAATTTGTCTACTCAAAATATTTTCCCTTTTCTTTTCTCCTTTATCAGATTCTGTCCTTCAGTCCACACAATAATCACATGACTCAGACTACCACCAGTGACCTTTCACGGGTGCCTGTGGCTGGGGTTCTATTGGAATATTCAATCAAAAATAAAAGACAGGTCGCTAAAGCTTACATTCCCTCTCATTAAAAATGAGGCCAAATCCTTTGCCATGAGTTGATTTTGACTCATAGTGACCCTATAGGACAGAGTAGAACTTGCTCCACAGGATTTCCAAGGAGCTGCTGGTGGATTTGAACTGTCAACCATTTGGTTAACAGCTTAGCTCTTAACCACTGAGCCACCAGGGCATGTTAAGCCACTAAATTTTAGACAAAAATATATAATATTATTTAATCTAATGACTGTGAACCATTTACAGGGTGACCTGACCACCTCTCAGCTTCTGAGCAATCAAAAAAAGGGTCTCCACCTGCTCTAGCCTTCGCTTTTATCAATTTTCCTTCTTGGCCTTTATAACCAACAAGACCCAATAATAATGACCAAAGAACCTGTACAATGTTCATGGAATCTGTAGAAACTTGAAGGACCAACTCCTATCTTAAGACCTAGACCTCATAAAAATTGTTCAAATTTTAAAAAATAGTAAAGTAAAACATGTCATAGATATGCCCTATTGAATTACTTTGAATCAGCAGTATCTACAAAGTGTAGGGTTGCGTTAGGAATACTGTACCAAAAAAAAAAAAAAAACTGATAAAATCTTGTTGATAAAGATCTTTTTACCCTTTTTTTGTTTGTTTAGGAAAAAAAAAACTAATAATAACCAGCTCTGATTCCACATCTGCTTAAATTTTAATCTGTAAAGAGAAAATCCAATTCTATGCTTGAAGTGGTCTTTAAATCCATCTAATCCAGGGGGAGAGATTAATGCCCAGAAGAACCATACAATTTGTCCAAAGGCAAATTGCTGGTGAATTGTATTAGCACATTGTTAGTAAGTCAGTGAGGTAGAAAGCTAGAATAAGAACCTGTCTTGTGCTCACTTCCAGATAATATCCTTTGCACCATAAGACTCATAGTTGTATTCAGACACATTACATGTTTTTCTGTATTTTTTTTTTTTTTTTTTTGCTTTACACATGGAATATTAAGAGATACCATCACCAGTCTCTTGTCTAAGAAGAAAGGCAAGAAAAGCAGCTACAATTTCTGTGGAAACACACTCTCACATCAAGACTCATTTTTGCAAGATTGCAGATTTCTTTTGAATCAAAAATTATAGTTTCTAAAAATGGCTATGAGTCTACATTGTGCATATGATTTTCGTAGCATGCAATATTTTGAAAAATTAAAGGAAATTGTATCAAATTTCTATACTTAAAGCTCCCTGGTTTTACAAAAGAATGTGGTCATACGTATTTATTAAACAAATACTCATAGAGCATTTAATATTTGGACATATTTGTCTTTACAATATTTTACTTGGAGTGAAAGTATTATAGAATGTCATGAATATAAAACATATGAAATATGCACTGCCGTGAATTTAATTGTGTACCCCCAAAATATATGTCAACTTGGTTAGGCCATGATCCCCAGTATTCTGTGGTTCTCCTCCATTTTGTGATTTTCCTTTGTGTTATAAATCATAATCTCTGCCTCTGGTTAACAAGGATTAGAGTGGGATGTAACACCCTTACTCAGGTCACATCCGTGGGGTGTGGCCTGCACCACCTTTTATCTTACAAGCGATAAAAGGAAAGGGAAGCATCTGGGGTCTTAAACACTAGCAAGCAGCCATTTAAGATGCATCAATTGGTCTCAACCCACCTGGAGCAAAGGAGAATGAAGAACACCAAAGACACAAGGTAATTATGAGCCCAAGAGGCAGAAAAGGCCACATAAACCAGAGACTATATTAGCCTGAGACCAGAAGAACTAGATGGTGCTCGGCTACAACTGATGACTATCCTGACAGGGAACACTACAGAGAACCCCTGAGGGAGCAGGTGAGCAGTGGGATGCAGATGCCACATTCTCATAAAAAGACCAGACTTAATGGTCTGACTGAGACTAGAAGGACCCCTGTGGTCATGGCCCCCAGACCTTCTGTTAGCCCAGGACTAGAGCCATTCCCAAACCCAACTGTTCAGACAGGGATTGGACTGGACAGTAGATATATGAGACTATGTGGGCAGTTCCTGTCTGGAGGGGAGATGAGAGGGCAGAGGAGATCAGAAGCTGGTGGAACAGACCAAGAAAGAAGCACCAGAAAATTTGTGTATTCAGGTTTTTATAAAACATAAACTCACCCTAAATTGACACTTTTACCAAGGTATGGCTTTCAGCTTTTCATGCTGAAAACGTTTGGGGTGGACAATTTAGACGATCAGTGTTCAGATGATCAGTGTCTTGAGGGTTCCACACTACAAAGTTCACAGGAGAATGATGTTCTGAACGGAATGCATATGTGTTTGGTTTAATGAGAAATAAAGCTGCCAACCAGACAAGCTCTTTACATTGGCTGGTCACTTTCAGCTGCTCTAAGCTTACAAATATCTCTTTGAGACACCTGACATTACACTCTAGTAAAGCATCATTTATTATTCGGCATTCCTCAATTTATTTGTTAAATAGAGGTCAAAGTATCTGCCCTGCCCAACTCACAATACTTCTGTAAAGGTAAAATAACATTACTCATATTGAAGTATGCATGATATTTCAAAAGAAGATAAGATATTAAACTAAACAGGGAAAGAAGTAAAAGACTCCATATTATAAATAAAATATATTTAAAAATTTGCAAAGATAAATATATATGTTTATATAAGATCTTTTTTCTTTGAAGATTTCCTTTTATTGTATGATATTCAATTTTCATCTTTAATAAATCTTAGGTTCAAAATAGTATTAAAATAAAACAGAATATGGGCACTGTATAAAATGTCATTAGATTTATGAATACCATTAGATTTTCAAATTTATATATAACATTTTCAGACTCTCAGTAAATAGCTCAAAACAATAGTTGTGGCTGAAGTTTATGGTGTGATTTAAGCAAAAACTTTAAGGAAAGAGAGTCCATTGCACTGGTTGATACAACAGGCATGCATCTTCAATGTAAGACCAGGAGGGGCTAAAGGGATCAAGCCCATTTTGACACACCAGCGGAAATCAGGAAGGACTGGGTCTGGGAGCAGAATACTATAACGGTTACAAGTAAAAACACTGGTGTCAAACAGACCTGGATTTGAATCATGCACCTGACTTAATACCCAGGAGATTTGAGAAGGTCACTTAACATCTTTCCTCTGTCAGGTGTTACCTTTCTTTTAATTAGGTTGTATTTTTAACTTAAAAATTTTTTTTTGAGACACAGCATGCATGTTCCAAAAGGCATAAAATGCAGTAATATACTAACTACCTTGACCAAGATACAGATCTCTTCCAACACCCAGAGTCCCCATCCCTTTTTGCAGCCAATACCCTCATAAGCACTCTTACGACTCCTGCCACCATTGCAGAGGTTTGGCTCTTCTTAAGCTTCATTTGAATGCTCACTTAATGTTTCTGGTTCCATTCATCATACTCGATCTTCTCAAATATGATAGATATTATTGATGTCAAATACCTTCCTCTCAAAATTCCACCTTTGGTTTACATGGCAAGTATTCTCTACCTCTCTCTTTCTTTTTTGTTCTATAGATTATTTCTTCTGTGCACATAAATGCTGGAAACATAGTTTCTCTTTTTCTCCTCTCATTACCCTGTTTTCATCATTTTTTCACTTGTTCTCCCTTCTCCACTCTTCCATTCTAGTGCCCCCTTTCTCCTTGCCTTTCCTCCTTTTCTCCAGTTCATATTCTTTCCCTTGTCATCTGGTCTCCCCTACTACTGTCAAGTTGATGACTCATAACGACCCTATAGGACAGAGTAGAACTGCCCCGTAGGGCTTTCCAAGGAGTGGCTGGTAGATTCAAACTGCAGACATTTTGGTTAGCAGACGAGCTGTTAAGTGTCATGAGTAATGTCTGTAAACCCTGATGTTTCAAAGGCCAATGTATTAGTTTTCCCAGGACTACCGTAACAAAGCACCACGAAGTGGGAAGTTTAAAGTGAACACTATTTATTGTCTCATAGTCTGGAGTCTAGAAATCAAATTTAGGGTGTCAGCATGGCCATACTATCTCCAGAAGGCTCTAGGGAAATATCCTTCCTCCTCTCTCTCAGCTGCTGGTGTCCCCAGGCATTCCTCGGCTTGCAGCTGCAGTGTAACTCCATCTTGCCTCCATCTCCACTTGGCCATCTTCCCTTTGAATCTCTCTTTGTGTTTTTTCCTGTCTTTTATAAGGACACCACTCAGACTGGATTAAATCTCACCCTACTCTAATATGACCTCATGTTAACTGTTAACATCTTCAAAGACTCTGTTGCCAATCAAAGTCACATTCATGGGTATACGAGTGAGGACATCAACATATTTTTTCTTGGGGAGGGCATGCATGATTCAATTCATAACAACTAGTAATTTCATCTAAGACCTCTTTCCTGATCTTCAGTAACCACTGGGCACCTTCTGTAGACATGAGAGTTCAACATACTCACAACTGCTTCCTTCCTCACAATCTTAAGTGACTGGAATCATGAATCATTTCTTCTGCCAGCCATGAAAACCTGAAGTCAGATTGTATAACCCCATACCACACTACCTCTTGTTAGCAGTTACCACATGCTGTGGGTTGTGTTTAATAAACATAGCAGCATCCTTGTGTGCATTCAATTGTTTTGAACTGGCTACCACTGCATAAATTAGTTCAGATTCTCTGACCTAATGGTCTTCGTGTTTGATCTAGTCTCTACAGGATGTCAGAACGAGCTTCTAAATATGTACATCCAATGACATAAATGACATAATTTTTCACCTTAAGACCTTCCTGTGTGTTTCCATTTCCTTAAAAAAAAAAAAACTTAAATTCCATGTTTTAGTATATATATATGCTCTTCTGTGATCTAATGTGAACTCATTTCTAGAGTTAGAACTCCTGCTATTTTACCCCTTGAATCAGATGTTCTCACACTTTCATGCCTTCATATACTTGGTCATTGTGCTACTGCCGTTTTGGTCTAGAAAACGCATACATCCATCTAGTCTTTGAGATTCAACTCATCTAATCTATGGCATCTTTTCTAGCCACCTAGGCAGAATTGACTATTCCCTTTTAGTATCTGTATTGTGGAAACCCTGGTGGCATAGTGGTTAAGTACTATGGCTGCTAACCAAAAGGTGGGCAGTTTCAATCCACCAGGCACTCTTTGGAAACTCTATGGGACAGTTCTACTCTGTCCTATAGGGTCGATATCAGTTGGAATCAACTTGATGGCAATGGGTTTGGTTGGTTTTGGTTTATCTGTATTGTGCCACTAGGTTTTATTCCTAACAGTTTATTCCAATTACTTTATGATCTAATACCCTTAAGGGTCAGGCACATAATTGAAATAACACTTTTTCTTCCAGGGTATTATAATGTTGATATATCATACATATACATTAATGAATGATCAAAAATTTATTATTATCCTCTCTTTTTTTTTAAATTCTATTAACAATAATTGAGTCCCTGCTATATGCATAGCATCCTATTAGATCCTGAACGACTACTACAACTGGATAATTCTTCCTCTCAGGAGCTCACAATCTAGGGGATGATCACAGAGACAAAGACAGTTCCAATGTGAGGTACAAAGTTTGCCTCTGATAATTCCAAATCCAAACCCATTGCCATCAAGTCAGTTTTGACTCATAGCGACCCTATAGGACAGAATAGAACTGCCTCACAGGATTTCCAAGAAGTGGTTGGGTGGATTCAAACTGGTGACCTTTTGGTTAGCAGCTGAGCTCTTAACCACTACATCTAGGGCTCCAATAATGAATAAATATAAGAATACTAAAGTGGACAAAACCAAAAAATTAAACCTATTGTCATTGAGTCTATTCCAACTCATAGCGACCTTATATAGGACAGGGTAGAATTGCTTCACAGGGTTTCCAACGAGCAGCTGTTAGATTCAAACTGCTGACCTTTTGGTTAGCACCAGAGCTCTTAACCATTGTGGCTACCAGAGCTCCAATAAAGAATAAAAGTAAGAATACTGTAGTGAAAGATGAATTTCATTCTGGCTAGGATGCAGAGTTTGAATCCTGGGAAGTGCAAATGGCCAAGGGCTTGGCTACTAGCCAAAAGGTTGGTGGTTCAAACCCACCCAGGCACCTTAGAACACAGACCAGCTGATCTGCTTCTGAAAGGTCTTGGCCGTGAAAGCCTATGAAACAGTTCTAGTCTGCAACAGATGGGATCACCATGAGTCAGAATTGGCTGGAAGAGAACTATTTGTGTTTTTTTTTGGGAGGGGGGATACTTGGTTGTCTAAAGAAAGCTGGTTCATGAGGACATTTTAGGATGAATTAAAAAATGGCTTCTTGGAGGGTATGACATTTCAGTTGAGCTTTAATGAAATACAAGGTCTTGCTTTGGTGACCAGTATCCTTTTTTCTTTTTTTCCTGGCCATAATATTTATGTGTCTGGGGAGAATCACTCTTATTCTCTCACGAGTTGTATTTGGGACATTGCCTATCAGGGTACTCTGCTTGCTCTAGATAAGCAAGGTCACCTGGAGTCCTGTCCTCAATATCTGAATCTTATATTGAAGTACACAAGTTAAAAAACATATGAGAAGCCAATTCATCCCTGAGAAGCAGCTGTAGGGAAACTGTAAACTAGTTTTCCTGCCCTAATGCCCAGGGACTCTTCTTCTGGTCTGTCTGAGCCAAGCTCAGCAGTTGATTCTAGAACCTACCTTTCATCCTAACACACCACCTTTTGGGCATAAATCAGGTGGTAATGGTTTGTTGCTTTGTTGTTGTTGTTGTTGTTGTTAGCTGCTGAAGAATATAAAACTAGTCCTATAGTTAATGTAACAAATAATTTTGTTTTATATTGTTTACATAATTAAATAATGCATTTCATAGGATATATCCCAATTAAAAAAAATTTTTTTTTATCCTAATTTGCTGAGTATAATGGCATAGTGAGGAGAAAGTGTTCATATGCCATCCCTCTCCCAACCAAATTGTAGATGCCTGAGTTCCAGAGAGCCTGTAACACAAATATGTTGTGGAATATTGGAAAATTCACTGAGCCATTAGGAAACTTTGTTTCTTATAATCTTATGACTGATTATCTGATCATTACCTTGAGTCTAGTTATATTCCTTTTTTTTTTTTTTTTTTGAGTGGGGAAACAACTGTAATGGCTTTGAGGGTATCCGTGGTAGGTACTGATTTGAAATAAAGACACTAAGTCATGCTGAATATGTGCCAATTTAGGTTGTATAGAGAAACAGGGAGGAGCTGTGAGAAATGCCTTTGCTGACAGAGAGCACTTTCACTGATGAATAAAGAAAGAAATTACTAGTAAAAGAAGAAGACTTCGCATCCTACTTTTTTTTTTGGAAACGTTTCTCTTTTTTTATCATGATTTTAAATAAAATGTCGAAACACTTCGATGGAATAAAAACAGATAGATTAGATGAACAAAGGAAGAACGGGTTAGTCCATGATAGTGGAGTATCTAGGATATCAGCAGTCAAAGGACCACTACATAGGCGATCAAGAAACCCAAGTTCCACATAAACACTTCTTTGGTCTTCATTTTTTCCATCTGGAAAATAAAAACTAATAACCCTACGAATTTAATCAAAAGACTATCTGAGTCATGGTAGGAAATTTCCAAGTGTCCCTTTCAGGGTATTTTTGTGAGGGGATAAAATGATTGGAATCCAAGGAAAGGCTTAGCGAACAACTTACTATCTGCCCTTGCTTCTGTTTTATTCTATATAAAATCGTAATTATACTTATAAATATACTCCCATATTCAAAATGGTTATGGGACCATCAAAAATTATTGTCACTAGTCAAGTTTAATGTATATTTGCACACTCATTTTTGAGTTATTTAGAGAAGCTTATGTCAATTATATTGAAAGGCATTTAGCTATTTTCCCATCATCAAGCACAGAACATAAATCTTCCGTAATCACTGACGGGAAATTTGGTATTTAAGGATCCCAAAGGAGAAAATTCTTTGAACACAAAATTCATGTCAAAAGGATTTTTTCTATCAAGCCCAAACCCTTCCACTTCAACCAAAGCCCATATTTTTGTGTCATAATATCTGCAAATAAAAAGTTAATCCATTTGTGAATTAACTACATGACATAGTCGTATCTTATTTTTATCTCTCTGAATTGAAATAAAATACATTGCATTAGACTAGATTTCTTATGATCTGCATCTTAACGTATAATCTAGTCTATAGATAAAATGGAACCCTGATGACACAGTGGTTAAGAGCTTGGCTGCTAACCAAAAGGTCGACAGTTCAAATCCACCAACCGCTCCTTGGAAACCTGTGGGGCAGTTCTGCTCTGCCCTGTAGGGTCGCTATGAGCTGGAACTGACTCAACGGCATGTAACAACAACCAATAACGTGGATAAAATATCCTATTCATTTTTTGTTGTTGTTAGTTGCTGTCCGGTCTGTCCCCATTTCGTGGCAACCTCATGTACAACCAAACGGAACACAGTCCGGTCCTGCAACGTCTCTATAATTGATTGCAGTCGGGACCGTTGTGATCCATAGGGTTTCATTGGCTGATTTTAGAAAGTGGATCACTTGGCCCTTTCTTCCTAAATATTTCTTAGTTTGGAAACTTCCCTAAAAACTGTTGAGCATCATAGCAACATGCAAGCCTCCACTGACAGGGGGGTGACGGCTGCACATGTGGGGCATTGGTCGGGAATCAAAGCCCGCCTCCCACATGGAAGGTCAGAATTCTGCCACCAGAACACCCCTGCCTTCTATTCATTTTTTAGCTGATATTAATGAAAATAACATTGGATTTGGATCCACAGAATTTAGTTCCTACCTCAGTTACTTGGTAAGAAGCCTCAAATAAATTAACTTATCTGGTTCTCACATTTATCACTCATAAAATAGATAAAGTAATAACCACACTATGAATTTGTGGTACAGCTTAAATAAGATAATGTGTATAATAATACTGTGGATTGCTGTATTAATATCAATTATTATTATTGGCTCCAGAATTTGGAAATTGATTTTGAGAGTGAAGAGCATCTCTAAACAATCGACCCAAAGAGTCAATGATGATTTTAAAATATAATTGATTTTAAAATTATGGTATTTTCATAAGCATTAATGTAAGGTTTATAGTATGAATAGATCCAAATGAAAGCATTATGAGTTTGTTCATTTTACATCGTAAAATGCACTCATATGGCAGGAATCTGTGAATGTAAGTGCTCAGAAACGAAACCATCAGCCTATATACTCTGTAGCTAAGGCATGTAGAATATTTTGCAAATAAGCGATATTTCTCTAAGTAAAACTTGAGGCTTGTGACTTCACAGGCATTGCTGAATCAAGGCCTTTCCACCTCTGTAAATGGTAACTTGGTAATTATTTTGTTTGTCTGAAAACAAAGTAAACTCCTCATTTATGAATTTTTAAAACATGACAATTCTTCACTGAGGAGTTAAAAATGAATAAATAAAATGAATAAAAAACAAATAGAAAATGAGAAAGTGGTTGACTTAGCAAAGTCATCATTCTATTTCCAATATTTCAAATTTTCGTTAATGTTTTTGTAATTATGTACTCCTGTGTGAGTAACTTGTCTCTGTATACGAGATGTGGTGCAGCTATGCTTAGACTGTATATTACATGTTTTATTTAAACATGACTTTAGTGTGTGATAGAATTGGATAATAAGGAAATACATGGCAGTTAAATTTACATGTAGGCATAAATCAAATCATTCTTGAAAAGTGTGGTTATAGGACAAAGAAATGTGCATTCGTATTCTACTTTGGGAGTAAAGGTATTATGTATTTACAACTGGAAAATTCTTCCACCAATGGGGGGGAAAGAAACATGGTATTAGACCACTTTTTGGAAGAAGCTTTTGAAAATGACTATACCCTTCTTAAAATTTTTGAGGATAATTTTAAATTTAAGATATTTGATAACTGAAATCAGGCACAAAAGCAATATGAGATACCAGTCAACCATTTCATACTTCACCAATACTTTTTTTAAAGAATTTTTTCTGCTATTTGTAAAAATTGTGACTGTAAGAATTATTAAAATGAGATTTTTTCCATTCTTGCCAGCCACCTTGTATTATAAATCTTCCTAAAAATACTGATATTATATTACTAAATGTCTATAAATTGCATATTGTGATTTCTCATAAATTAAGTTCAATATTGTACATTATTACCAAAAATTGATGGCATATAAAATAATTCATATAAGATGATGAATCTAAACAACAAAATATTGTCAAAAATGTAAAAATAGAAAACCTAATTTTACCACTGTCTTATAGTAACATATTTCAAAATGCTATGATAAATATTCTTACAAAATTGAGACGAATCATTAGATGCAGCTCACTCTGTACCAAAAACCAAAAACCAAACCCATTGCGGTCGAGTTGATTCCAACTCTGTAGTGCCTTCCAAATTCTGTTGGTACTAATGGAGATAAAGAAGGTAAATTGCCCTGCACAGTGTGTTTTACATAAGGTACACTAAATAAATGGCAGGTCTTTTCTCCTCCTTCACTAAGAATTAACAGAGCTAAGCAACTTGGAGTAAATTAGTCAAATCATTTCTATAACCCTCAGTTCCTCTACTAGGTGAGGTCCTGGGATTCCTGTGTATGTGTTTTGTGTGTGTGTATGTTTTTTTGGTATGTTTCTAATTATTTGGAGAACACTGTAAATTATTGCTAATATTAACTGGAAAGACGGACTTCTTCAGTTAGTTGAAATGAGTATTTATTGAACACCAATTATTTTCCAGGACTGGGTCAAGGTTTAAAGTCACGGAGACATAAAATGGGATGAATTACTCATAGGAGCATAGAGTCTAATGGTAAATTAGATTTGGATACAGATAATTTTAATACAATGATATAAATGCTAGGAAAAGGGTTGTGCCAGTGTTAATGTGTTTCTAATGTATTTATTTTTCTTTGCTAAACTAATTCAAACTCTTTTGAACCACATTTTATTACTTATTTATTCTTTAGTGGAAACAAAAGAACTAATTTTCTCAATAAGATACTATTGATATATATATAGCATTTTCATGATATAATAGTTAGAATAGAAACCATATACAAAATTTAAACAAATAAGTTGCCATCTAGTCGATTCTGATTCATAGCGACTCTACAGGGCACAGTGGAACTGCCCCACAGGGTTTCCAAGGGGTGGCTGGTGGTTTCAAAGTGCCAACTTTTTGGTGGCAGCAGAGCTCTTAATCACTGCACATTTATTCTATGAATCACATTAGCTACTATGTAATCCACATTTACTCTAGTTCATAACAACATATAATCTTACAGAGAACATATGCTACATTTCATACTACGCATTGACTTTCTGAGTAGGTTATCTAGCAAAGTACAATGTATATTTTCCTGCCCTCATACATGAGTGCGTGTATGTGTATAAATGTTTTGAAAGATACGCAAAATGTTGAAAGAGTTATCATTTCCGTATGCTTAAAACATTTCTATGACTTTTTACCTTTGATATTAAGTCTATAATAATGGAAGGTAGTATATATCCTTTATGCTTTAATGGCATCAACAGATGTTAACATTCAGTACAATGAAATTTTTAGAAAAATTGATGAGACAAACACTAAAATGCAAATATGCATTCGTTTAAAGTATTTGAAGCTCCATTTTTTGAAATTTTAAACAGAGCAAAACGGTCTTTCTTAAAAAGCTTTGGAATCGAGTGACGCATTTGCCCAATGAATGTTTCTAGAGTCTGTCGTAACCAGGACACTTTGCAAGGTTTTCTAGGGTCAAGTGTTAAATAAAACAAATGTAGAGTAATAAACACAGTGGGAGTTTTGTCTAGTCGGTGGCAGTTAGCTATAATTTCACCATTTTTTCCTAAAGGCACAGTTGTAAAAACAAGAAGTAGATTTCAATTTCTTGTAAAATCTAACTGTTCTATTGGGAAAGGTCAGACAATTTTCACCCAAAAGAGTAGTATTTGTTTAATGAAATGCAGTTAAATACATAGTATGGGCATGTGAGGCTCATCTGGCCCTCTGTCTTCCTTCTCTTTGCAAAGTCACCTGAAATAATCATTAGTTTAGGTTTAAGTGAGTGATATGGTTTTGGCAACCCCGATGTTGTAGTGGTTAAGAGCAATGGCTGCTAACCAAAAGGTCGGCAGTTCAAATCCACCAGGCACTCCTTGGAAGCCCTATGGGGCAGTTCTACTCTGTCCTATAGAGTAGCTATGAAAGGACTCAACAGCAATGCATTTGGTTTTTGGTTTGGTTATCGTTTTAAAAAAATGACTGTATTTTGCTAGTATGCCATTCTATTTGTGTTTGATAAACTGGTTGTTAAATGAAACTTTTCAGGCAGAGCAAGTATCAAATGCGAACTTGGGTAGTGCAGGCACAGTTTTTCACTCATTACTGAAGACAGCAGAGCCTTTCCAAATATCCCTAGAAAGGCAAAGCTCCCAAATACTAGTATCGGTTTGTCTACGTTAACTCCACCTTTTGAAACATGAAAATCACTTTTTTTTTTTCTTGCTCTTTAGATTAAAAAAAAAAGAAAATTAGAAATTTTTAAGGCACAGGGAAAAATATCTGTATTCTGCCACATTCTTCACTCCAACAGCCTACGTTCCCATCTACCTCTCCACACACTGCAGATCACGTCTACCTCACGGAGCGGTTGTAATGACTGCATGAAATAACACATCTAAAGCATTTTGGGCAGCATCTGGTAAACAGTATGATTTTTGTCGTAAGTTTGTTATTTTGGTTAAAGTATTCTCTAATCGCTTTGTAGTGATTAGATAGCTTGTATGGGAGAGGAGATGTGAGAGGAGATGTTTGGGTTTAAAAGGATCAGATTCTAGAACAGAAGCCAGAAAACTACAGCCTGCAGGTGCCATCTGTTTATGTAAGGCCTGTTTTTACGTTTTTGAACAGTTGAAAAGAATAGTAGAACTTTATGACAGGTGAGCATTATATGAACTTCTAATTTCAGCGTCCATAAATAAAGTTTTATTGAAACACAGCTACACCCATTTGTTTGCATATTATCTGTGTCTGCTTTCATGCTACAATAACCAAAACCCCAAACCTGTTGCCCTCGAGTCGATTCCAACCCATAATGACCCTATAAGACAAAGTAGAACGCTCCTTAGGGTTTCCAAGGAGTGCCTGGTGGATTTGAATTGCCAACATTTTGGTTAGGAGCCTGAGCTCTTAACTACTGTGCCACCAGGGCTCCTCATGATAAAATTAAAACAACAACAGCAACAAAAAAAAAACTGTTGCAATTGAGTAGATTTCGACTCATACCAACCCTATAGAACAGAGTAGAACTATCCCACAGGGTTTCCAAGCAGTGGCTGGTGGATTCAAATTGCTGACATTTTGTTTAGAAGCTGAACTCTTAACCACTGCACCACCAGGGTCCCCATGCTACAATACCAGAGCTAAAGAGTCAGACAGAGACTGTATGTCCCACAAAGCTGAAAATAATTACATCTGGCTCTTTCAGAAAGAGTTTGCCATAGAATGATTGTGAAATGTATGGGTTACCTTGGGAAATCATGCAAACTTTATCTCTGTAAAAGGTAAAGTTTGAATTAAATGACTTCTCTGAAACCCTTTAGACCTGGTAGTATAAAAACCATAATCTAGATTCTATCTCATGTACTATAGGGTCACTATAAATTAAAATGGACTTGACGGCAATGGGTTTGGTTTTTTTTTCTTGGTATACATTTTAAGAGATTATTTTGAAAATAAAGTGTGAGGAGGCAGGGCCAAGATGGCAGACTAGGTAGACGCTACCTCGGATCCCTCTTGCAACAAAGACTCGGAAAAACAAGTGAATCGATCACATACATAACAATCTACGAACCCTGAACAACAAACACAGATTTAGAGACGGAGAACAAACAAATACAGGGAAGCAGCGAATGTTTTCAAAGCCTGGAGCCAGCGTACCAGTCAGGTAACCTTGGGCGCCCGACTTAGGGCAGAGCCCAGGGGAGCAGACGGCACAAACAAGGGGCCCAGCCCTAGCCCCCGAACTCACTCCGGGAGGGGGCCCATCCAGTTTGCGCGGGGGCATGGCGATGCAGCTGGTGGGAGAAGTCCCTGGGAGGCAGTGACTGATCTTGGAGCGGGGAGAGCAGCATCCTAGCCGGGGAACTGTCCCGCCGGGATTTTGACTGGGCGCAGGCACGGCATAAGCATGGATAGCTGTGCTCCACCACCCTGAACTAACCCCGGGAAGAGGCCCAGCCAGTTCGCGTGGGCGGCGTGGTGACGCAGCCAGTTGGAGAAGTCCCCGGGAGGCAGTGACAGGTCTTGGAACGGGGAGAGCAGCGTCCCAGCTGGGGAACCGTCCTGCCGGGATTTCAAATGGGCTCAGGCACAGCATAAGCATGGAGAGCTGCTCCACTCCCCTGAAATAACCCCGGGAGGGGGCCCAGGCAGTTCGCGCAGGTGGCATGGCGACGGAGCCCGTGGGAGAAGTCCCCGGGAGGCAGCGACTGGTCTTGGAGCAGGGAGAGCAGTGTCCCAGCCGGGACATGCGGTCACAGCACAAGCACGGGGAGCTGCTCCACTAACCTGAACTAACCCCGGGAGGGGGCCCAGCTGGTTCGCGGGGGCGGTACAGCAAAGCAGCTGGCTGGATGAGAAGTCCCCGGGAGGCAGCGACTGATTTTGGAGTCGAGAGTGCACAGTTCCAGCAGGGGAACCTTGATGTTGGGCATGGGGCTGGCAGCGGAGGATCTGACTGTGACTTCAGCGGGTCAGACCCCCCGGGGGCAATCTCCACACAGCCAGCACACATAGGCCACGCGCCCCGCGGGAATCTCAGATATAATAGTCATTCCAAGCAAGACAAGCAACTCTGGCTATATTCTGAGGTGCTACTCTCCTATCTCTCTGATCCCTCCCCCACGTTCCCCAGGCGGCTTCATTAACATCCGAATTGCCTGAGCCAGAGGGAGAACTCTGATAGGGATCTGACTGCATTTTTTTTTTAGCAGATTTTCTGGAAAAACTAGTTTCCCAGTGATGGCTCGGAGACAGCAGTCCATATCAAACCACATAAAGAAGCAGACCATGACAGCTTCTCCAATCCCCCCAAAAAAAGAATCAAAATTTTTCCCAAATGAAGATACAATCCTGGAATTATCAGATACAGAATATAAAAAACTAATTTACAGAATGCTTCAAGACATCACAAACGAAATAAGGCAAACTACAGAAAAAGCCAAGGAACACACAGATAAAACTGTTGAAGAACTCAAAAAGATTATTCAAGAACATAGTGGAAAAATTAATAAGTTGGAAGAATCCACAGAGAGAGAGCATGTAGAAATCCAAAAGATTAACAATAAAATTACAGAATTAGACAACGCAATAGGAAGTCAGAGGAGCAGACTCGAGCAATTAGAATGCAGACTGGGACATCGGGAGGACCAGGGAATCAACACCAACATAGCTGAAAAAAAATCAGATAAAAGAATTAAAAAAAATGAAGAAACCCTAAGAATCATGTGGGACTCTATCAAGAAGGATAACTTGCCGGTGATTGGAGTCCCAGAACAGGGAGGGATAACAGAAAACACAGAGAAAATAGTTGAAGAACTCCCGACACAAAACTTCCCTGACATCATGAAAGACGAAAGGATATATATCCAAGATGCTCATCGAACCCCATTTAAGATTGATCCAAAAAGAAAAACACCAAGACATATTATCATCAAACTCGCCAAAACCAAAGATAAACAGAAAACTTTAAAAGCAGCCAGGCAGAAAAGAAAGGTTTCCTTCAAGGGAGAATCAATAAGAATAAGTTCAGACTACTCAGCAGAAACCATGCAGGCAAGAAGGGAATGGGACGACATATACAGATCACTGAAGGAGAAAAACTGCCAGCCAAGGATCATATATCCAGCAAAACTCTCTCTGAAATATGAAGGCGAAATTAAGATATTTACAGACAAACACAAGTTTAGAGAATTTGCAAAAACCAAACCAAAGCTACAAGAAATACTAAAGGATATTGTTTGGTCAGAGAACCAGTAATATCAGATATCAGCACAACACAAGGTCACAGAACAGAACGTCCTGATATCAACTCAAATAGGGAAATCACAAAAACAAATTAAGATTAATTAAAAAAAAAATACACATAACGGGGAATCACTGAAGTCAATAGGTAAAAGATCACAATAATCAAAAAGAGGGACTAAATACAGGAGGCATTGAACTGCCATATGGAGAGTGATACAGGCGATATAGAACAATACAAGTTAGGTTTTTACTTAGAAAAATAGGGGTAAATAATAAGGTAACCACAAAAAGGTATAACAACTCCATAACTCAAGATAAAAGCCAAGAAAAACGTAATGACTCAACTAACATAAAGTTAAACACTATGAAAATGAGGATCTCACAATTTACTAGAAAAACGTCTCAGCACAAAAAAGTATGTGGAAAAATGAAATTGTCAACAACACACATAAAAAGGCATCAAAATGACAGCACTAAAAACTTATTTATCTATAATTACGCTGAATGTAAATGGACTAAATGCACGAATGAAGAGACAGAGAGTCACGGACTGGATAAAGAAACACTATCCATCTATATGCTGCCTACAAGAGACACACCTTAGACTTAGAGACACAAACAAACTAAAACTCCAAGGATGGAAAAAAATATATCAAGCAAACAATAAGCAAAAAAGAAGAGGAGTAGCAATATTAATTTCTGACAAAATAGACTTTAGACTTAAATCCACCACAAGGGATAAAGAAGGACACTATATAATGATAAAAGGGACAATTGATCAGAAAGATCTAACCATATTAAATATTTATGTACCCAATGACAGGGCTGCAAGGTACATAAATCAAATTTTAACAGAATTGAAAAGTGACATAGACACCTCCACAATTATAGTAGGAGACTTCAACACACCACTTTTGGAGAAGGACAGGACATCCAGTAAGAAGCTCAATAGAGACACGGAAGACCTACTTACAACAATCAACCAACTTGACCTCATTGACTTATACAGAACTCTCCACCCAACTGCTGCAAAGTATACTTGTTTTTCTAGCGCACATGGAACATTCTCTAGAATAGACCACATATTAGGTCATAAAACAAACCTTTGCAGAGTCCAAAACATCGAAATATTACAAAGCATCTTCTCAGACCACAAGGCAATAAAACTAGAAATCAATAACAGAAAAACTAGGGAAAAGAAATCAAATACTTGGAAAATGAACAATACCCTCCTGAAAAAAGACTGGGTTATAGAAGACATCAAGGAGGGAATAAGGAAATTCATAGAATGCAATGAGAATGAAAATACTTCCTATCAAAACCTCTGGTACACAGCAAAAGCAGTGCTCAGAGGCCAATTTATATCAATAAATGCACACATACAAAAAGAAGAAAGAGCCAAAATCAGAGAACTGTCCCTACAACTTGAACAAATAGAAAGTGAGCAACAAAAGAATCCATCAGGCACCAGAAGAAAACAAATAATAAAAATTAGAGGTGAACTAAATGAATTAGAGAACAGAAAAACAATTGAAAGAATTAACAAAGCCAAAAGCTGGTTCTTTGAAAAAATTTACAAAATTGATAAACCATTGGCTAGACTGACTAAAGAAATACAGGAAAGGAAACAAATAACCCGAATAAGAAACGAGAAGGTCCACATCACAACAGAACCAAATGAAATTAAAAGAATCATTTCAGATTACTACGAAAAATTGTACTCTAACAAATTTGAAAACCTAGAAGAAATGGATGAATTCCTGGAAAAACACTACCTACCTAAACTAACACATTCAGAAGTAGAACAACTAAATAGACCCATAACAAAAAAAGAGATTGAAACGGTAATCAAAAAACTCCCAAGAAAAAAAAGCCCTGGCCCGGATGGCTTCACTGCAGAGTTCTACCAAACTTTCAGAGAAGAGTTAACACCACTACTACTGAAGGTATTTCAAAGCATAGAAAATGACGGAATACTACCCAACTCATGCTATGAAGCCACCATCTCCCTGATACCAAAACCAGGTAAAGACATTACAAAAAAAGAAAATTATAGGCCTATATCCCTCATGAACATAGATGCAAAAATCCTCAACAAAATTCTAGCCAATAGAATCCAACAACACATCAAAAAAATAATTCACCATGATCAAGTGGGATTTATACCAGGTATGCAAGGCTGGTTTAATATCAGAAAAACCATTAATGTAATCCATCACATAAATAAACAAAAGACAAAAACGACATGATCTTATCAATTGATGCAGAAAAGGCATTTGACAAAGTCCAACACCCATTTATGATAAAAACTCTTACCAAAATAGGAATTGAAGGAAAATTCCTCAACATAATAAAGGGCATCTATGCAAAGCCAACAGCCAATATCACTCTAAATGGAGAGAACCTGAAAGCATTTCCCTTGAGAACGGGAACCAGACAAGGATGCCCTTTATCAACACTCTTATTCAACATCATGCTTGAAGTCCTAGCCAGGGAAGTTAGGCTAGACAAAGAAATAAAAGGTATCCGGATTGGCAAGCAGGAAGTAAAGTTATCACTATTTGCAGATGACATGATCTTATACACAGAAAACCCTAAGGAATCCTGCAGAAAACTACTGAAACTAATAGAAGAGTTTGGCAGAGTCTCAGGTTATAAAATAAACATACAAAAATCACTTGGATTCCTCTACATCAACAAAAAGAACACCGAAGAGGAAATCACCAAATCAATACCATTCACAGTAGCCCCCAAGAAGATAAAATACTCAGGAATAAATCTTACCAAGGATGTAAAAGACCTATACAAAGAAAACTACAAAGCTCTACTACAAGAAATTCAAAAGGACATACTTAAGTGGAAAAACATACCTTGCTCATGGATAGGAAGACTTAACATAGTAAAAATGTCTATTCTACCAAAAGCCATCTATACATATAACACACTTCCGATCCAAATTCCAATGTCATATTTTAAGGGGATAGAGAAACAAATCACCAATTTCATATGGAAGGGAAAGAAGCCCCGGATAAGCAAAACATTACTGAAAAAGAAGAAGAAAGTGGAAGGCCTCACCCTACCTGATTTCAGAAGCTATTATACAGCCACAGTAGTCAAAACAGCCTGGTACTGGTACAACAACAGGCACAGAGACCAATGGAACAGAATTGAGAACCCAGATATAAATCCATCCACGTATGAGCAGCTGATATTTGACAAAGGACCAGTGTCAGTTAATTGGGGAAAAGATAGTCTTTTTAACAAATGGTGCTGGCATAACTGGATATCCATTTGCAAAAAAATGAAACAGGACCCATACCTCACACCATGCACAAAAACTAACTCCAAGTGGATCAAAGACCTAAACATAAAGACTAAAACGATAAAGATCGTGGAAGAAAAAATAGGGACAACCCTAGGAGCCCTAAAACAAGGCATAAACAGAATACAAAACATTACCAAAAATGATGAAGAGAAACCCGATAACTGGGAGCTCCTAAAAATCAAACACCTATGCTCATCTAAAGACTTCACCAAAAGAGTAAAAAGACCACCTACAGACTGGGAAAGAATTTTCAGCTACGACATCTCCGACCAGCGCCTGATCTCTAAAATCTATATGATTCTGTTAAAACTCAACCACAAAAAGACAAACAACCCAATCAAGAAGTGGGCAAAGGATATGAACACACATTTCACTAAAGAAGATATTCAGGCAGCCAACAGATACATGAGAAAATGCTCTCGATCATTAGGCATTAGAGAAACGCAAATTAAAACTACGATGAGATTCCATCTCACTCCAACAATGCTGGCATTAATCCAAAAAACACAAAATAATAAATGTTGGAGAGGCTGCGGAGAGATTGGAACTCTTATACACTGCTGGTGGGAATGTAAAATGGTACAACCACTTTGGAAATCTATCTGGCATTATCTTCAACAGTTAGAAATAGAACTACCATACAACCCAGAAATCCCACTCCTGGGAATATACCCTAGAGATACAAGAGCCTTCACACAAACAGATATATGCACACCCATGTTTATTGCAGCTCTGTTTACAATAGCAAAAAGTTGGAAACAACCAAGGTGTCCATCAACGGATGAATGGGTAAATAAATTGTGGTATATTCACACGATGGAATACTACGCATCGATAAAGAACAGTGACGAATCTGTGAAACATTTCATAACATGGAGGACCCTGGAAGTCATTATGCTGAGCGAAATTAGTCAGAGGCAAAAGGACAAATATTGTATAAGACCACTATTATAAGATCATGAGAAATAGTAAAAACTGAGAAGAACACATACTTTTGTGGTTACGAAGGGGGGAGGGAGGGAGAGGGCTTTTTATTGATTAATCAGTAGATAAGAAGTGCTTTAGGTAAAGGGAAAGACAACACTCAATACATGGAAGGTCAGCTGAATTGGACTGGACCAAAAGCAAAGAAGTTTCCGGGATAAAATGAATGCTTCAAAGGTCAGCGGAGCAAGGGTGGGGGTCTGGGGACCATGGTTTGAGGAGACTTCTAAGTCAATTGGCAAAATAATTCTATTATGAAAACATTCTGCATCCCACTTTGAAATGTGGCGTCTGGGGTCTTAAATGCTCACAAGAGGCCATCTAAGATGCATCAATTGGTCTCAACCCACCTGGATCAAAGGAGAATGAAGAACACCAAGGTCACACGATAACTATGAGCCCAAGAGACAGAAAGGGCCACATGAACCAGAGACCTACATCATCCTGAGACCAGAAGAACTAGTTGGTGCCCGGCCACAATCGATGACTGCCCTGACAGGGAGCACAACAGGGAACTCCTGAGGGAGCAGGAGATCAGTGGGATGCAGACCCCAAATTCTCATAAAAAGACCATACTTAATGATCTGACTGAGACTAGAGGAATCCCGGCGGCCACGGTCCCCAGACCTTCTGTTGGCACAGGACAGGAACCATCCCCGAAGACAACTCATCAGACATGAAAGGGACTGGTCAGTGGGTGGGAGAGAGATGCTGATGAAGAGTGAGCTAATTATATCAGGTGGACACTTGAGATTGTGTTGGCAACTCTTGTCTGGAGGGGGAATGGGAGGATAGAGAGAGAGGGAAGCTGGCAAAATTGTCAGGAAAGGAGAGACTGAAAGGGCTGACTCAAGAGGGGGAGAGCAAGTGGGAGTACGGAGTAAGATGTATGTAAACTTATATGTGACAGACTGATTGGATTTGTAAACGTTCACTTGAAGCTTAATAAAAGTTAATAAAAAAAAAAAACACTTGAAACAACAAAAAAAAAAGAAAAGAAAGTGTCATTGTCATGTGAAGTCTTAGCTTAGTGGCTGACACGTGGTTGATGCTTATCAGGTAGAGTACAATTGCACTACACCATAGAAGCATTTGAATTCTGGTGTTAGAGAAGAATATCGAATACACCATGGACTGCCAAAAGAACAAACAGATCTGTCTTGGAAGAAGTACAGCCAGCATGCTCCTTAAAAGCAAAGATGGAGAGACTTCCATTATAACAGCAGCAACAACAGAAACCAAACCCAGTGCTGTTGAGTCGATTCCAACTGAGAGCAACCTTACAGGACAGAGTAGAACTGCCCCATAGAGTTTCCAAGGAGAGCCTGGTGGATTTGAACTGCCAACCTTTTGGTTAGCAGCTATAGCACTTAACCACTATACCACCAGGGTTTCCAGAAACATAGAATGTTAGAGCTAGAAGTAATACAATCTTATACTCTAAATTAGTTACTTAAAAATAAATCCAAGTCACTAATAAGTCTTGCTGTTGTTAGATGTCCTCGAATTGGTTCTGACTCATAGGGACCCTGAGGAACAAACACTACCTGGTTCTGCACCATCCTCACAATCATTGCAATGTTTGAGACCATTTTGCAGCCACTGTGTCAATCCATCTCGTTGAGGTTCTTCCTCCCTTTCACTGACCCTCTACTTTGTCAAGCATGACGGCCTTCTTCAGGGTCTGGTCCCTCCTGATAATATGTCCAAAGCACATGAGACAAAGTCTCACCATCTTCCTTTCTAAGGAACATCCTGGCTGTACTTCTTCCAAGACAGATTTGTTCATTCCTCTGGTAGCTCATGGTATATTCAATATTCTTCACCAACAGCATAATCCAAACGCATCAGCTCTTCTTCGGTCTTCCTTATTACCAGTCTTACTTAGTAGTATAAAAGAAATTAAGATAAAGGCTACCATCTCCTAATATGTTGCTCATTATGACTGAAAATATGCATTATACTAGTTCACTGTTATTAAACTCCAAAAGGGGGGAGTGAAATGAAGAGTTTTAAATGTTTTGAATTATATTGTCTGCCACACATCCTCAACAGGCAAAAGAGGAACATAACGGAACCAGATTTTAGCAACAGCACTGGGAAAACCCTTTTACTAGGAAAGTCCTGTGAATGTTACTAGCAATGTTTCAAAGTCAGTACTCTCTTCAGTTCACTACTATTAGAAATTCTCATGGTTGAGGTTAAGATTCAGGGAACTCCTGAGTTTAAACTTAGGAAACTTGAGGTCACAAGTTTGCCATAGTAGAAAACAAGTTTTTTCCAAAGAGAGAATTCTCATGTTTCCCAAAGATGAGAGAAGGTAATTGATTCATCAGTCAGTGATTTGGGCAGAAAAGATAAATGAAAAATTAAATGCACAAGTAGGGCTAAGTATCTTAAGTTGTGATTTAATAGAAAATGAGTTTTTTAAATTATTTTAGCTGCCAGGTTTGTAATTTAAGAATATAAAAATTTACGTGAGATCAAATTACGTCTAATTATTCTTACATGTTGTCTTATCTGCATATATATGTATATATACGCAGAGAGAGAGAGAGATGTATATGTACATATATAGAGAGAGAGAGGGATTTATCTCAAGGAAATGGCTCACGTGGTTGTGGAGGCTGGCAAGTCCCAAGTCCATGGGTCAGGCATCAGGCTTGAGGCTTCCCCTGATTCAGGGGCTGCAGGGGCTGATGAACCCAAGATCAGCAGGTCAGACCTCAGGCTACTGGCTCGTAGGCTTCAGAGGCTTATGAATCCCAAGATTGGCAGGCAATACAGCAAGCAGCTGGCTCAAGTTCCAAGAACTGGAGGTCAGACAACGATGAGCCGAATATAGGATCAGGAGTGAGCAAAAGCCAGCAAGCTTTGCCAGAACATCCATATACATTGGATGCAGACCACACCCCTGAGGAAACTTCCCTTACAACTGATTGGCTGATCACATCAGATCACGTAATGGAGGTAATTACACTATACCACAAAATGGAGGATAACTATGCCATTACATGACTGCCAACTCCATCATTCTATTAACTGCCAAGCCCCTGAGAATCATGGCTCAGTCAAGTTGACACATAACCTTAACCATCACACGTCTATTCAAATCAGAATATTCAGGTCCCTGAAACTATATTATCCTGAATGGTTAAATTGAATGGCTCATGTAATTCATAATTCAGAGTCTGGATTTACCATCTGTCTTTTTTTTTCCTTCAGTAATACTCACTTATTTTTAGAAGTATGCAGAATTTTTAACATAAAGATGCCAATTCTCATACTGAGTGAATAAGAGATAAAAAAGTTAACATCCTAAGTTCAAGAAATCAAGCTAAAGTACCAACTTCATAGGAATGCAAGAAATGGCTCTCTCAAATCTTAAAAGAACTTCATTACAATGCATACAGACATTTTGAGGGGTTTTTGTTGTTGCTGTTTTTCATTGCTTACAATAGAAAAATACATGTCAGCATAGTAAAAATAATATTTGTTTTTATTGCTTAGCCATGATCACTAGATTATTTTCATATCATTCATAGTGCTACAAGAAAAGAATCACATAACTGAGATATAGAAATACCTGCCACCTAATCACTCAAGCAATTATAATTATTTACCATTTTCTTTTGTAAATGAAGCTTTCAAATACTGTTATAAATTAATTTTATTAGCAAATTTAATTTTATTATATAAATAAGAGATACGATTAACTACAAAAATCCTCATTTCCTCCCCCCAAAAGAATTACATATATGGTAAACGTGCAAAACTAAAACTAAACTTCAGGGTCATATTAATCCTATAGTAAGTAATGGACTTGTTTGTAAATGTTATGCCTCCAAATGATTGAAAACCAAAACCAAACCAAACCCACTGCCGTTGAGTTGATTCCAACTCATAGCCACCCTGTAGGATAAAGTAGAACTGCCTCATAGAATTTCCAAGGAGTGGCTGGTGGATTCGAACCACTGACCTTTTGGTTAGCAACTGAGCCCTTAACCACTGCTCCATCCCAAACCAAAAACCAAACACAGTGTCATCAAGTCATTCCAACTCATAGCAACCCCATAGGGTTTCCAAGGCTGTAAATCTCTACGGAAGCAGGCTGCCCCACCTTTCTCTCACATGACTGCTGGTGGTTTCAAACCACCAACCCTTTGGTTAGCAGTCGATTGCTTAAACCACTGCACCACTGCGGCTCCTCAAATGATTGAAGGCATTGCAATTTAGTGAAATTATACAAAAAAAGAACACTCAAGTAATTGAAATTTTTCCTCCTTATTTTTGTAAAAGAGACAAATGACAGAGGAACAATGTAATGTTTTGTAAGGATTTGCAATATTAATGTGATGTTTTATAATTTTTATTGTGTGATCTAGGAGTCATTAGGTTAGTACAAAACAAACAAAAAACAAACCCAGTGCCGTCGAGTCGATTCCAACTCATAGTGAACCTTTAGGACAGAGTAGAACTGCCCTATAGAGTTTCCAAGGAGTGCCTGGTAGATTTGAACTGCCGACCCTTTGGTTAGGAGCCGTAGCACTTAACCACTATGCCACCAGAGTTTCCAGGTTAGTGCAAGTCTGATAGAATGATAACAACAAAGACTATTCAGTTGTTTATAGCTCTAAGGGAATATCAAGGAAGTGTCAAGGCCAGTTAGCCGCAAATGTAATTAGCTAGAATAGTATGTCATTCTATTCTGTGTGAGCTCATTTAAACTCTACTTTTTAAATAAAATCAATAAATTATAATTATATGATTATATATCATTAATTACATTCCTGTGTAATAAACCTAATTAAACCAAAAAACCGAACCCTTTGCCGTTGAGTCGATTCCAACTCATAGCAACCCTACAAGAAAGAATAGAACTGCCGCATAGGGATTCCAAGGAGCTGCTAGTGGATTTGAACTTCTGACCTTTTGGTTAGCAGCTGAGCTCTTAACCACTGCACCACCAGGGCTCCTGACAAACACAATAGAGCAAATAAATCATGTGATTAAACTTATTACTTTCATTTTTTTTTTTTAGGAAATTGATATGGCATTTACAGCAGAATTTGGTTTAATCAATGTATCTGTAAGAAACTAATTTCATTAAATGTTTGTTGAAAACTTTAATCACCTTTTTTCCCCAAGGATAGTTATCATGGATTGATAAAAACTAGAATTCAGGGAAAGAAATAGAGTTTAAATCAATATACTCTGCTAACTAGAAAATTTTGCATATTTTATCTATATTTCCTTTTTACTTTTTTTTAACTTATTGCATGATTCTGAAGGTAGTTATGAACATAGATCAAGAATCAAAAGAATAACATGATATCATGAATAATCAAATGTAATAACAAACTAGTCATTAACTAGGACTCATCAAACTGTTATAACAAGATTCTACTTCTGATACTACAGAATTTGAAACTTTAAGGAATTTTCTTCGGCTGCAGACAATGCTTAATCTCCCTCTATCATAATGCATATTGGCACTTATTTCTTTATTCTCAACCATTACATTTTAATTGAAGGTATTATTCTTGATTTTACAGTTCAATGATGTATGTTTTGTCTCTCAGGAAAGGGGCTTGGTTTGAATCCCATCTTGATGGTAAAGTCATATCCCGGGATTTTCTAAAGAAAATGTCATCCAGGAAGGTTGTGAATTTAATCTGGAACCACCTGCTGAGTTCTCAGTGGAGTATTCGATAATTCAGAAACCATTTCTTTTTTTTAAGAAGATCAGAAAAAGTAGAGGAGGCTTCGTTATAAGGTCTCTTTCTGACTCTTCTATAACAAATCAGTCTAAAAGGTGTCTTGGGGAATAAATTTCTGAAGAAATGCTAGATTTTAAGGGGGTATATTAGAAACATAAGTCTAGCAGAATTTCTTTTTCAAGTCTATCCTAAAGGCACTGAAGTGAAGGGGAAAAAAAAACAAATAAATAAATGTATGCATCATATTTTGGTAAGAAAAATGATATTCTCAGCGGACAAATTTTGACAAACTTGCTAAACCAAGTGTATTTGTCCAAGATCCAGGGAGTCTTGCTTCCCCTTAACCTAAGCTCTTTACGCTACTTTCAGTTGCATTTCATCCTCATAGGAATTCTCAAGATATATTGAGCTAAGCTACTATAAAAGATCAGGATAGAATGGCGATCAGCGTCTCCATAAGGCATAAGGATGGCTCAGCCATTGGCAAGGATTTAACACGTGTTTTTTATGTTATGGTTTCCTTCATTCCTCTTGTGTCACTCCAAAAATTTTATGAGAATATTACTTATACTATCAAAACATACCCTGAGTCAAGATATAAATTTTCACAGGATAGTCATATATTTAGAAGTTCTCCCTATTGATCCATGAGCAAGTCTCCATGTGCTTAGCAGATCTACTCCTTTACCAGGGAAAATAACGTATCACTCGCTGGAAACTTCTTGTTCCCTATCCAGTGTGTATTTGGTCTGCCTCTCTCCCCTACGGTGAGTATAGATTATTATGCTGCTAATGCTTGACTTACTGTCAGAAGAGTTGAAATAAGACATGACACATGAGACAGAGCGGAGGTTATATCCGGAAGGAGAGCATCCAAGACAGCTCAGAAAATAAACTCGAACCAAATCCTGCCCATGGTCTTTGAATCCCATGCTGTGAATGCCTGGTTAAGCTATTTTGTGGTGGTTGTGTCTACATAAATTTACCCCAAATACAAAACTTACTAGAAACCAAGAAGCAACATGAGTTTGAACTCCACTTTGTCTATTTCTTTTCTTTGTTGTTGGCGTTTCGTTCTACTTCAACACTTTTAATAGCTAATGAAAGAAAATTACTCATTTTCAAAAATCTGTTTCACTTTTCCCAACTGTCTTCAGATCTTGGAAGATAAACGTAAAACTGCCAATCATGTATTATTTGCATTGATTTCAAAAAGCACATACAATGCAGTCAATTTTGAATGAAGTATGGTGATAAAGTGGTGGGTCGGTGAAAAAGAGGAAGATCCTCAATGAGACGAATTGACCCAGTGGCTGCAACAGTGGGCTCAAACATAGCAACAATTGTGAGAACGACACACGACTGGGCAGTGTTTCATCCTATTGTACATAGGGTTGCTATCAGTTGGAACCCACTCGACTGCACCTAACAACAACAACAACATGGTGTTACAAACTAAATCTAATAAGCAATTCTTTGATGTCAAGAACTTCACAATTCACCTGAGTCAAAACTAACACAAAATACGACTGTACTAAATAGTGTACAATTCACCTTTCCACTAAGCATCATTTCCTCCTCCTCTAGTAAATATCTAGGTTGTAGAGTTACACGCATAAATGAGCGCTCGTCAGATCTTTAGTCTTTCCTTCCCTAGCCTAACTAGTTCTTTTTAGCAGTTCTTCCTGTTCAAATATGGTGTTGCTGATCCACCTTTGGTATCTAGCCTTAAGGGATATTAAATTATGCACAAAATCTCACTCAGGCTCTCTTGCAGCCAGGCATTTTTATTTTGGCAAAGCTGTCACAACCTGTTTAATGAAAAAGGGATATTTGACCTGCCAACACATAGATTATAGTGACTTGTTTGTACCATCACAATGTTCAATACAGGTTATTAAATACACATATCTATTTTGAAAACTCCTTGCAGCGTGCTAGGATAAGAACTCTGTGTACACAAAAATAATGTAAGCGCAAAATAGGACAACTATGCTTTAGTATTTGTAGCTTGTTTGGGTCAATTGATGCGTTTCTAAAACTGTGATTAAGCACTCAAATAAACTTAATATTTTTAATTTGCCAGATAATTTAATGAGCAAATTATGTAATTAAGTGTGTGTTACCTAAGGACTGTCAAAAATATTATTTATTATTAATATACACAATACGTATCTTTAAGCTTCATCCTCGTATGAGCTGATTCCTTCCATTTGCTCCTACATTAACTTGTTTAATCAGAACTACAGTGATTACACTTTCAAAATAAAATTCAGGTTGTCCAGTTAGGTCGATGTCCTGGTGCAGTCGAGCCAATGAAATGTACTCCAAGTTAGAAAGAGTAAGAAAGTTTAACTTAGGAGGTGTCCACCAATGGGAAGTCCAACAGCAATGCAGGCTCTCTCTGTGGAGCTCCAAAAGGCATTTTTACATTAGAATTTATATATGATTTTTACAAAAGTTAGAAGTGTCTTTGTAGACTGCAGATGGCATGGCCAGAGGAGTTATTCATTACAAGGTAGTTACAACAGACTTTTTATCAGACTAAAGAGACACATGCTGGATATCACCTTATCAGGCTAAAGGTACACATGCCAGACACCTGAGCTCTAATCTTCCTGTGGGGGGTTGTAAGTCCAGGTGGCTGGACAGAGCAAAACAAAGACATTAACAAAGGTATGCCGAAAGGAGAACCCAGAAAAACCCAGGGCCGTCGAGTCGGTTCTGACTCATAACCGACTCAACGGCCCTCGGTTTTACGTAAATAAAGAAAAAAAACTTTATTCAGTTCATCATGGAGTTAGTTATGTCAAGGTCTCAGTCGCCCATTTTGAAAAGGAGAAAACATGCTGGGGAGTATTAGGGTCACACTTATGAGTAAGTATTCTCTTCCTTGTGCATTCTAAACTAGGGCTTTCTCAAATGAGAAATAGACCTTGACAGAAGTTTTCTAAGGAGTCTTTACAAGTAGAATCTCTAAACCAATGCTCAGACTCAAACACGTAACTGCTGTGGTTAGACAAGGTGAAGCAGGCCCAACATAGTTGTGGGAACCTAGGGAAAGGCAAGCCCCACTGAAAGGGGTCCCTTGGAAGTGTTGAGCTAGTGCTGCCAGGTCTGTTGTTTTTTCAAAAGATATTGCAAAACCTTTCTTGTTTGCTTGCTTGTTTTGAGTCTCCTGATTTTTAAGTCTTGGTCAATGATTAACTTGCTTTTTCCAACACTATACATAATAAAAATTTTTTTTTTTTTTTTTTTATGGACCTGGTCGTATCTGGAAGTAATGGCCAGCCAAGCAACTACTAGTTAAACCTTGCTCGAACAGCTGCAGCCTAATATTCCTAAAGTATCGCTCTCTTCTTGTCTGATAGGAAAGAATTCTTGATTGAAGCTTGAAGAAGTTTTTCGCTAACTTTGAGAGTTAACCAAGTTTTGTATGCCTGGTGTCCCTGACTTTCAGTAATCTGCCCCGATACTCTCTAAAAAAAAATGTCCCGTAAGGTTTCCAAGGCTCTAATTTTTATGGAAGCAGATTGCCATATCTTTCTCCTGTGGAAAAACTTGAGGGTACAAATCGCCAGTCTCTCAGTTGGCAGCCAAGAGCTTGAATACTGCACCACCAGGGCTCCTTTAACAAAACCACCTTCCATCCCTAGCCGCTGGACCAACCTTCTCCACGCCAGAGGACTACCTCATGCTAATACTTCACTTCTGTTTGTTTTCCTTATTCTCTCCATTATTCCTGCAGCAGCTTCTTCTTGCTTCTCCATTCAGCTAATTGTTACCTTTGCTTTATTAGTCAACCAAATTCTTGTGCGATCCAAGAAGACTTCTCTTACCACTTCTGACTTTCTGCCTTCTTGGAATCATTTTGACCCTTATTTTTCTGGACCATATTCACTTGGCATTTAATAGGATCATAGAATTAGTAAATTAAATTGGAACTTTGAGATAATGTCCTCTAACCCTTTTATTTTACATTGGTCTGGACACAAGGATTGACTTATCTAACATGACAAATTAATGATAGAGAAAAGACTTAAGTCCTCCTTGTAATTACTTTTTCTATGTGTCTTGCCTTGCCAAGAAGATCCAAAACTCCTCAAAGATAGTAGCTATGTTTTTCAAGTCTCTTATATATCCTTTATGATAGTACCTAATGCAAAGTGGCTACAACAAAAAGAAAATTACAAACAAAAATATTAAATTGAATTCTTCTGCATTTATCCGCAATTGAAGCACCAACATTCTTCTGTAGACAAAGAATGAAGCTGTGTTCTATAGACCTAGTGTCTCTGAGTATGTGGTTGACTTTGAAGCTGACTCATTCTGCTGTCTTCATCTTGACTTGGTCCAGTAAAATGGCATTGCTCACCCTTCTTAGATAAAGCAGTACATAAAGAAATACATATTTCTCTGTATGGATCCTGGAGATATTGATTGTGCAAATGTGGAATAACGGGTACAAATCTCATACAGTGCTTCCATGATCACTTAATTAAAAGGACCAAAATTTGATTTATTTCCTATCACTCTTTCATGGCAATAATGGATATTTCATCTAGAACACTAACCCTAAAAAAAATACTCACTGTCAAGTCAGCTTCAGCTCTCGGTGGCCCCAAGTGTGTCAGAGTAGAACAGTGTTTCATAAGGGCTTTAACGTCTGATTTTTCTAAAGCAGATAGCCAGGCCTTTCTTTTGAGATTCCTCTGGGTAGCCACAAACCTCCAACCTTTCAGCTAGCAGCTGAGTTTGTTAACGATTTGCATCACCCAAGGCCTCTACACAACCCTAAAAAAAAAGTGATTTGGCTCAGTCACGAAAATCACAACTGTTCACCTTGTGTTTTAACAAATCTTCCTCAATAAATGCAATATGTACAAAATTATAAGACACCCTCAAATGTAGTTTATGTGCTTATGCACATCAGATGAAATCACAATGATAGAATTTATTGAACTTATTGATTTTATTGCTTAACCCTCCAATTCCCTGATCCTTTCAGACATTGTTTCTTAGCATAAATATGATGAATGAATTCATGAAAACTGGTAGAAATATTCTCTATCTTTTTTAATCATTGTATTAGCACGTTATAAGCTTGATGGTTTATATGCACCATAATTTTCTTTCTTCTTCCTTTTTACAGAATGGTATGATATAGAAAATAAGAAAAATAAAATAACATGGACTTTAGAACTAGTAGTCTGCCTGAATTTAAATCACAAATCCACAGCTTATTTAGACCCACAAATTACCATTTACCAACTATGTTATTTACAACAAGTTACCTAATTTTCTCAGTATACACATGTACACATATACATATGCACACACATAAGTATATGTATGTGTATGTATGCATTGTTGTTGTTAGGTGCCGTCCAGTCAGTTCTGACTCGTAGTGATCCTATGTACAACAGAATGAAACACTGCCGGGTCCTAACCCATCCTCACAATACTTGCTATGCTTGTACCCATTATTGCAGCCGGTGTATCAATCCATACCATCGAGGGTCTTCCTCTTTCTTGCTGACCTTTACTTGACCAAGCATGGTGTCCTCCAGGGACTATGTCCATAGTATGTGAGACGAAATATCACCATCCTTGATTCTGAGGTACATGCTGGCTGTACTTCCTCCGAGACAGATTCGCTCATCCTTTTGGCAGTCCATAATACCTTCAATACACTTCGCCAATACCATAATTCAAAGGTGTCAATTCTTCTGTTGTCTTCCTTATTCATTGCCCAGCTTTCACATGCATATGAGTTGATTGAAAGTACCTTAGTCCTTAAAGTGACATCTTTTCTTTATATATACAATATTAGTACATAAATGACGATTAAAAACATACTAATCTTCTGTGCTTCTTGTTTGTCTTTCAATGTTTTTCAAAACATTTTACAATTTCTTCTCTACTCTCCATAGTGTAGAAACAGGCTTGTTTTTTCTATCAAAAACAAAACAAGTGGGAATTATACCTAGAGTGACTTTGATTAGATAACAAAAAGGACTTCCTGGATAACTACACTAATCTTCCCTAAAGATCCTGTAAGTAGTAGCTTTCATGCCCTTGATGGAATTTACTGAAGCAAAATTAACTTAAGAGGTTTCATTCACTCTTTCTCTCTAATTGTTTTTGTAAAACTGTGTGCCATAAAATTCCTATTTTCTATAGAAACAATGGTATAAAACATAAAATTTAAGAAAAAAAGCTTAAAATGTGAAATGGAAAAGAAAAAACACAAAACAAAAGCATTGTTTTGCGGTCTTGAAGTGAATCCTTAAAAGGCCCTTAAATCCTGACTATAAAAAGTAAAAGAAATAGATTCTTGTCTATGGCTAACACATCTTTTACTTCTTATGCAATTTTCACAACAAGATTTAAAATATGAACATTATCTTGTACTCAACACCTAACTACATCAGGAAAAATGGAGACTTGTAAGAGGACGCCCACTCCTTTTGTTCATCTGACAAGTGCCACACGTTGGAGCGAATATGCTATTCTGTTCTTATCTTCCAAAATTCACATGCCTGAGAAAAACAGCATGGAGCAGAAAAACAACCTGGACCCTGGCCACATTTCAAGAGTTAAGATAGGCTCTGATTCCTGCCGTAGAATTTCCTGGCCTGGGAGTAAAAATTCCACCCTTAAGCCATGCTGTCATTTAGATGAGTTCCATTGTAATGGCGTATCTGCAAACCAACATTTTCTGAATAGGTCCTTGTTCCATTTGGTGCTTTCCTGAGGAAGTTTTATCAGTGCTCTGATGTACAGTAAGCTGATAAGCCTTTAGTTAGCAGCCATATTTCACAATTTAACCTTTAAGAAAGGCTACAGGCAGCCACGGCTTTGTCCATTTGGTTAATGATAATGTTCACCACTAGTCGAAACAGTTTAACCAGGTAGCTCCTCAGGAGAGGCTTAGATTTAACGTTTTACCAAAATTCCACTAGCAGTATCGTTGTCCTCTGGAGAACTAACTGTTTACATATGAGAGTGTTTGGAGTCTTGTAAACTTAGGTATATAAAAAATATATATATATATATACACCTTAGTTTATATTACACATGGGTACCAGATAAATATCTGATAAAATTATAATAGCTTAAATTACTGTATCTCTTTTTAGTACTCCATTCTTGGTATGAGAAAAAATATGTCAGGTAAATCAATAAAACACAGTTTTCTAAACAAAAATTCAAAATGAATTTTCTACCACCTCGTGGAGCCTATCAAAGTACGTAGCAGCAGCATCATGTTACTCTTACATTACACTAGATTAGATTTCGAGAGGCTCTACTTAAGTTTGGTAACAGGCAGCATTCTCCTTAGAAGAAATTTCATTTGAACTTGGCTTTGGAAGGGCATGTGGCAATTTTCCAGCCTATAAAGATGAAAGGGCATTCTTGGCAGAGGGTGCAGCAAGATCGAAGCACAAGAGTGTCAAAGAGAATACACCTAATCTTCATTTATTGACAACCTCATCTGACATGTGCATTTTCAGTAATAATAAAAAATGTAGTATCTGACTACTTTGCCCATTAACGATGTACGTCTGGTAGTAAAAAATGCCGAGGTGTGAGGCAAGAGTAACGCTGGCTATGATTGTTAAAGTTATGTGTCAACTTGGCTGGGCCATGATTCTCAGTGGTTTGCCAGTTATGTAATGCCAGTTATGTAATTTGGCAGCTATGTAATGATGTAATTTGGCAGTTATGTAATGATGTAATTTGGCAGTTTTGTAACAATGTAATTTGGCAACTATTTGATGATGTAGCCATCCCCCATTTTGTGATCTGATGTGGTCATCCTCCATTTTTGCCTAATACCAATTTTCACATAATGATCTGATCTTTGGAACCTAACCATGTGGGTAAATGAGGAGTGGGTGTAATATAGCCAAAGAATGGTAAGTATCATACTACAGAACACCTGAATCTTAAGGAAAATATTTTGGATGGAGATAGATACAGGAATCAGGCATCAGCCTAGGTGAGAATTTTACTGATGGACAAGCCTATGAGAGAAACGAATATTGAACAGATGTCCAGAAGCAGAAGAAACAGGGACATGGAGCAGAATGATGAAGGAGATAGGAGAGAACTAGGATGGGGAAATGCTCTAAAAGTCACGAAGGTAAAAGGTCCAGATGTAGGAAGGGGGCAAAAGGATCAAATGCTAAGAAAAATAAGACATTTTAATTTGATTTAGATCTTTAATTTCAAGAGCAGCTTTACAGGGACAGGAATATCCCTGAGATTACAATTAGCTCTGTACTGGATGATAAGTAAGGCAATATAAGAAAATGGTGTAGACTCACATTTCAGAAGTTAGAGGAATAATAGAAGACTGCTTCTTAAGAAAGAGAAAAGTTGAGAAAAAATTGTTGCTTTTTAGTATGGGTGACATATAAAGTTTTATAAGAGAGAAAGAAAATAATTGATGAACTAACATTACAGATGTCAAAGAAGGGATCAGGATCCAAATAAAGAAAAGGGTTGGCTCTTTGACAAAGGTAGGGCTATATCTACTTGTTTCTGTAGGAAGAAATGTGAAAAGAGAGATCTGGCAACAAGTCTAGATAAAGAGGGAAGAGAGAACAAAGGGGTTCATGTCTGGCAAGTCCTGAATCTGATATTTCCAAGTGCAGAAACCAGTTTGAGTCATGCATTTCTTCTGTTTGATTGAGAAACTCAAAAAGATACGCTATTTTTCAGAATCGAAGCTGCATTTTGCATTACACTAAGCCACTTGTTTTTCAAGAATGGTCCCTAGTCAGCAAAATCAGTATCTCCTGGGAACTTGTTTGACGTGCAAATTCTTGAGCCCCAAACCAGATCTAACTGAATCAGCAACTCTGGAGTTAGGGCTCTGAGAAACTTTCTTCTTTGTCTTCTTTTTTTTTTTTTTAAAAACAAGACCCCCAGGAGATCGTGTTTATTCAGAAAGTGAAAAAAACAAACAAACAAAAACCTTACTAGAATTTTAAATGTGGACTTATTGTTACTTATTTTGAATGAGTACAAACATCATTTGTGTAATGTGCCTGACTAAATTTGAAACTAACCTATCCTTGAATTTAAATGCCATTGGCCTGCCTAGAAGATAATGATAATAATAACACATGATATTTTAACAGGTTTGTCTTTAAAAAATGTTGAATATTTATATATATTGTTGTTAGGTGCCCTTAAGTTGGTTCCAACTCATAGTGACCCCCATGTACAACAGAAAGAGACACTGCCTGGTCCTGCCCCATCCTCACAATCATTAAGCTTGAGCCCATTGTTGCAGCCACTGTGCCAATCCATCTCATTGCAGGTTTTCCTCTTTTTCGCTGACCCTCTACTTTACCAAGCATGATATTCTTCTCCAGGCGGTGCTCCCTCCTGATAACATGTCCAAAATATGTGAGAGGAAATCTTGCCAGTCTTGATTTCAAGGAGCACTCTGGCTATAGTTCTTCTTAGACAGATTTGTTTGTTCTTCTGACAGTCCATGGTATATTCAATATTCTTCCCCCACATCATAATTCAAAGGTATCAATTCTTCAGTCTTCCTTATTCATTGCCCTGCTTTCACATGCATATGAGAATGAAAATATCATGGCTTGGGTCAAGCTAACCTTAGTCTTCAAAATGACGTCTTTACTTTTTAACACTTGAAAAAGGTCTTTTGCAGCGGATTCCCCGAATGTAATACACCGTTTGATTTCCTGACTGCTACTTCTGTGGGCGTTGATTGTGGATCCAAGTGAAACGAAATTCTTGACAATGTCAGTCTTTTCTCCATTTATCATGATGTTGCTTATTGGTCCAGTTGTGAGGATTTTTTTCTTTATGTTGAGGCATATTCCATACTGAGGGCTGTAATCTTTGTTTTTCATTAGTAGTTGTTTCAAGTCCTCCTCCCTTTCAGCAAGCAAGGTCGTATCATCTGCATATTGCAGGTTTTTAATGAATCTTCCACCAATCCTGATACCGTATTTTCTTGATGTAGCTCAGCTTCTCGAATTATTTGCTCAGCATACAGATACGGAAATTACCATTAATACCACATGCAAGTAAAAGTTTGCCGAAGGTAACGCAAAAGCAGTTGCAACAGTACGTTGACAGGGAACTGCCAAAAAGCCAAGCTGGATTCGGAAGAGGATGTGGAATAAGGGATATCATTGCTGATGTCAGATATATGGTGCGCACATTTATTACTAAACTATCAGAAATTAAGAGAGGGACACCTCAATGTCTTTGAAACAAGCAGTCACAGTCATTAACAGATAAGGAAGTTACTGCAGAGTTGCAATAGTTAAAAAAATACAAGTGAATTTAGGAAAGATGGATTTGCCAGCAAAGTCTCTTGACAGATCTATTGACAGTTTGCATAGGTCAAGACATCATTTTCACTGTGTGGGACTTCCTCACGTATGGAAAGAAGACGTGATCGTACCTACAAAATTCTAACAGCATCTCAGCCATTACACCCAACACAGACTTGCATATTTCCAAATGCCAGGGCCGGGGAGAGGGACAGCAAGGGGACAATAGTGCTGGCCTGATTGAAAGACCATTACGACTGCAGAGAGCATGGAGGGGTAAACAAATCTTTGGACTGGTTGGGCGTAGAAAGGTTCAGTTGTCATTTTCTGGCTTAAACTCTTTGTACATTTTTTGCCTGACTCTTTCAATAGAGTCTATCTGTTTCACAAATGGTTAAGTGCTTGGCTACTAACCAAAAGTTTGATGATTCAAACCTACTCAGAAGGGACTCACGAGAAAGCCCTGTGATCTGTTTCTGAAAGGTCACAATCATAAAAACTTTGTGGAGCACAGTTGCGTTTTGGAACACATGGGGTTGCAATGAGCTGGAATTGCCACAACGACAACTAGTTGGATTTGGTTTATTAAACGAGAGGTTCACATGGGATGCTCACCATTTGTAGCAAAGGCCATGGTACATTCTCAGCATATGAACCAAAGTAGGACCTCAGAAAATCTTTATTGACATGAGTTAAGCTGATGTTTCTCCCACAGCTTGACTCATAAAATCGTAGAAGCTGCTCAATTAAAAGCAAACAAAACTAAATAAAATCCGTCAGTGGACTTGGTTTTGCTCCCCTATGCTATGACCGATGAGCAAAGAGATGCTGCGTAGCTCAGTGCTTACTGACGCACCAGAGGCAGGGTCACCTTTTTTTTTTTTGGTAACTTTGAATTAAAGAGTCCATTTGTCATGGTTCAAAATCAAACACAAATGAATAAAAAAGTAAAAAATGATGGAATCATCAAAATGTACCCCCTAAAAACAAACAAACAAAAACCCAAACCCTTTGCCATCTAGTCAATTCTTATTCACTGGAATCCTATAGAACAGAGTAGAACTGCCCCATAGGGTTCCCAAGGCTGTAACCTTTTCTGAGACAGACTCTGCCTCATCTTCACCCTGTGGAGCTGCTGGTAGGTTTGAATTGCTGACCTTTTAGTCAACAGCTGAATGCTTAGCCACCAGCCCACCAGGATGCCTTATATAACATCGTAGATAACCAAATAAATTATGGGATTTAAGCAGGAATAGATACACTGACAAATGAAGCAAAATAAAGAATACAAAGAGAGATCTATGTACATATGAAAACTAAGGATAATAAACATGGCAGTACAAAATGGTGGGGGCTGGATGGATTTTTTAGTAGAGGGTCCAGAGACCCCTAACTCACCATATATGAAAAAAAAAATGGACCTTTCTACTAACTATATGCAAGTTTAAAAATGAATTAGCCTAAAGACCTCAATTTGAATGGTAAAACTATAAATTAAAATACTATTACTACTAACACTAGCATAGATTATAAATATAACCACAATGATTATTATAATAATATTATTAATATAAAGGAGGCTCTGGGTGCATAAACACTTTAGCACTTGGCTGCTCACTCAAAGGTGGGTGTTTTGAACTTCAGGACCACCTCAGGAGAAAGGCCTGGAGATTTACTTCTAAAAGGTCACAGCCATTGAAAACCCTACGAAGCACAGTTTTATTCTGCAAAACATAGGGTTGCCATGAGTGAATCAACTTGATGGCGCCTGATAAATTGATAAAAGTTTGGACTTTCATAACCTGTAAAAGCACAAACCATAACGTAAAAGTAATTGATTTGATTATGCCATAATTAAGGGTTTCTGCTCAATAAAGTTCAATGTAGAAATATGACAGGTTTTTTTTTCCCTTTATTTATTGTGTTTTAAGTGAAAGTTTACAAATCAAGTCAGTCTCTCATACGAAAACTTATACACACCTTGCTATGTAACCCTAGCTGCTCTTCCCCTAATGTGACAGCACACTCCTCCTCTCCACCCTGTATTCCCCGTGACCATTCAGCCAGCTCCTGTGCCCTCTGCATTCTCATCTCGCCTCCAAACAGGAGCTGCCCACATAGTTTCATGTGTCTACTTGAGCCAAGAAGCTCACTCCTCACCAGTATCATTTTCTGTCTTATAGTCCAGCCTAATCCCTGTCTGAAGAGTTGGGTTCAGGAATGGTTCCTGTCTTGGGCTAACAGAGGGTCCGGGGGCCATGACATCTGGAGTCACTCCAGTCTCAGTCAGACCACTAAGTTTGGCCTTTTTATGAGAATTTGATGTCTGCATCCCACTGTTCTGCTCCCTCAGGGATTCTCTATGTGTTTCCTGTCAGTGCAGTCATCAGTGGTAGTTGGGCACCATTTAGCTCTTCCAGTCTCAGGCTGATGGAGTCTATGGTTTATCTGCTCCTTTCTGTCTCTTGGGTTCATGTCTACCTTGTGTCTTTGGTGTTCTTCATTCTCCGTTGCTCTAGGTGGGTTGAGACCAATTGATGCATCTTAGATGACCACTTCCTAGCGTTTAAGACCCCAGACACCACTCACCAAAATAGGATGCAGAATGTTTTCTGAGTACATTTTTTTTTTTTGCCAATTGACGTAGATGTCCCCTGAAACCATGGTCCTAGATCCCTGTGCCCACTATTCTGGCTTTCGAAGCATTTGGCCGTATTAAGGAAAATTCTTAGGTTTTAGTTTAGTCCAGTTGTGCTGACCTCCCCCGTATTGTGTGCTGAGAAATATGACAGGTTTCGAAAAGATATTTGCAATATCAAAAACCAACAAAGGATTGATAGATTAAGTATAGAAGGACACAATTCATAAACAGAGGAAAATCAAAAGGCTTGTAAGTGCATGTAGAAATTCTCAAACTCATTAGTAATTAGGGGAAAATAAGGACACAACAATGTGTTTTGACATTAAACACATCAGATTGGGAATGTGGGAATACAGTTTTTGTTAGGTGCTGTTCAGTCAGTTCTGACTAAAGGCTAACCTATGGTGCCCGGTCCTGCATCATCCTCACATCCATTGCTATGTTTAAGCCCATTGTTCCAGCCACTGTGTCAATCTTTTGGGGGTCTTTCTCTTTTTTGCCAACCCTTTACTAAGCATGATGTCTTTCTCCAGGGACTGGCCCCTCCTGATGACATATCCAAAGTACCAGAGATAAATCTTGCCATCCTTACTTCCAAGGAGCGTTCTGCCTGTACTTCTTCCAAGATAGACTTGTTCTTTCTTCTGACAGTCCATAAAGTACTCAGTATTCCTCACCAACACCATAATTCAAAGGCATCAATTCTTGTTTGGTCTTCCTTATTCACTGTCCTGCTTTCAGATGCATACGAGGCCATTGATAATACCATGGCTTGGGTCAGGTGCAATTTAGTCTTCAATGTGGCATCTTTGCTTTTTAACACTTTACAGAGGTCTTTTGCAGCAGATTTGCCCAGTGCAATGCATTGTTTAATTTCTTGACTATTGCTCCCATGGGTGTTGATTGTGGATCCCAGTAAAATGAAATCCATAGCAACTTCAACATTTTCTCCATTTATCATGATGTTCCTTATTGGTCCAGTTGTGAGCATTTTTGTTTTCTTTATGTTGAGTTGTAATCCATACTGAAGTCTAGAGTCTTTGATCTTCGTCAGTAAGTGCTTCAAGTCCTCTTTGCTCTCAGCAAGTAAGGTAGTGTCATCTGCATATCGCAGGTTGTTAATGAGTCTTCCTCCAACTCTGTTGCTGCATTCTTCTTCATATAGTCCAGCTTCTCAGATTATTTGCTCAGCATACAGATTGAATAAATATTGTGAAAGTATACAACCCTGATACACACCTTTCCTGATTTTAAACCATGCAGTATCCCATTATTCTGTTCGAACGACAGCCTCTTGGTCTATGTACAGGTTCCACATGAGCACAATTAAGTGTTCTGGAATTCTCCTTCTTCACAATGTTATCCATAATTTGTTATGATCCACACAGTCGAAGACCTGTGCATAGTCAATAAAACACTGGTAAACATCTTTCTGGTGTTCTCTGCTTTCAGCCAGGCTCCATCTGACACCAGCAAATTCCTGTTCCACATCCTTTCCTGAACCTGGCTTGAATTTCCACCAATTCCCTATCAATGTATATTAACACAACATATTTAAATTACAACATAAATTTCCAACCTAACATAAATATTTTGTTAACCTTAATTTTGCTCAGTGGATTAGTGATACAACTGTTATAAATTACTGAGAAAATTCCTTTTAGCGCTTCTCAAAGTATGCTCCATGAAATAAGACCTGATTGGACACAGTTTATTACAGAGATTGAGATTAACATTTTTGAAACTTTTATAAATAGTTGGCTTTGCCATGGCATTGTATCCTTATTGGACACATCTCACTCATTTGGGTAGAGACTAATCCAGGTGCTTTTGAACCTGGCCAGCTGTACACAATGCAAGCTGCAAACATGCCATGTGCACTAGACAGCATATTGCTGTGTTGGTCTACAAAGGATTGCAAAAGGAAAAAACAAAACAATATTAAAAACTTGCTTCTTCACCATAGATAATTTGAGCTCTAATGAATCTGCTTATTGGGTGTGGGTGAGGGCTCATTGTGATAATAGCAAAACTCTGCTTAAAGTGGGCTTTATTCTACTGATGATTTTGGAAAGGAGTTATTCCTTAAATGCAAGAATTAGAAAATAGGTTAGGGAGAAGGCTGAAAAGTTAAAGGTCTATGAAAATTGAAACTCACCTGAAAATGAACTAAAGTTGTAACGATTTTTATAGATTTTTCAGAGAGAAGGGAATTCATCAAATAGGAGGGTACATATCAGTAGCCAATGACTAAACTATCAGAAGTTCCACTCTAGCACTAAAATGTGATTTTTATGTCAAGCATGAATCGGTATGAAACATGTCTACCATTAAATGAGTATTGCAGAAGGAGTTAGCATGGAAAAGTGGGGGGTTAAGTCTGCTTTTAAGACAGGTGTTTTGGCTTTGGAATAAAAGTGATGAAGAATTGAGCTCCAACAGGAAAACTGGTAATAGGGAACCCAAAGTTGAGAAGGGGAGAGTGTTGACATGTCGCGGGATTGGCAACCAATGTCACAAAACAATATGTGTGCTAATTGTTTAATGAGATGGTAGTTTTATCTGTAAACCTTCATCTAAAGTACAATTTAGAAGAAAAAAAAGAAAGAATTGAGTCCCAGCTCTCCCACTCACTAGCGCCATGACCATGACCATTGGCAGATTACTTTCTACGTAATGGTTTCATTATCTGGGATATGTGGATAATTCTACCTTACATGGATTCTGTAAACAATCAGACTCCCAATATTTGTTCAACAGGAGTTAGTTTTGAAACTTAGAGGCATTCCTGTTCTCATATAATTAATGGTTTCTTTATATTTTCAAAAGGGAACATTTTTACTAGTGGAGACGAAATTCTGAAATCCTTTGAGAAGTTTGTTATTTTAGTAACACTGTAATATCCTTGGTCTTTATCTCAACTGAGTATTGGGAAAAAAAAAATAAATCGACTTTGGCAAGGTGTAGATCTTGATCATAAGCATAACTGGAAAGAGAATTGAGAGGGAATTTTGCTCTTATCAATCTTCCTATGTATGTATACATATTTGTGTGTTTGTGCTTGTTTCAAAGTATACATTGTGTGTATTCTGAGTGTACACATATTAAAATTACAAGGAACGATGCAATCAATACCCTTGAGGACTACAGTGAGTCTGATCCAAGCCATGGTATTTTTAATCGCCTCATACACATGGGAAAGCTGGACAATGAATAAGGAAGGCCGAAGAAGAATCGATGCCTTTGAATTATGGTGTTGATGAAGAACATTGAATATACCACGGACTGCCAAAGAACAAACAAATCTGTCTTGGAAGAAGTACAGCCAGAATATTCCTTAGAAGTGAGAATGGCAAGACTTCATCTCACATACTTTAGACATGTTATCAGGAGGGACCAATCCCTGGAGCAGGACAAAATCCTTGGTAAAGTAGTTGTTGTTGTTGTTGTTAGGTGCTGTCCAGTCAGTTCTGACTCATAGCGACCCTATGCACAACAGAACGAAACACTGCCTGGTCCTGTGCCATCCTTACAATCGTTGTTATGCTTGAGCTCATTGTTGCAGCCACTGTGTCAGTCCACTTCGTTGAGGGTCTTCCTCTTTTCCACTGACCCTGTACTCTGCCAAGCATGATGTCCCTCTCCAGGGACTGATCCCTCCTGACAACATGTCCAAAGTATGTAAGATGCGATTTCGCCATCCTTGCCTCTAAGGAGCATTCTGGTCGCACTTCTTCCAAGGCAGATTTGTTCATTCTTTTGGCAGTCCATGGTATATTCAATATTCTTCGCCAACACCACAATTCAAAGGCGTCAATTCTTTTTTTGTCTTCCTTATTCATTGTACAGAAATTCTGGCATAAACGAAACACATTCATATAAAGAATACTGCATCTTTATCCACTGACACCTTAACATGAAATTAAATTTGGGCAAATACCTGGATTAGAATAGACCAAGTAATGACTCCAATTAACATATTTAATCAGAGGAGGGCCTAACAACAAGAAGAAGTGGAACTTAACTGGCCTGTTCATGCGTAGGAGGTTATTCTAGAACTAGGCAAAGAAAGAATATACAATTAAAGTTTCCTCTGTGTGGAAAATCCTCTCTCCTTTCTCCTCATTGTATGTAAAAATTCTATCCATTAATCAAGTTTTTGTTTTTTTTTTTTTCCCCAAGTCCCATTGCTTGATATTTGCTCGTGTGGTTATGTGCCGTTGAGTCGGCTCAGACTCATAGTGACCCTATAGGACAGAGTAGAACTGCTTGATATAGTCCCATTGATATAATGTCAATCATAGTACTTTGCACAATCTAAGTGTATCACACAGATTTCCTTGGAGGTGGTGAGCATTGTTCTTTTTATTTCCCTCAATTCAGCATTTCACTATTTGCTCTCATTTCTCTAAAAATCCTTTACATGTACTTGGGTTACCCTCCTGCTGTGGGTCTAATAATCTCTCTGGTGGAAAAAGAAGTCTTTTTTTTTTTTTTTTTTTTTTTATCACCACAGAAACTAATACAGTAGCTGACACCAGATAAGTACTCAGAAAATGATGTGAAGAAAAACTCGGTCAACACCAGACCACACTCTTGTGGTTGTTGTTGTTAGGTGCCATCAAGTCGGTTCCAACTCCTAGCGGCCCTATGCACAGCGGAAAGAAACACTGCCCAGTCCTGTGCCATCCTTACAACCATTGTTATGCTTGACACCATTGTTCAGCCACTGTGTCAAACCATCTCGTTGAGGGTCTTCCTCTTTTCCGCTGACCCTGTACTTTACCAAGCATGATGTCCTTCTCCAGAGACTGATCCCTCCTAACAACATTTCCAAAGTACATAAGACGCAGTCTCGCCATCTTGGCTTCTAAGGAGCATTCTGGTTGTACTTCTTCCAAGACAGGTTTACTCGTTCTTCTGGCAGTCCATGGTATATTCTATATTCTTCACCAACACAACAATTCAAAGGCTTCAATTCTTTTTGGGTCTTCCTTATTCCTTGTCCAGCTTTCACATGCATATGATGCGATTGAAAATACCACGGTTTGGGTCAGGCGCACCTTAGTCTTCAGGGTGACATCTTTGCTCTTCAACACTTTAAAGAGGTCCTTTGCAGCAGATTTACCTAATCCAATGCATCTTTTGGTTTCTTGACTGCTGCTTCCATGGCTGTTGATTGTGGATCCAAGTAAAACTGAATCCTTAACAACTTCGATCTTTTCTCCATTTATCTTGATGTTGCTCATCTGTCCAGCTGTGAGGATTTTTGTTTTCTTTATGTTGAGGTGAGTCCATACTGAAGGCTGTGGTCTTTGATCTTCATTAGTAAGTGCTTCAGGTCCTCTTCGCTTTCAGCAAGCAAGGTTGTGTCATCTGCATAACGGAGGTTGTTAATGAGTCTTCCTCCAATCCTGATGCCCCGTTCTTCTTCATATAGTCCAGCTTCTTGGATTTTTTGCTCAGCATACAGATTGAATAGGTATGGTGAAAGAATACAACCCTGACACACACCTTTCCTGACTTTAGAACAATCAGTATCCCCTTGTTCTGTCCGAACAACTGCCTCTTGACCTATGTAAAGGTTTCTCATGAGCACAATTAAGTGTTCTGGAATTCCCATTCTTCGAAATGTTATCCATAATTTGTGATGATCCATACAGTCGAATGCCTTTGCATAGTCAATAAAACACTGGTAAACATCCTTCTGGTATTCTCTGCTTTCAGCCAGGATCCATCTGACATCAGCAACGATATTCCTGGTTCCGTGTCCTCTTTTGAAGCCACCCTGAATTTCTGGCAGTTCCCTGTCGATATACTGCTGCAGCCGTTTTTGAATGACCTTCAGCAAAATTTTGCTTCTGTGGCATATTAATGATATTGTTCTATAATTTCCACATTGGGTTGGATCACCTTTCTTGAGAAAAGGCATACTATACTTAATCCAGAAAGTTCCTGTAAATTATCACTTCTTTTTTACAGTATTTTTTAATCTATACACATGTATTGGGAAAAACAAAAATCCCAAGTCTCACCAGTATAATTTGGTTTCACAGGCTTAAGAAAGGAAAATTGTGTCCCTGGACACACTTTTAGCTCAGTAATGAAGTCACTCCCGAGGTTCACCCTTCAGCCAAGGATTAGACAGGTCCATAAAACAAAACGAGACTAAAGAGACACACCTGTCCAGGGGCAAGGACTAGAATTCAGGAGGGAACAAGAAAGCTGGTAATGGGGAACCCAAGGTCAAGAAGGGAGAGTGTTTACTTGTCCTGGGGTTGTTAACCAATGTCATAAAATAATACACACACTAATTGTTTGAGAAACTAGTTTTTTCTATAAACCTTTATCCAAATAAGATTTAAAAAAGGAAAATTGTCCCCAGTATCAAGCAAACTATAAATAAAACGTAACTGATACTTAATAACATTCCATAGTTCCCATAGTAGCTCTAACCTATTTTTTATCTCCTAAAAGCTGATCTTCCAAACATAAATGAAAAATACAGTCTTACTCTGTTGCTGCTTAAAACTAGCTTGGGTCCATGTGTGGAGTTTGGTAGATCAGGTCTTAAAGCCCAGCACATGACTACCATTCCTCTGTAGTTATCGTCTTTGTACTAATATACTGTGAGGATAACTAAAACTCATTCATGGTTTTCTCTTGGTAGGAGTTGAAGATACTCAGTAGGATTCAAGCCCATCAACAATTCCAACAGCTGCACTTCACTCAAGTGGATAGTGAGACAATACAACTATATTGTGAAAATAATTTCTGAGAGACTTCAATAGACTACCATTTTACCTCATCCCAGTCTATTCCCAGCATGCTGTTTTCAGCCAATGTTGTGAATCAAGAAAAAAAAACAACTCTGAACTAACAGAAGCATGGATAGTCTTGGCCGTTCTCTATTATGAGCTATGTTAACACTGCAAATGATTGTGTGAATACTTTGCGTAAATCTGTCGCTGTGGTACATGAGGATAAAATTGCTTTTCCCCTACCTATATAATATATAAAGATCCCCTAAGGATAATTAGGAAACCCTGGTGGCATAGTGGCTAAGTGCTACAGCTGCTAACCAAAGAGTCAGCAGTTCGAATCTAGCAGGCACTCCTTGGAAACTCTATGGCACAGTTCTACTCTGTCTTATAGGATCTCTATGAGTTGAAATCAATTTGATGGCAACACATTTGGAATTTTTTAAGGATATTTAAATTTTTTAAGGATAATTAAACAATACTGAAATAATATTTGAAAGAAAATCAAGGAATATCCTCATTTATTCCAACCACCAGTTAATAATGATTTCTTTTGGTCAATAAATGAGAAAAACCAAACACATTGCCGTTGAGTCGATTCCGACTCATAGCAACCCTATAGGACAGAGTAGAACTGCCCCATAGAGTTTCCAAGGAGCACCTGGCAGATTTGAACTCCTGACCTTTTGGTTAGCAGCTGTAGCACTTAATCACTACGCCACCAGGGTTTCCTTTTGGTCCATAGTGGACATAATTCTGACTTAAAAGATTCACATGGAATAGGTCACACTTCACTCACATATATTTCTCCTGTTTCTGTCATCTCTTAGCCTTTCTTTATCCTATTTTCCTATTGCTTACAAACTTTGACCACAAAAATTCAGCTTATTTCTCTGGCCTCTAACTCATACAAGAACCCTTATCCAACCTCAATAGCAAACACTGCCCCCCGCTACCTGCTTTGGAAAGATCTACTAAGAAAAACCCTGAATAGTATGGTACCCCAAACCTACAGCCTGGCATCATTTAGATTATAAACACCTTTAAACTACTAAATATACAAAATTTTGAATATACTAATGTTGACTCTGAGATTGTCATCTTTTAAATATAATTATATTTGCTATTTAAAAAAAAACATAAAATTATTAGAATTAGTTCTTTTGGATAAAATGTTGATCAGAACATAAAAAGGAAAGAACCTGGACCTTCAAGCAAGGGAAATAATTTCTTAGAGGCCACAAATGGCAGTGGAGGCAACTACAAAAGAGGAGTTACAATAGAGTAGAACTTATCCATAGGGTTTCCAAGAAGTGGCTGATGGATTCAAACTGCTGACCTTTCGGTTAGCAGCCGAACGCTTAACTGCTGCACCACCAGGGTTCCTGAACAATAGCAGTAACTTTGAAACCAGAGTGCAGCAGTTCACAAGGTCTTGGAAAACAATAGATATGGTACCAAACCAAAAACCAAACCCGTTGTGGTCAAGTCGATTCTGATGCATAGCGACCCTATAGGACAGAGTAGTACGGCCCTGTAGGATTTCCAAAGAACAGCTGGTGGATTTGAACTGCGACCTTTTGGTTAGCAGAAAAGCTCTTAACCACTGCCTTAATATTATTTCCACTACATTTGTATTTGAAGAATCAATTTCACCACTTTATAATCACACCTTCTTATATTTTTTTCCATGCACCTCTTTATGTCGTGTGTTCTAATATATTCTCATACATTCAACAAATGACATGTGATCATCATGAAATTCCAGCATACACGGTATAGCATAATGTAGAAAAGTGCTTTGAAAATACTCAGAAACCAAATCACTGCCAAGGGCCCAAAAACCAGGTTGATAAGACATATCACTTTAAGTGATCTGACTATAGGACGTTCACATTGAATTCTCAAAGATATGTAAACTATATCAACAATAGCAACACCCATCTCCACTCACCATCCCAACAGTTTCTTTGTGAGTTTCTTGACATTGCAGTAGCAAGAATAACTTTGATGATCATGACATTATTGAGGTTATCATTTGTTAATTCAATATCTATGTGTTAGTCATTGTTTTAGGTAGGTATAGAAGAATGGAACTGTTTCTTACCTCGAAAACTTTGCAGTCTAGTGAAGAGGAAGTAGACAAGTGTATCATCAGCGTACAGTATGGTGAGTGGTAGGATACAGCGGGGACTGGTGCTGTGGTAAAGCAGAGAAGAGCCTTGCAATCACTGCCTCAGCTAATTAATTTCAAGGGAAAATTATCTCCTTTTATCCTACAATTTTCTAAGGCTTCCATAGAAAACATAAACTCTCAAACACTGTCACAAGTACAGTGAGGACCGTACCTATATGCAGATGTTCACTCAAACATTCTTTAGTTACCTTTTTTAATATAATTTATTTTATTTTTGTTGTTGAGAATACACACAGCAGAACATACACCAATTCAACAATTTCTACGTGTATAATTCAGTGACATTGATTACATTCTTCAAGCTGTGCAACCATCCTCACCCTCATTTTCTGAATTGTTCCTTCCAAATTAACATGAACTCACTTAAGTTTTCTATCTAATCTTTCAATTTGCTATTATCAATTTGATCCCACAGGGAGAGTTCTTAAAAGAACAAAATGCTCAAGGCAGACATTCTTTGCTAGTTTTTATAGCCTACTTTAATACGAGCATTGATATGATAGACTGTGCACTTGAGCTAATGTAGTCAGGTGATTGAGAGAAAATACCAAGCTAAGATACCTTGAGGACTCAGACTGGGTCAAAAACATTTTTTAATAAGATTTATCTTAGAAGAAGTCTGCAGAGCCAGCTAGTGGTAAAATTCAAAGAGGTTAAATACGGTTTTGCATCCTTTCCCTGACTTTTGAGGTCCACTTTTTCTTCTGCTCCTCCAGCTTTCTTCTCTCTAACAGCTCACCGCTCTCTGCTCTGGTATTCCACTCAGGTCTGCTTTTCCTTTTATGTCAAAATAACTTTTCTCCACTAACCATTATCAAAATTTCTATTTCCTTAATGGAAATAATATCAGGTATTTGGAGAAAAGTAATCTGATTTTTAAACCATTTCATGCTACAATGAAGGTGACTTTGCTGTGAAGTTTAAAAAATACAAAGGGGTAGTTGCATTTTAAAAGAGGAAGTTTGCAGATACAAACAAATTTCTAACTAGTAGAATTTCTTCAGGCAGGCGAAGAGTGATTCTGATACAATGGGGACTTCCTGATTCCTTCAAACTACCCCATGTAAGGGACCACCTGGTCAGGCACAAATCTAGCCTTGCAGGTGTGCACTAATCCATTTAGCATATGATGGAACAGGTATAAACTTTCATTCTAAACTTGTTATGTCTTGTTCAAATTGGTTGATTCCTTATGAAAAATATAAAGCTCTTGGAAACGTTTGTCAGGGAGTCTGTATTTTTGAACATCGTGATTCTAACTCCTTGAATACCTCCTTCAACTGTTAAGATTTAAATTTTTTTTAATATAAATAATTTGTTTTATTGTTTTGTTGTTGAGACTATACACAGCAGAACATATACCAATTCAACAATTTCTACATGTACAATTCTCTAGGCTATCTTTTAAGACTTTGCTCAAATGCCAACTCCTCTCATACCATCTCCAAAGACCAGCTAAGGCATAGGGAATTAGGAACGAAAAAACAATATTTTTCATAAACTACCGTGTATTATGGAAACCCTGGTGGCTAAGAGCCACGGCTGCTAACCAAAAGGTCGGCAGTTTGAATCCACCAGGCACTCCTTGGAAACCATAAGGGGCAGTTCTACTCTGTCCCACTGGGTCACTATGAGTTGGAATCAACTTGATGGCAGTGCTTTTTTTTATTATTATTTTACCTTGTACTGTAATTATTTATATTTTACTTATTTGTATCCTTCACTGGAATGAAAGGTCATTAATGGCATGAAATCCAAGTGACCCATCTTAACAACTCGCTACCATCTTTGCCCTTCTTCATGGCAGGGAAATCACAAAGGAGTGTTAATTAAAGTAGTGATGTAATCTTTCTAATAGTTCCAATATTTTAGGAAAATGAGCGTACAATGAGAGCTGTTAAAATCTCTGGATAAAGCTGAGAAGGTAATAGAAAAGGAAAGAGTATTAAATGAATGAAGTAGAAAAGTAGTGCTTTTTGAATGGAAAGAAAATGTCAACAAGGTTATAGGAATATAATATAGCAATATATCAGAGAAATATAATATAAAAAATGTTTCCTTTTCCTTTCTACTCATTTTACATAGAAAGTAGGAGTTTTTTAAAGAGTAGGAAATTTCAACAGGCAAGATAAGGCCCTTCCTGTGGTTAAATAACTATACTGGCAAGAAAGAATACATCACTTGTGTCCATAGAGAACCTGGTCAACTCTTACCATTAGAAGGCTGAGCAAGTTGGTCGTTGAGAACATATGCTTGAAAAGACTTTTCTTTCTAAGCCAGGCTTTGAGACAAAATGAAAAGTAAAATTAATACATTACTTGCAAGGATACAAGATTTTATATTTATCATTTAAATCTCATTTAAGAAAAAATAGCTTCCTCATGTTAATATTTTAGAGTTTTAACTTGAGAAGAGTGGTCTTCAAACATGTTTTATTGCTCCCATTAGTCTAACGAGAAATATGAACACATTCCCAAATTTTTGTATATGCATTACCTTTCTACTTCATTCTTTTAATACCATTTCTTTTTATTTTTGTTTAGAAATTACACATCTTACAATACTAATATTTTATGAATATCATGAGATATGCTGAAAATAGGAATCTATATGAGATGATATGAAATTAACAATATTTTACAAACTATATCACATATTTTATTAACATTACAATACTTTTCCTATTTTAAATAAATGAGACAGCAACGATATCTTCAATGAAGGCAAAATAGGTGAAATTTGCTTCAATATTTGGGAAAATCTTGGTTTGACACTCTGTGATACAAGAATTTGATGATCGGGTTCTAAGTTTGGTTTATTTCAATACTTGGTTTTATAGGTTGTCAAACTAAGCATTAATGGAAGGAGTTCATCACTAACTGCTCTTTACAAATCATTACATTAATTTTTCAAACCTACTTGATAATTTCTCATTGAAAAAAAGTTTCCGTTATGTGAAAAGCAAACTTCGAGGAGTTTGTCAGCAATGCTTAGAATTTCATGACATTCAGTATAGAACTTTATAAAATTGTGCTAAACTCCATGATGAACATAGGCATCCTGCTAAATAAAGAAAGTACCAAAGTCGTGTACTTTGGGGAAATATTATCTTCTCCTTACCACTATAAAAATGACTGAAATTGTACATAAGCAGCACCTGGCCCCAAACTGAAACGCGTATGTTGCCAAGAAAATATGTTGGAAAGTTCATAGCAGACCTTGCTGAAGAGATACAAAAAAAAAAAAAAGGGCAAATTACACAATGTGAAATGTTTATTAAACACATCAAATCTGTCTGGCAAATTTACAGCTTTTCCGATAGCATTTATTCTTGTACATTGATCAGAAAATATTGAATTTTAGATTTTAACAAATGTGTTCAAACCCATGATTTTTTCATTTCAAGAGTTCTCAACCTATCAAGCTTTTATATGAGAGTTTTGTGCATGCTACTCACTATTTTAAAGGTCTTAATTTTAGAACCACAATATCAATTTCCAATAGCAGGATGTCTTCACATCTGTGTTACTGTGTTACTGTGATTACTTGTCTATAAATTATGAATTACATGGGCTTTGTGTATGGTGCAATGTCTATAACTACATCACAGAATGCTCATTTATATTTAGTATTAAAATTTACAATAATGGCTTACCTTTTCATAAAGATTATACCTTTTCAGGCATTTATCTAAGTACTGTATATATATTAACTAAGTTAATCTTCACAAGTTTTCTCTGAGGTAAGTTTTATAATAATACCCATTATACAGATGGAAGAACCAGAGCTTGATCTCAAGAATTTTGATCCCACATTCTTGCTAGCATTACCAGCATCCGCTGCCTCATTTATTCCAACTGAAGCAGTGGTGCCTTCTGGGATCAAATTTATGCAGTCACCTCTGCTTTCCATCATGAAACATTGCACTATTAAAGTTTTTACTATTCAAAAATATTTTCTTTAGCATATCTATCCTTCAGTGCTCATCAAAATAAGGTAGTTATGCTTATTACTAAATTTTTATTTAAGAAATAGCCTAAGATGAAACATTTATTAAATTCACTGGATCAAAAATTGAGTGAGTCCCTATGATGTGGTGGGCACTATTGGTGATGCTAGAAATGCCACTATGAATGATGGAGACACAAATCTCTTCTCTCTAGAAAATTAAGTTCTAAATTTTGTTTTTAATTCACGTGTTTAATAAACTTTTCACATTGTGTAATTTGTCCTATTTTTTTTTTTTTTTTTCCTGTATCTCTTCAGCAAGTTCTGCTATGAACTTTCCAACACAGTTTCTTGGCAACATATGCATTTCAGTTTGGGGCCAGATGCTGCTTAAGTACAATTTCAGTCATTTTTACAGTGGTAAGGAGAAGATAATGTTTCCCCAAAGTACATGACTTTGGCACTTTCTTTATTCAGTAGGATGCCTATATTCATCATGGAGTTTAGCACAATTTTATAAAGTTCTATACTGAATGTCATGAAATTCTAAGCATTGCTGACACACTTGTCAAAGTTTGCTTTTCACATCCTGGAAACTTTTTCATTCATTTTTTTTTTTTTTTAACTCATTGCCCCTCTTTTTATATTGTGCTCTTTGGAAAGATGTAATTTAAGAAGTGGAAGGCCATGCTTCACCTCCTGGAGAGCAGAATATCCACATAGATTATTTGGAATTCTTTTGCAAGGATGAGTTATCACTCCTCATTTATTCAGGTATTCCTCATCTGTTTATTGAATCATTTACGTATGTCTCTATAAGGTTGCTATGAGTCAGAATCGACTCAACGACAAGGGATTTGGTTTGGTATGGACTCATGGACATTTATTTTGTACTTTATGTTACAACCCATTATTCTATTTTGTTGCTCAAATAGTTTTAGCTTTGGTCACTGGGAGCTCTTTAACATAACCAATTAAATCAATATAGGTTTTTATTTTCTTGGGCACTTACTTTCTGGCACTACAAGATGTTCCAGACTCATCTTGTATATTTCCTGCCCTAGTGGTTAAGAACTCTAGCTACTAACCAAAAGATAAAAAAAAAAACCCAAAGATAGGTAGTTCAAATCTATCAGCCACTCCTTGCAAACCCTATGGAGCAGTTCCACTCTGTCCTATAGGGTAGCTATGAGTCGGAATCAACTCGATGGCAACAAGTTTGGTTTTGGTAGGACCTAGAATCAGCCATTTCTTCAAGAATTGTTGGTTCCCTTATTGGAAAATGGAACTGAATATTTTATTGAAGACAGGATTTCAAGGAGAAGAGTGAATGTCATCTAAGGGTTTCATATCTTTGGAGGTCAAGAAATCAAGGATGAGGAGACACAGGTATTGGAAACCCAGATCTGGGTGCTAGGTATGGTCGTTGCTAGCGTGTTTAGTTTTTAAATGTTTTTTTTATCTTTATGGATTCAGAATATCTTCACCCAGTGTGTCCCAGTGTAGAATCAAAACATATTCTGAGGTGCAAGATTAACATTGATTACGTAAGCCCATATTTCAAATAGACATCTTGGTGATTTTGATTTGAGGGAAAGGACACAGAAACTTACTAGATATGATTAGACAGTTATTTGTTTTATCTCAGTATGGCCAAAAATATACCATGGGCTGCCAAAAGAACAAATCTGTCTTGGAAGAAGTACAACCAGAATGCTCCTCAGAAGCAAAGATAGCGAGACCGCATCTTATATACTTTGGACATGTTGTCAGGAGGGATCAGTCCCTGGAGAGGAACATCATGCTTGGCAAAGTACAGCGCCAGCGGAAAGAGGAAGACCCTCAACGAGGTGGATTGACACAGTGGGTTTAACAATGAGCTCAAGCATAACAACGATTCTAAGGATGGCTCAGGACCGGGCAGTGTTTCTTTCTGTTGTGCATAGGGTCGCTATGAGTCAGAACGGACTCGACGGCACCTAACAACAACAACAGCATGGCCAAAAAAGATCACACACTATAATTTTTTCCAGTTTTGTTCTGTTTTCTTTTCTGACTTGTGCTTGCATTTTTAGCATTATTGTAAATCTATTATTATTATTATTTTGCAGGTAATCCAATTTGCTCATCTATTTTGTGAGTATTAATTCAGTAGAAACTAAATTATATAACCCATAAATTAACAGAGCCAGGTGCACCCAATTCGCAATAAGTTGTAGCACGCTGGCTGTGAATGAATGGAATGGGCTGCAGTGTCAATGGCCCGGAGAGAGGAACGCCAGTTTTCCCTCAGATCTTTCTATATGTGCCATGCAAGCATCTGATGTCCCACCTACAGTGAGAATGCTGAGGTCAGTTCCTATATTAAATGTAATGGTGTTTAGTGACTGTGGAAGGCTGAATAACGACCCCAAGGATATCCACATCTGTATCAGTCAAGGTTCTCCAGAAATACAAAGCCGCATACCTCTTTCCTGGACTCTCTGTCATCAATTTCCCAATCATATTCCTTCCAAGCCCCTGACCATCCCGCCAAAGCAGTCACCACTGCCCACGGATTAACGTGCCATTGCCCATTTCACCGTTTCCTCCTCCATGCAAAATCGGTAACAACTGCCGCAACTTCTGCTCAGGGCACAGATTTCCTCTCAGCGCCATCCTTCAGGACTGTCCTAGTGAAGAGCTGCAGTGCTGTAGCTGTTCACTTCCTGGTGGTGCCTGTCCATCTTGCAGAATCTCCTGCCAACCAGGCCCAGGTTTTCTCTTCTTCAGCCAGCTGACCATAGCGAGCTCCCCATGAGGCCACAGGTGGGACAGAGAAGGTATTTGGACTACTTTCTCATGTAACTTACTTATGTCTACGGGGTTTGCTTGAGTCCAATTTTGTATATACCATTTCCATTTGATAACGGGGAGCTGCTGTGCATGCCCAAATTTATGGTTTTGTGGGTCTGACAACACCCAGTTCATGACGGGTAGCTCAGATTGAATGGTAACTTGGTGGTCCATAGTTAAGCATTTAGGCTGTACGATAACTACAATTGCAGTATTCTGTTAAAAAAAGAGAGAGAGAGAGAGATGATTGATGCTGCAAAAGTGCAGTGGTCTACTAGCAAACGCCCCCGAAATGTCAGTGATTCTTAAACCAGAAAATAACCAGCAGCCTTGAAAGTCTGAAGGAAAAAAAAAAAAAAAAGTTGTGTCTTTAATTTGCTTGTTGCACTATAAAAATCTGTCAGTGTTACCTTTTGGTAAAAACATATATATATATATATATTACATAGACTGTGTCAATCCTTCCCGTCATGAACTCAATAATGAGTAAATAACATAGAGTTATGAACACAGTCTGAGAATTTTTCCTCTGTCTGCATTATTGATACTCTCAGAGGTTCAGTTTTCTAATCTGTGAAATGGACATAATATTTACTCCATATGTTTTATTCCTACCACTGTGTTGAATATATGGTCAATAAATGATGATCAATACTTTGTTTTAATGATGTGAACAATTTTAAAAATTGAATATAAAAATGAGATTACAGAAAATATACCAAAAGCCAACCAATATTTTTACTTTCAAGTTTTGCCTGGCAATCTGCTTCAAACAGAACATTGTCCCGTATAGTGCTGGAAGATGAGCCCATCAGATTGGAAGTCACTCAAAACAAACAGGAGAAGAGCTGCCTCCTCAGAGTAGAATCTGCCTTAATGGCGTGGACATAGTCAGCCTTCTGGGCCTGTAATTGCTAACGTGGCACAACTTACAACGAGAAGCAACAACTGTAGATGGATTGACACAGTGGCTGCAACAATGGGGCAAACAGAGCAAAGATTACGAGGATGGTTCATGACCTGGCAATGTTTCATTCAGTTATAAATAAGTCGGTATGAGTCGGAGCCAACTCAAGGACACCTAACAACAACCACAACAAATTTTGATATACGATAATCTTGCTATGCTATCAGTCTTACATAGAAACTAAAATATTTAGTTTAGTGTACTTCTCATTCAGGACTCAGGCCAGAGTACAAGAAAATAAACTTATAGATCTCTTATTTGCCAACGTATGACAAAATAAACATTTTACTTGGTTAATCTGGTAACATAAATGTAATTGGGGTAAGTATATTTTTATATAATTAATATTTATAAAACTTTCAGTTTTGTATGATGTCAGTATGAATCGGTAAGATGCGGTTCATGGTAGTATTCATTTTGCATACAGATGAATAAATTGATATTAACAAAGTTCAGTAATTCATTTCTGATCATGCAATATTACTGAGTGAACACAGATCGTAAGGCATCTTCGTGGTCAGATATCTTCCCCACAAATTTTATTTGAAGGAATCCTGGAACCAGATGAAATAAACAAAGCCTACATTCTCTTTGATTAGATTAGATATTTGGTGCATATTTTCAAAGGAAACTATACTCAATATTAAATGTGTACACAATATATATTACACTCATAAAAATCTATCGAAGCAAATGTTGAACATAATGTTCTACGGCAGTTATAAGCCAAGAAAAAAAAAAAAAACTTAAATGTTAAATACCATTTTTATTTTGATTAAAATTTCAAATCACTAAGAGAAAACTATCTGTGCCAGCATGCATTCAAAACAAAAAGCAAAGACCCCTGAAACTTCCACCTTAGCTATTACAGGGTTCCGTCATTTCTATTGCACCCAAAATGAGGTCATTTTACCCATTAGTGAAAAAAAAAATCATTTCGTCTTTTTTTGGGGGGTTCTTTTTCATCTCAGAGCAAAAACACAAATCTTGGCCTGCAGCATTTCCTGCGGCTTAATAACCATCTGGCCCTCAAGCCATCTCCTCCTCTCAGGCAACCATTAGTTCCCAGGAAACACTCTTTGCCTTGATCATTATTGCATAATTAAGACCATTTTGTGTGCCTTTAATGCAGCATTAATTATTGAGGAGAAATATAATATGGAAAAAAGTGATGACATAGCTCCATAAAAAAAAAAGAGAGAGAGAAAAGAAAATGAGTAATCCTAAGAGTTTATTTTAATTTCTGCCCTTCAGAAGACACCGCCATCCAAAATAAGTTGCTAAAGATCATATTGGATACTTCTATGTGCAGATAATTTGACAAAGCGAGTAGATTGCATAGAATACAGAAAGGAAATGCTTGTCTATGAATAAACTTTACAGAATGTATCTCTTTGGACCTGTAAGCCACAGTGCTTGAATTTCATCTCCAAATTCAAGTAAGTAAGCAAGCTGACAAGCCCAGAATATTCATGTAAAGTACTGCACACTTTTTGTTAAAAAAAAAAAAAGTTTAGAATAGACCCCCTTTTCTCTTATTCCCTCTCCTTTGAATACCTCACATATTTTGCATAAGAAAGGTGAGTACAGTAAAAGGAACCCCATTCACCCACACTGATCCTGTTCAGCAAATTTGGCTGAATCTTCCTTCTTTAAACCAGAGGAAGATTGCAAGCAAGATGCTGAAATATAGGTGATAGAATCATTTTTAATAATACTGTTAAGCAAGGATGCAAGGGGCAGAATTTTTAATACAGGAAATGGTTCCAACAGTTCTCTATTATCGTAAAGTCTCTGCAGTACTGACAATCTCTTTTCAAAAAAGAAAAGAACCCAATGCCATTGAGTGAATTCCAACCCATGGTGACCCTATAGGACGGAGTAGAACTGCACCATAGGCTTTCCAAGAAGTGGCTGGTGGATTCTAACCGCCAACCTTTTTGTTAGCAGCCAAGCTCTTAACCAATCATCCTGGCCCAGTTCTCTTCCCTCCATCACTATAACGCCATGAAGGATATGACTGGAAAATGGGGTCAGCCTCAAATCAGGCTAAAAGATGGGGATAACATAGTAATCTACAGCAATCATATGCTCCCCATAATACCTAATTGGATATACCATCCTGAGAGTACTTGCTACTGGATTAACCATGAATGCTGATAATCACAATTTCTATGTACTTTCAAAGTTTAACCAGAATAGACAATGTGAGCTATAGCCTCACAATTGTCAACTCTAAATATTTTAAGCAACTAATTAGATAGATGATAGATAAGATGATAGATAGATAGATGATAGACAGATGATGATGATAGATAGATAGATGATAGATAGATAGATAGATAGATAGATAGATAGATAGATAGATGGATGATAGGTGGCTAGATAGATGGATATATGGATAGATAGAAATGAATAGATGTAGATAGATCAATATAGATATCTGCATATAGATATTGATGTAAATTATAGATACCTCCACACTTTGCATAGTACTATACCTTTTTTTATTTTACCTATTATCAGACGCTTAGTATGGCCTTTATAAAGGTCACGAGTTATATTATTCTGTAAACCTGGGCTTCTCCTCTGAAACCGTCCTGGTACACTGTTTTGTCCATTACTGGGGATTCTACCATTTTGAAGTTTGATCCCCTCCTTGAACTTCAACCAATGCCAAGAGCTTTCTTAGGTCAGACACGAAGCTCAAAACAATTTACACAGTTAGCATGTACATAAGAAATTTAAAAAAGTAGGATTAGGAGGGATGACTGTGCTCCTCCAAGAGGGCGCAATTCACACAGATAATGACAGCTTCAGAGTACTCAAGAAGTTCAATCGTTGTCACAGGTGAGTCAGTCAAGACAGGAAAAAACTTTTTTAAAAAATTGTTGTCCATTAAAAAAAGACGGGGAGTTTTGATATGTATAGTATTCAAAAACTGGTGTGACCACAGTTTCTCTTTTTTTATATGAAATATTGTATTGATATGTTTGTACACATGAAGTAAATTTAACGTGAGAGATGAAGAGGCAGCCCTTTGCCACTTGCCTGCTACATTCTGAGACTTCCCTATAAGCTCTCCAATTCCATTTACCAACAGCTTTGTTCTCATACGTTTTTCATTAGAGGTGAATATTAGGGAGTGCTTAAAACAAATTCCTACCAGTAAATGATTTTTTCAAATGAATTTAGATGGCATAGCGCTACCTTTTAAAATACGCACTGATCCCATCTCAGTGCAAAGAGAGGGAGAACACCATTGTGTATATTGATTGTATATCAGAACAATTTTAGTAAAATTTGAGTGTACTAAAAAAAAAAAATCTATGAAGTACCAGAAATTGAAATACATTTAAGTCATACATGCTTCCCCTGATCTAAAATGGCTGTTTCTTGGGCCCCAAACACCATTTATTTTGTTTTAGTGGTTATTGATCTCATCATCAGTGCTGGTCAGTTACATTACAGCTATTGCCGAGTTATGGTAACTCATAAAAAGCCATAATTGGAAGAGAATGAGGTTTCCAAATATTCTGTGAGATGTTTGACTTAACAAAGCAGATGGTGTTTTGCTTTGGGTTGCAATATTCTCTTCGGTAAAAGAATTTGTCTCAAGAAGGAAAAGTATCCTTTGCCATTTTTTAATGTAATAATAAAAATAAAGTTGCAGTAAAATGCAGACTCTATCAAACTGCAGTATACGGTAGGTTACAAAAATCTCACCATCTGACAAGGAAAAGCGTAAAACAGTCTTTGATTATGTTGTTTTGGGAGTGCGTTTTAGAAGTACATGACGTGCAGACCTGATAATCCTCTGCAAGTACTAGAGTATGTTCTGATTGGTCAGTCTCCCATCTGATGGGCTGGTGCCCCTCTCCTGTGGGGAGTGGGGGGGGGAAACGTTGATGTCAAGTCAATTCTACTAATAGTGACCCTGTAGGACAGAGTGGAACTGCCCCATAGCATTTCCAAGGAGCGGGTGGTGAATTTGAACTGCCAACCTTTTGGTTAGCTGCAGAGCTCTTAACCACTGGGCCACCAGGTCTCCTCCCGTCCTCCATACCATGTGTTAAATGCTTTAAACACCACTCTTGCTTTGAATACACATCTACTTATAAAAAACAAAACAAAAGAGGTTGCTGCTACCACCCAATTCGTATCACTTTCATCTCTCTCCTGGACTATTGAAAACTCACTCCTGTGAGTCCGTTCTGATTCAGAGCGACCCTGTAGGACAGAGCGCAACTGCACCATAAGGTTTCCAAGGAGTGGGTAGTTGATTCGAACTGCCGACCTTTGGGATCACAGTGGAATGCTTAACCACTGTGCCACCAGGGCTTCAGACTATTGAAAGGGCCTCCTAAATTTCTTCCCCCACATCCTCTCTAAACCTATCCAATCATTTCTCCATACTGCAACCTGAGAAATATTTTTAGAATGTAAATCTGGTCTCCTCATCACAATCCCCACACCCAAGTCACTCTAATGGCTTCCAATTCTTTTTGGATAAATTTCACACTGCTTGCAATAATCAATCCCAAGGGTTCCTTAGCTTCATTTCCCACTGCCGTCCCTCATCCTCTTTGCTTTCTACTCAAATGCGAACTTCTTCTATTCCTTGAATAGGTCATGCTCCTTCCTTTTCCAGGCCTTCTTCATCTACCATTGTCTTTTGTGGCACATTCCCCAAACCTTGTCCCTGTGGTCACTTCATCCTACAGGTTTCTTTCAGCTCCAGCAACAATTGTTTGGAAAGCCTCTCCTGATTCTCTCAATTTAAGCCTGTCTCATTGATTTATGCCTCTTGAGTCAGAATGGATCCAGTGGCAGTGGGTATACAACTATTAGAGGTCCCTGGGTGGCACAAAAAATTTGGGTTCAACTACTAACCTAAAGGTTATACTACTAACCTAAAGTTTGGCCGTTCAAATCCACCCAGAAGCAATGGCTTCCGTGAAGATTACAGGGAAGAAAACTGTACTGAGCAGTTCTATTCTGTAACAAAGGGGATCACCATGAGTCAGAATTGACAGAAATGAGGTTTTCTGTTTTTGTATATGTCTATAAATGTGATTATTTCTTTAATAACTCTCTCGCACAGGATTGTAACCTCTATGAGAGGAGTTACCTCGAAAACCTATGAAGAGTTTTGATCATCACCATAAATTCAGAGCCTAGGACAGAGCTTGCACGGACTAGATAGTCAACAAATATGTATTGTATCAAATAAGAAATGATTGCCCTTATGACTAAGCAGAGTTTTGTAGCTTCTTTATTAATTAATTACATTTTTCCATATAGGGACCAACTTTATCTTTACAAATTTTAAATTGTGACACTATTGGTTGACATGTTCAGTTAAATATATATTAATTCTGGAACTTATTTAAAATGAGAAAAAAAAATTGGATTGGTCAATAACCACTAAGTCATAGAGATTATGCTAAAGGAATACCCCACCCATACACAGCTCTGCAAAACTGCATGTATTATGTGTTTTAGGTTTTTTTTTTTTAAACATAATTTTAAGTGATAATGATACATTCTGGAAGTGCTAATACAAATTCAAATACATGTGATATTTTCAAAGGCCTCTTACTACAAGTTAAACTTTAGAGAGTACTAACCATCTATGAAATGTTATTGAAAATGCAGTGCAATAACATTATGAAAATAATAGGGGCTTTCTCTCTCTACGTTCTTAGTGTGACTCTAAGAAGTCACTTAAACAAACTTCAAAAAAATAAATGACTTAACAACATTGTTACAAGGCTTCAAGGAGATATTGAGCATGTAGGAAAGTCTTTGAAAAAGTGTAGCCGTTTATGAAACATTGTTTTCTTATTATTCAAGCCCAATAAATAAAATTTCAAGATTATTCTTACTTTAAAAGATTTTAGGGCAAGTAAAAGAGATGAGTCAGCTTTGTATGGCCTTGTAGAGGCTAAATTTAACCTGTTGTTTTCAAATAAAAAATTGCATTTTGAAAGACCTGGCAGACCTAAGACAGACCGACTTAAAATGGCAAGATGTGGCCAATGGTTCAATACTTGATAAAGTTCCAGTGTATTGCTCTTTTGGATTACTTTTAAGTGCACAGAATCCTATGCAAACTTTGAAATGTCTTTTTGCTTTATATCTGAAAACGTGCATGCATGTGCATTCATGAAGGGGGGAGAATGATAAATGCTCTCATTTGGGTTAGAACCCGACACAGTGTGCTGGCTGCTGTGAGCTTTGTTATTACCATTTTGGCCTGACATATGACTTGGAAAATGTTTAGAGCATTCAAGACCGCACGACTCAAGCCCCGTCACGTTCAGCTTTGACTTGCCTTGCACAAAAGGCACCGAGTAGTATGTAAGATATTTCAGGCTTTTGCACCCTCAGCCATTCCTTGATTATTTCTTACAACCTCAATAGCTTTTCCAGAGCCTGATATATTGTGAGGCTTCCCTTGATGGCTGAAAATGGCCAAAATCCCTATGACCACCACCCCTTGCTGTTCAGTTACTTCTCCTGCACTCAGATAATTTTTCAATAACTGCCATAAAGAATCATGTATTATAAAAGTGTGATTTTCAAAACAGAATGGCATTGTCTGGCTTGAAAAGCACTTTTGAAATTGTCAATGTAAGAATCTAAGGGATACAATGCTTTTGACTTATCCTGTTTAACTAACTGTATCACTAAAGCATTATCTCAACAAGGATTCAAATAATTTCTTCACTGAGCTTCATCCTCCCATCATAAATCGATGCTCACCTCTCAAAGTCAATAAGAGATCTTAATGTAAGAAGAACAGTTATTTTTGTCCCTACAGGTTTTCTTTCCAAAGAGAAAAAAAAGAGGGGAAGGGAGGACTAGTAATCCATATAAAATCCAGTATCACTGGAACCAATGTGACCTTGCTTAAAGCAATTCTTCAGAGTCTACATTTAATATTTAGTGCAGAAAGAAAAGTGCCTTCTGCCCAGAGTCTCTTTCAGACCCCTTGGCGTTTCTAGAACCATATGGAGCTATAATATCTTTTCCATAAATCCCAATTCCAGAAGGTCTTTATTCCTAGAATTATGTTACAGTCTCTTTAAAGCCAGATTTGGAGAAATGGTCTATGAAAAATTCTCAATGAATCCTTAGCTAGCTTTAAATTTTATAGGAATAATTTTTCCTATCCTAGATATTTATCACACAAATGGAATTTATTTCCACACATTTGGCTGTCTTTTTCCTGTGAAGAATTATTCTGAGTGTGAGTTTAAGAGAACAGTTGCATTAATGAAGCTATTTATAAAATTTTCTGTAGACTTTCATGATGAGAATGGTGTTAAACAACCGTATAGACTTATAACTCCAGACACTGTGCACACACAGAAAACTAAAGAAAAAAAAAAGTTTATTTAAAACGGTTTAAAAGATATTTGATATTCTAAGTTTAGATCAGATGATCAAATATAAGTGATGAATGCAAGTTAACGCTATGAAAAAGAGCCAATGAAACTTAAGATACCATCATTATTTTAAAATATTTTAATGAAAGGTGCAGTAAACAGAGTGAATTTAGTGAACTTCTGGCTGATACAGTATTAAACCACATATTATATTAGTTTAGCAGATGATACACATTATATTAATGTGGTAATCACCGTCTAATCTTTTTAGGACTTTCTGTAATTCTGTTTTGGTGCAGGACTGGCAACCTTTCCTTCTGTTATACATAAGGTTGCTGTGTGTTGCGTGTACTCAGTGGCAACTAACAACAACGATAGTTGAGTTGAAAGGACCTTATGATAAAGGACACCTATTGTGGTATTGGCTTAGAGCTATGACTGCTAACCAAAAGGTAGGCAGTTTGAATCTACCAACCCTATGAGGCAGTTCTATTCCATCCTATAGGGTCGCTATAAGTTGAAATGGAATCGATGGCCAAGGGTTTGGTTTGGTTTTGGGGTATTATTACACTGAGAAATATTAAATAGTATGATTGAGAGAAATTAATTTGTCCATTTCAATATGACCCTTTAAGGTAATGATTATTGAAATAAAAAATAATTTTCATAAATTTTTACCAAGAGAAAGCTCCATTAAATTATGTCTGTTCATATTTCACAAAATACTGTTTTCCTTGTAAGAATGCATTTTTTTAAAAAACAGTAGCCATCCTTTACTCACTTTTTCATTGAACAAATATTTTTAAGAGTGAAATACATACCACACAACATGGTAGGGTTGCCAAATTAAAAAAAAAAAAAAAGGAATATACAAATTGACAATAAATTTGATGAAAAATTAGAAGAATTCTAACATCCAGTGCCACTGAGTCAGTGTGGTAATAGTGCTAAACCAAAAAACCAAACCCAAACCCATTGCCATCAAGACAATTCCAACTCATAACGACCATAGAGGACAGAGTAAAATTGCCCCATGGGGTTCTCAAGGCTGTAAATCTTTACGGGAGCAGACTGTCACATCTTTCTCTTTAAGAGTGGCTGGTGGGTTCGAACCGCCAAACTTTCAGGTAACAACCAAGCCTGCATCACGAGGGCTCCTTTTGGCAATAGTTCAAATAATAAGTAATGAATATATAAATTGATACAAATCTTTGTATCGTAATTTAGTAAAGCTATCTTTTATTATTATTATTATGGTGTTTGACTCAGCAGTCTTACTTTTCAGACTCTGACTTCAGAAATGTTAGTGTATCTGGGGGCTAGATAACATAACCGGTAGAAACATGGATTGTTAAATAGATAAATGGCTAGATGCTCACTAGAGCATTGCTCATTTGGGGCAAAAACATAAATAATGTAAATAACTAACCTCTTGAGAGTGATTAATTTACCCATTGAAATACTGTAAATCCGTTAAAATAAATGAGTAAATCTACGTATATTGTTGTGAAATACACACACGTAGACACAGAGAGAGACATACCCTTATGTTACTTACTCACAGGAAAGCATTTAACACACGTACATGCCAGCAATTACTCTTAGACAATGAGGTAATATTTGATCTTTTTAGTCATATTTGAATTTATTTGTTAAAAAATATTTCTCAACGATTAATAAACATTTAAAAAATAATACAAGCAGCACAGGGAGAGGGTAGGGAAAGAAGAGCTTCTGGAGCAGAGGCAAGGGTGGAGGGGCCTCTAGGCAGAACAGAAGACAAAGATTTTTCCAAAGAAGCATGACTTGAGCCCATTTAAAAGTATTTCAAATGTGCAATTAGACAACTTGGGTTAAACCTTCCTAGCAAATGATAGAGTACAACCTTGTCTTACGTAAAACTAAAAACTCATTGCCGTCGAGTCGATTCTGACTCATAGCTATACTATAGGACAGAGCAGAACTGTCCGGCAGAATTTCCAAGCAGCGGCTGGTGAATTCGAACTGCCGACCTTTTGGTTAGCAGCCAAATGCTTAACTGCTGTGCCACCAGGGCCCCTTTCCTCTATAATGGGCGGGGGGGGGGGGGGGCGAGACGGTCCACTACCATGTTGGTTATTAGTTCATTGTCAAATCACAATATCAAAAGTAAAAATAAAAAAGAATTATTAATAATAATAATAAACATACTCTCCTTGAACGAATTTCAGTCACATCAAACAGTGTGTTGTTGGGCTTCGAAGTTAGTAACAGAAACTAATTATTTTCTTATCTTTTTAGTGTTTCTTATGTTTCTTTTTTAATATTTTAATGTTGCCTATTCTTTTCTCAAGTGGAAAATGTCTGTGGACTTTGAAAGTCAAAACTCCAGATAAATTTTTCTTCAAAAAAAAAAAAAACTCCATTTTAATCGTATCTTTTCACAGGGTTTTTGACTGCTGGCATTTATTTGCTTTCTGCCTGGAATAATGGCTTCTTATTTAAAACCCTCTCAATTTTGAAATCGAAATATTGGATTACTGCTCACAATGACAGTTTGGAAATCTCTTCAAGAAACGTACGTTTTTCTTTTTTTTTTTTTAACCTTTAAGGAAAACCGGTTGAAGCAAGCCATGGCAAACACTGCTGCAGCTACCAAATTGTTTCTGCAATTGCGTTCTTCTGACACTGTCTTCAGAAATAAAGATTATGGAGAGACTGCGGCCAGGGTAGCTCATCTCCCTCCCAGCCACAAAGGATTTCTTCCCCAGGGCAGTATTTCCCAGTTAGGCTTCCCTGTCGTCATCACCTCCTTCTTGACTGAACTTTTCAAGATTTCAGCAAAGTTACCCTGCTGCTAAGTCACTAGCAAAGTTTGGACCCCACACCAAGATGATCATCTTAGAAATGTACTAAAGTCGAGAATGGGTAGAGAAAGATCCAATATTTCACACAGACAAGTGGGATGTTTGTCTAGAGAGGTGGCCTAAACGTCTGAACGGATGAGGAAAACCATTTTAAGCGGAATCTATAATTTGCCTTAATATTGAATCCAAACAAAATGTCAGCATACCTGCCCTTAACCAGACTGTAGCAAATGAAATGTGACTTAAAACAATGTGAATCATGAATACCTGCAAAAGGGAACAGATGCAAAATTTTCTTTAAATGTATAAGAGATGTTTGTCTTCCACGGACTGAGGTATTATTTTATACTACGTTTGTTTTTGCAAACACCGATTTGATTATCTGCCATTGGTCAAAAGAAAAAAAAAATGGAGCAATGGAAAGTAACTTTAAATGAAGAATGTACGATTTCAATTTTGTTTTAGGCAACTGTGGAAGTAGGTTTTTTTTTTTGTATGTTTGTATAACACAATAAATGTGTAGCCTAGAGCCAAAGAGATTGTATAAATTTTTCTCCTGGCATAGAGATACTTTCCAACACTGCCCAAGAGGTTATTTTATCTGCACTGTGTGCAGATATGGAATCTTCAACATTCGTTAACATTAGCATTTATTTTGTTCCTGGTATACATGTGTATATGTGCTTTTATTTAATAACGTTAGTTAACATTTCCTTTTTTCATAAATAATGACACTATAACTTGAACAATCTGGCCCAATTCCCAGACTTAGGTCAAGCAAATATATGAATATATTTAGGCCAGTTTACTATTTTATTAGACTTTGATGTGAGTGACTTTTTTTTTTTTGAAAAACATTTTTCCTGTTGCAAATTCTAAAAATGATTCTAAAGAAGGTTATGTCTTATTTTCTTTTTATCTTTAACTGTGATAAGAAAGTGGATCTAATTTGGAATTTCCGATTCACAGCATATACATTTTTGAAGACGTGGGAGGTTTCAAATTATGTTAGACATGAGGAATTTTTTCTAGCTTAGTCTCGGGCACAGAACCATGTTTTTCTTTATTGTTTTTGCTTGTCTCAGAACTTTGAAAAAAGAAAAGTATGCATCTATAATTAACAAACAAGAGAGTATAAATTTACAGTGTCTAAAAATGAACCCAACCTACTTGTCCCTATATATTTTGCTTGTTTGTTTGATTATATCTCTAAATAGCATCACCATTCCTTCAGACATAAAATTGAAAATCTCAGGGTTACTGTTGACTCTCCAAACTCCCTGGCTCTTCAATTCTTTTTATTTTTTATTCATTCTATTCCCACAGATACCACTCAATTTTGTCTTTCTGTAACTATTATCTAAGTTAACATAAAAGTTTCCTAATTGTCTTTTGTAGTTCACATTCCTCTTCAATCCAACCCTGCTCATTTAATATTTGTTTCCCTTTAATTCCTTCCCAAGTACAAGCAAGTATTCAGGTCTACTTATTACCAGTTCTGACTAACATCTGTTTTAGTGATATTTTTAGGTAAATATCTTGGGAATACATCATTCTTGAGATTTTAAGTCAGTACGCTGGGAGTGGACATGGCTCTCTGAATTTTTAACAAATTTTGTGGTGGCTTAGTAATGTTAAAAACCACTGCACAGGTAATCTAGTGCAATAAAAAAATTTGCTGAGTCAACTCCTATTCATGGCAACCCCATGTGTCTCATTGTAGAACTGTGCTCCGCAGGGTTTTCCATGGCTGATTTTTGGAAGTAGACTGCCACGCCTTTTTTTCCTAGGCAATAGGTGCTAAAGAAATATTTGTCTACGTCAACCACATAGAATGTAAGCTCCACAAGAGCATGGACTTTGTTTTCTTCTTCAAATTACTTCAGTACCTGCAATATCCAAGGCTGTTGAGTTGATTTTGACTCACGGCAACCCCATGGTTACAGAGCTGAGCTGTTCCATAGGGTTTTCTTGGCTGAAATCTTTATAAAACGGATTGCCAGGCCTTCTTTATGTGGCACCATTGGGTGGGTTTGAATTGTCAAACTTTAGGTTAGTAGTTGACTGCAAAACATTTGCCTCACCCAGGGGCTTTGATGCCTACAATACCCTTAACCAAACACAAACCCTTTGCCATCAAGTCAATTCTGACTCATAGCAACCATACAGGACACAGTAGAGCTGCCCCACACAGTTTTCAAGGAGTGCCTGGTAGATTCAAACTGCTGACCTTTGGTTAGCAGCCAAGCTCTTAACCACTGTGCCACCAGGGCTCCAATATATATGTGTGTGTGTGTGTGTGTGTGTGTGTGTGTGTGTGTGTACACATATCCACGCAACAAGCAAATTTATCAACTATTTTATGGAGTAGTGTTCTGATTATTTTTTGGTACATCATAATAAACTTCATCCAGACTTAGTGGCTTAAAGTAAAATTTCATCACGATTTTGAGGATCAGGAATTTGAACAGTAGCTGGCAGGAAAGTCCGGTTTCTTTCTGTGATGTGTTTGACTTAACTGGGAGGACCTGAATGACTGGAAAAGGTGAGGGCTGCTCGGTCAGTTCATCTCTCTATCTACGTACCTGTCTGATCGATCGATCGATCGATCGATCTATCTATCTATCTATCTATCTATCTATCTATCTATCTATCTATCTCTCTATCTATCTCTCTATCTCTCTCTCTATCTCTCTCTCTCTCTATCTCTCTCTATCTCTATCTCTCTCTCTATCTCTCTCCCTATCTATCTATCTATCTATCTATCTATCTATCTATCTATCTATCTATCTATCTATCTATCTATCTATCTATCATCTCTATATCTTTCTCTTTCAACATATCCTCTAAATAGTTACCTTGGGGTTCCTCACAATATGGCAGCCTCAGTGTCATCAGATCTCTTACATGGCAGCTCAAGGCTGCCTGCATAGATGTTCCAAGAGGCAGAAGGTTGGAGCCATCAGTGCCTTAAGCCTGGGCCTAGGAAACTGGTACAGACTTTCTTTTGCCGTATTCTGTTAACCAAAACAGATCCCATCCGAGGCCCACCCATATTCAAGGGGAGGAGACATCGCCCCTCAACTCTCATTGAGAGGAGTATTTCAGAGTTTATTACCTCTTCAATCCAATTCAGATAGGTTCCCATTGTTATTACCCTCCCACTCCATCTGCCTGAACTAATTGTTTTCTTCTGGGGATTTGTTCAGCATTGTGTAGAGTGGGCTTATCTTTGTCCTTAATTAGCAGTTAAAAGGGAGAGGAATAATTTTGGATACTATAAATAAATGAAGTTTGGGAGTCAGATCAAACTGAAGTGAATATTCCTTTCAGCTAAATGGTAAATGCCAACAATACATGACTGTGCCAATTGTAACATTGTGAACCTCAATTTCCTCATCTATAAAAAACAGGAAAAAAAAATTACTTATCTGGTTGAGTTTTCGAGAAGATTACAAATATTACGTGTGACATAACTGACACATATTGTGTGCTCCATTAATGTTGGTTATTTTTATTCCCTTGTGCAGGACAGAGTGTCATCTGAACACTGTCAGCAAGTCCTGCAATTTTTCTTTTAAATGAGTAACTTAAGACTTAACATTTTTAAGGTGAAATCTTTAAAGAAAAAAAAAAATTTTTATTGTGCTTCAAGTGAAAGTTTACAGCTTAAGTTAATTTCTCCTACAAAAATTTATACACATATTGTTTTGTGACATTAATTACAATCCCCACAATGTGACAGCACTCTCCCCCTTGTCGACCCCGGGTTCCCTGTATCCTGTCCCTTCTTGCCTTCTCATCCTGCTTTTGGACAGAAGCTGCACATTTGGTCTTATGTATCTAATTGAACTAAGAAGCACACTTCTCATGTGTATTGTTTTTTTTTGTTTTATAGTCCCATCCAATCTTTGCTCACGGTTTTCTGAGATAATCTAAAAGCTCTTTAAACTCTTTAGCTATATTATTTTTTATCTTTATGTTAATTTAGATTCTTCTAGAAGCTGAATTAAACTGTGGTAAAAAATGCATGTCACTTTTGACCTGTCTTCAAGAGTGAAAAAACTTTAATTAATTTGCAAGATATAGGAATTCAATTTTTCCAATTAAAAGATAACTTTTGTTTGCTTGAGTGTTAAAAATCAGTTATACATACAGTTCAGAAAATGCAACCTTGTGAAACATATAGAATATTCCAAAGTTTATAAAGAGACAAATATCTGTCTATGGAAAAGTAAAAAAAAATGAAATCTCATTCCTCCATTTCAGTTTTATTTATGTAAAATAGAAATGTAAGATAGTAGTTTTGCTTTCAAATGAATATCAGGAAAATATAGCAGCTTGTAAATATCTGTTTGCTCAAACCTAAGCCATGGTCTACAGCTCCTCATTTAGTTTGGTAATGTTTTATTTTGTTGACTCTTTATAGGATTACGACTTTAAATAAAGACATAGGTTAATTGTAGGGACTTCGCCAGATCTTATCTAAAACTGTCAGAAGAAATTAACCCCAAGTGTGTCAGAGTAGAACTGTGCTCCATAGGATTTTCAATGTCTGATTTTTTTAAAGTAGATCTCCAGGCTTTTCTTCTGAGGTACCTCTGGATGGACCTGAACCTCCAACCTTTTGGTTAGCTGCTGAGTATGTTAATTGTTTATGCCACCCAGGGATTCCTGAACATAGTTAACTTAAAATATTTCATGCTAAGATATGAGCCTTTATTAGTTTTTTATTGCTGCCATAACAAATTACCACACATGTTGTACTTAAAACAACACACATGTATGATCTCACAGTTCTGTAGGCCAGAAGTTCCATATAGGTCTCTCCTGGCTAAAATTAAGCCTAAAATCAGGGCTGCACACCTTCTGAAGGCTCTATGGGAGAACTCATTCACTCACTTTTTCCAGTTTTCATATGTTGCCCACATTCTTCATCTCACGGCTCCCTTCCCCATCTCCAAGCCCAGCAATTTGCCTCTCTCTAAGCTGTCTTCTACTCTCACATCTCTCTGATCATGGCTGGAAAATGTTTTCTCTTTTTAAGAAATCATGTGATTAGACTGGGCTCACCTGTATTATCCGGGATAGTCTTCCTATTTCAAAGCCCTTATCCTTAATCATTGGAGCCTTAATGGAGTAGTACTTAAGAGCTCGTCTGCTAACCAAAAGGTCAGCAGTTCAAATCCACCAGCCACTCCTTGGAAACCCTATAGGGCAGTTGTACTCTGTCCTATAGGGTCACTATGAGACGGAATTTACTTGATGACTATGGACTTAACCTTAATCACATCTGCAAAGTCCATTTTTCTGTGTAAAGTAGCCTATTCGCTGGCTCTGGGGATTAAGACCTGGTCACCTCCTGGGAGCTACTATTTTGCCTACCATAGTCCTTGATAGCATAACTGGTACATTTTCACAGATTTTTTTTAAGTTGAATTTTATTTTGTCTGAAAGGTTCATAAAATCAATCTTTGAGTACAAAGTTTAGCTATTTGGCCCACCCTCCTTTTGATTTCTGACCCTGACCAAAATTAATGGTTACTTAAATTTTCCGGTTAACCAAGTCGTTGTTGTTGTTAGGTGCCGCCGAGTTGGTTCCAACTCATAGCAACCCTATGTACGATAGAACAAAACACTGCTTGGTCCTGCGCTATCCTCACAATCATTGCTATGCTTGAGACCATTGTTGCAGCCAGTATGTCAATCCATCTCATTGAGGGTCTTCCCTTTTTCACTAATCCTCTACTTTACTAAGCATGATGTCCTACTTCAGGGACTGGTCCCCCTGATAACATTGTCCAAAGTACCTGAGAAAAAGTCGCAGCATCTTCACTTCTAAGGAGCATTCTGGCTGTACTTTTTCCAAAACAGATTTGTTTGTTCTTCTGGCATTCCAAGGTATATTCAATATTCTTCACCAACACCATAATTCGAAGGCATCAGTTCTTCCTTATTTATTGTCCATCTTCTGCATGCGTCTGAGGAGACTGAAAATACCATGGCTTGGGTCAGGCACACCTTAGTCCTCAAAATGACGTCTTTGCTTTTTAACACTTTAAACAGCTCTTTCGCAGTAGATTTGCCCAATGCTATACGTCCTTTGATTTCTTGCCTGCTGCTTCGTGGGCATTGACTGTGGATCCAACTAATTTGAAGTCCTTGACAACTTCAATATTTTCTCTGTTTATCATGACGTTGATTATTTGTCCAGTTGTAAGGATTTTTGTTTACTTTATGTTGAGGTGTAATCCATTCTGAAGGCTGTGGTCTTTGATCTTCATCAGTAAGTGAAGTCATCTTCATTTCCAGTAAGCAAGATTGTGTCATCTGCGTATTGTAGGTTGCTAATGAGTCTTCCTCCAATCCTGATGCCACATTAGTTAGTTATCCAATGAATTTTATTTAGTTTTGTTTAGTGGAATTATTTCAATCAATAGACTGTCATTTACAACAATGAAAAAAAATCATAAATGTTAGTTGAGTATAACCAATATGAAATGAATGTAAAAAGTTCAATCAATGCCTCATGGAATAATATGAGAAGCAAAATAATTAGAAACAATTTTCATTGTAAGGCTTGTGGTATGCTAATTCCTTCCACAAGACTTTATAACAAGAATGTTGTAATGAAAACAAGCTTATTGGTTTTTAATGATGGCCATGCCTTGGAACACTATTCCCTCCAGAGACTTGTCCCTGGTTTGTGGTATCACAATAAAATATTACGAAAATTATTGTGGATTAAGAGAGAGAAACTAGATGTCAAAAATCTTGGAGCAAACATCTATTCTCATGCTAATTTTGGTAGCTATACAAATGCGTGAATAAGGGAAGGGGGGCGGGGCTAGTACAAGAGTTTCTCCCAAATGCATATTTTTGTCAGAAGGAGCCTCTCTGGAAGAACAAGTGAAAAATTGAGAAATCAACGAAATGTCAATGTGCTTAACCATATGTAGAAGTAGGTGAGGCATCTAAATGATTTTACAGGTAGGAGACATTTACCATCCACTTTCTTAGTTATGAGATACTTAAGCTCTCTATGCGTGGTTCAGTAATAGTAGAGTTAAGCAGAATGTTAAAGTCAAAATAGCTGAAGGATATAATTTTATCTGAAGTTCTCATATCGTCATTCACACACCCACAATCCCCCAGATGCATAGTATCGTTTTCTGGCTGCATGTACCCTGCTTCGTCTTACCAATCTCCCTACTCTGAAACTAACTCTCCTCTGTCATGTTTTATCAGGGCCTCATTTTCTGATGGTGACAATGAGCAATAAAGAAATTCACATTATCCAATGTCAGCTATCATCTTATTATTTTTTAGACATTTGCCAAATCCACCCACACAGAAAAGTGTTTTCTTAATAACGGTAACAAATAGTGTACCCATGGTGACAACTTTAATGTCTGTGACAGGTGGATGGAGGGAATAAATATCTTAAGGATTAAAGGGCTTAAAGAACCACTGTCTGTGTCTGATGTTTTCTTTGCCTTCACCATCTTAGTAAGTTTATAGATTTTACAAAATCAAGGTTATAAATTACTTTCCAATTATGGTTTTACTACTCAAATGTAATTAGATTCAAATGGACTTTCTGGTAGCATTCCTTCTTTCTCTGTAATAGTTCCTATAAAAGAGAGACCTAAGTTTATAAAGAAAACAAGAAGAATTAACTGACTCCTGTGAAGTACCAGGAAATCAACTGAGCAAAATTTTCTGTAATTACCTAATTTTTTTCGTTATATTTTGAAACATTCAAAAGTACCATTTAATCTTCTGACAGTTGTGTTTTCCCACTTTTTTGTTGAAGGCAAAAAGAATCTCCCAATGTCCCTTTCATCCCAGATTGAGGACTATTTTTAGTTTTCTATTTCTTGGATGATCTCTTAATATTTGCTTTTATAATAAATTCCAACTGTTGGGTTTTTACTTGGTTAATCTGCCTAGCCATAATTTGATCCATTTTCTTGTCTGAAGGCTGACAATTTCTCTTTGACATCTTTCTTTACTGAATGAATCCTGTTGCTCATTTAGACTTTTGCGGGGAGAAGGCTGGAGTTATATTCTTATATTAACTCTATAATCAGAAAGAACTTTCAAAAGGAAAAATAATCCTTTAAGAGTTATCAAACAAGATTTCTCATATAAGACAGGTATCTTCATGAGATACTAAGCATACTATCCCCAGGTAAAGTGCTTTTAGCTTACACTTTTTATGAATTCCAAATTTCTATGCATAGCCATTCTGCTAAATTTTGTTTCCTTCCTTCTATTATCACAGAGCTAGTACGAAATAGGAGCCCCGGTGGCACAATGGTTAAGAGTTTGGCTGCTAACCAAAAGGTCAGCAGTATGAATCCACCAGACACTCCTTGGAAAACCTGTGGGACAGTTCTACTCTGTCCTACAGAGTCACTATGTGTCAGAATCAACTCAAAGGCAACAGATTCTTTAATATATAATAAATTTTTGATCTCATGCCTTTTAGTTTACTCTTTTTTTAAGTCAACTCACAAATTAAAAAAAAAGTTTTTAATATTAACATTTATTTATTTATTTTTTGTCTTTTTATTTATTAGTATTTACAAATGATAGAGATTGGATTTGTTAAAGCAAAATTTGTGAAGAAATCCTATCCATATGGTTAAAATAAAAAAGGTCACAGATGTAAAGTAAGCCAGAGTCCCTTCTTACTATAAAAATATTCTGTGATAAGCAAGTTAAGGTAATTATGCTGAGAATAATAACTGGTCATCCTAAGTGTGTACCAAATACACTTCATATTTATCCAGATAAAAGGAATGGGGATGGAGGATATAGGATAGGATTTGGAGTGTTAAGTTAGGGCAGAGAAGATACTAGCACAGATTTGATGCGGCCAAGTTCACACAGAAGATAATATTGTCAAGAGAACTTCTAGAAAATGTCCATGCTTTAGTATGAATAATAAATCTAAGGGCCCAGAATTTCAGATAAGTTTATGCCATTCAGTAGAAAGCAAACAGAGGAGTACTTATTGGCTGGAAGGTTGTTGTTGGGTGCTGTTGAGTCGGTTCTAACTCATAGTGACTCTGTGTACAACAGAACAAAACATTGCCTGGTCCTGCCCCATCCTCACAATTTTGTGATACTTGAGCCCATTGTTGCAGCCTCCGTGTCAGTCTACCTCCTTGAGGGTCTTCCTTTTTTTTTTTTTTGCTCACCCTCTACCAAGCATGATATCCTTCCCCAGGGTCTGATCCCTCCTGATATCACGTCCAAAGTATCCCTCCTGATATCATGTCCAAAGTACGTAAGACGAGGTCTTGCCATCCTTGCTAGTAATGTTTTAAGAAATGAATAATCGTAAGCTCACACAGATACAAGTGAAAACATCAAAGACTTTGTTTAACTCATTAATTAATGGGAGAATCAGTAAGATGTAAGACGCTACAGCTAGTTCAAAGGGGAATTTAAAGTACTATATAAGTAGGTAAAACAAGTCTATTCAGATGATAATCAATTAAATTTCACTGGACCCAACACATGTACATTTTTATGGAAGAAATTCATTGAATTATTGTTAGGTTTTTTTTTTTTTTAATAGTTTACAATGCTGTAAAATGACCCAATGACAATGGGAGACAGACAATTTGAAAGATTGTGCTGGACAGATCATTTAATCTTTTTGTTCCATTTCAAAGTCTTTCACAATTTTTCCCTGTACTCCCCAACACACTCCATTTCCTTAATACATCAAAATTACCAGAATCCTTTATATGCAAGCATAACCTGAGACCCCCCACTAACACTACCTATGGTCAGCAGGGGAGGAAATCTCTCAGGACAGAGAAGTGAAAACCTTGTAATGCTCAGACTGGGGAAGGGATGAGTGGACAATTTAATCATAACATAGTGAGCTTTTAAAGGGCTATTTATAATGATGCTCATCCTATACATTCGAAAGAGATCGCAGTATTTGTCCAATAAAGGATTAACAATCTACCATTATTGTTCATCTTTAATCTTTCTCTCTCAAGCTAATGACATGGAATGGGATAATTTAGCCTTGAAGTTTTCCATCTTCAGACAAGCTTGAAAGAGACAGACATGTTATCTAACTATAGTTTGGCACTGCATTTCATGTGGAATAAAGGAGAAAAGCAACACAATTTTTCTTTCTTGGTGTCTTGATATTTCCATCTTATTACAACTAAAAGATTCAAAGTGTAGTCTGAGTCAGAGAAAGAGGTCACCCTTAATTTGGAGGAGATCTCAAAGCGCTGAGATAGTACATTTCAAGCAATAAATTGCATTCATTCGGGTCTTTATTTATTAGGGTCTTTTTAGGGTTGCTGTGAGTTGGAATCGACTCAAAGGCAATTTTTTTTTTTAATTTATAGAAATTTAGTTCTAACATACCAAAAAAAAAGAACACAAATGCTCTAAAATTGAGTAAAATGGACAATACTTACAATCTTTTTGTATCCATTGAAACCACATACATGTCACAAATACGAGATAATCAATATTCACTATTTGTCTTTCAAGTACTCTTGCAGGAAAGGAGACTGGGAGGGAGAAGGAAGGAAGAAAGGGAGGGAGGGAGGGAGAGAGGAAAGGAGGAAGGAAATAAAGACAGAAACAGAAATTCTACTGTTTGTTTTTAATGGTGCACAGTTGTTTACACAGGCAATAACATACTTGAATACACTTGAACATAATTCAAGTATGTAATCGACGCTTTCCTCACATCAGCCTTATGCAGATAATATTACTACCTCATTTTTAGCTTCTAAACAGGAGAAAGCTAAGTGCTAATCCTGGACCTTATAAAAACCACCTTTGTGGACTTCACTTTTTATATTAGACAAAGAGTTCTACTTTTAATTTTCTGCTAGTTCAAAATTCCTTATTTCTCTATAACATAGTATCTATTCTGAAAAATGTTTTTAAAGTAAGTATTCATTGGCTTCATTGTATTTTTTTCATCATACTCTTGTCTAGTAGTTGGCCTTAAATTTATTTCCTCTAAAAATTACTTGGAACGTTTGCTAAATTTGTAGATGGTTAAATTTACTAGACCCCACATCACCAATAAATCTGCATTGCCTGTAAAATATCCATTTTTATCAAGCACCTCAGATGATTCTCACCTTGAGAGCAATAATATATTAGAGAAAAGGGAAAATATGTGGAAATGAGCATATACATACACAATGATAATGTAAAAAAGGAAAAATGTGAATTTAGTCCTTTTTTGTTGTTGTTGTTAAACACAAACTAGTAAGAACTGTTTCATTGATTCTTTTTAACAGTTTGGCCTTCTTTCTCTTTCTACTTATGGCAGCCATTTTGTTTATTTATTTAGGTAATGAAGTCTGTGATTTGCCTAAATAATCCTTTCGATTTCCTATAGTTTAAAAAAACCAAACCACCAAAACTGTTGCCACTGAGTCAATTCTGACTCACAGCAACCCTATAGTTTAGGCATAGTAAAAAACAAATACGACTAAAAAAATGATTTTACCCTTTTAGATTTACGTAAAGAAGAGGTTAAGTTAAAATCAATTGCAAAATATGACTTTTAGAAATACTCCTGCAATTCAGAAATCTATTATTTTTGTCCTTTTCACAACTGATAATTTAGCATTGGCTTTCCAAATTTTATCTGAGGCTATTTTAATTGTCATTTACAATATACCTGTGGTCCTCTGAGTTTGCCACAGAAAAGCACAGCCAAGAAGTTACAAAATGGAAAAGTCATTTGGTGAAGTTATATTTATAGGCACAGCAACAGAACTATTACAGAGCAATTCCACAGTGATTCTTAGTCATCCTGATGAGCTATAATCTGTCTACAAAGTGGCAGAGGCTATAGTTTATTGGTTTGAAAAAAAAAAGCAAAGTTAATTTTAGCTGAGTTCTCTAAGAGGTTATTTCTACTCATGAATTTTCAATCTAAAGTTCTCATCAGAGTTGCCTAATCTTGGACGATAGGGAAGCTACTTAAATAAATGATCACGTATAATTCAAGCTAACGGCGAAATCTAATTCTTTTTTTCTTTTTAACCAACATTTCCTTTGGAACAAGGAGTTAGGTAAGAAACCACTGTAGGTTGTTGCTGCTGTTTGCTGCCATTGAGTCAACTCCAATCCATGGTGACCTTAGCAGAAGGAGACATTGCCTGGTCCTATGCTGTCTTCAGGATGGTTGACATGTTTGAGTCCATTGCTGTGACTATCCATCTCATTGACGGTTTCTCTCTTTTTTGTTGACCCTGTTCTTTACCAAGCATGATGTCTTTTTCCCAATTGGTCATTCTCATTTCTAAGGAGCATTCTGGTTGTATTTCTTCTAAGACTGATTTGTTTGTTTTTTCTAGCAATCCATGGTATATTCAAATCATTCATGCCAGAAAGAAATTTACCTTGTGAGAGAGTTCAAGTTCCAAAAAGAAAAACCAAACCCAGTGCCGCCAAGTCGATCCGGACTCATAGCGACCCTATAGGACAGAGTAGAAGGGCCCTAAGGGTTTCCAAGAAGCGCCTGGTGGATTCGAACTGCCGACTCTTTGGTTAGCAGCCGTAGCACTTAACCACTACGCCACCAGGGTGAGTTCAAGTTAGGGTTCATAATCCTAAGACAAATGATCTAATTTTTAAAATCTGTATTTAATTTATCTATGTTGAATATTTTCACAATAACCTATTTAACTTACCACAAGTAATGAAAGAATGGACACTGAATGGATTTTTTGGTAGCCAAATAATGCCTTTGATTTGTTGAGAAAAATGTCAATTTTAAGCCTAATATTAAAACTGTTAGAACATTGTCATTTAGGGATTAATCTATTGTCCCTTGCCCCAAGATAAGGTTCTATCAGCTTGAATTTTGCAAAATAAAATTAGATAATGCTATAAATTCATAATCAATTATCACATAGCTATATGATCAATTTTAGGTTTGAGGAATTGACTATATAAAGCTAGTAATCATATATACAAATGTGACAAAATAAAGTCCGACAAGAATAAATATATAAAAAATATACAGAATAAATCAGTGATAAAAAAACATTCCAGAATTGGGACAATTTAGTGTTCCAGTTACTCATTTCATCTTAGAACTGGGAAGTAGGGAGGTGAGAAAGTTGGAGAAAACCCAGAGTCAGAACTTTGGTGAGAAACGAAGAATAGTTGAAAGAGCATTCTTTCACAAGCACCTTTAAGGCTTGGAAAATGTCATTCCTCTTCTAGAAATCGCGTGACTTTCAAAAAGTAAAAGAAAAAACTTTATGATAAATCTAAAATTAAGCAGAAGATTGTATTTCCCTTTTCTAACACTCACATCATTTTTTTTCTCTAGACAACTCCAATGTGACTTGAAATGGCAATTTGCACTGTCATTTTAAAAGCATTTCTCAGATATTTGCTAGGTATTTTATGGAAGGAGACACTGAAGCAAAGAAGTTAAGCTGCATACCCAGAGTTAGATAAGAAAGGAGAAGTTAAGTCAACCTCAGAAACCAGATACCCAGACTCTTGGGCCTTAATTCTTAAGCCACACTCCCATTTAATACATCCACTGTGGCTTTTACTATGACAAGAAAGGGTAATTGGATCCATGAATGCAGGGTTTTGAAGGGCACTATCAGCATTACACATTATCTTTCATCTTGAAATCTCACAAAGCTTTATTAAACTGTTCAAAAAGGAAGTGTTATTCTTCCATGTACCTCTCTCTCCCCAAAAGATAGCTCAAGTGGATTTATCAGGTGGCTAAATGGAAGCACTGAAGAGGTTAAATTTAATTCAGGGAAAGATATTTCCCTCATAAACACAGACGCTTTTGTAATATGGGTACAAAAATGGTCTCCTTGTTGAAGGACTTACGTCCTATGGAAGTTCTCCAAACAATTTTAGAAAAAGAAGAGGAAACAGACCACAGAAATTGTGTTTGGTACATTTGAGAACGAAGAAGTGGATTTTTGTTTCATGACAGTCTGTAACATTGGGAAGATGAAACTGTCTCAGGTTCGATCATCAGCTAAATTACATTAATCACAGGCTCTATCTATGTAAGCACAGTAAAGGGAAGAGTTGGTTTAGAAATTATCTGGGTAATTTAGGCTAAAAAATACTACTTCATGAATCTTTAAGACAGTTTGAGGTCAAATCGTTTGTCATTAAAAAGTTAAATGTGCCTATTATGTTTAAGGCAGAACGTAAGATATCTGTTTTGTTTTTATTGGAATGCATATTACAGAATTTGTGTGCAAAAGTGTGTATGATGACTTTGATTATTTATATTTGTTTTGTGTTTAGTGTAAAGAAAAACTAAGAACTTTGCACCAACCTTTTAGAAATAGACATATTTTAAAATAGGTTTTGATAGAGAAAAGGATTATTAAATCAACGCTAAAAAAAAATAAAGCATTGGAGGTTCTTGTCCTTATGCCTATTTACTTGTCTCTATAATTCTTCACGTTTGTTGTAATGTTTTTTCCCTCAGGTCCTCTTAGGGACATTTTTACCAGTGTTTAGAGAAATCAAGAAAAGAAGAAAAAAAAGAAATCTTCTCTGAGACATGAACTTATCAAAACTAACTTGTCTAGAAATTAGCCGGGGAATGTCCAAGCACTGGAATTTCTCACTTTTTTTTTTTTCTCTCAACTTTAAATACTGAGAGATTAAAGCCATTTCCAAATGTCTACCTCTTGGATTTTCAAGTCAACCTTACTCAAAACTATGTGAGAATACAACAATCAGCTTGCCTAATGACTCCTAGCTAACTTGTCAATAATCATAATAATTTTCACCACAGGTATTTTAACAGAAAATGAAAATCATTCCTTCCCCCTCACCCTTTATCCCCCCGAAAACCACAGGTCTTGTTTTTCTTTCTTTCTTTCCTTTTTTGAAGTTACATATGTGGTCCCAAAAAAAAAAAAAAAAAGGAGATTAACAGGTCTAATTCTACCTTTGGGTGATTTATGAGGTGGGTGTAAAAAAGGAAATGGGAAATAGGGTAAGAAATGATGGCTGGAGATCCTTAAGCAAGAAGCCTTCCTTTCTTTCCTTCTGAGTCTGGTGAACGACCAGATAGTGCTTGTGGTCTCTGGTCAACCACAGACCCTATCCTCCCAATTTCCTCACGTCCAATCCATTTATTCAGTTGTATTATCTAGTGACTCCAAAGACATTTGAGCCTAACCACTGTTTCTGTTAACATCTTCTCAGTATCCTCAGGCACTCATTGGTTGGTGTCCAACTTCTTCTTGCTTACATACCAAAAATATTTAGATTATAAAAAATAATCCTGAAATCAAATGCCAACCACAGAAAAAATGAGCTAATGTAAATATATGAATTATACACACAAAAATATTTTGTTTTTTTAAATTCAGGCATGGAGCATTTGAAAAGAGAAAATAATTGTGTAAAAAATGTTAAATCAGTAAATACTTCAATACAAATTAAATCTGACAGAAAAAAGTAATTTTTCAAGATAGATACCTGAAAATGTGAAGGGAAATTTTTATTCCTAAAATAAGTACATGGATTTTAAAATAAGAGCACACGATGGGAACCATTTCCAGAATTAACAATTCTGTACCCTAGGCACTACTTACTTTGCCTGTCAAATCTCATTAAAAATCAATTTAACTGCTTGTATTTCAACTATTTGCCCTAAATCAAAATAGAATCTATCATTCCAAATAATTTTCAAAAGACACCTCCTGTTCAGTATGACTTAATAGTCTGTAATGACAGTTAATGCTATGGGACTTATTTGATCGCCTGGTCACTTCTGCACATCGAGCTAGACAATCATAATAAGCTAACAACAGCTGATAAGAAACTTGCCTGTAAATGAAGCTATCGCAGACAGAATAACATCTAACAATACAGCTGCGCTGCTATTTGAAAAGACTGTCTTTTTTATACAGATGTATCTTTAACACAAATGTATCTTTTCAGATAGATGGTTCTTCAGATTCGGTAAGAGGATCACAGTGTGGTACTTTCGTTACAGAATTTCCATAGACTTTTTTCACCATTGTGCAGCTTAGTCCTCTGGATTGAGGCTTCAGTTTAGAACATGTTCAATAATCAATTGGCACAGAGGAGTGCTACGTTCTGTGGCACTTTCCCAGCTGAACACATCAGGTGTATATTCATCCTGACTGTGCCTTGACAAAGATGGACAAAAGAAGCTTCCTCAGAGGTAGATATATACTAAAGGTCACTCTTTCCCTATCTGCTTAGGAAGGGACTTGTGACACTCTTGGGGCAGTGAATAAAGGACAAGTGACTCTCTCAGTGCCTACTTTCAGAAATGTGACCTTTGTCTGCTCTTTCCATGAAAGGAGAGCATAAAGTGTATTTTAAACCAACTGGTTTCCCTTGCTTTTTTCCTAGGTCTCTCCACTTTCACTGCATCGTTAGAAACACAGGGTAAAACCACCAAACCACACCCGTTGCCTTCAAGTTGATTCCGACTCAGTGACCCTATCAGACAGAGGGAAACTGCCACCATAAGGTTTCCAAGGCTGCAAACCTGTACAGAAGCAGACTGCCACATCTTTCTCCCGCAGAGCGGCTGGGGGGTTGAGTTTACAAACCTTTCAGTTAGCAGCTGAGCACTTAACTACTTTGCCCTGAGGGCTCTTTCGAAGGATAATATAAGCTCCGATTTATCCCACGCCACTTCTCAACCATGGTAATGAGCTTCCATAGCAACTAGGAGTTCGCTCTGCTACTTCAGTGTCCCACAGCCAAGAACCATACCTGGCAAGTAGTAGATGCTCATTAAGCATTCGTTGACTGAAAAAAAGTGATCCCCAAATCTCAGTCCAATTTGTCCTCTGTTGTCTTTTTATTTATATGTCACAGTTTGTCCTACAGACAGATGCTTGTATCGTTTCACTTATTTATTCATTCATCCATTCAATCCACAATTGTTTATGGAGCATTAACATATACTTAAAGGTTTGTGCCATATTCTTGGAATTCAGTAGTGAACAAGACATCAGGGCTCTTTCTCTCCCAAAACAAGTACATACTTTTGTTTGCTGTTGTTTTTGTTTCTTGGTATTAAGGGTTTTCAGCCAATCACAGTGGAGAACCAAGAAAGAACAAAACAGCAAAAAAACATGATTGAAGTGTGAGAATATTAGAAGTTCCTCTTGGTCTTTTCCTTGGTCTGTAATTCCTGACACATGTATTGAAATTCTTTGAGGACTTCTTCCCTCAGCTTTAACTCATCCATAGAAAGAGCTCATCTAATCTTCCTACTCCTCCAATGTTTTATTTGGAAGAAGCCATTAGGGACTCATTCTTTCATAAGTACCACTGAAAATAAATAGGCCAGGATAACAGTTAATATTTCAATTATAAAAACTGAGAACATATATTATTTATCATTTTAGTAACTGGGAATTTTCCACAAGCAATAATTTATAAATTGAAATAACAAAATTAAAATTGCCTGTCATTAAAATTTTACATCATACATCTTTGTCATCTAAATGAAAACTAATTTTTTACCCCTTTTGAAGGCTTTCATTTTTGTAGTCAATGATTGAATAATGGCAGACTGTAGTAGTAACCTAAGCTCTGTGAATATTTCTTGTAATTTATGGCTTTAGGCCTTACCTGGGATTTTACATATGTTTTGAGTTCCTGAGAACCATTAGGAAAGAAGAGAGGTATGGGTCCTACTTCAGTATCCACTGGGGATTGCTTCCAGGATGCTGGATGCTCAAGTCCCTTATATAAAATGGTGTAGTGCTTACATATAACCTAGGCATACCCTCCTGTATACTTTAAATCATCTCTAGACCGAATGTGGAAATTATGGAACAATATCATTGATATCACACACAAGCAAAATTTTGTAGATCATTCAAAAATGGCTGCAGCAGTATATCAACAAGGAACTGCCAGAAATTCAGGTTGGTTTCAGAAGAGGATATGGAACCAGAGATATCATTGCTGATGTCAGATCGATCCTGGTTGAAAGCAGAGAATACCAGAAGGATGTTTGCCTGTGTTTTATTGACTATGCAAAGGCATTCGACTGTATGGATTGTCACAAATTATGGATAACGTTAAAAGAACGGGAATTCCAGGACATTTAATTGTGCTCATGAGGAACCTTTACATAGTTCAAGAGAAAGTTGTTAGGACAGAACAAGGGGATATTGATTGGTTTAAAGTCAGGAAAGGTGTGCGTCAGGGTTGTATTCTTTCACCATACCTATTCAATCTGTGCTGAGCAAATAATCCAAGAAGCCGGACTATATGAAGAAGAACAGGTTATCAGGATTGGAGGACTCATTAACAACCTGCATTATGCAGGTGACACAACCTTGCTTGCTGAAAGTGAAGAGGACCTGAAGCACTTACTAATAAAGATCAAAGACCACAGCCTTCAGTATTGATTGCACCTCAACATAAAGAAAACAAAAATCCTCACAACTGGACCAATGAGCAACATCATGATAAATGGAGAAAAGATTGAAGTTGTCAAGGATATCATTTTACTTGGATCCATGATCAACAGCCATGGAAGCAGCAGTCGAGAAATCAAAAGACTCATTGCATTGGGTAAATCTGCTGCAAAGGACCTGTTTAAAGTGTTGAAGAGCAAATATGTCACCTTGAAGACTATGTTGCGCCTGACCCAAGCCATGGTATTTTCAATCGCACCATATGCATGTGAAAGCTGGACAATGAATAAGGAAGACCAAAGAAGAGTTGATGCCTTTCAATTATGGTGATGGTGAAGAATATTCAATATACCATGGACTGCCAGAAGAACAAACAAATCTGTCTTGGAAGTACAACCAGAATGCTCCTTAGAGGCAAGGATGGTGAGACTGCATCTTACATACTCTGGGCGTGTTGTCAGGAGGGATCAGCCCCTGGAGAAGGACATCATGCTTGGCAGAGTACAGGGTCAGCGGAAAAGAGGAAGACCCTCAATGAGGTGGATTGACACAGTGGCTGCAACAATAAGCTCAAGCATAACAACGATTGTAAGGATGGCTCAGGACCAGGAAGCGTTTCATTCTGTTGTGCATAGGGTCGCTATGAGTCGGAGCCGACTCGACAGCGCGTAACAACAACTAAAAAAAAACAAAAAAAAACCCATTGCCATCGAGTCGATTAGATGACTTATAATACCTAGTACCATGTAAATGCTATGTAAATAGTTCTTGTACAGTACTGTATTGTTTAGGGAATAACGACAAGACCAGAGGTGAACAATGCTCAAAGAATGAGTGCTGGAGACAGACTGAGGATCTGTGAAATGTTGGGAGACTAGCAAGGCGCCCTACACATCATCTCATTCCCATGGACTCAGCACAGTACTCGGCGAGCAGAATTCGAGTTTTGCTTTCTGGAACTTTTTTTTGCCCCCCAAATATTTTTGACCCACTGTTGGTTGACTCCACAGATGTGTAACCCATGGATGTGGAGGGCCGACTTTATGTCAGTGGTAAGTATTTCCACTGATTTTGGCTTCCTAGCGTTGAAACCAACATTCTTTTTGAGGGAGGGTCTCCACGGGTTAGTCCAGTAAGGTGGATCTCTATTTCAAAAGACACTTCTCTAAGGGATTCTGCCCCATTCTAGTATTGAATCTTTTGGGAACTTTTCTTCACATGGAGTAATGGTGTACTGAGCCTGACTCCTGGATTACTCCAGTCTCCTTTATGATAGTAATTATCATGGGTACAATTTGTTCAGGACTCACTAAGTGTTAGCCCCTGTGACAAGAGTTTAGGGGAAGTATTATTTAATTTTCCCAAGAACCCTATGATAAGTGGGTCATCGTCTTGATTTAGAGATGAAGACATGGAGATTTAACTAGGCTTAATTACTTGTTCACAGTCCCACTGTTAAGTGGGGTAGCTAGGATTCAAATCCACATCCCTGTAATTCCAGAGACTCAGGTCTAAACCACTATGCTATATTGCCTGCCCCACTCTCTGAAGATTATTTCAAATAATTTCTACTCATTGAAATCCTGACTGCTCTACTCAACCCCTTAAATCTCAACAAATCTTTCCTCCTACTTCAAAGAGAAAAAAAGAAGCCATGAAAAACAGACTCCCTTAATGTCCCACTGCTATGATCCAACATTCAAACCTATCTGCTTTTATCCTGCTTCTTGACGAAAATATATCGCTCTACTCAAGCCTTTCATCCTATCCTTTTTCTGTTTTTCTCTCTCCATTGGATCCTTTTCAACACTCTTTAAATACGCTGAAGGCTCAAACATCTTAAAAACAAGAATATTTTATCCCTCAGTTATTAACTTCCCTTTTGCTTCCCTCTCCTTCCCTCTCTTACCCTTCTCCTTCCTTCCCTTCCATTCCCTGTCTATCTCTCCTTCTCTTTCTTCCTCTTTCCCGTAATAGCCAAATCTCTAAAATTGCCCAGGCTTGCTACCGCTGTTTCACCACTTCTCAACCTGTTGTTATCTATCTTATGCCTTAATCATTCAACTAAGTTCAGCATATTACTTTTGAATCCAATGGAAAGTAAATTTTCTCACCTCACTTGTAAATAGCATTAAAAATAGTTGCCTGGCCTCTGCTCTTGGCTTTTGTTATAGCTCATACTCTTTGTATTTTATCAGTCTGTCCCTTTTCTCGGCCTCATTTGCCAGAATTTTTTTTAAGGTATAATAAAGAATTATTAACTTGTTTATATAGGAGCTTTTTTTTTTTAACCAACTTTATTGAAGTATAATTGACACAATAAATTCTACGTATTTTAAATATTCAATTTGATATGTTTTCACATATGCGCATATCCTGAAACCACTGCCACAATCAAGACAGTTGACATATCTATCCGTCACCCCAAGAAGTTTCCTGGAGCTCTTTTGTAATCTGTCTCTCTCCCCCATCTCTTTCCCTCCATCCCCTAGTTCATAAAGTGATCTTCTTTCTCTCATTATGTATTAGTTTACATTTATTAGATTTTTATATAAATAGAATCATACAGTATACACTCTATTTTTTATTTTTTTGAGTTTTTTCAGTAGATTTATTTTGAGATGTATCTGGGTTGAACGATATTCCATTGTACCAAGATTTGTTTACCCATTCGCCTGATGACGGGTATTAGACTTGTTTTCATGTTATGGCTATTGTAAGTAATGCTGCTATGAATATTTGTGTGTAAGGCTTTTCACGGACATATGCTTTTACTTCTCTTGGGTCAACACCTAGATCATATGGCTAGATCACGTGGTAGACGTATACTTATCTTTTAAAGAAACTGCCAAATTGTTTTTTAGAGTGATTGAACCATTCATTTTACATTCCTAACAACAGGATAAAAGAGTTCCAGTTTTTTACATCCCCCTCAACACTTGGTATGACCAGCTTTTTAATTTTAATCATTTTAATAGTGCCTATGAGTCAGAATCGACTCGACGGCAGTGGGTTTTGGGTTATCTCATGGTCTGATCCAAGCCATGGCATTTTCAATCTCCTCATATGCACGTGAAAGCTGGACAATGAATAAGGAAGACTGAGGAAGAATTGATGCCTTTGAGTTGTGTGCAGTATCGATGAAGGATATTGATTATAGAGTGGACTGCCAAAAGAAAGAACAAATCTGTCTTGGAAGAAGTACAGCCAGATTGCTTGTTAGAAGCAAGGATGGAAAAATTTTGTCTCACATACTTTGGACATATTATCAGGAGGGACCAGTCCCTAGAGGACATCATGCTTGGTAAAGTAGAGTAAAAGAAAGTAGAAGGTCAGCAAAAGAAGACCCTTAATCAGATGAATTGACACAGTTGCTGCAACAATGGGCTCACACATACCAATGATGGTGAGAATGGCGCAGGACAGGCAGTGTTTTGTACATAGGGTCACTATGAGTTGGAAATGACTTCATGGCACCTAACAACAACAACAACATCTCGTGGTGGTTTTAAGTTGCAATTTCCTGATGAGTACTGAAATTGGGCATTTTTCATATGCATGTCTACAATCCAATGCCTTGTTTGGTGAAGTGTCTATTTAAATTTTTGTCCATTATATATCAAGTTTGTTGTTTTCTTAATATTGAGTTTTAAGAGTCCTTTAAGATTATGGTTGCAAATCCTATATTAAATATATGTTTTCCAAATATTTTCTTGCAAGCTGTGGCTTGACTTTCAATCCTCTTAAGAGTGAGTTTGGAAGAGAAGTTTTTTATTTTATTTTAATTTTGATTAAGTTGAATTTATCAGTTAGTTCTTGAGCACGGACCTTTTATTTATTTATTGGGTGCTGCATCTGAGAAATGTTTACTTAACTAAGTTCACAAAGATATTTTATGTTTTCTGCTAACAGTTTTATAGTTCAAGGTATTATATTTAGGATTATTTATTATCCACTTTGAGTTAATTTTTGTAAATGGTGATAGGTATGGATCAAAGTTATTTATTTATTCATTTTTTACAATGGATATCCAATTGTTAAAGTACCATATGCTGAAAAGACAATCCTTTCCTACAAAATTTCCTTTGCCTTTTGTAAAAAATTAGTTGCCTTTCTGTATTGGGCCTATTTTGGGACTTAATTTTTTCCCATTGACTGATTTATTTTTCTTAGTGACAAAATCTGTTTTAAAATTAAACTTATTCCCAATTTTGTTCTTATTGAAAAACTTTTATGCCTCTTACATTGGCTATTATATGTGTTTTGTATTTCCATATAGATTTTAGATTCACCTTGTCAGTTTCTACGATAAAGCTTGCTGGGATTCTGATTGGGATTACATTTAAAATAAAGATCAATTTGGGGAGAGTTGGCAATATATATTTGTGCATTCATTTAGAACATCTTTAATTTCTCTCTGCGATGTTTTGTAATTTTAACTGTCGTGGCCTCACATATTTCGTCAGATTTATCCCTAAGTATTTGATATTTTTGTTGCTATTTTAAGTATCTTTAGTTTTTTTAAATTTCAATATCAGATTATTCATTGCTATTATTTGAAAATATAATTGATCTTTGTATATTAAGCTTGTATCTTACAACCTTGTTGAAATCATGCATTAGTTCTAGTAACTTTTGCAAGATCACACCAGATTTTCTATACTGTGTGTAGGTATAAACAATTTACTTCTTCCTGACCCATCTGGATGCTTTTTGTTTCTTTTCTACTGCCTGTTGCTGTGACTAGAACTTTCAGTACCATGTGGTAAGAACAGACATCTTTGTTCTGTTCCTGATCTTAGATAAGCTGTGGCAATCATGAGGCTCAATTTGCATGGTTTTTCCTGTCCCACTGTCCTTGGTCACCTAGTGCCCAGTGTCTTGCAAACTATTATTTAAATATTCTGTTTTTGTTTGTTTGTTTGGTTTCTATTTCATATGGGAAGGTAAATATGTTCTCTTTTTGTCCTTCTTGGCCCGAAATATTAGTCTGCCCTGGCCATTTAAATATTTAATGTTGATATTAGGATTTCGTTTCTTTTGACTGTGCATTACCTTGCTTTGGAATCTCACCTACTGTCCTAGTTTTGATTACCATTTTTGTGCAAGTGACTCCAAGTTTACATCTCCCAGCTCAGATTCCTTCTTTGAATTCCAAAGGCATTTTCAATCACCAAGTCTACAAATCCACATGAAAACTTCACAGATGGATCAAACTCAGCATGTCCAGAATGAATCCACGCTCACCCCACCACCTACTATTGAATTTCCTTTCTCAACAAATGGCACTGACATCGATTATTCATGTCAGAAACTTGGAAATCAACTGTGACTATGCCTCATCCCTCAACTCCCACTCAGTCACCACATCCTATCATCATAAGTATATTTAAAAATCCTTTCATGGTTCCTTTCAACTACTCATCATCTTATTTCCTTTTAACTCCACCCCATCACTTCACTTCCAACAAGGGCCCCTTAAACAATATCCTTATCTGTCACCTGGCAAAATGCTTAGCCCTCTTATATCCTAGTCTTCTCAAAGAAGTCAGACTGATATTTAAAAAAGGCAAATACAATATGTCATTGTCCTCCTTAAAACTCTTACTGGCTCCTCATTAATTTAAGGATACAATCCAGAATTGTTCCTATGATCTAAATATGCCTCAGTAATCACCTCTCTGGCCTTATCTCATATATGCTTTCTATTCCATTTTGAACTTTTTTTACTTTTTCAAACTAGTTGTGTTCATACTTGCTTCTGTGTGTTCACATATGCTATTCCCTTTTCTTGGAATACCCTTCTCTACAAATTTCACATCTTCACTTGGTTCACTTCTGTGTTTTCTTTGGGAATGTGCTAAGATATCACTTCTTCAGAGTAACTTTAGCCTCCCCCCGACCAATGTAACTAAATTGTGTAATGTTTATCTTTCTCTCCATTGGTTGATGTAGCGACATATGTATAGAACACATTACGTTAATTTACTTAATTAGTATAATCTTTCTATGAAATTTAGAATACTTTTGTCATCCCTAGGGACATCCTTCGTGTATGTAGCACAAAGTAGCATTTTGGAAGCCTCTGGGTGGGGCAAATGGTTAACATGTTCCACTGAAAGGTTGGAGGTTCAAGTCCATGGAGAGGTGCCTTGGAAGAAAGGACTGATGATTTACTTCCCAAAAATTAGCCGTAGAAAATCCTATGAAGCACAGTTCTACTCTGACACACATGGGGTCAACATGAGTCAGAACTGACTCAACCACAACTGGTAGCCTTTGGAGAGCAGGCAGTGGCTGGCCAGTGGTGGAAGTCTCATCTTCCAAGAGGGAGACCTAGGTTTTATTCCTGGCCAATGCCCCTCATTTGCAGCCACCTCCTGTCTGTCAGTGGAGGCTTCCCTGTTGCTATGATATTGGACAGGTTTCAGGGACGCTTGCAGACTAAAAATAGACTGGAGAGAAATGCTGGGCAGTCTGCTTTTGAGAATCAGCCAGTGAAATCTCTGTGGATCACAGCGGTCAAGGGCCATTTTTTTCTGTTGTTCATGGGGTTGCCACAAATTGGAGTCAACCTGAAGGTAGTTAACAGAACAGCAGCCTCTGGAGGCAGCATCCACGTATACGATTGTGCCCTCAGCCATCTTCACATACCTTCTCCTCCTTTACTACCCTTCCCGCCACACTGTTGTTGTTATTGTTGTTAGGTGCTGTACAGTCTATTCTGACTCATGGCGACCCCGTGTATGCAGAGCAGGACTGTGCTGCACAGGCTTTACAAGGTTGTGACCTTTTGGAAACAGATTGCCAGGCCTCTCTTCAGAGGTGCCTTTGGGCAGGTTCAAACCTCTTGGCTAGTAGTTAACACTTAACCCTTTGTACCACCCAGAGACTCTGCCTCTACACTACAGCTTTATATTTCCAATCTGTTCCAAGGGTTAAATTAATCACCCAAGCACAAGAGCCTGTAGGGTCTCAGAGTACTAGGGAAGGAAGAGTGAGGGAACTGGGATAACACGAGAATGGAAGAAGATAAGGGAGAGCAGGAACACCACGGACGAATAGTGACGTGTAGGGCATGGCACAGATTTGCCCATGGTTTGAAAATGTCCCGAGTGTCACACTTACTCAGTTAACCACCCGTCTTGTTCCACACTCAAGGAGTCAATAAGTGTATTGGCGTCTCCTCCTTAAACACATGTATCCATCAGGTTACACTCCCCCCTTTTGCTTTTTTGGTGGGTGTTGCTTTCCAAGGTCATCTTTTTTTTTAAGTCTGATTTAATTTATATAATAATATTCTGAGGACAAAGCTTTGGATAATGTGATTTGTTTATATCACCATGAGGAGGCCTCCTGGGTTATATGCCCTGTAGAAGCTAACACTGGCAATCACTTTTAATGTTCAGTGTTTTTTAGGTATTTATGTACGAGAAGTGATTTACTCCTCCAATGTTTCTCCTCTTTGCTCATACAAAATATACCTATATGTGATGAAGCAGACACTGTAAAAAAATTACAACAGAAAGGAAAAAGAAAAAAAAATTAAAAAGTTTCCAAGATAGTAATCAAATCTAGAGGGAATGAAGTACAGAACCATCAGGAAATTTGAGGTTAAAACCAGAAAGTAATTTAAACAACTTGAAAAATATAGCTGTGTGCTATTTTAAAATAAAAGTTATATATGAAATTATGAATTTCAAAGATCTGATTTTATTTGCTCTAAAAATGAAATATTTAGAGGAAGCCGATCATCAAAAGCCTGTTAAGCACCATTCCTATAATTGCCTTATATCTATTTCCACATTTCCCATAGAGTAAATGGAGTGACCAGTGTCAACAGCCAGCATTTAAAAAGCCATTTCTTTGCAATTTAGAATACTTTTGCCCCCCCTGGGGACATGCTTCAAATCTGGGGAGAACATTAGCTGATCTTGCTACTTCAGTCTGACAGCTTCAGATTTTTAACAGGGGAAAGAAGCAGAACTAATGGATGTGAATAAGCTTAAAAGCAAGGGAACTTATCAATCACTGTAAACAGCTGAATTTTTGGAAGCTAATAGAGGTACCTCTGAAAACATAAAAAGTCAACAGAAATTTCTCTGGCAACTCATAATTTCAATCAGGTCCTTTTCATTTGTCTGTCCTCAGCCCCTAATCTGTTTATATTCCTGTTTTGGTTCCTGTTTTCTTTTTTGTTGTTGTTGTGTTTGTTTTTCAGTATAATACCCTTGTCAGCATTGATTAAAAAAAAAAAGAAAAATTCTTTTTACATGCACCATTCTACTTTCCAAAAAGGAATAATACAGTATCTCATTTTATGAAAAGGTAACTCAAAAGATGACTGAAGCAAATCAAATTATAAAAATAACTCTAATCTTTGTTTTTTTCTTCCCTTTCTGATTTTATAATAGAGAACACGTACACACAATGCTATCTGTAATTGTGACATTACTGGGTAGTGACTATAACTATCCTTTCATTCAACCTCAGGCACATAAGATTTTACATATATATTTCAAAGAGCTTGAAAACATGATTATCTGTTTTGCTTTACAATTATTTCAAAATATCACCCATTGTATTCCTCCACGGAGACCTCTAATCCATTCTTTTCCAGAACAAATTCATTTTAGAAGGGATAAGTAGTGTGACAATGGTCTGGGAAATACAATAAAACCCTCTTTACTCCACTGGAAAAGTGGAGCGCTGATTTAATTTTATTCTCCAGCCTCCTAAAGAATTAAGACCAGGCCAAGTTGCTAAGCCTCAGAATTCTGTGAAGAAAATGCAGTCAATATGAAGCCCCCAAGGCCACACGCCTGTTTCAATTACTGCGATGGTACATTCCCTAGGCCGGAGAAGCCACTTTTTCATCAATGCATATTGACTACCTTTGGTACAACTTGAAAGGCGCCAGGACCAATTTCCTCCTATGCACAAAGAAGGTTGCTGGGTGGTACAAACCATTTGTGTTTGACTACTAACCTATGGGGCAGTTCTACTGTGTCCTATAGGGTCGCTGTGAGTCGGAATCGACTAGACCGCACTGGGTTTTTTTTTTTTTTTTTTTTTTTACTAACCTAAAGGTTAGCGTTTTGAACCCACCCAGTGTTGATGCAAAAGAAAGGCTTGGTGATCTGTTGCCCGAAAATTGCAGCCAAGAAGGCTCTCTGGAGCAGTTCTACTCTGTAACATATGGGGTCACTATGAGTAGGAATTGACAACTGCAACGGGTTTGTTTTTCCTTTTGTATAAACAAAGGGGAATCCCTGGGTAGTGTAAATGGTTATTAGGTTTGGCTGCTAACCAAATTTGGGTGATTTGAGTGGATATATATATATGCACACACACACACATACAAACACAAAACAAACCCATTGATGTCAAGTCGATTTCGACTCACAGTGACCCTATAGGACAGAGTAGAAGTGCCCCATAGAGTTTCCAAGGAACGCCTGGTAGATTGGAACTGCCAACCTTAAGTTAGCAGCCTTAACACTTAACCACTACACCTCCAGCGTTTATATGTGTGTGTGTGTGTGTGTGTGTATAAAAACCCACTGCCAGCAAGTCAATTCCAATTCATAGTGACCCTATAGGACAGAGTAGAACTGCCCAATAGAGTTTCCAAGGAGTGCCTGGTAGATTCGAACTGCAGACCTCTTGGTTAGCAGCTGTAGCACTTAACCACTATGCCACCAGGGTTTCTATATGTGTGTATGTATGTATATATGTATGTATCAAGGAGCCCTGCTGGAGCAATGGTTAAGTGCTTAGCTGCTAACTAAAAGGCCAGCAGTTCGAACCCACCAGCCACTGCACAAGGGAAGGGTATAGGAGTCTGTTTCCATAAAGATTACAGCCTAGAAAACACTATGGGGCAGTTCTACTGTGTCCTATAGGGTCGCTATGAGTTGGCACCAACAAAAGGTATACAACATGTATATGCCAGTCACTGAACGCCTTATGGAGTAAAATTCTACTCTGGCATACATGAGTCAGAGCTGATTTGGGGACAACGGGACCTGAATGCCCTGGTGGCACAATGGTTAAGCATTTGGCTGCTAAGCAATCGGTCGGCAGTTTGAATTCACCAGCCGCTCCTTGGAAACCCTATGGGGCAGTTACCCTTTGTCCTGTAGGGTCTTTATGAGTCCTAATCAACAGCAATGGGTTTTGGGGTTGGGACCTGGATACACAAAGCACTAAATTGTTTGCTAGGGATTACAGAACACCAAAGACACAGTTGAGCTCCAGTTAATAAACAGTTCTCCAGGAGAGACAAACAGTATAATCTCACATACTGAATTAGAATGTGATATAGCCCAGGGATTGTGGGAAGCACCTACAGGATGGTGTGATTGACTCTATTTGAGGGAGTCCTGGTTGCACAGTGGTTACAGCGCTTTGGCTGCTATCTGAACGGCCAGCAGTTTGAAACTACCAGTTGCTCCGTGGGAGAAAGATGTGGCAGTTTGCTTCCATAAAAAATTTACAGCATTGGAAACCCTATGGGGCAATTCTACTGTGTCCTACAGGATTGTGGCAAGTCTGAAACCACTGGATGGCAATGGGTCTGATTTGGCTTTGAGTAGAGCCAGGGATTGCACGCAGCACCTATAGGATTGTGTGATTGACTCCACCTAGTGTGTCATGAATGTTTTCATGGTAGCTAACAACTGGGCTGGGTTTTGAAAAACAAGACTAGTTTCCAGAGAGAAAGAATAACGTTTGTATGTAAATGGATGTAATCTTTAATATAAAGTTAAACAGCATGAGCTCTAAAGCCACCTGCTGGGGTTTGAATCCCTATCCAACACCTTCTAGCTGTATGACACTGGGAAGAATGCCACTTACCCCTGATACTTTAGTTTTGCCATCTGAAGATGAGGTTTAATCATTGAAATTACGTCTTTCAAAGCACACTGTGTGTGAATCACGTCTGCCAGGCCTTTTCTGCCGGATGATATTTCAATAATGTTTTTTGGAGAGAGAATTCGTAATATTTTTAATTTTTTAAAAAGCCATTTCTTCCTCAAAGATGTATCAAAGGTTTCCATAATTAATTAAGTCATAAAAAAAAAAAAAGGCCAAAGTTGGGTGTTTTTTTGTTTTTGTTTTTAACTTTCTTGTAAGCTAGACTTTGCCCGATATAAGCCTCATAAATGTTTTGGCAAAACACCCACAATTCCAAGGCAGTCCCGATGAGTCTTATAAACTCTTCTCTCTGTCCAGTAGACCTAGTTCAGATTTACCCACAATAAGTTTAGCTAAAGTTTCCTTGCCATGTGTAGGTCTTGGGAAACCAAAATTCCATCTCATAAATTTGTAGTCATTAGTAGTTTGCCTGGAACATGGTCAGCATTCCACCAACACAAGCTGCTGTCACTGGACAGCAAATTCCACGAAAGAGGGGCCCTTATCTACCTTGTTCGTGACTATGGTAGTATTCTAATGTGTTAACAACTGATAAAGACATTCTAGCTGACTAGAAGTTGACGGTACATGTTAACTGCTAAAATCAATGTGTCAAAGTGAGCACCACTGACTCACTTTCTCTCAGATTTAGATTTTAGAATAAAATTATAGTGTGGAGTTACACCTAGTGAAAAGAAGGAAGACCTTCAAGGAGATGGACTGACATGGTGGCTGCAACAATGGGCTCAAATATAGCAATGATTGTGAGGATGGCTCAGGACCAGGCAGTGTTTCATTCTGTTGCACATAGGGTGGCAATGGGTCAGAACTGACTTGACAACACCTAACAACAACAGCATGCTATTTTACAGTCTATGAGAAGCTATGGTTGCTTCTCATTATTTGCAGTAGTTGTGTTGTATAAAGTCACCAGGAACACTGAATTAGCAAACACTGAGCCATTGCCCTAGAGGTAATACTGGGTTAGGTTTCTGTAAGCCTCTGGTCTCAATGTGTTTATCAAGTGATCAATACATAACCTTGTTTTACGTGTATTTCTGTTTAAAAAACCTGTTGCCATCAAGTTGATTCCAACTCATAGTGATCCTATAGAACAGAGTAGAATTGCCTCATAGGATTTCCAAGGAGTGGCTGGTGGATTCAAACTGCCAATCTTTTGGTTAGCAGCCATAGCTCTTAACCACTCTACCATCGGGGCTCCATTTCTGTTTAAAGACATCTTATTTAATATATGTTATTGATTTATTAGCATTGAACTCATGGCCAGCAACACTAGAACTCATACTTGAGTGAAGCTTATCTGTTGTTAGGTGCCACTGAGTCGGTTCCAATTCCTAGCTACTGCATGCACAACAGGACAAAACACTGCCTGGTACCTGTGTCATCCTCACAACCATTGATGTGCTTGAGCCCATTGTTGCAGCCACCATTGTCATTGCATCTCATTGAGAGTCTTCCTCTTTTTTGCTGATCCTCTACTTTACCAAGCATGATATCCTTCTACAGGGACTGGTCCCTCCTAATAACATGTTTGAAGCATGTGAGATGAAGTCTTATTATCCATGCTTCTAAGGAGCATTCTGGTTATACTTCTTTCAGAACAGATTTGTTCATTCTTCAGGCAGTTCGTGGTTTATTCAATATTCTTCGCCAACACAATGTAACACATGTATTTTCCCCATAAGGCACATCATAGACTTCTTATGCTTAGGAACACTAAACAGCACTTCAGCAGTATGCTTGGGAGGCATTGAAACCAGCGAAATCACCAACCAAAAGCACAAAAATCACGGCACAAATAGACTACAGAAAAATACTGCTCACAGTTTAAGAGTTGTCTGGAGAGGAGATGGGAGGGCGGAGGGGGTCGGAAGCTGGCCGTATGGACACGAAAAGACAGAGTGGAGGGAAGGAATATGCTGTCTCATCAGGGGGAGAGCAATTAAGTGTATACAGCAAGGTGTGTTTAAATTTTTATGTGAGACTGACTTGTAAACTTTTACTTAAAGCACAATAAAAATTTTTTTTAAAAAAAGCTGAAACAATAAGGCAGAGATTCGTTTTGTTCAACCTCAGCTAAGAACATGCATGTCAGTTAATTGAAACTTTTCACCACTCTATACCTGGCTTCAAATGAGCAGAAAAAAAAAAAACATGAGTATTGGTTTTGAAGTTACAAATAAATTTAAGTGAGGAAGTGAATTTGCAAACATGAAATTTGTCTATGAGGATCAACCATATATCCAAATATATAAGTGTGGTAGATAGACTCTGAAGGATGCTCAATAATTCCCACCTCCGGGTGTTTGTGTTTTTGTATAAATCTCCTCCCCTTAAATGCCGGCAGGACCTATGACTTTCTTCTAACCAATAAAAAAAAAAATGTTAAAAGGGATATAATGCCACCTCAGAGATGAGGTTATAGAATACAAGACTCCATCTAGATCTCCATGCAGGTGTGATGAAATAAGCACCAGGTTGGAAAAGCACCACATGGCAAAGAACTATGGGAGGCCCCGGGATCTGTGGTTAAGAGCTCGACTACTAACCAAAAGGTCAGCAGTTCAAATCCACCCACTGCTCCTTGGAAACCCTATGAGGCAATTCTACTCTGTCCTATAGAGTCACTATGAGCCTGAATTGCCTCAACAGCAACAGGTTTGGTTTTTTGGTTTTTCTAGGACTTAAGAGTGATTTCCACATCATCGCCAGCAAAAAAAAAAAAAAAAAAACCAGTGCCCTCAGTCATACCACCAAAAAAAAAAAAACAGTGCCATCGAGTTGACTCCGGGTCATAGTGATCCTGTAGAACAGAGTAGAACTGCCCCATAGAGTTTCCAAGGAGCAGTGGGTGGATTTGAACTGTCAGCAGCCTTAGCACTTAGTCACTGCGCCAACAGGGCTCCAGTGACTGGATGAGGAAATCAAAACAATGACAAGAGTTGATTTGTAAATATCTGTTCAGATGCAAAGTTGACTTATTGTCTTAGCTTTGTAGGGCTACTTTAACAGAATACCACAAGGTGGGTGGCTTTAAAGAAGAGAAATTTATTGTCTCACATTCTGTAGATAAAATTCCAGACGGTAATCGCTCTGTCTGCTTGGGATGGGTGGGTACGGGGATTTCCTTTCTTGTCTCTTCCAGCTCCTGGTATTGGGATGGGTGGGTAGGGGGATTTCCTTCCTTGCCTCTTGTCTCCTGTTAGCCCCCGGCACTTCTTCATGCTCCTTGGCATTTCGATGCATTTCCACATGGCCTCTCTCTTCCCCCTGTGTGACTGTGTCTGTTCTGTACTTTTATAAGACAGCATTCAAAAGGAACTAGCACCCACCCCACTCCAGTCCAAAAACCATTGCTGTCAAGCTGATTCTGACTCATAGCGACCCTGCAAGACAAAGTAGAACTGCCCCATAGGGTTTCCAAGGAGCACCCGGTGGATTCAAAGCGCCGACATTTTGGTGAGCAGCCAAAACCTTAACCACTACGCCACCAGTGTTTTTCACTCTACTCCAGTACGATCTCCTAAACTCAGCAAATACGATCTTCAAAGCAAAACCTATCTCCAAACAAGGTCACTATCACAGGTACAAGGGTTAGGACTTCAACATATCCTTTGAGGGGACACAATCCAATTCAAAACACTACAAAAAAAAAAAAAATTATTGAGGTAAGAGGATGGTAGTTGTGAGTGTCTGGTCAGTAAGTGATAACTAGCCATTACTGTGCAGCCACCTGGCCAGTCTTACTGAGAGCTTTGTGTTTGTATCTAGACGTGCCCCAAGGCTTAACAACTGACTCTGTTCCTGATACGACTAATTTGCCTGCATCTGTCACACAACATGGATGCTTTGCGTATCTCACCTCTGCAAATCTGCTTCAGCTTGGGTTGGTTTTGGTAAATTCCTCTCCTAGAAAAAATAGAAAGAAAGGAATGGAGTATCTGGTAGATAAAAAATGAAGTCTTCTGTCCTATGGGATCATAAAATAATAGATGGTGTACTTGGTACTCAGAGTGCGGTGTTGTAACTGTGACCGTTCATTTTTAGTGGTTGTACGTAAGATTCAGGTTAAATAAGCTACTTGCAATTAATGTAACGTGATGAGCATAAATTAACATGCCAGTATCATCAGATCTAGGAAGGTAGAGACCAAGGCCAAATGTTGAAACTTTGGAAATGACTTCCTAGTATCCAATTTCAATTCTATCTCTTTTGTTCTTACTTGTGTGATCTTGAGCAAGTGTTATACCCCCTCTAAGTTTTAAACAGACTAATGTGGGGTTTACATGAAATAAAGTATTCACAGTGCTCAACTCAGTGACCTGCACACAATAAGCTCTCAATATAGATTCATTATCATTAGCTTCGACAGATAGACCTTTTCGCAGAACTGTTCTTGACCCAAATTAAAGCGATTTCTTAGACTGCCTTTCCCCTCATATTTGCTATTCAAATAAGTAACAGTGAAATTACATTTTACAGATTTTCACTATGAGGTTTTTTTTTTTGTTTTGCTTTGTGTTTCTGTTTGTTTGTAGTTAGTTTTTGCAACTTAGCCACAGGAAATATACCAGTAGGTGTGTTTTCAGGAACTCTCGGTTGGTCTGTGATAGCATACAAGGCCTGAGTTGACAGCCCCATCTCTAACTTAGTATTTCTCTTCCACAAAAGTAAGATCTTAAATGTGAATTACAGGGATCATGGATTAAATTTCCAGAGGTGAAAAAGGGTACCTGACAAAATACCCTCTGTCAACTCTGGTGGCATCCAGAGGGCAGTTTGCTGAGTTTTAGAAGGAGAGATGTCCAGGTACTGTTTAGGATTATTTTTGCATGAAGTTTGAATTAAAAGAGTGTATAAGACATTTAAAATTCTGAGATGATTCCTTAAGAAATTTAACGTTAAAAATCACATAATCCATCCTCTTGGGAGTTATTTTTAAGACTAGAAAAATAATGGCCAATACTAAGCTTCTGAATCTAAACACTAAGCTTTATGAGAAAAATAATTCAAAAATATGAAAAATGTTGGGAGTTTTTTTATGTACTTTAGCAACAATGGAATAGCAATATTGAAAAGATAACAAACACCAATAGTCAATTGTTATCACATATCAAAAATTATTATCAATGGTTAGCTAATGTCAAAAATGTCAAATATTAATAGTTAAGAATCATTCAACAGTGTTCTTAAAACTCTTCTTTGCTATTTGTCTGAGCATATGTACAGTATATGTAGTATGGATATACTATTTTAAAAAGGTCTCTGGGTTGAGCAAATGGTTTATGCTTATCTTCTAACTTAAAGGCTCGTGGTTTGAACTCACCCAGAGGCATGTGGATGAAATGCCTGGCAACCTGCTTCTGTAAAAATTACAGCCAAAGAAAACTGCATGGAGCAACTCTACTCTGTAACACACAAGGTCACCATAAGTCAAAAGTGACTTGATAGCAACTTTTTTTTTTTTGGTATAAAAACCCATTGCCATGGAGTCGATTCTGACTCACGAGTGTGGGACAGAGTGGAATTCCCCCACAGGGTTTCCAAGGAGTGGCTGGTGGATTTAAACTGAAGATCTTTTGATTAGCAACTGAACTCTTAACCATTAATAATTTGTACAAGTTGACTCAAACGTGTACGAATACTTGTACATGTATACGCAAATCTGTATACCGGTAATTCAGACATAGAGACATTATATACATATAGAACCTCCCCTCCATTGGTTATGATAATAGATTAATTCACACACATGCATGCATGCACACAAAAGAAATACTACCTTGTATATAAAACTTAAGGAATAGTATTCTATTAATTGTCAGATTTAATGTCTGTAAGTAGAAACAATTGCTAATATAATAAGTGTAAAACTAAATTAGTAACATAAAGAAAATAAATTTGAGTTCAGCCTAACATGACAACTTTGGAGTTCTTAGCAAAATTCGATCATTAACACTGTGTGGTTCTGTTAGAGGACCCCTGGTGGCTCAGTGGTTAAGAGCTCGGCTGCTAACCCAAATGTTGGCAGTTCAAACCCACCAGCCACTCCTTGGAAACCCTATGGGGCAGTTCCACTCTGTCCTATAGGGCCGCTATGAGTTGGAATTGACTCGATGGCAATGGGTTAGTTTTATTAGGGAACAGAATATTGTCCCTGAAAACTCTTACTTAAATCTTGTGATATTATCTCTCAATTGCTTTTTTACACATAAGAGGTTTTGGGAAAGAAACTATAATCTCCTCTGTTCTTTTAAATACTTGATAAATTATTGTTTTACTCATACACATCTTCACTTTAGAAAAAGTAAAAATATGCAAAATTATGTCACACCTAAAATTTTGAATTTAGACTTGCACACACTTAGAATAAGACAGCACGTATCACTTCTTACTTCTGAGGTACTAGTCAAAGAAGACACCCCCGTGGTTGGAATAAATCAACGAATGGAGTAATTTCAAGGTGAAAAGTTATCAAAGGTATTGAAGAAAACTAAAGTTGTTACACAATGCAAGCTTGGCACCTACATACCATTTCCATATTGTTAAATTCTTAGGAAATAAGTAAAATAGTAGAGTATTTCCCCATGATTCCATGAAGTAGAATTTTTAATTTTAAAGAGCTTTCTGTTCATGACACATTTTTCCTGAAGCCTTTATGTTCTTACCTTTAAGTAAGTTTTTCAAATTAGTGCTCAGACTCAAAGATACAGTACTTTTTACTTATAATAGCCTATACATTTAGCTGAAGAGAATATGCTATCTTTATCCTTGCCATACATAGATGTGATTTCATCTAAATGACAATTGATAAACGTCACAAATACGTTTATCAATTGCAGACCTCACTACAAAGATGGAGCATTGTCTGTAATTTCTAGCCATGCGTCAATTTTTATCAGAATTTATTAAAAATTTAAAAATACATACAGGGAGAGTTTGCAAATACTGGCCTCCATCTTGCTATAAGACAGTACAATGTGTTGGGAGTTACAGATGTAGGAAGCAAGGATTAAAAAAAAAAAAAAAAAAGGCACGTTATGCAAAAAATAGCCTGTACAGTCATTTTTGGCTGCAGGGCTTTGGTCTAACTATTAAACTTTTCTTAGCCACAGATTTACTCATATATGAAATAGAGATAGTAAAACGACTTATCTTGTAAGTCTGTAAATGAGTGAAAACGTGAAAAACCCTTGCCCTTGCCTAGTACATAGAATGAGTTCGATAAACGTTAGCTGCAGTTGCAGGGTGACTACATGCTGTGTCTTATGAGTTAAGAGGCACTGTGCTTAATAGATTGGATATGCTACTTTGCGTTGTGCTTAGAAGGTTGAATTGTCCTGTGCAAAGATTTATATAAATGTAAACCAGGTGTCTCACACTTATCCAGCCTCCAGGGGTGGGTCATGCTTCTCTTTAATGCCTAAAGAGCAATAGCCCGTGTCCCTTTGTGTATTATGGCAGAAAATCTAGTCTTTATGGGGTTTCTCTCTTTGTATAGTTCCGAGAATCCCTAGAAAATCCTTACATGTTCCCCAACTTCATATGTCATAGTTGCTGCCTATCTTTCAGCCAGCTATCGGATTCCAGGATGCTGTGCCAATTTTCTGTAGTCACCCTTTGTTTTCTTTTGTCTGACTTTCTTGGGCAGATTCTGCTCCCTCCCACTGACCCGGCCTTGTCCCTTAATCCCCCATTTCACAGCTGAGATTAGGCTTGGACTGCGCATGTCTTTAAGAGTGGCTCGCAAGACATAGACCAGAAGTCCCTGCAGAAAGCATTGTATTTATCAAGTTTCTTCTGCGTAATGCTTCTTTCTAACCATGAACCTCAGAGGTTTACAGCTACAAACAATCCCTTGTCGGGCATGGATCTTCTAGTCAGCTATGGCTCAACCAGTCTGTTGAGGTTGGCTGGACGTGGCTCCAGGCTGTGGGCTAGATATAGGTCAGCTGCTTGAATCTTTTCAACCTGGGACCAGTGGTGACGTGGAGCATGTTCTAGTCTTAATATGTGTCAGAAGCACCAAGCCAAACCAAATGCACGCTTACATTTAAAGCCTGTGCCCACGTCATGTCTGCTGACTCTCCATTGACCAATGCGCGTCAATAACCAAAGTTACTGGCCAAGGAATGTGCAACTCACCGACACTTCTGGGGGCTCCATAAAGTTACATGGCAAGGGTGGTGGATATGTAATCCTACTTCAGGGAGGAAGTGCAGAAATAGGAACAATAGACTGGACGTCAGAAATGACTGCTCAGAAATTTCATAAAGTTCCTCCACAGCGTTTTCAATAATGGTCATTTTTCCCCTTCCCCTTATTTATTTATTTATTTAGGCATATTTAAAGGACCAACTTACCAGTGAAAGTGCCTTTGACAAATTTCTTACCAGAAATCCCTTTACAGTGCTTCAGAGAAGAGAGTAAATGGTATCCCAGAAGAGTCGGCCAAGAAAGAATTCTAACAATAAAATCTTCTACAATATTTAACAGATCATGAGACACATTTTGTTTCTGATTGTCTCAAATGTCCATGTTACTGAAGAAAATGCTCCCTTTGTGTTTATATAACCAAATAACACATTCTTTCCTCCCCGCCCCCCTCCCCCCTCCCTGAAACAAAGGAATGTCTTTTGAATGGTGATTTCAAGCTTCTATCTCTATGCATGGTGTAATGGTGAGCACTCTGGACACTGAATCTAGTGATCCCAGTTCAAATCTCGCTAGGACTTTATTGTGTAATTCAGATGAAGGATGTTTAAAAAAAAAAACAAAAACTTAAAGAGTGAATTAATCTTGTTGGAAACCCTGGTGGCGTAGTGGTTAAGTGCTACGGCTCCTAACCAAAGGGTCAGCAGTTCAAATCTTCCAGGCGCTCCTTGGAAACTCTATGGGGCAGTTCTACTCTGTCCTATAGGATCGCTATGAGTCAGAATTAACTCGATGGCACTGGGTTTGGTTTTTTTTGGTTTACCTCTATGCAACCAGGTGCCTTGTTGCCAGGCAGTCTGTCTTTACTTCCAATCATCAATATGTCTAAGAAATATTGAGGAATCTAGTCTCAGCCAGGACCTTCCATTGCAAGATGTTTCAAGCAATAGAACTCCAAAGAGTTTGTCTACTTTAAGACCCCTCAGAAGCAAATAGGCTAATAGAAGCAAAAGGTGTGTGAGAACCTGATGTTGCATGAATGCTAACTGCAAAGATTCTCTTCCAATAACTGGGGGGATTTTGCTCTCCCAGGCTCCTTATGAAAGAGTCCATCCACAGTAAATCTACTCTTACGAACAGGCTGCCTGTGCGAAAACATATAAACAGAGCCATAGGTGAAAGAGCAAGAAAGGGTTTCATTAGAATGGCCACTTCAGGAATTACGTTAAAGGAGACTGGTTAAAAACGAGGTAGAGGGTACTTTCATTTAAACACAGCGGGCTTAAGATTGGTTTATGTCCTAGGAACAGGTTCAAAAGTATCAGGTTATGATCTTGGCAGCTTGTAGGTGTGCAGATAAGCCAAGCCTTGTGATCTGCTTGTTTGTCTGTCTTTGTACTTTCAATACTATCTAAACACCCAAGCTAAACATTGTGGTAGCTTTTGTTAACATCATACTGAGTCATAAGTCAAACTTAAGTGAAATGCAATGGTTTCTATCATATACTAAAAGATGCCCAAACCAGACAAATAGGAAAATTTGAAGTATCTCAGATACCCAAAAGTTGGAATAAAATAGAGGAACTGCATTTTCATTTTGGTAAATAACTACGAATGGGAAGATCTGTGTTGATGCACATACATTCGGGGTGAAGACATGGTAAATCATGGCAATAATTAAGATTTAAAAAAAAATTAATGGAATAAAAATTAGCAATATGTGACCTAAAAACTGAATATTTTACATCAATTAAATTATTAAAAGTTACTTTTAAAGAGCTTCATGCAAATTACTGTGAGATAACACATTCACATTACATATGCAGTTGTATTTTTTCCCCTACTCTCAACGAAACAGAAAAACAGTTAATCCCGGGATCATCCAGGACAGACAGTCCCCAGGTTAGGAACCTGCAACCTGTAGCTGTGAACTAATCCCAGTAAACTCTATCAGGAAAACACTGACTGGGTATTTGGGCACCTGGGCTCCCGTGACAGGCCGGGCTTCAGGTACCTCAGCGGATCCTTGGGCGGCCACTGGTGGTGGGTGGGTCCCTGTGGCAGGGTCGCCCATCCATGGCCGGTAGCAGCGGCGATCCCACATGCACCTGCCTCCCTCAGAGCTTGGAAAGGGCAGGCCCCACTGTCCACGTGCCCCAAGCCGCTCCACTCCACATGGGTGGCCTGCAGGGGTGGCAGTGGTCAGCCAGGATGCAGGCGGTGTGCTGTACCTATTCTTCAGGTAAACTGGTCAGGACGCTGCACTGGGCAGGTGGCCGTCATCTCTGGCACCCCCTTACCCAGCTCTGCCCTGCCCCATCCCGCTGGGCCCTCTGCTGTGCAGCACCTCTCTGGGCTTCTCTTTCCCCTACTTTACACAGGTGGGATTTCACTATTACAGAGGTTCTTGGCCTTTTGGTGGCTGAAAGGTGGGGGCGGGGGGTGGGCAGCCTTATATTGCTGACATCTGTATGTCCACATGGTTTACCAGAGTCCATGGAGAACTTAAGACTTGAGTGTCTCTGAGCATCCTCTTCCCAACCGTTGGGTCTCTGGCTTGCTCTTAGCACATCCTGAGCGGCACTTTCTCAGTTGTACCTCGAGGCAGGAGCCTCATAGCTGGTGTGTGGGGCTGACAGCTCTGATGAGGAGGTAATGGGGGAATGATCCATCTTGCCCCAGAACCATCCCACCAATGCTCCCAACCCTCTCTCCCTCTGCTGAAAACAAACAACAAAAATTTGTTGCCATTGTCATAGCAACCCTATAGGACAGAGAACTGCTTCACAGAGTTCTAAGGACTGGCTGGTGTATTTGAACTGCCCACCTTTTGTTTAGCAACTGAGCTCTTTACTGCACTACCAGGGCTGTCTCTGCTGAGGAGGGTTCAAAACCTAACAGAAATGCTGCTTGGTGATACAATGTAGTTTTATTTTATTTTTTTAGTTCAGAGTCTACAATAAAGTATCTAATTGGTCTCATAGATTTTACAGAACAGAATCTTCTGAGTATTTTGGGTAACGTTTCCCCTGCAGGTATCTCTTCAACTGTGGAAAAGGTACAATCAATCACTCGCAGTTAAGAAATGGATGCTACTTTGAGACAAGATTCAAAACATGACTATTATTACCGTGTTGTTATGTCAAAGATGTTTTAGTGTATTTGGTTTATGTAATGTTTTTTATGCATAGAAAGTTACACTATATACTAAGACAAACATTTGACTGACGTTGAATACACACCTAACTGTTCTGACTTAACGTACAAATTGAACTTAAAGACAGACTTAAGAACTGAACTCGTTTATAATCCGGGGACTACCTGTGTTGCTAAACGCAGGTCTAGTTTCCCCTGAATCTGATATACATTGTGGAAAATTAAAAAAAAAAATAGCTTTTGGTCCCATAACAAAGGAGCTTTTACAAGACTTGGTCTTATGATCTCCACATGTGGTTCAGGCCTACCTAAAACTTTCATCTTGACAAACAAGCAGTAAAGCATAGGTGGAACAGAGAGCGCAGCGAGAGGCTTAGCAAGAAGTAGAACTGGGCTCAAGGATTCTGCGTGCTGTACTAATGAACCGAGACACCCAAAAGACTGAAGCAAAGAGATGAGTTCAGGTGTTACCTTGGAAAGGTGGCGTGGATTGGAGAATGGAGTTGATCAGAAAGAGAAAAAATGTAGCTGAGGTGAAATAAGGGCTTAAGTAAGGTAGAGAAAATGAGAACGGGAGGTGAGGAAAAACGAAGAGTTACTAAGTAGAAAAAAACTCCATATTTTATTCTACTTTGTCTAAAACATACCTTTTTCAAAACTAATTTGTGCATATGAGAATCCAGATGTTCTCCTTTAGGTGTAACAAGGGAACACTCTGTGGTTGCTAAAAAAGAGAAGTGCTTGTGAGCCGAGGCTGAACGAGAAGAGAGACATGGTTTTCTAGAATGACAAATTTTGTTTTCTACTTTTCTGTTTGTCGGGGGAACATTGATGGGAGGACCGCTGCGAGGAACTTGTCAGCAGATGATGACTGATGAGACTTTTGTGGAATTCAAAGATTAACTGCTATTGGTATAGTTAAGAAATAAAATTGCTTAGAAAAATGAAAAGGCATAAAACATGAACCATAAAACACAAAAACAAAGAGGCTGTTTTTCCATTAATTCACCATGGGGATAAATATGGGGATAAGTGAAGTATATTTCCGTATGCCAGAGACCTAAACGCCATCTAGAATCCAGGAAGCTGATGATACTTTTCTAGCCACCTGCCGAGAAGGTGCTACATTCACCTCCCTTGCAGAGGTGGCACCGGCTCAGTGTGACATGACACCTCGACATAAATTCACGTATCACTTGTGTTGTCTAGAGCTTTCACTTGATCTGCAAGAGCCAGTCTCTTCCAAATTTGTGCCATTTCGCTTTCATTGCCTATTCTCCTTTGTTTTATCAAAATGTCCATGCTTGCAAATATATCTTTGGGTCAGCTTCACTTCTTCCCTTGTCCTTGGGCTTTTGATCTCTCTATTTTAGGTTTTTGTCCAGAGCGGCTTCCATTTCCTTGAGCAGAACTGTCATGACTTATGTATATCATTTTTTCCCATTCCAACGCATGTTCATGTTAAAGTTAATGTTCTCTCATTCCAGTAATGGCAGGTGTGTGTGAGTGTCTTTTCCCTTGTACTGCACCTAACACATCCTGGTGGAGGAGAGTATCTATTTTTACAGTTCATCATCCATGTTACGGGCTGAAGAATCCTAGAATGTCCGTTGTGATACTCACCAGCATACTTGACACTGCTGGTTTTATTCAAAGCTTTGAGCAGGACCTTTGTTTTGTTGATGTTAAAAATATCATCAGTTTAAGCTTAATAGTAATTCAGTAGGTCAGGGAAACAGTTCATTTCAGGTATCAAAAAATCTAATGGTGCTGCTGTATTTCAGAAAGTCTTTCTTCGTGTTTCCTTGGTAGGTTTTTTCACAGAGAGGATATTATAACACAACTCTCTGCATAGTGATTCATTTCTTAAACTTAAATTCCGTGTGATGGAAAATAGTCTCTGCATAGATCAGCCAGGTCCAAAGACATCCTCCAGGGAGGTGTCTGCTACCCACAGTTAACTGTTTGTTTCCCAGGATTTCACACAGTGTCTTAAATATCATCACGTTGAAAATGTTTTCCTGATACAAATGACTAAATTAAAATGAATGTGCTATTTAACCCTATTATGGAGAAGAAAATGGAAATGTCAAATCGCTATTTGAAATTAGAGCTATGGTGGTGGTGGATTTTTTGATCACACAATTCCCATCACCCCCTCTTCTTGTCACTGAACCCAATTTTCCTCAGGGAGAAAATACAGAAAAATTAAATATACATGTAAGGCTAATTATTTATATGTATGCATGTATATGTGTATATATATATAAATATATATTATAAATGGAACCCTGGTGGTGTAGTGGTTAAGAACTTGGCTGCTAAACAAAAGGTCGGCAGTTCGAGTCTACTAGCCACTCCTTGGAAACCCTAAGGGGCAGTTCTACTCTATCTTGTAGGGTTGCTACACGTCAGAATCAACTCAACAACAATGGGTTAATATAGTATGAATATATATTTTACACATATTCAAATATATAATAGTAATAAGTCAAAAAAGTTAGCCATCCAAAAGAACACCAAAGATGTACAAAATTTCTTTCAAACCCTGTAAAGTGGCAAATGATACTTAAATGTCTTGGATATTTCAAGACAAAAATTGTCCTTTAAGGATCCTGCATGTGCACTAAAAATGTCTTATAATAGAGTTTAGTACCTCTTGTGTAATATCATATGCATTGCATTTTGTTACACTTATTATACAAATTGAAATGAATAATGATTTGCGGTTTTACATTCCATGAATACTTTTTAGTATTCTCCAGCAGTAGTTAATATGTTAACCAACTTCACTGAAAGGCATACGGATGTGAAGGAAGCCTATCTGGGGACCTTAATTATCACCTTGTCAAATTCAAATTATTATCTTGTGAGTTCATTTCCATAAAGTATCCCCTTCGCTGTTCCATGATTTAACATGTGTCTGTTTTTTCTCATCTTATTTGTGTCTGTCTGGAGGCCCTAATCCTTTCAAAGGATGATGATAGCTCTCTGTCAGAATGTGATGTTTACCATGACAAATTTAGTCAACCCCGTTTCTACAAACACTTCCGAATGGTCTGTACAGTGCATAAAATAGCCCAACTAGCAATAATACCCCATAAAGCAAACTGAACACTTAATTTTTTTTCTAGAAAGGATATCAATTTAAGGGAGATAGTAAAGGATGGAGATTATGACTTCATAGATCTGATTTGAAAGAGCGTTAGTGCTGTATGGGAAGTTATTTCAGGAATCAAAATATGTGGAGGGTCTCCAAGATTAACAAAGAGGTGGGTTGGTAACTGGTGCAGGGACAGGCCTTTTGATGGAAAGTGGGATTAGAAGCAAAAGAAATGATGAAACTCACGTTTCTCTATGCAGGTCAAAGAGAATACATGCCTAAATGAAATAATAATAATGATGAAAGGCAGAGGTTGACAGGACCAAGGAAACACTAGTTCATAGCTTTAATCATTCAAAAACGGATGGAACTCAACATGTACATTTACTCTAGGTGTACTAAGTGTTAAAATATTTATTATGAATTAAAATAAAAAGTTAGCACATGTGTGAAAACACTGGACAGCTTTTATAAAAGGACGGATGAAACGTAATGTCTTATTTTGACTTTCATAAAATTTTGAAAGCTTTTATTTAAAAGATACAGTGTCTTTAACGGATAGCTTCAGTAATTATCAAAAATGTGTCAGGAAAAGTATATCTTCAAATATTTCAATAAGCATTGCAGCTAAAAACCTCTATTATCACCTGTCGTGCCCCACCCCCCAAATTTACAAATGAAAGAATTAAAGCATTCTATATTTAACTAATGAGGTGGTGGCCTTGAATTCCTGGCTGGGCAAATGATCAAGCTCTCATCAGATTCTCATCCAGGAATATGTCACACCTCCAAGGGTTTACCATGAAGGCTGATTTCCAGTGCAGTATAACTCTAGAGTTTAATATCTTTTATTAGACAAGAGTAAATGTCAGAAAAAGACTATAGTATTGAGGAAAATAAAATATCCCTCTGAAGGGAGTTCCTTACAATGAATTGAAGAAAAAACCAAAGAGACTTGGGTTAGGAAAAGGCAACCCAGGCAAAGTAGCCATTATTGGAAAGCCAGACTGTGGTTATTAGGTGCCTTGGAATCGGGAACCGTATAGGACAGAGTAGAACTGCCCCACAGGGTTTCCAAGGAGCGGCTGGTAGATTTGATCTGCAGACCTTTTGGTTAGCAGCTGAACTCCTAACCACTGTGCCACCAGAGACAGACTATAACACCTTGATTACCTGCCTAGAAAAGGACTTAGCTATTAGCCTTACTAGTTAACTGGAGCCCTTCAATGGTCATAATTAAATAATCCAATTTAGAAATATAACCTAAGAATGTTCATGTTTAAAGTGATAAATCAAAGCAATGGGAAATATGTTTTTAAATAATCAGGGTAATCGATAAAAGAAATATCTAGTGTTATATAGTTCTCCTTTTCTAAAGCTGATATATTTCTCTTGCCATTGTCTTTTTACCAAGTTCTATTACTTATCACTTGCCTATTTCAATATGCTTACATCTTATAAATTTGTTGATTTACATTTCCTCTCCTTCAGTCTTAAGAAGTTGCCCAGCTCTCTCAAGGACTCTTGGAATAGCTATTATGCAATTTTTCCTTCTGGGCTGCCTGACTACTGATGAACTTACTCAGACCTAGGGGAGCAAAAGGTAACATTGTCAGCACGGTTGAATAAGCCCACCATCTCCCTTATAAGGTTGCATATCAGGTCTTACTTGAAATTTATATGTATATATACATATATATATATATATGTATACACACACCCTCTGCCTTGGAGTTGATTCTGACTCATAGCGACCCTATAGGGCAGACTAGAGCTGCCCCACAGGGTTTTCAGGGAGTGCCTAGTGGATTCAAACTATTGAACTTTTGGTTAGCAGCTGTAGCTCTTAACTACTAAGCCGCCAGAGTTTCCTGTTTCCATATATGTATATCAAAAAAAAAGCTGTCTTTCCATCTAAAAGCAAACCAATCCTAGGCCACTACGTCAATCAGATTTTTTTTTTCCCCAAATGGAGTGTTTCTATGAATTTGACAGGCACATATATCTTCCTTACACTTCCACGTACAATTTCTGAACACCTTGCAAATGAATTTTCCATCTAAAAATTATGCTTTTCTATCTTCTTGATCTCTTTATTTTATTATTTGTCTCTCTCTTTTCTTCCATTGCAAATTTTCTAGACCCTTGCTTATTTCCTCAACATTTACCTTCACATTACAAATGGTGAAACCATTGCTTTGAAGTATGTCAGGTACAGTCAATGAACCGCAGGTGGAAAAAAAAAAAAAAAATTAGGCCTGCGATCCAAAACTGTCACTAAGTAACTAAAAGAGGAATATACAAAGATCCATGCCACAATTATCTTACCCACAAATACTTTGCCAAATTCCTTGCAATGAAAAGTAATAATAATAAAAAAATGTGTGTATGGGAGAATCTTAGATAGAAATAATTGTTGGTGCGTTAAAAGTAGAGGAAAAGAAAAATGCCAGTAGGGTATTGTGTTGAATTAGATCAAGAATCTAGAACCACTTTTGAAACCATTTCTTCTGACGAGATGGGATGAAATGAGGCTCAAACTGTAAGTTGTTGCAATTTATTGCAGTAAAGCAGGGCCAAAAAAGCAGGGCGGGGTGGGGGGCAAGAAGTGAGGGTTCCTTAATTTAATTTAGCCTTGGTAGGCATTTGAGATATTTATCTTGAACTGAGACTAATAATTACAACAAATACATGCATATACAGCTGAGATAAATAAAAACAGCTGCGAAGGCTTCTGAACGTGCAAAAAGAATAGAGCTGTCACCTGTTGTCTATTGTAAATTAAAGCTTTGCTAAAAACAGCCCTTTTTCATTCTGGGCTAAGTGGTCTTTTCAGGGTGCATGCTGGAGAGACAAGAGTGAAATGTTTTATCCACATTCAGACTAGTGTTAACTTGTGGCTTTGCCCCCCATTTCCTCTTCTCCGTGTTGTACAGGGAACCATTGATTTCTGCCAACTGACAAGCTGGCAAGCATAGAAAACTGGTAGCAGACGCATCCATGGGATAATTCCTTCTAATTCTTCCCCCAGGGTTCTTTTTGTAAGGAAACCATTGATTTCAACTTGTTTAGGTGGCTTTTCCAAAGGGATCTCTTAGAGAAAAAAAAGGGGCGGGGGGTGGTTTCTATTCTAGGCTAGGATAAGGAACTCAAATTTAATTGCATGAAACTACGTGGAACAAATCAACCTTCTCAAGTTTTCCAGGCAGAAATTTTGCCTTGAGTTTTGTTGGGTTTAAGGTAGTTTAGGGCAAATCAGAGGAAAGAAAGAGTACAGAAAGTGTTCTTATATCCAATTTATCAGCTAAGAATAATTTAAAATTATGTGTATGATGAAAGGAAACCCTGGTGGTGTAGTGGTTAAGTGCTATGGCTGCTAACCAAAAGGTCGGCAGTTCGAATCCGCCAGGCACTCCTTGGAAACTCTATGGGGCAGTTCTACTCTGTCCTGTAGGGTCGCTATGAGTCGGAATCCACTCGATGGCAGCGTTTTTTTTTTTTTTTTTTTTTTTTTGTATGATGAAAATAATTCTAAGTAGCAAATATAATTAATTCTGTTTTTACCTTTGATGCTATTAAAGAAAGAAAAAAAACCTAAAGCAAATGTTTATGAACAATTTAATACTTGCACAATTCTGAAGAAGCACCACAAGAAATATTAAAAAGAAAAAAAAAAGGCTCTAGTAGAGAGCAAAGATTAAAATAAACCAAAAACCATACCCACTGCAGTCGGGTGGATTCTGACTCATAGCAACCCTATAACCCAAAAAAAACAAACCCAGTGCAGTCAAGTGGATTCCGAATCATAGCGACCCTATAGGACAGAGTAGAACTGCCCCATAGAGTTTCCAAGGAGCGCCTGGCGGATTCGAACTGCCGACCCTTTGGTTAGCAGCCGTAGCACTTAACCACTAGGCCACCAGAGTTTCTCACGCAAACTATTAATTGAGATAAAACACTATATCCACCGTATGTGCCTCTGGGATATAAATAAATGTTCCAATTAAAGAAGGAGATGTGAGTTTTGTGGTTTTGCATAAATTCTTTTTGTCGATTTTGTTTCTGTTGTTGATTTATGACTTAGGAGACCCCATGAGTTACAGAGTAGAAGTGCCCCACAGGGTTTTCTTAGGTGTAATTTTTGCGGAAGCAGATGATCAGGCCTGTTTCTTCAGTGGTGGCGTTGTGTGGGTTCCAACAGCCAACTTTTTGGCTACCAGCCAAGCCCAAAACTTTTGCATCACTCAGGGACCTTTTTCTCATAAATTCTTGGTTCTTTTGTCCCACACCTTCACAAGAAGTACCAAAAGAGTCCTTTAGGCAATAAATCTAGTTGAGGTAGCTTGGGAACGGGAATGGCACTAGGAACTGGTGATAAGATAGAATCTAGCTGATAAAGGGTAGATGGAAGTGTCATTAAAAGGCTATAGCAGTTACAATGTTCTTCTCTGACTTAAAAAGACATTTGTATTAATACCTGTATTTACTGAGTACTCACTATATAACAGTCATTATGATAAGTGATTGCTTTGTTTTTCTAATCCTCGCAATCATCCTAGAATTACAGTGTACTACTATTACTATCGCCATGAGTCACTAGAGGACAATGGATTTGGTTTTGGTAATTATTATCCCAAGGAATCCTGGTGGCACAATGATTAAGTGCCAGGCTGCTAATCAAAAGGTCAGCAGTTCGAATTCATTAGCCACCCCTCAGGAGAAATGACCTGGTGATCTGCTCCCATAAAGATTGCAGACTAGGAAACTCTGTGGAGTAGTTCTGCTCTGTCCTGTGGGGTTGTTATGAGTTGGAATTGACTTGACTGCATACAACAACAATTATTGTCCCCATTGTAAAAAGAAACTCAGCTATGTAGAAGTAACATAACTCGTTCAATGTAATACATTATTAAGAGGCAGAACTTGTATTTCAAAGCCCCAGGTAATCTGACTCCTGCTACTATATTAAACAATGGAACAGCAGTTCTCAAAGTATGGTCCCTAGACCAGCAGTATCAGGCTCACTTGTAGACTTGTTAGAATTAGAAATCCTGGGGCTGGTACCTCAAGTCTACAGAATCAGAGACTCTGGGAGCAATGAAGTTCAGGAAACTCTCTGGTTGGTTCTGATGCACCCTCTAGTTTGAGAAGAACCACACTAAACTCCACTGCCACTGAGTACAGCATAAGGAAACTTGTTATTTTAAAATATTCACTTAATCACTGAACTGGCAATCATTAACTGAAATACAAAGTAAATTGGGCCTATTTGACAGTTAGTGTAATTCTTATCCCACTGAATTGACAATTATCATTGCTTTGTAGTGGCATGGTGCACTGGAAAGGAAAGAATGTGGCCCTCTGGAAAGCATAAATAGCAAATAAATAACTAACAAAACAACGTATTTAAAAAATGCACACCCACTTGTTTACTGACATGGTTAGGTTCCAAAGATCAGGTCATTATATGAAAATCAGCGTTATGCAAAAATGGAGGGTGACACATCAGATCACAAAATGGAAGATGACTACATCATTACATAACTGCCAAACCACTGACAATCATAGCCAGCCAAGCTGATAACATAACCGTAACCATCATAACCAGTGTCAATCTTGCCTTGCACTTCCATGTATGTTACTGCCAGACATAGGTCGTCAATGGGCAAAATAGTAGGGTAGTAGATTTTTTTACTATTTTTTTAAATGTGAAATGTCTGATAACGAGATAGTCAATAAGACTTTATCAAATAAAATCACGTTGATTTGTGAGCCTTTCTCTTAAAGCTAAAGCTCTTTTGAGATGGCCACCAGTTCTCACTTAGTCCATTTTGCATTTTGTTGTCTAGTACAGCACCTGGAATGCAGTTTGCAAACAATTTTTGAGGTGATTTGCTGTAGCTCATACATAATGGAGCCTTGAAAGAGGCACTTGAGCAAAATCAGGGACTCTTACGGCAGAAAAAATCCAGGTAAACAGGTAGATCTGGTTTATAATTCAGAATCCACCTTGGCCTCATAAGCCTCAGTGAGTTGGGTAAATAAACATGGAGAACACTGTCTGGACCCTAGTAGCTGACAAATAAACATTAATTCCTGACGCCAAACAAGTTCTTATGTTATTATAATAACCCTGAGATCATCAAGCATTAGGAAAAATATGCTGAGCTCTTTTCATATAGTGTTTTGAATCCTGCTAGCTACTTAAAATTGAATATTAAGAACATCAAATACTAATTTTAATTCCAAATACTCTGTTTCCGTGACTCAAAGTGATAGGCCATCATTTTGCCTTTTTTGGGTCCATTTGGTCAGCAGGCATTTATTTAATGTCCACCAGCTAGTTTGACCTGTGAAAACCAGTTCAGCTGGATATAATAAAAAGAGGGCTGCATCTGAAATAATACCCAGGTTCTAATGATGAGCACGGCCAAGAGCGCCTCTACTAATTAACCTGTCTAATTTTGTTCACATATGAAATTGGATTTATAGAAATTAGTTGTTGTTTTTTTTTTTTTAATTAAATGTAGAAATGGACTTTCAAAGGCTAAATTCAAACTGGGAAAAATAAACTATATACTTTCGGATTGATTTTTAGTTAATTTATACAGATTAGTTATAAGAAAAGCAGTAGATATTAGAATATTCAGTGCATGTACACGGGCAAGTAGAACAAACTTTGAATGTAGTAATCTTAAATTTAAAAATGGTGCCGTGGATTGAATTGTGTCCCCAAAAAATATGTGTATCAATTTGGCCGGGCCATGATTCCCAATATTGTGTTATCATCCACCATTTTGTCATCTGATGTGATTTTTCTATTTGTTGTAAATCCTATCACTATGACAGTAATGGAATGGATTAGGGGCTGTTATATTGATGAGATGTACAAGATTAGATTGTGTCTTAAGCCAATCTCTTTTGATATATAAAAGAGACAAGTGAGCAGAGAGACATGGGGACCTCATACCAGCAAGAAAGCTGTGCCAGGAGCAGAGCACATCTTTGGACCTGAGGTTTCTGCGTGGAGTAACTCCTAGATCAAGGGAAGATTACTAACAAGGACCTTCCTACAGAACTGACAGAGAGAGAAAGCATTGCTCTGGAGCTGGAGCTCTGAATTTAGACTTCTAGCCTTCTATACTGTGAGATAATAAATTCCTCTTTGTTAAAGCCATCCATTGTAGTATTTCTGTTATAGCAGCACTAGATGACTAAGACAAATGGTTTAAAGCAAAGAATTAGATTATTTTAATGTCTTCAGAACAGCAGCAACAGAAAGAATTGCTCTAAAAAGTACGTTTTATTTTATTTATTTTTTACTTTGGGGAGTGGGAACTTCGGACTCTAATATTACAGTTAAGGATAGATTTTCTGTTCTTTTCAATTGAAACATCTTTTGGAAAAAAATATGATTAATACCAATTTTATTACAGAACCTCAAGAAGCTGTGTAAGATGCACAAACCAGTTTTTAGAATAAAGGAGTTTTTAGTTTAACTTTAAATAAGGCTCTACAGCTCACGAATGGTATCTCTTTGGTAAGTTCTTCTGTGTATCTCTGACTGTCAGTTTCATACCTGTAAAATGGGAAATAGCACCTATCTCAACAGTAGCTTAGAGCACTCATTGATGCACACAAGAATTCTCTGGGTAATCGTAAAACCCTGATGCCCAGACTGCCTCCAAACTCGTCAAAACAGGATCTCTGCAGATGGGACACAGACATCACTATTTTTTAAAACTTCCTTGCTATTTCTCAAATGTAGTTTCATATTGGAATCTCCTGAAAATTTTCTAAAGTCTGGGGCCTGGGAGAAAATTTTCAAGACCACTGATGACAACAGCATTGCTAGACTTTAACATACATAAGGGTCATAGAGGAATTTTGTTCCAATGCTCATATTCAGCAGATCTAGGGTGGGACTGAGAGTGTGTATTTGTAACAAGCTCCCAGGTGATGCCTAGATTGTTGACTCACAGACCACACTTTTGAGTATTAAGGGCTTAAACACAGAGCAGTCTTTTAGGTGGTAACAGGTGTCAGAAATCCTGATTCCCTTCATCCTCGACTGGGCCCCTTCTTCCACACCCTCATCTATTTTGACCTGAGGGTGGATGTCAACGAGATCATCATCTATGTACCATGATAAGAAGAAGTCTGGGAAACCCTCATTTAAACTTTGAGGTACACGACTTGCCTAATACAGTTAATAGCACAGAGTAGCTGTCCAGTAAATGTTCATTGGCATAAACTGAAGTGTTTGCCTTCAAAACAGAACTGTAATAATCTAATCATCTAATTCTTTGTAACCCTGGACTTGACACAATCCCAGTTTACTTCCCCACACTCAGTAACTCAACACCTAGTATGTAATTAGATGCCTTACAGGAAGGTGACAGAGAAGAGAAGGAGGGGAAAGAATTTTCCATTGGTTTTGTGTTCTCATAAAATGCGCGACTGTGGAAGCCCTAAAGATGTGGGGACCATGTGGAAATATCCTAAATTTATATTCTCTGTTAAACCTCTCTTACTAAGAGAGTTTCTTTTATCAGCATAAATTCCAAAATAAAATCTGAATATTATACCTGCAGTAGTAGCACCTAGTGAAGAGTGTCAATTCTGAAATCTCCCAGGGGGTCTCAGAATTGAAAAGGAATATCCCAAGAAACCTTGAGGTTTCTGGAGACAGCTCCACCACTAACCAGCCCTTGGTCGTTAGATAAATTACACAGTTCCTGGGTTCTCGGTTATCCCATTTGTAAAACGAAAGTAATAATCTCTTCTCTGAATAATTCATAGCAACAGTATAGAGGAAAAAAATAGATACATAAAACCTGAAAATTAAAGACTGCTGCACAACAATAAATTGTCATTCCTCTTATTTATATCATCGATACTCATGTAGACTGTAACCGGCATGCTATTTAAATCGGTTTCTTCTGGTTGCTAACTATATTTCTAGGGCTCTTCTGCACCAAAACTACTGTTTCAAAATAAATAAAGTTCACTTGTTAGGTTATTTCTCATCTTTAATTGTAAATCACTCTCTGTAAATCTAAGTTTTTGTGAATAACTTTTGCTCGTCATAAATAATAACATTTGTCGAGAGATTAACCAGAATGCTTTTATCTTAACGTGAACTTGATAGTTCCTGAGCGTCCCATTGCCCCATGACACCTGCAAGGTCCAGGTATTCTTTCCTGTGTGAAACACAACAAATTTAGATTAAGTAATTTACTTAAGGCATACAAATGAGTGACATTTCCAGAAAATGTGTAAACTAATTTGAATGTAGATGGTAAGATTAATTTTATAATAATGAGCTAGATCAGCTATTGAGTCCTGGTGGTGCAGTGGTTAAGAGCTTGGCTGCCATCCAAAAGGCTGGCAGTTCGAATCCACCAGCCGCTCCTTGAAAATCCAATGGGGGAATTCCATCCTGTCCCGTAGGGTGGCTGTGATAAATTCTTAATCTTTTGCAAAGTAACACAAACATAATCCCTTTATTTTTCTAATATTATTATTTTACATGTTAATACACCTTTCTTAACGTAAACACCTTAACCTTAACATCTCCCTCAGGCCTAAACATTTTTTTTTTTTTTTTAATGAGTGCTGTGACATCGTATTTCATCTCTTTTTCATGTAACTTCTTACTGCTCATATCTCTATAGCACCGGCCCAATACTTGCAGACACATTATGGTACCAACGACGTGATATTGGGGAGTTCTCGATAACTTATAATTTTGTTCCACTTAAACAATTCTCACAAAAAAGGGGGGTGCTTCACAATTAAAAATATCACTTTTTATTTCACTAATGCTCTCTGAATGCTGACTCACGTGGAAAATAAACTCGCCTAATGACTCTCGACTCTCAGGAGGCCTACCTCTGAAGACTCAGTTAACAGGGCTGGAAAATAGGTTTGCATGAGGCATCAGACGCACGCTATAAACTACGGTATTAGCAATCTCTCCTGGAATAAGACGCAACAAAAGGAAGTAACTGCTCACATTTGCAGGAATAAGGAAGAGATGGGAAGATACATATAATACAGCAAAGTCGTTTCTGATAATTTTTTTCCCTTGGCATGGGTGAGGGAGTGAAAAGCTTTTTCAGCTCTCAGCTGTGACACTTTTCCTGTCTCCCACACTGGGGGCAGATTTGGTATATAAGTTAAGAAACCCAAGACCATCTCCTCACCATCCTTGTTGATAAAAAGAATGTATTGTAATTCCCTCCATCTGAACCTCCCTACCTTCCACTGCAGAAGCCCCTGAAGTTTGGGCCAGCTATGAGCTCTTGTCTCTGTCATTCCTCTTCATAGGCTGTGTCAGACGACACCTGGCGCATAGTGTCAGCTCCTTCAATGTGACGTAGTGTTATTTGCACGAAGTCCCTGGGTGATGCAGTGCTTAATGCATTCTGAAAGGCTGGGGGTTCTAGTCCACCCAGAGGCAACCCAGAGGAAAGGCCTGGTGATTCGCTTCCCAAAAAACAGCCACTGAAAATCTTATGGGGCACAGTTCTACTCTGACACATGTGGGGCCGCCATGCTTAAGAGCAGGCTTAATGGCAACTGTTTTTTTTTTTTTTTAATCTACATTTTGTTTAAATGTCCTTTAATTATTAATAATTTACCCCCCTCCCCCAGCAAAAAAAAAAAAAAAAACTAAGCCCTCACAATTACAATTCTTGAGTATTTGATAAAGATCTGAACTTATATCTCAAATACCCACTTTTTTTTTTTTTTTCCTGAAATCTAGATGTTTTGACTAAAGAGCTTCTGGGGCTTTTGGAGCCCTGGTGGTGCAGCAGTTAAGAGCTCAGCTGCTAACCAAAAGGCTGGCAGTTCAAATCCACCAGCCGGTCCTTAGAAACCTTATGGGGCAGATCTACTCTGTCCTGCAGAGTTGCTATGAGCTGGAATCGATTGGACAGCACTTAACAACAACAACAAATAAACACTTTTAAATAAGAAGAATATTTGCAGTTGGGGGAACATTTTATTTTTGTTTCAATAATTTCAAGAGTTTCCTACAGCTTCCCTTCCATGATTCACATTAACATGTATGGGAATCAAGGGGCTAAATCCTAACACATAATACCATTTTTTTCCCCCTAGAATTTCAGATTTCTATTTCCCATGGGAGTACTATTAGCTAGTGATGTTTCAATGTGCAAAGTTTCTTTTATTTTCAGGTTCTTAATATCTCGAACTTCCGTTAAAAAGCTAAAGGGGAAGGTAGCAACTTTCAAAGGGATTTCACTCAGAAAGTTCCGTTTCCTTTCAAGTTCTTCTCTTCAGTAGTTTCCCAGTGGTCAAAGAGATAAGTAATCTGTTAGAAGCAAAGCTATAGGAGCAAGAGGTTGTGGCAAAGGGCACGCAGATATTTTATCCCATGATCCTCGGGCTGTTAAAGCTCAGGAAAAAAAGAATGCGGCCTGCTACGTTGGTGGTATTTGACTGCCCTAGTCATCGGCTCTGCTTTCTCATAGCACTGTTAGAAAATAAGGGTATTGTGTAATTTGTTAATGTATATGATTTAGGGAGCCCTGGTGGTGGGTGCAGTGGTTAAAGTGCTTGGCAGCTAACTAAAAGGTCAATGGTTTGAACCCACCAGCCACTGCTGGGGAGAAAGATGTGGCAGTCTGCTTCCATAAAGACTTACAGCCTTAGATACTCTATGGGGCAGCTCTACTCTGTCCCATAGGGTCGCTGTGAGTTAGGATCAACTGGCTGGCAATGGGTTTGGCTTTTAGTTTTGTATTAGACTTATAGGCTTATCCGTTTACGTTACAGTGCAAACATTTTTTTTTCCTGTCCCACCCTATGGTTCATTTATTTAGCTTAATGTTCTCATTTGCAGAACATTCAGAGATATGCAGTTAATCACAGGGAAGATTAAAGTCAAAACTTAAATTAAAAATGTAATTTTTTGTTAATCTGTTTCATTGCTAAAAGTACCCTCAGTGTTCCTCTATGTGTACGGATAATTATGCATGGTACTATTCTGTGTGTAGACACCCTATAGTCTCAATTAAATATTTTGACTACTTAATGAAAAGCAACAGAGGTTTTTCCAGTTAGTAATTATAACCATAACCTGGAATCGAAACTCTCAATTCACCCTCAGACTGCTTAATAAGTTAGAAAATGAAATGGTTGTGGCCATTATGTTGGAGGGATCTTTTCATGACAGAAGAATAATTGTAGCATGACGAAAATTTCCCAGGATTGTTTTGGTAGAATCATGGAAAAAAAATTTTTTAATCCTTTTTCCTATTCTCCTGTACTATGACAATATATTATTCAATATATTAGAATAATCAAGCTTTTATTGTGAGTCCATCTAAAAATAAAAGTATTCCTTGTCCAAAAGTCCACAGAATTTTAGAATAAAAAAGTAGACATTTAATAAATCAATTGGATTATTTCGTTCATAGAAAGTAAAACAATAAGGATAATATTAAAATAAGAATAAATTTCAATTTCACTAAGATTAAATTAAGAACTAGCTTTTTAAAATTTTTACAATAATAATATTACAAAATTTTAAAGTCTAGTGCAAACATCATCCTATTGTTTGAGAAATCAAAAGAAAAAAATATTTAAAATACTACTGCAACAGCAGTTCTGAGATAAAATTGCTCACAAAATCTCAGAGAATTTCACTGTTAGAAGCAAACTTAACATATATATTACTCAGTCCCCTAGTCCATGCCAGGAACTCTTCTGGGCTAATCACAGATTAAACTGTTGCTTCATAAGGCTTTCAGAAACACAAAGGAGCCCAAATTCGTAGAACTTTTGAGGAAAAATTAGCTACAGTTAATTAATTAATATGGCCTTGAAATGTCACAGAGATCTGTAATCATCTACCCTAGACTTTGCCATTGTAAGTCAGAAGGCTCTCTTCAATGAGCTTTGACTAAACAAGTCAAGAGTCAAAGGTTTTGAATAAATATTTGACTCCATCGATCCATGTGGCCAACACAGACCAAGCACGTTTGTAATTTGTTTAGAACTAGCCCTTTACCACTTGCCGGCTGCCTTGTGAGTTTCTGATTGAGATTTAGACTTCTAACTTGCCAGACAATCTTTCTCTTTCTGCTTTGAATTCTCCCAAGGACCCTGGCCTAAATGCCTCTTTATATTCTTGATCAAGTCAAATTATGTTCATATCTATCTGTTTTACCCCTCTTGAACTTGCAGTCATACATGACCTTTCGGTTTTTGCTACCAAGATTTTCGCAACAACAGTGTTAATATTCATTTTCTTGGTGCTTGTAAACAAACATACAACAGCAGACAACAAAAGCGTTGTCTAGGCAATATTTAAACACAAACAAACAGATAAAAATAGGAGCCTATGTTGTGGAGTAAGAAAAAAAACCCTTAAACTAGTTGATGAATGGTGGGACTTCTGTAGCAATCAAGATCCTAAAGCAGGCAAACAGGAGCCCTCTGACCATCTGGTAGAAATGTGGTAGGAACAGGTCTTACGCCCCTTATGAGGATGGTCTAAATGACCTCTCATTGCTTCAAGCCCCTTCTGAATATTCTTTCAGTGTAATAATTTAGAACAGGTATTGCCACAGACTGAGAGATTTGAGGCAAATCCCCAACCAACATGGATCTCTCTGTCCACCTCTCATGTTGGAACTCTAATCTTTCTCAAGCCTCCCTCACAGGATTATTATGATAAATATATGAGACGACATTTGTGAAATTCCCTTGTGAACTATAAACATACTTTCTGCATATGCTATCATTAAATATATATGACCAACAATTAAACTTTAGATCTAAACTGCCAGCATGATCATAGGAATGTGTGATATTTAAACATAAGCCAAATATTACTTAATTCCTTCAAGTTTCAGATGGGTGTGTATGTATTCCGGATTAAATGGCATATTTTACAAGGAGAATAAGCATCAGGTCAAGCTTTTTAGGCAATCAAACTTCAGAAAAACATAATCAATTCTCCATACTGGGGTAATACGTTTTAAAAGCAAGACATTATCAGCAATAACTAGAACGATTCTGTACAGAAATAGCTCAAATGTCCTAATAAGAATTTAAATATTTATTATAAATATCCTATAAACTTAAAAGCAAACTCAAGGGTAAAAATGACCCAACACAGCAAATATGGAAATAGGAATAGAATTACCTTCAAATGAAGCAAACATGGAGGATAAAGAAAAGATTTCAGCCAGGGTTGACAAGACAATGGGGGCCCTGTCTCGTTCCCAGCCAAAGAAATTACCTGGTCTAATAGGATTTGATATACCTCAGTGTGATGTGCTTGCCTTGGGTTTCTCCATTTCCTCTCTGCACCCACCAACGCCCTCAAGCTACAGAGTTTGTTTAGTCCATTGATATGGTTTTAACTGAATTGTTTTTTAGTTAGATTTCATTATTTTCAAAGCATGCTCTTCATTGTAAAGCTAGAAAGAATTCCATTCAAAAATTTGGAATCTAAAGCTACATTTCCAAAATTATCATTCCATAAACTCCTTTAGCATTGGTTTAACTACTCAATATTAAATTAACAGTTTCCTTAATATTTATGTAACCAGGACAGTGCACAAGTGGGATGCCAAAGATACAGTCAGAAGTTGACTTACTCACCTCTCCCCAACTGCATGTTTAAAACCACTCCCCTTTGAGGGGTCAACCTCTGTTATTGAATGAAATACAGAGTGGATCCCATAACTTATCTGCTCACTCCCCAGGGTAATAAAAAGTCTTCTAGTCACTTTTATTTCTAAGGATCACGGTATTATATTAATTAAAATTCCTTGTACTTCGTAAGAATCTAAATACAAGGCTTTGTTTAAAGTTCTCTTCACAAGTTTGAGTCTACTCCAAGTGGAGAAAAGACTGAAAAGGTTTAACATACCCCTCTCACTCCAAAAGCAGAAGACAGAAAGATTGCACGGATCATAATGGAGAATTACTGAGAACTGATCAATATATTTAAGAAAGTCTGTAATTCCTAGGCAGAATAATTTTTTTAAACCCATAGCTTGACATTGCAGAACAGAAAAGAAAAGAAAAAGAGAATACCTTAAAAATAGCCAGCAAGAAAAAAAGAAAAAATTCATTGCTTTCAATATGGGTATTTTAGAAAAAAAAAATTCTGCATGGATTCCTCTATACACAACCCCTTCATCACACGCATCAGTGTTGTTGTTGTTAGGTGCCATTGAGTCGGTTCGGACTCATAGTGACCCTATGCACAACAGAACAAAACAGTGCCCGGTCCTGTGCCATCCTTACAATCGTTGTTATGCTTGAGCCCATTGTTGCAGCCACTGTGTCAATCCACCTCATTGAGGGTCTTCCTCTTTTCCACTGACCCTGTACTTTGCCAAGCATGATATCCTTCTCCAGAGACTGATCCCTCCTGACAACATGTCCAAAGTATGTAAGACGCAGTCTCGCCATCCTTGCTTCTAAGGAGCATTCTAGTTGTGCTTCCTCCAAGACAGATTTATTCATTCTTCTGGCAGTCCATGATATAGTCAATATTCTTTGCCAACACCACAATTCAAAGTCATCAATTCTTCTTCAGTCTTCCTTATTCTTGTCCAGTTTTCACATGCATATGATGCGATTGAAAATACCATGGCTTGGGTCAGGCGCACCTTAGTCTTCAAGGTGACATCTTTGCTCTTCAACACTTTAAAGAGGTCCTTTGCAGCAGATTTACCTAATCCAATGCGTCTTTTGATTTCTTCACTGTTGCTTCCATGGGTGTTGATTGTGGATCCAAGTAAAATGAAATCCTGGACAACTTCAATCTTTTCTCCATTTATCATGATGTTGCTCATTGGTCCAGTTGTGAGCATTTTTGTTTTCTTTATGTTGAGGCACAATCCATACTGAAGGCTGCGGTCTTTGATCTTCATTTTTAAGTGCTTCAAGTCCTCTTCCCTTTCAGCAAGCAAGGTTGTGTCATCTGCATAACACAGGTTGTTAATGAGTCTTCCTCCAATCCTGATGCCCCATTCTGAATCACATAGTCCAGCTTCTTGGATTATTCGCTCAGCATACAGATTGAATAAACAAACAAACAAACAAAAAAAAAACCCAGAGCCATCAAGTTGATTCCAACTCATAGCGACCATATAGGACAGAGTAGAACTGCCCCATAGAATTTCCAAGGAGCGCCTGGCAGATTCGAACTGCCTTCCCTTTGGTTAGCAGCCATAGCACTTAACCACTACACCACCAGGGTCTCCACAGCTTGAAAGGTATGGTGAAAGAATACAACCCTGACGCACTCCTTTCTTGACTTTAAACCAATCAGTATTCCCTTGTTCTGCCTGAACAACTGCCTCTTGATCTATGTATGGGCACAGTTAAGTGTTTTGGAATTCCCATTCTTCACAATGTTATCCATAATTTGTTATGATCCATACAATTGAATACCTTTGCATAGTCAATAAAACACAGGTAAACATCCTTCTGGTATTCTTTGCTTTCAGCCAGGATCCATCCCATCAGCAAAGATATCCCTGGTTCCACGTCCTCTTCTGAAACCAGCCTGAATTTCTGGCAGTTCCCTGTTGATATACTGCTGGAGCTGTTTCTGAATGATCTTCAGCAAAATTTTGCTTGCATGTGATATTGATGTTCTATAATTTCCACATTCGGTTGGATCACCTTTCTTGGGAATAGGTACAAATATGGATCTCTTCCAGTCAGTTGGCCAGGAAGCTGTCTTCCATATTTCTTGGCGTAGACTGGCAAGCACCTCCAGAGCTGCATCTGTTTGTTGAAACATCTCAATTGATATTCCGTCAATTCCTGGAGCCTTGTTTTTCCCCAATGCCTTCAGAGCAGCTTGGACTTCTTCCTTCAGTACCATTGGTTCCTGATCATATGCCACCTCTTGAAGTGGTTGAATATTGACTAATTCTTTTTGGTATAATGATTCTGTGTATTCCTTTCATCTTCTTTAGATGCTTCCTTCGTTTAATATTTTCCCCATGGAATTCTTCACTATTGCAACTCAAGGCTCCAATTTCCTCTTCAGTTCTTTCAGCTTGAGAAACACCAAGAGTGTTCTTCCCTTTTGGTTTTCCATTTGCAGCTCTTTGCACAGGACATTATAATACTTTGTCTTCTCAAGCTGCCCTTTGAAATCTTCTGTTCAGTTCTTTTACTTCATCAATTCCTCCTTTTGCTTTAGCTGCTTGATGTTCGAGAGCAAGTTGCAGAGTCTCCTCTGACATCCTTCTTGGTCTTTTCTTTCTTTCCTGTCTTTTCAATGACCTCTTGCTTTCTTCATGTATGATGTTCTTGATGTCATTCCACAACTCATCTGGTCTTCGGTCACTAGTGTTCAATGCATCAGATCTATTCTTGAGATGGTCTCTAAATTCAGGTGGGATATAAAAAAAAAAAAATACTCAAGGCCATATTTTGGCTCTTGTGGACTTGCTCTATTTTCTTCACTTTCAGCTTGAACTTGCATATGAGCAATTGATGGTCTGTTCCACAGTCGGCCCCTGGCCTTGTTCTGACTGATGATATGGAGCTTTTCCATCATCTCTTTCCACAGATGTAGTCAATTTGATTTCTGTGTGTTCCACCTGGTGAGGTCCATGTATATAGTTGCCATTTACGTTGGTGAAAGAAGGTATTTGCACTGAAGAAGTCGTTGGTCTTGCAAAATTCTATCTTTTGATCTCCGGCATTGTTTCTATCACCAAGGCCATATTTCCAAACTACCGATCCTTCTTCTTTGTTTTCAACTTTGGCATTCCAATCGCGAGTACTTATCAATGCACCTTGATTTCATGTTTGATCAATTTCAGACTGCAGTAACTGATAAAAATCTTCTATTTCTTCATCTTTGGCCCTAGTGGCTGGTGCGTATATTTGAATAATAATCACATTAACTAGGCTTCCTTGTAGGCATATGGATATTATCCTATCACTGACAGCATTGTACTTCAGGATAGATCTTGAAATGTTCTTTTTGACGATGAATGCAACACCATTCCTCTTCAAGTTGTCATTTCCAGCATAGTAGACTATAGGATTGTCCAATTCAAAATGGCCAATACCAATCCATTTCACCTCACTAATACCTAGGATATCAATGTTTATGCATTCCATTTCATTTTTGATGATTTCCAGTTTTCCTAGATTCATACTTCTACATTCCAAGTTCTGATTATTAATGGATGTTTGCAGCTGTTTCTTCTCATTTTGAGTCGTGCCACATCAGCAAATGAAGGTCCTGAAAGCTTGACTCCATCCACATCATTAAGGTCGACTCTACTTTGAGGAGGCAGCTCTTCCCCAGTTATCTTTTGAGTGTGTTCCAACCTGGGGGACTCATCTTCCAGCACTACATCAGACAACATTCTGTTGGTATTCATAAGGTTTTCACTGGCTAATATCTTCCAGAAGTAGACTGCCAGGTCCTTCTTCCTAGTCTGTCTTAGTCCGGAAGCTCAGCTGAAACCTATCCTCCATGGGTGACCATGCTGGTATCTAAATACCAGTGGTATAGCTTCCAGCATCACAGCAACACGCAAGCCCCCACAGTACGACAAACTGACAGACACATGGGGATGTATCAGTGAAACTTTCAAAATACTGCCTATCAATAATCAAAGATTGGTAGTACTCTGCTATTAGCCTAGGAAGCTCCCTCAACATTGTCATTTGTAACATTGATGGCTGATAAATGTTCACAGACTGAGTAATCTTTACAATTCATCTGAATTTGTGGTTGATGAATGTAACTGGAGAAGGGAAAGGATCCTTATATGGGTCAAGTAACTTATTATGACTTGACGCCTATCTCAAGGAGCCTTGGTGGTACAGTGGTTAAATGCTGGACTACTCACTGAAAGGTCAAATGTTCAAACCTTCTAGTCGCTCTAAGGGAGAAAGATGTGGCAGTGTGCTTCTGTAAAGATTTACAGATTGAAAACCCCATGAGGCAGTCCTGCTCTGTCGGATACGGTTGCTATGAGTCAGAATTGACCCAATGGAAGTGTTATTTATTTTTTTTCCATTTATGCCTGTCTCACAGAAAATTCCTTTGGAAATGAGAAACATCACAGTGACATTATAGTTGGACCTACAAATATTCACAGTAACTACTAAGAAGGTAACTCAAGAAGAACTTGCTCAGAGTAGAAAACCTTGGGATACATTGGCATTAGAAAGACAGCCTTAGTTGCTGAAGCTATTTACTAATGCTGTACTCAAAAATCCTTTTAAAAATGCATTTATTGTGGTCTTCACATTTAAAACATGCACTCTCTGTACAAACAGTACTGAGATAAGGAGTCAGTAGAAATAGCTGGTATCCAAGTCTCTCTTGAACACTCAGCTTTGCCTTGTAATTTTGAGCATCATCTATAATCCTACCCCTATTTTACTTCCTTTTCCGGCCCTCGTAGCAAGTGCTCCACCTATATGCCTCTGATTTATGCATATCCCACACTTCGCTTCCTTTCGTGTACCCCCAGGTTATCAGCAGATAGCATTTTCATCTACTTCATGGGGAAGTTGAAATCCATCTCAACTTCCTGGTCCTCCACTAATAGACTCACAAAGACTTGAACTTCCCCCCCACCTCCTTTCCACCAGATACGCCTTCCTTTCACATGTGTGACTCAGTAGCACACAACAACAAAAGCAACAATGATAATGGTGGCCTAGGCTGTAGAAATAAACAGACTAAAATATGAATAAAAGCTGTAATGCTATAAAAGTGTGTTTCTTCTCATATAACATTCAATGCGTATCTGGTTGGTTTGTGTTGAGGGACCCAACTCCCTTTTACGTAGTTAAGGCACATCTCCTCCTGCAGCCTCAGGTTCTCCATCCATCTGGAAAAAGGAGAGACGGACCTGGGGTACACCCACTTCACAAAAACTTTTGCCCCAAAATGCTTCACATCATTTTCTCGCTAGAACTCAGTCACATGACCCAACTGAATGAGAATCTGGGGAAGGAAGACTATCTGGGGGCCCAAGAAAAAAATGGAAGCAGAATTATAGGAAACAGATATCATTCTCTCTCACACTCAATACTTCCTCCTGTGCTCTTGAACTCATCCCCCTCTCTATTCTCTCACCTCCACCTCCAATCTGTATTCCTCCTTTCTGCTTTATCTATAATTACGCCTTCTAACCTGTCTTCTCCTCAATATATAAACACAATCATATCTCATCCTTCTTTAGGAATTACATCTCCCCTTCCCTTTTAAGACCATCTCTTCTAAATCGCCATCATCATCACCATCATCTATGCTCACTGTATCAACCACTCTTCTCCAGGTCATTTTTTTTTTTAAATACCATTGCAAATATGTATCCTTTCTTGCCTGAGAAAGATCTACCAATGATTTCTCTGTCAAATTCTCTAAGTTCTTCTTTTACATTTTACTTTGCAACTTTCCCCTATCTGACATTGCGGACAAGTCTTTCTTTTGTTCCCATGATATTGGAATTTCTTGTATTATTTTTTGCTTTTCTGGCTGGTTTTCCTGCCTCTATCCTGCTTCTGGAGCCCAGCAGTTCGAATCCATCAGCTGTTCCTTGGAAACCCTGTGGGCAGTTCTACTCACTATGAATTGGAATTGACTTGAGGGCAACAGGTTTGAACAGGAGGGTGAGATGTGTTAAGTGTTGACTGCCTCTCCCTTTACTATCTTTGGGAGAGTTGCAGGGCACTCAGCATTAGAGGCTCATCAGCAAGACTTGCAATGGTCCTGTAAATGGTAAGCAAAGTCATGAGACAAACTTCCCCAGGCTGATACTTTTCTCTCCATTCTCCCCTTAGATTTCAGGTGAGTCAAAAGGAGGTATACTTTCTTAAACCGTATCAGGAGGCGGGTTGAATGATAAGCAGAGTATATAAATTCCCTTGCACTTTTGTGAACTGCCAACTTGCTTTAAGTGCTGTCCATTGAGAACATGGGTGTAACTGGCTGAATGTAGTAAATGTGAATTTTACATAGCAATATCAAAATTGCTATACATGGCACACTCTGCTACATTCGTGCATGTGGTAGCTTGGTGCTTCTGTGCAAGGGAGCTACTGAGCTGTATTTTCTAATGCTCAGCAAAATAAATCAAAAACCTTCTTGCCTAGGAAAGAATTTCCATACTTCGTATTATTCCTAGTGGGAAAAAATCATGACTTGCAAATACCGTCAAATGCATGTGCATTTCCAAATGAGACTGATTAGATAAGGCTCCGTGTGGCAAACGCTATTTGGCGTTCGGATGCATTTCTTCCCCCATCGCCCCCCCAGCCCTCCCAGTTTTGTTCCTTAGCATCTTTGATAAAATTGTACCTTTACTGTAACTCTCTGGCACAATGGGCTGCATAACCCCATAAAATAGAATAGCTTATTTTTGTATTACAGTGTTACTGGCTTAGTCAGTAGTCAAATTATTGCTTGCTTTTTCTAACCTGGACCAAACAAAGCGATGCTAACTTTTTTGGCATTGAGCCTTATGGGTCTTTTTGTGACAGAAATTAAAATCTCTACAAGCAAAATGTTTAGTAAATAACTAGTTATTCACTGAATGATTTTTATGTTTTGTGAAACAACCGTAACCCCAGTCATGATTAGACTTTAATTTGTATAAGCAACTAGGGAACTCTGAGCTCCACAATCAGAAACCAAAACCCATTGTCATCAGGTTGATTTGGGTTCACAGTGATCCTGTAGAACAGGGCTTATGGAAGCAAACTGCCACCTCTCTCTCCCACGGAGCAGCTGGTGAGTTCCAAATGTCGACCTTTCGGTTAGCAGCCAAGCTCTTAAGCACTATACCACCAGGGCTCCTCAGAGCTCCACAAGGATGTGCCAAACCCTAGTTTTCCTTATATTAAAAATGCTCTGTTTCGAGAAAGAAAGAAGAAAGCTGGCATTTATTGGCCCCTTTCATGTGACCTGTACCTTCATCTTTTCTCATCTAATCCTTATACCAATAATACCTAACATCTATTAAGCAAATTTTTTGTACGTGACATTAAATTTTTTACATGATGGGCTCATTGAATTCTCACATTCCCTCAATGAAGGGAGTGCTGTTATTACCATTTTTTCGATGACAACACTGCAGCACAGAGATGCTGAGTAACCTCAATATAGATTTTAGCCAGGAGAGATGGGGTGACTTTTGGTAGTTTTTTTTTTCCCCCATGTATAAAGTTGACAAGACTGAGTATCAGGAGATCAACAATGGGATACAATGTTCTATAGTTTGCAAATGGAAAATCCTGGCTGTGAACCCTGGTCTGCACGGCCTCAAAGTTAATGTTCTTCGAAATGTGCTGGGGAATCCCTACTGAGAGCTGCAGAGTGCCAGATAAAACCAAACCAAACCCTTTGCCATCAAGCCAATTCCAACACATAGTGACCCTAGAGGACAGAGCAGAACTGCTTCCATAGGGTTTTCAAATATTTATGGAAGCAGACTCCCGTATCTTTCTCCCTCAGAGTGGCTAGTGACTTCCAACCGCCCACCTTTCGGTTAGCAGCTCAGTAGCTGAGCTCTTTAACCACTGTGCCACCAGGCCTCCTTTGAGTGACATATCGAGCTCCTCATAAGAAGAGTCGTTAAAATTTTCTTGAGAATCTGACACATGGGAACAGCTTCTACCTGACAATTGCTAACAGGAGTTCTTCTGTTCCATTTGTTAGCAGAGATTAAGTCATTCACGGACTCTTCTGTGCCACATGGAATTGATTGAAGTCACTGATACTCAACTGGCAGAAGGACTGGTCTGGAAGGTCCAAGATGGCTACTCTCACATGTCTGGCATTTTAGTGGGATAGGTGTAATTCTGGGCTAAAGTGAAGCTGTCCATCCGAACACTTTCATGTTCCTCTCCATCACGGCAGTGTTAGGACAATTGGACTTCTTACATGACATCTCAGGTTTTACACAGAGAGAGCTCCAAGAAACCTGGAAAGGAACTTCAAGGATTTTATAACCTAGACTTGTGCATCCTAATGCATCACTTTGCCACATTCTATGTGACAAGAAAGTCACTAAAATGAGCCCACATTCAAGAGGAGGGCAATTAGCCTCTATATTTCAATGGATGGGATAGCAAAGAATTTCTGGCAATCTTCAATTTACGAAGTGAAGATAAATATCATCAAACTGTCAGTAAATAGGAAACTATACTCTTAGCTATGATAGAGTAGCTGGTACGGGACTCACCACCCTGCTATAAACAAGCATAAATAATAATAATAAGTGCCATAGATTGTAACCCATCAAATAGTAAAAAGCTCCCAGGTTAGAATATTTACTTTAAACCTACAGAAATCAAGCCAATGTGATATTGGCATACAAATAGACGTACACATCAACGGAACAGAGAGTTCAGAATTACAAATATACAAATACTTTTTTTTTTTACAAAATCAGAATTACATGGAGAAAGGATGAATAGAATTTAACAGAGAAAGCACATTCTTTTCAAGAAATGGTCTTGAAATAAGTAGATATCCATGTGCAGAAAAAAAAAAAAGAACCTCAATTGTATTTCACACCACACACAAAAATAATTCATAATTTACATAAAAATGTAAAAACTATGCTATAAAACTCCTAAAAGAAAATGGAGGGGAAAATCTTCTGAACTTTGGAGTAGGCAAAAGTTTCTTAGACTGTACACAAAAAGCACTACGCATAAAAAGATGAAAAGGGAGTCTTGATCAAAATGAAAATATCCCCTTCTCGGAAGACACCACTAAGAATATGAAAGGGTAAACCACAGACTGGGAGATAATATTAGCAATACACATATCTGACAAAGGGTTTGTATCCAGAATATATAAAGAACACTTATAACTCAATTATAAGACAACAAATCACAGTTAAAAAAAAAAATGGAAAACAATTCTTGAAGAGACATGTTGCAAACGAAGTTATATGAGTGGCCACACATAAAAACATGTGCACCATCATTCTTCATCAAGGAAATTCAAATTAATATACCCCTCGTAGAGTGGCTCAAATGAAAAAAATTTTCTTACATTGATAATGTAAGTGTAAAATTATACAGCTATTGAGAAACAGCCCATAGGTTTCTCGTACTGCTATTTCTCAGGATTGTATTTGAAGAAATACTTTCATCCAGGACTAAACTCAGGCTTACTTACAGCTTTCCTTAAAAAGGAGAGTTCCCTAAGATCAGTGTTCCTGTCCTGTAACACTCCGATCACATGCTCAGACATCCCCTGTGGGACTTAGAGGACGAGAGAAACCAATGCAAACATGATACACATGTTGTTTGCCGTGTCTTGAGTAATAAAGCCAACCCCACTTTTTTTTTTTTTTTTTGACCCAGGAGTCTCATGTCTTCTGCTAGAATTCATAAGTTGCCATCGAGTCAATTCTGATTCATAGCGACCCTATAGGAGAGAGTACATCTTCCCCATAGGGTTTCCAAGGAGGAGTTGGTGGATTCGAACTGCCAACCTTTTTTGGGTAGCAGCCGAGCTCTTAACCACTGCACCACCAGGGCTCCAAAGCATAAATAGGATAGTTTATTAACTTGTAAGTAGGGTAAAATCTCAAACCCTTTTGACAGCCACTTGGAGAAAAAGTATTGCATTTTCTTAGGTAGTTAAATATACACATACCACATGACGCAGAAATTACACTGCTAAGTATTTTCCCAAGAGAAATTAAAGCACATGTCCGCAAAAAGAATTCTACATGAATATTTTTAGGAACTTTATTCAGGATAGTAAAAAATTGGTATAATCGTTCACTGTATCATTACTTGGCTATAAAAAAGAACAAACATCGGATACAACACAGGAGAGTCTCAAAAGTATTGAAAGCATTATACCGATGAAAGAAGCCAATCACAAACAAGTACATAGACTACGATTCCATTTACATCAAGTTCTAAAACTGAAAACTAATTTATAGTGACAGATTTCCATTTGTGGGTACAACACAATTATGAGATTTGTCTTGGGAGATATTAAGTTTGAGATGTTTCTTCAGGCCCCTGAGTGAAAATGTGAAATATTCAGTTTTAAATATTGATTTGAGAAAGAGTAACATTTAAGGGTAGAGATCAATCTGGAACAGAGGCAGAAAAAAGACACAACAGTGGTCACTGACTCCAAGGGATGGAAATACTTTATGAAGTCAGAGATGGTCAAAGATTTTAAATGCTAGCGTATCTTCAAGTAAATTCAGAACCGAAAACATTGTCCATTGTGTTTAGAGACATGTGGCACAGTGGTTAAGATTTCCGCTGCTAACCAAAAGATCAGCAGTTCAAATCCACCAGCTGCTCCTTGAAAACTCTATGGGGGTAGTTCTACTGTGTCCTGTAAGGTCGCTATGAGTTGCAACCAACCCAACGGCAACGTGTTTGTGTGTTTGTTTAATGTCAGTAATCAGGTTAAGAGCTGTTTGAGTGGACTGCTCTGAGGAGACACAAAATAAAGCCATTTGAGGAGTCACTAGGAGGTGACCAAATGAAAACGAAGGAGAAAAAAAAAAAAAGAAAAACAAAACAGTTTTTGTAAAACTGGCTATGAATGGGAGGTAAGTAATAGGGTTGTAATAGATGTAAGTTTAGGGTTTAAAGTAGGTTTTTAGTGTTTATTTTTATTTTAACTGAAGAGATTTATGTGTGTACTAGGGCTGCCAGGAATGACTCTTAAGGTGATCAACACTCATCGTTTTCTCAACATTTGAGTAGAGCATAAGGGTGTTTATTTTTTGGTTTTGTTTTGTTTTTCTTTCTGTCTGAAGAACCCAACAATTTCCTCTAGCATGCCTTAATAAAAGTGACTGGCTGGAAGTTAAGTTCAAATCTGCAAATACCATTATCTGCTTTTGTCGATTCTTACTAGGTTCCAAAACCAAAACAAATCAGTTGCCATCTCTGACTCTTGGCAACCCCATGTGTTTCAGAGGAGAACTACGCTCCATAGTTTTCAATGTCTGTTTCCGAAGAAGATCACCAGACTTTTCTTCCGAGGTGCCTCTGAATGGATTTGAACCACCAACCTTTCAGTTCGTAGCCAGGTGCTTAACCATTTGCATCACCCAAGAACTCTTTACTTGATGGGGGTACACTAATAAGTAACCCCCAAATCTCAGTGTCTTATGACAATGATCTATTTCTCACTCATGTTGTATTTTAGGTGTGTGAGGGCATTGGCTTTACATGTCTTTTCACTCTAGAACCCAGGTCATAAGAGCAGCCCCTATTTGGAGCAGTGGTTCTCAGGCAGATGGAAAAATGTGATGGCCAGTCTACACAACAGCCCTTACAGCTCTTACTTAGACAGAGTAGATGTCTTCTGCTCACGTTAAAATTGTCAATGAAAGCCACATGACCCCAAATAAAATTAATGAGATGAGGAAGTATTAGCTATCCACAGGTAACTATTGCAAATTACACACTAAAGGACAGGGGTCAATAATCCTTCCACAGCAAGGGCAGGAAATAATTGGCAATGATAATACAATTTACCACGTTTCATACAGTATTTTGGGTTTTTTTTTTTTTAGTTTTTAGTGACGAAAATTAAAGAGACTTGGACCTGGCCCTCAAAGGATTCATGGCCAGCTGGGAAAGTTGTTTATGCAAACAATAGTTACAACATGTGAGGATAAAGTCAACAAAAGAAGTATTTGCAGGGAACATAGGTAACGGAGGTAGAGTAAGACAGAGCAATTCTTTCATGGGTAGTGGGAGTAAAGTTAGGAAGCTCTCATGTAAGAGGAGCAGCTGAAATTGTTTTCAAAGATGTCAAATCTCTAACAAGTAAAGCGAAAGCAGAAGTTTTCAAGCAGAGAGGATATAATGTGCAAAGACTCTAAAGCACAAAATGGAATATCCTATTCAGGAAGGAGCAAAAGCTTTGGGTTCTGCCAGCGAATAAAGCACAAAGGTAGGGGACGAGGCTAGAGAAATGAACACAGGCTCCATCATGATACATACAGTGACAGTGTGTTACACACAGTGCCAGCCATGGGGGAAATGCTGACGTCAGGACATAGACCAAATTGCCCCCAGTTTCATGGAGCAGCAGGTGACTCAGACAAGTAATCTGCCACTTATGGGTCAGAATGAAAACCATGGTACTGGGATAACAGGAAAAACCATGGCAGTTCATACGGGCATCTACTTCATTGGATAAAGGGTTGGGAATGTGGAGGAATTGCAGCCGAGGAGTAGCTGAAGCGTTATCTCTGAACTTAAATGAGGGAACAAGTCTGGTAGATTGTTGTAAATAAACAAACCCCTCAGACTACGGACACTCTGCTAACCCAGAGCTGACACCATTCCCAAAGCCCACTTTTCAGACAGAGATTAGACAGGCCTATAAAACAAAAAAATAACGCACGTGAGGAACGTGCTTCTTAGTTCAATCAAATGGGCAACTCCTGTCCAAAAGCAAGATGAGAAGGCAGGAAGGGATGGGAACTGGATGAATGGACACAAGGAAGCTGGGGTGAAAGGGGGACCATGCTGTTATATTGTGGGGATTACAACCTATGTCACAAAACAATATGTGTATAAATTTTTGAATGAGAAATTAACTTGAGCTGTAAACTTTCACCTAAAGAGCAGTAATTTTTTTTTTTTAACAGAAAGCAAAAAAAAAAAAGTTTAGTCTTATTATTCTGAGGGTAATGACAGGACATTGAATTATTTAACAAGTGAATGATATGATCATATTTCCATTGTAGAAAAACTCTAGAATGCATTAAAGAAAGAGCAGATAGGAAGTGTTAAATCAGCTTGATTGTATTCTAGGCAAGAAATGGCAGTGGCTTGAAAAAAGGCTATGGTAGTCAGAATAAAATGGAGTGACTATATTTGGTCAATTTTAAGAGGGTTGGATCAATAAGACTTGGTGACTGATTAGAAATGAAGAGCAGGGAGTGGTAAAGCAGAGAGGAAAATTGAGGAAAACTACTAATAAACTTCCTTAAGAAAAAGAGTAGTCATGATACCTCTACTAAAACAGAAAAAACTCATTGCCATCAAGTCGATTCTGACTCATAGCAACCCTATAGACTAGAACTGCCCTATAGGGTTTCCAAGGAGCACCTGGTGGATTCAAACTGCTGACCTTCTGGTTGGCATCTGAGCTCTTAACGCTGTGCCACCAGTGCTCCACTAACATATGAAATACAGGACAAAGAAACTTGGAGGATGTTTTAAGGTAAGAAGTTTAGTTTTTAAGCTGGAAAAACCTGGTAGACACGCAAGGGAATATGTCCAGCACAACAAATAGAGTTTTCATAAAGGGTCTGAGAGAGAGGGAAAAATTTGAAAGTCATGAGAAATATGGTGAAATAGATAAGAAAATTCAGGAATTTTCTGGGTTTCCTGCTGTTAATTATTGCTTTAAGCCAGGAAATAAATAACTTGACTAAACTTGTATTTTAGAAGGATTATGTTGATGACAGTGTTAATAAGAAGGACAACCAAGTAAGAGTTTATTCTTTAATAACATAGTAAGAAATTATATATGTTTTAATCAAGGCCCATGAGAATGGCAGTGGGCATAAAAAAAAATGATATTCTAAAGAAAGGTTAAGAGACTTTATAGACTGGACTTGGCAGTTAATTTGACATGGGGTTTGAAGGTGGGGAAAAGCTGAGTGCTTGGGTGATCGATTTTATAGTGTCACAGGTGAGGTGGAGATGCACGAGAAAGAATGAAATTTAGCATATCTTCTGTTTGAAAAACATGTGGGAAAATCAGAAAGAGGAACCCTGGAGGAAGATGTGTACAGCATATTAAAAACTCAGCAAGAAAATTTGAGCATCGGCAGAACACGTCTTGTGTTTAAAGCCACGGTAGTATATAAGACACTCCAGGAATAGCATATAGGTTAAGAGTAAGAAAGGTCAAGAAAAATTTTCTGAAACACCAACACTGACAGTTATCAAAGGAAAAATATCCACACGGGGTCATGCTGGTAGGCACCGATAATTGTTTAACCAATATCTGTTCAACTCTTCTTTCTTCCTAATGAAAAACCAATGTTGAAGTAGGAGGCAATGTGCCTAGCTAAAAATACTAATCTTTCCAGCTTCCCTCGCAACTAGGAGAATCAAAGTAACATAATTCAGGCCAATGATACCTAAGGAGAATCTGCTACAAGGCATTCTTTGAAACGGGATTCTATTTCTGATAAAAGAGAACAGAGGGGGTTTTACTAGTTTTTGTTTCTTTTTTTGTCTTGGACGTAGATGTGAGACTTGTCCATAGCATTTCATTACTGCAGACTTGCTATAGGGCAACAAACACGAGAACAAAGGCCAAAATGGTAAGGAAGGTGGGGCAGAAAAATGGAAAGTGCCTAAGATCTTTGATATATTGTCAAATAGCTGAATCATCCCTGAACTTTTCAACTCCAGATATTAAATTTAATGTCAAAAAACTCTGTTTTAGTCACTCTTTGTTGGTTTCAGTCACCTGTACCAAAGGCATTCTTAATGATAAACATAAACCAAGAGGAAACATCACAAAGTCCAAGAGAGCCAAGGTTCTGTGCTGTCACAGAATTGACTAGAAGAGAGCACCACTAGTGTAAAATGCCACAGAGAAGTCTAAAATAACAAGGCCAAACTGAGATTACTCAGTTACGAGGTCACTCTTGCCAAAAAATTTTGGGTGTAGAAGTCAGGTATCCGACAGAATTTTGAAAAATGAAGTAGAGATGAGAATCAAGAAACCATGAGAATTAGAATCCAGTTCTAAAAAGGTGGCTGAAAAAAAAAAAGAAAAGGAATAGCTTAGTAGATAAACTCGAAATATGTAGTCATCAAACTAGTGTCTGCTGGGCTGTCTATTTTTGTTAATAAAGTTTTATGTGTTGTTATGACTTCTTTTGCTCCAAGAGCAGAGTTGAGTAGTTGAGGCAGGGGCCATATGGTCACAATAGTTACTGATATAGAGTCAAAATATTACTGATATAGAGCAATGAGGGAAGGTTGAAAGCGACTTTGACATAATCACAGTAAAAGGGAAAAGCTGAAGAAAAACGAGTGAGTGGGTTAGACTACTAACACAATGACCCTAGGAGGAGAGGGGTACATGGGCTACTATGGAAGCCAAATACTAGAAGTATGGAGAAAGGGTAACTTGTGAGGGGGCAGATGTGAAATTGAGAGCTGCTTTTTTTCTTTGTGAAGGAGGGATCGATACCCTATCAACAGCGATTAGCATGGCTAGCCTGTCACCAGGCTCTCAGATTGCCGTCTCTGAGGACACAGTCTGGAGAGCACAGATAAATATGACCCTTCCATGATGAAACAAAAACATACATGGCACATTTTTATATTCCTAAAACATGAAAATTAATAAAGCACATTAAACACGAAGTATTATATGTTTAGACCTGCCTCCAAATTTTTATATTTTTATGTGAAAATTACATTTTCTTTAGTTGTATTTTTTCTCCCATGACTTGAAAATGCCGAAAGTTGTTGATCTGGGATAGATACCACTATCATTACTCTGGAAACCCTGGTGGCATAATGGTTAAGAGCTACAGCTGCTAACCAAAAGGTCAGCAGTTCGAATCTACCAGGTGCTCCTTGGAAACCCTATGGGGCAGTTCTACTGTGTCCTATAGGGTCACTGTGAGTTGGAATTGACTCGATGGCAATGGGTTTGGTTTTTGGTTTTGTATCATTACTCTAGAAATCTTAAAAATATATATATATATCATTTTAAAATCAGTAGAATTTCCATAATAGATAAAATATAAAATGAAATTTTATTGTAGAAATAAGAGAAACTCTTCGCAACTGTATTACGTATTTATATTGCAAGTAATGCAATAAGAAATCCTATTATATAGGTGGGGTGTTTAGGTAGCATAGATCTAACAAATGTATTATTTCGCTTATTCTAGTGCACCAGGTTGTATGATGGTTCCAAAGTATTTGCTCCCCTATCCTACGGAAAGATTCTACCTCCTTACACTGATGACATCAGGCTTGACCATGTGACTTGATTTGGCCAAGGGAATGTAAGCAGAAATGATGTATACTTTCTGAGCCATCATGTGATTCCTCCATTTCTCCTGTTATTTAGGTTTTTTTTTTTTTTTTTCAGTAGAATTCCAGTATCCCAAGTAGGTAGTATATCTGTCAGCCTAGATCCTGAAGTAAGGAGAATATATAGTTGGAATCAGCTCCATGGTAATAAGTTTATAAATACATATATATATATATATATATATATTTGTATTCATATATATATATTTTGTTGGTTCTTCTTCTCGGAAGAACTCTAACTGATATACTCTAGTAATTAAAATTCTCCTTCATTTTAAATTTCATATTAAAAAGACCAAAAAAAAAAAATCCCCACAAAGTAATACAATGGGACCACCTGACAGAGCTGACGTGAAAGAACAGAGTTATTACAGAGTTCTAAGCCCCTGAAGGACACTTGACCACTTGACAGGGGCAAGAAATAAACTTTATTATGTTAATACACTGAGAATATGTGGTTTAATCTGTTAAAGGAATTAGTGTTTACTAACCTTCAAGGACAGAAGTTTAAATGTGTATCCTGTTAGTAGCTTAGTATAACAAGATGGCTAAAATCGCTGTTTTGGTTCTCACAGTCACATAATGCTTCTCCATGTATGCTTGTATGTATTTTATTCCTTCTGATTTTTTTTTTTTTGCCCTTGAGAATGTGTTAGATCTCTGAATCTGTTATGATAAAACTCTATATTAAACAACCTCAGAATACCAAGTTGCTCAAAACAAATCCTTGTGGAAAAATATTATAAACGGGAATAAAATCTATTAAAATTAACTATTGTCCTGACAATTTTAACACCAGAATAAAAATAAAAGCTAAGAATTAATTGTCATAGGGAATTATCTGGCAATCAGAAGTCCAGGAATGGAGGCAACTCATAAAAGTATCCTAAGGTACATGATAGTTGCCCAGAGTAAGAGTAAAGTTCTCAAATCATTCAAAGTGCTAGTTGAATTTATTTTGTAGGCGTAACTTACAATTTATCAGCATTTCCCATATATGTCTTTAGTAATAAGTCTAGTTCAAGTAGAAGTCAACCTAGTTTAAAAAACTTGGACTGAGATTTCAAAATCCTGATGAGAATTAAATGGGTAGAAAACTATTCATACTGTCATGGCTTACTGTAATACATTTATTATTGCCTTACTCAGAGCCTCAAAGTTTCATTAGTGATGTTTTATGAGTATTTAAATCATGATATTCAAAAATAGTGTTGAGTTATGTGCCACAGGAAGAATGTAGACATGATATAATGAGCATGAGAAAATGTCACAAAATATTCAAACGAGCTGAGAAACCGGTAGTTCATCCCTTTAGATAGGAAAAGCTGTGCGTCAAGTCCCTTCAGTTTGAAAGCTATTTATAAAAATTTTGTGTCAGCCATTTGAAAAATAGGAATTCTCATATATATTAAGGAACCCCGCCAGTGCAGTGGTTAAGCGCTTGGCTGCTAACCAAAAGGTCAGCGGTTGAAAACGCCAGCGCTCCGAGGGAGGAAGACGTGGCCGCCTGCTTTGGTAAAGATCACAGCCTTGGAGACTCTACTGCGGCAGTTCTGCTCTGTCCTGTGTGATCACTATGAGTTGGAGTCTACGTGATGGCAATGGGTTTGGGTATTACATACATTAGCAATGGAGGTTCTATGTAAAGTGTAAAATCAATAAATGCAGGAACTTGAGACCCCTGAAAACTTAGAGAAGTCTCTTAATATGTTGAGTATTTGTTAAATTTTACCAAAATGTGTTAAAATTTCCCCTTTCATAGAGGAGTTCAGTTCCTTTAAGTGTCATGTTTCCATCTCATTTTAGTGGCATCAGGTCTCTGTCACTTATTCAGAAAGAAAAGCTTAGAGTTACCTCTGTTTTTTTTTTTTTTTTTTAACTCCCCTTTATCCCACACGGAATTGGTAAGCACTGTTCATCCAGGCTTCATGACCTTTTTGACAGGAACCCCCAGGCCAGCACACCAATAGGATGCAAGACTTAGACACTTGAAGTGCTGCTAAGCAGTGCCTTCCCTTGATCCTCTTGTGCATACCACATTGCTATTAGGACAGGACCACTTTACTTCTCTTGAATTAATTCTCAAAATCTTTCAGAGAATCCCCACTGCCTACAACGCTCAAATTTCTTGGGCTTATTTTAGAGAACTGCAATCTATTACTTAACTACATTCTCACTTTAACTTTCACTCTATCCTCTATGCAACCTCCATTCTAATCAATACAAGCTACAAGCATACTCCTAAATATTTGTTAATTCTAGACTTCATCTAAGATTTTTATTCTTATATCACGTCTGCTGAAAATCACTGAACTTTTTTAATATGTAATTCAAAAACCTAACTCTACCATGAAACTTCCCAGAAAATTCCCATAAAAGGGATACTGCATTATTCATACGACATTATTCCACACTATTATGTTTTTTTTTTTATTATGTTAAGAAATTTGCATTTCTTAATGCCCAACATAGAAATTCCACTTGGAAGCTTGTTGCCAACTAATTCCTGTCACCCTTAGTCACTTCCCATAGCACAAATGTAACACGTAGCACATCTCGTTCCAAAATAAATGTTGTGAAAGCAACAGTCAGAAAATGATGTTACTAACATTTTTTAGTCAATTTTGAGAATAAGCCTTTTAACTGTGAGAGTCAGATAAGATTCACTCGAGACATATATGTATCATGAATGCCATCTGAAAAGGTTCTTTGATTCAAGAGTTGTGATGGTTAAGGTAGTGTGTCAACTTGCCTGAGCCGATTCTCAGCAGTTTGGCAGTTATGTAATGATACAGTTTGGCAGTTACGTAATGACGTAGTTTGGCAGTTATGTGGTGATATAGTTTGGTAGTTATAGAATGATATAGTTTGGCAGTTATGTAATGATGTAGTTTGGCAGTTACTTAATGATATAATTTGGCAGTTATGTAATGATGGAGTTATCCTCCATTTTGTGAAATTATGTGATCACTTCCATGAACTGATAGGGTGTGATCAGCCAATCAGTTGTAAGGGGGGTTTCCTCAGGGGTGTAGACTGCATCCAATATATATAGACACTCTGGCAAAGCTCACCTGTTTTTGATTGCTCTGGGTGCTACATCTGGCTTGTCATTATCTTGGGACCAGAGCCAGTGGCCTGCTGTATTGGCTGCCAGTCTTGGGATTCATCAGCCTCCACAATCTGTGATCCAGCAACCTGCCGTCCAACTTGCCAATCTTGGGTTCATTAGCCCCTGCATCTATGTGAGTCAGAAGAAGCCTCAGGTTGATGCCTGACTCACAGACTTGGGACTCGCTAGCCTGTACAATCATGTAAGCCATTTCCTTGAAATAAATCTCTCTCTCTCAACCTTTCTCTCTCTCTCTATATATATATGCTTCACTGGTTTTGCTTTCTTAGAGGACCCAGACAGGAGTATATAAAGATTATTTTAAAAAAACATTAAAAAGAGTGAACGATCCCACACCATGAAATGGAAGCTTTAAGCATATTATTATAAAAAATAATTTAACAATCCTATCTTAAGTGTTAGCTCAGTTGCTAACTAAAGGGTCAGCAGTTTGAATTCACCATCTGCTCCTTGGAAACCATATGGGGCAGTTCTATCTGCCTCTAGGGTTTCTGAGTCAAAATCCACTCAACAGCAATGGGTTTGGTTTTTTTATATTAAGTGTTTATCACAGTGCCTGCTATACAATGCTCTGTAAATACTAATTCTTACTATTATTTAGGCCCAATCTATATACATTAGCAAAGAACTCTGTGTAATGGCATTGTCACCACAACCTCCAACACCTTCTTAGCAAAAACTCTGGAAAAACACTTTGACAATTATAGGCTAGAAAGCTTTTATTTAGGTGCATTCTGAATTTAATTTCTGAAGTTACTGATTTCTACTGAGTACCTCATTCTTGTCATAAACTAATCTCGATAAGCCAGAACACACACACACAAATGCACACACATATAGTATCCACTATGTGATGTCAGAAACTCATAGTTCATACGTTAATGATTGCTTAAATTCTACTTTTCATAGCAGACATTTACCAAAATTATTATTAAGGAGGTTTGTTCCTGATGACAGATTTTGTGAGATGTTTACAGTCAATTACTACGCAAACCAAACTGAAACCAATGTCCTTGATTCTGAATCACGGCGACCCTCATGTGTTACACAATAAAACTGCTCCATGGGTTTTCTTGGCAATCGTCTTAACAGAAGCAGACTATCATATCAGGCTTTTCTTCCGTGATGCTGCTGGGTGGATTCAAACTGACAACCTTTAGGTTAATACTCTAATGCACAGTTTGTGCCACCCAGAACCTTCTCTTAATTAGCTATAGCTTTTCTATTACTCTACCAACAACTTTAACTTGAGTACTCCACAAAATCTTTATCTTCTCCAAGGATTTTAAAATGTCCTTAAACTTCTTTAATAAAGTAACTTCTGGATTAGAATCTGAGCAACAAATGGTACCACCGAACAGAAATATAAAGGTCAAAACTGTACTGTCCCTACTTGTCAGCTGCTTTCTGCTACTTCTGTCACTGCATTTGCCTATGTTTCCTCTTTCGTGTTTATCTTTCCACTACATACTAGCTCCCACTTATCATTTTCAATTGTGACTTCTGAAATCTGTTTCATTATGAAGGAGCTATTTTTCATTTTCAAGCTCTTTATAAAATGCTTTCTACCACTGGAAGCCCCCCACATGCCTGTCAGTTTGTTGTACTGTGGGGGCTTTCATGTTGCCGTGATGCTGAAAGCTATGCCACCGGTGTTCAGACACCAGCAGGGTCACCCATGGAGGACAGGTTTCAGTTGAGCTTCCAAGCTAAGAAAGACTAGGAAGAAGTACCTAGCAGTCTACTTCTGAAAAGCATTAGCCAGTGAAATCCTTAAGAATAACAGTGGAACATTGTCTGATATAGAGCTGGAAGATGAGCCCCCCAGGTTGGAAGGCATTCAAAACATGACTGGGGAAGAGCTGCCTCCTCAAAGTAGAGTCGTTCTTAATGACATGGGTGGTGATGTGGCATGATGCAGATGAAAAGAAACAGCTGCAAGCATCCATTAATAATTGGAACCTGAAATGTATGAAGTATGAATCTAGGAAAATTGGAAATCGTCAAAAATGAAATGGAACACATAAACATTAATATCCTAGGCATTAGTGAGCTGAAATGGACTGGTATTGGCCATTTTGAATCAGAAAATCATATAGTCTACTATGCTGGGAGTGACAACTCGAAGAGGAATGGTGTTGCATTCATTGTCAAAAAGAACATTTCAAGATCTATCCTGAAGTGCAAGGCTGTCAGTGATAGGATAATATCCATATGCCTACAAGGAAGACCTGTTAATATGACGATTATTCAAATTTATGAACCAACCAGTAGAGCCAAAGATGAAGAAATAGAAGATTTTTATCAGCTGCTGCAGTCTGAAATTGACTGAACCTGCAATCAAGATGCATTGATAATTACTGGCAATTGGAATGCGAAAGTTGGACACAAAGAAAAAGGATCAGTAGTTGGAAAATATGGCCTCGGCGATAGGAACAATGCCAGAGATCGCATGACAGAATTTTGCAAGACCAACGACTTCTTCATTGCAAATTCCTCCATTCACCAACATAAACGGTGACTATACACATGGACCTCGCCAGATGGACTACATCTGTGGAAAGAGATGATGGAAAAGCTCAATATCATCAGCCAGGACAAAGCCAGGGGCAGACCCTGGAACAGACCATGAATTGCTCATATGCAAGTTCAAGCTGAAAATGAAAATCAGAGCAAGTCCATGAGTGCCAAAATATGACCTGAGTATATCCCACCTGTATTTAGAGACCATCTCAAGAACACTAGTGACTGAAGACCAGATGAGTTGTGGAATGACATCAAGGACAACATACATGAAGAAAGCAAGAGGTCATTGAAAAGAAAGACCAAGATGGATGTCAGAGGAGACTCTGAAACTTGCTCTCGAACGTCGAGCATCTAAAGCAAAAGGAAGAATTGATGAAGTAAAAGAACTGAATAGAAGATTTCAAAGGGCCTCTCAAGAAGACAAAGTAAAGTATTATAATGACATGTGCAAAGAGCTGGAAAAGGAAAACCAAAAGGGAAAAAGACGCTCAGTGTTTCTCAAGCTGAAAGAACTGAAGAAAAAATTCAAGCCTTGAGTTGCAATAGTGAAGGATTCTATGGGGAAAATATTAAACGACGCAGGAAGCATCAAAAGAAGATGGAAGGAATACACAGAGTTATTATACCTAAAAGAATTAGTCAATATTCAACCATTTCAAGAGGTGGCATATGATCAGGAACCAATGGTACTGAAGGAAGAAGTCCAAGCTGCTCTGAAGGCATTGGTGAAAAACAAGGCTCCAGGAATTGATGGAATATCAATTGAGATGTTTCAACAAACAGATGCAGCTCTGGAGGTGCTCACTCGTTTATGCCAAGAAATATGGAAGACAGCTTCCTGGCCAGCTGATTGAAGAGATCCATATTCATGCCTATTCCCAAGAAAGGTGATCCAACCGAATGTGGAAACTGTAGAACAATATCATTAATATCACACTCTAGCAAAATACTGCTGAAGATCATTCAAAAATGGCTGCAGCAGTATATCGACGGGGAACTGCCAGAAATTCAGGCTGGTTGCAGAAGAGGACGTGGAACCAGGGGTGTCACTGCTGATGTCAAATGGATCCTGGTTGAAAGCAGAGAATACCAGAAGGATGTTTACCTGTGTTTTATTGACGACGCAAAGTTATTTGACTGTGTGGATCATAACAAATTACGGATAACATTGCGAAGAATGGGAAATCAGAACACTTAATTGTCCTCAAGAGAAACCTTTACATAGATCAAGAGGTGGTTATTTGGACAGAACAAGGGGATATTGATTGGTTTAAAGTCAAGAAAGGTGTGTGTCAGGATTGTATCCTTTCACCATACCTATTCAATCTGTATGCTGAACAAATAATCCGAGAAGCTGGACTATACGAAGAAGAACGGGGCATCAGGATTGGAGGAAGACTCACTAACAGCCTGCGTTATGCAGATGACACAACCTTGCTTGCTGAAAGTGAAGAGGACTTGAAGCACTTACTAATGAAGATCAAAGACCACAGCCTTCAGTATGGATTGCACCTCAACATAAAGAAAACAAAAATGCTCACAACTGGACCAATGAGCAACATTATGATAAATGGAGAAAAGACTGAAGGTTTCATTTTACTTGGATCCACTATCGACAGCCATGGAAGCAGCAATCAAGAAATCAAAAAACACATTGCATTAGGTAAATCTGCTGCAAAGGACCTCTTTAAAGTGTTGAAGAGCAAAGATGTCACCTTGAAGACTAAGGTGCGCCTGACCCAAGCCATGGTATTTTCAATCGCATCATATGCGTGTGAAAGCTGGACAATGAATAAGGAAGACAGAAGAAGAATTGATGCCTTTGAATTGTGGTGTTGGCGAAGAATATTGAATATACCGTGGACTGCCAGAAGAACGAAAAAATCTGTCTTGGAAGAAGTGCAGCCAGAATGCTCCTTAGAGGCAAGGACGGCGAGACTGCGTCTTACATACTTTGGACATGTTGTCAGGCGAGATCAGTCCCTGGAGAAGGACATCATGCTTGGCAGAGTATAGGGTCAGTGGAAAAGAGGAAGACCCTCAAGGAGATGGATTGACACAGTGGCTGCAACAATGGGCTCAAGCATAACAACGATTGTAAGGATGGCTCAGGATCAGGCAGTGTTTTGTTCTGTTGTGCATATGGTCACTATGAGTCGGAACCGACTCGACGGCACCTAACAACAACAACACAACAACCACTGGAAGTTGAATAAAGAAGACCTAAGAAAAATTGAAACCTTTGAATTGTGGTGTTGAAGAAGAATATTGAATATACCATGGACTGCCAAAAGAATGAACATATCTATCTTGGAAGAAGTACAACCAGAATGCTTCTTAGGAGCAAGGGTGTTGAGACTATATCTCACATACCTTGAATATGTTGGAGAAGGGCATCATGCTTGGGAAAACAGAGGGTCAGTGAAAAAGAGGAAGACCCTCAATGAGATGGATTGACACAGAGGCTGAAACAATGGGCTTAAGCATAACAACTATCGTGAGGATGGTGCAGGGACAGGCAGTGTTTTGTTCTGTTGTGCATAGGGTCACTATGAGTCAGAACCAACTCCGTGGAACCTAAGAACAACAACCACTGTTTATACTGACTAAAATGTCAAGGACTTTTCTTTTCCTATAACCCTATCTAAGGAAACTTTCCCTCCTCATTTCTGAACTAGAAGGAACTATTGCATGCTCTTTTATTCCTCATTCATACTTCCAACAATTCTTAGTCACTTTCATGCAAAATTCCTTCTCTTCTAAGTTTCTGTCTCCTTTCCTCATTGGTACCATCTATTGAACTTCATAAAATCCTTTGCTGAATAATGGTTATAGATTGTCTTTTCAACTTACACTTTGGCAATGTTCAGACCATCTTTGCTGCACATAGGGACATTTCTAAAAGCATTGATCATCGTCAGTAAATATTTTTAACTTTCCAGAGAATTTTAATGTACAGAGTTAAGAACAATTGCTTTTGACTGATTTCACACTGTTCAATGTATTTTGGATAGCCACAAATCAAAATCATACTGCCAAGTCAGTATTTGTGACCTTACATTGACTTGGACTTTAATAATACAAGCCATGTTCATTTGCATTAGATTGCAATGAAATGAAGAGTGTTTGGAAGTGAGAAAGTTTAGACAATAAGAAGACACATCTCAAGAATGTTGGCTTTGAAAAGAAGAAGGAGCAGAAGAAGAGAGAAAATACAAGATAGAGCTAAAAATAAAACATTAGAAACTATTTTAAAATAAAAGAAAACTTGCTTATATTTATCGACTTAAGGAAAAGACCTGGTCAAGTGTGAGATGTTGGAGATAAAAGTTGTTGTTTTTGTTGCTGTTAGGCGCCATCGAGTCGGTTCTGACTCATAGTGACCCCATCTACAAGATAACAAAACACTGCCTGGTCCTGCGTCATCCTCACAACCGTTCTTATGTTCAAGCCCATTGTTGGAGCCACTGTGTCAACCTATCTCGTCAAGGGTCTTCCTCTTTTTTGCTGACCCTCTACCTTAGCAAGTATCATGTCCTTCTCCAGGGACTGGTCCCTCCTGATAATATGTCCAAAGTACCTAAGACAAACTCTTGCCATCGTTGCTTCTGAGGAGCACTCTGGCAGCACTTCTTCCAAGACAGACTTGTTCATTCTTCTGGCAGTCCGTGATCTATTCAATATTCTTTGCCAACACCATAATTCAAAGGCATCAATTTTTCTCAGGTCTTCCTTATTCATTGTCCAGCTTTCACATGCATATGAAGTGATTGAAAATATCATGGCTTCCATCAGGTGCACTTTAGTCCTCAAAGTACACCTTTTTCAACACTTTAAAGAAGTCTTTTGCAGCAGATTTGTCCAATGCAATACATCATTTGATTTCTTGACTGCTGCTTCCATGGCTGTTGACTGTGGATCCAAGTAAAATGAAATCCTTGACAACTTCAACCCTTTCTCCGTTTATCACAACATTGCTTATTGTTCCGGTTGTGAGGATTTTTGTTTTTTATGTTGAGCTGCGTCCATACTGACAGCTGTAGCCTTTGATCTTCATCAGTAAGTGCTTCACGTCCTCTTCACCTTCAGGAAACAAAATTGTATCATCTGCATATCGCAGGTTGTTTATGAGTCTTCCACCAATCCTGATGTCACATTCTTCTTCATATAGTCCAGGTTCTCTGGTTATTTGCTCAGCATACAGAATGGGTAAGTATGGTGAAAGAACACAGTCCTGAAACACACCTCTTCTAGTTTTAAACCATATAGTGTCCCCTTGTTCTGTTTGAACGACTGTCTCTTGGTCTATGTACAGGTTCCACGAGAGCACAATCAAGTGTCCTGGGATTCCCATTCTTCACAGTGTTATCCATAATTGGAGATATAAGTGGGAACAGTAACAAGTGATGGAGCTGATCTCTTGAAGCAATGGGGGAGGTCGATCTCTTGAAGCAACGGGGGAGGTCGAAGTGGATTGGCATTGGACAGATGAAAGGGGGATAAAATGGAAAGAAGGGGAAGAATATAAATGGATGTGGCTCTAGGTATGTTTGTTGGTGACAGAAACACAGTTGGGACAGTTCCTACTCCTAGTGTTTACCATCTCTGTAAAGAGGCAGGTGAGGTTCATTCCGAATCTCAGGGAATGAGAGTTCAAGAATAGACTTATGAAAATTACGGGAGGCAGAACCACATACGAGGTTAGTAACAAATGCCGACCAAGAGTAGACAAATATTTCCTGCACTGCACTCTAGGCTTAAAAAGGATCTAGATGGAAAGAAGTAGAATTGGAAGCAACTCACATAACTGCAGTATTGTATTTAGTAACACAGGCGTGAAGACCAAAAAGGGATGGTAAGATTAATCTTGATGTATAGGTGTCAGGGTCAGATAGAGGTGAGAGACAGTGGTGATGGAATCAATTATGTTGATGAGAGAGAAGTGACTGGTGCTTATGAAATCCAGGCTGAGAAGAAAGGAGAGGTAAGTTTGGAAAATTTAATAATGGGTAAGAATGAAGAGATCACACCTGGAGGACTCGATGTAAAAGTGTTCATCTGTTTTCCACACACAAACTGAAGATTATAGCTTATGTTGGGTAGGTAAATTATTAAAGAATCTAGAGAACTGAAATCTAGACAATGGAATTTTCATCCTGATACAGTTGCCATCAGTTGATGACATATTTCTGTACCTCAGAATTCTGTTCAGTAATAATAGAGGAGACTTGGAGATTTCTGTGGAAATCCCAGTTGCAATATTGTGTGATTTGTAAGTACCAGTAAATCATATTAAAAAAAAAAATGTTCAGTTAACACTGCTACGTGAAAAAAAAAAAGAGTATTTCATTTCAAATGTAAAAGTGTTCTGTGTAATGACTGGGTGTAGCTATCGCAGCATTTAAAAACACATATTGTTTACCTCACTTGGTGTTTGTTCAGGGAACTCTACTGCTGATCACTTTCTTTCTCAAATATGTTCTTCCCTTTGTAAAGAGGCAGGTGAGGTTCATTCCGAATCTCAGGGAATGAGAGTTCAAGACACTTCTCTCTTCTCCTAGTTCCTCTCCTATTTCTCTGGCCTTTAATTCTCCAGCCCTTTGACTGGCTCCTTATCTTTATTTTATCCCTTAAATATTGGACATTATCCAAAAGTATTCTGTGTGCTTGATCCTCGTTCAGAACATTCTTCCTTGATGACCTCATCCACTCTCATACCTTTGACTGCCACATACATACGGATGACCCTCCAAAAGTTATTACACTCAAATATTTTTAGAGGTTTCCAGACAAACAAACATATTAAGCTTCCTGGTAGGTATCTGCACATGAATGCCTCACACATCTCAAACTTAACCTGTTTATGATGAAACTCATTTAATTGCCAGAACTTTTTCTTTAGTACAATCTCTGTTTCTACTGAAGGGCTACCAGACACCAGGTTACTTAGTCAGAAAACCAGATCAGGCTCTCCTGCTTCTCATTTCCCTCAACCACTAAATTTAATTTGCTCTCACATCCTATATTATCTATTAAACAGCATCTGAATCTGTTTATGCTCCAGCAAACCTACACCTCCCCCCTCAATTTGAACTATGGAAGTAGCCCCCATACTCCCTCACTGATATTCTTCTCTTCATTCCCTGATGATGGTCTACCCTGTTGCCGGGATGAATTCTCATATAGCTAAAAACAATAATTATTCTCACCTACAAATATTTTTTTTTTTTCCACAAGTATGCTTTCAATGAATGGTGCTTCACTTTGGATGGAATATATCTGAAGCTCTTACTTGGGTAAAAGGACATCCTTTAAAGATTTAATTCCTACTAAACATTGCCTTAACATCTCCCCTCACACTCTTGGATCAAACAATGAAGCCACTTGCAGTTCCCCAAAAATAGCACGCTGTTTTATTTTTCATGTTGTTGGTCTGCTGTTCGCTTAGCATTGAAGTTGCTCTTCATTGTCTACCTGGATGATCCCCATTCATTTTCCAGAGTCAGTGAGGATATTCAATGGTCTGTGGGAAATACATCCTAAAATTCTGTCCATGTCCGTATTTCCTAGTACATGGCAGGCTCTCGGGAAATATTTAATTATGACAGAATGGGGGAGTCAGTGAAATGTACATAACGTTAACCCTGTAGCTTTAGATATGGATGTGGCTAGAGGTTCAAATGAGGCCAACTCAAGCATAGCTACTGTGTTGGTTATGTTGCCAATGATATTCATCTAAGAGAAATGCAGTTATTTGATGAACCCCAAATCACAATAGATTTTCTGGTATGACCAAAAAGCAAATCCACTGCCACTGAGTCATTTATGACCCATGGTGACCCCATAGGATTTTCAAGGCTGTAAATCTCTACAGAAGCAGACTGCCACATCTTTCACCTATGAAGCTGCTGGTGGTTTCGTACCACTGACCTTTCAGTTAGCAGTACATTACTTTAACTACTGTGCCACCAGGGCTCCATTTTCTGATATAATGAAGTAAAAGAAAAAAGTATCTTACCTGGGGCCAGCAGACCTGGTTTATAATCTTGCTATTTTTACTGTTTGCCTCTCAGGAAGCATTCTCCAATTTACTAGCAACAATTGGTCAATTTTCTTGGGGGGGGGGGGCATTCCTACCTAACTTGAGAACTATATGTTTTATTTATTTTTTTTTTAAATAATTTTTATTGTGCTTTAAGTGAAAGTTTACAAATCAAGTCAGTCTTTCACACAAAAACCCATATACACCTTGCTACACAGTCCCAATTGCTCTCGCCCAATGAGACAGCCCGGTCTCTCCCTCTGCTCTCTCTTTTCGTGTTGATTTTGCCAGCTTCTAACCCCCTCCACCCTCTCTTCTCCCCTCCAGGCAGGAAGTGCCAACATAGTCTCAAGTGTCCACCTGATCCAAGAAGCTCACTCCTCACCAGCATCCCTCTCCAACCCATTGTCCAATCCATGTCTGAAGAGTTGGCTTCGGGAATGGTTCCTGTCCTGGTCCAATAGAAGGTCTGGGGGCCATGACCACCGGGGTCCTTCTAGTCTCAGTCAGACCTTTAAGTCTGGTCTTATGTGAATTTGGGGTCTGCATCCCACTGATCTCCTGCTCCCTCAGGGGTTCTCTGTTGTGTTCCCTGTCAGCGCAGTCATCAGTTGTAGCCGGGCACCATCTAGTTCTTCTGGTCTCAGGATGATGTAGTCTCTGGTTCATGTGGCCCTTTCTGTCTCCTGGGCTCATAATCGCCTTGTGTCCTTGGTGTTCTTCATTCTCCTTTGATCCAGGTGGGTTGAGACTAATTGATGCATCTTATATGGCTGCTTGCTAGTGTTTAAGACCCCAGATGCCACTCTTCAAAGTGGGATGCAAAATGTTTTCTTAATAGATTTTATTGTGCCCATTGACTTAGATGTCCCTTAAAACCATGGTCCCCAGACCCCTGCCCCTGCTGCGCTGGCCTTTGAAGCATTCAGTTTATTCAGTAAACTTCTTTGCTTTTGGTTTAAGAGGACTATATGTTTTAAATTAAACTCTCCCCAGTCATAGGATCCGAAGTGAGACAATTAGCATATTGTTTTCCCTTGGCCACAGTGATTTGTTCAAGAATTGTCGTATGACCTAAGCAGTCCAATAAGAGAACCATTTAGAGAAAGACACTGGGACAAAGATACTCTCTCCCACTAGATGCCAGTGAAGAAACACGCACTCTTAGAAGGTGTTGGCAGCCATATTGGGTGCATGAGGAAAGCCAAGCTACTGCAAAGCCAACATCAAAGGCAGGGGATCCGATAAATGGACAAACTGTCCTCATTAACACTGATACAGCTGCTTGGCCATTTGATTGATGGATGACATTGGCAAAAATCAGTTTGTCTTGTTTATTCTGACTATTCTCCTGAGAGAACTTTAGGGTCCAATGACACTGGGATTGGCTTGTGCTGTCAGCACAAAACTGATGGATGTTTTTAGTCTAAAAACTCCTTGAACCTGTATCACTGCTGTTGGGTGGGGAGAGTATTAAACAAATTATTTCTTCCAGCTGAGCATGAGACTGACTAAAGAGGAAATTTGCACAAGGAAACTATAGAATGTTACATTTGTTGTGGATTCTCTGTTTCTCATTATTTAAGTGTTCTAAATATGGGAACAATAATAATGGAAATTATCAGAACAATAGTAGTCACTATGAATGCAGAAAAAGGCAAAAACCTTAGAAAGAAGTCCTATCATGCTAAACCTGTTGCTGCCAAGTCGATTCTGACTCATAGTGATGCTATAAGACAGAGTAGAACTGCCCTATAGGGTTTCCAAGGAACAGGTGATGGATTCGAGCAGCCCAACTTCTGGCTAGCAGCTGAGCTCTTAACCACCGTGGGATCAGGGCTCCCATATCATGGTAACCAAACCTAATTCCATGGTCAAGGCCCTTTTGTCTTTTACCAAGCATTGTAGCTGTACAAATCAGAACAAAATGTACTTATTGTTTAATAAGATAATTTCACAGTGACATCTCAGAAAAAAAAAAAATCAATGAACGAAAATAAATTTTCCCCAATTTAAGGAATGAGAAAAATACAAAGAAAACATAGTTGATCATGTGTCTAGAACATATATACATTCTCTATGGACAGTGAAATAGGTAGCCTTCCTAGCAATTTTATTTAATGAGTCATAGTTTATGGGTTTTAGTAATGTCACCTCAATATAGAAGTTGTACATATCTTTCACATAAACTATATGACCTTTTCTATGTAAGTCACTGAATTTTTTAAAGAGGAATTGTTAAATTGATCATGCTTCCAGAAGATAAATGTTTACTATCAAATTTTCTAAGTAATTCGTAGAAATTGTCTGGGCCTCACTCTCCCATTATTCTTAATGTCACTCGTTCTCATGGTTTTTATTTGTTTTATGTTTTAACTTGCTTTAGGCAGCTATATTTACTTTCTTCTTCATTTTGCTAGCTACTTTTGCTCTCAGAAGTTACTCCTATGAAATTCTGCACTCTCAATTTGCAAGATGCTCTTTTCCTATCATAAGTCATATTATTTTTCACATTTAACATTGTTCTTCATTAATGTTGTTTGAAGACTTCTTTCTAATCTGTAGACCTAATGAGAATGTCCCTAGGACTTTTATCCTACAGTTCACCCAAGAATGCTGGTGAGGACATTCTCAATTTCAGTGATAGATTACTCAAGGTTAACTTTAATATCCTTTCTAAACCTAGAGCACTTCGTTTATAACTTTAGAAATGAACTTGACCAAATTAAGTAACCTAACTTTTAGAAATGTGATTATTACTACTAAGTCATTTTTTGAACCAGCTGCTGGGATATTCATATTCTAGGAATACAGCCTCAGTTTCCTTGGATATAATAATCTGATACGTAAACGGTACTTCATGAGTTAAAAACAATATGCTTATGATAGAATTCAGGTATTTAAAAAGTATAAAAAACAGCCTAATGGGTATGGTAATGGCAGTATTAAGAAAACAAAGATTCTAATTTTATGTTAATTTATATAAACTCTCTAATTTACACCTTAGGAAATATAACTTAAGATTCCTGTCATTTCTACACAAAAGCAAATAGTTGGCTAAATTTCTTATGATCTTTTTGACCATGTAATATTAATGGCAAAGACTGGTTCTTGGAATGGGGTGACCTCTGCACCAGTACCAAAAGTGAGTAGGGCTCTTAGTCAGGGAACAAAAATAATACCAGTAAATGCCTTGTGTCAATTCAGACTTCCTGGCAAATCAAAGGAAATCTTTTAGCTTAATCCTTTAGAAGGAGAATAAAAGTAGTTGTTGGAAATAACTGAATCTACTATTTTTATTTAAATTATGTATAGTTTACTAACATTTTTAACAGTTAAGCATCCGGCTACTAACCAAAAGCTTGGTGGTTCGAACCCACCCAGCAGCTCCATGGGAAAACGTTCTGGTGAACTGCTTCGGTAAGGATCACAGCTAAGAAAACCCTACAGGGCACTTCTACTCTGCCACATGGAATCGCTAGGAGTTGAAATTGACTTGATTACATCTATCAACAAGTTAAACATGAATTTAATCAACAAATAAATACAATATATCTACTATGTGCAAGTTCAACAGCAACGAAACAACTCTATTGTCTCTAAACTGGTAATAAAAACTGTCATAAAAAAAAATCTTACAATATATGCAGATAAATGCCAATATCTAAAGTGCTGGATAAACACAGAAAAGCTAAGAACCAATCAAATACACCAAATCACTATGAATACAGAGTATGTGGCTTTTTATGATAATTAATGGTCATGTTTCCACGGAGGCTCAACAAAGTCCTCAGCCTGGAGTAGTTAGGGCTAGAATCTTTGTACCAGTTTTAGGTTTTCTTTCTGTTAAGTCAGTAGTTTTCTCTCCAGCCTGTTTTGGTAGACATTGTTCCAGCCTGAAATAGCTGTTTCCTCATTATTTTCTACCTGGCAAACACTTTCCTAATCAATAAACCAAGTTTTCTTTTTAGTGGTTGTCAGTGAAAATCCTCATGGATAAAAACATGGCTTGAACCAGGTTCCTTCTGGTTCACACCCCTGCTAAGATTTTGCATTTCTAACAAGTTCCCAGGAAGTTATACATAAGAATCACCTGGGGATCTCATTAAAAAACACAGATTATCATTCAGTATATCTGGGGTGAAAATGCAAATTTTTAGCTATGGGAACTTTTTCAAAATGCGAATTCTCACCAGGGGTTTAAACCAGAAAGAACTGGTTTGAAGCCTTGGATAAAAATCATTTGTGGCTCTCAGTCAGAATAGACTCAATAGCAATGGAGTTTTTTTTTTTTTAATCACATCCATAAGTTTTAAGAAGGTCTTTGTATTTAACTATTTTATATGAAAAATGGAGCCCTGGTGGCACAGAGCGTAACGCATTGTGCTGCTAACCAAAAGGTTGGCAGTTCGAACCCACCAGCCGTTCTGCAGGAGAAAGACATGGCAGTCTGCTTCCGTAAAGATTTATGGAAACCCTATAGGGCAGTAGGTTTGATTTGATTTCATTTTATATGAAAGACACGCAGTTTTCACAGTACTTTGTGGGAGACTGAATTATCAGTACCAACACCCCATTCCAGTGTAGTATCATTATACAGTAAAACCTGTGAGAGCCAGAGCCTGTGTTAAGACAGAAATCTGTCAGAGAAGAAAAACTCAGATATTTTCCATTAAGTAGAGAGCAATAGAAAAGTGGTGACTGCACTGTGTCAAAGGCAGAAAACTCGCAAGACCCGGAATAACTAGGCCATCCCATCCAGCTTCAGCTCTCACAGGTCTCACTGTATATCAAGTCCTTGCAATGACTTCCTGATGGGTGTAGTGTACTTTGTGATCCTTCACTTGTCACTTGGTTCAGTGTGTTTACGTTGCTGGGCTGGCCCTGAGCTTCTGTCATTGAATTAGAAGAACATACCACAGGTTGAATTGCTGCTATCACTTCAGTCTGTGCCCTAGAATGAGACAGAATGAGCCAAGCCCAGCCAGCCTGCAGCCTGCAACAGATCCACCCACCCAGCTGGGACAAGTCAAGAGCAGCCAAAACTCAGCCAAGCACAAAATGCAGAGCTTGAGAATCAATGTTGTTTCAAGCCATGGACTTTGTACGTAGCTCATTATGCAGCGTTATCGTGGCAATAGCTGAAAAAGTAAGACGTAGTCCTTGGATACATTTCTTTAAAGTGACTCTTTAGCTCCCTATTTCTAATTAAATTTAAAAACAAGTATTCAGTTTTTCAAACTGACTTCCTGATTTCAGGTGCCCTCCTCATTCTGCCTGCCATCATCTAGCTTCGTCTTTTATTACCTTAAACTACAATATCGTAGTATTTTTGCAGGTGGGGTTCCTTTCTCCACATTGTTTTTCCTACAAGCCATGTTACATGTTACTATGAATCCAATCATCCTGAAGCTAGAATTCCGTGATGATATCCCTAGTTCTAAGGGGGCAGGGCATAGGGCATTTAACTATTTACTTCCCAGCCCCTATATTCAAGGGGCATCAAAGGCATAGTAAAGGGAATAGCAGCAGACATTGAGAGAACAACAACTGAGCTGCCTAACTTCAGTTCATTCTTCCGTGAGCAAGATAAACACCCTGCTTGTTTAAGTCAGGAAACCCTGGTGGTGTAGTGGTTAAGAGGGACAGCTGCTAACCAAAAGGTCAGTAGTTTGAATCCACCAGGCACTCCTTGGAAACTCTATGGGGCAGTTCTACTCTGTTCTATAAGGTTGCTATGAATCTGAATCCACTTGTCGGCAATGGGTTTGGTTTTGTTTATGTCCCGGTCTACGGTAAATATGCTCCTTGCAACAAAATCTTTTTAACTGCTGTGGATATGTAGCATCTCGCGTGGTTGCTGTAACTCCCAGAGCGGCCACATCACTTTCAGGAGAGTACCGATGGCTTTTTTTTTTTTACCATACCAGGTACAATGTCATCAAGATGCATCGTGTTCATATCTCCAATTGTTCTGTCTTTCAAGAAACTAGTCACAGTATACATCTCAGGCTCTGCATTCTGGGGCTAATTTGGGACTGGACTGCACTTTTTTTTTTTTTCTTTGAAAAAAACCCTCATGTTCTGTCTGAGCCCTGGCAATGCTAACCCATCTGGAAAAGTGATGTGTTACCGTTTTATTTTTAATCCATTAAATTTTCCCACCTTCTTTTGCATTTCAACCAAGTCTATCATTCTGTCCCTTTCACACACACAACTGAGTTTTTTAAGATTTCACTAATATTTTCCAAATAATTATCTCGACTATTCATTTTGTCTTTTATTCCACAACTTAGCTTAATGAGTTTAAAAAAAAAAAAACTTTTCATCGTATAAATGTAAAGTATATAGTTTATGCTTTATACTGTATTTATAGTAATATAATATAGTATAATATTTATATTATTTATACTACAATATAAAGTATATAATGATCTTTCATTTTATTTTGATAGTACTACTACAAAAGATAGAAATACAATAAAAAAGTTTGTGAATATTTTCTACGAGCATTGAAAGAGTCTATAACTTCAGAATACATCCTATTTTACTGACCTTATACAAGAAAATAATAAAAAAAGATATTTCCTATCAGTTCCTTTTAGCCCATTTTATAAAGTACTAGATTAGGCAAAAAGCAGACCCTTCTGTATTACTAACACACGTTTCACTTAAGATTAATAATTTCAACTGATAAAAATTAGCTTCCTCTTCTTAAAATTAAAGAGCCATACAAGATCCGTGGAGATTCAATAGAATCGTCGTTGTTGTTAGTTGCCGTCATGTTGGTTCTAACTCATAGTGACTCTAAGCACAACAGAAGGGAACACTACCCTGTCCTACATCATCCTCACAGTCACCGCTATATTTGAGCCCATTCTTGCAGCCACTGTGTCAGTCCATCTTGTTGAGGGTCTTCCTCTTTTTGCTGACCCTCTACTTTACCAAGCATGATGTCCTTCTCCAGGGACTGGTCCTGCCTGATAAGATGTCCAAAGTACTTGAGGTGAAGTCTCGCCATTTTCGATTCTAAAGGAGCATTCTGGCTGTACTTCTAAGACATATTTGTTCGTTCTTCAGGCAGTCCATGGTATATTCAACATTCTTTGCCAATGTGATAATTGAAAAGCATCAATTCTCCTTCAGTCTTCTTTATTCATTGTCCTGCTTTCACATGCCTGTGAGGTGACTGAAAATACCACAGCTTGGGTCAGGAGCACCTTAGTCCTCAAACTGACATCTTTGCTTCGACAGAATTACACGGGATTATTTTCAAAGTCACCAGCTTTTCTCCTACCAAAAGATCAAAGGTGAAAGCCTGAAATGTGTGCCTTTAAACAACTCCCCAGGTAATTCTCAGATAAACCTTTTTTGGCAAGCATAGTCATTTCTGAATTCTTGGCCAAAAATACAATTTTATGATTCCAAGATTGTCTATTAATAAGGTAGGTAGTTTGAGGTGCCACTTTATTTCTCTACCCTTCAGTATAAAGCATCTTACAAAATTTTAGCTTCCCTTCTTGGGAGACTCAAGAGTCAAGGCAAAACGTGTTATATAATTCAGCAACTGTATCGCTTTGGATCAGAGAAAGCTGAGTGAGTTAGGAAACTAATCTAAGCTTGGGAAAAGCATCTCGGAATTGATAGATATCCTGAGATATCCAAAAGGAAAGAAAAAAAATTAAGAAATACTTTCAAAGTCTTTTACTCTTGCAAATTGGTGTTAATATTCTTTATAGGGAAGGAGGCTGAAGTCTACAGACTTTATCCAATAAATGAGAAGAAAGTTTAAAATTAAAGAATGAGATGTGTTGGTCATAGCTTTTTCTTGCAGCACTAAGTCTTTGACAGAAAGACCACTTTCTATGCACGCTTTCCAAATCTAATATTGCACACAGATAAGTTTTTTCAATGTTAATTTTTATATTTATTTGCTTTTTGGATATTTTCTTCTGTTAAAAGAACAGTAACAATGGCTCTCTAATGACACTCTAAATTCAATAAATGGTCAATTTTATCACGCAGTGAAATACAAAGAAATATTCTCATCATGCTATTTTCCTACAAAGGCAAAAGAATATTTAGTATCATTTTTTTTTTTTTTTTAGTTGGGCTCTGAAGAGAACTCGCTACAAGTTAGCTAATAAAAAATATTATAAAAACTTGGGGGATTTTTTTACAGGATGAGTCTGGCAGTATCACCGTTTGCTAAATGTTAAAGGCAGCTTTGCAATTTTATATTCAGTTCTAGGAAGAGAGAAAATGATAAAGGGTCAGTAGGGACTCAACACCTACCAAGAGTTCCAGGACCTCCCACACTAACAGCATGCCCATATTTAATGTATTACATTAATGGCTCCCAGAGTAAATATTTCCCATTCCTCCTTTGGCTATATTCCCCCATATGTAGACAAATTAATGAAGGTGGATTCTGAAGCTGTACATAAATATTCAACCAGTGTCTGTATTTATGCCTTAGCTTACAAATACTAATGGTCTACTGAGCCAAAGTAACCATGTATGCTGGACATGTAGAGAGGGTTGCTGATTTCATTTATTATACCACCTGTGAGCCTCCTAGGAGAAGGGTAGTCTAGCAAAATAGTTTGGTGTGCTGACACAATTTTGTACGTGTTTATGAGCCTGCACCAGCCTATTCCTAATTTCCTGTTGTAATTCTTTACTTCAAAGGCCAAGTCCACACTTGGAAAGAACATTTTCTGCAAACAGCCATCTTACAGCTCTGCTATCTTTGTCTCTCCAGTTGCCTCTCTGGGTATTCTGTTCCCCTTGATACTTTTAACAGTCATTAGGGATTTCAGTCAGTATTCTGGGCAGAGCAAAACCAGTACAAATGAAAGATTTGTTTTGATACGTCAATTAGCTGATTTTTGGTTCTTCTTGAAGACAGGGGAGAAAATCTTTTGCAATTCCTGAGTTATGAATGACCCTGGAAAGAGAATTTTCCTCCAATCATTTTGCTAAAAGATCAAGCAGAAACTAACTGATCTTGCTTTCAAGTGTTTAGCCTCTCTGCAACCCCGTTTCTATCCTACAGCAAAGTACTGATGTAATGTAGACAGCCTGGGACTATTATTACTATCCCTTCAGGAGGCATTGACAGCAGCATCTCCTTGGGGGTTAGTTACTGCAGTTTTTAAGGCTTCTTATTAAATGTGTTAATCCAGCTGGGAAGCTCAACGTTACGAACACTGGGACAGAACTGGTAGTCGTTTCTGTCATCATATCTATCAAAGACTATTAGAAGGATTGCAAATTATGACTTTCAGCTTAATGTATATTTTGTTGTTCACTAAATACTATTTCAGTGTTGATTGAATTTATCCCTGTCTGTCTAGCTTTAATACTTTCAACTTGATATTTTGAATTTTGGATGTTTGTTTCCTCTTACTTAAAGACTACTGCAGGTCACTGCTGTTGCAGTGGTACAATTCCCCACCGATGTATGTCATGCATGGCCACCAGCCAGCGTCCATCAGGGATGGCTTCTGTGTTGCCATGATGCTGAACATGTTTCAGTGGCTCTTCCAGGCTAAAACAGACTAGGAAGAAAGGCCTGGAGAGCTACTTCTGAAAATCAGCCAATGAAAACCCTACGTATTGTTGGAATCTGTTCCATAAACCAATCATTTGGTTCCATACAATGACTATTTATATTTTGGGCAATGAATATTTAGCTTTACGAAAGGTCAGTTGGAATATGATGGTTTAAAGGAATCCATTTCTCAACCAAAGACAAAAATAGAACAATGAGAGATGTCATTGACTCTTCTGAAGATCTTGGATAAGTTAGAAAGGTATGGGCTTAAACGAGTTTGACTTGGAGCAGGAGAACAGAGTCAATGGCATCTGTGTGTTCTCACTCAAAACAATTGCCACAGTTCTGTTGATGAACTGAGAGCATTGTATTACTAGACAGTGATCGGTTTCACTGTACAACAATAAGTTTTTCATGAATCATTTGTCAAATTCTGGTATCATACTAAACATCAAAGATCTTAACAATGTCTGGCCAATGGCTTAAAAATAATTTTAGAAAGAAAATGAACATGCAAATAAAAACGATAATTAGAGTCCAAAGGGCACATTGCTTAGCTAATAATTTGTCTGTTGTGCTTAAATATTGCAAACATTTCTGGTATGCACATGATGTTGTACCATGTGTGATCCTGTTTTGCTTGCACCAAAATAATTGTTGTCTGGGCTTTTGAATCAATCTTTTCTTTTTTTGCATATGCACTGATGATCACATTAATAAAATTGTCAGTATGTGTGTGCAGGCTAGCGCTAAGCATATTTCTTCATGAGCTGATTCTTTTTTTCCTGTAAGAAATACATTTTTAGCTGTCTTTGAAATGGAAGGTGTACTTTCCAAAGCCACTCCATAAGAAACTGAAGGGCTTTTTGTTGTTGTTTTATCTAATTATCTATAAATTAATACAACAAGGGAGTTCATTAAATGCAAATGAGGAAGAGGGAAAAGGTGTTGCTAGAACTTAATTAGCAAGATACAAAGATACCAATTAACACCTATAGCGCAAGGAAAAAAGAAAAAAAAAACTTTTTTCATGTGGCAGCATCAAAAAACAAAATCACAGCTGGTTACACATATCAAGTGGAGTACAGATGAATTTTAGTCTTTTGTTGATTTTAAGGCCTCAGGAGTAAGTGATAAGGGATAGAGGAAGCAAGAGAGAAAAATCTCTTGGCTGACCAATGAAGTGCCATTTTGTTAATTTGAATGCCTTCTGTTCAGGTAAAGGAGCCCTGGCAGAGCAGTGGTTGAGTGCTCACTTGCTAACCAGAAAGTTGGCAGTTCGAACCAACCAGCTTCTCAGCAGGAGAAAGATGTGGCAGTCTGCGTCTGTAAACATTAAAAAAACCCACAGCCTTGGAAACCCTATGTGGCTTTTCTATTCTGTCCTATAGGGCCGCTATGAGTCGGAATAGATGGGTTTCGCTTTCTGTCTTTTTTTTTTTTTTTCTGTTCAAGTGTATAGAAGAGTCTGAATTTAAGCAAACATTCTGCACAAATTTCAAGTCCACATAATTTGTTGTTTTCGTCTGTATGTACAGACGTATTCTCTAATGATCATTGTAAATATATACTATAATGATCACTTCTGTCAATCTTTTTAACAATTATTTTACTTTAAAGTAGTGTGAATTAAAAATTATTTTTGTTTGTTTGCTTTGAAAGTTCATGAGTTGGAAACAACTCCATGGTAACGGGTTTTTTAAATTTTGGGGGGAAACGACTTGAAGAGTCCAAAGCCATCACACATCAGTGTGATTTGATGAATGAAATATCGTGAATGGTAGCGCCTAGCATTTATCATTTTTTGAGATCACTTAAACTATGTGGGAACATTAAGGTGCAGAGGTTAAGCCCAGAGCATGAAGTCAGGGTGATTGTGTAAATTTCAATAAAAAAGGGAACTGTAGAAATAAGTGTTAGTCTAATATATTCCTATGCCAATCATCCTTGGAATAACATTATTTCACTTTTTATTTGGAAATAATTGTAAGCTTACAGAAATTGCTCAAGAAGAGCACAAAAAGCTTCCATAAACCCTCTTCTCGTCGCCACACACCAGTTGTGAGCACTTGGCATCATCCCTTTTTGTGCCCTTTGTGAGTACGTATTTTTTAAACCCTTTTCTCGTCTCCACCAGTTGTGAGCACTTGGCATCATCCCTTCTTGTGCCCTTTGTGTGTACGTACACCATTTGAGAACGAGGTGCTGACATAATACTCCTATGACTCTTAATACCTCAGTATATATATATATCCTACCCAAACCAAAAACCTGCTGTCATCGAGTCCATCCCAACTCACAGCAACACTTTAGGACAGAGCAGAACTGCCTCATAGAGTTTTCAAGGCTGTAATCTTTACAAAAGTAAAATATTGCTGAATTCAAAAATGGTTGCAGCAGTACATCAATAGAGAACTGCCAGGAATTCAAGCCGGATTCAGAAGAGGATGTGGAATGAGGCATACCATTGCTGATGCCAGGTGGATCTTGGCTGAAAGCAGAGAATACCACAAAGATGTCTACCTGTGTTTTATTGATGATGCAAAGGCATTTAACTGTGTGGATCATAACAAATTATGGATAACATTGTGAAGAATGGGAATTCCAGAACACTTAATTGTGTTCATGAGGAACCTATACATAGACCAACAGGCAGACATTCAAACAGAACAAGAGAATACTGTGTGGTTTAAAATTAGGAAAGGTATGCATCAGAGTTGTAGTCTTTTACCATACCTATTCAATCTGTATACTGAGCAAATAATCTGAGAAGCTGGACTGTATGAAGAAGAATGGGGCATCAGGATTGGAGGAAGGCTCATTAACAATCTGTGATATGCAGATAACCCAACATGGCTTACTGAAAATGAAGAGGACTTGAAGAACTTACTGATAAAGATCAAAGCCCACAGCCTTCAGTATGGATTACACCTCAACACAAAGAAAAGAAAAGCCCTCACAACTGGGCCAATAAGCAACATCATGCTAAATGGAGAAAAGATTGAAGTTGTCATGGACTTCATTTTACTTGGATCCATAATCAGTGCCCATGAAACAGCAGTCAAGCAATCAGAGGAAGTATTGCACTGGGCAAATCTGCTCCAAAAGACCTCTTTCAAGCGTTGAAAACCAAAGATGTCACTTTGAGGACTAAGCTGTGCCTGACCCCAGCCATGGTATTTTCAATCCCCTAACATGCATGTGGAAAGCTGGACGATGAATAAAGAAGACAAAAGAATTGACTCCTTCGAATTATGGTGTTGGTGAAGAATATTGAATATACCATGGACTGTGAGAAGAATGTACATGTGCGTCTTGTAGGAAGTACGGCCAGAATGATCCTCAGAGCAAAAATGGGGAGACTTCATCTCAAGTACTTTGGACATGTTATCAGAAGGAACCAGTCCCTGGAAAAGGACATCATGCTTGGTAGAGTAGGGGGTCAGTAAAAAAGAGGAAGGCCCTCACGGACATGGATTGACACAGTATTGACACAGTGGCTGTAACAATGGGCTCAAATATAGCAATGACTGTGGGGATGGCTCAGGGCCAGGCAGTGTTTTGTCCTATTGTCCATAGGGTTGCCATAAATTAGAACCGATTCTACAACACGTAATGATAATAACAACAATCTTTATAGAAGCAGACAACCACATATTTCTGCCACGGAGCAGCTGGTGGATTCAAACAGCCAATCTTGCAGTTAGCACTGGACGGCTTAGCCACTGTGTCACCAAGGCTCCTTATCCTAAGAATAAGGATATTGTATTTCTTAACCACAGTACAGTTATCACATCAGGAAATTTAACAGTAACACGATACTTTAGCCTACCATCCATATTCCAATTTTGTAAATAGACCTAACAATGTTCTTTATACAAATTATTTCCTCAAGTAAAGGATCGTGTATTGCATTTGATTTTAATGTCTCTTGGGTCTCCTTTACACTGGGATTGTTCCTCACACCCTTACTTCAACTTTCATGGTATTGACATATTTGAAGAAATTTAAAAAAACAAAATATCCTTCATTTTGGGTTCATGTGATGTTTCCTAATGACTTGATTCTAGTCACACTGCTACTCAGGTGCTATGGTGTCCTCAGTGTATCACGACTTGAGTCACAGAATTACTTGTCTGTCCGGCACGGGGAAAGGTAGCAGTTATTACACTGATTTTGTTGAGTTTCTTCATTTTAGATCTCCGGAATAATTTCAAAGTTGGTTCTGTTTTGGATAATAACCAGAATGACTTTAAACAACATATTAAACATTCAAATGAGTCCTGTTGCATATCCCATGTATTGATTAAATTGGATATATTTCTACCGTTTTAGACTTCTATTGGCAAAACTTGCAACATCCTAATATCAAAATTATAATTCATATTCAGCTAATCAAAATTTCTGACATCTTTAATAATCTTAAAATAAACCAAACAAACCCTTTGCTGTTGAGTTGATTCCTACTCAGAGCAATCCTATAGGACAGAGTAGAGCTTCCCATAGGGTTTCCAAGGAGCAACTGGTGGATTTGAACTGCTGACCCTTTGGTTAAGGGTCTAGAACTGCCCATAGGGTTTCCAAGGAGCAACTGGTGGATTTGAACTGCTGACCCTTTGGTTAACAGTCTAGAACTGCCCATAGGGTTTCCAAGGAGCAACTGGTGGATTTGAACTGCTGACCCTTTGGTTAACAGTCTAGAACTGCCCATAGGGTTTCCAAGAAGCAACTGGTGGATTTGAACTGCTGACACTTTGGTTAATAGCCATAACTCTTAACCAAAACACATGTTTGAAAAATCAGTTTTAAGATTAGGAAGAAAGTTTTTTTGATTTTTTTTTTTTTTTTGCTGTATGCAATCTGTAGGGAAGAAAGTTATTTTAATTTTTAATTTGCTGTATACACTTGTATCAATTTAAATTGTATATATTATTTTCTATTAGGCCATATCAATAAACTCATGCAGAAATCACATGATTGACTATAGTTTTCTACCATGACAACAGATTTTATATTAAGTTATGATTAATGAGAAGGTTAATAAGATAGACTATCCGGTTGGGAAGATAAAACAAATACACATATAAGTGTAACAGAGTTAAAAGTGGTATGCAGTCATATCAGAGGTACAGTTAACGTACCATTCTTTAGCCAAATTAGACTCATTATTAAAACCTCAGATAAAAATCAAAATGACCCTGATTCCTGCAGGCCATACCACCACACTTCTAGGTACTGAAAATCAATGTGGAACATTCTTTCACCTTTTTCTGGGTTAGAGCCATTGTTTTGTAGGCCCATGTTTATTCCCCTGTTTTGTTTTTCTTTGCCTTATTTTGCTGAAATACATTCTCAAATTATTTCTTTATAAATTGTGTAAAGCAATTTATTTAACCCTGGTAAGCCTCAAAATATTGTTGATTATTCTTACATTAGAATAATATTTTGGAAGAATAAGAAATTGTTAAAATTTTGTGTTCGTCATCATTTTTCTCAGAGCTTCGCCAGCTTCATTTGACCGTAGCCTAGGATCTAGAATTGCTGATGCAAAATCTGAGACCAGGGGGTTCCACTTCCACTTAGAATGTAGGACTTAGAAGAGTGTTGCTAACACCCTAATAACAGGAAAAAGTTGGATACACTACAAAATAATATCTATTCTTGAATCTATTGGAGAGCTGAGATCACAGGGAAACTAAATTGCCTGAAATCTAAGAAAAAACAGGCCCTAAGAGAAGAGATGGGAAATGAAGACTGACTCATCTATAGCCTAGCATGGGAGGAGTATGGGGCCACCATTGTCTCTGTCCGTTAAATGGGAGCAAGGTTTGTGACAGATTTTGACTGATAAGATATGATGGAAGTAGCTCTGTGCCAGTTTCTGTGCCTTAAGAAGCTGGCAACTTCTACTTCTTGTCTTTTGGACACCTCTTAAAATCCTTGGATGAGTCAACAATATCATTGATTTTTAGCGTTCTGAAACAATAGGCTGCTAACAGAAAGGTCAATGATTCAAACCCACAGGAGAAAGAGGTGACAGTCTGCTTCTATAAAGAAGCTTGGAAGCCCTAAGGAGCAATTCTCAATTCTGCTCTGTCCTATGGGGTCACTATGAGTCGGAATAACTTGATGGTAAAGAAGTGAAAAGCTATGGAGTAGGTTTAGACTCTTGCTTACTGATCTAATTACAAAGTTTAACAGGTATATTCTAACATAATCAGGAAAACCTTTTAACTTTTTATCTTCTTAAGATACACATTCTAATGGAAAAGAGAATTGAAAGCATCATTTAAATGATAAGAAGTGGGTGTGGAAAATAGGAAGAGTAAAGACTTTGGAACAAAGCTTAATGAGGTATACCAGTTGGGCCACTGAATGGCTGTGCAATCCTGGCCATACTGCTGAAATTCGCAAACACTTTTATTCTCTGTAAAATGAGAAAAACAGAAATATCCAACTCCTTGGGCTATTGTAAGAGTCGTATAAAAGAGTGCAATGGAAAACACTTTTTATATTCTAGAATGACATTAAAAAATGGTTAGCATTTTATTTTTATATTTCCTTTTTTTTATGCTGTATAGCTTTATTTTTTTTATTTTTTTAATTAATTTTTATTAAGCTTCAAGTGAACATTTACCATTCCAATCAGTCTGTCACATGTAGGTTTACATACATCTTACTCCCTTCTCCCACTTGCTCTCCCCCTATTGAGTCAGCCCTTTCAGTCTCTCGTTTCGTGCCAATTTTGCCATCTTCCCTCTCTCTCTATCTTCCCATCCCCCCTCCAGTCAAGAGTTGTCAACACACTCTCCAGTGTCCACCTGATTTAATTAGCTCACTCTTCATCAGCATCTCTCTCCCCTCCACTGACCAGTCCTTTTCATGCCTGATGAGTTGTCTTCGGGGATGGTTCCTGTCCTGTGGCATCAGAAGTTCTGGGGAGCATTGTCTCTGGAATTCCTCTAGTCGCAGTCATACCATTAGGTATGGTCTTTTTATGAGAATTTGGGGTCTGTATCCCATTGGTCTCCTGCTCCCTCAGGAGTTGTCTGTTGTGCTCCCTGACAGGGCAGACATCGATTGTGGACGGGCACCAACTAGTTCTTCTGGTCTCAGGATAATGTAGGTCTCTGGTTCATGTGGCCCTCTCTGTCTCTTGGGTTCTTAGTTGTTGTGTGACCTTGGTGTTCTTCCTTTGCCTTTGCTCCCGGTGGGTTGAGACCAATTGATGTATCTTAGATGGCCGCTTGTTGGCATTTAGGACCCCAGGCACCACAATTCAAAGTGGGATGCAGAATGTTTTCATAATAGAATTATTTTGCCCATTGACTTAGAAGTCCCTTCAAACCAAGTTCCCCCGATCCCAGTCCCTGCTCCACTGACCTATGAAGCTTTCATTTTATCCCAGAAACCTCTTTGCTTTTAGTCCAGTCCAATTAGGCTGACCGTCCTTGTATTGAGTGTTGTCCTTCCCTTCACACAAAGCAGTTCTTATCTACAGATTGATCAATAAAAAGCCCTCTCCCTCCCTCCCTCCCTCCCCCCTTTGTAACCACAAAAGTATGTGTTCTTCTCTGTTTTTTCTATTTCTCAAGATCTTATACTAGTGGTCTTATACAATATTTGTCCTTTTGCCTCTGACTCATTTCACTCAGCATAATGCCTTCCAGATTCCTCCATGTTATGAAATGTTTCAGAGATTCGTCAATGTTCTTTATCGATGCGTAGTATTCCATTGTGTGAATATACCACAATTTATTTACCCATTCATCCGTTGACGGACACCTTGGTTGCTTCCACCTTTGTGCTATTGTAAACAGAGCTGCAATAAACATGGGTGTGCATATATCTGTTTGTGTGAAGGCTCTTGTATCTCTAGGGTATATTCCCAGGAGTGGGATTTCTGGGTTGTATGGTAGTTCTATTTCTAACTGTTTAAGATAACGCCAGATGGATTTCCAAAGTGGTTGTACCATTTTACAATCCCACCAGCAGCTTCTCCAACATTTATTATTTTGTGTTTTTTGGATTAATGCCAGTCTAGTTGGTGTGAGATGGAATCTCATCGTAGTTTTAATTTGCATTTCTCTAATGGCTAATGATCGAGAGAATTTTCTCATGTATTGTTGGCTGCCTGAATATCTTCTTTAGTGAAATGTGTGTTCATATCCTTTGCCCACTTCTTGATTGGGTTGTTTGTCTTTTTGTGGTTGAGTTTTGACAGAATCACGTAGATTTTAGAGATCAGGCGCTGGTCTGAGATGTCATAGCTGAATATTCTTTCCCAGTCTGTAGGTGGTCTTTTTAGTATTTTGGTGAAGTCTTTAGATGAGCATAGGTGTTGGATTTTTAGGAGCTCCCAGTTATCTGGTTTCTCTTCATCATTTTTGGTAATGTTTTGTATTCTGTTTATGCCCTGTATTAGGGCTCCTAGGGTTGTCCCTATTTTTTCTTCCATGATCTTTATCGTTTTAGTCTTTATGTTTAGGTCTTTGATCCACTTGGAGTTAGTTTTTGTGCATGGTGTGAGGTATGGGTCCTGTTTCATTCTTTTGCAAATGGATATCCAGTTATGCCAGCACCATTTGTTAAAAAGACTATCATTTCCCCAATTAACTGACACTGGTCCTTTGTCAAATATCAGCTGCTCATACGTGGATGGATTTATATCTGGGTTCTCAATTCTGTTCCGTTGGTCTATGTGCCTGTTGTTGTACCAGTACCAGGCTGTTTTGACTACTGTAGCTGTATAATAGCTTCTGAAGTCAGGTAGAGCGAGGCCTCCCACTTTTTTCTTCTTTTTCAGTAATGCTTTGCTTATCCGGGGGTTCTTTCCCTTCCATATGAAATCAGTGATTTGTTTCTCTATCCCCTTAAAATATGACATTGGTATTTGGATTGGAAGTGCGTTATTTGTATAGATGGCTTTCGGTAGAACAGACATTTTTACTATGTTAAGTCTTCCTATCCATGAGCAGGGTATGTTCTTCCACTTAAGTATGTCCTTTTGAATTTCTTGTAGCAGAGTTTTATAGTTTTCTTTGTATAGGTCTTTTACATCCTTGGTAAGATTTATTCCTAAGTATTTTATCTTCTTGGGGGCTACTGTGAATGGTATTGATTTGGTTATTTCCTCTTCGGTGTTCTTTTTGTTGATGTAGAGGAATCCAAGTGATTTTTTGTATGTTTATTTTATAACCTGAGACTCTTCCAAACTCTTCTATTAGTTTCCGTAGTTTTCTGGAGGATTCCTTAGGGTTTGCCATGTATACGATCATGTCATCTGCAAATAGTGATAGCTTTAGTTCCTCCTTGCCAATCTGGATACACTTTATTTCTTTGTCTAGCCTAATTGCCCTGGCTAGGACTTCAAGTACTATGTTGAATAAGAGCGGTGATAAAGGGCATCCTTGTCGGGTTCCTGTTCTCAAGGGAAATGCTTTCAGGTTCTCTTCGTTTAGAGTGATATTGGCTGTTGGCTTTGCATACATGCCCTTTATTATGTTGAGGAATTTTCCTTCTATTCCTATTTTGGTAAGAGTTTTTATCATAAATGGGTGCTGAACTTTGTCAAATGCCTTTTCTGCATCAATTGATAAGATCATGTGGTTTTTATCTTTTGTTTTATTTATGTGATGGATTACATTAATGGTTTTTCTGATATTAAACCAGCCTTGCATACCTGGTATAAATCCCACTTGATCAGGGTGAATTATTTTTCTGATGTATTGTTGGATTCTATTGGCTAGAATTTTGTTGAGGATTTTTGCATCTATGTTCATGAGGGATATAGGTCTAAAATTTTCTTTTTTTGTAATGTCTTTACCTGGTTTTGGTATCAGGGAGATGGTAGCTTCATAGAATGAGTTGGGTAGTATTCCGTCTTTTTCGATGCTTTGAAATACCTTCAGTAGTAATGGTGTTAAGTCTTCTCTGAAGGTTTGGTAGAACTCTGCAGTGAAGCTGTCTGGGCCAGGACTTTTTTTTGTTGGAAGTTTTTTGATTACAGTTTCAATCTCTTTTTTTGTTATGGGTCTATTTAGTTGATCTACTTCTGAATGTGTTAGTTTAGGTAGGTAGTATTTTTCCAAGAATTTATCCATTTCTTCTAGGTTTTCAGATTTGTTAGAGTACAATTTTACATAGTAATCTGAAATGATTCTTTTAATTTCATTTGGCTCTGTTGTGATGTGGTCCTTCTCGTTTCTTATTCGGGTTATTTGTTTCCTTTCCTGTTTTTCTTTAGTCAGTCTAGCCAATGGTTTATCAATTTTGTTAATTTTTTCAAAGAACCAGCTTTTGGCTTTGTTAATTCTTTCAATTGTTTTTCTGTTCTCTAATTCATTTAGTTCAGCTTTAATTTTTATTATTTGTTTTCTTCTGGTGCCTGATGGATTCTTTTGTTGCTCACTTTCTATTTGTTCAAGTTGTAGGGACAGTTCTCTGCTTTTGGCTTTTTCTTCTTTTTGTCTGTGTGCATTTATTGATATAAATTGGCCTCTGAGCACTGCTTTTACTGTGTCCCAGAGGTTTTGGTAGGAAGTATTTTCATTCTCGTTGCTTTCTATGAATTTCCTTATTCCCTCCTTAATGTCTTCTATAACCCAGTCTTTTTTCAGAAGGGTGTTGTTCATTTTCCAAGTATTTGATTTCTTTTCCCTAGTTTTTCTGTTATTGATCTCTAGTTTTATTGCCTTTTGGTCTGAGAAGATGCTTTGTAATATTTCGATGTTTTGGACTCTGCAAAGGTTTGTTTTATGACCTAATATGTGGTCTATTCTAGAGAATGTTCCATGTGCACTAGAAAAGAAAGTATATTTTGCAGCAGTTGGATGGAGAGTTCTGTATAAGTCAATGAGGTCAAGTTGGTTGATTGTTGTAAGTAGGTCTTCCGTGTCTCTGTTGAGCTTCTTACTGGATGTCCTGTCCTTCTCCGAAAGTGGTGTGTTGAAGTCTCCTAGTATAAATGTGGAGGTGTCTATCTCACTTTTCAATTCTGTTAAAATTTGATTTATGTATCTTGCAGCCCTGTCATTGGGTGCGTAAATATTTAATATGGTTATGTCTTCCTGATCAATTGCCCTTTTATCATTATATAGTGTCCTTCTTTATCCTTTGTGGTGGATTTAAGTCTAAAGTCTATTTTGTCAGAAATTAATATTGCTACTCCTCTTCTTTTTTGCTTATTATTTGCTTGATATTTTTTTTTCCATCCTTTAGTTTTAGTTTGTTTGTGTCTCTAAGTCTAAGGTGTGTCTCTTGTAGGCAGCATATAGATGGCTCGTGTTTCTTTATCTAGTCCGTGACTCTCTGTCTCTTTATTGGTGCATTTAGTCCATTTACATTCAGCGTAATTATAGATAAATAAGTTTTTAGTGCTGTCATTTTGATGCCTTTTTATGTGTGTTGTTGGCCATTTCATTTTTCCACATGCTTTTTTGTGCTGAGATGTTTTTCTTAGTAGCTTGTGAGATCCTCATTTTCATAATGTTTAACTTTATGTTTGTTGAGTCGTTACGTTTTTCTTGGCTTTTTTCTTGAGTTATGGAATTGATATTCCTTTTTGTGGTTACCTTATCATTTACCCCTATTTTTCTAAGTAAAAACCTAACTTGTATCTTTCTATATCGCCTTGTATCACTCTCCATCTGGCAGTTCAATGCCTCCTATATTTAGTCCCTCTTTTTGATTATTGTTATCGTTTATCTATTGATTTCCATGATTTCCTGTTATGTGTATTATTTTGTTTATTTATTTACTTTTTAGAATTAATCTTAATTTGTTTGTTTTTGTGATTTCCCTATTTGAGTTGCGTTGATATCAGTACGTTCTGTTTTGTGACCTTGTATTGTGCTGGTACCTGATATTATTGGTCATCAGGCCAAAGAATCTCCTTTAGCATTTCTTGCAGTCTTGGTTTAGTTTTTGCAAATTCTCTAAACTTGTGTTTATCTGTAAATATCTTAATTTCTCTTTCATATTTCAGAGAGAGTTTTGCTGGATATATGATCCTTGGTTGGCAGTTTTTCTCCTTCAGTGCTCTGTATACGTCGTCCCATTCCCTTCTTGCCTGCATGGTTTCTGCTGAGTAGTCTGAACTTATTCGTTTTGATTCTCCCTTGAAGGAAACCTTTCTTTTCTCCCTGGCTGCTTTTAAAATTTTCTGTTTATCTTTGGTTTTGGTGAGTTTGATGATAATATGTCTTGGTGTTTTTCTTTTTGGATCAATCTTAAATGGGGTTCGATGAGCATCTTGGATAGATATCCTTTTGTCTTTCATAATGACGGGGAAGTTTTGTGTCCGGAGTTCTTCAACTATTTTCTCTGTGTTTTCTGTCCCCCCTCCCTGTTCTGGGACTCCAATCACTCGCAAGTTATCCTTCTTGATAGAATCCCACATGATTCTTAGGGTTTCTTCATTTTTTTTAATTCTTTTATCTGATTTTTTTTCAGCTATGTTGGTGTTGATTCCCTGGTCCTCCAGAAGTCCCAGTCTACATTCTAATTGCTCGAGTCTGCTCCTCTGACTTTCTATTGCGTTGTCTAATTCTGTAATTTTATTGTTAATCTTTTGGATTTCTACATGTTGTCTCTCTATGGATTCTTGCAACTTATTAATTTTTCCACTATGTTCTTGAATAATCTTTTTGAGTTCTTCAACAGTTTTATCAGTGTGTTCCTTGGCTTTTTCTGCAGTTATCCTAATTTCATTTGTTATATCTTTAAGCATTCTGTAAATTAGTTTTTTATATTCTGTATCTGATAATTCCAGGATTGTATCTTCATTTGGGAAAGATTTTGATTCTTTTGTTTGGGTGGTTGGAGAAGCTGTCATGGTCTGTTTCTTTATGTGGTTTGATATGGATTGCTGTCTCCGAGCCATCACTGGGAAACTAGATTTTTCAGGTAATCAGCTATAAAAAAATGCAGTCAGATCCCTATCTGAATTCTCCCTCTGGCTTAGGGTATTCGGATGTTAATGGAGCCACCTGGGGAGGGTGGGGAAGGGATCAGAGAGCTAGGAGTGTAGCACCACAGAATATAGAGCTGATCCCCACCTTCACGCTCCGCCCCCGTCCGCCAAAATCCCGGCGGGACGGCTCTCTGGCTGGGACGCTACTCTCCCCGCTCCGAGACCGGTCACTTCCTCCCGGGGACTTCTCCCTCCGGTGTGCCGCACCACTCGGGCGAGCTGGGTGGGCATCTCCCACACGAACGGGTGGGCCCGCCCCCGGGGTCTATTCAGGGGAATATAACTGGACCCCGCACTCACGCCCCGCCTGCGCACACCAGAATCCCAGCGGGATGGCTCCCCGGCTGGGACGCTGCTTTCCCCCACTCCGAGACCTGTCACTTCCTCCCGGGGACTTCTCCCTCTGGTGCGCCGCATGCGCGCACTGGGTGGGGGTCCCTGACACGAACGTGTGGGCCCCACCCCGGGGTCGCTTTAGGGAAATATATTTGATCCCCCCGCTCGCGCCACGCCCGCTTCCCGCCAAACTCCCGGCGGCACGGCTCCCCGGCTGGGACACTGCTCTCCCCGCTCCAAGATATGTCACTGCCTCCCGGGTGCTTCTCCCTCTGGCTGCGCCACTATGCCGCCAGCGCCAACCAGCTAGACTCCCTCCTGGGATGGGTTCGGAGGGGTAGGGCTGGGCCCCTTGTCTGTGCCGTCTGCCGCCCTGGACTCTGCCCCAGATCGGGCTCCGAAGGTCACCTGCCTGGTACGCTGGCTCCTAGTTCTGAAAACGGTCGCTGTCTGCCCGTATTTGTTCGTTTTCCGTCTCTAAGTCTGTGTTTGTTGTTCAGAGTTCGTAGATTGTTATGTATGTGATCGATTCACTTGTTTTTCCGAGTCTTTTTTGCAAGAGGGATCCGCGGTAGCATCCACCTAGTCCGCCATCTTGGCCCCGCCTCCTTATTTTTATATTTCCTTTTAAGTTGATAAAAGAAAATACAAATTTATATCTGCTGAATGACGCTCCTTATTTCTCCATGTCTCACTCTTCCACATACACACTTGTATTTTAATAATTTGTGGTTAACTAGCGCACATGGACTAAACCAAAACAAAACCAAACCCATTGCTGTTGAGTAGATTCAAACTCCTAGCAACACTATACGACAGCGTAGAACTGCCCCATAGGATTTCCAAGTGGTGCCTGGTGGATTTGAACTGCTGACTTTTTGGTTAGCAGCCATAGCTCTTAGCCACTACACCACCACGGTTTCTGCATATGGACTAGAAGGACTGAAAGGTTTTTTTTTTTTTTTTCCAGCTAACGCTCTTAGTTCATGCTGTAAATATAAAGCTACCTAAACAGACCTTCAAAAGGATATGTGGTTAGGGCTTTGATGTTTACACACTATCTATGGCTCTTTGCTCATGTCCTTTACATCAGTCTCCAGTGCAAACCTGCCATCACAAATGTTATGATTACTCACCAACAGGTACAACTATACAGAATAAATTTCATTAAGACTAACATCATATATAAAAAGTAAATAATCTTAAATATTATTCTCATTTATTTAGGGGCATATATATGGATTCTATCAATTGTCTTCTTTGGCACTTCTAGCTTCTGCAGTAATTTTTTTCAAATTCTAAGTTCTACTTTTTGGAATGATGAATAACATCTCATGTTTTCTTCTGAGAATCGCTTATTACAAGATTAAATCCCCATGGAGAGATCTAAATTCAACTGAATTTTTTTTTCTCATCTCTGATTTGTTTGCTAAATCATGTGTTTGTTAAAACATCACTTGAAATTTCGAATTTGTAGCACTAATTGCATCTACTTTGAATTCTTCATGAAATCATCTTTATCAAACAGTGTAATTTAATGTATCATATTTTTAGGAGCTTCCCATTGCTTTTCCTTTTCTGTTTCATACATTTTAAATGGTAAAACAAGTTATAAAGAGAATGTTTACTTCTATTCAATAATTCAATATTTATTAGACTTCATTATTACAATAAATTATTCAAAAACATCGAGCTATTTAATGAATGCCTTAGATAGCAATTATTTTACCTTTTACTACCAGAAAATATGTCTATTTACAACCACTTACATACCATTTGCTATGAGCCTGGCATTTTTCCATGTGCTTTATATAAATCTCCTAACACCTTATGATGCAGTTACTATTGCTATCTTTATTTACATTTTATAAATGAGGAAACTGAGACTCAGAAGGATAAACTAAACTGCTCACCATTACACAATGAGTATTTCATGGGACCAGGATGCAAACTTTGGCTATCAGGCTTTTAAAAAAACATCAATGATTCTCCAACTTTTAACATGCATTAGGAATCATCTCAAGCTCTTGGGAAAACATACTTTTCTAATCCCCACCCTTAGAGATTCAGTGATCCATGGTGGTGTTTGTAAATTGCATTTCTAACAAACTCACAGATGATGTTGATGCGGTTGACACAAACACCACACTTTGAGGACCCCTGAAGTACCCTGTATTGATTCTTTCCTGAGGGTAATCAAAGATAATAGGACAGAAACCCCAACAGTGCTTACTATTTTTACCCTGAAAACACCAAAATTTTGTTTTGTTTTGGAAGAGCTCAAAGACTCTTCAAACAATATATTATACCTAATACTTAATCTTAAAAACTCTATTAAAATATCTTTTGGTAAGGATGCCCTTTACCACTGCTCTTATTCAACATTGTGCTAGAAGTCCTAGCCAGAGCAATTAGGCTAGACAAAGAAATAAAGGGCATCTGGATTGGCAAAGAGGAAGTAAAATTATCTCTATTTGCAGATGACATGATCTTATACAAAGAAAACCCCAACGAATCCACCAGAAAACTACTGAAACTAATAGAAGAGTTTGGCAGAGTCTCAGGTTATAAGATAAACATACAAAAATCACTTCGATTCCTCTACATCAACAAAAAGAACACCGAAGAGGAAATAACCAAATCAATACCATTCACAGTAGCCCCCAAGAAGATAAAATACTTAGGAATAAATCTTACCAAGGATGTAAAAGACCTATACAAAGAAAACTACAAAGCTCTACTACAAGAAATGCAAAAGGACATACTTAAGTGGAAAAACATACCTTGCTCATGGATAGGAAGACTTAACATAGTAAAAATGTCTATTCTACCAAAAGCCATCTATACATACAATGCACTTCCAATCCAAATACCAATGGCATTTTTTAAGGTGATAGAGAAACAAATCACCAACTTCGTATGGAAGGGAAAGAAGCCTCGGATAAGCAAAGCATTACTGAACAAGAAGAAAGTGGGAGGCCTCACTCTACCTGATTTCACAACGTATTATACAGCCACAGTAGTCAAAACAGCCTGGTATTGGTACAACAACAGGCACATAGACCAATGGAACAGAATTGAGAACCCAAATATAAATCCATCCACGTACGAGCAGCTGATATTTGACAAAGGCTCAGAGTCAGTTAAATGGGGAAAAGATAGTCTTTTTAACAAATGGTGCTGGCATACCTGGATATTCATTTCCAAAAAAATGAAACAGGACCCATACCTCACACCAAGCACAAAAACTAACTCCAAGTGGATCAAAGACCTAAACATAAAGACTAAAACGATAAAGATCATGGAAGAAAAAATAGGGACAACCTTAGGAGCCCTAATACAAGGCATAAACAGAGTACAAAACATTACCAAAAATGACGAAGAGAAACCAGATAACTGGGAGCTCCTAAAAATCGAACACCTATGCTCATCTAAAAAAAAAAAAAAAGACTTCACCAAAATACTAAAAAGACCACCTACAGACTGGGAAAGAATTTTCAGCTATGACATCTCCGACCAGCGCCTGATCTCTAAAATCTATACGATTCTGTCAAAACTCAACCACAAAAAGACAAACAACCCAATCAAGAAGTGGGCAAAGGATATGAACACCCGCTTCACTAAAGAAGATATTCAAGCAGCTAACAGATACATGAGAAAATGCTCTCGATCATTAGCCATAAGAGAAATGCAAATTAAAACCACGATGAGATTCCATCTCACTCCAACAAGGCTGGCATTAATCCAAAAAACACAAAATAATAAATGTTGGAGAGGCTGCGGAGAGATTGGAACTCTTATACACTGCTGGTGGGAATGTAAAATGGTACAACCACTTTGGAAATCTATCTGGCGTTTTCTTAAACTGTTAGAAATAAAACTACCATACAACCCAGAAATCCCACTCCTCGGAATATACCCTAGAGAAATAAGAGCCTTCACAGGAACAGATATATGCACACCCATGTTTATTGCAGCTCTGTTTACAATAGCAAAAAGCTGGAAACAACCAAGGTGTCCATCAACAGATGAATGGGTAAATAAATTGTGGTATATTCACACAATGGAATACTACGCATCAATAAAGAATAGTGACGATTCTATGAAACTTTCATAACATGGAGGAACCTGGAAGGCATTATGCTGAGCGAAATTAGTCAGAGGCAAAAGGACAAATATTGTATAAGACCACTATTATAAGATCTTCAGAAATAGTATAATCTGAGAAGAACACATACTTCTGTGGTTATGAGGCGGGGAGGGAGGGATGGTGGGAGAGGGTTTTTTATTGATTAATTAGTAGATAAGAACTGCTTTAGGTGAAGGGAAGGACAATACTCAATACATGGAAGGTCAGCTCAACTGGACTGGACCAAAAGCAAAGAAGCTTCCGGGATAAAATGAATGCTTCAAAGGTCAGCGGAGCAAGGGAGGGGGTTTGGGGACCATGGTTTAAGGGGACTTCTAAGTCAATTGGCAAAATAATTCTATTATGAAAACATTCTGCATCCCACTTTGAAATGTGGCGTCTGGGGTCTTAAATGCTAACAAGCGGCCATCTAAGATGCATCAATTGGTCTCAACCCACCTGGATCAAAGGAGAATGAAGAACACCAAGGCCACATGACAACTAAGAGCCCAAGAGACAGAAAGGGCCACGTGAACCAGAGACTTACATCATCCTGAGACCAGAAGAACTAGATGGTGCCCGGCCACAACCGATGACTGCCCTGACAGGGAGCACAACAGAGAACCCCTCAGGGAGCAGGAGATCAGTGGGACGCAGACCCCAAATGCTCATAAAAAGACCAGACTTAATGGTCTGACTGAGACTAGAGGAATCCCGGCGGTCATGGTCCCCAAACCTTCTGTTGGCCCAGGACAGGAACCATCCCCGAAGACAACTCATCAGACATGAAAGGGACTGGACAGTGGCTAGGTGAGAGATGCTGATGAAGAGTGAGCTAATTATATCAAGTGGTCACTTGAGACTGTGTTGGCATCTCCTATCTGGAGGCGGGATGAGAGGATAGAGAGAGTTGGAAGCGGGCAAAATTGTCACGAAAGGAGAGACTGGAAGGGCTGACTCATTAGGGGGAGAGCAAGTGGGAGTACGGAGTAAGGTGTATATAAACTTATATGTGATAGTCTGACTTGATTTGTAAACGTTCACTTGAAGCTCAATAAAACTTAATTAAAAAAATATATCTTTTGGTAGAGTTTTAGAGTCATATGGCTTTGTGTTTCAACTCTTTCTGTGGCAGTTATGCTAATGTGATGTTGAGAAAATGATCTGTCTTCCCTAAATTCCAATTTCCTTAGCTGCAAAATGGGCATGATATTTACCTCACTGAGTTTTGAGTAAGTTAATTGAGATAATGAGTATAGCATCCATGATGGTGGCTGGAACTCAGTATTTGCCTATTGTTAGGTCCCATCAAATCAATTCCAACTCATAGAGATCCCATGTTGCAGAGTACAACTGCCTTACAGGGTTTCCTTGGCTGTCATCCTCACAGAAGCAGATCTCCAGAGCTTTCTCCAGTGGAGCCGTTGGGGGGGGTTCAAACCACCAATTTTTTGGTTAGCAGCCGAGAGCTTAACCATTTGCCCCTCCAGGGATCCTTGGTAATTGCTTAGTTAGAAGTTATTTTCTTCCCCTTCTCAAGCTACTCTAACCAGGTAAGAAATCACAAATCATTTAAATGAATCAATAATATATATCAAAGAAGAGAGGGAAACAGCATAAAGAAGAGGATTCAAGAAAATGGAAGTTATATATTGACAAACTTGTTTCATTCAACTGGAAATTAAATTAATTTTATAACAAAAGTAAAAACATTTCCTGACAACCTTTCTTGCTAATAGCTTGAGTGAAGTGATTAAAGGCCATTAAACTCTCTTAAAATAGTTGCTTTCCAGTAAGAACCCATTAAGCACTTTAAACAGTGGGACATGATTACGGAGAAAAGAATACTAATTATTAGAAATAATGCCATGCCTTGAACTAACTGAATCATTATTTTTTAATACGTTGTTATATAACGTTCTGTAACTGCGTATAAATTCTTAAATGTAAACTTCTCCAATTTTTAAAAATTGTTATCCATCCTTATTCCATTTTATTTGCTATATATTAGCAGAAAATGGTGGGATTTCATCTTTTCCTCTCTTAAATGTAAATGATAGGTCAAAAAATGAAGGGAAAAGTGGAATCAATGATTTGGCTGTCATTAAAACACGGTCTTTACTGTCAACCTGGGTCATGGTATTAAATTCCATGCTGTTTTCAATAATCATAAAGAGTATAGTCACGTTAAACTGATTTGAAGTATTTGATTTTCTTCTGATTTCATGGTGATACCTTTTGGTTAACAGCTGATAAGTGAGAGAATGCAAATCCTACATGCAAGATATTCTAAAACAAAACTACTATGTTAATTTAAAGTGTTGCCTTCAAGAGAACAGATAAAACTAACTCATGGTGTTAGAAGTAAAGATAGCTATCATATTTAGGGTGGGACACAAGAGGGCCTTTGTTGGTCTGGTGTGGTTGTTATATATTGAAAAGCAGGTCTTTGACTCATGCTGACCTCATGCATGACTGAACCACGTGTTCTCAATCCTGAGCCATCTCCATGACTGGTTGCAGGTCAGACTTGTGAGCCATAGGGTTTTCACTGGCTGACTTTCAGGAGCAGATCTCCAGGGCTTTCTTCCTAGTCCACCTTAGTCTAGAAGCCCCACTGAACTATGTTCTCAACATCATAGCAACACAGAAGCCCACACACACAGACAAGTAGTGGATAAGCATGAGGTACATTAGCTGGGAACTGAACTCATCTCTCCTGCATGAAAGGCAAGAATTTTACCTCTTTTTTTTTTTACCCTGGTGGCGAAGTGGTTAAGTGCTACAGCTGCTAACCAAAGGGTCGGCAGTTCGAATCCGCCAGGCACTCCTCGGAAACTCTGTGGGCCAGTTCTACTCTGTCCTATAGGGTCGCTAGGAGCCGGAATCGACTCGACAGCACTAGGCTTGGGCTTGGGGCTGAATGTTCTGTTAACATCTTCTTTTTATTGGAATGCTGGTTACCTGGGCATGTTCACTTAAAATTCACTGAACTGTGTGCTTATGGTTTGTGCACTTTTCTTTATATACACTAACTTTCAAATATATATGGCCTTCAATTCAGGGTCCTCTCCCCTGCTCCAACACTCACAATTTATAGCGTAGGCCACAAAGAGGACTAAATCAGAGAAACCATTTATTCGCTCCTAAAAATTTTTATTTTTTGGTTGCCATTCATAGCAGCATTAAAAAGACAACTTTTTTCCTGAACAAAGTATTTTTATTTCATGGTCTGTGTAAACACACATTTCAAAAGATTATAAACCGATTCTTGTTTTATGGTGGCTCTTGGTTTCCATTGCTTGATGCGAGTCAAAAATCAACTCTGGATAAAAATCAATGGCCTAAATTCAGAGGCATGATCTAGGACAAACCCATCTAGTGCTGGAAAGATAAAAATCGCCATCTACTAGATTTATTTCTCTTGTTACTATGCTCCAACAGCATCATTTTGGTTTCTAAAGACTTTAGAATAATTTGTTTTCTCTAAACCAATTTGTATCATGTCAAAGTGAAATTGCAGTTTTACAACCACCTGGGGAAACAAGCGATCCCCTTCCATAAATAAAAAAGTGATCTGCATAAATATGTACTAGCATGTCCCTATAGACTTTAGGGATTTTGTATATGTGGGCAGGGAGAGGTGTGCATAGAAACAACTAAAATATTACATTAGGTGAGTTACAAACTTAATTTGTCATATTCTAATTGTCTACTAAATTAATATCAATGTTGATAGTTGCTTTGTCCAAATATTCATTGGGGATTGCAGCCAGTCTTTTTAGAGAAACACCAATTTTCCCACTGAGCTGTACACTTCAAAGCAGAAACTTAGAAATTGCAGTTCAATAATTATGAATAACATGATACTTGGAAGAGCCAATATATTCAATTAAAAAATTCTGAATTATCTTGCATTATACTGCTCATCAAAGAATACTTTTACATTAATCAGCCCTAAATGTGTTTCTTTCTTCTCTATACTAGGTTCATATTAAGGCGACAGATACGTTATAGATAAAGCAGAAATGTACGTCTTCCCGTTGACAAGCTGTCAGGAGGGCGTGGATAACTCTACTCCAGAAGAGGAAGAGCCAAATACATATATATTTTGAAATTAATGTCTTCATTAGTTCCTTTCTAAAGATGGTTGACGTTTTCAGTATTCCAGCTAACACTCAAAGCCTGAAAAAAACAAGAGAAAAGCTACACTTGCAGCAATCAGTCTGCAAGATGTTCTGCCATGCATCCTTATCTCCAGGTTGTCAGTTAGGGCAAGATGACTAAAGTGAATCAGAAATTTAAATGTTGATGTAATTATACAATCACCTTGAGGAAATGCAGCCTCGATTAGTAATCACTAGCATCACAGGCTCTAAAATGCTCACGTCTCTAACTTGGACATGAACTCAGAGTAAGGAGGTCCTACTGCCACCTGTCTGTCAGTCTCTTGTACTGTGGTGGCCTGTGTGTTGCTACGATGCTGTAACTATGCCACCAACATTTCAAATATAAACTGGGTCACCCCTGGTGGACAGTTCCAGCGGAGCTTCCAGACTAAGACAGATTAGGAAGACGGGCCTGGTGATTTATTTCCAAAAGTTCTCCAGTGAAAACTGTATGGATAGCATATCAGTTTTGGAGGAAACAAAGGCAGGATGTTCCTTAAAAGCAAGGAACTTTGGGCATGTTTACTTTGGGCATGTCATCAGGAAAGACCAATCCCTAGAAAAGGACGTCATCTTTGGTAAAGTGGGGGTTCAGCAAAAAAAGGAGGAAACCCTCCACCAGATGGATTGACACGACAGCTACTACAATGGGCACAAAACACCATCAACCGTGAGGTGGCACAGGACTGGGCAACACTTCATCCTTTCACAGGTGAGTTTGCCTAAGTCAGACCCAACTCGACTGCAACTAACAACAAGCACCAAACTTTGACAGTTTGGATCATAAGTTTTAAAAACTTCAACAACTGGCTTCTTGCTACCAGCTGCACCACTGAGTCTCTTGGAGTCCATCCGTCCATCCTCCTACGTCTCTGTCTGTCCTACATATTTCAGGTACACTTATATTCACATTATTACAAATACTTTTATTTTCCCTATATGCCACTTCTCCTTTTGTACTAGAACATTTCTCCTCTCCTTTAAAACACTGATTAACTCCTTTCCTGGGGAAATCTTTACAGTTAGCATTTATTCTATGAAATGCAGGTAGAAAAAGTGACTATTTTCTTAATGTGATTGCAAGCACATTAAAAAGTGTTTGGAGGCGGGGCCAAGATGGCTGACTAGGTAGAAGCTACCTCGGATCGCTCCTGCAACAAAGACTCAGAAAAACAAGTGAATAGATCACATACGTGACAATCTACGAACCCTCACCATCGAACACAGATCTAAAGAGTTGACCTGAGTGACAGAGACTGAGAACGAACAACCACAGGGAAGCAGCAACTCTTTTCGGAGCCCGGAGCCAGCGTCCCAATCAGGAAACCTTGGCGCCGGGCTTTGGACTGGGCGCAGGGGAGCTGAGCATGGCATCCTGAGACGGCGCAAACACGGGGCACAGCCCTAGCCCCCAGAATTGACCTCGGGGAAAGCCCAGCCAGTGCACGCAGGCAGCACAGAGACACGGCTGACAGAAGAAGTCACAGGGAGACAGTGACTGGTTTTGGAGCCAGAAATGCGGCGTCCCAGCACGGGAACCTTGGCGCTGGGCTTTGGACTGGGAGCAGAGGAACTAACCGTGGCTTCTGAGACAGCGCAAGCATGGGATGCAGGCCTGACCCTAGGGAGCAATCTCTACCCAGCCAGCACACACAGTCGACGTGCCCCTCAGGAATCTCAGATAAAACAGTCATCCCAAGCAAGATAAGTAACTTTGTCTATATTCCAGGGTGCTACTCTCTCCTATTTATCTGAACCCTCCCCTCCGCTTCCCAGGCGGCTTCATTAACATTGGAATTTCCTGAGCCAGAGAAGGAACTGTGCTGCCCTTTTTCTCTCTTTCTTTCTTTTTTTTTTTTTTGGTTTTTTCCTAACCCATTCTCCTGGCCTGAGAGAAGCAGCTACAAAAAACCCAGGGACCAAAAATCCTTCCCTAATTGGACTAAAAACACAGAACCAGCTCCAGCCAAGCATATGTGATCCACAGTCTTGGGCTTTCATCCCTACAGGGAACAAGGTGGCTATTAAAATGCAAAGGCATTTCTGATAGGGATCTGCCTTTAATTGTTTTAGTGGATTACTGGAAAGACAAGTTTCCCAGGTCTGACATCTCTGCTTATTCAACAGAGCCTTCACTGACCCACAACAGGGAACTGAGGGCTGAAGCTCCCCCCAGACCACCTAGCCTCTTGCCTTAGGGGTATAAGGAGGGTGACACCTACCAATCAGTAGAGGTACTTGCATTGGGGGCCTAAGGTACAGCTGCAGAGCCCACCCACCAAGGTGCTTTAGGAATAGAGACACACCTACCTCACTGACACTTGGGGGAAGCCTGTCAGCATCCTGCCCCCCCTGGAGTGTGAACCCCTGCTGCTACTAGAATCTGGTACACACAACTATCACCACTACTTCTCTAAGTGGATAGGTGACAGTCTGCACCACACACTTGATGACCCAAAATCAGATTCTACTCAAGAATAGTGAATGGACTCAGGCTTATATATCTGGTAACAGCCCAAACCAGCTGGTAATAGGACATAAATGAGTCAAGGGCTACAACAATCAAGACAGTGCAATCTAGCAGTCCATCTACGTATACCGAAAGAAAACAAAACAAGATAAGACTCAGTGAGCAAATATAGAATAAATCACTACAATATCTTAGTGATGGCTCAGAGACAGCAGTCGATATCAAACCACATAAAGAAGCAGACCATGATTGCTTCTACAACTCCCCAAACTAAAGAATCAAAATCTTTCCCAAATGAAGATACAATCCTGGAATTGCCAGACACAGAATATAAAAAACTAATTTACAGAATGCTTCAAGACATCAGGGATGACCTCTGAAATGAAATAAGGCAATCTACAGAAAAAGCCAAGGAACACACTGATAAAACAGTTGAAGAACTCAAAAAGAATATTCAAGAACATAGCGGAAAAATTAATAAGTTGCAAGAATCCATAGAGAGACAGCATTCAGAAGCCCAAAAGATTAACAATAAAATTACAGAATTAGACAACGCAATAGGAAGTCAGAGGAGCAGACTCAAGCAATTAGAATGCAGAGTGGGAGATCTGGAAGACCAGGGAATTGACACCAACATAGCTGAAAAAAAATCAGATAAAAGAATTTTAAAAAATGAAGAAACCCTAAGAATCATGTGGGACTCTATCAAGAAGAATAACTTGTGTGTGATTGGAGTCCCAGAACAGGGAGGGATAACAGAAAACACAGAGAGAATAGTTGAAAATCTGTTGGCAGAAAACTTCCCTGACATCATGAAAGACGAAAGGATATCTATCCAAGATGCTATTTGAACCCCATTTAAGATCAATCCAAAAAGAAAATACCAAGACATATTATCATCCAACTTGCCAAAACCAAAGATAAAGAGAAAATTTTAAAAGCAGCCAGGGAGAAAAGAAAGGTCTCCTACAAAGGAGAATCAATAAGAATAAGTTCAGACTACTCAGCAGAAACCATGCAGGCAAGAATGCAATGGGATGACATATATAGAGTAATGAAGGAGAAAACCTGCCAGCCAAGGATCATATATCCAGCAAAACTCTCTCTGAAATATGAAGGTGAAATTAAGACATTTACAGATAAACACAAGCGTAGAGAATTTGCAAAAACCAAACCAAAGCTACAAGAAATACTAAAGGAAATTGTTTGGTCAGAAAACCAATAATATCAGATTCCAACACAACACAAGGTCACAGAACAGAGCATCCTGATATCAACTCAAATAGGGAAATCACAAAAACAAGTTAAGATTAATTAAAAAAAAAAAAAGCTCAAAACAGGGAATCACTGAAGTCAATATGTAAAGATCACAATAATCAAAAAGAGGGACTAAATACAGGTGGCATAGAACTGACATATGGAGAGGGATACAAGGCGATATACGACATTACAAGTTAGGTTTTTACTCAGAAAAATAGGGGTAAATATTAAGGTAACCACAAAGAGGTATAACTCAAATAAAAACCATAACTCAAAATAAAAACCAAGGAAAACATAACGACTCAGCAAACATAAAGTCAAATACTATGAAAATGAGGAACACACAATTTATAAAGAAAAACGTCTCAGCACAAAAAAAAAAAGTAGAAAAATGAAATTGTAAACAACACACATAAAAAGGCATCAAAATGACAGCACTAAACACATAAAAAACACATACTTATCTATAATTACACTGAATGTAAATGGACTAAACACACCAATAAAGAGACAGAGAGTCTCAGACTGGTTAAAGAAACACAATCCGTCTATATGCTGCCTACAAGAGACACACCTTAGACTTAGAGACACAAACAAACTAAAACTCAAAGGATGGAAAAAAATATATCAAGCAAACAAGAAGCAAAAAAGAAGAGGAGTAGCAATATTAATTTCTGACAAAATAGACTTTAGACTTAAATCCACCACAAAGGATAAAGAAGGACACTACATAATGATAAAAGGGACAATTGATCAGGAAGACATAACCATATTACATATTTATGCACCCAATGACAGGGCTGCAAGATACATAAAACAAACTTTAAGAGAACTGAAAAGTGAGATAGACACCTCCACAATTATAGTAGGAGACTTCAACACACCACTTTCGGAGAAGGACAGGACATCCAGGAAGAAGCTCAACAGAGACACGGAAGCCCTAATTGCTACAATCAACCAACTTGACCTCATTGACTTACACAGAACTCTCCACCCAACTGCTGCAAAGTATACTTTTTTTTCTAGCGCACATGGAACATTCTCTAGAACAGACCACATATTAGGTCATAACACAAACCTCTGCAGAATCCAAAACACCGAAATATTACAAAGCATCTTCTCAGACCACAAGGCCATAAAAGTGGAAATCAATAACAGAAAAATCAGGGAAAAGAAATCAAATACTTGGAAACTGAACAATACCCTGCTGAAAAAAGACTGGGTTATAGAAGACATTAAGGAGGGAATAAAGAAATTCATAGAATGCAACGAGAATGAAAATACTTCCTATCAAAACCTCTGGGACACAGCAAAAGCAGTGCTCAGAGGTCAATTTATATTGATAAATGCACACATACAAAAAGAAGAAAGAGCCAAAATCAGAGAACTGTCCCTACAACTTGAACAAATAGAAAGTGAGCAACAAAAGAATCCATCAGGCACCAGAAGAAAACAAATAATAAAAATTAGAGCTGACCTAAATGAATTAGACAACAGAAAAACAATTGAAAGAATTAACAAAGCGAAAAGCTGGTTCTTTGAAAAAATTAACAAAATTGATAAACCATTGGCTAGACTGACTAAAGAAATACACGAAAGGAAACAAATAACCCAAATAAGAAACAAGATGGGCCACATCACAACAGACCCAACTGAAATTAAAAGAATCATATCAGATTATTATGAAAAATTGTACTCTAACAAATTTGCAAACCTAGAAGAAATGGATGAATTCCTGGAAAAATACTACTTACCTAAACTAACACAATCAGAAGTAGAACAACTAAATAGACCCATAACAAAAAAAGAGATTGAAACGGTAATCAAAAAACTCCCAACAAAAAAACGCCCTGGCCCGGACGGCTTCACTGCAGAGTTCTACCAAACTTTCAGAGAAGAGTTAACACCACTACCACTAAAGGCATTTCAAAGCGTAGAAAATGACGGATTACTACCCAACTCATTCTATGAAGCCACCATCTCCCTGATACCAAAACCAGGTAAAGACATTACAAAAAAAGAAAATTATAGACCTATATCCCTCATGAACATAGATGCAAAAATCCTCAACAAAATTCTAGCCAATAGAATTCAACAACATATCAAAAAAAATAATCCACCACGACCAAGTGGGATTTACACCAGGTTAAAAAAAAAAAAAAAAAAAATTTTTTTTTGCAAGGCTGGTTTAATATTAGAAAAACCATTAATGTAATCCACCATATAAATAAAACAAAAGACAAAAAACACCTGATCTTATCAATTGATGCAGAAAAGGCATTTGACAAAGTCCAACACTCATTTATGATAAAAACTCTCAGCAAAATAGGAATTGAAGGAAAATTCCTCAACATAATAAAGGGTATCTATACAGCAACAGCCAACATCACTCTAAATGGAGAGAGCCTGAAAGCATTTCCCTTGAGAACGGGAACCAGACAAGGATGCCCTTTACCACCACTCTTATTCAACATTGTGCTAGAGGTCCTAGCCAGAGCAATTAGTCTAGACAAAGAAATAAAGGGCATCTGGATTGGCAAGGAGGAAATAAAATTATCTCTGTTTGCAGATGACATGGTCTTATACACAGAAAAACCTAAGGAATCCTCCAGAAAACTACTGAAACTAATAGAAGAGTTTGGTAGAGTCTCAGGTTATAAGATAAACATACAAAAATCACTTGGATTCCTCTACATCAACAAAAAGAACCTCGAAGAGAAAATCACCACATCAATACCATTCACAGTAGCCCCCAAGAAGATAAAATACTTAGGAATAAATCTTACCAAAGATGTAAAAGACCTATATAAAGAAAACTACAAACTACTACTACAAGAAACTAAAAAGGACCTACTTAAGTGGAAAAATATGCCTTGCTCACGGATAGGAAGACTTAACGTAGTAAAAATGTTCTACCAAAAGCCATCTATACATACAATGTACTTCCGGTCCAAATTTCAATGACATTTTTTAATGTGATGGAGAAACAAATCACCAACTTCACATGGAAGGGAAAGACGCCCCGGATAAGTAAAGCATTACTGAAAAAGAAGAAGAAAGTGGGAGTCCTCACTCTACCTGATTTTAGAACCTATTATATAGCCACAGTAGTCAAAACAGCCTGGTACTGGTACAACAACAGGCACATAGACCAATGGAACAGAATTGAGAACCCAGATATAAATCCATCCACATATGAGCAGCTGATATTTGACAAAGGCCCAGTGTCAGTTAATTGGGGAAAAGATAGTCTTTTTAACAAATGGTGTTGGCATAACTGGATATCCATTTGCAAAAACATGAAACAGGACCCATACCTCACACCACGCACAAAAACTAACTCCAAGTGGATCAAAGACCTAAACATAGAGACTAAAATCATAAAGATCATGGAAGAAAAAATAGGGACAACGTTAGGAGCCCTAATACAAGGCATAAACAGAATGCAAAACATTACCAAAAATGACGAAGAGAAACCAGATAACTGCGAGCTCCTAAAAACCAAACACCTATGCTCATCTAAAGACTTCTCCAAAAGAGTAAAAAGACCACCTACAGACTGGGAAAGAATTTTCAGCTATGACATCTCCAACCAGCACCTGATCTCTAAAATCTATATGATCCCGTCAAAACTCAACCACAAAAAGACAAACAACCCAATCAAGAAGTGGGCAAAGGATATGAACACGCACTTTACTAAAGAAGATATTCAGGCAGCTAACAGATACATGAGAAAATGCTCTCGATCATTAGCCATTAGAGAAATGCAAATTAAAACTACGATGAGATTCCATCTCACTCCAACAACAACAACAACAAAAAACGGCTGGCATTAATCCAAAAAACACAAAATAATAAATGTTGGAGAGGCTGCGGAGAGATTGGAACTCTTATACACTGCTGGTGGGAATGTAAAATGGTACAACCACTTTGGAAATCTATCTGGCATTTTCTTAACAAGTTAGAAATAGAACTACCATACAACCTAGAAATCCCACTCCTCGGAATATACCCTAGAGAAATAAGAACCTTCACAGGAACAGATATATGCACACCCATGTTTATTGCAGCTCTGTTTACAATAGCAAAAAGCTGGAAACAACCAAGGTGTCCATCAACGGATGAATGGGTAAATAAATTGTGGTCTATTCACACAATGGAATACTACGCATCGATAAAGAACAGTGACGAATCTGTGAAACATTTCATAACATTGAGGAACCTGGAAGGCATTATGCTGAGCGAAATTAGTCAGAGGCAAAAGGACAAATATTGTATAAGACCACTATTACAAGATCTTGAGAAATAGTATAAACTGAGAAGAACACATACTTTTGTGGTTACGAGGTGGGGAGGGAGGGAGGGTGGGAGAGGGTTATTTACTGATTAGTTAGTAGATAAGAACTGCTTTAGGTGAAGGGAAGGACAATACTCAATACATGGAAGGTCAGCTTAACTGGACTGGACCAAAAGCAAAGAAGTTTCCAGGATAAACTGAATGCTTCAAAGGTCAGCGGAGCAAGGGAGGGGGTTTGGGGACCCTGGTTTAAGGGGACTTCTAAGTCAATTGGCAAAATAATTCTATTATGAAAACATTCTGCATCCCACTTTGAAATGTGGCGTCTGGGGTCTTAAATGCTAACAAGCGGCCATCTAAGATGCATCAATTGGTCTCAACCCACCTGGATCAAAGGAGAATGAAGAACACCAAGGTCACACGATAACTATGAGCCCAAGAGACAGAAAGGGCCACGTGAACCAGAGACTTACATCATCCTGAGACCAGAAGAACTAGATGGTGCCCGGCCACAACCGATGACTGCCCTGACAGGGAGCACAACAGAGAACCCCTCAGGGAGCAGGAGATCAGTGGGATGCAGACCCCAAATGCTCATAAAAAGACCAGACTTAATGGTCTGACTGAGACTAGAGGAATCCCGGTGGTCATGGTCCCCAAACCTTCTGTTGGCCCAGGACAGGAACCATTCCCGAAGACAACTCATCAGACTTGGAAGGGACTGGACAATGGGTAGGAGAGAGATGCTGATGAAGAGTGAGCTACTTGTATCAGGTGGACACTTGAGACTGTGTTGGCATCTCCTGTCTGGAGGGGAGATAGGAGGGTAGAGAGGGTTAGAAACTGGCAAAATTGTCATGAAAGGAGAGACTGGAAGGGTTGACTCATTAGGGGGAGAGGAAGTGGGAGTATGGAGAAAGGTGTATATAAGCTTATATGTGACAGACTGACTTGATTTGTAAACGTTCACTTAAAGCTCAATAAAAATTATTAAAAAAAAAAAAAAGTGTTCGGTTTTCTAGAAAATGGATCCTAAGATGGCTATCCCCTTAATTCCAACTCTTTAAAAGAAGCTTTAACAATGTTGACCATTTTGATTCATTAATACTAGTCATCCATTAAACTTAATGGGCTGTTTTATTATGTGGTAAATTCAGCTTCTAGAAAGAATATAGAGCATGTTTCTTGCTTTCGGATTCACCACAGCATAAAGCAGGAACCAGGTTTGTAAACAGGTAACTGTAGTAGAATATTTTACAACAATAAGAGTCAGTGAGGAATCACTGAGGAAGTAATTAATTCTTTGGAGAGGGTGGGGATGCACTAGTGTTTCACAAAAGAAGAAATGACTGAACTAGTTATGAAATGACGGATCAGTCACAAGAAAACGAGGCAGGAAAAGGCTATTCTAGGCAAAAAATAAATAAAAGCATTTAGTTTTTTGGGGGGGTGGGGGTACACGTTTTGTTTAGAGAACTATAGCAGTTCAGTATGGCTAGAGATAGGGTGAGCCTGAAGAAAAACAGCAGAAGTTGGAACCGGACCCTGACGGTCTTGTGTATTACTCTAATGTGGTTGGACATTATGCAATAGGCAGTGGACCAGCATGGAAAATTAAGGTAAGGGATTGAGAATGTGAGAGGAATTTCAGTAGGAGGGGAAATATCAGCGTCACCCTGCTTTCATTCTTCTAGACTTTGCCACCGAGATCACCTCTCAATGTGCAGACTTGCTGCTACTTAGGGTCAATCAATCCCTCAGTATGAGTCATGTCAACGGGTTTGATTAACACGCTCTTTCATTGGAGGCCTGAGATTAGGGGTATTGTTTATATACTCCTATGATTAAGCCTTTATCAAGTACACAGTTATGGACAAAAGCTCTTCATCTTGATACATCATGCCAGAGCTTTTTGTCTCGAAACATACATTTTTTCCATATGAGTGAATATTTCTTCTTCCTTACAAATCTCTGAGGTACCGAAGTATAATAAACAGTCTGGCTAATTCACTACATTAATTCATGAATCTAACCAATGTTTATTGGCCATCTCTACTGTTTAACAAGCACCATTCCAAGCTCTGGAGATAGAGCAGTGAACAAAACAAGCAAACACCCTGATCTCATGGAGTCTATATTCATCTGGGGAAGATAGGCAATAAACAAAACAAACAAAATATATCGTAGGCTGGGTTCTGATAAGTGGTACTGAGGAAAACAAGCCAAGAAAGGTAGACAGGAACTGTGTTTGCGTGAGACGTGATTTAAGATAGGGTGGCAAGGCAAGGCCTACTAAGAAGGTGACATTTGAATAAAGACCTGAAGAAGATAGGAAAGAAATCATAAGGATATCTAGGGGAAGTGAATTACAGGTGGAGAGACTAGCAAGATGCCAAGGCCCTAGGGTAGAGCACATCTGGCATATTATAGGTATAACAAAAAGACCATGTTTCTCACGGTAAATTCCAATGATTATTAGGAGTGTGAGGCACTATAGTTAGAGGGTTATGACAAGAGACATGTACATGGCAGGAAAGGAAATCAGTGTCTAGACAGATGCAAAGGCAATTCCATCTTTCTAGATGATCTAGTTATAAGATTTGGAGTTATTCTTGACTCCCATCGTTCTCTCACGTTTCACATCCAATTCTTAGCAGACACTGTTGGCTCTTTTTACCACCTAACATCATTTTCAACCTTTTTCTTAACTCTGCTGGCTACAACCTTGGCCCTAGTCAATATCATTTTTCATTTGGATCACTGAATTACTTAATTAACCAAGAGGTTTTCCTACTTTTACCATTACGCCATTCAGTGTACCCTCAAAACTGCAGTGAATATAGAAAACCACAACAAATGGCTTTGTATTTCCTTCAGATTAAAACTCAAAATACTTACAACGGCCAACAAGGCCTCACACAAAACCCGCCTTCCTGATCCATCACCTATTACACTCAATCCTGGCTTTCTCTTCGTTTTTTTGGAACACGTCAGGCATATGCTCCCTTCAGAGACTTACATCCCACCTGCAGTTCACTCTGCCTGGCAAGTGTCTACATTGATGATAAGCTCAGAGAAGAAGGTATTTTAGAAGCAACTCAAATTTCCAAGTGTAGACAGCTCTTAAATACAGGTCCTAAGGAATCTGAGGGAAGAACACAGGTAATGAACAGATAATTTTTATGCTTTCTTTTGCTCCTTTTAACCAATAATTCAAGTTTTTCCCAATCAAGTTTTTTTTTTTTTCTTGTTAAACTTCTAATATACATAAGATATACTTAAATAGTCATTATCAAACTAAGTCAATTTAGGATTGATATGGAAGCAGGTAGAGGAGGGTACTGAGGATGAAAATAGGAAAAAAGATGGAAACATTGGAGGTTATGAACAAATATTACTTTCTTCATTTTTTAAAAAAATTATTCTTATAACCAGAATCTTTTACAGTAGAAATATGAACAGGATCCTATTCATGAACAGGCTTATCACATTTCAATGCTTTATCAAATATCTTAGAAGTTTTTTAGAATAGCAAGTATATTTTCGTTTCTCTAATCTTACAGCACTATATCTTGAATTCTTCATTTCAGGTTTATAGACTTTGAAAAGCAAAGGTGTTTGACTAAGAGATTTAACAATTGAAATGGTTTCCAGGCATAAGAATAACATTCATTTTAGAGTATAGCCAAGTCAAGGTTACCTGAGGTTGACCTGATTATCAATTAGACTTCATTGAATTATCTCATATCTTATCATATTTTTCAACTTTTCTTGTAGCAAACTTTTTACACTGTAATAGAGAGAGGCAATATAGTCAATGCTTTTTGTCTTTTAATTAACCACTTACATGTAAACAATGAGATTTGTGGTTCATTGACATTATCATAGTTTAGTAAAATAAGGTATTGGAAACTATTAATATATATACATAAACACAACGAAAATGGCTGTAGTAAATACCAAACTATTTTATGTATATCTCAGATTTTCAGAGAAAATTTAGAAAAAAATCTAGAACCCTAGCATTAGACTTCTCCTAGCAAATAAATTTAGGAAACACAAGACAAAATCATTAATAATAAAAAATCACGATTTTAAAACTATAGTTGGTCTTCTTTTACAAATCATATGATCTTAAATGTACCTAACCCCAGAAAACCAAACTCATTGTCATCTAGTCAGTTCCAACTCAAAGCGACCTCATAGGGTTTCCAAGGAGCAGCTGGTGAATTTGAACTGCCAACCTTTTGGTTAGCAGCCATAGCTCTTAATCACTGCAAAAGTTATGACAAATATCACCTAAAACTAATAAAATGGAAGAAAAATAATAATTCATAATTATTTGAGTTTCAACAAGAAGTGCATTTTAAAACCTGTTTTCCTTACACCCGTTCACACACACACATACACACACACACACAAAATCTACAAAATGGCAAAAGATTTTAGCACACACTTAGTTTAAGTGGCTCTGCTGTTGTTGTTGGGCTAGGTCGCCATTGAAAGTGCCTTTATTTGTTGCTTTGTTCTAATATGATTATGTACACGTGACTGAAATATTTAATGCATTCTTTCTAAGCAATTAATTCTTTTTCAGTTAGAGGCATAGTCTATTAGGCTATTAACTGTAGTTAGCTCAATTATAGAAAACATAATTCATCTGATTTAGAAACTTAACTGACAATGTGAGTGAACTTTGGCTAACCTCGGTGAGGTAGAAATGCAAAGTAACAAGGCAAAAGGATCCAGTCATACTAGAACAGAATCTACACAGTAACAGTTTCAGGGATACAAATGGATTATGAAGCGTTTTCAATTTTAGCATGGTTCGAATCGTTAAAATTATTATCACTATTTTTTTAAAGGCTTAATCTTCAAAAAGTATAAGAAGTTCTTTCTTTTGGAGAAATAATATGTTACACATGCTTATATAAAATATTGATAAAAACTACTGAAAAACCCATGGCCATCTAGTTGAGTCTGACTCATAGCGACCCTATAGAACAGAGTAGAACTGCCCCCTAGGGTTTCCAAGGAGCAGCTGGTGGATTTCAACTGCTGACTTTTTGCGTATCAGTAGTAGATCTTCACCACTGCCCTGGCAGGGCTCCAAAAACTACTGAGTGTTCACCAGATCTCTACCCAGTGATCATTTTGTCACTGTGGATTTTTAAAAAGTGTGTATTTCCTGAAACATTTAATGATAGCATTTTAACTATTCATTTTTACTTACAGAATTCACTCTCATTGAAGAGAAAAGCAAATTTTTTAGCTCTAAAATATACCATTAAAAAATGTGACTTAAGACTAAACCCAAACCCAAACCCATTGCGGTAGAACTGACTCTGAGTTATAGCGACCTTATAGGTCTCCAAGGAGTGCCTGATGGATTCAAACTGCAGACCTTTCGGTTAGTAGTCGTAGCTCTTAACCACTATGCCACCAGGGTTTCCCTAGGCATCACAGGAAGTTAGTAGGCTGCATCCAGTAATAGGTCTTTTAAATAATCACCACAACTCTGACACATCTCATGGTAGAAAAAGCAAGTTACATACTTATCATTGTAATTACACTTCATACTTTTCAGTATGAGAAGTTACAGCCCATTTGTCCTAGTAGCAATGGTTAAGAGCTTGGCGGCTAACCAAACGGTCAGCAGTTCAAATCCAGCAGCTTCTCCTTGGAAACCCTGTGAGGCAGTTCTACTCTGTCCTGTAGGGTCACTATGAGTTGGAATTGGCTCAAAGGCATCAGGTTTTGGTTTTTTGGTTATTGCTACATAAAGGAGCCCTGGGGGTGTGATGGTTTAGCCTTTGACTAACGGAAAGGTTCGTGGTTCAAACCCACCAAGATGCTCCAGGGGAGAAAGACCTTGCAATCTTCTTCCATAAAGATTAACAGCCTAGGAAACCCTATGGGGCAATTCTTTTCTGTCACATGTGTTCACTAGGAGTGGAAAATGGACTCGAGAGCACCTAACAACAAGAACAGTACTGCTCTAACAACCCCTAAAACACCATGGTTTCAAACAATTTCATTTTCTGTTAGGGATTTTGCGGTTCCAAATTAGGAAAAATCTTGGCTTGATGTTTCCAGCTCAAAGTTTTCATGTAATTTCACGCAAATGGTGGCTGGAACAAGGTAGGGAGGGGCTGAGGGGACAGTGCTAGAGAAGGTGAGGGCTTTCAAGCATCTATCTCTCTTGATACAGTCTCAGTGCCTCTGCAGATGAGCTAGCTTGGGCTTTCACACAAGAGGGCGGCCTCAAGGTAGTCAGAGTGCTGATATGTTGGCTGAAGTTTTCTGTAGAGAGCATCCCAGGGAGCAGGGAAGAAGCTACACCAGCTCTTATGACCTAAACTCAGAGTCAACTCTGCCACATTGTATTATTTGCAAGTGAGTCACAAACCTACATATTTGCAAGGTATGCAAGGTAGTTAGATTCTACCTCGTGATGGGGAAAAGTTAAGTTTCTAGAAGACCTTGTGGGGCAGAAAACATGGTAATGATCTTTGGCTAAAACAATCTGCCATAATCCTGATATGTCCTTCATCCTTCCCAACTATGCCCACAAATACATTCCCAGAAATATACCTTGCAAGATGTTGGCAATTTCTAAGTGAACTTGAAATATGAATCCCTTTTAATAAAGAAATATACAGCCCCAGTATAAACATTTATACTTATTTCATCCTCTACATTGTAATCATGAGCTAACTGGTATCTCTTTGTAGTATAATTTTTAAAGGACTCAAATGATAAGGTCAACTTCACCCAGGAAAATCTCCCATTTAAATAGTTTAAAGTCAACTGATTAGGGACCTTAATTACATCTGTCAAATTTCTTTACGTTTGCCATGTAATTAATCAATTCCTTCAACTCTGCTATAATCTATTTGCTAGAAGCAAGTTAGAAGTGCCACCCACACCCAAGAAGAGGGCATTATGGACAACGGTGTGGGTCACTGGTGTCATTTTCCTTCCTTCCTTTCTTCCTTCCTTCCTTCCTTCCTTCCTTCCTTCCTTCCTTCCTTCCTTCCTTCCTTCCTTCCTTCCTTCCTCCCTCCCTCCCTCCCTCCCTCCCTCCCTTCCTTACTTCCTTTCTTTTTTCTTTCTCACATTGAGCTACTTTAGGAGGGACTATACTTTATTTCTTTAATAAACACTTGGTAAAGTTAATCTGTGTATGAAAGTGAGAGTGAATACATGAATTAATAAAGCAGTTCATCCCTAGAAATAAGAAATTTTAAAAAGAAATATATTAGTTTTCTGTCTCTGTGTAAAGAAGCACTGGTGGCAGAGTGATTAAGCCCTTGGCTGTTAACTGAAAGGTCTGCTGTTCAAACCCACTACCCAATCTGTGGGAGAAAGATGTGGAAGTCTGCTTCTGTAAAGATTACAGCCTTGGAAACCCTGTGGGGCATTTCTACTCTACCCTTTAGGATCACTATGAGTCGGTATCAACTCAAGGGCAATGGGTTTTTTTGTTTTGTTTTGTTTTTTATCTCTGTGTAACAAGTTATCACAAATTTAGCAGCTTAAAGCTGCACATATTTATGACCTCAGTTTTCATGGATCAGGGCTGTGTGTATGCCCTAGCTCCATCCTCTGCTCTGGTCTCACAGAACGAAATTAAGGTGTTGACCAGGGCTGTGATAATCACCTGAACCTCAGGGTCCTCTTCCAAGACCATGTGGTTGTTGGTGTGATTTACTTCCTTGCAGCTTCAGAATGCATTGTTTCCTGTTTCTTCATGCAAAGGTTCTCTGTTGCTTCATGTCTCTCACACATCTATAGTCTCTGACCTCTACACCTTCTTTTAAAGGACTCAACTGATTAGGCCAAGCCCATCCAGGAAAATCTCCCATTTAAATATCTAAAAGTCAACTGATTAGGGACCTGAAGTACATATGTAAAATCTCTTTACCTTTGCCATATAATTAATCAATTCCATCAACTCTGCTATAATCTATTTGCTGGAAGTAAGTTACAGGTGCAACCCACACCCAAAAAGAGGGCATTATGGACAAGGGTGTGGGTCAATGGTATCATTATAAAATCCACCCTACCATAAGTAATAACAACTGAAAGTAAATTTTATAATGTTCCTCAAGCTACAGGATGACTTTAAGACAAAGGTAATTGACTGACAATTTCTTTCATGTGTGAATTCTACTATGGCTCTCTTTTTCACCATATTTTGCCAACTAGATACTTGTATATAAATAAATAAATAAAACAAAGAACTAAACCCGCTGCTGTCGAGTCGATTCTGACTCATAGCCACCCTATAGGACAGAGTAGAGCTGCCCCATAGGATTTTCAAGGAGTGCCTAATGGGTTTGAACTGCCAACCTTTTGGTTAGCAGCCATACTCTTAACCACTATGCCACCAGGGTTCCCAAATAAATAAATAAAGGTGCCCAATTGATATTTCTTAGTATATATAATAATCTTCCTCAGATATGAGTTGTGTTGTTTTCAGAATACTTCAGAAACTAACTTTAAGAGCCGAAATAAAATGTATGGAATTGTTTCCACCCTTTTTCAGGATTTTTTTTTTTTTTTTTTTACAGATGAACAAGAAGGATACGGGTTAACATTCAGGAAAATAAAGATTGCTCTGAAAGGAGAAGTCTGTGAATAAAAATTAACACAAATGCCACTCATTATGTCAGAACAAACACATCCTAAAAAAGAAAATTCTGAAGGATTTCCACATAAGCAGTCTGATTGCATACAATCAGCCCAATCCACACGTTAGCCATCTCTTCCGCTTCTCCTGTTAGCTGTGCCTGCAAGCAACTGAGAAGGTCAATCAAGGAGAGGAAATGACTGAAGTGTAGATTTAGATGTTTCCATTTTTACAAGACCTTAGGCTCCACATTTGCATTGACTGTTTCAACAACACCTGAAACGATTTGGGGCAGCCATCCCTGTTGTATAAATGGTCTTCTGCCATTTATTGGAACTGTTTTGCTGGAATCACATGATTAGAGAAAGAACTTGTCCAACTTATTCCTGAGTCTTTAACTAAAAAGATAGCAATTAAAATTGGTAATTTTTTTATCCAATAGATGATATTTTGTGGTAAAGGATTCTTTCAAGAAAATTTATGATTAACTTACATAAAATTTTTACAGCTTAATTAACTTCACCAAATATATTAGTCTGAAGAAGACAAAACTGGTACTGAGAAATGAGTACTAACTAACTTACTGATCAATTGGTTGGCTTGGTTTGGTAGATACCATTGATTTATTGGATAAATAAATCTATTCGTTTCTTCATTCAACAATATCATATACTATGTACTAATATAATTCTATGGGGCAGTTCCACTCTGTCCTATAGGGTCGCTGTGAGTCGGAATCGACTCAACGGCACTGGGTTTGGTTTCGGGATTATGTACTAGTATGTTTTAAGCATAGTATGTACACAATACATTTAACATAATTTTTAAAGCTTGATATAGATTTTTCAATTATAATTTGAAAACAGTGTTCATCTTTTATGTTTAAGTAAAGCAGCTTAATTTTTAAAACAGGTAAAGTTTGCATAATTGATTTTAAGTTTGAGCTAATATGAAAGAATTGTGTGATGCTCTTTGTGGTAGGTTCCCTTCTTTGCCAACAATAAAGTAAATATCTCAGGAATTTTATATATTAGATCAGAATGTTAAATCTCATAAATATCATATTATAATAAAAGACATGTGCTTTGGCCATTATGCACAAGTATTCAGTAAATATTTTTTGAAAGTCATAGAATTTTATATTTTGAAAGTGACCTTAGCAGTTATTTAGCTCAAATTTTACCTTATCCTATAAAAATTTTAAAGACGTGAGAGAAAGCTGTCTTATGAAAAAAAAAAAAAATTGCTTGTTTCCATCAGTTACTATAAGCAATTTTTTCCCCGTTAGGGTAGTCACTCACATACTTAATTTCTGGAAAAATCTGCTTTTCACACTTTATAAGATGGTATTTTCTGAATCAGGTCCTAAGTAGCCCATCATGGGCCTCCTTTCTTTGTGTAGAAAAGAGATGATTGACCCTTAGAACTTCTTTATCTCACAGAGGATGGCTTTTGTAGGGTGCCTGAAAGATATTTTTCTAGTAGGTAATTGTCTAATTTAAGTCTGAATTCAACACACTACTTTTCAAACTCCTTTCCCATCTCTGTAAAGTGTAGAACAAAACTTTTATTACCCATTCCCTTTTAATCTAATCTGGGCTTTCATAATTTTCTAAGGAAGTCTTGTCCCATTAAACCAACTCATACACATTTGTTCAGTGTAAAAACATAATGAAATTCTGATTGTCACTTACAGTAATGAACAGATTTCGATTTTTTAAGAATTCCCTAACCATATATAAAACACTATAAAAATAAATCAGAGTTCATAAAAGCATAAAATCATAGAAAAAAATCATTTATACAATTCACCTGCTCATCCATTCACTCATTCAATTCTATCGGTTTTAAAAAATAAAAACATTACCAAAATAAGTATTTCCTACGAGGGCAGTTGGTTATTGGAAGTTAAGTGTAGGGAGCGTCATAGAAAACAGCTATGACAATGATCTGAAGAGTCTTGTAAACAGGACCCTACCCCAGTCCAGGTATATCAGAAGATGGAATAGGTCAAATCTGAGCTACATTTTAAACAATAAGAGGTATGTGTGTTTAAGAGAGCAGAGAATATCCACGCATAAGAAAATGAGTAAAATTAAGGTGTTATATCACTACCTGGGACAGAATGCAAGAGAAAGATAAGTATAATTAAGGAAACATACTGAATTTGAAATACCAGTGAGATACCATCCAGGCAGAGATGTCTCTGCAAGTAGTTTACATTGGATTCTGTCCGGAGGAGAAAGAGGTCTTATTGGGCATAAACCCCTTGCCACCGAGTCTATTCCAACTCATAGCAACCCTATAGGACAGAGTGGAACTGCCCCATTGAATTTCTAAGGAACACCTGGAGGATTTGAACTGCAGGCCTTTTGGTTAGCAGCTGTAGAACTTAACCACTACGTCACCAAGGTTTCCTTACTGGGCAAAGAGTTATGGTAATTTTCCTTATGCAATTAGCAGTTAAAAACATGAGAACAAATGAGATCTTAGAAGGCCAAGGATAAAATTACAGGAAAACCTAACACTTAAGATAAGTTTGGAGAATGAGTTAAAAAAAAAAAAAAAACACTTAAGATAAGTTTGGAGAATGAGTAAACAGATTAAAAAAAAAAAAAAAAACCTTGGCAGGAACAGTGAGAGCTCCAAGAGAATAGAATGTTTAAGAGAGTAGAAACCGAGGAATAGACTATTTAAGAAGAATGATCAAATCCAAAAGCGAGACGAGGAAAATAAACACAGAAAATTGTCAATAGATATAGTAAGAAGGAAGCACAAAAAACATTTTTTGGTGTAAATATTTTTAGTGAATTATGGGGACAGAAGTGATTTATGTTGGGATAACAAGAGAATAAATGGGGAGGAAGTGAAAATAGCAAGTCTAGACAAATCTTTTGTCAATTTACCTAAAAAGGAATGGGAAAATTATGATATAGCATGTAGAGAGATGAAATTTCAAGAGAGTATTGTAATAGTTTATTTGCTGCTTTAGAAAACAAATCTGAAAGGAAGAAACCAGTAGGTTGAGAGAGGCCAAGTAGAAAGGTGAAAACGTGGAGGCTGGATCAAGTCAAGTTCCAGAGGTGATGGAAGAGAATGGTATAAAGAGGTCAAAGAAGGGAAAAATGACACCTCACCCATTTTCTATGTCCGAGATTATGTCAATATAAAGTTTTATTGTGGGAGGCCATTGAGGAAGACCATAACTTGTGTCCGTTTTTCCATTCTTTTCAATTCTTTTCAGCTATTAATCCCTTCCATACCTAATCATGTGCCTCAGTGGAAGCCGTGCACGCCCCCCACTTCTGGATGCATGACATTATAGGTTATTAGTTGAAGAATGAGACTGAACAAATTCAAGATCTTATGAGATGTGAGAAAACGTCTTCTGAAGGGGGGTTGCTGGTTGCATTAATTTTAAGAGACAGATACATGGAGAAATGTCTGTGCTCCAGTTATGGAGTGCTGTAGAACAGGGTACCCTCAAACTCAGTGGGTTGCAACAATTTATTAATTTTATGCCTCATGATTCTGTGGATCAAGAATTCAGACAGGAGTGATGATGGCTTATCTCTGCTCTCTGGTATTTAGGGCTGGGGAAACTCTGTCTTTCTCTTTGGCTAGATTGGACTTCCTCACAGAATGGTAGTCTCCAAGTAGTTAGACTTGTTATGTGGTAGCTCAGGGCTTCGAAAGAGTGTTTCAGGAGAGGAGAAGTAGAATCTGCAATCTCTTAAAGCCTGGCCTTGGAAAACCAGCACAGGATCCCTTCCACCATACTCTGTTGGACAAGTGGTCACAGAGCCAACACATTTTTAAGGAAGCAGAAATAGAGCACATCTCTCATGAGAAGTCGTCAAGGAATTTGCTGCAAAGAAGACTTTTCATCTGTCGCAGTCACTTTTTTCCCCCCTTCGGGCATTATGATATGAGGCTTTAAATCAGGCATGAAGATTTAAAGATAATAATAAGATTTAAAAAAAATAATAATAATACAGGACCTTGTGGACATTATATAACCGATGAATCAGCCAACCCTAACGTTAGCCTTACCTCTATGACTATCAGTTACATGAGAAAATTTTCTCATTTTTTAAGGTAGTTTGCTTCTAGAGTTTTGACACTTAGAGCTGAATGTATTCTAAGTATCTTAAGTAAGAAGAAATGTTCATTTTTACTGGATATTGATAGTTATGAAATCCAGGAACACTACGAGAATGAAAATCTCATCCATAACTCTACCACAAAATGACAGTAATAAGAAGGAAAAAAATCCAGTGCTTTTGCATGTGTGATCTAAAAAGCAGTCTTTTGCCAGTGATTGAGAAGTTGTTTATTATACATACTGCCGTGAATGTAAATTTAAACAAACATTTTAAAAAATACTTCAGTGATACATTTCAAGAGCCGAGACAACGAAGATAATAATAAAAGTAATAACTTTAATCAATTATTGAACATATACCCTGGTCTAGTCACTGATCTGCGTTCACTAATTATATTGTTTCAGTCACTCTTTAAGCAGACATTATGATTCTTTTTATACTTAGGCTTAGAAAAATTAAATAACTTACCCATAAATATATATGCAGAGCAAGTACTGTGGAAAATGCTTTTATAAACATGTTTTGTAAATTCCCTCTCAGTGAGGAATCCCACAGTTGGTAATCTAGCCTATAAAATAACCTTAATTGCCTCCAACTTTTTATTGCAACCTCATTATGTCAGAATATTTGGGAATTAAAGCTAAATGTACAATAATCGGGGAACAAATAATCAAGCCAATTATGGTAACATTTCAATGAGATTATAATTCATCGAAATTGATAATTATAAATTTTGCATAACATGAAAATGTACCTCCTGTGGCAAACTGAAAAGGTGCACAATTACATAGGCAGAATTATCAGCACTCTCTTGTTCTACTGTCTGTCTATCATCAATTTTTTATCCGTCCATTCCCCGTTTATCTAACTACACCTAGAAATACAGAAAATAGATAGAGGCAACACACTGAAATATTGGCTGCAGTTGTTCGATGGTGGAGAGAGGTGTGTGCGTGTGTGTGTGTGTGTGTGTGTGTGTGTTTTCCTTCTTTATACACGTTCTGGTGGTGAAGTGGTTACAAGCTTGGCTACTAACCAAAAGGCTGGCAGTTGGAATCCACCAGCCACTCCTTGGAAACACCATGGGGCAGTTTTACTCTGTCCTATAGGGTCGCTATGAGTCGGAATCGACTCGATGGCACTGGGTTTGTTTTTTTTGGTTTATGGGGTTGCTATCAGCCAGAATTGACTCCACTGCAATGGGTTTGGTAATGGGTTTATACATACCTACATGTTAAAAAAAAATATTACAATAAATGTAACTTTAAAAGGAATAATAATTGTAAAAAAGAAAAATAACTGACAAATAAACCATTGCCAGTAATAAAAAGTACTTCTAGGCAGTGCAAACAGTTAGTGCATTTGGCTGCCAACCAAAAGGTTGAAGGTTCAAATCCACCTAGAAATGCTTAGAAAAGCCTAGCAATCTGCTTCCAAAAATTCTGCCATTGCAAGCCCTGTGGAGCACATTTCTCCTCTGATATACCTGGGGTTGCCATGAATAGGAATTGACTGTACTGGTAATAATCAACGATCTCTGTATGTGTAAATACATCTCTTCTTGAAACTTAAAGAATGTGGAAAAAAAGGCACAGTTTGTTAAAAAATAAATAAAGAAGACATTGGAACCTTTACACAGGTATCAAAAATTAATATAATCAATGAAACTACCAAACCATGACTTTAAAAAAAAAACAAACTCCAATCAAGATGCATAATCAAGGGACTAAGAATAAACACTTCTTCATAGATAATGTTTATATCCCTTCTCCTTGAATCTAGGCCTATCTTTGTAACTTCCTTGTTACCGATAGAATGCAATGGAAATGAATGTGTAACTTCCAAAACTAGTTAAGAAAGGGCCAGACAATTTCCATCTGGTTCTCTTGGGGTGATGTTCTCGTGGAAACCTGCCACCATGTAAGAAGTCCTACTACCCAGAGGCTGCCATGATATAAAAGCTACTTGTAGGCCAACCACTTGGCAGCCCAGCTAAGCTCCCAGTAGACAGTCCACATTAATTTCCAGTTATGTGAATACACCATCTTGGATGTGCGGTCTACTTAGATTCAGATGAGTTCAATCGCAGTCAACATCTAACTGCACTCACAGGAAAGATTTCAGGCCCTCCCCAGCCAAACACTTACCAAATTCCTCTTCCATAAAATCATGAGCAAAATTAAAAATAAATACACAAATGACTAATTCTGGGCCATAACCCAACCCCATCAAAGTATTTAGTGGAATAAAGGTCTTCTTTTCTAATTTATTCAGACTCCTTAAGATAGTAGTTTGAGTGATCAAGAGCAAGTACGTCTGTTCTTACATAGCTGCAAAGTTTTTTATTATTACTGAATGATAGTTTAGAATAATATACATTTGGGTAATATAAAGTTCCGCCTCAAGAAGAAAACTGTATGTACAGGCAAGTGCTAAATTGGTATAAAATAAAGAACAACTTTAAAGAGTGGATGGAGAAAAATGTAGGTGCATAAAAAAAAAACAACATTCTAACCTGAAACTACTACAGTTTCACACCAAAACCAAACCCGTTGCCATTGTGGCCATTCCGACTCATAGTGACCCTGTAGGACAGAGTAGAGCTGCCCCAGAGAGTTTCCAAGGAGCACCTAGTGGACTTAAACTGCCGACCTTGTGGTTACCAGCTGTAGCTCTTAACCACTATGCCACCAGGATTTCTGTAGTTTCACACAGCAGCCTTAAATAAGTCAGCTTTTCTGTACTTCCTTCTATGCTTAGGTCAGCCTGACTCCACTCCCAATTCCAGGAGATGTAAAAAACCTAGGTGAATGCAGATAGAAAAGTGTCTTGCATTGCCTCCGGAGAACTGAGTTACCCACAGAACTCCAGCTACAACAGGCAAGGATACTGGCTTGAGTGCCCACAATTCTTCGTCAAAACTGGCATATATTTAAACTGGAATAAGGCCAGGTCCTACTGTTACCACTTTAACCAAAGACTATAAATCAGCATGTGAAGTGGAGGAGTCCCATTTTTCTCTGATAACACTATGCCTGCAGGATGCTCCTGATGAGTGGCAGAAGCTTCATTATCATAAAATGACAATGCCAAATTAATTCTAATTATCCTGATCATTGAACATTTAAATGAAAATGAAGACATTAAAGGTAACTAATTACTGGGAAGGCCATTTCTGAGGATGAATTATGAAAGATTTTAAACAAAGACGTTGTAAAACAATGGGTTCCAACTGCCCAAATCTTGTCAGTTTGTTTATTTGGGCTGATCGCATTGGATTTACGCACCAGAAAATTGGGAATGATTTGGTTGTTAAAAGGATTTGGAGGAGACTCTGCGAAGAAGTGCATCCTCATTTGTGTTTCCCGAAAATCAAGTCACAGTTAATTATTTCTAAACTAGTAACTTTATCAATTTTCAGGTCCAAACATAATATTCTTTAATTCCTTGTTAGCCTGGAAAGATAATTTCATTATTTCTTTTTTCCAAACTTGTTCCTCAGAAGCGATTCAAGAAGGCCAGGGCTTCACTAGTCAAAACATTTTGTTTTATTTTGTGTTTTATTAAACAGTTGGCAATCATGTAAAATCAGATGTACTTTTGATAACTGGTTTGCTTCAGTTCGAATATATTTCCTACCTGAGACCAAGTAGCCTTCATATTACTAAGATTCATGGCCATCCAGGTACTTGTTTGTGAAAAGAAAAGAAAACAAAAAGCAACTCTGCTTCTTTGTGATATTTATCAGCATTACATTGCCAAATCGAGATTGAACAAAAAGCCAAATATTGGTAATACTAATAGGTAATATATTTATTTTTAATGACTTATGTGCTAAATGGAACCCCTGGTGGGGTAATGGTTAAGAGCTAAGGCTGCTAACCATAAAGGCTGGCGATTCGAATCCACCAGGCACTCCTTAGAAACTGTATGAGGCAGTTCTACTCTGTCCAGGAGGGTCGCTATGAGTCAGAATAGACATGACAGCAATGGGTTTGGTTGTGTTTTTGGTACGTGCTAAACTGTTCAGTGATCCCTGGACTTGATAAGTAAATGCTTTTTCTTAAAACTGATAGAAAATAGATGCTATACTTTCTGTTAAGTTCTATGTCAAACTCTTGCGTTTTAACAATATATTTACAAATGCATTTTTACACACAGACTTTATTTTTTGAGACCCTCCCCCACTAGACTAAATCTGTGATTACTAAATTAGTTCCAGGTTCTTTATGAAACTAAACTTAAACTTGATTAACCTATTGAAAGTTAAGGAACCACTGAGAGACTTTAAAACATTGCTCATGATTCATTAAATATTATTTGCAATTGCCTAATTTAGATATAAGCATCCTTTACTACTAGGTTGAAACAAACGAAAATGCCATTTTTGTAAGTCAAAAACTATTGAACGTTGGCAATATCAATATGGTTCAACTAATAATATGAGGGAAGAGGAAATTTCTTATTCTCTACTGTTCCTAAGAGCCTCTTTGAAGTCTAGTGTCACATAGAAAATGCCCAGTAAACGTAGTAACAGATCATTGCCCAAGCAGTGATTTTTTCTATGTTTCTTTCATTAATCCATTCATTTGTTGACTTCACTCAGTGAACAAACATACAATCTGTTGAGTGGGCAGTGTAAATCAAGTGGAGAGAAATTTATTATGTTAGAAGATTGTAAATTAACAAGGATAGTAAGCACAAGAAGAACACCATAAGTGCACAAAAGTGAAGTGAGTTAGGAATGAAGTTAGAGCTTGATCAACTAGATGAAACAATTGAGGCTAGATTGGGGCTGCTTCACCAACCTAAGAAGTAGAACAAGGAGTCAATACAAACTTTCATTAAATTCTAGGCATTATGTTAGAAACTGAAGATACAACATTGAAGTAGACCACTCATCAGAGGACCTTACAGGCTTTGATCCAAGCTAAAATAGAGAAAGAGAAAAAAGATTCCGGGGAAGAAGCTTAGAAGTAGAGGTTGGTTAACTTCCTAACAGCACCTGGTACGTTTGCCTAATTAACAGGCCTACCTTGTAAAGAGGTACTTCTAGGAACTTGAAGACTAAGGATGCAGTTTGATCACAAGACTCTGAGGTGTCTACAATCCCAACGACAATAATTTTAAGTATTTAGGCATTAAACATTGGCGGACATAGCTAAAACTTAGATGGAAGATTCAAAGAGGTATAGCTAGTAAGTGGAGGAATGTGTTTTCAACCATCACTATTGATTTCCTCTTTATAAGTGGAGATACAAGCTCTGGAGTCAGACAGATTTATGTCCAATCTCCTATTTCTCCACTCCCTAGCTATGTGACTTGGTGCACATTACCGAAATTTTTTGTATTTGTTTCCACAGTTCTAAAAAGGCATATTAATTACAATTACCTCAAAGAATATGTGTGAGAAATAAGAAAATCTCTGTAAATAATTTAGTATAGGGTTCAGTTTACAGTAAATAGCAAAAAAAAAAAAAAAAAGTCTATTGTCTTAATTGTTATGAAGTAGCAATGGCAGCTAGTTGGGCCCCAAAAGAGCTAGAAGCTTAAGAAGATTTAATGAATAATTGCCTATAATGGATTTTAGAACTCCTGGTGGCATAGTGGTTAAGTGCTTAGCTGCTAACCAGAAGGTCAGCAAGCTGTTTGAACACAGCAGTCATTCCTAGGGAGAAAGATGTGGCAATCTGCATCCATAAAGATTTACAGCCTTGGAAACCCTATGGGGCAGTTCTACCCTGTCCTATGTGGTCACTATGAGTCAAAATTGAATCAATGGCAACCGGTGTAACAGCTCTGCTATTCCCAGCAGTAACCTTCTTGTGGTAACAAAAAATCCACACGTTCCTTGAGACAACTACCATCTTCTATGCTTATGTCAGCCTGACTTCACTCCCAACTCCAGGAGATGGAGACAGGTTCTGCAGAGCAGGTCTCTGGAAGATCTCTTTGTCATAGACTTGCAGTCATGACCAAATTTGAGAATCAGTACTTTTCATGTCCCTGGCCATTGTGATTTGGAGCTTGGCTGCTAACCAAAAATGTCAAGAATTTGAACCCACCAGCCCCTCCTTGGAAACCCTATGGGGTAGTTCTACTCTGTCCTATAGGGTCCGACTATGAGTTAGAATTGATTCTGTGAGTAACAAGGTTTTTTTTTTTTTTTTTTTTTTTTTTGCCACTCTGATTGGCTCTGAAGTGGGCACTGTCACAAATCAGAGCCTTCTAAAGACTTCATTCTGAGTCTTTAGTTATGTCTACTAAAAAGTGTCACTTTAGAGCCTGAAAACAGAGCTTACACAAAGAAATCTTAATAAATAAATAGAAAATGAGACAAGCTATATTCTGGTGATGTTTTTTGAGCCATCAAATAAACCACATCTGAACACCTACCCCTGAACTGTTAGCTATATGAGCTGAGAGATGATATACTTTTTGCTTAAGCAAAGTTGAGTTGAATTTTTTCTCACTTGTAACAGAAAGCGTCCTAACTGACTAATGGTCATTGACACACTAAATAATTGCTATTGATTAGGACTTCTACTTAAAAAGTTAGAAGGTTAAATCTCTTGATCTCACCTAATTTGTCATGTAAATATGGTCCCTATCTGGATGCGTGACTTAGCACAGTTGGCTACTGTTTGCTGGCTGATTTCTCCTGATTTTAATGGCATGTTCTTTAAACTTGAATAGTAGTGGATTAAAAACAGTTGCTGTTGAGTTGATTCTGACTCATAGTGACCCTATAGGATGAAGGAGAGCTGCCCCATAAGATTTCCAAGGAGCACCTGGTGGATCTGAACTACGAACATTTTGTTGCTCTTAAATGGAACCAAAATGAAAACTCTTTTTTTTTTTTTTTTTTTAGAATTCTAAGCTGTGGGTTATATGCCATTACTGCTTCTATTTTAGAAACTGAAATTATATATATATATATATTCTTCTCATTGCCATGGAGTCAATTTCCAGCTCATAGTGATCCTATAGGACAAAGCAAAACTGCCCCATAGGGTTTCCAAGGAGCGCCTGTAGATTCGAACTGCTGACTTCTTGGTTAGCAGCCAAGCTCTTAACACTGTGCCATTAGGTCTCTCTCTTTCTCTCTGTCTCTCTCTCTCTCTCTCTCTATATATATATATATACATACATACCCTTGTTACCTGAGATGTGTCCAAGGCTAGAAAGAAATGGGCAGATACATTAACTTTAGAAAGTAAATATCTGCTTCCTGTCTCTTGTCCATGGTCTGGTCTCTTGTCCTTAAAGCACCTTTGGGCTTCAGTGATAGGCACTATGTAAATGTAAATGTAAAAGTGGCCTGGAATGAAAATAGCTTGGAGCTCTCTCAAAGAGCAAAGCTATTAACCCTAGGGTTCTGGTCAAATTCTAGCTCAGGCAAGTGAGCCACACAGATTTAAATCATTTGAAAGCAGCATGCCTCAGAGAGAGTACTGGTCTCATGCAGTGCCCCTGTGCCTTATTGCTACCTGACATTTAATGTGCTCCAACATACCAAAGGCAGAGGTGCCATGTTTATTCATCAACACGGTGTACAGAACAGAGAAGTAGTCTCTATCCAGGGGGCTTGTTCTATTGCTATCTGTTAGCTTGAGCTCTAGAGACAAGTAAACTGATGCCTAAAGCCCAAAGATCATGTGTCAGTGAGACTAAGTGCTTCTAGTTCTGTAGTTTCAGATCGGCTTCACTTCTCTCATGTCTCTATTAGTTTGAACGGCAAATAAAAAATAAAGGAAATGAGTTGTATTTAATAACAAATGTACCAGGAAGTTAAGTAATGAGCTTATACTTCAAAATTTACAACTAACTATACTATATTTCTTCTGCATATACAAAAAGATATAAACCCATTGCTGTCGAGTTGATTCTGATTCATAGGGACTCTATAGGACAGAGTAGAACTGTCCCATAGAGTTTCCTAGGAGTATCTGGTGGATTCAAACTACCAACCTTTAGGTTAGCAGCCATAGCACTTAACCACTGTGCCATATCAAGGTACTAATTAAAAAATAAAGCTGATGAACAAGGCAGTAGGATCCAGTATAAAAGAGAGAATGAGTGGTCAACAGCATAGAGAACCAGCAGAGTCTAAGATATGTATAATTTATGAGAAAAGCCATTAAAGCTTGTTACAAAATTATCACAAATGACCTTAACAGAAGTTGTGGCAGAGGAATGAAGCAAACTCTAGATCAAATGTGGCTATTTAAGGACTCAGTGACTGATTATTAGGTAGAAGAAATGAGAATAAACTTGCAAGAGTTGAGGAAGCCTTCCTGGAAGTTTGGAAATGAAGGAGAAATAGCATCATAAATTTAAAAAAAGTAACAGCCTACAGTGGCAGTGTGGCATATTCAGACATACAAGACAAAAAAAACCAAACCAAACACAGTGCTGTAGAGTCGATTCTGACTCACAAAGAGCCTACAGGACAAAGTAGAACTGCCCCCACAGAGTTTCCAAGGAGTGCCTGGAGGATTTGAACTGCCGACTCTTTGGTTTGCAGCCGTAGCACTTAACCACTACACTACCAGGGTTTCCAACATACAGTATACATTCCCCAAATGTGGATCCTTGGTGGTCCGAAAGTCAACCTACTTGCAAGCATCAACGGGGAGAATCTTCTGTTCTTTCCGCAGTTCTAGCTATCCCTGAGGTATTCCAAGATAACAGCTAACAGCTTCTTCATCATGCTCAATTTGATGGAAATATTGATAATGTCAATGACAGGCCATTTTTCCTGTCCACATAATAGCAAAACTATTGATTTGGTTTTAAACTACTACTCGACAAGGCAGAATTGTCTATTTTGAATGAACAGCTTTAATAAAAACTTTCATTAGGTTTTCAAAGACTCAGAAACTTGCTACCTGAACATTTTGAAGGAGACAATTATTTAATTATAATTATAGTCATGCTGTTGTTGTTGTTGTTAGGCACTGTCAAGTCGGTTCCAACTCATAGAGACCCTATGCACAACAGAACGAAACACTGCCCTGTCCTGAGCCATCCTTACAATCATTGTTATGCTTAAGCTCTTTGTTGCAGCCACTGTGTCAATCCACCATGTTGAGGGTCTTCCTTTTTTCTGCTGACCCTGTACTTTGCCAAGCATGATGTCCTTCTCCAGGGAATGATCCCTCCTGACACCATGTCCAAAGTATGTAAGATGCAGTCTCGCCGTGGAACATTCTGGCCGCACTTCTTCCAAGACAGATTTTTTTGTTCTTCTGGAAGTCCATGGTATATTCAGTATTCTTCACCAACACCACAATTCAAAGACGTCAACTCTTCTTCGGTCTTCCTTATTCATTGTCCAGCTTTCACATGCATATGATGCGATTGAAAATACCATGGCTTGGGTCAGGCGCACCTTAGTCTTCAAGGTGACATCTTTGCTCTTCAACATTTTGAAGAGGTCCTTTGTAGCAGATTTGCCCAATGCAATGCATCTTTTGATTTCTTGACTGCTGCTTCCATGGCTGTTGATTGTGGATCCAAGTAAAATGATATCCTTGACAACTTCAATCTTTTCTCCGTTTATCATGATGTTGCTCATTGGTCCAGTTGTGAGCATTTTTGTTTTCTTTATGTTGAGGTGTAATCCATACTGAAGGCTGTGGTCTTTGATCTTCATTAGTAAGTGCTTCAAGTCCTCTTCACTTTCAGCAAGCAAGGTTGTGTCATCTGTATAACGCAGGCTGTTAATGAGTCTTCCTCCAATCCTGATGCCCCATTCTTCTTCATATAGTGCAGCTTCTTGGATTATTTGTTCAGCATACAGGTTAAATAGGTATAGTGAAAGAATACAACTCTGACACACACCTTTCCTGACTTTAAACCAATCAGCATCCCCTTGTTCTGCCCAAACAACTGCCTCTTGATCTATGTAAAGGTTCCTCATGAGCACAATTAAGTGTTCTGGAATTCCCATTCTTCTCAATGTTATCCATAGTTTGTTATGATCCACACAGTCGAATGCCTTTGCATAGTCAATAAAACACAGGTAAACATCCTTCTGGTATTCTCTGCTTTCAGCCAGGATCCATCTGACATCAGCGATGATATCACTGGTTCCACGTCCTCTTCTGAAACCAGCCTGAATTTCTGGCAGTTCCCTGTTGATGTCGTAGTTAAGTGAAAATGTAAAAAAAAAAAAAAAATCTTTCTTTTTATTAATTTGGAATATATATTCTGGAAATTTATGACATGTTTGATAAAGAACAAAAAAATTATAGGGGGCATAGTCACAAATATCCTCAGATTGAACCAAACATTTTGCAGGATTGGCATACTGGTTTGAAGGCCTAGGACCGTAGTCTCATGGGACATCTTGGTCAATTGGCATAACATAGTCTATAAAGTTTATGTTCTGCATCCTAGTCTGGTCAGTAGCATCTGGGGTCTTAGAAGCTTTCAAGGGGACATCTAAGATACAATTATTAGCCTCTACTTGTCTGGAGAAATAGAGAAAAAAGGAAAGCAAAGACTCAAAGGAGAAACCAGTCTACAGGACCACTTGCCCACATGAAGCATAACCTCATCTATCCAGAGACCAGAAGAACTAGATGGTGCCCCGCTACTACTACTGACTGTTCTGACCAGGGCCACAATAGTTGGTCCTAGATAGAATGACAGAAACTGTAGAGCAAAACTCAAAACAAAAGGCCAGGCTTCCTGAATTGGCAGAGACCTGGGGAACCCTCAAGACTATCGCCCTGAGATACTCTTTAAAATTTGAACTGAGGCTACTCCCAGAGGCTAAAAAGCAGATTGGCTCATAAAATAAACAATATCACTGTGAATACTGTGCTTTTTCCAGTGGTATTACTAGAGCCAGCACCCTGAATTCCAACTTCTAGCCTTCTAAACTGTGAGAAATAATTTTATGTTTGTTAAAGCTACCCACTTGTGGTATTTCTGTTATAGCAGCACTAAGAAAACTAGGACACAAATATTGGCAGGAAAACAATCTATTACCTCACTCTTAATCTAAAAGGATTGACTTAATAGACCAGAACATTCTACCAGGCAAATAATGAAAGATTTTGTGTATTGAGTTTTTGTATAGCCTGAGGGCTTTACAGGTGATAGGGTATTCATTTTTTTTAACTTTTTTTTTAAATTCCATTCTTCATGTTATCTAAATCAAAGTTTTGAGAGTTAAAATTAACAAACAAGTCTATAATCTTTCATGCGGATCTTAAAGGCCTACTTTTACACAGTCACAAAGAAACTAAAAGAAGACCTGGCTAAAATTCTTTTTCTTCCCGCAGCATGGTTGGTGATTTAAGTTTCTAAGAAATAATTTTTTTCTTAAAGAACAAATGAAAGCCTTGTGCTCACTCTTGCTTCACATTTGACTATGACTCTTATATCATTGCTGTACATGAAATTCGTCACGCATCCTTAAACAGAAGGATTTTGAGTTTCTGTTGTGGAGAATATTCATACAGTGTTAGCACTGGCCAAGCGGACATTTGGAAGGAGCCAAAGATTCTGGCCGTCGGGAGATGTAAGACATGGCTTATCCTAGCTCTCCAGTGTCGGGAAAGAGGAGGAACAATGCTTAACCCACGTGACAGTGCAAAAACCCCCAAAAGAAACACCAACCCCTTCCTCTGTCCCTGAGCACAGGCATTTATTAAAAACTCACTTTCCACACAGATCATAACACTACCTTAGATTACAGCCCCTGTGACATCACCTGTCAGAAAGGGAAGACCTAAAGCTCCTGGTTAGGACAACTTAGGATCATTTGTCCCTACTAGAACTTGGTGACTTAAACAAAAAATCCTCACCCACTTTAAAAATGAGGAAGCTGAGGCAAGACATGGTTAAGTGACCTGCTTCCGGTGATTCAGTGTTGACTGTGTACCTTGCATCCCTGGGTATCTGCTTCTGGTCTTTTTTTTTTTCCCCAAAGAATCAGATGAAGGTTTGAAAAAAAAACTTTTTGGTGTTGTTTGTCTAGATTCTGGAATGACTAATAAATTCCATTTTTTCATTAGCTTCCCTTAATGAAAAAGCAATTAGTGTGCAAAATAACACAGAAAAGGAAACCGGAGCCAAAATCATTTAATTAGTCATGGAAATATGTGGCTATTAAATATTATTATCATCTTAATTTTGGAAAAAATAATCAGGGTTTTGAAGTAGTTTCAATAACTTAACTTCAAGACCAGATAAGAGACAGTGATGAAGAAAGAAGAAAGAATTAACATCACTTAATTTTCCAGTTATTGCATTGCCTATGCCAGGTCTTGGAGCCCTGGTGGCGCAGTGGTTAAGAGCTGAGCCGCTAACCAAAAGGTCAATAGTTCGAATCCACCAGCCGCTCCTTGGAAACCCTATGCGGCAGTTCTACTCTGTCCTATAGGGTCAGTATGAATTGGAATAGACTGGAAGGCGATGGTTTTTTTTTTTGGTCGTGTGTTTTTTATGCCAGGTCTTCATCCCTAACAGTGAAATAACAATCAATACACTCCTTGGAGAAAAAATGTCCATAGATTTTTAAATCTGGTTAATCACTTGCAGTACTTACGGTTAATAAGGCAATTAACATTTATAAAAACACGTATGTTTCCCAACTATAGTTTTATTGAATTCTTGATTTACACTTTATTTTCAAGAGTGATAAGTTTTATTTTGACCTTTTGCTGTATTATAGTCTTAAAATTAGCTCATCAACCTTCTGTTAAATAATCTACCTTTCTTTTCTGACTCTTTTAGAGCTTGTATAATTAGTAATGCAAATTGTGAGTTTGAAACCTTAGATGCGTCACCTTTTTCAAGTATTTATCCTTTGAAATGTTCAAAATAACATATTGACAAAGGTGTACACTTTTAGAGAGGCTTCAACAAAACATCTGTGATATGATTGTTGCTATGGCAACTGGTTTATTAAACATTAAAACTAATAACTCTGAAAACCATTTAGGCTGGCATGAAAGAAAGAACTTTACAAACGTAATTGAGGTATAACAGGAAAATAACCATCTCAGGGCAGATGGGCCTCTCCTATGCAGTCTTTTGCCATCTCTCTTGAGATCTGAAAGACTTGCAGAAAAATGTCACGGCTGGTATTTGGGGGATTCATCCTTTCTCTTTCGGAGGGTTGCTGGGAAATATGAGAAATTGTGAATTGTGCTGGAGACCTGGAAAAATTAAAACATTTACTTAGATATTTATGTCTTCTGAAATCTTTATATATCCAGGTTTAGGAGTTCATGGGTGGCACAAATCATTAGGGCTCAGCTACTAACAGAAAAGTTGGTTGCTCAAACCTACCTAGAGGCACCTCAGAGGAAAGGCCTGGCAATCTACTGCTAAAAGATCATAGCCATTGAAAATCCTGTGGAGCCCTGCTCTACTTTGAAACATGTAGGGTTGCCATGATTGGAATTGACAACTTTTTTTTTTTTTAATCCAGATTTATATCAGCCCAGGATGAGCCCTGAGAGCTTTTGCCTTTGTGGGCCCTTCTGGTCATAATAATATCAATATTAAAAAATGATTTTTGATATAACTTTAAACACATTGACATTGTTTTTCTGTTTCAGTATACAAAATTTAACAGATTTTCCTAGTCCCTAAAATGTTTATTTTTTTCTGATATGGGAATGAAATTAAAACTTTTTCTTCAACCCTAACATTTCAGCCTTTTCTTCTGTTTTTAAAAGAAATTAAAATATTGTCATGGACCCTTAGAAATATTAGGGACTCCGCCTGGAGCACTGTGTCTCCTGTGTCTGATGGTAAGGTCCCTTCTCTTCTTTTCATGTGTATATTCTCCACTTTAGCAATTTCCTCCACACGCATGGCTTCAAATACTGTCTATTCAGATGACTCACAAATTTCTTGTCTGCAAGTCAGCTTCTTCTGTAGGCTTTTGGTCTTCATAAAGCCCAATACCCTGAAAAATCCCATACCCTCTGGACATCTCTTAAATATCTCAATGATATATCAAACTCAGGGCGTCCAAAAACCAAATCCATGCCCTGACCCAATGGCTAATACATTTCCTAGAATCCTCATCACAGTTAATAGACCATAAGCTGTCCAATTTGTCATGAGAGACAAAATGAGAATAACCCTAGTTACCTCCAGGTGGTGGAAGTAGAACTAGCTTTCATTCTCAATCATGTCCGTGTGCCTCTTCCAAGTTTCCTACATTGGATATTATCAAATAATAACAAAAATAGCTTATTGAAACTCTCCTTTTATAAAACGCTTAAAAATATGAGTCAACTTCCAGACAAATGATTAAAGATTATCAAACTCCTGTCTTTTGCTAAGGCATTCACAATTCAAGAGAAAACATGTTGAAACCCCCAAACTGATCATCCTTCATTCCAATATAACTCTCGTTTTAATTAAAATGAAGAAGCTATCCATCTTCTAGGCCTCGAAAAACGTGTTAAATTAAAGAAAAGGCAGAGAAATGTATTGAGTTTTGTATTTATCAAAACATCACTAATAAAACAGTTTGTCTTCCACCTGAGATTGACTAATCATGGTGCTAAGCCCCACAGTCATCTCAGGGTACTCCTTCCCAATACTTTAGCTTCATATCAGTTTCTACTTGGTTCAAAAAATAAAGAATAATAACAACTAATATTTATCCAGCCCTTCCTATGTTAAACAGTCCTTGGATCATGCAAACAGGTAACTCCCTGGGCTGTTAGCCAAAAGGTTAGAAGTTTGAGTCCACCCAGAGGTGCCTCAGAAGAAAAGTCTAGCATTCTACTTTTGGAAAAATCAGCCATCCAAAACCCTATGGAGCGCAGTTCTACTTTGACACACATGGGTCTCCAGGAGTTGGTGTCTACTTAGTGGCAATCAGTTTTCCTATGTCAAACATCTTAACTTAATCCCTATAAACCTAAGAAGCAGTTACTACTTTCACCCCCATTTTACAGATGTGAAAGTTGAAGCAAAGGAAAGTTTCTAGCTCGCATGAGGTTGGACAGCATGTTAGTCATGGCGGTAAGCTGTAAACCTAGCAGTCTGTTTTCAGGAGCTGGATTTTTTTTTTTTAAAACCCAGAATATTCTATGACCAGCTAAAGCATAAGGATAGTCAAAAAATATTGATTATTGACTTTCTAACAGAGTGACGAATAGGTTAATTTCTTGTTTCACAGATAATGGGTTATGATAAGCAGGCAGAAAGTACGCATTCTCTTTACCTGCCAGCATATACACAGGTGTGTCCTTAATAGATGCTAAAATGCAATGATAGCCAGATCCATAGACTCACATGTACCCCAATGCTGGGAGGACCTTCTCAGCACTTCTGAAAGTCCTCTAATTTTACTCCTGGAACACGGGCTCCTGAAGACACAGACTCGCATGCCCCACACCACCCTTTCGGCAAACAGGCCTGGTTTCTGGACGTCCAGCCCAGTGTTCTTTGCAAGACACCATGTGTTCTTCAGACTTCTGAGTTCATCCCTGTACCCTCCTAGAAGAAAGACTAGGTCTATCAGGCTGGAGAGCAATTGTGGCTTGATCAAGTTCTGCTCTTAAGCAGAGGAGAGGGTTTTATGTGGGTTGAACAATGCCATCTTTCCCTCTTGACACTGTGGTAAGGATTCTGTCCCAGCTTCAGGGCTCTACCCGCTGGAAACTGCAGGGATAGGCCAGGACTCTACTCAAGGACACTTTAGGACAAATTCTGGCAATACCAAATACAAAACTCTTGAAAAAAAAAAAAAAAATGAATGCTACCATTGGAAATGACGCACACACCTAAGATTATTTACTGTAGAATGTTGTAAATTCTTTGGTATCAGATTTCCTTATGTTGGGGAAATCTGGTAAGATCGTTAAGTAAAAGCTCATTACTGTTCAGTGGTTTGTAATAAAAACAGCATCTCCTCTGAGTGTCAAAACCAAACATCTTTCTCACATGCATCAAAAATAGAATGGGGGGGACGATAAATTCATATTGTCACGTTGGATATTTTCAAACATAAACTCATTTATTAAATAATCACTGTGAATAGCGAAGCTATGATAACAGACCTCAGTTTCCATAACAATGTTTTTACTCACAGCCCTGAAGGAGTCATCTCGCACATTTTAATGAAGTATCTGAAAGAGATGTGGGCATCTCAGTAGAAACCCCACATTCTGCTACCCTGACATGAAATGTTTATTTTTAATAAAGCTCTCGGTACGACAACAGGCAAGGTTAACCGGGTAGTTTCCTATTGATAGGGCAATAAACACTAGGGTGAGTATCAAGAGTGTTTCCTTTAATCTCTAGCACTGATGCAAAGAGCCAGCAAAAAGCCTCCACCCCAGCCTTCTAAGGTGTTCTGAGATCAAAAGCAGACAAAATAAATATCAGATATTCACACCGAGCATGTTATTTGCCACTTCGCTGAGACTTGCAATCACTCGCATTTCACGCTTCTGCTTGAAGATTCCGTTGCTTTTTTCCCTAAAAAAAAAAGATTCTGAAATCCTATAGTTCCTTATCCTACACTTGACTACAATGTCTAATAGCAATGTAGAAAAATGTTCAAGGCTTTAGCCATAATAAAGAACATGTGGCTAATTATCATTACTTTCAATTTATGGCTAGGGCCCTTGTCTATACAAGACAACGGAAAAGCAATTTGAAAATAAAAAAGGTGAAATGTTGATGTGGTCATAATTAAGGAAGTCTAACCATTAACATATCTTGATTAAATGCACTAGTTCTACCTTTTTTTTTTTCTTCCTGTTTTGTGGATGTGATATCCTAGTAAAAGACTCAAACTTTAAGGTGGCAAAACTGGTCAGACAAATGTTCCCCACCCAAGTTCTCAGAAGGCCCGCTGGGCTCTTGGCTGGAGAATATTGTCAGCTCTACCTGGCATGCTGCCTGGCCAACAGAGTTGGGATCACACCAGAGTCGAGACTTGCCAAACCACTCTGTAGAGCGTTGCTTTCTGTGGAACCATCATTAGCCTAATATGGGATTGCCACATGCCATTCAACAGCCTACCGACATTAGGGCCCAGGCAGGCAACCAACACTGAAACAAGCATTCTCAGGGTATGACGGAGACCATGCCCCAAATGAAGCATCTAACCACTGGGGTCGACGGGGGAGACTAATATGATAAAGAATAAATATGAGAGAGGAAGAAAGAGAGAATAACATCTTGATTACAATCCGTAGTTATTTTCATATTGAAAAAACAGTTGCCATCAAACCAATTCTGGCTCATGGCAACCCCATTTGTGTCATAGTAGAAATGTATTCCATAAGGTTTTCAGTGGCTGATTTTTGGAAGTAGATCTCCAGGCCTTTCTTCCAAGGTGGCTCTGGGTGGTCTTGAACTTCCAACTTTTAGGCTAGCAGTCAAGCACCTTAACTATTTGCAACGCCCAGGGATTCCTATTTTCATATAGATACTTGCTTAAATTTATGTCAGAGATACATCATGTCAAAGAAATTAAATTCTACAAGCAGTGATTGAATACCCATTAGCCGATATAAGAGGATTGTTTTAGCAATTGTATTTATTCACCATTTGACCTTGATCCCCGAATTCTTTTTCAATCATGTATGTATTTCACTTTCTGAACACATACTCGGTGTCAGGCTCTATTCCATGTACTGAGGATTCAGAGTTGAATAAACACATTCTTGTCATCATGAAGCTTCCAATCAGTTAGATGAAGACACACAATAAGTAAACCCATTTACATTAAATCAGTGACAAGTGCTTTGAAGAAAATTATAAAGCAGAATAAAACGACAGGGACTCAACAGAGCTTGGTGGTGGGGAGGCAATACTACTTAAGATTACCGTATTTTTACACAAATAACACTTTCTACATTTATTTTCCAACCTCACCCTCCCCCCATGAGGTATTTTCATAAGTGCTGCTATGCAAATTTTTTTACACATTACTGTAAAAAATTAGCATAGCACACTTATAAAAATACCTCAAGGTAGGAAGGCCGTGTTGGTAAACAAATGTAGAAGGTGTTCGTTATTTTCATAAAAATATCGTATGCGATCAGGGAAGTCCTCTTTGATGTGAAGATTTTTGAGCACAGAAATGTGTGAAAGAGAGAGAGATTTCAAAATCTTTAGGAAGGGTGTTTCTTCCAGAGGAAATAGTAAGTTCAAAGGCCATCACAAAATGACATCTCTATAAGAGGAAGTGGAGATAAAAGTCTAATTCGTGGGCAGATTTAATTAGAATTTAGGACCACCCAGGAGTTTATGTAGACTATACTGAGATGAAAACAGAATCAAAAGTGATTTCACTAAATTTGAAATAGAAGCATTCATAAGGGGTAAAGTGACACAAACTTGAGGGATGGGGTTCTAACACTGAATAATTAATAATTAAAAAAGGGACCAGAGACAAATTAATTTCATTTGGAACAAAGTAATAAAGAATGTGTGTAACAATTTAAGAGATTCTTCCATAACGTTTATTTGGTTCTCACAACAACTCTATAATGTTGGCATTGACCATTTTATGATCCTCATTTAAGAAATAATGAAAATGAGATTAGGAAAAAAAAAAGTCCAAAAATGATACTGGTGTATTCCATTAGCCCCGTTGCTGTTGAGTCGATTCCAACACATAGTGATCCTATGGGACAGAGGAGAACTGCTCCATAGGGTTTCCAAGGATGGCTGGTGGATTCAAACTCCTGACCTTTTGGTTAGCAGCCGAAAGCTTAACCACTGTACCACCAGGGCTCTTTATTACATTAGAGTTGGTGTGAATTCTTTGCTAGTCCTCCCATTGAGAAGTGGAGTTTAATTTCCTCCTTGAACCTGGCCCTGCCCTTAGTGACTTGCTTGACCAATGATATCCACCAAGAATTAACTTTCCGGGACTTCCAAGACTAGTTATAATGTAGGTTTGCATCTGTTTTCTTGGAACACCGTTGCTGGGAGTCTTGAGTGGGCACGTTATGAAGTTCCATTTCCCTGAGACTGCCATGCTGGACAGGCCACAATAGGTTTGCAGTGAGCAGTCTAGGTGAACCCAGCCTTCTAGCCACCCCACCAAGGTCCAGACATATGAGGGAAGCCACCTTGGAGCCTCCAGATAACTATATCTCTGAGTGACCATCATGCATGCCACATATGACACAAGAGCCACCCATCCTGCCCAATTTCTAACCAACAAAATCAGAAATATAATAAAATGGTTGTTGCTTTAAGCCACTACATTTGGGAATAGTTTGTTAAATGGCAGTGTTGTTGTTGTGTGCTGTTGAGTAGATTCCATCTCAGAGCAACACTATAAGAGTAGAGCTGCCCCATAAGGTTTCCTAGGCTGGAATCCTTATGGAAGCAGATCTCCAGGTCTTTTCTCCCATGGAGTGGCTGATGGGTTCTAACTGCCAACCCTTTTGGTTAGCAGCCAAGCACTTACCCATTGCGCCACCAGGGCTCCTTAAACAGCAACCGATAGCTTGTTTGTCAGTTGCTAAGTGGACTTAAACTCTGGTAAACTTTGAACTCTAAACGTTGGGCCTTTTTCTTGCTTCTAATACAGAGAGCATCAGATTCTAGATAAAAAGGTAAACCTGTAACAATGTGGTTTAAAAGGCTCTGTGAATCACTTCAGATGAGTTAATCATAAGTCAAGAACCTAATCCTGGTAGAAAGAGGTCATGAAACAGGGATGTCTAAATAACAATATAGTATTTCTGTACGGACTTAGAAGCTGAAGTACTTGGCCAGAGAATGAGAATTCAAAAGAATTTGCTAGTGTTTATACATCATTAATTGTAGTTGACAGATATTCCAATCTTAGGGAGTGACTCTAAGAAAGTTTCTCAATACTAGGGTGGATCATGAATTAAACTTTCCATAACTTGCTGTAAAATCCTTTACCCAGCATTTGTTTCACTGTTGTTGTGATTCCGACTCATAGCAACCCTATAAGACAGAGTAGGACTGCCCCATAGAATTTTCTAGGCTGTAGTCTTTACGGAACAGATTGCCAGCTCTTTTCTCCCATGAAACAGTCGGTAGGTTAAAACTGCCAACCTTGCAATTAGCAGCCAAGGGCTTAACCATTGTGCCAACAACTCTGAAACACTTAGGTTGGTTTTCATCACTAACTGACACCGGGAAGTTAGTAGAGGACTTGGAGTCTTGCTACATGCCTTTTAGAACTTCTTGAATTTGATTTCATGGATGAGTTTGGCTGGATCCAAATGAATGGGAAGATTTGAAAATAATAATAATAAATTAAATGGATATCTTGGGCCTCATAAAATCAAAAGAGAGTACCGCAAAGAAAATAGTGTTCACTGCAGAGGATTTTAACTACAGAGGATTACAGAGTCAGATTAATTATTGGCAAGTAATTTATTTCACAGCAAATAAATAGTGTTAGATAATTTATTTTCTCTGAAAGGTCAAACAGGGGATTTGGTGTTCTGGCATTTAAAATGTCTGGTTTAGTTGTTTCCGTTTGTTTTAAAATTGGGTTAGCATCACAGACGGACAATCTCCAGAGGATACCCACAGCTTCAGAGGCACAGGGAGAACATGGTGACAGTTCCAAAACCCAAAAAACAAAACCCACTGACTTCAAGTTGATTCTGACTCAGAGAAGCCCTAAGACAGAGGAGAACGGCCCTAAAGGGTTCCTAAGGAGCAGCTGGCGGGTTTGAACTGCTGGTCTTTTAGTTAGCAGCCGTAGCGTGCGCTGCAAGTGCTCCAAGAGTTCCACGGAGAACCACAGATAGGTTCCTCACATTCATGAGCTGGAAAGTAAGTAAGGAATTGTAAAACCAACCTTAGCAGCTAGCCTAGCAGGAAAGGTAGTACTCACTCTTAATAAACAAAACAAAACAAACAAAAAATCATAAATGCAGTTAGGGTTAAAGATATAGTTATCTATGATTACATAATGCTACAGGAGAAAACCCAAGATGTGGTTACCTGAAGGCCCTAGAATGAGTAAACCTCAGCCCTCCAGCTGTAAACGGCCTGGATAAAGCGGTCCAGGGTCCAAACACCAGGAGAGGTTTTTCAGGAGGCAAATGATGCAGGTTGGAAAAGTACCACCAATTTCATATAATCCCACCTTCTTCTGATCACACCCTGGGCAAGATCGGGCACGCTGATCACACCACCTGAAAGCACTACCAGTGTCTTGCAGTCAAATAAGTTGGTGGAGTACATTTCACAGGAAGACACCGGCTCTGACCAACCATCAGTCAGGCGTTAGTTTCGAGTTGTTTTATGATAGCAGATATTGAGTTACAGTAAGACATTTATTATTTTCCTCTTTGGCTGCTCTGATCTCCTCTGAGATTGTGTTTGTGGCCCCCAGTTATCTTGCTCATACTTCTCCAGTGGCCCACCTCTGGGCTATGACTTTGAGAACCTCTTCTGCTTGGCTCTTTACGTCTAGTGACAGCCTGGAAATAGCGTTGGCCAGAATTCCATCATCCTGCCCTCTGAGCTCCAACAGCGCCTGGTGCCCACTCAATGATTTCTGTTTCTACCCTTTCATTGTCTTCTTTTCATCTCTTTCCAAACCTTTGTCCCTTCACAAACGACAACCCTTTGCTGTGCAGTCCCAAAAAAAAAAAAAAATCAACTGGGAATTTATCAAGAGCAATGGGAATAACTGCTGGGTAAATCATTTGAATTCAGTCAAATTACCTGTTAAATAAAGAGTTTAAAAAATGCTGGATTAGTCAGTTGTTTAATTCTTATTGTTTAAACCATTTCTGTAGGGAGTATGAAAGTTATAATGACTTTCCACTTCTATCTTTAGTGTATAAAAATCTTAGTATTCTGAAAAGCACAGTTCTTATTTTCCATTTTCATGTGGTCAGTTTGATTCAGATCCATTCTATCAAAATGGCATTCCCAATTTTGGCTTACGATGTTGTTGTTGTTGTTGGGTGCTGTCGAGTTGGTTCCGACTCATAGCGATCCAATGTACAACAGAATGAAATACTTCCCTATACTGCACCATCCTCACAGTAGTTGCTATGTTTGAGCCCATTGTTGCACCACTGTGTCAATCCATCTCATTGAGGATCTTCTTCTTTTTCCCCGACCCTCTACTTTGCCAAGAATGATGTCCTTCTCCAGGGAACGGTCCCTTCTGATAACATGTCCAAATTACATGAGACAAAGTCTTGCCATCCTAGCTACTAAGACAGATTTGTTCTTTCTTCTGGAAGTCCATGGTATATTCAATATTCTTTGCCAACGTTTTAATTCAAAGGAATCAATTCCTCTTTGTCTTCCTTATTCATTGCCTAGCTTTCTCATGCATATGAGGTGGTTGAAAATACCATGGCTTGGATCAGATGCACCTTTAGCTCTCAAAGTGATATCTTTGCTTTTTAACACTTGAAAGAGGTCTCTTGCAGCAGATTTGCCCAATGCAATATTTTCTTTGCTTTCTTCACTGCTGCTTCCATGGCTATTGATTATGGATCCAGCTAAAATGAAATCCTTGACATCTTCAATATTTTCCCCATTTATCATGATGTTGCTTATTGGTCTAGTTGTGAGGATTTTTTTCTTTATGTTGAGGTGAAATCCATACTGAAGGCTATAGTCTTTGATCTTCATCAGTAAATGCTTCTAGTCCTTTTTGCTTATGATGCCAATGCTCATGTAGTTACTCCCTGCGTTCTCTTTGTGCAGCATCACCAAGTCTTATTGACTGACAAAGGCTGCCCAATTCTATGATCACAAGTCATCTTTCACAAGGACCAGTGAAACCGATGTCTTCCGAGATCTCCCTGTTGCAACCTACATTCTTCTTTATCAACAGAATTCTCTCTCTTAGTCAAAATGGAATCTGTCGTGTCTTCAATTAATTCTGGCTGCCCTACTCTCTCCCCAGCTCAAACATAAATGCAGATTTCTTATCATACAGATGGGCAACCCTCATGGTGTGCCACTAACAATGCAATGTATACCTCCAAAAAATAAATGAACAAAATAACCTTTAAGATGTTTACACCCTAAGAATTGCTAGATAAACGAATGCATTTTCTTAGAGGTAGAAACCCTGGTGGCGTAGTGGTTAAGTGCTACGGCTGCTAACCAAAGGGTCGGCAGTTCGAATCCACCAGGCACTCCTTGGAAACTCTATGGGGCAGTTCTACTCTGTCCTATAGGGTAGCTATGAGTCGGAATTGACTGGATGGCACTGGATTTGTTTTTTTTCGTTGCTCTTAGAAGCAGATAACAAAGCAAACTTATTTAATTTCCTCATCTTACAGAGTTAAGTTAAAGGATTGCGGTTAAGTTAAGGAAAATCTTTTTCAACAGAATTTTTCAGAGAATTTCATGCTGAAATTACTTCTTGCTTCTTGAAATTTAATATCATGATCTTTGGAAAAATAACTATAACTTTAGTTAACAACCTTGGTTGCACAGTGGTTAAGAGCTCGGCTGCTTATCAAAAGATCTGCAGTTTGAATCCACCAACTGTTCCTTGGAAACTGTATGGGGCAGTTAGTTCTACTCTGTCCAATAGGGTTGCTATGAGTTGGAATCAACTCGATGGAGACAATTTTTTTTAATTATAAAATCGTGCAAATAGGAAACATTATCTGATAGTTGCGTTTGAGAGAGTATTTTCGAAATAGCACAAGGTCATATAAAACATTCCTAAAGCTAAACGTGTCTTTAAATGCACGTTCAATTATCAGGATAAATTAACATCACAAAAATACCATTGTCATATGAGAGCTCGATTTCGCCAGAAATGTTTAATTTCGGCAACAGCACAAATTATTAATTTTGTAATCTCCATGTGCATTTGGGAGTGGGTGGTGGGTTATTTAGGCTCATGAATGTCAATGACTTCTACCAAAACCATTAAAAAAAATCATCACATTTAAAAAAAAAATTTACGAACTTGAAATCTGGTTATGCAGTGTCTTGTTTATGTTTTATTTGAGAAATTATTCCTTAAATTAAAAAAGAAAGAAAGGAACAGGAAAAGGTATGTATTTCAGAATATCCTTTCAACCTCACTGGCCTTTACTCCAGCCCACCTGCAGACACTGCAACAAAGTCAGTTTGGCAAGCGAGAGGCATTAGGAAGAAAGATATCCTTCCTGACATTTATGGGTTCATTTTTTAAGGAGAAATTATAAACTTTCCAAACATGTAGAAATCCATTAAAAGAAATGGCGTGCCAGAGGCAGGACTCACTCCTACAGTATTGACATGTCACTGCTTCGCTGCTCTCACCACGTAAACCTTATTTCCAATTAGACTGAGCACCACGAGAATCAGAGAACACATAAACATCCTAAACACATAGTGAATATGCCACTTCAATTTGCCACCAGCCTGTTACAATATATCTATCAAACGCTCCAAAGAAGTAGGCTGTGCCGCAGAGACTCTTAATAGCGGTTCACTCCAACATCAAGTACTTTAAAAACATCGCATACCCCTAACCCGGTAGATAAACATTTTATCTTTCTACTCTTGATAGAATATAATTTTCAGCCTTTGATCTAATATAATTTAAGGTGTGTCAGGATGGGTTTTGGCAGAGCAGGCTAGTGAACAGAAAGGTTTAGTACTTGGGTTTCTGGAGAGCCACATCCCAAACATGGGTTTTTGGCAAGGGTGGGGACTGTACAGCCAGTTTGACTACAGGAAATAAAAGAGGTGCTGTTTAAGAGAAAGAACTTGGGTTAGGGTGGAATTGCTGCTGCAAAAGATGTTCAATTCACATTGCCATATGGCTTTTTTGGAACAATTCCCATGTATCTGAGCTATAGGCTTGGCACTTGGAGCTGCGTTTGGATCCGTGGCACGTCCTTACTGCTTTGAAGCTGTAGGAAAGTAATATCATGTAGCTCCACCTTCCCAGTAAAACTCATTGATTATTGCAGTAAAAACATCTGGATAAAAAGCTCCAGGAACTGATCTTGTATCTTAATGTCACATCTATAAATATGCTATAAAATACGGTTAAACATTGCTCTGTAATTTGAGGGAGATATAGTCCACCAATTTATGTGGATGGTGAGAGAAAACTATTTTATGTTGAAAATTTGCATAAAATAAATATACCATATTTTACTCAAATAACGCACGCATATTACACATTTTTTGCCAACCACGTAATCCCTTCACTCAACATTTTCCTAGGCGCACTATGCACACTGTAGATGTAGACCCATTTTTTTACGAGGGTGCATTATTTACAAAAAATACGGTAGTATATATCATATTGCAGTAAATTTGGAAAAAATACTGCTATATCATATATTGCTTCTGTGCAACTATATGAAGTTCAACTAAAGAGAATTCTTAAGTGAATTAAAAATCATATCACACACCAAAAACCTTCAAAGGCAGTATGCACTCATTCATTCTTTTGTTTTTTATTCATTTATTCATTCAGTAAATATTTACTGAGCATATTGCATTAGACGTGTTATTTACCAAACCAAATGAATAAATCCATTGCCATCGAGTCCATTCCAACTCATAGTGCCACCAGGGCTCTTTCTATTTTGGAGTAAATTATCCCAAATGCTATTAAAATAAGTAGTAAATCCACTTTTGTTTGTTTCTGTTAATGTCGTATTTCATATGAACCCAAATGTATAGAATCTTAAAAATATAACACGATGGTATTAAGGCCCTGGTGGCAAAGTGGCTAAGCATTTGGCTGCTAACCAAAAGGTCAGCAATTCAAATCCACCAGCCGCTCCTTGATAACTCTATGGAACAGTCCTACTCTGTCCTCTAGCGTCGCTGAGTCAGAATCAACTCGAAGGCAACAGGTTTGGTTTGGTATTAAATAATATAACTAAAAAATCATGGATTTTATAGAGAGATAAGTATTTAAATTCTCATTCTGTCCATCAATATTTGGGCCATGTAGAACAGGTAATTGGACTCTCTGAACTTTAATATAATTACCTATAAAATAGGAATGTTTCAGAGCTGTGCTCTCCAACGGGTGTGGTTATAAAAATGGAGGTATTTTTATATTAACTGTTTCTGACTATGACCTAGAATGACGTTGAAATCTTAAAAAATTATTTATTTTGTGAATAATAATATGTGAATCAATATTTAAAAGTGGCAGAACTTGCTGCCATCAAGTCGATTCCAACTTACGCGGACTTTATAAGAGAGTAGAACTGCCCTGCAGGGTTTCCAGGGAGCGGCTGGTAGGTTCCAACCACCCATCTTTTGGTTAGCAACCCAGCTCTTTAACCACTGTGAGGTACTATGCATATCATTTCATTAGACAGATGTTTCTTAATTATAATTCAGTAGTCACTTATTGATGGGCTGTAGACTATTTTATGCTCACTGTGAGTCAGAATTGACTCCGTGGCAATGGGTTTGTTGATTCTATCAGGTGTTAAAAAGACCCCTGGTGGTGCAGTGATTAAAGCACTCTGTTGTGAATTGAAAGGTCGGCAGTGTGAACCCACCAGCCATTCTATGGGAGAAAGATGTAGCGGTCGGCTTCTGTAAGATTTACAGCATTGGAAAGCCTATGGGGCAGTTCTACTCTGTCCTACAGGGTCATTATGAGTTGGAATTGACAGACGGCAAATGGGTTTGGTTAATTGGTTTATTTCTTCCATCAAAGTCCCTAGGTAGTGCAAATGGTCCAGGCACTCAGCTGCTAACCAAAAGGTTGGAGATTTGAGTCCACCCAGATACTCCTTGGAAGAAAGGCCTGGCAATATACATCTGAAAAACCAGCCATTGAAAACCCTATGAAGCATAGTTATACGTTGGCATATATGGAGTCGCCATGAATAAGAGTAGACTCAACACAACTGGTTAATTTATCCCACCTTTGCCGTGCTTATTTCTCTCCTTTCTTGCATTATTTTTTTTAAGGGGGGAGGAAGAAAAGGCCAGTTGACAATATTTTTCATTCAAAATTTTTTTTCACAATTTGTTTAGGTATTACATGCTGTATGTCTAGTCTTTATTTAGAAATGTTATTACATATACTTAATTTACCTAAATCTCCTGAGCAATACAATAACATCAGAACCTTTTCTCTTACTTTTATCTCCCATTTGAATTCTATCTATGGTGCAGAATATTCTAACTCTGTATCTGATTTTTACTTGTCCCATGAGAAATCGCTTTGTTTTTTACAACAAAGTTTACTTAGATTTATTTAAATGCTGTTGTTGCTGTTAGATGCTGTCCACTCAGTTCTGCCTCATAGGGACCCTGCGTACAATAGACCCAAACACTCACTGCCCGGTCCTGCACCACCCTCACAATTGTTGCTATGTTTGAGCCCATTGTTTTAGCCACTGTGTCAATCCTTCTCATCGAGGGTCTTTTTTGTTTATGTTTACCTACATATTTATCCCAATATTTGCTTGCCCATTCTCCCTCCATCTCAGGCCTTCCATGAGGGTTACCTTTTCTTGTGTTTGAAGTTCATCATTTGGAATTACTTTTCACGAGGTTCTGCTCGTTGCAAATCCTCTCAGTGCTTTTGTGCTGGATAACGTTTAGTTTTTGTTCTTATCCTTGAGAGAAATTTCCACCTAGTATGGAATTCAAGGTTCACAGTTATTTTCTTTCAGCCTATGAAAATCTTACTCCAGTCTCTTTTGGCTTACATTGTCACGGCTGATAAATCCATTACAGACTAAAATGTCCCTCCTTTCAGGTTAACCTCCATTTGTCATTCTCTTTCTCTCTCTAATGGTGACCTGAAATTTTTTCTCTTGACTCAGTGTCCTGTAATCTTAGCCTGATGTGTCTAAATCTAAATTTCATTTTATTTAACTACTCAGAAGATGTTGGAATTCTCGAAGGTGTGTATTGGTGTCTTTCATCAGTTCTAAGAATTTCTTGGCCATTACTCCTTCAATATTTATCCCAACCTATTCTCTTTTCTTTTCTTTCTTGGGTTCTGATTCAATATACTTTAGACCTCTCACTCTGTCCTCAGTGTCCAGCTTCTCTGCTGTAGTTTAAATACTTTCTTCTGTTCTCTTCTAATTCCTTCATTCTATTTCCATACATTTCCACTATACCGTTTATTTCATCCATTGAGTTTTTAGTTTCATTGATTTAAAGAAGTGCCTTTTGATCTTTTTCAAACGTTAGATCACTCTGTATCATTTCCGTCTCCTTGCATACATTGAAGTTTTTTTTTTTTTCTTTAGTTTTACTAAGCATAGTTGTTTCCCAGTCTTGTCTTATAATTCCAATATCCATTGACTTTATGGGTTGCTTTTATTGGTTCTCATTCATGGAAAATTTTGCACCTGAGCTTGGTTAACTTGTACCATTTGATGTCCAGTTTGCTTGAAAACTGATTTGAATGACCTGAAGCCTAAGATTGAAAGTACCTTATTCCAGAGACTGACTATTATGTTTCTGTCACACTCAGGTTGGGGACATTAACAACCTAAGACCATCTTAAACAAAATCCATGGTTCAAGGATGCCTGGACTACATGAGACGATGTGTGTCTGTGTTGCAGATTCTTGGTTTACTTTTGATTCAAATTTACCTAGAGGGAGAACCTCTGGGTTTTTGTGCTTAATTTGGGTCAGGTCTTTTACTACATTCTGTAGCTTTTAATGGCTTTTTGTTTTTGTTTCCTCGGTCCCATAAGGCACTCAATGTAAAGTTTCAAATGTTTCTACGTTGGGAAATAACCTCATGGCCTTACCAGTTTCTGAGTTGAGCTTCTGTTCAGTTTTGGCCTTGTAATTCCTTCATATTCTTCTACCCTAAACTACTCCCATTCTTCCTCCATCATAATAGAAAATTTTGAGCATATAGGAAAAAAAAATATGTATATATATATAAACAGACTTGCAGGTGGTGTGTGGAGGGAAGAGAGATCGAATTTGTCTGCATCGATATCTGTGCTCCAACCCAGTAAGCCCAAAGCACCTAGTTACACATGTTAAAGACAGAAGGAGAACACGGAAAGTAAAAACACTTGATCAGATAGGGCAACGGAGACGTACATGGATTGTGTGGATTTTTCTCTTCTGATATTTTTCTAGGTCTATGTTATAACTTTATAGTTTCAGCTTAGACTCGAACATCTTTCAGATTTTTATTATAAATCTGCCTTTTCTGGTCTTCCATTCCCACACCTCTAAAGCTTTGTTGTTGTTAACAGAAAAAGGAAGACGTTTTTATCATGCATTCCTTTTCCCACCAGTTAAATGGATGAAACAAACGTGTAAGTCAAGAATATCCTCCATCACATCCATTATAAACACCATGAAATTAGGGATCATTTTTATTCTTCTTACCACTTTTTCCTCTACTTTATATTCAGTACAGTGTAGATGTTCCCAATAAGTATTTTTTGAGTTAACTTGAGACAAGAAAGCAGGCAATGGAGACAATTAATATCTGTGCACTAAGAGAAAACTGGATACTAACACTAGAGTTGGAGCCTTGCTGGCGCAGTGGTTAAGAGCTCGGTTGCTAACAAAAAAGTCAGCAGTTCGAATCCACTAGCCGCTCCTTGAAAGCCCTGTGGAGACAGTTCTACTCTGTCCTATAGGGTCACTATGAATCAGAACCAACTCAAGGGCACACAGCAACAACAACACTAGAGTAGGAAAGTTTTGTATGAACTTTATTTCCAGGCAGCGTTATATAATCTCCAACATATCTCTTCCATCCACTCAGTGAATACATATATAGTCTTCTGTTGTGGTTGTTGTTGCTTTTTGAGTGTACTTTTTGTTTATTTATTGTGTTTAGGCAAAAGTTTACAGAGCAAATTAGTTTCTCATTAAACAATTAATGCACATATTGTTTTGTGACATTGGTTGCCAACCCCACGATGTGTCAACACTCTCCCCTTCTCGACCTTGGGTTCTCCATTTCCATTTGTCTAGCTTTCCTGTCTCTTCCTGCCTTCTTGTCCTTACCCCTGGGCTAGTGTGTCCATTTAGTCTCATATACATGGTTGAGCTATGTGTATTATTGTTGGTTTTATAGGCTTGTTTAATCTTTGGCTAAAGGGTGAACTTCAGAACTGATTTCAGAAGTGAGTTAAAAAGGTGTCCAGGGGCCATATTCTTGGGGACTGTCTAGTCTCTGTCAGACCAGTAAGTCTGTTTGTGTGTGTGTGTGTGTGTGTGTGTGTGTGTGTGTGTGTGTGTAAGTTTGAATTTTGTCCTACATTTTTCCCCAGCTCTGTCTGGTACCCTCTGTTGTGATCCCTGTCAGAACAGTCAGTGCTGGTAGCAGACACCACCTAATTGTGCTGGACTCGGTCTGGTGGAGGCCATGATAGAGGTGGTCCATTAGTCCTTTGAACTAATCTTTCCCTTGTATCTTTGGTTTTCTTCATTCTCCCTTGCTCCAGACAGGGTGGGACCAGTAGATGTATCTTAGATGGTTACTCATAAGCTGTTAAGAGCCCAGACGTTACTCACCAAAGTAAGATGTAGAACATTTTCCTTATAAACTATGTTATGCCAATTGAGCTAGATGTCCCCGAAGACCATGGTCTCTAGTTCTCAGCCCAGTAACTCGACCTCTATAGGAGTTTGGAGGTGTCTATGACTTTGCCTTGGTCAAGATGCGCTGGCTTCCCCAGTATTGTACACACATTCTTAAATTAAATTCTCAGAGCAGCATAGTTTAAAAAATCCCAAGAACTTATTGGTTATAATAAAAATAACGGTGCTATCAGCTGCCAAGGAGTTGCCCCCCGAGTGATGGCAACCCGATGCACAAACAGGATCAGACCTTTATGATCTACAGGGTTTTCTTTGGCTGATCTTTCAGAAGTAGCTCACCAGGCCTTTCTTCCCAGTCTGTCTTAGTCTGAAAGCTCCCCTGAAACCTGTCCAGCATCACAGCAACATGCAAGTCTCTGCTGACAGGCAGGTGGTGGCTGCTCGTGAGATGCACTGGCCGGGAATCAAACCCAGGTCTCTTGTACGGAAGGCGAGTGTTTTACCACTGAACCTCCACTAACTGTGCCCACTGTTCCCTCTGCCAGGCACTAGGCATAATTACCTTATCTCATTTACTCTTCAGGAGAATATCATGATGTAGGATTTATAGCTTTCTTTTTATAGATGAAGAAACTTAATTAAGTTCAGAAAAAACTTGTCCTACAGTATCCAGTTGCAAGTCAGAATTTTGAACTCAGATCTGAGGGTCTACACTGCAACTTTGGGTTCAAACTTAAAAAACAATCAGACATTACAGTAAGGATTCTTGTTTAGGGAAATATCACATCGTCGTTAAAAAAAAAAAAAAAAAACCCATTGTTGTAGAACCTATCCCAACTCCTAGCGACCCGGTAAGAGAAAGGAGAACTGCCCTATAGAGCTTCCAAAGAACACCTGGTGGATTTGAACTGTAGACCTTTTGGTCAGCAGCAATAGCACTTAACCACAACGCCACCACGGTTTCTGTAGTACACCCATATTTCAGCTTCTTTCAGGTTTTGCTGGGGTGGCCTCTGCAGACTTCCCCAAGAGGCTAACTGTGTGGACAGTTTGGTTTGTTTAGTGATTTATCAATTTGTCTATATATTAAAGTTCTTTTACTATTAATTTACAAGTTTGCTTTAAAAAGGGCTTTTATAGCACTGGAAATGGCTAAGATCAATTGTCACCTGCAGGTTTGCAGGCCTAAGAAGTGACTTAGCCCAGGATCGTGGACTACTTATCCTAGATAATCTTGCTGAGGACAGTGAATTCTTTTTCATCATTTTGTCAAAATTCTTTCAGATATGGACAGTCCAGAATTTAATTGGAAATTACGATGTTTTCCCCATAAAAGTAAGTCCAACTATGTTTCAAAATCAACTCGTAAAGCTTCTCAGTGGCTGTAAAGACAGCTATGCGTATCTGTGTACGTAGTGGGCATTTGCCACAGTGCTCAATAACGTAGCCGTCAGAACTTTAATTCCTGGACGGGTCTGCTTCCTTGTGTTTAAATTGGCAACTTTACTGTTGCTTTACTGCACTTTTGCATCTAATTGCCTCGAATTATATATTAAGCAAAACAAGTAATTTCAGTGGAAATAAGCATTCAAAAATATAGAGAGAGAACGATATCATGCCAAAGGAATTTAAAAAGGGCAAAAATCAACTTCGCCAGTCAGTTAATGTTTAGCTTTTTTAATTTTATTTTCCACTGAAGTGATTTTCTCCTCCAGGCTAATTATGATTCCAGTATTACTAAAAGAACTTCTGCAAATGTTAGCCTTAATCTTTTTAAAGAATCAAATGACTGCTTGTGGTCAAAAATGTTTTTGGAAAAAAAAAATTTTGAAATTGAAATGTAACAAAATTAGAAAACCTAAAAATTCTGTGTTATCAGAAGAGTTGAATTTAAGCTAAGACTTCTGATGCTAATTCACTCAAAGTTACTCATTCTACATTAGATGTTTTTCCATAGCTCCCCAGTGATAAATTATATTCCACGGAAAGTCATACGAGTTCTTTACATTTGCTAGGGTACCTCTCAAAATTCACTGAGTAGTCTCAGTCCCCAGGTAACCTAAAAGGGCCCATGCAGCTTTCAAAGCGTCTTGCCCCAAATCTGGTACAATCTATATGGACTGTAAATCAGCCTTATTACACAAAATTGCTTCTAAACAGATAAGCTAATGCTTACATACAGTTACATCAGTATGAAACAGAATCTATTAAAATCAATATCGTGCTAAGATAACAAACATAGTGTACATTAGGAAACATGTAAATTCAAACCAGTGCCAGATCTTTAGATTTTCCAAGAGAAAAAAACTAAATTTTTTTCCTTAAGGACTGTCTGAGAAAGTATTTTGTTCGTTTGTTTTTATTCTGTACATACGCGTGTATGCATATATATATCACAAAATTTATAACCCACCGGGGGATCATTTTAAACCATTTCAATTTCATATGAAATAACATTGAAATTGGACAATCATGTTGTTGTCAGTTCTAAGTATGTTTATTTACTTTATGAGATCTGAAAATACAGACTTGAGTTTGGTTTGCCAATTGCAATATCAGAATTGATGTATTAAATTAAAAAAAATACTATCATGCTTATCAAAATTTTGACTACAAAGTATCTGTTGCTTCAGATTTTTTTTTTGAGAACCAAACCAGGAATGTGTGTTTATATTTTCTTTTTTTCACATCACCATAAATTTGGCAGGGAGCTTTAAGGTCATCTTGTTTAGGTTTCCACTCAATATAGGAATATCCTTAAGGCTATCAGTGATCCACACCCGCTGGCTCACTATATAAGCCCAGTGATAAGAAACTCAACCTTTGACCATTTTTTAAATCACTGTATTCCATTATGAGACGGAGTATATATTTTTATGGATTCTTTTGTACTATTCCAAGAAAACAAAAATTATATCCCACTTTTGAAGATATATTACAGCTTTTTTTTTTTTTAATAAGCATTCACTAGCTCAGTGATTGTATTAATGTTTGGGGGAATTTTTTAAATGATTCTTAGTAAAATACATAAAGAGCAAGGAAGTAGGATAAAATACACTGTTCCCTTTTGATACATAAAGTTTGCCTTCACAATTCAAAATTCCTTCAGAATTTATAAGGTTCTGCCACTGTTGTAAAGCACAAGTCATCGATTTTGAAGGAAAGGTTGTCAATTTTGTTATCAAACATTCGAGTATCCCAGAAGTGCTGAAACTGAAGTTCGAATGAATCTTGACTTGGTCACCCATCCTTGGAAGCCAAGCTGGGAATATGAACAGGTGACCAAAGCAAGCTGAATTCAGTCTTGGACTGTTGCCTCACCTCCAGACATGTAGCTAGTGAGCTTCCACAAAAAAATCTCTAAAGAGAATCTTCAAAAAAAATTGGAAGACCAGCCTTCTGAGCTTTTGTCAGGTAATTAGGGAGATGGTGGTGGACTAATTATTTTCCTCTATACGTTCGCATTCGTAATTTAAATAACCAGTTGTTCATGGTGAACCAGTTTTTAACCTGGGCTCCAAGGAGCCACTACGGGGGTTCTGTGGAGTTTCAGCATTTGAAAAGAGACTGGTGAGGTGGGCTATGACACCCAGTACCCTCTTCCAACAGTAGAGCCCAAAACCCCCCCCCTTTATGCTTTTATTTATATGTTACACTTGCAAGCAAAACTTTGATTCAAGAGAAGAACTATGTTGCTTTCTTAAATACTTGGAAGCCACATTTCTTGCATTTTTCTGTGAAAAACTTTCTCTTCTCCAGATTACAGGTTCTCTATTACCATCTTGAATTCAAGGATCTCCAGTTAGAACTTGCAATCATTTCTGTTTACTATCATTTTAATTGTCCATATATATTCAGACTGAATGGGGAGGATTTGACCAATTCCCATTTAGGGTACTAATAGTTCATTTTCATTTTGCGATAGTTTTGGTGTAATCCTATAAAAAGTTTCTCCTTTCATGTAAAAGTACTTTAGAGATTCTTTTCTTTCCTATTAGCAAAATCATAAATGGTTAAGAAGTCACGTAAAGTAGAAAATAGATTTTTAAAAAAAAAAAAATAAACAAGACCTCTAAAGGCTTTTTTTTTTTTTTTCCTAAAGGCTTAGAGTTTAAAATTAAGGAAATAGTAAAAATAAGCAAACAAAAAGCAAAAGATAGCAGGTATGAAAACTTCACTGTTGGAGGACCAGGACAGAGGCCATCAAAAATAATACTTGGCTTCACATTAAATGTGGGCGAATATTCAGGGTAATGGAAAATAGTTTTATCTCCACCTATTCTTTTATCCCTGACATTAGTTTCGATTGTTCAAAGATGATCTTGTAGACTATAGATTGGCTGTGGAGACACAGTACAGACCTAGTATGAGAATTTATTTGCTGCAAACCTGCATTCTTGTAACATTTCTGTGGGTGCCTTCAGAATAAAGTGGAAACAAAAACAGCCAAGTGAGTCACTGCACGATAAATGAACCTGCCCCAAAACATGAGTCTGTAATACCAGCCAGGATTACTGATTCAGGCTTGTCAAGAATAACATGAAAGAAAATAGAAGAGGGTTTCTCACAATGCCAACTCAATCAAAAGCTTCAGACATGATAGTAAAAATATTTGATGGAGGAAAAAAAAATAAAGATACTCAGCTGTTTTCCTGACTGGAATGAGATAAAGTTGGAGGAAATATGGGTTCTGTAATTAAAGAGTGTAGATACTTAGACAAACCTGCACCTCAAAATCAGTCCTTCAGAGTGAATTATAATGTTGTGATTTGACTTTCAGTTTACCTGGCATTCGTAAAATAAATAGAATCACTATTTTAAGAGTGTATCAACCGAGCTCAACGAGAACTTGGAGTTTGGCAGGGAAGAATCTGGGATCATTCATCTCTAAAATTGTTGACTTGTATGCACTGATGAACTCAAAGGAAGGATCACATTGTACTTTGCTCTTTTGTTAGGAGCACCAAGGGGTTGGTTGAAGACAAAGGAGTTTGATGCCAGAGCACCTAGGGAGATAAGATAATAATGGAGGTAGCCAGGAAGGCCCCTTCCGTCCTTGTTTTGAGGAACTGTTTTGAGCACCAGTGACAGAGAAAGAATTATAAAATGAAGTGGCTATTTTCATGATAGATTTTTATGAATCTCTGGCAAAGAAAAGGCGCTACTTTAGGGCACTGGGGACAAAGTGGGGCACAAAGTATGGGACACAGGCATTCCTCCCATTGCTTGCCTAAGTTAGTGGGGTGGCTTTGAAAGACTGAGAGCCAACAGAAACCTTGGCATTAGCAGTGCTGTTTATATGAAGCCTTCAAAGAAACAATGGTGAGATAGAACATAACAGTTTTCCTTGACCTAATATGAGACGCCAGCCAAGCAACTGCCAAGAATAAGTGGAAAATTTGCAGTGGAACCGAAGCTCTGCAGAAATACACGAAGTTGTGTAAATAGAATTCTATGGTGTTTAAACAAACGTAGTTACCCTTCAGTGCAGACTCGGTATTTGCCAGGGTTTTTACACTCATTGTGTCTAGCTTTTAACAAATCTATAAGTCTCCAGGTGGTGCAAATGGTTTGTGCTCTACAACTAACCTAGACATTGGTGCTTCGATTCCATCCAGCAGTGCTGTGGAAGAAAGGCGTGGCGATTTACTTCCATAAAAATTACAGCCGAGAAAGCCTACGGAGTGGTCCTACTCTGTGACTTATGGGGTCGCCCTGAGTCAGAACTGACTTTACCCAATGAGTTTGGGTTTTTGTTGACTTGTTTTTTTTTTTTTTTTTTTTTAAATATTTTGGTGTGATTACTATCCCTCTTTATGAAAGAGAAAATTGATGTTCAGAGAATTTAAGCAATATGACCAAGTCATTGTGCAAATAAATGGTGTAGCAGGAAATTAAATCCATGTGTCTTTAACTAACTCCAGATTCTGTGCTTTTCTCACTTTGCTGTGTTTGATAAATACAGTTATCCCTCAGTGTCCTCGGGGGATTGGTTCCAGGACATTTAGCCCTCAGATATCAAAATCTGTGGATGCTCAAATCCCTTAAATAAAACGGCATAGTATTTGTATGTAACCTACACACACCCTCCTGTATACTTTAAATCGTCTCTACCCATAAACCAAAACCCATTGTTGTGGAGTTGATTCCGACTCCTATCGACCTTATATGACAGAGTAGAAGTGCCCCATTGAGTTTCCAAGGAGCGCCTGGTGGATTCGAACTGCTGACCTTTTGGTTAGCAGCTGTAGCTCTTAACCACTAAGCCACCAGGCTATCCACATCATCTCTAGATGACTCATAATACCTAATACAATCTAAATGCTGTGTAAATAGTTCTAATACGCCAGCCAGTGGATTCAGACTGATTGCAACACTATAGGACTGAATAGAACTGCCCCATAGGGTTTTCGAGGAGCACCTCCTGGATTGGAACTACCGACCTTTTGGTTAACAGCAGTTGCACTTAACCACTAGGCCACCAGGGTGTCCAGTTCTTACACAGTACCGTATACACTACCATGTTATTTAGGCAATAAAGACAAGACCAGAGGTGAACAATGCTCGACCTGCCAGTGCAGGAGAAAGACTGAGGATCTAAGAGATGGCGGGGGCTACAGCTAGGGCTGCCTGCGCACCATTTCATTGGCGTGGATTCAGCCTAGTGCTCCACATGGGGCAAAGCCCAGCTTTGCTTTTTGGAACCGTTTTTTTTTTTTTTTTTCCTTAATATTTTCGATCCACGGTTGGTTGAATCTGCGGATACAGAACCCAGGGATATGGAGGGCCTACTCTATTTCATTTAACAATATTTTATCTCTGCAAAGTCCTTAAAGTATATATCTTTATTATCACATAGCCAAACCAAAACAAACAAACAAGAAAACCAGCTGTCCTTGAGTTGGTTCTGAACCATGGCGACCCCACGTATTACAAAGGGGAGCTGCATGCTACAAGGTTTTCTAGGCTGTGAAAGCAGATCGCCGGGCGCTCTTCAGAAGCATCTCTGGGTAGGTTTGAACCTGCAAAACTCTCGGCTAGTAGTCGAGCACTTGTCTGTACCACCCAGGGACTGCTATTAGCATGTAGGCTATATAAATGAATTTTATTCATTAAGGAAGTTGGTCAATAGATTCCAAAATATTAAGCAAAAGCAAGTTGACAAAATGATCTAATAAGGAGATGATAAATTTTTCTCCAGTGTTAATGATGTTTTATACAAGGTCTGTTATGTAAGTTTCATGGAAAGAAGATAATACCCGACAGAATGGGTACAACTACCTTTACATTTGGTTGGTTGAAATCATATATTGAACATTTATGAAAAGAAATCTTTTCCATGGAAATGATAGCACTTCAAAAAAAACACAGCCTTTAGGGGTATTACGCACTATCCTCAACCATCCATGTTTTTATGGGAGTTTCTGGTGTTAAACTGTCATTTAAATTCCATGAATAAAAAATGTTTTATAATAAATGCAAATGACATGATCCCCTGCCATCAGGAGAATTTTCTGTTTATTGGCCTTTGGCCTCTACTATTGATCAAGAAAAATCATTTTTTTTAAAAATTCTTATTTCATGAGTGGTAGTAAAAGCAAAATTTTTGTCAGTTCTGAGACCCGACATAATGCCTTGACTGTAGCCAGTCCTTGGGAAAGTTTGATTGAATGAATGGTTAATTTCAATAATCGTGCATTTCTTAGCTTGAATGGAACATTGAAACTCAAGGCATAGTAGGTCTTACTCTTTTTAAACAAAAGATGTTATCAGAGGAAAGAAAGATAAAGTACATTTTCTACTAATTGAAAAGAATTTCATGATTTCAAAAAATAGAAATTTGATCTATGTTTACCAAAACATGATATTCATAAAAGGAATCAGAGAAATGATAAAGAATGCCTTACATTTGTAGAACTCTTTAAAATTTTCAAAACACTTCTCATACTTCAGATGTTTTAAAAATAGGCCTTAATTTTAAAAAAATAATGAGAGAATGGTAGATTTTATGGAAGAATCCAGCCAATACATACAGAAGGTATGACCGAGTTCTATCACCATTTTGCAGTCTAAAATTTACCAACTGATTCAGGCAAGGATGCTTCAAACTACCAGGTGGAGGTTTTTGAGAAATAGGACATTTATAGTGCCACAATGTATCAACATCTCCCCTGTTATTTACCAAACCAAAATCAAAACCCATTGCTATTGAGTCGATTCAGACTCATAAGGCAAATAGAAAGGAGTAAGACCCACTGTGCCTTGAGTTCCAATGCTCCATTCAAGTCAAGAAATGTGTGATTATTGAAACTGATCATTCAGTCATTCAGTCAACCTTTCCCAAGGACTGGCTACAGCCAAGGCATTGTGTCAGGTCTCAACACAGACTAAAATTTTGCTTTTACTACCACTCATGAAATACAAATTAAAAAAAAAAAAAGATTTTCCCAAATAATAATGGAGGCTGAAGGCCAATAAACACAAAATTCTCCTGATGGCAAGAGACCCTATAACTGCCCTATAAGGTTTCCAAGGTGCTAAATCTTTACAGAACCCGACTGCCACATCTTTCTTCCCAGGAGCAGCTGGTGGGTTTGAACCACCAACCTTTCAGTTAGCAGTCAAGTGTTTAACTACTGCACTGCCAGGGCTCCTATTATTTACTGAAGTGGGGGAAAATGTATCTTTATAATGAAGACATCCCCCTGTCACGTTGATCAAGTGATTAAAATTAATATCACCAACAGTGGGGCTACATGAAATTATGTGCCTCCTGATTTGATAACATAAGAACACAATATCAGCTCTATAGTATTCTTCCCAAAACTGTTTTATTTGGCTAAACATACATACACAATAAGACAAATTCAGAATGTAGGGCATTCTAAAAACAAGCGTCCTGGATTCCTCAAATGTCGTATTAGGGAAACCAAACCATCAAACAAAAAGGCACTCTATGTTAAAAGAGATTCAAGGCAAAAACAAAGAGAAAACAAATGCAATCTGAAAATTTTGATTTGATTCTGGATCAAGGAAAAAAAAACAAACACAAAAACATATGGAAGGAGGGCGGAGCCAAGATGGCAGACTAGGCAGACGCTACCTCGGATCCCTCTTACAACAAAGATACGGAAAAACAAGTGAATCGATCACATACATAACAATCTACGAACCCTGAACAACAAACACAGATTTAGAGACGGAGAACGAACTAATACGGGGAAGCAGCGATTGTTTCCAGAGCCTGGAGCCAGCGTACCAGTCAGGTACGGCACAAGCACAGAGAGCTGCTCCACCCCCCTGAACTAACCCCGAGAGGGAGACCAGCTGGTTCCGCGGGCAGCGTGGGACACAGCCGGTAGGAGAAGTCCCCAGGAGGCAGTGACTGGTCTTGGAGCAGGAAGAGCAGCGTCCCAGCCTGGGAACCGTCTCGCCGGGATTTGGACTGGACGCAGGTACGGCATAAACACGGAGAGCTGCTCCACCCCCCTGAACTAACCCCGGGAAGGGGCCCAGCCGGGTTGCGCGGGCGGCGTGGGACGCAGCCGATAGGAGAAGTCCCTAGGAGGCAGCGACTGGTATTAGAGCGGGGAGAACAGCGTCCCAGCCGGGACACTCGGTCACGGCACAAGCACGGGGACCTGCTCCACCCATCTGAACTAACCCCGGGAGGGGGCCCACCTGGTTCGCGGGGGCGGCACAGCCACGCGGCTGGAGGGACGAGAAGTCCCCGGGAGGCAGCAACTGATTTTGGAGTCGAGAGTGCACCGTCCAAGTAGGGGAGCCTTGACGCTGGGCGTGGGGCTGGAAGCGGAGGATCTGACCGTGACTCCAGTGGGCCAGACCCCCCGGGCAATCTCCACACAGCCAGCACACATAGGCGACGCGCCCGCGGGAATCTCAGATATAATAGTCATTCCAAGCAAGACAAGCAACTCTGGCTATATTCTGAGGTGCTACTCTCCTATCTCTCTGTTCCCTCCCCCACCCTCCCCAAGCGGCTTCATTAACATCCAAATAGCCTGAGCCAGAGGGAGAACTCTAATAGGGGTCTGACTGCATTTTTTTTTTAGCGGATTTTCTGGAAAAACTAGTTTCCCAGTGATGGCTCGGAGACAACAATCCATATCAAACCACTTAAAGAAGCAGACCATGACAGCTTCTCCAACCCCCCAAACTAAAGAATCAAAATCTTCCCCAAATGAAGATACAATCCTGGAATTATCAGACACAGAATATAAAAAACTAATTTACAGAATGCTTAAAGATATCACACATGAAATTAGGATAACTGCAGAAAAAGCCAAGGAACACACTGATAAAACTGTTGAAGAACTCAAAAAGATTATTCAAGAACATACTGGAAAAATTAATAAGTTGCAAGAATCCATAGAGAGACAACATGTAGAAATCCAAAAGATTAACAATAAAATAACAGAATTAGACAACGCAATAGGAAGTCAGAGGAGCAGACTCGAGCAATTAGAATGCAGACTGGGACATCTGGAGGACCAGGGAATCAACACCAACATAGCTGAAAAAAAATCAGATAAAAAATTAAAAAAAAAATGAAGAAACCCTAAGAATTATGTGGGACTCTATCAAGAAGAATAACCTGCGAGTGATTGGAGTCCCAGAACAGGGAGGGGGGACAGAAAACACAGAGAAAATAGTTGAAGAACTCCTGACAGAAAACTTCCCTGACATCATGAAAGACGAAAGGATATCTATCCAAGATGCTCATCAAACCCCATTTAAGATTGTTCCAAAAAGAAAAACACCAAGACATATTATCATCAAACTCACCAAAACCAAAGATAAACAGAAAATTTTAAAAGCAGCCAGGGAGAAAAGAAAGGTTTCCTTCAAGGGAGAATCAAAAAGAATAAGTCCAGACTACTCAGCAGAAACCATGCAGGCAAGAAGGGAATGGGATGGCATATACAGAGCACTGAAGGAGAAAAACTGCCAACCAAGGATCATATATCCAGCAAAACTCTCTCTGAAATATGAAGGAGAAATTAAGATATTTACAGATAAACACAAGTTTAGAGAATTTGCAAAAACTAAACCAAGACTGCAAGGAATGCTAAAGGAGATTCTTTGGCCTAATGACCAATAATATCAGGTACCAGCACAATACAAGGTCACAAAACAGAACGTACTGATATCAACACAGCTCAAATAGGGAAAGCACAAAAACAAACAAATTAAGATTAATTCTAAAGAATAAATAAACAAAATAATACACATAACAGGAAATCATGGAAATCAATAGATAAACGATCACAATAATCAAAAAGAGGGACTAAATATAGGAGGCATTGAACTGCCAGATGGAGAGTGATACAAGGCGATATAGAACAATACAAGTTAGGTTTTTACTTAGAAAAATAGGGGTAAATAATAAGGTAACCACAAAAAGGTATAACAACTCTATAACTCAAGATAAAAGCCAAGAAAAACGTAACGACTCAACTAACATAAAGTCAAACACTATGAAAATGAGGATCTCACAATTTACTAAGAAAAACGCCTCAGCACAACAAAGTATGTGGAAAAATGAAATTGTCAACAACACACATAAAAAGGCATCAAAATGACAGCACTAAAAACTTATTTATCTATAATTACCCTGAATGTAAATGGACTAAATGCACCAATAAAGAGACAGAGAGTCACAGACTGGATAAAGAAACACGATCCATCTATATGCTGCCTACAAGAGACACACCTTAGACTTAGAGACACAAACAAACTAAAACTCCAAGGATGGAAAAAAGTATATCAAGCAAACAATAAGCAAAAAAGAAGAGGAGTAGCAATATTAATTTCTGACAAAATAGACTTTAGACTTAAATCCACCACAAAGGATAAAGAAGGACACTATATAATGATAAAAGGGACAATTGATCAGGAAGACATTACCATATTAAATATTTATGCACCCAATGACAGGGCTGCAAGATACATAAATCAAATTTTAACAGAATTGAAAAGTGAGATAGATACCTCCACAATTATAGTAGGAGATTTCAACACACCACTTTCGGAGAAGGACAGGACATCTAGTAAGAAGCTCAACAGAGACACGGAAGATCTAATTACAACAATCAACCAACTTCACCTCATTGACTTATACAGAACTCTCCACCCAACTGCTGCAAAATATACTTTTTTTTCTAGCGCACATGGAACATTCTCTAGAATAGACCACATATTAGGTCATAAAACAAACCTTTGCAGAATCCAAAACATCGAAATATTACAAAGCATCTTCTCAGACCACAAGGCAATAAAACTAGAGATCAATAACAGAAAAACTAGGGAAAAGAAATCAAATACTTGGAAAATGAACAATACCCTCCTGAAAAAAGACTGGGTTATAGAAGACATTAAGGAGGGAATAAGGAAATTCTTAGAAAGCAACGAGAATAAAAATACTTCCTATCAAAACCTCTGGGACACAGCAAAAGCAGTGCTCAGAGGCCAATTTATATCAATAAATGCACACATACAAAAAGAAGAAAGAGCCAAAATCAGAGAACTGTCCCTACAACTTGAACAAATAGAAAGTGAGCAACAAAAGAATCCATCAGGCACCAGAAGAAAACAAATAATAAAAATTAGAGCTGAACTAAATGAATTAGAGAACAGAAAAACAATTGAAAGAATTAACAAAGCCAAAAGCTGGTTCTCCAAAAAAATTAACAAAATTGATAAACCATTGGCTAGACTGACTAAAGAAATACAGGAAAGGAAACAAATAACCCGAATAAGAAACGAGAAGGACCACATCACAACAGAACCAAATGAAATTAAAAGAATCATTTCAGATTATTATGAAAAATTGTACTCTAACAAATTTGAAAACCTAGAAGAAATGGATGAATTCCTGGAAAAACACTACCTACCTAAACTAACACATTCAGAAGTAGAACAACTAAATAGACCCATAACAAAAAAAGAGATCGAAACGGTAATCAAAAAACTCCCAACAAAAAAAAGCCCTGGCCCGGACGGCTTCACTGCGGAGTTCCACCAAACTTTCAGAGAAGAGTTAACACCACTACTTCTGAAGGTATTCCAAAGCATAGAAAATGACGGAATACTACCCAACTCATTCTATGAAGCCACCATCTCCCTGATACCAAAACCAGGTAAAGACATTACAAAAAAAGAAAATTATAGACCTATATCACTCATGAACATTGATGCAAAAATCCTCAACAAAATTCTAGCCAATAGAATCCAACAACACATCAAAAAAATAATTCACCCTGATCAAGTGGGATTTATACCAGGTATGCAAGGCTGGTTTAATATCAGAAAAACCATTAATGTAATCCACCACATAAATAAAACAAAAGACAAAAACCACATGATCTTATCAATTGATGCAGAAAAGGCATTTGACAAAGTCCAACACCCATTTATGATAAAAACTCTTACCAAAATAGGAATTGAAGGAAAATTCCTCAACATAATAAAGGGCATCTATGCAAAGCCAACAGCCAATATCACTCTAAACGGAGAGAACCTGAAAGCATTTCCCTTGAGAACGGGAACCAGACAAGGATGCCCTTTATCACCGCTCTTATTCAACATCGTGCTAGAAGTCCTAGCCAGGGCAATTAGGCTAGACAAAGAAATAAAAGGTATCCGGATTGGCAAGGAAGAAGTAAAGTTATCACTATTTGCAGATGACATGATTATATACACAGAAAACCCTAAGGAATCCTCCAGAAAACTACTGAAACTAATAGAAGAGTTTGGCAGAGCCTCAGTTTATAAAATAAACATACAAAAATCACTTGGATTCCTCTACATCAACAAAAAGAACACCGAAGAGGAAATAACCAAATCAATACCATTCACAGTAGCCCCCAAGAAGATAAGATACTTAGGAATAAATCTTACCAAGGATGTAAAAGACCTATACAAAGAAAACTACAAAGCTCTACTACAAGGAATTCAAAAGGACATACTTAAGTGGAAAAACATACCTTGCTCATGGATAGGAAGACTTAACATAGTAAAAATGTCTATTCTACCAAAAGCCATCTATACATTTAATGCACTTCCGATCCAAATTCCAATGTCATATTTTAAGGGGATAGAGAAACAAATCACCAATTTCATATGGAAGGGAAAGAAGCCCCGGATAAGCAAAGCACTACTGAAAAAGAAGAAGAAAGTGGGAGGCCTCACTTTACCTGACTTCAGAACCTATTACACAGCCACAGTAGTCAAAACAGCCTGGTACTGGTACATCAACAGGCACATAGACCAATGGAACAGAATTGAGAACCCAGACATAGATCCATCCACGTATGAGCAGCTGATATTTGACAAAGGACCAGTGTCAATTAATTGGGGAAAAGATAGCCTTTTTAACAAATGGTGCTGGCATAACTGGATATCCATTTGCAAAAAAATGAAACAGGACCCATACCTCACACCATGCACAAAAACTAACTCCAAGTGGATCAAAGACCTAAACATAAAGACTAAAAAGATAAAGATCATGGAAGAAAAAATTGGGACAACCCTAGGAGCCCTAATACAAGGCATAAACAGAATACAAAATATTACCAAAAATGATGAAGAGAAACCAGATAACTGGGAGCTCCTAAAAATCAAACACCTATGCTCATCTAAAGACTTCTCCAAAAGAGTAAAAAGACCACCTACAGACTGGGAAAGAATTTGCAGCTATGACATCTCCGACCAGCGCCTGATCTCTAAAATCTATATGATTCTGTCAAAACTCAACCACAAAAAGACAAACAACCCAATCAAGAAGTGGGCAAAGGATATGAACACACATTTCACTAAAGAAGATATTCAGGCAGCCAACAGATACATGAGAAAATGCTCTCGATCATTAGCCATTAGAGAAATGCAAATTAAAACTACGATGCAAGGCTGGCATTAATCCAAAAAACACAAAATAATAAATGTTGGAGAGGCTGCGGAGAGATTGGAACTCTCATACACTGCTGGTGGGAATGTAAAATGGTACAACCACTTTGGAAATCTATCTGGCATTATCTTAAACAGTTAGAAATAGAACTACCATACAACCCAGAAATCCCACTCCTGGGAATATACCCTAGAGATACAAGAGCCTTCATACAAACAGATATATGCACACCCATGTTTATTGCAGCTCTGTTTACAATAGCAAAAAGTTGGAAGCAACCACGGTGTCCATCAACGGATGAATGGGTAAATAAATTGTGGTATATTCACACAATGGAATACTACGCATCGATAAAGAACATTGACGAATCTGTGAAACATTTCATAACATGGAGGAACCTGGAAGGCATTATGCTGAGCGAAATTAGAGGCAAAAGGACAAATATTGTATAAGACCACTATTATAAGATCTTGAGAAATAGTAAACCTGAGAAGAACACATACTTTTGTGGTTACGAGGTGGGGAGGGAAGGAGGGTGGGACAGGTTTTTTTTATTGATTAATCAGTAGATAAGAACTGCTTTAGGTGAAGGGAAAGACAACACTCAATAGATGGAAGGTCAGCTCAATTGGACTGGACCAAAAGCAGAGAAGTTTCCGGGATAAAATGAATGCTTCAAAGGTCAGCGGAGCAAGCGCGGGGGTCTGGGGAACATGGTTTGCGGGGACTTCTAAGTCAATTGGCAAAATAATTCTATTATGAAATCATTCTGCATCCCACTTTGAAATGTGGCGTCTGGGGTCTTAAATGCTAACAAGCGGCCATCTAAGATGCATCAATTGGTCTCAACCCACCTGGAGCAAAGGAAAATGAAGAACACCAAGGCCACACGACAACTAAGAGCCCAAGAGACAGAAAGAGCCACATGAACCAGAGACCTACATCATCCTGAGACCAGAAGAACTAGTTGGTGCCCCGCCACAATCGATGACTGCCCTGACAGGGAGCACAGCAGAGGACCCCTGAGGGAGCAGGAGATCAGTGGGATACAGACCCCAAACTCTCATAAAAAGACCAAACTTAATGGTCTGACTGAGACTAGAGGAATCCCGGCGGCCATGGTCCCCAGACCTTCTGTTGGCACAAGACAGGAACCATCCCCGAAGACACTCATCAGACATGAAAGGGACTGGTCAGAGGGTGGTAGAGAGACGCTGATGAAGAGTGAGCTAATTATATCAGGTGGACACTTGAGATTGTGTTGGCAACTCTTGTCTGGAGGGGGGATGCGAGGATAGAGAGAGAGGGAAGCCGGCAAAATTTTCAAGAAAGGAGAGACTGAAAGGGCGGACTCAAGAGGGGGAGAGCACGTGGGAGTAGGGAATGAGATGTATGTAAACTTATATGTGACAGACTGATTGGATTTGTAAACGTTCACTTGAAGCTTAATAAAAGTTATTAAAAAAAAAACATATGGAAGGGCAATGAGGAAATTTGAATATATGTTAGATGGTATTATTAAATTATTATTGATTTTATATGTATGATAAAGGCATTTTGGTAATCTAAGTGAGTGAATATCCTCATTCTTAGGAGATGATTACCCAAACGTTGAAGGGGAAAGTGTTATTTTTACAAATAACTTTTAAATCATTCAGAAAAATATATATACAGTTCTGTGTGTGTGTGAGACAGATGATAGATAAGATAGATACTGAAAGAGAGAGAGGGAGAGAGAGAAGCAAATATGGATCTATGTAAAAGCAAAGCTGGTGAATATAAGTGAAGAGTATTTACTGGTATTCACTCTACTATTCTTTTAACTCTTCTAATAGTTTTTAAATGGTTATCATATGGTTCAACAGTTCCAGTCCTAGCTATGTACCACAAACAAATTGAAAACAGGAATACAAACAGATACAAGTACACCAACGTTCACTGCAGCACTGTTCACAATAGTCAAAAGGTGGAAATGGCCTAAATGTCCACCAACAGATGAATGGATAAAGAAAATGTGGTACATACATACAGTGGAATATAACTCAGCCATAAAGAGAAATGAGGTCTTGATATACGCCACAACATGAATGAACCTTGAAAACCACATGCAGAGTGAAAGAAGTCAGTTAAAAAAGGATAAGTACTGTATGATCCTGCTTACATGAAATATCTAGAATAGGCAAGTGTATAGAAACCAGAGTTCACTAGTGGTTACCACAGCATGAGGGAGAGGGAAAGGAGGACTTCGTGCTTAGAAAACAGAGAGCTTCTATTAAGGGCAATGGACAAAATGGGGAACAGACAAGGTTAATGGTTGAACAATGTGATGAATATAAGTTAATGTCACTGAACTATACATATGAGGACTGTTGAGATGGAAAATGTTCTGTTACATTTATATTAAAAAGCCTAAAAGAAACCCGTTGCCATCAAGTCGATTTTGACTCATGTGACCCTATAGGACACAGTAGAACTGCCCTGCCCCATAGAGTTTCCAAGGAGTGGCTGGTGGATTTGAACTGCTGACCTTTTGGTTAGCAGCTGAGCTCCTGCACGTACATCACCACAATAAAAACTACTATATAAAAAAATGTTGGGGGAAGGGTACAGTTATAGCTCTTCCTATTTTACAGATAATTATCCTGAGAGAAACAAAAATAAAGAGACAACAGTTATGAGCTGAAAGTTAGAAGGAAGAAAAATTACCATTGTCCTGAGCACTTTCAACGTGCTTGGTGACTGCACATGTATTTCTAGAAAAGACTGGCTAAAGAGCAGCCAAAAAGTTTCATCCAAAGCACTCCGTTTTTGTGGGTGATTAAGCCAGCACAAGCTATTTGTAGAGTCTGATCAGGGGTTAGAGTGGAATCCTCAGAGAACTGTGGTATCTTGCCATAACCTCTCTGTGCCTTGCCCATAGCAACACTAGAAAATGTGTAGACGTTCTAATGTGCTACGGTACTCAGGAGTTTTCATGAAGATTGAACCTAAGCCTCTAGGTTCAATTTGTACCAAGTCAGATACTTATCGAGTATCCGTTTTTGAACCGTCATAAAGAGCATAAGACAAACTGTGAGGGTAGGGCACTGTAACCATTACCGTATCTGGAAAACGATAACTCACTCAGGTAGTACATCTACTGAGAAAGTTCATCATTTTAGATAAGCAAAATCGACTGGATAGAACAGCATTTAAATAGCTACAAGCAGTAAAGAATCCCTTTAGGTTTGGATAGCCCTCCAATTCGTCACCATCTATCAACACGTTTCACAAAATCAAGAATAAAATTAAGCTCATAAAAGCTTAAATCGAAATATCAAAGGCCACTGAGAAGGGGTGTTATTACTCAGAATTATGTCAGCATTTCCATTGATAGAGAGAACATCTTACATCGTTATCAATTTAATGGAAAAATTTACAACTTTAATGGTCATTTTGGGTTCACTCCAAACACTAAGACCTCTTTTTAGTTTTTCTTTCTTTCTTTCCTTTTTTAAACTATTTGTGTTGTGATTTATACGAGTTGATTTACAAAGATTGTTTAAAACAAGCATGAGTTTCTACTATTACTGAAAATTAATTGTAAATGTAAGTACTCATCAGCTTAGAGCTAATAAAATAGGTAGATGATATAGACAAATAATTGGTGAAAATCAGAGAATACTTGGAAGTTTCTCATAAAAATGTTATGCCCCCTGGCATGACCCTTTCTGTGTATATTCCTCAGATCTTGTATCTGAATGTCATAAATACACGGTGATCAGAAATAACATAGCACTCAAACCAGAAGACTTTTTGCTCTCCTATGTTAAACACCAAGACAAGAGTCTATTTCCTTCTTTAACGTAATGCATAAGGAATGCATTATAAATACTATGTATATCAGTCTTTTAGAAATGAAAAAGATATAGATACCACCGTCGGCTAACTTGTCCAAGTTTTTCAGTAACCTCAGACATCTACCTGAATTTCCCAGAAGTTCCAATTAAATGGTACTTTATTTTAGTTAGTTATTTTATCTCAATAAAACGAAAAAACAAACCCATTGCTATCGAGTCACTTCTGACTCGTCGCGACCCTGTTGGACAGAGTAGAACCGCCCCATAGTTTTGCTCCATTTCCAAGAAGCAGCTGGTGGATTTGAACTGCCAGCCTTTTGTTTAGCAGCCGAGCTCTTAGCAACCATTACATAACTGCCAATATTAGCAATTTTTCTGCCTTGTGTTTTGGAAGTATTGTCCAACTCTGCAATCATGATCCATGGATATGGTTCTGTAGAAGAATCCATTCTGAAAAGATAACATTGAAATCATTTTTCCCCCAGATAACTCAGTCAGGTAACAATGCAGACATATAGGATAACGCCCCACCTTTAGAATAAAGATACCATGTAAATGTGTATTCCTGCACTGGTCAGCCTTACCTACTGTCTTTGTTTTCTGGAGCTGCTATAACAAAACACCGCAAGTGGGTGGTGTTAAAGTACAGTGATTCATTCTCTCACAGCTTTGGAGGCTAAAAAAAAGGAGGCTAGGAGTCCTAATTCAGGGCATCAGCAGGGCTAGGTGCTCCCTCTTCCTCTCTCTGTAGCTATAGGGGAAGACCGGTGTCTATTTCCACTTCTGTAGCCCTGTGCATTTCTTGGCATTCCTTGGCAGCTTGTAGATGTATCTTTACATGACATCAGTGTCTGTGTCTATAATGTTTTTACTAAAAGATACAGCTCAGAAGGGACTGGGTTTAGAACACACTCTCCTTAGGTATGACATCAACATAAAAAAAAAAAATCCTATTTCCAAACAAGATCATATTTACAGGTACCAAAAAAAAAAAAAACAGACAAGCCAAACCTGTTGCCGTCAAGTTGATTCTAACTCATAGAGACCCTATAGGCCAGAGTAGAACTTCCCTGTAGAATTTCCAAGGAGCAGCTGGTGGATTCGAACTGCCAGCCTTCTGGTTAGCAGCCGAGCTCTTAACCGCTGCATTTAACCGCTGTAACCAGGACTGCATTTACAGGTACAGGGGTCAGGAAATCAACATAACTTTTTGGGGAGTACAACTCATTCCATAACACCTACCAAAATCTTTAATGACATGCCAAATATGTAAGGATTAGATTAATATAAAAAGTAGATGTCTTTAATTAATAAACCAACCTGATCAATAAAAGCCTGAGGCAGCTTTAAAATCTTACATAAATAAATAAATAAACAGCTGAAAAAATAGGAGCGCAATTAAATAAGTAGTATAACACTTTTGATGGTCACATCTCTTTTGTTTTACTGCCTTTTAACACATTTTAATCAATTTATTCTCCCATGAAACATCATTTTCCCTCTCAAACTGTCAACCAATGAACCAAAAAACAATCAAACAAATACCCACAATGTCCAAGCAACCCCAAGATTAATTCAGTCCATGGGAGTCAATCATCCATGAGAGATGGAGAACGAAGGAAGGGGAAAGCTTCATGTTTACCTGCTAGTATGGAAAAAAAAAAAATTTTTTTTTAATTTTTTTTTTTTTATGATGACTCCGGGTTTGCTGTACAATGCAATCTTCAGCACCTGGTTGAAAGGTTACCCTACATTTGAGCTCAACAGTTAAAATTCTTACAGTCACATGCATATGCTTATGTATTTTTCCCTAAGAAAAATAGCATGCCAAACTGGCTAGTGCTGAGGGTTTTCCAGACTTATAATGGATCCCTGGTGGCCCACTGGTTAAGAGCTATGGCTGCTAACAAAAACTTGGCAGTTCAAATCTACCAGCTGTTCTTTGGGAACTCTACAGGATTGTTCTACTCTGTACTGTAGGGTGACTATGAATCAGAATTGACTGGGTAGCAACAGATGCTGTGTGTGTGTAATGGAGCCCTGGTGGCGCAGTGGTTAAGCACTTGGCTCCTAACCAATAAGTCAGTGGTTCGAACCCACCAGCATCTCTACTGGAGAAAATGTGGCAGTCTGCTTCTGTAAAGATTACAGCCATAGAAACCCTATAGGAAGTTCTACTCTGTCCTACAGGATCTCTATGAGTTGGGATCGGCTTGACGGCAGTGGGTTTTGCTTTGTTTTAAGGACTCTTCAAGGAGCCCTGGTGGTGCAATGGTTAAGCAATTAGCTGCAAACTGAAAGGTCATAGTTGGAAGACTCCAGCCTCTTCTCAGGTTAAAAGGCATGGTGATCTGCTCCTTGAAGACTACAGCCATGAAAACCCTGCAGGGCACTTCTCTGTCATATACAGGGTCGCTATGACTCTAAGGCACAACAAGAACCAGGACTCTCAGATCTTGTGTTGAGAACTAGTGTCATCTAGGACCCGTACTGTCCCCCTGATGAGTTCTCCTGAAGCTCTCAGGGTGGTACTCTCAGAATACTTTGCCAAGGACTACACCAATCCACTACCTCTCCTTCCCAAACTTTTCACGGGGATCACAGTCCTTTGCTTCTCGGTAGAGCCCTTGGGGTCTTCGTGCAAATGAGTTATATCCTATCTCAGATCCCCAAGGAAAAAGATTTTATCTCCTTGGTCCAGGGCAGATATATAAAGCAGGCTGCTCAGTGATTCTTTTTCCTTTTTTTATCCCTTAATAATAAAAAGCTGTTCCAAGGTGACTGGCTCTGTGTACCTTTCAAGAAGTTGGCATGCCTTTTTTTTTTTTCCTCCATTTCCCCAGATGTCCAATTATTTTAAAGTAGAAAATAATAAGTTGAGGGGTAAGATTAACACCAAACGCTATTACCAAACGGTCCTACGCAGCTGCTAGAAGTGGGTTAAAAAAGGAAGTCTTCATTTCCTAAAAGATGTAGCAAGGATGCAAACACAGTAAATCAGAACTTTTGTGAAGTCCATCAGATGAAATTTAACTTGCTTAAGCAATAAACAGCTTCTCCTTTATAATGACAATACATTCATTTAGACAGAAAAGTGACTGTGATACAGCAGATGCCATCCTAAAAAAATGCCCTTTTAATACAGAAAGAAATCTCATGTGGTACAGTTTATAAGGGTATAATAAAGTGATATACGTATCATGTGATACAATCTATAAGGGTATAATAAAGTGATATACGTGCAAGTTCATATTTTAAAGAAAAACCGACTTTATTTTGCCATCTCGTTTGCAATATATCTGAAAAAGATGGATTGTCAAAAAATGTGAAGGGCTGGAGATTTTATCGAACTTGCCAAATAAAAAGTTAGCCTGCCAAAGGATAGTTTATTACTCACAGCGGAGCCCTGGTGGAGCAGTGATTAATAACTTCGCTGCTAACCAAAAGGTTGGCAGTTCAAATCCCCCAGCCACTCCTTGGAAACCCTAGGGGGCAGTTCTACTTTGTCCTATAGAGTCGCTATGAATCGGAATCAACTCAACAGCCATGGGTCTGGTCTGCTCAATCACTCGCAGCAATAGCAGTAGCCAGATTATCATTATTTTTGTATGGATTTCCCCAGATCTAACCCCGCAGGGCGCTAAGAAGAAGGCCAGATGAAACCTTTACTCACAGCAGGTTGCATTATAGGAAAGGAACCTGTGTTTAAGGAACCTGAAGGTTTTATCATGAGCAGTTGGCTTGTCTGCACTTTGCTTTGGAGGGAGATAGAATCTCTGTCTTCTAAAGCCTGTTTGCCACGTAAAGATCCTTGAAAAGATAATCCTGAACAAAGGACAGTCAGTGCCTTGCTTGCAAGATGTGCAAAGAAAGTGAGAAAGCCATTGTCTTCCCATAAGGTTATGCTGGGGAGAAACAAAATATTCAGAAGATAGATCTGAACTTCAGAGAAGATTCCAATGGGAATAGAGCCAACTTTGGTCTACTCCACCAATAACATTATAGTAGAAAAGTATGCAGCTACCAATGTATCTACTCCACTACTGTTATGAAAAGATTAATGTCTCCACTAATTTATGGTAAAACATTCTAGCTGCCCAATAAAATATTAAGAGATAGCACTTAGGCTGACAGTTAAATTAACATAGACCAGCGGTTCTCATTTGCGAGCAATTTGAAAATTGTCACAACTAGGGGTGCTATTGGCATTTAGTAAGTAGAGGCCAGGGATGCCCCCAAATTCTACAATCCCCAGGACAACCTCCCACAGCATAGAATTATTCAGCACAAAAGCCAATAATGTTAGGGTTAAGAAACTCTAGTGTAGATTTGTCTAATCTCAACAATTTTACCTAGTCTCTCAAATACTCTGGAATCAACGGTATTGCTTAAAAATACGATTTTTTGAAAAAGCCTTGACTCAGAGGATTTGTATTTCCAGTGCGTAAGCAAAGATGGACTATTTATTCTCCGTTTTACTCAAATAAAATAGCATTTACCAGTAACTTTTAGGAAAATTTAGGATATTTTCTGAATGCAGTAGCTCAAAAAAAAGCTTATTCTCTAATAACTAGGTGTCCTGTCAGTAAGATACACAATGCAGCAAAATGGAAACACCATAGATTTAATCGTCAATCTTTTGAGCATAGACTCCTAGAACCATCACTTAGCAGCTGTGTGACCTTGGGAATATTGCATGAATTATTTGAGCCTTCATTTCACAGCTTTCAAATGGGATAATTACAATACACAATCTTAATAGTGGTTTCCCAACGGCATTATGAGAGTTAAATGAAATAATGAAATGGAAGAACGCTCTGTAAATTCTAAAGGCTACTCATAGGAGCTGCGATTTTAAGGGCAGAGGATTCTTTTCCCTTGACATCAAAGAGACAGAGTGATGATAAATGGCCTATTCTCTTTCTGCAGGATCATTGATTTTTGAAATCGTCAAGGATTGTAAGAATAGTCTTTTTATTTCTCTTCAGTGGGTTTTAGTTTACCCTATTTTGAAGGCCAGGTATGTGCAATTGTACAGGGTAAAACTGTCCAAAATTCGAATAGTTCATGAAATGTCTTAGAGCTGACTTACTGAGGCTTTCAGAATGGGAAAACCTGAGATTAAATACGTACCAGAACCTAGTCGGAGAAATAGTTACAGATGTCATTTTCATTTGCTTGTGGAATCATGCTTTCCCTTTTCATTCCAAGAGAAGCAGTGTCTTTACTGTCTGGGGATTAGCAAAATATTTTATTAATAAACTGTATCTTGCTCAAATTCAGCTTTTAGAAGCAAGATCTGCTAAAGGAAGTAAAAGACACTTCTAAGGCTGAAAGATCTGAGTGGCCGAAGCCACAGAAAGGTTGTAAAACATATTTGAGTCTCTCCCTACATAGAACACAGACCGTCCAGATATTATTTTGTTGTATAAGTACAAGAATGTTACACACTGCTTACAAAAGATAACTGTGTTACTTATACTGACTCACCACAAGTACTCAGCATCTAACAAGATTTTAGCATTCCATTTGCAGAATTACTTATTAAAAAAACCTATTATCTAATCTGTTTTAAGAACTGCTCCAGCCCCAGTAGTTGATTAAACTGATCACCAGAGTGAATCTGTATAACAATGAAAGAGGGTTAACAATGAAAGAGGTTAAGAGAGATGGATTCTCGCCTCTTTCAGCTGTACAGACCTCTAAGAACACCATGCTGATTACTGAGTTATTACTTTATTTATTGAGGGAAACTTCTTAATATCATTCTATCATCATCTGCTTTTTTACGGAAGCACGTTTCTCCCTCGGAGTGGCTGGTGGGTTTGAACCCCTGACATTTCAATTAGCAGCCCAGCGCTTAACCATCCCAGCTCCAGGGCTCCTTCGTCAACTGTGGAGGCTACCTACATTGACAATATTCTCCTTATATATACACCTCAGTAGTCATTCATATCATTAACAGGATGGGACAAGATAACACAGAAAAATACGAGGATTAAAATCACTTTATATACTTTGATAAATTTATTTAAAAAGAGGATAAAGTCTGGTTATAGTTCATAATTTGTGAAATGCTCTAAGGAGCGCATAGCAAAGTTAAAATACAGAATTGAATGATAATACAGATCTTTAAATTCACTCAATGTACTTATTCTCAAAGATGAGAATTTTCTATCGGTCCATAGAATATACAATTTACTCGGACAATTGTACTCATGAACTTGCCAGTTCTTGTAGAAGAGAACAATTTATACTCCCTTTACTTTTCTCCAGAAAACCTGGTGGCATAGCGGTTAAGTTCTATGGCTGCTATCCAAAGGTTGGCAGTTTGAATCCACCAGGCGCTCCGTGGAAACTCTATGGGGCAGCTCTACTCTGTCCTATAGAGTCAGTATGAGTCAGAATCTACTAGATAGCAACTTTTTTTTTTTTTATACTATTTTCCGTATTGCCTATCCATGAAGTTATAGGACCCAAACTGAATTGGACTGAAACCAATTAACTCTGAATTACCCAATGCATTTCAGGTTTGTGGGGCCAAAACTTGATCCAAATAACGATTCATAGGAATGATTAATAAAGGCATCTAGAAAAAAATTCTGTACTGTTCATGTAGAATTGTACAACATTAAGGGATATTGTTCTGGAAATTTCAAATGAGTCTTCAGTTTTATGACAATATAATGATTTTTCTTTCTTACAGAAGTTTATGCTGATAGTTAAGGACCATAATTATGCTGTAGTAAGGTATGAAAGATAGGTTATTTGTCTATACAAAGAAAAATGAATTTCCTTTGCAGAAGTCCTATCACAAATATCTTTTCTGTGTAAGTGTCTTTATAGATACATATGTACTTAACCTTTATATCCAAATAGATTAAAAACAAATTGCAATTTGGTTTTATTATAGGTCTATAATCATCCGTCAGTTTGTCACACTGTGGTGGCTTGCATGGTGCTGTGATGCTGGAAGCTGTGCCACCCGTATTTCAAATACAAGCAGGGTCAACCATGGTAGAAAGGTTTCGATGGAGATTCCAGGGTAAGACAGACTAGGAAGAAGGACCTGGCAGTCTACTTCTAAAAAAAATTAGCCAGTGAAAACCTTATGAATAGCAGCAGAACACTGTCTGATATAGTGCTGGAAGATGAGTCCCCCCCGGGTTGGAAGGCACTCAGAATACGACTGGGAAGAGCAGCCTCTTCAAAGTAGAGTCAACCTTAATGACATGGATGGAGTCAAGCTTTCGGGACCTTCATTTGCTGAGGCAGCGTGACTCAAAATGAGAAGAATCAGTTGGAAACATCCATTAAAAATCAGAATGTAGAATGTACAAATCTAGGAAAATTGGAAGTCATCAAAAATTAAATGAAACACATAAAGATTGATAGCCTAGGCATTAGTGAGCTGAAATGAGCTGGTATTGGCAATTTTGAATTGGGCAATCATATGGTCTACTACGCCAGGAATGTTAAACTGAAGAGGAATGGTGTCACGTTCATTGTGAAAAAGAACATTTCAAGATCTATTCTGAAGTACAATTTTGTCAGTGATAGGATAATAGCCATACGCCTACAAGGAAGACAAGTTAATATGACTATTATTCAAATTTACACAAAAACCACTAAGGCCAAAGATGAAGATTTGGAAGATTTTAACCAACTTCTGCAGTCTGAAATCGAGCAAACGTGCAATCAAGCTGCACTGATAATTATTGGTGATTGGAAAGTGAAAGTTAAAAACAAAGAAGAAGGATCAGTAGTTGGAAAATATGGCCCTGGTGATAAAAATGATGGTGGAGATCACATGGCAGCATTGTGCAAGACCAACAACTTATTCATTGCAAATACTTTTTTTCAAAAACATAAACAGTGAATATACACATGGACATATTGCATGTTGCAAAAGACCTTTCTGAAGTGTTAAAAAGCAAAGATGTGACTTTAAGGACTAAGGTGTGACTGGCCAGAGCCATGGTATTTTCATTTGCCTCATATGCATGCAAAAGCTGGGCAATGAATAAGGAGGACCAAAGAAGAATTGATGCATTTGAATTACGGTGTTAGCAAAGAATATTGAATATGCCGTGGACTGCCAGAATAAGGCACAAATCTGTCTTGAAAGAAGTATAGCCAAAATGCTTCTTAGAAGTAAGGTCGGTGAGACTCAGTCTCATGTACTTTGGACATGTTATCAGGAGGGAGCAGTCCCTGGAGAAGGACATCATGCTTGGTAAAGTAGAGGGTCAGCAAAAAAAGGAAGACCCTCAATGAGATGGATTGACACAGTGGCTGCCGACAACGGGCTCAAATATAGCAACGATTGTGAGGATGGCACAGGACCAGGCAGTGTTTCTTTCTGTTGTACATGGTGTTGCTATGAGTTGGAACAGGCTTGAGAGCAGCTAACAGCAACACAACATAATCGCTACCTATACAAAGAAAAAAAAAGGTCAGAACCCCAGCTCTGTTGGGTGAAAAGAACATGTGATAGTCTCTAGTCAGGCTCAGGCATGGAAGTCAGATAAACTTCCTTTGCCCCCTCTATCTCCTTCGCCTGATGTTGGCAATGCGAGCAATGCCAGCACTAAGGCTTATGCACAAATCGAAGACTAAAGATTCCCATTTATGGAAAGGGCTGGAAGCAGTATCCATAATGTTTGGATGTTGTTGGAGAATTGTAAGAAAAGGAATCGAAGCTCAGTCTATGAAACAGAGGGAGACAATACCTAAATAGGGCAAAGCCCATCACAACTATTCACACAATGGCCACTGAGAGTGAACAGAGTTAGGCGAACTACTATAGAGAACACATGAACAATGGGGAACATCTAAGTGCACTTAATGAGACATGGACTTTAGTGGAAAATCATGATCAAATAAAAATAGTGCCCTGATGTTGTCTTAAAATGATCGTTTCTATCCTACACATTGTGCTTGTGAAATAAGCAGTGAAACAGTCATCGTGGATTTTTTTTTGTTTGTTTTTTAATCACTTCTAGAAGCATTGCTTTTAGTTTTTTGATTGTTAGACCAAATTAATTATATAGCTGAAAGGGTAAGCACTTCACTACTAGCCTTAAAGTTGGCAGTTCAAACCCAGCCAGAGGCCCCTAGGAAGCAGGCCCGGTCATTGCGCCTCAAAGGTAACAGCCTTGAAAACCCTGTGGGTCAGCTCTACTCTGCACACACGGGGTCACCACGAGTCTGGGTCAACTTGAAGGCAACGAACAACAACAGCAGCACGTGCACTTCAGAGTCAGAGAGGCCTGCACTTGAATTCAGTTTTTCTTTAAGGATTTCTCTCTTGTATCAAGCTTCTTTATAAGTCACGAAAAAACTAGAAGTGAGAATAAACATTTTTAGCTTGAAACACAATTGTAAGGTTTAAATGTGATAACATATAAAAGGACCAAGTACTATTTTCTCTCCTTTCATATATGACATACTTTCAATACTATTCATAGTTTCCTTAAAAAATCTAGGCATGTTCTTCATGGGTATTCACCACCCATGTGTCAGTTTCTCATGCTGTGGTGGCTTGGATGTTGCTGGGATGCTGGAAGTCATGCTGCCGGTGGTTCAACAGCAGAAGCGTCTCTCGTGGCCGACAGGTTTCACAGGAGCCTCCAGACTAAGGCAGACTAGGAAGAAACGCTCAGCGATCTACTTCAGAAAGTTAGCCACTGGAAACCTCACGGATCACAACCAACGGATTACTGTCAGACACAATGGGCCGAGCAACGTTCTATTCTATTACAGTAAGGGCGCCACGTGTCTGAGTTGACGCCATGGCAACCAACAGCAATTCACTGGTGATTTTATGGACTGAATTGTGTCCCCCCCCTCCGCCGCCCCCAAAATATGTGTTGGAATCCCTATACCCGTGGCTGCAATCCTCCCTGGAAATAAGATGTTCCTTGTGATGTTATTGAGTGCTCTGTGTAGAGTGTGCCCTAAATCCAGTCACTTCTGAGTGATATCAAGAGCAGCATAGACTACAGAGGTGAGCAAGTACAAAATGGGGAAGAGAAACGCCACTTGAAGGTTGTCAAGGGACTGAGGTGCACTGACTCTACAGAAGCTGAAAGAGGCGAGGATCTTCCCCCTGAGCTGCCAGAGAGAGAGCCTTCCCCTTCAGCTGGCACCCTGAATTTGATTTCAAAGTCTCCAAAATCGAGAAAATAAATTTCTGTTCTTTAAAGCCACCCACCTGTGGTATTTCTGTTACAGCAGCACTAGGAAACTGAGACCCAGAAAGAGGTGAGAATTTGAAGCCTTGAATATATTTCAGGACTAGAATGCATATATTGGCTATAAAATAAAACAAGACCAGCTGTATACTGATGTTGTTGTTAGCTGCCATCAAGTCGATTCTGGGCCATAGAGATACTGTTGTATATTCTATTAACATATCTTCTCTTTACGGTAATATCTTGCTAGATGGTACCTACTGTCCATGATACAGGCATTATGCAATGATCTACAGCATTGTCCTCTGATTTTTAGGAGCCCAAATCAAACTGGATAACAACCGTAGTTGTTTAACAACCTCTTGTGCTTGTAGTAAACTTTTGGAAGCATGTTAGGGTCAGTGCGCATCCTGGTCACTTCACGGGTCTGCAGGCACAGGGCCAGCTCCTGTCCTCTGAGCAGAGTGATTACATTCACAGTCACACAGAGCCTCTGGCAAAGGTGAGCAATGGGGTGTAGCTAAGAAACCCACAAAGTGAGGAAGGAGAATATGGCTGATGTGTGACTCGAGTTCGTGTGTTTTATTCCCTGGCAGAATTCGTACGGGTTGGGTGGAGACAAACCTAGAGGACCACCCTGGTGAAAATCATCCCACCTGAATATCAGACATTTCAACATGAGCTAACAATTCTCCTTTTACCAAATGTTTTTAAATAAGAGGAAGGCTTACCTTCAAGTAAATGACTGGATGGAACTAAAAGTGAGCAGAAGGCAGTAACTCTCAGAGAACGGGAAGTCCTATGCTTTCAGAGGGAAGCTGGAGGACATAACAGACATTCCAGGCTGGGGTGGGAGTTCTGAAGCTCAGTGGGCAGCCTGGGAGCTTTGGCTCTCCAGGCGCATCAAAGAGGAGACAAGAACGGGAAAGAAGGGAACTTCTGGAAGTTTTCAGAGACAACATTTTTTTTGTTTTTAATTTTACTTTGCAGTGGAGGCAATTGGTTCAACATTGTGTGCTTCACAAAGAGTGACTACAAATTCATACAGACTTGTTATACTGCATCTTCCTAGTCCTCATTTTCAGGTCATTAGATAGACCTGAGTTCTACAGTAATTAGGAAGGCCCTGGGTAGCTCAAATCGTGGAGCGCTCCACTACTAGCTGAAAGATAGGTGGTTGGAACCCATCCAGAGGTGCCGGAGAAGATAAACCTGGCGATCTGCTTCCAAAAGGTCACGGCCTTGGAAACCCTATGGAGCAGTTCTACTCTGCCTGCACACATGGGGCTGCCATGAGTTAGAATCTACTAGACAGCGACTAGCAAAAACAACAATACTTAAACAGAAGAAAATGAAATATTCGTTGATTATAAGCCATCTCCCCAAATGAAAATACTCTGGGACTTCTGGAACGTCTTTTGAAAACAGTTTAGTTTGGATGGTTTTGCTGTAAGTTCAAACACGGCTATAAGTTAAATGTTCCCAGTGCCTTGCACGTAGCCTACAGCTCATCTGTGCACCTTTGCGGTTTCCTTCAACTCTTCATTCTGGGCGGGTAGGGCCCTCTCTAGGGTCTGAATACACAAACATATTTTTCACACATGGGTGTTTAGAAAATGCTATTTGATTATAATGATGATGATTTCCTGAAAGTGAGGGTTTTTCATCAGAGATATGTGTGACTTTTGGAGGCTTTTGATTAGCTTTCCCTTGATCTCTTTTAAAAATAGGATGGATTTGCTCATCTGTTAGAGATGGTTAAAGGGTGGTATTGTCTAAAGGCAGAGGCAGGATGGGATGACTTCAAGGTCCCTTCTAATTTTATGGTTCTATGAAGTCTGAGCATTTATTCTGAAGAAAAGGCTTGGAAGGTTAGTGAGTAGAAGATGGTGACCAGCTGCTTTCTCTCCCCACTGATTACAGAGGAAGAAACGTGTTTAAATTTGAACACAAGCAATGGGGGCTTCGTGAGAAAAACTTCCTGACGCCAAGCCTATGTCAAAACCAAGGACAAAAGAAACTAGAAAATGAAGTCAGTTCACTTTCCTAAGTAGCAATCTACTGAAAGTGGAGGAGAATCCTTTAATGAACAGATGAGAGTTTACCTGCATTTCTTGTCTCTTTGTCTTTCTCAACATAGTCTATCTTTCTTTAAGACAAGTTGTTAGAGCTCTGTGAATTCTTAAGAAGAACTCCCTGGGAACATGTTGGTTTAGCTTGGCCCTCAAATGCCTGAGCTGATGTTCATTATTTAGCATTTTTTAAAAGTTACTCAAGAGTTTCAGGGTACAGCTAGCACCCACTAAAAGGCAATTTTAATGGGCTCTTATATTTCTATGAATCCATGTTATATAAGAGTAACCATATGTTATGAATAGAACTAATTGTATTAATTTCAAATGTACAAACTTAGTAATTATCAATGCATCCTGATCACATGTTCAGTAAATTTCAGAATGCAGAAGTTGGTAAAAATCTTCAATTTCTTCATCTTTGGCCTTAGAGGTTGGTGTGTAAATTTGAATAATAGTTGCATTAACGGGCTTTCCTTGTAGGCGAATGGATATTATCCTATCACTGTCAGTGTTGTACTTCAGGCTAGATCTTGAAATGTTCTTTTTGATGATGAATGCAATGTCATTCTTCTTCAAGTTGTCATTCTCAGCATAGAGGACCATATGATTGTACGATTCAAAATGTCCAATACCAGTCCATTTCATCTCACTAAAGCTCAGGGTCTGGATGCTTATGCATTTCATTTTTGAAAATTTCCAATTTTCCTAGATTCATACTTCATACATTCCACATACTGATTATTAATGGATGTTTGCAGCTGGTTCTTCTCATTTTGAGTTGTGCCACCTCAGCAAATGAAGGTCCCGAAGCTTTTCTCCATCTACATCATTCAGGTCAACTCTACTTTGAGGAGGCAGCTCTTCCCTGGTCATATTTTGGGTGCCTTCCAACCTGAGGGGTTCATTTTCTGACACTGTATCAGACAATGTTCTGCTGCTGTTCATAAGGTTTTCTCTGGCCAATTCTTTTCAGAAGTAGATAGCTGGGTTCTTCTTCCTAGTCTGTCTTAGTCTGGAAACTCAGGGATGCTGCACTGGAAGTGCTCACTAGTCTATGCCAAGAAATTTGGAAGACAGGTACCTGGCCAACTGACAGGAAGAGATCCGTATTTATGCCTATTCCCAAGAAAGGTGATCCAACTGAAAGCAGAAATTATCAAACAATATCATTAATATTACACACAAGTAAAATTTTGCTGAAGATCATTCAAAAGCAGATGCAGCAGTATATAGAAAGGGAGCTGCCAGAAATTCAAGCCTGACTCGAGGATATCATTGCTGACATCAGATGAATCCTGGCTGAAAGCAGAGAATACCGGAAAGACTTTTACCTGTGTTTTATTGACAATGCAATGGCATTCAATTGTGTGGATCATAACAAATTATGGGTAACATTGAAAAGAATGGGAATTCTAGAACATTTAATGTGCTCATGAGGAACCTGTACATAGATCAAGAGGTAGTTTTTCGAACAGAGCAAGGGGATATTGCATGGTTTAAAGTCAGGAAAGGTGTGCATCAGGGTTGTACCCTTTCACCATACCTATACAATCTGTTATGCTGAGAAAGTAGTCCTAGAAACTGGACTATATAAAGAAGAACAGGGCATCAGAATTGGAGGAAGACTTATTAACAACCTGCGTTATTCAGATGACACAACCTTGACTGCTGAAAATGAAGAAGACTTGAAGCACTAACTGATGAAGATCATAGACCACAGCCTTCAGTATGGATTACACCTCACCATAAGAAGACAGAGATCTTCACAACTGGACCAATAAGCAACATCAGGATAAACGGAGAAAAGATTGAAGTTGTCAAGGATTTCATTTTACTTGGATCCACAATCAACACCATGGACGAAGCAGTCAAGAAATCAAAAGATGGATTGCATTGGGCAAGTCTGCTTGCAAAAGTCCTATTTAAAGTGTTGAAAAGCAAAGATGTCACCTTGAAGACTAATGTATGCCTAACCCACACCTAGTGGCAATGGAACCTAAGCTGTAGTGTTTTCAATCACCTCTTACGCATGTGAAAGGCAGACAATGAATAAGGAAGACCAAAGGAAAATTGATGCCTTTGAATTGTGGTGTTGGCGAAGAATATTGAATACACCATGGAATGAACAAATCTGTCTTGGAAGAAGTACAGCCAGAAGACCCTCAACGAGGTGCACTGGCGCAGTGGCTGCAACAATGGGCTCAAGCATAACAACGATTATGAGGATGGTGCAGGACAGGGCAGTGTTTTGTTCTGTTGTGCAAAGGGTCGCTATGAGTCGGAACGGACTGGACGGCACCTAACAACAACAACAAACTTAGACATTAATATAATATATCAAAGTTAGCCCTCTCCCCACCTTCCAGATTAGGTAAAAATGTATCAGTTAACTTAGAACACTGCTTTTGCTTGAGGTTTTTGAAAAAAAAATTTTTTTAAGAAATATTTAAAGGTCAATTATCTGGAAATTACACTATAATATGTTGGTAAAGAATGCTTTATCAGACTCTAGTATAACTTTTTTTTTTTTTTTTAGTATAAAAGACAGTGATTGTTAAAAACTATTAATAATTGGTTATTATAAGGTATGAAACAACGTAATAACAGCCAATAATCAAGAACATTTATAATCCCTATAAGGTGATTATAACACTGTTTTTCTTTATGTTTAGCTGTTCAAAAAATCTATTACAAAACATAAATATCATAAACGCTATGTGGCAACATGTATATTTTATGGATAAAGTGATAAATTTCTATAATAATAAATCATTTTATCTCATATATATGAAATAAAATTATTTTTAAATTATTTATTATATATAAAGCATATATATATATATAAAACGTATGCAAATATATATATATACCTGTTGCCATCGAGTCGATTCCAACTCATAACAACACTATAGGATGGAATAGAACTGTACCATCTGTCCATTGGGTTTCCAAGGCTATAACTTTATGGAAGCAGATTGCCACGTCTTTCTCCTGCAGAGCAGCTGGTGAGTTCGAACCACCAACCTTTCATTTACCAGCCAAATGCTTAACCACTGTGCCACCAAGCTCCTTTTATACATATGTATAGACAGAGTTATATGTACATATAGATACATATGCATATGTATATACATATGCATATGTATATGCTCCTTGGAAACTCTATGGGGCAGTTCTACTCTGTCCTGTAGGGTCACTATGAGTCTGAATTGACTAGACCGCACTGGGTTATAGAGACAGAGAGAGAGAGAGAGAAACAGACTTTGAAATCCTAAGAAAGGTCAGATAGGATGTCTAGATCTAGATTAAACTAGAGTTTAGAAGAAAATTCTTCCAGATATTTTTTAAAAAATCACACACACACAAACAGTATTACTTGGGACACTATATTTTTCATCACTGGGTAACAAAAAAATTAAATTTCACTTCAGCGGGCATACATTTCAGAATAAATACTTGTGATCAATTTTTACTCGTTAGAATTCATTCAGCTATAAATGACAGAAAACAATTTTAAAATTTAAAAACTGTATTATATCGTACAATTAGATGTAGGTATTATGGTCCTAGTATTGCCTGTTCTCACTCTACCAGGCACAGAGGTTGGCTTCCCTTATGCCCTGAATGGGCTCCAAGGCATTACATGTACACAAGACTACATGTGACAGAAGAAAGGGGATGGTTTCCTCACTCTCCTGTTTTTCTATTTGCCAAAAAGAAACTTTTTTGAGAAGTGTTCCAGCAAATTTTGCTTTGCCTTTCATTCATCAGAATTAGGTTGTGTGTCTTCTCTAGTCTATTATTGCTGTTGTTAGGAGCTGTTGAGTCAGTTCTGACTCACAGTGACCCTACGCATAGCAGAACAAAACACTGCTGGTCCTGCGCCATCCTCACAATTGTTGCTATGTTTGATCCCACTGTTGCAGGTACTGTGTCAATCCATCCTGACGGCAGTCTTCCTCTTTTTCGCTGACCCTCTACTTTACCAAGCATGATGTCCTTCTTTGGGGAGTGGTCCCTCCTGATAACATGCCCAAGGTACGTGAATGGAAGTCTTGCCATCCTCGCTTCCAAAGAGCACTCTGGCTATATTTCCAAGGCTTCTTCTATAGTCTAGTCACTGGGATTATCTTGACTTCCTTTGGGTAACCAGGATTTATCCCTAGGCTGGGAATAACATAAACACATGGCTATATAGAGGAGTGTGCCCGCAAGGAAAAAGAGGGCTGTCAAGTAGGCAACCAACAGTGTGCCCAAAATACATATATACTCAAAATACATATTTTTCTATTTTATTCTTTAAGCCATAATATGATAGGACTGTCATTCTTTATGCATATCCTCACAAACATACCAAAAAAAAGTGAAAGCAGTAACAAAAGCTAACTGAAGTAATTATACCAATCATAATCATTCACATCAAGAAACAAAGACCAAATCTCTTCTATTTCCACTTGCTTACTGTACCAGCCAGATGGAAAGTTGCTTTTAAATTATGCCAGACTTTTCAAACCATCATACCAAGACATACTTACCATATTTTGTATGCTTTACATAACAGAAGTCAAAAACCTAGAGTTTAATTTTAATAAAACCAAATTCTTAATATTTACATTTATTCAGTGAACTGGAAAATAACTCCTTAATAAAGAAAAGATTGGTGTCTTTGGATATCTTTGTCTAAAGAAAATGCTTATAAATATAATTTTTCATCTCTATAATTGTGTGTCACTACTGTAAGATGGTAATTTGATCCTGATCAAAGAACAGTTTATTCTTAATGCAATATGCTATTTGGTATTTTTCCTACAAGCCAAAGAAAACAGGTTGTTTAAAATTCACATAAATCTGAAACGTGTTTATATTTTAGATGGGACGGGATTGGCACTGGTTATTTGCTCCAAGGCCCGTGGATGACAACACTGCTCCCTTTCCTGAGTGTGTGGGAAAGGAGCCTTGTATGATTTTACTTGAATCTGATAATCCTATTTGTGTTGATGAAATACACAAAGACTCTACCTTTCCCAGAACTGATTAAAATACGATAGCAAAAAATCATACAAGATTAGAAAGGATATCCCCCCCCCAAAAAAAAAATCCATTGCCATTGAGTCAATTCTGACTCACAGAGACCCTTTAGGACAGAGTAGAACTGCCCCATAGGGTTTCTAAGGAGTGCCTGGTGGATTTAAACTGCTGGCCTTTTAGTTAGCAGCTGTAGCTCTTAACCACTACACCACCAGGGTTTCCAGAAAGGATAGAGTAATCAATATTATCATTCAGTATAAGAAAATAAACGATTACTGTAGAAATTAAATTGATATTTACCCCTTTAATAAGGTAAAGGAATAATTTTTTAAAGAGATTCGGCACCAAGCTGGTTCCTATGAGGCAGAGGTTAAAAGTGTCCCAGATTTCCAACTTCTCCAAGGGGCTGGAGAAGCTCCATCATCTCCCACATCCACCACTCTCCCTCCCCTCACTACTCATCCTTCCATTTTGGGGTGTGGTAATTTGCCACAACATCTCACAGACCTCATGAAGTGTACTCACAGTTAAGTGGCTTATTAGGGAAGTAACAGGGTACAACTCAGGATCAACTTGGGAAGTAACAGGGACAACTCAGAAGACAGCTCTCGGCTCCTGGGCAGCCGTGCCCTCAGGCAGGCTCTTTGCCGGGGTCTACTGCCGCCATGCTCTACCTTAGCTTGGCCCTTCTAGCCATCTAGTGCCATTTCTTGCAGTCTTCATTGTTACAGCACCTTCTTTCTTTCCCCATGTCTCTCTAAAAACCTCTCTCAGGTTGGCTGCTTGTATAAGCAAATCATGCGATCCCTATTGGGTGGTTTTACACAGCTTACTTGCATAGTAATCTGGCCAATCCCTTTGCAAGGTTGTGGCCTAGCAAATCATCTGGCGGAACTACAAACCCAGGGTCAAAAATACCATATATAAAGAAAAACCTGTTGTACCGCATAAGGAAACCATGTATTTTGAGCTGAGTTACCAGTATAATTATTGAGTATCAAAGAACATTTCAAAACAAAGTTTCAGAATCAGGTAATACAATTTAGAAGAATATGTAGACAGATTGGCAATCACTGTTCGTTGTCTATCCAACAGCAATCCCCTAGACCCAAGAGATGGAACGGTTGGTCTAGCCCATCATGGTGCTTCTATTCCCACTCTCCATGCCTCTCAGATAATCCAGAATATAGTTTCTGGCATTTGCAATAAGTAATCATTAGATAAAAGAATAAAATACTGCTAGGTACTGAATGAAATACATATTCTGCTACTTCTCTAGGAGAACAGTACTCTCACTGCCTGCTTTAATTCCTCATCTATGATTAAGACGTGACATAGCACAGTGGCTGGGAGTGTAGGTTTGAATCCTCACTCTTTTTCTACCTGTACCCTTGATAAGTTATCTGTTGTTTCGTATCTCTTTTTGCTTATCTCTAAACATGGAATAAAAGTAAAAGTACCTATTTTAAATGTTGTTTGGGAGGATTAAATGTGTTAGTAAATGCTTGGCATTTAGAAGAGTGATGATTTTATTGTGTTAGTAATTAGTAAAACAGGAAAGGATCTATTTTTAAAAAGCTGGCAGCAACTTGTTGCTAAAATTCATGCCAATACCATAAGAAATGCTAAAAGAACTTTCTCAAGCTCAAGACAAAGATACCAGTTGAGAGGGAGGGTAAAGTCTCAGAGAGGGTCAATATGGGGGTACGCATATTGGTTCTTTAAAAGGAACCAAAAATTTCATCAAATATGTGGGTGGCTGTAAAAAATAGATTATAGCCAGTTAAACTGTTTAAAGCAAAAAGAGTATCAATGTATGGTGGAGTTAGTAGCACATAGTATGACAAGAATAGCACAAAGAATGAAGGTGGTTAAATGGAAAAACACTGTTGTAAGGTTCTTAAATTATTCATGAAGTATTACGATATTACTTTAATGTAGACTGCAATAAGCTAAAATTGCATATTATAACTTCTAGAGGAACCACTAAAAATAAAACAAAGAGGTACAGGTACACAATCAATAGATAAGTTAAAATGTAACACCCAAAAATACTCTATTCAAATAGATAAGACAGGAGGGAAGAAGGTGAGCAATAAAGATGGCACTTTTTCTTAAGTCAATACATCCAGTTATAAAATAAATACATGAAAATATACATAGGCTAAAAATTGTCCCTCAAAAGAGCAGAGCTTGCCAGAATAGAAAAAAAGGTAATACTCAACTATATGTTCTTTACAACACATACATTATAAATGAAAAGGAAAGGCAGGTTAAAAATAAAAGGATGAAACAAACAAACAAAACACTCATTGCTGTCAAGTCGATTCCGACTCATAGGGACCCTATAGGACAGAGAAGAACTCCCCCACAGGATTTCCAAGGGGCGGCTGGTGGATTCAAACTGCTGACCTTTTGGTTAGCAGAGGAATGCATAACCACTACACCAGCAGGCCACCAAAAGGATGAAAGATAGTCTGTACGAATAGTAAGCACAAGAAAGCAGGCGTGACTGTATTAATATCACGTGAAGTAGACTTCGGTACAAAGGAGGATTCCAGAAACAATGAAGGATAGTTCTCAAAGACAAAAGTGGTCAATTTATCAAGAAGTCATAACAATCTAAAATGTTTATGCATGAATAACAAGGCTTCAAAATACATTAATCAATGATTGAAAGAATTAAAGGAAAAAGTAGAAAAATCCACAATCATGAAATATGCCTTTATAAATAATTAATAAAATGACTAGACTAAAAATATATATATATTAAGGCTCGAGATTTGAACAACGGTATCAGCCATATACATCTAAATGACTTGTATAGGGCACTACATCCAACAACTGCAGAATGTATATTATTTTCAAGTGTGTGTGGAGCATTCACCAACGTAGATCATGACCTCAGCCATAAAACATGTTGAAATAAATTCAAGAGAAATGAAATCATACAGGGTATGTTTTCTAACTTTAACAATAATATATTAGGAATCAATAACAATATCTAAAAAATCGACAAATATCTGGAACATTAGCTACCTAAACCAAACACCAAACCTATTGCTGTCTAGTTGAGTCCGACGCATAGCAACCCTGTAGGACGGGGTAGAACTGCTCCATAGAGTGTCCAAGGAGCACCTGGTAAATTCGAACTGACGACCTTTGACTTAGCAGCTGTAGCTCTTAGCCACTACGCCACCAGGGTTTCCATAAGCTACATAAGTCTAATAAATACATAGGTAAAAGAGAAAATCAAGGGGAAAAATAGGAAATATTTCAAATTGTATGATAATGAAAGTAAAGCATATCAAAACTTGAGGGATATAGCTCAGCCAGTCCTAAGAAGGAAATTTATATCTTTACATTACTACGGGCAAATCTGCTACAAAAGGCCTCTCAGAAGTGTTAAAAAGTAAAGATGTCACTTTGATGATTAAGATATACCTGATCCAAGCCATAGTATTTTCAATCACCTCACATGCATACTAAAGCTGGACTATGAAAAAGGATGATCTAAGAATTGATGTGTCCAAATTATGGTGTTGGTGAAGAATATTGACTATACCACAGACTGCCAGAAGAATGAAACAATCTGTCTTAAAAGATGTCCCTTAGAAGTCAGAATACCCCTTAGAAGCAAGAATGGTAAGACTTTGGACATGTCATCTGGAGGGCCCAGTCACTGGAGAAAGACATCATGCTTGGTAAAGTAGAGGGTCAGTGAAAAATAGGAAGACCCTCAATGAGATGGATTGATACAATGGATGCAACAATGGGCTCAAACCTACCAACAATTGTGAGGATGGTGCAAGACTGGGCAACATTTCATTTCATTATATGAAATGGCTGTGAGTCAGAGCCGGTGTGACCACTCCTTATAACATTAATATATGCCTGTGTTAGAAAATGGGAATCCAGGTGGCATCGTGGTTAAAAGCTATTGCTCCTAAAGTTTGGCAGTTCAAATCCATCAGGCACCCCTTGGAAACCCTATGGGGCAGTTCTACTCTGTCCTTTAGGGACACTAGGAGTTGGAATCGACTCTACCACAACGAATTTGGTTTGATTTTGGTTTATCAAAAGACATAAAAAGCAAAATTAAACCCAAACTAAGTAAAATAATAACGAGAAAATAAATATGGAAGCCAACAAAATAGAAAACAGACAAAACAATCAGGAATATTACGAATACATTTAAATCAGTGCATTTATAAGCAATCAGTAGGAGTCTACTACGGTGTGTTAGTGTACAGGGAGTGCTGTCGGTCAGCCACGCGTCATATTTCCATGGAGTGGATGGAACTGCTACTCCCCTGGAAAGTACAGCCTCTTGTCCCCCACTCACAATTTCTCATGTTGAGTTTACTTCTTCTTTTGGAATAAAGAATAGACCTTACTCGATTAGCTTCCATCTTGTTTTGCTCTTTTATGGGGCCATCCTCTCCATTTGACTTTTGTGTTCTTGGCTCCCCTATGCCATAAATTTTTGGAAACCAGTACTTCATAGCTCTTATAAAGAAAGCTTGCCAATTGAGTAATGTATTTACCATATTTTTACTCCAATAACCCATGTGTTATATGTTTTGCAAACCATGCAACACCCTGTGTGTTATTTTCATAAGTGCATTACACCAATAATTTTTACACATTGCTGATTGCAATTTTTTTTTCTGTCCAATGGATTTAAATGTTACTGGAATAAAACTGATCTCATGCAAACTTCATTTAAGGTAGGTATTTTCCTAGAGGAATTGCAACCAGTGGTGAGCAGAATGGGCTTGTGATGGAAATGGGATACCATGTTGAAACCAAAGAATGCGAATGCACAAAGAGCTCGAAGTAAGAAATTATCCTAGGCCTGAAACTACAAGAACGAGATGTTGTTTATATTTTATTGCTTTCATAAATCTTAAACTGAAACAGCTTTTATAATCAATGTCTTTGAAATCAATAAATAAGTCACCAGAATAAATTGTGTTTTTGTCTTAAAATAGGCCGTTTGGGTTCATTCACTCATCATCAACAACGCTACCTGACTCCCAGAACCTTTGGAAGTCCGATCCCCCAGCACTAGCTCAGAGCTGCCTGCAGGAGCTCTTCCGAACTGATGTCATCATTATCTTTGCCTTCAGGATCTTCATCTTCGGCATTGGTATTCTGCCGGTATACGATCCCAGCCTTTCTGAAGCTGTTTTGGATGGTTTCTCGGGTTATTTTCCCACAAGCAGAAGCCACTTACTTGTAGACTTCTTCAAAGTTACCTCCTTCAGGCACCCCGATGGTGTGAGCTCATGAATCCCAGACAGCATCTATTCATCCCACTCTCTTCTCCCAAAAATCTTGAACAGGTGGTTGACCATTATATCTAGTGGCTCCAGTTTGCACGTAAGGCCACCAGGTATGACTGCTATATGGACAACAGTAGAGTTAATATTATTGTGAACATTTTTTTCTTTGTAAGCAGCCATGGTGTTAAAAATTAGTGAAGACTTCTTCAAAAAGAATCCCTACTGCCTGGTCCTATAAAATTTATCTACCTATACTTCCATAACATCAGAGTCCATCCACTCCTTCTTATTACAATGAACAGCCACACAGGTGAGCGCTATGCCAGAACTTTTTTCATAATTTTACCATTTTGCTTATTGTATGCATGTGCCTGTTACTTTCGTGGGTGCACTGTTTTTGAAAAATACTGTAATTCAAGTGGAATTTTGGGAAGCTGAACTGTATAATCATAAGGCAGGCAGCATTCTCCAATTTAGCTTTATCGGTAACAAAGCTGAAATTTTGATCTTTATCACTCTGCTATCCCCATAGTTTCCAAATTCAAAAACAGGAAAAAGTTCTTATTAAAAGCCTAACACTAGAAGTTCATTTGACAAACTAGCATTTCAGTCCTCCTTTATTTTTTGGGTGTCTGTCTTCACTTCATCTGTATTGCCATGCAGAAACTCTCTACTTCTTTCCTCTACACTCTCTGTTTTAATCAGATGGAAAGGTTACTCATTACATAAGGCGCAGATGAGGAGTCAGGGAAATTCCATGGAAAGAGAGATTTGCCCTCAGGTAACACTAAGGGCTTTATTGGAACCCCCAGCAGCTTTGGACTGGTGATAAATATCAAAGCATGAGCTGCAGAGAAGAGTTGAGACTTAAGTAGTTATGCCAATGTTGTGCCAGTATACTAAATGTGAGGGCTAATAAATAGGAAAATGCAGACCCTATGCCTGCCCACATATCTTCACCTTCTCAGATGGTTTTGTGGGCAGATATTACTTTTAGGAAGCCCTGGTGGTGCAGTGGTTAAGTGTCTGGCTGCTGACCTTTGAATCTACCAGCTGCTCTTGGAAACCCTATGAGGCAATTTTATTCTCTCCTATAGGGTCGCTATGAGTGGGAATCAATTTGATGGCAATGGTTTTTTGTTTGTTTGAATTACTTTTAGAATCATCCCCACCTTACATATACCAAAAAAGTCAAACCAAACCCATTGCCTTTGAGTCGATTCAACTCATAGTGACCCTATAGGACAGAGCAGAAGTGCCCCATTGAGTTTCCAAGGAGCACCTGGTATATTCGAACTGCTGACCTTTTGGTTAGCAGCTGTAGCCCTTAACCACTATGCCACCAGAGTTTCCATCTTACATATGAGGAAACCGAGATTCAATGAGAGTAACTGATCCTGAGATGCACAGCTACCAAGTGTTGGCGTTGATACTGAACCAGGGTTACAAGTCTTGTGAACATTTATGCAGTGACTCAGAGTATGCAAAATGGTCTTTGCAAGGTAAATCATCCCCACAGGAATGAAATTTACCCTTGGAAGACAACAGAATAATCTTTGGTGTGACTTCTGACGTCCCAATCAATATTCTGGAAATTGAAGGAATTAATGCAGATCGAACAGGGCAGCATTTGAATGCCATTATTAAGAGTAACTTCCAAGGACCACAACTGCAAATCATGGGCTAATGACTCCAGTGCAAATTGGAGTGTGTCAAGTATTGATAAATTTCAAAGCATCCTGCCAACCGTTGCTCAGAGAACCTGGATGCGATTGACACTTAATAACAAAACCAAAAGTAGCGTCCCTTTAAGAGAACACGGGTTAAGAAATCGAGACTTTATTAGCATTTGGCTTTCATTTATTTGCTATTAATATATTCTTGAATGGAATTGGTAAAGGGAAAGTAAGATGCTTCTAGGCAATTACAAACATGGTATTTAGGCATCACCAAAATACCACATGTAAGGCTACAGTCAAGTCAGAGCGACGTGTCTGTACGTAGCCACCTGTTTCTTATTTAAAAGTTAGAAGCATGGCTGTGTTCAGACTATATCGCAAAGATCTGAGTTAACCTGACAAAAACAAGGAAATTCAGAGTTAAGGTTGTCACAGCATATTTAGAACCCCTCTGATACAACAATGAAATAGAACCACTACTGTGTGATGTCATATTTGTAAATAACACTGAAACGTGAAATCACTCTGAGAGTGTTACCATTGTTGCTCAGAATTCATTTTCCACTGCTTATTTACAATTGAGAGTGCTCCGACAATAAAAAGCAAGTTTTATAAGGCATAGTCAGCCAGTCGATTGGAGAGCTGCAATGTTTGATGTCACCGTATTGTCTAAGGCAGCATGGAGCTGAATGGCAAAACACATGGAAATGATTTCCACCAAATGCGAGGACAAGAAAGGCGTCCTTGGATAGCTCAGCATGATGAGTTTAAACTGAACATCAGGAAATGGATCTCTAATGCAGGTGTCTTTCATTTATTTTTCCAAGGTAAGGTCATTTATGAACTATTGTATAATACCTTTAGGGAATTAGGCTATTATCAAGTGTTTCTCCTTCACAAAAATCCTATTAGAATATACTACTTGTATTATAAATAGAACAAAGGTCACATTATAATTATAGTACAAGCATGATAGAATGAAATGGAGCTAATTACTCCCTTGAACACTCGTGAATAGTGTTAACACTTGAGGGCACAATTGTCAACAGTAAGAATCTTTCTATCCTGCTCTTATTTCTAACATGAACTAAAAGAATATAGCACTTAAAAAAACATATTAGCAGGAGATTAAAAAAACAAAATCCTCACTGAGTTAGAGAGAACACTATAATAAATGTGTACTAGACTAGCAATCACCTGCCAGTGCTAAAGGAGAAAAGAATATAACGTTTCCCTTCTTGCACCCCAAGGCACTCTTAGCACTCAATAGAAGGGACTGTTGCATAGTAATAAAGTTGCTGCAGAAAAGAGGAAAAACACTGGTGCTTCTCAGAATCTTACCTACAGGTTCATGTTTGTTCTCCTGGTAAATAAATATCTTTTGTGTCTTAAATACTAACAATGATACTATATATTTCAGTGTAGCAGACATTACTAGTGCTCAACAGTATATCCACATCTCTTCTATGTCCTGGACAGATGGGCATATTCCACTTCCTTGCCTTCTTGAGGAGTCCTGATGGCGCAATGGTTAAGGGCTTGGCTGCTAACCAAAAAGTTGACAGTTCAAATCCACCAGCCATCCCTTGAAAACTCTAAGGGGCAATTCCACTCTGTTCTACAGCATCGCTATGAGTCAGAATAGACTTGATGTCAACGGGTTTGGTGCCCTCTTGAAGCTGAGCTTAAGCACGCCCGTGTGATTTGCTTTGGCTAATGAAATTTGAGTGGAAGTAACATGTGTCACCTCTAAGAGGAAACATTTAAGAGCCAGTGTTTGGTTATCCATGTTCCCTTCCCCTGAGCATTACTGTTGGAAGATAGATGTGCCACAAAATTGAAATAGTCAGGTCATCTGAACCAACATATTAAAGACAATGAATTAATCTGGAATGTTTGTAGAACTCAAAGTGAACTGGATGTGAACTAGAATCTCTTTGGTTGTGTAAATCACTGGGATTTTGATGTTGTTTGTTACTGTAACATAACAAATCCTTTTCTTGTCTCAACTAATTCAGTCCATTATTTTAAATTAATGGTTTAAAACAATTTTTTTAGTCTTCTAGGTGTATGTAGTAAATCTACACTAACCTTAAAACATGCCCTTCTTCATAAATGTTATCATCTATGTTAGTATAAATCTTAGAAGCTACGATTTGCATACATTTGGAAAAAGCAGGCAATAATAAAAATTATAACAATCCATATGTTAGTCTGAAAATACTTTCATCTGTATAGAAACTGGAATATATTCATTTTCCTTAAAAACAATCATTGATGTGTGGACTCATGATGGAAGGCTGGATGGTTAGATGGATGCATGTCTGGCTATTTCATTATATGCAATAAACAAATGAAATCGAATCCATGAAAACCATCAGCTTGTAAAGGACGGCCCCTCTCCCTTTAACTCTGGACACATTTTTTAAAAAAAACTTTCATTATCACTCACTACCATGTTTTAAATCACAGATATTGTTGGTGAATGTCAGTTGGTATTTAGGTTTTGAGTTGGGTAAGTCTTTTATTCCCACCTAGACTAAACATTGTGAAAGCAAGAACTATATATTATAATTTCATGTTACACTTTCCTGCAAGAAGCTGCATGGAATCAGAGAAAGACGGGTTTTGAAGCCAGCAAGCGCTGGATTCAGGGTGCTGCTGTACAGTTAAATTCTGTGACTCAAAGAAAATTTAACTTGTGCCTCTAGTGACTCTTTTGAAAAGTACAGGGCATATCTATCCTAAATATTTGCTTGAATATCATGTATATAAAGCATCTAGCACATTAAATGTTAGTTTCCTTTCTCAGATATCCCCCACACACGTATTTCACACAAAGTAATAGCTTTAAAATGAATTGGATTAATAATTGAATTAAGAAATAATAAATGAAGTTACTTCAACATTATTTGTGAACTACTATATTATTTGAGACAAAATGTTTTAGGTTGAACAGATGGTTGAATTCAACCTAGTCTGTGACCTGCGAATTTCATTTTTCTTGCTAAGGATTTCCCTAAATGTTTTGTGAATCTAAGTTGCTTTCAAAATTTAGAGAAAAAAGTAGTTTTAAAGAAGAATTGAGAAATTCTGCATATAATTTAATGTCTTTTTTTATAGAAAATAATACCTCCATTTCAGTCAGAGGATTGAAGGTGATTAAACAGAAGAACATCACAACACAAGAACTTCAATGCCCATCACATTTAGTTACCTCTTCAAAAGAGTATAATCTTTCACAATGAACCAATGGAAACATTTGCAAAAGACAGTCTATCTGGCGTTTATAACATCATGGATTGACTTAAAATATCCTCCTGAGAAGCACAGTTTAAGAAAGAACGTTAGGGCAAAAATGGTCATATTGGTGGCCAAATTTGTATTCATCTGGCCAACAATTCTCTACCCCATTTATTTCACTCAAAATAAGAACAGATTGAAATATTCAAGAGAAGAGCTTGAACTAGGGCTGTGATGTGAGAGGAGGGGTGGAGAAAAGTTCAAGAGAACTTGTGCAGTTAGGATATATAAAAACAGTGTGATAAATTACAGGTGAAGGATCAGGAAAAGTTTATGATGACTGAAGTCCCTGGCTTGGATGATTGGGTCACCTAAAAATCTTCACCTTAGGCCTTCCTTATCTTCACCCCCAGTCCTCTCTATACGGTAAAACACTAACTTGATTTGAAGTGTAGAAACTTCAACTGGGAATCAATTTAAAAAAAAAAGTATTTTCTGAAAAACATTTTTGTTTTCCAAAATCGTTTTTAAAGCAATGAACAATCATTGGGAAGACAAGAAGAATGATTAAGACTATTTGATCCTTAGGGATAGAAAACAGCTGGAAACCATCCTCTGTCAAAAAAACCTTTATAAACACGAAAATCATTAAATCACCCTTCATATGCCTCCTTTCCAGGATAAAACATAAGTTTTTTCAACCTTTCCTCATAGTCTCAATTATACAAAACATTTATCATTTCTATTATTTCCTTTTAAACTCTTCCCTATGTGTTATTATACCTACACTCAAACTGTTCCGCTCATCAGACTTTGCATACCTAGGATAGGCTGTGCTTCAGTTTTAGAATTGGGCCATGAGTCAAGTAATGTCAAGACTGGAGACAACTCATATCAGCTAGTGAAAACCAATTGTTTTCAGAATTTAATGACTACATGTGGGTAATTTTAAAGCAGCCATGGTGGAAATGTTTATACCATGGAAATTGGCAAATGCCGCAAATCGGGTCTTCTGCCCTCAGCCCACTCCAAGAGCTTATCATTAAATGTTTATCAACACAATAGTACCACAACTGTAAATGATTTCTGTGGCCACTTATTCTATTCCAGTTAGTTGACGAAGATATCAATAATTGATTCCAGATTTCATTGGACTTTCTACATGAAAGTCTTTCCAAATTCAAGGAGCCAACTTATCATTAATTAGTAAAAATCTATTTGGTATGTTAAAATAGCTACAATATGTACAAGAAACACAAACCAGGATAAATAAACAGCATCTAGCTAGTCTATTAGAGCCCTGGTGCCACAGTGGTTAAGAGCTTGGCTGCTAACCAAAAGGTTGGCAGTTCAATTCTACCACGCACTCCTCAGAAACCCTATGGGGCAGTTCTGCTATGTCTTATGGGGTCACTATGAGTCGGAATTGACTCAATGCCAACAGATTTGATTTGTCTTGGTCTAGCTATTCTACTGAACATACAAAGTTCCTTTTATGTGATCCCAAGGAAATTTCTCTATTGCTAACTTCCTAAAAATATCCAAAATGTTTTAATTCAATGGAGTACCACAGGGTCATCAATAGCATTTTTAAGTTAAGGCAATCACATTTTTTGCCATTTATTTTTTAGTCTATCTCACAACGACGCTCCATCAACAGCTCTAGAATGAATTCATTCCAGTAAAACGAAAATTCCCAAGACTGTGGCCTGGGTTATTTAGCATTACACATTTCTTCAATCTGTGTAAATGTAGTATCATTGGCCAAGAGATCTCTCAGGATCACTGTTCTTCTTGTAAACTCTATCACTCCATGGCAAAGTAGGAAGTACTCCTCTCTTCTCTTTCCCTGATCCTCTGTTCTCACTTCTCTTGCCAATATCTTCTGTATCTCATATCAGTCTCCATAGAAAAAATGTATATTCAGACATACAAACAATAGAATGTTATTGGAAGATATACCAACTAATATAGCTCAGCAAAAGGTGAAGGAACACAGATGGGAAAACTGAGCTGCAAGATACACTACTTGGTCTTCATAGTATTTGATGTGTTATTTGAATACAGAAATCCAGGTTCACTGTATCTTTTGTTTGTTTGCTCGTTTTCTGTTTTGTTTGTGTCAAAGCATATGAAATTCTTTTATTTACCAGGTTGCAGCGGAGAAGTGTTAACTGTTATTTCATAGTAGGATTGCCTCTTCTCTGTTATACATGGAAGAATGTTTGTTTTTATGTTATTTATTTATTTTGTTAGTGAGCTTTAGGTGAAAGTTTACAGGGCAAGGTAGCTTCTCATTCAAAAATTTATACGTAAATTGTTTTGTGTCATGGGTTGCAATCCCTGCAATGTGATGGCGCTCTCCCCCTTTTCACTCTAGGTTTCTCATATCCATTCATTCAGTTTTCCTGCGTTCTTGTCCTGTTTTGGGCAGGAGTTGCCAATTTTTTGTCTCATATATTCAATTGAACTAAGAAGCATGCTCCTCATGTGTGTTGTTTGTTTTATAACCCACTGCCATCGAGTCGATTCCAACTCATAGCAACCCTATAGGACAGAGCAGAACTGCCCCATAGAGTTTCCAAGGACCACCTGGCAGATTTGAGCTGCCGACCTCTTGGTTAGCAGCTGTAGCACTTAACCACTACGTCACCAGGGTTTCCTGTAAAATTTTTTTTTTTTTTTTTAGGCCTGTCTAAATCTTTGTCTGTAAAGTGGTCTTCGGGGATGGCTTCAGTTCTGATTTAGCATGGTAGTTTTTGATGTTGTTTAATTTTACTACTTTATGGATTATTTTTACTTATTTTTCTTAGTGCTAGGCAAGAACGTTCAACTTGAAGACTTAAGTTTTTCTTCATTTTTTTTTTCAAATATAACTTCCCCTTTATTTCCTTTAGTTTCTTTGTCTTGAATTTCACTGGATATAAGTTGGTGACTTGCTTTTCTCCTGGCTCTTGTTTCTTGGTGGTATGAGGTCCCCAACTCTCTGCTCCCTTCCCTCACCTTTTATCTCTTGTAAGATAAAAGGTAAAGCAGTCCACACTGCAGGGAAACTCCCTTAACATTGGATCAAGGATGTGACCTGAGGAAGGGTGTTACATCCCACTCTAATCCTCTTTAACATAACCTAATCTTGCCTCATTAACCACAGGCAGAGATTAGGATTTACAACACATCAGAAAATTACATCAATCTCAAAATGGAGGATGATCACATCTTACTGGGAATCATGGCTGAACCAATTTGACACATATTTTGGAAGGACACAATTCCACCCATAACAAATAGTTTCTGGAGTACTGTGTTGAGAAAGATCCTAAGGCTGCCTCATTCTGGTTGGAAGAGTGTGCCATCCTTGGTAATTATTCTGCCTGGGGTACTGGGGAAGGTTATGCCTCTCACTCACAGAATATATTTGCCTTGTTACAGAAGTTAGGGTTTCTTAGCTTCATGTAACCTAATCAACTCAGGTGAAATTAATCTGCAGAGGGATTTTTATAAAGATATCAAGAATTCATAGGACAGGAACAGAGGAGCTTATCTTTGGATGAAGCAGGGTAGGTCCTTTTCCTAGTCCTCCTTGAAGCCGTATAGTGAGGTGTCAAATTGACACCACATATTTTTTTTTTAGGCAAAACCTTATAAACGTGGAGGTGCACAAAGGTTATTGCATTGTCTCCCACAAGGTGGAAAACTTCAAGCAGAGTCATGGATCTAAAGGAGAGAATACCATTATAAATCTAAAGTGCCTCAAACCTACGCAGAAGTCCAAGATCAATATTTTCCTGCATTTTACAGCATACCAAATGGGCCCTAAAGAGGATGTTCTAAATATATTAAATTTCCCCTTAGTCTTGTTAAACAAATAGCAGCAACAAAATATGGGCATTTCGTACACCCAGAAACGTAAGTAGATATATATAGAATTTTTTTGTGGTCTTACAGTTTTAATATCCTATACACATTTGGGAAAGGTCTCTGGATGAGGCAAATGGTTTGCTTTCAACTAGAAACCTAAAGGTTAGCAGTTCGAACCTACCCAGCAAGTCCACAGAAGAAAGGCCTGGCAATCTGTTTAAGGAAAGATTACAACAAAGAAAACCCTATATATATTTCTTTAGGTCTCTGGGAAAGAATTAGTTTTTTTGTTGTTGTTTATTTGTTTGTGTTTTAATGTTTCTATTCCTATATGTTGATCAATCTCTCAAACTGTATTTATCTACCCATGTGGAAACCCTGGTGGCCATAGTGGTTAAGCACTACGGCTGCTAACCAAAGGGTCAGCATTTCGAATCCACCAGGCGCTCCTTGGAAACTCTACGGGGCAGTTCTACTCTGTCCTATAGGGTCACACTGGGTTTGGTGTTTTTTTTTGGTTTTATAGTCTAAGCAAAAGTAAAAGTAGATATTCATAAAGAGATTAAAAAGGCTTAGGTGATCTTAAAATTACAGACTGTTTATTCTTATTTCACAAGCAAAAATCTTTTATTATAAGGAAGCATGTGGACATTGACTCCAAAGAAGTGATTTCAAAGAAATGAACACTGATTTAAAAACTCAGTCAAGGTTGAAAAATTACTCAATGAAATTTTAATTAGTGTTATATTATTCTCACTATAAGAAATAATTTAAGTATGATTGAAATGCGTGGCAAAATGTCAATATTCTCTTAATAATTCATGGCATGGTGTTGGGAAAATTACCATTAAAGTTATAAGTAAAGACTTTTAGAAGGCTGGTAATTCTTTTTTTTGGTAATTTATTTATTAGTAAATCCCCCCCTTTTGCCACCAAGATGGTAAAAATGAAATGCTTGCTGAATAATATTTAAATGGTGGCACACGACATGTCTATTTGCAAGTCCGCAATTAGTTAAGAAATATCATTTCTATTACTTCTTTCTGTTATACATTCTCTTTTAGTACTCACTGATTCATACAACATGAGATATTGATTTGATATCTCTATAATTCAAAATACCCTTTCCTATTAGTTCATTTGGTCTGTATCACAAACCTATTCTCAAATTTGGCATTTACCCTTAGTCACAAAGAAAGCAACCTTGGCCCTCTATTCTTTCAGATTTCTTTTTCACTTTTGTTTCTCAAGTCCATAAACACTGAAAATCCTAATTAAAATAAAAGGTTTGACTTGGTTCTCTTCAAGGATTACTGAAGCTAAGAAAGTGAGAGGAATGGAGATTTTTTTTTTTTAAGTTATCCAGGTTTTTTTTTTTTTTTTTTTAAAGTTATCTAGGTGCCGACAAAGACTCCCTCTGAACTTCACACTGTCAACTTTTCTCTGACAGCATGTGCCTTGGGAGAATGGTTACGGTGAAAATCTAATGAATGTGGACATTATTCAAATTAGTTTAACGTGTACATGTAATGGGAAAATGAATAGCATTTCCAAAGAAACATCTGAGTCAAGATGCATGCAGAAAAGAGCTTTTGTCACCTTCTGACTCCATGGAAATCATCATACTTGTGTTCTCATGTGTATCTGCATTACCTACACTAGAAGTTGGGGTTCAACCTTGGAGCATAGAAGTCAAGACAACAGGCATGCTATTCAGAGCTTCATGTCAAGAGCAACAGTTCCAGGTCACACTGAATATAATAATTTCTTCATGTAAAAGACTTTTCTCTTTGATGAAAGCTTCTTTCTTTCTTTTACTCTTTCTTTTTTCTATTTTTTTTCCTCTTTTTCTTTCTACTCTTAGTGAGAATGCGTGAATGTCAAAGGGGGCAAATGTTAGTCTGTACAGTAAACTCTTTACAGTGATTCTGCTATAAAAAGAATCAAAGTGGTGTAGAGCTCCATCCTGATCTGAGTTGTTTTACTTACTACTTTGTGCTTTTTATACTAATGCATCCCACAGCCTCATTCAAAGCCATTAAAGATCTAATACTAATACAGAAAAGAATTACCTAGATGTCATTAGTGTGTATTATCTACATTTCCCTAATTTTCAGTTTTAGCAACCTTTTAAATTATTACTACTCGCTTTCATTATGTTTTAGAACTCCATTTCCATCAAGAAAATGTGATTCAATTGTGAAAAAGAAAAGCCAAGAACAAGAGCCATTCTTTCTACGTTCTAGGTCTATGTGACCAGGCATTGGAAGAAAATAGATTTAATTATCTTCAGAATACAGGATAATGATCTCATGAAATATCCCTGAGCACCTGCCAGAGTTCTCATAGTAATATTTAGCTTCATAGAAATCTAGCCACAAATTCAGCATCACCGCTCAACCATTCACCAGGACCTTCTCTCTCTTCCTCATCATAAGGACTAAAGAGATATTTTTTGCTGTTGAACCCTTGATCCAAACCAAAAAAACAAACCCAGTGCCATCGAGTTGATTCCGACTCAGAACCCTTGAAACCTTTGAAAAACTTGAGAATTTTTTTTATAAATTTGAGTTCACATTCATTACCCAAATTCCATTTCATCACACATGGCCCTAAATCCAAAAGCTAAGTTTCTATAAAAGAAATGTTTGAAGCAGTGTGAATTCATTTTTCCACTCATGACTGCACAGAAATAATCTCTTTTATCAGGACTGAAAATGCTAAGCTTCACTTGGCACAGTGATAGCTTGGGGAAACAGCAGGAGTTAGATCCAGGGGGCAAAGTAGAGCACATAGGTGAAATGACCAGCCCAGGAGCCCACAGTAAGGATTACCTGGCCTTAGATCACAGAGCCTCTTGCCACCTACCTGAAGACCTGAGAAGAAACACCTGTGGTCGTTAGGGATAACCTGAGCTTTAACAGGCATCATGGCAAATAACACTTAGGATTTATTTTCTCTTTTTGCAGTTAAATTTGTTAAAATTATGCAGAAATTTCCAAAAGCCATATTTAGACAAAACAAGTGTAACAAAATGGAAGGTAAGTAAAACACCCACGTTATTGACATCATATTGATAAAGCGCACATTCTGGTGGGCAGCCAGGATTTTCTGAAGTTCATGCAGGTGCTGTCTGTTGCTAGACACACATTTTTCTTTTTCTTTCATGTTAGTGCAAATATGTTTTCTTATATTTGTCCAAGGCGATTGCTTTTCGACTGTCTGGTCAAACACAACATACATAGTTCATCAAAGCAAGAACAAGCAAGTGACTTTTAGGGATTTAATTAACCAAACACCAAAATCTTCATATTTATCAGCGTATTTGTGTAATATAAGCAAAGCAATTTTAAAATACAACAGTGCACAGTAATGAAGAAGCCAGGTCAGAGGCACATGACTGTGAAGAGTGTTGTGATATTGGAATTTACTTCCCATCCCACTGAAGACAACACAAGTCAGCCAGTCTTTGGTGGGTGAAGTGAACTAGGGCACTTACTCAGGGCTATCTTAATAGTCATGGTCCTAGGCACCTATGTGGCGTGCTGGACAGCAGCAGCTCAGATGCAGCTTATGAGACCACAAGAAAGTTCTTCGGCCTATCTAATTAAAAGAAATAGGGAGGGTGCACTGGGCATATCATAACGCTCTCCCTAAAATTTAGAAGGGCTATAGCCCATCTGACTCATAGCGACCTTATAGGACAAAGTAGAACCACCCATAACGTTTTCAAGGAACGGTGGTAGATTCAAACTGCTGACCTTCTGGTTAGCAGCCTGAACTCTTAACCACTAGGGCTCCAGTCGCTATGAGTCAGAATCAACTCGATAACAGGTTTGAGTTTGGTATAGCCCACCCAGCAAGCAAAATATGTTATGCGCAAGAATCATCTAATGGCTAATTCCTACCAGATGAGGCTAAAAGAGAACAGCAAAGTTCAGGTAATTCAAGGCTAATAGCTACAACATCAGTGTTTAAGTGATATTAAAGCTGTTTGTGGCATATTATTTAGGAGGCGAATTCAAACAGAAAAGTCATATTTCACAAATTGTTCACATTGTTTGCATAGTTCAAGCCCTAAGTGTCCTATGACCTAGAAACATAACTATATTTCCCCTGCTTATACGCAGTTGGGTATTTTTGATGTTCCTTCTTCAAATTCTGGCCAGTGTCCATGTTTTCCAAGAGTGAATATTTCCCCCATAAACAATTATACCTACCATAACAACCCCTGAGGTGCTTCATTTAGGGAGAGATATTTAATATTCTTTATAAGGATTGGTATAGCATCTGATTTTTTGTTTTTTTCTTCCAACTGAAAAGCAACTTCAGCTTTCAATTCATCGATGGCACTAGTTTTTTTTTTTTTTTTTAATATTCTTTATAAGGATTGCTATAGCATCTGATTTTTTGTTTTTTTCTTCCAATTGAAAAGAAAATTCAGCTTTCAATTCAATCCAGACTGGTTAGTCTTCCCCACAAAATATTGAAAATACCATTCTTCATACATATACTCCCCACTGTACAATCGGCCCACAGCAATTGCACTTTCCTGGAAGAAGCAGAGCTGGAAAGAGTATTACAAAGACTTGGTTCTCAAGTTTTACTTGAGCATTTGCCAATGTAAAAACAAAGACCTTTCTGAAAATAATAATATTAGTTCTCACACAAGGAAAAGACCAAGCCCATGAGGGATGATACAAAACAAGAAGAGCAAGGGACCCTCAAAAAAGACTGATGACACTTGGGGTAAGAGGACACTATGCCCTGGCTGAGAGACTTCACCAGCCTATCAAGGAGGAGGAATTAGAAGTTAGTGTCAGAAGCCCACTGTAAATTATACACTCTGGATGTGTAAAAATAATAAACAAAACAGTAAAATGTTTGTAGCTAACAGTTTAGTATGCATTCAACAATTCTGGAGTTATTCTTTTATGGTCTATATAAAATTCTTAGAAAAGAAACTGCTTTGGATTGTTAAGTATGAATACCTGGACTTTATGGATGTCACCTCACTATTAAAGTCAAGATACTGATGCAAAAATTGGGCAAAATCATATTAGCGACATCCGTTAGGGAAATTTCCCTAAGCGTGCTTTTATCTAAGTGTTTCTTAAGCAACTGCCTGGAGCTTACCCAGCTTACACTCACTATCAAGGATGAACTATTAATAGCATCTCCTTTTTGTCTTAATATTGACCTGGCTTGGAAGATATATGAAATGGTAACCACATGTAAGTCAAATGTTTCCTGGTGCCTTCATTTTACACAGACGAGAGAAAGGGCTTAAATAGCTAACTATGTTTTGCAAACTTGAAGTATATACAGAGTCGCCTGGAGAAATTGTTGAAATATAGATGCTTAGGCTACAACCCCAGAAATTACAATATTAAGAAGTTTTGAGTCAGCTCTCAAATTTTTTTTTTTTTTTAGCAAGAATCCAAATTGATTCTGACAAACTTTAGTCACCAACCACATTCTGGAAAACACTAGAGTGAAAAAGGTGACTTTAAGCCATTCATTTTTACTATACCCTTACTCTTCACCGGCTTGAGCCAATGGGCCTGAATAAAGGGGGAGAAAAAGAGAAAGAAAGCAAAACAAAAACAGTTGTTGAGTGAATGTCCACTCATGGTGACTTCATAGATTTAAGAGCAAAACTACACTCCGTATGGTTTTCAATGGCTGTGACCATTCAGATGTAGATTACCAGGCCTTTATTCCAAGGCACCTCTGGGTGGGTTTGAACCACCAACCTTTTGATTAGCAACTGTCATGGATTGAACTGTGTCCCCAAAAAATATTTGTCAACTTGGTTAGGCCATGATTCCCAGTATTGTGTGATTGACATTGACCTCCATTTTGTGATTGTAATTTTACATTAAAGAGGATTAGGGTGGGATTGTAACACCCTTACCCAGGTCACATCCCTGATCTAATATAAAGGGAGTTTCCCTGGGGTGAGGCCTGCATCACCTTTTACCTCTCAAGAGATAAAAAGGAAAGGGGAGTGAGCAGAGAGGGGGAAACTCATACCACTAAGAAAGCAGTGCCAGAAGCAGACTGCACGCATCCTTTGGACCCAGGGTCCAAGTGCAGAGAAGATCCTAGTCCGGGGGAAGACTGGTGAGAAGCCCAACAGAAAGAGAAAGCCTTTCTCTGGAGCTGATGCCCTGAATTGGACTTTAAGCCTACTTTACTGTGAAGAAATAAATTTCTCTTTGTTAAAGCCGTCCACTTGTGGCACTTCTGTTACAGCAGCACTAGGTGACTAAGACAGTAACAGAGCACATTACCCATTTGTGCCATCCAAGAATTCCTTGCATTTAACACTCCCACGTTCCATAGCAGCCATTGACATCTAAAAAAAAAACGAAAAAAAGGGATGCACAATGGAATACTGCGCATCGATAAAGAACAGTGAGGAATCTGTGAAACATTTCATAACATGGAGGAATCTGGAAGGCATTATGCTGAATGAAATTAGTCAGTTGCAAAAGGACAGATATTGTGTAAGACCACTATTATAAGAACTCAAGAAATAGTTTAAACAGAAAAGAAAATATTCTTTGATGGTTACAGGAGGGGGGGAGGGAGGGACATTCGCTAATTACATAGTAGATAAGAACTACTTTAGGGGAAGGGAAAGATAACACACAATACAGGCAAGGTCAGCACAACTGGACTAAACCAAAAGCAAAGAAGTTTCCAGAATAAACTTAAGGCTTCAAAGGCCAGGTAGCAGGGGCAAGGGTTTGGGGACCATGGTTTCAGGGGACATCTAAATCAATTGGCATAATAAAATCTATTCAGAAAACATTCTGCATCCCACTTTGGAGAGTGGCATATGGGGTCTTAAATGCTAGCAAGCAGCCATCTAAGATGCATCAATTGGTCTCAATCCACCTAGACCAAAGGAGAATGAAGAACACCAAGGACACAAAGTAATTACAAGCCCAAGAGACAGAAAGGGCCACATAAACCAGAGGCTACATCAGCCTGAGACCAGAAGAACTAGATGGTGCCCGGCTACAACCAATGGCTGCCCTGACAGGGAACACAACAGAGAACCCCTGAGGGAGCAGGAGAGCAGTGGGATGCAGACTCCAAATTCTCGTAAAAAGGCCAGATTGAATGGCCTGGCTGAGACTAGAAGGACCTGGGTGGTCATGGCCCCCAGACCTTCTGTTAACCGACAACAGGAACCATTCCCAAATGGTTCAGACAGGGATTGGACTGGACAACTCTCAGACAGGGATTGGACTGGACAAAGGGATAGAAAAAGATGCTGGTGAAGAATGAGCTTCTTGGATCAGGTGGACACTTGAGACTATGTTGGCATCTCCTATCTGGAGGGGAGATGAGAGGGTTAAAAGCTGGCGGAATGGACATGAAAACAGAGAGTGGAAGGAAGGAGCGGGCTGCCTCATTGTGGGGAGAGCAATTGGGAGTAAATGGCAGGGTGTATATAACTTTTTGTATAAGAAACTGATTTGACTTGTAAACTTTCACTTAAAGCACAATAAAAATTTAAAGAAAAAAGGTCATAAAAAAGTGATGAAATATTTCTACAATGTGATCATTCAGATTTTAGGTGCTAGCAATATTATTAGCTTTACATGATCATTTCTAAGGAAGGAATCCTTCTTTTTCCATTCCCAGTCTCCCGTTCGTAGTCTTTATGCTTTCTCCCTTCTGCTTTATCTAATACTTCAAGGTGTTTATTTCTGTCTCCTCTGTCTCTCCCCTGTCTGTCCCCCATGCCCCCCTCCCACACATACACACACACACACAGAGATACAGACATACTATCTATCTTTAACCTGTCCCTGAGCACAGACATTACTGTTTTGCTCATGGTAGACACAGTTGTTCACATCCAAAACCTTCAAGGAGAAATATGAAGTTACACTGGTACTGGTTTAATGCCGAACCGATCCTTAGAGTGTGTAACCTTGAACATAGACCTTGGAAAGTGCGCCGTATTGGGGAAAAACAGATAAGCACCCTGGGTTTATTACCGAGCTGTCATGTAAAAACTGGGAGGGAGGAGTTGGGGGAGGGAAAGGAAGAAGGTGAAGGGAAGAATCGAGTGCAATGAATGGTTGCAATTACAAATGAAGTACTTGGGCGTGGAAGCATTTGCTTTAATTTGAACACTCTACTGTGCATTCTGAATTCACTGCTGTCTATTTGTGTCAATGCATATATCTTATTACTTAGTCACTTTAAAAAATAATTATCTTCAGCTGGAGATAAGATACGGTATGTGATACATTACGTAGGGGGAACCATATCAAAATTAACTGTGTAATGATAACCCTTGTGTTAGAAAGTCTAGGAAAAAAAAAAATCTCATCTCCTGACAAAGGGATTGATTAAGTTAGGAAGGATAGAATAAATCTGAAATATTATAGTTGTAAAATCAGAACCATTAAATATATTTCCAATTAAATAATGTTGTGATTATAGCTCCATTTTAAAATATGACACCATGAAAATAATTGGGGGGAAAAAAAACTGCCAGGCACACTAAAATGGAACTGCTAAAGGAAAGGGAAAAAAAAAAAAAAACTTGAAAGTGCTAGAATTACTGGAAAACAAACTAACTTCTAAGGCTTCAGCTTTCAATAACAGGATGATTCGTACCTAATTCTGATGTACAGGTACATTAAAACATTTTCTGACGGGTATTAATTAAATATATATAAAATGTGGCCAATCACTTCCAACAAGATCTCTCTTCCATAAAGTCCAAAGTGACTAAAATTTAAAGACATTTTAAGTCACTGCAGTTGGTAGGTATCTTAGCTACCTAGGCCTTCCATAACAAGGAAAGCCACAAGTGGGTGACTTTCAAGAACAGAAATTTATTTTCTCACAGTTCTGGAGGCTGAAAATCCAAATCTGGGCCTCTATTGTGTTGATTTCTTCTCTCACTTAGGTATCTGTCAGCAGTCCTTAACATTCCTTTGCGTGTAGATGGGTCCTCACATGTCTGTCTTCCCTCTGTGCGTGTTTCTTTTTATAAGATACCACTCAGAAGTGATTGGGTTTAGGACCCACGTTAGCCCAGTATGAATCCTTAACAAAAGAAAACCCCTATTTCCAAACAAGTTCATATTTACAGGCACAGGGGTGAGGACCTGAAGATTTCTTTTTGGGAGACACAGCTCAAACCACGACTTTCCCTATACAAAGGCACTACAAAACAGATATTATATAAGCTAATTGCTCTGAAAAGACCGTAGCTGGAATATGAGGGGAGATTGTCCAAGAAGTCACTGCTGGCAGAACTGTGACGGTGTAGCCGTTTTTCCCCTACCCGCATACTGAAACAACTTGCTAAGAAGAGTTTTAAATCATAGTTATTTCTCTAACGTTGCTGTTTTTTGTGCATATGTGAGTGTTTTGGAAGGTCTAAAGAAACTCTTTTCCTTTAAAGGTAATGCAATCAATATAAACAATTATAGTAAATAATTAGGCAAAAATTACTTGTGTATTAGAACCTTAGCTATCTGATTTTATTTTCTTATGCTCTAATTAAAGTAGGTGGAATCTGGGACATTGATTATGGATAATGAGAAAACTTTTTTTTTTTTTTTTGCTTCTTTTTTCTTTTAGTTTACACTAGATTCTAGAAACATGTAAAGAAAAAGAATGAACAGTTGAAGTATATATGAACCTAGCATCATTTTGAAGGCGTTATTTTTTCATTGGTAGAATTCTTGCCTTCCATGATGGAGATATGGATTCAATTCCTGGCCAATGCGGCTCAAGTACGGCCAGCACTAGTCTGCAGGTGGAGGCTAACATATTGCTGTGACAGTGAACAGGTTTCAGTGGAGCTTACAGACTAAGACAGACTAGGAAGACAAGCCTAGTGATCCACTTCTGAGAATCAGCCTACAAAAACATCGGATCACAATAGCCCAGTCCCATTGTGCATGGGGTTGTCTTGAGTTGGGGCTGACTTAACAGCACCTAATAGCATCATTCTATGAAATATTGGTATGTTGTATTTTTTTTTAAATATTTACTGTTCCTCTCTGATCCAGTGTCATTGACACAAGGCTTAGCAGTTCACTTGTTTTAGCCAATGACATGTGAGCAAAAGTAAAGCAGCACTTCCAAGTAAAACTTTTAAGTGACAGCCCAGAGCTCACCATGCTCTTCTTCTCCTTGATTGGTGACAATCATCTAAAGATGGTGCTCCATCAGTCTGAGTTCTGGAGTAAAGGTCATACGAAGTGAAGCTGAAGCAACTGACAATGAACATGTAGCATAAGTGAGAAACAAACCCCTATTTTATAAGCTGTTGAATTTTGAGGTCATTGGTTACCACTGTCTAGCGGTACAATCTGACTGATAAAGATGGTAGCGGTATGAGGACACGTGATACATAATAATCATATTATCAAGAAATAAGTATTTTGATGTTCATGTAAATTAATAGTCTGCACTTGAAATCTTATGCCCCAAAAATCAGAGCCTGTCATTTTCCCTAGTTTTTGAGAAATTCTGATGTTTCATTCCGAAATCACAGATGATGTTCTCTATTATTTCTGTAAGCTATAGAATAAAATAACTACAGTATAGACAATTTAAAAAATAATTCACAAAAAAAGTAGAATACAACTCTAATTTACTGTGGTTTAAATTTTATGATTATTAAAAATGATAACCAAGGAGAGTGGAGATAATGTAGGACATTGATAAATGACTTCTATACAAAACACTTCTAACAGATGTTCTCTGAGCCTGTAAATTACATGAAATATTGTTTCTGTTCCCAGAGATCCTTCTAAGCACCCAAATTTTTCCTTATGCTTGCTTTATACCTTAACAAAAATACTTGGTGTTTTGCATATATTTTAACTCATAATATCATAAGAAAAACTACCGAACATTGCTATCTGCTCTTATGTATCTTTATCAGAGTGTAGAACTTTGCTTTTACATAGACAATGATATGAATATAGATTTAGATTTTAGATCCGGCTATACATATATATATAGGAAACCCTGGTAGCATAGTGGTTAAGACCTATGGCTGCTAACCAAAATGTCAGCAGTTCAGATCTGCCAGGCACTCCTTGGAAACTCTATGGGGTAGTTCTACTCTGTCATATAGTGTCACTATAAGTCAGAATCAACTTGATGGCAATGGGTCTGTTTGCTTGTTTACAGATATGTAGGAGTCCTGGTGGCATAGTGGTTAAGAGCTCGGCTGCTAACCAAAAGGCTAGCAGTTCGAATCTACCAGCTATGCCTTGGAAACCCTGTGGGGCAGTTCTATCTACTCTGTCTTATAGGGTCGCTGAGTGAGAATTAACTCGTGAGCAATGGGTTTGGTTTGGCTTTTTTATACATATATAGGATCCCTGGTGGCACAGTGGTTAAGAGCTTGGATGCTAACCAAAAGGATGGCAGTTTGAATCCACCAGCCACTCTTTGGAAGCCCTATGGGGCAGTTCTACTCTGCCATATAGGGTTGCTATGAGTCAGAATCAACTTGATGGCAACGGGTTTAGTTTTTGGCTTATAGATCTGTAGATAATCTATCATGAAAGGTTTGATTCAGTATGGAAGTGTTCTCTGCTGAATATTGTTCAACAAGACAAAATTTTTAAAACTACCCACAAAACCTTGTGCAATACACCTCACAATGAAAAAAGTTGTAAAAGTATGTAAAATGTCATCATTTTTAGACTTATTTAACTCAAATTCTTAGGAGTAATTTGCATTTTCCTAGAAAATTCCTTCTTTTTCAAATGTTAGGCATAGTAAACGCAGTTGATTTGTACCACTATGGAGCCAGGCCAATCCACCCAAGAGAAAAAGAGGTTGCGACTCTAAGCAGAGATTTCAGACTCCACGTCTACTTTTGCATCAGTAACTTAAATAACTGAACAGGTTTGGCCCTCAAAGTATCTGTAAATCTTCACTATACCTTTGTCCCTGATGAGCTCCACCCGTGACAATGTGCATCATCTGAACTGGTTGCAACCCTTGTAATTGGTCTTTTCAACCATCCTAATAACTGCTGATTAACAAATCAGACTCATAATGTATTTTTCTGATTCAGTCACTGCAATACCTGAAGCTTCTCTATTTTCTTTAGCCTGTGCTAACACATATAGAACATGTGTGTATGTAAATATTTGAGAAAAAGTTGTCAAGAAAACCTTTTATTAAGCATAGATAAACACAGTAGTAGCATTCAAGTTCATGGAACTCCAGGATCTTGAACTTGCACCCTGTTCATGCACTAAACTTTGTATCTGGCGTGGTGCCAGGAATAGTATTATCAACTATAATTCATTTTTTAGGCTAACTGTCCATGAGTCAGTTCAAAAGGGACTGCGTAATTAAAAAAAAAAAAAAATATGAGCACTCACAATATTAAATATAGCTATTTTTAGTCTTTTTTATTTATTTTTTTAAATTGTACTTTAGAGGAAGTTTTACAGAACAAACTGGTTTCTCATTAAACAGTCAGTACGCACTTTGTTCTATGACAGTGGCTAACAACCCCACAACATGTCAACACCCTCCCTTCTCAACCTTGAGTTCCCTATTACCAGCTTTCCTGTTCCCGCCTGCCGTCTAGTCCTTGCCCTTGGGCTGGTATGCCCCTTTAGTCTCGTTTTGTTTCATGGGCCTGTCCAATCTTTGGCTGAAGGGTAAACCTCAGGAGTGACTTCATTACTGAGCTGAAAGGGTGTCCAGGGGCCGTACTCTCAGGGTTTCTCCAGTCTCTTGTCAGGTCAGCAAGTGTGGTCTTTCGTTTTGAGTTAGAATTTTGTTCTACATTTTTCTGCAGCTCTGTCCAGGACCCTCTATTGTGATCCTTGTCAAAGCAGTCAGTGGTAGTAGTTGGGCACCATTTAGTTGTACTGGACTCAGTCTGGTGGAGGGTGTGGTAGATGTGATCCATTAGTCCTTTGGACTAATCTTTTCCTTGTATCTTTAGTTTGCTTCATTCTTCCTTGCTCCCAAAGGGGTGAGACCAATGGAGTATCCTAGATGGCCACTCACAGGCTTTTAGAACCCAGATGCTACTCGCCAAAGTAGAATGTAGAACATTTTCTTTATAAACTACGTTATGGCAATTGAGCTATATGTTCCCCGAGACCATGGTCCCCACAGCCCTCAGCCCAGCAATTCCACCCCTCAGGAAGTTTGGATGTGCCTATGAAGCTTCAATGGTCTTGCCTTGTACAAGTTGTGCTGGCCTCCCCAGTATTGTGTACTGTCTTACCCTTCACCAAAGTTGCCACTTATTTTTCGTCTATTTAGTGTTTTTCCATTCCCATCCGTCCCCTTCCTCATAACCATCAGACATTGTTTCTTTTTGTATGTAAACCTTCTCTTTGGTTTGTACACTAATGGTCTCAAAAAAAATTTGTCCTTTTGTGTAAATACAACTATTTTTAGTAGAAAAAAGGAGGTTGAAGAAAAAACAGTCTGTAGCAAAAAAAGTTTATTTATAGAATTTGTCAGATAAAGTGTCCACAGGAAGAAGGAAAAGTTATTCAGATGGAAAGCAAGACTATGAGCTTTAGTGGCAGGTTAGAAGGTAGAAAAATTGGTGGAAGATGAAGCATGGTGCCAGAAAAGGTGCCAGAGAGGAGCAGTAGGTGTGATGGAGGTGAGTAAGGTGAATATGTTGTAAAATGTATGCCTTTTATGAATGCACTTTCTGGGAGGAACCAGATGCAATTCACCATGTGTTAATCACATAAAACATGGGAGCTCATAAAGGTGGAAAGAAGGCAACATATCTGTAAATTATTCAAGGCCAAGGCTTCCTCCATATCAAGGGTCATGATTCCCAGTATGTCCCCAAATGATCTTTTAATTATTTGAATTCTCAACTGTGTTTTCACTTAAATATAAATTATTGCCAGAAATTTACTGTATCTATTGGCCATCTCACATTTCAAAATTCTGCTCACCTGATGGCACAGTGGTTAAAAGCTAGGCTGCTAACCAAATGGAAGGCAGTTCAAACCCACCACCTGATTCTTGGAAACCCTATGGAGTGGTTCTACTCTGTCCTATAGGGTCTCTATGAGTCAGAATCAACTAGAGGGCAATGGGTTTATATGTGTATATATACACATATATATATATATAAAATCCTGTATTTAATATGCATTTATGCACATATATATACACACACATATATGTCATATATATACATACATAGATACATACACACCCACTGCAGAGGACCAGCAGCAGCAGAGAACCATTTCTCCTGCTGTGATTTCTCTGCTGCTACTTCTCACCCTCTGCACCACCTCCAGTGTAACGGCTCTGCTCATTTCCTTCTGAGTCCTCACCAGAATTGTCTTCGATGTTCATAACTCCATCAACAGTCTCTTCAAGGCAATCTAGGCTTTTACAATAAAAAAAAAAAAAAGTTGCAGTTGATCCTGACTCATAGTGACCCTATAGGACAGCGTAGAACTGCGCCATAGGGTTTCCAAGGAACATCTGGTAGATCTGAACTGCCAAACTTTTGGTTAGCAGCCATACCTCTTAACCACTATGCCACCAGCATTTTCCTTTTACTATTAGGCACTTTAAAGCTCTTCTAGCCTCTATCCATGCAATTTCAAAACCACTTCCATAATGTAGGTATCTGTTAGAGCAACACCCCACTTTCTCAGTATCAAATTCTGTCTCAGTCACCTAGGGCTGCTATAACAGAAATATCACATGTGGATGGCTTTAACATCAATCTTTCTGGGTCAAGGAGCTTCTCAGCACAGGAACCCTGGGTCCAAAGGACACACAATTCTCCTGGCTCTTGTTTCTTGGGGGTATGAGGTCCCCCTGTCTCTGCTTGTTTCTCTCTTTGATATCTCAAAAGAGATTGACTAAAGATATAACCTAATCTTGTAGATTGAGTCCTGCCCCATTAACATAACTGCCTCTAATCCTGCCTTATTAACACCATAGAGGCAGGATTTATAACACATTAGGAAAATCCCATCAGATGGCAAAATGGTAGATAATCACACAATACTGGGAATCAAGGCCTAGTCAAATTGACACATATTTCGTTGGGACACAGTTCAATCCATGACAATGTCCAAAGTATGTCTAATCTTTCTTGAGAAAATATGACAGAATTCACTCATTTGAATAACCATCTTTAACCCTTACTAGATATATGACCACGGACAAGTTGCTTAGTCATAGTAGTTTCTAGTTTTAGTTTCTTTTTCCGTAAAGCTGGCATAAAAGGTTAATCTACTTGTGCAGTGAATCTGAATACTCTTTGCAGAGCTATAAACATAAGGCATTTTACTAGACAGTAGTGGCACATTTTTTAATTATAGATTTTTGATAAATATACTTCTAAAGAAAATAAATTTGCAGGGCAGGAATGTTATTTCGGGTTACAAAATGCATTGGTGAGATGAATGGAAGTCAAGTCAGGAACTAGTTGGAGAAATATGTCATTTTATCAGAAGATATAATTTCCAAAGAATTACTCATGAGTTTAAAGGTAGAAATTTTCATAGCAGTGATGGGGTGTGCTTCCAATTGTTTTGAAATAAAAGTTTTAACAAAAGCAGAAACCACTTTAAAATCATCATTCCTTTCTGTCTGTCACCACCATACCAGGGTGCTTTCACAAGGGCAAAATCTTGACATAAGCCATGCTAAGCAAGATGAAGATATCCACCCTTCTTTGCTTAAAGCCATAGGCTCTTTCAAGACCAGTGTGAAAAAACAATTGAACGTTAGGAAAGGTCAAAAGCCAGGATGAAGAGACATTCTGATTAAAAGCCTTCCCTGAAGGTGGCAAGCCCTTTCCCTGTTCTCTAATTCAAACATGAAGACATTTAGCTCATGCTACTTTTCTGCTTAATTTTTCAAGAATATGGGTTGTTAGGGATCAGAAAACTGTATGAGCTTCAAAAGATTTAAAAGACTCTGACTGGACCCAAACAGCTTGAATTGGGCCTCACTGCCAGCAGAGCTCTGGTTCTTTCCTTTAATTTCTGCTTTTCTTCGTTCTTCACATTTCTTTTGACATCCTTCACAGTTTTAAAAGACTCATTTTGCAAGCGGTATTATTTAAGACAAAAAATTTCTACAAAGCCTTGGAGGGGAACGAAGTTCTTTACTTTCCAAAGAATCCAGCAATAAAATATTTTTTTAGAAATCAGTGGCATTGATACGTGAACCTCAAAAGATTTTAAAGGCTTAATTTTTATCCAAACCACTTTAGTACAGAAAATCTTAGAAGATCAAGTTTTCTTTTTATATTCCTATTACTTCCTGGTTTCATCCAGACCTGAAGTACCATAAAACAGCTTGACTTGGTTTTTTTTTTTTTTTAATGACACAAAAAGTTTCCAAGCTGGAACATTCGTGGAAACCCAGATTTCTCATTTATGCAATATGGGAAGCAAAATAAAAGAACAGAACAGAACGTTAATTAGAATGGAGAAGCATTCCCTCTCTATAGACCCATAGAGCTGCTATCAATCCCTATACCTAATATTTGTAGGACCCAGGGCTGGAGTACATATAAAAACCCACCCATTGCTGTCGAGTCGATTCAGACTCATAACGATCCTATAAGACAGAGCGAAACCTGGTGGATTCAAACTGGTGGCCTATTGGTTAGCAGCAGAACTCTTAACCACTGTGCCACCAGGGTTTCCATGTAGAGGTCTTCATACCATATGTATAAATAGTGTAAGTTAACACCAAGAAAACAACCTGTTAAATAAGTAAGTTACATCATTTCCTCTTAGCTTAATAATTTTGCCTTTATAAGGACTTGGAAGGCCAGGATTGAAATTAGGCTTGGTGGGTTTCTTGGATTTCCATCTGGAATATGGTAGTGTAGGAAGGGAAGACCTTTGCCAGGCACTCTCTCTGCCCTTCCTACCATGGTCCCACCCACATTTTGTGGAGCCTTGTCATCATGTATATGCAGCTGAGCCCTCATAATCAAGCTTTGTCTCTGTCCCGATGGTGGGGTGATGTACATAGCACCAGTGGTGCAGTCTACCCTTGAGAAGAAGGATCCAGGCAAGAGGCCTGTTCTTGCAAACGAGCCCCAGGCTGTTTGGACAGGAAATTCCAGGAGCATAGCATGGGGGTTGAGAGAGTGAAGGTCATTGTGGGCACGTTCTCTGGACTCACAGATCTTTCAAATTTCTTGCCTAATAGTAGGGATGTGGGGATTGCCCAGAGGAGGGTCAAAGCTGGCACACTCTGCAATATGGACTCCACAGTGCATTCTTCTCTTCCGGAGGTCCAAGGGCAGAACTGAATTCTCTGATAGATTCACATGCCATGCGTGTAGCATTACCAGTCTCCTTGATGGGAGAGCACTTCACCAGTTCAAAGAAAAAGATAAATGTCTGATCTAGGGTTTATACAAGAAAGGTCTCTGGGCTTACACAGTTGTTTCAGGTCTGATCTATTTTAGGAAATAGCCGTGGTGTTAATCCTTGTAGAATTAACACCATCAGCCCTCTGCTACACATAACCTTTTGACATCCAGACTGGTTTGTTTAAATAGTCTTTGTCGAAATTCCTCATTTTTTTCTCTCAAATGCAGACAAATTTCTGCACGAACAGCCCATTCAGAAAATAGATCTTGGGGTACCAGAGTGAATTATTGACTTTATTGGACAGTGGCTACCTATTCTTAATTTATACACCCCTTTTCAGTTGAAATTCATCCACCAATAAGTAATGCAAACTCATATCATCTGATTTTTTTTTTCTTAAATAATGTAGTGGTTTAGGATGAATAATCACATATATTTCCTGTCCTCATAAAAACAAGATTCATCAAGTCATAGCCATTATGAATACTGACTTATCCTCATTCCATCTCCTCCTGATTTGAAAAATGCATGCCTACAACAATCCTATAATTTTCCTGGTAGATCCAATGGTCTTGACAAGAGAATTTAGCTACTTGATGTTGGTATCCTTTTTGAATTTTGCAGGTATAGCTAGTCACCCTGTTGCAAATATATTTGGCTGCTCCCATATTTAGAAAAAGACCCAGGGATACTGTCGCATAACCAGGAATTCAGACTACTCACGTTTTCTTTGTTTTCCTTGACGAAGCTAAATTGCCTTGCTTTTTTTATTTGCCAGCTAGACATTCACATTTCAGTGTTAAGCTCTGATTTTGGTTTTTGTGGTTTCTCACTAATTCATTTAAATACATCTCTAGAGGTCATCAAATTAGGCAAATGTCACAATAATTATTGTTGCAGGCAGAAATCCTCTATTAATGTTAAAATTCGTGGGCAAAGTATAATGAAAAACAATGCTTCTAGAGTCTCAAAATATCTTCCCATGAGACGCTTACTAAATACAAAATGAAAAAGTCACTTTATAATGAAGAAGCTGGTGGACACCATTTTAACCAAATGATCAAAGTTTATATTTCAGGTACCCTCTTATAACGAGAAAAATCCAGAATCACTTCTGCAGTGATAAGCAAAAATGCATACCTCATATGCAATAACTAAAATGCATACTGAAGTAAGTATTAAAATACATATAAAATAAACTAAAATGCCTAAGTAGAATGCAATATAACCAACCAACCAACCCCATTGCCGTGGAGTTGATTTTGACTCATAGAGACCCTATAGGACAGGGCAGAGCTGACACATAAAAACCAAAAAAACCAAACCCATTGCTGTCAATTGCTACCCATAGTGACCCTATAGGACAGGATAGAAGTGCCCCATAGAATTTCCAAGGAGCACCTGGTGGATTTGAACTGCTGACCTCTTGGTTAGCAGCCCTAGCTCTTAAGCACTAGGCCACCAAGTTTTCCATAGGAAACGAAAATGAAGAATTTGGTTTTTGGGTCTGCCAATGTGGCGATTGTGGCAGATGAATGATACAGCTCTAGCTTCTTTTGGGTGAGAAATGGCAGATAACCTGATGTATTAGTCTTATTGTCTATTTGTCTATCTGTAAGCTCAAATCAGTTAAGAACTGCATATGCATTGGGAAGTAGAACAGCTCCTTGAGATCTGAACAAAGCAAGTTTTGTATTTCTGTGTTTATTTCTGACCTGTAACTGAAGTTGTAGAACTGAAGCAAGAAGCTCACAAATGCGCTTGTGCATTTACAATGGAAAAAGATGTTCATTTTTGCCTTTAAGCAGATGTAAGGGATTTATATAATTGCAGTAAGTCGTTAATGTGTGTTCATGACCTTTGCTAGTCCACTAAATCAGAGCGTATGGCTCTCAGTTCTCAATTATTCACCTTTCACCCCAGTTTTCTCTGTGAAGTAATTATAATCAATAAGGATGAATCAGATTGTACTAGGAGCAACAGAGAAAGAAAAATACAAGTGTGTATCTATTTTTGTATTTCAAGGAGAAAGAGTCCAATTTTGTTCTTAAGTGACAGATTGTTCCAGAATAAGAAAAAACATAAACTCATTCAAAACCCATTCTGTTGAGTCGATTGTGACTCAAAGCGACCCTATAGGACAGAGTAGAACTGTCCCGTAGGGTTTCCAAGGAGCAGCTGGTGGATTTGAACTGCCGACATTTTGGTTAGTAGCTGAGCTCTTAACAACTACACCACCACAGTTTCTGAAAGAACATAGCAAAAGAAAAACTTGGGAAGCAAAATATTGCTTTTTTTTTTCCCATAATACCTCAGTCCGAAAAGAGACTGAAATGGGTTAATTTTTGGCAAAGTTTACCCAGTTTTGCTATGCTTACTCCTTTGGTTTACCCATTAATGACTTGCGTACAATGTGAAAGCTTATTCTTTATCTTTTGTGTAAGGTTTCAGATAACAGATTCTGTATCTTACATGAATAATTTTCTGTGTTGACTTTGATTATTAGGAGTAAGAACAAAGTCTTCTAATTTATGAAAGAGCTAAAAAAGTTACTTACAACCATGTTACCATCTATGTTTACTTAAAGGTATTTTATTGTCTCTTTAATTAAGTAGTTAACGAAGTATTATTTTGCAGATACTCATCCTAAACATGTCCCAAATATCCTCCAATAATTTTTTAGATTTTGCCTTTCTAAAAGTGTATTTTATACCTGAAACTATTTTTGAGATTTCCCAAAGGGTCCCTAGAAAATTATAAAAATTTGTTTCTTTCACCTTACAAAAAGAGAAATGCTAGAAATAGTTAGGTTTGTTTAATGTACTCCATAGTTCTCAAATTAGCTCAATATTACCGTAAGAGCTCCATGGGAAGAGTTGTCGAGTAAGAAGATGTCCAGTCTTCCCTAGATAAGGTATGAGTAGGAAAAATTATCAGTATAAATACTTCAGAAATTATACAATTTATAGAAAGGCTCTTGAGGTCTGTTAATGGCCTTGTTCTCCATGATATATTCTTATTTCAGAGGAAACATTATCAAATCCTTATGGAATAGTTAGTGTAACGCATAGAGAATTTCACTTTCCTCCCTTTTGGTATTTTTGGTTATTGTATTCTCTGATCTTACTGGAAGATTCTTCTGTATGTTGCAGACCAGAATCCATATCTTCAACAGTCTCAGAGACTTGCAGAAAAGTCTGTATCAGGGACTTCAACTATCGAGACTTCAAAGAATACCCTGTGTGCAGGTTCGGAGCTGGTATGCTTAACTAATTTTCAGACAGTAAAAAGAAAAAAAATTTTTTTTTTCTTTTTAGCAGTGTACTGAGTCAGGCTTTGCAGAACTCTCAATGATCTTGAAGGAGATCCGCCTCATGGAAGCAGACTGCCGACCCATGTTCCCACAGAACAAGAATTAATGACATAGGTATGAACTGATGAGGGAAATGCGGGTTCGTTTTTATTGTTAATGCTGTTTTGATATTCTAAAAATATATAACGAAGCTCTTTCTCTTTCTTTTGAAGCAAACCTAGCCACTACTTTTGTAAACTCTGCTTTTGTAAAGGGGATAAAAAATTGTACTGTCTCCTTATTTTTATGGAAACGATGTGTAGATATTTGCATAGGTTCATTAGGAACCTGCCTTTCTTTTTACTGGGATGTAACTGGACAGTTTGATTGTGCCATCAAGACCTCACTTGGAGATCTTGCTTGAAGCAAAGGGATATGAGGTATGATACTTGAAAATGATTGTCATTTAATCAGGTCTGATGAGTTGACTATTAAGGAAAAAGGTTGACTTTATGAGTGGTGTCAAAGCTTCAAAGCCCTCCTGGGAAAAGTCCTGGTGGGGTAAATGGTTAAGCACACAGTTGTTAACCGAAAGTTTGGAGGTTCGACTCTACCCAGTGGCTCCACGAGAGAAAGACCAGGCGATCTGCTACTGTAAAGATTACTGCCAAGAAAACCCTATAGGGCAGTTCTACTCTGTCACAGGAGGTCGCCATGAACTGAAATCAATTCCACAGCAACTGGCAACACTAGGCATACAAGGTCCCAGTCTCACAATGAGTAACAAAGTTACATCACATTTCTTAGACAATTGGAGAAATTCACTCAAATTTATAAAAAACGTAGATGCAGTCTAGTGCAGGAAGTTTCTGAGGTTTGGTTTCCTAGCCTTGGAATTGCAAATAAGGCAGGCTTTCAAAAGTCCAATCCAAGATTCCTTGTGAAATCATTCAGCCATATGTTTAATCTCTGGCATTAGTAATAGATAAATAATTCATGGATTTAAATTTATGAAACAAATTCAAGGATGCCCTTATGGTTAATTTATTGAGTGGACTTTTAGTGATCAAGAATTTTCTTTAGAGATAATTTTGATCATAAGGTGAAAAACTGTCAGAAGAAGGGTAAAAAAAAAGGATATCTTTTCAATGAAATGTTCGGAGATAGCGCAGCAGACCCACTGGTTCTACAGAGGTGTACATCTTTGATTCATCTTGACCAGGCTGTTTTATGGAGCCCTGGTGGCACAGTGGTTAAGAGCTTGGCTGCTAACCAAAAGGTTGGCAGTTAGAGCCCACCAGCTGCTCCTTGGAAACCCTATGGGAGCAGTTCTACCTTGTCCTCTAGATTGCTATGTCCTAGAGAGTTTCTATGAGTTGGAACTGACTCGACAGCATTGGGTTAGGATGTTATAGCTAAGAAGCCCTGGTGGCGCAGTAGTTAAGGGCTTGGCTACTAACCAAAAGGTCAGGGGTTCAAACCCACCAGCTGCTCCACAGGAGAAAGATGTGGCAGTCTGCTTCCTCAAAGATTTACAGCTTTGAAAATCTGATGGGGTAGTTCTATTCTGTTCTATAGGATTGTTAAGAGTCAAAATAGACTCCATGGCAATTTTTTTTTTTTGTTTGTTTACATTACAATTCTATGGGAATAAAAGTTAAGTTCTAAATTACTGATGGTAATGTGTTTCCTCTCATAGTCATGCAAATAATCCTGCTCATGGCAATACAAATACACTGCATCCCCTAAAAAAACAAACTAAACCCACTGCTTTCAAGTCCATTCCAATTTTTCAGTTAGCAGCTAAGCGCTTTAACCGCTGCGCCACCAGGGTTCCTTATTGCATCCCGTAGTGTTCTTTGGAAATTATGGGGCAGTTCTACTCTGTCCTATAGGGTCGCTATGAGTAGGAATCAACTGGACGGCAATGGGTTGGAGAATATAGATCTCAGTAAGTCAAATTCTCATTTGAACTAGTTTTAACATCTTCCTTATTCTCCCATTAATGTGTCTCCTAGGAGACCAAGCAGGGATAGCCAGAACTGGATGAAGAAAACAAGGACATTGATTACTATAGGCTCCAAGAAGAAGAAGTGCTTCAAGAAAGATGACTGGGTTTCTATGCTCATGTTCCTGAAACGTCAAGGAGGATGACAAGAGAAAAATGTCAATAGAACTGCCTCAGTGCAGTGAAGGGGCAGACAGATACTGGTGTCAACTGAGGAATAAAGAAAATAAAATATTTGCAACAAGTATTGGCAAATTTTTCTAGAGGGTTAACGTTCACAAAGGGACAATAGGGTGGTAGTGGATGGAAATACAGGATCAAAGAACACATGTATACACCAATGACATCTTACACTTTGGATCATTTTCAAAAGATTTTCGTAGGTATTATTTGCTTTGACTCCAAGAATCCTATAAGGTAGGGAAAGATGCCATTACTATTCCCAGATTACAGCAGAGAAAATAGAGGTCCCAGGAAGTCAAGCAATTTGCTCACAGCCACACAACAATTAGGCTGTGAAGCTGTAACATTAATTCTAATCCCCAGATGATTTCAAAGCTCTGTTTTAGCTCTAAAAGTCTAAGATTTTAAAGTTTGCCATTTACCTTCAAGAATCAATTTAAAATATAGAGGTCCGAGCTGGCAGCTAGGACTGACTATACCTTGAACGCCCAATAATGGAATCTCTTCTTTGCTTTTTTGTGTTTTTGACTGTGAGATGACTGTGAAGTCCCTGTCAGAAGAAGCATTAACTCCAGTGTGTGCTGTGCTAAACAGACCTCAAGGGAAAGAATTTGCCCAATAATGCACATGAGTTTTGGAAAGGGACATGAACAAAAACCAGGAAGCAGAGAGCTGGCAATGCATGCAGCCTAGATCCTCTGTCACATGGGAAAGAGCACAGAGAAAAAGAAAACTCAGGGAGTCATAAAAATTGTTTTAAAAAATCTAAAGCATTGTTAACTAGGAAAAAATACATATTGAGTTTGTGTTGCCTTAGTGGACAGAACATGGGTCAATTAATGCAGATCAATAGAAAAATGATTTTCCAGGAGCCACAAATGTGCATTAGTGAAACGCACTGCCTAAAAGTTACTAAGGTCTGGGCGCTGAGAGACAGCCAAGGTGACCTTGGTTGACAAAATGTGACAAACTGCACAGTAGCTGCTTACAAATGGGGGGGAGTGTGTTATAATAAAGTCATTTCTAATGTTTGTGCTTGGGTTCTGGGAAAACGTATTTTAGACATCAAGCATTACAAAAGGAAATCAGGCTAGTCATTCAACTTGAAATCAGAAATCAAATCAAGAAAAATACCTTTTCAGGGTAAGGCAACGTTTAAACTCTTTCCGTTGCTTAGGGAATGCCATTAGTATTTGCTGAAGCCGTGTCTTGGTTTGCTGGGCCTGTTGTCACACAATACCACAAATGGGTAAATTTAAAGAACTGGAATTTGTTTTCTCAGAGTTCAGAAAGCAGAGTCCTCCTTGTCAGCGGCCCCACAAGTTCCTTGGAGTTCCTTGGCTTTCTTTGGTGTCTGTATGTCCCCTGTGTATGTATTTGTGTCTGCTCTTTTTATAACTCAGAAGGAATTAGGTTTAGGACTCACCCTCATCTGATAGTGACAGCCCTGGTGGCACAGTGGCTAAGAGCTCAGCTGCTAACCAAAAGGGCGGCAGTTCAAATCCACCAGCTGCTCCTTGGAAACAATCTGAGGTAGTTCCACTCAGTCCAACAGGGTCACTGTGAGTTGGAATCTACTCAGTGGCAATGGGTTTTTGTTTTCTCATCTGACATGATTGCATTAACATAAGAAAAGAAAACTCCTTTTTCCAAACAGGGTCATATTTATAGCTACAAAAGTAAGGATTTCAACAAATATTTTGGATGTACACAATTCAATCCATAGCAAATAGGTTTGGTAACTTTTATGCTAAGAAAGAAAATGGAACAGATTCTAACTAGCTAGCCTTCATTCCGTAAAAAAAAAAAAAAAAAAAGATGCGTTGTGGTAGGCTGGTTTATATATTTTGCATTGTTTATGTACGCATGTTGGAATCTCACTGGGAAAGATAGGAGAGAAAAAAGCAGTATTCCAAGGCCTGTTTAACTTAAACAAACACACGAAAATACAAGAATCTAATAATTCTTTCTGCATACTGACAAAGTAACACTCTATTCAAACAATCTGAATGTAATAATTTATAATGGGTTTTAACCTGTTGAAGATAGGTTAATTGTCCATAGAAAATTCAGATGAAAATACACTTAAAGAAAATGTCTCAAGTTCAAATAAAGAGGACTGTTGTCCACCAGCAGGAATTGCAAACCCCAGGGGCCAGGCAGGGACCATAGGGTAAAGGGGGCTAGTTCAACACAGTAGACACCATTTTATACATTCAGCATCCCAATCTGTTGTGAAGCATTGCATTGTGCCATCACTCATGTTACTAGATTAAAAAAGAACCCTACTGGAATTTCTTTTTGAGTCCACAAAGCTTTGCATCATGTATCTTTTCCATATATTGGTGATGGCTCTTCCTCTGGATTATTTTAATGGTGATCATACATTGTACACTTTGGACACACCAGCTTAGAATGCCAAGCTTTTCCACAATGAAATATACTCTGGCCAGTGCTGTTGCTCTATTTTTCATTTTTTCACTTTTGGCAAAGACATGGGTATGAGAAATATTTCGCTTTTCTCTTAAGTGTAAGAAAAATACAAGAGTCAATGAGAATGGGAAGTGCCATATGACCAACCTTCAAGACCGTAGGGAATAGGAAGTGGGTGCATTGAAAACTGGAAAGTGTTTGCCCAGTCTGAAAAAGACAGCCTCTCAATAGCTAAGGCTTCATGTCACCATGGGAAAATATGGACTACTGTTGAAAGATTTTGTAGTTTTTAAAGACAAACTGGAAATCTAGGTTTTTTATGTGAAAGCACCTGCTTTTTTCACTGAATGGAACTGTTCAATGAAAACAACAAGACAACAATATCACTGTGTGGACCCTGCCATGCTGGCAAAAATTCAAAACTTTGCCATTTCCTTGAAATATATCTATAGTTTTTACCATGTCAAATGTTTTTATTATGTTAAATTCACAAATAGAGGAAACATTACCAAAATCTATCACTTGCCATGCATTGTTATCAAATCATCTACAAATTAAATGAATGGATTTGTGTGACTCACAAATAATTAAATTTTTTTTTGATGTTAGTATTTAATCGGGAGAGTTTATCAGTTTGAGCAAGAGCTTAATAAACATTTTTACTCAGTAATTTTGGTATTTTAACTGTGTATGTAATTTATCATTAATAGGCATTTCAGAAGAACATGCATCAAGGATTTTTTCTCACAAAGAGTAAAAAATAAGTTATATGTTGATCCAAAGATTTAGAGTAAGTTAACAGATTGTGGTTCTTTTTTATTAAAAATGAGTGAATGCAAGCCTACATTCATTGCAGCACCATTCACAGTAGCAAAAAGATGGAAACAACCTAAATGCCAATCAATGGATGAAAGGATAAGTAAAATGTGATTCATACATACAATGGACTACTACTACTCAGCAATAAAGGAAAATGAATTCCAAACACAGATGAACCTGGAGGATCTTATGTTGAGCAAAATAAGTCAATCGCAAAAAAAATAAATATTAGATGTTCTCACTTTTATGAAATGACATGAACAAATAAATATACGGAAGCTAATATTTATTAGTGGTTATCAGAGATAGGGGACAGGGGGATCACTCTCTAGAAAGGGCACTTATTATTTTTGATAATGGGAAAGGTAACCACAAATGAGGGTGAAATGCACACAGCCTGACGATGGTAAACAATGTCACTAAAAAGTACACAGGAGCAAAGGACCTTTATGGCCCCTGGACACCCTTTCAACTCAGTACTGAAGCCACTCCTGAGGTTCACCCTTCAGCCAAAGATTAGACAGGCTATAAAACAAAGCGAGACTAAAGGGGCACAGCAGCCCAGGGGCAAGGACGAGAAGGCAGGAGACAAGGAGCTGATAACAGGAAACCCAAAGTCAAGAAGGGAAGAGTGTTGACACATCGTGGGGCTGGCAACCAATGTCACAAAACAATATGTGTATTAATTGTTTAATGAGAAACTAATTTGCTCTGTAAACCTTCATCTAAATACAATATAAAAGAAAAAAGGGCTTGCTGATAGTTGCTATGGTATATATTATGCATATATAATTTTGAAACAATAGCAGAATAAAATATATGTGCAGTATATATGTATTTATGTAGGCATATATATATATACATATATATATGTATATATAGGGTTTTTTTTTAGATGAGCCGGAATCAACTCGACAGCACTAGGCTTATATGTATGTGTATGTATGTATAGGTGTGTATATGTGTGTCTATAGGTGAATGCATATGTACACACATCTATGTGACTGATGCACACATATTCATATGCAGTGAAACCTGTGACAGCTAGAACTTGATGGAACTGCCTTCTTTTTTGGGGGCTTCACAAATTTTCTGCCTCTGGTAGGGTGCAGTCTCTCCATTTTTCTATCACTCTCTTTTAGTGGAAAATATATTGACTCATTGGGTTTGTTTTTTTTTTTTTTCTCTGACAAATTTCTGCCTTACACAGGTTCCAGCTATCACAGGTTTTATCGCATATAATAAAACACATAGCGGGCAGAGTTACAATGCTTCCTAGGTATAACCAAACACCTCGAAAGATTGGATTTCTGGGTTGAAGAATTAAGACCATATTCTCATGGGACATCTCAGTCAATTGGCATAATATAGTCCATAAAGTTATGTTCTACATCCTAGTTTGGTGGTTAGTATCTGGGGTCTTAAAAGCTTGTGAGCAGCCATCTAAGATACAACTGTTGGTCTCTACTCCTCCAGAGCAAAAGAGAAAGCAGGACACCAAAGACTGAAAGAAGAAACTAGTCTATAGGACAAATAGTCTACAGGAACCATGGCCTCATCTATCCTGAGACCAGAAGAACTAAATGGTGTCCAGCTACCACTACCAACCGTTCTGATCAGTGCCACAATAAATGGGCCCTGGTAGAATGGGGGAAAAAAGTAGAACAGAACCACAAATTCCTAAAAACAAACAAAATAAACAATCCCGGGCCTACTGGACTGGCTGAGACTGGAGGATTCCCTGAGACTACTTCCCTGAGATACTCTTCAAAGCTTGAACTAAAACTAACCCCTGAGGTCACCTTGTAGTTAAATAATAAATTAGCTCAAAAAATAGTGAATATCACCCATAAGTTTTGAGCTGCTCTAAAAAAAACACCCATACGAGACCAAATGGTCAGCAATTACTTGAAAACAAAGATGAGGATGTAAGACGGCAAGAAAAATAAATTAATGGAAAAGGGACAACCAGAACAGAAATAATGAGAATGTTCACGCATTGTGAAGAATGCAACCAATGTCACTGAACAACCTGTGTAGAAATTGTTGAATGGTAACCTCAACTGCAGTGTAAACCTTCACCCAAAACACAATAAAATATTATTTTAAAAAATTGAGGGAATGAAGGGTTTAAAATAACCACGTAGGTTTATAAACTGTAGGTTGAATTAGAGTGAGAATATTTGGAACTAAAGGAACCCTTAGAGCGAAGCCATCCCAGTCATCTTATTTAACAGGTGAATATAATGAGAAACACGTTGAACATGCGACAGGACATACAAAAAGGAAAAAAAAAAAAAAAACACAACTAAACCCTGATTTTATACTAAATTCTAATAATATATAACCACTCCTTTCCCTGACAGTATACTTGATAGCATTATCACTGAGATCGATCTTTAAACTCTAGAAATTTGACAAACTTCGAGATTTTTGCCTATAACTATTTAGTTTTTTTTTTTTCTCTCACCTAGTCATCTCTGTCATGGAATTAGCACTCATATATAACGTGTATGTGTGTGAGAGAGAGAGAGACAGAATAACTTCATGTCATTAATCGTGAAAGCACAATGACATAATTTTTGCTTAATACTTTAATCCCCACTGCTTCTCCCATATTCTTCATAGCAAAAAAATAAGTCCTAAGACTAAAAAAATTGATTAAAAAAACTCTCCAGAAAACTATTTCAAAAATAACACTTGATCAACCCAATTAGCATCATCCAAATACGTAACAATATTTTATAATCTAAAAGTATTATTCATTTATTAAAAAAGAACTTTTTTAATAGAAATTATTCTGATTTTATTAGAATATAATTTATTATCATTCATTTTGATATTGTAAGTACTTAGGACATTTTCCATAGTCAATGAATAAAAACAGGCCCTTATGGCACAGTGGTTAAGAGCTACAGCTGCTAACCAAAAGGCTGGCCATTTGAATCTACCAGCTGCTCCTTGGAAAACTTACCGGGGCAGTTCTACTCTGTTCTGTAGGGTCGCTATGAGTTGGAATCAACTGGATGGCAATGGGTTTCTGGGTAATGAATAAAAAAATTGAGGAAAAAATGAAATTTACATTGAAATAATTTTATTTATGAACACATATTACAAAATGTTGAGTCATCTAGAAGACACTTAGTCTACCTTAGAGTTTATTTGATTCCCTGAGATATTTTAATATTAAACTTAGATCAGGAATCTGACCGGATCTACATTATAGAACTTGTCTGTTAACATCAGGAAGATAAGTAAAAAACAGAGAGACCAACAATAGCAGTAAAGTGATCATTAAATTTGAGTGTAACTTATTGATGAGTCTACGAAATTTCTTAATCTGGTACTCAAACAATAGAAAAGATAATGTGTGTTCTTACATTCTTTTTAGTTTGGTTGGATATAGCTGCTAGAAATGGCATTAAATGGTTCTCACACCATTCTGTTCCTGTAATCTCAGGCATAAATATAAACGTAACATATTTAAGTTTAAAATGCACTGTGTATCATTTGATTTGGACAACACGGTCATTCCTTAAGGAAATCTCCCACAATTACCCAAGAAAGAGCCTAGTCTTTGTAGGCAGACAAGTGTAAAGTAAAAATAATTGTTTCTCTGAAGCTCTGCTTTTATCTGGCCACACTCTCTTGCCCAGATTTTCTCTTCCCTAAGGATGTCCTCTTCAGCACTTCTGAGCCACTATTCACCTTGATTTTAGATTTTTTTTTTTAATTTAATAACACTGGTATATAAAATAGGAATGATAGAAACACTCATCCTACATATCCACGGAATGCTATATTTAAAGACATTATAACACACACATGTGTGCGCACACACACACACACAAAAACACACACACATATATAAAGGGTCCAACGATTCTTCTCAAGTAGTTGCTCTTAACTAAAAACAAAACGCAAACCTACGTCTACTGCTGTCAAGTCAATCCTCACTAAGAGCAACCCTATAGGACAGAGTAGAACTGCCCTAAAGGGTTTCCAAAGCTGTGTTTTTTTAAATATTTTACAGAGGAAGACTGCCATATCCTTCTCCTGCAGAGCTGCTGGTGGGTTTGAACTGAGGACGTTTTGGTTAGCGGCCAGGCACTTTCATCGCTGCGCCTCCAGGGCCCCTACACGCTTAACTGAACAACATACACAAAATCATATAAACTGATGGTTAAAGTAAATCTTGGATGTAAAGCTATGAAATACCCCTAAAGCACTTAAGTCAAGAAATACAAAGAGGACAAACATTCAAAATAAAATTTATTGATGTTAAAGAATAACTTTTTTAAAATGGTAATATTGTGACAGTCAACAGATAGAAAATAAAACTTGTCAAGTAATTTACTTAACTTTTCAATTAACGAGGTAACTAATAAGACGCCACTACAAGTTCAAAGTAAGATTCAAATTACCAAAAGCAATCAAGTAGACACATGAGACTATGTTGGCATCTCCTGTCTGGAGGGGACATGAGAGGGCAGAGGGGGCAGGAAGCTACCCGAATGGACGCGAGGAGAAAGAGTGGAGGGAAGAACTGTGCTATCTCATCAGAGAAAAAAAAAAAAAATTTTTTTTTCATCAGAGGGAGAGCAATTAAGAGTGTATAGCAAGATGTATGTAAATTTTTGTATAAGAGACTGACCTGATTTGTAAACTTTCACTTAAAGCACAGTAAAAAAAAATTTTTTTAATTACCGAAAGCATACATAGGTAAATTAGGAATGCTGAAACGAATTTAAAAATAGATGTAAAACTTTTATTTTTTCCCAAGAAAAGGGTGGTAGGGGAGAGGTGGTCCTGGAATCAAGTGTTCTTCTGGATAAAAGAATTCATTTATATTTCCACGGACAAGTGTCTTTTTAATTGCTGTACGTTATCTACAGATTAGAGTTGTAACTAACTCAGAGATATTGTAATGTAGAGATAAGCTGAAAGGTTGTTCTGCGCTAGACACAAAGTTCAGTTTTTGTTTTTTTGTCCATTTCAGAATTTCACTGATAGTGTCTTTCCTATCAATCTCTTCCTAGAGCTGGTGAGCACCTGCCGTGACTTTCCAGCTTTTGTGCACCTGTGCATCTCAGACCTCCCCGTGCATACCCACCTTAACATTATGTCCCTTTAAATCGGAGTAATGGTAGCATAATGGTTCAGAGCAATGGCTGCTAACCAGAAGGTCAGCAGTTCGAATCCACCAGGTACTCCTTGGAAGCCGTATGGGGCAGTTCCACTCTGTCCTATAGAGTTGCTATGAGTCGGAATCGACTCAATGGCAGTGGCTTTTTTTTTTTTTTTTAATTACTTTAGGTATGCTCTTTAATTAACAGCAACTAATTGTGAAGAATCAATAGGTTGCATTTTACACACAAACACATACATGAGCACACATGTGCACACACTCTGTACTGGAATTCCCCTGAGTTTTGTCTCTAGAGTCTAAACTCTTAACCGCTTTGCCATATTATGGTGATAGCATAGCTGAAAGGTGAATGTCCACAATGTAGACGCTAGTAAACTTTGTTTTGCCGAGATCTTGAATGGCAGCCACAGCCCTAATCCAACAACAGATTCACTGCCATTGAGTAGATTCCAACTCATAGCGATCCTATAGGACAGAGTAGAACTGCCCCATAGGGATTCCAAGGAGCAGCTGACGGATTCAAACTACTTACCTTTCGGTTAGCAACCTGAGCTCTTAACAACTGCGCCACCGAACAGTAATTTTCTTCCTCTGTCTTATGCATTGAATTGTGCCCCCACCAAAAAAATATGTTGAGTACCTAATCCCTGTACCTGTGAATGTAATCATGTTTGGAGATAGAGGTTTTCTTTTGTTATGTTCATGATGTCATAAAGTAGGGTGGGCCCTTAACTTAATCTCTTCTGAGTGATGTCTTATAAAGGGGTGCACAGACACAGAGACACACGCAGGCCAGATATATTGTGAGAATAGAGGAAAGTGTATCTATAAATTCAGGAATGTCAAGGATTGACGGCAGCTGCTAGAAGCTGAAAGAGACAAAAAGGGACCTTCCCCTAGAGTCAGCACCCTAAATTTGTACTGTGAGAAAATAAATTCCTGTTCGTCAAAGTTTGTGGTATTTTTGTTATGGCAGCACTACAAAACCAGGACACTTTGTTTCCTCTATCTCTCTTTTTCATTTTTAACGTACTAGAAGCAAAGGGATAAAAAGGACAGGGTTGATACGGTGTCAATTAATCTGATCAGTGTAGACAAAGTTAAATAAGGAGGCTGAATTATCAAGATTGACTGCTTGCACTGATGAAAACAAACCAGGTCAGTTGCCAGCTGTCCACTTCACTTGGTGACGTACAAAGGCAGCCTTCCTACAGCTAAAGCTGTGATTGATTAAAAAAATAATCCTTGGGAAAGAAGGGGACAAACAACATAGTTACAAACCACAAAATAAAAATGTGTCTAGTGCTTTGCCATTTTTATGTCCTCTCATATTTTAATTCTTATTCATTTTGTTTATGCATTTAAATCCAGTCTGTTTCTTCCAATCAATTGGCCTGATATTGTTTTTGGTGATTCCGTTGTACCTCCTAGTTTGTTGTGTAGTGCCTGGGGCCTTAGAAGCTTGCCAACAGCCATCAAAGGTCAACAGTTGGTTTCCATCCTCAGGGGTGAACAGAGGAAGGAGGATCAGAATTGGAGGAGGGTATGGAATGCATGTCTAGTTGCCTCCATGAACAACTGCCTCCTTTGCCATGAGACCAGAACTGGATGGTGCCCAGCTACCATTACTGAACATTTCGATCAAAAGTTCTATAGAAGAATACTGATGAAAAGGGAGAAAAATGAACAGAATTTCAAATTCTCATGGAATACAGAATTTCTGGAGCATTGAGGATGGATGATCCCCCCAGAATGATTACCCTGAGGAAATAGTTAAACCTTAAACTTTAAACAGAAACTATCCCCTGAAGTCACCTTTAAACTAAACAATAGTTTAATTAGAACAGAATGTATGCCTTGAGCATTGTGCCCCTTTAAAGAATTATATATACATCATCAAACTGACAACAGTAACTCAAAAAGTCAGATGAGAAGTTTAGGGCGTCAGTGATTTTTGCATTGTTGTTAGGTGCCTCGAGCCAATTTGGCTCATAGCGACCCCATGTGACGGAGTAGAACTTCCCCATAAGGCTTTCTAAGGTGTAATCTTTACAGGAGCAAATCTCCGGGTCTTTCTCCTGCACAGTCACTGGGTGAATTCGAACTGCCAACCTTTTGGTTAGCAGCTGAGTGCTTACCGTTACACCACCTGGGCTCCTGAGTTTCTATTAATGATGGTGAAATAGTTTGGAAAAGGATATGGAGAAAGGTGGTACAACTCGAAGTACGTAACTAACGTTACTGAATCGTACGTGTAGAAATTGTTGAAGTGGTGAATGTTTTAATGTACATATTTTCACTAAAAATAAATTTAAAATCCAGTTTATTCCTTAAAGGAAAAAACAAATAGTTTGCCTTGCAGATAAGGAAGCAAGATAAAATATGTTACAAAAAAAATTAGGAAGACAAGGGAAATGAAAATTAAGTTTAAAAAGTAAGAAGTTGGGAGCACAGTTAATCCACAAAATCTGCCTGTGAGGTAACTGTCCTTTGCGGTAAGTAAGAATCCTCAGGTTCAACTCTTAACATTTAGCAGTGAACAGGAACTGGAAAATATAAGCAATAACCAAAATCGTCAGTCCCCAGGCAAATATCAAACAAGTTGCTAGAAAAAAAAACTAGTCCTGCTATGTTGTTGTCATTAGGTGCTGTCGAGTCTGTTCGACTCATAGCAACCCTATGTACGATATAATGAAACACTGCCCGGTCCTGAACGATGCTCACAATACTTGCTATGCTTGTACCCATTATTACAGCCACCATGTTAATCTGTCTCGTCGAGGGTCTTCCTCTTTCTTGCTGACCTTTACTTAACCAAGCATGATGTCCTTCTCCAGGGACTGGGTCCTCCTGATAACATGTCCAAGGAACGTGAGACAAAGTCTTGCCATCCTTGCTTCCAAGGAGCATTCTGGCTGTACTTCTAAGACAGATTTGTTGGTTCTTCTGGCAGTCCATGGCATATTCAATATTCTTTGCCGACATCATAATTCAAAGTCACCAATTCTTCTTCTATCTTCCTTATTCATTGTCCAGCTTTTGCACGCATATGAGGTGATAGAAAATAACATGGCATGGGTCAGGTACACCTTAGTCCTCAGAGTGACATCTTTGCTTTTCAACTCTTTAAAGAAGTCTTTTGCAGCAGATTTGCCCAATGCAATATGTCATTTGATTTCTTGACTGCTGCTTCCATGGGCGTTGATAGTGGATCCAGGTAAAATGAAATCTGTGACAACTTTAATGTTTTCTCTGTTTATCATAGTGTTGCTTATTGGTCCAATGGTGAGGATTTTGTTTTCTTTATGTTGAAGTGTAATCCATACTGAAGGCTGTAGTACTGCTTTAAATAGTAAAGAAAATAATTATAGAGTTGGTTCTCCTAAAGAGGACACTATGTACCATAATGTATATCCTCTTTAAAAACATCTTTTTAGTATGGTTTCATATGGTTGTTTCTTAAGATACACTTTGGAATAAAGCAATGACATCATTCCAAAATACAACTCAGCAAAGCTTTTTTTTTTTTTTGTAGCTGGGGAGACGAAGGGCACTAAATGGTGTCCAGACATTTAGATAATCTTATCTAAACCAGGAATCATTTTGCAGTAGCTAGAATGGGGTATGTTTTATCTCGTCTAAACAATTGTTCATAACTATTCATTTCCCTTTGGAAACCCTGATGGTGTAGTGGTTAAGAGCTATGGCTGCTAACGAGAAAAGCTGGCAGTTGGAAACCACCAGGCACTGCTTGGAAACTCTATGGTGCAGTTCTACTCTGTCCTGGAGGGTCTCTATGAGTCGGAATTGACTCTACGGCAGTGGGTTTATTTGTTTCACTTATCTAAGCTTTCAAAAGTTATTGAATGACAGTAATGATGAGATCGTACTCCATGACAAATGCAGGAAGTGCTGCTATTCTAATATTGCCTGTTAACTGAGAAATTCTGTGTGTTAACAATCAATTGTGTTAGGCCTTTTCTCATAGATAATTTTATCAAATAGTCACAGTTCTGTTAACTTAGTCACAGACTAAAAAAAAAAAAGGAAAGAAAGAAAATCGAACCTGATCTCAAACAGGTTAAAAATGAATAGAATTTGGGACATAACAGGAAACAACACATAAAAACATTCAAGGAGTTTATTCTGGTAAGTGGGTTTATTGGTAGTTTCCATTTTCTTCTTTATGTTTTTGCATTTTCACATTTTTTTGCATGTATTACCTGACACTCACATTACATAATTATTTTTAATCATATTATAAAGGTTATAGACAATAGATGTTATTTTTATTACAGATATAATTGACGGTAGGAACTGAAGAAAAGATAACTCAGTAAAGAATGACAGAGAAAGCACAAAGCTTTCAAAATCTTACCACCCAGAGGTAACCATTGTTAACACTTTTTTGAACATCTTTCCAGATAGATGTAGGGATAGGGGTAGGGGTGGACGTAGACATAGATGTAGTAGGAGCAGTCACAGATGTACATGTAGGCGTAGATGTAGACATAGCTGTAGCCATAGACATGGATGTAGATGTAGCCATAGCCATAGCCATAAACATAGATGTAGATGTAGCCATAGACACAGACATAGATATAGATGTCGACGTAGACATAGACGTAGCCACAGCCGTAAGACACAGATATAGATTTAGATGTAGATGTAGACATAGACATAGACGTAGACATAGCCATAGCCATAGCCATAGGCAGAGATGCATATGTAGATGTCGTTGTAGACGTAGACGTAGCCATAGCCATAGCCCTAGGTGTAGATGTAGATGTAAACGTGGATGTAGATATAGTTATAGACATAGATATATATAGACATATACATTCTTATAGAAAGAGGATACTATTATAATTATTTTGGAATTTTTTTAACACAACAATAAATTTGGTACCTTTCTACTTTAATAAAAATAAATCTAATGAATATAGAGCATCATTTTTGCTGTTGCGTTGCCTCCCATCCCAAGTACAGCATATTTAACAACTTCTTAGTAATAAACCTTTAGCTTATTTACATTTTTATATTAAGCAATGTTGTGAAGCAGTTCCTTTCATATACAGTTTTACAAATTTGAATTTGTTACCTTGAAACATATTGTTCTACCATCCTTCAGAAAAATGCATAAATTGACATTCTGACCAACAACGAATGGATTTATTTATCTCCTTGCCAATATTGGCTATTGCCAATTTTTTAAATCTTTTATAATAAGTTGAAGGATGAGAAATGTCATTGTTTATATTTGCATTCTGCTTACCAGAGATGTCTATCATTTCATGGTTTTTAACCATTTGTATTTCTTTTGTGTTTTGCCTCTTTATGTCTTTGCTCAGTTTTATTCAATCAAGACTTAAATCTTTGATGTCCTTCCTTAGTACCTACCAAAACCCTAAGCCATACACACACCTGCAAAAGTTGTTGATATTATTATTCTTTCAAAACAGTAGAGAGGGTATAGCTAATTTTCACTAATAGATTTCAACAATATCAATTGATTGACTCCAGGTCTTCTTAATTTTAATTTCTCTTTTTCACCTCCCATCCATCCCCTGGTAACTTCATCATTTGGTTTTTGCTGTCAGCACACCACTGAAATGTCTCTAAGGAAAAAATAACTTTCATGACCTTTAAAACACGATGAACATTTTTCAGTCCTTATCTTCCTGGACATTTTTCCTGTATTTGACTCTATTAATCATGTTGCCATTTAAGCAGTCTACTCCTTCTGCTTCTATCACCATAAACTTCCCTGGGTCTACTCATTACTCTTGGTTCTTCTTTTATGTCTCCTTCCTGGGCTCCTTTTATTTTGTACATCTCTTAAAGGTCAACATCCCCTGGGTTCCACCTTCAGCCCACAGCTCTTCTCATGTTTCCCTGTAAGTGAGGAACTTGGCATGAAACACAGAACACTTTGCAATTAGTGAAGAGCGTTTAATAAAGGTATTATCTACAAGGATGTAGGCAGGTTTAGGGAAATCTACAGAGAGCAGTGCGGAATTATGTGGCGAGCAGCAGTAGGGGGGCTTATCACCCCCAGGCCTGAAGAATCTGACGGAAAGAGTGGTTACAGAGACCAGCAGAGGGAACTCTCTAAAAAGGCCACCTGATGGAGCTGTGGCCTTTAAGAGAAGGTTACACTCAACCTTTGGTAAGCCAATGATCCAGCAGGGAGAGAGTTCGGGGAGTAAGTAACTGTTCTCACTTGGCTTCCAACTCCTGATTATCTCTCAATGTCCACCATTGACAAAGCCCAACAAAATCCAGACTGCCTAAGAGCCCATTGACACAATTCACTTGGGTCAGTGTTTTGGGTACAGAGCAGGGTGTAAAAGGGTGAATCTGAAGGGGCAAATGGAAGACATGCAGCCCTGCAACATGTACTCCCTGGATAACCTCATCTAGTCCTGTGATTTCAACTACAACCTTTAGGTAAACCAAATGCCACTGAGTCAACTCCAACTTGTGGTAACCCCATGCGTGTCAGAGTAGAACTGTACACCATAGAGTTTTCAGCGGCTGATTTTTCAGAAGTAGATAACTAAGCCTGTCTTCTGAGGTGCCTCTGGGTGGACTTGAACCACCTACCTTTCAGCTAACAGCAGGATACATTATCCATTTGTACAACCCAGGAACTTACAATATAGAAATTCAGACCAGCGGTTCCCAAAGCTGGCTGTCCCATATAATCACCTGGGGATTCTTTTCTGTCTTTTTTTTTTTCCCCCACCTTGCCCAGGTCACATTCACAAAAATTTTAATTTAACTAGTTTGAAGTTGAGTCTGGGCTTTATTAATTTTTAAATGACCCCTAACCCAGTACCCAGTGCCCTCGAGTGGATTCTGACTCATAGAACTGCCCCATAGAGTTTCCAAGGAGCGCCTGACGGATTAAAACTGCCGACCCTTTGGCTAGCAGCCGTAGCACTTAACCACTACGCCACCAGGGTTTCTGACAAATGACCCCTAGATGATTTTAATGTGCTTGTCAAGGTCGAGAGCTACAGTTTCAGACTTCACATCTGTACCAGGTTTCAAAACTCCAGTATCCAGCTACCGCTAAAAATCTCCACCTAGACTTCTCATTTGTATTTCAAGCTATAGATACACAAATTGAACTGCTTCCCCTCACATGGATTCCTCCTACTACTTTCTTTTCATTTTTCCTAATCTTAGTCAGTGACGCAACTACCCAGCCAAGTTCTCAAGATAGAAACCTAGGATTGACCAATGACCTAGTAAGACCATAAAACCAGTTGCCCTTGAGTCGATTCCGACTCATAGCGAACCTATAGGACAGAGTAGAACTACTCCATAAGGTTTCCAAGGAGCAGCTGGTAAATTCGAACTGGTGACCTTTTGTTTAGCAGCCAAGCTCTTAACTACTGTGCCACCAGGGCTCCATGGCCTAACAATTATTTATAACCCTCTGTACACACTTTCTTGCACCTTCAGCTTCACTGTTCTCGTCTTTGTATAAGCAAACTCCTATTCTACCGTTAAAATGCATCTGTCATCCCTAAGTTTTGCTCATTTTACTACTACTCTTAAAGGTATCATCAAACTTTTCACTTAACATTTTTATATAAATATTTTTAAAGTATCATTAAATATATCACAGACCCTCCAAATAAGTCATAAAACAAATTTAAACACATTAAAAATCATTAGCATTATTATCTATGCATATTTATTGACTTTGAAATAAGTAAATACTACGAATGTAATTTACAAAAATACTAATACTATTTTTGCCTGTTTTATATTGTTTAATGATATGACTGTGTGTGAAAGTTTTGCTTTAAGTAAAAAAGCTTGTGCTAAAATTTTTTAAAAGGTACTGTCTTTGCTTGTGAGATGAGAAACATCGGTAAAGAGATCCTACAAAAAGACTGAGGAATGTTCCACTGGACGCTGCCTTCTGGTTTAAACCTCTTGAGTCTTCATAGCAACTATATTATCCAGTAGTCCGCAATGGTTTTTAGGTGTTTTCTTTGGTTTTGCTTGTATGTTTTGCTACGGGAAAAAAAAAAAAAATTGAAACGGTATTTTCTAAAAATTATCAATTCCTTGATATATCTACCCAGAACTGGGTTTCTGAAAGATGCTTCAAAGAAACAGTTGTGAGAGAACATGGTAGTCCTCACTGATGCCACTGAAATGTTTGTTAATTATCCAAATTTCCCCAAATAATCTAGTACTGAACTAGAATCCTAAATTACCTAAATTTTTTTGGATGCTAGCACTTCAACTATATAAATAATATCAGACGATTTAAAAATACATTTGAATCTTGGCATTTCTCTTAATTAAAACCTTGGAAAAAAAATTCACCTCAGTATTGACTCTTTCCCAAAACATTTTGTGACAATATTGTACAGAAAAATCTAATCCATACTTCTAAAAAAAAAAAATACTTCTAAACAGCTACAAAATCTTCCACTTTATGAATATACTAAAATTTATGTAATTAGTCTCCTATGGATAGATATTCAGATTGTTTCAATTTTTCTACAATACGAGAAGATAATATGTTGAGACTACAACTTGCATTTGGTTCTTGCTATCTGTTTCTTCTTTTCTTGATCCAAGATGGTAGCTGTGTCTTTGGTGCTTTTTGCCTCAAGATGCAGTTGGATTTCATTACCCAGAGCAGAAGTTCCTGCAGACATCATGCCTTCTTGGAAATGGTTTGATGGAGGTTTGAGCTCCTCAAGAGGGTTATATTATGCTACATAAGGACAATAATGTGGAATCCATCTGCTGGTGGGCAGATATTTTCTAGTTCCCTCACTCACTGAAGGTGTAGCCATAAAAGAATGCAACTTTCAGTATCTTAGTTGCAATTTATTAATCTCTTCATCAAATATCATCTTGATGGTGATTAGGGATAGTCCATTTAAAGTCAGCAACAAGAAAAACACATTTTTTCCTATTTTTACTGCACATTTTACAGGAATGAAAATAGATGTTATATGTAAGAGTCAAGAAGAGTATGGATGGACCTTCAAGGGTGTTTCAGGGATGTAGGTGGTTGCTAACTTTGGAGTGCACAATGACATCTTTGGGTCCATTATGAGAGATGGAGTTTTGGGGGTTAGGCCCATGAAACCATCCTTATTGAACTTCTAGTGTTGTGTCCAAAGGGGCAGCCAACGTCAAGAGAGAAAGTGTCATGATGAAACAGTGCTGGACTCCTGTGCCCTGGGACCTTCACTTCAGTATTTTTCTTCAGAGCTCTGAGATCCATGGCCAATGGGCTAGAGAAAACCCAGATTTATTTTCTAGTCTGGAGCAGTCACTGTGAGTTCCCTGTGACGTGTTCCCTTCTTTACAGGCACCCTGGGAAATGTCTCAAGAAACGAAGCTTCTCGCATCCTTGGACTGAGGGCTCCTGAAGGACAGATACGGTGTTTTTCCATTTTGCATTTTGGCTACTGGCCCAGATTTGCATTTGGTCAAAAACAAACAAACAGTTGCAGTTGTTTCTGATTCACGGCGCACCCAGGTGCGTCAGAATAGAACTGTGTTCTCTAAGATTTACAACGGCTGATTTTTTGCAAGTCTATCTCCCGGTCTTTCTTTCAAGGTGCCTCTGAGTGGACTGGAACTCCCAATTTTTTATTTAGGAGCACAGTGTGTTAACCATTTGCACCACGCAGGGACTCTTGCATAAAGTAGGCATCCTAAAACTGTATACACCCCAGAGGTCCCAAATGAAGGTGTTTGCAGGGTTAGGTCACTCTGAAGGCTCCGAAGGAGAATCCATTCCATGCCCCTCTTCTAACTTCTGGTACCCCCTATCAAATCTTGGCATTCCGTGGGTTGGGGCTTTATAACTCCCGTCTCTACCTCCGTCGCCTTAACATGACCCTCTTCTCCCTGTGTCTCTGTGCCTCAAATACCCTTCTCTCTTTCTTTTTAATGAGGACAGAAGTCACTGGATTTAAGGTCAACCCTAAATCCAGGATGATTGTATCCAGAGAACTTTAACTTCATTACATCTGCATATTATACATTTGTATGTAGCTCTCTGTGTTCCCTCTCATAGGACTTCACATTATAAGCTGTTTCTTTTTGTTCTTGGTAATTCCTACAACCAGTGCAGCACATACCACATAGTGAAACCTCAATAAATGCCTAGATGGGATGATGACTGAATGAATATATCAGATTTACACCATCAATCAAGACTTTTAGAAATATATTAGCTAACTATTAGTTAATTGGAAACTGTTTTATAACTCGTTCAGACCATGGAAAGATGCTATTGATGATAACCACCATCCAGATACCACACGTACAGCTAAAAAGAGTGTTAGGCAATGAACCATTTTTCCCACAAGGTCCTGTTGAGTGTGAAAACAATTGTTTCTACAATCACATATTTAATACATGTTCCAGGCATCGTTCCAGGTGATTTACATATACACTACTGGCTTAGCTAATCATCATGGCCACCCTAAGATGTAAACATCATTTCCCCCATTTATAGGCAAGAAACGTGAGGCACAGAGAAGGAAAGTAACTGTCCAAGGTCACACAACCAGGAAATGAATGACCTTGATTTATTTTTATGTAAATATACAGAGAGGTGTACAATCAGCCTGATGAATTTTTCAAAGAACCCTATCAAGTAGCTAAAATCAGATCAGGAAATAAAACATTACCGCTGTGCCCCCGCCCAGTTACACCAATCCCCAGAGATAACCACTCTTTGACTTCTATCATCACAGGGTAGCTTTGCTTGTGTTTGAATTTTAAATAAATAGCATTATAGAGAATGTAATATTTTGTGTCTCCCTTCTTTCACTCAAGAAGTTTTGAGTTTCATCTTTGTTGTTGAGTGTAGTAATAGTTCATCTATTTTCATTGCTGTAGAGAATAAAATTCTTCAGATATACTACCATTTACCCACTCTACTGTTGATGGACATTTGGACTGTTTCCCCATTTGGGCCTATTCCAAAAAATCCTGCCATGAATGTTTTAGTACCTGTCTTGTGGTTCATACATTTATACATTTGCCCTGCATAAATATCTAGAAATGAAATTATTGAGTCATAGTAGATCTTGAATTTTACTTCAGATATTTTACTGAATTCTGGGACTTTTTAACAAGTCTGTGGAGTCTCTTTGGACATTACTATGGCCTCGGTATAACTTAATAATTGTCTAGTCAGTCATTTAGTCATATACACATACATTCAAACTTTTAGTCCATCATATACACACAAACATATACAAATATCTCTGTCTATTGTACCCATTGCCCATTGCCATAGAGTTGATTCTAGCTCATAGCAGCCCTATAGGACAGACTAGAACTGCCCAATAGGGTTTCCAAGGAGTGGCTGGTGTATTTGAACAGCTGACCTTTGGTTTGCATCCTGAGCTCTTAATCACTGCACTACCAGGGCTCCATATCTATCTATTTAGAGAGGACTTATAATTTTTATTATTCACCAGGCTCGGTTTTCATCTGAAAAAGGGGGGACTGAACCAAATGAACACTAAGGTCTTTTATATCTTCTTCACTCCCCACTCAGTTTATAGCTTAGAGTTTTACAGTTCTTGGACTCCTCAAATTGTGGTTAAAATATTCTGCTTTTTGGGAAATTAGTTACAACACCCTTGACTAATATAATCCTTTAACAGAAAATATGATTGGATTCATTTTAAAATGCACTACATGATACTAAAAAAAGCAACAGACTTCTCCAAGTAGGTAAAAATCCGTATTTACCTTTTAGCCCAACTCATTTAATATAGGCTGTGAAGGTCTAATGAACAATTTCCAGGTTTTCTTAGTTATTATTTATTTAACAATTTTACCATCTTTAGTATAAATGTCTCACCTGAGGTGATAAATATTAAGAGGACAACAAGGACCCATCTAAAATTTAAATATTATTTACAGCACAAATAAAATAGTATATCTGATTCCATATCTACATGTCTCATAAAATGATTTTTTTCTACATAGTTTTTTTCAGAATGCCATCTTCACTCAATAAAAACCACATTTCGGAAGCAGTTAGTGTGACTTGCTATTTATACCAGTCGATAATTCACATCATCTGCAAAAAAACATGTTTATGTCCCTTTTACATTCTTTAGAGAGGAAAGGAAGGAATCTGTGTGCTAAAATGGCTTCATATGCCCAAATCATGCAAATTCTCTAAGCCATTTCCTACGATTGGCAGATGTGTGAAATGTTTGGTTTTTTTTTTTTTAAGTAGGTATACAACGGTATGAATCTGAAATCAGCGTTTGTCGTACCTCGTAGTTCTGAACTATCCTCCTTCAAATTACAAGAACTGATTTATTATTGAGGCATTGTGAAATTCTGAATGGAGTCTAATCTTCCATTTTAATCTTTTATGAGAGGAATGGGTAAAAAAAATGCAAAAGATGCATGTCAGTGCATGTATGCACACACACATAGTGTTGTTGTTAGGTGCCATCGAGTCAGTTCCAACTTATAGCAACCCTTGTACAACAGAACAAAACACTGCCCAGTCCTGCGCCATCCTCACAATCATTGCTGTGCTTGAGCCCATTGTTGCAGCCACTGTGTCAATCCATCTCTTTGAGCATCTTCCTCTTTTTCACTGACTGTCTTACTTTACCAAGCATGATGCCCTTCTCCAGAGACTGGTCCCTTCTGATAACATGGCCAAAGTACGTGAGACATAGTCTCGCCATTCTTGCTTCTAAGGAGCATTCTGGCTGTACTTCTTCCAAGACAGATTTGTTCGTTCTTCTGGCAGTCTATGGTATACTCAACATTCTTTGCCAACACTATAATTCAAAGGCATTGATTCTTTTTTGGTTCCCTTTTATTCATTGTCCAGCTTTCGCATGCAATATACGCATATATGCCACACTAATGAGGATCAGATCTCATAGAGAGCCAGGATGACTTGCACATTTGCACTGAATAGGAAAAAGACTGTATTTAATAAAATTTGGACGACACTGCAGGCTTGTACTAAATCTCTGGTAGTAGAAGACACTTTTTTCTTTTCTTATTATCACAGAATACTGTAATTATTCTTTCTCATAATATAGTCACAAAATAAGGAAGGGATGTTTAAATCAGGTAGATCTTTGTGCTTATTTATTTTCTCCGTTTAGTTTTTACACTGAGTATACATAAACACTTGACACATTAGAGGGCAAGTTATCTTTTTAAGGCACCAGGAAAACATTTAATTCTATGAAATAAATGTTATTTCAAATGATATTGATGTGTGGCAAACAAACCGTTACTCTTTCTCCCATTGAGTTTGTGGTGACCCTGAAAAATCTACAGAATCTCCTTAACAAATATAAAATGCTGGAATACCTTAGGGTTTCAAAGCGCCTCCAATCTAAAAAAAAAAAAAAAAGCCATGTTGCTTAAGTAATAGAAGGATAAACATTGGACATGCTGGTGATAAAAGCAATGAGAATGACAAGGATACCAACCAGCTGCTGTTGAGTTGATTTCAAATCGTGGTGATCCCCGTGCCCCGTGTGTGTCACAGAGGAGCCGTGCTCCACAGGGTTTTCCACGGCTGATTTTTCAGAAGTAGATAGCCAGGCCTTTCTTCGAGGCACTTCTGAGTAGAATCGAACCTCCAGGTAGCAGCTGGGCATGGAAACTGTCTGCACCACGCACAGACTCCTGCACTTAGATAAATGTTGACTTGTCAGTTACATATTTCCAGGCGCCACTCTGGCCAAAGCAAAAGATCATAACTCATTTGTCTTTTCCAAAGGTACAAAGTAAAATGGGATCTCATTTAACCTTTTCTCAGGTTATCTGAACAGGACCTTTTTGTTGTTGTTTTCATTAAGTAGTCATCCACTCTGTTCAGCGACCTGCCTTACCATGAATAAAATCCATAAAACAGATAAGAAGCACTGGCAGTTTTTTCTTCTTACTTGAAACAGGGTTTGAGTCGAACCTCTGGCACAGACCAAGCTGACTGGTTTGTATTTGGTGACAGTTTGGGCCCTGCTTTGGAGCATTCTCATACTCCCGTTTTCTGAGGCCATCCCTAAGCATTCCAGCTGTGCCCCTTGGCTGGGCATCAGCAAGAAGAAGCGCTGAACAAGCAAGAAACCCAGTTACATTTCTCTTGACTTTCTGGAAATGGCTTCCATCTCTTCCTTTGAGTCTTTCCAGTACAGAGTCTCTGGAGCAAAACCTCAATGGGCCTGAGTCTCAGGAATTGGGAGAAGCACAGAGGGCACTGGGGGAGAGAGGAAGGTGAGAGACGAAGAGGAAGACCAACGGTTCAAGGACACAGTGAAGACTGTCCCTGTGACTTCTCCATGATGATTCTTGGGCACTGGAATATCTTTGGAAATGTAATGGGGAGAGTCATTCTTACCCCCCCCCTTGAATGTACGTAAGAAATATCAGTAATAAACTGAGTAACTCTAAAAGCCACTCAGTTGTCCCCTCATTTTTACTGGTTAATCTCTGCAGCAGCCTTCTCACCTACCTCTTGCAGGGCTGCGATGCACTTAGTTCCACTTTGAAATTTGAATTGGGAATTACCATCTTTCTTAATGGTGTCCCCCATGACTACCTTATTGATTCTTTGTTAAAGCTATCAATATTATCCTGGTGGCATCCTTTTTAGCTCTAAGATTATTGTGGACCCCAACTACTGCAGAAAAAGAAAATGCTGTAATTTAAAGTCACACTTCATATTTGATAGAGATTTGAAAAATATTTCATGCCATGTTACTTTTTTGCTAAGTATTACATTTGAATTTTTTTTTTTTTTTTTTGGTCTTCTAAAGCTAAACCTTTCCTGCCAAAAACGTCAATCCCATCATTTACTTTTCTTTAATCTACCTTCCTCTCTAGCTTGTCCTCAAAGGCTTCAGGTCTGAAATAGGAATACATAGAAATCTCTTCTAAGAATGCCTCAAAATACAAGGCTTTCCCTGCTGCTTCCCTTTTTGGCTCCCAGTATTCTTGGCATTGGATGCCTAATCTATTAAAACCAAAGAACCAAACCTGTTGCTGTTGAGTCGATTCCGATTCATAGCGACCCTGTAAGACAAAATAGAACTGCCCCATAAAGTTTCCAAGGAGCGGCTGGTGGACTGGAACTGCCAACCTTTTGGTTAGTAGTCAAGCTCTTAACCACTGTGCTTCTCTCCTTCAACGGCTCCTGGGTGAGTTATGATCACCTGACGACAAACTATGGGCCACCTCGCTGTCACAATCATCCTGAGACCTCTCTACGGCAGTTCCCGTGGCCAAGCGATGACTACTTCCTACAGGCAGCCCCTTGCTTGGCCTCCACGGATAGAGACTTCCCCAGTTCACCTTGTCTCACTCTTTTTAACTTTCCCCACTGCCTTTGTTTAGTCTTTCTACCCCCAATTGTGGGAGCCCACACATTCTATTGTATATAAGCTGATTCACTCAGTGAGTGTACTTTTATGACTTTATTTTTATACATCTGGTATTCCTGTCTCATTTGACTAATTGCCCAAATGGCAATTCCCCTTCGACAATTGATTGTCACCTTGAACTCACCAGGCGCAAAATTGAACTCATCATCTTTCTGCAGAAACTCACTTCCATTTAAAACAATCTATTTCTGTGTGTGGTAGAACACCACTGCTCTTTCAATACACTGTAGAATCATTGTTCTTCACCTTCTTTTTATTTATTTTTTAATTTCATCCCAAATTGTTCATTTTTTTCTTTAAAAAAGTATCCATGTCAAACTGTTTCTCTCCGATCCCAAGGCTGTTACCTCATAACTGCTTGCCATCTTCATGGCACTACATCTACATTATCACGCAATTCTCACCCCAAAACAACTTTGCCATTCAAATCTCCCCAGTCTTCCTCGGTACCTTGTCATTGCCTCCTGTATCTCTGTGCTTAAATCTAAATCCTCTTTCCTGAATCAAGCCTGCCTCAGTTTTGGCTCAGTGTGGTTAAAAATGGTCACATCTGAAATAAACAAACCAGCACCTTTACTCAAATATACGTCTTTATACATATATTAGGAGTCACTGGGTGGTAAAATGGTTAATGTGCTCAGCTGGGAAAGGCTGACGCTTTGAGTTCACCAGAGGTGCCTTGGAAGAAAGTGGTCTACTTCTGAAAAATCAGCCACTGAAGATCTTACTGAGCACAGTTCTACTCTGACACACTTGGGGTCACTGTGAGTTTAAAAAGACTCAATGGCAGCTCTTTTTAAAAATGCATACATTATTATTAAAAACTTTTTTTACTCATGCCTCATTTTTCAAGCCTTGTTCCCACACCTACTGTCTCCAATCCTCCATTTTCTTGTACTTCTTTCATATGCCATTTTCTAAATTCTCCTCTGCCCTCCTGCACAATCAAGCCACCCCCTTCTTCCCGCCCAAGGCTCACTTTAACACGATGGCCCCTGAGCTGACTTCATTCTGCTTTCCTCAGGCTAACCACCTAGCATTACCCAACACTCAAGGCCAGATAGATATCATTAAGGTGCTCTGTCTAAATTTTTAACAAAGTATAGTTTATGTCCTAGGCAGATCTGATGCAGTGTGAAATCTCAGTCAATGTGAATGTTCCTGCTGGATTGTCCTTATCTTTGCTTCTGCATCTTCCCATCCCTTTCTTTAACTCTTTGTATTGGGGGACCTACCTCCTTATATACTATGATAAGGTTTATATACGCGGGCCTTGTCCCTGGAAGGTGCAAATGGTTAAGGCGCTCAGCCACTAACCTAAAGGTAGGAAGTTCAAGACCAGTAGAGACACCTTGGAAGAAAGGCCTCCTGGTGAACTTAAAAAAAAAAAAAAACCAAACCAAACCCACTGCCGTGGAGTCGATTCCAACTCGTAGCTAGTGGTTAAGTGCTACGGCTGCTAACCAAAAGGTCGGCAATTCGAATCCACCAGGCGCTCCTTGGAAACTCCTGGTGAACTACTCCTAAAAAATCAGCCACTGGATACTGCATGGAGCGCAGTCCTACTCTGACACCACGGGCCTTTTGTGAGTTCGAGTCAGCACGGAGACGGCTGGTTTGGGGTTACATGTGGATCTAAACTGCCAGCAGGAACTCTGCATTATTCACCTGTTTTTCCATAGTTTCACCCAATACTTATCACTTAGACCATTGCTGTCGAGTTGATTCCAACTCACTGCGACCCTATGGGACAGAGTAGAATGGTTTCCAAGGCTGGAAATCTTTACTGTTAGAAATTATCTGCAGGAAGTTCAAGCCAAACTCAGAAGAGGACCTGGAAAAAGAGATATCATTGCTGATGTCAGATGGATCCTGGGTGAAAGCAGAAAATACCAGAAACTTATTTACCTGTGTTTTATTGACTGTATAAAGGCATTTGACTGTGTGGGTCATAAAAAATTATGCATAACATTGCGAAGAATGGGAATTCCAGAACGCTTATCTCTGCTCATGTGGAGCCTGTACATAGGCCAAGAGACAGTCATTTGAACAGAACAAGGGGGTACTATGTGGTTTAAAATCAGGAAAGGTGTTGTAGGCCTTCACCGTACCTATTCAATCTGTATGCTGACCAAATAATCTGAGAAGCTGGACTATATGAAGAAGAACAGGGTACCAGGATTGGAGGGAGACTCATTACCAACCTGCGTTATACAGATGACACAACTTTGCTTGCTGAAAGCGAAGAGACTTGAAGCACCTGCTGAAGAAGGTCAAAGTCTACAGCCTTCAGCATGGACTACACTTCAACATAAAGAAAACAAAAGTCTTCAAAACTGGACCAATAAACAACATCATGATAAAGGGAGAAGAAGACGAAGACCCTCAATGAGATGGATTGACACAGTGGCTGCAACAACGGGCTCAAACACAGCAACCATTGTGAGGATGGCCCAGGACCAGGCAGTGTTTCCTTCTGCTGTACAAAGAGTCTCTGAGTCGGAACCGACTCAATGGCATCTAAAAACAACAACAAATCTTACAGATACAGACTGCCACATCTTTCTCCAGTGCAGCGGCTGGTGGGTTCCAACTGCCAGCCTTTTGGTTAGCAGCCAAGCGCTTAACCACTGCATACCACAGCTCCTTTGCTTATCACTAAGGAGGTATTTAATACAAGTTTTATGAGTGAAAGAGAAAAAAGGTTATACTTGTAGCTGACCTTTTCTCTTTATACTTTTCCCAACTACTATTCATTTTTTACTGCATAAAGAGTCTCCGGAGAGGTGTAGAAAAATACAACACTCAAAAGAACTTTGGCTGATATGTATTCCCATGACTTCAATCACTATTCATTATGTTATACAAAAATATCTCTAGCCCGTGTCTGTAATTTCAGTTTGAAACCATATATACAGCTGCCTAGTCCACATCCCAACTTGGATATTCCTGATATTCATCGCTGAGCCCATTAGCTTCTCTCTGAAAACCTCTCTTACTGTGCTGTCTCAGTGAGTAATATCTGTTATCTACCCAGCGGCTCAAGTCATACACTGGATGCCCTTCTTTAATATTTTCTCTTCCTTTTTTCCTAAATTCCAATCGTCACTAGGTCTTAACTGTTCTTTCTTCTATGGGTCTTTTATATCCATTTACTTTTCTTCTTTCTTATCAGTCTTATACTAGGCCTAATTATTTCTTGTTACAGTAATTACTCTCCTCTCTGCCTTCACTCTTACTCAATGCCAACCTCTTTCCAAATTGCAATCAAAGTAATCTTCCTAAATTTATATTGTAACTGTAGCTCTACTTCTTAAAACTCTTTCCTATTAGACTTGTCATAACATTCAAAACTTTTAAAAGGCATGATACTCCATGATAGGGCCTTCACCCCTCAAAAAAATTTTTTTTTGCCACTCACCAAATACCCTCTGAAATGCAGATATTTTTACTGTCATCATTGTCAATTCCTTTCACTACCTGGAATGCAGAGTGTTTTCTTTTACTTTTGGGTCTTCAAATATATTGTTTCTTCTGAATGGATTCCTCTCTACTACTCCTTCCTCCTTTTGACCTCTTCACTGTCAAGTTTCAGCTTGGACATCGCTTCTATGGAAAGTTTCTCTTGGTTCCCAATGTCTAGGTCCCCTACCGGTCCTCCGTGGTCTCTTGCCACCCCCATCTGAGTACTTACCACTCTTTAACTGCCAGGTAAAATAGGCAGTGTTTACCTGCTTGGCAATATAAAAATTGTTCTTTGAAGATCCAAGCCTTAAACAGTGATTCTATAGTATCGTTATTCTTATCCAACCTTTTGGTTTTCTTGGAATTTTCAATTGCCTTTTACCTTGTTTGTTGCTTTCTTTTTTCTTCTACATGAATATCATTTATCATACCCTGATGCCCAACACCTTTATACAATTACCTATTCTATCATATTTTTGTCTTTATTTTTTTTCTCAGAGACCTCATTACTGAAAGCATTCATCTTCTATTCCAATCTAGATTGATTCCTATCTGCTATTAGGATGGGACTTCCCTCATAACTTCCTAAATTTGTTCTTTTTTTTTTTTTTTTGTCTATATCCAATAGCTTACTTTTTCTTACTTTATGCATCTTTTTTGCTATAGCACATCCTCAAGTAATTAAGAAATTCCCGGTGGAAGGTAAATTTTCAGAATTCTCTCCTACTATGAAAATATCATTATTTGATCCCTAGAATTAATTATGTGACTATAGACTAGAAATCAGTTTCTCATCAGAATTTCGATGACAGTCCTCCATTGTCTTCATGCCTCTAGAGTTTCTAATAAGAATTTTTTTTTAATATTATATTGGAATAATTATAGATTTACAAAACAGTTTCAAAGATAGTACAGTGAACTCCTGTATACTTTTCACCCAAACTTATATAGCGATGTTACACTTGTCACAACTAAGAAACTGACATTGGTACTGTCTTAGTTCCTTAGGGCTTCCATATCAAATAACACAAAGTAGGGAGTTTTAAAGAACAGGAATTTATTGTCTCACAGGGTTGGAGGCAAATCAGTGTATGTGCCATGTTGATTTCTTCTGAGTGTTCTGAGAGAGGAATTGTTCCATGCCTCTACCAGCTTTTAGTGACTGCTGGCAATCCTTTGCTGCTTGTAGACATATCTTCCCATAGTGCCTTTCTGCTTTGTCTATGACGCTCTGTGCCTGTCCTTCCCTTTTGTCAGAGTTCACTCAGAAGGAATTTGGGTACACCTGACTCTGGAATGATGTTGTTAACTGATAACACTGTAAAGAAAAACTCTATTTCCCCAAACAAGGTCACATTCACTGGTATGGGGGTTAGGACTTCAAAATATCTTTTGGGGGGCACAAGTCAATCCATAACAGGTATAATGCCATTAATTACAATACAGACTTTATTTGAATTTCCCCAGTTATTTTACTAACGTCTTTTTTTTTTCTGTTCCAAAATCTTATCCAGGATACCATGACATATTTAGTCTTTGTGTCTTCTTAGTCTCCTCTAATCTGGGACAGTTCAGTCTTTCCTTGTTTTTCATGACCTTGATATTTTTTAACAGTACTGGTCAGATATTTTGTAGAATATCCCTCAATTTGAGTTCATCTGATGTTTTCTCAAGGTTAGTCTTGGGTTATGGATTTGTGGGAAGAATACTACAGACGGGAAGTGCTCTTTTCCTTTAATAAGAATTCAGACGGAAGGATGTAAGTTTGATTCTTATCTGGTATAGGTCACCAGGATTTTCTTTGTGGATATTGTCTGTAATTCCAAGTGATGTACGAATCTTTGTATTCATTGTGCTGGCTACGCAGTAAACACTTTTGGATGTGAAAGCTTGTGTCTGTAAGCTCTAGAAAATTCTGTTTTATTTCTTCCCTGATATTTCCTTCTCTCCTTCTCTCTCTCATCACTTAATCTTATTTGATCAGTATTTATCTGATGTTTGCTTATTAAACTGTATCTTGACTTCTCTTCTCTTTTTGAGTTAGTCTTGAAGATAACTTACTTGTCCTTAACCAAAGTTTAAGAAGTGAAACTAACAGCTTTCTTTCTGATCTCCACACTTTCAAAACTGAAATACAAAGAGGCATAATTTCAGCTTCCTTTTCTTCGTCTTCTTTTAATTACCAAAAAAGAAAAAAAATCCTTTTGTCCTATTTTTGCCTCTGAATACTTCAAAGTAATGACTCATACTTTTAGGCATTTTTCATCTCCTTCTGTTCCACAGCTGACGAGGGTAGGCATACTAGTTGTATGCCTTGGCTTTCTTTCCACAGTCCTCAAGGGATGGAAGCCAATAGTTTGGTCATTCTGACACCAGACACTGTAAGCAAAACGTGGCTGTGTTTTCTCTGGCGAGATTGGGAAGATGGACTACAGTTGATCTTGACAAGGTTGGTTTCAGTTAACAACTGCTCAGCTCTGGGTCATGTAGGTTCCCTTATGGCTTCCGCCCACTGGCATGAGGTAATGTTTCCTTTGTCTTTAAACAACCAAGTTTTAGACCATTAGATAAAAGATAATTTTCTGATTTTCATTTCCTCAATAAAGTAGATCATATGCAGAAAATATAAATTGGAGACTGTCTTCCAGATTTTCATGGTTTACTCTAGCGTCCCTATTCAATATTGAGTTACTTAAAAAATAAAAGAAAATAAAATGCTATTCTAGCGTCCTTTTTAAAAGTCAGTCCATCAAATAGGCATAACATGCTAAGTAAATCAAGGATTTTTGTCCTTTAATTCCAATCTTAGCTCTCCCAGATTTTTACAGCTAACTTTAGGTAATTGAGAAGCTGATTATTCAGGTTACACATTGTACCTGTGTGGTCTCTTCCTCCCTTTAACTGCCATTTAGCTTCAATTATGTCAGTATCAGCAACTCCAGCCAGGGATGACTGAGGAAAAGTATTAAGTGCTACTTCTGAAAGCTTTGTTAAGAAAGAAAGAAAAAAAAAAAACAAAAACCACAAATGAGAGAGCTCAAACAAATGACTAAAATGTTTTGTATTAACCATGTTTTACAGTAACTGTGAAACATTAATGACTACAAATGAAGCTATCTTATATTTTGTGTAGGAAATTCCCTTTTGGATAAATAAGATCTTTGTGGTAAGAGGATGAATTTGTTAGTTAAAATGATAGCTAACATAATTTCAGAAACCATTTTCTAATAGTAGAGATTCTTGCTGTGGACGTAGCTTGTCTTCAAAATCAAACCTGTCTTATGACATGAAGACGAAAACCTCACCAAAATGTTCTAAGAAGCCTCCTTCACGTTTTATTCTGCAAAAGCCCAAATGGCATTCGGTCTTAAAACTTCCCCCTGCTCCTTGAGTCCGAGCTCATTTATTCGTGGTGTTTTAGTTGGTGGTGAGTCATCTCCGACTCATGGTGACTGTCACAGATTGAATTGTGTCCCCCCAAAATATCTGTCAACTTGGCTAGGTCATGATTTCCAGTATTGTATGATTGTCACCATTTTCTCACCTGATTTGATTTCCCTATGTGCTGTAAATCCTATCACTATGATGTAATGAGATGGATTAGCGGCAAAACTAGATAGTGTCTTAAGCCAATTTCTTTTGAGATATAAAAGAGAGAAGAAGTGAGCAGAGAGACATGGGTACCTCACGCCACCAAGAAAGCAGCGTTGGGAGCAAAGCATGTCCTTTAGACCCAGGGTTCCTATACAGAAAAGCCCCTAATGAAGGGGAAGATTGATGACAAGGACCTCCCTTCAGAGTTGACAGAGAAAGAGAAAGGCTTCCTGTGGAGCCAATGCCCTGAATTTGGACTTGTAACCTGCTGGATTGGTAGAGAATAACTTTCTCTTTGTTAAAGCCATCCACCTGCGGTATTTCTGTTACAGCAGCACTAGGTAACCAAGGCAGCGACCTTCTGTATAAAATAATGGAACGCCGCCCAGCCCTGCACCATCTTCAAGATGATCAGCAAGCTGCAGTCCACTGCTGCCTCCCAGAGTCCACGAGCCTAGAGGGTCACCTTCCAGCCCTGTATCGGACAACATTCTCGTGTCATCCATACAGTTGTCAGGAGCTAATTGTTGGAAGTAAATCACCAGGCCTTGCTCCCTGTCTTTGTCTGGAAGCTCTGCCGCAAGCTTTCACCACTGGCCTTTGAAATACTGGTGGCATATCTTACAGCATCAAAGCAACATGCAAGCCCCCACAGCACCACAAACCAACGGACGGGGGTGGCATTTCATGACGGTGCCAGTCATCTGACTTCCAAACTCTACGATCATTGGATATACAAGGTTCCAGGCAAGTTTGAAAGAGCCCTGGTGGTGCAGTGTTTAAGTGCCAGACTGCCAACCAAAAGGTCAGCAGTTCAAACCCGCCAGCTGCTCTAGGGGAGAAAGATATAGCACTCTGCTTCAGTAAAGATTACAGCCTTGGTAACCTCACGGGCAGCTCTACGGTGTCCTACATGGTTGCTATTATTCGTATTATTCGGAATCAACTCGAGGGCAACGGGTTAAAAAAAAAAAGTGGGGATGGGGCAGGAGCTTAAAGATTCCTTTGAGATTAAAACAAACACACAAACACTGCTGGCTATGTTTGGTCATGCAGTCTATGGTGGATCCATAGAACATAAGTTCCTGAAACAGTGAAGTCTGAATATTTTATTTATTTATGAAATATAGGGATTGTGCAATGTTGCATGGTGGGGGAAAACAGGCGTTGAAGTCAGGTAAAACCCAAAATCATTGCTATGGAGTCACTTCTGACTCTTAGCAACCCTATAGGACAGGGTAGAACTACCCCATGGGGTTTCCAAGGCTCTAAATCTTTAGGGAAGTAGACTGCCTTTGGAGTGGGCTGGTGGGTTCGAACCATTGACTTTTCAATTAGCTGCTAAGCACTTTAACCACTGCACCACCAAGCTTCCTTTTGGAGTTACACAGTTCTTCAATTCACTTGACTTCTTTTATACATATTGGAGGAAATTTGGAAAAGTTGCTTTATTTCTAATCTCTTTTCCCATCTATAAATGGGAATATTTACATGTGTTCAAAGTGGGTTTTGAGGATTATTTGTTAATGATATGTAAAATTAAGAGCCGTGTATAGTATCTGGCATTTAAGGGTGCTCAGTAACAGCAACTACTGCTTTTATAAACATAATACAATTAAAAAATACATATATACATCTCCATTCTTGATGATAGTGTTAATAAAAACTAAGATTACAGTTGAAATCAAATAATCTAAAAAGGGAATATGAGAATGGAGTAAAATTATGTTATCCACTCACCCTTTGAATGAACAGCCTTCTGAGATCCTGGGACAGAATTCTTATGTCTCTTAATTAAATGATTTATACTTTGCAGGCATTAAGGTACTCGACACTTCCTCTTACCTTCCTTTGTCTGTGCAGATACACTTGGTAAACAGTCCCATTTCCCCTTCATGTCTTCCTTTCTTCCCTTCATTCTAATAATGACCTGTAACTACAAGAAAAATTACTGTCAGGTAAAAGCCTTTTTAATAGATCTGCAATGAAAATTATAATTACCTTAAAGTAGTAAAATTGTAATTCTAGCAGGTATTACTCAGAGATGTTCTTTCTAAACACTCCTTTAACTCTTCAGATATACTTTCTGAAGCTCTGAAATAGTTTCCCTTTTAAAGCACTGACATATAAAATGTATCTACTCTCCCACTAAAGATAAGAGGCACTTTAATCCCATATTTTAATATTGTAGGAATAGATAAGTGGAAAGATAGATGATGTCAAGCACTCCAATAATCAGACCCATAAAGGGCTATCTATAGGAAGATATAATTTTTCCCAACCTCTCCAACTTCTGGCCCATTATCACTCTACAGGATAAAATGCAAAGACCCAACTCTAAGTACTGAGGTAAAAACATATTTCAGTAGAGTGACACACGGCTATGGTCTCATGGCGGCTCTCACTCTGTGCACTGTTGATGCTGGATTTGTCTGTGTGACATATAATATCAGCTCCCAGGGGGCTGGGAAAGGTACTTTGCTAAATTGTGTGGAGCCAATTCTTCCATCAAAATGAGTGAACACTTGTTTCAGTTATACAATGTGCCTGAACTCTGATGAGTGCTTTTATATAGATTATCTCATTTAATTCATTAACCGACCCAATGGTTTATATATTATTCCTCTCAGCATACAGTTGAGGAATACGAGATTTTAAAAGGTTACGTGTAACCCAGCTCAGAGCCCACTGTTCGCTCTCAGGTAGTCTCACACTGGCATCCACACCACGGTCATGCTCTTATGCTTCCTTTCTACAGACAGCGCTTTGCGTCGGACTTAGGAAGGGCATCCTCTGAGCACCCGGAAGTAAATAGTCAGGCACTGGCGTCTTCGGAGGTAAACTTTTTTTTTTTTAACTTGCAATTAATTCTCTGTCTGAATTAACAAAGTTTACATTAAATAAAGGGGAACGCAATAACATTTAAAGCAAAAGAAAAATATGGAATTCAGACCTAAATATTTTTTCTCATCTTCTTATCTATCCAGCGTGTTCTCCATACGATGTGTAGCCCTATGCGGAGCATCCTTCAATCAGTCATTTCTCAAAGACTACATACATGTCCTCCAGTTTGTGAACATACTGGGGCGCTCACATTCTTCCTGAACATACCCCTCCACACACACACACACACACACGGCGGAGCAGGGGGGTGGACAGGAACAGAGACAGAGAGAGATACACATTAAAAAAAAACGAACCAAACCCATAGGCGACCAATAGATTCGGGCTCACATCTACCCTAAAGAACAGAGCAGAACTGCCTCACAGGATTTCCAAGGAAAAAAAAAAAAGAATTCAAACTGCTGATATTTTGGTTAGCAGCCACAGAGCCAAAATATCTTCCTTTTTTAAATTCCCATGGTATTTCATTTGTCCTTTTCATCTGACATCATTTTCTTTCTTGTTTATTACTGATGTGCTACTATGATTGAAGTGTGCTTTCTGTAAAACTCTGTGTTATGTGTTTAACAAGTATAAATCAACTTAATTTTTTGAAATAATTTAGTTGATTGAACCCTTCTTATGACACCCTTTTCTATATGACAGCACGAAGATAGAATTTATTCTGATTCTTTTGGACATGGTATATGTGTCTTAATACATATATCCTTTTTGAGACCAAGCACATAATTAAATATTGATAAACAAATGAATGAATTAATAAGAGTATAAAAGTCTATGCAATTATTTGATTATTGCCGTTAAATCAAATGTTCTATTGTTAAACTTTAAGTTACAGTTATGTAGAGAGAATCATGAATTCTTCATTGGCACACAAGTTACAGCATTTACCATCTTTTCATCCCATCACATACTAAAATGAGATTTTTGAGCCATAATTCTATTAGTTTACAAAGCCAAAGTCTCAAATATTGTCATAAGGAGTACTTCAAATTATCCTAGTTATTTTAACCCATTGCCATCGAGTCAATTCTGACTCATAGCAACCCTACAGGACAGAGTAGAACTGCCCCATAGAGTTTCCAGGGAGTGCCTGGCAGATTCGAATTGCTGACCGTTTGGTTAGCAGCGGTAGCACTTAGCCACTACGCCACCAGGGTCTCCCTTAGCTATTTTATTGAGATACAATTCATATGCAATAAACTGCACCTGTTTACCATTGAGAAACATTCCAATCAAGATAATGAACATATATATCATCCCTAAACGTCTCCTCATGCCCATTGTAAACCCTCTTTTCCGTACCTCCCTGAGCTCACCCTCCATCCCAAGATAACCACTGATCTGCTTTCTGACTCTACTTATTAGCTTGCATTTCCTAGAAATTTTATATGGAGCCCTAGTAGCACAGCTCTTAAGAGCTTCAGCTGCTAACCAAAAAGTCAGAAGTTCGAATCCACTAGCTGATCAATTAGAATCATAACATGCACTTCCATGAACACACTTGGTATAGTCAGTGTTTTGTTTTTTAATTTCATTCATTCTAATAGGTAGGTAGATAGATCACGTTAAGCCTTTAATTTGGATTTTCCGAATCACTAATGATGTTGAGCATCTTTTAATATGTTCATTTTCTATCCATGTGTCTTTCTTGAAGAAGCATCTGAAATGTCTGTTCAAATCATTTGCCCATTTTTTAATTGTTTTTTTTCTTATTTTTGAGTTTTAAGAGTTCTTTATTTACTTTAGATGCATTCTCTTTATCAGATATATACATTTGTAAATAATTTAACCCAATCTGTGGCTTTTCTTTTCATTTCTTTCTAGTACATTGTAAAGAGCAGAATTTTAAAAATTTTGATGAAATTCAATTTATTCTTTTATTTATTATGCTTTTGGTATAGTAACAAAGGCATTTTGCCTAACTCAGATTCACAAAGATTCTTCCATATGCCTTTTTCTTAGAAGTTTTATAATTTTAGGTTTTGCATTTAAATTTATAACTCATTTATATGGCACAATGTATGGATTAGAGTTAATTTTTTTTTTTTCATAAAGATAGCCAGTTGTTCCAGCACCATTTGTTTAGAAAACTATCCATTCTCCACTCCATTGCCTTTGAAATTTTGTCAAAAATCAGTTGTCTACATATATCTGGGCCTATTTCTGAATTGCCAAAAAGAACATTTCAAGATCTATCTTGAAGTTCAACGCTGTCAGTGATAATATCCATACAACTAAAAGGAAAGCCAGTTAATACGAGCATTATTCAAATTTACACATCAACCACTAAGGCCCAAGATGAAGAAATTGAAGATTTTTACCAACTTCTATGGTCTGAAATTGATTGAACATGCAATCAGGATGCATTGATAATTACTGGTAATTGAAATGTGAAAGTTGGAAAAAAAGGATTGGTAGCTGGAAAATATGGCCTTGATTGAAATGATGCCAGAGATTGCATGATAGAATTTTGCAAGACCAACGACTTCATTGCGAATACCTTTTTTCACCAACATAAACAGTGACTACACTCGTGGACCTCACCACATGGAATACACAGGAATCAAATCAACTACATCTGTGGGAAGAGATTATGGAAAAGTTCAATATGATCAGTCAGAACAAGGCTGGGGCCGACTACAGAACAGATCATCAACTGCTCATATGCAACCTCAAGTTGAAACTGAAAAAAATTAGAACAAGTCCATGAGAGCCAAACTACGACTTTGAGACTATCCCACCTGGATTTAGAGGCCATCTGAAGAATAGACTATATGTGTTGAACACTAATGACTGAAGACAGACGAGCTGTGGAATGACATCAAGGACATTACACACGAAGAAAGGAAAAAAAATCATTAAAAAGACAGGAAAGAAAGAAAAGACCAAAATAGATGTTAGAAGAAACTTTGTATCTTGTTCTTGAAGGTCGAGTAGCTAAAGTAAAAGGAAGAAATGATGACGTGAAAAGCTGAACAGATGATTTCAAATGGTGGCTCTAGAAGACAAAGTATTATAATGACATGTGCAAAGAGCTGGAGTTAGAAAGCCAAAAGGGAAGAACACGCTCAGCATTTCTCAAGTTGAAAGAACTAAAGAAAAAAACTCAAACCTCGAGTTGAAATAGTGAAGGATTCTACGGGCAAAATACTGAACAAAGCAGGAAGAAGCAACAAAAGAAGGTGGAAGGAATACACAGAGTCACTGTACCAAAAAGAATCAGTAGACGTTCTGTCATCCTAGGAGGTAGCATATGCTCAAGAACCAGTGTTACTGAAGGATGAAGTCCAAGCTGCACTGAAGACACTGGCGGAAACCAAGGCTCCAGGAATTGACCGAACACCAACTGAGATATTTCAACAAACGGATGCAGCCCTGGAAGCGCGTACTTGTCTATGCTAAGAAATTTTGAAGACAGCTAGCTGGCCAATCGATCATAACATTTCCATATTATTGCCTATTCCAAAGAAAGGTGATCCAACCAAATGGAGAAGTTATCGAACAATATCATTAATATCCCATGCAAGTAAGATTTTGCTGAAGATTGTTCAAAAGTGGTTGCAGCAGCACATCCACGGGGAACTGCCAGAAATTTAAACTGCATTCCGAAGAGGACATTGGATGAGGGATATCAATGCTGACGTCAGACAGATCTTGGCTGAAAGCAGAGTCTACTAGAAAGTTGTTTACCTTTGTTTTACCGACTATGCAAAGGATTTGACTGTGTCAATTATAAAAAACTATGGATAACGTTGTGAAGAATGGAAATTCCAGAACACTTCATTGTGCTCATGTGGAACCTGAACATAGGCCAAGAGGAAGTTGTTTGAATAAAACAAGAGGATACTGGGTGGCTGCAAATCAGAAAATGTGTGCATCAGGGTTGTATCCTTTCACCATACTTATGCAATCTGTATGCTGAGAAAATAACCTGAGAAGCTGGAATATATGAAGAAGAACTCAGCGTCAGGATAGAAGGAAGGCTCATTAACAACTTGCTGGGTTTTTGTTTTTAATATGTAGATGACACAAACTTTCTTGCTGAAAGTGAAGAGGACCTGCAGCACTTACTGATGAAGATCAAAAACTATAGGCTTCAATACGGGTTACACCTCAAAATAAAGAAAACAAAACTCCTCGCAACTGAGCCAATAAGCAACGTCATGTTAAATGGTGAAAATATTGAAGTTGTCAAGGATTTCATTTTACTCAAATCCCCAATCAACACCCATGGATCCAGCAGTCAAGAAATACAAGGACACTTTGTGCTGGGCAAGTCTGCTGCAAAAGATCTCCTTACGGTGTTAAAAAGCAAAAACGTCATTTTGAGGACTAAAGCGTGCCTGACCCAAGCCCTGATAATTTCAATTGCCTCATATGCATGGGAACGCTGGACTATGAATAAGGAAGACTGAAATAGAATGGATGTCTTTGAATTATGATGTTGGCAAAGAATATTGAATATGCCATGTGTCATGGATTAAATTGTGTCCCCCCAAAATATGTGTCAACTTGGCTAGGCCATGATTCACAGTACTGTGTGATTATCAACCATTCTGTGGCCTGATGTGATTTTCCTATTTGTTATAAATGTCACCTCTATGATGTTAATGAGGTGAGATTAGAGACAGTTATGTTAATGAGGCAGGACTTAATCTATAAGATTAGATTGTGTTTAAGTCAAGCTCTTTTGAGATATAAAAGAGAGAAATGAACCGAGAGACATGGGGACCTCATGCCACCAAGAAAGCAGTGCCTGTGTTCCTGCACTGGGAAGCTCCTCAACCAGGGGATGATTGATGGCAAGGACCTTCACCCACAGCCAAAGAGAGAGAAAGCTCTCCCCTGGAGCTGGTGCCCTGAATTAGGACTTCTAGCCTCCTAGACTGTGAAAGAATAAATTTCTCTTTGTTAAAGCCATCCACTTGTGGTAGTTCTGTTATAGGAGCACTGGATATAGTAACCAGAAGAACAAACAAATCTCTCTTGGAAGAAGCACAACCAGAATGCTCATTAGAAGTAATGGTGGTGAGACGTCCTCTCATGTACTTTGGACGTGTTATCAGAAGGGACCAGTCCCTAGAGAAGAACATCACGCTTGTTAAAGTAGAAGGTCAGCAAAAAAGAGGAAGGCCTCAAAGATATGGATTGACACAGTGACTGCAAGAATGGGCTCAAACATAGCAATGATTGTGAGGATGGCAGAGGACCAGGCAGTGTTTCATTCTCTTGTACACAGGGATGCTATGAGCTGAAACCGAATTGATGGCACTTAACAACAACCACCACAAAGATATTGCTACACTATCTTCTTACTTGCATTAATTCCGACGGGAAATCTGCTATCATTCTTATCTTTGCTTCATCTAATATGTCTTTTTTCTGTGGGTTCATTTAAGATTTTTCTTTTAATGCTGATTTTGAAAAAAATGACTGATCTGCTTGGTATTTTCCGCATTTTTCTTATCCTAAGTGATCTTGAACTTCTTGAGTCTGTAGTTTAGCATTCATCAAATTTTTTTAAATTTTTGAACTTCAAGTCTTCAAACTTATTTTCGGCCTCCCCCACCCCCCATTTTTTTTCTCTTCCTCAGGGATTCCAACTGAATATATATTACGCCAACTGAAATTGTCCCACATTTCATTTTCTTTTCTTTTTTTTTTCCAAAAATTTTCTTTCTTTGCTTTATTTTGGGTGGCTTCCATTGCTACGTCTCCTAGTTCACTTATCCTCTCCTCTGCAATGGCCTTCTCATTGTTGTTAGTTGCTATCAAATCAGCTCTGACTTGTGGTGACCTTATGAACAAATGATCATGTAAAAATACGATGCCTGGTCCTGCACTATCTTCATGACGTTGATCTGTTTGAGTCCATGATCGTGTCTATTTTGTCAATCCATCTCATCGAGGGTTTCCCTTCTTTTCTGTGCCCTCTAATTTGCCAAACATGATGTCTCTTCTACTCATTAATCTTTCCTAATGATGTTTCCAAAGTAAGCAATTGAAGTCTTGTTAACCTCTCTTCTAAGGAACTTTCTGAATGTATTTCTTCTAATTTCTTCAATCTTTTGACAGTCCACAGTATAGCCAACATTCTTTGCCAACATCACAGTTCAAACATATCAATTCTTTTCATGCTTTCATTTTCATTACCCAACTTTTGCATACATATGAGGGAATTGAAAAGGAAGAAACAATTGGCATTTCTCAAGCTGAAAGAACGAAAGAAAAAATTCAAGACTTGAGTTCCAATACTAAAGGATTCTATAGGTAAACAATTGCATGACACAAGAGGCATCAAAAGAAGGTGGAGGATATATAGAGACACCATACCAAAGACAATTTGTTGATGTTCAACCATTTCAGAAGTTAGAATACGATCATGAACCACCAGTACTGAAGGAAAAAGTTCAGGCTGCCCTGGAAGGCACTGGCAGAACAACAAGGCTCCAGGAATTGATGTAATATCAATTGAAATACTTCAACAAATGGATGCAATGCAGGAAGTACTTGTCTATGTCAAACAATTCCGAGATACCTCCTCGCCAAGCAACTGGTAGAGATCCGTATCTGTGCCCATTACAAAGAAAAGCATTTCAACTGAAAGCAGAAATTATCAAACAATATCATTAATATCACATGCTACAAAAATTCTGATGAAGGTCATTAAAAAATTCCTGCAGCCATAGATCAACAGGGAACTGCCAGAAGCTCAAGCTGGATTCAGAAGAGGATTTGAAATGAGGGAGATCACTGCTATTGTCAGATGGATCTTGGCTGATAGCAGAGAATACCAGAAACATGTTTACTAGCGTTATATTGACAATGTAAAGGCATTTGACTGTGTGGATCATAACAAATTATGGATAACATCATAGAGAATGGGAATATCAGACCATTTAATTGTGTTCAAACTGCAATTGTGCTTAAATATATGGAACCTATACATGGATCAAGAGGAAATCGTTCAAATAGAACGAGAATATATTGCATGGGTCAAAATTGGAAAAATCGTGCAGCAAGGCTGTATGCTTTCATCTTATTCTCTATGCTGAATAATGCAAGAAGCTGGACTATATAAACAAGAATGTGGCAACAGGATTGGAGGGAGACTCATTAACAACCTACAATTAGCAGATGAAACAACCTTGCATGTTAAAAATGAAGATTCGAAGCATATACCGACGAAGGTCAAAGACTACAGACTTCAGTATGGATTACATTTGAAAGGGAAGAAAACAAAAATTCTCACAACTGGACTCACAAACAGCATCATGATAAATGGAAAAGAAATTGAAATTGTCAAGGATTTCATTCTACTTGGATCAACAATAAGCATACATCAAAGCAACCATCAAGAAATCAAATGACCTGTTTTAAAAGTCCTCTTTAAAGTTTTAAAAAGCAAAGGTGTCATTTTGGTGACTAACGTGCGTCTGCAACGGCTAATCTGTTAATCCCGTCCCATAAATTTTGTATCTTAATCCTTGCAGTTTTCATCTCCTGAAGTTGGATTTCCAATTTTTTTTTAATATCTTTCATATTTCTATCTAAATTTTTAATACATGGAGTACAATTATAACAATTGTTTTAATGTTCTTTACTGTCAATTCTAAGAAAATTCTGTCAGTTTTCATTCAGATCCAATGGGTTGATTTTATAATGGTTCATGTTTACCTAATTTTCTGCATGCCTACTGATTTTTTATTATATGCCAGATATGGTAAATTTTCTGTGGAGTGGTTATTGGATATCTTGTATTCTTATGTTCTTGACTTTTCAAGTTACTTGGACTCGCCTTAATCCTTCCAGGCCTTTCCTTTAGGACTTGTTAGGTGAATCTGTACTAGTGTCCAGTTTAGGGCTAATTATTTATCTCTGGTTAGGCAAGATCTTCCTAAATGCTCTACCCAATAAACAGTGACTTATGAGATTTTCTAGTTTGCTGGTGCCAATAAGCATTATTCCTGGCTCCATGTGAGTCCTGGGCAGTGTTACCTCTGGTATTTTCAGATGGGTATTTCTTCTTTTTTTGGTAGTTTTCTCCCATGCGAGTGCTGATAAATACTCTGACAAATACTCAGGGGAAGGGAGATACCCTGCAAATCTCAAGAGTTCCTTGTCTCTTCAGTTTTCTTCTCTTTACGACACCGTCCTGCACAGTCCTCCAGTCAAGAATTCCACTGGATTTTGTCTCGGTTCTCCCTCCATGTGAAATGGCCTGGAAACTCTCTTAAGATTTTAAGTTGTGGCAATTACAGCACTCACATTGTTTATTCACGATCTCTCAGATATCATTGTTTTGTGTTGCCATATATAAAGTATTTTGGAACACAATGCTTAATATACTTTGTCCATTTTCTTGGTTGTTTCCAGTGAATGTGTAAATTCACTCTCTATTAATCCATTTTGTGCTATTATCTTTTGAAAAGCTCTTTTTATGTGGGTTGGTATTTTTTTAATTCTGATTAGTTAGTCTGTTTTATAGATAATACCATGTCTGCAGACATAATATTTTCTTATGCACTTGTTTAAAAATATTTCACTACTCTCTTGATTAGATAATGAATTTACATCCCATTCTTGACAAAAAATATTTGCAACATTGAAGGTTATTTCATTTTCAGGAAAGTGGCAAAAGAATAATGACAATTGTCTTTGAAATTAATTTCGGTACCTAGCTAAAGACCCATGGGATGTCATTTGCAAATTAAAAAAAAAAAGAATAGCATTATCTTCTAGCCCTCATGGAAAAGAATTAGGGACAATGAAATCGGAAATTTTTGCCAAATAAATGCACATAAAAAGGAAATCATAGACTGTTGACACTGATGGGAAAAAAATCCCATCAAATAAATTATCTCTGCACAATTTTTCTTTTGTCCTCTAAAATGTTCGCACCAGCAAAAGCCTATAAGTGGTTGATAAAGAAACACTATTTTGTTGTTGTTCTCTGATATAGCATATTGAAAACATTCATGATCTGGGAATTTGAAATTGTTGACAAATATGCATCTATGTATTACCAAATTTGGAATCAGATTCAGGAGCGCCTGTTTTAATTAGTAGGCTTAGTCGTAGATTTTTAGGGACACGTATTTCCAGGGATTCTTTAGAAAATCATCCAATAAAGCAATGCCTTCCTGCAGGGGATTAGCTTTAGTATTTTGACTTGGTTTTACTCCTCACTGGTGAATTGGGAGACAAAGGTGGGAAATGGAATTCTTTTCTGTTGACACAAATCGTTTTAACTGATAATAAAATATGAAGATTTTTCTTTGCTTATAGTAGAATTATAAGCTAATCTCTAAACTATGAGATTTTCTCTGAGACCTTAAATACTTTCTATTGCAGAAGAATTTTACTGCACATGATTTTGCTGGGAAAGTCTCTCAGTGTTGTCTGAAAATACCTTGATGTCTGGATCTTGGTATGTTTGGATGAAAAACAAAAGGAACCATATAAGAGAAACTCTTAGGAGAAAAGGCTGTTATTAACATTTCAATGAAACCACACAGGCTGAAAAGTTTCACATCTATGCTGAAGTAGTTAGTGCGGTGACCATACTGTGCTGCACCGGGAAATGTTATGTAGTCTTTAACTCATTAGTTACAACTATTGCCACTTTGGAAACCCTGGTGGTGTAGTGGTTATGTGCTACAGCTGCTAACCAAGAGGTTGGCAGTTAGAATCTGCCAGGTGCTCCTTGGAAACTCTATGGGGCAGTTCTACTCTGTCCTATAGGGTCACTATGAGTCAGAATCGACTTGAGGGCACTGGGTTTTTTTTTTTGGATTGCCACTTTGAGGACTAAGGCGCACCTGACCCAAGCCATGGTATTTTCAATCACCTCATATACATGTCAAAGCTGGACAATGAATAAGGGTGATCAAAGAAGAATTGATGCCGTTGAATTGTGGTGTTGGCAAAGATTATTGGATCTACCATGGACTGCCAGAAGAACAAACTAATCTATCTTGGAAGAAGTACAGCCAGAACACTCCTTAGAAGTGAAGATGGTGAGATTTTGTCTCAAGCACTTTGGACATGCTATCAGGAGGGACTGGTCCCTGGAGGACATTATGCTTGGTAAAGTAGAGGGTCAATGAAAGAGAGGAAGACCCTCAACAACATGGATTGACACAGTGGTGGCAACAATGGGTTCAAACATAGCAACGATTGTAAGGATGGTGCAGGACAGGGGGGTGTTTCGTTCTGTTGTATATAGGGTTGTTATTGAGTCAGAACTGACTTGATGGCACCTAACAATAACAATGACATTGCCATATTCCAATGAATAATTACAAGAGTTAATTAAATAGGGAGCAACCCTAATTATCATTGCTTATAGTCCAAAATAGAAGGCAACAGCATAAATACATCACACACAAAAAAGTCTCTGTTCAAAAATCAAAAACATTGAAAAGATTATTGTCACATGGAAGCAGAAGAGTGAATGGGTGAGAATATTAGTGAGATTCTGTGAGATGGAGCCACAGTGAAAAACGTAAACGAATGGTACCAAATGTTCCATATGGTTATACCATCCATTTTGTTAAAGAGAAAACAGGGTCTAAAGCAGAAAACAAAGGTCTGATTGCTGTCTGCCATAACAGAGGAGAAGCCTTCACGTTTATTCTTCAACCTCATTCAACACAGAGAATGCCATCGTTCAAAGTCACAAGGGAAGAAGGGCTTGGCTTCCTTCACAGTTACTCTGCCAACATTATACCCTTGAAGCAATCATCAAGCAGTTGCCAGTACAGTGTTCAAAACCTACTAGTATATGCAAATAGTATGTTTTCATTTAATTTTCTCTGCAAGTGAGAGCAGCAAAACAACAAAAGGCTTATCTGGGTTTGAAGGTTGGTGAGAATGGCAGCTTGGTCTTGGTTCAAGGTTGCTTTTACTTAGGTTTACTCCCGAACTATAATAAAGAGTAGCAAAGGATATGTGCTAGAGGAGCATAAAAGTGAACACACGTAAATTCCTGATACCACCGCTTGCTGGAATAATGCCCAGAGTTCCTAGTCAATGCAATCTGCATGGAGGGAAGAATACACTGGGTTAGGATCAGAGTTACAAACACATTTCACTTTTACATCATCAGCTGTAAGTTTCCATTTTCAACCATATACACAAATTCTTGACTCTTCAGTTACGTATTTCCATTGACCGTGGAGAAATACTGAGCAAGTAAACATATTTTTTTTTAACTGTATGTCTAGACCAGAGCCCTGATGGTGCAGTGGTTAAGAGCTCAGCTGCTATCCAAAAGGTCTGCAGTTTGAATCCACCAGCCACCCCCTTGGAAACCCTATGGGACAGTTCTATTCTCTCCTATAGGGTTGCCGTGAGTCAAAATTAACTCGACAGCAACAGGTTTTTTTTTTTCTAGACCAGGACAGGTATTTTCTTTCCTGATCCAAGTTGTAATTGAGCAAATTTTAAATACACGAGGAGATAAGGAGAGAACATTCAATGTAACAGCCTTCATTAAAACTTATCACAGTAACTTCTCTATTGTTTACGCAAAATCCTTCATCGAAACACAGTGACACAAAAGATACAGAATACTTGGGGGCAACGGTTTAACATAACTCAACTTTTTGTGTTACTTTGTTTACATTTTTACTACTATTTGTTTTAATTAATTCACCTTCCTGCTTTAACAACTGAAATTTAGTGAATATAATTTTTCTTTCGAGATGAAGTATTTCAAATTCCGTTCTGAATATCAAGACCCATTGTACTATGCAGTAGATTTAAATCTATAAAATTAAATGACCCTATTTCATTTTTGAAAACCCTGGTGGCATAGTGGTTAAGAGCTATGACTACTAATCAAAAGATTGACAGTTCGAATCCACTAGGCGCTCCCTGAAAACTCTTTGGGGCCATTCTACTCTGTCCTATAGGGTCACTGTGAGTTGGAATCAACTCAGTGGCAATGGGTTTAATTTTTTTTGTTTGGTATTTTAGTTTGGTTTGTTTGGAATTTTTGTTTTAATATTCAAATATTTTGAGTGTATGTATGTGTGTGTGTGGGGGGGGGCAGGGTAAGGAAGTAGTAATTATTTCTTTCTGTTAAGAGTGTATGGAGATGACACGACCTTGCTTGCTGAAAGTGAAGAGAACTTGAAGCACTTACTGATGAAGATCAAAGACTACAGCCTTCAGTATGGATTATGCTTCAACATAAAGAAAACAAAAATCCTCACAACTGGACCAATAAGCAACATCACAATAAACGGAGTGTGATGGCTACGATTGTGTGTCGACTTGGCTGGGCCATGATTCTCAGTGTTTTGACAGCTGTATAATGTTGTGACAACTTCCCTGTTGAAATCTGATATGTGATCACCCCCGTGATGGAATCTCCTGAGTGGTACTGATGGCGGTGGGCTCTGTGGCAGCTTAGCTCACCGCTCTCTCAGCCTTCATCTTTCCACCTTCCGCTGTCTACTTCCTTACTTCCTGCTTGCCTTGCAAAGGCTGTTGGTTTTTTCTGGATCCAGTAGCTGTCTCTTGTCTGGCCTCTGGTTCTCGGGACTTGAGCTAGCAGCTTACCTGTCTATCTTGGGATCCACCTATCTTCACAGCCTGTGAGCAAGAATCCTGCTCCACTACCTGTCTATGTTGGGTTCGCCAGCCCCTGTAGCTAAGTGACTCAGGAGAAACTTTGCGGTCTTGCTTGCTGACCTTGGGGATTTCTCGACCATCACAGCCTGTGAGCAGGAGCTCTGCTCCCCAACCTACTCATCTTGGGTTCTCCAGCTTCTGCAGCTCCGTGAATTGGGAAAGGACTCTATCCTGATCCAAGGACATGGGACGTGCCAACCCCTACAGTCGCATGAGCTGTTTCCTTGAGACAATTTTTTCTATATATATCTATACGCATTACTGGTTTTGCTTCTCTAGAGAACCCAGCCTAATACATGGAGAAAAGATTGAAGTTATGATGGATTTCGTTATACTTGGATCCACAATCAATGCCCATGGAAGCAGCAGCCAACGCCCATGAGCAAATCAGCTGCAAAAGACCTCTTTAAAGTGTTAAAAAGCAAAGATGTCACTTTGAGGACTAAGGTGTGCCTGACCAAAGCCATAGTATTTTCAATTGCCTCGTATGCGTGTGAAAGCTGGACAACGAATAAGGGAAATTGAAGAAGAAGAATTGACCCCTTTGAATTATGATGTTGGCGAAGAATATTGAATATATCATGGACTGCCAGAAGAATGAAAAAATCTGTCTTAGAAGTACGGCCAGAATGTTCCTTAGAAGCAAAGATGGCAAGACTTCATCTCATATACTTTAGACGTGTTATCAGGAGGGACCAGTTCCTGGAGAAGGACATCATGTTTTATAAAGTAGAGGGCCAGAGAAAAAGAGGAAGACCCTTGATGAAATGGATTGACACAGTGGCTGCAGCAATGGGCTCAAACACAGCAACTATTGTGAGAATGGCTCAGAACCGGGCAGTGTTTTATTCTGGTGTACATAGGATCGCTTTGAGTTGGAACCGACTCGATGGCACCTAACAAAAACAAGAGTATTAAAAAAAAAAAAAAAAAGAATTTCAATTAAATTTTATTGGTTATTTGGGTTATGGCTAACCATGCCAACTTATGCAAACTGCACAAGAAAATAAAAAGTCAAATTAAATGTGATTGTCCTTATGCTACATAGCAATTTTGCAAAGAATTGAAATCGCAGCCCTGCCTTGGCCTAGCTTCTGTTCAACAGTTAGCCAAGGTAAACATTTCCCAGGCAAAAAGTCCCATCAAGAGAACAAAGGGAGGATGAAAGAGGGCGAACCATTGCTTCACCTACTGACTTTCACGCAACTGTTTTGAATAAGGTGATTTCCCGTCAGCCAAATACTAACTGGGCAGAACAACAGAATTAGAATGTGATATATTTTATCTTAAAAATTACAGATTGCTTTTGGTAGTTGTGCTTGCATGTAATATATCGTCCTAAGTGCATTTTGTTTTTTTCTAAACAGGATCTTACATTAATTAGAGACAGCAGTCTACAGGGAGCCATTCCTCCTATAACTGAGTCATACACACCAATATCCCCAGCCAGAGGCCCCCACACTCACCTCTCACTCTCCATTCCAGATGACCAAACCACAGGTAAACACCAGATGAAGGAGTTAATTCTGACCTTGCTGCTGATGGCTGTGATGTGGTGTGGCTCACAAGGAATGTTTAGCCAATCAGATTTCATCTTTCTAGAATTTGAACTGGGAATTGTAGAGGAAATGCAGCAGCTAGCAGTGGGGCTAAGACTTGATGCCTGATGCCTCTGCAGGCCTCTCACTGTTGGCTGTTTTCTTTCCACGTGAAGATACTACTGAACCTGGAGGTGAAATATGTGTTCTCCTTGCTTCTCACTGCCACTTCCAGAAAAGCTCCTTTCTCTAAAAACCTATCTCTGAAGATTATGCACTTTAGCTCTTCCTGCTACTGGTCACTGCTGTCATTTATCAACTATCAGTTTCTGTTTCCACATTCTTTAAAAACTATGCTCCACCTTATTCCCTCTCTCATTCAACACTCTGGCTATTATTCTTAGCAATTTTAATATCCATGTAGCTAATCCTTCCAATAGACTGGCCTCTTAGTTCCTGGGAATCCTCCCCTCCAAGGATATTGCCCTTTACTCAACTCAGGCCCTCCTCCTACAGTTATATCCTAGGCCTGGCCATGATCTGTGATTATAATCTAACCAACCAACCCTATATAATCTAACCAACCAACCCGTTGCCACTGAATCCATTCCAACTCATAGTGACCCTACAGGACAGAGTAGATCGCCCCAAAGCATTTCCAAGGAGCACCTGGGCTGAGCTCTTAACAACCATGCCAGCAGAGCTCCCATTATAAACTACATTTCCTCAATTTCAAGCACTCGTCTCTCCAAACACCATTTTCTAGCTCATTCCTATGTCCCTTTGACCTACAAGAATTTACAGTCCATTCACTCTACCATCTCTTTTTTCACCCCTTATGACTTTACCCTCCTTTTACTGAGAATACATTCCATGATCAGTCAGCATAATCACTGTCTCGTATTCACACTTAATGTCAGTTCTCCCCTCGCTCCAATTGCAGTTGCTTGGGTAAAATCAGCTTTCTATCTTCTTCATGTCTACACTTTTTGAAGGACTAACGCACCTAAACATGACTGGAGAAAGACACACATCCATGCTGACAGGCCACACTTTAAGTTCACAATCACTAACCTCAAGTGGACCCTTTACGCTGCCTGGCCTGGCAATCATAGCCGTACTTTATTTCCCTAGGGCTTTTGCTCTCATTCTCTCTTTCAAATCTCTTTCACATTTTTCCTTTCTCCTCAAACCCACAACATCTCTTCCTCCATCCTCACCGTGCACTGATTTCCTTGGTTCTTGTTTTAGTTAGAAACTGGGAACAGACATAGAGTGTTCCTACAAGCCCCCACAACCTACTGAATGTTAGTCCATACATTCTGCCTTCTCTCCTTTCATGATGGGTGGTCTGTCCAAGCTCCTCTCTGAGGCCAACCTCCCCTGTAACTCCCCATGGTACACTAGATCTTATCTTCTTTGACCACTCAAGAACAATGTTCATTTAATTCTACCTTCTCTGCTGTGAATCAGCATTGATTTCCTCCACTAATAAATCACTCCATCAGAGTACAAACATGCTACGTTATCATCTTTAAAATGATGACTTCCATTCACTTCCCTCTCCAGCTACTAACCCATTTTATCCCCTTACAAATAGCAAAGATCCTCAAAAAGTTGTTTACAATTGATTTTCTCTCCTATTTTGCTCTTAGATTAATTCTTACCAAATTCACTTCCACTGTGATTGAATCTATCCCTATTAATGCAATCAACCAACTTGGCATTAGTAAAACTTAAGATCAATATCCATAGCTCATTCCTCTGTACTGTCATAAGAATTTGGCATAATTAGGTACTTCTATTTTTTTTTTTTTATGGAATAGAAATGGCCTGGAAATAACAACAAGGAACAAGGGGGACACCTACCTCACTTATCTCTGCAAACACATTCTTCATTTGGATCTCGAGACACTCTCCTGTCCTGATTTTCCTCCCACCTCATTGGTTGATGCTCCTCAGTTTCCCATCCTCTTTATATTTTTAGGCTTAAAATGTGGTAACACCAACCCCTCAGACCTTGGACCTCTTCTCTTTTCTATCTGCACTCACTCTCATGCTAATGCCACTCAGTCTTGTAGCTGTTAAAAAATGATTTGATGATAGGAGTTCCTGGGTGGCACAAATGGTTAAGCAATGGAGTACAAACCAAGAGCTTGGCAGCTCAAACCTACCCAGAGATACCTTGGAAGATAGACCAGGGATCTGCTTCTGAGAAGTCACAGCCTTGAAAACCCTAAGGAGCAGTTCTATTCTGTACACTTGGGGTCACCATGAGTCAGAACGGACTAGATGGCTACCAACATTATATTGATGATTCAGAAATTTCTATCTCCAGTCCATATTTTCTATGGAGTTCGAGGCTCAAAAGTCCAATTTTGTAGTCAACATTCCATTAATTCAAAGACTCATTTTCAGGACTAATTTATATGGTTTCTTAGTTGGACGCTCAAATATTCAGATCTCACCTCTTCTCTGTTCACCGCTGCAGTTTGGCACCGTTGTCAGATATGTGTGGTCATCTCAGGGTTGTCAGAGGTTTCTGCTGAAGAGTAACAGGTCCTGCCTGCCCTGACCTGGTCATCTCCAGCATGCGTCCCCAGTGGTGGAATAAGGATGGAGAGATGAGGCTAATATTCCCTAGATGCAGCCTTTTTTTTTTTTTTTTCCTAGAAAGGAGTATTTTATTGCTCATACTGTTTAAACAGATTTTTTTTTGATGGTTTTATTATGGTTTAAAATTCTCTACAGAAAAGGCACACTTGTCTACACCTGGTATTCTACTTTCTCCCTTGCTGTCACCGAAATCACTGTCTTAAAAGGGGCATTTAAAATAACCCCAACCCTGCAGTCCATCCTAAGTGTTCTGCATAGCCCCACTCAGAGTGGTCAGAAAGTGTGTGGCGGGGGGAGAAGGAGGGAGGATGACAAGGCTGGAAGGGCTCCTCATTGACCTCACTGCAACCCACTTACTCTAAAATGCCTACCCCACAATTTTTCAACCCTACCAGTATTTCCTATCCACCGTCCTTACCTTGTTGGTAGTGTCCCCACTCCCAGCAAAGGCTCACTTACAGTTATCTCTCCCTTGCATATACCCATATCTTCCTTGTTTCTTCTCCCTGTGTTCAACTATCCTGGCCAAACACCAACCTGGTTAAACCAGAGCAGGTGCTTTAGTCATCTAGTGCTGCTACAACAGAAATACCCCAAGCAGATGGCTTTAACAAAGAGAAATTTATTTTCTCACAGTAAAGTAGGCTTAAAGTCCAAACACAGGGAGTCAGCTCCAGGGGAAGACTTTCTCTCTCTGTCGGCCTTCTCATCAAACTTCCCCCAGACTAGGAGCTTCTCTGCTCAGGAACCTTGGGTCCAAAGGGCACACTCTACTCCCAGCACTGCTTTCTTGGTGGTATGAGGTCCCCTGTCTCTCTGCTTGCTTCTTTCTATCTCAAGAGATTGCCTCAAGACACAATCCAAGCCTGTAGATTGAGTCCTGCCTCACTAACACAAAGGCCGCTCATCCTCCTTCATTAACATCATAGAGGCAGGATTTACAACATATAGGAAAACCACACAATAGCGGGAATCATGGCCCAGTCAAACTGATACACACATTTTGGGGGGACATAATTCAATCCATGACAGAAACCAAATATGGAGATATAAAAACACTCAACCGTTCTAGCAGATCACCCTCTAGATTGCTGGCCAGAACTAAAAACTGTACCCTTAACTCTGCCCAAGAATCCTCCTGTCAGTTTGGTCTTCCATTCACTAAAGAACTACTTCCAAGCTTTTTCTTCTCAAATATCAAATGCACTTTCTTTTTTATTACTTTCAGCTGACGACCCGGCGTCTTATTTTACTAAAAAAGTAGGAGCATTCAAAATAGATCCAGATATTGCTTCATCACGCAAATCCCTGATCTACTTGTGTCTGGCACACGTATACACTCTACCACCCCTCCTAAAACAACCGGTGAACATCGTATACCCATATCCAACTGTGGTCGAGTTGATTCCGACTCATAGCAACTCTTTAGGACGGAGTAGAACTGTTCCATAGGGTTTCCAAGGAGCAGCTAGTGGATCGAAACCGCCAATCTTTTGCTTAGCAGCCGAACTCTTAACCACTGCACCACGAGGGCTCCTCACATCCAATTTAAAATAACTCTTTGCCATTGAGTCAATTCCAACTCATAGTAACCCTATAGGACAGAGTAGAACTGCCGCAAAGAGTTTCCAGGAACCACCTGGTGAATTCAAACTGCCAACCTTTTGGTTAGCAGCCGTAACACTTAACCACTACACCATCAGGGTTTCTAATACTACCCAAGAAATAGACATCATTCCCTTCTGCCTGTAAGAAAAAAAAAAAACCAAACCCAGTGCCTTCGAGTCGATTCCGACTCATAGAGGACTATGTATTTGAGGTTTACACTTACTGTGCTACTTCATCAAGTATTCCTTCTGTTTTGGGTAATATTCTTCTACTTACAAATATGCTATAATAATCATAAAATAACAACAGAGCCTCACCTGAACGCACTCCCTGCAGTTCCATAATATAACAAAACTTTTCAAAAGAGTTGTGTGCAACTGCTGTCTACACTTTCTATTCTCTGCTCTTTATACCTTGTAGGACATAGTTAGGTGTTTGCATGGAAGAGGATTCGTTTAGAGGAAGCAATGACGAACAAGGAGAACACCAATCCCAAGCCCCTTTTTCCAATACATTTTCCCCACACATAGCTTACTCCTTCATTCATTCAGCTCTCTTGAGATGTTATTTCTTCAGAGAAGAAACCATGGCCAGGCTTTAATTAGCCATCTGCCTACCCAGCTTACTCCCTCTCTCTCTTTAATCTTGTTGTATTTTTCCCCATAATACTTGTTGTTAGGTGCCACTGAGCCAGTTTTGGCTCATAGCAACCCTGTGTACAACAGAACAAAACCCTGCCCCGTCCTGAGTCATCCTCACAATCTTTGTTATGCTTGAGTTCATTGTTGCAGCCACCGTGTCAATACATCTCATTGAAGTTCTGACTCTTTTTTGCTGATCCTCTGCTTTATCACATGTGATGTCCTTCTCCAGGGACTGATCCCTCCTGATAACATGTCCAAAGTGTGTGAGATATAATCTCGACATCTTTGCTTCTAAGGAGCATTCTGGCTGTGCTTCTTCCAAGACGGATTTGTTCCTTCTTCTGGCAGCCCATATCACTTACCACCTCCTAAAATTACACACTAATGCAACGCACAAGCACACACATACACACACACATATATATATAATATGTTGTCTATTGTCTATCTACCCAGTAAAATATAAAGATGGTGAAAGCCAGTGACTTTGATTGCCATGTTCACAGCAACTCCCCTAGAAGGATGGTGGACAAAGTTAGCCCTCAATAAATTTGTTAAGGGAATGAATGAACAAGGGGACTTACATTTATTTATTACTTAATATATTGGAATTATACCTAAAATATCATTTTGGGCAGAATGTTGGCAAATTTTTGAAAACCTTTATACTAGATGATCAACTCCCTTTCCAATTCCCTGTTCACTACTATCCTTTGGTCTTAGCTACATTGAGTCCCAGGTTATTGGCTATAATTTTGTCTGAAAACTTGGCCAGATATATAATCAACTTCAGTATAATAAAAAGAAAGTTGAAATAAAAAATGCTAAGTGCTACCTATGTATTGATATTACAGTCCAAATCATCTACATTTAGAAGAATCCTGAAGCGTAAGTGTTGTTTAGAAATTTGGCCATGAACTATTATCAATGACACATCATTCAAGGTCATCTTCTATGTTCTACATGGAAAGTGAGGTCTAGCAGAGAGGGTCCTGGAGGGTCAGCATTTAAATTCAGGCTTGTCTTCTGGCATGCAGATATTGACAAGCCATTTTTCTGACACTTCCATAAAATGGAATAGTAACCATTTATTGTGGACAGACCCTAGGGTGATCCCATATTCACACTGTAGAATACAGAAGGTAGGGCTAGAAACTCTGGTTGTGCTCATGTCTCAGGCATGCTGTGGTAATTCCTCATAACCCTGTAAACTCACAATACAGAATTAGCTGTAACATCTTATTCAGTAAGGTCTGCTCAAATTTCTATACCATCGAGAGCAGGCTTTGCACAGATTTATATTTTTTAAAAAGCCTCTTTTCCCATCTACCACCACCAAGAGATATTATCTTTGATGTTATACTACTTTTATGTTGTTATAGAAAATCTAAATTTAATTCCCCCTGCCAAAAACAAAAGTAGGCAAACAGGCTAAGAGTTTATTTTATTCTCCTTAAGCAAAGTGTCTGAATTCATTCTTCAGTGAAGTAGAAAAAAGGGGTAGTAAGGCCAAAAATAAACAGATTTTGCTGCCTCAACATCCCCCAGCTTCTTGGAAAAACAAAACAAAACAAGAACCACCCAGAGCTCCGACCAAGTATGCCCTAATGATATGGCCCCGTAATCCTACTATAACTGCCATATTAACCCAGTTATCTTCAAAATAACCAGTTGCTTCCGCAGGTGTGCTATTTTGAGCACCGCGCCCTGAACCCCAGTGAAGGCTATGACCTACATGTTCTCTCTGTCTGGCTCCCTTCCTACTTGGTGGAGCCCATTGTGGCCTGCTCCTTCACAAGTGGTCTCTCAAGGCGTGTTGTGAACCAATCTACGGACCCATGAGTAATAACAGTTCAGGTATTTCATGGGCCTCTCCCGTTCTCCTTCCATGGCCTCACCTCACAGACCATTAAAGCAACCTACCAACTAAGTGATTGAAACACAAGTATTTTTTGTGTGTGATGATCCTGATCTCTAAATTTCTTTTTTGAAGCCAACTAAACCTTCCCCCCACCAAAAAAAAAAAAACTCACTGCCGTGGAGTAGATTTCACTCACAGCGACCCTGTAGGACAGAGTAGAACTGCCCCATAGGGTTTCCAAGGCTGTAAATCTTCATGGAAGCAAACTGCCACATCTTTCGACTGCTGAGAGACTGACTGATGGGTTCGAACCACCAACCTTTTGGTTAGCAGCCAAGCACTTTAACCACTGGGCCACCAGGGCTCTGATAAAGTGATTGGAGCACAGGTGTTTTTTTGTTTTTTGTGTGTGTGTGTGTGCAATGATTCTGATCACTAAATTTCTTTGTCAAAGTCTACTAGTTTGATCATGTTGTCCTCCCTCGTCCTCCCAAGGGATAGAGTGAAATATTTATGCTTATTCCTTGCCGCACCTGGTCACAGGAGTGCTTTGGGTGGATGGGAAGTTTGGTTAATGTATTTCTCTTTGTTAGTAAAATTATAAACAACTAATGATATATAAAATTGGGCAATAGAACCACTTAGCGGTCTTCTCTTTTTGGAAGGCTAACTATATACCCCCCCAGAATGGGGAGAAATTACCCCCCACACACAGACACTTTGCTTGAAGCAAGGCGTCCCATTGATAAAAAGGACATTTAATTGGATAAACCATTACCGATATCTGCTCTCATGAATAGTGGACTTTATCTGCAGAGTACTTCTAAGTCTTCCAATTTTCAGTTTGTTAATAGATTTTGATTTAACTTTCCTGACAAAAAGCAAGACTAACTCATCTATGCTTTGCTTTAGAGCACCCAGCGATTACCTCCAAGTGAAGGCTCCTGAACCCTGGCGTTACCATGGTAACAGCCGGCTCTCAGCATCGGTTCGCTTCTTCAAATCATCAAATGTTCCTGTTTAAAATGTCATCGCTAATAAAACCATTTTGTTTGGTTCTAAAGTTTGGGTGGCAGTAATCCAGGGAGGTAGCAAGCCCCTTCTTAGCCTCCCATATAGGAATCCTAAAAGAACATATATATTTATTGTGTGTGTGTGTGTGTGTGTGTAATGATTTCCTAGGCTCATTTACTATGAAGGCAAAATGGGTCAATAGAAGTAGAATGATGATACACACTATTTTTATATTTGTTACTTCCTGTGTCTGCTCTTTTCTGCATTTGCCTGTCTAATTAGAAACACATAATAAAGGAAAATGGTTTTATCCCCCACTTTCTACCGCTTATAAATCTCTTTGAAAATGTTAAACTCCCAGAGGAATAAGGATCATTTCATCCTCCTAGGGGTAGAATAGCTACTATATTCCCTGGAGTTGCTGGGGATAGCGTTATAGAAGATCTTAATGTGAAAACGGTTCCAATGTATTCAAAATATGGCACAGGAAGAAACGTTGCCACCGGTACAATTCATGCAAAGACGTCACGTCACTTCTGGCTGTTAATTAAGCCTGTTTAAAAGGTTTTCTCTTTTACTTCATGCATCTTTGGGAATGAAAAGAAAAATAAACTCACTGACAAAAAATGTGCTAATATGCAGTAAATTTAAAAGATGAAGTTTTTCTTTTGTTTTTAATTGCTATTATATATCTAAAATTAATGACCGATGGATGGGGACAAGGCCTTTTTTCAGCTTGACAGAAATAGTGAATTATAATTTTGTACTGTAAATGCTGCTACAATGAAATATAGAGACTTCAAAATTTATCCAAAGCAACCTGATAATTTCTCAACAAATTTACCTTCAAAAGAATGTGTCCTTTAGTAGCATACCAATGGATTAAATCCTCTATAAAGTACTCTGTGGTGGGTAAAAAAAAAAAAAAAAACTAGTAATTCCATTTGATTTAAGTTTGAAACAAAACTTAAGAACCTGATGAGGTAGCCTATGTTCTTTAGAAAACCCAGAAATGGTAACTTGATGTGATTTTTTGTGAAGCTCCTATCAACCTCTCCGTAAACAATATTTTGAGCCCTGAATGTGGCAGAATAGAATTTTATCACACAAAAATATATGAAATACGTGTGTACAGACATTTTTTGTTATGACAAAAGGAAGTCCTCTGCTCAGATAATGGCAGCTTACCAAGGATCCTAAACAAAAGGGCTGGTTTTTCTCTTAAAGGGCTGCCAGCTGCTGTCCTGATGGGAAGTCTGCTGTCATGTGCAATCGGGAGGTGCCTGACAGGCGGCTCTGCTCAGCTCACTGACTCGAGAGGAGAGAGTAGAAGTAACTCACGAAGCTTGGACCCTCCAGGTGATGACACAGATGTAAATCCATGCAGCCCGGCTGACACTGAGCGGGATCTGAGCAATATAGACTGTGACTCGAGATACCTCTAAAAGACTCAGACCAGTTAGGAGCATGGGCCAGAGGAAAAGCCACAGGACTGTTTGTTTTTAATATTTCACTTTGCACAATTTATATTTCCATACTACCTTAGGAGCCTTGGTGGCACAATGGTTAAGCGCTCAGCTGCTAACCAAAAGGTCTGTGGTTCAAACCTACCTGGCTCTGCAAGAGAAAGACCTGGCGATCGGCTCTCATGAAGATTAAAAACCAAACCCAACCCACTGCCTTTGAGTCGATTCCGACTTACAGCGGCCCTTTGGGACAGAGTAGAACTGCCCCATGGGGTTTCCAAGGAGCAGCTGCTGGATTCGAACCGCTGAACCCTTAACCACCGTACCACCAGGGCTCCCCCATAAAGGTAACAGCCTAGGAAAACCTAGGAGCCAGTTCTATCATGATATCTATAGGGTTTCTGTGAGTTGGGATCTACTTGACGGAACCTAACAATATGCTACTTTATTTTATGTTTTTTTAGATTGAAAAGGGAAAAGTTAAAGAAGCATCCAATTTAAGAAACGACAAAAAGAAAAGAATCTCTTTTACAGGGCTGTGTCTGAGTTGTTGGGTTTATTATGCTTACGTGCATTGCTCTAAGTGTTTTACATATTTTGATTGATTTAATCCTCACAACTATCTGACAGATGAGGACAGGGAAGCAGTAAGGAGGGGTAAATAATTTGCCTAAGGACACATCTGAGTGGCACAGCCAGGCTTTGAACCCAGTATTCCAGATGTGGAGACAAAGTTTTTAACAACCACATTATATCCCCCTTCAACGTCCAGATCTAATTATAGACTTTTTTCTCTTACTTCCCTTGAGTAGGTCTGGCAATATTCAGGTCCAAATTTAAACTAGTTCCACATGCCATTTCAAAATACACTAATTTGGTATTAAGAAGTTATCTAGGCCTTCTCTAAATTTCTGTAGTTATGCAGTCAATAAGCACTAAAAAACAACGTGTCAGACACTATGCTCAATCTGGGGCTATGTCTGCAACACAACAAATAAGATGCCTGCCTCCTCTGAGTGCATATCCTAATTGGAGAATTTCAACAGGTAATCATAAGTGGACTGAGTATTTCAAAATGAGAGGCGCAGATTGCTACGATCGTAAGTAGCAAGTAGAGGGATGAGCGGATGCATGCAGGGAAGATCTCAAGCCGTGAATGATACTCACGCTGAGATTAGGAGAGCAACTCACCTAAAGGTTGGTAGTTGGGACCCAACCAGGGGCATCACAGAAGAGAGTCCTGGTGATCTGCTTCTGTAAAGATCACAACTAAAGAAAAACCCCACAGAAGAGTTCTGCCCTGTGACACATGGGGTCACCATGAGTCAGAATCGACTCGATGGCAGTGGGCGTGGTAGGAATTAACTAGTGACACTAGTCCCTGTTGTGGGGAATGAGGCACACCCCAGGACTTGAAGAGGGTAAGTCTGGCTGAGTGAAGAGATGGAGGGGAGTGGACCTGCCTGCAGGGAGGTCCAGGTTATGCTGAGCCCCACAACCACGCTAAGGATCTGGGACTTTACGGGCGATGAGGAGTCGCTCAGTGCTCTCAGACCTGGGGAGTGGCATGCTCTCTCTACTGAATTAACCTCTAATTTATGACAGTTTTTAAAAGATACCACTCCTTACAGTTGTAGGTGAGAAGAATGAAGTTGGTCACCAGCAGAGAGACCAGTCCAGTGGTCCAGGTTGAAAAGGATAGAGGTTTTTCCTGAGAACAATCAGTGGAGGTGGTTTTAAGAGACACTTGCGGTGTACAATCTACGGTAGGAAAACAGCAGGGTGGAGCAGTGGCAGAAAAGAGAGAAGAGAAATAACGGCTCCCTAGTTGCCGGTGTTAACATATTACCCTGTTCCTATCTAGGTTTTTACGTCTCAAAACATGGTGTAGCCTATTGTACTTATGATATTGCTTCCATTGCTTCCATAAATCTCTCTCATATTAAGAATGTTTTCGGCGGAGCCAAGATGGCGGACTAGGCAGACGCTACCTCGGATCCCTCTTACAACAAAGACACGGAAAAACAAGTGAATCGATCACATACATAACGATCTATGAACCCTGAACAACAAACACAGATTTAGAGACGGAGAAAGAACTAATACGGGGAAGCAGCGATTGTTTCCAGAGCCTGGAGCCAGCTTACCAGTCAGGTACGGCACAAGCACAGAGAGCGGCTCCACCCCCCTGAACTAACCCCAGGAGGGGGACCAGCCGGTTCCACGGGCGGCGTGGGACGCAGCCGGTAGGAGAAGTCCCCGGGAGGCAGTGACTGGTCTTGGAGCAGAAAGAGCAGCTTCCGAGCCGGGGAACCGTCCCGCAGGGATTTGGACTGGACGCAGGTACGGCATAAACACGGACAGTTGCTCCACCCCCCTGAACTAACCCCGGGAAGGAGGCCAGCCGGGTCGCGCGGGCGGCGTGGGACGCAGCCGGTAGGAGAAGTCCCTGGGAGGCAGCGACTGGTATTGGAGCGGGGAGAACAGCGTCCCAGCCGGGACACTCGGTCACGGCACAAGCACGGGGACCTGCTCCACCCATCTGAACTAACCCCGGGAGGAGGCCCAACTGGTTCTCAGGGGCGGCAAGGCCACGCGGCTGGAGGGACGAGAAGTCCCTGGGAGGCAGCGACTGATTTTGGAGTCGAGAGTGCACCGTCCCAGTAGGGCAGCCTTGACGCTGGGCGTGGGGCTGGAAGCGGAGGATCTGACCGTGACTCCAGCGGGCCAGACCCCCCGGGGGCAATCTCCACACAGCCAGCACACATAGGTGACGCGCCCACGGGAATCTCAGATATAATAGTCATTCCAAGCAAGACAAGCAACTCTGGCTATATTCTGAGGTGCTACTCTCCTATCTCTCTGTTCCCTCCCCCACCCTCCCCAGGCGGCTTCATTAACATCTGAATAGCCTGAGCCAGAGGGAGAACTCTGATAGGGATCTGACTGCATTTTGTTTTTAGCAGATTTTCTGGAAAAACTAGTTTCCCAGTGATGGCTCGGAGACAACAATCCATATCAAACCACTTAAAGAAGCAGACCATGACAGCTTCTCCAACCCCCCAAACAAAAGAATCAAAATCTTTCCCAAATGAAGATACAATCTTGGAATTATCAGATACAGAATATAAAAAACTAATTTACAGAATGCTTAATGATATCACAAATGAAATTAGGATAACTGCAGAAAAAGCCAAGGAACACACTGATAAAACTGTTGAAGAACTCAAAAAGATTATTCAAGAACATAGTGGAAAAATTAATAAGTTGCAAGAATCCATAGAGAGACAACATGTAGAAATCCAAAAGATTAACAATAAAATAACAGAATTAGACAACGCACTAGTAAGTCAGAGGAGCAGACTCGAGCAATTAGAATGCAGACTGGGACATCTGGAGGACCAGGGAATCGACACCAACATAGCTGAAAAAAAATCAGATAAAAGAATTAAAAAAAAATGAAGAAACCCTAAGAATTATGTGGGACTCTATCAAGAAGGATAACCTGCGGGTGATTGGAGTCCCAGAACAGGGAGGGGGGACAGAAAACACAGAGAAAATAGTTGAAGAACTCCTGACACAAAACTTCCCTGACATCATGAAAGACGAAAGGATATCTATCCAAGATGCTCATCGAACCCCATTTAAGATTGATCCAAAAAGAAAAACACCAAGACATATTATCATCAAACTCACCAAAACCAAAGATAAACAGAAAATTTTAAAAGCAGCCAGGGAGAAAGGAAAGGTTTCCTTCAAGGGAGAATCAATAAGAATATGTTCTGACTACTCAGCAGAAACCATGCAGGCAAGAAGGGAAGGGGACGACATATACAGAACACTGAAGGAGAAAAACTGCCAGCCAAGGATCATATATCCAGCAAAACTCTCTCTGAAATATGAAGGCAAAATTAAGATATTTACAGACAAACACAAGTTTAGAGAATTTGCAAAAACCAAACCAAAGCTACAAGAAATACTAAAGGATATTGTTTGGTCAGAGAACCAATAATATCAGATATCAGCACAACACAAGGTCACAAAACAGAACGTCCTGATATCAACTCAAATAGGGAAATCACAAAAACAAACAAATTAAGATTAATTAAAAAAAAAAATACACATAACAGGGAATCATGGAAGTCAATAGGTAAAAGATCACAATAATCAAAAAGAGGGACTAAATACAGGAGGCATTGAACTGCCATATGAAGAGTGATACAAGGCGATATAGAACAATACAAGTTAGGTTTTTACTTAGAAAAATAGGGGTAAATAATAAGGTAACCACGAAAAGGTATAACAACTCTATAACTCAAGATAAAAACCAAGAAAAACGTAACGACTCAACTAACATAAAGTCAAGCACTATGAAAATGAGGATCTCACAATTTACTAAGAAAAACGTCTCAGCACAAAAAAGTATGTGGAAAAATGAAATTGTCAACAACACACATAAAAAGGCATCAAAATGACAGCACTAAAAACTTATTTATCTATAATTACCCTGAATGTAAATGGACTAAATGCACCAATAAAGAGACAGAGAGTCACAGACTGGATAAAGAAACACGATCCATCTATATGCTGCCTACAAGAGACACACCTTAGACTTAGAGACACAAACAAACTAAAACTCAAAGGATGGAAAAAAGTATATCAAGCAAACAATAAGCAAAAAAGAAGAGGAGTAGCAATATTAATTTCTGACAAAATAGACTTTAGACTTAAATCCACCACAAAGGATAAAGAAGGACACTATATAATGATAAAAGGGACAATTGATCAGGAAGACATAACCATATTAAATATTTATGCACCCAATGACAGGGCTGCAAGATACATAAATCAAATTTTAACAGAATTGAAAAGTGAGATAGATACCTCCACAATTATAGTAGGAGACTTCAACACACCACTTTCGGAGAAGGACAGGACATCCAGTAAGAAGCTCAACAGAGACACGGAAGATCTAATTACAACAATCAACCAACTTGACCTCATTGACTTATACAGAACTCTCCACCCAACTGCTGCAAAGTATACTTTTTTTTCTAGCACACATGGAACATTCTCTAGAATAGACCACATATTAGGTCATAAAACAAACCTTTGCAGAGTCCAAAACATCGAAATATTACAAAGCATCTTCTCAGACAAAAAGGCAATAAAACTAGAGATCAATAACAGAAAAACGAGGGAAAAGAAATCAAATACTTGGAAAATGAACAACACCCTTCTGAAAAAAGACTGGGTTATAGAAGACATTAAGGAGGGAATAAGGAAATTCATAGAAAGCAACGAGAATGAAAATACTTCCTACCAAAACCTCTGGGACACAGCAAAAGCAGTGCTCAGAGGCCAATTTATATCAATAAATGCACACATACAAAAAGAAGAAAAAGCCAAAAGCAGAGAACTGTCCCTACAACTTGAACAAATAGAAAGTGAGCAACAAAAGAATCCATCAGGCACCAGAAGAAAACAAGTAATAAAAATTAAAGCTGAACTAAATGAATTAGAGAACAGAAAAACAATTGAAAGAATTAACAAAGCCAAAAGCTGGTTCTTTGAAAAAATTAACAAAATTGATAAACCATTGGCTAGACTGACAAAAGAAATACAAGAAAGGAAACAAATAACCCGAATAAGAAATGAGAAGGACCACATCACAACAGAACCAAATGAAATTAAAAGAATCATTTCAGATTATTATGAAAAATTGTACTCTGACAAATTTGAAAACCTAGAAGAAATGGATGAATTCCTGGAAAAACACTACCTACCTAAACTAACACATTCAGAAGTAGAACAACTAAATAGACCCATAACAAAAAAAAGAGATTGAAACGGTAATCAAAAAACTCCCAACAAAAAAAAGCCCTGGCCCGGACGGCTTCACTGCAGAGTTCTACCAAACTTTCAGAGAAGAGTTAACACCACTACTTCTGAAGGTATTCCAAAGCATAGAAAATGACGGAATACTACCCAACTCATTCTATGAAGCCACCATCTCCCTGATACCAAAACCAGGTAAAGACATTACAAAAAAAGAAAATTATAGACCTATATCCCTCATGAACATTGATGCAAAAATCCTCAACAAAATTCTAGCCAATAGAATCCAACAACACATCAAAAAAATAATTCACCCTGATCAAGTGGGATTTATACCAGGTATGCAAGGCTGGTTTAATATCAGAAAAACCGTTAATGTAATCCATCACATAAATAAAACAAAAGACAAAAACCACATGATCTTATCAATTGATGCAGAAAAAGCATTTGACAAAGTCCAACACCCATTCATGATAAAAACTCTTACCAAAATAGGAATTGAAGGAAAATTCCTCAACATAATAAAGGGCATCTATGCAAAGCCAACAGCCAATATCACGCTAAATGGAGAGAAACTTAAAGCATTTCCCTTGAGAACGGGAACCAGACAAGGATGCCCTTTATCACCGCTCTTATTCAACATCGTGTTGGAAGTCTTAGCCAGGGCAATTAGGCTAGGCAAAGAAATAAAAGGTATCCGGATTGGCAAGGAAGAAGTAAAGTTATCACTATTTGCAGATGACATGATTATATACACAGAAAGCCCTAAGGAATCCTCCAGAAAACTACTGAAACTAATAGAAGAGTTTGGCAGAGTCTCAGGTTATAAAATAAACATACAAAAATCACTTGGATTCCTCTACGTCAACAAAAAGAACACCGAAGAGGAAATAACCAAATCAATGCCATTCACAGTAGCCCCCAAGAAGATAAGATACTTCGGAATAAATCTTACCAAGGATGTAAAAGACCTATACAAAGAAAACTACAAAGCTCTACTACAAGAAATTCAAAAGGACATACTTAAGTGGAAAAGGATACGCTGCTCATGGATAGGAAGACTTAACATAGTAAAAATGTCTATTCTACCAAAAGCCATCTATACATTTAACGCACTTCCGATCCAAATTCCAATGTCATATTTTAAGGGGATAGAGAAACAAATCACCAATTTCATATGGAAGGGAAAGAAGCCCCGGATAAGCAAAGCACTACTGAAAAAGAAGAAGAAAGTGGGAGGCCTCACCTTACCTGACTTCAGAACCTATTATACAGCCACAGTAGTCAAAACAGCCTGGTATTGGTACAACAACAGACACATAGACCAATGGAACAGAATTGAGAACCCAGACATAGATCCATCCACGTATGAGCAGCTGATATTTGACAAAGGACCAGTGTCAATTAACTGGGGAAAAAATAGCCTTTTTAACAAATGGTGCTGGCATAACTGGATATCCATTTGCAAAAAAAAGAAACAGGACCCATACCTCACACCATGCACAAAAACTAACTCCAAGTGGATCAAAGACCTAAACATAAAGACTAAAACGATAAAGATCATGGAAGAAAAAATTGGGACAACCCTAGGAGCCCTAATACAAGGTATAAACAGAATACAAAACATTACCAAAAATGATGAAGAGAAACCCGATAACTGGGACCTCCTAAAAATCAAACACCTATGCTCATCTAAAGACTTCTCCAAAAGAGTAAAAAGACCACCTACAGACTGGGAAAGAATTTTCAGCTATGACATCTCCGACCAGCGCCTGATCTCTAAAATCTACATGATTCTGTCAAAACTCAACCACAAAAAGACAAACAACCCAATCAAGAAGTGGGCAAAGGATATGAACATACATTTCACTAAAGAAGATACTCAGGCAGCCAACAGATACATGAGAAAATGCTCTCGATCATTAGCCATTAGAGGAATGCAAATTAAAACTATAATGAGATTCTATCTCACACCAGCAAGGCTGGCATTAATCCAAAAAACACAAAATAATAAATGTTGGAGAGGCTGCAGAGAGATTGGAACTCTCATACACTGCTGGTGGGAATGTAAAATGGTACAACCACTTTGGAAATCTATCTGGCGTTATCTTAAACAGTTAGAAATAGAACTACCATACAACCCAGAAATCCCACTCCTAGGAATATATCCTAGAGATACAAGAGCCTTCATACAAACAGATACATGCACACCCATGTTTACTGCAGCTCTGTTTACAATAGCAAAAAGTTGGAAGCAACCACGGTGTCCATCAACGGATGAATGGGTAAATAAATTGTGGTATATTCACACAATGGAATACTACGCATTGATAAAGAACAGTGACGAATCTCTGAAACATTTCATAACATGGAGGAACCTGGAAGGCATTATGCTGAGCGAAATGAGTCAGAGGCAAAAGGACAAATATTGTATAAGACCACTATTATAAGATCTTGAGAAATACTAAACCTGAGAAGAACATATACTTTTGTGGTTACGAGGGGGGGAGGGAGGGAGGGTGGGAGAGGGTTTTTTATTGATTAATCAGTAGATAAGAACTGCTTTAGGTGAAGGGAAAGACAACACTCAATACATGGGAGGTCAGCTCAATTGGACTGGACCAAAAACAAAGAAGTTTCCGGGATAAAATGAATGTTTCAAAGGTCAGCGGAGCAAGTGCGGGGGTCTGGGGAACACGGTTTGCGGGGACTTCTAAGTCAATTGGCAAAATAATTCTATTATGAAATCATTCTGCATCCCACTTTGAAATGTGGTGTCTGGGGTCTTAAATGCTAACAAGCGGGCATCTAAGATGCAGCAATTGGTCTCAACCCACCTGGAGCAAAGGAAAATGAAGAACACCAAGGTCACATGACAACTAAGAGCCCAAGAGACAGAAAGGGCCACATGAACCAGAGACCTACATCATCCTGAGACCAGAAGAACTAGTTGGTGCCTGGCCACAATCGATGACTGCCCTGACAGGGAGTACAGCAGAGGACCCCTGAGGGAGCAGGAGATCAGTGGGATACAGACCCCAAATTCTCATAAAAAGACCAGACTTAATGGTCTGACTGAGACTGGAGGAATCCCGGCGGCCATGCTGCCCAGACCTTCAGTTGACACAGGACAGGAACCATCCCCGAAGACAACTCATCAGAAATGAAAGGGACTGGTCAGCGGGTGGGAGAGAGACGCTGATGAAGAGTGAGCTAATTATATCAGGTGGACACTTGAGATTGTGTTGGCAACTCTTGTCTGGAGGGGGGATGGGAGGATAGAGAGAGAGGGAAGCAGGCAAAATTGTCAAGAAAGGAGAGACTGAAAGGGCTGACTCAAGAGGGGGAGAGCAAGTGGGAGTAGGGAGTGAGATGTATGTAAACTTATATGTGACAGACTGATTGGATTTGTAAACGTTCACTTGAAACTTAATAAAAGTTACTAAAAAAAAAAAAAAGAATGTTTTCTCTCATTCAACAGAACCTACAAATCTTTATTATCCCATTTCTACAAGTCTTAGTAGAATAAAAGCAATGTTTCCTTTTTTTTTTCAGAATACCTACCTTCATAGTTGCATATAAAATTACAATTGCTTTTATATTTCTTATCATTTCCATTATAGAGAAGATCCAGAGCCCCACTTGCAGTCATATAAATTTCACTATACAACATGCCTGTCCCAACATCCAACCCTGGAAAAATCATGGTTATTTAAAGTTCTCTGGTGGTTTTAATTGAGTGTAAAGAAGATATGAATCTTCAGTATTACTGAATAATGCTGGTCAGTCTTCGATGGCACTCAACTTCTATAACAATAGTATCACTGGTCCATTCTTTTAAAATTCTGTCTAAATTAAAGGTTAATGTAATAGTTAGTCTATCGAAAATAACGGTTAATATAATGAAAATGCTAGTCCATTGGTCATACAGGCAAAAACATCAAGACTAAATAGTTTTTAAAGGATCCTTTGACCGCATCGAGACAAAGTTATTATTGCAGTAAGAGTAACGGCCAACATTAACAGAGTACCTTCTACATACCAGGCACAGAACTAAGAGCTTCACAAATACTAACTCATGTAATATTCACAACAGCACTATGAAGGAGGTCATATTAATACCTCCATTTTTGAAGATATAAATAAGTAAGGTCACAGAAATTAAGTAACCTGTCCAAAGTCAAAAGCTGGTAAGTGGAAGAGATGAGATTCAAACCAGGCAGCCTTCCCTGAGAGCATACACTACCAGAAAAATACAATGCCTTCCTTTATGGAGAGTTAATCCTCTGCAGAGTAATGGAAGGCCGAAGTTCTGATTATATTATTTGCACAAGCATATTTTAAAATAATCACCTTTATATATACACACAACGTGTCTTTTCTCTTGGAAAGCTAATATGAAAAAGAAGATCATTTAAAATTGAACAGCTGCCATTACTGGCACTAAGTGTATCGCCATTTGGTAGATAACCTTCTTATCACGCCAAAAAATATCAGGGCAGACAAATAGAGCACAAAGAAAATAAGACCATCAGCAAAGAAAGATAAAGAAGTTTGTACAAAGTACCTTTTTAGAAATGGTTGGCTGTCAGGTAAAAATCAATTTCCTGTGGACAAGACCAAGAGTAAGGCAAGAGGAAAATAAACCTGCTTCAACCATTAGAGAGTCTGTAATTTAAATATAGATTCTTCTGTGGAGCGGTAGTGTGTGTTGAATCAGTTTCAGGGATGGCGATAAAAACGTTAAGATGCATTTCAGGAGGAACAAGAGAGGAAGTTAGGGTAAGAGGAACGAATGCATGATTGATGCTGAATTTTTCGGGTTGCCTAGAGCAAAGGAATCTAAGGCTGCACAAAGCTGTATCTTTGAAGAGTTAATAGATTCCTCATTCTCTGTCAGTTGGTTCTTTCAGATTTGTCAAGAGTTAGCTGTGTTTTTCCTTACGTTTAGGTTTTCTGCTATGGCTTTTAGCTTAAAAAACATCAGGTCAGATTTAAGTTAATGGACAATAAAACTGTGGGGTTAGAGGTACTGTTTTTATTCAGTAGCTAGATGAGTATCTGTCATGAATTAAATTGTTCTAAAAGAGATATTTTTATAATGACATAAACTGGATCAGTATGACACTGTTCCTAGAAGGAAAATATTTGAAATTGTTAATATTAGCATGGTAATTGGATGTGTGAAACAGACAAGAGAGAAAAATCAAGACAGAGCTCAATGGTTAAATTAAATGTTACTTGTTAACACTAAAGTTCAAGCTCTAATAGAATCAGAAGGGGAAAAAGTGTTGCTAATTATTTTTCTCTGTAGGTGGAATGTAAAATCAACTGTAAAAAATTTATGAATGAGACCCAGGGATTGGCATTACGGCAAATTCAATGATTTCTGAAATGTGTGCCTCCACAAAGAATGCACTATTATTCTGTCTAGACTTCATGGCACAGTATAATAAAGACTGACAGCATCAATATATTTCATAAACGCATTACTGGAATTTACATTGTTTCTGACTATATTTTCTGGGCTACCATAGGTAAAGCAATGTGTACATCTTATAAAATTAAATCTATTGATAACACTATTTGCAAGCAGACAAAGAAACAGTAATGGCATTTATTTCTCTGAATATATTCATCTTGTTAAGAACCTAGGAAATCTGAACTTAGACCCACAGAGAATTCATTAGCTTCAGCCCACAGGTTCGTCTGCTTACAGTCTTCCCATACATATAATATCCTGGCAGAATTTTTGTAATATTGCTTCAAGGCAATTTTTTTTTTTTTTCTCCTTAAAGGGCATATCTCATATAAAGTAAACTATGATGGGTGACTTACAAAGCTATCGATTGACATGCAATGAAAATGATTTCTTTCTAAAAAATTGGTTCTAAAAATGCACATGTTTTTGTAATAAGACTACCAGCAACAGATGGAAGTTCACGATGTCACCAATGAGACTTACATCAGTAGGCCTCAATTTTTTTCAGACTAACATCTCTTAGAGCCGTGAATACAGGGAAGGCAACTAAATATATAAATTTGGAGAACAATTAGTCATTCTCAGGAAATCTAGAAATATTCTGGGGAAACAACATGACAAACTTTCCACCTCGAGGTAAAAATGTGCTACAATATTATGTCACGGTTTGCGATTTTATGTGATGTAGAAGTGATTCACTGATTTCTTGTTTTTTAAGACATCACTAATAAGGAAATAGTTCCTTTGGCTACAAAATGTTCAGAGACTGCATTAACGCACTCTTTTTTACCTCCTGTCGAAGCACTTGTTGCCTCTTTTGATGGCTCTTTCATCACTCTCACCAAGCGAATGGAAACTTTTGCCCACCTCATATGTAAGGGGTTCGTCCACAAATACCCATTTCTATGAAAACAAACTGAAGGAAGAACCAGAGAAGCTATGTACCTGGACTATGCTTGTTTTTCAATGGAACTAGCGTTATTTCTCTCAGATTTTTAGGTATTGACTAGCACTCAAGTTCACGGAGAAGGTCAAGTCTTAACCACTGCACCACCAGGGCTCCATTTGCATATTGAGACCATAACAAAAATTTCTGGTTATAATTATTAGCAATAGGCTGAGTCATGATATTGCCAATATTTATCTACAAAGCAGCAATTTTATATGGCTCATTTTAATATCTTAACCTCAACCTTATATTCTTAATATCTTAATAATAGCTTGCTTAAAGTTGTTATGGGTAAAATAAGTTATATGCTGTGTTTATCTTTTTAAATCACGTCCACATATGCTAATTCTTTTATTCCTCATTAGGATTTAATATTTAGAATACCCTTGCCAACCCCCTGTATTACTTAACAGAAGTTTATGCTCATGGGTTCAAATCTACCCTGATTTTTCATTCAGAATCATAGCTCAAAATTCTGAGAGAATATGCATAGCAAGAGAGGAACATAAGAAGAAACTTTTTATCTTTAAAGACCAAACCATAGGAGCCCAGCTACTGATTTCAGATTTATGGTTTAAAATAGGAGTCTTCAAACTACAGTTCGCAGGCCGAGTCCAGACCACCACCTGTTTTTGTATATAAAGTTTTAATGGAACATGGATGTACCCATTTATTTATATTCTGTGGCTGCTTTCAGGCTACAACAGATTTGAATAGTTGTGACAGAAACTCGTTGTTAGTTGCCAAAGAGTCGATTTTGACTCATGACGACCCCATGTGTGTCATAGTAGAACTGTGCTCCACAGAGTTTCCAATGCCTGTGACCTTTTAGAAGCAGACCACCAGACCTGTCTTGCCAGGCACCTCTGGGTGGGTTCAAACCGCCAACCTTTTGGCTAGTAGTGGAGCACTTAACCACAAAGTCTAAAATATTTACTTCGAAAGCAAGCTATCCGCTTCTATGGAGCTCAGTTTGAAAAGACCTGATGTATATGTAATTTGTTTCTTTGACAGAATCAAAACTTTTAAAGAAAGATAATTAAATTCTATAAGAAATTAAATCAAGAATTATGAACTGGCCTATTCAAAGATTTTATAACATAAGAAAAAAAAGAAATGAAAAAGCATGTTCAACATATGAGGAAGTAACATCGTTTCCTGATTTTCTTTTAATGTTAGAATAACTGACGTGAGGTTATTGTGCAAGAGTTGGGTATGATCCTTGCATTGTAACGTGGTATCCCTAAAGTATACATTCGTTTCTTCCTCGCTTGTTTCACTTTTAATGCTTTTTAAAAACTAACATCATTAAAATAATACACATCTGATAAAATGCGGAAAGGTAAGAAAAATTGTTACCTCAATAGTTTCATTGCTACTATTAAAATTTCTATATATTCTTTTACAATCTTGTTTCATGCCATGGTTTTTTGTTTTTTTTTTTTAATTGTAATCATATTAAATAATAGGAAAGATCAGTCCCTGGAGAAGAAAATTAGGCTTGGTAAAGGAGGGGGCCAGTGAAAAAGAGGAAGACCCTCATTAAGACGGACTGAGACAGTGGCCGCAACAATGGGCTCAAGCATAACAACTGTGATGATGGCGCAGGGTCAGGCAGTGTTTCGCTCCGTTGTCTATAGGGTCGCTACGAGTCAGAACTGACTCCATGGCACCTAAAGACAACAACAACAACAGCATATTAAAAATAAAAAGAGTTATTTTTCCTGCACATATTAAGAATATTTTCCTATATTCCGTTAGCTGAGAAAATGTCATTTTAATGCTTGATATATACATATATATCTGCTTATCTGTCTATCTATATACACATACCTCTCTGTATGTGGTGTTGCATTTTAATAGTTATTCCTCTTGGAATACAGCATAAATCAGGGGAAAAAATAAAAATAAAATTAAAAAAAGAAACTGCTTTAAAAAACAATTATGCATCTATCATTTTATAAGCAATACGTGGATTCAAGGTTTAATTTAATTTTAACTAATTTAAATTTATTTAGCCACATGTGGCCAGTGGCTACCCTATTGGACAGTAAAGTTCTAATAGTGCCATGCCTGAATATAAGCTTGGAACTCTTGTCAACATCGTGCCATAAGCCTGAGGAAGAAGCCAACACTAAGACAGCCAAGAGGAGAAATGGGGGTGGGGGGCGGGGAGCAAGTGCTCGCTGGCATCACAGAACCTCTAACTAAGCCAGCAGCTATGATAGGTAAGTGAACTCATCTGGAATCCTTGTAAGGTATAAAGTTCTTAGTTATTTAATTTAGTATTTCTGTCAAGTGAACCTAAAAGCACCCTAACTAACACAAATTGCCCATTAATTTTACTGACTTTGTCCTATCCTTAGCAAGATGCATTGCACTCTCCTTATCAGCATTAAATATTATCATTAAAAAAAAAAAAAAAAAGAACTGTCATAGTTTTCTAACACTAATAAATGAGAACTAAATTTCCTTGCTGGCTCCCTGTCACACAGCAGCTCAGGCATCACCGAATCACTCCCACCTATTATTTATTTAATCATCACAGCAATCGGAAGAGGCTCCTACAGTTGCGTAAGATCCTAGAACTGGGAAATGTGGTATTCCTAAAATCTACATTTGTTTTCTCAGAGATTTTTGTTATAAGTTGCCATTGAGTTGATTCTGACTCATGTCGACTCCACGAGTGTAGATCAGACCTGTCCCTAAGGATTTTCAAGGTGTGGCCTTTCGGAAGCTGATCGCCAATTCAGGTCTGCCTTCCGAGGTGACTCTGGGTGGGTTCGACCCTCCAACCTTTTGGCTAGTAGGTCAGCACTTAGCCCTTTGTGAGGATAGCGCAGGACCAGAGGTTCCCATCAGTATTAATATTATCCCTCATTTACCCTAAATATTCCAAATCTACAAACAAGAAACCTAAGACATGGTACCCACTAGGGTGTGGATTCAAACACAGTCAGCCTTAAAAACCAGTGTTTACTGTATTTTTTACCATTTTTGTACGATAAAGTGTTATTTTAGGTCTTTTTTCAAATGTCACTTTCTCCCAAAGGCCTTTTCTTTCAGTCTTATTTAAGATGGCTACTCCTGCCACCTCCGGTTCTTCTCTATATACCTTCCTGATTCCTTTCTTCTGTTGCATTTAATAATATCAACCATAGAATACCATATTTTTTATTTTATAGTTTCCATAATGCCATATAACAATATAGTCCCCAAGAGAGCAAAGATTTTTTTTTTCTTTTTCTATTTTAGTTGATGCTGTATTCCAGGGCCTGCACATAGAAGACATTCAAAAAATATTTGTTGGATAAATGATTATTCTAATTTGTTTTTATCTGGTTATTGTGATATTAACCCTTTTTTCATAATAATTTGTCAATTATGATAACTTCTTTTGAACTGTGATGTGAGTTGAATCTGGCCCTTTCACATAGTAGAGTGTCCTGTGGAAGAATCTCAGTTGTGAAAAATGAACTATTATGTTCCCTATCTTCCAGAGTGCAACTGTGAACAGATTCTTGGACTCATTTTTCTGGATTTCATTCCCTTGATTCATGTTCCAACAGTTGAATCTTAGGATGTTCTGGATTTGTCCACAGCAATTTGGCAATACTTTTGCTGGACTCTGCTGAGTTGTCTGTTGGACTCAGTCAGTGGTCTCCTTATGGTCCAGGTAGCAGGAATATAGAGTCAACCTGGGAACCCCTTCCAGCCAGGCCAAGCTGTGCTATCGCTCCTAGGAGAGTCAGGGCAGTATACAGTCATTTGTTTTGTGTCTGTTGATTAATATTTTATGTTTTACTTAACACTTTGCTGTTTATCTATTTGTATTTGCTCTCTCTGTAATAAAGAATTGAAAAACAGTTGCAGCAGGGAACTGGCAGAAATTCAAGCCAGATTCAGAAGAGGACAATGGAATGAGGGATATCATGGCTGATGTCAGATGGATCTCAGCTGAAAGTAGAGAATACCAGAAAGATGTTTACCTGTGTTTTACTGACTATGCAAAGGCATTCGACTCTGTGGAGCATAACAAATTATGGATAACATTAAGAATGGGAATTCCAGAACACTTAATCATGCTCATGAGGAAGCTGTACATAAATCAAGAGGCAGTCATTTGAACAGAACAAGGGGATACTGCATGGTTTAAAGTCAAGAAAGGTGGGTGTTAGGGTTGCACCCTTTCATCATACGTATTCCATCTGTGCGCTGAGTAAATATTTGGAGAGGCTGGACTACATGAAGAAGAATGGGGCATCAGGATAGAAGGAATACTCGTTAACAATCTGTGTTATGCACATGACACAACCTTGCTTGCTGAAGGTGAAGAGGACTTGAAGCACTTATTGATGAAGGTCAAAGACTGTAGCCTTCAGTATGGATTACACCTCAACACAAAGGAAACAAAAATCCTCACAAGTGGGCCAATAAGCAACATCATGATAAATAGAGAAAAGATTGAGGTTGTCCAGAATTTCATTTTACTTGGATCCACAATCAATGCCCATGTAAGCAGCAGTCAAGAAATCAAACACAGATTTGCATTCTTTTTTTTTTTTTTTTTTTTCTGCTGCAAAAACACCTCTTTAAATTGTTAAAAAGCAAAGATATCACTTTGAGGACTAAGGTATGCCTGACCCAAACCATGGCATTTTCAGTCACCTCATATGCTTGTGGAAAGCTGGATAATGACTAAGGAAGGCTGAAAAAGAAGTGATGATTTTGAATTACAGTGTTTGTGATGAACGTTGAATATACCATGAACTGCCAAAAGAATGAACAAATCTGTCATGGGGGAAGTACAGCCAGAATGCGCCTTAGAAACAAGGATGGTGAGATTTCATCTCACATAGTTTGGGTATGTTGTCAGGAAGGACCAGTCCCTGGAGAAGGACAGCATGCCTGGTAAAGTAAAGGGTCAGCAAAAAAGAGGAGGACCCTCAGCGAGATGGACTGACACAGTGGCTGCAACAATGGGCTCAAACATGGCAGCAGCTGTGAGGATAGCGCAGGGCCCGAGCAGTGTTTTGTTCTGTTGTAGATAGGGTCACTAGGAATAGGAACTGACCGGATGGCACCTAAAACAACATAATAAAGAATAGCCCTTTAACATATGTATTGGAAAAGCTTTTCTCATTTCTTGCTCTTTTCTTCTAATTTGTAGCATGGATTTATTTTTTAGAAGATTTTTTCTCCCCCCTCCTTATAAACACTTTTTCTCCAGCGAATTATTGAATCTTTACAACTTACCCCAAATTTTAACTTGTTGACAAAACACAAACAATTTTTATTCAGTGCGCTCTTGCCTAAAGTTCTAGTTCTCTCTAGTAAGAAAAGCATTCCCAGATCTCTGAGTTAATCATTAAAAAAAGCTTTAGAACTGTCGAGAGTCTCAAACATTAGCTAAAACTTAAAATTGTCTCTAGCATTTTGCTGAACTTTTTCATGTCTGGGAGATTTCTATTTCAGGCTTAAAAACATGAATTAAAGAGTCAGTTTTAATATCTTCTTTATTTTTGTGGATACGTGCCAGACACTGTGTTGTGTTAGGGAAAGAACAGAAAACGAGCTCTACATAGTGGCTGGACTCATGGAGACTTTCCTTCCATCCACTAAACATTTATTGTGGGCCTATTCTATGTGAAAATTTAGGCTCGGCACTGCCAACAAAGTGACTAAGACATAAACCTCACAGGAAGAGTCAATGTTCTGTGTTCACGTTATCAGGTCCTAATCTTACCTCTGAGGAGTCCCTGGGTGGTGTAAACAGTTAAGCACTGGACTACTAGCTGAAAGATTAGTGTGTCAAATACACCCAGAGGCACCTTGGAAGACAGGCATGGCAATCTGCTTCCGAAAAGCTACACCATGAACACCAAATGGAACGCAGTTCTATTCTGACACACACGGGTTCTCCATGAGCTGGAATCAACTCAAATCAATGGCAGCTAAGAACAATCTTAACTTTGGTACTTACACATCTGTGTGATCTTGGGGAATTTCCTTAACTTTCCAAGGTGCCACATCTCAAACATTTCATGTTCAAAATTAGACTCTTCATGTCCTTCCCCAAGATGCATCCATCTTGGTAAACGGCAACTTAAGTTTTCTAGACATTCAGGCTAAAAATCATGACACCTCACTTTCTCTTACACAACTCATTTAATCTATTTAAAAAAAAAAAAAAAAAAAAAAACCTCTCTCTTCAAAATATATCAAGAACCTAACATTTTTAAAACCTGCACACTTACTGTCTTATAAAAGGCACTACCACTTTTGGTCTGAATGATAGCCGCAATTTCCTAACTGATCCTCCTGACTCTGCCATTCCCCTTGTGGTTTAATGTCTACAAGTTTCCCAGAGTTACTTTTTTAAAGTTATCTTTCAAAGTCTCTCTTCGGCTCAAAACCCTCCGGTGGCTTGCCATCTCATACAAAATAAAAACCCAAGTCCTTCCAGTGACCTTAGGACTCTAACTGACCTGGCTCCTCGTCCCCTTGTGATCTCATCTCACCGCATTATCTCTTGCTGACTCTGCTTCAGCATGCAAACTCCTTGCTCTCTTTAAGCTCACCCCTGTCTGGAGACTTTTGTGCTTGCCCTTACCTTTGCCCAGAAAGCTCTGCATCCAGACACCCACATGGTTTGTCCCCGACTATTATTATAGTTTCTATTCAAGTATCTTCTTAGCATGGAGGCAACCATTCCTTGACCAACTTATCTAATGCAGCACACCCATCATTCTCTGAACCTTTGTTGTTGTTCTTGTTAGGTGCCATCAAGTCAGCTCCAACTCATAGCGACCCTATGCACAACAGAACGAAACACTGCGGGGTCCTGCGCCATCCTTACAATCGTTGTTATGCTTGAGCTCATTGTTGCAGCCACTGTGTCAGTCCAACTCTTTGAGGGTCTTCCTCTTTTCCACTGACCCTGTACTCTGCCAAGCATGATGTCCTTCTCCAGGGACTCATCCCTCCTGACAACATGTCCAAAGTATGTAAGATGCAGTCTTGCCATCCTTGCCTCTAAGGAGCATTCTGACTGCACTTCTTCCAAGACAGATTTGTTCATTCTTTTAGCAGTCCATGGTATATTCAATAGTCTTCAACAACACCACAATTCAAAGGTGTCAACTCTTCTTCGGTCTTCCTTATTCATTGCCCAACTTTCACATGCATATGATGTGATTGAAAATACCATGGCTTGGGTCAAGCGCACCTTAGTCTTCAGGGTAACATCTTTGCTCTTCAACACTTTGAAGAGGTCCTTCGCAGCAGACTTGTCCAATGCAATGAGTCTTTTGATTTCTTGACTGCTGCTTCCATGGATGTTGATCCTGGATCCAAATAAAATAAAATCCTTCACAACTTCAATCTTTTCTCCATTTACCATGATGATGCTCATTGGTCCAGTTGTGAGGATTTTTGTTTTCTTTATGTTGAGGTGCAATCCATACTGAAGCCTGCGGTCTTTGATCTTCATTCGTAAGTGCTTCAAGTCCTCTTCACTTTCAGCAAGCAAGGTTGTGTCATCTGCATAATGCAGGTTGTTAATGAGTCCTCCTCCAATCCTGATGTCCAGCGTCCCGTATTATTTGTTCAGCATACAGATTAAACAGGCGTGGTGAATGAATACAACCGTGACGCACACCTTTCCTGACTTTAAACCAATCAGTATCCCCTTGTTCTGTCCGAACAACTGCCTCTTGATCTCTGTAAAGCTTCCTCATGAGCACAATTAAGTGTTCTGGAATTCCCATTCTTTGCAGTGTTATCCACAGTTTGTTATGATCCACACAGTCAAATGCCTTTGCATAGTCAATAAAATACAGGTAAACATCCTTCTGGTATTCTCTGCTTTCAGCCACGATCTGTCTGACATCAGCAATGATATCCCTGGTTCCACATCCTCTTCTGAAACTGGCCTGAATTTCTGGCAGTTCCCTGTCGATATACTGCTGCAGCCGTTTTTGAATGATCTTCAGCAAAATTTTGCTTGCGTGTGATATTAATGATAAAAAAAAAAAAACCTTTCTCAGGAATAGGCATAAATATGGATCTCTTCCAGTCACTTGGCCAGGAAGCTGTCTTCCATATTTCTTGGCGTAGACGAGTGAGCACCTCCAGAGCTGCATCTGTTTGTTGAAACATCTCAATTGATATTCCATCAATTCCTGGAGCCTTGTTTTTCGCCAATGCCTTCAGAGCAGCTTGTACTTCGTCCTTCAGTACCATCGGTTCCTGATCATATGCCACCTCTTGAAATGGTTGAATATCGACTAATTCTTTTTGGTATAACAACTTTGTGTATTCCTTCCATCTTCTTTTGATGCTTCCTGCATCATTTAATATTTTCCCCATGGAATCCTTCACTACTGCAACTCGAGGTTTGAATTTTTTCTTCAGTTCTTTCAGCTTGAGAAACGCCGAGCATGTTCTTCCCTTTTGGTTTTCCATCTCCAGCTCTTTGCACATGTCATTATAATACTTTACTTTGTCTTCTAGTGAGGCCCTTTGAAATCTTCTGTTCAATTCTTTTACTTCATCAATTCTTCCTTTTGCTTTAGCTGCTCGATGCTGAAGAGCAAGTTTCAGAGTCTCCTCTAACATCCATCTTGGTCTTTTCTTTCTTTCCTGTCTTTTCAATGACCTCTTGCTTCCTTCACGGATGATGTCCTTGATGTCATTCCACAACTCGTCTGGTCTTCAGTCACTAGTGTTCAATGTATCAAATCTATTCTTCAGGTGGTCTCTAAATTCAGGTGGGATATACTCAAGGTCACATTTTGGCTCTCATGGACTTGCTCTGATTTTCTTCAGTTTCACCTTGAACTTGCGTACAGGCAACTGATGGTTTGTTCCACAGTCGGCCCCTGGCCTTGTTCTGACTGATGATATTGAGCTTTTCCATCGTCTCTTTCCACAGATGTAGTCAATTTGATTTCTGTGTGTTCCATCTGGTGAGGTCCATGTGTATAGGTGCTGTTTATGTTGGTGAAAGAAGGTATTTGCAATGAAGAAGTCGTTGGTCTTGCAAAATTTTATCATTCGATCTCCGGCATTGTTTCTATCACCAAGGCCATATTTTCCAACTACTGATCCTTCTTCTTTGTTTCCAACTTTCGCATTCCAATCTCCAGTAATTATCAATGCATCTTGATTGCAGGTTCAATCAACTTCAGACTGCAGAAGTTGATAAAAATCTTCTATTTCTTCATCTTTGGCCCTAGTGGTTGGCGCGTAAATTTGAATAATAGTCGTATTAACTGGTCTTCCTTGTAGGCGTATGGATATTATCCTATCACTGACAGCATTGTACTTCAGGATAGATCCTGAAAAGGTCTTTTTGACGATGAATGCAACACCATTCCTCTTCGAGTTGTCATTCCCAGCGTAGTAGACTATATGATTGTCCGATTCAAAATGGTCAATACCAGTCCATTTCAGCTCACTAATGCCTAGGATATTGATTTTTATGCGTTCCATTTCATTTTTGACAATTTCCAATTTTCCTAGATTCATACTTCGTACATTCTGGGTTCCGATTTTTGATGGATGTTTGCAGCTGTTTCTTCTCATTTTGACTCGTGCCACATCAGCAAATGAAGGCCCTGAAATCTTGACTCCATCTGTGTCATTAAGGTCAGCTCTACTTTGAGGAGGCAGCTCTTCCCCAGTCATCTTTTGAGTGTCTTCCACCCTGGGGGGCTCATCTTCCAGTGCTATATCAAACAATGTTCTGCTGCTATTCATAAGGTTTTCACTGGCTAATGCTTTTCAGAAGTAGACTGCCAGGTCCTTCTTCCTAGTCTGTCTTAGTCTGGAAGCTCAGCTGAAACCTGTTCTCCATGGGTGACCCTACTGGTGTCTGAATACCAGTGGCATAGCTTCCAGCATCACAACAACACAGAAGCCCCCACAGTAAGACAAACTGACAGATATGTAGGGGTCTGAAACCTTATCTTACTTTATTTTTCTTCTTTGTGTTTGTTTCCTCTAAAAATTACATTATTATATATACATACTTTTTTTGTTCTTATGTCCTTGTTGTCTTTTTGCCCGTATAAAATATAAGTGTCGGGGACGGGGCCAAGACGGCTGACTAGGTAGAAGCTACCTCAGATCCCTCTTGCAACAAAGACTCGGAAAAACAAGGGAATAGATCACATACATGAAAATCTATGAACCCTGATCATGAAACACAGATCTAAAGAGTTGACCTGAGTGACAGAGACAGAACGAGCAACCACGGGGAAGAAACGACTGCTTTTGGAGCCTGGAGCCAGTGTCCTAGTCAGAAAACCTTGACGCCAGGCGTTGGACCGGGCGCAGGGGAGCTGAGCACGGCATCCTGAGATGGCGCAAACACAGGACCCAGCTCTAGCTGCTCCCAGAAGTGACCTCGGGAGAAGCCCACCCAGTGCAAGCAGGCAGTGCAGCAATGCGGCTGAGAGGTGGAGAAGTCACCGGGAGGAAGCAACTGGTTTTGGAGCCTGGAGTGCGGCGTCCCAGCCAGGGAACCTAGGTGCTGGGCTTTGGACTGGGAGCAGAGGAACTGACCACGGCTTCTGAGACAGCACAAGCACAGGACGCGGGTCTGACTCTTGGCGGCAATCTCGACCTAGCCAACGCACACAGGCTACACACCCCTTGGGAATCTCAGATAAAACAGTCATCACCAAACAAGATAAGTAACTTTGTCTATATTCTGGGGTGCTACTCACTATACTCTCTCCTATTTATCTGATCCCTCCCCTCCCCTTCCCAGGCGGATTCATTAATCATGTGGGACTCTATCAAGAAGAATAATGTGCGTGTGATTGGAATTCCAGAACACGGAGGGATAACAGAAAATGCAGAGAGAATAGTTGAAGATCTGTTGGCAGAAAACTTCCCTGACATCATGAAAGATGAAAGGATATCTATTTAAGATTCTCATGGAACCCCATATAAGAGTGATCCAAAAAGAAAATCACCAAGACATATTATCATCAAACCTGCCAAAACCAAAGATAAAGAGAAAATTTTAAAAGCAGCCAGGGACAAAAGAAAGGTCTCCTACAAAGGAAAATCAATAAGAATAAGTTCAGACTACTCAGCAGAAACCAGGCAGTCGAAAAGGCAATGGGATGACATACATAGAGCACTGAAGGAGAAAAACTGACAGCCAAGGATCATATAGCCAGCAAAACTCTCTCTCAAATATGAAGGTGAAATCAAAACATACAAGCTTAGAGAATTTGCAAAAACCAAACCAAAGCTACAAGAAATACTAAAGGAAATTGTTTGGTCAGAAAATCAATAATATCAGATACCAGCACAACACAAGGTCACAGAACAGAACATCCTGATATCAACTCAAATAGAGAAATCATAAAAACAAATTAAGATTAATTTCAAAAAGAAAAAAATGCTCAAAACAGGGAATCACTGAAGTCAATATGTAAAAGATCACAATAATCAAAAAGAGGAACTAAATACAGTAGGCATGGAACTGCCATATGGAGAGGAAAACAAGGCGATATAGGACAATACAAGTTAGGTTTTTACTTAGAAAAATAGGGGTAAATAATAAGGTAACCACAAAGAGGTATAACAACTCCATAACTCAAAATAAAAACCAAGAAAAACATAACGACTCAGCAAACATAAATTCAACTACTATGAAAATGAGGAAGACACAATTTACAAAGAAAAACGTCTTAGCACAAAAAACTAAGTGGAAAACTGAAGTTGCCAACAACACACACAAAAAGGCATCAAAATGACAGCACTAAACACATACTTATCTATAGTTACGCTGAATGTAAATAGAATAAATGCACCAATAAAGAGACAGAGAGTCTCAGACTGTAACACGATCCGTCTATATGCTGCCTACAAGAGACACACCTTAGACTTAGAGACACAAACAAACTAAAACTCAAAGGATGGAAAAAAATATATCAAGCAAACAATAAGTAAAAAAGAGCAGGAGTAGCAATATTAATTTCTGACAAAATAGACTTTAAAGCCAAATCCACCTCAAAGGATAAAGAAGGACACTACATAATGATTAAAGGCACAATACACCAGGAAGATATAACCATATTAAATATTTACGCACTCAATGACAGGGCTGCAAGATACATAAAACAAACTTTAACAGAACTGAAAAGTGAGATTATAGTAGGAGACTTCAATTATAGTAGGAGACTTCAACACACCACTTTCGGAGAAGGACAGGACATCCAGTAAGAAGCTCAACAGAGACATGGAAGACCTAATTGCTACAATCAACCAACTTGACCTCATAGACTTATACAGAACACTTCACCCAACAGCTGCAAAGTATACTTTTTTTTCTAGCACACATGGAACATTCTCTAGAATAGACCACATATTAGGTCATAAAACAAACCTTTGTAGAATCCAAAACATCAAAATATTACAAAGCATCTTCTCAGATCAAAAGGCCATAAAAGTGGAAATCAATAACAGAAAAATCAGGGAAAAGAAATCAAATACTTGGAAACTGAACAATACCCTGCTCAAAAAAGACTAGGTTATAGAAGACATTAAGAAGGGAATAAAGAAATTCATAGAATGCAACGAGAATGAAAACACTTCCTATCAAAACCTCTGGGACACAGCAAAAGCAGCGCGCAGAGGTCGATTTATATCTATAAATGCACACATACATAAAGAAGAAAGAGCCAAAATCAGAGCACTGTCCCTACAACTTGAACAAATAGAAATCGAGCAACAAAAGAATCCATCAGGCACCAGAAGAAAACAAATAATAAAAATTAGAGCTGAACTAAATGAATTAGAGAACAGAAAAACAATTGAAAGAATTAACAAAGCCAAAAGCTGGTTCTTTGAAAAAATTAACAAAATTGATAAACCATTGGCCAGACTGACTAAAGAAATACAGGAAAGGAAACAAATAACCCGAATAAGAAACAAGATGGACCACATCACAACAGACCCAACTGAAATTAAAAGAATCATATCAGATTATTACTAAAAGTTGTACTCTAACAAATTTGCAAACCTAGAAGAAACGGATGAATTTCTAGAAAAACACTACCTACCTAAACTAACACAATCAGAAGTAGAACAATTAAATAGACCCATAACAAAAAAAGAGATTGAAAAGGTAATCAAAAAACTCCCAACAACAAAAAAAAGCCCTGGCCCGGATGGCTTCACTGCAGAGTTCTACCAAACTTTCAGAGAAGAGTTAACACCACTACTACTAAAGGTATCTGAAAGCATAGAAAATGATGGAATACTACCTAACTCATTCTATGAAGCCACCATATCCCTGATACCAAAACCAGGTAAAGACACCACAAAAAAAGAAAATTACAGACCTATATCCCTCATAAACATAGATGCAAAAATCCTCAACAAAATCCTAGCCAATAAAATTCAACAGCATATCAAAAAAATAATCCACCATGACCAAGTGGGATTTATACCAGGTAGCTGGTTTAATATTAGAAAAACCATTAATGTAATCCACCATATAAATAAAACAAGACAAAAACCACATGATCTTATCAACTGATGCAGAAAAGGCATTTGACAAAGTCCAACACCCATTCATGATAAAAACTCTCAGCAAAATAGGAATTGAAGGAAAATTCCTCAACATAATAACGGGCATCTATACAAAAAAAAAAAAAGTTTTTTTTTTTATACAAAGCCAATAGTCAATATCATTCTAAATGGAGAGAACCTGAAAGCATTTCCCTTGAGAACGGGAACCAGACAAGGATGCCCTTTATCACTGCTCTTATTCAACATTGTGCTAGATGTCCTAGCCAGAGCAATTAGGCCAGACAAAGAAATAAAGGGCATCCACACTGGCAAGGAGGAAGTAAAATTATCTCTATTTGCAGATGACATGATCTTATACACAGAAAACCCTAAGGAATCCTCCAGAAAACTACTGAAACTAATAGAAGAGTTTGGCAGAGTCTCAGGTTATAAGATAAACATACAAAAATCACTTGGATTCCTCTACATCAACAAAAAGAACATCAAAGAGGAAATAATGAAATCAATACCATCCATAGTAGCCCCCAAGAAGATAAAATACTTAGGAATAAATCTTACCAAAGATGTAAAAGATCTATACAAAGAAAACTACAAAGTACTACTGCAAGAAACTAAAAAGGACCTACATAAGTGGAAAAACATACCTTGCTCATGGATAGGAAGACTTAACATAGTAAAAATGTCCATTCTACCAAAAGCCATCTATACATACAATGCACTTCCGATCCAAATTCCAATGACATTTTTTAATGTGATGGAGAAACAAATCACCAACTTCATATGGAAGGGAAATAAGCCTCGGATAAGTAAAGCATTACTGAAAAAGAAGAAAGTGAGAGGCCTCACTCTACCTGATTTCAGAACATATTATACAGCCACAGTAGTCAAAACAGCCTGGTACCGGTACAACAACAGCACATAGACCAATGGAACAGAATTGAGAACCCAGATATAAATCCATCCACTTATGAGCAGCTGATATTTGACAAAGGCCTAGTGTCAGTTAATTGGGGAAAAGATAGTCTTTTTAACAAATGGTGCTGGCATAACTGGATATCCATTTGCAAAAAAATGAAACAGGACCCATACCTAACACCATGCACAAAAACTAACTCCAAGTGGATCAGAGACCTAAACATAAAGACTAAAACGATAAAGATCATGGAAGAAAAAATAGGGACAATGTTAGGAGCCCTAATACAAGGCATAAACAGAATACAAAACATTTCCAAAAATGACGAAGAGAAACCAGATAACTGCGAGCTCCTAAAAATCAAACACCTATGCTCATCTGAAAACTTCACCAAAAGAGTAAAAAGACCACCTACAGACTGGGAAAGAATTTTCAGCTATGACATCTCTGACCAGCACCTGACCTCAAAAATCTATATGATTCTGTTAAAACTCAACCACAGAAAGACAAACAACCCAATCAAGAAGTGGGCAAAGCATATGAACACGCACTTCACTAAAGAAGATATTCAGGCAGCCAACAGATACACAAGAAAATGCTCTCAATCATTAGCCATTAGAGAAATGCAAATTAAAACTACGATGAGATTCCATATCACTCCAACGAGGCTGGCATTAATCCAAAAAACACAAAATAATAAATGTTGGAGGGGCTGCAGAGAGATTGGAACTCTTATACAATGCTGGTGGGAATGTACAATGGTACAACCACTTTGGAAATCTATCTGGCGTTTTCTTAAAAAGTTAGAAATAGAACTACCATACAACCCAGAAATCCCACTCCTCAGAAAATACCCTAGAGAAATAAGAGCTTTTACAAGAACAGATCTTTGCACACCCATGTTTATTGCAGCTCTGTTTACAATAGCAAAAAGCTGGAAGCAACCAAGGTGTCCATCAACGGATGAATGTTTAAATAAATTTTGGTATATTCACACAATGGAATACTACACACCAATAAAGAACAGCGACGAATCTGTGAAACATTTCATAACATGGAGGAACCTGGAAGGCATTATGCTGAGTGAAAATTAGTCAGATGCAAAAGAACAAATACTGTATAAGACCACTATTATAAGATCTTGAGAAATAGTATAAACTGAGAAGAACACATACTCTTGTGGTTACGAGGGGGGGAGGGAAAGAGGGTGGGAGAGGGTTATTTACTGATTAGTTAGTAGATAAGAACTACTTTAGGTGAAGGGAAGGAGAATACTCAATACACCGAAGGTCAGCTCAACTGGACTGGACCAAAAGCAAAGAAGTTTCCGGGATAAACTGAATGCTTCAAAGGTCAGCGGAGCAAGGGCGGGGGTTTGAGGACTATGGCTTAAGGGGACTTCTAAATCAATTGGCAAAATAATTCTATTATGAAAACATTCTGCATCCCACTTTGAAGTGTAGTGTCAGGGGTCTTAAATGCTAACAAGCAGCCATCTAAGATGCATCAATTGGTCTCAACCCACCTGGATCAAAGGAGAATGAAGAACAAGGACACAAGGTGATTACGAGCCTGAGACAGAAAGGGCCACATGAACCAGAGACCTACATCATCCTGAAACCAGAAGAACTAGGTGGTGCCCGGCCACAACCGATGACTGCCCTGACAGGGAGCACAACACAGAACCACTGAGGGAGCAGGAGAACAGTGGGATGCAGACCCCAAATTCTCATAAAAAGACCAGACTTAATGGTTTGACCGAGACTAGAAGAATCCTGGCGGTCATGGTCCCCAAACCTTCTTATGGCCCAGGACAGGAACCGTTCCTGAAGACAACTCATCAGCCATGGAAGGGACTGGACAGTGGGTTGGAGAGAGATGCTGATGAAGAGTGAGCTACTTGTATCAGGTGGACACTTGAGATTGTGTTGGCATCTCCTGTCTCGAGGGGAGATAGGAGGGTAGAGAGGGTTAGAAACTGACAAAACCATCACGAAAGGAGAGACTGGAAGGAGGGAGCGGACTGACTCATTAGCGGGAGAGTAAGTGGGAGTATGGAGTAAGGTGTATATAAGCTTATATGTGACAGACTGACTTGATTTGTAAACTTTCACTTAAAGCACAATCAAAATTATTTAAAAAAAAAAAATGTAAGTGTCATCCGAACAGGGACCTAGATATTGTTCACCATTTATGCCCAACTCTTACGGCTGTGGGTTCTTATAGCAGCGATACGAGTACAAATTTAGTGAGGGGTGTTGTAGTCAAATAGAGCTGCTATAACAGAAATGCCACAAGTGGATGACTCTAACAAACACAAGTTTATTCTCTAACAGTCCAGTAGGCTAGACATCTGAATTCAGTGAGCCAGCTCCAGGGGAAGGCTTTCTCTCTCTGTTGGCTCTGGAGAAAGGTCCTCGTCATAAATCTTCCCCTGGTCTAGGAGTATCTCATTGCAAGGATGCACACTGCTACTTGCTCTGCTTTCTTGGTAGTAGGAGGCCCCCCCACTCTGCCAGCAAGCTTCAGCCAGAAGGCACTCAGTTGTTTTGCTCTGTGGATCAGCAAGCCTAGCTCTACCTATAAGTGCTCGGAAGCACCTCACTCCACCATGAAGCCTCCTACTCCAAGGTACTCAGAACTCTCACTCCATGGGTTGCCTCCAATGAAGTCTCATGCTGGTCTCCTGGTTCTCCTGCTGCTTCTCGCCATCTACACTGTCCCCAGTGTAACACCTCTCCTCATTTCCTTCTGAGTTCTCACCAGAATTGTCTTTGATATCCATAATTCCACCAACAGTCTCTTCAGGCAATCTAGCCTTTTACTATTAGGCTCTTTAACGTTCTTTCAGCCTCTTTATCCATTCACAGTTTCAAAACAGCTTCCAAGTTTTATGTATCTTTTAGGGCAGCACCCCACTCCTGGTATTAAATTCTGTCCTTGTTATCTAGTGCTGCTATAAGAGAAATACCACAAGTATATGGCTATAACAAAGAGAAATTTATTCTTTCACAGTCTAGGAGGCTAGAAGTCCAAATTCAGTGTTACAGCTCAAGGGGAAGGCTTTCTCTCTCTTGGCTCTAGGGAAAGGTCTTTATCATCAATCTTCCCCTGGACAAGGAGTTTCTCAGTGCAGGGGCCCTAGGTCAAAAGGATGGGAGTACCTGGCTCTTCTTGGTTGGTGGTAATGAGGTCCCCTTTCTCTCTGCTCACTTCTGTCTTTTATATCTCAAAAGAGATTGACTCAAGATACGAGCTAACCTTATAGATTTAGTCTTGAATCATTAAATAACTGCCTCTAATACTGCCTTATTTTTTAATACTGCCTTATTAACATCATAGAGGTAGGATTTACAACACATAGGAGGAAAATCACATCAGATCACAAAATGGTGGACAATCACACAATACTGGGAATCACAGCCTAGCCAAGTTAACACACGCTTTTGGGGGACACAATCCAATTCATAACAAAAGATGAACACAAGAATGAATGAACTTCACTGTGCCTCAAATTTTTTCATCTTTAAATGGATATGATAATAGAAACTACAATATAGGATTGCTATGATGATTAAGGAAGCTAAAAGTTACAGCATGCTTGGAATCACACCTGACAAAATACTGACTACATGTTGGATGTTATGATTTTTGTCGTTCAGAAAGGGACATAAAGAGTTCACAGTCCTTTAGTTCTGTTTCCTCCTCTTAAAGTGTATACTCTTTGGGCTCCTTCCAAATAGTGTTTGAACCTAATGAACCCTTGTCACTATTTGTATATTAATAGCCCTAGTTTGCCCTAAACACTTAGCAACTGACATTTTAATATAAAGTGTTTAAAATGGCAATATTCTTCCAGTAGAAGAATTAGAAGAAACTTGAATTCAGTTAAAACTAGTCTGATAATAATACAGCAACAACAATCACAATCATACTGACCATATATTGAGAAACTACTTAATGCCCGGGACTTCATGCTCGTAACAACACTTCAAGGTGCAAATTATTAGTCCAATTTTTTAGACCAGAAAACTGAACATCATAGTGATTAAGAGCCTTGCACCTTAAACCACACATCTAGTATAGTAATTTCCTACAGCTGCTATGACAAAGTACCACAAGTGGAGTGGCTTAAAACAACAGAAGTTTATTCTTGCACAGTTCTTGAGGCCAGAACTCCAAAATCAAAGTGGCAGCAGAGCCATGATTTCTCCAAAGGCTTTAAGAGAGGTACCTCTGCTTGCTTGTTCCAGCTTCTGGTGGTTCCAGACATTCCTCAGCTTCCGGCAAGATGACTCCAATTTCTGCCTCCATTCCTCACCTGGCTGTCTTTCCTCATGTCTTTCTGTGTCTTTTACCCTCTTTTTCTGAGGATACAAGTCATATTGGGTTAGGGCCCCATCTGCTCCAGCAGGACCTTATGTTAACTAATTATATCAGCAAAAATACTATTTCCAAGTAAGTTCATACTTAAAGGTGTGAAAGGTACACAAATCAACAGTTCACCTGTGGCCCCCATAAATTCATGTAGTTCTGATATGAAAAATACATTTACCCCATTCCGACCTGCCCAAATATCTTAACACATTCCAGGATTAATTTTAAGTCTAAAACATTATCTAAATATAATCAACTCAAAAAGTCCTAAATCTCATCTTTTTAACAATTTTAATCAGGTATGGGTAAGAATGGATATGGCCCATCCTGGGGCAAAATTCGTCTTTATCCACAGACTTCTGAAACTAGAAAACAAGTTATTAGCTTGCAAAATACAGTGGTGGAATAGGCATAGGATAAACATTTCTATTCCAAAAGGGAGAAATTGAAAGGGTAAAGAATCTTGGGTCACAAACAAGTCTGAAATTCAGCAGGGAAAATTCCATTAGACGTAAAGGCTTTAGGATGGTCCTCTGTGGATCGATGCTCTTTCCCGTGGGTCACTGGAGGATCTGTCAGCCCCTGGGTATGTGGAGGAGTCATCAGTGCTGGCCTCTAGGCCCTTGGAGTCCCCATCAACCTCTGAGCCACGCTGGGTTGAGGCAACGCCTACCTCTTGCCTCTCAGCAGCTTTGACCCCTCAGCCTGCATTGGTAGTTCTGCCTCTGGAACTAAGGTGATAGTAATCTTGTCCCCTGAGCCCACACTCCCTGGGCCTATGGTGGCGGCGGCAGTCCTGCTGGCCTCTGATCTACCTTGGTGTCATTCTCCCCTTTTCTTGAAGGATAACACATGTCTGCAGCTGAGTGGTTCTATCAGCCCAGTTTCTGCCTGTAGAATCTCAGATGTCTGGCAGCCTTCCTTCATTTTGTCCTGTCTCTGTCTTCTTCAGTCCAAGGTGTCAGTGATTCAGTTGAGATGGGTGGTTGGATCCATAAGTCACACACCTGTCCTCTTTAGCAAATGGTTATCCACCCTTGGTTTTCTCTCTAGAGAACACTTTATTTCTTGCAATATGGGTAGGCTGAGAATTTTATAAACCTTCAAGTTCTTTCTTTTGCTTAAGATTTCTTCCTCTATTTATCTCTTTCCTGTCATTTTACCATAAGCAGCGAGGAGAAACTGTACCATACCTTGAATACTTGTTTAGAAAGCACCTCAACTAAATATCCAAGTTCACTACTTACAAGTTCTACTTTCCACAACACAGAACTTAATTCAGTAAAGTCCTCTACTACTTTATAACAAATATCACCTTTCCTCTAGTTTCAATTTGTTCTTCCTTTCTGTATTCACCAGAAACATCTTTAACATTCATATTTTCAGCAACATCCCTTTCATGACAGTATATGTATTCTCTACAATGGTAGACGCTTTCCCCATACCTCTCTTCACTTCTTTCTGATCTCCTTTCATAAGCATAATTCTACCAACAGTCTCTTCAAGACAATCTAAGATTTTACTACCAAGGACCTCAAATCTCTTCCAGCTTCTACCCATACCCAAGTCCAAAGCCACCTCCACATTTTTAGGTATTTGTTACAGTAGGTTCTCCAGAGAAACACCATATATATATATATATATATATATATATATATATAAAGAGATTTGTTTTAAGGAATTAGCCTATGCAATTGTGGGGCCTGGCAAGTCTGAAATCCATTGGGCAGGCTGGCATGGTGGCAGGTGGGATTTCTATGTTACGGTGTTGAGGCAGAATTACTACTCTAGAAAACCTCAATTTTTGCTCTTAAGCCTTTCAATTGATTGGATGAGCCCCACCAATATTATGGAAGGTAACCTCTTTTACTTAAAATCAACTGATTGTAAGGGTTAATCACATCTACAAAATACTTTCACAGCAACATCTAGAATAGTGTTTGAGCAAACAAGTGAACACCATAGCCTAGACAAGCTGACACACAAAATTAACCTTCACAACTAATAAGAGGTGGAGTTAGGATCCAAATCCATGATGGCTGGTTTCAAAGGCTTGATTTTTTCACTATGACATATAGCATGGCAGCAGAGAGCAGAGCTTTGAGGACTTAACAGCGCATAGGTAAACTTTTATAATGGCTATCGGAGTGAGGTCCAGAAATGATGGCGCTGCCTATAAATGGCAGACCTGCACAGGAACACAGAACCCTGGGGCACCCTGATGCAGCACTATACTACTGTGATTCCTTTTGCAGGAGTATTATGTAGTGGGTGAGATGCTTTTCAAATGGCCTTAGAAGAAAATTTCACAACTTTGCTGTACTTCATATCTTTCAAAAGATATGAACAGGGTGTGAATGAAAAGCTGGAATTTTGTGTGTGGAAGGTTTAAGCATTTTATTTTCTAGTGCAGGTAAAATGATATATCCCATTATCCTGTTTTTTATATATATGTATCATACCTCACTGTTAGAATTTCACTGACTTAAAAATACCTATTAATTACATTCAGCCCCCCCTTTCTCTCTTTTTTTTTTTACTTTGCTGTTTTTTTTTTTTTTTTTTTTCTGACCTTACTTTTCAGGCTGTGTGTGTGTGTGTGTGTGTGTGTGTGTGTGTGTGTGTGAGGTCCATCCTTCCTCTCTCTAAATGTATCCTTGGTTTCTTGAAAAGAGCAATATTCATCCTGTTTTTTTTGTCGCAAAGTAGATAAATCAGTCATGTTACAGGAAGTAAAATTCACAGGGAGATTTTTCTGGGTTAAAACAGAATTAGTGTGTTGGTGGTAAGGTGTTAGGGTATTTCCTTCTTTTTCCTTATAAAAATAATTCTATTTATTCCTTAATTTGAATTTTAGTTTAACTGAGAAGTAAAAGCTTATATTCAGAGTCAGGCTTTTTGCTATTTTTTTTTTCCCCTTATGCCATGGGACTTCCAATTTTTATAATTTTATTTTACTTTTTTCTTCTTATTTTGATAGTTCTCTTTCACTGTTTAAGGGAACTTGATTTTTTAATGAGGAAGACCAAAAAAAAAAAAAAGAGTTTTAAACTTTCTAAACGGTGTATACTACATTGCTTTTTACCCAGTTTTAAAAACAGGGGTGACCTTTCAAAGCCTGAAGATTTACGGAAAGAGCAAATGATAGCTTGAAAAGATTACTAATACTCCCCAAATCTCTGGTCGTATTAAGAAGACAATTACGGAACTATTTAATCCTTAATGTAGACAAATCCTACTTGAAATCAGACACACTTTTCGGTATTTATTGACAGCTGAATAAGAAGCACCTTTTAACAAAATCTTGATCAAGAATGAAGAGCCTGTCCTCCTATTTTACTCATTTGACTAAACGATGGTGCTTTGACAGAGATGGGAAGAAACGAAGATCTACAAAATAAGAAGTACATATGGGGCACTCGTAAATATTACCTTCCACGATTGCTACAAACATGTAAGGCAGGCATTTTTAATCACTATTTTACAGATGAGTAAATTACATTCTAAATTACATTCTGGGCAGTTAAATTAAATTGCCCAAATCGTAGAGACAGGGATGAGGCTCATAAGCAGGATTGCTTTTTTCTCTTCTATCATGAGACTTTGCAGGACATTTTGTTGTTGTTATTCTCTCTAAAAATATATAGTGTATGCTCAGTGAAACAATTTTGAGCAATACAGGAGTATAAAAATACAATGCCATTCCATCAACCCACTTCCAAATGTACTCTGCAGACTTATCATTGCTATGACTTGATGTATAAATTTCTAAATTTTTCTGTCTAGACAGCGGCAGTAACAAATGCTGGCCAAGCCAAGAATTGCCTACAGCATGTTTGGGTTTGTTAATGCTATATTAAAAAAAAAAAAAAAGCTGATAAATGATACACACACAAGATTACACATTAGCACCCAAATTTCCATCTTGTCTTGAAAGATAAAAATCTGATAAAATGGTACCTTCATTTCCACACACCAGCATTCGGCTGGAGCTAGGTGGATGCTTTGCTCGGTTTACCACAGCCCACTTCATTCTCTCATACGTCAGTAGTATTGAGGCCAAGTATTAGGTGTCATGTCACACCTGGCCTGATATTACCTGCCTGGCCTTTCAAGGTACTTTGACTTTGCAGCCCATATAATTTCTTCATTATGTTGCTTTTTTCTGCTTAATGTTATCCTAGGGACAATCTTTCCATATCTTTCTGTTTATTGTTAGTATCTGCATGGCTGTCCATTGTTTGTATATACCATCATTTATTTAACCTTCCTCAATTGATGAAGAGTTAACCTGTTTCCAATTTTTGCTGTTGAAGTGCTTTCATGACCATCCTTATACATTACATCTTTGCCAGTTGTGTTCATATTTCAGTAAGATGAATTCCTAGAGGTCGAACTGTGGGGTAAAAAAGTATGTACATTTTATAATTTCAAAAACTGGCCTAATTGTCCTGTAGTGTTTGGGCTGAATACATTACCCAGAAACATGTATAAGAGTACCTGGTACCCAGTGTCCTTGAGTCAGACAAGTTGTGTATTAATAGACACTCAAATTCTGGAACCATTTGGGGCGGGGGGTATGGGCATTTTGGAACAAGGAAAGAAGTAAAACATTATACACATCATTTTTAAATTCATTAAAGAAAACTCTTATGTCCACACTGAACTTCATTCAAGACAGCACTCTAGACTACATAGTACAATTAACTTTAATGCCAAAGTAAGGCAGTAACAAAGAAACCACAAAAAGAAAAAAAAAAAAAACCTGTGTTCCTGTGCTCACACCTTGCTGAGATCATTTTTGGTAAATACAATAAGGAGCTCATGAAAAGCCAAGAATTGTTGTAGGAAATTATACTGAGTGTGGCTTTTTAATTGTTCCTAGGTTTTGACTTATTGTTTGAATATATTTTTTCATAAATTCCTCCTGAGAAGGAAATGTAATAAATACCATTTAGGCAATACAGAGGTATAAATATAATTAAGAGAAGAATGTGTTATTTCTGCCAAATTACTGGTGGAAATCTAAAAAGGAAATGAAAGCTTTTTTAAACCCATCATAAATACTCACTTTACAAAACATAAATCCTTCTTAAACCTAACCTCAGGTGAGATTTGCTGGATGGGTTTGATACCCATCTCCTAAGAGAAAAATGATGAGAGAACACGATGCAAAAGTGTTTAAGACTGTGTTTTTACAATATAATATGGTCATCAATATATATATGTGTCTGTAATGTATATATGTATGTATGTATTTTTTTTTTTTTCCTACAACAATAAAGCTTACTTTTGTTCCTCTACATATTTCCCTCTGTGTGGTGGATAACATTATGTGTCAACTTGGTAAGGCCATGATTCTCAGTGGTTTGGCAGATATCATGTAACCATCCTCCATTTTGTGGTCAAAATGGAGTCGAAAGGAGAGTTTCTTTGGGGGTGTGGCTGGCATCCAATATATATGGATGTTCTGACAAAGCTCACTTGGTTTTGATCCTGCATCCAACTCATCATCCTCTGACCTCCAGTTCTTGAGACATCAGCCAGCACCCTGCCACCTTACCTGTAGATATTGGGATTTGCCAGGACCCACAACTCTGAGAGCTAGCAGCCTTCTGCCTGACTTGCAAGTTTTGAGTTTGTTAGCTCCTGCGACCATGTGAGTCGGGAGAAGCCTCCAGCCTGACACCCGACCCATGGATTTGAGACTTGCCAGCCTCGACAAATGCATGAGTCATTTCCTTGAAAAAAAATTTTCTCTCTACATACATGGTTAAGAGCTCAGCTGCTAACCAAAAGGTCAGCAGTTCAAATCCACCAACCACTCCTTGGAAACCCTATGGGGCAGTTCTACTCTTTCTATGGTGTTTCTATGAGTCAGGATCAACTTGATGGCAACGGGTCCGGTGTTTTGGTATATATATTTATATATGCACTTCACAGCTTTTGCTCCCCTAGAGAATCCAGCCTAAGACACCCTCTTCACAATTCATTTTAAACTATCTTATATATTTATCTCCCTCAGGCAGAATATAGAGATCGGCCCTTAACTTCATTAGGTTTAAATAGATTTCACTCCATTTTTAGGAAATAAATCTTTCTGTCCAAGTGATCAACTCTACGGGAAACAAAATGCAGTTGGTATCATATAAGGTCTCCTCCACGAAAAGGATTTTACAACAGAGGAGTATAAACTCTCTGCACTAAAATGGAATCAAATTTTACATATCTTTCGGATCATTAGATTTCTTACCTAACATGCTCCATTTTTACTTTTTCAGTTCTCATTTCTCTGTGAGTGGTTAATGACAGTAAATGTCTTTCATATGCTTTGCGAGAGATTTAATGAGAAAAATCAATATATTACTTATGCCTATCTTTTATCTGCCAAAGGGACATTGTACAGCCTTTTCTTTTTACCCATATCCTCTGAAAAATGAACCAGATCAAAATAAATATGGGAATAAATAGGTCACTTTAGAAATGCGGACCAAAATAGTAAGCTTATCAAGTTTGTAGTCAGCAGAAAACTGTGGCCTATATACCACATTTAGCTTAAAAGATACAGAATTTAAAATTATTTCAGTAAATTGAAAAGAAAGAACATTAATCCAGTCAACAAATACTTTTTATACAGTTTTTTAAAACCCTGGTGGCATAGTTGTTAAGTGCTACGGCTGCTAACCAAAGGGTCAGCAGTTCAAATCCACCAGGCGCTCCTTGGAAACTCTATGGGGCAGTTCTACTCTGTCCTGTAGGGTCGCTATGAGTCGGAATCGACTCAACGGCACTGGGTTTAAAGGATATTCGGAAGAATAAGACAGTTTCTTCTTTAAAACCCAAGTGAGATAGTTCATGTAAATGTTCTCTGGTGCCGTAGAGTTGGTTCCCACTCACAGTAACCACATGTACAATGGACAAAACACTGCCCAGCTCTGTTCCATCCTCACAATTGTTGCTATGTTTGAGCCCATTGTTGCAGCCACTGTGTGAATCCATTTCGTTAAGAGCATTCCTCTTATTCCCTGACTCTCTACCAAGCACAATATCCTTCTCCAGGGACTGGTCCCTCCTGATACCATGTCCAAAGTACATGAAATGAAATCCTGCCATCCTCACTTCTAAGGAACCTTCTGGCTGTACTCCTTCCAAGACAGGTTTGTTCATTCTTCTGGAAGTCCACTGTATACTCAATTTTCTTTGCCAACACTATAATTCAAAGGCATCAATTCTTCTTCGGTCTTCCTTATTCATTGTCCAGCTACATGTACGTGAATAACTCAAGGAAAATCCTCAAAATTATTGACCCAAATGGAACAAAAGAGAGTGATCATTGCCAAGCGTAAAACTCTTCACTTAGTTTAAAAGTTATCTCTTTTATACATTCAAGCTCTCATGAAAAAGAACTGGGAACTAGCTATGGACTGGAGAAGGGATGACAGGGTAGCAGCTGCCCAAACCTCAAAAGCAAACCTCCCTCTAAAGTATCTGCCATCATTCTAAACTGAGGCTCAGAGATCTCAAATAATATCTGATTAAGTTCTCACAATTAATAAGGAGCTAGGATCAAATGGGGAGAAAAGATCTGTTTGCACAGCAAATAGTAAATGCTCAATAAGCTGTTGTGGAATGAAAGAATGAGGGAATTGTCTTCAGATATGATCTTAATAATTATCTCATGGAAATGGTGGGCTTATCCTCTATTTTTATCTTTCTATGGAGAAAATAAGGATCCCTGGTGGCACAATGGTTAAGCACTCGGCTGCTAAGTGAAAGGTCTGCAGTTCAAACTCGCCAACCGTTTCACTGGAGAAAAGACCTGATGATATCCTCCCGTTAAGATTAAAGCCTAGGAAGCCCTATGGCACAGTTCTACTCTGTCCTTTAGGTTTGTTATGAGTCAGACAAAAACAACAACAGGGAGAAGGTAAAAACTATGAGGAACAGGTTTTAAAAAGGCAGCTGCCCAGCACTAACCCTGGGTGGCCCTCAGGCAATATCTGGACTTTGACCTAGTTTTGTAAATAAAGTTTTATTGGAACACGGTCACACGCATTCACTTACCAATTGTCTGTGGATTCTTTAAAGTCTAAATCATTTCCTATCTGGCCCTTTACACAAAGAGTTTGCCAATACCTGCTCTAGAACATGGCACAGTGATATACATTCCCCGCTTCTAGTGGTGTTCCCACAGGTTGATAGCAACCTTTTTTAGATATTGTTGATAACTTTTTAAAATAAAGGAGTACGAAATGAAAGACATAAAACTACATAGCATTGACAGCGCCTCCCACGTCTGAGTTACTCCATCCCACTGCAAAATTTGCCTAGCTATAGTTTCTTAATTTCATCTATAGGATAATTTTTTTTAATACATATTTCTGTGACCAAACAAATTCTGGAATTACACGCACCAACTGTATACTGAAGTTTCTTAATAATCTGGGAGCATGGGAACGATCTGGAGGCATCCTACAGGCAAAGAGTCAATTTTACTTTGTTTAACCTGTTATTCACTGATTGTATTTGGACATGGAACTCCTGTTTCTCTGCAGAACTTGTGTAGATGGGATGTATTTTAAAGACTATTTATTGTTCTATTTCTCCATATAGAGCGACTGGGAGAAATTGACATAAAGTACCTGGACATGAACATTTAAAGATAATAATGACAGGGAAATGACTTGTCAGATTTGAACATCAAGAATACTAATAAAGCACATTGCAAACCATGAATAAACTTGGTGATTAGAATCCTGACTGAATGATGATGGTGTTTTTCGAAGCAGTCTGTGGCCTCCTCAGCATCAGAATTACTTGGAAAACTTGTTAAAAGCACTAATGTCCCACCCTAGCCATAATAAATTGGAATATTTGTGATGGTGAGGTAGGATCTTAATTTTGAGGAAGTCCCAGGTAATTCTTATTATTAAAGAACCACTGCCTTAAGAAGATGAATAGCTATTTCTCACGGGAAAAAAAAAGGAAAAAAAAAATCCCAGTGCTCACTAGTCTGTGTTTCTTCCACCTTTTGCAGAGCTTTTCGGAATGTGGTTATCATTAAAACACTGAGGACTTCGTCCTTGGGATAATGCTAGTGAGGCTGGAAAAGCAGATTAATAAACTCTAAGGGAAACAAAATTCTTCTAAGTGTTAAAAAGCAAAGATGTCACTTTGAGGACTGAGGTGTGCCTGACCCAAGCCATGGTATTTTCAATTGCCTCATATGCATGGGGAAAGCTGGACAATAAATAAGGAAGGCCAAAGAAGAATTGATGCATTTGAATGATGGCATTGGTGAAGAATACTGGATTGACAAAAGAACGAACAAATCTGTCTTGGAAGAAGTACAGCCAGAATCCTTCTTAGAAGCCAGAACACTGAGACTTTATCTACCATACTTGGGACGTGTTATCAGGGAGGACCAGTCCCTGGAGAAGGACACTGTACTTGGTAAAGTACAGAGTCAGCAGAAAAGAGGAAGACTCTCAATGAGATGGATTGACACAGTGGCTGCAACAATGGGCTCAAGCATAACAACGATTGTGAGGATGGTGCAAGACTGGACAGTGTTTTGTTCTGTGGTACATAGGGTCGCTATGAGTCAGAACTGAGTCGCTGGCACTGAACAACAACAATAAGGAAAACACACAATAAAGGTTGGCGCCTATAATCAAAATCTAGCTACTAAATTATAAGAAATCAAGAAAGTTTGCAATAAAGACTCAGTTTTATTCCTCACCTTTCCCAAAAGCTTTCTTTGAATCCTTCAGTCCTTGATTCCCTTGTCCTCTGAACTGTATTGCATTTTTATTTTCTTCCCCAACATTTTATACATATGTATATTATCTGACAATATCCTGTTATTTTATATTTGCTAATAGTTATCTCAACATGATATAAACTCCAAAAGAAAGAGAAACTTGACTTTGATTGTACATTTTAGGACACACTGAGGGACAATAAAAATTATTTTAATATTTGCATGTTGTATGTTTACTTATAAATAATGTCAAGTAGATACTAAGATACGTTATCTACTTTATAAAGAACCTCGTTCATAGCTATGTGAAGAACAAAAGAAATAAAGAGTCTGACTGGCTAAGCTTTTCCAAATTTCCAATATTGATTGCATACAGTAGTGTCGGCAACTTCGTAATGATCACAGGAAGAACAGAAGATCACAGACTATAGCAATAAGTATGGACTATGTCTTTATGAAGGAGACGAAAATCCTCACACTGAACCAATAAACAACATCATGATAAATGGAGAAAAACTGAAATCGTCAATGATTTCATTCTACCTTCATCAACAATCAATATCCATGATTAGAAGCAGCAGTGAAGAAATCAAACAAAGTATTACAAGGGCAAATCTGTTGCAAAAGACCTTTTTAAAAAGTTTCAAAAAGCAAAGATGTCACTTTGATGCCTGAAGTGCGCCATGGTTTTTTCAATCACATCATATGCATAGGAAAGCTGGACACTGTAAAAAGAAGACAGAAGAAGAACTGATGCGTTCAAATTGTGGCATTCGTGAAGAATATGAGATATGCCATGGACTGCCAGAAGCATGAATGGATCAGTCTTAGAAGAAACATAGCCAGAATGCTTCTTAGAAAAGAGGATGGCAAGACTTTGACTTGCTTACTTGGGATGTGTCATCAAGAAAGACCAGTTGCTAGGGAAGGATACCATGTTTGGTAACATATCAAGCCCACCGGCATCGAGTCAATTCTGACTCATAGCCACCCTATAGGACACAGTAGAATTGCCCCATAGGGTTTCCAAGGCCATAAATATTTACAGAAGCAAACAGCCATTTCTTTCTCCCAGTGAGTGGCTGGTGGGTTCAAACCTCCTACCTTTCAGATAGCAGTCAAGTGCTTTAACCACTGTGCAAACAGGCCTCCTTCTGATAACATTAAAAAACAAAAACAAAAAAACACCATTGCCATTGAGTCAGTTCTAAATCATACCAACGCTATAAGACAGAGTAGAACTGCTCCATAGGATTTCTAAGGAGTGGCTGGTGGATTCGAGCTGCTGAACTTTTGGTTAGCAGCCTGAGCTCTTAACCACTGTGCCACCAGGGCTCCTTGGTAACATAGGGTCAGCAAAAATGAAGGAAACTCTACATGAGATGGATTGACACAACAAAGGACTGAAACATACCAGCAATCATGAAGATGGCAGAGGACTGGTCAAGATTTCGTTCTGTTATACATAAGATCATCTTAAGTCAATGCCCACTCAATGGCGAATAACAATAACAACAACAAAACAACATTGGGTATCAATGGGTTATACAATGAAATCGAAAAAACAAAGAGAACAGCCTGTGCTTTTTTCATTGATAAAATAGTTTCAGGCAGAAATTTTCCTACAGTCCTGAGCTGTAAATTAATAGCTTGTAACAACAACAAAGCTATTGCAAACATGAGGAATGTTTTCCTGAGTGGAGAACATGGTAAAGATAGCTTATCCCCAAAGTCATAGCAGGAAACTGGCATGGTGGGCTTCAGTTAAGCAGAGAGTTGGAAAGAGTTCATGTGTCACCTGAAGGAAAGATATTTGGTTAGTGATGCCGGGGTGGGTATGTTGTGCCTGAGTGGCGCAGGAGAGAATTAGATGGCAGAACTGTGAAGAACTGAGGGAACGTGTGGGAACGTGTAGATTCAGAAAGGAAGCAAAATATCATAAAAGCTTGGGTGTAAAATTCAACAATGTTGGGGCACTCTTCAACTAAGGCCCAGATAAAGTTCAAGAAAAAGACCAGGAGGAAATACCGAATACACTGTTTAGACATTAAATTTTCATACAAGAAAATGAAGTAATGTTATGCATTCTTGACCATCAAAGAAAAGATAAAGCAAAGGATTCCTCTGAGGGAGATGGTGTCATAAGTAGGAGCAGCAGTTGACAAGGGTGTGATAAGTGTTTGCCCTGCGGCCAGGGAAAGGTAGGCTAGACTCCAGGCAGGAAGACATCCCACTTCGGCAGGAACCTCTTTGGTTTTCAGAAAGCTTTTCCTGGTTTGGGAGGTAACTTTTGGAATCTCTGGGTGTTGCAAACGGCTAATGCACTTGTCTATTAACCAAAAGGTTGGAAGTTCAAGTCCACTCAGAAGCTTCTCAGAAGAAAGGCCTGGAGATCTATTTAAAAAAAAAAAGATCATTTCATGAGGACAGGAAACAGTCCTACTCCTAGTGTACCCTAGTACCTAATGCAGTGCCTGATCATAGTAGGCACATGGTAATTACTTTTGCAGGAGAATGTAATTATTCCTCCAAAGCTTCTAATAGGAGCAAAAACTAGTTTCGCCTTTGCATAGCTTCTGTGCTAAATTCAGCATAGGTAGCCTGAGGAGATAGGAGATAGGAGGTGCCACCATTGATAAAAGAAAAAGCTAAAGAAAGATACAAGAGTTTTGACCAAGAAAAAAAAAAAATCCACAGGAACTTATATATGTGAGGAATTTTACAGACTAAATACCAGAATCATCTGAAAAAGTCTTAAAAATACATAATCCCAGTTTCATCCAAACAGACTTGAATGGACTATCTGACGAAGGGTCTGTAATTTTATCAGTTCCCAGGGGGGTTTTCAATAGCCTATCCCTGGTTGCTGGAAACCACAGTAATAAGGATTAGATTGACCACAGGGTCCAGTTCCCATCTGTGATGGTTAAGGTTGTATGTCAACTTGAAAGGGCCATGATTTTCACTGGTTTGGCAATTATGATGTAGTTTGGCAGTTGTATGATGATTTGATCACTTCTGTGATGAGATTTGATATAATGCTATTCCCTCCATGATGAGAGCTACTGTGAGTAGCCAATCAGTTGAAAGGGAGTTTCTTTGGGGGTGTGGCTCACATCAAATATAAGTGGATTTTCTGTCAAGGCTCTTGGGCTTTTTTGCTCACCAGGATCTTGCAGATGGTTCCTGTTCACCTGACCTCCAGTTCTTGAGACTTGAGCTACCAGCTTACCTGCTGTCTTGCCTGCCAGTCCTATAATTCATTGATCTTTGCAGCCTGTGAGCAAGAGCCCTGCTGTCTATCCTGCCAATTGTGGGTTCACTAGCCCCTGTGGCTACGTGAATCAGGAAAAGCCTCCAACCTGACCCACAGGCTTGGGACATTTCAGTCTCTACAATAGTGTGAGTCATTTCCTTGATATAAATCTCTCCCTATGTATATTTACACCCTTTACTGGTTTTGTTTCTCTAAAGAACCCAGCCTAAGACACCATCTAATGGAAGAACCAAACCTAGTCTTGAAGACATCTAAGGACAAGGAGCTCTTTCCATTATGAGACATCAAAATTGCTTATATTGTGACCAAATATGCATTGTGGGAACTGATGCTTGGTCCATTTTCTGCTCTTAATTTCAGCACCCAATCAGTCTACCGACTCTTCTATGCAACAGCCCTACATATGTGTATCTCCTGCTTCAGTTTGATTGTGGCATCAGGAAGTGATCTTTAACAGAGCTACCTGGCTGGGACAGCCTACAGTAATGTGGAAAGCAATTAAGTGACTTTACAATTGATTATTCTTGGGTTGGAGGACAGTATACCACTTTAGGGAATAACAAAAGAAGGAGCCTTTAAGGAAAACAGGGATATCAGCAAAGTATCCTATCAGTTAAAATATCGAACTTTCAAAAGTAAACAGATTTAGGATTAGCTTTTCTTTGTCAGCTTGTTTTTTGTTGTGTTGTTGGTTTTGCTTCTGATAAACATGCTTGACCACCCTCTTTCTGAACTCTTTGGAGGTCAGCGGCTTCTGAAAACTCTCCCTCCTCTCCTAACTTCTTCCCTAATGGTCATGGATGGTTGAAGTCTCTCAGAATTATTCCCAAAGATGCTTTCATTACTGGTCAAAAAGGCATAGTAATTCTTCTCTCATGGTACATTTATTGAGAATTTGAGCACAATCAAATGGATCATGAGGAGTAATCAGCTCTAATTTAAAGTGAATTGAACGGACCAAATGTTATATTTGCCTGGAACGCTATCCTTCAGAATCCTTGTCCTGTGGTTTGGCTTTATTGCGCTAAAACCATATCACCCTCTGGTTTGAGTCTAAGCCATTCAACTCCCTAAATATGACATAGCAAATATTTCTTTTTCAAAAAATTAAATTTAATTAAAGTTAATTTTCCTTTCCTTTTTCTTTTTAGGAATTTTATACTGCCTTTACCCATTGCTTTCAATTCTGACTCATGCCAACCCTATAGGACAGAGTAGAACTGACCCATAGGGTTTCCAAGGCCGTAAATCTGCATGGAAGCAGACTGCCACATCTTTCTCCCAAGAAGCAGCTGGTGGGTTCGACCCACCCACCTTTCAGTTAGTAGCCAAGCACTTAACCGCTGCACCACCAGGGCTCCTAGACCACCTTTAAGGCAGTAATTTTCAAACTTTATTTAAAAAAGAGGAAACAAACTGTTTTATGGAACTATGGAGTAAGGAGCCCTGATCACACAACGGTTAAGCGCTTGACTATTAATCCAAAAGCTGGTGGTTAGAACCCACTCAGTGACTCCCCATGAGAAAGAGCTGGTCATCTGCTCCAGTAAAGACCACAGCCTGAAACACTGTGTGCGGCTGCTCTACTCCGCCACGTGGATCGCCGAGTCAAAACTGACTGAAGGACACCTAATGGCAACATTATACATGCAGATTCCCAGGTGGACCTTCTCCTCCCACCTCCCCTCACCTATGTCCACAGCCCTAAGGACCACACAGACCCTAGGACATGTGTGCAATGCAGTTGTGGGTTCATTGCTTTAAGGTAATATGGCCTTTAGTGTGATTTGAAACCAGTGTTTGTACTGCCTGGTATAGAAATTCCAGAACAAGAGTAAAAGTGAAGACTTACTCAGAACTTTCACTCCTATTTACCTTCCTGCTTGCAATAAATAGTCTTTAATAAAATAAAATAATGAATAATTTCAATTTTTAAGTATTCATTTATAAAATACACATCTATGACTAAAACTAAGTGACTGACTGAAACAAATTTCACGATCATCTTCAGAAAATCATCGTAGATTTGTGTTTATTTTACAATTTTTATCATCAACTACAACTCATAATTCTTTTATTCTCAGAAAAATCTGTTGAACTTTGATAAAATCCGTCTTTCTGAGTGAGGATGTGCTTAGTTTGCCAAATGGTAATAGTTGGCGTTCAAAGAAAAAAGTAAATCTAAAATGAAGTGAGATAATTATGTTTAAAAACGTTTTTGTTGTTAGGTGCCGTTGAGTCAGTTCCGACTCATAACAACCCTACGTACAACAGAACAAAACACTGCCTGGTCCTGCCCCATCCTCACAGTCGTTGTTATACTTGAGCCCATTGTTGCACCCACTGTGTCAATCCATCTCATTGAGGGTCTTCCTCTTTTTCACTGACCCTCTACTTTACCAAGCATGATGTCCTTCTCCAGGGACTGGTCCCTCCTGATGACATGTCCAAAGTATGTGAGACATAGTCTCACCATCCTTGCTTCTAAGGAGCATTCTGGCTGTACGTCTTCCAACTAAAAATAAAAATAATCTTAAAAACATTATTATCTGTAAATAATTTATTTTTTCTAACTGTGGACTAAAATAAGTAACCAGAAAAAAATGATAGAAAAGATGGTCCCAGATTTCTATTTGCATTGCACTTGTACAAAGATATAAAATTGTTTTATATTCTCCCAGGTATTAGTGTAATGAACCAAACAGCAGATGCCACACTTGCTGGACTCTTGCCCATATACTGAGTGAGAAAGACACAATAATTGATTTGATTCAGATGTCCATGTGAAATAATTGAGAGCTTCTAAAATAGTAAAGTTTCTGAAGAAACATGAAAAGGATACTAACCTCTCCAGCCCCACCCCCCCCAAAAAAGATTTAAATTCATGGGAAATAATTCAAGCAGAGTATACATGCCAAGCCAAGCCCAGTGCCATCGAGTCAATTTCAACTCATAGCGACCATGCTTTATAAATTATAAACTAATTTCAGATAGAATGGATTAAAACTAATTTCGTGACTATGTGTTATCAAAAAGTTGATGAGCCTAAGATTGTAACACTATTTTCTCCAGTCTACATCATTTCCTGGGCACAGTCAGTTCCAAAATGATAACGACTTTGTTATTCTTTAGCTCTAATTTTCCAGAACTTTAGCCTTCATTCATGCCCAGTCTATAAGTGTCTCACAACAATTCCTACGTGGCTTCTTGTCCTATCAAGACTATGAAATTATACTCAGTTATTCCAAAGAAGTCTAAAATCCACAAGCTTGGCGTTGTCATACGCAGTCAATCCTGTGTCTGACAGGACTATTGTCTGGATTTAAAAAATGAGCACAGCTAAGAGAAACAGAAAGGAAATTAATTATAAGCTTACGGGGTAATTCAACAATCAACAGGAAGCCTGGAAAACCAGATTTAAGGATCCAGGTCCAGAAAGATGATTAGCTACAGCAAAACTGAAGTCTCCGCACAGGGAGAGCATGCATAGTGTACAGTTGCTGCCAGCCCTGGACCACCACCTCTGCTATCACTGGACCATCAATGCTGCCACCACCAGGGAAATGAATTCTAAGCAGTCCCTGCTTCCCATTGCAGATGCAAAGACCCAAGTAAGGAGATTCAAGTTTAGCTCCTCTGGCCTTACCAAAGATTACGTGTCTGTTATTTTCTGCTTTCATAGGGATGGCAGATCCAGGAAGGGAGCTGAGATACTGAGCACCAAAGAAATGAAGAGTGCTCATTAAACATAATCACATTTCTACATCACACTGGCCCCGATGGGGACTGTCTCTTAAGAGCTGCTGCTGTTTTATGGTCAGAAGAGAAAGCATCATTGACTAAGATTTTATTGTTCTGTGTAAGACACATTTATAAAATACAATTTATATTATTATCAAGAATTCACGCAACTATTATAAAATAATAAGAGCATCTAAATGAGCAAAGAGATAGTACTCAAAATCCATCCATCCAGAGAGAAAAGGTTAACATTTTGTTATGCATCAATTTTTTTTTCTTTAACACTCTTTTAAAGGAAAGTAGGGTATTTTATATGTGTGTGTGTGTGTGTGTGTGTGTGTGTGTAGGTATACACATATATACATGCACATACAAACATAAACACACAGTTGGATAACAAGTATTTCAATATACCTTAAATTTTCATACCTTTACAGTTGCTCTGCACTATGTTTAATTACTCACATCAATTCCATTATACTGCTATGCCAAAATTTAACAAATCCTCTCCTACAGTGACCACTTAGGGATACATCCTCATATTTTTATCCTGTTATAAACAAGCCTGCAAAGAACACCCTGATAGAAAAATCCATAACTATGCTCTTAAAGATAACTTCTTAGACATGCAAGATTGCAAGATCAAAGTGGGATATCTAATTGCCTTTTATATGAAAACAAAAGTTCTAGATTATTTACTTCTGACAGAGAGAGCATCCTGTAGTGAACAGCTGCTGACTTATAACTTGATCCATTCAAGTCATGTTTCTATAAACTATAAACATATGTTTACAAGGCTAGAGTCTGAAGTGGCTTCCTCCCTCGGCAGTGTTTGAAAAGATAAGGCTCATCAAGAATGTGAACTGTTGATGGCCAATCATGGGATTATTAGAGTGAAGTCCAGTCATTAGCAAGCAAATTTAGGACCGGGACATGTTCTTCTCCACTGCTTCCCCTCTCTCGTGTGTTAATGTCAAAATCTTACTTATCCTTCAAAAGACAACTAATGTATTGTCACCCACAAGAAGCTGCTTCTTTACCTGGAAGTGATCTCTCCTTGGTTTATGTTTCCTTAACATTTTTCTGTCATCTTCTCTGAAGAATTTGCTTTGACCGTGAGGTCAGTCTAGGCTTACATTTTCCACACTCTCATCTCCCATCCAGTCCTCAACCAAGAAAGACATTATTTTTTCCTAGTTTTCCACCTGTCTGACAGTTCTTTCTTTCATCTGTTATTCTTTCTTAATGGACCTTGAAAAGGATGTTTTTCCTTCATTACCAATCTAACATGCACTAAAATTTTAAAATGTACAATTAGGGAAAAGGCATAAATTAGAAGGTGAACATCTTCTATCATCCAACACTTTACCTGTAATCTGATTCTTAAATGCTTTCATTCCCCAGAATGTCTTCCTTGAGCCCCCATCTTCTCCCAGTCTATGCACATCCCTCCAGGCAATACCACTCGTTGTCAACTACTGATATGCAAAGGATTCAAGCCTCTCTCTTAATTTAGAACACTCGCTTCCAAATGCCTATCGTATCCCTTTACCGAAAGGATCTTTTCATTCAGTGCTTCTGCCTTGGCTGTTGCCTGATCTTCTTCCTGACCCCAATAGGTCGATCAGCACTTTCCAGTCACGCATACACCCACATTCACATCCTGTAGGAAGTGCGAACAGCTCTGTCTCTGAGTTCCTAGCATGTCCTGAGATTCTTTCTGATTGCACATATCTGCTCTGGATTTACCGAGAGAGGCCTGAGGGACAGAACGTACAAATTAGCTTGTCCTAGGTCACCTGCTTCCCCAGTGTGATAAAGGGCAGAGTTGGAGTCTTCAAACCACACAACTGACCCTGGGGCAGGAGACTGTTTGTCAAAAGAAATGAGGGGCCCTGCTATCAAAAGGGATAGAAGACGGATGCCGGCAGCAAACCATAGGTGTACGCCGCCGCACTCTCCACGCCCACTGCCTTTGTCCAGGCTTCCTTCATCCTTTGCCAGGACATTTCAAATTATTTCCGAGCTCATCCACTGTGTTGCCTAGAGTGTCTCCTTCTTTTGATACTCTCCATTCCTTCATACCGGAGAAGTGATTTTATAAAACAGACATGATCATGTCATTTCTATTTAAAGCATTTCAGTGGATACCTGTGGCACTTATAAATATTTGAATCCCTAAGCATAGTCTAAGGGGCCCTGGTGGTACAACGATTAAGCGCTTGGTTGCTAACCTAAAGATTAACGGTCTGAACCTACGAGTTGCTCCACGGGTGAAAGACGTGGCGATCTGCTCCTGTAAAGATTACAGCTAAGAACTCCCTATGGGGCAGCTCTGCTCTGTCACATGGCGTCACTATAGGTCAAAATCGACTCCAGGGCCCCTAACAACAACAAGCATAACCTACAGCTCATTTCTTCTTTTTCTGAGGCTCTATCTCCAATCATAGGCCATTTTCTAGGCAAACTAGATCGCTCAGCTTTGCCTGAAATGGGATTTATACATCTCATATTTCCTTGCCTTAGCTTAAGCTCTTCTCTTAGCTAGAGTAGGATTTGTACTACATAGTTTTTCCTGGCCCTTGTCTTCACTCAGAAAACCTGGTGTCATAGTGGTTAAGAGCTACAGCTGCTAACCAAAAGGTCAGCAGTTTAAATCCACCAGGCACTCCATGGAAACTTTACGGGGCGATTCTACCCTGTCTTATAGGATCCTATGGGATCGGAATCAACTTGTTGGCAGTGGGTAATGGGTTTTTGTCTCCACTAGCCTACCTCCTCGTCTGACAGATGTAATTGCTTTGAATGTGTATTTCCTCGGCACATGACAAAAATCTCCGCTAAGGTACAGATCACGATAATTTTCAGGAATACGTTTACATTTCATTCTCTCTTGGTTAACTGTGAGTTGCTTGAGGCCAGAGTTAGTCTTCTTAGCTTGATAAACCAGGAAGTCTGAGAAAGTGCATGGCATAAAGTGTAAACTCGGTAAGCGTTTGTAAAATTGAATTTTTGGACACCTAGCACCAGAAACATTTCAGAGTTGTTCCGATGATTTTTGTGAAACTGATCAACTTCGGTCACACAACAGAGCCATGCCAGGGAGGTGTAAGTTACTCCAGTATCTTCCGTAAAAACATCACAGTTATGTGTTGGTCAGAGTTGCTGTGGGAAAGCATTTGTACAACAAGCCCAGAAAAAGGTGAAGGATAGAATTTTTATAGTCTCTTTCTTCCTAATCAAACGTTTTTCTTGAGCGTCTAAACACAATGCTAGATTCAGAAGTCGTTGGTGTTTTATACGCACATGACAGTGGTGAGATCCTCTTTTCTCAAAAATCAAGGGCTATGGCTACGTACAGCAGGCCACGAAGAAAGGCCAAGGAGAAAACACCTCTGAGATTGTAAATGATTTCTTTGCGCAAAGACCATACAATTCCAAGTTGCAATGCACTCCATTAATTAAACAAGTCTGCATGCCCATAATTTAATTTGCTGAAAGAATTCACAAGAGGGATGGGAAACTGGGTTCCCCTGCTTCCCATAAATGTAATTGACATAATGAGCAGCTTTCTTCTCTTTTGAGTCACAATGCCTTACAGTAATACCTGCTTCACGTGATAGCAAACTCTCTTTGAGTTACACAGAGAAATAATTTTCTAAGTGCAATTCAACTCAATGTAGATAGCTATCAGATGGCATCAGAGACATCAGGAAGAAAGGAAATAAAAATGACTTCAGTGAACTTGGTGGGTGGAAATGGCAAAACCTGAGTCAAATAACAATCCGCATTGATACATACTACATGTTTCTCTCTCTCTCTGGGTATTTTCAACAGAGCTTTGCAAAATGTGAAATAGAAGGCAAAAAAAAAAAAATGATCTTAGGCTGAAATGTGAAATACATTGCATTTTACTTTGCTTACCAGTTTACAAAGCACTTTATATGCATTAACTTATTTGACTTTTTTCATTTCAAGTTTGTGAATGAGATGTTTTTCATTGTCATCACCATCATTCTCCTTTTACAAACGATGTCACGGAAAATTTGAAGGATGTAGTAATTTGACCAGACTCAGACTGGTAACAAGGGGTAGAATTCAAACTTGAATTCAGGTCTTTTTATTTCTAATGCAGTGCTGTTTCCACTCTATAATTTTCTGATTGTTTCCACAGTTACCATTAAATGGCCATCATCATACTCAGTGCTCGCCAATTATCTGCCAGGTGACTGGATACAATACAACATAAAGAATAGCTTTTACCATGTCACGTATTTTCACAAAAACGTTCATGTCCTACCACTGACCACAACAAAATCAAATGCCCCTCTCCTAACTTTCAATCTCCCTTAAGGTTGCAGTCGAACATCTTCATTTTTTTCTTAGTTAATTCTAGAAACGATGTTTTTAGACCTCTAAGATAAAATATTCCGTAAGATAGGAAAGGTGGTTCTTTTATTTTCTGAATTCCCTTGCACCTCTTGTTCAACAACAGTTTAATTTCTTTCTTTTGTTTTTCTCATTCTCCTTCCTCTTGGTCATTTTTTTCTCCCCAGTTAATTATTTTCAGCCATTTTAGGCTTCAAAGGCAATCCCTTTCTTTTCTTCCCTTCCTGGGCTGCATTGTTCATAGTCATAAAGAAAAATAACCAGGGAGCTAATCAATGTCATTTTAACACATTATATAAAGTATTTGTAAAACAGTAAGCAATGCTCAAGTATCCTTAGAATTGGCAATTTAAGACTTTAATATCTGCTGCTGAGAAAAATAGTACTTTGAAAGCTTTCATTTTATAGCTAAGCTATAGAAATTTCAGCACCTACTGATAGGTTGTGAACATTTACAAGTGAATGAAACAAATTAAATGACAAACTCCTACCAGTGTTTTAAACATAATATTGTCGTAGCTGTTTTATTTATCAAATAAAAATAGAACACAGAGCAGCTTCTCAATAAACTAAGCCTTTATGATTCTTTTAACCAACTTGGTTAAAAAATTCATTATATATAGAAGGATATATATATGTCACATTTTTTAATTAATTCAGCGCATATTTTCAAATCTCAAAGGCTTCATACCAGGGTCTATGAGAATCATGGGGTCTATAACTGTATCTCTTATATTCTTCCTTCCAAGAAGATTACTTTACAAATGTGAACCTCGGTGTTTTCCATTCACAATTATTTTGTTTCTTTTCTGATTCTTCATTCTTTGTCAGGCCACTACCTCAGGGAAGAAATAGTATAGCAAACCAAAGAGTTAATTTGTAGTAGTGTTTGAAAGAAAAATATCAAAAGCATGGCCTTTTGATATCATATAAACACTCCAACGTAATATTTACACACTTTGCTATAGGTAGAGAAGAATGCGTAATGAAATAGAAGTCAATTTCCCAGTCTGGGCTGGGAGCTAAGGGCAGGCTCTTAAGAGAGCACTGTGTGACTATGAGGGGGGATCTTTGAGTCTTTGAGACAAGTTCTCTCCCTGTTTCCACCTCCTTTCTCCATCACCGTGAATTGCATGATATTAAGTATTAAATAACCATGTCCCACTTCCCAACTGGAGTTGGCAGAAAAGAAGCAGCAGTCTGGCAGAGCTCTCTGAAAACCCATGGCATGGAACCCCAAAAGGCCGAGTGTGGTGTTGAGGCAAAGAAAGCTAGAAACAGCCTCACAAAACTCACTGTTATCCCAGGGACCACCTGGAAAGCAGAGATGCTTCCCTTGTCCTCAGAAAGGGCACGCACATATCAGAAAAAGAGGCAAAAAACTTGGTGAACTCATGGGGTCAGTATGAGAAACTAGTTGTAGATGACAGTGTGGGCCACAGGCTGGGTTTCATATGAGAACAAGAAAATCTCAGTGGGGGCCTGCAAGTGGCAAACAGGGCAATGTTATCTTTGAGGGTGCCAGTGCAGACCAGATAACCAGGACCAGACAACCACAGCTGCTATAAAAATTTATTTTTAAAAAAATCTGCAGAATTGTGCATCAATCTCTGGAAGAAAGAAGAATTCTATTGAGACAATCCAGAACTGGCTACATACAATTTCTGCCACCGGGGTAATCGAGAGGCTCAAAATAGAGATAAGCTTAAATTATAGAAAGTTGTATGCCCATATTTAGCCTGAAAATATTATACCTGTTCTAGATATAACAAAAACACTCCAAATTGTAGTAATAGGTCATAAAATAGTAAAGTTCTTTAAGGATAGATGTCAAAGATTAATAATAGTTTAAAGCACAAAATAAAGATTTAAATGAACGTGAAAGCTCACCAAAAAAGTTAAATTTTTAGGAAAAACTTTAATGAAGTTTGAATGCTATATCACAATGATAGGACTTTTATGCCACTAGAACAATAAGAAGCTACCACAGATTGCTGAATTTGAACTGACAAGATCATACCAATCATTTAGGTTACTTTTACTCAAGTGTGAACTATTTATTTGAGTGGGATTTAGAGATAAGAATGTTAGTTAAGAGGTTATGTATCGTTTGTCCAGACAAGAGATAATAAGACAGTAAAAGTAAAATATGAAAGATATCCCAAAGATGGAATTAACAAGATCTAGACTTCATTGGTGATCAATTATGGGGAGGAGAAGTTGTCAAAAACAACCCAGAGATTTCAAATATGGTTTACTGAAAAGCTAGGGGTGCCTGAACAGGATTAATGACAGAGAGAAACTGGCTGGTGGGTAATAGCATGATATTGCACATTTTACTTCTACATGGTGGAAGGACATCTAAGACGGCAGGTCAGAAATAAGTCAACAGGGAAACCATCTAATAAAAGTGGTAGCTGAAGATCAGGAAGTAGTCAGGATTGTTGAATGTGAAACTGTAGGAAGAGAAACATGCCTGCGTGTAGGAAGCAAGAAGAGGTAAAAAAGGAACAGATGGTAAAGGAGATAGGTAAGAGAGAAACAGAACACGTCAATGCCACAGAAATTCAAGTAAATCACTAATGATTGCTGAGAAGTAAGTTAAATAGTAAGTGTGACTCATTCCTAGTATGTTGGTTCATAGACTTATAATAGAGAAGTTTGCTACGTCTTAAGAGCAAATATCCCTATGATAATAATAACACTGAACTATGCATGTTCTTCCTGGGTCTTCCTCAAAGACTACTTTTTTTTCTTTTTTTACAATTTTTATGCAGAGCATTATGTTCTGAAACTTTTATTTTCTAAATTGTTTTCCATTCGAAAGAGACTAAATAAATGCTCTGAGAGGTGCTTGTGAGAATTCCCAGAAATCTTTTTATAGAAAGTTATTTTAGTCAAATGGAGTTGAGAATCAAGTGTCCAGTTGGAGAAAATAACAAAGAAAGACATGCAAATTGAGGATACGGCTATGCAGTACCCTCACGCCAGTTAAAAAAGAAAAAAATTGAGTCATCTGGATATTAGCCATTAAACATTTGAATATTTAAAAATGTTAGGCCAGGAAAAAAAAAAAAAAACACTTTGGTGTTAATCAAATTTTTATTTAACTTTGTGACCTTCATGGGGTAAAAACATGCTCACAGTGGCAGAGGTTGCTCTCTGTTCATCCAGGTCCATGTCTCCTTCTGCCAATGCAAATACAGCTAGGCTGTATGTTTTAGGGTCCTATGCAGCTTCACTGTGGCCATAGGATTGAGCTGTAGCCAAAGAATGACTCTGGCATAAATATTAGAGGCTAAAACGTCAAAAGAATTTTCACTTAGCAAGAACTCAGCTAGCCACCAATCTATGAGGTCATGGAGCTTTTCTTTCTTTTTTTAAACAGAGAGGACACAATCACTACCTCCAAGTTGTCCTGGAGCCTAAGAGCCCCTACTGGTCTGATTCTCTAGAGGATTATACAGACTAGCTCACCTAACACAGATGTGGAGCCACTTGGCGTAATTATTCGAGTAAAAATTAAATTCCTGTTGTGTTTGAGCTATTATGAGCCTGAGGTTGATTCGTTAAGCAGCTTGTGTTTTTTTCTACCTCTTGTGTTGTTGTTGTTAGTTACCATTGAGTCGATCCCGACTCATGACAACCCCATGTGTGCAGGGTAGGACTGCTCCACAGGGTTTTCATGGCTCTGGCCTTTCAGAAGCAGCTCAGGAAAGCTGCCTTCGGTGGTGTCTTTGAGTGGGTTCAAAATGGCAAACTTTCAGTGTTAAGCCCTTAACTGTTTGCTTTCTTCCTTTCTTGCTTCCTAGTTTCCTTCCTTTCTTCCTTCTTTCTCCATTTTATTATCCTGTGCCCTATACACACACTTGCCAATAGTGTCCATGCTGAAATCAGGAGGTTAAGATCTAGGCTACCTTTCTTATACCCCATTGTCAACACCTTCGTCCCCGACGACTGTATCTACCCTGCTGACTTTCAGGCCCTGAATCTACATGCACTGAGGCATTGACACAAAAGATCATGATCTTCTAAGTATCTAATCTGGGAAAATGTCTGCCAACACATGAACTTTCAAAAATGTTGGTCACCCTTTACTACAGCTTCATTTACACCCACCTTATTAATGTAACCCACTTACCTAGACAGGCAGTCTCCAAATTACCAGTGCGCTCTGTTCCTAAATCTGTTAGGTATGATTCGTATCTAACATTAGTTAGTCAAATGTTTGTGTTAGTACGTAGGATCTAGTGTACATTTTTTATGCACAAAAAACATTCAAGAAATACTCACTCTCCTAGCCCATTCAGTGCCTTGGGGCCCACTACCCCTGCAGCAGTAGCAGCCCCTCCAATTTCCCCCTTTCCCTTCCTGGGAGCACAGGAAACGAAGACAGTGGCCCACCACAGACCACTCCACGGGCCAGTTGAGCCCTGAGACCCTGACCAGAGAGTTCCTCAAAACACCCAAAGCCATCACCGCCTGAGGCACAGGGCCAGCCGGAGAAAGGGTCAGCCCTGGCTGTGGCACTGTGAGACAGAGGTACAAGGGCAGAGGGGAGGGGGCTGACTGGGCCGAAGGTCAGGAGTCAGGACTGAGGGCCCAAAGCTGGGAGTCAGTGGGTAAGGTGAGCTAGGCCATGCGCCACCAGGCACAAAGCTTCCCTTAAAACTGACGCATTGATGCACATCACAAAGTAGCACCTGTTTGTCATTAAGAACTATTGCATGTATCTTGTGTTTTTAACATAATAGGCTTTACAACTGTTGGTTCATAACAACAGATTGTACATAAGTCAGACGTTCATAACCTGGGGACTGCCTGTACACATTTAATACCTCGTCTTCACTTAAGAGTTCTTGGATATATTATGACCTGACATTCTCTTCTCCATCCACAGCTTCCTGCTCACTCCCTACGTGCACTGTCTGCGTTGATCCAAATGGTATCACCATTTCCTTGGCCTCTGCTCATGCTCTTAGCTGGCAAATCTTGCTCTGATATACAGAACAAAACACTGCCCGATCCTGTGCCACCCTCACAACCACTGTTATGCTTGAGCCCATTGTTGTAGCCACTGTGTCAATCCATCTTTTTGAGGGTCTTTCTCTTTTTTGTTGACTTTCTACTTTACCAAGTATGATGTCCTTCTCCAGGGACTGATCCCTCCTGATGACATGTCCAAAGTATGTGAGACAGAGTCTCACCGTCCTTGCTTCTAAGGAGCATTCTGGTTGTCCTGGCCACAACAATAGGCTCAAGCATAACAACGATTGTGAGGTTGGCAAAGGACCAGGCAATGATTTGTTCTGTTGTACATAGGGTTGCTATGAGTTGGAACTGACTCGATGCCACCGAACAACAGGTAGCAGGAGCTTACACACAGTTGTATAAGATTGTCACTGCTAGAATTAAACAATATTTTTGGTTATCGAGTTATTCTATTCAAAGTTCATATTCCCAAGAATTTGTTAGCTGAGGGCGAGAGCAGAAATGGAAACCCACAACCATGTGTTTAAATAGTTAATAGTTACAACTCCTTATCAAATTAATAAATGAAACAATGTCTATTCTCCTACTTTCACAAATATAACTTTATATTGAGGAATATATGCAAAAACAGAATTTTTATTTAACTGAAGTTTGGCAAGACAAAAATGACAAGTGGATTAGATCATTGTTAAACATGTTTATATGAATAATATTAAGATATATGAAATTCATGAATTCTATTTTCAATCCATACAAATTTTCCTTTTAGCAAAATCAATAATTATGGAGTTATAATCATGCTTTTCACATAATTTGATTTCTACTGAGAGAAAAGATTTAAAAATAAAAATGTAACAATTCAAAGTATGAAAAAATTCAAAGCATATTTTCATCAAAATTTTAAATTGAAGTATATTATGTAAATTTTGAAAAATTAAAATGATATTTTCAGATATTTAAATAGTTTTCTTCAAGGGCATTCAGAATTATTTTTTTTAAATCAAAAAGCAAAATGTAAATTGCAATGAATGAATGTGAAATATTATATATAAATTATATAGAGCTAAATTTTATTCACTTAAAATAATAAAATCTTATCAAATAATTTTGACAATGACAAAACTACAGGAAGCCCCTGGGTTACAAACATCCTGCTTATGTTCAACCCATAGTTACGAACCAACTTCCTTAAAGCCTATTAAAAATTTGAGCTATGTACATTGGTTCCTAATAACAAATGTGCACTGCTTTACAACTGATGTTAATTTATCAGTTTTATGGGAAGCTTTGTGCTTGGTGGAGTCTGGCCCGGCCAACTCCCCTGCCCCAGACCCTCAGCCCCTGAGTCCTGTCTCCTGCCCCCAGCCCTTCCCACCCCCAACCTCATACCTCCCCCCTCTCCTCCACTCCCCCACCCTACCCCCTGCTTCTGCTCCCTGGCCTGGCTCACCCCCCAGCCTGGCTCCACCACCCAACCCCCAACCCTGGGTCCTCAGACTTGGCTTCTGACCTTCTGCCCCTGTCCCTCTAGCCCACTACCCTTTAACTGGGGCTGACCCTTCATCCTGTCCTTTGCCTCAGGTGGCAATGGCTCTGGGAGTTCCGAGAGACCATTCAGGTAGGGTCTTAGGGCTCACTGGGTTTGCAGGACAGTTTGTGGTGGGCCGCTGTCTTCCTTTCCTGTTCTTTCACCAGGTGCGAAGGGCGAGGAGGGGCTGCTGCTGTTGCAGGGGTGGCTGGCCCCAAGGTGCGAAGGGGGCTGGAAGTGTGAGTGTTTCTTTGTTTTTTATGCATAGAAATGTACACTAGATACTATGCACTAAGACAAACATTTGACTAAATGACATTAGATACGAACTGTACCTAACTGTTCCGAATTACAAACAAACTTGATTTAAAGACAGATTTAGGAAAGGAACTCGTTCCTAACCTGGGGACTGCCTGTACACAGAATTTTAGAATTCAAATTCCATCAAGTTAAGAATATGAGAATTCAATATTACATCTGCCACTTGGTGAATAACAAATCTACATATATATACATTTAAGTAGCAGAAATTGTAAAATTACAAATGTTTCTTAATAGCCAGGTGCAAATACACACACAAGCAATCATGCTAATTTGTGCATATCTCAGAGCCCAGAATTGGAACACAAAGGCAACCAAGAAAATAAACATGCAGTATTAATGGGAAACGATAACGCAGTGTCCACATTCTGCCGTCGTGTGCATCTCTATTGTCTGCGGTGGGGTAATCCACGCACCTTTACGACTTTGAGACACAGCTATCTCCCATTTCAAGGATGCAGGGTAAGCAATGTAGAGAAGAGCTTCCATGAGGCCTGAATGGTATTAGCCACCAGAGTGGATGTCACAGTGATACATCCCCCCAAGCCACAACTGGACCAACAAGCAACATCATGACAGAGAAAATATCGAAGTTGTCAAGGATTTCATTTTACTTGGATCAACAATCAATGCCCATGGAGCCAGCAGTCAAGAAATCAAACAGCAGATTGTATTGGGCAAATCTGATGCAAAAGGCCTCTTTTCAAATGTTAAAAAAAAAAAAATCACTTTGAGGACTAAGGTGCAACTGACCCAAGTCACGGTATTTTCAATTGCCTCGTATGCATGGGAAAGCTAGACAATGACTAAGGAAGACAGAAGAAGAATCGATGCCTTGGAATTATGCCATTGGCAAAGAGTACTGAATACCCCATGGACTTCCAGAAGAACCAACACATCTGTCTTGGAAGAGTACAGCCAGAATGCTCCTTAGAAACAAGGATGGCAAGACTTTGTCTCATGTACTCTGGACACGTCATCAGGAGGGGCCAGCCCCTGGGGAAGGACATCCTGCTTGGTGAAGTACAGGTGCAGCGAAAAACAGGAAGACCCTTAACAAGATGGATTGATACAGTGGCTGCAACAGTGGGCTCAAGCACAGCGACGATTGTGAGGATGGGGCAGGGACGGGCGGTGTTTCGTTCTGTCGTACAAAGGATCGCTATGAGTCAGAACCAACCGGATGGCACCTAACAACAAAAGCCAGTGCTGAGCGCAGGGTCCTGAGTGAGTGATAGAGTTGTCCATATGTATTTCCTTTAATACATAGGAACAAAAGGGCCCAGGACAGCAAACCTCACGCCTGAAACTAAATGTGGTCCCAGTTCGGTGGTCTCTGAAAGTAAAATTAGGATGTGCTAATGAACGAAGGAAGTTGATACAGGTCAGGCAAAAATACAAGAAGAAAGAATTGGCCAATTGGATAAACGTGGCTTAAGTCCTTTCAAAAACAGATATAGAGGTACTCATTTGAATTTGGCAACATGGAAGTCACATGTGAATGGGAAGTGAGGAATAGAGACAGTGAGAAACAACAGTTTCTCAAGAGATTAACAAATTAATAAATCTCTTGAGAAACTGCGTTGTGAATGCTGAGTTGAGGAATGAAATAGCCACTTAAGAAAGATATTGGGTATGAGTATAATTAATTTTGTAAAATAAGAGATGGTACGGCAATTTATTATGCTGAAGGAAAAAGTCTAGTATAGGTGGAAAGACAGATGATTCAGAATATAGAGTAATTGAAAAAGCAGGCACTGAACACAGGGGAGAGGTAGAAGCTAAGGGGACCAGGGTAAGGGTTGACCCTCAGTAACAGAAAATGTGTTGACCCTCAGTATCAGAGAGCTCTAAGTAGGTAACACTGCAGAAATCCAAGGAAGATTATTGAGAGAACTAGAGTTTGGCATATAGTCAATAAATTATCCAAATTCAAACACATTTTAGAAGTTTCTCCTCCAAAAGATAGTTACAATTCCATGATATTAGGACTGAAGTCACTGAAGGGTAACACAACTCAAGAAAGGTAGGAGGCATTTCAAAAAAAATTGTACAGCCCACAAACAAATACCAGCACATTGGCAATGAACAGCTGATCTTCAAAATGGTAGACAGGAATTATGAACAAGAATACGAGGAGACTAGTGCTCTTCGTAGCAATGAGAAGGCAAGCTGGATTAAAACACTGAGCTAGAAGTGAGATGAGATATATCTAAGTAGAGGTGCCTTCGGGCAATTGAGATTTTCAGTCCAAGTGAGAATTTGAGAGTAGATAAAGGGATTTGGGAGTAATCAGCCAACAATCTGAGTCTCCTCTCTAACTTTCATTTAGTACATTAAAAAAAAAGAAAGAAATGGAATACTTTAATACTGGATGGATACTGTGGACACTTTATAGCAAAATAAAATGCAACATTTTTTTTTCTATAAATACATCGTTGCATATTTCCTTAATTCTGCATTAGAAACAATTTAACTGTGTTTTGTACTTTTTAATAGATAAATATTTATAACATTAAACGCACACTGGAGGGCAGAATCATTAAATGTGTGTCTAATAAGTTCAGTTTATTAAAAGCATTTGTATTTGTCGCTCTTAAAAAGCACAGCCTTTATTGCCCTCACAAAGCGAATTTTAGTAAACCAGTATGATATCACAAGTTTAAACTTTTACATCGTTCTGATATATCTCACATCCTCTGGTTTATGCAGATGATCGTACTTTGCCTCCTGAATGAGCTAAAGTAATTTGCGCAGCTTAAGTTATTTCTGTGCAAATAGGAGATAAAATTTCAATCTACATTTAATTAGTGAAGCTTAAATTATTACATGTGCTGGAGGGAGGTTGAAATTTTGGCTTTAAAAGTTTATAGCAAAAGAATCAAGGGAACAAAAATAAAGGGAAGTGTCAAACCGAAGAAAAATTTTATTAAAAATGTATGTTTGGAAGGAGTCTGTGAAAGAAAAGTATGTGATGTGTTAGTTTAATTCCTCCCTACCAAAATGCTACAGCCATACTAACAAGGAAAGATAAAATAGATCACATTCAAAACATTCCTTTAAACCTATAAAAGTTAGAAACTATAGATTATTGTTAGTTCATTAAGTTTCTTATTAATGGTTTAGACAGAATATATTAAAATGCTATTTTCTTTTCCATTATAAGATTTTATTCCAATAATTTTTCCAGTTGTTTAAATAAACACTTTTATAAGTTTCTGATTTTTAGAAAAATCGAGAAGATAGCACAGAGAGTGTACCCATATACCCTAGAGCCATTTTATATTATTATTATCTTACATTATTATAGTATTAATAATGCACTGGGCAAAAATGGTTACAATTAATGAAGCAAAATTCATACATTTTTATTAACTGAAGTTCATACTTTATTTAGATTTACTCAGTTTTTTTTTCCCAAATGCCCTTTTTCTGGATTGCAGGATCCCATCCAGGATATCACATTGCATTTAGTAGTCATTTCCCCTTAGGCTTTCTTGGCTGTGACAGTTTCTCAGAATTTCCTTGTTTTTGATGATCTTGAATACTTTGATGAGTACTGACTGTTGGGTATTTTGTTGAAAAAAAAATTTTTGTTGAAGCACTCCTTTATTAGAATTGTTCTGATTTTCATCTCATGATTAGATTAAGTTGTAGGTTTGGGGGAGCTAATTACTGATGTCTCCAGTTTTAATCCATTACCACATGAGTTTCTTTAGCCTCCTCCCCTTGGTAAACCTGTTGCCTTTGAGTTGATTCCAACTCATGGCGACCCCACGCCTTTCAGAGTAGAACCACCTTCCATAGAGTTCTCGATGACTGTGATCTGAGGGAAGTAGATTACCAGATGTCCTTCTGTGGCAACATGGGGTGGATTCAAACTGCCAATCTTTCCATTAGTAGTTGAATGCAAACCATTTGTGTCACCCAGGGAACCCTGGTACCAATGGTAGAACTTAGTAACTTTAGGCTGCAAGACACCTATTGAGAAAACTTCTCTTTGGTACCAATGGTATTTTAAAATAGGAACAGAAAAAAAAAAATTGTTCTTGAAATATATTTAAAAAAAAAATGAAGATAATGCTTAAGCCAAAAACTACTCCAAGACACATATTTGATTGATATTGATAAAAAAATAATTTATTCATGTACAAGCAAATAATCTGCAGTTATATAAAGAGCTCTGTATACAAAGAAGCAAAATGGATGTCCTTTTACAATTTATAAAAAAAATCTTGTTTGAGAGGCTACCTTGATTTGAAGCATTCTTGGTCTTTATGAGCTTCTGTCAAAATGAAAACAGACCTAGAAGTGATATAAGGTTTCACATTATAGTTATTTAAGCTACTCACGCTTACCAGTAGTTAGTTGGCATTTGAGCAAAGAAACGGGAATAGCAAAAACCAGCTAAATTCGGACTTTGGGAAGGGTAAGAACATAGACTGAAGAACCATGTTTTGCCATCTTATATGATGTTAGACTTCAGTGCTCGGAAGGCAGCATGAAGTCACTAAGCAAAGCTTTGAGGCTGGAGACTCAGAGAAAAAGAGATATTTTCTCAATAAGTGTCTTGCAGCCTGAAGTTACTAAGTTCTACCAGTATTGTTGACAAGGATAGTTAGTTTCAATTGGTCAATGTAGTAAATTTGTCTTCCATAAATTAAACATTGCTCAATATTTGAGAACATTATTTAAGTTACTAAATCAAAATAATGTTTAAGAAACTTTTGTCAGTCATAAAATTATTACAATTACATATTAGTGTTCACAATCAAGAAGTACAGGGATCTGGGCAGAAAAAATAAAATGAACATGAGCTGATAATTTACAAACTCACAGCTTATGAAAAGGACAGGTGCCAGACAGGTTCGCAGGTATTCTAGGGAGGGGCTACCTGCATTTACCAACCCAGCCAACGAGACAGTGGAGTCAGCTCCTCATGCAGAGAGGAGGAGAGAGGAAAAGTAAAACAATTAAATAAATGTTCCTCTTTTTTATAACTACCCCTGATAATGTTAAGGGAGAATTAGAAAAATTCCGTTAAAGTGCTACAGCTGCTAACCACGAGGCTGGCAGTTCAAATCCACCAGGCGCTCCTTGGAAACTCTATGGGGCAGTTCTACTCTGTCCTATTGGGTCGCTATGAGTCGGATTCGACTCGATGGCAGTGGGTTTGGTCGTTGCTAGCTGCCGTCCTGTCAGCCCGACTCATGGTGACCCCATGTACCATGGTCCTGCACCATGGCCATGAATGGTTGGGGATCAGACCATTGTGATCCATAGGGGTTTGGGAAAGAGGTTGCCAGATCTTTCTTCCTAGTCCATCTTAGCCTGGAAGCTCCACTGAAACCTGAGCAGCATCATAGCAATACACAAGCCTCCAGTGACAGACAGTGGTGGCTACTCATGAGGCTCCTTGGCCAGGAATCAAACTCAGGCCCCAATGGAATCGTACCACCGAACGAGCACAGGAGGGTAAAGTTCAAATTCAGCTTACTGATCTATTTATGAATTCATGAAAATATCAGTTCAGGGAAGTTGGGTTACATCTATCATGTCCAAATATCTATATTATCTATCTATATGTATATTCTCCATACCTATTCCTATACTTGTATCTATACCTATACCTGTATCTGTATGAAGAGAGATACTCTTCTTGCTGCTTTCCCTCCCCACCAGATTAATGACATCCTCTGGATGTCTTTCATCTTGCTGAACTTCTTCTAAGTATTTCTACAGACATTTTAAGACACCATGACTTTTATTAAAAGAGCAGAGGAGAGCCCAGAAATAAGCTCTTTACGTTCCGCATTTGTCCAGTTTCTATTCCATCCGTGCGCCATGAAGGCAGGCATACAGCTGTGTTCTGGGATACCAGCCAGCTCTGTTCTCCAGCTGTGGTCAGAAGCAAAAGTACAACTGAGGCAGAAAAGACCGGCAGCTAGCCAGGACTTCAGAGCACAGCTTCTGGGAGACGGCACAAAGCTGGAAAAATCAGATACTGTCAGGGCAGAGACACAAAACTTAGAGGTGGTGTTTTGTAAGCCTGGTCTTCAGGCAGCCTGTATCATCCTCGCTTGAAATTGTTGGTTAAAATGCAGATTCCTGGGCCACAGGATGACTTGCTGAATCGTAACCACTGGACTCACAAAGTTAAGGGATTGGCATTTTTAACAATCTCTTAAGGTTTGGAGTCACAGCTACAGAAATTCAAACACTCAAAAGTCGTTGTTTAGAGAAGTCTGAGGGGTCAAGAAAAGTCAAGTAGGTGCTAGGAGTTTGATATTTAGCAAGGGTGGCCTAGGATTATAGATCGCAGAACTGACAGGCAGGACACAGTGGTGAGTTTAGCCCCCGGGGAAAAGGCGATGCATCTGCTACCCGGGGTTACGCTTTCTTTTAAGTAGAAAGAGGCCTCAGCGCTCAGGTATTGACTTGATGGCAATAGGTTTTTTTTTTTTTTTTTTTCAGTTACTCAGCTATTAATTGGTGCCTTACAGTGTCCAGAGTCCTAGGAATAAACCCTGCTCTTTCCTGAAACCAGGGCAGGAATGCTGAAATCACCTCCAGTTTAACTAATAGATTTATTTTGCAGTTGGAGGGTTTAGGGAGAATGACAGGGAAGTAGAGTCCGGCAGGAAGTTTTTCAGAGATATTACTAACCGACTGAGATTTTGATTTTCTTCTAACCTCTCCCAGACACCCACCCTTTTGGCACACTGAATTCATAGTTACCATTTCAGAGCAGCTTGCTCCGACAGAAAGAGACGTGAGAAGGAATTCTAGTGGTAGGTTTTTGAAGTAATGCCCCTGAGAAGTGTCAGTTCCAGAGGATTTTTTTTATTTGGGGTCTGCAAAGTCCTGGTGGATAGTACTTCTTTTGTGAAAGCTGCTACCTTTGTTTATAGTCTCCAGCCCCAGGAAGTCAGACCCTAACAAAAGGTCTCCTTATTTGATCCCTGGGTGTCCTCTGATCTCAGCATGTATGGTTTACCAGTGTCTTGCCATCCTCAGGCAGGCAGTCTGGGATAGCCCTGCACAAAAGTCTCTTTGCCCAGCTGCCCCACCCCTTCCACGAAGTCTCAGGGTCAAGGCTGAAAGTCGATGGCTCTTACTTTGACACACTTTCTCTTAGACGTACCAGTTGTTCACTTATGAGTGCATTTCTCTATTTCTTCCTAAGTGATCTACTGGCATAAAAATATGCTTTATTCTATAGCAATATGCATTGCACTCACCATTACGCATCAACACATAGCTCTTTACACTTTACATTACTAATATGGTCATTATGAATTCAATTTTTCAGGATTTCATTAGTGCAATTATCTTCATTACCTGAATGCCATCTGACATTTACATTAGGCAACTAGCCAGTTCACTACATCAAGGTGCACAAACAAAGTAATTAAGTTTCCTAAGTTATCTTTGACTGTCTGTGCTGATCAGGTTACAACAGGTCCTACGGGACAGTCCCAAAACTAAGCACGGTTGGAAGACTCCTGGAGTTCAGATCATCTCAGTTCATCACTAACCTGCTAACAGTGACCAGAGGTTCTAGTACATTCCCATATCTTGCTGACTGCATCACCACACATATGTTGGGCATGGGAAATCAGATGAAACAAATATTTTGATCACATCTTATTCTTCGCTGGCAAAATAATGACTCCATTATTAGAAATGACTAATCAGAAATCACCGTTGGTATTAAAAGGAAAGCTTCCATTTGTTGAACTCTCACTATAAGAGCCACAGCATACATGTTGTTGCAAACACAACAACCCTACAGAGTAAGCAACAGGACTGCAGTTTTATAGATAAGGAGACTGAAACTCAGAGATGTGGAATAACCTCTTCAAAGCCACTGAGCTGGTATTTATTTGGCAGAAAGCAAGGTCATTGTCTCAGTCAAGCCCGTCTTCTTTCCACTATGCCAGATGCCACTCAAAGGGCAGTGCAAGTGCTGCTCGCGTTTGGAAAGGTATCCTCAATTTTTCTGTTTCCTTAATCAGACTCTTGTGATCTTCACTTTCAGAATTATTGTGCTACCTGTTCAAAGAGGGAACTTCTAAATATTCCCAGTACTTCTGACTGTGCCATTCATTTAGAACAATCATTGCCTCATTCTAAATTAACGTAAAGATTTTCTCACATATGTGGCCAAAGTTCCAATCTATGCCCCCACGTTCCTCATGCATTTCCATTTTAAGAATATTAGTGAGCGTGGCAGTCACTATAACCTACTCATTAATTACCTTTAATAAAATGTGAATCATTCCCTATGTCCCGGGAAATGTGAGGGCAGTCATGGGTGGTGTTTCTCAGGCAGTGGAAACCAAGCTGCATGGATACTTCCTATCTGAACCAGTCCAATCTTTCCCAGGAAGAAGAGGTTTGGAGTTAATCCACTCACTGTTCTACTCGGTGACTTTCATCTAAACACTAAAACCACCTTAGCTTGTTTATAAGCAAGAGACACCTGTGGTTACTGGTTGCCCAGATCTGACCGCCAGTTACATTAATCCACAGGGCTTAAGACAGGAAGAGAAGGGGAGGCAGGAGACAGGAATTTCACCAACTGACCTAACATGAAAAGAACGAGGTTAATAAGAAGAGCAGGGAAAGCCGAGGAGAAGACGGGGAATGGCCTTGTCCAAGACTCTGCTGCTCTTTCCTGCTTCGATTTCTGCTCTATCTTCTTGTCAGATAGAAATAGATTTGCTCTACTTCCTCTTCCCACTGATTTCTGCAGTCCCCTGCTGGCCCCGTAATGTTTACTGACTTTCATTGTTGTTAATTGTTGTCAAGTTGATTCTGTGTGTGCAGGGTAGAAGGGCTCCACAGTGTTTCCAAGGCTATGAATTTTGGGAAGCAGATCTCTTGGCCTGTCTCCCAAGGCACCTCTGGGTGGGTTTGAACCAGCAGTCTAGGGCTGGTAGCTGAGTGTTTAACTGCACCACACAGAGACCTGCTGACTTTAGTGAAAAAAAAAAAAACAAAACTGTTGCTGTCTATTTGATGGCCCTACAGGACAGGGGAGAACTGGCCCACAGGGTTTCCAAGGCTGTAATCTTCACAGAAGCAGACCACTGCATCTTTCTTCCCCAGAGCGGACCGTGGGTTCAAACCACCAACCTTTCAGTTAGCAGCTAAGCTCTTAACCACTACATCATCAGGGCTTCTTACTAGCTGGAGGTTAGTGGCTAACTTTAGTAGCTTGGATTAAGGAAACATTTGGGTCAATTATGTTTTGGTTCTCTCTTTGTATCATAAGATTGTTTGTTGGTTTGTTTGTTTGTGCAAAGTGAGCAGAATAATGTTGGGGTGTGTCTGCCTTTGGTGAAGATGATCATAAGAAGTTGAGGCTGGGGAGATTCTGGGTTCTCCACGAAAAAAAGGGAGACAGAGCCGTCCTTGTTGCAAGCTTCTCAGAACCACCTTTCTGGGGGAGTTTCAGTGTGCCCCTAAGAAGAAGTAGAAACATGCATGAGCATCAATTTCTCTGGACAAAATTCTGGAGTTAAATAGGGATAAATGTGCGGTTGATAAACACACACTGAATTGAGTTACAAAGCACTGGATATGCTAACTAGCAATGCCACTCACGTAGCGCTAGTTAATTCTTTTTTCTGAATCCTCAACATTTTTGAAAAATGAGGGTGACTGCGACAGTGCCACCTATTCATACAGTTGTGTGTTTTTCAAATGAGCTTATGAATATATACAAGGATGATTCATAAACTCTAAAATACTATGTAAATATAAGAATAGGTGTTGTGTGTGTGTATACATGTATATTCAATCAGTCATTCATTGAGCTTAACTAAACATCTATCTATAATGGGCACTGTATTAATTACTGGTCTTTGCCATTAAGGGTTTATATTCTTGGTAGAAGGAGCCCTGGTGGCACAGTGGTTAAGCGTTTGGCTGTGAACCAAAAGGCCACAGTTCGAACCTACCAGCTGCTCCTTGGAAAATCTATGGGGTAGTTCTACTCTGTCCTATAAGGTCGCTATGAGTCAGAATCAACTTTATGGCAACAGGTATTCTTGGTAGAAAATTAGAGAGACGGGAAAAGAAAACCACTGTTTCCTAGCACTTGCCAGATTTCAAGTGTGTATGATTTACTTTTCCCAACAACCATCATAAACATCACTTTGGCACTGATTTATTGAGCATTTACTATTTGTTGGAAATCCTGGTGGCGTAGTGGTTAAGTGCTGCAGCTGCTAATCAAGAGGTTGGCAGTTCGAATCCACCAGACACTCCTTGGAAACTGTATGGGCAGTTCTACTCTGTCCTATTGGGCCACCGTGAGTTGGAATCAACTCAACGGCAGTGGGTTTGGTGTGTTTTTTTTTCCTATTTGTCAGAGTCCCTGGATGATGAAAATGGTTAAGCACTTGGCAGCTAATTAAAAGGTTGGCAGTTCAAACACACACAGAGGAGCCTCAGAACAAAGACCTGGTGGTCTGTTTGGGAAAGGTCACAGCCAGGAAAACCCTATAGAGCACAGTTCTGCCATGAAACCCATGGGGTTGCCATGAGAAGAAACTGACTTGAAGCAACTGGTTTGGTTTTCCTGGTTTTACTATTTGTCCACTGCTAAGCCAAACACTTCTAGTGACCTTATTTAATCCTAGCAATTCTGAGAGATGCATATCAATATCCTTCCTTCCAGTTTAGGAAACAGAGGCTTACAGAGGGTAACTTCCTTTTCCACAGATCGTGAACGGCAGATTCAAATTCGGGTCTGCCCAACTCTAAAACCCATGCTGTCAGCTAGCCATATGGCTAGTCTCCACTTTACAGATGATGAATCTGAGACCACGGAGTTTATGTAATAATCTAAGGTCAAATAACATGAAACAGGACCAAGACTTGAACCTAATTTCATTTGCTTGCAGTCTTGTTCTTTGCCATACCAGCTCAGCACCCAGATATCAAGACCCCAAACTAGACCAAGACTCAGAATGTTACTGTTTCTTTTAAAGAATTTTTTTTGAAATAGTTAAGCCTCAGAAAATGATTCCTTTTGAACCATTTCCTTTTTAAAGACTATAAGAAACCTTATTTATAGTGTTTAATTTCACTTATTTTATGAACATAACTGAGGTGATATTTTTACTTTTCAGTTGTATACCCTGCTGATTTCTTAGGCTATATTATTTTATGATGCATCCTTTAATTTTTTCTATTATTTCACACTGAGTGTTTTAATAGGTTTTTAGAAAATTTCCGTTACTTTCTTAGAAAAAGCTTTCTTTCTTGGAAAGGCTTTCTTTGGTGAATTTCCAGCTGAGGAATAGTCTCCCAGGCTATATCAAAGATTATGAGTTCTTTGTTCTCTCCTATATGTATACGCAGATGAGCTTTTAATATTTATTTATTATTATTATTTTTTTTTTACTTTCTCTGTTTGTATCCTGCTGTTGAAATGAACAGCTCAATAAAATTCTTAATAAGGTGGCGGAAGCATTGCCTTTTGCTTTCATTTCTATGACAGTGTAGTGAACAGTTTTGGTGCTTTTAAAACCTTCTGTGAACTTCTAATGCCCTGATAAATTTTCCTGAAATCATTAATTGGCATAACGAGTCACTGAGCTTAGAATTATATTGTTTTTAGCAAACAATCACACTTTCAAGCTTATGTTATCTCTAAAATAGATTGCCCTACGATTCAATCTCCATAAAGTCTTTGCGATAAAGGCTACATCTGGCATTCAGGTTCTTTATGTATTGCATTCCAATGATATAGAGACCCTATTCCGTGATGTTAAATTGGTATTTCAGCAAAAGAAAGTCATCACAGGGAAAAGGGAGAAATTCTGGAGTTACGTGAGTGTTCTATTACACTACTAATTTGACTCCTAGATATTCAGTACCTTTTTTTTATTAAGCTCTCCAGTGAATTTCAAAATAGGTTAAAGTACTGTTGAGAATGTAGGCTCTGAGAAAGTTGAAATTATAACGTGTCTAGGGTTCCTAGGTCAACTAATAGATGTTTACTGCATGTCTGATACTCTCAATGAGTAAACTAGTCCCCCCACATTTAGGTGATGAATTTGTCTTTCAAGAAACAAAGGAAAGGTAATCTGGTTTTTGGCAGTAATACCATGTTGTTGCTGTTGTGTGCCATCAAGTCAATTCTGGTTCATAGTGACCCCCTAAGACACAGTCGAACTGCCCCATAGGGTTTCCGAGGAGCAGCGGGCCAATTAGAACTGCTGATCTTTTGGTTAGCAGCCACGCTTTTAACCCCTTAACCATCAGGGCTCCATATTGCCCTAAAAACAAAAATTTCACCCCCTCAAAGGTAGGTAATTTAGCACCAAGGATGTTTTATTCACCAGGAAGAGTCAGACCAGGCTATCAATCAATCTATCTATTATCTTTCTCTGCATCCATCTTTCTATCTACCTTTCTATCTATATATCTATCTATCCGTCTATACAACAAACTGTTGGGAATGCAAAAAGAAACAATGATAGATGATAGATACATGATAGATAGATAGATAGATAGATGATAGAGAGAGAGATAGAGAGACAGAGAGACAGATAGATGAGAGAGAGATAAAGAGAGAGATGATAGATAGATGATAGGTAGATAGGTAGGTAGGTAAGTAAGTAGGTAGGTAAGTAGGTAGGTGAGTAGGAAGGAAGGAAGGTAGGTAGGTGGATAGGTAGGTAGATTGACAGTTAAAAGATACAGTCTTCTTTCTCTAATTGCTTGATTTTATCAAAATGAAAACACCTAATAGGCAGAATATTGCTAAACACCTTCTAAAAAAATAAGTAGTATGTTTTAGAATAGTACAAACAGAAAAGGCAAGCACCAAGAACATATAGAGGTGGATTGGATATGGGTAGATGGAATAAACTTCTGAGGGACACAGCTGTATTTGCTGTAACTAGCTAGGTTGGGTCAGGGAGCCTGCTTTCCACAATCCAACTGGTAGTTAGTTGGTATTTGAGCAAAGAAACAGGAATAGCAAAAACTGGCTAAATTCAGACTTTGGGAAGGGTAAGAACATAGACTGAAGAACAATGCTTTGCCATCTTATACAATATTAGACTTCGGTGCTCAGAAGGCAGTATGAAGTCACTAAGCAAAGCTTTGAGGCTGGAGACTCAGAGACAAAGAGAAAATTCCATTTTCTTGCCAGTACCTCAAACTGGACACAAGGACGTTCTAGCTCTGACATGTGCCCTGGAATTTCCAGACTTGACTCAGCTGGTTTGGATGACCAGGTGGAAATGTCTTTTCTTAATTCCTAATAAAGGCGGTGATGCAGTCAAGTAAGGGAATTATCCTTTGGTCAGGGATGGGGAAGAAATTACTAGATACTTCCATAAAACTCAGTCCCCCATCCTAAAAAATTTAAAGCCTTCTGTTACTACCCTTCTCTCCCAGTCAATTTTTCCTGAAGAATGGCTCTCTAATTCTCACACCCCTTTTATTACAGTGGCTCAGTCCTGCGCTCATTGTGCACCATGCCCTGGACTACTGTATGTATCTATTGTCCTCACTGCTGCCATGATCATCTACTTGAGTCCAGGTTTGCAGAAGTAATTATTCCAAACAATGGCTTTTCATTGCGTAGAGATTAGGATAATTGTTATGAGCAATGCTTTTTTATTCAGATCATCTGAGTTGTGTAGCCTTAATCAAAAGACTCAGTTGCTCATGTGTAACATGGAAGGAATTCATTCATTCACTTACTACTTAAAAATATTTATTGAGACCCTGCTAGGAGGCAGATGATGTCTACACACAGGGAAACATCAATGAATGAGAAAGGAAAATTCCTGCCCTCATGGTGCTTATATTCTAGTGGGCCAAAGAAAACATCCACACGAAGGACATATGCCCTGCCCTTGAAAATAGCACAGCAAACAAAAGGACAGGTACAACATGCAGTCATCATCTGGGCAAACAGGAATATTAACAATGTATAAGATCTCTTCCATCCTCAAAACTTGGTATAATAAGACTTGTGTGTGTAAATATGGCAAATGAAGATTTACAGAAGACTCTAAAACGCTTACGCTTCCATAGTTTAAAAAAAGGGGGGGGGGGACTAATCTCATGACAAATTGAGAGTAATAAGTTCATAAAATTGTTGAAATAATAAAGGATAGTATCTTTGTAGAGTGCCTACCACAGTTGGTGGCACATTGTAACAACCCATTAAATGTTAACCATGAATACAATTATTCCCTCAGTTGGGTTCCAGCCTCCCAAGTCAACTCTCTCCCCTTTTGTTGTTGTTGTTAGGTGCCATCATGTCCCCTCCGACTCATAGCAACCCTATGTACAATAGAATGAAACACTACCTGCTCCTGCACCATCCTCACAATCATTGCTGTCTGAGCCCTTTTTGCAGCCACTGTGTCAGTCTATCTCGTTGAGGACCTTCCTCTGTTTCTCAACCCTCTACTTTACCAAGCATGATGTCCTTCTCCAGGAACTGGCTCCTCCTGACAACATGTCCAAAGTACATGAGACGAAGTCTCACCTACCTTGCTTCTAATGAGTATTCCGGCTGTACTTCTTCCAGGACAGAGTTGTTCTTTCTTCTGGCAGTCCATGGTATATTCCATATTCTTCATCAATACTAATAACTCAAAGGCATCAATTCTTCCTCAGTCTTCCTTATTGTCCAGCTTTCACGTGCATCTGAGGTGATTGAAAACACCATGGCTTGAATCAGGGGCACCTTAGTTCTTAACGGGACATCTTTGCCTTTCAACACTTTAAAGAGGTCTTTTGCAGCAGATTTGCCCAATGCAATGCATTGTTTGATTTCTTGACTTCTGCTTCCATGGCATTGATTGTGGATCCAAGTAAAATTAAATCCTTGACAACTTCAATATTTTCTCCATTTATCATGATGTTGCTTATTGGCCCAGTTGTGAGGATTTTTGTTTTCTTTATCTTGAGGTGTAATCCATATTGGAGGGGGGATGTTTTATTATCATGGCTCCAACAATGACCCTGGCCTTTTGTTTTACATCCAGTCTTCTCCACTTGTTTACAATAGCTACAAGGCCCTGGTGGTCACATAAGTTTACTATCTCTGATAGCGTTTGATAAATAACCTTTTAGTCAAAGTATTTGATTAATATAAACAGCTCAATTTATGTCTTCTAATAACTCAAAATGGAAGCCTACACAGTATGGTCTGACTTGTTTAAATTTAGGCTCGCTAGAAAAATTTATAATTATATCTAATGAGATGATTAATACTCCTGCCGTCTGTGCCATGTAAAGTGGAATCCACATCAAACTTTAGACTTTGATCAAATTATCAGATGGAAAGATTAATTCTAAGGATCAAATAAGAAAAGTGACAGCACTCTAATAGATAGGATCTTACCTCCATTTCAAATAATAACATAAACTCTAAAAGTATCCAATAACATTTTGGATAATGATGAGACACATACCTAAGGAAAAATGGAAAATTGTTTATAAGATATCATGTTTTATAATACACAATCTATAAAGCTAAGGGAATTTCTTTGGCAGGGTCATTGTTGGAGCCATGATAATAAAACATCCCCCCTGACAGGGAATACAACAGAGAATCCCTGAAAGAGTAGGAGAGCAGTGGGACCTCAAATTCTTGTAAAAAGACCAGGCTTAATAGTCTGACTGAGACTAGAAAGGCCCCGGAGGTCATGGTCCTCAGACTTTCTTTTAGCCCAAGACAGGAACCATTCCCAAAGCCAACTCTTCAGAAAGGGATTGGACTGGACTGTAAGATAGAAAATGATACTGGTGAGGAGTTAGCTTCTTGGATCAAATAGACTCATTAGACTATGTGGGCAGCTCCTGTCTGGAGGGAAGATGAGAAGCAGAGGCGGACAGAAGCTGGCTGAACAGACGCAAAAATAGAGGGCAGAGAGAAGGAGTGTGCTGTCTCGTTAGGGAGAGAGCAACTAGGAGTATACAGCAAAGTGTATATAAATTTTTGTATGAGAGACTGACTTGATTTGTAAACTTTCACTTAAAAGCACAATAAAATTTTAAAAGAAAAAAAAACTTCCCAGCACTCTCAACATATGTTAGACATCTTATATCATTTATTAAAAAGGTTAAAAATGATTCCACTCCTGGGGGAAAATCAGCAACTTGAGTCAAGGACTCCAGGAACTTCTAGAAAATTCGAGAGGTCCTGGAAATCCCTCATTGGAATTTAAGTCCATGGTACTCAAAGGCGACCAGAACCAGTTTGTAAACAGTTTATTATAGAATTGAAATAAATGCAGAAAGTGAGAGTGAGCCTTTCGAAATGTTATAGCAACATGACACCCCTGTAACATTTTACTGTATTTTAAAAAAGTATGAGTCCTTCAAGGACTGGAAATCTAAGAAAAAATACAAACAAAAAGCTGTCCTTCCTCACAGATAGCTTGAAAAACCTCTTTTGCTTGATAACAGCTGGTTAGGATAAATACACACAGTTCCTGGGTTAGGAAGGAAGAAGGAATGTCCCACTTAGGAACAACTCATAAGTGCCCTTTAATGTTATGAAAATTTGCCCTCACTTTGAAACCACTGAACCAACCCCTACTCCCAACAAATTTTTCATCACAATCAGTTTCACTTACTGCAGCTTTTAAATCATTGAAAAGGCTTCCAGCCTTTTCTTGCATAGAAACCAAAATCAAGCCCATTGCGGTGGAGTCCATTCCACCTAAGGCTATGTAAGAACCGTACGCGCTTGTTCTGACTTACCCACCAATTGGACTTAAAGGCACAGTAAGGAATGGATCTTGTCTGTGACTCTGGGACTGCCCGGATTGCAAATTTATTAAGATTTGGAGATTTTGTATCAAACTGATCTGCATTTAGTTCTGGCTCTGCTACATACTTACTGTGTGACCTGAAGGTAGTTATTTAGCTGTCTGAAACTTAGTTGACCCTGTAAAATGAGGGTGAAAATTGCACCTTCTTTAAGTGTCATTGTGGTAAAAAAGAAATAATGTTTATAAAGAGATCGGCATATTTCCTGGGATACTTTTCAGAAAAACCTAAGTTACTGCTAGAGAACAATGCAATATTTATTATACTTGAATTGTACCCAAGTAGCATGTGAAGAGCTTTTGGAAAAAGAAATAACTTTGTAACTTTCCACAAGGTTGATTATAATGATCAAGCAGTTTCATTTTGTATATGGCTAATGGATGGTGTAACAAATGAATACCACACTTCTAGAGTTAAAAGCGTAATTAAATCATACTAATACAAGCACTGTTTGGTAGGATAAGATCACATTTGTAATCCAGGTTTGTTTTATATGTCAAAAGCTAAATCTCTTTTTTCTTCTCTGCAACAAAAGATAGAGAGAGAAAACATGTAGTTCTCATATATTTTTCTTGCCATTTTTGCTTGAATCAATATCCTCTGTGCCAAGTTTTAAAGCAACTATCTTATGCTGCAATAGGGAATTTTCCATGTCCATTTTAAATTTAATATTTGTCACTAGGCTGCTCTGCAAAGTATGCTTTATAGTGCCAATATCCAGTCCGCTTAGTGAGACAGATGCCTTTCCTTGGACAATTGAAGCAAGGTTACCCATTTGTATCACCTGAGACTCAAAACCCAAAATTTTACGGGTATGTGGCAAAACCATGGCTCATGAAAACGGCTTCTGGGAACCCCTTTAGAGCCCTTTTAATTAATGGAAGATCTTTGTCTCTTGGGATGACAACAATACTAATAAACAATTGAGTTTGATTTTAAACATTCATTGTGCTTTTGTCTACATTGTTCCATTTCCTGCTCACAACTAGTGAAGTGAGGTTGAAAAATCTCCTCCTCACTTTATGAGAGTTCTACAAGCTCCAGGACCAGCCTAGCTATAAGAAAGTCTGCATATTAGACCACAGGCATCCATTGACGGAGGAGCAATGAAGGTTATAATAGCTGCTGGTGATTTCTTTTAGAGTAGATGGCTTTCTTCTGAAAGACATCATGTACATCTATTACACTGAGCCATAGGCACCTCTGTAAATCCTAGGTTACGTTTGCTTGCGGATTTTCTTTTAATGACACATTTATAATCATCTCCTTTACAGCACTGGTGTACTTGGTTCCAGGAAAAATAAAGATTCACTGAATTATCAAATGCCAGTAATAGTCTTATTTAAGCCAGTAATACACTATGTATGTGTGTGTGTGTGTGTGTGTGTGTGTGTATGAATATCCAGAAAGTGCAGTTCAGATGATCAACAGGGCTGTTTTATTCAAGACCAGAAGACAAGCAGAGGATATACTTATAAAACAAATGCATGTTTATGTCTACGAAAGTTTTCCAGCTAACTACGTAAAAATGAGAAATAAATGGACAGGTGATTGCTTTTAGAAAGTGTGTCTAAAACAGAGCTGTTTTGCAATTTATTCAAAAACTTATATTTGATGTATTTTCCTCAAGGGGATAAGTGGTGGAGTCAGGCTTGAACCCAAACTTTCAGACTCCAGCTGTGGTTTCTTTCTTTCCCTCTGCCAGGGAGACAGCCAATGAGCTGTATTCATCACCTAACTTCCACTTCGTGCCAGCACATCACCTGTGTAATCCAGGGCTGTCCACCTAGGATCACTGGGATGTCAAACTATAGAATTTGAAAAGTCTAAGATTGTGTTTGCTAAGGTTGGTATTTAAGCCTGTCTGAATATGCCACTTTCTAGCCAAACAAACCAAACCCAAACCGAGGAAAAGCTGCCAAAACAAACTTTCAAACCCAAAGTTTAACAACATTGGAATTACCGTCATGTAGCACTCCAATGTAAATGTTGTCACACTGGCCTAGACCATCGGCTTAGGAGGGGAGAGGACTGTAGGAGAGGTTATGGAAAATGGCTCAGTGTAATTGACTAGCTTTTGTTGATCATGGCAGACACCATTTTTTGCCTACCCCAGTATCCTTTCTCCCCTTCTTCCTCTTACAAAACCCTGAATTTTAGCTGGGCACATGTTTCCCACCCAGTGGACTACAATTCCCAGTCTCTCCTGGAGCATTTTTCCGTATTAACTCCCAGTGCTTGGGTTCAAACCCCATCACTTCTGGGCTGAATTTATGCAACAAACTTCTAATTGTTTTCCCTCCCTCTGTCTTTGCCTACCTATATACATTGTTTTTTACATTGCTGAAGATACTCTTTATAAAATTAAATCCAATCATAGCTTTCCCGGCTCAAAATTCTTTAATCCTCTTTATGATTTAGAATATGAAGGTCAAACTGCTTAGTTTGGCACCTGAGATCATCACAGGTCTGAACCTTAACCATCATTGCAGGCTTATTTCTTGCCACTGTCTCCTAACATATCCTATACTATAACAAGGTTTTATTACATAAATCATTCTCAACAGGCTGCACTCATGAAAGCCTGATTTTTTTTTTCTTTTGTCTTACTAAATGTACTTATTCCTTCTTCAGATTTTAGATTTTCTCCTGACCTTACCCTGGGCAGAAGCTGATATCTTCCGTTATGTTCTTTAAATAACATTCTATACCTTCCTTTTTTACAGGTTTTATTTGTTAAATGGCTGATTGGTTCCAAAAACTATGTGTGTCCTTCTTGAGAAGAGTGTTGTTTTTCTTGTTCATCTTTATATCCTCAGAGCCTATAATCTCAGACAAAGTAGGCAATCATTTTGATAACGGGATACATCTGATATATGAATGGCAATAGATGGTGATTTGGGTGAACAGCCTATCATTTTCAAATCACTAACATAATTTCCTTTTATCTTGCTTCAAGAAATCTCACATTCCTCACACCCATTGCCATCAACTCTATTTCCACTCATAGTGACCCTGTAGGACACAGTGGACCTGCCCCATAAGGTTTCTAAGGAGCGGCTGGTGGTTTCAAACTGCGGATCTTTTGTTTAGCAGCAGATCTCTTAACCACTGTGCCCCCAGGGATCCCACATTTCCCCAAGAACAGGAAATTCACCTGAGGTGTTGAGACACCAGCAAAGGTCTCATCTAACTACAGCAACTTTAGATCCTAGACATTAATCTCTTCTTACATAATAGAACTTGGAACTGATTCATGTAATACATTTAAGATTAAGACAGACTGAGACAGAGACTCTGTGGTCAATGTTATTTAATTTAATTAGCTTAATTGATTCTCAGAATAAGCCTGAGAAATAGATTGTCTTATTATTCTAATCTTATCGTTATTAAAATATCTTTCATGTATCCGTAGTCCATCATTAACCAAAATTTACAACATGGAGAGTCTGAAATTTTCTGCATGTGAATGATCTTAAGAATTGTTGTCTTTGAAAGGAAATTTTTGATCTCTTCCAAGTGAATTCTTACATATCTTCTCTAGAGTGCTTTGGAAACCCTCAACCTGCTCCACAAAGCAACTGGTACTTGATGACAAGAGGGTGATAGGTCACATACTGATATTAGCAGGTTTTACCAACCAGTAGGCATGGTCTATCAGCACGTTTCAAAGCCATAACAAGAACATTCCAACACTGGGTGTGAGTCATATATTTCTTTCATGGTATCTCTTTTCTCTGTGATGTAATTTGATGCCAGAGAGAAAGAAGACTGCCAATATTGATCCATGAATCTACCTTCTTATATATTCAGAAATTCACATACCCTAAGTTTATTTCTAAGATTTAAGTAAAATAAAAGTTAGCTTCTCACTTCAGAAAGCTGAGCATATTCATACTAAGCACTTGGTGAAACGTGGGCACAGTTAGCTGCATCAAATGATATTATGTCATTGGAAAGGTCATTCCCTTTAGTTACAATTATCTTGCTCCAGGTTTTGCCACTATGTCTAGAAGTTTATCATTACATATTTCTTCTATTACGGTGAGACTTTTTAGTCCTTAAGAGTTTGTTTTAAAAATATCTAATTTCCCTTGGAGTATTAATTCACTGTTTATTAGTACTTTAACTGAAGGTTAGTTCATCAGATTACTTTGCAGTGAACCAGTTTAGAATTGTCACAGGCCAAATCAAAGCAGAGAAGAATGGTTCAGAGATTGTAGCTGGGAGCAAGAATAAAAGACATGGGTTAGCGCTATAGCCATCCTAATGAGCTACCCATGACAGTTCCGAATTTAAAGACATGATGACAAGACTCATTGGGTATCTATTTATGTCAGGCACGATTCTAGGCAATTTATATGGGTTACTTATTTAGTGGAGTCCCTGGGTTATGCAAATGGTTATGCCCTTAGCTACTAACTGTAAAGGCTGATGGTTCAAATCCTCCTAGAGATGGCTCTGAAGAAAGCCCTGCCAATCTACTCCCAAAAGATCACAGCCATTGAAAACCCTGTGGAGCACGATTCTACCCTGAAACACATGGGATCACCATGAGTCGGAATCAACACAACTGCAACTGTTTGCTTGTTTTTTAATTACTTAATAATTTCAACGTCCTAAGAGCTAAGTTCAGAGTCCTGGTGGTGCAGTGGTTAAGAACTATAGCTGCTAACCAAAAAAAAAAAAAAGCCAGCAGTTCAAATCCACCAGCCCCTCCTTGAAAACCCTATGGGGCAGTTCTACTCTGTCCTCTAGGGTTACCATGAGTTGGAATTGACTCAATGGAAACGTGGTTGGTTGGTTGTTTTTAAGAGCTAAGTGTACTATCCTGATTTTATAAATGAGAAATTCAGGGCTTACAAACTTTAAATACCTTGTAAATAGTTACAGAGTTAGTGTAAGCATTGCCACCAGAATTCACCTCGAGTATATGTGAGTCTGAAGTACACGCTTTTTGCTAAGCTTCGTTGGGTCACTGGACAAGAGGCAATCAAGTGCCACGGCGAAGAACAAGCCTATTGGGTCCTTCCTAATTTATACAGGTTAAAATGCATACCCCCCCGCCGCCCGCAAAATAAATACTAAATAAACCTCTGCTTCATGCCAGGCCCTTTTCTCGTTGCTGAGGACACAGTCGTAAACAAAATCGAAAAGTCCTCACTCTTATCAAGTTTATGTAATAGTAGGAGCACATTTGGTTCTCCTAGCAAGGCTCCGTGCTCAATCTATAAACATCTACAATATTGACAAAAATATGGCACATTGGACACTCTCTAATGTGCATTTTTAAAAAACTATCTATAGACTCCACAAATGGTAAACAACTAACACGCACTTGTGTTTGAATTTTTTTTTTTTTTTCTTATTTTCTCCTGTGGAAGAGTCACAAAGAGGATTCACATTGGTCGAATGAACAAAAATATCCACCAGACTATCAACCCCTACAGAACTTAGCACAAACATCCAATTTTCAAAAATGTCAAATAGCACAGTGCCTAACTGCATATCTTGGCCTTAAATACACCAAGCACATGTGTTAGTATGTACATTTATACAAATCTTAGATGAGTCACTCTTGATTTTTAAGGTCTTTTAAAAGTTACTTAATAAATATTACATCTCTTAGTTGCTTATGACAGAATGTATTTCTACCTCTGCTATGCCTGTGCTAATATTAAAGAACAAAATGTGATTATTTTCAAAGGTAGATGTAACTCTTCTTGAACAACAGTGTCAATGAAGATGGAAGTCCCTTCGCCAATTTCAATTTCCTAACTTTTAGTGTATTTAGATTCTCTGAAATATCTTAGTACATCAAATCCATTCTAAGCAAATATTGTAACCCAAAAAAAAAAACCCATTGCCACCGACTCAATTCCGACTCATAACGACTCTGGAAGACAGAATAGAACTGCCTTATACGGCTTCCAAGGAGCGGCTGGTGGATTTGAAATTGCTGACCTTTTGGTTAGCAGCTGTTGCTCTTAACCACTGTGCCACCACGGCTCCAAGCAAATACCACAGGAATGAAAAATAAATGTCTAAGTTACCATTTCTACTTATCTGGATAACTCCCTCATGTTCACTTCATTAACATTTTACTGAAATAAGGGTTAAGAAAAACTATACAATTACTAGGAGACCAACATAAAAATTTTAAAAAGAAAGAATATATATATATTTTTTAATTTTGAAAACAAAAAACATTGGCATGTTTTAATTTTATGCTTTTATAATTTACATTACAAATAATTACCACTTAAAAAAAGCATGCAATCTCTGAGAGGTTGACTATTTTAGCAAGCGATCCCAATAAACCAGTCTACCTGCATATCAATAAAGAGAAATATTACAATGAATACATAGACAACTAAAGACCATAGCTGTTTACAGGTAAGCACTATTGCCAATTCTACTTGTTGGGCTCAGGTTTATAGTTCCATTATCAGTCACGAGCACTGCTTTACTTGAAATCTACACTTTTAGTTCACTACACTTTGTCAGTTATAAGGAATCCATGACTGGATTTTACAGTTCTTTGTAAATTCCACAGATCTTACATTTATAGGGGAAGGCTCCAAACTTGCCATGTTTACAAGTATTAATGACAACTCTTCATTGAGGTCTGGGGTATTACCAAAAGTAAAAAGAAAATAAAAACAACGTTGTCTTTAACAATAGAACTACAAATACATAAAAACAAATAAAACTTCACACACTGAAAATGTAGACAGAAGTATTTGCTTGAAATGGTAGGGACCAGGGTTAACGTGAGTTCTAGGGCAAGGGCCTGACATGATGAAAACTGTGTTATGCATCTGACTAATTAGGGAAGATAAAATGGCCAAAGAGATTAAGGAACCATTAGGAGACAATTAATGTGATAAGAGGTGAAAAGAGCCTATAAGAGGATATTTAGCCACGAGAGATGGATATCAACCTTTAACATCACAATATTCTCAAAGGATAACATTTCTGCATTTGTGCTAGTTTATCTTAGAGAGAGGAACCAGTAAAATTCACTTATGACTGCCTCCATTTAACTTAAGAGACTTAAAAAAAAAAAGTTATCATTAAGATGTTCCACATGTTTTTCAAAAGCTCTTGTAGCCAAGCCAATAGATCAATTAGAACAGTCTAAACAAATTCTTAATCTTTTGAGAATTTCCTGCGCCTTATGAATGTGTAAACATTTATGGCATTATAAAAATTTTAGAAGTGGAGAGATGCAATGTAGGCATCTGTTTGTCGAAAGAAGCTCTTCTAACTTTCCATTTTCATGAGTTTCATAGAAATTTTCATGAAGAAATATCCATTAATGGAAAAAAAATGTGCACATATCATATGAACTGTAAACTGTTACATACACTGATAATCCATTATTTATTTAACACTGAAGTCCATTCAGTACTATATATCTCAATATAATATAGCTGAATTAAGGAGAAACAAAAAATTTTCTTAGGAAAAAACTCTAAACTCATTAAAACCCATGCCATCAAACCAGTTCCAACTAATAGCGACCCTGTAGGACAGAGTAGAACTGCCCCATAGGGCTTCTAAGACTGAAATCTTTATGGAAGCAGACTGCCACATCTCTCTCCTGTGGAGCGGCTGGTGGGTTTGAACCACCCAACTTTTGGTTAGCAGTCGAGGGCTTTAAATCACTGTGCTACCAGAGCTCTAGTTCACCAAAACTCGTATTCAAACACACTTATGTATATGCCTTCACAGGTCTTGTAAAAGAGATGCTTAATTAAATACTGCTATTTCTTACAGAGAAAAATCAACCAGTCTAGAAAGGAAAAAAGAAAAAAAATCTTTAAATTAAATATCATGCCAAAAAAAAACCCATTGCCTATTGAGTTAATTCCAACTCATGGTGAACCCGTGTGTTAGAGTAGAACTGTTCCATAGAGTTTGCCTGGCAATAACTTTTATGAAAGTAGATCACCAGGCCTACATTCTTCTGTAGCACCTGCGAGTGGGTTCAAAATGCCAACCTTTAGGTTAGTATCATACCATGAGTCATAAAAGTCTTCCATTTGTTCCATGCTTCACATTTTACAGAATATCAGCACATACATCATTTTTCATCATGGTGATGGTGATCAAGATGAATATTCCTTTCTAAGCAACGGCTAAGTGTCCCAAAAAGAAAGCTGAGAAGTGCACAGTGCAGACAAATGTGCGGTATGTATTAACATGGCGCCCTGACTTTTCAGCATCTCTCTAATCCCTCTGCGCCCTAATGAGCCTACTCCCACACCACCATCCCCACGCTACCATCCAGAATCACAGCCTGAAGCACCGCGCTGAACATAACACAATTTCTTGAAGCCTTGTGTTTATCCTAAAAATTAATATGAATTTCATATTTGCAACCATAACGTGACCATATTTGTTTAAATACCATTACGTGGATTTTCCCCACTTCTGGGTCTTCCAGAAAGATACACCATGTTGATTAAGGGGCTTTGAGAGCAACCAACACAGTGTATCACGAATTGCCAGCTCAGCTGAAGAAGCACGTCTATCATGTCAAAATGTCCCCACCAAGCTAAAATAAAGTGAAAAAAAGAGTCCCAGACAGCCATTCTTCTGGCTATCACTCAAAGTTTCCACTTACCCTTCTGGTAGGAAGCTGGGAAAAGATGAAGAGGCAACTCTTGAGGAGCAGAGAGCCCCATCCTTTTAGTTCACCAGATATATGACTTCCAAGGAAAAGCAGAAAAACCCAATCCAAATATAAGGACCGAGAGGATAAGAAAAGACCCCCTAGCCTCCACCAGACTGAGTCCAGCACAACTAGATGGTGTCCAGTTACCACCACTGAACTGGAGAAAACTGTAGAACAAAACGCTAACTCGTAAAAAAGGAACCAGACTTACTGACCTGAAAGAGACTGGAAAAGCCCACAGAGTATGGTCCCAGGCACCCTTTGAGCTCAGAAACGAAGTCACTCCCGAGGTTCACCTTTCAGCAGAAGATTAGACAGGCCCATAAAACACAGGACTAAACGGGCACACCAGCCCGTGGGCAAGGACGAGAAGGCAGGAGGGGACAGGGAAGCTGGTCATAGTGACGCCTTCTCTAAGACTTACCCCAATCCGCGGCGTCCCCCCACTCGCAGCGGGCCAAGCCAGGGCTTCTAACTGCGCTTCGCCCCAACCACGCCTCAGCTGGAACGCAATTTAAATTTGGGGCCCGAATCCCACGAATGCGCGAGCCAGGATTTTGGCGCATGCGCAGGACCTGAAGAGCTGTGTATTCAACCTACCCTTTTTTTTCAGACCTGAGCATCACTGACGTCATTCAGGTGCCCGACCTCCAAATGTGGACATGGTGGGAGGCTAAAGGCAGAGAGTTCCGGCACCAAGCCCAACCCCCAGACGCCACTGGAAGTAGAAAGCTCCCCAACCCCCTCAGAAGGGGAGCGCGTGCTCTTTCAGGTGCTAGGTTCCATGTTGCTCCTTGTTTGCGCAAACAATAAGTTGCCACTTTGTTTCCCTTGCAACTGGTGGTATAGTGTCCATCTTATTTCGATTGGCTAATAGGAGAGGACAAGAAGCAGTGTTTGGTTACAAAAAAGACCCCAAGGTCAAAAAGGGAGAGTATTGACAAGTCATGGGGTTGTTAACCAATGTCATTAAATGATATGTGTACTGTTTAATGACAAACTACTGTGCTCTGTAAACCTTCATATAAAGTACAATTTAAAAAAAGACCCTTAAAGAAGAACAGAGTTGGCCTACTGTGTGAATAAAACAGATTTTGATTTCTCTCCACTCCTGATTTTCAGTTCTCATTTTTTAGCTCTACAACCATTAATTTCATTATCTTTGATTTTCTGAAATGCTTCTCTTTGGGAACTGGGTTGGAGCCTTGTTTCTGGTAGAAGTTAGACTATGACATTGCCATGACCCCACATTTTGGATTTTCTTCTTAAGACAGGAAGCTTCAAAATTAACCAGAGGTCTAGTTTTCCTCAGGAGGGGAGTCATCAAAATATGCCAACAGTCCAGAAGTTCATCTAACTCTAAAATCTTCGCAGTTTCCATGACTCAGCCTGGGGGCAGTGAGTAACTGTGTCCCTTCATATTTTTGATTCTCTCCTCTGGAGTACATCTAGAAGTTACCAGAATGGATTAGGTCATTGCTTTGATTACGATTATTCCAAAATCCTCCTTGACACTCTACCATGAAATCATCCTCTCTAATATTTGTTCTCTCATATCATTGTGTTGCTTCACCAAGCACATGGACAGTTTCCACCATGCATAACAGATAATACAAGAAATACAAGCAGTGAAGTAAAGAATTTCATAGCTTACCTGTAGGCTAAGTAATTATTTTTAATATCACTTTAAGCTGAACAAATTCAAAAGTTAATTAAATTTCCCAAGGACAGCCAGCTAATAAGCAGAAGAGCCAGAATTCAAATCCAGGTCTGATTGATCCTGAAAGCCAACTCATTGATGACTATATTGTCCTGTGTCCTCCCTTCCATTTACTAACCACCTCAGAGTGTTTAAACTCTTGAATTTCCTTCTTTTCTAATGTATCTAACATTCTTTGAATTCCCCCTCATCCTTGAATTCCTCTATTTGAACTGAGTGCACAACCTCTTAGAGGACAGCAATTCTACTGTCAACAGGCTACCTCCCTTTTATCGCAGACAACCAAGAAAAGTTCACAGTCTTACTTTGCTTTCAGTGTTTCTCCAACCTCTCTAGAAATTCAATTTTTTTTTTTAACCCCTAATGACTCTTATTGGTATAATGAACACTTGCATTCTTGGACCAGGTGTGAACAGATTTGCCTTCTGCTATGGGTGCTTCACCTAACATGCATTGTTGCTGACTTTGGGGGTGAGTATTGTTTTATCCAGTGGTCAGGTAGGTTTGGGGAACATTGGACTAAACAATGACCTTTTTTATTGTCAGAGATTGAATTGTGTCCCCCAAAAACGTGTGTCAAATTGGCTATGCCATCACTCCCAGTATTGTGTGATTGTCCACCATTTTGTCACCTGATGTGATTTTCCTATGTGTTGTAAATCCTACCTGTCTGATGTTAATGAGGCAGGACTAGAGGCAGTTATGTTAATGAGGCATGGCTCAATCTCCAACATTAGGTTGTATCTTGAGTCGATCTCTTTTGAGATATAAAAGAGAAAAGCAAGCACAGAGACAGAGGGACCTCTTACCTCAAAGAATGAAGAACCAGGAGGGGAGCATGTCTTTGGACCGGAGGTCCCTGTCCTGAGAAGCTCCTAGACCACTCGAAGATTGATGACAAGGACCTACCCCAATAGCCAACAGAGAGAGAAAAACTTCCCCTGGAGCTGCTACCCTGAATTCAGACTTATAGCTTCCTAGACTGTGAGAGAATAAATTTCTCTTTGTTAAAGCCATCCACTTGTGTGTATTTCTATTATAGCAGCACTAGATAACTAAGACATTTATTAAAACATTTTTCTAACCATGAAATAAATATTCTATAAACATATCAAGAGACCATGCCTTACGATAGCTAGCTAGCTCTGCAGCCGTTAGTTTTCTTATCCTTATCTAGCTAGCTAGTGAACTACATAGATGGATACGTAACTGCTGTTGAGTCAGCGTTGATTCACAGAGAACTTAGGTGCAGCAGAATGAAACATCTGCCTAGTCCATGATCTTCATGATCACTGCCATGTTTGAGTTTACTGTTGTAGCTACTGTGCGAATCCATCTCACTGAGGGTCTTCCTCACGTTCGTAGACCCTCTACTGCATCAAACTTGTTGTCCTCCTCTAGCGATTTATCCTTCCTGGAAACCCTGGTAGTATAGTAGTTAAGTGTTATAGCTGCTAACCAAAAGGTGGGCAGTTTGAATATGCCAGGTTCTCCTTGGAAACTCTATGGAGCAGTTCTACTCCATCCTATAGGGTCACTATGAGTTGGAATTGACTTTATGGCAACAGGTTTGTTTCTTTGTTTTTTCTTTTCTTGGATGACATTTCTTAAGCAAGCAAGTCAAAGCAGTGTTCTGCTGTGATCCACAAGGTTTTCATTGGCTAATTTTTGGAAATAGATCACCAGGCTTTTCTTCCTACCCTGGCTTAGTCTGGAAGATCCCCTGAGACCTGGCCACCATGGGTGACCCTGCTGATATTTGAAATTCTGGTGTCATAGCTTTCAGCATCACAGCAACATGGAAGCCACCACAGTAGGACAAACTGACAGACAGGTTCCTTCCAATAGCTGACTATTATTAAAGGCTTCTTCCCAATGTAGAAACTGTGTTTTTCATATGCACCTTTGCCAAGGTGATTTGAACCTGCCATTGAAATCCTCTGGCATATATTCATTATTCAAACTTTGCCAGATGTTAGGGGTAACAGGTGGGTTCAATATCAAGAAGCTGGAATCTTCAACCAGCTGTCATATAGGCATTGTAATTCCTGTGAAGCCAAAATAGAATTATATAACATTATAATAGACAAAATTATTCTAGTTAGAACGCTTTAACTGCAAACACTCTTTGGAGCCTCTGGTTCTAGCAAGCTGGGCTAAATAAAGTGTGAACCAGAGAATCTACTCTGCTAAGGCTTAGAAAACTGATGAAATATGTATAGCGTGTATATTGGTGCTTCCTCTTCCTTAACCCTTGGGTTGATTGTTATTCAATCTCAATCCTTTCCCACTGAACAGGGAGGTGAAGTTGTCATCCTTCTCAGTAAACTTCTCCGGGGAAACATTAGTAATCCTCCAAATTTGTCATGAAAGGAAAAAATAAATGATTCACCATTTTGAGTTCCACTAAAAGACCTAGCTTCTTTCTGCATGGACCACATGGTGCTCCAGGTCCAATGTCTTACCACTTCAGCAATGAGAAGGAACCTGGAAAGATACCCAGGAATAAGAATGCCAACGGAAAGTAGAAATTTCCCTTACAGTTTAAAACACTGTTTCTTCAACCCACCTATACTTAAAATTATGTATGGCAAGAGGAACCTTCCAGAAGCAGAAAGCAGCCTGGAACCCATTTGATCATACCAGGGCAAAACAGAGAAGTAACCCAAAATAAGCCTCAGTGCTAAAGGTCTGTAATGCCCCAAATAGGAATCCTGGGATATCTCTCCTTACAAACAGCTTACCATGTAGAAATTTAAGTTTTCTATTTCTCATACTGAAAGAGAAAAACCTTTTTTTTTGTCCTTGGCACAATAGTTTGATATTGAATATGCCACTAATAATATAGTAAATTAAAAGACTTCACTTCTTTGTGAATACAGGTCCATTCTGGCATCCTTTTCCAAAACGAGCCTCTTTGGGCCAAGTTGAAAATCTGCTCTGGAAGATAGTCTTCATCTTATATTACCTCGCCCAGCTCTTCAATGAATTTTTCAGTAGCTTCATCATGAGCGCTTCCTGCTTCTCCAGTTATAAGTACATTATAAAAGCCATACTTAGTTTGAAGTGATGAAACCAGCCGGTAATGAACATGGCTCGGCTTTCTGTTACGACTCCCAACACCGACTTCATGGCAAACCAGGCCATAGCTTGCTGGACGGCAGTGTTTTGAACAGTACATTGTAAAAGTGAACATCTGGGAGTGAATGTCTGAGAATAACAGCAGGAAATTACACGCTGCAACACTGCATGTAGTATATATTACTAATGATAGGATGCACAACAACAACAACATAAGTGGAGTTCATAACTCAAACCAGTGCCGCCAAGTTGATTCTGACTCATAGCGACCCTATAGGACAGAGTAGAACTGCCCTGTAGTAACTCAAATATGCCGTAAGTCGAATACCACCTGGATTTTAATTGTCCTGTCCTTTGGCTGACAAGTAACTTGGTCAAAGTGACGCATTATGGTTAAGTAAGTACCTATATACTGTCATTTGGGTTGTAGAAATAAAAATACCTGTATGCTAAATGATCTTCTGAGTTAAACAGTGTAATACTAGAGAAAGTCTACTGAAAGACAAAAGAATGAAAATCTATTGTTTTAAAAAAAGTGACAGAAATAGACCTTTTAACATTAATTTTATGCATATTTATAATCTTGTTATTGCGTCCTTTCTTTGGTCTTTAACATCGTTCAATGTCTGTTCAAATATATTTAAGTAAATCTAAATTAAGTTATTTTAGTTTCACAGATTGAGTTTATACATTTTTTTTTCTCCAAAAGCAAAAACAAATGCCATGGTCTTTTTGTATTAGAAAGAATTTCCTAAACTTATTGGCTTCAAGATATTTAAAAAACAAATTGCTTATGCATTAGTGTACTTGAGAGCTTTTGCACAGGAAAAAGAATGATTTATATGGTTTGTTTACAATTTCTTAAGACCACTCATATAAACAGACGTGACCCACCATATTTCTTAAAACATTCTACAGCCTGTAATATGTGTGCGTATTTTATGTGTATGTGTGTATATATACATACATAAATATATATTAAATTTGTTATATGTTTGCCTGTTTGAGACAGTTCAATCTCAGTTACAGGCTCACTGGGTTAATAGACTGAAGACTAATTCATAAGGAAATGGATTACATATATCCTCTGCACGGTGATGCCAACAGCAGACAGCCTTTGCATATGACGTACGTTACAAAGAACCCTTGGCGTGTAAGTGGAATACAATGTTCAACCAATTTAGGGAAAGTGTATATGAGACAATATGTTTCCCGTAAACATCTTTTTTTGTATTATTGGAAATGTAGCTAACATATTTGTAACACGTCCCTATGCCATATTTTATTCAACTGCCAAAACTTGAAATTGAACAGAAGTAAAGTAAGAGGACTGAATCACAAAGCAATATGAGGTGAAGGCAATTGAATTAAATATTGTGCCCCAAAATTTATGCAGAAAAATTACATGGCAAGCAGAATAATCCCAAATTATGCTAACCTAGAATCATCCTAAATTATGCCAACCTCCATGTTTTCATCTTTCCCAGTTTGTTGCCATTTTTTCTCCTTGAACTCTAGAATGGCTCATGGATAGGCCTCGTTGGTTACTCAGAAACCTGGTTCATAAGTAGACAAATGTAGGATTTCAAGGTGAGTCTGAGAAAATGCCATACAAAAACTGGGAACAGCCCAGATGGTCCAACAACAGTTAATAAAATGGCAGACCCTGAAACAGCTATCAGGCTGTAAGGCCAAATGCCTGCAGTCAATTCTAGGTTCCCATAGACAGACAGGAAACCCTTGTGGCGTAGTGGTTAAGTGCTACGGCTGCTAACCAAAGGGTCGGCAGTTTGAATCTGCCAGGTGCTCCATGGAAACTCTATAGGGCAGTTCTACTCTGTCCTATAGGGTTGCTATGAGTCGGAATCGACTCGATGGCACTGGGTTTGGTTTGGTTTTTTTTTACAGAAAGACAATCAGAATACTCTAGGAACTGACGTTAGAACTCTATGACGTCACTGGGAAAACCAGACAGTAGGACACACGCCTACATACAGATACACATACAATCTATGCAGTATAGGCTTGAAGAATAATGGCAATTGAATGAAGAGATTGAAAGACTTGGGAGATGGGTAATGAGATCTAAAATTTTTCAGCACAGGCCTTCAGTCTTTGTCAGCATCTTTAATCTTGATAAACACAACTGGGACAAAAAGCCATTAGCCTCTAACATCTGTTCACATAATGATGTAAAACAGAGATTTTGGAGTCATGTCCCAATCCTTAATCCCTGTTTACTTTCACTGGCCTCCAGAAAACTCTAACATCTGTAGAGTATACGGTGGATATGATAAACAATATTTCATATTGATCAAGGTGAACTGGTTCTGTGTGAAAATGGGCAAGCTACGTAAGTTCTCTGAACCTTGAGTTCACCATCTATAAAATGGAGCTATGAACAGTTTGAAATAGAGCATGCGAGGATTAAATGAGATAATCTGCAGAAAAGTAGTGGCGCAGTGAAAAGTGTATGGTCATTGCAGAAAAAGTATTAGCTGCTGTGATGACAATGATTGCAAATGATGATGATGATGATAGTGATATCAAGCCTTCCTCACTTTTAAAACAAAACCAGCAATGGCTGGGCTCTAATATATTATATCATTATTTAAATATATAAATCAATGCCTGATTCATGATGACCATTCGCTGAATATATTTTGAATGAATAATTGAAAATAACAGCATAACAACTCTAAGGGATTACAACTGATATCACCATATCACAGAGAATAAAATGGATTCTTACAGAGCTTAAATGAATATATCACCCAGCTAGTAAGTAACCAATGTGAGAGGATGAACAGGGATCTCCCCATTGCATTCTGTCGTGCGGTTCCCTTTTCCCTGTGTGGCTTTCAGTGGATAAACACAGCAAACCTGTGAGACAGAGAGAGCAGGTCTTTTAAGCCCAAATGCAGGTAAGTCAACTTTTGTCCAAAGATATTGAGCATTTTGCCCAAAATGGACTGTGTCATGGATTGAAATATGTCCCCCCAAAAATGTGTGTTTCAATTTGCCTGGGCCATGATTCCCAGTATTGTGTGATTGTCCGCCATTTTGTGATTGTAATTTTATGTTAAAGAGGATGAGAGTGGAATTGTAACACCCTTACTAAGGTCGTATCCCTGATCCAATGTAAAGGGAGTTTCCCTGGGATGTGGCCTGCACCACCTTTTATCTTACAAGAGATAAAAGGGAAGCAAGGAGAGAGTTGGAGACCTCATACTACCAAGAAAGCAGTGCTGGGAGCAGAGCACATCCTTTGGATCTGAGGTTCCTGCGCTGAGATGCTCCCAGACCAAGGGAAGATTGATGAAAAGAACATTCCTCCAGAGCCGACAGAGAGAGAAAGCCTTTCTCTGGAGCTGAGTTTGGACTTGTAGCCTACTAGAGAGTGAGAGAATAAATTTCTCTTTGTCGAAGCCATCCACTTGCGGTATTTCTGTTATAGCAGCACTAGATAACTAAGACAGGCTGTGTCTTAGTGATCTGAGTGAGGGAAGGCAGAAAAGTTTGTTCTGGCCCAGGATTTCTACAAACTAGGTGATGAGTCTGACCTGATGGACACCTTCAGATGAATGGGAATGATGGAAGTGACATTTGTCCCCAAATATCATTGTGACGGTTCTTTGGCCCTTTAGCTCATGACATAATGACCCATGCTTTATTCCTCACCACTGCCCACCACCCTGAATATTCTATTTTGAGCTTAAAAACTACTCCATTGTGTATAAAAAGTATAGTTTCTTTTCCCCTTACTTATTTTTTCCATTCCATTGGTAGAGTGATGCTTTGGTTATTACATTTTTTCTCCTTAAAAATTTTTTTTGATAGCATGTCTTTTCAGTATTGGAATGTATGCTTACTAATTCAGTGTGTTTAAATTTTTAGTTGGTAATATAGATTTTGAGAAATTTGATCTGGTAATGCAAGCTACCAATGAGATGAGTGGCACTGTGGAACCATCAGTCTGTGGTATGACAATATACCAATGAGAGCTAAACAGATAATTTATGCGGGTACCTCTTCATTAGGCTGGATCCCTGGTGACACAGTGGTTAAAAGCTCAGCTGCTAACCAAAAGGTGGGTAGTTGGAATCCACCAGCTTCTCCTTGGAAATTATATGGGGCAGTTCTACTCTGTCCTATAGGGTCGTTATGAGTCAGAATCGACTTGATGGAGGTGGGTTTGGGTTTTTTTGATTTCTATTACGTTATATGTGGAACCTCTGTTTTTCCAAATATGACACAGAAAAACCAAAACAAACCCATTAGGGCTGCCTAACTACCACAGAGAAAAGCCATAATTATAGTTTCAAGCCTTATCTCACAGAAATAAAGGGGAAAAAAGGCAAAAGTTTACAAAACTAACACATCCAGGAAGCATCCCCTAATAGAATGCTCAACCTAACAGCAATGAGGCTCTGACTCGGGTCAGCTGAGCTTCATGCTTTTCAAAAGGGACCCATCTTGATGTTAAATGCATTAGAACTAGAATTACACCTTACCTCTGAGGTCCAGAGGCATACTGAATGGCTGGTAAACCGTTAATTCGATAGTAACAAAAGAGGCATAGAAAGTGGCTGGCATACCATTAATTCAACAGCAATGAAAGACGCAACACAAGATGTGAAAAACAAACAGAGCTGTTCACTTGTGAGCATCGCTCTCCTTTTGAAACCCTTTTTCACAATGACCTTGAAGCAATAGGACATAATTCTTCAAAACATCTTGTGCTTGCAACATGTGGGAGGAAAACAAAGAAAAAGCGCTTTTTACCTGGTCACAGCTTCATCTTCAGTAGACAACATTTGAAAAGACTGGAGTAACCCTGGTTTTGAAAAGACATACTGGAAATAATACTCATGCATAAAAATAATAACAGCTTGAGTACTTAACATGCAGCAGGCATATTCTAAGCAATTTACATTTTTTAATGTATTGACTCCACACGCAAAGATGTTAGTAACTTGCCCTAAGTCACAGACCCGCTAAGTGGGGAGCTGGGCTTGGAAAGCAGACCTGTGTTCTAATCAGTGGTTATAGCCATGCATCCTAGGTACTCCAGGACGCTAAGGTGCCAACGGTTCGGTAGAAAAAGAACCTTCAGGTCTTTATGCAGCTAAACAACACTTGCTAGCAGCTTTTGTAAAAGATGGCTATAAAATATAACCATAGGTGGAACACTGCTTGGAATTCCGCTGCTTTGCCTTCTTTTTTTTGCAAAACTGCTTTTGAAGACAGCATCCACCATGACATTCAGTATTTCTTATGAAGGAAAAAACCAGAAAAACCAAACCCATTGCCATTGAGTCGATTCTGACTCATAGCAACCCTATAGAACAGAGTAGAACACTGCCCCACAGGGTTTCCAAGGCTGTAAATCTTTATGGAAGCAGGGCGCCACCACACCTTTCTCCTGAGGAGCGGCTGGTGGGTTCTTACCACTGATCTTTTGGTTAGTAGCGGAGCACTTTAATCACTGTGCCACCAGGGTTCCCGTTTATAAAGGACAAGTGGGAAAAAATTCTTTCAGAGTAGCTAAACGTTATCTCCCTTGACTAACACTTCCTTTTATTAAAAAATGGGAGTCATAAAACCTCTGTGTTTCTATATTTACTCTGGCTGCTAGGAAGCTCAGAGAAAAGCTTTGAGTTCATTGTAATAACTTTATAAAGCTAAGGATTTTTATTATAATTATTTCCATCTCCTATTTTACATTACTTGTCTCTGTATTAACGTTTTCTTTCAAATGTAATGTAAAGTTAATGAAATGTAATTGATTTAATGTAAGCATTTTTAGTTTTATTGTTTGTGTATTTTAACATCTTTGAAATAGTTCTGGTGTTTAGAAAAGCCCCCAAACTGGACTTTAATGGGTAATTTTTGTATACTATTTTTGGTTGAGTGAATCCTGGAATTTTTATAGTTTTCTGGTTGTTTACCCCATAGGAGGGAGTTACTGTTTTCTAGAATTTCAATAGTGATAGATTTGGTTGAGGAAAGTATGCTATTTGCTGTATCATCTTTCACTAGACCCTTCTTACATTTCCAAATTATACTCAACATGTTACTTGCTATCTAGAATAGATAATAAGTCTATTATAAATTAATGAAAAGTCACATATATAAATCAACCATTCCAGATTATAATTATAACCCTTAATCACATCAGACTAATAAAAGAGTTGATCTTTGACACATTTCTCTGGGCAAAATTGATCTGGAGTCTTTACTGCAATAAAAAGGCTTTTTGAATAAAAATACAGTATATGAATTGGTACATTGGGAAGTATGAAGAATTATTTGGCAGACTCCATCAAGATAAAAAGATATTCTCTGATTCTTGTAAGAACCAGAAGCCTTTGACTCTTGAATATTAATATAGCAGACAGAATATTTAATGTTGCATTTGTAACTATTAATATAAACAGTTCAACAAGTGCTTGAGTACCACTGAGATTCTATAGGCATTCTTCCTCATTTGCTTTGGCCCCTCAATTATTAAAAATATTAGAAAAGTTCTTTGTTAGACAATTTATTCTGTCATGTAATTTAGGAGAAATCAGTTTTAAAAAAGGAAAAGAAAGAAAAGGCCTTTCACTGGACATCTATTATTTTTATTTTTTTATGTCCTTCTGAGAAAAAAAAGCTATCTAATTCATTGAAGAAAAAAAGGTAATTTTACTTATTATTGATCAATACTCACTTTTCATTTGAAAAGGCATAAATTATACAATACGCAAGTCTTTTTAGTATGAGAAAGCACAAAGATTTAGGGTTCTCAGATAGATAAGAAACTATACATCTGAGTTAGAAGGCAACACCTCTCAAAGCATCCATTTGCTGCTCTGAACATATTTAACTAACTACCCGTGGTGATAATTGTAGGGCATAAACTTTGTTTTTCTATTTCTGTGACTTAGTAAAAAATATGAGTTAGCTTAAAATAGAATACAATAGAGAAAATGCAATACCTTCCAGTATAAGAAGAGTGACAGTTAAGTCTTTTTATTACTCTTCAGGGGAATAAAAAGTGGGGTGTCATTAATGGGATGTGGAGGAGGGTTAGGAAAGAGATGAAAGGGCAATATTAAATCCAGGCATAGCAAAAAACATTCAGTGCAAGAATAGTTACAAAAAGAGAAGCCAAAGACAACTGCTATCTTCCTTCAAAGGAGAATTCTTACACTCTAAGAAATTTATGCATGAATCCTACCAGTAAATGGCCTGAAGATCCCTTCTCTATGTATAAAGCTCTCCAGATTTTATCTATTGTATGAGAAATCAGTCAAGTAACAGTTTGGTAAAACCAATCATTGGAATCCAGCCATGAGGAATAAAAAATTCAATTAGTATTATCAAATACTGCTGATGATATTATAAACTTTTTGAAGCCGGATGACAAATATATATATATATATGTATATGGTACAAAAAGGCTTAATCCTTTGGTGCCATAAATCCAAATTTAAGGTGATTCCTACAGAAATTATCAGAGATGTGTACAAATATGTTTTAGCAATTAGACACAATAGTGAAAAGTTGAAAGAATATAAACGGTCGACAGCAGAAGTTTAAAGATGCTATATCCACACAGTGGAAAACTATGCAAACACTGAGTATGTGTATTTTTAACAAAGAAGGAAAAAGTGGTGACATGACAAAATACTCATGAAGTGCTTTTATGATGGGAACTCTGCCACCTTCAACAGGGTGATTTTCAAGGTCGATGTGGGCAGCATTATCCAGGAAGGCAAAGAGAGAGAGTAGGGGATCATGCAGCATGGTTTCATGGGCCAGATTTTCAAGATAGATAGCTGGATGGATGGATGGATGGATGGACGGACGGACAGATGGATGGTTGGGTAGGTAGGTAGATAGGTAGATAATAGATAGATGGAAGGGTAGATGGATAGACAGGTAAGAAGGCAGGTAGATAGGTAGATTAGATAGATGATAGATAGATGATAGATGGATAGATGGATAGATGGACAGATGATGGATGGATGGATGGATGGATGGATGGATGGATGGATGGATGGATGGATGGATGGAAAAAATATATAAAAGAGGCATATTAGAACATTAACTGTGTTTACCCTTTTTACCCTTGGGTAATGGAATAAAGATTGTTGCTTTCTCATTTACATCTTCATTTTTCAAAATTTCTACAACTTTTATTACTTTTATAATGAGAAAGTTTAAAAAAACTAATGTTATTGTGTATACTATATTTTTCATATTTCCACCAAAAATTCACCTAACTTGAAGATAAAGTCTTAAAGTTAGTAACATCTAACTGTGAACAAGACATACTTTCTCTAAGTTACCCACCTCTGAATTGAGGCCAAGTTTGAAAGAAGAGAGTAAGGTGTTTCAAGGCATAGAAATAAATTCTCATAATACTCAGAAGTTCCGGGCTGATTAATTAGCAAAGCTATATGTATACAGAATGTGTATTCCAGACACAGCTTCTTGGAGCCAACGATGGAGAATTCTATTAAAGATATTCGCCAACAAGGTTCAAATGTACCTCTCTGTCAAAGTGCTCTTTACAATAAGAGGTGCAATAAAGTACAAGGAGGCAGAAAGAAAAGATCATGGCTGGAAAAGAGGATACATTTAAGAGATCAAGACGCTTCCCCAGTTTTTCCTGGGTCAAAAATGCCAGGTAAGAACCGTGAGGTACCATGAATAAGTGAGCGAGAACTCAGCATGGAAAAGTAACAAGCTGGGCTTTCAGCAGAAGTGATCATATGGACAGAAAAGTTGGGGTCTTCTCAAAGCTGAGGAAGATAAAATCCAGTCTCCATGAAGCAGATTTCTCAAACGTCTTTCTCTATTTGTCCCTTAAGGTAAACCCAGATCCCTATCTTACCTGCTTTCCTGCAAGTCCTGAAGATATGCAACAAACTGACCACCAAAGAGTATAAACAAGGTGCCTAAGGATCAAGGAAAACTTGTGTTTTATAGCACTTATCAACATCACTGATTTATCTGCAAATTTGGACACTTGCTCATTGAAAACCTGAGCTTCCTCTTGCTGAGGCTAGAATCCGAACAGGTTTCAGTGGAGCTTCCAGAATAAGGCAGACTAGGAAGAAAGGCCTGGCAATCTACTTCTGAAAATCAGCCAGTGAAAACCCTCTGGATCACAATGATGCAGTAGGAACCGGATCATGGGGATGCTGCAGGACCCAGCAGCATTTCCTTCCATTGTGCATAGGGTTGCCATGAGTCAGGGGCCACTCAATAGCTGCTAACAGTAATAACAACAAGGACGATTTTCTCTTGTCCTGTCAGTAAGCAGAGGCTGAAGGAGCAGAGTTGCCTCCTGACTTCTGGTCACTGTAGAATTTACGTTGACTAATTGCTTTGCTTTTACAGTAGTCGTGCTAAATGAGGAAACGATGACTACAGCTGGCCTGAAGTTGTGACATATGAAGGCCATTAACAGCGAAGGAATTAAGGCAACCTGGCCAATGTGGCTGGTGAAAGGTCACGGCTGAGGGAAATGACCTGTTCCTCTGCAGTCACAGGGGATCTTGGAGAAGGCACCTGACTCACCTTGATTTCCTGCATGCGGACATAGGTCCAGCTCTATACGGAACTCCCCTGCAACTCAACGTACTTCGCAAACACTGGTTCGTACTTTGGCAACAACCTCTAAAGACATTTTTTTTCTTTCCTGGTGTTCAGCAGTTTTATACCAGTTGTCACAAAGTGTCAGAAAAGCCAATAAATGGAGAGAAAAAAAATCCCTGTAACACATTCGGATTTTTGCGTACTGTTGGTGGCCTAGTGGTTAAGTGCTACAGCTGCTAACCCAAGGGTCGGCAGTTCGAATCCACCAGGCGCTCCTTGGAAACTCTATGGGGCAGTTCTACTCTGTCCTATAGGGTCGCTGTGAGTCAGAATTGACTCGACAGCACTGGGTTTGGTTTTGGGTTTTTTCGGTTGTGTTGTTGCTGCTTTCTTTTTAATTAACACTAGCTTGCACTGGCCCCTTTACATGGCTAACCTCCTGAAGACGTCACTGGTATAAGGTTATTGAGAGTGACCTAAGGGAGTAAAGCCAGAAGGTGGCCTTTGAAACGTCATTTGCCTGCTTCCCTAACACAATATATCTTTCTCAGAGTTGAGTGAATAGGTGATCTATCCCCATGGAGGAAACCCTGGCGGCATAGTGGTTAAGGGCTGCTGCTGCTAACCAAAAGGTCCGCAGTTCAAATCCACCAGGTGCTCCTTCAAATCCCTTCTGAGGCAGTTCTACTCTGTCCTATAGGGTCACTAGGAGTCAGAATTGACTTGATGGCAACAGGCATTCCCGTTGACTGGAATGGGTTCTTTTGGAAACGTGACATGGGCAAGTACTTCACCACCAACCAGTTTGCTGTAAAGTAGATCCTAACTCAAGGTGACCACATGTGTGTCAGAGAAGAGTTGTGCTCCATTGGGTTATCGGTGGCTGATTTTTCAGAGGTTGATGGCCAGGCCTTTCTTCTGAGGCTCCTCTGGGTAGACTCATATCTCCAATTTTTTGGTTATCAGCCAAGTGTGTTAACCATTTGCACTACCTAGGGACTCCCAAGTACTTGCTAGAACAAGTGTCACATTTTTTACAACATTAAATAATAATTTAAAAAAAGACTAGCAAATTGTATGGCGAAGGTACCTGTGTAGAATAAAATGTCAGAAATTGTTCTTCTAAAATTACTGAAAAATAATTATTAGTAGTATTGTGCAATTTAGTCTCCGGAGAAGAAAACAAGGGCATGTGCATGTAAAAAAGAAGTAATAGGATTTATGCCCTGTTATTATTGCCACCTGAATTCTCCTTACAAGCTCTGGAGTGAGGAAACTCAGTGACTTAGCAAGAGCACAGTTCATCTGAGAAAATTGAAGACTGTGTAAAAATATGGGTTTACTTTGAAAGTCTGTTCACATTGGCCCATCCATCTTGGAGTTTTCCTTTAGAGTTCTTATGCAAGTGGGTATTAGAAAGGTCAATTTTCTAAGTAAACATTTATCTTTTGGTGGAGAGTTGCAGAAACGCTAGCTTATTTTTCTTTAATTTGGGGGCTACAGGTTATTTCGTGGGAAGATGGATTTGTATCTTTCTATGACAGCTAGGTTTTCAGTGAAGCTCCGGGGGTACATTTTCAGCACAAGTATTGTGTCTAAACCCCTGGCTGATTTACATTCCACATGAACCATGCAAGACCTAGGCTTTCTCTGTCTCTTTAATCACTGATGATGCTAATGTCTTAAGTTGTCAGGGACATGCATTTGAAAGCTGGGTTAAGCCAGACAGCAGCCCTATGGGCCAGGCAGTGAATTGAAGACTCGGAGCTGTGAGTTCCATTCCTAGCTCAGCCAGTGACTCAAGCGTAATGTCAGGCAAGTCACTTGACTCATTATTAACTACTTAATTATTCCATCTATTAAAAAAAAGGCTTAGCAAAACATGAGGCAACATGAAACTTCAGAAAGAAAATTATGAACCTAAGTCTACTGCAAGAAGGCATTAGGGCAACATTCTTAAACGTGAGGAAGAAATGGTACCTCCTGCTGCGTTTTAGAAGGGGCCCTGGTGGTACAGTGATTAGAGCATTTGGCTACTGACCAAAACGTCAGCGGTTCGAGCCCAAAAGGTCTGCTGTTTGAACGCATCAGCTGTTTTGCGGAAGAAAGATGTGGTATCGACTACTACTGTAAAGATTTACAGCCTTGGGAACCCTATGACACCGTTCGACTCTGTCCTATAGGGTCGCTATGAATCAGAAGCAGCTTGAAGGCTGTGAGTTTTTTATTCCTGTGGTTTGATTGTTTTTGGTGTTGCTACTTTTTACTTTTATTACATCAGTTTCTGGGCTAGAAAAGAATTTGGAATTTAGTCAGTTGTAACTCCTCGGATGCTTCATTTAACTGATCCATGATACCTTGGTAAACCAGATCTTTTGCTTTGGGCTGAGGAAAAGTTTTAATATTAGGTCAAATAATTTAAGTAAGCCTTATTTCTCACTAGAAAACGTGCTTTCTACAGCCCTCCACTTTACTACAAATTGTGCCACACGCTTGCTCGAAGAGCACACACGGTAATTTAAAAAGATTGTATTATTAATAAATCAAACAGACAACACTATCATTAAGCAAGCAATTAGATTGGTTTCCAGGATGTCTCATGCAATATCTGGGGTGTACACAGGGCGGTTCAAACCCAGCCAGTGGTGTCACAGAAGACAGACCTGCAAACAACTTCCGTAAAGATTATAGCCAAGAAAACTCTGCGGAGCTCAGTTCTACTCTGTCACACATGGGGTCACCAGGAGTCGGAATTGACTTTATGGCACTGGATTTGGGTTTTTTTGTTGTTGTTGTTACACTAAAAAATATGCATTGTGTATCTGAAATTCAAATTTCAATAGGTATCCTGTTTCTTTTATTTCCTAAATCTGCCAACCCTATCTGTAAATGCAGTTTTTATCTGGGTCCCTATCTTGGTTCTCAGTTCATGCCACTGCAGTTCTGCCAGAGAAGTGGCGTTAGATCTTTCTGGGTCACCGTGGTGCCTGGCGTTTGCTTCTGTTACGTGACAAAATGCACTGTAACACCTTGCTTATTTGTTCTTCTCTCTTACACTGGAAAATTAGCTCTCTCAGGAAGAGAATCACATTGCATTTGGGCTATATTTTCTTTGAGCCTCGCTCCACATATTATTTTGAAACATAGCCAGAGCTCTGCTAATTTGTGAGCATAATCTATATGGTCAGTAGACATAATTCGCTGTGGTGTCTTCTCACCATCTAACCTGCTTTCTTTGGTTTTCATTTTCTTTTTCTCTGCAAGCAAAACTACAATCACTGACCATGAAAAGAAGGCAAACTGGCCAAGGGTACGTTTTTCACCTGCAGTTTTGTGATGCACCAGCGTGCTGAAATTAGTTTTCAGGACGGATGCAAATATCTTATTAACAGTTAAAATCTCTAAGATTGCAAGTGGTTTACATTTTTCGTTTGGCAAATTAATTCACATGGATTGATTCACATAAATTAATTTCATGGATTGAATTAGGTCCCCCCAGAAATGTGTGAATTAACTTGGTTAGGCCATGATTCCCACTATTCTGTGGTTGTCCTTCATTTTGTGATTGTAATTTTGTGTTAAAAAGGATTAGGGTGGGATTGTAACACTTTTACCAGGTCACATCCCTGATCCAACATAAAGGGAGTTTCCCTGGGGTGTGGCCTGCACCATCTTTTATCTCTCGAGAGATAAAAGGAAAGGGAGGCCAGCAGAGGGTTGGGGACCTCGTACCACAAAGAATGCAGCGCCAGGAGCAGAGCGTGTCCTTTGGATCTGAGGTTCCTGCTCCCAGACCAAGCGAAGACTGCTGTATCACAAGGACCTTCCTCCAGAGCCGACAGAGAGAGAAAGCCTTCCCCTGGAGCTGATGCCCAGAATTTGGACTTTTGCCTACTCGACTGTGAGAGAATCAACTTCTCTTTATTAAAGCCATCTGCTTGTGGTATTTCTGTTACAGCAGCACCAGATGACTAAGACGTGTTTATTCATATGTATGGGGTTATAGTAAATATTTATTAAGTCCATCTGAATTGCCTGTCTGTACTGGTACCCTGTAGCCTCCAGCAGCAGTATCAGGCAGTGGTTAAGAGCATGGATTCCAGAAATAGAAACATAAATTTAAACCCCAGTCTTTCCTCTTCCCAACTTGTAAGCCCTAGTGTCACTACCTTGTAGGCCTTGTGTGAAGATTAAAATGGATGATGCTATCAGACACCTGTGCTTGGTGGCGCAGTGGTTAAGAGTCTGGCTGCTAACAAAAAGGTCAGCAGCTCAAATCCACCAGCTGTTCCTTGGAAATCCTAAGGGACAGTTCTAGTCTGTCCTATAGGGTTGCTATGAGTCAGAATTACTTTGACGGCAACAGGTTTTTTTTTTTTTTCTTTTTTTTCATAAGACACTTAATTCATTACCTGGCCCAGAGTAAGAACTCAAGTGATACCTGATTTTTTATTAGAACAGAGCCAAGGTTAACTTTACAAAATGTTATCATTTATGTGTGTGCAAGCATGCTTCCTTGAGTGGATGAGAAAAAAGGGGTTACAGATAAAATTTGTTCACAACTTCTAGGTTTTCCTATAAGAGTGAGTCACACACAGACGCAAACACAGGGGATGTGGTGGTTAACGTCACCTGTGAACGTGGATAGGCTACTGTTGCCAGTGGTTTGCCAAACACCAGTCTAACTGCTGTTTCATATGTAATACAGTGCAGTGAGTGCAGTGGGATGGAATGTAGTAATCAACCTCTATAACGTAATTTAATGTGATGTGACCAATCAATCACTCAACTGAAAAATGGCATTTCCTTAGGCGGTATTCTGCCCCCAGACTATAAATAGATATTTGGGCAGAATTTGATTCTGCTCTCTATTCTCCACTTTTCCATTGCCAAAGCTACAGGTCTTGGGATGCAAGCCTGCAGAAGGCTCCAGCCTGCAACCTGACCTACAGATTTTGGACTTGCTAGCCCCCAACACTGGAGCCCTGGTTGTGCAGTGGTTAGGAGCTTGGCTGCTAACCAAAAGGTCAGCAGTTCAAATCCACCAGCTGCTCCTTGGAGACCCTATGGGGCAGGTCCTCTAGGGTTAGTTTGAGTTGGAATCAACTCAACGCCAATGAATTTAGCCCCCAACAATCTCTAGAAAAACCTAAGTCATTTTGTTATCTGTCACATGTCATATGAGTGGAAGTACAAAGAAAAGGAGAATGGTCCAGAGTAAAGAAAGGCTCTAAAGTTGTGTCAACCCAGATTTTTGTATGACCTCTGGGAGATTACTTAACCTCTCAGAGCCTAACGATGTCATCTGTAAAGGAAGTAACATCAGCTTTGTTCTGGAAAGTAAATAATATACACACCTACAGCTCCTAGTTTAGTGTCTTCCATAGGCAAAAAAAAAAATCATTTAATGATGATGATTTCCTCTCTCCCTTTCCTTAAAGCGTAAGTCCTATGTTTTCATCTTGGTTTCAAGTTTAAACTGCTTTCTTTGCAGATACCCAAACTCACACTGAATTCTTTTGAACAGAATCTCCCCATCACTCAGGCTGAGTTCAAACTCTCCAAACTCTTTATGCCTAGATGCATAGGCAAATTCTAAGCCACTGTGATCAATCTCTACATTAATTTAAAGCCATTGAAGTATAGGAAGCGTATCAAAACTGTGTCATGTGTGTGTCCATGGCAGACATTACTGATCCATCCCTGCACTCTTTCCGCTCAATCCTTCACCTTCTCTTGATAAGTAGTCATTACTAATCAATCGAACTTCCAAGGATGTAAAGCTTCTTTTCATCTAGATTTGATTTTTTTTTGTTGTTTTTCCAAACTGCTTGCTCATGATCTTCCATAATGTCTTTTTGGCTTACCCTTACCCTCGTGCACACCTCGATTACTTTACCTTCATACTCATCTCAACTATTGGTCAATTTTATAAATGCATATAAAACCCAGTTATTTTTCAAACACTCTGATCTCTCTAAGGTTAGGCTTAATTCATACAAAGCTTTTGCTGTTGTTAGGTACCGTCAAGTCGGTTCCAACTCATAGCAGTCCTATGTACAACAGAACAAAACACTACCCTGTCCTGTGCTATCCTCACAGTCATTGTGGCAGCCATGTTGTCAGTCCATCTCACTGAGGGTCTGCCTCTTTTTCACTGACCCTGTACCTTACTAAGCATGATGTCCTTCTCCAGGGACTGGTCCCTCCTGATAACGTGTCCAAAAAAGCTTTTAGACAAGTTTTTGGATGTTTATTTATTTATTTATTTGCCACACTCAAGGGCACAGATGTGGACAGCGTCAGCTACAGAGGAAGACCCAAAGAAAGAAAAAAATTATACCTAAAAATTATACCAAAATGCTCATACTTTAAAAAGAAACAAATTTGAAAAGAAAACAGAGACAAACTCTTCCATCCCTACGTTAATCCTTTGCATGGAGCAAGCTTCATTCTTCAACAAATATTTTCCTGTCTTCTCATTTTAAGATTTAGAATATGTGCCCTTAAAGAGTTACAAAGGCATGTGATTTTGTCCTTCTTAGGAGAGCTTCTGTAGGTAATCTCCTCACAATTGATGGGGCAAAGTCAAAAAAAAAATTAATGCCTTTCGAAAAAACTGGAAATAGATATAATCACCCCTTCTTATGACAAAAATGGCCAGTTTGTGCCTGAGCTTTGTGCACTGCATTTTATTATCAGTAGTTCCCCCCCAACCCCCCCCCCACACACAGGGAAAAAATTATCAAATAAAACCAAGCTAACAATAAAATAATACGCATTATTTTATTGAGAAAATAATTACAAAATCTTATACTAAGTGTTTGTGTTGCCCAATGCATTCTTGATTTCTTTTAGAAAATGGACACACACTTCTTCAGGTAGCTATTCTCCAAGAAAATGATTAATTTAGGAATGTTTATAAGCCTACCCAGACTTGCTGACACAAGTCTCTGCTATTTTTTAATACGCAAACCACGATCAAATTTTCCGTGCAGAATTGAGATAGTACCATTAACCAAGTTATTTTAAAAGCATCATTAGACCAAAACTCAGTCACTAATTCTAACCCTTAGGGCTCAGCAAATATTGTGACAATAGTGATTTTGAAAGAAAGGAGGGAATTAGGTAAGTAAGGCAGGGAAGCAGAACGAAAGGAAGGCAAGTGTCTTTATTCAATCTCCCCACATCCCCTCCCGTACCAACAGGTATCAGGGTGGACACGTTCATTTGATCTAATTTTGATCTCACTAGCAACCACGTGCCAAGTGTTGTGCTAAGTGCTGGAAGTAAAAATAGCAAATGTTCTAGTCATTGCCCTCTATGGAACTCACAAACTAAAAGAAATAAGAGATACGATCACAAAATATTGTAATGGGTGGGAGGACTCTAATTCTTCAGAACACAAACCTAAATTCAGAATTCTTTGGAATTCTTCAGACAGACAGCTCCAATCACATGTTATTCTGTGCATTGAACCAAGAATGCGAATTCTAGAAGGAAGGAAAACATGTGAAGGATATGTTGGCCACACTCCACAGGACAGAGCTCTCTAGGAGGAAAAACTCACCCTGTTGGTAAGACATGGGCTATAGCAAATAGTTCCACAACATGGAAGCGTAGTCAATGGCACACACTGTTTAAATTTAATGTTTTTCTTTAAGAATAATATTAAATTGTTTTGAGAAAAAACAATTTGGATTTCCAACCTCAAAAGTGTTTCATCCATCCAAATAGCATTGTTTAAAACTGTCTTATGGAGTCCGTGGGCAGAAAACCGTGAATGTTTTTGGGTTATATTTCTTATGAACTTTCAGGACTAGGAGCCTAAATAATCTTGATTCTCATATCTGACCCAGAAAATTCTTAAAATCTCACACTCATCACAGTTTGACTGCACAGATAAGTCAATGATTAGCGTATGATGTTCTATGAAGTAACTACTCAAAAATGGCATTTTCTGCCCCTCTTAGAAAATTATGTTTAGGATTATGCATTTGGAATTTGAAAGGTCAAGAACTTTCATAATTTACTTCTCCCCCCCCCCGGCTTTTTTTAAAGCATTTATAGTCAAAGACTATTTATCCTTCATGTGTAATCCTGATGTCAATGTTTTCTTCAAATTGGTTCAATGAGAAAATAGAATATCCACATTAGCAAGTAGCTGCAGAAGAAATCACCATCCAGTCTGTATTATAGGATGTTTAATGCATAGAATACTGAATAGAGACCAAAAAAAAAAAAAAATGCCAAACCCATTGCCATCGATTCCAACTCATAGCAACCCCACCCTATATAGGACAAGGAAACTACCCCATAGGGTTTCCTAGGCCGAAATCTTTACGGAAGCAGGCTGTCCCATCTTTCTCTTGTGGAGCGGCTGGTGGGTTTGAACTGCCGAAAATTTTGTTAGCAGCCAAGCGCTTTAACCACTGCAACACTAGGGCTCCTTACTGCATAGAGACAATAGAGACAGATTACCCAAATACGGAGTGTGATAGGGAAGGACAGAAATTTCAAATCTGAAACCTCGAAGCTTTGAAGTTTAAAATTAATCTGAAGGTTATAGATGGAGAAATAAGATAATTTCAAACAAAAAAAGAAACACTTTAAAATGGAATATATATTAAGTATTCTGCTGAGATTGAAGAGCAACAATTAAAATCTCAATTATGTTGGCCACTATTAGAATTAATATCATTAAGCAGCCTTCATAGTGCAACGGTTAAGTACTGGGCTGTTAACCCAAAGGTTTGAGGTTCAAACCCACCCACTGGCCCTGTGACAGAAAGACCTGGCCCTATACTCCCTTAATGACTACAGCCTAGGAAACGCCGTGGGAAAGTTATTCCATTCTGTCACATGGGGTCACTATGAGTTGTAATCAACTCAACGGCACGTTACAACAAAAACAATTATAATTACATGTAATGTTTTTTTTCCTATGCATTCTGAGGCGGCTGCCGTATTTGTAATATAAAAAATCAGTCATGAATTGTAGCTTCCACATGCTATTCCCTTTAGAAATCTAATATAAAATGAATGTGGATTTTCTCAGAGTCAATCACTTGATATTTCGAATGAAATTTTCTGCATTATTCAGGTATTTTGAATGTGTAATGACACTTTTTTTTTTTTTGAATGAGAAAAGACTTCTAACCTATTTTGAACTGAGAGTCCTCTGGGTTCTTCTGATTTGTGGAAAACGTCCACTGCCAGCTCCCTCCATCAGCTCAGAACAATCATGCACCCTGTGTTTATTTTTTAGTCAAAATACAATTAAACTGAATTTCATTTAATAATTTATTTTTAAGATTTCTTTTCTTTGAAATAATTGGAGGCAGCACGTTGTTGTTGTTGTTGTTAGGTGCTGTCGAGTCATAAAGTACTCAAACTGTAGTTTAGAATCGCTGGTGCCAAAAAAATATTTCTGTAAGAATAAATAGCTGAATACATATTAGGAATTAAATGATCCAGCCTTTGATGTTTTCTTCCTGATAAACTCTATTATCTGTTCTTCCAATTCCTTCAGTTGTCTACCTAAAAAATAGTTTTAATAATGTCTGTAAAGCAGAAAAAAAATTACCCAATCTGAAAATGGCATAATAATAAATTATTTTATATGTAGAAGAGGCACAAAGATTCTTTTGAGTGATTTTAATATAAAAAATATTTTTAAAGTGAATAAAAGGGCATCTGTGAACTAATTCTAAAATTTTGAGGTAAATTTCTGAATGATTTTGGATGCTAACTTGAATAATATTTTGTAAGATTCTCAGTTACTTGTATGTCAACTATTTAACAAGTAACACATAGGTAACATTCTTTGAGAATTAGAACTTTCCTTCTTCATAAATTTGGGCTTATCTTACACCATTAAAACCAAAAAACCAAACCCACTGTCATCAAGTCGATTCCGACTCATAGCAACTCTATAGTACAGAGAAGAACTGCCCCGTAGTGTTTCCAAGGAGCAGCTGGTGGATTCAAACTGCCAGCCTTTTTGGTTAGCAGCCTGAGCTGTTAAATACTGTGCCACCAAGGCTCCTCTTACATAATTAGGAGGCATGAATCTGCTACTTTCTTTTTTCCACTATGGCCCAAGCTTCCTTATCAAGGGGCAGGTCTCATTAAAAAAAGATATCTCTAACTCTGTCATTAACTGTGTGACTTCAGGCAACTTCCCAGGTCTCTCAATATCTCTCCTCTCTTGTACTATATAAAATAAAAGGGGATTGGATTAGGCTGTTTTCAAGCCATGAAACATAGACATTCTAACTAAATCAGTTTTGAAATACTTGTGGGTAGTCTGTCTTTATAACAACACACTCGAACAGTTAACCATTTAGATAGAGTGGAATGCAAAGGGTGGAGAAAATGGCGGAATCACGAGAGGGTGATTCAAGCATGAAAAATTACACAGTGACTCAGAGTGGCTCACCTGCCTTCACTCTGGGAACAAAAAACCACTAATCTTCCAGCAGGGCAATTAATTAACTGGGAACGCAGGATTCTTGAATGCAAACTTGTTGCTCTTGAAGGTGAGTCACGCAATACAAATTAATGTCGTTTTGCAGATGTATAATCCTTGAGACTAAATGCCCAAGTCCCATTATCTTTTCTAAAAGGAGCAAAAGGAGGAGATTACTGCAAGAAAGCTTATCAGTTCATGTCAAACCTGACTCAAGCTACAGCCCATTCGGCCTCTGTCACGTTTCATCGTTATTATACACCTAGCTCAGTCATTATGCCCTGAGGTGTCTGAAGGTATTTAGAAAACAACAAGACAACTTCATTAAGATTGGCACATTACCAGAAATCCAGGTGCAGAATGCAATGTACACAACAGAGTTGGCAGACACAGATATCTAGTTCATTAGACAACCAGGGTAATCAGAGCAATTGGGGGTGTGAGGAGTATTCTCTTGATCTGGTGCGTGTTACTAAGTGGGCCATGATTTAGGACTGGGACAATAAAATACCATCTAAGAGATGACTGTGTGGTGAGGTAGATGATGGTTGCTAATACTTAGATAGTGCTTGGCAGTACCTCACGCTCTTTCTTATGCACTACCTTGTCTGCCCTTCCCAGCGATAGCCAAGTGAGTCCTACATATGTTACCATCTGAATTAGAAAGGCGTCCATAGTAATGAAGACCAGAGCTCAGACTAGTACCAGCCCTTTTCATTCCGATACCCTGGGCTTCCACAACAGGGCACGAACAAAGTAAAATACAGATACTTTAGTCCCATGCAGAAATATTTTTCCTTTGGTTATCTAGATATTTTAATAAAATTTATATTTGGGATTCTTTTAAATTTTGTACCATTTAAACAAAATTTAAGTTCTCTAAATATTTAAATGGAGCCCTGGTGGCGCAGTGATTAAGAGCTCAGCTGCAAACCAAAAGGTTGGCAGTTCAAATCCACCAGGCACTCCTTGGAAACCCTATGGGGCAGTTCTACTCTGTCCTATAGGGTTGCTATGACTTGGAGTTGACTCGAAGGCGACAGGTTTTTTTCAAATATTTAAATAAAATTAATTTTTGGTTTGGACCATCATTGAAAAATTGCCTCAATTCTCAAAAGTGTGTACTAAACAAAATGAAAAATCAGCACAGAAAAAAATATATATCAACCCAGATAAACTGAATGTCCAGTAAATATATATATTTTTTTAACTGAAATTTATATATGTATATATATTTTATATATATATATATATAGATGGATGTTCAGGTTATTTGGGTTGACCCAGGTAAATATGATAGAATTGTTATAACAAATCATTGAGACTGAATGTATCTTTGGTTAAGTTCTTTGGAGCAACTAGATACAGTCCAATGTATAAATACATAAAGAAAACCATTGGGTTAAGTATGTAGCTTCTCAGGTATTTATTTTCTAAACCACCCGCCTCTCAGTGTAGGCTGCAGAGGTGAGAGGAGCCTAATGGTTTACAGAGTGGTGTCCTGATGGGGGACTGGCTGACTAGCTGCTACACTGAGGAACTATGTAGCTTTCAGGAAGCTATGCCTCTTGCACGGAATCCCTCTGTGCCTTAGTCTCTTCATCTGTAAAATGAGGATAAAAGCGGGACAGACTTGATAGAGCTCTGAGTGGGATACTCACTAAAGAGCTTGGTGCCTGGCCCCTCAGCACATGCTCAATAAATATGAGCTCCTACACACTGACAACAATTGAAAATACTTGTTTTGCAATCACTGGGACACAAAGGTGCTTCTTTCGCGGGAACTTCAAGCCTTCCCTGTGGTACGTTATCCTGGCCTGCCTTGATTTATAGTTACCTCTTTCCTTGCAAGCTCCTTTTGATGAGGTCATGGACCCTTAGGTGTTGGCACTGCATCTCCAGGGTTTTATTTATTTTAATTCCTGCAGCAACTGGCTGGTGCAATCTGTGACTTAGAGTTGCCGTCAAGTTGGCTCTGATTCGTGAAGGCCCCACGTACAACAGGATGAAATGTTGGTCAGTCCTGCACCTCTTCACCACCTTGGTATATTTGAGTCCACGAGAGAGGCTGTTTTGTAGTGCCTTCCAACCTAGGGTGCCCATCTTCTAGCATAACATTAGACAATATCCTATTAAGATCCAGGGGGTTTTCATTGGCTCATTTTTGCCCATAGATCGTCAGGCCTTTCTTCCTAGCCTGTCTTAGTTTGGAAGCTCCACTGAAACTTGTCCGCCATGATGACCCTGCTGGTAGTTGAAATGCCAGTGACATGATTCCTAACACCATAGCAGCACGCAAACCACCACAGTATGACAAACTGACAGACAGATGGTGGCAACTCACAGTGTGGGCTAAACATCCGTTGTATGGAATCATAAATTTTTAGAACAAGCTTTTTACAAAATGATTTGAAAGGATTCAATTTCATTTGATTTAAACTTACATTTCTCCACATCATTCAGAATAGTTTTTTTCAGGCAGAAAGTGCAAACATTTTGAGAAGACAATTCAAACTCTGATAGTTGCAGCACACGCCTATATAGGTCTCTGACTCCAGAGTTTGAAAATATGAAGCCTCAACAAGCACAGCAGACTTTCTGTACATAGAGCTAAAAATCGGTTCATTTTATTGAGAGCCTTAAGAAATTTGCCAGCATTATCAGTACCCAATGTAGTAAAAGGAGAAAAGAGAAGGTCAATGGATGTGCTAAGGCAATTTTTATTTACTGTTTAAGGAAATTGGCTTATTTTTTTTCATTATGTGTTGGCACCGAATATTGCATTTCCAAATAATTAGTTATATTATTCACTATTATACATCAACGACACATAGTAAGTCCTAAAGATTTTTGACCTGCAGGGAGGGAAAATATTTGCCCATGAGTTCTGCTCTTAAGGCAATTCAGAATTGATTCGGGGCTTATTGGAAGACAAGCAGGCTGAAGCAGGTACATGCCACTTGACACTTAGTGTTTGTACCAGGGGACATGCTGCTCCATGGAGACGTGCAAGATCACGTGAGCATCTGACTGCTTGAGAGATTGCATGAAACAGGCTTCTCTTTCCTCACTCTCTCTGTGTTTCTCTTGCCTTCAATTTCCCTTTCCCCATCGTTCTGTTTCTTGTTCTTGAAAATTGACTTGGATCAGAACCCCTTTCAATACCACGTTCTTTCCCTACGTCCTTCTCAGTTCCATAAAAATGGCAGAACCCACCTGAAGCATTATGACAACTCTGTTTCTGGTATTGACCAAAACGAGAAAAAGCAGGGTGTCACTGAGCACACAGCCAGCCTTAGGTTGGAAAGATTATTTAGACCTTATTTTGTACCGCATTTAGCACAGTGGGCTGGCTCAGGTTTAACTCATGCAAATAAGAAACAAAAGCTTCAGGGCTGATTTTCTTTGAACCTCAGGGCCCTACTTGAAAACAGGAGTTAATTCTCATAGTCACAGACACGTCAGGAATTTGATTGTCTAACATTCCTCAGAATTTATGGCCTTCATCACTATGAATGAGATCATTCAAAGGAGCCCTCCTAAGGCAATAGTTTCAAGAATTATTATCACAGCATCTGTTAACACTAATGGTTGGAGAGTGCCTGCCTGCAGCGGTTCAAGATGATCTTGTATTCATCGGTATATAAAAGATACATGCAAGATACTTAAACTCTAACTTGACACAGACATGGTCCTCTATAAACAATGCCATAATTACGGGGAAAAAAAAGGAGAAGAATGAGAAACTACTAGCTCTTTTTATATTTTGTCATGCAGAGTTTTGAGCAGCAATTGGGGAGGGAAGGTTGGATAGGAATCCAGGTCTGGGACCTGTCTGGAAGCCTGAGCATTAGGCTAGGTCTTGGCCTTCCTCGTCTACACCCATTGCCACTAATTCTTACCATCTACCTGGAGGTTCAGCCTTGCCCAGGCCCAGACACAATACTGGCCCAGCCTGGCTCATGAGAATAGTCACAAGACTGGCACAGTAGGTCATTAGATATGTGTGCCACATAGACAGGACGTTAGATGGGAAGCTTTTAGGTCCTAAAGCTCCTGTGGATGCCCAGGAGGCTAATCAAGGTCACTCTCAAGCTCATGGAAAAGTTCATCTGTAAAGAGTTTGCCCCCATTTTGTATTAACTCACTCTCCTGTCTCTGGATCTCTCTCTCTCTCACACACACATACACACAGAAGTTCTTAGTAGAATATCATTTGTTCAGAAAGTAGGTGGGGCTACATCTTCCCAAAGCAAGACAGATGCAGCCCAAGAATTGGAGCAAGGCTGGGGGAGGGTGGGCAGTTACCACAGGAAGACTGGATAGTCATGGCTCAGGTCCCAGAAGATGAGTCAAAGGCTCAACCAGCATGTAAGAGGTCAGGAACACAGAGTCAGATACTGGTTTGGGGCACAAGCCACTAGAGATTCCTAAGTAGTATCTAAACAAGTTAGAGGTGAGGGATTGGTTAACACCCAAGGGCGTCAACAGTTATTACAGAGGTGTACAAGCAATGGAAGCTTAGCACGGAAGAACAGATTGATGTCAATTTGTAATCCAGCTTGCTATGCTTTATCTGTGTTTTCTTGGTTAAGCTAACTCAGTCTATTTCTTCCTCTTTAAAATGTAGTCAATATACTTAACATGTTGGGAATTAATCTAGGTAGAGCTCCTTACCATGCATAATGCCTGGTATAGAATAAGTCCTTAATAAAGCCCAGTTTACTTTTACTACACCAACTTCTTTTTTTTTTTTATACTCACTCTCTGCTTATAATAAGGACTGATTTCCGTGTGTGCATGTGCCTAAGGTCTATGATGGATCAGCGAGTAGAACAGAATAATACCTGGGAATCTCGCAGTTACGTATGTAACTCATTAAAATTATTAATAAACATAAAGAACCTTCCTCAAAAAGGTCCAAAAATTTCTGCCTTGAAATTTCTGTTTTCAAATGTAGATTGATGAGAAATGTAATTATTACTGCTGTTAATTGCCACGGAATTGATTTTGATTCCAACTCATGGTGACCCCATGTGTTACAGGCTAGAACTGCTCCATAGGGTTTTCTTGGCTGTAATCTTAACAGAAGCACATTGCCAGGTCTTTCCTTCCATGGTACCACTGGGTGGATTCAAAGTGCCAACATTCAGGTTAGCAGTCGAGTACAAACTCGATCCACCACCTCAGGACCTGTAATTCACTATAAGACCTGCTAAGGTGAAAAAATCCATTTACTGTCATTTTTAAACACCAAGGTATCATGCTGATTTGAGCTGTGAGATTGGTTTGGAAGCTTTAATGAAATAGGTAGTTGGAACCTGAGGTCTACAGTCCTGAACCTATAATATGAAATACCATGTTAATATCTGTGTCAACCAATTATGGCAATGACCCTGTCCTCCCCCACATACACACACACTCTGGGACCCTTCTGGGAAGTTCATCTTCCAGGAAAACTTTCTATAGGCTAGTTTTGTTAGATTCAAAAGCTTATTTAGATCTTACTTATTAGTATAGCAACTATAGAACAGGAAGCACATCTGAGATACATGTCTTCATAAAATCCTTGTGTGTAGAGACCATGAGTTCTCTTCCTCCCACCAGAGTGGGAGGAGCCGGGCTTTCAGCTACTCAGAGGAAAACACAGAGACTAAGCTGAGAAGACTCACAAGTGGCATTCTTCTAATGAGCTTGCCCAGAGAACACATGCTTGGGAAGTCTGTAATGCAACAATTAACCCTCGTTGTACTTCTAGACATTGATCCTAGACTCTTAGCTGAAAAGAATGAATGGCCCAGAAGCACCCACGATTGATAGAAATTAAAAAAAAAAAAAAGAAACCTCTATTATTTTGTTGTTTTTATACATGATATACAGGATAAGTTATTAAAACCTGAAGAAATCCTTACCTTATTATGGTTAAGGATCAAAAAATTCAGTATAAAGTTATATAAAAAACAATTTTACCCTCAAAAACTGCCATAAAAAGGGGAGTCACTCTACTTCATACCAGCAGCATTTGGTGCAAAGGCAGTGGCTGTCCAGGGAACATGGTATTAATTGCTTTTAATCTACCCAGAAACTGAATCAATACCACCATGCTAATCGAAGACAGATTTCTGCTTACTGTTACATTTCTCTCTCATTTGGAGTGATACATCTCAGATATACATCCCACTTCAAGACAATTACTTGTCTGAGAGCTCCCTGGCCTGTCAGGAGATATTACTGACTATTGCTGACCGTCTACTTATGCTTCAAACAAAATACTGCGTCAATCATGGATGTCTGGTCACAAGGAGAGAAGAAAAGAGAGCTACTGGGCTCAAACAACTATATATATATATATATATATAAAGACGAATCACCCTAGAATGAAACTGAAAATTGAAATATCACATTAGAAAACATAATCCTGAAGGTCTGATTTGCAAAGCTTTTCTCCTCTTATTAAGTAAAAAACAAGCCTTGCCTAATAAGCAAGATACAGTCCTGATAGATTGATGTTGTATTAAAAACTAAGTATCTTGAGTCAGGCATAGCCAGATGATCTTGTCAAATTTCTGAAGCACTCAAAGCCTATTATCCTTCTCCATGACACTGAGATTTTTATACTCTCTCTCTCATAGGGTTGGAACCTTCGCCGAAATACCTATGTAAGGTTCCTTATACGGTACAATGTACGTTGTTAACAGTAAACAACTGTTAGTTAACTAGTATTATTTCTATCTTACTGATTTACTTTGGGCAATGTGAAAAGTGCTGACATATGACATACTCTCAATTTAAAAAAAAAATGGAAAAACAAATCCGTTGCTGTCTCGTCTATTCTGACTCATAGGGACCCTAGAGGACAGAGTAGAATTGCCCCATAGGGTTTCCAAAGAGTAACTGGTGGATTAGAACCGCTAACCTTTTGGTTACCAGCCAAATGCTTAACCACTGCACCACCAGGGCCCCATACTCTCAGTAATCATATAGTATTTATTTTTCAATCCGTGTGATGCTTTGTAATTTAAAGGCCACCTTACATGCACAAACTCATCTAAAACTCACACAAAATCTAGGGAATAGATGGGTACCAAACTGAATTTTGGGAACTCTGTGTAGGGAGAAGAGAAATAAACAAAGTCCTAGAAAATTAAGGAGCTTTCTCGGAATAGTGAATCAAAGGCAACAACTCAGAAATGATGAGTCAGAAAGTAACTCCCTGCCATGGACTCCACCATATAATAGAAAGATCCTGTTCACTCATGAATGAGAGATTAAGTTTCATCTGTGCAGTCTCATGGCTTTTTAGGCTTCAAGTAGATGCTTCCAGAATCTTCCATCAGCCTGGGAGTCAAAAAGGCCTCACCTTCAATCTTGCTCTTGCCATGCATTAGCTGTGTGACCTCGAACTAGTGACTTTACAATCTCTAAGAAAGGACATGTTTCCCTCTGTTAAATATGGGTGGCGTGAGTTAATTCATAAGCTTGTTGGAAAGACTAAATAAGATCATGTTCAGCTTAGTGTAATGTGTACAACATATTAAGTACTCATTACGTATTCTCATAGTATTATTATTTTATAACTCATATAAACAAAGAAAAGAATTTGAAAAGTCTAGGGATGCTTGGTCAACAAACCACTGTGAAAACAAAAATATCAATGTATCTTCATATTATACATATACCGCGGTACCTGCTGCCTTCAAAAGGGGCAGCTCAAATTCTCAGCAGATCCAAGCTCTGCAGTGACCCCTCAATAAGTCTGCCAATGTCACAGATGTGACTTGCAAACAGGAAATGCTGTGACCTTCACAACATGTATTAGAGGCAGTAAATGTTTCATAACAAGCTAAGAAGAAAAACTTCAGATTCTGAAATATTTGAAAAGTAATTGGAGGACACAGAAAAAAAAAAGTGGAAAGAAGGAAGGTAAAGAAACAAATATGTATTGCACAGTTACTCTGTTCCAGGTACTGTAACAATTGCCTTAAACTACCTCATTTAATCTTCAATCCAGAGGGACAAGTATCTGGTATCATTGCCCCGATCTTGCTCATGAGGCACTTAGGTCCATAAAATTAATTAACAGGTAGTCCACTAAAGAAGGATGAGTTGAAGTTTGAATATTGGTTTCTGAAGCATAACTTCTCTGGAAGGTGAAAAGTCTTTTATTTTTTTCTCATCCCACACAATAATCAGATTATGAAATGGGTAGCTTCAAGTCAAACCTTAAAGAGGTGAAATGAATATTTGTGTGCAGAATGAAGTTATATTTGACCCATTTTTTAAAACTCCCTCTTCCTTTGATTGCCAAAGTGGCTCATCTTTGCCTCTTCCCTTCATCTCTAACTCCCCCTTGCAGGCACCTGCACCTCTTCCACCTCTTAATCCAGGGAGATTTAAGATACTGAGGTCTAGGCTAGACCGGATGGCCTATTTATCCCAGGTGTCTGATGGCAGTATATCTAGATGTAAATACACACTGTGATCCAGGTGGAAGCTAGGAATAAAAATTCCACATCTAAGAGAAATCATGAAGGGTTGGGATTAAAAAAACAGAAGAAGATGCAAACACTGGGATAAGAATAGAAAGTTCATCATGAGGCAAGTAGAGTCCATCTCGGTCTGGAGTTTAAAGGGGCTGAGCAAGACTGTACAATGCTGGTGTTTCCAGGGAATCTCACTCTACGTTTGCTCTCCAGAGACTTTTTCCACTCTTGTGGCTTTAAGCACCATCCGCATGGTGATGACTCCCAGATAACTAGAGGGTATGTCTCACTGCTCTCTGGAGGTCTCCTTTTGGAAGTCCAGATGGAAGCCCAAGCTTATTAACTTCCAAAACCACAGTCATCTTCCTTCTCTTCATGCATCATTTCTCCTCCAAATTCAGCATTTTATGTCTGTTAGTGATGTTATTAGCTACACTGTCACACAAGCTAGGCAACCTCCAAGTTCCCTTCTTCTTGCTCCACGTTCAAACATCATCACATCTACTTGGTTTTACCTCTGGCATGGCTTCAGAATCTTATTTCTTAGCTATTGCTACTGCTACTACCGTAATCCCAGGCCTAGACCCAACAGATAGTCTCCTAAACTGACCTACCGGGTGCAAGTTCTCTGCTCTCCACTGTTGACACTACTGCCTGGATGTCCTTATTAACTGTCAAATCCCATTGCTCTCCAGAATTTATTCAGACAGTGAATTTCCATCACCTTTAAAGTCAAAGTTGTCACCATGTCCTCCTCCAGACTCAGCCTCTGCTTCCAGCTAACCCCCCACCACAGCCATGCTCTGGCATTTCTCAAACACACCATGACCCTTAATTCACCTTGCTTTTATACAAGCCAATTTCTGTGCCTGGAATTTAACTTTAATGATGGTAACTACATTTTGTTGGGCATTAGCTGGTTGTATGACACTCTGTTAAGTCTTTATTTATTGTCTTTATTAAGTTAGACTATAATCCTCTGGAGTACCTACTCTTATGGTCTCCTTTTCTCACAGACAAGAAAACTGAAACAGAGGAAGATTAAGTAAATCTCCTAGGGTCATAGGACTAGAAAGTAGAAAAGACCAGATTCACATCTCGGCAGTCAGGATGGAGAACCAGCACTTTTAACTCTATCCTGTCTCCTTTCCAACAGCTGATAATGTCCTAGGCACCTTTCTATGCCCAAGTGAAATGCTATCTTCTCTGTCAGGTCTTCATCTAGTCCAGGTACAGCATCGGTAACTCTCCTACTTTCAAAGCATTTCGTTTCTTCTGTTATGACATTTACCATATTACATCATAGTTATTTATTTGTATATTTTTATACCTTACCACAGTCCCTGGGTGACACAGAAGGTTAAGCACTCTACTACTAACCAAAAAGTTGGCAGTTCTAATCCACCTAAAGGTGCCTCAGAAGACAGGCCTGGAGATCCGCTTCTGGAAGGTCACAGTCTTGAAAACCCTATGGAGCAGTTCTACTTTGCACACACAGGCTTTTCAGGAGTCAGAATCAACTCAACAGCAACTGATGACAGTATACCTTACCACGTGTGAGCTTGAAGGAGTATCTGAATCTTCTTAGTGTTATCAGAAATTATCCAGATCGCCAGGGATACACAAACCAGAAAAACCCAAACCTGTTACCATCGAGTCTGTTCCAACTCACAGAGACCCTGTATTACACAGTAGAACCGCCAAACCTGTTACCATCGAGTCCATCCCAACTCATAGAGACCCTGTATTACAGAGTAGAACCGCCAAACCTGTTACCATCGAGTCCATCCCAACTCATAGAGACCCTGTATTACAGAGTAGAACCGCCAAACCTGTTACCATCGAGTCCATCCCAACTCATAGAGACCCTGCATTACAGAGTAGAACTGCCAAACCTGTTACCATCGAGTCTGTTCCAACTCACAGAGACCCTGTATTACAGAGTAGGACCGCCAAACCTGTTACCATCGAGTCCATCCCAACTCACAGAGACCCTGTATTACAGAGTAGAACCGCCAAACCTGTTACCATCGAGTCCGTTCCAACTCACAGAGACCCTGTATTGCAGAGTAGAACCGCCAAACCTGTTACCATCGAGTCCATTCCAACTCACAGACCCTGTATTACGGAGTAGAACCGCCAAACCTGTTACCATCGAGTCCGTTCCAACTCACAGAGACCCTGTATTACAGAGTAGAACCGCCAAACCTGTTACCATCGAGTCCGTTCCAACTCACAGAGACCCTGTATTACAGAGTAGAACCGCCAAACCTGTTACCATCGAGTCCATCCCAACTCATAGAGACCCTGTATTACAGAGTAGAACCGCCCCACAGGGTTTCCAGGAAGCAGTCGGTAAATTCAAACGGCCGAGCTTTTGTTTAGCAGCCGAGCTGTGAACCCCTGTGCCACGAGGGCTTCTTAGGTGTAGAATAGTTAGTCAATAAGAATTCATTGAGTTGAGTGAATAGATAACTGAATTATGAATAAATAAATCAGAGAATAAAGTGCTACTCATTTAAATTTGTATTACCCTAGGTTTTTGGCCTATAAGTGGAGTGAGCCTTGGTGGCACAGTGGTTAAGAGCTATGGCTGCTAACCAAAAGGTCCGCAGTTCAAATCCATCATTCGCTCTTTGGAAACTCTGTGGGGCAGTTGTACTCTGTCTTAGAGGGTCACTGTAAGTCAGAACTGAGTCGACAGCCATGGATTTGTTTTTTGGATTTGGTTTGTAAGTTCTGTTGATTAGAAGTTTTGTATTTTTCCCTTTGCTTCCTATTTTCTGTCACCACCTCTTGTTTTCTAGCCTTACTCGTTCTTTTTTAGAGGTGGTGCTTTTTTAACTCTTTGCTGAAATCATTGAAAGAGTATAGATTATGTAATAGGAATACTCTACATATCTTGTTGTTGTTAGGTGCCATCGAGTCAATTACGACGCATAGCTACCCTATGTACAATAGAACGAAACACTGCCCAGTCCTGCGCCATCCTCACAATCATTGTCATGCTTGAGTCCATTGTTGCAGCCACTGTGTCAGCCCATGTAGTTGAGGAGCTTCCACTTTTTTGCTGACCTTCTTTTTTTCTACTACATGTAATTGTGTGTTATATATTACATAACATACAGTATAATATATATTACATAACATTAGTATATATTAATATCAAGTATTGTACATTAAGTGTACGTATGTATATGTATGACATATATGCATATACATGGCAGCCGAGGTGGTGCAATTGGTTTGCGAGCAGCTGCTAACCTAAGCATTGGGAGTTCGAACCCACCCAGTGTCTCCGCTGAAGAAAGACCTGGCAATCTGCTTCCATAAAGATTACAGGAAAGAAGACCCTATGGAGCAGTTCTACTCTGTAAGTCATGGGGTAGCTATGAATCAGAACTGACTCAACTGCTATTGGTTGGGTTTGGGCTTTGACACACACACACAAACATACATGAGACTAAATCCAGTTTAAGCAGTAACGCTGATGTTGGAACAAGAGCTCACGGTCTGGAAGTTGGTATGATGACCCCGAAACGCCATTAAACAGAGAAAAATCAACATCAATTGCTCTGCTCCTCTCTCATCGTGTTGTAACTACCATCCTCACCACTCCCTCCTCTGACTTCTCTCCCAGCACCACACCTTGCTTTCGGAATGCCCTTCTTTCCCATGATTACAAGGCACACTCCCTTTGGCTTCAGAGAACTCAGGAATGTCCATCTCTTCCACCCCAGGAAAGCTTTCCCATCGAGAATTCAGGTGACAACTCCCTGGTCGCTTCTCACGAAGAAATGACTCATGTTTGGGAGTTGGAGAATTCACTCATTACAAAACCCCAAATGATAGCTACTGTCTTTGGTGTAAATAATAATTTGGTTCTTTATTCAATGGCTTAGACTGCTGAATGTACAGTCATCTTTGAGTTTGCACATTCCTGTATGAAACCATCTCTGTCTTTCATTTCTGTGTGAATTAAAGCTCCTAGAGGGCAAGGATGACATTTATTATGTAGCCATTTACCTTGGTTGACTAACTGCTGCAGTCATCTTAGTTCTACTTGTGCAAAAGGTACACCACGTTGGGTTTCCCTTTGTGCTGTGATGGGCTTATCAGATGTGATAGGAGCTGTACATTGTACCAAATGATATATTATTTACTAAATTTTTTAGCTTCGTGATCTGATAAGGTTTTTATACTGGCTATCCAATTTTCTTAAAAAAAAAATTGTTTCCTAAGAGGCAAAAGGGCTACTCTCTCTTTATATGCAGTGACCTAAACATGGATTGGAGCCTTGGTAGCAAAGTGGTTAAGAGCTCAGATGCTAACCAAGAGTTGGCAGTTTAAATTCACCAGCCACTCCTTGGAAAACCTATAGGGCAGTTAGTTCTATTCTGTCCTATAGGGTCGCTATGAGTTACAATCTACTCGACAGCAATGGGTTTTTTTTTTTTTTTCAGACATGGTTACTGAAGTCAGATAAAAAAGAAATAAGGGGGAAAAGAAAGAGAGCACGAAAGAGAAGAGAGAAAGGGAGGGCGACAGAGACAGGGAAAGTGAGAGAGAAAGAAGGAAAGAGAACTGAAATTCCAGAATCATTCCTCATATGAACACAAAGTCAATGTCTTCCTATAAGGTAAGTAATGGAAAGCTGAGGATACAGTCTGCAGAGTTCATTTACTCCCGTCTTGCTTTGAAAGAGCAGGTGCAAGACCAGCTGGCTCTTGCCCACACTTGTTTAGCACACGATCATGGAAATGATTAAGTGCCTATCTTAATAACCCGCAGATAGTGGTAGTTAAGTAAAAATAATTGATGATAAACATCTTAAGGGGTTGGATTCCTTGTGTCTTTGTCCCTGAAATGCTGATGAAGACAGACAGGATTTACACAGGGTGTTTGAATCCTGACATTCCCAACAGGGCCAGGCACTCCTTGTAAAGTGGATACCCCATCACTCCCAGAGTCCTCCACAGCCAGGCTTTTCAACTACCCCGAGATTTTACTGTGATACAATTATTGGTGTTTTCATCTAGTAAATTCCTCCTGCCTGGGACTAATAGTAAACCTGGGTTGTAAAAGCCCATTATTTTAAGGAAACTCTGTAAGCACATGTGTTAAAGCATGCAATGTGTTTAGAAGACCGTCTAGCACATTGCAAGCACATCGAGACAGTTATCACTATTACCATTGTTGCCACTCACTCAGGCAAAGAACACTGGTGGCGCTATGCAAGCATTCACCAAAGGCTAGAGCCAAACAGTACACATTCCTGTGACTCCTGAAATGTCCCAGGAGAGACACCCGCGGCAGCTTCCCTTATTTTCACAGTAAATCATGAACGATCAAACTGGTTTTAGTGAAACAAATCATAATCCACAGATTGAATGCAACCTGATTTTTGTACTGATTTCAGAAATGTACACTTCCACCATTACCCACCTTCCTTTAACCAGAGACCTACTTTCACTCTCCCAGAATATAACGCTGAGCTGAAATACCTGGAACAATTTATGTAATAAGGTCATTTATACTGTTCTTCAGCCCTCACTCTGAGACATATGCTTCTTATTTAATATGTATTTTTTAAACTATCTTGGCAATCTGGTCTCCCATTTGAACGTCCACCATTTGAAACAGTGAACTAGAAGAAATTTGGACTAAAGGGCTCATAGATGCCAGTAAAGTGACCATGCAGCTTTTCAACGGCAGAAGATGCGGAAAAACAAAATTGTATGTGGAGAATTTCATGTCAGTATAGGATTATAGAGCGACCACAATTATAGAGAGAGATCATTTACACCCAAGTCCTGGCACAGTTACGGTAAGTGCCCCTTTCAGTCTCAAAACTGTCCTGGTTTGGAAAATATCAGGTCACTATAGTTTTTTTATAATTACAATAAACTTAAGAATATGTCCCCCGAATTTTTGATTAAGGCCAAAATATGGTTAATCATCTCTTCATACGAAAAGCTAGAGAAGAGCACAAAGTATTTTGGGCCAGATTCAGGTGAAAATGTTAAAATCAGAATTTATTTAGCCATTGTGTAAGCCTCAGTTATCTGGAAATTCACTTCAGTGGAACATTCTAGTCCCAGAAGTTGTTATATTAATAAAGGGTTATTGTAATATGTTCAAATTTTGCTATCATTTTTCTTAGTATCTCATGATTGTAGTTTTAGGTAAATTTTATTTCTCACTCGGCCTCAATATATCATTTTCTTCCCTCATGCCCTTTCTGTGGTAACTTCTGTCCCTAACCTTTCACGGGGCTCTGGGGTTTGGACTTACCCTATGATGGCTTCATCACCATCTAACATTGACTGAAAGTGTTTCATATAGGCCTGTGCCTAACAGAAGGCCAGCATATTGTCGGTTTTCTGTAAATGTTCCATCATGATGACAAAAACACAAGTTATTTTGGAGGGAAAATAGCTAATCTCACTTCCCATCTGGTTTCCAGGAAACATTACCCAGAAGCATTTCCCTTGGAAACACTTAACAACTTCACTGGTGAGGAGGGTTGACTTCAGCTTGATCTTATTAGTTTTACTTCTTTTTCTGTCTTTTTTTTTTTTTTTTGTGCTCCAGGTCCTTTAAATTTCCAATTAAGATAAGACGTATGGTTTGTTGAAATATTCTTGTTCAACTGCCTGCCTCTACCCCATCTAAAAAGTTCTATGGGGCCTCACTTAATGCCGTTCAGCAGGGAAACTTCAAGCATTTTACACGCACAAATCCCATGTCTCATTCAGGATTATTTTTAGCAAGCTAAGAATAACTGTGGGTCCCCCGTCCATCCCTAGAAACTAACACACTGTAAAAACTAACACACTGTTGCATTGTTCCTCCCTTCAATAAAAACAACAGAAATCCACATATGTTTTAAGGACTAGATTTTTTTAAATGCATGAGATGGGAAAATTAAATACAAAGTAAACACATGGGGTGGGGGAGGGCAACAGTGAATAAAAGATACCAGTGAACATGCATTTTTAGTGAACCAGCATTAATCCAGGCATGGTGTCATCTCACTCGATTCTCATAGCCTGTGTGCTTGGCACAGATGTCCACACTGGAGGATGAGGAGGTGGAGGGATGTCCAGAGGAATTAAATAACTTTCCTGAAGTCAGCCTGACTGTAAGTGGCAGAGCTCCCATTTGAACCCGAGTCCATCTGCTGTAAAATCTAATATGCCTTCAACTACACGTCACGGCTTCCATAATGAGAAAAATACGTGAGAAGGTGCCAAGTGAAAGGAGGTGCGAAAGCAATGGAAGATTTAAGACAAGCTGAATGGAAGCTGTAGGAAATGAGAACAGAGTCATGAGAATGAGGCCAAGAGGAACATGAAGATAGTTACGAATCATATGGATGATTGAGCAGAAGGGGTGTGTACCAACATAGTCAATAAAACCATTTTTATAATACTAAAAACAAACATTCTAAATGTTCAGCAATAAAGATTGGTTAAGTGTATTCATTTTATTGAATATCGTGCCATGGATAAAAATAACCTTACAGAATAATGCAATAAAGGGTAGGGTGGTGACTTATCCCCAACCCCTTCAACCCTTCCTCATTTCGTGTTGCAGCCACTAATATGGGAATAACTGCCAAGACCACCACCATTATCGCCACCATTTTCCCCAGCCTCTACCCCAGCCAGTCAGTACACTCTGAACCTCCTTGTCACAGGGATTGATTCACCATGTAAACTAAGCCAAACCAATAAGCACAAAGCATTCACCTCCCCACAGCCCTGGACACAGGGATTGTTCAGGGATGGTGCTATAGCCTACATCAGTCCAATTAGAATGAAGTCATCCCTTTTATTTTTTCATTTAAATGAGTCAAAATTATGTTTCCATATTGTTTAAGACACTTGGTGTCACTTTCTATTATTTGCAACTTTTATACATCTAATGTAAAACAAGTACCTTAAAAAAATTAATGGTATGTTGCTAGGTAAAAAAATCAAAACAAGACACAAAATTAAAATAATGCATCATTCTTGTCCTAATACTGCATATAAATTCATATAGAAAATAATACCCAAGGTACATGCATCAAGATGTTAACGTTCTTGAATAAGGGGTAATATAGAATGTTCTTTTCTGATTTTTTTCTATATCTTGAAAATAATCAGTACTGGGAATGTATTTTTTTGTATTAGTGACAAAATAAAATTTATGCTGGGGTATATATGTCCCTACATACTTTATAGATACTAATTTAATTTTTATAACAACTCTATGAGATGATTTTTGAGATTAAGTAACTGAGACACAAAGTGGTAAAACAACTTGCCCAAGGCTATTTGGCCAGCAAAGTGAGAGAGATGGATTAGAACCCAGGTAGCCTGGCTCTATGCTATGCAATTGGGTTTGTCCCATCTTCAATAGTCTTGGTTCCAGAGATCTTTCTGGGCTAGAGGCCTACCTTTTGTCCCATAAAGGTTTATCAATCTATTTCAGCAATTAAGACAGAAGTAACCAAAGTTTTTTTATATAATGTGCCAGATTAAAAAAAAAAAATGTTATTGCTTGTCATTGTAAGAATAAGGATTATCTAAGAAATTATTCTCTATCAAATATCGCTGCTGGAAGAATGGACAAATCTGTCTTGGAAGAAGTATAGCCAGAATATTCATTAGAAGCAAGGATGGCAAGACTTCATCTCACATACATGTTATCAGGAGGGATCAATCCCTGGAGAAGGACATCATGCTTGGTAAAGTAGAGGGTCAGCGAAAAAGAGGAAGACCCTCGACAAGATGGATTGACACAGTGGCTCCAACAATGGACTCAGACATAACAAGGTTGTGAAGATGGTGCAGAATTGGGGAGTGTTTCATTCTGTTGCACATAGGGTTGCTATGAGTGAGAACCAACTCAACAGCACCTAACAACAACAACAATATCAAATGTCACTACATCTACTAAGCTATTTTGTCAAAGGGGCATTGAGGCTTTGTGGATGGTAGCTATGTCAAATGTGGAGGGTCTGAAAATTACACACTGGTCTCGTAATGTATGATGGGGCAGCCCAACCATTCAGGCATGAAAGATAGCCCCAGCAGTCAACCAGTGTGTGGTACTAGACAAGGATGATGGCAGAAGGTGTTTGGAACAGACAAAGGACTTGAGAGGCAAGGAGGTTGTGAAATGACTAAGAGGTGCAGCTTTGGCAGGTTGGCTGAAAACTTGAGTGGAGACATGGGGATAGGCAGCATAAAGACAGCCAGGGTAATCCTGCCATAGGTGTGTACCACATTCCCAAGATACAGTATTGGGTTAGCCTCAAGTTCCAAAGAAAGGGAACAAACAAGAGACCAACAACAGAAGTCAGCGCCCAAGTGATAGGGGGACCTGTGTGGCTATCAAGAATGATGGCCAATCATGGAGAAACGAAAGAGGTTCTCTATTTAAAGCAGAGGCATAAACTGGAAGTGATGTTAGGAATCAAGTTAATATGATGGGTTAGTGAGCTCAGAGAGTGCTAGTAAGAAGATTAAGCAAACAGAGTCACCATGACATGACACGCTTACCAAGGAAAAGACTAGAGGCTTAGCTGAGCCTCCATCTTTCTAGGCCCAGGTGGGGACCACAGCCCAGTGGTGCAGAGTCAATGGAGCTGCGAAGGTCTCAACATTACCTGTTCTTGAATGTCTTCCTTACAGAGTTCTAAAGGATAGGGAGTGTCCCTTTGCACTTTTCCTTCTCGGAGTCTGGTCCAAAGTCTGTTGCTTAGTGGAAGTAGAGATACCCTCTTTAGATCAAAGTCTCACTTTATAGATTTTGTACATGATAAGCTAAAAGAATGGTGTCATTATTTCCCCATTTCGGGAGACCGAAAATGGTCTTTCTGAGACACATGTTAATTAGAAATATGTTAACTTCTAATCCCCCTGCCCTGACCTCCAGATATTATACCCAAGTATTTGATATAAAAGGAGAATAGACAGAGGGACACTTAACCCTACACACATTGTTTTCTGAGAGAACTCATGTGTGTGGTTAACTCAGTAATTTTTTTGGTCGCTGCTGCATTCTGATATTTCTCAAGGGATGCAACCCCCAAAAAGAGCTCAGTTTCAAACAGGCTGGTAAAATAACATCCTCTACCCTCAAAGGCAAGAGGAGCAGGCCTTTGATCGTAGAGTTCACTGGACGAGCGTGAGCTGCTGTAGAATATGTTTAGCACACAAGGGTAGGAAGGAAGCAGGGTGATCAAAAAGAGGCAAGGGGTCCAAATATACATCGTCATCCATACAGTGTTTCCCGGAACGTGGTACAAGAGATCATAATAGGTGGTGTACAGGCTTTCTAAAATTACACCAATGGTTAGGCATCTTTGTGCATTCATATATAACTAGAACAATCAAACCTTGATTTCACAGATATTCTTGTAGAACCCAGGCAGAAAAATGCTGTGTTTACCTTAGTTAACAACAATTAAAAAAAAAAAAATTTTTTTTAGACAGCTTCTTTAAAGTAAAATCTCCAGGAATAAAACTTTTGGACTTTTGAGAAATATGTTTGGTTTTGGCTTTGGTTCTGGCATTTGAACCATAAATTTTCCTATACTCTTCTCTTTAAATAGTTTTTTATTCCATGATTAGCCATAATGTTGGTACTAGAAAAATTCTGAACAGGGGGTTTTATAGATGGCTGCTGGTAAAGCCCCTTAACTTACTAGCAAGAGGATCAAGCTTTTTTTCACCTAAACTGCTCTTTCCTAGAACCTCATTTGAGTATTATTCTCACTTCCCACAATCCCCCTGCTAATGTCTTTCCCACCCAGCTGATTCCCCATGAAGGAACTCACTGAAAATTAACTAAACTGGCTATTAACTTGTGTTCTCCTATTTTTCACTGTTATTTTAAAAAGTTAAAACACTACTTACATTGTTCTTATTGTTTTATATGGCTTTCTTCTATTATTAATGGAGCATGATACTGAATTTTCATTAAAAGTGGTTTCTTATTAAAGACATTGATTTACTTAAAATATTGAATTGAAGAAAGCTAGAATAGACTCAACGGCACTGGGTTTTTGGGTTTAGCAAGTAAAAAATAACACAGGTTTTAAGAAGACAAGGGAAATTTGTTGCGGTGGTGTACTAATAACTGAAGTCTGGGAAAATTGTTATTAAAACACTAATGATTTACTTGATGGAGAGAAGAACTCATAGCGACCCTATAGGACACAGTAGAACTGCCCCCATGGAGTTTCCGAGGAGTGCCTGGCGGATTCAAACTGCTGACCTTTTGGTTAGCAGATGTAGCTCTTAACCACCACACCACCAGGGTTTCCAAAGAACTGATTACAAATAACAAAAATAGGCACAAAAAGTTAATGGTAATCTAAACTCAGGCCCACTTCCGCCATATTCTAAGCAAGTGATTTTCAAAATACCATCTCAGACTTGTGGTCCATAAACTGGTGCTGTGTGGTGTTGTTACTTAAGATATGACATTTTTACTTTTATTTCTTGCAAGATTAGTCATTTCCTTATGATGTTTAGTAAAAACTAGGTCCACCCCCATTAGTTTCTCATCCAAATGCACGCTCCCTTTCTCTTCAGTTCCAATGACACAAGTACTTCTCTGGTTTCTCTTTTACAGCCATTGGGAGGCTGTTCGTCCTGGGCAGAATGAGTTTGAGGACTGTGGACCCAAGTTCAATAGGTGGAAGAGCCACAAGAAAAATCTAGAGGTGTAGATAGTTTCACCTGGAAATTTTGCCAAAAATAAGGGAAAGGGGGTTGTTTCTCTAATTTTATTTTACAGTTCAGGAGTTAAACTTATTATTTTCACAACAATGATGAGAAGAAATAGAGCCCTCGGGGAATTAACCGAAATTGTTATTTTATATCCTGACCTCCTTTAAATCTCTGCTTCGTACTGTCCTCCAATCCCCTTGCCATGCTCCTCATTTGCCTGTTTTTCTTTTCTTCATCAATATCTTTCCTACCCAACAATTGATCTTCTATTAGCAACGATTATTCATGTCATTTAATCATTTTATGTTAATTCTTCTCCAATACCAAAAACATACTTGGGTTTTCAGACATCCAAAACCACAGCACATGTAATTGCCCACAAATTTGCTACCAGATACAATGAGTTAGAAAGTACTGGGTATTCACCAGATTCTATTAAATCTAATTGTCTGAGATCCTTGGAATTACAATGAAATTGTTCATAGTTAAGAACATGGAGTAGAGTATAAGTAATTTGTTACTACTTGTTTTACATGGTGCTGTCATTGGCTGGAAACCTTGTTGGTGTGGTATTTAAGAAACATGGCTGCTAACCAAAAGGTCAGTGGTTCCAACTCACCAGGTGCTCCTTGGAAACTCTGTGGGGCAGTTCTCCTCTGTCCTATATACAGTTGCTATGAGTCAGAATCGACTCGATGGCAACAGATTTGCTTTTTGGTTTTGTTATTGGATTAATTAAAAAATAGTGCAAATCCCCATACTGCTACAAGGTGGGACAAGGTTTCCTGTGAAGACAAGCCACTCCTACTTCTTTCCTCAATATCATTCTAATGTGGAAAAAATGTCAAATTTAAGGAATTTCACAGGATCCAGGCCAGGGTCCCATTTGGCCTCTGAGGATTGTCAGAACTCTTGTTAATGAAATCCACATCTTAATTTTCAAGATGGATTGTGAGGCATTCCTTCCTTCTAGTTAAGAGCCACCTCTAACACTTACTGCTCTGTTGTGGGTATTTAATGGGGGAAATTCCCTGATTCCAGATTAACCTCTCACCGACATGTGTTGGGGTAAATTTTTTTTGAAAAAGAATACTGTTGGATAATATTTGAAATGTAGATAATTTGTAATACTAAACCAAAAAAAAAAAAAAAAAAAAAAAAACCAGTGCCGTGGAGTCAATTCTGATTCATAGCAACCCTATAGGACAGAGTAGAACTGCCCCATAGAGTTTCCAAGGAGCACCTGGTGGCTTTGAACTGCTGACTCTTATGGTTAGCAGCAGTAGCACTTAACCACTACGCCACCAGGGTTTCCATTTGTACTGCTAGTGCCAATATTTGTTGGTGCCTAATCGATAAGACCCTGTAGAGACCAATCTTTACGAGTGGTTGTGAGGGGCAGGTGGGAGGGAGAAGGAAGGAGTTACCTCCTAAGGGGTGCTGAGTTTCGGTTAAGGGTGAAGAAAAAACTTGGGAACGGATAGTGGTGAGGATTGTGTAACATGGTGGACATATTTAATGTCACTGAATTGCACACATAAAAATGGTTTAAAAGGCAAATATTTTGTTATATATATTTTACCACAATAATGCAAATAGAAGGTAAGAAAATTCCACCAACTCACTGCACCACTTAATTTCTAGAATGTCTTGGTGCTCGGTTGTTCAAAGGAGACACAATCAAGTAATCATGGAAGAAGCTGGATGCTGGAAATAGACTCCTCTGCTTTCGCCTCACGGCAGCAACTTCCTTTTTCAAGGCGTGCAGCAAAGCACATTCTCAAATGATCAAAAGTGGCTTCACAAATAGAAAACAACCCTGCTCCCCAGGGAGCCCAAAGGAAGAATCCAGAAAGCAAGAGGATGTCTGCCCAGATCAAAATACCCTGGCAAGGAGGCCTCCGGGGACAGGATACCTTGGTATTTCAATGCCTGTTTTGTCTTAGGAGCTTTATGTAACCTCTTTGGACTGAGTTTACACTGAAGTGTATTATGCTGGGAAAATCTGGGTTCAAATCCACCTGGCCACACCAGCTCTTGGATGTGTGGGCGAATTATTAACTGTGTTTTGTCCTCACGGTTCTCATCTCTAAAAATACCCATGATAATACGATTTACCTCTCATTACCGTCATAAGGATTTAATGAGCTAAGAAAGTGTTAGCTTAGCAGGGGCTCAAAACCCTTCATGTCTCTGCCTTTATTTCTCCACGTTCAATTTACTAGAATGTTATCGATAAGGAGACAACCTAACCAACCACTGCATGCAGAAATCCTAAACAGAGAGATCCCTCCAAAGCAACTAAAAAGGGCCTCTTTTTTCTCTGAGGAGAATTCATTCTCTAGAAGAATGTCTTATGATTCTCCTCCAAGCACTTCCCAGACACATCAAACTGCACATTATTTATGCTCACACTTGAAACCTCTACTCTTGGAGAGGATGGAACCGAGATCCAGAGAAGTTCAGGGATTTGCCAAGAATTACAGTGACAAGAAAGAGTACAACTAGGACCAAAACTTGGGTCTCTTGTCCCCCAGAAGAGCATCTGCTAAGTGAACGTAGCATCCTGCCCAGTTAAAGGGCAGATCAGAAACGGAATAAGAAAACTGCATGTACGCTAATCCCCGCCTTCGTGTGCCCCCTTCTTTTCCACATGTGGGGACTCGCTGGAGCAGTGCCTGCTCTGGGGGCTATCTCACAGCTGTCAGCTGAATCAAAGACTCACATGCGAAAAGCAGCACTCACAAGCGTTATGTGATGCGGTTTTGTAATAGGCTCTAGCGGGCTTTGGATCTATAAAATAATGAATGGATTGCACTGGAGACTAAGAATAGTGTTTTCATGTGTGACAAATGCAATCCTGCAGGAAGAAAACAACAAAGTTTTCCTGTCATTTAAAAACAAATGTCACTCACTTACAGCAGACTTACTTATCTGGCAATCGAGAACTTGGTACCATCTTTTAGGTCCTCCTATTTCTGTAATGGATATCCTGAATCCTGTTTCTGCTCTCTATTTGATAGAACGGTGTTAGAGTACACCCCAGGAGGCAAACCTGAAGTGGGGGAGATGATGGATGTGTCTAAGGACCCGGGTTACTGCTGCGGTCAGGAAAAGGCTCTAGTTACATTAAATGGGTTCCTTTTTTTTGGAAGTGGAACTACAGAAGAGCTGGGTCACGTCATAAATAAGCAGCCCCAGGGCAAAAACAAGTGGATTCCTCAGGCAGCAAACCTAGTGCAGGACCAGCTTCTGATTCCACGGCAAAGTTGCTCTCCCTGCAGCACAATGCTGGGAGGTTTGAGTGGAGCCTTGAAATTGGGCAGGGAAATGGTATAATTATCTTTTTCTTTTTTTAAAACTATAGGGCTCCAGGTTTCTATTGTGGCCAAGTCTTTGTAAACCTCGCAACAACTCCATTAGTGGAGTACTACCAAAACCAAAAACCAAACCCAGTGCCGTCGAGTCAATTCCGACTCATAGCTACCCTGTAGGACAGAGTAGAACTGCCCCCATAGAGTTTCCAAGGAATGCCTGGCAGATTCGAACTGCCGACCCTTTGGTTAGCAGCAGTAGCACTTAACCACTACGCCACCACGGTTTCCTGGAGTACTCCAGTAGAGTATTATTCCAAACCCAAATCCAGCCTTTTGCCATACAGTTGACTTTGATTCATAGCAACCCTAAGGATAGGGTAGAACTGCCCCACCAGGTTTCCAAGGCTGAAACCTTTAGGAAAGCAAACTGCAACATCTTTCTCCACACAGTGGCTGGTGTGTTCGAACCACGAACGCTTCGGTTAGCAGCTGAGTGCTTTAACCACTGTGCTACCAGGGATATTACCTGAGACCAAACCTGTTGCCCTTGAGTCAATTCCGACTCATAGTGGCCCTACAGGACAGAAGATAACTTCCCTAAACGGTTTCCAACTTGTGGCTGGTGGATTCGAACTGCCCTCCTTTAGGTTAGCAGCTGAGCTCTTAATCACTATTCTACCAGGGATATTAGATATACATAATTCTTCAGTGTAATATGTTAAATTTTCCTCAGCAAAGTCAGGGACAAGATTAACTACTGACGTGGGGTTAGTGCTATCTCAGTGTAAGCGAACAGGTACCTCAGATTCCACAAAAAGAACTATTATTATCTGTTGGAGAGAGGTCCCATAGACGTATTGAAGGCATGAGTCCTGAGGCTAGATCTGAAACTGAACTTGAACCTAGGAATTTTCTTAGAGAACCTCTGCCTGAGGATCTATTGGCTAAGAGGTTTGTTTGTTTTCTAATAGCTTCATCATTTAATGGCAAAAAAAAAAAAAAAAAAAATCGTAAACTTGACTTAGAGCTATTTGAAATTTTAAGATAAATAAAATCTTATTTTCTTTTCAGTATTCCAGGAAAATGATGGCTTTAAATATGTGTGAAAAAAATACCATTCTTTTGCATAGTCTTGTTAAGGATAATGGTTACCGATTATCGTGTGTACATCCTAGTAACAGAGAGATACTGGTGAAGGCAGGATTCAAAACTGGACTAGTAACTTAAGAAGAAAAGAGGTATGGAAAAAAAGACCAAGCCAGCAAGTGAAAGCATGAGAGCTCAAGCTATAAGCCACACCCCCGTTCATGCTTTGCCTTCTCCTTAGTCTCTGTTTTTGATTTTTTTTCTTTTTTGCTTGTTCCAAGTCCGCAAGGAAGAAAAAACCAAAAAAAAGTGGGCCGGGGGAGAAGCGGTATAAGAACAGGTGGTGGAAGCCTGGATCCTATTTGGCCCTCCCTAAGGCACTCAATAATGAGGCACGTGTGTCCTGCTCGGGATTTTACTCACAGGTGTCTTGTGCTTTATCTTCCTTTTGAACTTTCACATCAACTTATGGAGTTGGAGGCAGACCCTCAGCAGCAAGGAGCAGAGAAAAACACACCTTTTCAACAATGCTTGCTTAATGTCCATAGCAGCAGGGTCTTGCATTTGGATGAGGTATCAAGTCCTCTGAAGAAAGACACAAATGCAAGCAATCTAGCTTTTGATACAGCCATGGTGGCCATAGTCCCTTGATCAGAATGGCCCTATTAATGGTCAGAGATTCTTTTTGGCAAAAACGGGAGTCCCTGGGTTGTGCAAACAGTTAATGTGCTTTGCTGCTCACTGAAAGGGCAGAGATGCAAGTTTACCCAGAGGTACCTTGAAAGAAAGGCCCTGTGACCTCCCTCTGAAAAATCAACCATTGAAAACCCTGTGGAGCACAGTCCTACTCCGACACACGGGGTCGCCACGAGTTGGAGTCAACTGGACAGCAACTGTGTGTGTGTGTGTATGTGTTTTTAATAGCTCTTTAACTCAGCCAGTCTAGAAAAGCTGCCATTCTGAGTACTCCTGATACAGCCTGTCTTTCCACACCTGGAGGTGAAATGGCAATAATGACATTCACCAACAGAAGGTCAGTCTGTTGGTCCTACCAAACGCCTCACCAAAAGAACGTCCACAGCAATGAAGGAATGCTGAACGTTAAGCACTCCGCATTCTATTAAGCACATCATGATTTATACAAGTTAAAGACATATTCAGTGGTGGCCATCCTAGTTCTCTTTCTGAACTACACCTGCACAGCCTGAGACTCGTCCAAACTGCAGGGTATTGATAAGCAGACAAATAAAATCTCAGGCTCACGGTTGGGAAAGTTAGATTTCAGCTGGCTAAAGATTCTAAGATGATTATTCTAAGCTGAGCTGTGAAAGGCTGGCCTTTTAACGAGGTCCCATGAATCCATTCCTTATTATTATTACTTTTTTTTCAGAACATTTTTATCTTAATGCTTTTGAATATTTACAGGTTTTTACTGTTTTTCTCCAATATTTGTGAATAAACAATCAAATATCCCATGCCACATTTGAGTGGCTTAATGTACTTTCTCATCTATATAGACTTATTTTGCAAACTAATATAAAAATATCTGCTGTAGTGGTTTCTCTCTATTTGTCATTTTTTATTTCTTCGGTGTTAGCATGTACCTATACGAAAATTTATAAAAATCTCAGTATTGCTAGAATACAGCCATGCTTTGTGTACGTGGCAATTTCGCCAAGGAGAACCATGACCTCATATTATTTTTCCACTACTTGAACTAAACCGTGCTCTTTGAAAACTGGAAACATTCAAGAATCCCATTTGTAAAAATATCCAAGGATTTTAAGTTCCTACTAAGATGACTGAGATCCATAATCAGCAGGAGACAGCTTTTTCTCACTGCTATGCTTTTGACAAAAACAAAACCAGGAAGCGCCTACCTAAGCAAAGCCAGTGAAATCCTGAAGGTGTTGATAATTATTCTATTCAATCTAGACACTTACCATTCATCAAAAACGTGAGAAACCTTGATTGACAAAGCAAGGTGCTTCCCTTGCTAGCATGTAATGTCAGGATGCAAATTTCTTGATTTATAATTTTCTGCAGGCCATTGTGTGATGATAGCTCATTGTAGAAGCAGCTGACTTTTTTAGACGGGCTTGACACTTTCACAGTTACTTTAAGGGAAGGGAAATGCTTTGATAATTCATTGTCAGTGATAAAAAAAATGCCCATTGCGTGCAAACTTAAAGGAAACCTGGGAGGGCATAACTGTGCTCATTCGCTCAGGCATTTATCCCTTGAATAGTTATTTACTGAATAATTACTACGTGCCTGCCCCTGTCTTAGTGGGGCAACAGTATGTATACATATATATGTGTGTCTGTATGTATACGGCTTCTAACCAGATGGTCAGCAATTCAAATCCACGAGGCACTCCTTGGAAACCCTATGGGGCAGTTCTACTCTGTCCTATAGTGTCATTACGAGTCAGAATGCTTTCGTTTGGGTTATATGTATACATTATGCTTGGTAGAATAGAGGGTCAGCAAAAAAGAGGAAGACTCTCAACAAGATGGATTGACACAGAGGCTGCCACAATGGGCTCAAAGATTGTGTGGATGGCGCAGGACCAGGAGGTGTTTCATTCTGCTGTAGATAGGGTCTCCATGAGCTGGAACTGCCTCAAGGGCAGCTAACAGCTACAACATATATATAAAACAATGTATATGTATGTGTATGTGCATATGTATGGGTGTGTGTGTAGCCAAAAAGCCAAACCAAACCCATTACCATTGAGTACACAACAGCTCATCGTGATCCTAGAGAACAGAGTAGAACTGCCCAGTAAAGTTTCCAAAGCAATAATCTTTACTAATGAAGACTGCCACATCTTTCTCCTGCAGAGTGGCTGGTGGGTTTGAACCGCCAATGTTTTGGTTAGTAGCCAAGCATTTACCCACATTTTACAGTGTGTATATATACATATTTTTAGAGGAGCCTTGGTGAGCCTGAAGGCCTACTCCCGTAAAGATTACAGCCAAGAAAACTCTATGGGGCAGTTCTACTCTGTCCCATGGGGGTTGCTGTTAGCCAGGAACAGCACCTAACAACATATATATAAATATATACAATTTTTAAGTCCCTTACTTTGTGTGTATTGCGGGAGAGGGAGGGCTGATTGAAAAAAAAAAAAAAACTTTTTAAAGGCTATTGGAAAAAATTAAACTAGGTGGCATGAAGGAGTCTGGGGAGTGTTTGGGTTGGAGGTGGTCTGAAAAAGCCTCTGTAACAAGGCGATATTTGAACCTGGGCTCAATATTAAGCCTGAAGAAACCATAGGTCATTCCAGCAGAGTCAGTAAAAGGCCCTAAGGTAACAACGACCTGATGTGCTTGATGGTTGTGTAGTCTGAGGACATGGCCAGAGGCTAGGTGTTAGAGGCTGTGCGTGCGCGCGTGCGTGCGCGCGTGCGTGCGTGCGTGTGTGTGTCTTTTTAAGAAATCTTCTCAAGGTGCTATTATAGACCACTCACAGGGTCGCTATGAGTAGGAATCGACTTAACAGTGGAGAGTTTCATAGTTAAGCATGCATGGCAATGGGTGTTAGCTACATCTAATATACACAAAACGTTTGCTAAGTTCAGTTCACCGTGGCTCAGGAAGACAACCTGGTGACAAAAATAAAAAATAAAAGAAGATGATAGGACATTGTTTCTGGTATTTGCAAAAATTGGTATACGACCAACAGTAAGTGTAACTCTTTGATTCTGGTGTCATTGGGTAATCTAATACATATTTGTGTAATAATTGGGATGCATTTCGAATCGAGGAGGACAAAAAGGATGTATTACGTTTATAAAATTGCTATTATTAGGCAAATAAAAAGTATGATGGGCAAATTGTATCAGGGATGTTTCTCATGAAATTTTAAAACTCTTTGCAAGAACATCTTATTATATAGCCGTGATTCAAGTTCAAGGATTTTCAGTGGCTCGGGCCAAGACTTATACCAATTTGAAAAATGCTCGTGTCTTTTTGACAACTCCTCCAAAGAACAGGCTAAAGAGACTGGACTGCTATGATTCAAATTTAGAGAGAAAAAGGCTGTACCTGTTAAACATATGGCTTTCTAATTTTGTAAATACTAATTTTAAGAGGCTCGCATACTTGTGTTTCTATCATCTCATAATATAGAAATGAAGAGAAATTCAGCCTGAAATAAGAAATTTTTGGTTCAGGAAAAATTTTGTTTTAATTCATGCTGCAAAACGTATCAATTTTAACCTAATAGCATGACAAAGCAGGTGAACTAGTTTGAGCCAGTGACGACATCAAATGTAATACTAAAAATGTATTTCTTTGGTTATGTTCAAACATTTAATGTTCAGTCAAATTTTCCGTAAAAAACACACTTTAAGAATATTATGTATTATGCATATATTTTCTTTAAACTTAAATGGTGGTAAGTTTCTTTGCAGTAAAATGAATTGCTTAAACATAGTGTAAGTCTCTGGTGGTATTGTTAGGTGCCATTGAGTTAGCTCCGACTCATAGCAACCCTATAGGATAGAGCAGAACTGCCCCATATGGTTTCCAAGGAGCGGGTGGTGGATTTGAACTGCTGACCTTTTGGTTAGCAGTCGAGCTCTAGCCTACATCATATGTTTTCAGAACGGAAAATGTTTTCTATTTTTGTTAATCTGGGGGACAGCAAAGTGCTTTCAAATGTTATATATTTAAGAAATAGATTATTATCTTGAAGGCTTTTTAGGGAGAGAGGGGTTGGTACCGAATTACTTTGTAAAATCTGGGGGTTATGAGACAGACTAATGTGGTTATTGTGGTCATAGACTTTTGCCTGGATCAAAACCACAAGCGTCAAGAACAAGTAGAGTTCCAAACATCACATCATTACAATAAATATAATTAGCTACTGTAAAGAGGCCAAACTCAGGAAACTGGAAGAGTCCAAAGATATTGGAGCATGCTTTAAAATTATCCTCAGAGAACAGAAATTACATGGTTCTTGAAAGTAATGCTCACACTCCATCTGATTCCATCCATTAGAAAATTCAAACTGGATATCCGGTGTCTCAAATGAGAGCATGTGGCAGCCAATCTGGAGAAATTTGTTTGTTTTGGGTTGACTTTAACACTGGGTGACATTTCATCATTAGAATCAGCTATTGTAACCAGTTGGCATATGACTGGACCCGACTGGCTTTGCCTGGTTTAGTTTAATGAAGAGATTCAGCCCTATGGCTGGCAATGCTGATGAAACTGGATAGAACAGGAGGAGAAAAGGCTCGATAAAAATCAAACTTTGCCAAAAAGGTGAAGTGCAATTGTTAATTTAAAACATCGTTTGTGATTTTGTCATTGGTTTACCTTTTAGGTTATTGTAACTAGAGACTGAATAGACAATACCAAAAAAAAAAAAAAAAGACAATTAAAATCTGCCTGCAGTAATTTTGACTCCAGATATAAAAGTAGCAATTCTAAAAAATGCTTTTTGACAGGCAACTTCTTCAACCCAAAAGTACGGAGTTCAGAAACGAAGTGCTTTCAACCCGGTACTACAAAACTAAAACCTTGGGATTTGGATGACATTTTAGAGTCTTATCACTTCCTAATTGTTCCATGAAGCACCTAATATTTGCTTATTAGTGAGAAGGCCAAGTATACCATACCTGCTGGTTAATTCAGGCCTCTCCTTTTCAAACAAAATTTAGAAATTTGTCAGTGCCCAGAGTTTTTAAGCCCAGAACTCCATTTTGCCTGACTATTGCAGATGATTTTATTTACAAACAATATTTTGGTGTCTCCACTGGAAAAACTGTGTTCAGATCTCATTCCTTTTTTTCCTTAAGACGTTGATTTGGTAGCCGTTCCTTTGCAGTGTGCAGACAAGTCAACCAGCTCGTCTTGTAGAGCAGTACTCTCAGACTTTAACGTGCATAGGGTTGGCTTAGGGACCTTGTAAAATGCAGATTCTGATTCACTAGGTCAGGGCTGGCGTCCCAGATTCTACATTTCTAACAAGCTCTCAGATGACACCAGTGGGGCTTCCTCAAGCCACACTTTGAGTAGCATGATGTGGAGAACTCATTATCTTCTCTTCCAAACTTGCTTTTCAGTCTATGTTCCCCCCTCTTTCAAAGAATAGAACCATTATTTTCTCATTAGCATCACTATATACTTTTACTTCACTCCCACACCCATTGCCCTCCAGCCCTTACACCTTACAGCCAAACCCTATTTTTTGTCAACTCCTATGAACTCAGCTCTCTGAAAGCCTCTGAATTTTTGTCCTACCCTTTATTCACCATGCCACTCTCTGATATTTGATCTTGTAATAGTCCCAAGAATATTGAATATGCCATGTACTGCCAAAAGAATGAACAAATCAGTCTTGGAAGAAATACAACCAGAATGATCCTTGGAAGCAAAGATGATGAGATTATATCTCACACACTTTGGACATGTTATCAGGAAGGATCAGTCCCTGGAGAAGGACACCAAGCTTGGTAAAATATAGGGTCAGTGAAAAAGAGGGAGACCCTCAATGAGATGGATTGACACAGTGGCTGCAACGATTGGCTCAAGCATAAAAACGATTGTGAGGATGGTGCAGAACCAGAAAGTGTTTCATTCCATTGTGTGTGTAGGGTTGCTATGACTCATAGCCAATGTGACGGCACCTAACAACAACAGTCCCAAAACGTTTGTAATAATCTTTTACCTAACCAACCAGTCTTTTCTTCACCAGTTTGTTCCATTGCTTCAATACCATTCACTCAACTTAAACTTTCCTCTGTGTCTTTCACACTGACAAGCACTTACTTACCTTTCTTTCAGGCCCACAACAAAATTGTCTCATCTTTAAAAGTTGTTCCTCTACCATTCATAGCAGAAGTAGTTTCTCTCCTCAGAGCTCTCATAATAATTATTAATAATCCTTTCATGGAACCAGTAATATGTAATGATACTTATTATGTACTTGGGAGCCCTGTTGGCACAGTGGTTAAAATGCTTGACTGCTAACCAAAAGGTCAAAAGTTTGAAACCACTAGCAGCTCTGAGGGAGAAAAATGTGGCAGTCTGCTTCCTTAAGGATTTATAGCCTTGAAAACCTCAGAATTGGGTAGGTTTGGTTATTGTGTATTTGCTTTCTCTCTAGACCTTAAATTGTTGGCATGCAGGGTCAGTGTCTTTTTTATTATTTTATCCTCAGAATCTAACTCAGTTCTTGACACTGGGTACACTCAGAATAAATATTGGTTGAACGACAGATTATTATTATTATTTAATTTAAATGACCTTGACTCAAAGGCAGTCGGTTTAGTCTTTTGGTTTAGTTGGTTTAATAGGAAAACGTGCTCTCGACATCTAAAATAAATATAAAAATCCAAATTCTAACTATAATTAATCTATGCCTAAGTTTTAAACAACTTTTTCTATAATTCGAAGACAAATTGCTAATGCCTATTAAACAGGAATGATTTGAGACAGGAATAGCTGGAAATGTAAAGTTTTTAAATGAAATTATCTTTAGATTTCCAAAATCAAATAAGTTTAAGCCCTTATTATTAGGGAATTTCTAGAAAACCAGTTAACTGAAGTAAGGGACAGCTGCACATAAAATATTAATATGATCACACGCTACACAATGAATCTTTTTCAGTACAGATTTATTGTGTCTACATCATATTCCAAACACTGTGCCAGAGCTAGAAAGAACAAGATACAATCCCTACAACTGAATTCCTCATGATCCTGTAGATGAAGCAGGCTTATTTCCCGCAGCCTAATCTAGGGTTGCTATGGGTCAGAAATGACTTGACGGCAATGGGTTTTTTTAGTCTGTCCTGTAACAAGGGGTACCAAAAAGATGTAAGCATGACTTACTGCAGGGCGTATCCTTTGAGCAAGAGAAGGGTGATACTTTCTGGGGGGAGAAGATGGGAGATGACACTAGCAAAAATAGGAAACCGTCAGCCTCAAAATACATTCCAAGCTAGTGCCAAGAGAGTAAGCAATCTAATTACAATTCCTCTTTACTGTTTGCACAGTGTTTTCATATTCTCTTGCTCATTTGACCCTCAAAAATGTTGAGAAGGTAGAGCAAATATGATTTTGTGAGCTTTACAGAGGCATACAATAAAAAAAAGAAGAACACACTGCCATTGAGTTGATTCCAACTCATAGTGACCCTATAGGACAGAGTAGAACTGCCCCATAGGGCTTCTAAGGAGCAGCTTGTGAATTTGAACTGGTTAACCTTTTGGTTAGCAGCCAATCTCTTAGCCACTGTGCCACCAGGGCTCCTTACAGAGTCACAGATGATTAAAATGCCTTGCCCCAAATCACACAGGTAAGAGCAGAGCCAAGATTCAAACCCACATTGTCCATCTCTAAATCTCCCTTCCTCTCTAACATATTCTACCATACTTCTTTTGTCTGAGCTGTTCCCCATGGCAGCTCTGATGGCTGCATTAGCCTTTTCAAGGTGGCATCCAGCTAAAATGCTTTACTAAAGGGAATATTAGCAATCTACAAGATGCCAATCTCCAGTTTGCATTTGGTTTTAAGACAGTGTCTATCTACCATCTTAAAATTAGATGCATTTTGTTTCGATATGGTGTTTTTGCCTTCCCACTGGGTTATATCATAGTCAATGGAAGCAATTAAAGGACATATGATAAGAACTTAAAATAGAAATGTTTTTGCATAAGAGGGAAGAGGAATAAGCAAGTGGAGTTTGTTGTTCATTGCCAACTGACCGGGATTATCATTTGTCCTAAACAAACAACAGGTTGTGACAGGCGTTCACAGTTCTGAAGTTCACCGATAGGCAAGAAGATTCTTGAAAAACTGAAGTTAATAGAACAAAGATAGAACCAAGTAGTCAGGCACCATCTCAAGGAATTTTCTTCACAATGAAAAATATAGTTTTCGAATAGTATAGTTTGCAATTTAAGAGTAAAAACAGGCGAGTTAAAATTGTGATAGGTACTTGGAGCAGTTGAACTACACATTTTTTCAAATTATTGTTCATCTATATTTAGAATGTGTTTCCAAATTACCTCCCAAAACACTTCCCTCAAACACAGGAAAAAAAATATGTGGAATTCTAAAGACTGCAGCTATTATTCTGGCCTCTCTGTTTAATCATTTGACCACCTAAATACCATACTTTGATTGTAAGAGGAGTCTCAAGAGATGTTAGAGTGAAGGCAGGTAATTTTCCTTTAAGGAAGCGAGTGGCATAAAGAGAATCCTGACAGGGCATAAACCAGGCTGTCGGTGTCCTTATGCTTTATATATTTAGAACAGGATGCAGAGAAACAGAAGGCAAGGAATCTAGATAAATAAATGAGACACCGTTTGTGACAAGCAAAAGCTTTTTTTTTTTTTTTTTCAACCTATTGAACAAACACCAAGACTCCGATAGCCTTTGGCAGGAACTTCACAGGATAAAGCCAAGACCAAGAGATGTGTTATTTATGCAGCGATACAATCCTTTTCCTGAATGTCTTCTTATATAAAAGGCAGAACATTAACAATGGAATATTAACCAATTTAAATATAATAGCTTGTCCAGGTGGAGAAGGTGCTGCCGAAATGTATCCCAACAATTATTTGTGGGCCTCCACGGCTCTTTATCTGAAGGGGGGAAATCCTAGCTGAGACCACAAACACATTTTATTTTTTTCGTCTCTTATGATCCATGATAGATATAAACAAGACCATGATGCTCTGATTCTTTTTAATTGACTTTAATAAATTGCAGCTGGAAATTTTCCCTTTATGCTTTTCTAAAGCCCCTTACGCTCCAGGCATTAGGAAGTCATCCTATTCTGAGAGGTTTATCTCAGAGTCATGGAATTACAGCGGCTGGAGCTGCAAGGGGCCTTTAACATCCTCCTTTTTCTTTCCCAGAAAGCTAGGTTTAAGCTTGGCTGTCAGCCCATAAAAACCTTACAAACTGCTAGCAAGAACAAAATGGGTTTTCAAAGTCTGCATAATAGAATATATAAAAGCCTCTATTATTTATTTTTTAAATATGTAAATGACAGCGGTGCAAGTTTTGTGGATGTGGTTTTAAAAGAAAAATTAAAAAGATTAAAAAAAAAAAGCCCCATTACTGGGAACTAAAGAGGTGTTTGTGAGTAAACAGGTAAATTAGATCACTGATACCTGATTTTTTTCTTCAGCCCCAACTAGGACACATATCTTGTAATGTCTTCTCACTTTGCTTTCTCTTTAAAAGCATGAGCATAACTACACAATGGAATTGAGTAGGAACTATAAGTTTTGGTTCAGTTCAGCCAGAAGCTCGATACCTGTCTGCACAGATGCCAAACAGCACAAACTGGAACTTGCACGGAGACACATTCGTCACAAACTGAGACCTGCCTCAGCACAACTTCATCTAATTTGGCCCAGTCAGCAGCTACCGGGAAATGGCAGTAACAAGGGGGGCAACCTGTCCCAGAGCAATCACACAGCAAAATCATCAGGTGTTTCACAAACGGAAGAGGCAGGGTCAGACGTGCTGACAAATTTTCAAGCAATTTGAACAGTCACTAACTGGAGGGGATAATAAGACCAGCATCTATATTGCTATGGTTCACTTTTCTTTTTTTTTAATCATACACAAAGGCCGTGGCCATAGAGTCGATTCTGACTCAGAGAGACCCCAGAGGACAGAGTAGAACTGCCCCATAGAGTCTCCAAGGAGCGCCTGGTGGATTAGAACGGCCAACCTTTTGATTAGCAGCCAAGCTCTTAACCACTGAGCCACCAGGGCTCCAGTCTTACAGAAATACAGGTCAATGATTAACAGAATTATCTCTAAATAATGATGGTATGCAAGGGTATTTTTGCTGCTAAATTTCTGCTGGTGAGTGAAGTGTTTGGATGAGTTTATAATCATGGTCTTTCTGAGTTACCATAAATATTACAGAACTACGCAGTCCAATATGGTAGGCAGTAGCCACAAGTGAGTATGGAGCATTACAAATGTGGCCAGTCCAAACTGAGATGCCCTGTAGGTGAAGCCCTGGTGGCCCAGGGGTTAAGCGTTTGGCTGCTAACCAAAGGGCCAGCAGCTCCAGCAGCTCCTTGGAAACGTCTGGGGGCAGTTCTACTGCATCCTGTAGGGTCACTATGAATTGGAATCGACTTAACAGCGATGGCTTTTTTTTTTTTTTGGTACATGCAAAATACGAGCCAGATTTTGAAAAGTTAGATTATGAAAAAAGAATGCAAAATATATCAGTATTTTTATATCGATTGCTTGTTAAAGTGATGACATTTCAGATTCATTGGCTTATGTAAAAGTATATTATTAAAATTAATTTCACTGGTTCTTTTTACATTTTTCAACATGGCTATTAAAATTTGTTAAATTACATACACAGCTCTGTTTGTGGTTTATATCATGTTTCTATTGCACAGTGCTGATAGAGAATGTACAGCTCACTTTCAAAATAATAACATCAATTTTATTTATTTTCACAACCATGCTAAATACAATTTAATTTTTCAGCTGGATCAGAAATTATTTCTGTATTTTCCACAACCTTCAGTATTTTGCCATTGACTTCTAGATGGATCGGCCATATAACTTTTGCACATAATTGACATTCTCTGAGAGAAAGGAGCTCTGGTGGCGCGGTGGTGAAGAACTCAGCTGCTAACCAAAAGGCCCATAGTTCAATCCACCCTATGGGCACCCTATGGGACAGTTCTGTTCTGTCCTACATGGTCACTATGAGTTGGAATAGATTCAATGGCAATGGATTTGGTCTTTTGGATGGAAAATCATAAGGCTCTACAAACATATCCTAATTAAAACAAATCCATGTATTCATATAAAAAATACGTTTATTGCTTACACACTTTGGACTAGGCAGTGTACACTCTTACAAGAGGAGGGAAAGTGGATAAAGGAATAAGACAGCTGTCTTGTCCTCAAAGAATTCTCTGTCTAGTAGAGGGAACGACCCTGCACAAAGGAAAATTGTAACACAATAAAAATGAAGGAAGACAAACAGAAACTAAATATTACGGAACGGGTAGGAGGGGAGACACACTGCCTGTGGAGTTGGAGAAGGTGTGTAAGATGGATTTTGAAGGGAAATAACATTTGTAAAAATCCATGTATGCCAAGCACTTTCCCGTACATCACCTCAGTCCTCACAACAGCCCTGCAATGTGACATTACTCTCATTTCACGGATGAGAAGATTGAGATATGGAGAGATTAAATTATTTGCATAAACATAATTAGAGAGGGTTTAAGAACACCAACCCAGACCAGACTGACCCTGACCCCCTACTGTACGGCTCCATGACAGGAAGGGCAGTACATGGAACACACAGAAGGACATTCCGCAGAGTAAATACCATTTCTAAGGAGCTGAACAATAAAGCTTCTGTGTTCAGGAGAGGTGAGTAATCCTGAGATTTGAATCAGGAGTCTCCTGAAATAAAGGTCTAAAAATCCATTCCATTCTAAGCAATACCACAATTTTCATACTTGTCTGCAACTGTCCTTCTCCCATACTCCCAGAGGCTGCCCCAGAACCCAGTGGTTCACACTTACCAGTGGACCACCCACAGGTAACAAGTCCTGGAAGGCAAAGACCCTTTCCTCCAAATGTTTGTCTGTAATTAAGACTTCAGTCAGGGATCCGCTAAACAGGGATTGACAAACTTTTTCTGTAAATGGCCAGATAGTAAATAGCTTTGCAGGCCAGAGGGTCTCTGTCACAACTGTGTCGCTGCAGCCTGGAGACACGCATAAACGATATGGATACGAATGGGCGTGGCTGTGCCCAATACACTGAAATTTGAATGTTATACAATTTTTGTACATCACAAAATTTTATTCTTCTTTTGAGCTCTTTTCAATTGTTTTAAGATGTAAGAACTGTTCTTAGCTCGCAGGCCCCAGCCTTCAACATGCCTTCTCTGTGACATCCAGTTTACACAGGTAAACCCAGGTCCCTTTGCTTGTTCTTTGGGTGAAGTCATTGTTTTTAGAAACCTGAAGTTTTTGTCCCAATCTATGAACATGTAAATAAAACCTATCGCTGTTCACTCGGTTCTAACTTTATACGGACCCTTTAGCACAGAGTAGAACTGACCTATAGGGTTTCCGAGGAGTGGCTGGTGGATTCCAACAGCCAACCATTTGGTTAGCAGCTGTAGCTCTTAACCACTGGGCCACCAGGGCTCCATCTATGAACAAATGCTAGGAAGTTAATACTCCCCTTAAATGTGGCAGCCAGAAAATTCCCCTGTGAGCTCTCCAGTGCAGGCCATAGTAGTACCATGTGGATAAGGTATTCCATTATCACAGTTTGAAATTGTGTTTGTACTGTTAGCTAAAGAGTGTTTAGAAGGTCTCAAAGGAAAAAAAGTTGGAGATTGACAAAAATGTTTTTTTCCTTCCTTACTCTCTGCTTGTTAGTATTCATCCGGTCCCTAGAAGAGGAAAAGCAATCTCATACATGGTATTTTGGTATAGTGCCCGACAAGCTCCCAGAGTACCTCATATTTCCTCAGTAGTTACAAGTAACAAAATCTTTCGAAAAGTCATTTTATTTAATCTTTGCAAAACACCTGGAGGTAGGTCTTATTACTTCCAGTTTACAAATAAAGCTCTGAGGCTTGTAGTGTGTCAGGCAGGCTAGACTCTTGCTTCCCCTCAGAGCTCTCTTTGCCTCTGACTAGAAAATCCTCCCACTGAGCACTTCCTCTATCTCAGGCTTCATTGTTATTTTTGTTTTTTGATTTTAGAAGTCACCAGGGCTAACTGATTGGAGTCGATTTTTACCCTTCAAATGTAAGACCCAGCTCCCAAATCCACTCCAGGCCCAGCGAATTCCTCTCATCCCTGGTTTGGTGGCGCTGACTTCCAACCCAGGAAGAGACAGGGAAACAACCACGTTATGAAGGAGTAAGCACCATTAGAAAGACAGGAGAAAGGGGGTGTTGTCAGGGCAGTGAGGACAGGAAGAAAGGAAAAATGAAGGAAAGGAAAAAAAAAGGAAGCAGAAGGAGAATGCGAATTTATTTTGTTTTCTTATCTTTTCATGTTTAACACTCATTCATGCCCTAATCAAACTTTTTTTTTAAGTTATTATTATTTTTGTGGAAAGAAAGTCAAATCAAGTCACCCCTCAAATAAGGACAGCCAACATGTCTCTTTTAGAGTTATTGAATCCTGAAGGTTTAAACCAGAAAATAATGTACTTAAATAAACGTTAACAGAAGGACAAAAGTTTTGCCTCCACTGTACTGAGTCCACTCTGTTAAAATTTTATAGTGCTTAACCTTATTATAATAAAATACTTTTTTCCTTTTATCTGTTCACATGTAAGAAATATTTCCAATACAGACAAAGGAATTTACATTCAAAAGCCAGGAAGCTTTGACGGTTAATACCAGTTGATTGCCCCAGTCTATTACCATGTGTGGAAAAGTTAACTGTGATAACGCTACAATCTCTTGCCAACTTGTCATTAGTCAGGGGGTTAGCAGGACTATCATTCTAGCTGCTTGTCACTGTCAGTTGTATCAGCACAGCTGAGACTTCGCATAAAACCAAAGTCACAATCAAGTGATTATTTAGTCTTTTCTTTTTAATGAGACATTTGCATTCCTCACAGAGAATAATATGTGAATTCTGTTCATTTACTGAAGAAAAAGAAGATAAAGTTCTTGTTGGAGTTAATGTATATAAAGGAACGCTGCTTCTCGCAATGAAGTTAGCTATATGAACACCTATCTGAATTCTTTGTATGAGTACAGAGAATGCAGAAACACGAGAGGGTAATCCAAAACGGCAGCCAGAAAAGAGTTTATATTTTGCTTTATAGTACAGTGGTTACGATTTGGGCTGCTAACCAAAAAGGTCAGCAGTTCGAATCCACTGACTGCTCCTTGGAAACCCTATGGGGCAGTTCTCCTCTGTCCCGTAGGGTCACTATGAGTCAGAATTAACTCAATGGCAGCAGATTTATATTCAGTTTAATTGTGAAACCTCAACGTTAACATTTCTATGCATTAAAGGAACCTTGCAAAGTGTTTTCAAAGTCACCAGGCCTAAGTGATTTTAATTTGATCAGAGCAATTCTGATTTCTAGCAGCTACAGCCATATATGCATTAGTATCTACTTCCTTACATTTAACATGTATTTTTAATAATTTGAAAATTTATTTCAAAAAGATTGAAGCCCCACTGTGATGTTCTCATTCAGGGTTCCAGTACTAACAAACAGGTCAAACAATGGCTGAAATACTCAACCCTCTGCAAGAACCTTGGGCCACAGTGTATGGTTGATTAAAGCAAACTTGCAAGGACTCGGTTTGAGGCCTAGAGACCTTTTAAAAAAAAAAAAAAAAAGAGAGACCTTTTAATCCCCCCCCCCCGCCCCCCAAATCTCCCATCTTGTCATCTCTGGTGACCCTGTAAAACATCTTCTTCTCCACTGTTTCCAAGTCAGGCTATATGCATCCCAGGGTGTAAAAAGACGGATCCATCAGGTTGAGGGAGCAAAACGTTAGCACACCTATTCACATTTTCTAAGCTATCAAAGAAAATTACATGCTTTATCTAAAATATATATCGATTCAGGTGGCCTCACTCAATCCATATTTGCCAGTCAGTTTTAGAGGTCTACCAACTAGTTTCGAGCTCTGGTGGCACAGTGGTTAAGAGCTGGGCTGCTAATCAGAAAGGTCAGTGGTTCGAATCCACCAGCCGCTACTTGGAATCCCTATGGAGCAGTTCAACTCTGTCCTTACAGGGTCGCTATGAGTCGGTTTTTGAGATTTTTACCAACTAGTTTTAATTAAATTAAGATTCACAAAGTAGTGCTTTAAAAATAATGCTCCGAGCAAACAAACAAATCAAACGGCAAATCAAAAAGCAATGCTATTAATACACACGCGTGTGAATAAGAAAATCGCAGAGCTGGCTCTTCAGATGCAAGCCACATGCTTCATTTTTCCTCAGGGGTAATGGCGACTTTTTAACAAGGTGTGCGTTTTAAAAGAAACTTGCAATAAAGACAGAATCTTGAAAAAGAGATGTTTGGTGTATGTTTGGAAATGTAACCAATTACATGATTATTTGGCTGGAAACAACATTTCACTTAAAATCTTTATTTCCATGTACATGAAAGTGTTGAATCCTGGTCACCTACCTCTGAAGATCAGCCAGTGAAAATCCTGTGGATCAAAACAGTTCAGTTCACAACCAATTCTGGGTGGCACAGGGCCTGGCGGAATTTTGCTCCCTTGTGTACAGGGTCACCATGAGTTAGGAGCCACGTGACAGCCGCTAAGAACAGCAACAACATAAATTGTGGGCAATTCTTTTAGCTAGTGCTGAAGATATAGACTTTGTTAGTAACAAATCAGTAAATACAGTCTTATAGCCCAGTGTCAGAAATATACTGTCTGTATCAATACCCCGAGCCCTGTTGGCATAGTGGTTAAGAACTTGGCTGCTAACCAAGAGGTTGGCAGTTCGAATCCACCAGCCACTCTTGGCAACCCATTGGAACAGTTCTACTTTGTTCTCTAGGGTCACTATGAGTCTGATCGACTCATCGGCAATGGGTTTATATTAATATCCATTCATTAATTTCAATACATGAGCAAAAAATGAATTTTATTTATTTTGTAATCAAAAACGCTTGCAGTAAAGTGAATGCTGATAAGAAAGCAAATATCTGGTGCTCTGTACGGCCACAAGGCCCTTTTCTCCAAAGCTTTAATTGACTAAAATGTACATGATCAATGTGTAAAACACGTTACCATTTTGAAGGCAGTCACATCATCTAAGCTCATAAATAAAAACTAAAGCTACAGACATTAGTTTACAAAGAAGACGGTTTTATTTTTTTCTTTTTAATCCTGGAATTAAAAAAAAAAAAATTCTCTTTCAAATATAATTTTTTTTTTTTTTAAATCTGGTCCTCATTTTCAAAGGATGTATGGTTTGGGGTGTTTTTAAACTGTATGCTAATGGATAATTGTCCTTTAAATGAGTGCTTCAGTGCTTTAAATCAAAGAAAGCCCTTTGATGGCACAATTCTCATTTTAGATGTAGAACTTCCCTTTGACTGAAATCAGCAAAAGGAAAGAATATAATGTCCAAAATTATCTTCCTGAAATATGCTCCTCTGGTCCCTTCTGTCATTGTTAGCACAGCAAATTGACTGAGTTGCTCATTCTATAGCTATCAGTATCCGTGTCCATTACATACTTCTCTTATTCACTCTTGTGTCTCTGGCATTCAGCAAGTGCCCAACATCTTATTGTTGCCACACAATAAATGACTTTGAAACATATGAAAATACGAATGAATCCATTTTAAAACATGACTGGTTCTTCATAGGCACTTCAATAATGGAGACTTCTAGAACCTTCTTTATTGGAAAGGAGATAGAGTGGAGGGTTTTTGTTTCAATTGGGCATGCAATGGGGGCTAGGCAATAATTTAGAAGGCAGCCATTGATTAAAAGGTAGCAACACCACCAGCTGGGGCTACAGGAGACTTTGAGTATATCTGGAATCATACATTCAGCCTATAACACACTTTCATTCCTCTAGTAACAACAGAAAGACAAAGCCGATGAACTGATTCTTCTTCCTAACAGTAACACAGCAGTAGGTGTTACTAATGTGTGTGTGTGCATGTGTGTGCCTGCACACATGTTATCACATGCTACTTTCCCTTTCCAGGTGGTATTGATGGTTATTTTTTCCTATAAAAATTCTTAGAAAATAAAAAACAAACAAACAAAAGGAATTATGAGCCCTGATGGATGAGCAGGGCAGAGAAAGTACAGGTCTTGGTGAAATTTTTTGCACCAATTCCTGACACCTCCCAAGGACATCTTAAAGAACATATAATAAACAGAATGCCAGTCTTTAAACTTCACAGTACTTTCAGGTTCTCCAGCTACTTGGTAGAACTTACATAAGTCTTTCTCTATTTCCCAGGTGCCTTTGAAAGAACAAGATACATTTCTTTATCTGTATATAGATATTCCAATGTATTACGATATTTTTATTCCTTTATTTCATTCTCCCCTTGAGCTGTATTATCTCAGGTTACAAGCACGTAAGAGGTGGAGTGTAGAGGGGAGGAGATAAAAGTCTATAAAATCTAGGAATGTAGGATGTTGGTCTCCACAGTGAAAAAAAGGGGAGGTGTGGGATTTTCAAACAACTAACCCTGGTGGCGTAGTGGTTAAGTGCTACGGCTACTAACCAAATGGTTGGCAGCTCGAATCCGCCAGGCACTCCTTAGAAACTCTATGGGGTAGTTCTACTCTGTCCTATAGGGTCGCTATGAGTCGGAATTGACTCGATGGCACTGGGTTTTTTTTCTGGGTTTCAACTTCTGCACTTAGCATGAGTCATTACTGCCTGAGAGCCAACATTAATAGCAGCCATGAAGAAAAAAAAAATCATGCTAAAAATACCCCTTTTTAAACTGTTTGATTTCATGAGGGGAGGGACTATAAATGATGGTGAATTCCAGTTGACAAAAAGGTACAAAATCTGCACCAAAGGCCCCTTTCAGCACTGGACATGTGGGACCTGCCATTATAACCAGGAGGAAGAACAGGGTAGAGAAAACAGGGGGAAAAAAAAAAACACATTTTCAGTATAGATGAAGAAGTTTGAAAAAAGCTGAGGAAAAAGGATATCTACCATTTTATCCTAAAGACATGTATTGATGTTCTGAGTTGCAGACAACCTAATAAGCTAGTTCTTTCACTAGTTCAAGCATAAAGAAGTATAGCAGAGAATTTTAGATGCCTCCCAAAATCTCTGGAAATATCAGAAAATTTTGCCTTGGATGTAGCTCTAGACCACTGAGCCTGGACAGGTGCTCAATCACAGCAATGGGAGTGTTCTAGCTGGAGTTCATGGTTTCTGTGAGCTGCTCATCAGCACCTTTGAGGTTTGGGCAAGGTTCCTCAGAAAAAGCAAACACCTAGCCTCAGAGCGTGCTAGAAAAGTCAACCCTCTAAGTGTGTCCACTGCTTCACAATGCACACATCAACACTGGAGACACATACGATGAATCTGTGTGGCAGAAACTAGCCATGTAATCTTTTTTTTAATTTCCTTGATCTATGGTACGGAGGGCAAGCTGTTGTTGCTGTTAGGTGCCATCCAGAAGGTTCCAACTCATAGCAACCGTATGTACAACTGCCCCTTCTTGTGTCATCCTCACCATCAGTGTTATGTTTGAGCCCATTGTTGTAGCCACTGTGTCAACGGATCTCATTGAGGGTCTTTCTCTTTTTTGCTGACCCTCTACTTTACCAAGCATGATGTCCTTCTCCAGGGACTGATCCCTCCTGATAACATGTCCAAAGTATGTGAGACGAAGTTTCACCATCCTCGCTCCTAGGAGCATTCTGGCTGTAATTCTTCCAAGATAGATTTTTTTAATTCTTGTGGCAGTCCATGGTATATTCAATATTCTTTGCCAACATCATAATTCGAAGGCACCAATTCTTTTTCCGTCTTCCTTACTCATTGCCCAGCTTTTGCATGCATACAAGGTGACTGAAAACATCATGGCTTGGGTCAAGTGCACCATAGTCCTCAAAGTGACATTTTTGCTTTTTAACCATTTAAAAATGTCTTTTGCAGCAGATTACCCCAATGCAATACATCATTTGATTTCTTGACTGCTGCTTTCGAGGGCATTGATTGTGGGTCCAAGTCAACTGAAATCCTTGAAAATTTCAATATTTTCTCTGTTTATCATGATGTTGCTTATTAGCTCAGTTGTGAGGATTTTTGTTTCCTTTATGTTGAGATATAATCCATACCGAAGACTGTAGTCTTTGATCTTCATCAGTAAGTGCTTCAAATCCTCTTTGCTTTCAGAAAGCAAGGTTGTGTCATCTGCAAATAGCAGGCTGTTAATGAGTCTTCCTCAAATCCTGATGCCAAGTTCTTCTTCATATAGGGCAGCTTCTCAGGCTATTTGCTCAGCATTCAGACTGAATAAGTATGGTGAAAGGATATAACCCCATTGCACACCTTTCCTGTCTTTAGACCACACAGTATACCCTTGTTCTGTTGAAATGACTGCCTCTTAGTCTACGTACAGATTCTTCATGAGCACAATTAAGTGTTCTAATATTCCCATTCTTCACAGTATTGCCCGTTTGTTAGAAGCCAGAGTCAAACGCCTTTGCATAGTCAATAAAACACAGGTAAACATCTTTCTGGTATTCTCTACTTTCACCCAGGATCCATCTGACACAGAAATGATATCTCTTGTTCCACGTCCTCTTCTGAATACAGCTTGAATTTCTAGTAGTTCCCTGTTGATATACCACTGCAACCATTTTTGAATAATCTTCAGCAAAATTTTATTTGTGTGTGATATGAATAACATTGTTTGATAACTTCCACACTCTGTTGGATTACCTTCCTTTAGAATGGACATAAATATGGATCCCTTCCAGTTAGTTGGCCAGGTAGCTACCTTCCAAATTTCTTGGCAGAGACAAGGGGGCACTTCCAGTGCTGCAACTGTTTGTGGAAACATCTTAATTGGTATTCCCTCAATTCCTGGAGCCTTGTTTTACATCAATGCCTTCAGCGCAGCTTGGACTTCTTCCTTCGGCACCATCGGTTTTTGATCATATGCTACGTTCTGAAATGGTTGAACGTCAAGCAGTTCTTTTTGGTACAGTGACGCTGTGTTTTCCTTCTATCTCTTTTTGATGTTTCTTTTTCATTTTGCCCACAGATTCCTTCAGTATTGCAACTGGAGGCTTGAATTGTTTCTTCATTTCTTCCAGCTTGAGAAATGCCAAGTGTGTTATTCCTTTTTGGTTTTCTAACTCCAGGTCTTTTCACATTCCGTTATAATACTTTACTTTGTCTTTTTGAGCCACCCTTTGAAATCCGCTGTTTAGCTCTTTTACTTCATCATTTCTTCCATTTGCTTATTTGCTCCATTAGAGCAAGTTTCAGTCTTTTCTGACATCCATGTTGGTCTTTTCTTTCTTCCCTATCTTTTTAATGACCTTTTGCCTACTTCATGTATGACGTCCTTGATGTCATCCCATTACTCGTCTGGTCTTCAGTCATTGGTGTTCAGTGCATTAAATCTATTCTTGAAATGGTCTCGAAATCCAAGTAGGGTATACTCAAGGTCATACTTTGGCTCTGGTGAACTAGTTTTAATTTTCTTTAGCTTCAACTTGAACTTGCACTTGCACAATTAATGGTCTCACCAGGTGTCTTGCCTGTCAGTTTGTCCTACTGTGGTGTCTTTTATGTTTGGTCACAGCTGGATCAATAAGCAATATCATGATAAACAGAGAAAAGACTGAAGTTGTCAAGGATTTCATTTTACTGGGATCCACAATCAACAACCATGGAAGCAGCAGTTAAGAAATCAAATGACGCATGGCATTGGGCAAATATGCTGCAAAAGGCCTCCTTAAAGTGTTAAAAAGCAAAGATGTCACTTTAAAGACTAAAGTGTGCCTAACCCAAGCCATGGTGTTTTTAACCGCCTCATACGCATGTGAAAACTGGACAATGAATAAGGACAACCAAAGAAGAATTAATGCCTTTGAATTATGGTGTTGGAGAAGAATGCTGAATATAACATGAACTTCCAGAATAACGAGCAAGCCTGTCTTGGAAGAAGTACAGCCAGAATGCTCATTAGGAGCACAGATGTTGAGAGTTTGTGTCACATACTTTGGGTGTGTTATCAGGAGGGGCCAGTTCCTGGGGAAGGACAACATGCTTAGTTAAAAAAAAAAAAAAAAGGTAGAGAGTCAGTGAAATAAAGGAAGATCTTTGATGAGATGGATTGACAGAGTGGCTGTAACAATGGGCTCAAACATAGCAATGATTGTGAGGATGGCGCAGGGCCAGGCAATTATTCGTTCTGTTGTACATAGGGTGGCTAAGAGTTGAAACCAACTCGACGGCACCTAACAACAACAATTGATAGTCTGTTCCGCAGTTGGCCTCTAGCTTGTTCTGAGTGATGATATTGAGCTTCTCCATCGTCTCTTTTCACAAATGTAGTTATTTGATTCCTGTGTAGTCTAGCCAGCGAGGTCCACAGGTATAGTTGAGGTTTATGTTGTTGAAAAAAGGTATTTGTAATTAATAAGTCCTTAGACTTGCAAAATTCTATTATGTGACTGTCAGCATTGTTCCTATCACCAAGGCCATATTTTCCAACTACGGATCCTTCTTTGTTTCCAAATTTCTCATCCTAATCACCAATAATTATCAATGCCTCTTGACTGCATGTTTGATCAATTTCAGATTGCTGAAGCTGGTAAAAATCTTCAGTTTCTTTGTCTTTTGCATCAGTGTATGAAGCATAAATTTGAATAATAATCATCTTATCTGGTCTTCCTTTCCCCCCACCCCCACCCCTCACAGCCATCAAGTCAGTTCTGACTCAAAGTGACCCTATAGGTCAGAGTAGAACTGTCCCATATGGTTTCAAAGGAGCGGCTGGTGGATTCGAGCTGCTGACCTTTTGGTTTGCAGCTGAGCTCTTAATGGTCTTCTTTGTAGGCGTATGGATGTTGTCCTGCCACCGTCAGCTTTGAACTTCAGGCTAGATCTTGAGCTGTTCTTTTTGATGATGAATGTGATACCACTCCTCTTCAATGTCATTCTTGGCATAGTAGACCATTTGACTGTTTGATTCAAAATGACTGATACCGGTCCACTGCAGCTCACTAATGCTTAGGATATCGATCTTATGCATTCCATTTCATTTTTGATGACTTTTCCTAGATTCATACTTGTTACATTCCATGTTCCAATTATTAATGGATGTTTGCAGCTGCTTCTTCTTGCTTTGTGTCATGGCACATCAGTAAAGGAAGGTCCTGAAAGCTTTGCTCCAGCCATGTCATTAAGTCTGACTCCACTTTGAGGAGGCAGCTCCTGCCCGGTCGTATTTTGAGTGCCTTCCAACATGAGAGGATCATCTTTCAGCACTGTATCAGACAATGTTCAATTGCTATTTGTAAGGTTTTCAGGGGCCATTTTTTTTTCAGAAATAGTGTGCCAGGTCCTTCTTCCTAGTCTTTCTTAGCTTAGAAGCTCAGATGAAATCTGTCAAACAAGGGTAACCATGCTTTATTTGATATACCAGTGGCAAACCTTCCAGCATCATAGCAGCAGACAAGCCACCACAGTACAACAAACTGACAAGCCTATGGTACAGAAAGGCAAGATAACAGGGGTTAAAGGTATACTAGGGAAGCTAACCACAGAGTATCTATTACAGTTCTAGGATCTTGGGATACTTCAGTTTTATTCAGGAAACAAGATGTAATGACGTTACTTCTCATCTGACTGAGATCATCATTAGACATAATCTAAATCTGGTGGCGTAGTGATTAAGTGCTACAGCTGCTAACCAAAGGGCCTGCAGTTTGAATCCACCAGGCGCTCCTTGGAGACTCTATGGGGCAGTTCTACTCTGTCCTATAGGGTTGCTATGAGTCAGAATCAACTCGATGGCACTGGGTAATAGTCAAAGTAGCTACAGGAGATTAGGCTTCTAGGTCTTATTCCATTCTGGGCTCTCTGCATGACTTTAGATAAGTCACTTGCTTACTTATCTGGGTCTTAATTTCCCTGCCAACAAAATTCATGGCTAATAAAACTTACCAGTTTTATCAGTTATGGTACAAGCAGAAAACAGAATTCACCCTAGATGGTTCAAATGAAGATGTTAATAAGATAACTACTTACAAGTATGGGCAGATTTAAGGGGTGATGAGATACCAGATACTATTAAAGTAGGAAGTTATTATCAACCCTAGAAAGTCTAGGACCAGGAGAAGAAGTTGTATAAGTGGAGGCCACTGAGAACTGAACCTAAGGATATACCGTCTGGTGGGAGCCCTGGCTTAGAAAGGGAAGCAGCCACTACAGAGACATGGAGCATAAATTCTAACTTTTTCCAACACCCCTTGCATCTCCTAGTGACTCTCAAAGACCAAACCCTTGTCAGAAACCAGCTGACAATGAAGACTGGTGAAGCACACCACAGAGCTCAGCATTCTGAAATATGGAACAGGGCAGGGAAAAAACAAGGAAGAATGGCTTGAGGAGAGGGCTAATAGAGAATAACCAGCACGCCTAATTTTCCACAGAATCATTGCGGTAATTCGGTAAGATAATGCATGTGGACATTCTTTAGGAAGCATTTAAAATGTTGTTTTTAAAGTTGGATAATATTTGCATTATGGATAACTTCTTTTCTGGAAACCTTATTCTTTATTTTTCTCTTACCAAGGAATTTCTTATTTTTCTAATTAGCTCATGAGGCATGAGAAGCAGTTGGAATGTGTTCAAAGAAAGTAAATGAAGGATCATGAGTAAGTGTGAGGATGAGGGGAGATAGTCAAGGAAGTAGGGGCCAGGGACATTGTTTTAAGGGAAAAGTTGTAAAACAAAGATTGTTTAGGCCAAATGGATAGAAGATGAAGGGTTATGGAATTTAGCCATGTGTTAGAAAAGATCATTGCATTAAATTCCCTTGATTCTCACTTTAAAGTAAATACTATTCTCCACATTTAATGTAAATAATAGGGCAGTAATGGGATAGTAATGACAAATAATACAATCAGTTCATCAACTTACACTCTTCCTCTATTTCATTTAATAGGCATATTTCTGAATTGTGTAAAAATATAATTAAAATCAATAGCATTTCTTCGTGTATCACAAGAAAGGAAACTCTAGCTTCCTTAGTTCAGTAGATAGCAGAAATGTTACTAACTTAAAAATGAGTTACAGAAAACATCTCTCTACGGCTACAACTGTTTAGGACGTAATCCCTCGGAGAAGAAAGAAAAGCAAATGTGAGCGATGACAGAAATCACGATTGATTGGAATTCTGGCTTTAAGATGGCACATTTTTCCCAACTGGCCATACTGTTTTCCCTAGTTGCATCCTTCTGAAGATGAATAAAAAAAGAAAGTTGAAATTTTAAATCTGTGTGAAAAGAAAAAAAAAGCCTAAAGTCCAACATGTTTGCTCATACTTTGGTCAGATTTTATTTGGGAATCTGTAGTTGGAAATGTTAAGCTAGAAATCACACAGGAATAAGACACTCCATCATGTTTCTAATAGTTTCTATTGGCAGTGGGATCTGAAACTTAAATAGACTCATTTGTTATTGTGGTGCTCCTATGAGAAATGAAAGAGTGAGACTAAGCTTTAAAAGCCCTCTCTAAATCTACCTTTTCAAAACTGTTACTTTGGGACTATGAGATAAGACATGGCATTGTCACAGTGGTCCTTTGGCTGTACACAATGAGCACATAAATCTCAGCAGATAATAACCAAAAACACAGAAAGTGATTGAATGATGTCAAGGAGGCACCAACTGGATATTAGCTGCCTCACTAAACCTCTATACAACCAGTTATATTTACAAGGAAGAGTGAACAAGACCCACATAGGAAGCTCCAGGCTAGTAAAGATCAGAATTAAGGGTAAAGCAAGCTTTCTACAAAGCCTGGAATAGTCAAGATAAAAATACAGTACACGAGCATATGGAAGAATAATTTCTTATTTTGTGAGGACTGGAATCACTTAAAAATTAAAATCTTCTATTGACCACATGGGCTTCCCAAAATACAACTGACAACAAATGTGTGTTCACTGCCTACCAATCTGAAGCTCTCTGTTTCTAGCCGCAGGTTTTCTTCTGTAGATTTAAAGTAAATTCCCCGTAACCTACAGATCTGTTTCAGGTCAACCTTATGAATGGGCGCCATTTATGCCATTCACCTAGCTCATTGCCTTTCTTGTGCAGAGTGAAATATGAATACTCATTGTGCTACACTCTGAAGGTAAAAAGCTGTGGCTGGACTGACGAAATAATTATGTAAATAATGGCAGACGGCTAAGGAAGACTAATGGTTGAAAAAGCTGAATAACATTGAAAAGCTAATATATTTAACGTTAACCTTTGTAGCTTTCAGTCATAATTCAAATATAGGAAAATTGTTGTAGAAAGCATAGTAATATTAAAGTTAAGAGAAGAACGTCATTGTAATAAATGAACCCCTCCCCCTCAATTTTCCGGGAAACTGGCAGGATATTATTCTACTTTAACACTAAAAGCTAAACATAAAATTTTATTAATATTGAGTGTCATTATTCTTTGTTGTATTGGATTTACCTGGGAGAAGGAGATTGTTTTAATTTCTAATGATTTATTTTAATTAAACACCTAAAACATCTCAACGTAAGAGCTAACAAAAAGCAAAAAGTTACCGTAGAAAATAAAGAAATAATAATTTACAAAATAAAACTAGAAGGGACATAGTTGGGTTTTTTCATTGAACACACAATAAGTAATTTATTAAACTTTGTAACTGTGAATATAGTATAATTGCATATAAAGTATATTTTTCTTCCAAGAGTACTAAGAACCAATTATAACACAAACACAGCTTGAGATTAGAGGGTCTGACATTAGCAGATGACCTTTCTTTTAATTTCACAGGTGAGAGATGGTTTGAGAGAGACAAAAGGTAATAAGAACCATTCATTAAGGGAAAATAATGATCTGAAAAATTCTGAGTTATTTAAACATTCAGGTCAATTTTGACACAGAAAAATCATCTGATTTCTCGTTAGATTCCTGCAGATAGGACTTGAGATCACCTTGTGAGGGAAAAAATGGCGTACCAGAAAAAAAAAAAAAAAAAACCCTTGTGTCCAGTCGATTCCGACTCATAGCGACCCTGTAGGACAGAGTAGAACTGCCCCATAGAGTTTTCAAGGAGCACCTGATGGATTTGAACTGTGAACTCTTTGGTTAGCAGCTGTAGCTCTTAACCACTACACCACCAGAGTTTCCAAATGGTATATAGGAGGAGCTTATTTATTTTCATGTAGGAAGACATTAAGGACAAATTACCTACCAAAGATGAAAATAAATACTTGAGACAGTTGGTGGATGGGCCCCTTTGACATTCCTGTGATTGCTAACTTTCTGCATTTACACTGTTAATGAAATGTGACTTAGCACCATTACTTACATGGGAAATTACTTAGGAGAAAATGCACCAGGCTGTATATATTTATCCCATCCTTAACAAGACAGCAAAAGTATTCATTGGATGAGGCCATTTATAGTTAAAAAAAAAATTTACGGTCTATTAATTTAGCCAAAGAGAGCCTAACATTTGACTGAAATCAAGTTGTTGCCTTTGATTCAGAAGACTAAAAAAAAATTATCTCTCAATTTCCATGCTAAATGATAAAATATTTGAACGATTAGAGTAATAGTTGTTTTTTCTTAAGGCTCTGTCTATTAGGTTAAAATATGGAAATTCTTTCTTTTTTTTTTTATACCAATAAAACAAATGGAATTGTATTGAGTCCATGGGTTTCCAATTTTTGGGAAACAACTTTCCTTTCTCTAGGCTGTTAAAAATACCAGAAAATGAACAAATCATGGAAAAAACAGACATTTTAGAATACACTCTACTTGCTGAACACTGAGGATTCTGGGCAAATAAAATATTAATGCCACACCTTTCTAATGATGCTAGAAAACTGGAGAACTAGAACATACGATTTCCCGTTGACAGGAAATCGCTCTCTAGCAAGCAGCCATATTGAAATGCAGGCTCTATGAGGAACATATTCGGTTATTATTCCCCAAAGACATTACATTGTTCTGTTCTACTCTGCTAGCTTGACTGCATATTGCTCCCTAGAAAGAACTTACAATCCCCTTTACAATGCATTTACGGTTGATTAAAGAATGGATTTGCAATTCAGAGTCTATAATTAGAGCAAAGGGTCTCTATAATTTTAGCTACCCTCATCCACTAATGATGATGTTATGGAGATTAACCACCATTTAAGGACCCATGACCACGAAAATGATTACTGGAAAACATGTACTGCGGTTTAGTAGTCCATTCTTTTACTGCACGAAATCTCTTATAAACACAGTGTTGTACAAGGCTACTAGACAGGAAAAATGAGATTAACAATTAACACCTTGCTCAAAGGATTAGTACATCTCTTATGCTGGGATGACTTGGATTCTAATTAAAACTCTCAGCTATTGTGTGTGGGTGTGTGTCCCTTTTTTAAGTGCCTACTGCTTGGTTAGAGATTTAGAACAAATGGGCTGGTAGATGACATGAACTCAGGACAAACTTTTTTTTTTTTTTTAATCAGGCAGAAATTCTCAGTGATCTTTAACCAGGAACCATGTAGTGTCTTCTAAGAAAAGTTTTTCAACAGAAATTTAAAGTACTTAGCTTTCCTATGACTCCATTTAGCTGCTGATTTGCACGCATAATGTAGTTTTGGCTTTGATTTATGCAATATTTTCCATGTGGTTCTAAAATTGAGTAGAAATCGCTAGCATTTTACAGAGGCAGAAAACATAGTTGACAGTGGTTTCCAAAGCGCAGTCTGTCCACTTTGGAATTAGGGGTGGCAAAATCATCCATTGTTGCTATGGTGGTGGTTGTGGTTGTTCGGTGCCCTGGAGTTGATTTCAACCATAGTGACCCCACGTGATAGAATGCAGTTGCCCCATAGGGATTTCTAGGCTGTAGTCATTACAGAGGAGCCCTGGAGGTTATAGTTGTTAAGAACTTGGTTGTTAACCAAAAGATTGGCAGTTCGAATTCACTAGCTGCTCCTTGGAAGCCCTATGGGGCAGTTCTACTCTGTTCTATACAGTGGCTATGAATTGGACTCAGTGGTAACCGATTTGTTTGTTTTTGGTTTTAATTTTTTTACAGAAGCAGATTTTCAAGTCTTCTCCTGCAGATCCACTGGGTGGGTTCCAATTGCCAGGCTTTCGGTTAGAGGCCTAACACTTAACCCTTGTGCTACCAGGGCTCTTTACCATTCATAGAGGTGTAGAAAAAAATATTAAAATTTTCATTTAAACTCTTAAAAATTTTTCCTTGCCTAATTTATGTTTGTAATTTTAAAGCATATGTATAAGTGGCACAGCAGCACATATTATGTAATTTATAATTGTTCTAGTTCTAGTTATTATATCATATATTAAATGTATACAGGTTTTTTGTTTTTTCATTGTTGCAAAACCAAAAAATTAAATTATTTCCCATATTTCTTCCGAATCTTTGACAGGCATGGGAACCTACTAAGATACACCCAAGTACCTGTGTTCCTCACTCCTTTCCCTTTCTTTGAATTCAAATTGGAAAATAGGGAGATTTAAATTCATCTCCTCTTCAGATTCCTAGTTATTCTTGGTTTAACCGAGTTGGGATTATTCATGTAATGGTTAGCTGATTCCATTGTTGAGGTGAAAATGGTAATGAGCGAAAAGTTATAAATAGTATGCATTAGATGATGACTAACTGCTGTTTTGGGGAAGCAGAGAAAATTATAGGTGGTGTGAAGCTTTACTTTAGGCTTCATTAAAACTTCTAATAACAGAATATTTCATGTAATTGCACTTAATGAGTAAAGGGCGAGGTCACCAGACAGGAGAGTCGAAAGAAAACCTTTCTAAAAATTAGGGAAAAATCAAAGAAATTCTAATCCAGGACAGTGGCTTGGTCATTGTGGAACATCTTTGCCTAGTTAGTACAATTCCTGTGATATGATGGTGCACAGTAAATGTCAAAGAAATAAATATACAAATGTATGGTGTCAATGTAAATAATTCAGCTATATAGAGATTTATCAGAAATAATAACTTTTAATGGTTTCTGTTTTCTTACGTTGAAGAATACTGTGAGACCCTGAAGACTGAAATGGGAGCTGACAGATACAGGGTGGAAAAAAATGCAGACAGTGAATTACATGTAAGTCAGAGTAACTTCATAAATTAGCCAATTCTGAGCAAAGTTTGAGGAGATCCTATACACTATGTATATTCTATTGTGTATGTGTACACACGTATCTTTGAAATAATCACTTTTTTCTCTAACTTAAAAGGGAAAATCTTTATATAGCAAATGTAATCATTTGAGTAAAAATAATTTCAATGCGCTGCAATAATAAATAGCATGACATAAATCTGGTAGTTCTTTTACTTGATGAATTACCATAGTTTTTTTTGCATAAAATTTTGTTTAGACATTTAACAAACAAATATATATATATAGGTTGGGGCACTATAGCTAAACAAATCACTTGTTGAGGAAAACCTGAATGAAAGGAATGAAAATGGTTTATTAGTAGTAAAAGATCATGTTTTGTCAGCAAAAATGTGGATACATTTAACATTTCTAATGATAGTAAGGTAGGAAAGGATATATTTGTGATGGTTACAGTTGTGTTTCAACTTGGCTGGGCCACAATTCTCAGTGGTTTAAAAGTCGTATGATGTCATCACTTCCATGATGAGTTTTGATATGATGGGATCACCTCCATGATGGGATCTGCTGTCAGTAGCCAGTCAGTTGAAAAGAAGTTTCCTTGGGTATGTGGCCTGCATCGAATATAAGTGGATATTCTGGCCAGGTTTGTGGGCTTTTTCTCATTCAGGATCCTGCAGCTGGCTCCTGTTCTTCTGACCTCCAGCTCCTGGGGCTTGAGATAGCAGCTTACCTGCGGTCTTGCCTGCCCGACTTGGGATTCATCGATCTTCCCAACCTGTGAACAAGAGCCCTGCTCTCGAACCTACAGATCTTGGGTTCCCAGCCCCCTTTGCTATGTGAATCAGGAGAAGCCTCTATCTTGACCCATGAACTTGGGATGTTCTAGCCTCTACAACAGCATGAGCCATTTCCTTGATACAAGTCTCTCTCTCTATGTATGTACATTTATACGCTTTACTGGTTTTGCTTCTCTAGAGAACCCAGCTTAAGATGATATTAAACCACATTTACGACTGATGAGAGAAGGAGAATTCCAAAGACACTATAGAATAATATTAACTCTAATATAATCTCTAGTTCAAAAAAAAAAAAAAAGGAAGAAGTCAAGATCATAAGCATGCAAAAAGTATAAGTTGTTCTCGCAGGAAAAATAATTAGATATTTAATTACTGGTGAGGAAACATTAATAAACAAGGAAGTATTGAAGTAAAGAGGATAAAAAATTGCTCATGTAAACAAACATGTTCATATTATTAAAGAAAATGCTATCAGATAGAGTATTGGCTTTTCTATGAAAGATGAAATCACTCCACACTTTCCTTCCTACACTGAAGTCTTCATTCTTGCATAATGTGTAATTAAAACTTGAGCCTATACAAAGGAGTTCACAGAAAAATGTGAACTAATAAAAGTCTGGAATAATGAGTTAATTAAAAAAAAAAAAGTTAGGTGACTGGGCAAGTTCAGTCTGGAATGCAGAAGTAAAGAAGAAACATAGTAACATAGCTTTTAGTAATATGGTATTAATAAATCAGACCAGTTATTCCTGACCATTACTCATGACGGATGAAACGAGTCACGGGATTAAAAGGTAACAGAAATAATATAGTTTAAATGCACCTTCACGGCCCTTTGATATGAACATGTGAGTGAGAATTGATCTGGGGATTATTTAAGATGATATTGGCAGTCTAAAAATTAAAAATAAAAAGTAATCACTTCAAAACATGTGTTTCTTTATTCCAGGCTTCTCCAATATCTGCTACACACACACACACACAAAGTGCTCAATTTGGTGAGAGAAAAACAAAACAAAAAACTGTTATTTAAATAAGTTTTTAATCTTAAAATATTTTTTATTTCAAGTTATGTAATGAGGAAAATATATGCATTTTCTTTTAAAAATAAATTAAGTATAAACCCGATTCACAATCAAAATAGGAAATATGGTAAAGAAACAATATAAAATACAAAAAGCATATAAACATCTACTCTAATTTTACCACTAAGGTATCTGTGAATTTTCTCTTATTTCTCTTTTGAACTTTTTCTTTAAAAAATCTATTATATATAAAAAGAAAAATCCACTGCCCCCCCCCTACCCTTTAAAGGGGGTTCTCAACCAAGAGAGATTTTGCCCCCTGAGAGCATTTGGCAATGTCTGGAGACATTTTTGGTTGTCATGGTTGGTAGTTTGCTACTGGTATCTAGTGGGTAGAGGCCAAGAATGCTGCTAAATATCCTACAATGCACAGGACAGCCTCCAACAGACAGAAATTATCTATGTAAAATGTCAGTAGGGCCCACGTTAAGAAATATGATTTAAGGAAATAAAATAAATATTTTCATATGATTTAAACGGTTTTTAAAATATTTTCTTGAATGTATACCATAACATCTCACAATTTTGTCATAGTTAGCCCTTCTACAATTGTGGAGCCCTGTTGGCACAGTGGTTAAGAGCTCAGCTGCTAACCAAAAGGTTGGCACTTCGAATCCACCAGCCACTCCTTGGGAATCCTATGGGGTAGTTCTACTCTGTCCTATAGAGTTGCTATGAGTTGGGATTCACACAACAGCCACTTTTTTTTTTTTCTCCCACAGTTGTTGAAAAGAATGGTATTTTAACATTTTAACTCTCCCAAATATTCATTAAATATCAAATTTGATTTAAAAATACATAAAAGAAAAAGGTCATGATGAATTTCCTTCCTCTGTCTCTTTGAGTCTAACGGCTGTGATGAGTTCCTATTAAGTCATTATTATAACATGAAGCTCATTTCCCAAACACTTAAAAGAATTCCAGAATATTAAAATCCTCTCTAGTCTGCACTAACCTCTAAAAGCACCCAATTACAATAAGGTCCTACTATTCATAACACCCTTTTGATGGTTAAAAGCTTAATAGATCTCAATGTTGTTTTTCGTGATAAATGAAGAAAACTTACTCATAATGTACTCTGCAAATTAAGCAAACTTACAGCCATTTCATCAAGCCTGAGTGACTTGCTACTTCATTCTCCTTCTCTTTTTGAGGCAGTATAACATCATGTACAAACAACTCAAACTCACGTGTCTAAGAAAAAAAAAAGGATTGAAGACACAATTGAGAATTTATTTCAGATATTTTTCTTACCCATATACAAAACCACTAATTTTCTCTTATACCTACCAATTTTCTCAAATGTACAATTTACCAGTAGGTTCATACCACTCTTTCTAAATGCTGTAAATTGTTAGAACATGCAGAACTTAAAAAAAATATTTCTAATTGTGTAAATGCAGATGTGAACAGGCTCTTTCTTAGGGAATGCAACACAGGTTTCTTTGTCAGGCTTTGGTACCTTAACTGGATTTTCTAATTATATTGTATACATTGATCCCATTTATCACACCATTTCCTTGAGCTTCAAGTTGCCTTTCACCTAGTAGTTAAATCAAAAACATTGGTGAGGAAAAGTAAAAAGGAAATAAGATTTATTCCGTGTCTCAAATTAAATACCATCAAAATAGAGCACAAGTTGAGGTTTCCAATATCGACTGAATGAATCCCTATGTGCACTCAAGGAATGATAAACAAACAAATAAACAACAACAACAACAAAAAACCCAACTCATCAAGTGGATTCCAACTCATACCAACCCTGGAAGACAGGTTAGAACTGCCTCGTAGGGTTTCCAAGGATCGACTGGTAGATTTGAACTGCCAACCTTTTCGTTAGCAGCCCAGCTCTTGCTGTATCGAGGACTGTTGTATCCCTGTAAAGAGAGAACAGAATTGTTGTCAAGGAGCTCAACATTAGTTCAGGGAGGTGGGAGAGAAGAGGAAAACGTTAAGTTCTAAGAAATATAGGGTTTCTGATTAAGTGTCCCTAACACCTTCTCTGGAGCCCTGATGGCACAGCAGTTAAGCATTCGGTTGCTAGTCAAAAAGTCCGCAGTTCAGATTCACCAGCTACTCCTTGGAAACCCTAGGGGGCAGTTCTACTCTGTCCTAAGGGTTACTAGGAGTCGAAATGGACTCAACAGCAATGGGCTTGGTTTGGTTTGGTTTGGTTTCATTTCATTTGGTTTGGTTTAACACCTTCTCTAGGTTTAAAAAATTGTTGCTATGAATGTGTTCGACGCAAACTTTCTTTCTTGTTTAATAGATTATTATCAGTCAGTACAAAGAAAGCTCTGTGAGAATAAGAGCTGTGCTCATTTGTGTCATCCTCCCTCAACTACATGATAAAATGTAGTAAGAAGCAGTTGTGTGCCATATACTTTAGGGTTAATAATTTTATTTGTTGTGTGTGTGTATGTAAAATATCAATTTATGTCCAGCCATATTGACAATTTCCTTTGTTAGTGTTTGCCTAGTCTATGTATAAATTCCAGCATTACTTCTTGACCTCCCAGTCTTATATCTTTGAAAACAGTTAGCTCATTTCTTGTTACAGTAGGACAGCTAAAGTCCTCCTGTTTTCCACTCTAAATGTGTATGCAGGTAGGTTGTTGAGGCATCATTTTAATTAGGGCAGAAGGCTCTCTTCCAAGAGGAGACAATGCAGCAAGTGTAACTCATGGAACCATGCACATCAAAGTGCCATCACCATTGAGTCGACAAAAAACAGTTCTCTTCTATGTTGTTGTTAGGTGTCGTCCACTCGGTTCCAGCTCATAGCTACCCTATGTACAGCAGAACAAAACACTGCCCAGTTCTGTGCCATCCTCACAATCGCTGTTATACTTGAGCCCATTGTTGCAGCCACTGTTGTCAATCCATCTCATTGAAGGTCTTCCTCTTTTTCACTGACCCTCTGCTTTACCACGCATGATGTCCTTCTCCAGGGACTGATCCCTCCTGACAATATGTCTGAAGTATGTGAGACGAGGTCTCACCATCTCTGCTTCTAAGGAGCATTCTTACTGTACTTCTTTCAAGACAGATTTGTTCATTCTTTTGTCATCCACGGTGTATTCAATATTCTTCACCAATGCCACAATTCAAAGGCATCAATTCTTCTTTGGTCTTTCTTATTCATTGTCCAGCTTTCTTATGCAGGTCTTCTATAGACCTTCATTTTGGACCAAAAGCTGGTTCTTGGCAGTAGCTGTCATCTCACTGAAAATATGTTGCTCTTTGTGATTTGATGGTTCTTTCCTTATCAATTGGATTATACTGTTTCCACTTTAATCTGTATCTTGTATTTTAAATCAATGTATAAATGAAATATAATTATATGCTCCAGAGATCTACCTCAAACTTTTCTTTTTACTCAGAATCTTAAACTTCTCTCTCCGTTATTTCTACTCTCAATATTTTCCATTTAAACAAAAGTCTACACATTTACAAGTATTTTGATAAGTGAGTTCAAATTTGTAAATAAACAACCAAAAAAAAAAAAAAAAACCAAACCCATTGCTGTTGATTTCAACTCATAACGACCCCATAGGACAGAGTAGAACTGCCATAGGGTTTCCAAGGAGCGGCTGGTGGGTTCGAACTGCTGATCTTTTGGTTAGCAGCCATAGCGCTTAACCATTGCTTAGTAGGTTGCTGGAGGATTTGCTGTACCCAGATTTAATATGTGACGTATTCACTGTTTTTCATACTGTTATTGATAACGTAGCTCTGTGTTAGGTGGAAATACTTCCTCCCTAATCCTGGTGTTTTCTTTAAAGCAGAGGAACATTCACTTGCGTGTCGCTCTGGTCTCTCTGCCTCCTCTCTCATATCATACTTGGGTGGCTGGGTACCTTATCAGACTGGTGAATTTGGGAGAAGAACTAGGTAGCCTTCACTTAACTCCTTCTGGGTTAGGAGGCCACCCTCCTGCAGAGAAAGAGAGAGATAGCATTCTGTTTTGCTTTCTGCCATGTTAGGCTTAGTGGTAAAAGCACTGTCCCTCAGGTGAGAGGTCCACAATTCTCCAGGATGTCCTCAAATTTTGCAGGCAAATATGAAGTGCCGGAGTCTAGGGTCAGAAACCCATTGTCACCACACAGCTAAATCAGTCCCATAGCCTAGACTTGACTGGAATGAAGGGAATGTCTTTACTCCATCTGTCTGCTCCTCTGTCCATCTCATCTGGTTGGGCCCTCAGGCAGGAAGAGAAAGTGTTATTTTTTGAGTCCTTTCAAATTCCACCGTCTAAGACGACATTAGTTTCTCTGACGGTCATGTCACTCTGTTTACTCAAAGTGAATGCATTTTTCAAACTAAAATTCCTAAGGACTGCTGTAAATATATTTATTAAATAGTTTCACCTCTCAGGTTTGCAATCTTTCATTTATTTCAAGCAAATTTCATCTTCTGGAATTCAATCCTTTTCTTTATTTTCCACGTCTTTTTGGATTTTAATTCTACTAACATGTATACCATTTCTCTCAGCTTAATTTCATCATTATGTCTTAGGAAAATGTCCTTTATATCTTTGTCAAAGGTTGCATGTCAGCTTGGCTGGGGCATGATTCTCAGTGGTTTGATAGTTGAATGATGGTGTGATCACTTCCATGATAAGATTTGATATTATGTGATCACCTCCACAATGGGATCTGCTGTGAGTAGCCAAGCAGTTGAAGGGGAGTTTCCTGGGATGTGTGGCCTGCATTGAATCTAAGGGGATATTCTGGAAAGCCTTGCGGGCTCTTGCTCATTCTGGATCCTGCAGGTGGCTCCTGTTCACCTGACCTCCAGTTCTCGGGATTTGAGCTAGCAGCTTACCTATCATCTTGCCTGTCAACCTTTGGAATTCGGCAATCTTCACAGCCTGTGAACAACAGCCCTGCTCTCTGACCTGCCCATCTTGGGTTCACCAGCCCCTGTGGCTACATGCATTAAAAGAAGCCTCTATCCTGACCCACAGACTATGGACATTTCAGCCTCTACAGTCATGTGAGCCATTTCCTTGATATAAATCTTTCTATATATATTTATACGCTTTACTGGCTTAGCTTCTCCAGAAAACCTGGCCTAAGATACCATTCAAACCTGAGATGGTGCATGGTGGCATTTCACTAGAAAATTTCTTTACTTTAAAATTTAGTCCATTTATAAATACTTTCTCTTGGGTTTCTCCAATTTTACTTCTTTTTATAATTGAGGCATAAATTGTGTATTGTGATCTTAAGTGAACATTTTTATCAGCTTTGACAAATGTATACACCCTCATAGTCCACACCCCAATGGACTATGTAACAAAAAGATACAGAACAATTCCTTACTCTAGAAATTTTCCTCTTGCCCTTTCCATCAATTACCCACAATGGGGACAACCTCTACTCTGATTTTTAATCACCATAGATTAGTTTTCCCACTCTTTTGCGTATGTTTCTTTCTCTGCTGATCCTCTTCTGCAGGCCCCTTTTGTGTGTATCTTTGTCTCACGCATAGTCTGCACCTAATGGTTACTTCTTTACGTCAGGAGTCCTAAACTTTGGAGATTTAGTCAGCTTGAGCACTGACTCAAAAATCATTTCAAATATTGAGTTGTGTTGACAGTTGTTTTGAGATTGGTTTTATCAAACATGGCCTACAAAATACTTGGCACTCACTAGTTATTATCTGAGGAATGGTTTCACTTTCAGTCGATATGTTTTCATTCTCCAGTTGATCTCTGAAAGTCTCTCACTTGGCTTGCTGTGGATGGGATTTTGCCCACATTGAGTTACCACATTAATAAAAACAAGGACATAACTGACACCCAGTTAAATCTGAAGTTCTGATAAACAACAAATAATATTTTAGTATAAATTGTCTTTTTTTTTTTTTTTAGTATAACTATGTCTCATATACAGTTCCTACATAATGGAAACAGTTAATATGCTCACTGCTAACCAAAAGCTGGTGGTACAAATCCACACAGAGCACCTCAGAAGAAAGTCTTGGCAATCATAATTCTGAAAGTTCAGCAATTGAGAACCCTATGGAGCCCAGTTCTACTCTGACACACGTGGGGTCGCTATCAGTCTGAAATGACAAGAATACAATGGCTTTTGTTTTTTTTTTAAACATCTCAAATATTGAAAGGTACATGCTTACACTAAAAATATTATTTGTCATTTACTGGAATTTCAAATTCAACTGGGCATCCTGTTTTGTAACAAAAAATCCTATACTTGCATGTGTTTCATTCCATCTACCTTACAATAATAAATAAAACATTATAATCCTTTTGGCAGAAAAAGCAACTTCTCTGAGGGGCACCCAACTGAGAAAAGATTTTTCTGCAGCAGGCTGAATGATAAGGCCATCATACTTGCCATGTGTTATGGATTGAATTACTTTCCCCCAAAATGTGTGTCAATTTGCCTAAATCATGAATCCCAATATTGTGTGGTTGTTCCCCAGTTGGTGATCTTATGTGATTATCCTATGTGTTGTAAATCCTCTATGATGTTAGTGAGGTAGGATGCAACCTACAGGATTAGGCTGTATCTTGAGTCAATGTCTTTTGAGATATAAAAGAGAAGTGAGCAGACAGGGACCTCATTACCACCAAGCAAGAAGAACCAGGAGTGGAGTGTGTCCTTTGGACTAGGTATCCCTGCACTGAGAAGCATCTAGACCAGGGAAGATAGATGACAAGGACTTCCCCCAGAGAAGACATAGAGAAAAACCCTTTCCTTAGAGCTGGCACTCAAATTTGGACTTCTAGCCTCCTAGACTCTGACAGGATAAGTTTCCGTTTGTTAAAGCCATTCATTTGTGGTATTTTTTTATAGCAGCACTAGATAATTAAAACACCATGTAATATGATTAATCATGCAACCTGGCTGTAGAAGATCATTGATTAAGATTTTCGGCTTTGTCATAACCACTGTCATTGATGGAGTTTCATTGTAATGGAGTTATATAGAAAGTGAGTGGCAGTCTAAAACAAAGATCCCCAATTTGGTTGGTGCTCAACAAAGACTTCTTGGGGCAAGAAATATTGAAACATCAGTTCTGTTTCCTTGCTGGTCCACATATTACTACCACCAATACTATTTCTGTGAGTTGCCTCCAGCCCTATGCTCAGTAGTTCAAACCTTGGTTGAATATTGAAATCCACCAGGGAATTTTACAAATCTTAATACCCAGATTATATCCCAGACCAATTAAATCAGAATCTCTGGGGGTGGGCTGAGGCATTGATGTATTTTAAGTTCCCAGGTGATTGTAATTTGTGAACAAGGGTAAGGAAAGGTGCTCTATCTCAACCCAACACCTACATTCCATGTTGCTCCAACTGTCCCCCTCCCCAGTAAGCTATTTAGAGCAATTTCTTAAGATCTTTCTTGTTTCCAATTTGCTTCTTTTCTAACCTTGTCCTCATCTGGCTTCTGAGTCTTGGCTTTACCCCTGATTTTTTCATACGGTGTTTGAATGTGTTCTGTCCAGGATTTCACTCCCGATGATCTCTCAACGGCTTTCCCCATCAGAATACATTGACTAGCATATTTTCTCCTAGTCAGCCCCCCAAGACCCACGTTCGGGTCTGCAGGGAGCTAAGAACATTCAACAACGCAGCCAACATACCCAGTCCCCTGTGCAGGGAGGAAATTTTGTACTTCAATCCCATGAATTCTGTGGTGATAGCCATTCTCTTATTGCTTCCTAAGCACTGATGAAATATTCATTCTGGCTAATTATAGAGAAGATTGATGTCCTGTGTATCCCTCTAAGGACTTCATATCTTAAAATCTCTGGTTCATGGGTACTCAATTTGGGCCATAAAATTACAAATTAAGTCACAAATTATGTAGTGAAAGAGGGGGCCATGACCAAAAAGATAGAGCCAAATATCGTAGTGAAAATGTCGAAGTTTTCCAAATTCTTGTAGATGCTCCATGTGCATGGCTGGCAGATGCAGCATTTCTTCAATTAACAACACAATGTCTACGCTACAGAGACTCAGGAAGGAAAGCTGGCTCTACTCCTGATCACATTCTCTTCCAGTCTGAGTAAATGAAGGGCATCCATTAATTGATATTTGTTATTTACGCCTTAACTGTAAATTTGGGCCTTAAATTCAAAAGAGAATCTACCGTAAGTTAAAAACTTGTAATCAGAAAGTCATAGAAAATCTAGTAATTAAAGTGTAAGTGGACAAGACGGGATAGTTCTACAAGAGAAAGCTATGTTGAGACAGAAAAGTGATTTCTTTAAGTATTTTTCAGGTGGCTTAAGAGGGAAAGAGAACAAGAGTAAACTTGTAGAAGATTGTCTTTTTAACACTTGATTTGGATAACTCATGAAACCCAGGTCTCTCTTAAGTGAATTTTACCTATATGGATTTTTCAATGCACTGACTAATACCTACATTTCTCAGAATTATTCTTGGCATTGAAGTTCTTTAGATAGCACCTTTAAGCCAAAAGAAACATTCACCGTCATATGCCTTCATAGACTTTGTACACAAAAACATTTCAAAAGCACAACATAGTTTTATGTATTAAATGCTATCATACCTGAAAAATCTAAAAAAGTTCGCTTCACCTTACGTTGAAATGTATTTCTCTATAATTTGAAAGAATGTTTCTCCACAGTTAAGAAATAATCTTTATGCCGTGTGTCACTTCCTCTCTAAAGACACTAATGCAAATAATAATAATAATTTTTTAAAAAATCTATTGCCAGTTACTTTACACACATGTATAAAAAGAAAACAGAATGAATGTGAGCTAGAGGCATATCCATATCCTGAAATACCATTAGTCTAAGAATGGAGTGATTTTTGACTATTTATTTTCACCTGTATGGTTAGGAAAACGTAATATTACATGTAAATTTAAACAAAACTTTCTCTATGGTAGACCATGCACATATATATATTCAAGGTTTAATTCAAGGTGTTGACATCATCCTTTACATCACTCCATGGAGTCTGGATCTCGGTTTCCTCAGGGATTACTTCAGCAATAACTAGCAAGATAACTTGGCTCAGGGCACTGGCTCCAGTATTTAACCTGAGAATCCAAGGCTCAAGTGTTTTAAATCAGGTTCTACCAAGGACTCTTACACTTAAAACAAATTATCAGCTTCCTGGTCTTATTTTCTCCAAGGACTGTTCTCTCCTAAATAAAGTATAGAGCTCGGCTGCTGGTCCTAATCTAGGGGAACAGTTACTTATGTACCCTTAATTGAAGGTCTGTGACATACTAGGCAGGCGAATATTTCTGACAGAAGTGTGATATCAAAGACACACCTGGAAAAATGCTGAAGTAGCAAAAATGAGTCTATCCTTCCAGGCAGATCAACACAACTAACTTTTTGAAGATAACATGGCAACAGATATTGTAGGTACACTGTTCTTTATTCTTTTAAAAATATTTACTGAATACCTACAGTGCTAATGTCTGTGCTATGGGCTGGTGACACACCCTGCCTTCCATCTTAAAGCTTTCGGTTTAGTGTACACTCATGTCAGCGGTCACTAAACAGTAAGTCAAAGTTAGCTTTAAAAAATTTGCAAATAACCACATATTTTGCTTAAAAAAGGAGCCCTGGTAGTGCGGTGTGAAGAACTCAGCTGCTAACAAAAGGTCAGCAGTTTGTATCTACAAGCCACTCCTTGGAAGCCCTATGGCGCAATTCTGCTGTGTCCTCTAGGGTTGCTATGGGTTGGAATTGACTTGACAGCAACGGGTTTGGTTTTTTTGTTTGTTTGTTTGCTTAAAATAACAGCCATGGTGTCAACTACCCAGAAGTTCCCTAACACCTTAGGGATCTCTCTCTCTCTGTCTTTTTTTCTCCCTTTTAATTTCAGAATCATACAAACTCAATTAAATGGGAATAGGAGAGTTAAAAGGCTCCTGAAGGAATTGATGCACTAACAAGAAAAATGGGCACCTACCACACCTGTAAATTTAACTATATTGTCTGCATGATACAGTCATCTAGTGAAGAGGGAGATATTTCACTAAAAACATTCTCAAACAAATATGGTTTGGCTTGATATTTTTTGATATAAAACAGTGGTTTTACTCAAACCCTAACTACTGTTTAGCTCATTCCTAAAGATATAATCCAACCCTGGCTGCAAAGATCTTTGGTCAATTTTGGAGAATTGCCACATGGAATACTGCAGGGTGTCAGGGTAATGACATATTTGTAGAGAGTGAGAATTTGATTAATGTTCTGAAATAGCCCTTCAGTTTAACCAGGTTACATCCAATGTTTTTCAAAAGATAAATTGAAACATGGATTACAAGAAGGGATAAAGATTTGAGAGTATCTTGAAATGGGAAGAAAGAATTTTACACACCTCTTAGAATTCCAATAGGCCTAATGCAAGTACAAATTTAGTAGATGATCAGGAAAATTAAAGCTAGTATTGCCACTGAACCAGAATCATCCTTGGATAATTATTCCTCTGACTAAGAGGATTTTTCATACTGCTTCTGCCACTTTGTACACTATGGGTAAAAGCACAAGGTTCCTCTTAAAATTCAGTATTTACGTGGGTAAGGTAACAGTCTCTTCCTGTTGACAGTTGCAGTCAAGTAGATTCCAATTCATGGCGATCCCGTGTGTGCAGAGCAGAACTGCTCCACAGAGTTTTCAAGGCTGGGATTTTTTGAAGCAGATCACCAGGCCTGTCTTCTAAGGCACATCTGGGTAGGTTTGAACCACCAATCTTTTGGCTAATAGTTCAGGACATAACCATTTGCACCACCTAGAAACACCGTAACAGCTCCTTAGAAGAAATGAAGTGGTAGATAAAACTAACACATTTTTCCTGGGGTAAGGAAAGTAGGTGAACAAATCTAGGAGATGCTGTCTAGAATGGCAGATTCAAGAGAAATGACACAGTGGAAGCACTCTGGGAAGCCAGGAGATAAGAAAAGAGAAAGACAAGGAAGACAGATCATGTAAACTGATAGTTTTGTTTAGGGCTGGGGAGAGAAAAAAGAGGAGCCCTGGAGGTGCAGTAGTTAAGCACTCAGTGGCTAAGCAAAAAGTCAGCAGTTGGGACCCACCAGCTTCTCCACAGGAGAGAGATGTGGCAGTCGGCTTCCAAGATTACAGCCTTGGAAACCCTATGGGACAGTTCTACTCTGTCCTATAGGATCACTATGAGCCAGGATTGACTCAATGGCAATGGATTTGGTTTTGTTTTTTTTTTGGTTTTGGTTTTTGGGGAAAAAAAATCCACTTTGCCTAATTCTTTGGGAATTAAGGCCTTCCTAGTGTTATATAGGAGCCCTGGTGGCCGAGTGGTTAAGAGCTCGGCTGCTAATCAAAAGGTCAGCATGAGGAATCCACCAGCTGCTCCTAGGAGACCCTATGGGGCAGTTCCACTCTGCCCTATGGGGTCACTATGAGTTTTAGTGGTATACAACGTGATGCCTTCAGTTCACATTGTTTTTTGCTTTTTTGAAAACTGAACTCAGTATACCACACCTCTCATTTAGTCATTTACTCTGTGACTTGGGTCAAATAGATCCTACTTAGCTACTTTTTATGACTTTAAATGACGTTTATTTTAAAAACAACAACGGTCAAGAGTGTAATAAAGAGCACTGGAATGAGACTCTCAAAGAGGCAAGAAAGAAAGTTCAGCCAACCTTTAGAGTCCATTCCCACAGTTTCCATCTTTATTTTGAGTTTTTCATATTGAGATTACCCCTGCTACCACCAGATACCCTCTTATGCTGAAATGCCATTGTCTTTTAGAAGTTTTGGTCTAAAAAAGAGACCAAAAAGTCCCTTAGGGACTTCAAGATAGACTGGCATTTTCAAAAGTATTTTAATTAAATACTAAGAGCAAAGAAAAACAAATATGGAAGATTTCCTAAGTACCAGTTAAGATCATACAGTAACTGGCATTTATTTTCAAAGAAATGATGGGAACTTCCTGAGACATAGCTTTGAGAATCTCCTGGCCCTCACACTGCTGGTCTGTTTCCCACTAGACAAGAGCTATCGGTCTTCTTGCTGGAACCACTGACTCTCCCCTCAAGCCAAAACCCAAATTCACAGTGTTTGGGCTGTAAGGCATAGTGGACATTTTCCAGTGGTGAATATGAAAGGCTATGGAAATGTTCTCTGTATCTCTGGAATCTACCTGAATGCATTTCTTAAAAGCTATGTTTAAGGAAGCTAAACATTTTGCATTCACTGGGGGTGCTGTTTTCCTTGGAATCCCTTAAAGTGAAAATTGAGGTATCTATCTGGTCAGCAGCCAGTGGTACTGAAGGAAGAGGTCCAAGCTGCTCTGATGGCATTGGCGAAGAACAAGGCTCCAGGAATTGACGGACTATCAATTGAGATGTTTCAACAGACGGATGCAGCGCTGGAGGTGCTCACTCATCTATGCCAAGAAATATGGAAGACAGCTTCCTGGCCAACTGACTGGAAGAGATCCATATTTAGGCCTATTCCCAAGAAGGGTGATCCAACCAAACATGGAAATTATCAAACAACATCATTCATATCACATGCAAGCAAAATTTTGCTGAAGATCATTTAAAAGTGGCTGCAGCAATGTGTGCAGCAATATATCAACAGGGAACTGCCAGAAATTCAGAAGAGGATGTGGAACCAGGGATATCATTGCTGATGTCAGATGGACCCTGGTTGAAAGTAGAGAATACCAGAAGGATGTTTACCTGTGTTTTATTGACTATGCAAAAGCATTTGAGTGTGTGGATCATAACAAATTGTGGATAACATTGCGAAGAATGGGAATTCTGGAACTCTTAATTGTGCTCCTGAGGAACCCTGAATGAGATGGATTGACACATTGGCTGCAACAAGGGGCTCAAGCATAACAACGATTGTGAGGATGGGACAGGACTCTGCAGTGTTTTGTTTTGGGGTACATAGGGTCACTGTGTCAGAACTGACTTGACGGCACCTAACAACAACATATGTTGCCTATATTTTGCTACTAAAGAGACCATTTTGAAAAAAAAAATGTTTTTAAGATGATTCTGACTCATGACAACCCCACCTGTTACAGAATAGAACTTCTCCATAGGGTCCTTTTGGCTGTAATCTTTAGGAAAGCAGACTACCCAGCCTTTCTTTTGTAGCACCATGGGTGGGTTCGAACACCTAACCATTAGGTTAGTGGTAAAGTGCAAACCATTCATGCCACCCAGGGACCTTAAAGAGATCATCGCTTAAGCAATTTCATGTCTTCTCTCAATTTTCCTGCCATAGAATAAGCAGTTAGCACAAATTAATTAAATCCATTCCAATAATCCAAACCAGCAAAAAAAAAAAAAAAAACCAGGATGCTTCTGTTTAGGCTTTATATTATATAAGAATTAAATCCTTCATACCTTTATAATAATATTAGTAATTGCCCAATAATTGTCTATTGCCCAGGGGAAAAAAAAATTGTAGGGACTTTAATGATTATAGGGGAGGCCTGGTGCCCTAGTGGTTAAGAGCTCAGCTGCTAACTAGAAGGTCAGCAATTTGAATCCACCAGCCACTCCTTAGAAACCCTATGGGGCAGTTCTACTCTGTCCTGGAGGGTCGCTGGGGGTTGGAATCGACTTGAAGACAATGAGTAATGTTTTTTGTTTTGTTTTTATTAGCTCATGAAGCATCTAAAACCAATGCCACCGATTTAACAATAGGAAAAAACATAGTTTCACCAATTAACTTTGCAAAACACTTTAAAGAGACAGGTCTATTTTTTTCTTTGGTTAAATAGTGAAGCCTAAAAATGGCTAGAAACTGACTTCCAACCCTTTTCAAAGGGACTTCCTTTTGGAAAGTGAAGTCACCTGTGAACTCACGATGTATATATAGTCAAGTAATCAACTGCCCTCACACTTCCTGTTTCATTCACTGCCTCACAGTCAGGCTATGGAAACCACTCTGTGTATTTCCTTTCATTATTTGCTTTATGCACTGTGAGCTTCCCCTCGATTGTCGTGTTTGCGGCAGGAAACAATGGCGAACATAAAAGTATACCATATTCTGCTCTTTCCTCTTATTCATAACCTTTACACGGAACAATCCTTTTTCAGATTAAATTTCAAGGGTTGGTCTCAATCCAAAGGTAAATTATCTTGGAGAAGTTGAAGAAAATATAACCAGATGTATTTGGTGTACATGATATTTTTTTGATTTAAAAACCATCTAAAGCAGATGAAACTCTGGTATACTGATAGCCTAGCAATGAGTACACGCATTTTCATCAAATTGTGAAGAATTAAAAGTTAAATAGTGCCAAGACAAGAAAAAACTCCTTCCAAAGATGGTGATTTTTTAAGCTGTAAGCAAAATAAGTGGCATAATCCCTGTGCAACCCTCTGGTATTTCAAATTCTGTGTGAGAAAATTAAAGAGCAAATTAAAAGTAAGAAGATGTAATAGAGTTTCCTTGAATAAAGAGCAAATATGCTAACACTTATGAGTATATTGTAATAGCAATGTTTCATTTTATAAATCACTGACCAACTTCAGAAGCTACGATAAAAGAAATTCGGAGAAAACTCTCATAATTGGAAAATATAGATTTGTTCTTCCTCAGATAAAAGTAAAACAAATACTAAAGAATGAGTGCTTGGACATTACAGATGTGTTGTTTTAAATGACCAACATTACACAAGAACCTTACAAATAGCCAAGTCGGTAAAACAATGAAGTCATTTAAAGGAATACACCTTCCTTTATTGAATTTAGACGAGCAGAAATAGAAACGTTTCTCCCCACAAATTTTGTTTTCCTACTTGCTCTTTTTTACTTGGAGTCCTGTTGGTACAAACAACCAACATGCTTGGCTGCTAACCAAAAGGTTGGAGGTTTGAGTCCACCCAGAGGTGCCTTGGAAGAAAGGCCTGGCTATCTTTGTCTGAAAAATCAGCCATTAAAAACGCTATGGAGCACAGGTCTACTATGACACACATGAGGCTGCCATAAATCAGAAGGGATTCAACAGTGAATGGTTGGTTTCTTCTTTGTTAAAAAAAAGGCAGAATAGTGCCTGCTTTAAAAAATAAAATGTGAATGGAAATCTATGTTCTGAATTCTTTTCAATACTATCGACATTTGCTATTGGAGCCCTCGTGGCACAGGGGTTAAGAGCTTGGATGCTAACCAAAAGGTCAGCAGTTTGAATTCACAAGGCACTCCTTAGAAACCGTATGGGGCATCTCTACTATAAGTTTGGAATAGACTCAACAGCAATGGGTTTGGTTTGCTTTGGTTATGTTTGAGATCAGGGATCCCTGATTGGTGCAAATGGTTAAATGCTTGACTACTAGCAGAAAGGTTAGTGGTTCAAACCAACCCAGAGATTCCTCGAAGACAGGCAGGAGATTTGCTCCCAAAGGTCACTGCCTTGAAAACCCTATGGAGCAAAGTTCTACTCTGCACACTTGGGATCACTGTGAGTCAGAGCTGACCGGATGACAACTAACAACATATTTGAGATTCCTTGGTTAAAGAGATAGGAGCTAATCTGTCCTTGGAGTAAATATGTGTATTCATTTTCAGAAGTGAAGCTACATATCTGGAAAAATCATTAATTTTATGTTCCCCTCATATTGCAGTGTTTTCAGGAAAACACAGTGGTATTCATGAAAGTATATCCTATCACACTCTGCTGTTTTCACTTATAACTTTTCCACAAAGAGATCCCTTCCAGATTAACTTTCTAGGCTTGGTTTCAATCCAAAGCTAAATTATCTGGGAAAAACAACATTCTTCCCAAAACCAATTGTTCACTTTAGCAGGTGGATAAGAACAACAAAGATTAAATGCCTATTATATATGCACCACTGGCTTCTTGGACTTAAGCCTCACTCAGCCGAGGGGATAAAATAGAACCATCACCTCTAGAGAAAGCTTTCAGGCCAGGTGGAGTACAAATTTTTCGGTACCAGGAAACAAATCATTTTACTTTAGAAGATGAAGTATGGCACAAAGTTGGTGAGAAGACCCATTACCTCATTTTGCATAAAACCCAAAACTTGGGAGTATTGACTTCTACTGATCAGTCAAGATAGAAGCCCTGGTTGCACAGGCTCTAAGAACTCGGCTGCGAACTAAAAGGTCAGCAGTTCAAATCCATCAGCCAGTCCTTGGAAACCCTACGGGCCAGTTCTACTCTGCCCTATAGGGTTGCTACGAGTCAGAATTGACTCAATGGCAAAAGGTTTGGTTCTAGATCAGTCAGGATAGGTTTGGTTATGCTGTGGTAACAAGTACCCCAAACTAACAACAACAAAGGTTTTTGTTGTTGTTGTTGTAGTTATTTGTTTGTTTGATAGATTGATGGTTTGTTTTTGCTCTTTTGATTTCACTATGTGGTTTACCAGGGACCCCTGCTCCACATCACCTTCCAAGACCCAGGCTGATAGAATGGCTTCTTATAAAGGACGTTGCTTATCGTGGGGTAAAGGAAAGAGGGGTAATTCACAATTTTTAAAGCTTCTCCCACATTTGTTCATACACTTTATTGCTAAAGGAAGTCATGTGGCCAAGCCTTATGTCAATGGGGCAGAAAAATAAAGCTATCTATTCCCCTGGAGAAGTAGTAAATTTTTTTTTTAATTTTGTTTTGTTTTGTTTAAATAATAATAATAATATGTCTACAACAGGAATAGTGCTAAAGTAGACATGGTGAGATACTCTGCAGTGGTATCAAAGGAAACAAAGAGAATCTCCCTTAGAGCCATACAAATGTAGCTCTTGCCCTGACCCTTCTAATGGGGCAAAGAGTTTACAAGGCCAAGAGGCAGTAAATGCTATCTTGGAGTACCTTTTTCCTCCGGCACAGTGGTTAAGAGCTCAGGCTGCTAACCAAAATGTCTGCAGTTGGAATTCATCAGCTGCTCCTTGGAAACACCATGGGGCAGTTCTCCTCCATCCTATAGGGTCGCTATGGTTGGAATTGACTTACAGCAATGGATTTGGTTTGGTCTAGACACTCTTAGATACCCAGGGCCTGACTGACCTGGAACCTATGTCCATGACAAGTGTTGACTTCTCTGGTCTGTCCTCCCAAGTGTGGAATGCATCACCAGTAGGGTGTGAAAAAAGCTCTCTGGAGTTCTCAAACAAATGCGGAAGGTCCCTGAAGTGCAGGATAGAGACAGGGAAGGGAAATTAAGTTTCAGGAAGAGAGGAACAAGTAAGGGCTACTTTCCAGCTCTCCTTTAGCCAGCTTGTTTGAGTACAACAGTATAAGGAGACTGGGAATTCTATATTTGAGCCTGGTTTTCCAGATTTCTCTAAAAGTTTATTTTTCAAGGGACGAAGAAACATTTTTTTGCTCAATTTAACATTTTGCTAGCTTGATTTATAATTTAAATATTTAGAAATATATATGAGCCTATAGTGGTATTACTGTTCTGGATACCAGAGGGAGACCTGAAAACAAACATCAACAGTTGGCAAACAAAGAAGAGGGAAAATAACATAGAGGTTATACATAGTGACTATCACTGATAGATTATTTTCTCAGCAGAGGTGACATGTGATGAACCTCTTTGGGGACCCCCAGAAATATTGTGGAGGGGGAGGATTTTAAGGGTCTGGGGGTTTCACATGGAGCAAGGAAGTCAGTTATAGAAATTTTGGATCACTTATTTGTACCCACGGACTAGGAAGGTCTGGTGAAATTTTAGTTTTATAGCTCCAATGTATAATAGAGACATTAGGAAACAGAATATGTTGTTTTATTAATCAGTCATGAAGTATTAACCGAGTATCCACTGCCTTGAAGAGCCTTAAAGGAATTTTAAATTATTCATTGTTTCATCTGTGTTCCCAAGGATGTTAAAAATCTACATAAAGAGAGAAAACATATATGAATGTAATAATATGTAAGATCATATATGATTTAACATAAAAGATGGTTGCTTATTTATCTAATATGTGCTCAGAAAATATGAGTGGTCTATAATTTCAAACAAGAGAGTAATCCTTTCCAAGAGAGTGACAAGGCGTGTCCTATCACTAGCAGAAAAATCTAGGTAGATCTTGAAAAATAAATGGCATTGTACTAGTACTTATACTAGAAAAAAGAAAGGTAGAAAACCTATAGAAATTAGAGAAAAGGAAAACAAATTAAACCTAGAATAAGGAGAAGGTAGGAACAAATATAAAAGCATAAATGAATGAAATAGAAGCAAACCATAAAGGAAAGTAGAAATGCTAAATGTTGGTTCGAGAGAAAGTTGATTTAAAAAAATTGTAAAACTCCTAGCAAGACTGACCAAGAAAAAAAAAAGAGAGAGAGAGATAAAACACAAAAATATCGGGAATACAAATAAGAAAATGACTATAGATGCTACAGACATTAAAAGGATAATACAGGAATATTATGGCTAACCTTTGTGCTAACTTAGATAAAAAAGGACAGATTCCTTGAAAGACAAAACTTACCACAACTGAAAAGCAAGAAGTAGAATCTCTAAATAAATGAAGATGCGTACCATTTTCATGGATTGAAGATTCAGTTTTAATAAATATCAACTCTTCTCAAATTGATCTTTATAGTCAGTACAATTCCAATCAAAATACCATTAAAAAAAAAAGTTTATTCTAAAATTTATGAAGAAATGCAAAAGATTTGGCCAAAACAAATTTCAGCAAAAAAGAACAAAGTTGGAGGACTCACAAGTCAGACTGATTTCAGGATTTTCCACAAAGTTTTTGTGATCAAAACTGTACGGTATTTGTGTAAGGGTAGACAAATAATAAATGGAACAGAAAAGCAACAGACTAGAATACATATGAAAACATATTCAACTGATTTTCAATTGAGGCACCAAAGATATATTCATCAGGGAAAAAGTCTTCCCCTAGAACAACTAGATAACTATATGTTAATAAATGGATTTTGACCACCTATCTAACATCAATACAAGAAAAAAAAAATTGGTATAGACAATTAATTTAAACTTAAAATCTAAAAAATATAAAGCATCTAGAATACCACATAGTAAAATATATTAATAACATTTGGATAGGCAATGCTTTTTAGAAAAGACACAAAAAGTATTAAACATAATAGGAAAAAATTGAACTGCATGAAAATAAATGTAACATTTATTTTCTACTAAAATGATTAAAATTAAAATAAAAGTGACCATAGTAGAAGTTTTGACATTATGGAGCAATTGGTACTCACATTTTTCTCTGTGGGAGTGTAACATAGTACAACAACTTCACAAGAAGGTTAGGCACATTCTTAAAAAAATTAAAGATATACCTACACTCTGATTCACCAATTCCTCTTCTTTATGTTTTCCAAGAGAAATAAAACTATGTGAACACAAGAAGATATGTACAAGTATGTTCATGTCAGCTCTAGTCATGATACCAAAGAAAAGAAGAAAACCAAACTCATCACTGTGGAGTGCATTCCCCCTCTAGCAACCCTAAAGGGCAGAGTAGAACTGCCCCGTAGGGTTTTCAAGGAGTGCCTGGTAGATTCAAACTGCCGATCTTTTGGTTAGCAGCTGTAGTTCTTAACCACTACACCACCAGGGTTTCCCTATTCATGAGAGCAACAACTAAAAAATAAAAGCTAATCAACAAAAGAATGGAAAATCAAATTGTGGCATAATAAACCAATGAAACTTTGGTGGCATAGAGGTTAAGTACTGTGGCAGCTAACCAAGAGGCCGGCAGGTCAAATCCACCAGGCACCCCTTGGAGACTCTATGGGGCAATTTCTACTTTGTCCTATAGGGTTGCCATGAGTCTGTTCACTTCATTGTATAAATTTTACCTCAATACACCACGCACACACACACACACGCTTCTCAGGTTTATATAGAACAGTCTTCAAGGAGGACCATATGTTAGGCCATAAAAAGCCTCAAATTTAATTTTAAAATGAAATCATACAATTTTTTTTCTCTAACCACAATGGAATTAAATTAGAAATCAACAGTAAAAATAAATTTGGAAAAATCATGAATATTAAACAACACTCTATTAAATAACGAACAAGTCAAAGAAAAAAAATCACAGGGAAATAAGAAAATATTTTGAGATGGACGAAAATGAAGATACAACATAAATTTGAAGAAGTACTTAGAAGGAAATTTATACCTGTAAATATCTGTACTAAAATGAAGATCTCAAATCAATAACCTAACCCATCACCTTAAGATACTGGAAAAAAGAAGAGCAAACTGAATCTCAAGCAAACAAAAGGAAGAAAATCATAAAGATTAGAGTGGAAATTAATGAAAAAGAGAATAGGAAAATAATAGAGAAAAACGAACAAAGTCATAAGCTTGTTCTTTGAAAAGATTTTTAAAAGTTGATAAATGTTTACTCAAAGACACACACATATCCACCCATAGAGACAAAGACTGAAATTACTAAAATCAGGTATGAAAGAGAGAAAATCACTATTGATCTTAGATGAATAAAAAAGATTACAACAGAATATTATGAACAACTCTATGTCAACAAATTAGAAAACTTATATGAAATGGACTGGATATGAAATGGATAAGTTCCCTAAAAGAAACAAATTACTGCAACTGACTCAAGAAGGAATAGAAATCTGAAGAGATCTGAAGAGATTCAATTAGTACTTTGAAAACTTCCCACAAAAAAGAGCCCAGGCCCAAATGGTTTCAGTGGTAAATTCTAGCAAACATTTAAAGAAGAATAAGTACCAAGTCTTCACAAACTCTTCCAAAAAATAAAATACTGAACACTTTCTAATTCATTCTATGAGGTTAAAAAAAAAAAAAAAATTGCCATCAAGTGGATTCCGACTAATAGTGACCCTATATATAAAAAAAAAATAGTGACCCTATAGGACAGAGTAAAACTGCCCTACAGAGTTTTCCCTTAGGAGCAGCCGGTGGATTCAAACCACCAGCCTTTTGGTTAGCAGCCATAGCTCTTAACCTCTGTGCCACCAAGGCTCCTTATGAGGTTAGTATTATCTTAACACTAAAGCCAGACAAAGATATAACAAGAAAATAAAACCACAGATCAATGTCACTCATGAATGTAAATAAAAATACTCTCAGCAAACGAAATCCAGCAACATATTAAAAAGCATTATAGGCTGTAGCCAAGTGGGGGCTACCCCAGGAATGCAAGGTTGGTTAAACATTCAAAACTCAATTGAATGTAATACACATATCAATAGAATAAAACAGAAAAACCATATCATCAGTGCATTAAAACCTTAAAAAGCTTTGGTCAAAATCCAAGGACTTTCCATAATAAAATCAGTCAACAAACTAAGAACAGAAGGAAATTTCCCCAACATAGTAAAGGGCATTTACGAAAAACCCACAGCTAACATCATACTCAGCAGTGAAAGACAAGTTTTCCCTCTAGAATCAGGAACAATGAAAAGATATTCAATCTCACCACTTCCATTCAAAATTGTCCTGGAGATTATCTCCAGAGAACTTAGGCAAAATAATTAAATAAGAGGGATCCAGTTGGAAAGAGAGAAGTAAACGCATCTATTTGCAGATGACATGCTCTTGTATACCAAAAAGAAAAAAACATCTTACTGACTCCAATAAAAAGTTATTAGGATGAATAAACAATAATTGTACTCTTTAAATGAGCGAATTGTATGAATTATATCTCAATAAAGGTGTTAAGCGCACACACATCCTCCAAACTTGGTAAAGTAGAAGTTTCTGGGTTGGGAATAACACAATTTCTCAAATAGAAGCCTTTTCTAGATGAGTTGTTCATTGTCTCAACACCACCTAGCACAGAGAAATCGGTGGGAAGAAGAATTATAGAGGAAAAACCACAGAGCTGGGAGACTTGGTTTGCAGTCTTACGTTGAGTTAGCTACTTCTATTTTGGCAAGTTGTTTAACATCTCTGGATTTCAATTACCTCGCACATCAAGTAAGGTCTTTGGACCAGAAAATGTGTGAGGTTGCCTCTATCTCCAAAATGCTATGCATTTTCTACTTAATAACTGGATTTATGCTTTCATTACTGGGATGTTAGTCGTGTTTGGCATGCCTCCTAGAATTTTTTTCCATTTAATCCTAAACTATCTGAAGCTGTTCTTTTTGTTTGTTCATTTGTGCTGATATAGATATTGTCTTGCTTCTAATCAGGACATACAGCAATCCATGATTCGAATGTTCATTTCGGTTATTTACTACTGGCCAATTTTCTTGGAAAGGACGGACTAGTTAGAAGGAAAACAGTGGGGAGATGGATAGTAGAGCGATCTTTACACAGCCAGAGAGCCCTTAATGCCAGATTTAGCTGCGTTGTTGAGAAATATATGCTAATGCTCATGATATTTGCTCACATTTTGGAGCATCTGAATATCACTTGGCCAGTAACACAGATTTTTGTTCTTCACACTGTTCTTGACACATAATACATTTGCAAACATAAAATAGCAACTTCCAACCATGCAGAAGAAAATGGTTTCTATGCATTACCACGAAATTGAATACTGTGACAGCAGAGCTGGGGACGGACTTTAGATGTAGGGTGCTTCAAATTGTGTGTAGTTGTCTGTAATATCGAGTCTCAGGGAGGGATGGGGCCAGACTGCTTAAAGACTTCTCCCTACAGCAAAGGTCAGTGCTTCCATAAAGGGGGAGAAGATGTACTCGGAACATTTTATTACTAATAGTTGGGTCTATTATTATGTAAGTTATTGAGGCTTTTGGTGGAGAGTCTGGAAATTGAATTTTCTGAATTGAGTTTCATGTACAACCACAAAAATTTGTAGCAGATGTATCGCGTATTGGTTTAAAAGAAAGCTCCGCTTAGAATCATATCCATCCTCTTTACATTTCTTTTATTTTACAATTACTGAATAACAATTGGACTAGATCATATTTTGCTTAAGAAGCTCTGTTTGCTCAGATACAAGTCTTGCTGAGAGAATAGATTCAGTTTACCTGCAAAGCACGTATCACTTCTGAACCACAGTTCCTTTCTAAAGGGTCTGATTCTGTGACCTGCACGTTAGAGGTCAGGCTGCCATAAGCCCTTTGAGAGAGAAATACTGTGTCGTTCTATAGGGGGTGACAATAAGGGCCTTAATAGGGAATGGAGCTTCCTTCCTTAGGGAGCAAGGGGCACTTGAAGACATCACACAGTTGGTTCTTTCTCCCTCATTCCCCATTCTGAATAATTACATACAAATAAAACCAAGTCACTCAGGTAAGTCTTTAATGAGGAAAACTGTCACAAAAGAAAGTTTAAGGGTTAAGGCTAGAAAAAGAGGGAGATGGGTCCTTGGTTTTTTGGGGATGATGTTTATGAGCTGACGGTCTGTAGAAGAGCTTAAAGGCAACTCCCACCATCATCTTTATTCTAATTAAATGACACAGTGACATGTTTTAGTAACTTTGAAAGGGTATTGAAGGGAAGGAAGAATAGTTTTAATTACAGGGCTATAAACAATCATTTCAGCCTACCGTAACTGAAAGAAAGTGTTATTTGTGTTCATTAATTTTTATTTCTAAAAAACCACAGGAGTGGGTGATAACTACTTATTGTTCATGCGTCACACTTCCATAAATTATTTGAAAATCTGCAAAAAAATTCTAGCAATTGCTGAAGATAGGTACTGGGTTTAATATACTACCCTCTCCACTTTTGTGTATGTATGTCATTTTTCATAATAACAAATTAATATGGATACAATTCTTTTTTCCTCTCATGAGGGATATGTTTGAGCTTTTGCCTCTCCTTGTGAGCTGAAGGGAGCCCTGGTGGCTCAATGGTTAAGAGCTCGGCTGCTAACTAAAAGGTTGGCAGTTGGAATCCAACAGCTGCTCCTTAGAAACTCTACGGGGCAGTTCCACCCTGTCCTATAAGGTCTGTCTGTGTTGGAATCGACACAACAGCAATGGGTTTGGTATGGTGAGTTGAAAAAGTTTTAGGACCATGTGAAAGAAGTTTACACCACTATTACAGTCTAAATAATTAGCCAGCAGAACTCAGTAATGAAAGAAGATATGAAGAAAAGGATTTCCATTCTGGATCAGAAATGTGCCTTTCCTTGATGCTCAAAAAGTCTGTTCATATTGGAATTCCTGAAACCTGTAACCAATATAAGAACACTTTGGGATGTTGGAGAATTAGATAACATTATAAAACCTCTCCAGAATTTTCATAGCATTTATCCAGTCTACCATCTCTGTGTGATGGCCCAATGTGTATCTCGTAAATAGGCAGGCTATAGACTCTCTTTTCATTCATAATTTTTGGCAATTGAGCAGACTACTCTTCCCCTAGTACGGCACACAGTAATCCATTGGTGGCACTTGAATACTACACAAATGTTGGCAGTTCAAATCTACCCAGAGGTGCCAGGCCTCAGAAGGAAAGCCTGAAGACCTGCTTCCAAAAGACCACAGCCGTTGAAAGCTCTACGGGGTGTAGGTCTGCTCTGAAACACATGGAAGCACCATAACTCATAAGTCAGAACTGACTGCAAGGCAACTGGGTTTCTTTTTTAAAAAAAGTATGTCTCACTCCTTTTTGAAACATCAAGCCTCATCCCCATTCCTGGAGCACTTCATCCCCTTCTCCGATTAATCTTTCTCTTTACCCCTTATCGTCCCATTTTGCTCATTCATTCATTTATTGTCCTCTCCTTGCCCCAGAATATAAATTCCAATAAGGCAGTGTCTTTTTTCTGTTTTATTCTTATCTGTAGTCCTAGCACCCAGAAGAGTGCCTGATATATAGTCCATACTTCTATTGGATGAATGAAAAGATGATAAGTTTGAGAATGAAGAAAACCAAAGACACAAGGGAAAGATTAGTCCAAAGGACTGATGGACCACAACTACCACAGCCTCCACCAGACTGAGTCCAACATAACTAGATGGTGCCCGGCTCCCACCACCGACTGCTCTGACAGGGATCACAATAGAGGGTCCCAGACAGAGCTGGAGAAAAACATAGAACAAAAGTCTAACTCACAAAAAAGACCAGACTTACAGATCTGACAAAGACTGGAGAAACCCCAAAATTATGGCCCCCAGACACCCTTTTAACTCAGTATTGAAGTCACTCCTGGGGGTCACACTTCAGCCAAAGATTAGACAGGCCCATAAAACAAAATGAGACTAAGTGGGCACACCAATGTGGGGGCAAGGATGAGAAGGCGGGAATGGACAGGAAAGCTGGTAACAGGGAACCCAAGGTTGAGAAGGGAGAGTGTTGACACATCGTGGGATTTGTTAATGTCATGAAACAATTTGCTCTGTAAACTATCTAAAGCCAATTTTTTTTAAAAAATGGTAAGTTCAACAACAGAGATAGAAATCAGCCACAAAGATGATAGTTAAATGAATGACCTGTAGATAAAAATTGCTGATAGCATTAATATTATAACCATGATATGATGTTGTGAGGAAAGGAAGCAATTCCGAGTAAAATGACTTTGTCCAAATAAATTTCAATATCACAGAATCTTGATGTTAGAAGGTATCTTAGGATCATTTACCTTCATCTCCCTACCTGTGTAGGAAAGTCTTCCACAAGATCCCTTTTGAAACACCCTGCAGAGCACCGTTTCCTAACCCTGGCACAACTGACATCTTGAGCTGGCTAATCCTTTTCTGTGCAGGGCTGTCCTGTACGCTGTAGGATGATTAGCAGGATACCTGGGCTCTACTCATTAGATGCCAGTAGCAGCTCTCTCATTGTGACAATCAAATATGCCTACAGCCACAGTCAAATGTCTCCTGGGGGGTAAAATGCTGCATCCCCAGCCACTCCTTCCCAGAACCACTGTCCTAGAGAATCTAGACCTTGTGAGGATGCCTAGCTCTTCGCTGGAGTCTCTAATGATAGCAAAGACCTTGCTTGCACACCACAAATCCTCCTGGCTAAAATTTCCCCCCTCTCTCCTGCCTTTTGCACCAACCAAAAAAATTGTCAGCTTACTCCTAAACAGCCCTTCAAATATCTGAAGACAAGCATCATATCCATGGTAGGTTTACCTCTAAGTATGGTGATTTGTATGAATATGTCTTGATATTTGACTGCCTGTTGATCTTGGAAGCATTTTAAAACCACTCCCTAAGTCAGTTGAAATTGAACTGTCAAAGATCTCCAGTGATGCCTCAATTTTCCAAACATAAGCCTTTTCCTCATTTTGCACTCTCTTTTTACAAAACTATTGGCCATCCTTTGAGTCTTGCAACTTCAATAAAGATCAGTTCACTTTTTTACTCTGTTTCCTTTTCTTGCTCAACTAAATGGTTTTATATATTGTTTTCTTTTTAATTCCATCATTCTTACGCTATGATTCTAACATCTTAGTGTGATGGGAAAACTGTAAATTGCCCCACTCTCACATCCTAAATCAACTAGTACCCATTTCATAACCTTTGTCTCACAAGTGTCATGATCATCATGAGCACTTGCTATGTGTAACACACCACACAAACCAAACCCGTTGCTGTTGAGTTGATTCTAACTCATAGTGACCCTATAGGACAGAGTAGAACTGCCTCACAGGGTTTTCAGGGAGCAGCTGGTGGATTTGAACTGCTGGCCTTTTGGTTAGCAGTAAAGCTCTTCACCACTAGGCCACCAGGGCTCCACGCTACACAAAACCATATATATATATGTGTGTGTATAATACATGTGTAAATATCATGTGTATGATATTTACACATGTATTATACATATATCACATGCACATATACACGTATAAACACACATATGCACAGCAAATTTCACTAAGCATTGTATATGCATATATTACTTGGTCTCATAGCACTATGCTGTTGTTGGTTGCCATCGAGTTGATTCCGACTTATGGTGACCCTACACACAACAGAGTGAAAGGAGAGAAATGTTGCCCAGTCCTTTGCCCTCTTCGTGATGGTCCATTGTTGCAGCCACTGCATATTTGGAGTGTCTTCCAACATAAAGTCTCATCTTCCAGCACTATATCGAACAATTTTTTGTGATCCACAAAGTTTTCACTGGCTAATTTTTGTAAGCAGATTGCCAGGTCTTTCTTTCTAGCCTGTCTTAACCTGGAAGCTCCGCTGAAACCTGCTCACCATGGGTGACCTTGCTGGTTTTTGAAATACCAGTGGCATAGCTTCCAGCATCATAGCAATATGCAAGTCACCCCTGTACAACAAACTGAGAGACGGGGGCATGGGGGTCACACTATGATAGACATACTATTATGTTTCCATTCTACAGAGGAAGCAAATCATAGAAGAGGTCTGGTAACATGCTCAAAGATGTTCTGATAGAAAGAAGTTGAGCAAAGATTCAAATCTTGGTCTGTCTGACACTAGATCTTAATTCTTACAAACCCCTTTTTTCCATTGCCTGGTCATACCTAAAGTGTGATTGCTATTTCTGTTAAGGTATCATGATTTTTCCCCATAAATAGGCTCCCTTCCTCAGAATAACCTTTATCTCTCCGGTGTCTCTAACATTTATGGATCTTTTGCATCTATTCATGTCTCTGTCTTCATTTGTATTCTAGCTGCTGTAACCATAACTCGGTTCCTGAACACATCACAGTTGCCAAAAGCAGGCCATCTGGATTGTTTGTGTTTTATTCTCTTCATCCTTCCACTGTAATTTATTAATTTTTCTGAAGAGCACATTGATTGCCCCGTTTCACAGCTCAAAAGTTTTCAGTGGATCCCCACCAACTGTAGCAGTGACTCCACAGAAGTTCAGCTGGTCTGTACCTACCCTGACGGGTCAGTGGCCACAGTTGCCAGCAGTTAAATATTTTCAGTATCATCCAGATGTGCATGAGGGTCACCTTGGTGACCTTTCTCACTCTAAACTTAGACTCCACTTGAAATTCTCACTTGGTAAATGGGCTTGAGTCATTTGTCAAGGAATCCCTGATACCCTTTCTCTATAGACACTTATTGACCTAAAGGATTGCTTTCAAGATGACTCTCCTGTCATGATTTCAGTTTTGGTCTAATTTTCCAACATTTTTAGTCATGGTTTTTCCATGCAAATTTTCTATTCTAGTCAAATAAGCCTTTGTTCCAGCTCCTGAGCTCACTTTGTTGCCTATTCTCTACTCGTTTCCATATGCCAAACTTGTGACAAGTTCGGGGTGGGGAGCTCTGAATCCTTCTCTGCTTATCAAAACCCAACCCATTCTCAATGTCCAGCTTAAAGCCTACCTTCTCAATGAATCTTTCTAGACCATTGGTGCTGAATGCTACCCCTTCTACCAAACAACTCTTAATAATACATGCATATATCATATTGTTTTGGAACGTATTTTTTATGCATATGTATCTTTTCAACTCAATTATATTGTACACCCTCTAGGTAACCTACACAACTTAGTTATTGTTGTGTTTCTCCAAGGCCTTTGTACATGGAGATATTCAAGAAATATTTATCAATAAAAATGCTCAAGGCTGTTGTCCAATTTTAGAAAGTTAGTACTGACTGTAAAGCTAGAAGTCTTGAAGATATGAGGAGTATGGACCATTTTATGTGTACCAATTAGCACAACTTCACTATTTTAAAAACCTTAAGAATTCCTGCCCATCACATGCATTTTGAATACCTCCTTTGCCAAATGCAAATGTTCCAAAAATTGCTTTTGTACTAAAAAACTACAGAAAGCTTTTACTTTCTTTCCCAATTAAAAAATAAATGACATAGAGTGCCCTCTGTAATTGCATAATATAAAAACCAAAAAAAAAAAGCCACTGCCGTCGAGTCAATTCTGACTCGTAGAGACCCTATAAGACAGAGTAGAACTGCCCCATAGAGTTTCCAAGGAGCATCTGGTGGATTCAAACTGCCGACTTTTTGGTTAGTAGACGTAGCTCTTAACCACTACGCCACCAGGGTTTCCTTGCATAATATACTTACCAAAAATCATATGGAATTCTTAATTGATGGTCTTAATTCATCTTGTTTTTTTGTTTGTTGTTTTCGGTGTGTGAGAGAGAGAGAAACATCAAAAAGTAATTTGATAATTTATTTCAGATCACTTTATGACGATCTTTTCATGCCAAGTTGAGATTCCAAAGTTAATGACGAGTTTTAATTAGGACAATTTAGGGTTCACATAGCTTGCATTGAAATGAGGTTGAAGACGTTCAATGGCTAAATTATGTTGCTATTTCAGATAGAAAATATTTTCCTACAATTTTGTTTTGTACCCAACATGGACATTCAAACTACCTGGTTTTATAAAAGTTTTAAAGGTTATTTTTCTTATAACCCAGTTTCCTAGTTGCATATCACCATTATCGGTGGTTTGAAACAACGTTGGGATGAGGACATTTAATTGTTTTATGTTAAGAAACTGTTCTCTGTTTGTCCCTCCGCCCTCCAGGGGTTAAGGTAGTATTTACCAGTTCTGACTCATTTCAATCCATGCTTCTTTTGAACTGTGTTTGCCAACTCCCAAACCATGCCAAACCTCAATGAGTCTCGGGCCAAGGCATAAACGTTGGCCCTTTGCACATTGAAACCACCTACCTTTCCATGTATGAAGCTGCTTTGATTGAAATAATTAATGATCTCTTCACGCACGGTGATTTGTGGCACCAGTGAACTAAGATCAGAAGTGACCAGATCATTATACCCAGCAACCTTCTGAAAAGTTCCATTGAGCAAAGAACTACAGAGAATTACTTCCCGTAGCACACCATGTAGCTATGTACCGCTGCTAAAGCTAACAGCTGACAAAAGAGAAATAAACTACTGAATTAAGCTTCAATTTTAAAAGCTAATTAGAAAAGAGGTTTCTTAGCAATAGCTTTTTAATTTCTCGATGATGTACAATTCCGGCAGAAAATGCTTGGTTTTCCCTTTATCTCTTCCTTAGTCTTGGTTACCCTTCAGGAGCCATAGTTCACCTAGCTGAGATTCATTGCTACGGGGTTGTGGGTTTTCCTTCCATTTAACATGGGCACGGCACTGCCTAAAGCTTAGTGCCCAAGAAAATTTGGCAGATCTTTCAACGATGTCTCTATAAAAGAAGTCAACATTCATTGGAACAGACTACTGGTAGCATGCTTAATTTTGTTGGCGTAGAGAGGAGGCTATAATAGTTTCCAAAGTTTTGATGATCACATTTTATGAACTAGTTATTGAATTTTTTTTCTAACCTGCATTTAAAAATTTTTTTCAGATTTTTCCTTCCATTTATCTAGCAGTAAAAGTATTCACATATGTCTGCCATTCAAGACAAAGCCAGGTACTTGTCAGTCCTCATAATGAAAATGGAAACACTGCAAAATGATAGCCACAACAGCTTAATGAGCACATCCTTTTCAAAGCAGAAAAATGGAGTCACCTGCATGTTCTCAGGGAAGAGGCCACGAACTTAATTGTGGATAGATTTAATATTATTTATTTTAAAATTTATTTATAACTATTTAGTGCCTTTTGAGAGATGCTTTAATTCTCTAGTGAGTTATATGGGGCAAAAAGCCTGGAAACACAAATGCCACTCTGTACAGCATTAAGTAGTATATGTCGGTTCCAAAAAAGAGAGAAGAATAAATAGGCCAAAGAAACCAAACCCAGGGCTGTCGAGTCACTTCCGACTCATGAATAGCAACTCCAAAATCAAAAAGAGATCCTCTAATGCATGCTAACGTTGGCATATTATGGTAAAATATTTGATATTTATGAAATAACCCTTACCCATCAAAGAATGCTTCACTGTTCCAAGTCAGCAAAATAAATTATTTAGAAAGGTCATCATCCAATTTTTGACACTTTGGGTGGTAATCAGTAAACCCTAACATCTCCCAGTTGAGAAAATTGAATTCTTGACAATACTGGGCGACCGAGGTCTCATTCAATGTCTCATCATTTAGTACAATTCTGGCATTATTTTCCCCAAATCTCTCTGTAGAACTATCTCCCATGCTACTCCAATGGAGATACTGGGAACACGGACCATGTGAAATCTCCGTATTTTACCAAATAATAATAATATCAATCATAGAAGCACGTGTATGGTGCTTACTTGCCATTGTTAAAAGCACTTTACTGGTATTAGCTCATCAGATTCTCACAACGGCCTTATCGTGAGTTAGGTCCTCCCATTAGTCCTCTTTTAAGAAGAGAAAACGATGCACAGAGAGGTCATGTAACTTGCCCAAATTCACACAGCTAGTATGCTGCAGAGCTGGAGTTCAGATGTAGGCAGCACAGCTGCAAAGACTATGCTGAGAACTGCTGTACGGCCTGCCTGTCTAATATGATGTTTCAGAGTAGCTGAAAACCCTCCAGTCTTCAAGGGCAAATATTCACCAGGTCCTTTGCTTTTAACCCTACGTGAATTTAACTCAAAATGTTAATAACGTGTGATTTAGTTGGCTATTGCCTATTTAAAATGTGCTGCCCTCAAGTCAATTCTGACACACAGCGACCCTAAAGGACAAAGTACAACTGCCCAATAGGGTTTCCAGGTCGTAGCTGGTGGATTCGAATGGCCGACCTTTCGGTTAGCAGCCGAGCTCTTAATCATCGCGCCTATTTCAGTGTGTTAAATGTGTGTTTTGGCTTCCTCTGAAGACAGAAATTATTCTAGGCTTATATTTATTTGTTTGTATTTGTTGTATCTTTTCAGGGAGAGTGGTAAAAAAGATTTATTAGTAATTAACAGTAAGTTTGAACACAATAGACAAGATTTTTCAAGCAATTGTTGAGCACCTATGCACTACATTTGAATTCCTTCTACCATTTCCCCACCTGGTGGTCACACAGCCACCATGAACTTGCACTGAGCCTACAATCCATTAAAATAAGATAGTTGCTATGAGTCCAAATTGACGCAATGGCACCTAACAACAACACACACATCTGTACTATCTAAAGAAGAATTACACAGCAAACATTTGTGTAGCCACCATTTATTGAAAAGACCATCCTGTCTTCATTGCTCTGTTATGCCATGTTTGTCATAAATCACGTATCCATAAATACAAAAAAAACAAAGTCTGTATTTTAATTTCTCGGAAAGTCCTAATTGACCAAAATTACAAATTCAGATGTCTGTTACTTGAAGGATATTGGCCCTGTGGAATTTCAAGAAATGCCAGTGTGCATACCTTATTTCCAAGCTCCAAAGATCAATATGTACATACTTAGAAATGACGTACCTTTCTAAGTTTCCCTTGGAAAACTCAGCTTCATAAACCGTTCTCTACCCCTGTCTAAATATCCTGTCATCAGCTGAACGAGTACTCTCTGGTACAGTTGTATAGAAAGCAGGCTAAAGCATCTGGTAATCAGAACAGCACACACACACACACAAACACACACAACACACTCATGCACACACACACTTTTTTTAATTGTACTTTAGATGAAGGTTTACATCACAAACTAGCTTCTTGTTAAGCAGTATACATATTGTTTTGTGACATTGGCTATCATCCCCATGCCATCTCAACACTCTTCCCCTCTTGACCTTGGGTTCCCTATTACCGGCTTTCCTGTCCCCTTCTGCCTTCTAGTCCTTGCCCCTGGGCTGGTTACACACACACATTTACCGTAGTTGTAAAGATTGAGGGGTATGGAATTGCTTAAAAATGAGTGGCTCCATGTATAAGAGTAGTCTAGATAGTGATGAAATTGTATCGTTTCTTCAAAACAATGTCTACATGAAAAACATTAAAAAGATAAAGGAATTCTAATGAATTCAAATCAAAGAAATCTTGGGAATAATAGGATAGCTCGATGGAGGTTTACTTTGCGGAAAACTCTGCTAGAACAATTTTAAGTTATTTCATTAAAAAATAGCTAGAACATAGATAGCCCTTTCTCCACAATTAGGGGGTCACTAGCTTATTGATTAAATACTGCTTCCGATTCTTAATAGGTATATACGTAATAATCTTTAACCACTTTGACAAATAGGTTTTTGTTGCTATTCTCTTAAATAATCATCAGAAAGAGGAGGTTATCACCTTTAGGTCAGATCCAGCTGGGCACACTGTGAAATGGACTGGCCAAATGGTAATTACCCTGTGGATTTAAGCAGCAAAATTAGGCAGCCAAGGTAATTCAAACCCTAATCGTCTACATTTTCCTCAACCAACTGACTATTTCAAGGAAGATTAAGACAGGCATAAGGAGATAAAGCAATGACTCTAAATTTTATGGGGGCGGGGGTGAAAAGAGGATAAATATGACATCTCCAGGCTGTGAATAAATACGACGCAAGCACTCGGCCTTTATCCGGGAGCAGCATTGCTGCCTCCAGGAGAAACAAAAGCAAATATGGGTGTGTAGAACAAGATATTTCAGGAAAACATTGTTCAAACTAGTCCGTTCACTAGGCATGAGGTGAGGCTGCTGATTATCTTCTAGATACTTTTGATAGTTTTTATGTCAATAACGCATTGGCATAGAGAGAAAGAAATTGTTTTACTATGGATTTGCATGAACTGCCTTCCCTATATTAGTTGGCCTTCTTAGTTCTGTAGGCTGATTTTCCAACTTCTAACCGTGTCTACAAAGGACAGCAATGGAAATGATCCAGGAGGGTGATTTCAAAGTGGGAGATTGGACGTGAAGATATCAGGTAAGGTGGGAGGACTGCTCACTGGTGAAATCTGATCCAGACTTGTACACTTGTCATTTTCATCATTTGAGCTCTCATAGTTTATCGTGCAACTGTGGATTTGTACCGGAAATATATATATATTTAGGTGCCTTCTTTTTTTTTTTTTTCTATAGCTATAGGGCAGAGGTGAATAAGATACAGTGTCTGTCATTGCAGCTCCAAGAACATAGAATTTCAGGATTGGAAGTTACTTTCTTGACCAATTATCCAGCTAAGACATGAACCTCTTCTATAAAATATCTGCCAACGTTTTATATTACCACCATAGAGTTAGAGTTAGTGGCTAAGATGTATTTGTTCTTTGACAGATACTACTGCTAAACCACATTTCCTCCTTCTCATGTTTATGCAGTGAAAAGTATTTTTACTTAAATTTGAATATACTATTGTATACTTGGAGCCTTAGTGGTGCAGCGGTTTAGAGCTACGGCTCCTAACCAAACGGTCACCAGTTCTAATCTACCAACCACTGCTTGGAGACCCTATGAAGCAGTTCTATCCTGTCCTATGGGGTTGCTATGAGTCAGAATCAACTTGACAACAACTGGCTTGGTTTGATTTTTATCTGACATGTGTCCCCATAAAGCATGAACTTTAAAAAAAAAAAAAATGTTCCATTGTTTTAGCTTATTAAACACCATTTGGATCCAGGATATTTATTGACTCTCTGAACTTTGTGCTATTGGCATCTATGGCAAGCCGATCTGCCATAACATTGCCTAACTCGTCATAAAAATGCTGAGAAAAGGAGAGTCTTAATTCTGAAACATAAGCAGTTCAGGCTGAACTTCTGTTATCAGTATTTGCATTGGGATCACCAAGTTCCACCACCAGGCTCTTAACTGTGTAGTATTTTTTGTAATTTATTCATCATCAATCAAATTGTAAAATAAATGTTAAAAATATCTATCAATAAAATGGTGGCAAATTATGCAGAAAAGAAACTGCTTACTTAGTCCCCCAAATGTGTCAGTTATGTACAGACTCTCTATGTGTCCTTATGTGTCAAATACCCTGCGGCTCATGGTAATTATTAAACCAAGTATCCTGTTTTTGGTAATAAATAATATATATGTGGTCCCCTGAGGACTGGCTGGAGTCCTTGGGTGATGATAACAGTGAACACGCTCAGTTGCTAACCCAAAGTTTGGAGGTTTGAGTCTACCCAAAGCTGCCTCAGAAGAAAAGCTTGGAGATCTATTTCCAAAAAGTCAGCCACTGAATCAAACCCCGTGGCACACAGGTGTGCTCTGACACACACGGGGTCACCATGAGTCGGAATCAGCTTGATGGTAACCGATCTAGTTTGGGTTTTGGAGGACTGGGCAGTAGATCCAATAAGCCAAATTTCTACAACTGACTCCTCCTTAAAATTCCTTGGTCACCTTTCCAGCAGGATCTAAGGAAGACATTTTCTCTCCTTCTTGTAATAATACCTGAGGAGCTTTTAGGCACCTGTGCCCTGCAGAACAATAAATATTTGAGGGTGAAGATCGTCTCTCCTCATCATCGTTTCACTCTTGGCAGTTAACATGGTGCCTGGAATACACAGGTGCTCGATATGTATTTATTGAATGAAAACTGAATTAACGAATATTCCTGTTAATCAATGCCCTACTCTGTCTGGTGTGATTCTATTACTTTGTCGTTGTTGTTATGTGCCATCAAGTCAGTTCCGACTCATAGCGACCCTGTGCACAACAGAACGAAACACTGCCCGGTCCTGCGCCATCCTCACAATTGTTGTTCTGCTTGAGCTCGTAGGTGCAGCCGCTGTGTCAATCCACCTCGTTGAGGGTATTGCTCTTTTCCGCTGACCCTGTACTCTGCCAACCATGATGTCCTTCTCCAGGGACTCATTCCTCCTGACAATATGTCCAAAGTATGTAAGACGCAGTCTCACCATCCTTGCCTCTAAGGAGCATTCTGGCTGTACTTCCTCTAAGACAGATTTGTTCGTTCTTTTGGCCGTCCGTGGTATATTCAATATTCTTTGCCGACACCACAATTCAAAGGCATCAACTCTTCTTCCGTCTTCCTTATTCATTGCCAGCTTTCACGTGCATCTATTACTTTAAGTAATAGAAATTTTAAGCCAGTGAGGATACTCACACCGGAATGTTAAGTCTTGCCCACCTGGACTTTATTTCACCTTTTGGCACATCCATTCTAGAGATTTTATTTGCTCTTCCCTTGCACCTTGCTGCCTGTTGGCCTGGCCTTCCAGGTAACAAACAGTGTTTTCCCTCCTGGCCTGAGTCCCTTTAGTCTTTCTTTAAGCACTAGGTCCCCTTGCAATGGTCGTAAGCCCCCCATGACTGAGCTAGTGGGCAAATGGCTTCGCATCCTTGCTCCGTGTCTGGCCACATGGACCACTGAAGCAACTGGATTCAAACAACTGGACCTGTAACCTGGCACTACCAGGCAAAGATGGTGGCTTCTTTCTTCTCTTCACTCATATTTTTTCACTTACTCTTTGGTTGTCATTTAACATCCTACCTTGTTTGTTTCCCATGACATGAGTAACAGTTATCTATAAAAAAAAAATTTTTAAACGTTTGAATATGACATGTTCTAACTTTGGGGTAAAATCTTACATTTGGTCTCCTCATTACGGTCTGTGATCTGAGGAAGGCACAAACCATTATCTGCTGCCTTCAGAAAATATTTAATTTAATTAGACAATCATTACTGAGCCCCTGCAGTGTGTAACATATATATTTTCCTATACCTTCCGCACAGTAGAAAAAGAAAATATTCAAATGATGTGGCATTTTTCCCTAAGAGGGAAAACCTTGGGAGATGCGATCTCAGTGCACTGGCTAGCAGATGCTGAGAATACAACTTATTTTTAGAGTAATTTTAGGCTCACTACCGAAAACAGTTGTGTGCATTTTCATAAAGTCCTCCAGTTTCCGTGGCAAATGGGGCCATTATTTCTTCTGAAACGGAAGGCTTTCACTTACACTTTCCAAATGCTTTTCGCATTGTGCCAAAAACTCAAGTCAGTCCAGAAACAAGCACACTAGTGGCTTATTGTTAAAAGCAGTTCTTTAGTAAAAATGTGCAGAAGGTCAAAATGACCTTTCACTGAGGCCTGGGGAGAACTCCGAATAACACACTCCAAACGACATGTGTGCATCCTGGACATAGACACTGGAATACAAAGAATTTGAATGATTCAAACCACTTCATCATGAGGGGATATAAAAACAATAAGTGTAGATATTCTCCCTGAAAACTACAATGAGTCATTCCTTAAGTTATAAGACGCAGGCTCTAAAAATCACTTGTATTCTTTATTCAAATCTACTTAATACCCCGTATACATTATGCATGTTAAAACATAAAAAACTAAAAAAACAATGCAATTTTGTAAACTCTGCTTAATTCCGTGATAGGCAATGATATCTCTTCTTGAGAGAACCGTGGACTTTTTTTAATATGAAATATTAAATGAATTTTGGTAAAGCAACCTAATTAGACTAATAAAATAGCAACATGATGTTTATATTGTTTACCATGTCTTTGCTTATAAAAAAAATTGTGCAATAGTTAGTGAGAAATCGTTGCAAGTTAAAACCTCTAGATTAAAATTGAAGTTGAATCACTTTTTCCTTTTGGTATATAATTAGCCTACAGCATCAATTTTAAAATGAGTGTGATTCAAGCTATAATAATTTTAATACTGTTGTTCGTGTTACTGGGTGCCGTCAAACCGATTCAGACTCATAGTGACCCTATATGACAGCGTAGAAGTGCCATTTAGGCTATAACCTTTAGGGAGAAAATCATTAGATCTTTTCTCCTGTGGAGCAGCTAGAATTTTGATATTAAATCACACGAATCTCAGTGTGTTATGAGTCATATTTTAACTGCCTATTTAACTACATCTATTGAGATTGCCGTGAGCTGGGGGCCAATTCATGACAGCTAACAACAACAGCAGCAAAGTCACATATTAGTTTTCATATATTGCCCCGTCTCATGGCAACCTCATGCACAACAGCCTGATACAGCACCATCCCCATGACCGGTTATACATCCAACTGTTGTGATCCATATGGTTTTCACTGGCAGATTTTTGGAAGGAGATGACCAGGCCTTTCTTTCTATCAGTCTTAGCCTAGAAGCTCTGCTGAGAACCTGTTCAGCATCATAGCAACACTCTAGCCTCCAATGACAGATGAGTGACGGCTGTATGTGAAGTGCATTGGCTTGGATTGAACCCAGGTCTCCTGTAGAAGGGGCAAGAATTCTACCACTGAACCATCAGTACCCTACAATATATAACTAGTATTTATATATAACTAACATATAACTGTTCAGAGAAGGACTTTCAAAGACTTAAATCTTTCTTCGATTTATAGCCTAGACAAACTAGTAGGGTCAAGTATGAATAAAAATCTCTTCTGTCTGCTGAACGCTGACCAACTGAACAAAAGCTTCAATGCCCATTGTTAACACTTCCTCAATCGTTACTTCATCCTTTTATATCCGAAGCTTCAAGCCAACCTCTCCTTTCATGCTCCTTTCTCTATATTACCGTAGTTCTACTTTCATTCATTCATGATCTCAAATTACATTTGATGATCTCCTAAACCCTAAGCTTGTCTCTGTCATTTTTCTATAAATTAATTTTTTTTAACTATGGCCAATCCAGTATGTATGTGCTAAGATAAAAATCCAAAACCAAACCCATTGCCATCGAATCAATTTCGACTTACAGCGACCCAATAGGACAGAGTAGAACTGCCCCATAGAGTTTCCAAGGAGCGCCTAGTGGATTCAAACTGCTGTCCTTTGGGTTAGCAACAGTAGCACTTGACCCCTAGGCTGCCAAGGTTTCCTTTGTGCTAGGATAGCTAGTACTATATGTTACAGAGTAAACTTAAATTGTAAAAAATTGACGTTCATTTCAAAATTGTGATTCAGAGACACAACTCTGTCCACTATAGCATCCACCATGAGCCATGTCCAGACCTCAGTAATATGAAATCAATGTAATCGCAGGTATGCAAAAAGCTTTAATTCATTCGCAGAATGAAATGGTTTCACTTTTTGAATAAACATCCCCATCTGTGCTGCTCAAAACATTTCTTTCCCACAGGGACATCTTTCCCTTAATGACATCAGGCCAGAGTACTTACTAACAGCCACTTTGAATTATTTGAAGAGTGTTACCATAGTATTTAACACTCAGTCCTTTTTCCTTTTACTGTTGTTCTTGTATCTGACTCAAAACACTTCTCCTCCCCTCTCCGCAAGCAGGCTAGGATAAAATCCATTAGAGCTGTAGGGTTGGGTGGGCATGGTTGGGCTCTCTCCTGCCTCTATCTCTTCCAGCCACAGAGTGAAGGGGAGAGACAGGAAAACAAAAGTTCTCCTTAATTTACTAGGCAAACACGTAATCAGCTCTGTTTCTGTTTTTCTGTCTAACATTCGTTGGCTGTCAACGACGTCTGTGTGGCATGTGCTGAACTACTGGCTTTCTTTTCTTGGAGCTCACATGTCATTGCTTCGGGAAGTCCTTGGGGAACTTCTGTACTGCACATTTTCTTGAAAGAGAGATCAGGCTTTGGCTACCTCTTTTGCCTCTTCCTTAGTATGCACTCCAGGTAAACTAACCTAAAGTTACTTGGAGGTACCTAGGATCAAAGTCACTCATCTCCTACATTGTCCATTTGACAATGAGCAATTCACCTATCTTTGGGGTACTGATATCTTCAATAACATCTCTCTTGTCGTGGACTGAATCGTGTCCCCCAAAGACGTGTGTCAATTTGGCTGGGCTACGATTCTCAGTTTTTTGTGGTTGCCTACCAATTTATCATCTGATGTTTTATAAATCCTAAACTTTAATGTTAATGAGGCATTCAGAGACTGTTATGTTAATGCAGCAGGACTCAATACACAAGATTAGGTTGTATTTTGCGTCAATCTCTTCTGAGATATAAAAGAGAGAAATGAGCACAGAGGGACCTCATTACCACCAAGAAAGAAGTGCTAGGAGTGGACTGCATTCCTTGGACCCGGGATCCCTGTGCTGAAAAGCTCCTAGGCCAGGGCGAGATTGATGACAACAGCCTTCTTCCAGAAGCAACAGAGATAAAAAGGCTTCTCCTGGAGCTGGGGCCCTGAATTTGGACTTCTAACCTCCTAGACTGTGAGAAAATAAATTGCTGTTTGTTAAAGCCATCCACTTGTGTTTTTTCTGTTATAGCAGCGCCAGAAAAGTAAGACACCTCTCTTCTTAGCTGCTTTTGAATTGGTCCTTGACTCATGGCAATCCCGTTTATAATAGAACAAAATGTTGATTGGTCCTGTGTCATCCCCATGATCACTTAGGGATCAGATCATTGTGATGCAAAAGTTTTTAATTTTTGAAAGTAGATCACCAGGCCCTTGCACATGAAGTATATTGGCCCGAAACTGAACCCAGGTCTCCTGCATGCAAGGTGAGATTTCTATCACTGAAACACCAATGCCTCACATCCATCTGTTAGAGCCACGAATTTTGTGTGGCTGGCCGTTCTGTCCCCTTGGGAACGTTAGACACTGAGCAGGTATAGTGGCTTACCAACCTTTAACTCGGCCAATCACTAATTCTGGCTTAGTGGAAGTAGGGTGCAGTTTGGGTTCCCTCACCGACTTCTCTGGTGATTCTACCAGGTCCTTCCTGTCTTAATTTTGGGGAGAGGAAGCACTCATCTCTTCCACCATAGGAGAGGAGGAGAGGGAATCTCAACACGAACACTGCACTACTATAAAATTGACTTTCATGTTCCGTCTCCCCATCTATATTGACTGGGAGGCAATGATTATGATGATGGGGCTGGTGATGGTGGTAATAATGATAGTGGAAGGATGAGATTTGGAGCTTCTTTTTAAACCTAAAGAGGAAGTGACAGTCCCAATTACAGGAGGCTCTCTAAACTTGGGGATATAGAACCCCTTTTATTTTCAAATTAAATTCTTGGTTAAATGTACAGATTAAAGGAAAAAATCTCACAGAACATCACATTGGACAGACGATCTTTTCCTTCTCAATCCAACCCTACCAAACTGTTTTTCATTCAAAGTTTTAATTCCAGAAAGTTGTCAGAGAAATAAGTGACACTTTAAATTGGTCAAATTCATATTAAGATGTGTGTGATTAATAACATCTTAAGAACTTAAGTGTTCTTTACCTTCCTAAGATGAGGTAGACCAAAGGAAGACTTCTTCAGTAATGACAGTTCAGCAGTTGTGGAGAGGAAATATTTGAAATGGTGCCCATAATACTCATTTCAGCCTTGCATGAGGCTTGCTTTGCTACTACTATGTATCTGTGTCTTCATGCAAGCTTCGTTAAAACCTTTTTAAAGATTAAGACAAAAATAAATAGTATGATCTAATATGTTCCACAGCTTTCTTCCAGATATAATGTTAATGGTATCTTTGAACAACTTTTTCACTTCTTAGTGTAAAAAGTAAAAAATTCACAATTGCTAGCCCAGGCAGTGCTTGGTTTAGGACACTAATTGGGTAAGTGTCCTGAGGTCACAAAATCTCTAGGGTAAGAATCAGGCTGCAGGAAATAGACAGCAAAGATTAAATTGAAGACAAATTTTGCTATTAAAGATCCAAAGCAAGAAGTCAAAACATGCAGAAGGAAAGAGATGGTTCAATTTGGGGTTGCCTACCACATTTCTATCTAGAAGAAACAGAGGGCCAGAAATAAACTCGGGGTGAGAAGGGTTGAGTGGCAGTTAAGTGATTAGTCCTGAAATTGCATTACATGGATAAACTTAATTGTTTTTACCAAAATCACATGTTTATTTTGGGTGTATGAGTAGAGAAGCCCCAAGAGAGACAAAGCATCTAACCCATCACCTTATGAAAAACAAAAACAAAGTCTCTCAGTCTCCACTAACTGGCTAAGCTGTATAGAGAGGTAAGAGGTAGCGGAAGGACCAGACTTCACTTCAAAAGAAATGATTAGAATAGCTAGCAGGGGCAGACAAGTGTGAAGCAAATATAAAACCTACTGCTGTCAAGTTGATTCTGACTCCTAGTGACCCTATAGGACAGAGTAGACCTGCCCCACAGGGTTTCCATGGAGCACCTCATGGATTCTAACGGCCAACCTTTTGGTTAGCAGCCAAACTCTTAACCACTACTGCTCTAGAAAGTAGAGATAAATCAGCATCCAAGGTGCTCTTTGTAAATCAGGGTCATACGTCACCTAGAAGGCTAACTCATGGAGCAAGAGACAGACGACTACCTGGAGTTCTGATACTAGAAAGGATGAAAAGAGTATTGGATCATCCATTTCAATGTCCCTTTTAAATTAATAAATGCCATTTGTAATGGCTGTTCTCTCAATTTGAGAAAAAACTCCAATGGTTTTTATACGAAATAGAGTATATATTTTGGGAAAGTCAATAGAAGACATATTGTCATTCATCTTACAGATGGAACACCAGGTATGTATACTGCCTACTGCATCTTATGTTAAGAGTTGATGGCTACATTAAAATTTCATAAGCAACAATCCCAATATTTGGAAAAGTGGAAGCTCCAAGTATTGGTCTGGAACCCAGGTTTTAACGAATTCTTGTTTATATTTATTGCTTTTAGTCCTCATTTACTGCTTACAACATATCTATCTGGAATAGTTCATTAGCTTTGCCAAGATTTCCACGTAAAGGCATAGGGTGAGTCTATCAGAACACACGAGGCACTGTGAGCAATTCAGAAAGAAGGTATCATTAAATGCATAGGCACCTTGGTTGGCAAAAGTGATCAACAACTTCCTACTACACAACCCAAGTATCCCCCAGTAAATCATATGGGGGAAAAGTAAAAATTTAAGCCCAAAGTGTATAATGATTCTACTTCAATTGGAGAGAAGCATTGAAATCAACTGAGCAATTTCAGTAGTTTCAAGATGCCACTGAGACATGACAAGCAAATTACAATCTAACTTGAATTGCCTCAGCTCATCTCTGCTTGTTAATTTGATCACATAGAGAGTATTACCACCTAATCAAAAAAGCCAATTAATACAGGCTGCCATAGAAAAATATAAGCATGTTCACATCTCATGTGATAATAACTTGCCGATAGAGAATAACAAGTCAATATTTGCCTTTAACATTTTTAGGGACAAGCTTTTCCTTAACATTGTTTGATTTAACTGGAAGCAATCAGAGAAGTCTTAGCCTAGGTTTCCATTCCCCAGTTTTCCGAACATTGGGAGGGAAGTTCCTTTGAACAGCTTACCTGCTGTGTTGCTGTTGTTGTTAGGTGCCAGAAAGTTGATTCCAACTCATTGAGATTGTGTGTACAACAGAATGAAACATTGCCCAGTCCTGCACCATCCTCACAATTGTTGCTATGTTGGAGCCCATTGGTGCAGTCAGTGTGTCAATCCATCTCACTGAGGGTCTTCCACTTTCTCGCTGACTCTTTACCAAGCATGATGTCCTTCTTCAGGGATTGGTCCGTCCTGATAACGTGTCCGAAGTACTTGAAACATAGTTTCACCATCCTTGCTTCCAAGGGGCATGCTGACTGTACTTCTTCCAAGACAAATTTGTTGGTTCTTCTGGAAGTCCATGGTATATTCAATATTCTTTGGCAACTCCATAATTCAAAGGCATCAACTCTTCTTTCCTCTTCCTTATTCATTGTCCAGCTTTTGCATGCATACGATGCGACTGAAAATACTATGACTTGGGTCAGGTGCGCTACCTGCTTTAAAAAAAAAAAAAAAACCCTGCTTTAGGAGCCCTTATATAGATATCTAATTCACTCACAAATTACACTCCTTTATTTCCTATGCACAGAAGATGTAATAAGCCCACTTTTTCCCTAAGTCCTAAGACTTTGAAAAATGATACTACATATATGTATTTTTGTCTGAAATATAAAGAATGACTTTTTGTTGTTGTTGGTATTGTTGCTTGTTTTTTAATCAGATGGGAAACTAATTCTCAAGGACTGTTTGGAACCATTTGTTCCAATCACTATAAGCATTTTTTTTAGCATAACCAAGCTATCGTGTAGTGCCTAAATATTGCTAATGAGAAGAAAAATAACTTTTAAAAGTACTGATATAATATTAAGTAGGTGTATTTTGGCTTTAAGATTAAGAAGAAAAATGTTAAACAAAAAGAAGCAATGTCTAAATTTATCCTGTGATATGTTCTAATACGTTTATTTGTCATCATTGTTTGTTGCCCTCTGTCAGCCACTGACTCATAGCAGCACCATGCACAACAGACAAAAGGCTGCCCAGTCCTGTGCCATCCCTCTACAGATGGGACCTTGCGCTCTATGGGGTTTTCACTGGGTGATATTCAGAAGCAGATCACCAGGCCTTTCTTCATAGATCATCTCGTTCTGGAAGTTCCACCGAATCCTGTGCAGCATCGTAGCAACATCTGAGCCTCCACTGACACAGAGGTGGTGGCTGTGCACAAAGTGGATTGGCCAGAATCAAACCGGGGTATCTGCTTGGAACACGAGACTTCTACCACCACTGCCCCCAATAAGTACATTAGTGATTACATATTACAGGAAATCTACATGAAAGGAACATGTATACCTTTGTAAAATACCCTTGATAATTAGACCTCCTCTTTTTAAATTAAAATAGTTTGAATAAACTAAAGAATGCAAAAAAATTACAAAGGAAGAAATATGGGATTGTGTTCTAGAAACACTGTTCAGTAACTTATTAGGTGTTTGTTCTCCTACAAGTTAAACTCCCTACTTTTCTATTTAGTTATCAATAAAAATAAAGACAATAATAACCACCCTACAAGGGTTTTGTAAGGATTTAATAAAAAGATGTTTCTAAAATGGTTAGCCCAGCTCTTGTTGTTTTTGTTGTTGTTGTTAGGTGCCATCGAGTCAGTTCCAACTCATAGCGACCCTGTGCACAACAGAAGGAAACACTGCCCAGTCCTGAGCCATCCTTACAATCTTTGTTAGCTTGAGTTCATTGTTGCAGCCACTGTGTCAATCCACCTCGTTGAGGGTCGTCTTCTTTTCTGCTGACCCTGTACTCTGCTAAGCATGATGTCCTTCTCCAGGGAATGATCCCTCCTGACAACATGCCCAAATTATGTAAAATGCAGTCTCACCATCCTTGCTTCTAAGGAGCGTTCTGGCCGTACTTCTTACAAGACAGATTTGTTCATTCTTCTGGCACTCCATGGTATATTCAATATTATTCGCCAACACCACAATTCAAAGGCGTCAACTCTTCTTCGGTCTTCCTTATTCATTGTCCAGCTTTCATGTGCATATGATGCGATTGAAAATACCACGGCTTGTGTCAGGCACACCTTAGTCTTTGTTCTTCAATGCTTTAAAGAGGTCCTTTGCAGCAGATTTACCCAATGCAATGCATCTTTTGATTTCTCGACTGCTGCTTCCATGGCTGTTCATTGTGGATCCCAGTAAAATGAAATCCTTGACAACTTCAGTCTTTTCTCCATTTATCATGATGTTGCTCATTGGTCCAGTTGTGAGGATTTTTGTTTTCTTTATGTTGAAGCGTAATCCATACTGAAGGCTGTGGTCTTTGATCTTCATCAGTAAGTGCTTCAAGTCCTCTTCACTTTCAGCAAGCAAGGCTGTGTCATCTGCATAACGCAGGTTGTTAATGAGTCTTCCTCCAATCCTGATGCCCCGTTCTTCTTCATCTAGTCCAGCTTCTCAGATTATTTGCTCAGCAAACAGATTGAATAGGTACAGTGAAAGAATACAACCGTGACACACACCTTTCCTGGCTTTAAACCAATCAGTATCCCCTTGTTCTGTCCGAACAACTGCCTCTTGATCTATGTAAAGTTTCCTCATGGGCACAGTTAAGCTCTTGGTGCCCCATAAATGGTGGCTAATTATTATTTTTAAGTAAAATGGAAATTGAAAATTTAAATGTATATACACATAATGCTCACTGTTTAGCCTTGATCAGGTTTCCCATAGAACTCAAGTAATTAAATTATATTTTGAATGCTCCAGAAAATGAATTCTTGGGATGTTCGTTGAGAGCAAAAAAAAAAAAAAAAAAAAACCTCAAAAATTAACACTGACCCTGAATGGAGATATTTGCAAATCACTAAAAGTGTCAGGGCTATTTTTTAATTCCTCAGATGAATGATTAAATTAACTCAGACTAACTGTAGGTGGACTGTAAATGGAGACATTAAGATAATAGAAGAAAATGGTTTTAGGAAGAATTAGAGAGTAATGGTTAAAAGTATAGGTTGCTACTGCTTTAGTAGATAGATAAATAGGTACATGATAGATAAATGGCAGATAAATAGGTAGATGATAGATGGATAAAGGGATGGATGGATGATAGGTAGGTAGTTAGGTAGATAAATATGGATGGATGGATGGATGGATGGATGGATGGATGGATGGATGGATGGATGGATGGATGGATGGATGGATGGACAGATGGATGGAAGGAGGATAGATAGGTAGGTAGATAGATGAATAGATATAGATAGATAAATAGATCTATTTAAAGATACATTTAATGTTTTAAAAACGTGATGGAATACATTCTGAAAGGAGTTGTATTTAATAGCTCCTTTTTCAGTGTCATAAATGAAAGAACCATCATTTTATCCTATTATTCCCACCATGGGGTTAATTACATTTTTATGTTGTCAGACACAAGATTTATTACTGTTTCAAAAAATTATCGAAGAACTGAAATATAGATTGTTCAGTATAATGACAAATTACACAGACTATTTTGGAGAAAAAAAAGTCTACGATTTTCCTTTATTTTATTAAGACAGGATTCATCGAAGATATAGTCTAAATTACATCAGATTCCTTAGAGAAAAAAAAACTGCATGTCCACATATAATTATTATATTATGAAATTTTGTTTTCACTGTTAGTTTTAGTAAAAAAAAAAATCAAATTATAATAGTTCCTATAAGCAATCCAGTTGGCAGATAATGACTTATAATGGCTTTCTTTGTGCCTCTTACCCCACCACCCCTGCCTGGGGATCATGCATGCACACGCTTAGTTCTATAAACACATACACACAGCTGTGTGATGCACACCAGCCCAAAAATGAAAGAACGTTGCAACACATTACAAATCCCTTCCCAGGGCTCTTTAATGGGTCTAAAATTAGAGAAATCCAGACTAAATTCAGAGCAGCCATCTCATAACAACTATAGTCAATGACCACAGCTGGCTACTTAAACGGGAAAAAACAAACCTGGAGACATCACTGGCACTGACTGTAGAAGACAGTGTGAATAGGGCCAGTCAGCAACCGCCAGTGTGAGCTGCTTAGAGTCATCTGTATGCCTGTCGGCTCCAGCAGCCCATGCCCATTCAGTCAAGCATTGCCCCATGAGGCACGGAAAATACCTAGTTTATTCTCTCCTTTTTATTTATTTATTTATTTATTTAGTAGCTTGAGGCCCAGAGTTCGCTAACTCCGTCTTGGGCAATAATCTCCTCATTGTTTTAAGGAGGATTTTTTAATGAGCTAGTATTGTTTACTTCAGCTTGCCTCTTCTGGAGCTGATGGCCAAATTCACATCCTGTGTGAATGAATTCCCTCACAGGGTTACAGAGATTGTAAATTGACTCTGCAACCACAGCCAAGTGCTTCTATTGTCCAAAATATCTAAACAGTAGAAGATTCTAGAAAGTTTATACAGCTGACACCGATTTGGCAATACTGTTCAGAGTCGCGGGATTCTGCAGAACCTTCCAAATATCAAGTTGAAAAAAAAAAAAAAAGTGACACTGTGTTTCTAAATGTCTTACAGTTGCTAAACCTACATTTCAAAGCTCTGGGAATATGAACATAGGCCACTCTTCTTAGAGATAAAATTCAGCTTTGCAATGTTCCAAGACATGTTTATAGAGTAAGTGATAATGGATTTACTAAGGTAGATCTACTGTAGAGTTAGTCAAACAATCACAGTATGCAAGAAGTTGGATCTTTCATCTCTACTGGAGTCTCATCACTGCTCAGAACTTTCCCAACAAATTGTTCATGGTCGAAGTAAAGGAAATCACAAGATCTTACTGGACCAGCTGAGGACACAGCTCCTGCCACGTGGCTGTGGTGCCACAGCTAGAGAAATGGAAGGCTCATGGTTCAAAAAGCACTGGGAATCAGAAAATCTGAATTCTAGAATCTGTTCCATCTCGGACTTGCTGTGCAACTTTAAACAAATTAACATTTGAGGGCTTCCATTCTCCATCTGTAGAACAGTTCTCCACCTGCAAAAAAAAAAAAAACAGAAAAAATACTAAATCATGTTCTACCTACTCCACAGCATTGTTGTGAAAACTAAATGAGATATTTGATGTGAAAACACAGTGAAAATGACAAAAAGCTATAAAAACACGATTTAAGATAATTCACTCAAGCTTGAAAATTTAAGGCATTTATTAATTCAGCAATGTTTATGCTTGGAGCCCTGGTGGCACAGTGGTTAAGAGTTTGACTGCTAACCCAAGAGGTGGCAGTTTGAATCCAACACCCCTGCTTTGGAAAGAAACCCTATGGGGCAGTTCTACTCTGTTCTATAGGGTCTCTATGAGTCAGAACTGACTCAACAGCAGTGGGTTTGGTTTTTGGTTTTGATTTTATGCTCAGGTCTCCCTGGGTGGTGCAGACAGTTAACCATGCTCAGCTGATAACAGTAAGGTTGAAGGTTGGAGTCCACCCAGGGGCACCTTGAAAAAAAGGCCTGGAAATCTACTTCCAAAAACTACCCATTGAAAATCCTATGGACACAGTTTGTACTCTAACACACATGGGTCTCCATGAGTCAGAATCAACTCCATAGCAACTGGCATGTGATTAGGTGCTGGGCTAGATGTAGACTGGTAGGTGGGTCTCTGCTTAGATAATTCTAATCTCCTGACCTCTTTGTTTGACCCTAAGATCTGCTTTGAGGTCATTTATCAAGGCTGAAAACCACGCACGCTAAATATTTCCTAAGCCACCACTCAATAGGTAAGGTCCATGGGTGCATCTGTCGTATTGTTCAGAAACTTTCTTTTTCCCAAGAACAGAAGAAAACAAGTGGGAGAGATGAAACTCAATGAGCTTGTTTCATAGTTAGTGAATAAAATAATGGGTATTGAACAGAAATAGAAAGGAATGGGAGGATCAATAGATAGCTGATACTCATGATACAGTAGAGAAACATAAGCCATCAAAGTTCTAAATATTCAAGATACTCTAAATATGGGTGTGATACGACACACCGAATATACCAGAAGAATTAGGTAGTCAGGATTCTTGAAATATATGAGAACACTCAGTATCCATGAAACTTGAACTTAACCACCCATTGGTGACACCTGTCATGGTGTCTTCTCCCCGATAAATCCTGTGGCTATTCGACAGGCCGACTGGCAATCTGCAACCATTGTATGGGTTTCCCTGTCCCTGTGCCTCTCTAATTGAAAAATGTGTGTCATTGACCAGGAGCACCTTACTCAAACCTCAGTAGTCCCATCAGCAGAGGAGACTGATACGGCAGAGAGAGACAGAACGTTTGTGCACTAAGATTTAGGCAGCCTGGCCCTTCTACCTTGTCTGCAACCTATCCTAAGTGTTAACTTGCCCCATTTATTTCCAATCGCTTCTTGCTGTGTGTTTTAAATTGATTTAATAGCCCAGGTGATGTGAGCATTTTAAATTGGTCCGTGAGTCTTTCTGTTCTGTGACCCCTGGGATGGCTTGCCTGGGACTACACTTGAAGACTAACATTGCAGCAAGGTAATTTCCCATCATGGTGTCCCACAAACGACACCACTCTACTAAAACAGCAGCATAATTTGACTCTAATCCCCAAACCAAATGTCTTTCCACGTACACGCAGTCCTCATCAATCCTGATAATGTTCCTTAGCACCCATATACAACACCCATTGCCATCGAGGCAATTTTGACTCATAGTGACCCTGTAGGACAGAGTAGAACTGTCCCATAGAGTTTCCAAGGCTGGAATATTTATGGGAGCACACTGCCACATCTTTCTCCTGTGGAGCCACTGCTGTGTTGGAAGCACCAAGTTTTCTGTTAGCAGTCGAGTGCTTACCCACTGCACCACCAGGGCTCTATGTTCCCTTTAGGACAAAAAAATACATAAAAAACCATTGCGGACCAGTTGATTCTGACTTGTAGCAACCCTATAGGATAGGGTAGAGTTGCCCCATAAGGTTTCCAAAGAGCAGCTGGCGGATTCAAACTGCCAACATTTTGGTTAGCAGTCCTAGCCCACCGTAGCTCTTAACCACTGTGTCACAGCGGCTCTAACATCTTATATTAATTGAGCTCCCTTCTAAGACCTTTACGTCTATGATTTCATTTACTTCTCATGAAAAAACCTATGATGTTGATAGTATAATTATCCTCTTCATGTTACAGACCTGAGACCATGAGGATTAAGTTATTTGTACAAGGTCATACTGGTGGTTCAATGGTTAAACACTCAGCTGCTAACCAAAAGGTTGGCAGTTCAAATCTACCCAGCGGCTCCATGAGAGAAAAGCCTGATGATCTGCTCTCACAAAGCTATCAACCTAGAAAATTCTATGAGGTAGTTCTACTGTGTCACCTGGGTCACTATGCATAGAAATCAACTCGATAGTGACAACACCCAACAACCACAACACAAGGGCATGCAGCTAGTAGGCGGTAGAGTTGAGATCCAATCCGAGCAGTCTGACTCTACAACCCTTGCTTTAACTACCATGTTTAAGGCTGCCCACAGCCTAGTGTGTGGACTTTGGACTTCACAGTCTTTTAATGCACGTTGCTCTTTTGAACCTGTCAATGAAGCTGAAGTTTTCATACTTCTCGCTTCTCAGTTTATAGTAGGTGATGGTGTGAAAAGTGGGAGGTTATTTCAAAGGAGAGAATAACAAGAAGAGGAGAGGCCTGTATCTGGGGCAGGTGTGAGGCTTGAAATAAAAAATACATGTAAGATCATGAGTGCTGATACAGTAGCTTATAGCTACTCTGTAGATATAAGCTACTCTCTAAAGGGTTAAAAAGCAAAAATGTCACTTTGAAGACTAAGGTGTGCCTGACTCAAGCCACAGTTTTTTCAATCACCTCATCTGCTTTCGAAAGCTGGACAATGAATAAGGAAGCCCGAGGAAGAATTGATGTCTTTGAATTATGGTGCTGGTAAAGAATATTGAATATACTATAGACTGCCAGAAGAACAAATTGTGTTGGAAGAAGTACAGCCAGAATGCTCCTTAGAAGCAACGATGGCACAACTTGGTCTCATGTACTTCAGACATGTTATCGGGAGGGACCAGACCCTAGAGGAGGGCATCATGCTTGGTAAAGAGGAAGACCCTCAGTGAGATGGGCTGTTACAATGGACTGATACAATGGACTCAAACCAGGGGTGGATTGACCAGTAAGCATAGTATGTACCCCTTGCACTGAGCAAAGTATGCACTGGCTTAATTGTATGTGCTCGCTAATCTGTGGCGAGCAATTTCACATGAGTTCTACAACATCTTCGATGTGATGTGGGACAGATGAAATTGCGCAGTACAGATTGAAAGCCACAACTGAGCCCTTGGGTGCCTTGCTTATTGGATAATCCAGCCCTGGCTCAAACAGCTACGATTGTGAGGACAGCACAGAACCTCGAAGTGTTTCATTCTGTTGTACATAGGATGGCTATGAGTCAGAACAGACTTCAGGGCACCTAACAACAGTAACATAGAGTAGCTAAACCCAGGAAGAAGGTAAAGCCAGATACCATGTTACCTTTTGTGAGCCACTCTTTTTTCTACAGCCCTTCATTTTCCAGAGAAGCCCAAGGGTAGTTCAAATAGCAAAAGACCTATAATGTAATAGCAAACGATGTAAGAAGCTTCGTAAGGAATTCCTTAGGGACCTTTCTTCCATCTCAACTAAACCCTTTTCTGTTCTTTCTGTTCCATGAGGCTCTTGCTGGCACTTGATCATGTTCACCCTGTAAAGACATAATACCTCTATTTTAGAGATGAGGCAATGGAGACTCAGAACATGCAGTAAGCAGCCCAGGATTGTGAACCCAGGTCTGTCTGACAACAGTACCTCATCATGGTAGCCCATACTGATAAGAGAAGCCAAGAGCTGTATTGTCACACTGACCTTTCACCTCACTCTGTAAGACACTCCCTGCGATTCATTTCTGCTGCAGTCTATTTCCGGGTGGTTGGGCTTTATAGGGCCGAGTGGCTGACTTCCTGCAAGACCAGGACAATGCAGGTATCACCAGAATAAAGCGTAGGAACCACAGGCATAGTTTAAGGCATGAATGTAAGTCCTCTGAGAGCAGTCAATCTTTGTGAGTTCTGGACATTTTCCCTGCCTCCCCACACCCCCACCCCCATCCACAATCTTTGATTTTGGGGCTGGATCAGCATATCCAGCAGTCAGCTTTCAAAAACATCTCTTTGGCCACATGCAGCCGACATTTCTGACATTCCGGAAATGTACCGGGGGATTCGTACATCCCCACACCTCACGGGTCACGCAGGCAGTGCTGACATGTGGAGCAATTTCCCCAGCATGTCACCTACCATCTGGGCTTACCCTTTGCAAGAGGCAAGGAAATTCAGAAGATAGCCGGGGGTTTCTTCCTGATCTATAGAGCCATAACCATTAAGGGGACAAATAGCACTAATAGGCTTTTAAAACCAAGGCAAATTATGCATGTCTATAATCCCAATTATTTCATCAACTGTTTGATCATAGTTCTTTCGGGGGATTGTAAAACAAGTAAACTGTCCATAAAATTTGTAATTTTATGGACTTTATAATATTAGCATCATAGAGCGTTTGTAGATTGTAAATTTCTCTACCAACCCCTTGATGGAAACCTTTTAATTAAATCTAAATCCGTGGAATCTAATGTACAGGAAAGAGATCCCAGGAGGCTTTGGAGTTGTCACAAGAGGTCCGAGAGTCCACATAGATTCAAAAATAATCGTAATAGCCTTTTTGCAAATATATGTACTACCATTTTTCAAATTTACGCTTCACAAAAAGCAAATTTGTGCTGAACAAAACGTAAATCCACATATATTGACATTAAATTAATAATAATTCTACTTATGATTGATTCTAAAGGTACACTTCCTGTAGGTGGAAAATTCTTAAAAAAAAAAAAAAAAAAAAAACCAAATCAGTACTAGAGAGTGTCAATTCTAGAAGTCTGGGAACTACTGGTCTCGTTGGATTATTTTTTTCTGCTGTTGTACCCCTTTGACTCATCTGTAGTGAAACTTTGACAAAAGTTGTCAGGTTTTTTTCTTAGGCAAAAGTGATCTACACCTGACTCACCCTGGGAATTCTTCCTTTTTTTTTTTTTTCCCTGTGATTTTGTCTGAACAGATCAGCTTTGTAAATGATTTTCCAGTAAATTGCGATAGGGGCCCAGGGCAAAGATCACTTCCTTTTTCTAGCCTCCCTGAACCTTCCTAAGAAGTTGCTTTCTCTGTCCTATGTGCCAATACCGTGCCTCACAATCCTTCAAGTTCACCACAGAAGCATGTAGCACTTTTAACGATTATTTATGTATTTCCACAACATGGATGGGAAAGGGCTAAGATCCTGCCACTTGGAAGACATTAGTTATTAATCCAAAACGCTTAGTATGAATATGTTATACTGGTTATCACATAAGTTGCATCTAGTAACCACTGAAGAAACCAGGCTGTGTTTGTTAGGTGCAGTCGAGTCAGTACCAACTCATGGCCACCAGATGTACAACAGAGCAAAACACTGCCCAGTCCTGCACCACCCTCGCAATCGTCATTATGCTTGAGCCCATTGTCGCAGCCACTGTGTCAATGCATCTCCTTGGAGGTCTTCCTCTTTTTAGGACTGCTGAAGTTGGTAAAAATTGTTCAATTTCCTCGTCTTTGGCATTAGTGGTTGGTGTGTAAATTCGAACAATAGTCATATTAACTAACCTTCTTTGTAGATGTGTGGATATTATCCTATTACTGATAGTGTTTTATTTCAGGTAGATCTTGATATTTTCTTTTTGACAATGGGTGAGACGCGATTCCTTTTCCATGGTCACTCCCGGCATGTGGACCATATGATGGTGTGATTTGAAATGACCAATACTCGTCCGTTTCAGCTCACTAATGACCCACTAATGGAACTTTAAGTGCTCAGTTTCATTGTTGATGACTTCCAATTTTCCTTGATTCATACTTCGTACACTCCATGCTCCAATTACTAATGGATGTGTGTAGCTGTTTCTTCTCATTTTGAGTTGTGCCACATCAACAAATGAAGGTCCCGAAAGCTTTACTCTATCCATGTCATTAAGGTCGACTCCACTTTGAGGAGCCAGCTCTTCCCTAGTCATCTTTTGAGTGCCTTCCAACCAGGGGGGCTCATCTTCTGGCACTGCATCAGACAATGTTCAGCTCCCATTCATAAAGTTTTTACTGGCCAATTTTTTCAGAAGTAGATTGCCAGGTCTTTCTTCTTACTCTATCTTAGTCTGGAAGCTCCACTGAAACATGTCCAGCATGGGCGACCCTGCTGGTATTTGAAATACTAGCGGCGTATCTCCAGCACCATAGCAACACGCAAGTCACCACAAAGTACAACAAACTCACAGATGAGTGGCTGGAACAAATCATTGAGAAAAAAACTGCCATTGAGTCTACTTCGACTCATAGCAACCCCGTACGACAGATTAGAACTACCCCATAGGGTTTCTGAGGCTGTAAGTCTTTAGGAAGCTGGCTGCCACATCTTTCTCTGCGGAGCTGCTGGTGGGTTCAAACCACTGACTTTTCAGTTAGCAGCTGAGTGCTTTAATCAGTTCTCTTCACACCACTTCTTGTTAATGTCCCTGTAACATGATTTAGAGACATCATGAGTTGAGGGACATTGACACTAAACATGGGAAACAGTGATCCAGGAGAAGGTGATGAGGAAAAAGTGCTATGGTTAGGAGCTGGCTAGATGGAAGGGGAATATGATGCGAACAATGGAGTGGCAAATAGGGTCAGGTTACATGAGTGGCAACAATTATAACTAAGGCTTATGAAATGCATATAACATCACTGTACTTATTATTAACACAAGTACCAAATTATTTAATTCCCTCAGTGACTCAATGAGTACCCATTTTACAGACAAAAAAATAAAAGAACAAATCTGTTGCTGTCAAGTTGATTCTGACTCACAACCACCCCATAGGACACAGTTGAACTGCCCCATAGGTTTTCCAAGGAGTGGCTGGTGGTGGATTCAACATGCTGACCTTTTGGTTAGCAGCCAAGCTCTTAACCACTGCTCCACCAGGGCTCCAACAAGTGCGCTTAAAACTGAGAGCTTAAGGAACTTGTCCCAAATCCTACTCATACTTAGTGAGCGGCAGAAAAGTATTCATCCCCAGGAAAGCCTGGTTTCAGAGATGTACCATCAACCATTACAAGGGAGGACATGGGTTTTCCTAACCATCTTCCACCGTCTTTAATCCCTTGGTATGTCCTCACAAATCTGGTATGATGGATATTGAGCTGAGAGAGAACTATTTGTGGGGTACACGCTCTGAGACATATTATTGTTTGTACATCCATTTAATCCCTATGGTCATGCTGTTGGGAAGGCACCAGTAATATTGCCTATTTAAAGTAAGAGAAATGAGGCCCAGGATAATTCACTAATTTTCCCATCATCACACTAGGAAGAAGTGATAGAACCACTTCTGAGGAAGGACTATAATATTTATTTTTTCCATCCTATCACAATGTTTAAGTGTTCAATAACATATTTTGTAAATTAATTAGGTAATTAATTTCAAGGACAAACATGCCCTCTGCCTACATGTAATACAAATGGGGCTGGAAAAGAAGAGAAATAGGAGAAAGGGATTCATTCTTTTTTTTTCCTTTCCTCCTTCCTTAAACAAATATATACCTAACATCTATTATTTGTCAAAAATTCCATCAGAAAGTCTAATAAAATGTAGCTGCTTAAGCCCCAAAAAGCTTATAGTAAAATAGGGATAGAAATTTTGAAATAGATAAAATGCAAACAACAACAACAAAATACAGTGGATAAATAGCATTCTAGAAGTTTCCATGGGTGGTGACAGTTTAGATAATACTAAATGGTGAGTAATAAAGTGAGTAAGGAATTAGAAAGACAAAGAAGTGGAAGAAGGAGATTCCATGTTGAGAGACAGACATGGCAAAAGGCATGTGGTCGGAAACTCTGATGGTGTAGTGGTTAAGTGCTACAGCTGTTAACCAAGAGGTTGGCAGTTCGAATCCGCCAGGTGCTCCTTGTAAACTCTACAGGGCAGTTCTACTCTGTCCTATAGGGTCGACTCTGAGTCAGAATTGACTTAACGGCAGTGGGTTTATTGGGGGTATGAATCTGTATGATACAGAATAACAAAGTCCTTCAGTATGGCTGAAGTGAAAGGGCCATGTGATGAAATGGTGGAAACATTAGGCTAGGAAGATTTTGGTGTGCTTAAGCTAAATAATTAGAACTTCATCATGAATACTACTGAGAGCCATTTAGGATTTCAACCAGAAGAATATAATCATGATCAGATTTCCATTCAAAATTTCTATTTCTATTTGAAAATATTTCTAGCAGAAATATGAAGAAACTGGTGAAGGAGAGAGGTGAAGTTGGTGCAGGGAGACCAATTGGACCATGTTTTTTCCTGATACAGTGCTCACTGGTAATGGGCTGGAAGTAAGAAAACCCACTAGATCATTATGGAACATGTTTACAGAGTGTCCAGCTGTATTCAGTGATGTGTAGTTTAAAACACGGCTAGACTGTGTATCATACAGCAGAATACATAATACAAATCAATATTTAAAGCAGACTAAAAGACTTAACATTTTTCCTTTTGCTGGAGATCATTTCAGATAATTTCTCTGGATCGATCTCTGGTTGTCTCTCTAGAATTTCTTTCTAATTGAAGAGGGACTAGAAAGAACATCCTAGAAGTCTTAAGAAGGGAATATTGTAGTCATCCATATAAGAAGTGATAAAGACTGAGCAGAAAACAAGTAAGAGTGGAGAGGAATGGGTGAATCCAAGGGACTTCAAAAAATTAGGGTCTATAGGACTTGGAGAGAGTGGTCGAATGTAGAGAAAATTCAGAGGGAAAGCCCAGGATGATGGTGGTTTTGGCAGGAAATGTTTGAGGTGGAAAACAGGCACCATATGTAGAAATGGAGAGGACTAGTTCCTTGTGCACAGGCCAAGCCAGGGGACATTGAAATGAACCAGTAGAGACATAAACCTGAATCGTCTGATGCATTGGCAAACCATAGATGTGAGTGAGACTCACTCCAAGGACATAAGTCAAGGGAAGAAGAAAACCAAACATGGACTTCTTGAAAATATGGTATGAGCCATGGAAAATGAGGCAGAAAATGTAATGAAGAAAGAAAGTTCAGGGAAGAAGCTGGAAAACCAAGGGCAGGGTTGTCTCAGAAGATAAGGAAAAGAGGACATTTCAAAAAGGAGGAAGGCCAATTTTGTGACATGTTGCTTGAGTTCAAGAATGCCCACCTGCTGTGAATCCAGAAGAGTCCATAATGACTCCATGCAGACAATTGCAGTGGGGTGCGTACCACCAGCGAGAGAGTTTCGGTAACTACTACAGAGTGAGAGGAAGGCTGGAAACCTATCCAAAGCAACTGGGTCAAAGTTCAATGAGGTGAGTGTTCATACTATGGTTGTCGGCATTGCCTATAATTTCTTCTGAAAGGTCATTCTGAAGGTCATACAAAACACAGGAAGTCCTGTACTGGCATTCTTTTTCAACTTATTTTACATATAATTCCATTTTTCTTTTAAAGCACAGGTGGAAAGCTCTAGGAACTGCCTTATAGTGCTCCTCAGGGAAGGCCAATCGTCTACTGTAACTTGTGCTGAGTGTTAACGGAGAATGCATCCAGCAGATGACCTCTTATTTAATCTTTCCAAACACGTCAGAATTCTAAAAGTGGAAACCTACCTCTAAAATAATAAAACAGGGGGAAATGTATCCCTTAATTTGCATTGTCATATACCACTTCATAAATTTATGGACACTGTCCTGTAATCAGAGCCCTGGTGGTGCAGTGGTTAAGTGCTTGGCTGTTAACCAAAATGTCAGCAGTTCAAATCCACCAGCAGCTCCTTGCAAACCCTACAGGGCAGTTCTGCTCTGTCTTATAGGGTTGCTATGAGTCAGAATCTACTAAGGGCAATGGGTTTGGTTTTTCTGGTTTTTGCTTAAAGGATAAATTGCATTCCCCATCTTCCACACCTAAATGTCACTGAGCTTGGATTGAAACCCAGTCTATGACTTCTAGCCCTGTGTTTGGTCTCTGGCATTCCATTACTCTAAAACAGTCAGGATTACAACAGTGAAACAATACCAAGCAAGAAATCCAAAGTAATCTTTATTTAACTCTAACAGAAACACCCTTCCCAGCACTTTCTACCAGTGTTATTGCTGCCATATAATTGTTCCTCCACACAGGGTTGTAGCACAAACAGCAATGAAGGCCATGTCATCGCTGGCTCCATTTGGACTTGGAATGAGTTACAAAATTTTTATACTACCTCATAGTGGAGACTGAACGTCCCGGTGTCAACAGCATTTTACATGGGAGAGAAGAACCCGTCTATGTTGTGTGTAACACCTTCTTCCTGGCTGTTTTTCAGTAAAGAATTGCTTGAGGTACAATAATTATTTTTCCTAGCTAATTTTTCTTAGCTCCCTCTCTGTTTTTGTTTTGTTTTGTTTTGTCTTTCATTCTCATTCAGGAGAAAAATTGTAATTGCTATGTTGAGGGAAATTATAATTATTATCCATCAGTGTAGGCCTTTTGTGTTTTCTCCATAAGTTACTGAAAATGCTTGGTCTTATCTGGGTTTGTCAGACCGTTTAAAGTTTAACGTACATGCACAGGCACACTCATGCACTAACACACATGCGCAAGCTTTCATGTATTGGATAGAGAGTATAATTTTTTTGTTTGTACATTTCTGAGGTAACCACTAAAGCGTGATCCGTGAGTCATTCTGGGGGATCACTTTGCCTTTACTAGGCTATAGAGATACTTAGGCAATTTTGTGCGATTCTTGGCATTGTACAAATGGGTGTAATCTCATTTCTATGTCTGGAGGCTTTTTCAGTACAATGACTATTACATACTTTAGCGGATTGATATGACACGTACTGTAGTTGAATGATTAGGCCTTGGAAGGGAATTTTGTGAGTGTCTTGTTTTCCTGTTCTGTCATGCACTGCAGACCTCTGTGATACCTTTTTAAGTAACTCTGACGTTTGGGGACCTTCCATAGCTATCCTCCATGCTCTTTTAGTCCTCTTATTCATCTCCTTACCTAGACAGCCTTGTTCTTTGCAGATCATTTTTCATCAGGGAAATGTTCTTTAATTCCTGTCTTCCACGGTGTCCACATGTAGCCAACACTTTTCTCTTCATCTCTTTAATTTAAAAGGACACCTGAATTTCTTTGTTGGGCATAATGTCAAATTCTAAAAAAAACAAAAACAAAGCAAAACAAAATTTGTCAGGCAGGATTCTTAAGATCTCCAGAGAGTATGGGATAATTCAGTTTGCTGTATTCCATTCACCTGAACTTGTAAAGTGGATTTCAGTTTCTTGCAAGAGATGATTATATTATTTCAGTCTTTTGAATGGGATATCCCTGGACTGATATTGCCTTTCTTGCTTTGCCTGTTTTGCTTCCGAATGCACTCTTTTCTCTTCTGAACCATATCTGAAATTACTCAGTGGATTGGATTCTCATCAGCACATAAAGCCACCTGGACTAAAGGTGTCACCAATGTTTGCTTTAAGTCCACCGTCATACTCATAATTTGGTGTAAAACGCTCATATGCAAATACCACTTTATGGAGACACAATTTACAAACAATTTCGCAACGCCTACTGGTTTCACTTGAAAAACAAAGGGATTTAACGCAAACCTCCCCCACCCCCAAGGCATCTTCACTGTCTTCACATCGACTCTTAAATTATGATAATCTTTTCTACATTTTGATATTGGTTTGCTTAGAAAAATCCCTTTCGGGTGATGTTTTTGGCAGAACAATGACACAATAATTTGTAGCCTACAACATTCCAGGTAAGAAGGGAAAAAAAAAGAAAAAGCCTGTGAAACAAATAACAAGATGAAGTGAGAACAAAGGAGTTCCTCAAAGCCAAATATTTAAAAGTCACCCTAAAGTGTCAGAGGAAATTCACAGACCCCAGATTTACAAGGGATTCTCGTGTCAGAAAGCAGCTTTTAAGTTTAAACAGCTCAGAGATTAATTAATTCTGGGACAAGTTGGTGCTCTATCCATAGAGTTTAGGCACAGACAGTTCTCTGGTGCAGACAGACAAAGCTCTGAACAGATACGATTAAATCTTAGGGCAAATGAATCAATACCTTGTAGTGCTTTGGGCCAATTGAGATAAAGTTTTTGTTTATGCTATGAGTGTCTTTTTTTTTTTTAATAGTAGATGAGTATCAATTCTTTAAATGTTTTGTTTTTGCCCTCCTTCCCCCAATTTAGGGCAGTGGTTCTCCCCCAGGCATGATTTTGGCCCCTCCCACTTTCCAGGGGACCTTCGGCAATATCTGGAGACATTTTTGTTTGTCACAGCAGGGGGTGGTGGATGGATGGACGGTACTTCTGACATCTAATGGGTAGAGGACAGAGATGTGCTGCAATGCCAAGGACAACGCCTCGGGAGAAAGATTTATCCAGTCCAACACGTCCATCATTCCAAGGTTCAGAAGCCTTGTTTTAATGGTAATCATGCATTTGTGTTATGTCTTCACTTTATAATAATTAAAGATGAATGCATAAATTAATAATCAAAACCATACCCTGCAGTTACAAGCGCTGCTTCTATCAAAGTCACGAACATTCATTCAGGTTCCGATAGCTCCTCAGCTCACGCTCACCTCATTCAGGAAGAGAAAGAAAGTACCATTTTGTGGGATACAGTGATTTTACACAGAACAGATTTTCATTCTTCAATGGAGTTCAAAGCGAAACTAATTTTTATAGTAAGTTTCATTTCCTTATTGATTTTTAGATAACCTCTGTGTTAATTATGATCAAAACCTAATAATATATATAATTGTTGATTTTTTTTCCTGATGTAACACTACAAACCAATTATTCATTCTCGGGCAGCAGCTCATGACAGATCCAGTGAAAATAAGCACTGTGTTTTCTCAATGTGTGGCTCCATATTTTTTACAAATCATAAAAGGAACATGTGTATGTTCCTGACAGGGACCTTGGAAATGAAACCAGAGGCAATGCGAAAATAACTAAGAATTCCAAGTTACCTAGTTTTCATATTTGAGAGCATTTTCCTCACTCAGTAATCAATAACTAGCATAAATTTTTGTATGGTGATGAAAATGTTCATTCTCTTTTTAGTTATTAAAACCTCAAAATTGCTATCTATGGTTTCCATGTCCTTAGCTAATAAATGGACAGACAATATATATATTGTAACTTCTAAATTATATGGTATCTAGTTTCAGAACGTGTAATATTGCATGTTAGAAAAAGGTATTTTGTCTTGTTCAAATCAGATGCAGTACAATGTCTTGAGATCTCAGCTCCCTTCAAAAGACTGGGTACTGGAGTGACTTCTCGTGGCTTTGGCCCTTCCACGGTGGAGGGTTGGTTGCTCAAGAAATCCCTGTCCAGGCACAGAGCAGAGGTCAGAGAAGCACTGCTCGTGTGTCCACACAAGTGTGCAAGAAAGTGTACTTCCTTCTTATTACTCTCTTTTGAGCATCACATTTTCCCAAAGCAGCTTCTTCGGTTTTCTCTGTGAGCATTTTATATAGCGAAATCTTAAAAACGATTTCTCTAATATAGTTTCCTGTCTAAAATACTTCTTCACAAGCTGACATCTGCTTAATCTAGGGATCCAAAGAAAACAGTGTCGCAGTATTCTCCTGTACTGAATCCCGAGGACAGAATGATGGAGCCCTAAAAGCAAGCATCTCTATCGCGACTCTGGTTTCTCTCTAGAAATTTAATTGCAATTTTGGCGGCTGTAATAGGGGTTCTTCAAAGCTCAGGGAAGCAAAGAGTAATATTAACCACCTGTTAAATGGTAACTTGAATAGATTCTATTGCCTTTTTTCTTTTTCCTTCCTGTGGTTATTTCTGATGCGTCACTCTCTGTGTTAAATTCCTTGCTTATTAGTCAAGACAATTTATAAAAAGTCAAAGCTTTCAAATGGGTCTGCAGTGAAAACCACTTTCGTGGCAAGCCTCTCTTCATAATGATCTGATCAGCTGTTTAAAAAAAAAAAAAAAACGCATTGCTGTCGAGTTGATTCCAACTCCTAGGGACCCCATAGAGTTTCCAACGCATAAATCTCTGGGAGTAGACGCCACATCTCTCTCCAGTGGAGCTACAATGGTTGTTAGTAGTCAGTTGCTTTAACCGCTGTGCCACTAGGGGTCCAACGCTAGAGCCATTACCTCTCAAGAATTATTCATCCCTATTTTCTTGCTTTTCTCTGTGTGTTCCAACACTGACCATCACTAGTTTCAGAAACACAGCACACCGAGCCTTCCTTGAGAGACAGAAACTCGCGCCTCACCCACTGCTTTGGGTGCCCTCCAATCCTGGACATGACTCAGTCACTGCTCCTTAGCCCCTTAAGTTTTCACTGATATTTTTTCACAAGCTGCCACCTCCTTGGTGCAGGGCCAAAGAGACTGCAGGCTGGTCACAGGACCTGTGTGTTTTCTGTGTAGACTCAAATACTGTGCTCACCCCACCCCCCCATGAGCCTCCTGAGGCAAAGATGGCTCTTTCTTTGTTTCCTCTGGGTTATTTAGCATGTTGCCCAGCACACAAGAGACAATATACCACTGACAAATTAGTACAAGAAGGACTGAAGGAATAAATGGGTTCCTGCTGAAGGCTCAACCTCTAGAGTAAGTAACAAAGCCAACCAGGGAAAGATACCATTGTATATTTAGCAGGAGAGAAACAAAGGTGATTTCACAAGTACGTATTGAGCGCCTACTATGTACCAAGCATTAGGTTCAAAAAACCAAACCAAACCTGTTGCCTTTGAATTGATTTCAATTCATACTGACCCTATAGAACACGGTAGAATGGCCCTACAGGGTTTCCAAGGCTATAATCTTTACAAAAGCAGACTGCCACATCTTTTTCCCACAGAGCAGCAGGTGGCTTTGAACCACCAACCTTTTGTTTAGCAGCTGAGTGCTTAACCACTGCACCACCAAGGCTCCTTGGCATATATACAAAAAGTCCCATTGCCACTCGCTCAATTCTGACTCATAGAGACCCTACAGGACAGAGTAGAACTGTCCCATAGGGTTTCCAAGGCTGGAAGCTTTGCAGAGACAGACTCCCACATCTTTCTCTCTCAGAGTGGCTGGTGGGTTTGAAGCACCAACATTTTGGCTAGCAGCTGAGCATTTAACCACTGCACCACCATGGATCCTTGAGACAAAGTTAGGCTCTGTAAACATTCTATCCCGTTTTAGCATCCACAGTAATTCCAGAAGATGTGTTAACAAAATGAATCACTGGAACAACCTTAAATAGAATCCTTCGTTAAAATCATTTTCTTCCTCTTGCGATTTGTGCCTGTTTAAAAGAAAATCAGGCCCCAGTATCTACTATCTAATTCAAAGTCTTTGACGTCTAGGCTTAATGATCATATTTTGTCAAGCAATAATTTTTATCGATTTAAGTCATAAATTCTTCTCAGGCTAATAGAATAAAATCATGAGAATTGATCACTAAAAATACATGTCTATTGATGGGCCAAAAAGGCATTTTGAAGTTATACATAAACTGAATACCTTAGACGTGCCATCCTGGTTTGGCAGACTTATGGAATTTTGACAGTATCTCTATACGGACTAGATGAGATGCCTCTGAGATGCCTCTCACCACACTGTATACTTCACACTATATTACTCATTCTTATACTTTCTTGTCCAATAGACTACACATTTTGTGAAAACAAGGACTGTGTTGTTCAGTTTCTTCATCTTTAAAATGGGGATTTTACAAACACCTGCCTTCTAGGCTTAAAAGAAATAATTGGTGCATGTAAAACACTTAGAACTGAGCCTTGCACAAAGTAAGGACTAGGTACATATTAAGTTTTGTTGTAATGATTGTCATCATCATTATTATTATTTCCGTTATTCCTCACTTTTTAATCATGTTGAGCACAAGGCCTGGGCTACCATAGGTCCCTTCTGTGTTTGTGTGGATGAATAATGAATGGAAATTAGTCAGTCTTAAAGTAGAGTTACTTGACTTCAGTTCACACATTATTATAAGTTCTTGACTTCAGTTCACACATTATTATAAGTTCTTGTGTTTGATGTTATAGGTTCTCTGGAGTGTGTATGTTTGATGTTGCTATTCTCCACTACACCTAGCCCAGTGCTTGGTATTTAATAGAAGTCCAGTCAACATTGGGTGGATTTAATTGGAAGGCTTAATAGTGTATGCACATGGAGGAAAGACTTCTGCAGATCGTTCAGCGGTAGGAAAAATTGTCCTGAGCCAATTCCCTCCCATACTAAGAAGCGCAATAAATTTATTTGTTCGTTTGTTTATCTATCTATTTATTCAACTTTATAAGTAAGTAACTTCTGGCTTCATGTGAAGTTTCTGTAGTAGCAACCTCGTTTCAGCTTTCTTAGCTTTTTTCCTCCGTGTCTAAAGAATAGTTACATGACAAATATTATTATTATTTACCGGAATTTGTATCTTCTTATATATTTATTGTAGCATGCCTCAAGGGTTATGTTAACCTCGATTCCCCAATATCTTTTTCTAGGGGTAACCTTTTAAGCTTCCTTAGTATTTTTTTTAATAATTTCACTATTTTGAGGTAGTATGTGATGAAGTGCAACAATGAGCTCAAGCATAACAACGATTGTAAGGATGGCGCAGGACCGGGCAGTGTTTCGTTCTGTTGTGCATAGGGTCCCTATGAGTTGGAGCCGACTCGACGGCACCTAATAACAACAACAACATGTGATGAAATGTAAAGTATTAACTTACAAAAAAGGTCTGTAAATTACTAATTATTATATTACAACATTTATGTAAGTATCATCTAAAATGTTCATTATATTTACAGATAAACTTTGGCTTTTTATCTAAGGACTGATACACATACTTCCATTTGCTGTTAATAATTATATAAGAAATAATGTATTTTTTTTTAGCAAATGAATACAAAATTGCATATTATATCCCTTTTGCCTTGGGGAATGAATACATGTACATGCATGCATTTTAAACACTAGATTAAAATTTAACTATAATTATAACTTCAAATATGTTTTTATAAACTGATGCTTATAATCGTTTTTGTGAAAAAAACTGGTGAATTTTTATAGTTTTTGTGTGCTGTTTCTAAATTAGGGCATGGGGGTTTCAGGCTGCTCTTGGCAAGCTTTTTTCTAGAAATAAGGTGTTGAAGGAATGGACAGTCTTTATTCTGAAGAAATGAAAAGATAATTTGTATATAATCATCACTACACTTTTTCCTCTGCAACATTTGTTTCCAGAGAGCTGGGGACAGCCTGCAACTCCATACAAGAGCTTGGATTAGAAGAATATAAATTATTGATCTGAGATCAATTCATCTTGAGGCAGATTTACAAAATTAGTATCATTTTTGTCCACTTCAGTGCTTACTTTATTTCAACATCAGTATTTAAAAAAAAAAAATAACACACTCAGAATAAAGACTATCAAATAACGTATGTTGGCAGCATTCAGCTGTGTGACTGGTTCATGAAGACACTTGTCTTTTTACCACTACATACCACACATGGGGAAACCCTGGTGGCATAGTGTTTAAGAGCTACGTCTGCCAACCAAAAGATCTGCAGTTCGAATCTACCAGGCGCTCCTTGGAAGCCCTGTGGGGCCATTCTTCTCTGTCCTATAGGGTCACTATGAGTCAGAATCAACTCGACGGCAATGGGTTTATCACACACGATCAGAGGTTCTCATACAACCCACTTTAAAAGAAAAGAAAAAATACAACTGTAAATCATTATCTTACTTATCAACTTGTTTACAAAGCAGAATTAGAAACTGAAAGTATTGCTGTTTTTAGTTATGGGAACTCCTGGGAGTTTGTGACTCAGCAGTTGGGAAGAACTTCTAGATTAGTCTTTCTCTTTCTTTGAACATGACTTATATTACAAGGACTGATAGAAGTTGGCCACCATTTAAAGTGGATGGGAGGTCGAGAATCGGTACTCCTGGTTCTGTTTTCAAAACAGAGAAAGGGAAGATATGAAGCCAGAGATTATAGTGAACACGTGTGCAGCAATATTGGCTTTTAAAAGTGAGTTTCTTAATGGATCCATTTTGTTTCTTCGGTTTTATAACCACCTCATGCCCAAAATGAACGTGGATTTTTCTAAAGAGTTCTTTGAGAATACTGGAGCCCTGATGGCACAGTGGTTAAGAGCTAGGCTGCTAAACAAAAGGTAGGCAGTTCAAAACCACCATCCACTCCTTGGAAACCCTATGGGGCCGTTTTAGTCTGTCCTATAGGGTCGCTATGAGTTGGAATCGATTCCACGGCAACTGGTTTTGAGAATACTACTCCTTTCTCTCTCCCTCTGTGTGTGTGTGTGTGTGTGTGTGTGTGTGTGTAAGAGTGTCAGCACCACTATAGCACCTGCACTTCATTTTTAAACCTGCAATTTGTCATGACTAAGATTCCAAGCTGTCCTTTGGAATCTGCATGAAGAACCTGCAATCTAATTCAACTCAGTGTCCCTGGGCCTGCCATTGGGCTCTGCACTGAATGTCGCCTTCTTTATGATGCCCCGTCATCTCCACTGGGTGCCCTAACCCAAAAACAAAACAACACCCATTGCAGTAGAGTCGATTCCGACTCATGATGATCATGTAGGACAGAGTAGAACTGTCCCATAGGGTTTCCAAGGAGTGGCTGCTGGTGGCTTTGAACTGTCGACCTTTTGTTTAGCAGCCAAGCTCTTAACCACTGAACCACCAGGGCTCCTCTGGGTGCCCTACAGCTCCTAAGTTCTATTAACATAATTGCCCTCTTTCCTTAACCCAGTTCTTCCACATCATTCAGTGTCTCCTCCCACTGGTCTAAACTTCAGACTTTTCCACTTAAGACCATTTCAGTGGTTCTCCCCTTCAGCAGCCAGTATTTCTCACCATATATTTTCCTTCTGGCCATACTCCAGGCAGTTCGGTGATAAGGAGCTCCCAGTAGTTAATCTCACCTTATCCCAATTTAGACTTTTTCCGGAAGTTGAAATCTATGTAGAATTCCTAAAGCATCATATTTCCAATCTTTGTAACCAATTTTAAAGTTCACCTCCTAAAATAGCTTTTGCTCCACGCGGTATACGATGAGTCATATGTAGCCATTTGTTGGAGTATATCTTGCCAGATTAATCTTCTACTTAAGAGGCTGCTTTTTTCCCCTTGTTATTACCTTGCTCACAATAAAGTCTCTGTCTAGATTTCAAATTCCTCTATCCATTAGTTCAAAGAACTCAGTTCAGTTCTTTCCCCAATAATAGGGTAGAAGATGAATCTTAAAAATTACAGAATTTTAGTGATTCTGTAATTTAGCAGAAAGGGACATGGAGGCAGTATAACTATATTGTTCTATTTAATTATAAATTATGACCCAAGGATTTACATTTCTCACCTGAGATTGACCTAGAAAGTTAATGACGCTTTAGAACTGGTACCTATAGAGCCAAACAAATATGCCACACTCATTCCTACACTTTTGGACTGTATTTTTTTTGCATTTGAAAAATAAATTTTGCACGAAATATTTCTCACACACACACACACACACACACACACACGCCTCTACTCAATACCCAGACCATCTCAATAAAGTCCTCCTATGGAGCGGAACTCATACTCATCATGAGTTCTATGAGTTCTGAGCAGAGGGTCGCTATGAGTCGGAACCGACTTGATGGCAACAGGTTTGGTTTTTTGGTTTATGGAGTAGAAATGCACTAGACTGAAAGTCTAAGAAGCAATACGATTCCTGGTCTTACCCTCAGTTCAATTACCTCCTGGTCATGTGACCCTGAGTAAACAAGTTACCTTTTTAACGTTCAATTTACTCATTTATTATCAAAAATCTCATCAATTTACAGGGAGTGCCAGTACGCACCATCAATATATAGCAAGAATGGCCCTCTTCAGCAGCTTAGAGCATACATATGGTCACAGCTCTTTGGGTTTGTCTTCTCCCAATTAATTATGTAGTATCTCAGTATCTTATTACCAACATGTCCAATTGCTTCTTCTTGATATATGCCCTAAAATCAAAGTATGCCAGGAATGACTTTGTTCAAAAGTGATGATTTCTATTTCCAAACACAAGCCAAAGAGAGAATTGAAGTCAGATCAGCCCATTAACATTGTTGCTTTGATTGCTTCCAGTTACATTGCTTTTAAACCGGCACTACGCAGTCATATAGCTCCTACTGCCCTGATTTGGGGTGCTCCGACTGGCCCACAACTCACCCTACAGCAGAGTGAATCCTCCCACTTGGAGCTGTGGAGGTGATATAAAGAGTAAGTATAACATGGACTAAAAACATGCAATTAAGTCTTAAAAGACTGCCAAATCTTAATGACCTTGGAGCTTTGGATGTTTCAAATTATACTGCCAAGCAGGCAAAGTGGTTTGTGGTTATGATGGAAGCCATGGATTTTAGGCTCCTCTGCTACAGTTATTTAATTGTGAGAACTCTAGGATAGGCTGGGAAGTGTGTTTTTTGAAAGTTGGTGCTTATTTGAATTGGGGCTCATGGCACTGGAAGTATACTGTGATTATTAATGCTATGTGTCAACTTGGCAAGGCTATGATTCTCAGTGGTTTGGCAGACAGTAGGCAATCATCTTCCATTTTCTGATCTGATGTGAGCAGTCTATCAGTTAAAAGAATTTCCTTGGGAGTGGGGCTGCCTCCAGTACAGAGATAGATGTTCCGGCAAAGGTCTTTCTCTTTTGATCTTGCACTCTTCTTGTCCCTGACCTCCAGTTTTTGGGACCCATGAAGCCTTCAGCCTGTTGTTTGACCTGCAGGTTTTGGACTTGCCAACCTCTGCAATTGCATGAACCAGCAAAAGCCTTCAGCCTGCCAGAAGCCATCAGCTTGCCATCTGACCTATGAATTTGGGACTTGCCAGCCCTGCAATTGTGTGAGCCATTTTCTCACAATTCCATGAGCCATTTCCTTAAAGTTCTCTGTACATATCTATACACACTTCACTGGTTTTGCTCCTCTAGAGAACCCAGAGTAAGACATACACCCATGCACACAATTGTGTGTATAAACGTCTACTTCTTCAGAGAGCTATTGTGAAGGTAAACAAATAAAGAGTCAAGGGACATTAACTAACACTCCTCAGGGAACCATACTAGCAACTTAAAATATAGATAGTACATTCTTTTTAACATCTTTAACTAGCCTCCAGTAGGAGGGAAGCAAGTATTACTTTCAGGTTTATTATTCTCATACTCCACACTCACGTGTCCAGTGTCTGTTCCCCAAAACATGGCACAGCCAGATTGGCTGGGTCCTCTAATAATTCCAGCTTCAACCTCATGATCTACAAAAGCCAGTCCTTTGCCCAAATTCTTCACCAAGAGTCGAGCCAACTAAATGGCAACTAATAACAACCATAACAAGTTGTGCTGGGTCCCTAAAAAAAAGGGGGGGTGCAAATTGTTAATGCATTTGGCTGATAACCAAAAGTTTGGAGGTTTGAGCCCATAACGTAGTGCCTTAATAGAAAGGCCCTTCAACCGGTTCTTGATATCAGTCTGTGAAGACCCTATGGAGCACAGTTCAGCTCTGACACACCTAGGGTCACCATGAGTTGGGATTGACTCAACGGCAAATGGCGGTGTGGTGGAAGTATGTCACACTCAGGTCACCAGACCTGTCTCACTCTTTCCTCTTGGGAAGTTTCTTTCTGGAAACCGGATCCTTTCCTATCAGCAGATTTTAGTCAAGGCCACCCAGGTCTACCCCCCCAAAATTTTGCTCTCTAAAAGCTCCTGATAAAAATCGATTCTTCTTCCTCACCCACATTCATCTCCCACAACCTCAGGAGTTGGAATAATGAGGAATGTCCTACTAAGTCAAACCAAAGGCTCCGTGATACCTATTCCCCAAGGCAAGGGGGGCCTCTTGCTTTACTTTTGACCGACTAGGAAGGAAGATTCTAAGGAGGTTTTCCAACAGAGAAATGGAAAAAGAGAGAAGTAGACGTGTATTAAGTTCACGTTGCCTCCTTCTTGTTACATACTTGTCCCTGACCTGTATGATTCATATCAAGTTATTGATATGAAATATATTGAAGTAAAAGTGCTTTGCTGCACTATAACGAAATGCATTTTCCACTCATTGTTCTCTCTTTTTTTTGAGATGCTAGAACACCTATTAAATGAACCACATGCCTTAGCACCTAATGCTTTGCTCTCACAGGCCACGCAGGCTTCCTCCCCATCTTGACTGTAAACACCCAGAGGAGAGAGATGATGTCCATACTTTTTATGACACTTATGTATTATCACAGCACAGAGGGCTTACGTAGGTTTCTGTAAACTCTTGTCAACTTACTGCTTTATAGATACAACTAACTGTTGCTTTCAAATTGTTTCTCTGGGGACATTTGGCATACAAGGCATATCCACGTTAGATTCTCCAATATTTGTTCCTCAAGGTTTTCAAAGATGGTAAAATATGTCTTTATCTATATTCTTACTTTCTTGGATTGTTCTTTGAGGACTGTTTAGCAAGTTTTCATTGACTCTGATATTCGTTTTCCTTCACAGTAGCCTTATGAAGAAACAGGCCTTTGCACACACATTTTGTGAAGATGTGCATTTCAAATAATATGAACCCCAGTGGAAATAAATACCAAGTGTACAAAGAGCAAAATTTACAGTCTACTCCACAGTCCACTCTCAATAAAATACTTCAATTTCCAGTTGCCTCCAAGTCAACTCTGACTAATGGTGGCCCCATGTGCTTCAGAGTATAACTGTGCTCCATAGGGTTTTCAATGGCTGATTTTTTGGAAGGAGATGGCCAGACCTTTCTTCCGAGGCACCTCTGGGTGGACTCATACCTTCAACTTTTCGGTTACTGGCCAAGAACCTTAACCATTTGCACTACCCTGAGACTAAAGACTTGAATACCAGCAAGTCAATTCCGACTCAGGGCAACCCCATGCGTTACAGAGTAGAATGGCTCCATAGGATTTTCTTGGTGTCATCCGTACAGAAGAAGGGCACCAGGCCTTTCTTCTGAGGCACAGGTGCGTGACTTTGAACCACCAGCCTTTAGGCTGTGCCACCCAGAGACCGTAAATTAGAAGAATGCAAATTCCACAGCTTCCGTTGTGAAGACTGAGCCTGCTGCCTGGTTTGCAGGACAGTACGCAAATCAAAAGCCCATGGTCAGTGAAATCTGGAGTCTTTTAAGCTCCAGCTGCAGCTTTCATGCCTTGCCAGCCTTATTTTTTATGCCATTCACCTATTCAATGATATGTCTGTCCAGGCTGCTGCAAAAGAGAAAATAAGCTTACGGTTTCCACAAAACCATATCGGACACGTACTTCAGGGTCCCCTTGCGTCTGGTAGCTTATTATTGCATTACATTTTCTGGTAAGAGCTCCATTTTTCACATGCACATCTAGCTGACTCAGCATTAAAATATCCAGGAACAGTGCCTCTGCCCTGAAGTGGAAATGCTTCCAGGGGTGTCCGTTGTGTTTGTGGGGGAATCACATGAAGAGAAACTCTGGGGCAGGGATGTTATCCTGTTTTTCATTTCAACTCATGAAGTCACATTTTCACTTACTTAGCAGAAAGCACAGTCGGTGAACATGCAGTTTACCCTTGGCAGTGAACCAACTCCGACAGCCCCCAAATCTCGTGGGATTCCTGCAGATAACATCAAACGGGACAACTAGAGCAAAAAACCAGGGTGAAATTGAATGTTTCTTGGGGAGGAAAACCCTAACCAAGATCAGAGATTTTATGAAAATTTTAAATAATGCAAACAGTGCTGGTCTCAGGGAGTTTAATGAACTGCGTACAAACCTCAGATAGAAAAATTCACTGTAAACTTAGGCAGTAGAAACTCAGCGTCAGTCTCCCAAACAGCCAATTTTTTTTTTTTTTCAATCAAAGGCAGGAAGGCATTAAGGAGGGAGGGTGTGATAAAGTTAAGGCATGATTAGGCAGAGTAAAAACCAAATAGAGCGGTAACAAAGAAACTGATTGAACTGGAAACCCCTGTGGGGAAAACCAGCACAGTGTCGGACCAGTACGGGTGTGATGTGGACTGGGGCTGGGGCAACGGGCCGCAGGGGAAACACACGCATTCACGATCATACTCACTGAAAAGATCAGCCCTGTAAGGGCAACTGCCTCGAACTCCTGGGTGGCACAAATGGGTAAGCACTCAACGACTAGCCAAATGTTGGCAGTTCAACCCCACCCAGAAGCAAGTCAGAAGACAGGCCTGGCGATCTGCTTCTGAAAGATCACAGCCTTGAAAACTCTATGGAGCAGTTCTACTCTGCACACGTCGGGGCGTCATGAGTCAACATCGACTCCACAGGAACTGAAAATGGTGACACCAGCCTAGAGTGTAGCATCCGTTTCAGGAGGCCAAAGACTGTCCCAATAAGATGGCTTTGACCAAGAAACTCGAGCAGAGTCTTGACTTCTGCCTTAAAGGCACAATGTGTGAGCTTTGTGCACTGAGCACACCCTGAAAGACGGACAGTGCCCCTTTCTTCCACCTTGAGAGAGACACAGACAACCCCACAATGTTCTAAGTGCTGCAGAGGCATATGACAAAGCTCCCGGAATGTACGCCACAGGATGTGACTTCTTGAAGGAGTAGCCTATGGTTCTGCCTCCATTTCCTCTTTCTCCTCAAATTCCTCCACTCTGGTTCCCACCATCACCTCCTCACAACCCAATGAAGTTTGATGGAGTCACCAAATCACATACACATTTGCAAAAGACTCACATCCACCCTCATTTTTCTCATCCTTCAAGGTCCAAGTCAAATGCTACATCCTGCAATGAGCTTCTCTGCTTCCCCTAAGGAGCCGAGTGCCAGCACCTCTGGACTAAGCCAGGGCTTCCCTGGGTACTGGGTGTGTACCCAGGAAGGAACGCAGGCCCAGGTGTGGGCTCAGGCACAGAGCTCAAGGGTTGCTGGGCAGCAAGGAAATACTAAGTCAGCAGCAAGGAGCTCTCCCTCTCTCTGCTCAGCAAGTATTCTGAGTTTGCTCCCCAGGAACACCACAAAAGTCCATCCCATCACCCCTCTTTTGCCACTGTTTTTCTCCTGCTTCCCTCTTACGTGTCAACAAAGCAAGCCGTCGGAGTTAGAAATAATGAGTCTTAGGAAATAATGTTCACATAAAGAGCAGATTTCTTAATCATTTCAAATCTCATAATTTAAGCCTATAGATGTTTTGCGAACTGAGGTTTATAGGTCTTGTGAGTTCATCACACTCAAGTTTAACAGCATCTTTCCCAGACACAGTCAGTCCTTCAATAGAGAAGTAAGATGATAATAAGCGTGAATAAGAATGTTCTAGCATTCCGAAAGTTGTTAATGCTGAAAGAGAAAATCCGGTTTTTCTCCTCCCACCCCCAGCCCAGCCCAGCTTCCCCACATGAAGCAACACTTCATTCCATGCATTCTTGAGCTGAGCATTCTTCAAAGGGAAAGAAGCACCAAGTGCAGATCAACCTGCGGTAGGAAGAGATTATTGTAGCATCCCTTGGATGATTTTTTCAGTTCAAATGCACCAGATTCTAAAAGACAGTAATTACTGTAATCATGACCCTATAGTCTTCAGCACCCACCCAAGTGTCCAGGACATAGAGAGTGTTTATTCAATGCTTTTTGAATAAATGAACAGCCATAAGACTTAGAGTTTCTTGGAGTAAAGAAAAGGGAAAATACTACCGGATGTTTTCACTTGTAATTAATAGTTTCTCTACCCCACCCATAGCCTAAATAAGTACATACATACACGTATACTCACAAGGCTGGTAAAGCGACATTGAACGGCACAGAATATTACTGAGAAATTACTGTTAGGGGAAAATGGTAGAATGCAATAAGAACTGAGATAATTATCAACTTAACAGTCCCAACTCTTGTGAGCTCGGTCAATTCAAACAACATGTCTGATCTCAGTTTCCTCACCTATTTTAACGGTATTGCAACTGGATTGAATTTCTTTGGTTTCCAAAGCCCTTTTAACTCTGGGATGCTACACATCTCTTGCTTCTTAGTAATCAGCATGACATGGATTTTAAATCTTTAAGCAGCAGAACAGTTTTGTCAAATGAGTTTTTGTGTGAGAGCATCATTTAAACCTACACAAAAAAAAAAATAAATAAATACCAGTATTGTTGAAGTTTCAGAGGAGGTCTCTATTTAAAAAAAAAAAAAAAAAAAAGTCCTCCCCTCCACATTTGTGCTTTAAATAAGGTGAGAAAAAAATAAAATGAAATACGAAGGCAAAAATATCACTTTTATAAATGGTATAGTAAGAGTAGGAGGGAATGACTTTAACTCTTCAGAGCTAAACAGACATGTTAATACTTAACCCCAGAATTAGGCAGACGTTCCCACCTGGCCCCGGGCAGCACTGGCCTGGGAAGATCTCATGTCTTGGGGAGCTCTGACATCCCCAGGTAAAACCTGGAGAAGCAGAGGAAGACTCGCGTCCTGTAGACAGGCTCACCTCTAAGCATGAGGAAAAAAACCAGGATAGGGTCCAGGAATCATGGTTATGCTTTTCAGAGAAGAGTATATAAATTATTGAGTACTCAATAATTTAATACTTAAACTCAGTGCCGTCAAGTCGATTCCGATGCATAGCGACCCTATAGGACAGAGTAGAACTGCTCCATAGGGTTTCCAAGGAGCACCTGGTGGATTCGAACTGCCGACCCTTTGGTAATACTTACAGAGTTAAATTTAGCTTAGCTCGTATTGCATTCTACCATTTGCACCCAACAGTAACTCCTCAGTGGTGTTCTATACCATTCATCGTTGCTTTGTCAGTCTTGTATGCATGTATGTAGATATGTATGTATGTATGTGCTTATTTAAGCTGTGGGTTGGGTAGAGAAGCTATTAATTACATGTGAAAAGGTCAGTGGTTCGAACCTACCAATTGCTACACAGAAGAAAGATGTGGCAGTCTGCTTCCCTATAGATTACAACGCTGAAAACCCAATGAGGCAGTTCTATAGACTCTGTCCTATAGGGTCGCTATGAGCCAGAATGGCAAACAACAACAACAACAACATACTATTTAAAGATAGGAACGCAGTTCTTGATCTAAACATGCACACACGTGTATACACACAGATATACAAGAATATTTCATTCTTAAAAAAAAAAAAAATCCACAGTGTTCTCAGCATTAGCACCCTTCTCTCATTCAGCCCATCTTCAGATTTGACATTTTACGCTGAGGTCATCCTGAAGGTCTAACCTCCAATGAAAAGTAAAGAAACTTACCCCCGTACTTCTCTGGCCTTTGCAGCAAATATAGACTCCTCTTTTGCTGTGTATTTCCTTTGAATATCTCACGTGTTACTTGATGAAAAAGGAAATCTAGACCTTAGGAGATCCTGGATCCTAAAACATGTAATTACAATCAAGCAGCAATGGAGAAGACCCTATGACAAACCATCACTGCTCTTTTCCAAAGAGAACTTTATGGATCAGGTGGTGGGGGGGGAGGTTGTGTAATGTTTCACAATGTGTGGGAATGCTCCTTCATTATTCCTAGAAATTTTATACATTTTTGGACTCAATAAGGAATTACATTTTGCCTCAGTGCTGGTACAGCAGTATACACAGAGTCCAAAAATAAGTTCCTGTGCTTATTTCTCATAAATTGTTACAAAACTATATTTTGCATACTGAGATTTTTCTGTCTGCTTTATGTTATAATGTTTGAAAATTTTTCCTTGAGTTATACAGTAATTTGAAATTTCAAAAAGGAATATACGTATGTTTCCATGTACAAATCACAAAAATATTCATTTTTACAAGAATCAAAACAATTTAATTTTCTATTTAATTTTAACAACAGAAAGGTTCAATTTTGTATCCAAGAAAACCCAGAAAACATTAGGACAAAAGTAAAAAACTTTTCTTTTTGTTCGTGAAAGAAGTGATCAGGATCATCTCTTCGATATATTAAGAGTCAGATTTATTCAACAACCAGAAATACTGGTCTGAATGCATGCCCTGAAGAAGTATTTCAGATGATCTATCATTTACAGCAATAACTCGCTTCAGGTCGAAGCAATGTTTTAAGTAGTGCACTGCGACAAATTAAGAATCTTTTCAAATCTAGCTGCCCAATTATGAAATTGAGTATTATGGATGTGGGGCTCGACTGTTTTGAGCTCTTGGGTTCCTAACTGAATAAAGAATTTTATGGTGAGGAAGTGGAGCCAAGATAGTAGAACAGACAAACGCTTCTGGCGAGCACTCTTTACAACAAAGACCCAAAAAAACAAATGAAACAAGTATATTTATGACAAGCTAGGAGCCCTGGGCATCAAAGGCAAGCTTAGAAGATGAACTGAAGGGCAGGTAGAGGAAGAGATGGTTCAGAAGCAAAGAGGAGTTACCCGACCTGAATCACGGGGAGAACTCAGGCACCATTCCCGGGAGTGGCAGCAGCGGGCTGGTACTAGCATTCAGACGCAGTTTCCTCAGGGGGAAGCAGCCAGCCACACAGCCTACTCACATTTCCAGAACCGGAGAATAACAGCACTCTCGGCAAAACTAAGTACTTGTGTATGTTTTACTGCACCCTCCACTGCCCCCAAGCCAGCTTCAGCAGCTGATTCCCTGGGCCTGAGATAGGCCCTGTTGAGCACCTAGAGCCATCCTCCCGGCCTTGGAGAATGAATAAATTTGCAATTCGGGCAAAAGATAATTTGCCAGCTCCACTAACTGGGGGAGCTCAGGAGAGAAGTGGCTTTTGTCCAGGTATAAACAGTCTGGTTCTTTGAAAAAATCAACAAAATTGATAAACCATTGGCCAAACTGACAAAAGAAAAACAGGAGAGGAAGCAAATACCCCGAATAAGAAACGAGATGGGCCACATCACAACAGACCCAACTGAAATTAAAAGAATCATATCAGATTACTATGAAAAATTGTACTCTAACAAATTTGAAAACCTAGAAGAAATGGATAAATTCCTAGAAACATACTACCTACCTAAACAGAAACAGAGGTAGAACAACTAAATAGGCCCATAACAAGAGATTGAAAAGGTAATCAAAAAACTTCCCCCCCACCCCCCAAAAAAGGCCCAGGCCCGGATGGCTTCACTGCAGAGTTCTACCAAACTTTCAGAGAAGAGTTAACACCACTACTACTAAAGGTATTTCAAAGCATAGAAAAGGATGGGATACTACCAAATTCATTCTATGAAGCCACCATATCCCTGATACCAAAACCAGGTAAAGACACCAGAAAAAAAAAGAAAATTACAGACCTATATCCCCCATGAACTTAAACGCAAAAATCCTCAACAAAATTCTAGCCAATAGAATTCAACAACATATCAAACAAATAATTCACCATGACCAAGTGGGATTCATACCAGGTACGCAGGGATGGTTCAACATTAGAAAAACAATTAATGTAATCCACCACATAAATAAAAAAAAAGACAAGAATCACATGATTTTATCAATTGATGCAGAAAAGGCATTTGACAAAGTTCAGCAAATATTCATGGTAAAAACTCTCAGCAAAATAGGAATAGAAGGAAAATACCTCAACATAATAAAGGGCATTTATACAAAGCCAATAGCAAACATCATCCTAAATGGAAAGACTCTGAAAGAATTCCCCTTGAGATCAGGAACCAGACAAGGATGCCCTTTATCATCGCTTTTATTCAACGTTATGCTGGAGATCCTAGCCGGAGCAATTAGGCTAGACAAAGGTTTTTGGGCTAAAGAAATAAAGGCCATCCAGGTTGGCAAGAAAGAAGTAAAATTATCTCTATTTGCAGATGACATGATCTTATACACAGAAAACCCTAAGGAATCCGCCAGAAAACTACTGAAACTAATAGAAGAGTTCAGCAGAGTATTGGGATATGAGATAAACACACAAAAATCAGTTGGATTCCTCTACACCAACAAAAAGAACATCGAAGAAGAAATCACCACGTCAATACCATTTACAGTAGCCCCCAAGAAGATAAAATACTTTGGAATAAATCTTACCAGAGATGTAAAAGACTTATACAAAGAAAACTACAAAACACTTCTCCAAGAAACCAAAAGAGACCTACAGAAATGGAAAAGCATACCTTGTTCATGGACAGGGAGGCTTAACGTTCTAAAAAAGTCTATTCTACCAAAAGCGATCTATAGATTTAATGCAATTCTGATCCAAATTCCAAAGACATTCTTTAATGAGATGGAGAAACAAATCACCAACTTCATATGGAAGAGAAAGAGGCCCCAGATAAGTAAGGCATTACTGAAAAAGAAGAACAAAGTGGGAAACCTTACTTTACCTGATTTTAGAACCTGCTATACTACCACAGTAGTCAAAACAGCCTGGTACTAGTACAACAGATTCATAGTCCAATGGAACAGAATTGAGAATCCAGACATAAATCCATCCACATATGAGCAGTCGATATTTGACAAAGGCCCCAAAACAGTTAAATGGGGGAAAAGACAGTCTTTCTAACAAATGGTGCTGGCATAACTGGATATCCATCTGCAAAAAAATGAAACAAGACCCATACCTCACTCCATGCACAAAAAAAGAGCTCAAAATGGATCAAAGACCTAAATATAAAATCTAAAATGATAAAGATCATGGAAGAAAAAATAGGAACAATGTTAGGAGCCCTAATACATGGCATAAACAGTATACAAAACATACTAACAATGCTGAACAGAAACCAGATAACTGGGAGCTCCTAAAAATCAAACACCTATGCTCATCCAAAGACTTCACCAAAACAGTAAAAAGATTACCTACAGACTGGGAAAAAGTTTTTAGCTGTGACATTTCCTATCAACGCCTGATCTCTAAAATCTACATGATACTGCAAAAACTCAACTACAAAAAGACAAATAACCCAATTAAAAAATGGGCAAATATATGAACAGACACTTCACTAAAGAAGATACTCCAGTAGCTAACAGACACATGAGGATACACTCACGATCATTAGCCATTAGAGAAATGCAAATCAAAACTACAGTGAGATTTCATTTCATTCCAACCAGGCTGGCAATAATCAAAAAAACGCAAAATGGTAAATGTTGGAGAGGCTATGAAGAGATTGGAACACTTATACGTTGCTGGTGTGAATGTAAAATGGTACAACCACTTTGGAAATCAATTTGACACTTCCTTAAAAGCTAGAAATAGAACTACTATATGATCTAGCAATCCCACTCCTGGGAACATATCCTAGAGAAATAAGAGCCTTTGCACGAACAGATATATGCACACCCGTGTTCACTGCAGTACTGTTTACAGTAGCAAAAAGATGGAAGCAACCAAGGTGCCCATCAATGGATGAATGGATAAATTATGGTATATTCACACAATGGAATATTACACATGTTTAAAGAACAGTGATGAAACTGTGAAACATTTCATAACATGGAGGAACCTGGAAGGCAGAGTGAAATTAGTCAGTTGCAAAAGGACAAATATTGTATAAGACCACTATTATAAGAACTCAAGAATAATTTAAACAGAGAAGAAAATATTCTTTGATGGTTACGAGAGGGGGAGGGAGGAAAGGTGGGAGAGGAGTATTCACTCCCTAGATAGTAGGTAAGGACTACTTCAGGTGACGGGAAAGACAATACACAATACAGGTGAGGTCAGCAGAACGGGACTAAATGAAAAGCAAAGAAGTTTCCTGAATAAACTGAATGCTTCGAAGGCCAATGTAGCAGGGGCATGGGTTTGGGGACCATGGTTTCAGGGGACATCTAAGTAAATTGGCATAATAAAATCTATTAAGAAAACATTCTGCATCCCACTTTAGAGAGTGGCGTTTGGAGTCTTAAATGCTAGCAAGCTGCCATCTAAGATGCATCAATTGGTCTCAACCAACCTGGATCAAAGGAGAATGAAGAACACCAAAGACACAAGGTAATTATGAGCCCAAGAGACAGAAAGGGCCACATAAACCAGAGATTACATCATCCTGAGACCAGAAGAACTAGATGGTGCCTGGCTACAACTGATGACTGCCCTGACAGGGAACATAAAAGAGAACCCCTGAGGGAGCAAGAGAACAGTGGGGTGCAGACCCCAAATTCTCCTAAAAAGATCAGACTTAATGGTCTGACTGAGACTAGAAGGACCCCGGTGGTCATGGCCCCCAGACCTTCTGTTGGTCCAGGACAGGAACCATTCCTGAAGCCAACTCTTCAGACATGGATTGGACTGGACAATGGGTTGGAGAGGGATGCTGGTGAGGAGTGAGCTTCTTGGATTAGGTGGACACTTGAGACTATGTTGGCATCTCCTGCCTGGAGGGGAGATGAGAGGGTAAAGGGGTTTAGAAGCTGGTGAAATGGACATGAAAAGAGAAAGTGGAGGGAGGGAGTAAACTGTCTCATTAGGGCGAGAGCAATTGGGAGTATGTAGCAAGGTGTATATAAGTTTTTATGTGAGAGACTGACTTGATTTGTAAACTTTCATCATAAAAATTAAACAGAAAACAAATCAGAAAATTAAAAATATTTATATGTAACACACACACAAAAAAGGATTTTATGCCAACAGGATATGATTAACCATTTAAGTGTTTTATAATCATAAAGTGACTCATGTGAGTCTAAGAGGAAGAATTCTGAAAGACGAAAACGCAATGTAAGGAATGAGAGTAACGACAAGAAATTTACTGATAAAATTAATGAACAGCTGGGTATATGCGGCCATGGTTCTGAGTCATTGTTTGCTTACCTGATATCCAACTTGAGAGAAAAATATTTTAGGAGTCCTGAGCTTGTGGAACCTATTTAACCAATAATTAATTTGGCTAATTCTTTCTTCCGATTAATATAAAAATACCAGAAAGTAAATTAAACTTAATGACATAGCCAAGTAGTCCCTGCTACAGTTGATCGCAATTATTGCATGCCACCTTAAAATCAATCATGGCTTTAAAATTACAAGAAACATTTTGAGAAATAGGGAGTGTCACCTCTTAAAATGATAAGCAAGGTGAGAAACACAGGTAAACTAAACTAAAAGAAGCAAAGTTGGTAGTCAACATAGAAGTGCAATTCCTAATTTGAAAATGAACAAACATGAATGGAAACCCAACATGGAGAACCCTTCGTTCATACATGTACTCATTCACTTAGGCAATGGGTCAGCATAAATGTAAAGTACTGTGGGTTAATTAGGTAAATAAGGGTCAGTATTAGCCAGTCTGAGTATGAACGTGATTTGACCAGAACTCTGGTTTTGGGCAATGAATCTAACATCAGTGTTTTTGTGCAGAGTAGAGGGGATTGATTCAAATATAACCATGGATCAAGCGTAGGGTAATGATTTACTCACAGTTCCTTCTGAGGGCTTAGAAGAACTGTTCCATGTCTCGCTTCTAGTTTTTGGTGGCTGCTGAGGATCTTTGACATTTCTTTGCCTCTTATAGATGTTCCTTCCTCCCTTGTCGCACGGGGTCTGTCTTCCCCATGTATACGTGACTTTGTTTCTATGTCTGTTCTCACTCAGAGGGGATTAGAACTAGGACCCACCCTACCCCAACAGGACCTTCTTTAACTTAACTGATAGTACCTGTTTCCCTAAATGTGGTCACAATCACATAGCATTTAGGACTTCAACATATTTTGGCGGGGGGGGAAGGGGGAACACAATTCAATCCATGACACGCTAGATGGGCTCATCTTGCAGGAGAAAAGTGGGGTGCAAAACTCAAATTCTAGTAAAAAGACCACACTTTATGGTGTGACTGAGACTGGAGGGACCCCAGAAGATATGGCCCCTTGACTCTCTGTTAGCCCAGAACTGAAACCATTCCCCAAGCCAACTCTTCAGACAAAGATTAGACTGGACTAAAAAAAAAAAAAAAAATTTTTTTTTTATAAGACATAAAAATGATACTCATGAAGAGTGTGCTTCTTAACTCAAGTAGATACATGAAACTAAATGGGTAGCTCCTGTCTGGAGGTGCAATAAGAAGGCAAAAATGGACAGGAGCTGGTTGAATGAACACGAAAGGAGGAGTGTGCTGTCACGTTATAGGGAGAGCAACTAGGGTCCCATAACAATGTGTGCATAAATTTTTGTGTGAGAAACTAACTTGAACTCTAAACCTTCACTTAAGGCACAATTCAAAAAAAAAAAAAAAAGAAGAAGAAGAAGAAACAGAGAAGGATATTACTGTTAATATTTTAAAAATATATATATTTTTAGGAGTCTACAAATTTGGGGCTTTGGTTTTTCTAGGGAAGGGAAGTGAGAAATGTACATAAGCATAATCTTAGACTCATTTTGACTTAAGTAACCTTTAGGTAGAATCCTGGTGGCTCAGTGGTTAAGAGCTATGGCTACTCACCAAAAGGATGGCGGTTTGAATCTGCCAGCTGCTCCTTCGAAACCCTATGGGTTTTTTGTTGTTGGTGGTGGTGGTTTTAAACCTTTAGGTAGAATGTGAAGCAAGAATTTAGAAATGTGAAATTTGAGCTTATCAGTTGCCCACTATAGACATCACCTCACCTTATATAACAGCTTTCTATCACCCTTATAAAGCTGATCTAATTTGTTTTCATTTCCAAGGACAATATACCCATCATCTCTGTATCTCCAGCATATAACACACCCTCATAATGCCTGGCACAGCAAAGGCCTTGAATGAATGAATGAATACGTGAATGAATTATGCAAGAAATGAATTACTTCAAACCAGAGTTATAAATACACTAGTCATGCCCAAGGGAGGGGACCAGTAGTAGAACAGCAAATATCAAAAGCTCGGAAAAAAATTATATTTTGAGAAAGTAAGGAGGAAGAAGAAATAGGGACAGAGAGAACTAATGTGGAAGGATTTTTTTAGTGAGGACTATGCTGTAGGAGTGTCAAATACTGTAGAAGAAAAGAAAACATTGACCAGTTACAACCACTATGTCAGACAATTTTCTGTTGTGATCTGTGGGGATTTCATTGGCTAATTTTCAGAAGCAGATCACCAGACCTTTTTTCCTAGTCTGTCTCTGTCTGAAAGCTCTGCTGAAACCTGTCCACAATGGGTGACCCTGCTGGTATTTGAAACACTGGTGACATACCTTCCAGCATAGAAGCAACACACAAGCCACCACAGTACAACAAACTAACAGATGGGTGGTCAAAGGAAAGTATTAGGGACTCTTAAAGGCAATTTCAAGAGAGTATTGGAAACAAAAACGTGTTGGAAGGATGTCTTAGCTCTCCAGTGCTGCTGTAACAGAAATACCACAAGTATATGGCTTTAACAAACAGACGCTTATTCTCTCACAATCTAGGAGGATAGAAGTCTGAATTCAGGGTGCTAGCTCCAGAAGAAGCCTTTTCCTCTCTGTCAGCTCTAGGCGAAGGTCCTTGTCATCAATCTTCCCCTGGCCTAGGAGCTTCTCAGCACAGGGGCTGTAGGTCCCAAGGATGAGCTATTCTCTTGGCTCTGGTTTCTTGGTGATATGAGGTCCCCTTGTCTCTCTGCTGGCTTCTCTCTTTTATATTTCAAAAGAGACTGACTTAAAACACAACCTAATCTTGTAGATTGAGTCCTGCCTCATTAACATAATTGCCTCTAATCCTCCCTTATTAACATCATAGAGGCAGGATTTACAACATATAGGAAAATCACATCCGATGACAAAATGGTGGACAATCACACAATACAGGAGATCATGGCTCAGCCAAGTTGACGCATATTTTGGGGGCACAATTCAATCCATGACAAAGGGTTTAAGCAGTGGGTAGGCTGGTAAGGCTGTAAAAACAGTGATTGGGGAAAAAGGACCTAGAGGCCTTGATGGGGTGCACCAGAGCGGAAGTCAAGAGGTAGCAAAGGCTCTATTAGTGGAGGAAGAGAGGGTGGGCGATGTACACAGAGAAGCAGAGACTGACGAAGGAGATTCTGGAATCAGATGGGTTGACCAGTGGCCAGCTTTCCAGGCAGCTGTCCAGACAGTTCCAATGCCTGTGCTTGGTCTCCTCTGTAAACCTACCTTTCCCACAGTTCTTTGCATCCAAAGAGCCATCCAAAAGGACAAGCACATTGTGGGTAAAGGAAATCCCGACTGTGTTTTCAGGCTGAGGACAGAGGGCCATTGGAGAAAGCTACAGTCGAAAGAACAAAGGCTATGTCCTTAAAAGCTAGAGCAACCGGGAAGACAATGCAAATATGCTTAATATCCTTTAAGACAGAATATCTCTCAGAGTTGTGAAATGCTCTATATTTGTTTTCCATAAGAAGAGAACATCAAAGTCATGAAGACTAAAAAAAAAAAAAAGCATAAATTCAAAATACGCAAACCTTGGCCTTTTTCACACAGAGCCGATTTCGAAGAAGTAGCATATCAACCAAAGGCAATTTTTAAAAAGATTGAGTCATTCCTTGGCTCTCGTGAAGAGGGGTACAATTCACGGGCTTCCGCAGCGCTTCAAAACTGCTTTTCTACCTAGAACAAAACTCAAATTCTCAAAAAAAGGCCAGCCTTAGTGGGCCGGTAGAGACTAGATGAAGACCCCAGACTATCGCCCTGCGACACTCTTTAAACTTGGAACTGAAACCACTCCCAGAGGCCACCTTTCAGCCAAATGACAGATTCACCCATAAAATAAATAATATCGCCTGTGCATACTCTGCTTCTCAAAATATTTGTCTAGATGAAACCAAGTGGTAAACACTTACCCTAGACCAAAGGTGAGAAGGTAAGCGGGGGACAGGGAAGCTAGATTAATGGAAACAGAACAACCAAAATGATAATAACGAGAATGCTAATATATTGTGAAGCATGTAACCAATGTCACTGAATGATATGTACAGACATGTTAAATGAGAAACTAATTTCCTGTGTAAACTTTCACCAAAAACAATAAAATATTTTAAAACACACACACACACAACTATTTTTCTCTGTTCTCCAGTTCTTAGACATCCTGAAGCTCTACTGGATCGTTCTGCCCCCTGGCTCCCCTCACTCTCTGTCACCTATGTTCCCCAAAGCCCCTTCCGTCAGGGTAATGTCGTTACTTCTGTGCTTCTACCAGCTTCTCCAGGCCTCCCTCTCCCACATCACAAGTCTGCTCCACAAAAGCCCAAGACTATTCTGGAAAATGATTTTCCTTTGCATGCACAGGAATAGAGCTGAAGTAACATTTTTTATTTTTTCCTTTTGCTGCATTTCATATGAAAGGAAAGGTGTCCAAACATGATACTACCTCCTGCACCTACAGTTAAATGTTGATTACTCTTACGTTTGAGAAAAAGGCCAAGTGAAGGAGGACTTTTGACCTTCTTACCTCTTCCTCACCCAGCATCAATGGCCCTAGAAGCCATATATCCATTTAACTTCTCCTGTTTGTGCCCATTCCTTAGCTACAGTCCATTTCAGCAGAAATACATGTGCTTAAGGAGGGAAAGAAAGCAAATAAATATGGTGGATAAAAAAGGAACATCTGAATATGTGAATAAAAAGTAATTAGATTAATTCTATTTCCTTGGCTAAGACGTGTGAGTGTGTGTCTGTGTGTGTGTCTACGTGTGAGTGTGTCTGTGTAAGTGTGCATCTGTGTATGAATATGCACGTGTGTCTGTGTGTGTGTCGGTGAGTCTGTATGTGTGAGTCCGTGTGTGAGTGTGTGCTTCTGTGTGTGAATGTGTCTATGTGTGAGTGTCTGTATGTGAGTGTGAGTGTGTGTGTCTATGTGTGACTGTGAATGTGTACAAATAAGTGTGCCAGTGATTGTAAGTGTGACTGGGAAGCTAGTAAGCGAATGGCAATGGATTTGTCTTCATTTTTGGATTAGGGGGGAAATAAACCCTGTCCTGTGTCACAAAATTATCTCTAAATGACCATATGTCCTTTTTTCCCTGAAAATTTGGCCTTAATGAAAAACAGAAATTGCACACAGATAAATTCATTAGGCTATTTTAATTAACCTCACAGAAATAAAAATGACCCAACCAAAAGGCATATTTTAGTGACAGCCAGATTAAGATTTTAAACTGAATTAGCACATTCCGAATCGCAGGTAATGTCTATTTTATAGGACAGAAACCGCTGAAGTCTGTCCCTCAGCATAGTAGTGAATCATGCATATTAACAAAGTGAATCCTCCCCCTGCAAATGGCACAGGCTTAAGCTTCAGATTCAACCGTTTGGACTCAGCACAGTAAAGCAGATAAAACATATTTTGTACAATAAATCTCCATGCTCGCCATTGAGTCGATTCTAACACATGGCAAAACTATAGTGTAGAGTGGAACTGCCCCATAGGGTTTCCAAGGAGCAGCTGGTGGATTCGAACTGCTGACCTTTCGCTTAGCAACCGAGCTGTTAATCACTGAACTAGCAGAGTTCCAAAGCTCCATACTCTATAATAAACGTGTTTTTTCTTTTATGGCTTTCAAGATACTATCTTATGAGAAAAGCTATAAAGGAATAATATGGCTCATGGTATTTTGGGTCCACTTTAACAAATGTCAAGTGCCAAATACATACAAAGGTTACCTGTGCCAAAGTGTATATAGAATTCTCCATACCTAGCATGTTTTTTTAGCATGTGAAGGGTCTAAGGACACGAAGATAACTTCCTTGACTATCTCACTCAGGCTGAGTGAAATGACACTCAGATAATCCAAGCTCTTAAGTAATTATGAAGAATTAAGTGGATCTACTGGCTTGAAAGGAGCCCTGATGGTGCAGTGGTTAAGAGCTCGGCTGCTAACCAAAAGGTCAGCAGTTTGAATCCACCAGTTGCTCCTGGGAAACCCCATGGGGCAGTATTGGTTTGAAACAGAAATGGAAATGACTTTAGAGAAAAATAAAGATAAAAGCAGAATTAATATTCAGAAGCCCTTTATTTGCTGGAACCCTGGTGGTACAGTGATTAAGAGCTGGGCTGCTAACCAAAAGGCTGGCAGTTTGAATCTACCAGCTGTTTCTTGGAAACCCTACGCGGCAGTTCTACTCTATCCTACAGGGTGGCTATGAGTCAGAATCAACTTGACGGCAATGGGCTTGGGGTTTTGGGTTTCATTTGCTAATGTCCTTGTTTTTGGTGACCCCCCTTCCTTCAACAAGCTTTTTCTTGCAGCCACCACATGTCCAGTGTTTTTATTCTACGCAAGGCTTTTCTACATGTACCCTTCTTAGAAAAAACAGCCTTCTCAGTACACCCTGTATGCCAAATCCTTCCCCACATTTTCTGTCTATCCAAATTTGCTATTCTTCCCTGGGCTTTACTTTTTGCCTATTAAAAATACACTTTTGAGAATAAATTGTAGAATGCTACTGTGACGGTGCTGGTCTAGCAGGAAAACATGACTTGACTGCATAAAACATGATGGCTGTGTGTGCAATAGAAAATGATACAGTCAATTATGAGTATGTTGGTGAGAAGATGTTGATTTTGAATGTTGTTTGGACTGTAAAAAGCCCATGAGGCCTTAGGCAAAGGCTTTTAAATATCAGGTACTTTGATGGCTATCTCAAATCTCTTCAGACAATAGAATAGCTTATCAGTCAGAACTCTGTTTTTGGAGGTGTCTGAGGCACAGCACAAATAACTATTGAGACAAAGGGCTTATGTGGCTGAGAGGAAGTGGCCTCAAGCGTCACCAGGTAAAAAAACTGTGTCTTCAGCAGCATTGGTCTGTCTCCAGCTCATGGTCGCTTCTTCATATCTAGGCTCTTCTCACCTGCGGCTTCTTTTCTCCTGTTTCGGATATATCAATCCTGTAAGGGTAACAAACAAGAAACTCTGCCATGCCCACCAAAAATATTTTCGAGTTGTTTTTCAGCTTTTAACCTTTCTGGAAATTCCCCTTCTGGGTGTTAGAGACTGGTGGCTCCAACAAGTTAAGACCAGCTGCTCCCCGCAATGCATGGGTAGGGAAGCTTCCTGCATTCTTAAGATGACCTATCTGGAACAAAAGTTCCTTTAAAAGACCAGAAGGAACCAAAGTGCCTCAGTACAAAACTGAAGGAAAATATTCAGAAGAGAGAAGTCCAATACCAGCATCCAGCCTAGAGATCTTCTCCCACCCGGGTGTTATTATGCATATGATTTCCCAGAAATTTAATGAATAGGTATAATTTCCTTATTCTGCCACTCCATAAATGTGTAGCACACCTCTGGAGCGGAGAGGCTGATCTGGCAAAATTTCTCCTGGCTCCTTGCTTGCTGGCTTGCAGTAAACATTGCTTTTGACTTACCAAAGGCCAGCGTCTTGGTCATTGGCTTTGCTTGCACTCCAGGCAAGGCCCACACTTGGCCCACTTACAATCACAGTGAAAGACACTAGCTGGCCTTGTTTGGGTCACAAAATTCATCCTCCACCCAATCAGAAAAAGGAGTCCCTGGATGATGCAAACAGTTAAGGCGCTTGGCCGCTGGCAAAAAGATTGATGGTTTGAGTCTACCTAGAGGTGCCTTGGAAGAAAGACCTGACAATCTATTCCAAATAATCAGCCACTGGAAACCTACAGAGCACAGTTCTACTCTGACACACATGGGTGTCCCATGAGCTCAAATTGACTCCATGGCAACTGGTCTCTTCCAATCAGAACAAGAGGAAACCCTCTAATTGGCCCAGCCAAAGTCACGTGCCAATAACTGTCATCAACCTTCATTATCAAGTAGAAGGGGAAAGGCCATTTTAAGGAGCACAGTTAATAGCTAAGCCATTCCACTACTGAAAGCAATGCATAGATACACCGCTACCTTTGTGCTGGTCTTGGTTTTAATGCCGACATTAAGAATTAAAGCAAAGAAGGCAAGAGGGGAGCAGCTTCATGTGCTCGGATGAAAGCCGAAATGGGAATGAGGAGACAAAAGTCCTCATGCACACCTTTATCCAAGCCAACCAACCTCTTGGGGCCTTACTGACTCATATGGAAAATTACTTTATTTATATAGGTGATCTCTCAACTGCTTTCCAACACTAAAATTCTCTCTCTTTTTATGAGGCCATCGATGATAAGACATACTTTTGGCACATACAGGAAGAAAAGGCAAGAAGAAGACTTTTCATTACGGTCACTCAGACTCTCCCTTTGTTTCTTGTTCTTTTCCTTGGTCTCATCTTCCTTCTTTCCCTCTTCGTTAAAAGAAAGAAAGAAAACTCTGTGAGTGTTTTGACAATTGGGGAATTTTGATCTACTGCAATGGAACTCTTTGACACAATCAATTTGACCATAATACTCACTGACATTCAACTCAGTGCCTTCTTGCATTTTTCCTCCAGTTTTGGAAAAAGTAAATAGAAAGAGGTTGGGGCAAATAAATTTGCTTCACATAGACATATTCACTGAGAATAATTTTTCACAGCAATCTAGTTCAATGAGCAACCGGATTGTGTTTCTGAGACGTTTCAAGCTCTCTAAGTAGAGGTGGAGGGGAGCAGTAAGGAAGAGACAGTGGAACTATCTTGGATTTGGGTCAGTCACCCTGGGAGTGGCCAGTTCTGCCACTTACTGGTGCAGGTTTCTGCATCTTCCGGAGCCTAATATCCTCATTTGTGATGATGGAAATGGTGCCTCCTATCACAGGAGTCCTGGAGGCGCAGTGGTTAAGAGCTTGGCTGCTAACCGAAAGGTCGGCCATTCAAATCCACCAGCTGCTCCTTGTAAACCCTATGAGGCAGTTCTACTCTGTCCTATAGGGTTGCTATGAGTTGGAATTGACTCCACAGCAATGGGTTTGTTTTGTTGGGTTTTTTTGTTTTTTTTTTTTGTTTTTAAATCACAGGGGAGGTGTAAGGATGAAACAAGAGAAAACATATGCAAAAGCATGACAAATTATACAGAGCCAGAAAAATGCAGCATAGTAAATTATGTATCTGTGGGTCAGCCTGCAGTTTTTCCATAAAATCAATATTTGAAGAAGCACCACTGCGCTGGTTACTTGTCCTGTCCTGGAGCTGTCTCAGGGCTGATCCCAAATGTAATATCTGTACCGGAACACACCTGCGCTTGAACGGCAACCTAGAACACAGGTGTCTCTGGACTTAGGCCTCTCTTACCACCAACATCAGGATCAGACATCACTTATTCACACCACTTACACTAAGGACACCCCCAGCTCCACATCCTTGCCTGGTCACAGCCCTATAGCCACGGAAGCATACCAGTCACTCTTTCTAGACTACCATTCCAGAATTCTCTGGGTGGTAGCCACCGACAATGTTTCTTGCACCCTTACAAGGATATCCCTTTATAAGCCCTGGACCCTATGTTCTTCCTGGGTGCTGTTTTGAGTAAATGGATATAAATCCCAAATGAGAGTGGGTGAATGGGGGATAGTAAATAGGAATAATAATAACCACGTATTATTGTTCCCTATAGGCCAAGCATTCTGCTAAGTGATTATTTCATGTTATGTTAACTGCGAAACTATTGGATAGGTAATAATTTACATGAGGAAATGAAGAGTGAGAAACAACAAATATCCTGCCCAAGCTCACCCTGCCAATGAATGGCAGAACCAGAAGAGACCCAGGTCTGCCTGAGCCAACACGCAATGCTCTTAACCCATATCTTAGAGCCTTGCTACTCAAAGTGGGGCCTGGAGCACAGGATGGTCTCTCCTGAGGGACACCAGGAATGGAGAAGCACAGGCTTTCCCCTAGGCCTACTCAACCACAATCTGAATGTTAATGATGTCCCTACAAGATGCCCATGCAAGTTAAAATTTAAGAAGAAACCCTACACTAGACTTCAAGAGAAGAGGAGAGTGGATAAAGAAAGACATAAGAAAGAGAAATTCTAGTAAAGCTCTTTGAGGACTTTGGGAAACGTAAAATCCATGCTTTGTTATAGCCAATTACAGCCAAATACATTCTGTTCAGATGTTTGCCCATGGCATCAATACTTAAGTGACTCCTCAGGAACGTATAATGTAATGATCAGAAAGGACAAACCACTTTTGGTAGGAAGGTATTGATTTAGGTAGCAAAAAAAAAAAAAAAAAAGTTTTTGAAAGGTTTGATTTTTTAAAAAAGTTTTTAACAGAGTTAAATGGATTGACAATATTCTCACAGGCCTTGCATTAGTTAAAGGGTTTCACTCATCCTGCCTTTTTCTAGGATTATGTTGCTGAGAAAGTACAAAAACTCTTGGCAAAAGCTCTTCTTCTTTATCGATTACCACCGGGACTGGGTTTTTGGACCTGTGTCCTGGCAGACATTCAGACTGCCAAAAAAGAAACTATTGCATAATACATTGAGCAAAAATGCTATAAAATTAAAAAGGTAATAAATTTAGAATCAGTGAATCTAAAGTACTGCTTTGTAGAGTATTATACAGAGCAGGGGTAGCTAGATAGACGCTGAGGCAGGCATAAAAAATCAGAGTCCTCTCCTCACCGTGATTAACAGCTATACATAAAAATAAATAAATAAATAAGCAAGCAAAAATGCCTCTGGCAGCCCTACAAATGAAAGTTTGCCTGAAGTCCGCTGTGGGGCACAGGAAAACAAGATGCCAAATCAGGTAAAAATGTTTTCACAAAATTTAATCTACTGTATATTGGATTTTTTGGGTCTTTACCAGAAGAAAACAAAGATGCATTAACTGTGATTGAAACTGACGGCAAAGGTAGGCTGTCTCTCTTGGTTCTCATCCTTCGTAAGCAAGAGGCACAGGGATGCAGGTTGTAAGGCAGGCAGGAAAAGGGTGAGGGAGGCAGGATGCAGGGACAGCTGGGGACCTGCAGAAATCAAAGGGCAGCCTGAAAGACCAGTAGGGGGTAGACAAGAAAAAAAAAAAAAAAAGACCTGGTCAATTTCAAACTGAGCTGTTTTTTTTTTTTTTTTTTTTTCTGAACTGGAGAAGAGGAAGAAACGGCTGTTCTGTGAGTCTGCTTCCCCGTTTCACCCCAGGACTGGCCATAGCTCATTTGTTCCCTAATGAAATCCAGAGTGGACACATTTATACTGAGTGTTCTCTATAAGCTCCTGTCCAGCAAATAAAAGTCCACATCCACATCTGCCCCTGCAGAGAAGCCCAAGACATCACTTACAAAAACACAGGGATACTGTGAAGATTGATTCGGTTAGTAAGAGGCAGCTTTCAAATCTCTCTGGAGTTCGGGCTGCAGCTTTATTTAGAAAAGTCCGAAGACCAAAAAAGGAGGACTTTTTCCTTCTCTGTGATGAGCCCAATTTTTCATGTTAGTCCTCTGGCCTCAGCTCTGAAGAAGGAAATATGTTTCTCTGCGAGTTTTCATTGTGTTGAGTATACGCTGCAGGAATTCTCCCTTATTAGGTTGCAGCCCTGGTGGCACAGTGGTTAAGAGCTCGGCTGCTAACCAAAAGGTCATCCATTTAAATCCACCAGCCATTCCTTGGAAACCCTATGGGGCAGTTCTACTCTGTCCTATAGCTTCACTGAGTCAGAATCAACTTGATGGCAATGGGTTTGGTTTATGTTGTCAGTGGGCTGATTTGCTTTGGCTCCCCCAAATATTGGGGCAAGGCTTGCCTTATTATTATTCCTGGGTTAGTTAGGTTCAATCTCTTTATTCATTTTCTCTTGCTTGTTGGTATTGTTAGGTGCCGTCGAGTGGGTTCCCACCCGTGGTGAGCCTATGTACAACACTGCCCGGTCCCGCACCATCCTCAGGATCATTGCTATGTTTGAGCCCATTGTTGCAGCCACTGTGTCAGTCCATCTCATCGAGGGTCATCCTCTTTTTCACTGACCCTCTACCTCACCAAGCATGATGTCCTTCTCCAGGAACTGGTCCCTCCTGGTAATAGTATGTGAGAAGTATGTAAGAAGTCTCATCATTCCTGCTTCTACGGAGCATTCTGGCTGTACTTCTTCCAAGACAGACTTGTTCATTCTTCTGGTAGTCCATGGTCTGTTCGACATTCTTTGCCTACACCATAATTCAAAGGCATCAACTCTTCTTCAGTTTTCCTTATTCATTTTCCAGCTTTCACATATATATGAGGCCACTGAAAACACCATGGCTTGGGTCAGGTGCACCTTAGTCCTCAAAGTGACTTCTTTGCTTTTCAACACTTTAAGGAGATCTTTTGCAGCAGATTTGCCAAATGCAATACATTATTTGATTTCTTGATTGCTGCTTCCATGGGTGTTGATTGTGGATCAAGTAAAGCAAAATCCTTGACTTCAATGTTCTCTCCATTTACCATGATGTTGTTTATTGGCTACCACAACAAATTATCACTACCTAGGATCCTGCACACCCACTACCCACCAGTCAGTGGAGGCTTCCATGCTGCTGTGATGCTGAACAGGTTTCAGGGAAGCTTCTAAACTAAGACAGATTAGGAAGAAAAGCCAGGTGATCTACTTCCAAATATCAGCCAATAAAAACCCTATGGGTAAAATGATTGCAGAATGTTTTGTTCTGTTGTGCATTGGGTCACCGTGAATCAGGGAAGGCTTGAAGGCAGCTAGCAACAACAATATGGGTGTCTTAGTCATCTAGTGCTGCTATAACAGGAAAACCACAAGTGGGTGGCTTTAACAAAGAGAAATTTTTTCTCTCACAGTGAAGCCAGCTAAAAGTCCAAATTCAGGGCTTCAGCTCCAGGGGATGAGAAGGCTGACAGAGGGAACCTGGCTGGCTCTGAAGGAAGGGCCTTCTCATCAATCTTACCCTGGACTAGCAGCTTCTCTACACAGGAACCACAGGTCCAAAGGACGTGCTCTGCTCCCAGCACTGCTTTCTTGGTGATATGAGGTCCCCCAGTCTCTCTGCTCACTTCTCTCTCTCTTTTATACCCCCAAAATAAGACATAATCCAATCCTGTAGATTGAGTCATTCCTCATCAACACAACTGCCACCCATGCCTCCTCATTACCATCATAGAGGCAGGATTTACAACACATAGGAAAATCACATCAGATGATAAAATGGTGTTTGCCAACTGTGCCCTCTCTCTTCGAGGCATTTTCGTAAGTGCCACTATGCCGATTTTTGTTTTTACATGTTGCAGTAAAAAAAAAAAAATGGCGTGGCGCACTTAGGAAAATATCTCGTTGAAAGGGGGAGGGTGCAGTTGGCAAGTTAGTGTAGAAGGTTCATGTTATTTGTGTAAAAATATGGTATGTTTGTGTGTGTGTATGACCAGTTACTGTCAAGTTGATTCTGCTGCCCAATGTGTGTCCGAGTAGAACTTTACTCCACGGAGTTTTGATTGGCTGATTTTTTTTTTTCTTTGAGAAGCAGACCTCTGGGCCTTTCTTCTTTGACAGTCCTAAATGGACTCGAACCACCAACCTTTTGTTTAGCAGCAAGCACATTAACGATGTGTACTACCTAGGGCCTCTGTGTATGTGTGTGTGTATTTATGTATTATTTTCTCTTTTGAAATGAAGTCCAGTAGTTATGTTATGGTTCCAGCTTTTCAGATTGGAACCTTGAAGCTTAGAAAGGTGAATAATTGACCTAAATTTTCATTGCAAATGTCAGAATTCAGGCATTCTGATCCACAACACAGAGTACCGTGTTACATCAACTTGCACAAAAAGGTTATTCATACAAACCATGACACAGTAAAGTCTTCCGAAAATGGAGTTGGAAAGAGAAAGGTACCCAAACCAAACCCATTGCCGTCAATTCTGACTCATAGCGACCCTGTAGGTCAGAGTAGAATTGCCCCATAGGTTCCCAAGAAGTGGCTGATGGATTCCAACTGTTGACCTTTTTGGTTAACAGCCGAGCTCTTAACCACTGGATTACCAGGGCCCCAGAAAAAGACATATCACCTGTAAATATCCTTATTTTGTCAACAAGCAAAAATTACATGTATTTCCAAAATCTAATAAAAAATAACCATAAATAAAAATGCCCTGAAATGTTTTCGTAGATTGTAAAGTTCAGACAATTTTTAAAAAAGGGAAGAGAACCATATGTATTCTCTGACTTTTATCTTACTGGCACCACGCTTCTATGAGGTAAAATTTATTTAATATCAACTACAGTGCTGAGGACCACAACAGCCTGGTTTCCTAGTATAGTGGTTTTTGCATTCGCCTCGCATGAGGAAGGTCCCCAGTTTGAACTGGGGAGGAAACAGTTGAATTTTGGAAACCCTGGTGGTACAGCGGTTAAGTGCTATGACTGTAACTAAAAGGTCAGCAGTTCAAATCCACCAGGTGCTTCTTGAGAACTCTATGGGGAAGTTCTACTCTGTCCTATAGGGTCGCTGTGAGTCAGAATCAACTTGATGGCAATGGATTTTGGTTAAGGTACTGAGGAGCCATGGTGGCTCAGTAGTAAAGCTCATCTGCTAACTGAAAGTTGGCAGTTTGAACCCACCAGCTGCTCCATGGAAGAAAGAGGTGGCAGTCGGCTTCCTTAAAGATTTACAGCCTTGGAAACCCTAAGGGGCAGTTGTACTCTGTCCTATAGCAGTGGGGTGGACAATACTGAGTTTTTTTTTGTTTTTTTTTTTTTTCTCTCTCTCTCTCTCTTTTTCTATGTATTTTTTTTTAAATATGACCTAATCGATAGGGAAATGAAGTGAAATCTAGGCCCTGGGTATTTTTCTGTAAATGCTCAGCCTCCAAATGTCAGAATCAAATACTGATAAATGGAGAAAATAATCCTGACCCCTACAGAGGCCCCAGGAAAGGAAATAGCCCCGTAATCAATCTGACCATGTGTACACAAAACAAACACTTGCACAAAGAATCTGTTTAGAATGGTCTGTTTTTCCCACTTGCAGATCTTTATGAGCATAATTTTTTTTTGTGTATCCTAATGAGAAAAGGGAGATTAGATGAGTTTATTTTTAGAAAGCATTAAGCTTTCTTGCTTAAGTACCCAGTGGTTGATGCAGGATAATAAATTTGTTATTGAGGGTAATTAGTTCTGTATAAAATATTTCATATAAAATGTGTGAAAAGTCAGATATCACATTCAGGGACTCAAAAAAGAAAAGACGTATGTAGAAACATAACCATAAGAGAATATGATTTCCAAGCCTTTTTCATGTTAAATAAAACCTATTCCTGAATTTATTCAATTCCTATAATCATGAAGTGGTAAGAACTAAAGTAACAGTAGCCGTAGTTAACTAAGAGTTAAAAATAATTTTGTAGAGAAACCAGCAAGGGTGACAACAGATCTGGAATAAGGAGAAAGAGCGAAGGGAGAAATTTGAAAAGGAAAGGAGTGCAGCTATCTGACTCAGCACCAAAACCTCAAAGTTAGTGTCCACACTTGGAAAGTTAGCAGACAAAAAATAAAACAGAACACTGCCACTGAGGAAAATTTTAAGAAGAATAAATATAAACAAGAAAGAAACAAGCCTCCCTTCAAACACTGCAGACCTGACATAAGCAGGGAAGAAACACTGTTGCTGTTAAGTGCCATCAAAGCGGTTCCAACTCACAGCGACACTACGTTCAACCGAGCAAAACACCGCCCAGTCCTGCACCATCCTCATGACCGTTATTATGCTTGAGCCCATTGTTGCAGCCATTGTGTCAATCCATTTCATTGAGGGTCTTCCTCTTTTTCTCTGACCCTCTACTTTACCAAGCATGGTGTCCTTCTCCAAGGACGGGTCCTTGCTGACGACATATCCAAAGTATGTGAGATGAAGTTCGCCATCCTTGCTTGTAAGGAACATTCTGGCTGTACCTCTTCCAAGACGTATTTGTTCATTCTTTTGGCAGTCCATGGTATATTCAGTGTTCTTCTCCAACACTACAATTCAAACACATGGATTCATCTTCGGTCTCCCTTATTCATTGTCACCTTTAACATGCATATGAAGAAATTGAAAACACCATGGCTTAGGTCAGGCATACTCTAGTCTTCAGAGTAGTATCTTTGCTTTCCAACACTTTAAAGAGGTCTTTTGCAGCAGATTTGCCCAATGCAAAGTGTCATTTGATTTTTTGACTGCTGCTTCCATGGGCGTTGATTGTGGATGCAAGTAAAATGAAATCCTTGACAACTTCAATCTTTTCTCTGTTTATCGTGATATTTGCTTGTTGGTACAGCTTTGAGGATTTTTTTCTTTATATTGAGGTGTAATCCATACTGAAGGTGATAGTATTCAATCTTCATCAGTAAGTGCTTCAAGTCCTCTTCACTTTCAGCAAGCACAGTTGTGTCATCTGCATACTGCAGGTTGTTAATGAGTCTTCCTCCAATCCTGATGCTCCGTTCTTCTTCCTATAATACAATTTCTCTGATTATTTGCTCAGCGTATAGATTGAATAGGTGTGGTGAAAGAATACAACCCTGATGCACACCTTTCCTGACTTTAAACCACACAGTATCCCCTGGTTCTGTACAAACGACTGTGTCTTGATCTACCTACAGGTTCCTCATGAGCACGATTAAGTGTTCTGGAATCCCCATTCTTCACAACGTTATCCACAATTTGTTATGACCCTTACAGGCAAATGTCTTCACATAGTCAAAACACAGGTGAACATCTTTCTGGTATTCTTTGCTTTTAGCCAGGATCCATCTGACATCAGCAATGATATCCCTGGTTCCATGTCCTCTTCTGAATCTGGCTGAAATTTCTGGAAGTTCCCTGTCGATGTGCTGCTGCAGCCATTTTTTGAATGATCTTCAGCAGAATTTTACTTGCAAGTGATATTAATGATATTGTTCCATAATTTCCACATTTGGTTGGATCACCTTTCTTTGGAATCAGTAAAAATGTGGATCTCCTCTAGTCGACTGGCCAGGTAGCTGTCTTCCAAATCTCTTGGCACAGCCGAGTGAGCACTTCCGGTGCTGCCATCCGTTTGTCAAAAGATCTCAATTGGTATCCTGTTAATTCCTGAAGCCTTGTTTTTCACCCATGTTTTTAGTGCGGCTTGGACGTCTTCCTTCATATTATAGGCTGTTGATCATATGCTACCTCCTGAAATGACTGAATGTTGACCAGTCCTTTTGGTACAGTGACTGTGTGTTCCTTCCATCTTCTTTTGAGGTTTCCTGCGTCATTCAGTATTTTTGCCCATAGAACCCTTCAATATCTCAACTTGAGGCTTGAATTTTTTCTTCAGCTCTTTCAGATTGAGAAATGCTGAGCATGTTCTTCCCTTTTGATTTTCTAACTCCAGGTCTTTGCACATGTCGTTATGATACTTTCCTTTGTCTTCTCGAACCGCCCTTTGAAATCATCTGTTCAGCTCTTTTACTTCATGATTTCTTCCTCTCACTTTAGCTACTCAGCATTCAAGGGCAGGTTTCAGAGTCTCTTCTGACATCCATTTTGGTCTCTTCTTTCTATCCAGTCTTTTTAACGACCTCTTGCTTTCTTCATGTATGTCGTCTTTGATGTCATTCCACAACTCCCCTCATCTTCAGTCGTTAGTGTTCAATGGGTCAAATCTGCTCTTGAGATGATCTCTAAATTTCAGATGGGATATACTCATGGTTGTGCTGTGGTTAGTTTATTTGGTTTGAACTGTACATTTTCTCACTAAAGGAGATTGTCTGCAACTATTAGCTGGTTTAAAAAAAAAAAAATTGCAATCTGATTGCTCACTGCGTGGTCACCCAGTGCACCAGGCAAGTAGAAAGCAAGTTTGAGAAATGACATGACAAGCAGTAAAAAAACAAACAGAAAAGTAGTTTCATTAAAAATAAAGGAATCCAGGGGTGGTACAGAAAAATTTCTTCCCTCCGCTTTCTACTGTGTCGAAGGCTCTTCTTCTTCAATCACTGAGACTATTTTTTTTAAATATGGCAAAATTCATATGCATTTATTAGGCATCGCCTATGATCAGGCTATGCTACACATTCTTATGGCATAGCAAAAGAATTATTACATCCCAATCTTGAACAACAAGGAAGTGTTCTCATGACCACTTGTGTTTTTAGAAGACAGAGCCTGGTATTCAGTCTGATATTAAATGACATTTTCTATGACTGTTTTGCTGTGATTAGCAAGATTTATTTTTCCAATTTTATTTTTGTAAAAGTATTATCTTTGGATAAATCAATTCTGTCAAAAAAAGAAAAAAGCATATATGTTTTTCTTTGTCTTTCATTGCTAATGCACTCCAAAGAATAACAACTATTAACAATTTAGACATTCTTAAGTGCACATACACAAAAAATATATATACAAAATAATGTAATATATGTGTGTTTGTGTTACATGTACATGTATATATGTACATATATATGTGTGCACAAAGTATATCTATAATTTAAAAATGGCTACAAAGTATTATATTAACCAAATATTTATAATAGAAGCTCTTTAACTTGACTAACCCACCAAGCTCCCACCTTCTTTTTACAAAGCATGTTAACATCCTCTGCCTGTTGGAAATTTGCACATGGTATGGAGCTCTGTGGCTCAGTGGTTAAGAGCTTGGCTACTAACTAAAAGGTTGCCAGTTCAAATCCACCAGCTGCTCCTTGGAAACCCTATGGGGCAGTGATACTCTGTTCCACAGGGTCGTTGTGAGTTGGAATCGACTCAGCAGCCATGGGCAACAGGCAAGTTTCCTCTGATGCGTTCCAACCTTCCTATCTATCTATGGAGAGCCAGTTGTGTTTGTTATTAATGCCAATTATATTTGTTAGTGTAACTATGTAATTTAATTAAGTATAGTATTGACTGATTAAATATGGATATGAAAGGAAAGAGATATATTTCCACAAAAGCAAAGTTTAACTCATTGGAAAAATTCCATTAAGGCAATTCCAAAAATAAAATAGAAAATAAAAGTTAACTGTGAAGTAAGAAAACTGCAAAAGAGTAAAAGATTGGGGCAGAAATCTATATCTCAAAGGCTAACAATATCATTTCTCTAGTTTGCTGCATCCAAAGTGGTTTTTATTCTTGTTTGTTTTGCTATTCAACTTACTGTGTGAACAGGGCTGACTTATGTTTTATCAGCTTCCATGGTTTTAACATGACTTCTTTCAGCACGGCTTTGAGATCTACTTTATAGAAGTAATTGTTTCATTTCCTTGTGGTATCTTTGTATAAATCATCTGCTGGTTCTTTTCTCCTACCTTTTATTTTTTTAATGAATTGAGTTCCCCCAGAAAAATCTGTTTGCAAGAGAATTATGTGACAGGGACATGGTCATGCTCCACCCTGGATGGAAGCATGTGAATAGATATAAATGTCAGAGCAGTAAGTGATGCAGTTGTTTGGTAGAAGACAATAGCACTTCCTGTTGTAGTGAGTGTGTGATATGGTGAGAGATTTGGGATTTCATTGATTCCTCAAGGAGTGGGTATGTCTTTGAAAGTAGATATGATTGGCATGGTTGGTGGGGAGGGAATTGGAGCAAGAAACCATATTATAAGCAAAGGCACAAGAATGGTAAAGTATGTTGTATGTTGAAAGAATGTGGGAAGAGAAAAATGACTTTTTGATAACACGCTGTGCCCCTTGTATCATGCACTTTTCCTACAATATGCTCAAGAAATGTGTTGTATCTTTCAGGAATAGTTCCTGCATAAAATCTCAATAAAACAGAAACTTTTCAGGCATCTATCCAGCTGTGTTGTTTTACCCTAGAGCAGATACAGGTGCCTTTGGTTCTTTTCTTTGCCACTGCCATAGTTCTTATACCAGGTAACTTACAGGTGCCGTTGGTTCTTTTCTTTGCCATTGCCATAGTTCTTATATCAGGTAACTTTTTTTTTTTTTTTTTGTCTTTTGATTCTCTAAAAAATATTGGTATATGTCAGTTAACAATTTATTTTTATAGTTATTTTAGTGTATTATATGCTGTCCACTTTATAGTTTCATATTTTGATGGTAAATGTCTTTCACAGAAAGTATCATAAAGAAAGATTACTGAAACTTTTGTGACTTGACTACCCTAAATAGTAGCATTTAATTAATTACAGCTATATGTATAAAAGATCCCTGATGGAGCAGTGGTTAAGTACTAGGCTGCTAACCATAAGGTTGAAAGTTCAAACCCACCAAGTCCCCCACAGGAGAAAGATGTGGCAGTCTGCTTTCATAAAAATTACAGCCTTGGAAACTCTATGGGGCAGTTCTACTCTGTCTTATAATGTTGCTATGAGTCAGAATTGACCTGATAGCAATGGATTTTTAATATGTGTAACAGATATAGTCTTCATTGAAAAATAAAATCAATGATGGAAAAAAAAATTTTGTTTGTTTTGCTCACTTAAAACCTAGAAGTGTGCCTGGCATATAGGTTTTGTAGAGCATTGGTAATTTCTTCAGCTGAAAATCAAAGTAAATGACAGTACTTACAAAATGAATGTACATAAATAAATGTTTTTAAAATGAAACTACAAATATAGTTTAATAATAGTCATGGTAAATTATAAAGTTGTATAAGGCCATTAAATCAAGCATTATGACAAAAAAATACATATTTAGTGAGCACCAGTCATGTTCCTTATTGTCAAATTAATGGTTTGGTAGAAAAATTCATACATATGCAGAAAGGGTTTTATTCATTATTCTTCCCTCTCTTTTTCATTCAACAAATATCTACTAAGCACTATTTCAATTATATACAGAAGGAATAAGCTATGGTCTCTAATGACAAGACACTCAATTTCTAGACAGTAGCTTGCACATAATTAGTGATAATGAAAGGATGAGTGCAAAGATCAAGATAGATATAGAAACAAATATATTGGGTCAATTCCAACTCATAAAGACCCTATAGGACAGAGTAGAACTGCCCCACAACGTTTCTAAGGGGTGGCTGGTGGATTTGAACTGCTGACCTTCTGGTTAGCAGCAGAGCTCTTAACCACTGAACGCCTAGGGTTCCAAATACAGATATAAAAAAAAAAAGATAATTGATGTAGATACACTTAGGGATATGGAAACATGAGGGAAATCTGTGAAGTCTTCATCTAGGAAGGATTGGTTGAGTATATCTTCAAGAATGAGTAAGAGGACCAGCATCCCAGGCTAAGAGATTAAAAAGTGCAAATTCAAACCAGAAAACCAGCAGCACCAACCACTATGACCTAGACAGCTAGACACAAAGAAAACTGTGATGTGACTTGACCATGGGGTGTAAGAAAAGGAATGGCAGGAGGTCATTTCTGTTAAGACAGCGTGTCGTTCAAGAAGGCATTTACTTGACTAAAGAAGTTAAAAAATGATGGGTGATTTTTCTCACATAAAAACCGTCTCGGCATTAGCATGTTGCAGGTATTACTTAGCAGCTTAGCTGCACAGGGCTTTTAGTTGGTGCCTCTGTTATTCTCTCGGCTTTTCCCTTGTGGTTACAGAACTTTCAAGCATCATGCCCTTAATCATTGCTTTCAAAGGCTGAAAAGATACAAGGCGTTGCTCTGGTCAGAGCAGACAAGCATTGCCAGAAGCTCCCAGGAGGCTCTTCCATGCGCATACTGCAAGACTGAAGGGGGTCACATGTCCGGCCCTAAATAAGTAACTCAGCCACTGCTTACCTGATAAAGGGATCTCCTCCAGACATCCGATAAAAATTGGGCTATGTACACAAAGATGAAGAGGGAAGGTTTGGCGTGGGCAGTAATCAATGTCTGTCCCATGTAGTCTGAGGGACAAATATGAGATCTTTATTTGGCCTGCTAAGTCCATCGAGTTTTATCATGTAGTGAATGAATGACCATTAAAAGGTTTTGGTAGAGAATCTTTGTGACAAGATTTTTAATTTGAACAGATAACTCTTTGGCAGTGTAGAATACAGCCTGGGCAGGAAAATGAATAGAGACAGAGAGAGCAATTAGGGGCACGTGCAATAGATCAGCTGAGAAAAGACGAGAGCCTGAATCAGGCATAATCAAGAACAATGGACAGCAAAGTCTTTTTAATGATATCATCGTGAAAATATTAAAAAAAAAAAAAAGAAACTGGTTGGCTGGGAGTTGGGGCATGAGATAAAGGAGGGCAAAGAGTCATGGTTAAATGAAGATCTTTGTTTATTTACCTTGAGAATGATGGCTGAGGCCACTGGCAAACCCACAGCCATTGAGTCGATTCTGACTCACTGCTACTTTATAAGACACAGTAGAAATGCCCCATAGGGTTTCCGAGGCTGTAAATCTCACCCAGGCAAGCAAGGAAATGGTACAAATAGGAGAGATTCTCTAGTTGATAAGGCAAGGAGTTTAAGTCTTGAGTTTGAGGTGTACTTGGCTCCAGCTGGCATAAACGTGCATTAAAGAATTACAATTTGAATCTCAGGAAAAAGGTCACCAATAAAGCTAAATTTTTGATAAGTAATGACACGAAAATACTTTAATTTTATGCACTGGAATTGACTCGATGGCAATGGGTTTGATTTGGTTTTGGTTTTTATGGAAGTATTTAATGCTGGTGGAAAAGAGGACCAAGGGCAGAATCTGGGGAAACACAAGCATCTACATGTTAAGAGAAAGGTATTCAAAAAAGAGAAAAAAAAAAAAGAAAAGAAAAAACTAGGGAGATATAATGTCGTAAATGCCAAGGAAGATGAGAATTTAAAGAAAAAGATTTTAGTCACTTTTTTAGTGTCTAGTACATAAAGGTCAACAAGATCATTAGGAAAAAATATAAATTTCTGAATTAGGGAACTGTTAGCAATATTATTGAGACCAAGCTTACCGCAATGTTGGAAGCAAAAGCTAGATTGCAGTATGTTATAGCGTCACTAGAAACTTTGGAAGTGAAAACAACTGACATTGTTATATTGAAAAGCTTGCAGAAATGCGAATAAAAAGTTATCTTGAGAAGAAAGCAAGACCAAATAATAACAATTTTAAAGTAAGAGGGAGACAATTCTATCTATAGCCAGAGGAAAAGGAAGACACTAAGGATGGAATACAAAACCCCAAAAAAAACCCAGTGCAGTCGAGTCGATTCCGACTCTAGATGGGGCAAGATGGAAGGATCAATGCTATTTGGGCGAACAGAAAGTCAATGGTAATGGTTTAAACTTGGAAAGAACTTTAAAAATTTTAATTAAAAAATATTAATATTAAGAACTTAACTGTACAGTTTGGAGAGTTTTGACAAATGCATTTATCCAATCTAGTTATAGAAATTTCCATCACTTTAGAAATTTCCATCTTGCCCCTTCCTCTACCTCCCTGCAGAGGCAACCATTGCTCTAATATCTTTTATCATAATTTGTTTTAAACTATGCTAGAACTTCATATAAATTAAATCATAAAGTGTGTATGCCTGGCTTTTTTTGGCTCAGCACATTTGTTTTAGATTTAGCCATGATGTTGCAGGTTTAAGTCATTTGTTCTTTCTAATGCAGAGTAGTACTCAGTTGAATTGATATGCCACAATTTGTTTATTCATTATCCTCTTGGATTGTTTCTAATACCTGATTATCATGAATAAAGCTTAAAGCTATTATGAATATTTGTGTAAAAGTTTTCTTATTCCCATACATTTTCAATTTTCTTAAGTTAATACCTAGAAGTGGAATCGCTGGCTCCTAAAGTAGGTGAATTTCCAACTTTTTAAGAAACTGTCAGTTTTCAAAAGTTGTTGTACCAGTTTACACTACCACCAGCAATGTGTGAGTGCTCTGGTTGCTCCAGAGCCTCGTCAACATTTGGTGTTGTCATTTTTGATTTAGCCATTCAAGTAGAAGTGTAGAGGTATCCTGCTATGGTTATAATTGGCTTTTCAAGTAAGAATACTTATAATGATTTCAACAGTCTCCACTAATTGATTTCCTTAATCAATACTAAGTGGTCCAGAAGCCAGACTGTGAGGAGAGGAAGGGACATTTGGGTTGATCTTAATATCAAGGTTAACAAGTCAGATAATAAAAAAAAAAAAAAAAGAGATGGGAAAACTGAATATTCTAATTAGTGTGCAATTGAAATTATTTTCTACGGAACCAAGGTGAAATAGGAAATCAGGTAGAAAATGGTAGCCCAGAATTGCAAATCTGGTTTAGAGAAAAAAAAAGTTTAGAGAAGCAGGGAAATGAACAAGTAGAGAGATAAAACACTATGGTAAAAAAGTTCGAGGTTTCAAAAGTCTGAAACTTCCAAGTGATAAAAAAAAAATTTAGATTTTAGCATGAAGATAGCTTGCTAAAGGGGAGTCAAGAGAAAGCGATTTCATGTAAAGGGAGCCAGAGATTTGTGTGGCTACAGCACTGGCTATTCTGCATTATGAGAAAAAAATCAGTGTCAAATGGATGAGCTGAAGAGTGAAGGCACTGAGAAAATAGAATGTGAGAAGCCAGATATTTGATTTTTAGAGCATCTTTCCATGTCACCAAGCTCTCCTTAACAGCACAACATGGGCGGGAGTTTAGGTCACAAGCCATATCTTCAGAGATGCCTTCGTTATATATATAGAGTGTGTGGGAAACTGGGCAGAAGAATGCGGAAGCTAGCTTTTACAATGACTCTCTCCCTCTACAATTAGGAAGAAATAAATTCGGCCTTTGAGGATACTTTCTTATACTCTAGAACCCTGGTAGTGCAGTGGTGAAGAGCTCGTCAGCTAATCAAAAGGTGAGCGGTTCAAATCCACCAGCAGCTCCTTGGAAACGCTGGGGGGCAGTTCTACTCTGTCCTATAGGGTAGCTGTGTGTTGAAATTGACTCGACAGCGATGGGTCTTATAGTCTCTGAATGAAATTGTTTGTCTTAATTAGATAAAATATGCTAAATATGAAGCCTAGAATAACTTTGTACAGTTGCTACCTTGAATATTTCCCTGTAACTTTCAACATTTGTTAATATTCTTGACTGTAAGTGGTTACGATTAAGTTGTGAGTGCAGAGTTAATTTTGGGGTAGTGCTCTATGAGGGTACTCAGTGATTGTTAAACACCACCCCTACTTACATGGGCAAGGACCAGGCTGGGACGTCATTCAGATGCTGGCATGGGATACAGAAAGGCTTCATTACTCATTAAAATCAGAAAGCCAATTCTGCTGGCAATGGCCTAAGGGGGCCAATTAGAATACGATGGGTAAACAACTCCATTCTCATTGGTACTGCCTCATGCTGACCCTGGTGGTGGCAGCAAGCTAATATATTCACTGCACCCCTGGAACTTAATGGAAAAGACTCATCATTGTTTTTATTCCACTAACTGTAATCCTAGAAATGATTTTTAATTTTATCCTTTGACTTGAAGAAGTTTATTCAATTGTGCAAAATGAACAAGGCAAAAATTAAAACCTCACTTTTTGGAAAAAGGATTTGGAGTTCCTTAGACTTTTTAAAGGAGGTTTTGTAGTTTTGATTTGTATTATACTGCTTAGCTTCTGAGTCAACCATGCAAATACCTTCCTGCTTCTTTCTTCACACTAAAACTAAACAACACTGGTACCGCGTCTCTGAATGCTGGCTACTGTCACTGAGGGATGGGAAGGTGGAGGTTAACCAAGAATGGCTGGATATTTAACTTGCTAAAACTAAAAATCTGAACAAATATTTTGGAATAATATTCCTTTCCATGAGGATTTTACTATAACACGACTGAGAAATGCTAATTTTTTTAATAAATAAACTATTTCACTACATTGAGTTATGTGTTTCGACATTACATTTCCAAAAGAAAGCTTTAGGCTTTGATCACTATCTTGAAGTTTTAATTTTTAAAAAAGCCTTCAAGAACATTTTTATTTTGAAGTTGATATGAGTCTCATGTTTCAATAATGTAGAAAAAGTAACATAGAGCCAGGGGACCTGCCATTCTAGGTCGTGCTCACATTCTGTGCGCATGTGTACATTCTCCTTCACAATCCTGCTGATGGATAATAAATAAAAGAGATTTACATTGTCAATGAATTTGGAATTTACTTTTAATAAATCATAAGAAAAGAAACAAGGCTTGAGATAATATAATATAAAATCACTTTCAAATTCTGAATTTGCAATTCCAACTCATAATAACCCTATAAAACAGAGTAGAATTGCCCCATAGGGTTTCCAAGAAGTGGCTGGCAGATTTGAACTGCCGGCCTTTTGGGAGGAAAAACCTTGGAGGCAGGGATGTTTATGGACTCCTAGTGTAGAAAAATACTTATTTACGCAGTATTTTCTACAAGATAGTCTCAAAGTCCTCTTCCAAAGCCTAATTCTGATGTGGTATTAGTTGTGCAAGTTCCTACCATACCACAGCTTATGTCACGTGTCATCTAGAAGCTTTCAATAGTGAGATGATCAAATGGGTTAAGCTCAGCTAACTAATGTTGACACAAACTGAGAGCTGCCCACCAAAACCTTTCCATCTTATTCACGGAGAAAACACCTAGAAGACATGTTCCCATCTGCCCTAGAGATTAGGCATGTCCATGTGACTGAGATCTGGTTCACAGGAGGGAGTGGAAATAACGGTCACCCCAAAACTGAAGACAAGCCAAGTGTCCGTCAACAGGTGGGTGGATAAATAATTGTAACTGGGATAGCATGGAATACGACACAGCACCAAAAGAGAATTAAGTACGGATAAGCACAAAAAATATGGATGAATCTCAAAATAACATTGCTGAACGAATGAAATCTCTCTCACACATGTACACACACTTAAAGAGTACATACTGTAAGATTTCATTTATATGAAAGTACAACCAGAATGCTCCTTAGAAGCAAGGTTGGAGAGACTGAGTCTTACATACTTTGAGCATATTGTCAGGAGGAATCAATCCCTAGAGAAGGACATTGTGCTCGGCAAAATACAGGGTCAAGGGAAAAGAGGAAGACCCTGAACAGATGGATTGACACAGTGACTGCAACAAATCGCTCAAGTGTAACGATTTGTAAAGATGGTGCAGGACCAGGCAGTGTTTCTTTCTGTGGTACATAGAGTCACTATGAGTCGGAACTGACTTGACGGCACCGAACAACAACAAAAACATAGAAGTCCAAACTATAGTGACAAAAAGGCAGATCAGCCATTGCCTAGGAAGGAGAGGTATGAAGGTAGAAGGGAGAGATTACAAAGGGGCAAGAGGCAACCTTTTGGGGCAATGGCTGTATTCTCTGTCTTGATCGTGATAGTATTTTCATAGATTTATAATATGTTCAAATTTTCCTACACTGAAAATTTACTGCATTTAAACAGGTATAGTTTACTGAATGTCAAGCGTACCTCAATAAAGCTGTTAAAAATAAAAGCCGTTCACCAGCAAAGGGTCCATATGCATGTGGTGAGTCCTTAAAACTTAGTTTAAAAGTTTAATGGTGCTTATCTGCTTCTCCCTGGTATATCAAGTCTAAGCTCCTTACTGTATTTTAGGTTTCATCTACTACCACTCCTTTCCAACCCACATACACCCTACATTTTACCTACACTAAACTACTTTTCATTTCCTACATATATGATACAATATCCTTTTGTTCCTTTCTTGCCTTCAATTTACAGTTCACCTCTTCCAACTTCCTATACTTTCAACAAGGCACATATCAACTTCCCAAAACATGTGCAATTTTTTTTTTCCTTTTTTGTTCCAATGTTACATAGTACACACTTCGATTTTATAATTTGTTCTATGGTATTAGGCCAAGGGAGGGATGTCTTCCTTCATCCCTATATCCCCAGAAATTGACCTGTTCCATAGTAGCTGCCAAAGATCCTCAAAAAGTTCAGTGGATAAAATAATAAATGAGTGAATAATCTTATTATTGATTAATTTTTTTATTAATAATAAGATTTATGCCCTTCAAATTACATACTTCTAAATGTCACATCAATCCTGAAAATAAGGTATTATTATGCGCCTTTTACAAATGGAGAAACCAAGGCTCAGAACGTTTGAAGGCCTACAATCTAAGGCCACAGAGCTAATAAATGCCAGGGTCGGGGTCTGAAGCCATCTGTTCCTGAGTCAAAGCCTTTACTGCAAGGGCAGAAAATAAATGAATCTTCGTGTGTTTCCTGATACAATGGTTTTTCAGTTCATGCACGTGTCTACCGCCTTACTTATTACACAGTTTATATTCTGGAATCCAATTTCTTCATCACCAGCTCTCAACTTTTCTTCAAGACATTCCAAATTTATTTTGGGATGCAGGCGCATACACGGATCTCAGTTTGGTTTTGCCTTGACGTTGGCCTCCACACATGTGCACCCAGACCTTAAAAAGCCCTCATTGTTGTTAACACTTCCATGTCATACGCCATCATTCTTCACTATTAAAATAAAGTATACTTTGAACAGGACACGTACAAAATTTCCAACAGAAACTTAGGGCATTGAAACAAAATGTCTATACATTCTGTAACAAAGATTATTTAAAGACATGTCTAGCCTGTCCCTGAGGCAACATACGTTGGGCGGTAAGACTAAAGGGTGGTGTTAGCTGAGTGATTGTTACTAGACGTTTTCACAGGAGTATAGTAACAAAAATATTGCTTGGTAGGATAAATGCAGATGATCCAAAACCATGATGAAGCTGCAGAAGCTGTAAATGAGGCATGCCTGCAGCATCTGCCCATTGCCCAAGCTAGAGACCCAAAGTCATTTTGAACTTTTTTGTCTTCTCCATCCTCTAGATCCTTCCTTCAGCAAGTCTTGCTGACATCACCCCTAAAATGTATCTTGGTCTTTCTTCTCCTCCTCTTCCCCTCCGAGGTTCCCACCTGTTGCACACCATCAGCATGCCTCATTGGAGTGCTGTCATGGTCTCGCAGCTGGCCTAGGCCATTTCACTCTTGACTCCATCCCTTCCAATGTCTACTTGCTGATCATCATCAAACTTTCCAACCACAAATCAGATTGTCACCGCCTTCAAAGCTTTTCCATCAAGGATGGAATTAAATCCAAACTCCTCACTCTGGTTCACAAGGTTCTACATGGCCTGACACTGTTGGCCTCTGGACCTCACCTCTCCCCTAGGCCCTGGCAGAAGTGTTCTGTTTGAGTGCTATGCAAGGGTTTTTTAAGCAGGCATTATTCTTGGTCACAAGAGAAGCAGTTCAATTCCTATTACCTTACACCTGCTTGCTTCATGAATTTTTTTTTTTTTTTCACATTTGACCTTTTCAGGCATTTAGATTTTCTATCCTTGGTCTAGTTGGTGTTAAAATAGCCCTGGGCCCTGGCATTCATAACCCTTCTTTTCCCATTGGGTCTCTTGTAGCATATTCAAGATTCTGGCCCACCCTAGATTGCAAGAGCTTAGAGAAGAGGGGTTTAAAGAACACGGTGCCCCTCTGGACTGTAGTGAGCCCACTATCCTGCCAGGCCAGTTTACAATGTGGCCCCAGTCAGACATACAGAACTTCGAGCACAAACTTCAGTTTTGTACATGATTCCAAATTGTGCTTACCTATCTATGGCCTGGAAACCCTGGTGGCATAGTGGCTAAGTGCTATGGCTGCTAACCAAAAGGCTAGCAGTTCAAATCCACCAGGCATTCCTTGGAAACTCTATGGGGCAGTTGTACTCTGTCCTATAGGGTTGCTATGAGTCAGAATCAACCCAAAGGCAATGGGTATGGTTTTTGGATCTATGCCCCTGATTCCAGGATCCCGTTTGGTGATTTCAGGCCTCCTAACTGGTGAGATTTCCTTGAGGCTGATCTTCTTAGATTTCCAAATTAGATCCTGTCTCAAACCTCCCAACACTACGGCCCTGGTGATGCAGTGGTTAAGAGCTCACTGCTAGCCAAAAGGTCGGCAGTTCAAATTCACCAGCGGCTCCTTGGGAATCCTATGGGGCAGTTTTACTCTGTCCTATACGGTCCCTGTGAGTCTAAATTGACTCAACGGTAACGGGTTTTTGGTTTAACTGGTGATATTTCCTTGACACTGACCTTCTTGGGTTTCCAAATAAGATTCTTTCTTTCATGGATTGAATTATGCCCCCCCAAAAAACATATGTATCAATTTGGTTGGGCCATGATTCCTGATATTATGTGCTTTTCCTATATGTTGTAAATCCTGCCTCTATGCTATTAATGAGGGAGAATGGGCAGCAGTTGTGTTAGTGAGACAGGACTGGATCTACAAGGTAGGATTGTGTCTTGAGGCAATCTCTTGAGATATAAAAGAGAGAGGGGAGCAGAAAGACAGGGGAACCTCATACCACCAAGGAAGCAGTGCACATAGCAGAGCTTGTCCTTTGGACTCGGGTCCCTGAACAGAGAAGCTCCTAGTCCAGGGGAAGACAGACAGAGAGAACCTGGAGTTGATGCCCTGAAGTTGGACTTTCAGCCTACGTTACCGTGATGAAATACATTTCTCTTTGTTAAAGCCATCCACTTGTGGTATTTCTGTTATAGCAGTCCTAGATGACTAAGACGCCTTCTAAAACTTTACAACACTGGTCTCCACTCTCTTGAGGAGCTCCTCGGAATGCCATTCCTCTTCTCAGAACCATCTCACTTATTTTTTTATAACAGTTTATTTTAACACCTTAAGCTATACTTGGAAACCCTGCTGGCGTAGTGATTAAGAGCTACAGCTGTAAACCAAAATGTCGGCAGCACGAGTCCACTAGGCACTCCTTGGAAACCCTATGGGGGTGTTCTACTCCATCCTATAGGGTTGCTATGAGTCTAAGGCTAAATTTACTTCAACTCTCAAGAGTTGTTGGAGGAGACATGCTACCCACAACGTTAATATGCAACTGTGCTTTACAACATACACAAGAGTGAAACATCTTACTAACATTTACATTTACCTTGTTGCATATGGATTGAACAAATGTAACACTATGTTTATGTTGCTAAAGTAGTATTAAGCAATGCTGTTGTTGTTGTGTGCTGTCAAGTTCATTCCACTCACAGCGACCCTACAGGACACAGTAGAACTGCTTCGCAGGGTTTCGTAGGCTGTAATCTTTACAGAAGCAGATGCCCAGGACTTTTTTTCCCACAGATAAGCTAGGGGGTTAGAACCTCCAACCTTTCGGTTAGCAGCTGAGCTCTTAACCATTGCACCACCAGGGCTCGTATATATGAAGCAATACTAAGGTATTAATAGCTTTCAATTCTGAGCTAAGAAATTGATTCATACCTATTTTGCAAATTATCTTAGACATGAAAAAAACGAAACTAATTCGAAGGTGTGTGATTTAACGCAAAATGTCTGCATTAATGTTCACAGGATTATTTTATAAGATGATTCATAGTTAATAATTTGTTTAAAAATAGAAAGTGTCTATCAGCCTACTTTAAACAGAGATAAAAAACATACTAATAATATTTAAGAATAATAATAAGTCACTAAGCCAGATAATTTTTAAAAGCCTTCCACAAACATGGAAAATTTCAGTTACAGTTGCTTATAATCTAAGATCCTGTAAGAATTTAGTCTGGCTTTATCTAAATTCATTTTAATCTCTTCTAGGAAAACTTGCCACAAAGCTCAGAATCTCTGCCATATGTCGGCTACTAACCGTCTCATGCTTGTATGACATCTCTATTAAGATTGTAAATTCCCTAAGGATAGTATCCCCTTAGGTAATTATTCTAACATATTCACAAGTTTGATCTCAGCTGCCACTCAAAGGGACCAAAAAGATTTCCAAAATTAAAAATTAGAACCCAATTAATCTTCGGCATAACGTCAACATGTTTCATATTTCCTTTGGTAAGCCAAGAAATTTTGGAAGGTGACATCATGTCTGCGAAAATGTCACACCCTGCAGGAAAGATTCTTTGGCTAATTAGAGTAGCCCTTTGAGGTGATACTATACAGAAAGAGTGTTGAAAAAGTAGAGTTGTCCAAAATGGGCTAGAGCAGCTCCCTTTTCTTCCAAGCTACACAGTATCTGAGATTCGTTGCTCCAGAACTCACAATCTTTTTAAATCATTCTAGTGTGGGGGCATATTTCACATCCATTATAGGAAAGGTTTTCTTCTTGATTTCCCAGGACTTTATATCAGTGAGAACGGAGTGAAGAAAGAGATTAGTAGCTGCAGAATCTAGGGCAGTGAAAATTAAATGTAGCAAATGGTTATTATCATGGATTGATGGGAAAGTCCAATGAGTTCTTGGTCCATTCCAGTTACAGAGAACTGTGCACGAACCATCATTTCCTTTCATGCCAGTTGTTCCTCTGAGTAGGCTGAAGAGATTATTGTTACTTAAATGCTGTTAAAAAGACAGGCTTCTTGAATCCCAATAAAATCTTATTGTATATTGTGGTTTATTTAAAAATTTATCAGTTTTTGGCTGCAAAATATTATAAGTTTATCAAAAGGGTATTAAATGGCATAATTATGTTGTTAAAGACCCTGTTTAATGTTCGTTACATTGTTAAAATAAACATGAAGTAAAGATGGGGGTTAATGTTGGAAATCTTTTTTTCCCTAGAACCAATTCGCTTCTGTAGGAATGTCGCCAAGAAACAATGTGTTCTGATCAGTAAGTAAATCTATCTCATTCATTTATGGAAATAAATATAATTTTAAAACACCACATGTTTGTACTGTGAAGCAGTTTAATTAATGCATAAAATATACATAATGTTTTCTCTCCCTTAGTTACCTGATCACTATTATAACGTAGGAAACCTTGGTGGCCTAGTGGTTAAGTGCTACGGCTGCTAACCAAAGGGTCTGCCGTTCGAATCCGCTAGGCAGTCCTTGGAAACTCTATGGGGCAGTTCTACTCTGTCCTATAAGGTTACTATGGGTCAGAATCGACTTGACGGCACTGGGTTTGGTTTGGTTTGGTTTGGTTTGGATTATAACATAGAGTGAGGCTTCTTTGTGGATAGCTCCCAAATTTATTTCGACCGATGCACAGACCACCTTCTGAAATTTGGTCCTAAATTTCCAACTGTCTGCTGACATTTAGAAGCCCTGGTGGAGTAGTGCTTAAGAGCTCGGCTCCTAACCGAAAGGTCTGCAGTTCAAACCCACCAGCCACTCCTTGGAAACCCTATGGGGCTGTTCCACTCTGTCCTACAGGGTCGCTATGAGTCAGAACTGACTTGACGCAACACAACAGCAACAACAAGACTGACATTTAAGTCTGGCTGTTGGAAACCCTGGTGGTGTAGTGGTTAAGGCAATGGGTTTTCAGTTTTTTTGGTCCCACCCGGACCCCACACTCAGTATGTTCACAGCAGAATTCACCTTCTCTCATGCTAAACTTGCTTTTCTCTCTTAGGTTCTTGTCACACATCCTTCCCTAAGCCCAGGCACAACGTCTCAGTCAACTTTAACTTGGGTTGCAGGTTGTCTCTCATATCCATCTCTTCTTCATTATTTCCATACTACTTTCCTTTCCAGGCCCCTATTACGTGTTATCTCTGGACTGATTATCAGAATATCGTCCTAGATTGTCTCACTAACTCCATTCTTTTCCCATTCTAATCAATCCTACCCATAACTACTGGTTCATCTTCAAAAAATAACACTTCTGTCCATTTATTGGCTCAGAATTAGTCTCTGATTTACCTGTGTGCTAACAAACATGGCCCAAGTTCATTACCGTGGCAACTCAGACCTCCACTAAGCTAACTTTATAGGTTATGTTCCATGGCTGCCCTTCATGTACTCTAAGCCCTATTAAGCATGACCTCACACTTTATGCTTTTCCACCTCTGCTTGTTTCCTCCACTATAGTAGCTGCTTGAATGCCCACCCCTTTCATCCCCCGAGATCCCAAAACTACACATCTTTCAGGCCCTGCTCAGATACCAACTTTTCCATTAACCTTCCCATCTTGAGCAGCTCTCTTTTCTGAACTGAAATGGCAAATTAGCTGCACTTCTCCTATCACTTAACATTTTCCATTTTGTCCTACAGTCATTTCTACATGAATTTTATCTTTCCCCACCAGAATCTAAACTTCTTAAGAGAAATTGTCTTATTAATTTTTACACCCTACTTATTCATCTTAGGGGCTAAAAGAAATTATTCATTGAATGACAGAGGTTTCTGTTTCTTTCTTTCTTTTTTTAATGTAGTGCATCATTTTTATTTTTAACTATAAAAAACCCACTGCTGTTGAATCAATTCCAACTCATAGTGACCTTAGAGAACAGAGTAGAACTGCCCCACAGAGTTTCCAAGGAGCACCTGGCGGATTTGAACGGCCGACCTTTGGGTTAGAAGCCATAGCACTTAACCACTACGCCACCAGGTAGTAAATTCATCCTCATATGAGCATCTGATATTTGACAAACTCCTGAAGTCAGTTAAATGGGGAAAAAAACAGTCTCTCTAACAAATGGTGCTGGAATAACTGGATATCTATCTGCAAAAAAATGAAACAAGACCCATACCTCAAACCATGCACAAAAATTAACTCAAAATGGATCAAAGACCTAAATTTAAAATCTAAAACGATAAAGATCATGGAAGAAAAAATAGGGATAGTGCTAGGAGCCCTAATACATGGCATAAACAGAATACAAAACATTGCTAACAGTGCACAGACATCAGAAGAGAAACTAGATAACCGGGAGCTACTAAAAATCAAACACTTATGCTCATCCAAACACTTCACCAATAGAGTAAAAAGACAACCTACAGACTGGGGAAAAATTTTTAACTATAGATGAGAAATTATAAATTATTATTTTTCATTGAGGGAGAAATCTTATTGTCAAAAATATTCAGTCAACTGAAGTAACATTTGTAAGTGCCTTAACTGATCTGGTATGGCTGTGTCAAATAGAAAACCTACTGGTATTTCCATTTATAATCCAGAGCATTTTGGTCTTCCCAAGCCTTCACATTTTTTTAAGCCTTCGCTTATACTTCCCATAACAGAACATTAAGTGTGTTACAAAGCACGACCTTAAAATCATGAGATTGATTCCACAAGTCAAATAAGAAAATTGGAGTCATTATTTAATGGGCATGTATCAAATGATAGCAAAACATTGTAACCACTCTGATTAAGAACATCATGTGAAGGAAGAAAATGTATCAAATAGAAACAGCCATCTGGAAAGGAAATGAGGCGCTAATATATATGGGTTCAAATCAATCATGTAATAATAGAATGGAAGTGGATTCTAAAAATCATTATCAAGCTTTCTTTTTGTTTAGAGATTTCATTATCCAAAACCTTGAGGAATAACCATCTAAACTCTTCTTGAACATTTTTAATGAGAAGGGGCTAACAACTTTTACAGCAGCCCTTTATATCACTTATCTTATTCATTTCAAGAGTTGTAAAAGTCATCCTGGTCAAACTTGTTTTTCTGGTCCTCCATCTCTAAAGAAAAGCCCGCTTCCACTAACACGCTTTTGAAACTTTGAAACTATCAGGGCAGTAATTTCATTCCCCCTAATTCCTGTGCAGTCAAGAAACGCTACTCCTTTCTTTGATAGATATCAGATGATACAGTTTCCATGCCACACAACTTCTTGGTCAATTTCCCCTTGTTGGTGTTGTTAGGTGCCATCAAGCTGGTTCCAACTCATAGCGACCCTATCTATGTACAACAGAATGAAAACACTGCCCTGTCCTGTGCCATCCTCACAATCGTTGCTATGTTTGAGCCCATCGTTGCAGCCACTGTGTCAATCCATCGCATTAAGGGTCTTTTCTTTTTTGCTGGCCCTCCACTTTACCAAGCATAATGTCCTTCTCCGGGGACTGGCCCCTCCTGATAACATGTCCAAAGTATGTGAGATGAAGTCTCACCATCCTCATTAACACACTCCATTTTGTTTACTCATTTAACACACACTTATTGAGGAGTTTGTATGCGCAAACATTAGGCTCTAACCTGAGGAAGATACCACGATGACTAAGGTAGTTTACTTGCAAAGTAGCCTTCCCTATTTCTATGTCAGTCTTCTATTATATTTGCACTGGGAATCTCAGATCTTTCGTTTTTGTCTGGACAACTGCTGATGTGACAGCAAACTTTGAATTATGTGAGTCTGATTATTTCTCCAAAAAAGAGCCTTTGGCCAAGTGTTGCAAGAATAACTAATAATCCATCTAAAATCCCGATGAGAGTTTTAAGCATGTACCCAGCAAGCATGTATCCAAATCAAAGGATGCTTTGCTTCATATATGCCCATGGCCTGTCTGAAATGCAAATACTTAAAGGCTATCTTTTAATATTAGTCCTACATATGATAAGGTTAAAAAAAATCTCTGCCATGTTTTCATTCCTGATTTTGATTTGACCATCTGTATTCTAATAGTGAGTCCAACCGTTGGCAAGGAGAATCAATTCGAGCATAAGAAAACATCCAAGTGTGGCTAGATTTTGCAGCGGAAGGGACTTTTTCCAAGGATCACATAATATGATATGTGTACCCACTCTTGGGGATGAAAACCAGTTATATATTCTAGCCTTTACTATTTTTTTTAAGCCATTGCCGAGATGTGATGAGTCCAACTCATAAAAATTCAGACGAATATATATATATACTTATATATGTATATATATATATTTTAACAGATGTGGTAGCCTGCTTTTCCAACAGCAGAATTAGGGTAGAGCTTGGAAGTATAAAAGAGCTACCTGACTTTCTCTCTAAAGTCAATCATATAAATGATTTTAATTACCCGAGAATAAACAGGAACCTTGGAACAATTATTTGGACGTTATCCCACTTCTGGACGCTACCTCTAGCTTTCCCAACATAAGGAATAGCAAGTGAGGTCTTGAACTTTAAAACTGACGTCAGCCTGACAGCTGGGTCTCTGTTCAGACCCTGTTGTGAAACAGATCCAATCTTAAATGCCTTTCTCGATTTCTCTGCCACTCCCCGCAATAAGAATGCTCTCTTCACTCATTTCCAGCCTTTCTCGCCACTAAAACATCTAAAGGAGGGATCTGATAAACTCACAGAATAGTATTAATGATTTATTATTCCTCCCAGCAGTGTTTGCATTTTATAGGGGTCAGGTTTGTAAAACAGTCATCTCTCGCAGTGGAATTTCAGGCATGATTGGCAGAGCAGAACTGAGCCTTTCGATCTCAGCCCTCTTCATGTCACGCCTCACAGACAGCTCTCTATTTAGCCTACAAGTAAGGACAGCTCTGCAGACTGTCATTCTATATGATTCATAAGATGAAAACAGCTATTCTAGATGCTCAGTTTATAAGGATGGATGAAGAGACATACATAAAATGGCTCCAAAGCGGCCTTATCACTACAAAGCTCCCTACAGAAAGATTAGCCCAAAGGACTAATGGACCACAACTACCACAGCCTCCACCAGACTGAGTACGGCACAACTAGATGGTACCTGGCTACCACCACCAAAAGGGATCACAATAGAGGGCCCCAGACAGAAAGAGAGAAAAATGTAGAACAAAATGCTAACTCACAAAAAAAGACCAGACTTACTGGTCTGAAGACACTGGAGAAATCCCGAGAATATGGCCCCTGAACACGCTTTAAGTCAGTACTGAAGTCACTCCTGAAGTATACTCTTCAGCCAAAGATAAGACAGGCCCATAAAACAAACAATAACACACGTAATTCAACCACATATACCAGACTAAATGGGCACAACAGCCCAGGAGCAAAGACGAGAAGGCAGGAGGGAACAAGAAACCTGGACGAATAGAAATGAGGAACCCAAGGTCAAGAAGAGGAGAGTGTTGACACATTGTGGGGTTGGCAACCAATGTCACAAAACAATATGTGTATTAATTATTTAATGAGAAACTAATTTGCTCTCTCGACTTTCAGCTAAAGCACAATAAAAACAAAACAAAAAAACACGAATAAATAATATTATAATAAGCCTCTTTTCTCCTATTTTCCTTCCACAGAAATATATTGGGCGTTCTTTCCTAACAATGCAAGTTTCCTCACCCTGGCCAAAGAGCCATTACATGTAGGTGCCCTCGCATCTATACTTTTAAAAGACCACATAGATGAATCTGATGTACAGAAAGACTGGGGACTGTCTTCAAAGAGTTCACATTGTACTGCTGTCGCATTTCTGGATAGGCTGGGTGGTGAACTTGATCTGTGTTTGAGGACGCTTCTCCGGGAGCCACATCCTTTGGGTTCAGCTTAAAATTATCCCTCTATGCAACTTGCCGCATGGTTCCCCAGCCACTCCCATTATAACCCAACTTGACTAGGTTTTATTTTTGTTTGTTTTCCTGTTTGTTTGTTTTTTAAATATTAAGTGTGGAAGACTTGCGCTCATACCAATGTCTTCTGAAACATGAACCTAAGAACAGCAGTGATTCACAGGGACAGTCTATCATGTTGAAGGTTTAAAATAAAACTGGTAACAGGACAATATGAAGACAGAATAAGACAAAATTAATATAATGTCAAGATTATAAATGAAGACATGAATACGATAATTAATAAATATGATGCCTGTGCCAAGAATAAAATATTAACTTCCAGAGGCCTAGGCTGTTTGTGTTGCCACCGAAGCTACACAATAGAATTTTTTTTTTCCAGCTTCCTCCTTTGCCACCTTATGGCTTGTTCTCCAAAGGGAAGTCAAAATGATCCTTTCAATATACAAACCGTATTATGTCATGCTTTTCTCAAACCCTTTAATGGCTCCCTATTTTTCTTAAACACAATGCTGAAGCCCTCACAAATGGCCTATAAGGCCACATAATCTGGCCCCAGGTACCTCTCGGGTTTCATCTCTCCTACCTCTTTCCCTAGAAAAGGTATGGTGAAGGTCACAGCCTTGAAAACCTTATGGAGCAATTCTACTCTGCCCACATGGGATCACCGTGAGTCAGAATCAACTCCAGGGCAACTAACCACAACACCAGCAATAACAACCTTTTTCCCTAGAGGGCTTGGCTCCAGTGCCCTGACCTCTGTGCTTTTCCACAACCTGTCATTCCTACTCCTGCCTCAGGGCCTTTGCATTTCCCCTCCCTCTTCCTGAATGGTTCTGGCTCCATTAGCTTCAAGGCTCAAAATCAGCCACTAGAATCAGGTCTCTATTCCAATGTCACTTCATCACAGGGCTTTTCTTGACTCAAACCATCACTCTCTGCCTTCCTCACCCTGCTTTATTTTTCTTCATAACACTTAACACCATCTGATGTATGTTTATTTGTGTTTGTCTGTCTCTCCCTCAATAGGATGTGAGAGCAGGAACCATGTCCCTTGCTCAGAGCTGTATCTTTGAGGCCCACAAGAGCATCCTACACTCAATTGGTTGTTAAATAATAGTGGATTAGTGGAATAACGGTTGCAATGGCCATGCCACCATGTTGGTCAAGCAGCATTTCATTTTTTAGCTCTGAAGATGATCTTGTGAGGTCAGTATCATTAACCTAATTTTCCATTGAGCAACTCAAGCTCAGAAAGTTAGGGAATTTTTCCCCAAGTAATAACCACCCCTGTAGTGGAGCTGGGATGCAATGTAGACAAGTCAATCTTCAGAGTTTGGGGGGTTCTGGCGCCCCAAACTCTGCTGACTAATTCAGAGAAGAGAAACATCACACGATGCTCATGCAAATTCAGAAGTCTCTTGGGGGAAAAAAAATTCTTTTCTCTTTACGAATCTTACATAGATGAATCTCCCAAAGAAGACTGGGAACCATTTGGAAGTGTAAAGCTTCTCTGAACCATCGACAGCATCTTGAGTCTAACCTACTTTGCAGGCTTCCAAGAAACAGAAAAATTGTTTGAAATTGGGGATAATTTCACACTCTTTTGGGAAAGGGAAAAAATAAAACAGAGAGAAAAAAAGAAAACACTTCCCCTTACCAGTTGCACTGAGACAGAACTGTCAAATCCAAAAAGATCTTGTAAAATGGTCCTCCGCTGTAGGCCACAGAGTAGAAATGTAATAAACTCTGACCCATAAAAAGTCATGTAAACATTATAACCTGTTTTTACTAGCCCTTTTAGCATGGGGAGCAATTGATCTAAAACAGCTTGGCTCTCTTCAGTTCCCAAGTCTCCAGGAGAATCCAGCCTCCACCATGGGTGTTCACACGCCTCTGGCATTGAAGGCCAAAAATAGGACCGAGCTAGAAAATTGCAGCTATTTAGCTATTTGCCCTGGGCAGACGTTTGATATTTCCAAGAGCAAAACATCCAAAGAAAAGCTCCTGAGGAAAAGCTACTCTGCAACACCTATGCCCATGAAAATTATTTAATCTACAATGTCCACAATCAAAATAAATACCCGTGTGGTCTTGGGCTGCTGGTTTTAGCTGTCCCTAAAAATCATACTAACCAAGTTTTTAGTGCAGTGAAAGTAGTCACATTAATGCCTCAGGACAGAACAGCTCTGACTATTTCCCTGCGGCTAAAAAGCTTTCCCGTATGAAATATAAATGTGGAAAAATTGAAGTAAGATTTTTACAGGTGTCATATGAACACTCAGCCCATTACACATTTGAAGAATGCTAGTTAAGCTTGCCTCGAACATACAGTTTTCTCCATACTCCCAGAATCCAAAAGAACTCTCGGAGGGCCCAAGGGAAATGAGGCAGTGAGATCAAAGGTAGGTTAATTGACTGTAAATCGCTGCTCTTTTCTAATCTTGCTTCTGATTGTCCTTCCAAGGGATCTGCTGTCTGTGGCTTAGTCTCATGTCAAGTGAACACCGGCAGGCGGCTGAGAGAGGAGCTGGAGGAGTTCTCAGGTGGGGACATCAGTTAATTGATGAGAACTCTGAGGTAGACGTGTCCTCATGGCAGCAGAACACTCTCTGCCTCGTGTTGAACGTCACTGTCAGAGCTTGTCTCCACAGCGGCCTTGTTGGCAGCCACCCAACTTTGGCAATAGCATCGCGTCATGGATGGATTGATTGACTCAGTTCAGTAGTTCAGTTCGGCAAACACACCTTTACTAACCGCCCATAAAGAACCAAGGACAGGGCTAGATGCTGATGAATGGCAAGGGCCCAGTTCCCAAGTACTTAACAAAACTAAAGAGCATGACAGGTGAGGACTGAATTCTCTCACTTACTTAGAGACGCTCTGGGTGTATTTGTCAAAGGCAGGTTCTCATATTCTTGACATTTGATACAGGAAGCCAAGATGTCAAAGGAGCTTGCTAAGGGATCAGAGCAAATCTCCATTAAGTACAAAAAGAGTCCAGAGAAATTAGCATTGAGAAGACGATCTTTTTTACATGTCTCAACTTATACTTTTTGAGAATTATTGGAAATTCCGAGGGAAAAAAAATCAAAGTTTTTGTTTCATGCATGTGTTTTACATAAATACATATATGAATAAATTTCGTAATTGGGACAGCAAACTTCCCTAAGGAAGATTTATATTCCAGATTTAAAAAAACAAAAAATAAAAAGACAGTAGAAACTTGAATGCATCTCAACTTTATTTTATTTTGAACACACCGAAAGTTTGGCAACACGCCTTATTGGGTTTGAAGTGGGAAGGCGTTTCTCTCCACCTTCTGGAATCTCTCAATCACTCCCTGGGGCTTAACCGGAAACAGAGAGAAAGAACAGTCGTAACTTACATGTATATTATCTGTATAAAACCAAAAAAAAATTGCTGTCCAGTCAATTCTGGCTCATAGGAGAGAGTAGAACAGCCTCCAAGGAGTGGCTGGTGGATTCGAACTACTGACCTTTTGGTTAGCAGCCAAGTTCTTAACCACTGAGCCACCAGGCCTCCATTATCTGTACAGGTTACTGCAACTGACCAGTGAATTTGATCTTCAAAATAGCCTTGGGAAAATTAAGCCCTCATCTACATTTTATAGATATGCAAAACTGAGGGGAAGTTATTTTTACCAAAATCTCATAGTAAAGCTAGATCCTCAAACTTCTTTACACTTCACTAAACTGAAGGTAGGTGTCCCTGGTCCTCACAGCTGCCCATGCTTCTTCCTTCTGACATTACTTCTTGAATGTGAAGTCAGTTAAGGTGGTACCCAAAGAGAAGAACTTCACCTAGAAACTTAGGCAGGTGGTCTATCTCTACCTCCTACTATAACGGACACAATTCCCTCAATTTTCTCAAAATAAGGAAATTGCCATGTATTAATCATTACATTTGGATTTTGATACCTGCTCAATGGAAGAACAGATTAAGGAACGTTAAAAACAAATATCAAATATTAATTACTATAGCTGAACACTCTACACTGAATGCTTGCTATGTGCCAGTCCCGCTTCAAAATGCTGCCTATGAATTTCTTTTAATCTTCATAACATACATATAAAATAGACATTAGGACTATCCCCATTTCAGAGCTTAGGGAACTGAGGCACAAGAGGTTAAGTCATTTGCCCAAGGTCACACAGGTAATAAGGAGTAGAGACAGGGTACTTATCTGGGACATTAACACCAGTTTTTCATCACTACTCTCTACAGATAGCAACACACCCATAGATGACAGGACAAATACCAGCAAATATCTGAACACATACCAATATATTTATTTGTACAGACAGGTTAATACATAACCTCAGAGCATTTGGGAGGATGAGGATTTAAATAAATCAGTGAGTACCTTTCACTAATCTTGGAAAGTTGGCTATGGAAATTTGGGGACAACAGAATACCATATGAGTTTTAAGTGGGAGTGTGAAAAGAAAAAAAAGGGGGGCGGCAAGAAGGTAAAAGAGGGCTGGTGCAGTGGGTGGGGAGGAGACGGCAGAGAGACAGAGAGAAGAATCTTTCTATCCCATAGCAAGATGCCCTAGTTCCCCATGAACAGCACTGACACTGCTATTTCAGGTGAAATGTTCACTAAATAATGGTTCTAGAACAGAATCTGGGGTAGAACACCCAGCACGTCGACTACTGTCTATCCAGGTACAAGTGTTGGGGAAAGGGAGCTGGGCCACAGAAGTGACCTCTCCTCTCTTTTTCATGGAATGTTCTCCCTAGCCCAGAGAAACAATACTTCTCAGTAGACACACTTAACAACAACAGTGCGGTCCAGCGAACCCTAACTCATGGTGACTCCATAACGTTTTCCATGGCTATTTTGGAAGAAGATCTCCAGCCCTTTCCTCCAAGGTGCTTCGGGTTGGACTTGAACCTCCAGCCTTGCCGTAAGCAGCCAAATGCTGTAACCATTTGCACCTCCTAAGGACTCCGATAGACACATAGTACCATTACATGTTTCTAAAGAAAGATAGTGCTTGCCCCCTGGGTACCACATAGTTCTTTAAGAAAAGCAAAACCCATCATTACCCCTAAGGAACAGAAAGAGGTGAATAAGAAGCTTGGGAATAAACAAATACCCCAAGCATCTGTGACTTCACGCAATAACATTACAAATTACCCATCTACGGCCCTTGCTTCTCACAAGGTCACATGTCAGTAATATCTTAAGGTAAAATAACTTCCTAGACACGTAGTTTTGTTTGTTTTTCTTTTCTTTTTGTACCAAAAAAAAAAAAAAACTGAACCCATTGCAGTCGAGTCGATGCCGACTCATAGCGACCCGACAGAGATCATTAAAAAAACAAACCAAACCCCTTGTTGTGGAGTTGATTCCAACTCATAGCGACCCTCTAGGCTGTTGTAAAACTGCCCCATAGCGTTTCCAAGGAGGGCCTGTTGGATTCGATCTGCTGACCTTTTGATTAGCAGCTGAGCTCTTAACCACCGTGCCACCAGGGCTCCACAGAGACCATTAACCTTTCAGAATAACCAGAGCAAGTGAACTGCCTAAGCTCATTCATGAAAACTAGCACAGCAGTGTGGCCAGAGCACACAGGAGATGTGCACGTGTTTCTAATGTGAATCAAGCTGTGATTCTACAAGAGGCAAGGAGCCAGACCTTGCCTAATGATTGTCATTTTATCCGTTTACGGGGAAATGTTGTGGCGGAACCCTGAATGGGTCTGCTTTCAGAGGCATTTGAAATCTCCTTGCCTTTGTTCTAGAGCAGCGCCAGGGCACAAGAGGGGTAGCGGGAAGAAACGTGAAGAAGGCGGCTGGATATTTCACTGACCAAATGCAGCTTGGCAGGTCTGATGTTCTTGCCAAAGACTGCATATGTTGTCATTAAAAAGTTTTCAACAAATCATGGACATCAGACATTTCAGGGAAGCGTCTTGAAATAAGTCAGGATTTATATAAAAACATTTTTCCACACTTTTTTTGTGCATCTTCCCAATTCGCTGTGTGTGCTGTAGAGGGTTTCAAGTTCATTGGCCTGACAGTTGGCTGAAAAGGGAATCCGACTGTGGCTCTTCCCTGATGGCTGTGAGGATGAGGCGCCCTGTGTCACAGAGGGCAAAGGTGCAGCGCTCGCTTCATGGATCCCAGCACAAACGCAACACCAACAGTCTCAGGCGCTCTACCCACCTCCCAGCTGGAAATTGTTGGCCATGATGGATTCCCAGAAAGGGGAAATAAGTATATTTATCTTCTTTCCTCTAAAATAATGTGCATTAACAGATTTAAAAGGGCAATTTAGCAGTGCTACTGAAAGTGCGGCTGAAATGGAGAGCCGAGACAGTCATCCCACCTGTCACCTCCACATGTGGTGATTTGTAAGATCAAGGAATGTCCAGTTCTGTCTTCAACATCAACCTGTGAAGAGCAGAAAAGAATAATAATAACCAAATTTACTGGGTACTCACTAAGGGCCAGATACAGTGCTAACAGCTTTACCTGTATTCACTTAAAACCCACTGCTGTCGAGTCGATTCCGACTTATAGCGACCCTATAGGACAGAGTAGAACTGCCCCACAGAGTTTCCAAGGAGCGTGTGGCGGATTCGAACTGCTGACCTTTTGGTAAGCAGCTGTAGTACATAACCACTACGCCACCAGGTTTTCCTGTATTCACTTATCTGGGCATATATTGGCCCTCCTCTAAAGAGATCCAGGACTTTAAATAAACTTTAAGGTAATATCCAAACCACCCTGGTTTCGATTCTCTGTGCCTGCATCCCTTGTGTTAGGGCTAGCTGGCTACCATCACTTCAGACGATTTCAAGATCAAGTTTTGGAATTCCTATCTAATTAGAGATTCATAAAATTTTCAAAGACTCTCAAGGTTTAATGTGATCATCAAAAAAAAAAAAAGTCTTTCACAACTTACTATAATCATGTCAATCCTAGGAAATAGCTGAGTAGTACCATAAATAAAAGCACTTGGTTGGGTAGGTCAATTTCACATATGAGCAAAGACCCAGCGTCAGGGATAGTTTTAGCAGGCCGAAGGCTGGAGGCTGCTCTGGCCAGAGCAGAAGTTGGTTTCAAGAGTGTAGAATGAGGGCAGTGTTAGAGCAGGGCTCGATTCTGGGGGACCTTGAAGTTACTGAGATCAACTCTCTCATTTCAGATACAAGGCTCTTTGCAAGTTTGCTCAACATGTATCCAAATGCCCCCAGGGTCCTTGGAAGGTTCCATTTTACTAAAAGGCTTCCTAACTTAAACGCAGTTCTACAGCACCTCTAAATTTTTATGAGCATACAGGGTGCCGGTGCAAACATTGCCTGGGTCCTCATCTTGTAGGATGTAACCTCGGAGCATAGTGAAATGGGACCTTTCACAGCATTTCCACACCTCTGGAGTGCTGCGGTGGTTAAGAAACCCTGGTTGCCTAGTGGTTAAGAGCTACGGCTGCTAACCAAAAAGCTGGCAGTTCAAATCCACCAGGAGTTCCTTGGAAACCCTATGGGGTAGCTCTACTCTGTCCTGTAGGGTTGCTATGAGTTGGAATCGACTCAATGACAGTGAATTATGGGTATAGGAGTGCTGCAGTAGAAATGAATCAAACAAAATAGCAGAAACCTGAAAATGTTGTTTCTGTAATCTAAAGGCAGCCTGGAATTTACCCCCGCATAGTTTCCTCACCTGCGAGAGCAGACCCATAGTCACCTTGTGTGACGCAGCTTGTCTGTACTTATGTGACACTGCAGCTTGCTGCTTGGGATGGCTCTCACTCCCAATATTCCCAGTCTGACACCCAGGCCCTTTCATCTCTCGTCAGTTATCGCTCCCTTAGTTTCAACAGCTTAGCCAACTGAGTTCATGATACACAAGAGTGGCTTTATCAGAAAAACTCCAAGTGTGCAGAGAACAACAAAGAGACACAAAGAATGCTACCCAGGCTTACCAGCTTCCTCCCTGGATTTGCTTGACTCTAATTATTGGAAAACCTCCAGGGACCAAGGCTGCCTGGGCTTGTCTAGAGATCTCCTTTTCCATCAGGGATGCCACCACCCAGACGCTAAATCAGAAAAAAAAAAAAAAAGAGAGCTAAAAATCCTCAGAGCAATAAATCTTGGGGACAAAAAGAACCATTCGCAAAACCTTCACTGCATTCTATTTTAGTGGAAAAAACTATATATAAGAAGAAAATTAGGTAGGGGAACATTTTAGTAAGATTTTGTTCTCCGCTCTCCATTTTTACTGCTTTTTTTTTTAACAAAAACAAATTGCTGTTATTTTCTTCACTTCCTTCTTTTTTATTTTCTGTGTATATGTGTGGTACTGAGTTTCTGTCTCGTTGTGTTGGAAAGTTTAAAAAAAAAAAACAATTTTGAATATCAGATTTGGAAGTAGAAAATCTGGCCCACGAGATACCAAATGCTGTTGTTTTTAGGTACCACAAAATGCTCAGATGTTTGGGGAAGATGCAATTCACTGTTTTAGGGACAGTTCTGCCAAAAAAAAAAAAAATTAGATCAGGAGAATTGTTTTAAAATGTCTGTTCAGTTTGCCATCTTCGTTCTTCTCTCCAACTACCTCAACACTTCACGCTGAAGCTTGGCTCCTCAGAGCCCTCTAACTGAAGGTCTGAGTGGGGTGGGGGTTCTTATTCCTTCCACCTCCTATCACGTGTCTCATTCTGTGACCAAAGAGCAAGAGGAAGTGGATAAATTAATTTGCATTAGGGCAAATGCAACTATTACATCATTAAACGCATAATTGACAGCAGGGGTATTTGTATCCACAGAAGACAGTCTCAGCCTAAAGATTAACAATGAAATATCTAAAAGAGATTCACGAAAAGGCAGTAGAGTTTCCGTACCACACAGTTTAAAGGATATAGATGAGTGCGTTTCTCAACAGCACGTATGGTTAACTCCCCAGTCATTTTATATCCCAGCTCAACAAAACAACAAAAAAAAAAAACTCCATTCTGGCTGTGTGGGTTAGAAGCCTTTAACCCACCCTGCCTTTATAGTAACTGATTAATACCATATAAAAAGCAAAGCTTCATAAAAGCAGTATCCAAGCCTTCAAGTCAAATTAAGAACATTTGTGTCTATTCCACACCTTTTTTAATATTTCATTACCACACTGTAGTTTTTCAAAGCTATATGATTCAACAGTAAAATACAACTGGCTTACAGGGCAGTTTCCGTACAGATATGTCATGGACACATACTGTACCGAAACGATCTTATAAAATAGATGGTATTTTAAGCTTTTATTATTAACTTGAATTAAATTTTCCTTGGCTGTGGTATAAAAAGTATGTTAAATATTGACCACAATTATCATGCATTCTCCACATTAAATATAGTCTCATAAGAAACAATATCACATTAGGTCAAACTAATGGCTTTTAAAAAAATGGCTTTAACTCAACTGGTGTTCTATTTGGACATTCATTGAAATATTTATAGAGTCTAACAGAAAAAGCTAATATAACAGGTCTTGAAAAACTACACCATATCAGAGATTCCATCTCTAACACCTTGGGTGGGCTGACATGAAATACAAATAGTGCTATTAAATCCTGAAAAGTTTGAAGAAAATCCGGAATGAATTCTAGGTATTCAAGACCAGTTTCAAATTACTTTTACAAATGAAGGATTAAACAGTTAAATGTCGTTTGGTTGGCAGACTAGTGGAATGTCAACACATCAGACACTAGAACTAGAAAATGTGAGGTCACAAAACTTAGTTCCATCAGATCCAATTCACATTTATAGCTGATCAATGTGATGGAGATACAGAGTCAACAGTCTTGCTAACTTTTATTAAAATTGTATGCACAAACAATAACCAACCAATACATTATCCTAATGTCATTTGTTATATAAAATAATCTAAGAATTCTTGGAGCTTTTAGACAGTAGACCTTTAAGATTTACGAACCAAAGACACCAAGGTCAATAACAGTGGAAAAAGGAAAGAAAACTGAACGGGAATTAGGTTTATTTTTCCAAGATTTTCTTGTTTCATTTGGGGAGGTATGAAGGGACTGTTACCTGCTAGCTCCACAAGTCACATTACGTAAGAGCTTATTTCTCATTCATCAGATGAAATTTGCTGGAAAGGTTAAATATCCAGAAAGGTAGTAACCTACAGACCAATGCAAGCTGCCACACAAGGAATGGCTGTAAGACCAGGATTCCTTTAAAAAAAAAAAAAAATACTGCATGCATATCAAATTGGAAGCTAAGGATCATCTACTCGGCCCACACACTTTTAATGAGATAGGACACCCGCAAACACGCTGTGATTAAAGCAGTCCTTGTACAGCTGTAGAAAACTTACAGTTCAAGTGGGAGGCTTTTTAAAGATAAGCACAGATTAGTTTTAATCCACAGCTAAAATATATATATATATATATATATATATATATATATATATATAGTTCCAATATGGAAATGGAAGGCAAAGAGCACGAGAGAGGGGTTCCAAGTGCCAAGGATGGGAGATTCGATAAAAGAGCCAGCCATCAGTTATCAATAAGACCCTGGCATTAAAGCTTGGCTCAGCTTGCATGGATCCTACATGTTTTATTCATATCAAGCATTTGGATATGATCCTCTTCTAACACAACTGAGCTATACTTGCCAATTCATTTTTAATTTGTGTGTGACTACAGCTCTCCAACTATGTGTTTGTGGAATCTGGGTTTTGCCTATATTTGTACAACCTAATCAGGTACTCTGCTGCCAGCATATTTTTAATGATGATTTCTGGGTATCCCCTAAAGTTTAGGGTGTATAAATAACTTGTGCAAGGCTATAAAGAACCAAGAACACCAATACTGATTGGCACTACACAGGTTCAAAAATATAAGTTTTCATCTGGGCAAAAGAAAAAAAAATCAATTCTCTGAATGCAGTGTTAGTGCCCTTTTGATAATTGGCTTGCTGAAATCTTGTCATAGTTTGTCATCAAGGCTCAAATAGATTTTGAAATCGGTTAGTCTCCTACTTCTTTCTCCTATGATGTGGTTCTCTCATTGTAAATTCCTTGGCTTTGACATAAGAGCACTTCAGAGCCAAAGTAAATACATCCCTGATAGTAGTTTAGAACACCGTTTCCGCCCAAATGGAAACTGTTTCCACCAAAATTTCAGAATATTTGAGTCAAAGGTCCCAAACTATCCCTTGGGGAGTTTGAACACAAGATCTCTAAGCCCTGAAACAAGTTTCAACAAAAGCAATCTGTTCTTGTTTTCCCTACCTGAGTATTTACCGGGCTCCACTTTGCTCCATCTTAGCTAGTTGAGTCACAGACGCCCTCTTCCTCTGCCATCTCCTCACCAGCCATGTGCCTTCTTTACCTGAGAAATGGAAGTTGCTAGAATGCCCACCGTCAGTATGTGTCTGAAGCCTCGGGACAGATGAGCAGCTGTGGCTTGTGGGTAACCATTTCACAAGCTTCAGCCTGTCACTCTGAAGTCGACTGGCTAAGGAGAATCAGTGAGGTTACTCATGGAGCAATTAAGTGGCAATGTAAGAAGGTCAGGCAGCATCATCTTCTCCAGCCAAAAAGATTTGGAACCCTGGCGTGGTAATTTATGGTTGTGTTCTGGCCAACCACCAGGAGCCCAGCTATCTGAACTCGGCCAGGCCACACTGTGAAAAGCCCATCTCTGTCTCTTTGATGACATCTCATTTACAGAGTATCACACATTCTCAGGATGTACCTCACAAACTCATTGGTTGAAGTTATGGACACTGGCTTTCTGTGAAGTCTGTGAACTGTGGCATCCTTTATACCCCTCTTGGTGTGATTATGATGATAATCTATGATGGAGTTATTGCTGAAAACACAGCAATGTCAAGCTGTGTTTCAACTGCCAGAGTCCTGGTGGCTCAGTGGTTAAAAGCATTGTTGTTAACCAAAAGGTCAACAGTTTGAATCCACCAGACAGTCCTTGGAAACCCTAGGGAGCAGTTCTACTCTGTCCAGTAGGGCTGCTATGAATTGGAATAGACTTGATGACAACATGTTTTTTGGTATGTATGACTCACAAGAAGGTTTAAGCTGTTGAAGCCCTCTCACTGCAACCAAATGCAAAACTGGTTTTACCTGGAACCTCCACAATGAAACCCTTCTCCTCAGTTACCTTACGGAGTTCCTCTGAAAGAGAGAGAACAGGACTGTAGTACTCTTGTAACCCTCAAACCATTACACCTCTCATTTGCAATTCTACATAACTCTATCAAAATGGCACCCTATATTTTGACTAATACTTAGTTGGCCAATGGACTTTCAATAGTCCCCTTGGTTTCTTTAGCAGCTGCACTGATTCTATTAACTATTTTCAGTAATGGGAATAAAACAACTAAACCAAACTAAACCTAGTGCCGTCGAGTCGATTCCAACTCAGAGCAACCCTATAGGACAAAATAGAACTGCCCCATAGAGTTTCCAAGGAGCGCCTGGCAGATTTAAACTGCCAACCTTTTGGTTAGCAGCCACAGCACTTAACCACTACGCCACCAGGGTTTCCAAAACAACTAAGCTAAAAATTTAAGTAAAAGGGGTAAGAAAAATATGCTTTTAAAAATAAGTCAATGATATGCTAAGGAATATTAAAATATTCTCACAAATATTTTAATAAACTTCTATACTCAATTCTTATCCTTAATTTTAAACACTGCATTCCTACTGTAACGCTCTACGTCAGTTCGAATAAAGTAATCACATCAAACGCAAAGCTGTGTTACTGCGAAATTAATGAAATGACTGACCTGGGCCCGTGACGCCTGCAGCCCCAAAGGGCAAGAACTGGCAGACAGTTGCCTGTCGTGTCAGGCCCAAATTTGCATTAGCACTGGAGTGCGCTGTATCATCAAAATACTGCAAAAGTTTTTGCAAACCAAGTGATAAATGGACACCAGTTCGTGGCAACTCCAACAAAATGAACCGGTGATTTTGAATTCCAATTCTTGCATATAGTTAAAGAAAAGTAAGTTTCAAAAACAATGGGATCCTATTTTTCACCTGACAGTGATAAATGGTGGCAAGACTGTAGAAAAACAATCCCTTTCATACACTATTGCCAGTTCTGTAAATTGGTGCAAACTTTTTTGGACAGCAAAAAAAAAAAAAAATTTTTTTTTTTTTTAATCAAAGTGTAATATATGCCTGTATCCACTGTCCCAGTAATTCTATTAGAAATTTATACCCTGGATATACTCCCATATGAACAGTGAATATGGACGAGGAAGCTCAATGCAGCTAAAGTCTTCAACCCACTCAAATGACCATTGACCAGAAGACACACATCAGTGTATACCTATATGAAGTACCCTTGATGATTGTTAAAGAGAATAAGGTAGAGCCATATTTGCAGGTAATAAGTAAAGTTATTAAGAGCTATGGCTGCTAACCAAAAGGACCACAGTTCGAGTCCACCAGCTGCTCCTTGGAAACCCTATGAGGCATTTCTACTCTGTCCTATAGGGTTCCTATGAGTCGGAATTGACTCAACAGAAATGGGTTTGATTTTTTTGGTTTAATTTAAGTGAACAAAAGAAGTTAAAAGCAATGTGTATAGTATGTTTCCAGGAGTGTTTTTTTTTTTTTAAGGATTGGATGGATGGATGGATAGGTAGGTAGGTAGGTAGACAGATATACAAAAATAGAAAGATAAACGCATGTATGGATGGGTAGAAAGATGCCTGTACATTCAATTCATGGAAAATTGCTGGAAGGAAGTACTAGAAATTATTAGCAGTTGCCTTGGGTAAGGGAAACTAGGGAAGATGGGAGACTTGATTTTATCATTTACTCTTTTGCGATCTTTGAAGTTTTTCAACCATGTGCATGTATGACATTTTCAATAATTAGTTAAAATATTAAATCCCATAAAATAAATGATCTATCTGAAAATACATGGAATTACTCTCTATTTTCCTTTGAGTACGTCTCTCTCCCTGCACGTGTTGTTTCGTATCTTCACAGGAATTCTGCTTACCTTTCACCACAGCCCTTATCATCCTTCTTCCTCACTGAAACTGCCCCTTAAAAAAAAAAAAACCTTGCCAGTCCTCAAATGCATCATGTCCCTTTACTTCTTCACAAACACTGCTTCTTCTGCTGAACGTGTTCTTGTCTTTCTTGACCTGGTGCGCTCTTAGTCATCGTTCAAGATGTCCTTCACCAGTTCCGTGAGGACTTCCAGGAGTTAGTCCGTCTTCTAGACTTCCCTGTACATCTCTTTCCACCTAGGTCTTTTATAGCAAAGGTCACTTGGGATTATAATTTCTAGCTTGTATCTGTGTCTCTTCTAAAGCACTGTTCTTATTTTTTAATGTGTCTGCCCCAGGGCTTGACAAACACTCTAGTCAGCTGAGATTGAGCATCATAATTATGTTTGCAAGCTCCTAAAAACAAAAATTATGGGAATTCTGGGGCCCAGGAGTCCATACTTACAAAGATATCCAAAAGTGAGGATTATGTTTCATCAACCTGAAGGGCTCTTAGTACCTAGACTTTGAAAGTCAACCTCGAACATTCCAAATTCCCCAGCGTTATTTGAGTCACCTATTCTCTCCAACATTTCTGAAGCATTTCATACTGCTATCTACTCACCAACTGTCTTTTTTACCTTTTCCAAAATGATCATGTACTGAGTGTCTACTATGTGAACAGTGATCTGCTAGAAACCTTATATGAACTACTTCTAATCATCACAACCCTACACAATGACTTTGTTATATCTATTTTTTCAGATGGGCAAACTGCAACACGAAGTTCATTAACTTGTCCAAAATGGCAAAGCTAATAGGTGGCGTCTTAGTGATCTAGTGCTGCTATAACAAGAATACCACAAGTGGGTGTCTTTAACAAACAAATTTATTTTCTCCAAGTTTAGGAGGCTAGAAGTCCAAACTCAGAGTGCCAACTCTAGGGGAAAGCTCTCTCCATCTGTTCTAGAAGAAAATCCTTGTCTCAGCTTCTCTGGAATTCTTCCCAGTGTTCCTTGGAGATCTTGCTGTGGCTAACCTGCTCTTTTTGTATCTCAAAAGTGGTTCCATTTAAGACCCACCTTACGCTGATAGGCCTTATTAACATAACAAAGAAAACCTTATTCACAAATTGGATTACTTTCAAAGGTAGGTTGTTGGGTGCCACCCCGTCCATTCCAACTGGTAGGGACCCCATGTGACAGAGCGGAATGCTCCAGAGGGCTTTCTTCACTGCCATCTTTACAGAAGCAGATCTCTGGGTCTTTCTTTCTCAGAGCTGCTGGGTGGGTTCAAACCACCAAACTTTCTGTTAGCAGCCAAGCACTTAACCATCGTGCCACCAGGAGTTTAGAGTTTACAACACATATTTTTTGGGGACACAATTCAATCTATAACAGGTGGTGACAGTGAAATTAGGTCTGCCTGACTCCAGGTTCCCCTCTACTGAGATTCACTCTCCACTATTTCTTGAAGCACCACCTCACCCCGCTGCTGTTAGGTATCTTTGATGCCCCATCTACGTCTACTATGCAGACTCATTTCTCCCACTCTTCTTCCAAAGATGTAATTTCCAGGGTATTCTTTATAAAATCAAATTTATCCATATAGCTTCCACTACTGTATTTTAATGCAAATAACGTGCACCTTCTGTGACAGTTTGCTAGCGCGCCCTTCCCTCGTGAGTATTTTCAGCAACATATAAAAAACATTGGCATAGTAGTGTTTATGAAAATACTTCTAGGTGGGAGAGTGCAGCTGGCAAAAGAACATAGAAGGCAAGTGTTATCTGCGTAAAAATATGTTACTAATTCTACATTCGGAATAATTTAAATTTAATATTCTGCTTTGAATTCCTAAATCTATACTTCCTTGAGGATCACTTCTAACTTTCTGCTAGAAATGTCTAGCTCAGGTATTTCTCAACCTTAGCACTATTAACATTTTTGACTAGATAATTATTTGTTATGGGAGCTTCCTGTGCTTTTTAGGAAGTTCAGCAGCACCCCTGGCCTCTACCCATTAGATGGCAGTAGCACACCCCCCTCAGTTCTGACAATTAATGTCCCCATGCATTGCCAAATGTCCCCCTCACACCCACATATCTGTTGCTGCCAAGTTGGTTTCAACCAATAGCAAACCTAAAGCACAGAGTAGAACTGCCCCATAGGATTTCCAAGGAGCAGGTAGTGGATTCGAACTGCTGACTTTTTGGTTAGCAGCCGTAGCTCTTAACCACTACGCCACTAGGGTTTTCCAGTGTACCCCTCCCTAGTGGGGCAAAATTGAGAGCCACTGAATTCAAAGTGGCTATCCTGCTAACCCCTAAAACACCATTTGATCTAAATTAAATTCATAATCTTCTCTAAACACTGCCCTTTTCACTTACTGATTTTCATTAATGGGCCTAATTTTTCCCAATCATTCAATGTAAACACTTCTACACTTTGTTGGATTCAATCCCCTCACCCCTAACCCTCCAAATCCAACAAATCACCAAGACACTTGACATTGACTTTAACTAATTGAGTCCCTCCTTTCATTTTCAACTTCGCTCCCTGATTTTGACCTCCTGTATCTCATACCTAATGCAAACAGCCTCCAAATGAGCTCTTTAATCTATCCTATCCAATGATACCCTGGTGACACAGTGGTTAAAGAGCTGGACTGCTAAGTGCAAGGTTGGCAGCTCGAAACCACCAGCAGCTCCGTGGGAGAAAGATGTGGTAGTCTGCTTCCATAAAGATTTACAGCCTTGTGAAACCCTATGACTCGATTGCAGTGGGTTTTGGTTTATCCAATGACGAAAGAAAAGCATTCTCAAAGATAGCTCTATGTCACTTTTTTCATTAAACCTTCAGCACTTCCCTGTCACAGGCCAGATTAAGTATACTCACCCTTGCATTTCAGGGCCTCCACCATATGGCACAATCTCCGTTTCAAGCCTTATTTCACACCTCTTCCTATAGTTAGAAATACCAACAAGGCTGCTTTTTGCTTACCAAAAAGGTTCTGTGTATATGCCCCATGCCTTTTACTCATGTTATTATCCCCCTTGGCCAGTTCTCCACAGTTTCCCTTTCAAGGCCAATCTGAGATCCTTCACCGTTTGCAAATCATTTTCTGATTGACCAAATAGGATGCATTCAATTTCCCCTCTGAATCCCTATAACTGGTTGTCTTTGTCGTCTAGTGCTACTATAACAGAAATGCCACAAGTGGATGGCTTTAACGGAGAGAAGTTTATTTCTTCTCTGTAAAGTAGGCTAAAAGCTCAAATTCAGGGCATCAGTTCCAGGGGAAGGCCTTCTCTCTGTGTCAGCCTTTTTGTCAATCTTCCCCTGGACTAGGAGCTTCTCTGTGCAGGGCTCCCAGGTCCAAAGGACACACTCTGCTCCCAGCACTGCTTTCTTGATGGTATGAGGCCTCCCTTCTCTTTACTTGTGTTCTGGTTATTCTATTTCCAGTACTCTTATTTCCCTGCCTCCTTATTTTCTCATCTTTGTTTCAGAGTAATTTTTTAACTTTTGGTCCATAGGATTTTCCGTGGCTGATTTTTTGGAAGTAGATTCCCAAGACTTTCTTCCAAGGCACCTCTGGGGGGACTTGAACCTCCAGCCTTTCAGTTAGCAGCTAAGCATGTTAACCATTTATACAATCCAGTGACCCCATGTTCTCAATTATTTGTGTAAGTGAGTAATAACAGTGAACCTACCCGCCTACTAGCTAAGGTCAGTTCCTCACCATTATTCTCTTAAATAATTGATCTCAATACTAGTCTTCTTGACTCATACTTCTTCAATCCATTCTCTGCTTGCAATACAAGTAACCTTGCTAAACACAAGCCTGGTCATGCCGACCCTGGATTTGAACTTGGAATAGCTCCCATTGCCTATAGGACAGGTGTGAATTCTTTTGTGTGGTGTACAAACCTCTCTGTGTTCTGGCTACTCTGGTTCTTCTCAGCAGTCCTACCTCAAACCATATTCTTGCAACATATTAATAAGTGTTCAGTTTCTGCTGTCATTCCAGGCCTCTTACCCCATGCCTTCCATACCTTTGTACAAACTGTTCCTTCTGCCAGGAACACCTTTGCTCAACCATCCCACCTGGAACACCTGTGCATTTTTTACCCTCTGCAAGGAAAGCCCCCGCCCTCGTACAACGCACAGAGCCCTTCTTTAGCCTCCACTGTCCCCTGAACTCACACTTCTTTCACAACTTCTGTAAGACCCTTCCGCCCTTACTTTTTTCCACGCCTGCCTCCAACTACCACTCAATAACACTTGTAGGGGAAATGGACTGTTTTATAATCCTTTTCATTTTCTGATATCTAGCATAGGGCCTAACAATGGAGGGAGTTAATGAAAACTTTCTTGCTGAATGACTGACTGAAAAAATGAATAGATGAATCCAAACCAGAAAATCAGTTTAGTTATCAATTAGGAGAGAAAGGGCCCTATTGTATACCTCATTCACGTGGATGGATAAAATACTCTCAACAACAACAAAAAAGTCTATTTTAAATTTGCCAGACCCAAATATTGCAACACCATATCTGACCTCATTGAAATGGAGGTAAGCTGGAAAATTTACACCTCCGGAATGTGGCATAAATTTTCCAGCTTACTGCCACTTATCAGTTTTACATTGTAAGAATTCTAAACGGAATTGCCTATTTCCCTGACCTGGTCAATAGAATATAAAGAAAGTAGTTTCACTGTCCTTCCATTTTGGAGTTACCTTTATGAAGATAAATCTCTGTGTGAGTTTTAATTAACGTATGGCTGAAGATACCACAGAGGAATAACCCTGCGCTGAGAACCACCAGAAAGATTGCCGCGCCCTCAAAATCCTCTTTTACCCACAGCTTTGACTTGTCATTTCTGCTGGAGTATATGCTGAAGGTGCTGCTCCACTTGGCTCCTTCCCCCACTTCATGACCCCTCTATCTTTGATCCAAAGGAGCTGTTAGGAAAAAAAACAGAGAAGCAAATTTGTTAAATCCTGTACTTCTTCACATTTCTTTATCAATAAGTACTGCACTGAGATGACTATATTTCTGTCCTATGAAAGGAAAACCTTTGGCCTTCAGAGGGGCTGTTTCCCTTGTATTCAAACAGCTTTGTGAATCTCCTTCTGTGCTTTCAGCTTTGCTCCTTCTTGGTACGGTTGCAAGAGCCTGACCCCCAGAGGTTTATCTGCCACTGCAGAAAGGGGGTACAAGCATGATCAGTGAAGACTGTTTTATGTCTAAGTTTTGTGAACTAATCCTAAAATGTGAGAAGGAGAAAATAGTCAGAAGGGTAAACCTCAAGTTCTGCGTGCCCAAGGTGAAAGGATGTTAGAACTGAAATAAAAGCAAAGACGTTGCCAAAAAAAAAAAAAAAAAAAAACCAGGACAGCTCTGGTGGCGCAGTGGTTAAGAGCTATGGCTGCTAACCAAAAGGTCAGCAGTTCAAATCCACCATCTGATCCTTGAAAACCCTATGAGGCAGTTCTACTCTGTCCTGTATGGTCGCTATGAGTCAGAATTGACTTGATGGCAATGGGTTTTGTTTGTTTGTTTTAACGATAATGGTACAGGAATGAATTTAAGATATTAAAAAAGACTAAGGATCTGTAAAGGAAAATAGCAAAATTATATGCAACGGAGTATAAGAATAAACCCCTACCTCTCATAATAGTCAAGAACGGGGTAAAAATGGATTTTATTCATCTTTAAGATGATGGAAAAATAAAGAATTGGAGTTAAGTTATAAGCAAAACACAACATAACAAAATAATTTGCTTGCCAACGAGAGGGAACAGAAGTTCAAAAGTAGGACCCTCCCCCCAAGAAGGGTGCAGCAAAGTTGGGTATAAAAGGAATCAGAGACAGACCTGGTCTCGAACTGCTAAGAACTACTATTTTCTGAGCAGTTGCAGCTGGGCAGATTCTAAGCCAGCTGCTATACATGCATTGTATCATTTAACCTGCATGGCTTTTGAGGTAGTTGTTAATATTTTACCCATTTTCAAGAGGAGGAACCCATGTGATTCAATTATCTTTTGCCACAGGAATGGTGCATATCAAACATGTGCAAAATCTCAGTGCCATATAGCAATAACTACGTGCTTCGGGGTGTGGAAGGTCAACCGGACCCGGCTTGAGCCCAGCAAACCTCCCCTGGGCTTGCTTAGGTGGGTATGACCAAATTCAGGTAAGTTAATCCCCTCTGTTTGGGGGGCTGGCTAGGTCACTGCTGTTCAAGGATGGCCTCGGCTATATCTAGAGTAACTCAGACGTTGTCCTCAAGTTTTATCCTTCAGCAGGCTAGCTCAGGCATGTGCTTCTTGTGGCAATGGCAAAGGGCAAGATTGCAAATAATAAAAAAGTGTTTTTTCAGAAGGTTTGCCAACATCTCACTGTTCACAGCCAGTCGCAGGCCAGGCCCAGAGTTGGAATGGGTGGGCAGGGACAAGGCTACCTTCCCAAGGGTGTGGAAGAGGGTGGGGTGAAGCATGAGCCCTGAATGCTATCAGTTCACCACACTGCAGATTAGATTCACTGGGTAACTTGCAAAAGGTCACCAACTGCTAAGAGGCAGAGTCTGGATTCAAGTGAGATCTCCCTGACTCCAGCACCTCCCCGTCAACTGCCACCATAGACGGGGAAGTCCATAATACACCAGAGATTGCAAAAGCCTGCAAGTCAGTTAGAAAACTGTGTGTCACAGGAAAATATGGAAACACTGTGATGTTGAAGAGATGGTGGGGTAGAAAGTCCAATGAAATAAGAAAAGTAACTGAAATCAAAACCAAACGTAAGATAGCGGGAATAGAGTACCCTTGATGGCAGCAGCTTCACAGCACATGCCTCTGCACAGAAGGGAAAAAAGTGACCTAGTTAGGAGGGGACACTAAAGCAAATAAACACATTGGATGCCTACTTTCTTAAAAGTAATCTTGCTTGTCTATTAGAGGGGTGTCAGGGCTAAATAGAATTAAACGCAAACAGAGATCTTCAGTGTTAATTCCTATAAAATAGATGGTTGGCGAAGGACCCCATACGAAGCTGTTGCCACCCACATTCAGATTCAAAATAGAATAAAGTGGACAGGTAACATTCTTCATAGCCGATGAGGGACTCCGAATTTGACTTTATCCCTTGGCTAACTTCTAACTCGCTGTCTGGTCTGGCAGCAGCATTTCCATTACAGAACGAATCTGAACGTCACGATGACTTCCGGAGTATTAGCGTCCATTTCACTTGTCACTTTCACCTGCGGTCCTGCTGTCCTGACTTTCTGCCTTCCAAGGCTCTGACGTTTCCTAAGCAGGTAAATTAGAGGCCATGCAGGAAAGCTACGATCTTTCTCAGAGGTGACTGCTCAGGCTGGACTGAGAAGTTGCCTGTTAATGGGATAAGCCTTTGAGACAGCCCTGGCTCACAGTAGGGGATTTGCTGCTTCTCTCATTACTGTGGTAGGTATTTTCAAGGAACTTGCCCACATTCACCTTTCTTTGTCGCATTACATTAGAAGTAATAGTACTGAACCATTTTTTTCTGAGTGCTGAGGGGTGGAGGGTGGCATTTTACCTACATTATCTTATTCAATTCTCACAACAACCCCTCTGGAAGCAATCTTCATGCATCTTTTTCAAGCAAGGAAACAGAGGTTTAAAGAGGTTGAGTAATTCCAAGGGGTCACAAACCTAGGGACTGATAAAGCTTTGCTTCAATATTAGGCTTTCGAGCTCCAAAGCGATGCCTTTCCCCCTACGGACAACTGCCCCTCTTCCTGTTTTTGATTTTGTTCTTACAACTCACCTTGGGAAAACAGAGGCATTTGTGAAGAAGGCTTATATCCTCTGGATTTCCCCTGGTTTTGTATTCATCCTGACAACCTCTAGAAAGCCAGAGGCACATCTTAGTGTAAGGGGGGTCGGGAGACCAGGGGTGGGGTCTGTTCTGGCTCTGCTCTTTAACTGCCTCGCTCAGCTGATTCCGCCAACTCTGAGAATGAGGTTACCGATCCTGGCCCTGCCCTCTTCTCAGGGTATTTTGTGAGGCTCCAGGAGCATAAAGTAGGTGAAAGTACTTTGCAAACTGTAAAGTGACGCACCCGTGTTATCGCAGTTTCTGCGTGATTAGTCTTCTCCTTGGGCCCTGCAACAGCTATGTCATGTTCTGTTTCTGAAAAAGGATTGTCTAGCTGGGCGGCGAGGCAGGGCTAATATTATTGCGCCTTTAACTAGATTTCCCTCCCGCTGACCCTCGGCTCCTTTCCCATGCATACTGATGATTTATCTTTTAAAAGCAAAACAGTACCTTCTGACCACTTCCCTCCTTCGGCTGCACTTGTCACTCCTGTGTTTGCCTGTTTTTTTATTTTTTTTTTTTCCCCTGCAGAATGCAAGGAATGAAGGCCAAATGCAAACATCACCACCAATTAACACATTCTTACATCTTGCTAGTGATTTTTTTTTCCCTCTTTCTCTCTCCCCTCAACTCCAAGGGCCCAGGTTTCCTTCTCTCAGTTTTTCTAAGCCTTATGCAAACATTCATCTATGTGGTGCAGAGATTCTGAACTTGGGGGCAAGCTGTGACTGCTCAAATGTTTGAGCTCTTTAAAAATGATGGGTGATATCCTGGGTATCTCCCAGAGACGCACCACAGAATCCTTTTATCCTAAAGCTGCGTGGTTTAGAAATTGCCTTTGACCTAATCCAAACTGGGATACGCCCCTCCACCGATGAGGGAAGTGGTGTTAGGGTAACTAGTCATCCTGGTTTGCCTGGATAGTCCCAGTTTTAGCCCTGACTCTCCAGTCCTGAGTCCTGAGCAAACAGGACTTTTGGTGACCCTAGAAGTGGAATGATCTTTTTCCTGCATCTGTACCCACCCGTTGCCTCCCCCCTCCCTTTTTTTTTTTTCACTAGATCCAACCACAGTGAATAATTTTCACCTTGCTGTTACTTGCATGAAGCCTTTTTGGAAAAGTGATTAAAAAAAAAAAAAAAACTCAATATTTTAGCAGTTTCACAAAAACACTCCGTTTCCCAGTAAGCTGTGCCTAAGCTAAAGCAGTTCACATGTAAGAAGGACAAGCCCCAGTGCCGCTGCCTGTCACCTCCAAATGCACTCTGGGTTCTGACTACGTGTTTTGGATTCAAACCTCCTGATAAACGATCGGCTGGTTTTCATCTTTGTAGCTCTCCCAAAACAATAAAACAAAAATGTTTGTCATCCATAAAGCACAGCTGCGAGAAGTGTGTGGGAGTGATAACTGGATGACACCCAGGAAAGGGGAAAAAAATGTTTAAAAACCTTTTCACGGAGGATGCAGTGCCTTGGTGGGGGGTGAGCCAGCAGCCCACCGAGGAAGAAGCCCAACACATTCGCTGGCACAGGGCCACTGCGGCTGTACACTCATTTCCGATGCAGCAGCTCAGAGTGCCTGCTCGGCTACAAGCCCGGTGCCAACGCCAACGATGGCAGTTTCCAGCTGGACCAGGGTCTAGCCGCCTCCAGGCCACACCCATCACTGGCCAGTTCAATGGTCTCTCCTCACTTTGGCAGCTGGGGGTAGCCTGAGGGGGACTACGTTTCTGTTTCCAAGTGGGCCACCGAGATGGAAAAGGCCAGTCGCCTTTAACCTCACAAGAAGGCCCCTTTGACAAGTTTCGCTTTGATTCCATGACGGCTTGGTGCTCACCGCGACAGACAGCTGTCAAGACAGCGCCTCTGGCAGAGAGACTGAGAGAAACATGGGTCTCCATGAAAGAAATAGCATAAATGTTTGATCCTCTTATCCCTGTCCTTCCCACTCTCAGATTTCTCCCAGACAATGATAGAATTTAGGGGAGTCAGCAGACAAAGACCTATTTATTCACAGGAATCTTAGCAGGACCGGTTCCTCCTTTTAATCACTTCTCCAGGAAAAATCCCAAAGCTTTAAAAAGCACCCCACTCGTTTCTAAGCTTTTCATGTAGCATCAGAGACCATCAATTTAAAGCCCAAAACTTAAAGATAACATCCCCGTATTCTCAAATGTCAGCTATGAGTAAGTTGTGTGCCCCCACACGCATCCTAAGGGTTATTCTTTACAAAAATTGGTGGATGGCAAAGGCCAGTCTTTCATGATGAAGAATTTTATCATCTTAAGTCTGGATGATATTTAAGGCAAAATCTGGAAGTAACATTAGTATATTACAGAGGGCAATTTAAATAAGTGTTATGGGAATTCAGGGAAGTGGGAATCATAGTGTTAAAGGGAGAAGAAGAAAAGGGTGGAGATTTTATCTGAGCTCGTTCTGCTCATTTATCCTTTCTAAATAAGGGGCTTCTGGTGGCACAGTGTTAAAGTACTCAGCTGTTAACCAAAAGGTCGGAGGTTTGAACCCATCAACTGCTCTGCAGGAAAAAGATATAATTTGCTTCCATAAAGATTTACAGCCTTGGAAACCCTATAGAGCAGTTCTACTCTGTCCTATATCGGTATGAATTGACTCGACAACAGTGGGTGTTTTGCTTTAAAGAAGACATGGAGTCCCTGGGTGGTGCAAAGGTTAACGAGCTCAGCTGCTACCCAAAAGGCTAGAGGTTTGAGTCCACCCAGAAGTACCTTCCTTCAGGTTGGAGTCCACCCAGCGGCACCTCAAAAGAAAGGCCAGGTGACCTACTTCCAAAAAATCATTTCTACTCTGACAGATACGGAGTCACCCTGAGTCAGGATTGACTGATGGAAACTGACTAAAGATGAGACAGCATGCTCACAGGAGGGAGGACGGGAGGGACATTTGTGCTGTCACTGAGACCCACTAGGAAAGGGCTTCACCCATGAACAGCCAGATCCTGTAAGGTCCATAGAGCCTTACAAAAAAAAGCAAACTCAACCCAGTGCCTTCTAGTCAATTCCGACTCATAGCGACCCAATAGGACAGAGTAGAACTGCCCCATAGAGTTTCCAAGGAGTGCCTGGTGGATTTGAACTGCTGACCTCTTGGTTAGCCGCCATAGCACTTAAACACTATGCTACCAGGGTTTCCACAGGTCTTTAAGCAGAGCATAAAAACCACTGCAATGCGTAGGAAGAAGGCAGCCTCCGTGGCCTTCAGGGAAAGCCCTGGAGAGCCCTAGTGCATATGGCCTGTTGCAGGAGAGCAAAGGCCGAAGCCCAACAAGACCCTGTAAGGTGTCTTCCCCCTGCCTGAAAGGATATTTTTATCTCTAGGTCACGGTTTCTCAACCTCAGCACTTTTGACATTTGGAGCCTGGTCATTCTTTATTATGTGGGACTGTCCCATGCATTATAGGACACTTAGCAACATCACTAACCCCATTCACTAAATGGCGGCAGCACCCCCACCTTGTCCCAGGTTGTGACAACCAAAAGTGTCTCCAGATATTGCTTAAGCCCAGGGGATAAAAATCATTCTATTTGAGAACCCCGTTGGCATAGTGGTTACAGGCTATGGTTGCTAAGCAAAAGGTCGCCAGTTCAAATCCACCAGGCACTCCTTGGAAACTCTAGGGGGCAGTTCTACTCTGTCCTACAGGGTTCTCTGAGTCCGAATTGACTCGACAGCAACTAGTTTTTTTTTGGTTATTTGAGAACCAGTGCTCTAGACCATGAGACAAAGAATTTGGGCGGAGCATGTCAGCTCACAAACATTTTCTCATTAGCCACAGTTTGACGCCAAGAGTTCAATGCTAATGCTCTCTTTTTTTAGAATCTTTTGTTTTCACCTGGGTGCTATTTTAACACATTGGACATTAAGGAACCTTAATTAATAGACTGATAAGTCTATGGTGGGCAGGACATCTAAGTCTTCAGATGTGAGCTGTCTTATCATCCAAGCCACCAAACCCACTGCCGTCGAGTCAATTCCAACTCACAGCAACCCTTTACAACCGGGTAGAACTGCCCCACAGGGCTTCCAAGAGTGTAAATCTTTATGGAAGCAGACTGCCACATCTTTCTACCATGGCACGGCTGGTGAACCACCAACTTTTTGGTTAGCAGACGAGCTCTTTAACCACTGCACTACCAGGGCTCCTTAGTCTTATAACAATAGGCAGCAAATGATGAGTTCTACCCCCAAGTAACGCCTAGTAACTTCTCACCGGAGTGATAACGACTTTTCTCCTGTAACTTGGAATGAAAAATAAAATACGCCTTTAACCATAGATAAAATTTGCTCCGAAGTCTCAGCTAACCTGTTCAAGTTGGGTGTTGTACTCGAAATAGGGTTTCTATTAAAACTTCTGGAAAAGTTTCCTATCATCATTTTGCTTGATATTTCATTGAACAGAATATTTTTACATGCTGAGTACATAAAAATAGCTCTGAGCTTGATGCAGATGAAGGCAATTTGACAAACATTCACTTAGCCTAAATTATAGATCTTTTTCCTTTTTCGGTGCTATGCTATTAACAGATTTTTATATGTACCCTTCTAATATAAAAAAAAAAAAAACGTGTCCTGTGCACTTCCAACCATCTGGTGTGAACTGACACATGGATGGTGAACTGCTATTTTAAGCACTGAATGTATTATCTTTAACTAACCATGCTTATCACCTGCGTTGTTAATTTCCTGCTGTGCCTGTATAAATCCGGTATTTTCTTGGTAATGCACAACTGTATAATATCTTACAAGGAGCCTGCATATATCAAAAAAATTAAAAAGAAGAAGAGAGCTCTCTAATGGTACTTTAAGCACAGAAATCTGGTGCCTGGATTGGGAAATGAAGACTCAGGAAGGCTAATAAAGTATTGTCCGTAACTGGAACATACATATATCCATGTAGTTGTTTTAAGCAATGCCAGGAGATACATCCAACTTGGAATTTTGTGGCCCTGGTGGCTCAGGGGTTAAGAACTTGACTGCTAACCGAAAGGTTGGAAGTTCGAATCCACCAGCTGTTCATCGGAAACCCTATGGGACAGTTCTACTCTGAGCATTTCTACCCTGCCCTATAGGGTTGCTAGGAGTCAGAATCAACTCGTCGGCAATGAGTTTAGTTTGTTTTTTTAAGCATTAAGGCTGGTGCTGTTGTTGTTGATAGATGCCGTCAAGTTGGTTCCGACTCATAGTGACCCTATGTGCAAAAGTACGAAATGTTGCCCGGTCCTTAGCCATGCTCACAATCATTGTTATGTTTAAGCCCATTGTTGCAGCCACTGTGTCAATCCATCTTGTTGAAGGTCTTCTACCAACATGATGTCCTTCTCTGGGAACTGGTCCCTTCTAATAACATGTCCAAAGTATGTGAGATGAAGTCTTGCCATCTTTGCTTCTACTAAGCATTCTGGATGTACTTTTTCCAAGGCAGATTTGTTCATTCTTTCGGCATCGCAGTAGGATATGGGAATTTCTCCTTGCAGCTCCCCTTTGCTCATTTGTAAAAAATAAAAAAGAAGAAGAAGATTTTTACTGGGCTCGTCATGGCTGCATCTTCTGGCTGATTTACAGTGTGGTCAGCTGAGAGCCAGATGCTAGATTTGTTTATTTTAAAGTGCACCAGACCATGGAGCCATTCATCCAACAAAGTGTTCTTTTTGCAAATCAAGCTTTAACGGGCTCGGTAAACATGGGCAGAAGCAACGTTCTGGGTTTTTTCCTGAAGGAAGACTTCTTCTTTTTTTTTTTTTTCTTTCTCCAAACCCACCTGAATGTTAATTTGAGGTTGGTTCTCGACAAAAGATGAGTGGTGACAACTTCTATCCTCTTTCGACTGTTTAAAGAGAAATGGATATAACTGATGAGAGCAAGAATAGCCAGGATGTTGAAGGATTATTTTTTCATCCTTCATCTTAATCCTCTCTGTGTGGCCCTTTTCATTCTGCCTTAAGACAAAATGAAAGTGATTTATGTGTCTTTATGGTCTGACTTAAACATAAATACATGCTCTGCGTCAGTTTACTAGTACAAACTCTCCAGGGTTAAAGGTTAATCTCACACACTACATAATAATAAAATAAAAGCAATCTTCTTTAGAATGAGAAGGGCAAAAATTAATAATTCTATTCACTGAGAGTCTGTGGGTAGCATAGCTCTGCACTATTTACTTGGGGAAGTCAGTAAATTACAGTCCCACCTACTCTCAAAGGACTTGCATTCTAATCAACTGGCTTTTCACTATAACTTCCATTAAATTTAAGTGCAAACACTTAACCTTATGCTCCCCAAAATAGATTTTTGCTCATCCTGGGGTTAAGGCAAGCATTTTCCCCTTAAGAAAACAATCTTTTCATTATGTGTTTGTAAATTCATTATAGTTTAAGGGTGATTGAAACCAAGCCCTGGATTGGTTTCTTTCCATAGTTAATCACGTTTATCTCTCACAAGAACCCTGATATCGTTATCCCCATTTTCCAGTATAAAAACTAAGGCTTGTCTAAGAACGTGCCATTAATGATGGAAGAGAAGAGATTTGAACATACATCTGATTATCAAACCCGTGGTCTTTCCATTCTTTACGTATGGCATTCAGTTTATTAAGATTTTCTAATGATAATCTCTGGGTGATTTCACACCCGGAGCCCCAATATTCTCCTAGTTTGGGGCCAGAGGAACATACATATCCATTCAGGGGTTTCAAGCAAGGCAAAGAAAATACATCTAACTTGGAAGTTTGACCAACATTACTGTGCCTAATATGTGTTACAACATTAAACATCTCAAAATTATGGGAGATAATGACAGCTTGGAGAGAGACATATAACATGGAGCATCTGATCACCTGAAGTATCTTTCCATAATGTGGCTAGTGACATGAATCTATACCTAGTCAACAGACTTAAATTTGCCATATTTGCTTAGACAAATTTCCCTATCAAACAAGATTAGGTTAATGAGAGAACCACATTCACTCACGTTCAAATAGACGTTGAGCCCACTTTCAAGTCAACTCTTTTGCAGAGTGAAGTCAGTGCTTTCCAAAACATACCGACTAAAGAAAATTGCCACCATACTCATTCAATCACAACTTCTTTTTCTTTCTTGTTCATTTCTTATTCATACTCACTAAACCATCACTTTCAATCTAGCCTCCAGTTAAAACATACTCCATACATGCAAGAATGTAAAGCACCATGAATGCAAGAATCTTCTCTGTTCTGTGTCTTTGCTGGGTCCTCACCTCCCAGACAAGTTCCTGGCATTTAAAAGATATTCAGTAAACATTGTGCTAAATGAATGAGTTAGCAACGTATTAACCTGTAAATAAATGTGTGTTATGCCATAGAGATTCAAGATGTTTTATTTTATGACTTTTTCAGTAAATGTTTAGAAGAATGAATAGCTTGCACAAATAAGACAAGGGCACTTAAGATTTATCTTGGGCAACAGGAGAGCTTAAAATATATTAGACATTAAGTAAACACTTAGTGAATGAATGAAAGGATACATGGAGATTTTCCAAATACATGGAAAAGATTATTCACATAACAGAGTTGGCCCAGAAAGGTTGCACCACAGATCTAGACTTACCTTTGAAATGAATAGTTGGCTGTAGTAAAAAGAAAAGCCTTGTAGGTCTACCAGTTTCCTCACTGTTGCTTTGCTTAGCCATCATCTACTGTGTAACACATAATTGGCTTGAGAGATGTGGAAAGGGCTCCTAATTAAGGAGAACTTAATGATGCAAAGCATAATTACTCCAGAGCCTTTTGCATTGTGTGGTTTCCATTTCATGGTTTCATTAGAGGGAATGTGACGTTCATCACAGTCAGATCCAAATTCCTTCAAGATGATAGAAATGTAATACGATTTGACATGAAAGAATTTCGTTGGGCAAGTCCATCTGCAGTGCTCCTGCCAACCTCCGGCTCCTTTCACATCCCGCCGCTGATTTCTCCTTTTTCTGCTACATCAACCATTCCGTTGTACTTATAGTTCTTGAATACACAGTTCTCTGACTTTCTGCATCTCTCCCCAATACCTTCTTTCTGCCAAAATATTACCCAGCCAATCTTCTCTATTTATCATATTCCACCTATTTTGTATTTCTCTTGTGTTTTGCTAGCATCCTACTGTAAACCAGATCCTAAGTCCAAGCACTCTAGACAAAATCCTACAGGTTATATTCCTTTCCTAAAGGGTTAAATAATAATGCAGTCATTAATTCTGAAGCTGGCTTCCATTTTTTTCCACTTCCTCTTTTTAATTGCTCTGCCTCTGAGCTCAAATTTCCCAAGTTACTGCATAAGTATGTGCTTTCCCATTGTGGGGGATCGCTGCTGAAAGAACGATGAACTTTCCCTTCAGGTTGCACTCCCACTCAGGACTGACCAAGAAGTAGGATTAAACAGAAGCAATAGGTATTCAGTTTTTCAGGAACTTCCTGACATGAGAGGAATTGGCTCTGCAACCGGCAAGAGTGTAGAATCTCCTTCCCTGGGGACCTGTGCAGTCCGGAAAGAGGCCAACATGTCTGAAATGATTTAAGTGGACCATAGTAGAGCAGCAAAAAACCCTGGGAAGTCATCTCTAGCCTCATGTCTTTCCAAGGTAGAATCCCACAACACAAAGAATTCTTGCAACAGGACACTGCACAGCAACCTGATACTGAAACTATCAACCTGATAATGAAACTGTCAAACACACACTTCAACGTTAAAAAAAAAAAAAATTCAACCTGACCAGAAATTGACTGGGAGATAAATTGTCACTAGAATTTCCTTAAATTGTGTGTTTCTACAATTAGAGATATTTTCTGAGGTAATAGTTTCAGATCACTACCTTTGGCTTTTCTATTCATTTTTTGATCCTTTAGCATTCCCTATAGACACACCAATTAACCAGTTGCTCCAGTCTAAAAGTCATCCCAATAGCTGCGGTTTAACGGTAAGTGACACCAATGAATGACTCCTTGGTTGAGAAAATATGTAAAAAGGCATACAACAATGTAAATGCGTTTTAAATTAGAAGGTGCTTTTATTCTTTAAAACTATGTACCCTAATTTCTGAGGTCTCGATTAATTCTGAAAGCCAGCTTGCCAAGGTCCATGGTGCTTAACACTACTCAAGTTGCTGAAGCACACCATTTAGGAAGAGCTTAACCCAAGCTTCGGAAAGCCCCAGTGCCTGATGGTGTATCTGAACTTCCATTGAACGCAACAAACTGCAGCTGCGTAGGTTGCAAAAGCCAAGGAAGGTCAGGTCTTGGCACCAAATTCAAGGTCCAGGAGTGCACAAGGGATAACGACAGGCTATGCTGAAGGAAAAGTACAAAAGTGCTCAAACGTAGAGGAAGTTCAGGAGGGAAAGCTGTGTTAATGAAAAGTCACACTACGATAGGGTATAGAAAGGCCCTGGAAGAAGTATTTCAACTTGAGAAGACACCCTCAGAGGTCATATAGCCTAACCTCCTGCTCAAACAAACAGTGGCATTGAAGGGCTTCCACCACCCCCCTCTACTGGCGCATAGCTGGGTCGTGGCAGAAGTAGGATAAAAACACACATCTTTGTATGTTTTGCAATCCTAACCCGAAGCTCATTCCACAGCCCTACGAGGCCTCTGAGAAGGGAGAAAGATCTGCTTGGAGATGAAGAAAATATTTCACAGCCCCTCAAAAATAAAAGATTTATAATATGGAGTTGAGGCCTTACATTTCAGTTTTGAAAACCCTACTATCTCCAAGTGTGTGTGTTAAAAAAGCAGAGAGGCACTATCTTTCTCTCCCTTGTACTGTTTTCTTAGAATGGAGCAAAACATAGTTAACTTTGTAGTTAACTTCAGCCATCGGCACATTCTCAACTGTTTTCTGTCCCCGTAGTTTTTCCTTTTTCAGAATTGCATACACTGGGTGAGGAAAGATCTAGCGTAAGGAGGAACTCAGTGTTTGAAAAGCTTTATACACTCTGAGTTCCCCCTGTAAGCTAGATTCCTTCTCACTCAGAATCACCAATCATAAAAAATATGGTTCTAATCGTTTAGCTGTGAGCTAACCTGGTGTGGGACTCACTTATTTTTATGCTGAAAAGCACCCTGTCTTAGTCATCTAGTGCTGCTATAACAGAAATACCACAAATGGATGGCTTTAACAAAGGGCAGTTTATTCTCTCACAGTCCAGTAGGCTAGAAGTTCGAATTTAGGGAGCCGCCTCCAAGGAAAGGCTTTCTCTTCCTGTAGGCTCTGGAGGAAGGTCTTTGTCATCAGTCTTCACTTGGCCTGGGAGCATCTCAGCTCAGGAAGCTCAGGTTCAAAGGGCGTGCTCTGCTCCCTGCGCTGCTTTCATGGTGGTATGAGGTCCCCCACTCTCTGCTTGTTTCCCTTTCCTTTTATCTTTGGAGAGATAAAAAGTGGCACAGGCCATGCCCCAGGGAAACTCCCTTTGTATTAGATCAGGGATGTGACCTTTTTAACATAAAATTACAATCACAAAATGGAGGACAATCACAGAATACTGGAAATCATGGCCTAACCAAGTTAATACACACATTTGGGGGGGACATAATTCAACCCATGACAAGCCCACTAAAATCACATAAAAAAATCACATACACCCTCTAAAATGCCAGACAGTGCAAAATGTAATTTCATAGAGTCGACTGTCATTCTGTGTTATTTAAATACCCAGGTTAGAAGTATTTGAGCAGTACTTCTTGTTTCAGCCATCTCCGTTTTGGGTTACAAGTTAAAACCCTTATACAAGGTCCCTGGAAGGTGCAAGTGGTTTGTGCTCAACCACTAACCAAAAGTTGGTGATTCAAATCCACTCAAAAGCACTGTGGAAGAAAGGACTGGTAATCTGCTTTCATAAATACTACAGCCCAAAAACTCTATGGCGAATGTCTATTTTGTAACACATGGCATCATCAAAAAAAAAAAAAACCACATGGCATCATCTGATCAGGAACCGATGGTACTGAAGGAAGAAGTCCAAGCTGCTCTGAAGGCATTGCCGAAAAACAAGTCTCCAGGAATTGAAGGAATATCAATTGAGATGTTTCAACAAACAGATGCAGCGCTGGAGGTGCTCACTCGTCTATGCCAAGAAATATGGAAGACAGCTTCCTGGCCAACTGACTAGAAGAGATCCATATTTATGCCTATTCCAAAGAAAGGCAATCCAACTGAATGTGGAAATTATAGAACAATATTATTAATATCACACGCAAGTAAAAATTTGCTGAAGATCATTCAAAAACGGCTGCAGCAGTATATCGACAGGGAATTGCCAGAAATTCAGGCTGGTTTCAGAAGAGGACGTGGAATCAGGAATATCATTGCTTATGTCAGATGGATCCTGGCTGAAAGCAGAGAATACCAGAAGGATGTTTACCTGTGTTTTATTGATTATGCAAAGGCATTCGACTGTGTGGATCATAACAATCTACGGATAACTTTGTGAAGAATGGGAATTCCAGAACACTTAATTGTGCTCACGAGGAGCCTTTACGTAGATCAAGAGGCAGCTGTTCGGACAGAACAAGGGGATACAGATTGGTTTAAAGTCAGAAAAGGAGTGCTTCAGGGTTGTATTCTTTCAGCATACCTATTTAATCTGTATGCTGAACAAATAATACAAGAAGCTGGACTATATGAAGAATGGGGCATCAGGATTGGAGGGAGACTCGTTAACAACCTGCGTTACACAGATGACACAACCTTGCTTGCTGAAAGTGAAGAGGACTTAAAGCACTTACTAATGAAGATCAAAGACCACAGCCTTCAGTATGGATTGCACCTCAACATAAAGAAAACAAAAATCCTCACAACTGGACCAATGAGCAACATCATGATAAACAGAGAAAAGATTGAAGTTGTCAAGGATTTCATTTTACTTGGATCCACAATTAACAGCCATGGAAGCAGCAGTCAAGAAATCAAAAGACACAATGCATTGGGTAGATCTGCTACAAAGGACCTGTTTAAAGTGTTGAAGAGCAAAGATGTCGCCCCGAAAACTAAGGTGCACCTGACCCAAGCCATGGTATTTTCAATCATATCATGTGCATGTGAAAGCTGGACAAGGAATAAGGAAGACCGAAAAAGAGTTGAAGCCTTTGAATTGCGGTGTTGGCAAAGAATACTGAATATACCATGAACTGCCAAAAGAACGAACAAATCTGTCTTGGGAGAAGTGCAGCCAGAATGCTCCTTAGAGGCAAGGATGGCGAGACTGTGTCTTACATACTTTGGACATGTTGTTAGGAGGGATCAGTCCCTGGAGAAGGACATCATGCTTAGCAGAGTACAGGGTCAGTGGAAAAGAGGAAGACCCTCAATGAGGTGGATTGAGAAGCGGCTGCAACAATGAGCTCAAGCATAACAACGATTGTAAGGATGGCGCAGGACTGGGCAGTGTTTCGTTCTGTTGTGCAGAGGGTCGCTATGAGTAGGAACTGACTCGACAGCACCTAACAACAACACAACATGGCATCACCCCCTTGAATCAGAATTGACTCAACAGCAATGTAGTTTGTTCTATTTTACTTTGTTCTTGTACATAGAATACGCTTAGGTCATTATCAGTGGTCTTGGTCTATAATCTCAAAGTAATTTTCTAGTTTTACTGGGAAGCCGCTAAATGCAAATGTAGAGATAATGGTCAGAAAAAAGAAGCAAACTTTGCCAAATTGTCCCATTCAGAGGAAAGCGAGGAGTTAAATTATCTGAATATCTTCCTCTCCTTTTGTGTTCCGTTTTTGCTTTGTGTTTAAGGTCTATTGAGGTTTTACATACTAAAGCCCATCTTTTTAGGTGTAGAGTTGCAAACATTTTGACAAAGACATGGTAGTACAATCACTCTCACAATTAATATATAGAACATCTCTGTCACCCCAAAAGTTCTCTTGTGCCCCTTTGTAGTAAACTCCTCCCCATAGCTTCAGCCATTGGCGCACTGATCTGTTTTCTGTCCCTATAGATTTTTCCTTTTCAGAACGTACTGATCTGTTTTCCGTCCCTATAGATTTTCCCTTTTCAGAACGTCATTAAATGAAATTATAAGGTATTTAGCCTTTTGAGAATTTGTGGTATCAAAAGAAAAGGAAGCCCTTGTCAAAGGATGGAGATCCAGCAAAGGAGAATAAAAGAGGTGCCCAGAGAAGTAGGAGATAAACAAGGAGTCACCTGATCACTTAAATAAAGTTAAGTGAACACTTCAAGAAGAATTGAAGAGATAAAGAGGGAAGGAAGGAGAAAGAGAAGAGAGGAGCAGAAGAAGGAGGAAGAGAAGAGAGGAGCGGAAGAAGGAGGAAGAGAGAGAGAGGAGAAGGAAGAGAAGGGAAGAGGGAAGGGAAGGGAAGGGAAGGGAAGGGAAGGGAAGGGAAGGGAAGGGAAGGGAAGGGAAGGGAAGGGAAGGGAAGGGAAGGGAAGGGAAGGGAAGGGAAGGGAAGGGAAGGGAAGGGAAGGGAAGGGAAGGGAAGGGAAGGGAAGGGAAGGGAAGGGAAGGGAAGGGAAGGGAAGGGAAGGGAAGGGAAGGGAAGGGAAGGGAAGGGGAGGGAGGGGTGGGATGAGAAGGGGGAATGGAAAGGAAGGGGGAAAGAAAGGGGAAGGGAAGGAGGGAGGGAAGAGGAGGGAAGGGTGGGAAGGGAAGGGGTAGGAAGGGGTGGGAAGGGAAAGAGGAAGGGAAGGAGGAAGGAGTGGGGAGGAAAGGGAAGGGAAGGGGGAAGGGAAGGGAAGAGGAATCAGCAGTGCATTACTGTGATCAGGCCAACCCAGTTGCCATCAAATCTATTCTGACTCATAGTGACCATATAGGACAGAGTAGAACAAGGAGTTGCTGGTAGATTGGAACTGCCAACCTTTTGGTTAGCAGTCAAGCTCTTAACCACAGCACCACCAGGGCTCCATGTTCAAAACCAGGAGGAAAAAAAATAAAAAAGAATGCACACTGCACTTGTAAGAAAGAATTGCAAGTGAAAAAGCAGGACTGCCAATGTAGGCAATTTTCAAGACATTTTGAAGGAGAGGGCGTAAATAGGACCATAAACGTCATCTTTTTCACACAGCATTCCCTGAATCATAGGTTCTGTTACTCTCTTTTGTTCTTTGAACACCAGTACCATTTTCCCTTGTTTATTATGGTTCCTAGGAACACTCGAGTGAATTATAGAGCTGTGTTTAATTTCAACACCTGCGTGTTGACACTTACTATGAATGATACAGAACTGGGAGCTGCGTGCCTCATCTCTCAATTAGAATATAAAGCTCTCGATGGTTTCTAATCCCCCTGTGGGTCCAGAGAGCCTAACACAGCATCTGGAAAAGAATGGAAGCTCACCAATATCTGCCAATGAATGAAGGAAAGAATCAATTAGTTACTCAGATGCAAATTCTACTTTAAAAAGAAAATCTGCACCCAGATTTTCCAAAACTAAATTTCCTTGTAAATTTATTTGGAACACTGCTTGAACCCGCCACTTCGAATCATCTTTGCCCTTCATGTCATTTTCTAGCTCCGGTAAACAATTATAAACCAAAACCAAACCCGTTGCCGTCGAGTCAATTCCGAATCATAGTGACCCTATAGGACAGAGTAGAACTGCCCCATAGAGATTCCAAGGATTGCCTGGTGGGCTCGAACAGCCAACCTTTTAGTTACCAGCCATAGCACTTAACCACTATGCCACCAGGGTTTCCAAAAAATGATTACATAACTCCCAAATTAGTTCACAGTGGAAAGGGATCAATACTGGACATGGTGGAAGAATGCACCACTGAGAAAATTGAAACATTATGGTTTGTAGACTATGAAATTATGTAACACCAGCCGACATATGCCACAGAGCTTCATACAAAGCTCCTTCAACAAGGCATCATTAATTTCCAGAAATCAGCACATAGAGCCCACCACAGATGGCCATTTGTTTTGATGTTCTACAATTACATTATATTATTGCCGCATTCATAAAAATTACACCACTGACCTACCATCAATTGGGCGTGCACTGAAGGCAGCTTTCACTGCAGCGCAAATGGATTTACACTCATCTGTCTACTTACCTTAGAAAGGCAGCCAGCTCAGGCTGTGGTCAGTGAATACTTCAGTCCAAGAGGAATGCTCCTGTAATTCAAAGAAAACTCATCTACCCCCAACCCTCAACCCATGGGTGCTTTTGTGCTAGGATGACCATAAAGCTTTCTGTTGCTTTTCTTCTTACTAGAGACAGCGGGGTGAGAATGACTTGCTAAGGAATGCAATCTAGACAAAGGAGACCACCATAATTGCCAAGTTGTTACAGCTCCACCTGTGAAAGCTGAAACTCAATGGGACTGCCTTGTTTCTCCAGGTCTCGCAAGTTTTCCCCCTTTGACAGAGTGCAGTCTTACCGTTTTTCTATTCTTCGTTTTAGTGGAAAATATTTGAGTTTTACTTCTCTGAAAGGTTTCCGCCTTACACAGTTTCCAGCTTTTATAGGTTTTACTGTATAAGGTCTTTTTGCTGCTATTCGTTGGGTCAACAGCTTAATAAGGGGACTCATTTCTTTAAACATAGGCCCAGAGGAACGTTCTGGAAACCGGAGGAAGAATAAAGAGCACATCGTGTTCAAGTCTCTGATACGAACTCTATTTCCCTTGAGTGAAGAAGTTGGTACTAATAGTTCTGTCCTCAAAAAATAGTTTCCTCCTAAATAAGTATATTTAGGATATCTATATTTTAAAAAAAAAAAAAAATCTGTTGCTGTTGAGTCGATTTTGACTCATGGAAACTCCATATGTGTTTAAAAAAAAAATTTTTTTTTTTTTTTAAAAACACACATGTGTGTTTAGGTATATGTATATCTAGGTACACAACCACCACCCATCTGTCACTGAGGCTTGTGTGTTGCTATGAAGCTGACAGGTTTCAATAAAGCTTCCAGATTAAGTTGGGCTGGAAAGAAAATCTTGGTGATCTACTTCCAAGTATCAGCCAATGAAAATGCTGTGGATCACAATAGTCTGATCTGTTCTGATCGTGGGGATGGTGCAGGACCAGGCAGGGTTTTGTTCCATTAAGCATGGGGTCACCATGAGTCGGGGGTCAACTTGAAGGCAGCTTTAAGAACAACATCCACTAACAACATATCTAGGTTAAATTCCCTCTGAGAATTATCAGTATTTAGATATGTGTGTGTGAGAGAGAGAGAGAAAGATTAAATCAAAAGTTTTCCGCTCAACTTTAAAACATAAGCCTATTCTCCACATCAGCCAGCAGTGAGATGGGTTGAGGATGGAGTGAGGATGGAGTACTACAGCTCCCATGAACTGGCCTACTGAAACTCCAACCATGACTCGCTTTTCTGCTCATGGTGTTAGTCCTTCTCAAAGTTTGAGAAATGGACTGCTAGGGAATGGGTCCTTGGGTTCTTGGGCAAGGTCAGCCCTGTAAGAAGGAATGAGTTTATCCTAAAGAAAGTGGAAGATATCACTTGGGAAAATTCCTCTAAAGGGGTATGTACACTGAGGACATGAAAACAAGCTTCAGAAATGGTGAATGAGGGAAGCAGCATATGACCCACCTTCACTCCTCCATTGATCCAGTGCAGAGAAAGAAGAATGTTCCTGAGGCAGACTAGTCAGTTGTTCTGGAAAGGACCAGGTCAACTGGAAGTGAAGTGAAAGATGTCCCATGGCAGAATCCCGAATGGCCAGGAGGAGCATGAGGTAAGAAGTACCTGCTGGGCAGATAACTTAGGAGCAGACATAAGACAAGCTTCCAATTTCCAAATATACTGCAGAGGGTTGACATTACCCATTGCTGTAGGATAAAGTGGAAGGGGAAGGGTACATAGCCCCAGAAGGTGATGACTGCATTGTTACTAATAATTTTCAGCAATGTTGATACACTGCTGCTCAGTATTGAACCCCATAAGCCCAACTAATGCCAGTTCCTCTTAAGAAAGCTCAATTGCTAAAATACTGAAATAATTTAACCATAAAGAAGTCCCAGAATCGAGATGTGAGCAATTATTCCGTGGATGCAGTACTGAAAATAATTATTACAATGACAGCTATAATAATACTGATATATCAGAGAAACGTGCCTGAGCTTTTAAACACACAAAGAAAAAGTATCCCAGGAAATGGATGACACATATCTTGGCAAGAGACAGAGGGTAGGTTTGACAAGTCCATAGGGTAAGTAGTAGGGCTCAGGTGAAACATTAATCATAGCACAGACCTCCCTGGGACAGTCTCTCCTCATCTCAAAAGTAAGGTTAATAATAACTTGTGTTGTGTTTCTTTCACAGAATTTATTTTTACATGGGTATTTTTTTTTTTATGTTAGTGGTCAAAAGAAAAAACAGTTTGAGGAAATGGTCAGTAAACTCTAAAGTTCTATTTAGATGTAAATCGTTCTTATTAATAATCCTAAGATTGAGTTTTGTTCTCTAAAAAAAAAAAAAAACCTATCGCCGTTGAGTCCATTCCTACTCACAGCAACCCTATCGGACAGAGTAGAACTACCCCATAGGGTTTTCAAGGAGCGGCTGGTAGATTCCAGCTACTGACCTTTTTGGTTAGCAGCTGAGCTCTTGACCACTGAGCCACCAGGGCTCTGACAGCATTATATTTTTCGACTCTTCAACTCTTTTTTAATAAAATGTTCAGCCTGGATCAAAGACCTACTAAGGGTGCAAAGTAAGTACCAGTGAATACTTGTAATCCAAAAAAAAAAAAAAAAGAGAGAGAGAAAGAGAAAACTTTTACAATTAAAAGCCAATTTACCTCTACAGGAAATAATATGTTTCACAGATAAAAATCTACACAATGGAGCAAAAACATGACACAGCAAAACTCGACATAGGGAATGTGGTATTAGAACTGTGCAAAAACATTTTAGAATATGCAAAAACGTGGATACCAACACATAATACATGTATTATAGAAGTATTGTATATAGTATATATTTGTGTTTGAGGTATTGTCTAAAATCAAGGAAATTCCACTGATCTCAATAATCCTTGTAAAGAAAATATGTCATTTCATATCTAGGGTAAAAATGTACATTCTTTTGCTTACCAACAATACCTATCACCTTATTTCACATAGTTTAGTTGTCCAATAAATATTTTTTACTCTAAGTATGGTTAAGAATTTGATATTCCAAGATAATCCACACCACCCCAACCCCTAAGAAAACAAAGACTATGCTTAGTGAAGACTATTCACATAGCTTGCTTATTTTAAAAACCTACCATGTTGAACAGTTTGGGCTTGACTATAAACCTAAATGTTGGTGGGTCAAACCCACCTAGAGGCCCTGCAAAAGAAAACCCATTGCTATCGAGACAATGTCCATGGACTGGCGATCTTTTCCTTGTAATACATATAATAAAATATTACAGTATTACTGTATATAATGTAACAAAATATTATAAATGGTAACAAAACAAGCCACACAAAGGTAGCTGAAATTCTTTGAAAATGAAAAAAAGTCGAAATAAAAAAATAGCGAGGATGCAAATTACTACAAGTTAAAAGTAAATAATAAAGTGCTTCATAAATGCTGGAATTTAAAATGAACAAAATAAATAGGACTCATATTTCCAAACTGAACATATGGTGTCTTACCCTTTCATAAATTGGTGCTAGCATCAACAGCAAAAAAACGGAGAGTGTGCTTATTCAAAACCAAAGCCAAACTACAGTCTAGACCAAATAGACCCAAAGCAATGGCAAAAATAAAACTCAGGATTTGTTGTTGTTGTCATTGATCAAATAGGAAATATCGTTTTAAGGACCTGGACGAATCACACATAGAGAAGTACTATTGGCGTAGATCTAAAACCGAGAGAAATAATAAAATGATAGACGTTTCCCTTGCTTTCTTAAAGGACAACTTGACTCAAATCTCATTAGATGCTGTCAAAGAAACAGCACACACAGCTGTGACAGAGAAACCTCAAGATTCCACAGTTCTTCTGGGATTTAAAATAACGTGTGGTTACAGAGTTCCCCAGCAAAACAGGGAGTTCGCCAACCACCCAAGAGAGGAAATTAGTGATATATTTTAAAATGCATCTTAACACTATGGGTAAACCAAAAACCGACAAGAACAAAAACCAAACCTGTAGCCGTTGAGTCATTTTTGACTCACAGTGACCCTATAAGAGAGGGTAAGACTGCCCCCATAGGGTTTCCAGGCTGTAATCTTCATGGGAGTAGACTGCCACATCTTTCTCCGGAGAAGTGGCTTGTGGGTTCAATCCACAGACCTTTCCATGAGTAACCAAGCACATAACCACTGTGCCACCAGGGCTCCTATATTATGGCTAGTCTCAAGGAATTTAGGAAACAAAAGAATACTCCCATAGCATGCCTGTCCCACTCTAAGATTTATAACTATAATGATATTTGAGCCTAGATGCACATCTAACTGAAAATATCGGGTCACTGTGAGTTGGAACCGACTCAATAGCAATGGCATTTATTACTGTTTATAAATACAACCAAGAAAACCATTTGGGAATTGGAATAGAACTAAAAAGCACATTCACACAGAGACAGAGACAGAGACAGAGACAGAGACAGAGACAGAGACAGAGACAGAGACAGAGACAGGGACAGGGACAGGGACAGGGACAGGGACAGGGACAGGGACAGGAAGAGATTTTTATTTAAAAAAAAAGTCAACAACGTGTTCTACTGTTGATCTTGAAAGGGTGTTTATTTCCAATAATGGTCAAATTTAGAGCAGTCATTCCTAGTATCTTAACAATTAAGTGTTTTCTTTACTATTCTCCAGTGAATTTCATTGCTTACAACGTTGTTGTTATGGATTGAATCGTGTCCCCCCCAAAATGTATGTCAAGTTGGCTAGTCCGTGATTCCCAGTATTGTGTGATTGTCCACCATTTTGTCATCTGATGTGATTTTCCCATGTGTTGTAAATTCTACTTCTACGATGTTAATGAGGCAAGATTAGAGGCGGTTATGTTAATGAGGCGGAACTCAATCTACAAGATTAGGTTGTATTTTAAATCAATTTCTTTTGCAATGTAAAAGAGAGAAGCCAGTAGAGAGACATGGGGACCTCACACTACCAAGAAACAAGAGCCAAGAGAATAGCGCATCCTTTGGACCAGGGATCCCTGAGCTGATGAGCTCCTCAGCCTGGGAAGAGTGATGACAAAGTCCTTCCCCCAGAGCCAACAGAAAGAGAAAGCATTCCCCTGGAGCAGGTACCCTGAATTCAGACTCCTAGCCTCCTAGGCTGTGAGAGAATAAAATTCTCTTTGTTACAGACCTCCACTTGTGATATTTCTGTTATAGCAGCACTAGATAACTAAGACAGTTGTTAATTTTTCTCAGAAAAACTGAATTTATTTAGAATTCATTTTTCATTATGCTAATTAAAGACATTTAAATGAAACGGCAGTAAACACAGTAACTGATCAATAGTTCTAAAAATCCTTTGTATCATGAAGAGTTGACTACACTGAAATATTTACAGGAGCTCGTGTGAAGAGCTTGGCTGCTAACCAAAAGGTCAGCAGTTTGAATTCCCCAGCTGCTCTTTGGAAACCCTATGGGGCAATTCTACTCTGTCCCAAAGGGTCGATATGAGTCAGACTCGACTCGACGGCAACTGGTTTGGTTTTTTCAGTTTTTGTGTGCACTCACTTAGGATTCTGGGACCTTTTGACTTAGAATAAAAAATCCTGCCATGAATCTTAGTTCCTATATTTACTATCGGCAAGTCCTTAAAGGACCCGTTTCAACCCCCTCTGCAGGAGCCTCAGCCTCTACATCCATAAACCTAAAAATCAGGGTATTATTATGCCAACACTGTCACAGGGCTACGTTAAAGATTGAATCCCTGGGTGGTGCAAGCAAGTCATGTGCTTGGCTGCTAACCGAAAGGTGGGATGTTCAAGGCCACCAAGAGGTGCCTCAGAGGAAAGGCCTGGCATTCTACTTCCAAAAGTAGCCATTGAAAACCCTAGAGATCATATTTCTACTCTACTGTAAAAAAAAAAAAAAAAACCTTGCAATCTACTTCCAAAAAATCAGCCATTGAAAACCCTATAGAGCCTAGTTCTACCCTGACACACATGGGGTTGCCATGAGTCAGAATCAACTCCACGGGAATTTTTTTTTTTTTTTAGATTGAAAAGATCAAAAAAAAAATTTTTCAAGTATATATGTTTCATAATATATATATAAAAAAAAAGATGCACCCCATTACCATCGAGTAGATTCCAACTCATAGCGACCCTGTAGGACAGAGCAGAACTGCCCCATAGGGTTTCCAAGGAGCACCTGGCAGATTCAAACTGCTGATCTTTTGGTTAGCAGCCAAACTCTTAACCACTGCACCACCAGGGCTCCCTTTGAAGAATATTTCTGGCTTATATATATACAAATCGTAAATGGTTGGACAGTTCAAAAGCAATGGCGAAAGGAACTTGTAAATCTTTTCAGCAAGTAGTCTTTCAAAGAAACAACATTTTATGTAGTTTATGTAGTGTGGAGAAAGTGCAAAACCATATAAATAGCATTTGGTAGAAAAACACCAGAAGAGCAAAGGCAGGCCTTTAAATTCAAAGATCATCATAAACAAATTACTGACTTAATCCTTCGGAATTTCTGTTTTGTGTCAATAAAAGGGGAAAAACAATGGCAAAAACACCCTATCATTGCAAAGCACTGTTATTAATAAGTATAGAGATATAAATGAGGTGGGATGGGAAACCACAGAGAAAAATCTCAAAGATGTTCATATTCAAATGTACAAACAATTATTAATGTTATTTAGCCTTAACTTTGATTTAAGTCTGTAGTTATGAATGTATATCACGAATAAACACTCTGAACCTCTATATGCATAAAGAAAAATAGTACTAATTAAAAGACCAAGTGGAAAATGGAGCTTCTGAATACTATGAGACTTACTTAGTCAACAAATATTGAGCATTTGCTATGTACCAGTCTGTTCTATGAACATAAGAATAAAAATTTAGATGGAAGTATCATCCATTTCTGGCAAGGATGAAGGGAAATTACCTGCTGACATATTTCTGGTAGATAGGAGAATTAATACATCTTCTTCGGAAAATATTCTTGAAATATATTTTTATATTAAAAATATTTCTATGCTTTGACCCGATGGTTCCCCGTTTTGAAATCTAGCCTACTAAAATGTATGTAAGGAAAGGTATACATATAAGGTTATTATTACGGTATCATTTATAAATGGCAAAATAACAACAGTAACAACTACCGCAAATCTGAAAAAATACCTGATAGTCATCAAGAGAAGAATAGAGAAAAAATTATTGTACATTAAAAATGTTAAGTTAGGTCTATATGTACTGACCTGGAAGGATGCCCATGAGATATCCTTAAAAGAAGAAAAGAAGCGGAAGAAATGAGAGGAGACCGGCTTGAGCATCTGATTATTGACTTTTGGCAGCTCATTTAATTTTTTAATTGCATAAACATAATAATTTCAAAACATAAGGGCATGGGAGGTATTGAGATGACGCAGTGTTTGCACTCAAGTTGCTTAAACTACAGTAGGGGAGAGATACTTGTAAACAATTAGCTCTAGGATAAGTCAGAAAAAAATAAGCAGCCAAGGAAGCATTCGTTCAATATTATCAAAACACAGAGAAATGTGATGGGGGGATGGGGGAAAGGATAAAATTGAACTGGAAAAGATGCAGCTAGAATGAATGGATTTCGTCATACCTTTTCAGGAATATTCTAGACCCCTTTTGGTTTTTTTTAACGAAGTCAGAGGTAAAGGTTGGGAATAGTTGAATGCCTCGAAATGAGGCTCCACTGACAGACCCATTGCTTCTGATTTTCACTGCTCCCTTGACTAGCTCTGAGCAAGACAAAAGAGTCCCTGGATGGAGCAAACGGTTAAGTGCTGGGCTTCTAACAGAAAGGTTGGTAGTTCTAACCCATGCAGAAGTGCTTGTAAGAAAGGCCTGGGGATCTGCGGCCAAGAGGTCACAGCCATGAAAACAGTATGGAGCACAGGTTTACCCTGAAACACATGGGATTGCCATGAGTTGTAATTGACTCCACAGCAACTCTTTATTCTTTATTTTTACTTTTATTTGAGCAAGGCAAGGAGACACCAGTTCCATGAACTCTTGAGAACTGAGCTCATTGAAATGTTTGGTTACATCTAATTTTGCTGCAATTTTGTATGTGCAGCCAGAGAGAGTTAAAATAATCTAGAAAAAATAACAAAGACATTAATTAGCATTTCTAAGTAAATTTCCCTGGGCTATAATCTTCATTTGGTAATATTCTAGATACGCTGAAAAGATAATTTAGTATCAGAAGAAAATGCTTATTAACAATCAATCTTGAAAAAGACACATCTTCAGAACTCTTACAGATACAGATGGTACACTTGTAGTAGGTTCACAATGAAATGCTAAATAAGCCAATTTGTATCTGATCTTCATCTGGAGTAATAGAGTATTTGTCTTCATGCGACTCTGATTTCTAAAATTACCCCCCATGTAGACCTGAACATGCTTCACGCAACTGCTTAGCGCTTAAATAGCTTTCCCAGAAACAGATGGCAATAATAAATAAATCTGCATATCAAACAGTTACTGGTAAAATTCTAAGCCTGCTATGTAGGAAAAATAAAATCTAAGTAGAAATAGGTAAACAAGAAAAAAAGAAAAACCAGATTTGTGGGCTCTCAGCTATAGTCAGAATGAACCAGGGGAAAAAAATCTTAAAATGGCAGCAGTTCAAAGCTTTGTAAAGGCACAAATTAAAGAAAAAGTATCACAGTGTTTAATTAAACCTCAAGCAAAGCTTATTAACCATGGATGGAGTGGAGAAGTAGATATCCAGGTCTTCAAGGTAGAATGTGTGCAAACGCCCAGATGGTATTCAAGCTTGACATCTTCATGGCATCAGTACTATGTACCAATGTAACCTAACGCAGCTAACCAAACAAGTTATCAAAGGAACACTTTCCCTCTAATACGCAGTACAATAAACCTTTCTTACATATTTTTTTACTGGGTTTTTGCATATTTTTAGTATCAAATTAAGAGAGTCAACATATTGTCACTTCTTTATCCGACAAGACAGATCCAAAAATATCCACCGATTGTTTCACCCTTTAAAACGGAGAAATAGCATCAGCTCTGTGAGTATAAGAATGTTGCTTATTTATTTATGCCTCCCTCACTACGCGAATTATGAGAGTCCTTTTTATTTTTAATATCAAATATATGTTCGATGCTCCATTTACACACCTCCATTTAAACTACAAATGTATCTACATAAATAACAAAGACCTATCAAACATGGTGTTCATTCCAACTCCTGAATAAGCTATTACTAGTGTGAACGTCACAGGGCTTAGCTTTTGATCACTGGCAACACGCTGGCCAGAATCTTCTCAGAGTCTCTAAACACTATATACAAACATTTGTGATGCACTTTTCAGCAATACTATGGTGCAGGAGACATGCTACCAACCTCATACAAGAAACATAAAAAGATCCTTGTAATTTCTATACTAATTGCATCTAAAAAGCTAGTAAACAACATTGTCCAGTAAAGTTAACCTTCATGCTAAGACACCATCTCCACTGTGGCTGAATTTGCTGTATGTATGTAAAAAAATAATAATAATATTTTTGTTAAATAAAGTCTTGTTTGAACAATTCACCATCACTTGGAAATTTACACCAAGTGTCTAGGCAGATGTGCCACAGGATACAAGTGTGCTAGGAAATATGCTTGTGGACATCTGGAAAGCTCGCCCAGGTTAGTGGCTAAGAGCTTCATCAAACTCTGGGAGGGAGAAATCCAAAATGATTGCTTTCTGGTGACTTTGCTTCTGAAACAAGAATGTATACAAATATCAAGTGACCATTTTTCAGAATTAGCAATACATTTATGGGAGCCCTGGTGGCACAGAGGTTAAGAGTTCAGCTGCTAACTAAAAGGTCAGTGGTTTGAACCCACCAGTTGCTCCTTGGAAACCCTATGGGGCAGTTCTACTCTGTCCTATAGGGTTGCTATAAGTCGGAATCTACTCGACTACCACAGATTTTTTTTGGGGGGGGGGTGGAGCATAAGCTCATGTATCACCTTACCCTATAGCAAGCCTACAAAAGCACCATCACAAAAACCCACTGCTGTTGAGTCAAATTCCAACTCATAGTGACCCTATAGGGCAGAGTAGAACTGCTCCATAAGGTTTCCAAGGAGCAGCTGGTGGATTCAACCTACCAACCTGTCACTGCACCACCATGGCTCCCAATGTGTCATACCCGCTCACTAACTGCTTTCAGAGACAAGCTTCCTTAGAGCAGAGTCTGTGCTCACTGTTTCTCCATCCAACTTCCATTCATTTCTCAACATCTTCTTTCTTAAAATTTTCTCTCTTGATATCTGGGACATCACTCTATAGAGTTTCATCTCTTTTTGGATTATTCCTTCTCCACCATCTTTGTTTCCTGTCCTCCACTTGGCATTTAAATGAGAGTGACTCCCTAAAGACCTAGTCTTAGTTTTCTTCTTTTTTTAGGCTCCACACACAGACTTCATTCAGGTATTCATTCATCCACACTCACCTATATACTCAAAACCATTGCTGTTGGGTTGATTCCACTCACAGCAACCCTATAGGACAGAGCAGAACTGCCGCATAGGGTTTCCAAGGCTATAAACCTTTACGGAAGCAGACTATCACATCTTTCTCCCACGGTGTAGTTGGTGGGCTCGAAGCACCGACCTTTTGGTTAGCAACCGAGCACCTAACTACTGCACCACCGGGACTCTTTCACCTATATACAAATCAAAACCAATTCATTGTGGTGGAGTCGATTCTGACTCATAGCAACCCTGTAGGACAGAGTAGAACTGCCCCATAGGGTTTCCAAGGAGTGGCTGGTGGAGTCAAACTGCCAACCATTTGGTTAGCAGCCAAGCTCCTAACCACTGTGCCACCAGGGCTCCATCTCCAGTCAATATCTCTTTCTTAATCTCCAAACCTAAGTATACAATTGCTACTGGAAATACCTACTTAGAGTCCTGTGCAAACTTCTATCTCAACAATTCTAAAACTGGCATTGTTAATGCCCACCATCCCTCTGCCCCCACACCCATACTATACTCCAGTATATTTTGACCTGGTTGATGGAAACCTTTTTTTTCCACAACTAGAAACTGAGGAGGCATACTCAGAGATTCAAGGGTGTGAAGTCACGGAAAACAGGAGATTTTTTTTACTGATATTTGAATCTTCAGCGTGAAATGACAATGAGTAGATGGTCAGTAAATCCTTTTTGAATGAGTAACGATAAACAAATTTTATAACGGAAAACTTCGAGGCATTGACAACATCCAAAATCAAACAAAAAGAAACAAAAACATGCAATGTTGGGACCAATAAAAATCAATTAGCTTTGTCTTCTTTTGAGAAACTGGGAGATGAAAGCTTGTGCCTGTGTAATATTCAACATGTAGGCAATGTCTCAAAGACCTAGTAGTAATAAGTACTCAGTGAATATTTATGTAAAAGCTTCATAAATTAATTCACGTGTCAAGAAGCAATGATTTATACTTTAACCCAATCGCTGAATGACTCATATTTTTAGACTCTTTGATATTTGTTAGTTAGCTATATCTAAGCAATGAAAAGAGAGAGACAGTCAAGTGCAATCTGTCAGACTTGAACATGTGTCCTGTTCCTGATCCTTATTGCTGAATGGCCTTGGGCAAGGTACTTAACTTCCTAAGCCTCAGTTTCCTCAACTGTAAGTGAGTTTAAGCACATGGCCCGCTTTCACCTCAGAAAACCTCAGAGGTGTGTATGTAAACTGCCGCACCAAATATAGCAAGAAGGGAAAATAGGAGATTTCTCAACTTCCTTTATCAATGCTCACCTACATCAGAATCATATCTCTGGGAGTGGGCCAGGCATCTGCACTTTTATCAAGCTCTCTGGGTTAAGTGGATGCACACAAACCAAACGTTGGAGTACGATTGCCTTAGACGACAACAGTAATACACACTCTATAGTCATTTCTACTATTTAAAGAACTTTCAAATACATTCCTTTCATCTGATTCTTACGATAAGGCAGGCAGCCATTGCCCTATTCACTCAGTAATTAGATTGGCATTAATTAAGCATCAGACATTGTGTTAGGTGCCAGGGATACCATGGGGAACAAGACTAGATGTTCCTTAATCACGGAACTGCCCTCATGGAATACACAATGTGTATTTTGGAGCCCTGGTGGCGCAGTGGATAAGTGATATGGCTGCTAACCAAAAGGTCGGCAGGTAGTTCATATCCACCAGATTCTCCTTGGAAACCCTATGTGCAGCTCTAGTCGGTCCTCTAGAGTCGCTATAGGTCAGAATCAACTTGATGACAACGGGTTATGACACACTTTTCTTAAATAATCACTTGGAAAAATCTAAAATTACATTGTGCCACGTGTTACAAAGGAGGCACACGTGTTGCTATGAAATCTTCATCCTGGCAAGGAAATCATCATTAAGAGATGCCAACATACATCTTAAGTCAGACTCATCAACCATGACCAAAAATAGTGGAGAACCGGAAAATTTTCTTATCAAATCCTGGCCTGAATGAACTCAAGTGTGATAAGCTGACCTTGAATTGCTGCAATCAAGGAGTGCGAAAAAAAAAAGGAAATAGTGAAGGATGCTTAGAGACAGACCTCCAAGGCTGTGGCATGGCCAGAGTCTGCAGGTGAACAAAAGGGCAGACAGGCCAGCATTCACATATAACAACCACAAACGGAATGTTCTAAGACATTTTATTCATTGTTGGTAGGTTTTCATTTTGGGGGGAATATGACAAGAAGTCTTACAAGTATGCATACCCTCAGGCCTAGAAATTACACTTACATGAATCATATTTTCAAATATATATTCAAAAAAAGAATGGATAGAAGTAATTTATTTTGAAACGTCATTTATATATTTTTTAAAAAATCAGAAACAATTAGTTAATCATCCATCTCTAAAAGAATATTTAAATAAGCATGGTCTATTTTTTATCCATAAGTAGTGGAGCCCTGGTGGCACAGAGGTTAAGAGCTACAGCTGCTAACCAAAAGGTAGGCAGTTCAAATCCACCACCCACTCCTCGGAAATCCTATGGGGCCGTTCTACTCTGTCCTAGGAGTCAGAATCGACTTGACGGCAACAAGCTTGGTTTTGGGGGGTTTTATCCATAAGCCGGAGGGTATGCAACCATGAATAGGATTTTTCGACACATAGCAACATGTTTATCACATAATATTAAACAAAAAAAAACTATATGGTTTGGTCTGGATCTAGTAAAACACAAAAACAACTGCTGTGTGTGTGTGTGTGTGTGCACACATGCACAGGTGTGTGTGTGCCTGCCTGTGCAGGTGTATATATGTATGTTCAAAGAAGCACACAACCATAGTAACATGCATTAACTCTGCATTTTAATTTTATTCCATTTTCTGTTGCACCCAACCCCCAAAGAACATGCATCTATAATAAAAGAAAAGAAAAACAAAACACAATAAAAAAGGATGTAAAAAGAAGAGAGTTTTGTCTGAAGAAACAAGTCTCCTCTGGCTGACCCAGAGACTCAGGGACAAAGATGAGAACAGTAATAGGCTCCTCAAGAGCAGCTGCAGCTACAGAATAAATGAAGAGTAACTCTCACGAGCGAACTGGGCAGGAGGAGCCAAGGGTCACAAAACAGTCTTTTAAAATAGCAGGGATTTCTTTCAGAAGCCCAGCAGCATCGTACATCTATTACGAACAAGGCATTCATGCATCATGAACTATTTTAAATGGCTGAAAAAAAAATCTTATTTAAATAATTCTGGGACAAAATGGTCATGATAATATGGACGTATTTATGAGGTAGAAAGACCTATTCCTTAAACATTAAACTATGTCTGTAATTTAGTCAGGATATATTTCTTTAAAGACTCATTCTCTCTCTCTCTCTCTTCTTCGCCTTTTCATTATGTAACTCTTGTAGCTTTCAATTGTGCTCTCTTATTGGGAGGGTTGGACTGTGTTAGTACGTGAGCTATCTTCTCCTATAAAGACCATATGGGAGACTATGACATCAGGAAAAATGCATCATAATAAGGGCCCGAATTCATAAAGGTGGCCGGCCCATCAGGGAGGCTTCAGGTGGTGATAGGTGTCTGAGCCAGCCAACCAGCTAATGGGAAGATGCGGTGCCCTCCCACGTCAGCTCTACTGAGCCATCCTGGATCTAGGGGTGAGACACACAGGCTGCCCTTCCAGCTGGTGGCCATCTGCCTAAGTGACAACTGCCAGATGGGGGAGAGAAGAGGGAGATGGGGCTCAGACGTGAAACAAAAGAGGATTTCTTGGAAAGCAGCACTGACATCGATCATGAATTCGACATCCTATCTTCTTGGAAGTTTTCATTTGAAATATTTGGGGAAGAAAAAAAAAAGGGGGGAATTCCTGGATCAATTCGTCTAGTGTGCTAGACATGAAATGCTTTGTGCTTCCTACAGAAACCAGGTTGAACTGATTGATAAATGTACTTGTCATTCCATTTGAACTTCAAACTCAGACAGATCAAAGAATCAATAAGTAAAGTTTTTGTTTTGTTTTGTTTTGCTGCTCCCCTCCCCCCATGGGGTCAACTCCACTTGACTCTCCCCTAATGGCCTTCCCAGTTGCTGTTCGTGACAATATCCCCCAAGCCATTGATCTGAACCTCTCACCTGTGAGTTATCTAAGTTGGGGAATTAAACCAGGAGCAAAGGAAAGGATGAAAAACGACAGAAGCTGCCTCAGCATTCTCACCTATTTGCAAGTCAGGGAAGGAAAAAAAGTCGTGGACAGGACCAGAATTAAAAAAAAAAAAGACTATTACTTTTTTCTTATCCCATTTTGAATAACATCATGAGAAAATTATCTGTGTATATCATCACAATTTTCTTCTTAAAGAAAGGTTTGAAAGTTAGGGCAAAACTCTAGACTCAGCAAAGTTTTAACTGAAAAGAACTGAATAATAGCAGTGCATACACTTATTAGTAACAAAGGGAAATAATATGTAATTAAGAGGCAGAAGAAGATTAAGGAAAGTCTGGAATGTAAACAGATTTTATTTCTTCCTTTAGAAATATTTAAAACCTAATAAAAGTATAAAAAGGCATTTTTACTACCATCCATCTTCCTAATCAGATCCAGATCCAACCCATTACATGAACGTAAACTTAAAATGGAGTTGAGGATAGAAGTCAGAGCTAAAGGAATTAGTTGACAACCATGGCTGCTAAAGTCTTCTTTTATTCTCAACAAACAGGTGGTTGAGTTGCTTCTCAGACCAAACCCATTGCCTTTGAGTTGATTCCAACTCATTGTGACCCTATAGGACAGAGTGGAACTGCCCCAGAGAGTTTCCAAGGAGTGCCTGGTAGATGTGAACTGCCGACATTTTGGTTAGCATCTAAGCACTTAACCACTGTGCCACTAGGTCTCCTGCCTCACAGAAGACCCCAAGAGATGTGATTCAGACTTGTCTCTATGACAAGTACATCAAGAACTCTTTCTGCTGTTCCGGGACTTATCACCCACTGGTGCCCATTGAAACAATGGTTTTGTAGCCACTGTTTTTAAGAACTGAGGCCATTTTCCCCATTGTGGCTGGTGATCAGGCGATCCCAAGCGTAAACTTTATCTAAACTGGCAGTGCTGAGGGAGACATATCCAATGAAAACTGACACATGCAATCTCTCTAATTTGACCTCTTCTGAAGTGTTCAATTTGGCTTCAACATAGTTACTAAAAGATGCTCTTAAGTTATTTTAACATATTTACATTTTTATCCTTCAAACCTCCAGGGCTCATAGTTTTTACTTATTGTATACAGTCTTGTCTTTATAGAGTTTTCATTATGGACATGGACACGGACACATACCCAAAGATGATAGAAAGCGATTGGTGTTTATGAGAAGATTTTTAAAAAGAACTAAATCTGAACATTAACATTAGCCTGAGTTTTAAATTTTACCAGGACAAAAAGGAAAATAAGTTCAACTTAGAGTCAATGTTCAATTGCCAGATTTACTTCTAAGAAAATAATGGATACCAGAAGACCTGGATATCTTATACAATTCCTACTGAAACGTAGCTATCCATCTTCTGTAACATGTAATGATTCTGGATTGCAACTATATACAGATGTCTATATGTTATTGCAAAGCCAAGAAATATGACGAGCAGAAAAGATAGGTAAGATTAATTTTATAAATGGCAAGTTAAAGTTAGGTACTTTTAAATATACCATGTTGAGTGAACATAGGGCAGACAATGTTGATACATTAAATAAACAAGTGTATTCTAAAACCAAGGACATAGAAATAAATTCTTTAAATGATCTATGGTAAGAGAAAGAAACAATTGCATTATTCCCAATTTTGTTTTGTTTTGTTTTTTGAGATGGCTAAGTCAAACAAATAGCACCTGTTCTAACAGTTTTCGAGGACCTCAAAACAACACACAGTCAACCTGACAAGCTTCCAAGAAGTAGGCTAACCAAAACATATGGAAAGTTGACACCTGTCTTTCTCTATTGCCCAATACATGCTTGGGCCATCCATTTTCCCTTTCTGCTTTGGGGGTGGAAGGGGAAGCATTATTTTCACAAAAAAAAAAAAAAAGAGGGATCCAGCCAGAAAATAAAATTTGGATCCAAGTCCCCAAGCCCTTGAGTCGGTTTTGTAGATCTCACCAACTCCACTTCCATGAGTTCTGTGTGTCAACATCAGCTATTCTTACTTCACTTTGGGTAATCCGGGTGACTGTTGTTTTGCAAGTTTTCTCATGGAATGTCACATTTTCTCAAGTGCTACGCTTTAGAGAAATATTTCCTATTTTGTAGCCAAAAATTCTAGCAGTCAGAAAACATTGTCAAGACTCTGGTGAATTTTTTGATGTCGGCTCTAGTTTTAATTCCTCACTGCAGCTGCTACAAATCTCTAGTGGATGGAGATGACTTAGTACCTTTTACTCTTTCACCGTTTCTCTCAAATTTTTCAACGACAGTTATGGTTTCAAAGATGCTCCCTTTTCAGAGTTATTTCAATAGTGTGGAGGAACGTAGACCTGGGTGTTAGAAAAAAAACTGGTTTAGAACGTTCATCCTGCTACTTCCTTAGCTACCTGATTTGCAGCAAGGCATGCCACATTTCTGTCCCAGTTTCCTTATTTTATAAATGGAGATTAAATTAGATAATTCATACAAAGTTCGGAGAACAATGCCTGGCTCATTAAGTGCTTTCTTATTAATAAAAATGTCAATATCAGCGGGCTATAAACCATGTCACCTAGGTGTCTCCTGCAGCTGTGACTTGCCTAACTTTGCTGTGAACCACAGTTAACATGCAGCGAAGACAGAGATATACAATGCTGTCTGACTAGTTTCTCTCCCACACGCCTATAGAATGATCTACAAGTGAAGCTCAGAGGTTCAGCAACCCCAGACATGTTTACCAGCGCAGGTGCTCTATGTCCCTAAGCAATGTCAGCACTTCTAAGATATGGCAATAAACTCAGCACTTCCTAGCCGTCTGATGAAACACTACATACTCCTGGTGGTGCCCAACTAAATATCATCATCAAATAAATGTATTGATAATTGGAAAGATGATTAGTTTATCAACAGTTGGTCCATAGGCAGCTAATGGTCCCCATCCTTCTTATTATCACTTGGCACAGTCAGCTTTGTGGGTAAATCACCCTTCTAAAAATCTGAAATCCCACCCCTTAATCCCCAGCTCAGTACAGGGTTTTTCAGTGTTTTCGTGGTAAGCTTCCAACTTCCCTTTCTTAGAAACTTCCTTTCCCCCAAATAATACAACACTTGGGGTGCAACCAAGGTAGAGAACCAGTTCCATTCAGAGAGCTTCTTCAATGAGATTTTAACTTTATAACAGCTCAGTTACAAACAATTGGCACAGCACTTCGTAAGCCAGGTACATTAAACTAAATGCTGGTTGTGCGCAAACACACACAGGAACAAACCAGCCAAGCCATAAATAAAATATTGATAGATTTGAAAATATATATTTTTAAATTTTGTACCACAGAGAAATGAGCACAACCAAGCTTAATTAACAAATAATCAAAAATTATTTGTAATTTTCTAATATCAAAGAACTCTTACAAATAAGAAAAAAAAATACTATACTAGAAAAGAAAAAGGTCAGAAAATATATTTAAAAGCCATTCTTTTACAGAAATACAAATACAAAAAGTCACTAAATAGAGCAAAAAAAAATTAGCCACAAACAGTAAATGTGTACTTTATGTGCCTACCAAAAAACCAGAGCAGACCCGTTCCCATCGAGTCCATTACTACTCATAGCGACGCTGTAGGACAGAATAGAGCTACCCTACAGGGTCTCCAAGAAGTGGCTGCTGGATTTGAACTGCTGACCTTCTGGTTAGCAGATGTAGCTCTCAACCGCTGTGCCACCAGGGCTCCTTTATTACCCAGTAGATAGAAAATGGTTAAAAATATTGAGTATCATTCAATGTATGAGGAAGCAGAAACCTCTTTCTGTAAGCGGCAGGGTAAATTTCACAACTTTCCTGAAAGTTGATCTTACAACATGTAGAAAAATGTTTAACATGGACAATCTTGAATTCAAAAAATTATCATGTTTCTTAAGAATACGCAGACATAGGATGTTCACTTGATTGTTAGTTAGAATACTAAGTAACTGAAAAAAAAAAGAAGACACTATAAAAGTCCATTATTAGCCAATTGGTTAAGAAAAAAGTGTCTATTAAAATTGACCATCTAACATATATTTGTTTAAATTGAAAGTTGCCATAATATTCATTAAAAAATTAAAAGTTAAAAAAATTCATTAATGAATATTCATAATATTCATTAAAACAATCAGGAATTTAATGATACAATTTATGCAAGCTTATATTTTAAAAAAATTTTTTTTTTTTTATATAAGATTAGACAGATATCTAGAATGATGACTGTCAAAGATATGTATTTTTCAGGGTGGAGAAATTTCAAGTGATTTAACTCTTTTTTTAAAAAAAAAAATAATACACTGTATTGTTTAAATTTTGCTTTGAATATGTATTATTTTATAACAACAAACAAAAATTACAACCAGTTTTATTTTGAAAGACAAAAACTATACTTCCTTAAGTGAAACTACTGTGTTCTAAATGTTTACGAGTTTGCATTTAGAATGCAATATTTCAGTGAAAGAGACGCTCCTGTGTTAGGTTAATGAAGCTTAGACTTCTGTCAGATAGAAACCAATCTCTGAACCACACCCCCTTCCCATCTGCATCTTTCGCTTTTTAAAGTACCTCCATAATGCTGTTGTTTTGTTTTCTTGACATCTATTTTTGTGACATTTATGATCATTATGTTCTTATATTTGTCTTTAAGATTAGTTATCAATGCCTGTGTCCCCTATTTAGCAACATGAAGGCAGGGGCCGTGTCTGTTTTCCTCACCACTGGAGACAAGGGTTCCTTTCAAACTGCCTGCCTGATGTTTGGCATTTTGTTGAGGATAGGGATAACCCAGGTAATGCATCCAGACATGCAAGACACCCCACTTAGGGGATAGATACAAATGCTAGACCCTCCCTGCCCCAAGAAGACTGGATCAAATTGATTTCAGCTACAAACAAAACTGAACTTGCAAATAGAAATCTTTAGTGGAGTAGATCTGGGCAAAGCTGTGCTTGGTAACATCAACGGCCAACATCATTCTGCAAAGCCTGTAGTAAGGTGAGCATAGGGGCCACAGTAAGCAGGGTTGGGGATGGTTGGCAGTCTCCTAGAGCTTTGAAAAGACAGCAAAGAAGAGAAAGGCAGGAGGGAGCTCCCCAGGGCTGATAGTGAAGGTGGGTGGGCTCCATCTCAAAGATGAAGAGAAACCACTGTTATGCCTGATACATACATACGGGAGCTGCGCACCTATTCGGTCTCCTCCTTGTTGTGTATTATGCTCAAGAGAAAAAAAAAACACAATTTCTGCCCTTAAGTAATTGAAAACCCACTAAGAAATATGGTAAAGAAATATGGTAGGCACTTAAAAATAATCATAAATTGATGCTAGCTACTTTGAGGTTTGCACAGTGCTTTCATGTGCATTATCTAATTCAAGGCAAAATGTGTTAAATGCCACAAGAGTGGTATAATCAAATTTCCATAGAAACATATTGCAGGGCATCCCTCATACTAAAATGAAAAACAAACAAATAAAGCTATTCCAAAAGCTCTGGTCAGCCACCTAATGAGAAGGAACTTCCTGCAGTTAGAAGACATATTTCTATTTAAACAATATGGCATTTAGTCATCTCCCTTGGGCTAATTAAGCTGGGCAATGTTTGCTTAAATACAGAGCCTAAGCTTCAGAAATAGCTGGCTTGCTGTAGTAGATGCTGCCACACAGGGTCTTCTAAGACAGGAAATTTGGAGACTGGTTCCCTTTATTACCACTAGCTTCTGAATATAAATTGAGAATCTCTTTTTACATTTCTATTTAAAGCAAAACTCCATGATTTACTGGTATAATCCCCTAACGATTTACTCAACTCAAGGAATTAAAAAAAAAAAAAAATAGTGTGGTAACCCTACAGATTCCTGTGTTGTTGTTGTTAGGTGCCATCGAGTTGGTTCCCACACATCGCGACACTATGTACAACAGAACGAAACGCTGCCTGCTCCTGCGTCATCCTCAGAATCAGCACTATTTTGGAGCCCATTACTGCAGCCACTGTGTCAGTCCATCTCATTGAGTGTCTTACTCATTTTCGATGAGCTTCTACTTTACCAAACATGATATCGTTCTCCACGGACTGGTCCCTCCTGATAACACATCCAAAGTAGGTGAGAAGTGGTGTCACCTTCCTCACTTCGAAGGAGCATTCTGACCGTACTTCTTCGAAGACAGATTTGTTTGTTCTTCTGGAAGTCCATGATATATTCAATATTCTTGGCCAACACCGTAATTCAAAGGCATCAGTTCTTCCTCGGTCTCCCTTATTCATTGTCCAGCTTTTGCATGCATATGAGGCAATTGAAAATACCATGGCTTGGGTCAGGCTCACCTTCATCCTCAAAGTGACGTCTTTGCTTTATATACTTTAAAGAGGTCTTTTTCAGCAGATTTGCCCAATGCAATACATTGTTTGACTTATTGACTGCTACTCCCATGGTCGTTGACTGTAGATCCAAGTAAAATGAAATGCTTGTCAATCTTTTCTCTGTTTATAATAATGGTGTTGAGGATTTTTGTTTTCTTTGTGTTGAGTTGTAAGGATTTTTGTTTTCTTTGTGTTGAGTTGTAATCTATATCGATCTTCGCAGTAAGTGCTTCGAGTCCTCTTCACTTTCAGCAAGCAAGGTTGTGTCATTTGTATATCGCAGGTTGTTAATGAGTCTTCCTCCAATCCTGAAGCCATGTTCTTCTTCATATAGTCTAGCTTCTCATATTATTTGCTCAGCATACAGATTGAGTAAGTATGGTTAAAAGATACAACCCTGATGCACACCTTTCCTGATTTTAAATCACATGGCATACCCTTGTTCTTTTCAAACAGCTGCTCTAGGTCTGTGTACAGTTTCTGCATAAGCACAATTAATTGTTCAAGAATTCATATTCTTTACAATGTTATGCATAATTTGTTATTATTCACACAGTAGAATGCCTTGGCATAGTCAATAAAATACAGGTAACCATCTTCCTGGTATTCTCTGCTTTCCACCAAGATCCATCTGACATCAGCAATGAGATCCCTCTTCTTCAGTCTTCCTTATTCACTAACTTTTGCAAGCATATGAGGTGATTGAAAATACCATGGCCATACAACACTATTTAATTCAATTTGTCTTAAGGTCCGAATGACATGCAGGTAAGGAAATAATGTTGTTGTTGTTGTTGAGGGCCAAGGAGTCAATTCTGACTCATAGCAACCCCGTGTGATGGAGTAGAACTGCCCCATAGCATTTTCTTGTCTGTAATCTTTATGGAGGCAGATCTCCAGGTCTTTCTCCCAAAGAGCAGCTGGGTGGGTTCCAACTGCCAACCTTTCACTTAGCAGCCAAGTGCCTAACTGTTGTGCCACCAAGTCTGCCTGAGGAAGTAATACAAATGACAGAGAAATATAACCAGCTTTAACATCTTTAGCTTTTCAAGAACTGGAACCCATGTCTTACATTCATCCTGGGAAGGGAGAGAAAGGAGAGGAAAGGGATATTCCTTGTGCGTCTAATGTATCAGTCTCTATATTCAAATATCGTATGTTTTCTTCTCTAATCATTACTACGTTGTGGCAAGGAAAGAATTATTATTCACATTTTAGAGATGGCAAAACTAAGGTTCAAAGAGAGTGAAGGACTAAAAGATATACAACTAGAAAGTAGAACACCCATGTGCCTTCTTTAAAAATAATGTCCAACAGGAGCAACGGAATCAAATCTCCTTAAGCTCAGACTTTCTGCATAAGGAACATAAATGGATTCACCATCCTTCCCTAAACTCTGAACCCTCTTGAATTATTAAAACTGCAAAGTGCACTCACATAAAAACATGCAAGAGCTGTAATGATAAGTCAGCACAATTCATTAAAAAGAAAAGAGGGAGCGAGAGGGAAAAAAAATGCATCCTATAACCCGTAGGAGCAAGTTCAGGGCAGCGCTACGTATGGCCCGACAGTTTTACCGGAGGGTAGAAGGGACAGCTGTGTTCCACATAAATTTGCTGACCCTCATGAACTTTCTATCAACAAGATTTTCTCAACCACCCGTTATTATTGTTCAACAATTAATCAGCAGCTGTTGAAACATTATAAGCATGCTTATAATTTGGGGTAAAATTAATGATTCCCTATCTATTAAAATGCTGAGGGAGGCTTTGTTTTCCAGCCCCAGTGTGAACTTGCTGATATAGTCTCCAAATCAATTACCCTCCTGAACTCCCCTGCCTCCTGTCTGTTGGCTAAGAGCATCCCACACTCCAGGCAGCTTCTCAGCGAGGTTGTGACATACGTGAGGTCGGTATGTTCACCCAGCCATGTGCTCTGTACAACACAGAAATGCACCATTAGCGTAACATACAAGCATTTTAGCAACAGTAATATTGTGTTCCATCCCATTTCAGAGTTATTTGAAAGTTATTTTTCTGAGAAATAATGGTAGTATCAAAAGGTAGTTATGGAAGTCAATGAATCAATGAACCCAAGGAATAGCAAATACCGTATTTTATATAAAAATAAAAATGAAGCCAGAGCGCTCTTTGCTTAGAATTTACACGTGCTTTTTAGTTTTTTTTTTTTTTAGTATCTGGACCTGTGAATAGCCTAGGGCTTCATGAACAATTCCAAAAGTCCTGCAGGAATTGAATTTCAGCGAAGTAGACACCTTGTTCTAAAGTGGTGTTCAGAGTGCTGCTGTTCTAAGTTCAGCCAAAGCAGGCATTGGGACTCTGCTTTAATTCAAAACATGTGGACTCAATTCACTCTCATCCCCTACATCCCCAGGATGGCAAGATAAAGCCCTGTGCACTCACATCGGACACGTTGTTTAGGAAATTCTCTCGATGTTTCAGTTGAAGATTAGAGGGTTTTTGTTTTATTTTTACATTTTTACGGTCATAACATGTAATAGTTATCAAGGAATAAAGTGATTCCTTTAACTTAAATTGAAAAACTTAATACTAGTGGAACATAGAGACCAAACGTGGCTCTCTGCTGCCTTGTCTGCACTACAGTTCCTACATCACAACACCAGTATTACTTGTTGCTAAATCAAGCAATAGGAAGTATTCAGTTATCACATTTCCAGCCTAATAGCTCATGTATATGCTTCGAATCAATTGCCCAATTACTCCTAAGGCAGCCCTACTTAAAACTACTAGCGTTAAAAGAGATTTCAACTCTGCAGCCCACCTAAAAGAAAGCGTTTTGCTTGTTTGTATTGTCCACGTTAGTTACATACAAGAAGTCCCCGGGTTATGAACATCTGACTTACGATAACTTGTATTTAAGAACATTTGAGAACGGACTGCCATAAAACCTATGCTACTAAAAATTTGAGTTAAATACAATGTTTCATCATAACAAATGCACACACTACTTTGTGATGTCCATGAAAACATTGTGATGTTTGGAAACGTTTCTTAAGTGTTTTATATACATTTAAAAAAAAAAAAAAAACAGTGCAAATATATACGGGACACTAAGACAAATATTTAATTAACTGAAGCTAAATAAGACGTGTATGGGCCTATTCTGACTAACTGCTATTTCAATTTAAAGACAGACTTAGGGAAAGATTTTGCTCTTAGCCCAGGGACAGCCTATATAAGAAAGAAAATAAAAGAGTTAATATTGTAATGTAAGCAAGAATCAGAATATTTGTGCAAAAGTAGTTATAGAAGAAACAACCTTTGTTGTTAGAACATGAAACACATAATTTGGGTGCATAAAGATTTTGATTATATCATGTGCTACAGGTTTCCATTCTCCTATACCTTATGGAATGCTGAGGTTCTCAATAAGACCAGCCTCTCTTTGTTTTCCTTTAAAGTATAATAACAATATTCAATCCATTTGACCCAAAATATTATTCTCTTTCATAATGAAGCAATATTTTTCTATAAACTACATCTAACATATTAGTAATAACGACGTGCCACTTCAAAGAAATTACAAACTAATGTTAGTGTCCTTACCAATGGTAGACCAAATAATAACTCCCTGCAGGCCAATTTGCATACAAAATGTAACATTTAAAGCCAAATTACAATTAGCACTTTATAATGAAACCTTGTGATTGGAATATACTGCAACTTGTTTATACTTGCTACAAGGATTTTAATTTATGAAAAATTGCACTATTAAAGTCATCATTTCAATGACCCAATCTGCATGCGATTGCTAACAGCTGAAAGACTCAAAAGTTGTTGTTTATACTTAAAGAGTCAGAAAATACAGGGCAATGCACACTCTTTCAGTGTAACAGTGGAAAATGACCAAGATGGATGGTTGAGTAATTTTATATTTAAATCACAAATATAGTGACACCACACTCTTAATCCCCCCATATAAAATAAAATTCTATACTGAAAAAACAAGCAGGAGGAAATATATTTGAGCAACCTCAAGCAAAAAGCAAGTCCAGAATATCATTTGTCTTTCAATGTGTAAACAAACAAAAAAAATAACAATATTGAATATGTTGGGTTTCAGTCATAAGAATTTACAAAACTAGATTATAAATAATGCCACCAGTACTTCCAAATACCTTGCTATTTGAAAACTGAAATCCCATGGGGGTGTGCATGTGTGTGCTTACCAAAACTGATTTTGCTCGCTCTTCTCCCAAAATTTATACTTACAGCTTGCTAGAATGTATTCTCCATTTTAAGCGGTGAAAGATGGGCTCTTAGTGGCAACTCACAAATTCTTCATTCCAGTTAAAGAGAAATGGATTTCTCAAATCTTCTAAAGGTCTGCTTCTTGTGAAAGAGTGCTTGTAGGTCTTATAAACACACATTTGTTGCCTAAAATTGTAATTAATGCCCTTCACATTAACTTTAGGCTAATTATTTTTTTATGTTTCACCTCAATATAAAAAGTAAACAAACTGAAGTTGAATATGTTTACATGTATGGTTAGGTTTATGTAATACAGTGACAGAGTAGCTTGATTTATTAAGATATTCCAAACACCAAAAAGAGTCACTGAGATGGCCATATAAACCAACGTATGCATACATCTTGTGTGCACACACACAGAGACATACATCCACACACACATGCTGACACGTTTCATTTGAATGAACCTTAAAGAAGACATGGCACGTGCAAACCAAAATTCCATTTAACAATGATCTCAGAGTCTTTTAGCATCTATTTACAATCAAAGTTCCATTCTTCTCTTTCCTGGTTTCAGCTTGCCTTTTTGTGCACTAAGAATGATATAGTCCCTCAATCTTCCTCATTCTTCCTCAGCATAATTTTCCCCATTTCAAACATTACTAGTCGAAGTACACGAGTAAGTGGTGGGGGATGGGAATTATCCTGCAAAGGCAAATTCTATAAATGCTGTGAGCTAAATCCTGCTCAGAGATAAGCACCAAGAGTTACAGCTGCCATCAACGAAAGAAATGGAGAGAGCCCATGGTAGGAAAGGTTCCCTGGTCATATTTTTACAGCGAACATAATGTTACAAAGTAATAGAAATTATAGCTGCCTGTGAAGAAGGATTAGCACCTACTCTGGAGCGTGTTGGCTGCTTCCCCACTGATTTGGGTCATGGCCTTAGAAAAGTCATTGAACGGCTTCATGACTCAACTTCTCAGGTGCTTAATTGGCAAAAATCCCATCAGATATCTTCTTATCTCTCGGCAGCACAATGAATATCACAGAGACACCGTGGGTGAAGATATCTTGGATTCCATTTGGTGTCAGCACACGCTTGGTGCCACACAATGAACAGATAAGTACCAGTCTATCATGACTTAAGAAATGAGGAGCATTTACCCCAACACTCTTTTACTCCGTACTGAAGTCACCCCTGAGGTTTACCCTTCAGCCAAAGATTAAAACCAAAAACCAAACCTGTTGCCACGGAGTCAATTCCAACTCATAGCAACCCTACAGGACAGAGTAGAACTGCCCCATAGAGTTTCCAAGGAGTGGCTGGTGGATTAGATCTACCGACCTGATTAGAAAGGCCCATAAAACAAAATGAGACTAAATGAGCACACCAGCCCCCAGGGGCAAGGACAAGAAGGCAGGAGGAGACAGGAAAGCTGGTAACGGGGAGCCCTAGCTCAAGAAGGGGAGTGTTGACATGTCATAGGGTCAGCAGCTAATATTACAAAACAATATGTACATTGTTTAATGAGAAGCGAATTGCTCTGTAAACCTTTATCTAAAGTATAACAAAGAAAAAAAAAAAGAAAGAAGGAGCATTTAACTTTGCAGGCTAAAAGAAGCCTTAAAATTTTTATTAATTCAAGTTCTGCTGTGCAGTATTTATATTTAATAAGCTACTTCCCAACTCTTGTCCACAAAGCCATGTTAAAATATTTATCCTATCCATCTCAAAACCGGTGTCACAAATTCGCAAGTAAACAGGCCAGTGCTATGTGAATGAAATACTATTAAAATTACCATTGTGTAAAGTCTTTTTAGTGGAGATCCCCGAATTAACAATAAATAAATGAAATATTTACTCTTAAGGATTTTTTTTTCTTCCCTATTTTGTTGTGTACATTCATTTCAACAGAAAACAATAAGAAAATATTTAAAACCAGACCACCCAGCTTATCTTTACTATGCCTGTTAGTACTGGGATATATCTGAGTAGATTTAAAGACTGGTAGTCATATTACCTTGGAGCTCTCCCTTGGGACTCCTAATCTACTGGTTTACTGGATTGCCTGGAATTAAGTCTTAAAATGTCCTTTGGCACATCTAGAAAATGAGGTCATGGGGAACCTCTCAGCAAGACTGAGGATTTTCGACTGACTTTATCACCATGAGTCATCAAAAATGCAGTCATGATTTGTCATTGGGTATATTCCTGAGTTGGACACCTGCTACGGCTGCCAACCCAAAAGACTGGCAGTTTGAATCCACCAGGCACTCCTCAGAAACTCTGTGGGGCAGTTCTACCCTGTCCTATAGGGTTGCTATGAGTCAGAATTGACTTGACGGCAATGGGTTTGTTTGTTTTTTTATATTCCTGAGTCTTTAGAAACCCTCAAAATGAAACTACTGTGCAACCATGATTTAAAATGGATTGTCTTATTCTAAATACAAGTCACAGGGAACAATTCGCATTTTGTCAAGGTCTGACAGTGTGGAGATGGATTTCTGGGGTAAAATGTTTTGAATACCAAGTTCTGGATTTCCATGGTCTGACACACCATGGCCCAGTGGTTACAGCACTCAGCTGCTAACTGGAAGGTCAGTGGATCAAACCCACCAGCCGCTCCTCAAGAAAAAAATGTGGCAATCTGCTTCTGTAATGATTACAGCTTTGGAAACCCTATGGGGCCGTTCTACTCTGTCCTATAATGACGTATGAGTCAGAATCGACTCAGTGGCAATGGGTTTGGTTTTCGTTTAGCACATCAGTTGACTTATTTGTGAATGAATATAGGCATGATGATGAGAATACAAGGCCAAGAACAATCTACACCAGGTAGACCTGGCAGGTATTGAAAAGAGCTCAGAAACCTGGGAGGAGACTGATTGTTGGTGGTAATTCTGTTAGGTAATTCTCTTTCCTCAGACAACTAACTTCTAGTGCAGAAATCAGGCATGTGACAGGGTGTGCTACAGTCCCTGCCATAAGGCTGGCACTCGGTAAGTGTTCACATGATTCAAAAGATAGGTAACTAAGCTTAATTATAAGACAAGGCTGGGGGAGGGAAGTGCTAAATAGAGGTACGAGCAACTTTGAGAAGTAGAGAGGAAGACTTTGTTTCTCATTTTGACTCAAGAAGAAGGAGTAACTGGTAAATTATGGAAGAGTTTTAATTGGGATAGAATGACTAGATGGATATTACGGCAAATGAAACAGTGTAGAAAAATACGTGGGGATGTGAGGTTGCAGGACTTCTTGAGAAAAAAGAAGTGAACTCCTGGGACCGCAATGTAATAGGCATGACAGAGTTTAGTACCCTCTGCATTCTTTCTAACTTACAGACACACTCTCCAAACCTGCCAGACTGGCCAATAATGGTTTTGGTGCACCTTTATTTCTACCAAAATAAACTAAGAATGCTTTAGATGGCTTAGCAATCATATTCTCTATTTGCTTTGTATTGAGTTTGCAATCAAATAAAGCCTACAAGTCTTTCTTTCAGCAAATATTGGCAAGCTTTACCACACGTGTATTTTTGTAAAGGATTTTTTAAATACAGGAACTGACACTGCTGTTTCTTCATTGTTGTTGTTGCAAGTCGTTATTTTAACTTGTCAATACTTTTTTGAATCTTGACTTTATCGTTCTTTGTAATAGCTAGGACTTCATGCTTTGGGTAATGACAAAATCTAAAATTATATCATAAAATTTTGACAGGATCAAAGACTGAGCCCAGTGGTAAGCACAAGATCTTCAACCAGACTGACAATACTCCATCAATCAACACTTTTAAAGTATTGACTTGATAAGCTGTTCATCCACATAACTGCTTGGTTATCCAGTCTGTATTTCTCCAACTTCTACATATGTTCATAAACAACAACAAAAAAAAACCCTATTGCCCTTGAGTCAATTCTGACTATAGTGACCCTATAGGACAGAGTGGAACTGCCCCATAGAGTTTCCAAGGAGCACCTTGGTGGATTCCAACTGCCAGCCTTCTGGTTAGCAGCCATAGCAACTAACCACTACACCACCAGAGTTTCCACATATGTTCATAAGATACTTCTAAAACTACTTTGCTGAAACTAAACCTCACTGTCAATAAATATCTAAGAGGATTATGTGAATAATGACTATGTTCTGCTGATGGAAACAAAACCTATGTTAAGTAAGCCTACATTTTCCTATTGAGTCGTCTATTTACTCTCTAATTTAACTAACATTTATTGAATGGTCACATGAGTTCTTTCCAGTTGACCAGTATTAATTTCAAAATATTCAGTGGTGTGCTGTATAGTCAGCTTGTATCAGCTCACCAGAGCCAACTGTGTACATCTCTTCCCAACTCTAGATCCAGGGACTCTCATTGGTATACATTAAAAAAAAAAAAGTGTTCACATTGAGTCCATTCCGACTCATAGCAGCCCCATAGGACAGAGCAGAACTTCCCCATAGGGTTTCCAAGGAGCAGCTGGTGGATTTGAACTGCCAACCTTTTCATTAGCAGCCGAGCTCTTAATGATTGTGCCACCAGGGCACCACTGGAATATAAAGCCAGCTTAAATCAGCCTGATGGGAATATTTCCTCCATGGTGACAAAGCCAGTTGTTAAACATTTACCTGCACAAAACTGAAAATAACTATAACCATCCCCTATGGTTTTGAGTTTTGGGCAAATCAAATAGTGTCAGCTATGCACGAAAACAAGTTTGTGTGTAGGGAGAAAAAAAAATCCTGCTAACATTCAATGCATTTAGGGTGATCTCAGGACATCCTTATGGAAACAGTCAGCTCTCAGACACGAAGGAGTAAAGTGCAGGGAAGAAAAAAATGCTGGGGATGCACCTTTGGGAACCACCAATTTGTTGATATCAGTGACGTCCCTAGACTGGATAAAGAGATATGTAGAATAAGAAGAGCAAAAAGACCAAGAACTGAATCTTGTAGGGCAGGGGAACTTGCATTTAAAGGGAGAAGAACACATACAATTTTTGAAGAAAGAGGTCCAAGAGACAGGCGAAAAACCAACACAAAGTCACTGGAACCTAAACGTGAATTACTGGTGCTCCAGAAGAATGCTCAATGCTGGGAACTGGGTTCCCTCTGCCCTGGGAAACACTCCATATCCTTAATCCCTGATGGATCCAAATGGATAACGTTTAAAGAGAACAATCTTTAAATAGAACCAAGATGTAAAGCATTATTGCAATTATAGTCTGAAGGACATATTTATCTATAATATGCCAACATGGAATCAAGTACAATTATCTTTCATCATTTTAGAATCTATTTTAATTTTCCTCTAATATTTTAGGAATCTGAAAACAAATCAAACATGTTTGTTTTTCTTTTCGACCTCCTTGGCATATCCCTAGTTTGGGTATCATCACTAATAAACTTCCTAGATTCTTTTCAAAATAGGACCACTGGAGGAAAAAGGGAAGATAATTAACACAGTAATTCTTTCCACTAAGCTTCGTTGGAGCTATTGGTATCACTCTTAACCTATTGTTCAAATGAGTTAGTCTCACCTTCTGTAACTGTAGATGCTGTTCCAAACTTAGTGGGATTTATAAAATCTCAAGAAAAACTTGACAGCAGTGACAGCTGTTTTATGTGAATAATCTATAAAGTAGTGACTTGGAAGACACACACTGCTTCCTTTTGTCCAGATATTTATCATTTGTTTTTCAAATAAAGTTGTAAATCACACACTAACAAACCAACTATTATAAAAATTCACCCCAAGAAATATCTGCAGTTTTTACTCCACTAAAATCCAATACTTACATTCTGGATTGTTGATGTCAAAGAGAATTCTAAGACTTAGAATTATGAGAACACTTTATGTTTCCCTTTCTGCTTTTCTATTTTTTCCAAATTTTCTGGAGTGCACATATATTATGTTATTTATAATTGTTGTCTTAGATATCTGGTGTTGCTATAACAGAAATACCACAAGCGGATGACTTTAACAAGGAGAAATTTACTCTCTCACAGTCTAGGAGGCTAGAAGTCTGAATAAAGGGTGCCCGTTTCGGAGGAAGGTTTTCTCTCTCTGTCATCAATCGTCCCCTGGTCTAGGAGCTTCTCAGCACAGGGACCCCAGGTCCAAAAGACTCACTCTGCTCCTGGCGCTGCTTCCTTGGGGGTATGAATTTCCCCTGTCTTTTTGCTCACTTCTCTTTTTTATATCTCAAAAGGGATAGACTCAAGATACAACCTAATCTTGTAGTTTGAGTCCTGCCTCATTAACATAACTGCCTCTAATCCTGCCTCACTAACATAATGGAGGTAGGATTTACAACACATAGGAAAATCACATCAGATGACAAAACAGTGGACAATCACACAATATTGGGACTTATGGTCTAGCCAAGTTAACAGACATTTTGGGGGGACAGAATTCAATCCATAATAATTATAAAATAAACTTAATGCTAAAAACAGAAGCACCCAGAATTTAAATAGTCTTACCTCCATTGTCTTTTCAGAGCAAAAAAGCAATTTATCTGGAATAACTTAAGCAATAACACTACAAATTAATGCAAGAGAATTATCCAACTATTGATTTCCTGTGAGAATGAAATAGACATCTATTTTTATACGATTGGACCAGACATCATCATTTAATTGATGCTTAAATTGGGATTTTTATTCAGAATTACATTTTCATCCATTTACTTCATTTTAGCCAAAATATCACTAAGAAAATATATATAAATTTTATTAAGAAACTGAGTTTATTTATTAAAGCAAAGTTCCTTGGAAGCCATTTATCTTTAAACAAGAATTCATTAAATGGTAATTTCATGGCAAATGTTGACTTTTTAAGAAATAGAACGGGTAGAGGCATAGCATAAACACAAACTGCTCAAGAAGAGGAATGAGTTCATCAGGGATAAGATAAATTATAGAGTCCCCAGAAGTTCTTAAGGTCATCTGCACTAGTGGACATACAGACCAAATTCTCAGGTCTTATTGCCATATAGGAACAATTTAAGGGGAGCTTTAAATTATTGTGTAGATACATGTGCAAGTGTGCTGATTTGATCTCAAGCTTATTCAATGTATGGAACAAGATTATTTTTTCTCTCTTCCATGATTGATCTCTTCTTTTGTTTGGTTCAAAATACTTTACTTATTTCTGCCAACACAACCATTCTTCCAACAACAGATGTTATGTCATGAAGAGAGACTTATGCCTACTGGTATAAATAGCAAAGGTGTTAGCTGGAATTAAAGGGAGATGTTTCCTGTTTATATATATCTCTCTTCAGTGATTACTGAGTGAGGGTAAAAAACCACTATAAATAAATTTTACATAAACAACATGTTTAAGGAACATTGGAAAGTTTGACTGAGAGAGAAAATGTAGCTTCAAATTAATGACTGTTTTGTTCACCCCATATAGAGTTTACATCACTGTTGTACATATATAGATTGAAGATATTCATTAATCACAAGCTTTGAACTAAACCCCCATGTGAACAGAGCATATGTGCTCCTGGGTGTGATTTTATAAACACAAAGATGCCCTCACACCCTCCCATGTTTTGGAATCAGTTATCGCTTCCAAAACCTTCCGCTGGAAATAAATCCCAAATGGAGGCGACCGCCTTGCCTGTTCCCGGTGCGTTAGCCTTGGCCTGCTACACGGGGTAAGTCTTTATCGCCCTGCTGACACTGGTCACACTGCTGCACGCTCCGAGGTGTCCCCTGCTCACTCAGCAGCTGCTGGCAGCTCGGCCTTTCCAACAGCTGCTTTCTGGCGCTTCCAGAGGGTTATAGGAAAGTGGAATTGCCAACAGCTGTGAGATCACCAGCTCTAGAATAATTATTCTCCCATCAGTCCAGGAGTGAACCTTGTAGAGCAGAGGCTCTCAGAGCAAGATGGAGAAAGGGGTTTGCCCTTTCTTCACAGGGGGAATTCTTTGCACTTCCTTACACTTTTCCAAACATACTTCCCCCAGCTGTTGAGAGATAGCAAAGCAGAGCACTGTGGTTAAAAAAAAAAAAAAAAAAAATGGCTCTATAGACCAAAAGCAAACCTGTTGTAGTCCAGTTGATTCAGAGTCATAGCCGCCCTATAGACAGATGGGTTCAAATCCTAGCCCTGCCACGTAGATGTGTAACCGTGAGCAAGTCTCAGCTTGCTTGTGCTTTAGTTTCTCCTCTTACAAATTGAAGATGATACTAGTTAGTACCTGCCTTATAGGGTTGTTATGGGTATTTAATGCACTAATATTTGTCAAGCACTTGGAAAATGATCTAGCTCTGAGTATTTTTTTAAGACAAATATGCATGTTTCTTAATTTAATTTTCAAGACAAACACATGAATATGACAGTAGTATTCCCAATTTACAGGTAAGAAATCTGAGGCTTAAGAGTTACCCAACTTGCCAATCAAAAGCTTTCTAATAGGCACACAGTAGTGGAGTATGAGTTTTCTTTAAAAAAAAAAAAAAAAGAAAAGGCAGTCAAGTTGATTCCACAGCCCTATAGAACAGAGTAGAATGGCCCCTATAGGGTTTTCAAGGCTGTAAGTGTTCACAGAAGCAGACTGCCACATCTTTCTCCCTCAGAATAACTAGCAGTTTCAAACGGTTAACATTTCAGTTAGCAGCCAAGTACTTAACCATTGTGCTACCAAGGCTCCTTGAGTTTTCCATAGACCTTGTCAAATAAAAATAAATACTCAGAAGAACAACCCCCATGCTACTCACTGAAATATTCCCCAGGGTAATTGTTTGTGGACTTACATTCCATCTCATTCTGAAATGAATTTGGAAGACCTAATAAAAAATAAAAATACAAACAACAATACAGAGAATAAAAAAAGGAAAAGATTGGCCATAATTGGAAAATGTCATCTCAGAACTTAATGATGGTAGAGCAGAGATTCATAATATGTTGTGGGTCACAGACAGTTGGAGATTCTGATTGAATCTATAAATCTTATCTTCAGAAAATGGCTCCCAAATTTTCAGGTGTTTCTCAGACACCTTGAACCCCATCCTAGGAGTCGATGAACACTGATGGCGATGAGCACATTTAGAGTCAGGTCAAACTCCCAGGTAAGAAAATAGCTCTGACTCTAAAAGTGTTCTCACCAGTTGAGAAAAGAGATGTTAAAAGTCACTAGTGTGATTTTTTTTTTTTTTTTAGTTGTGGAAATAATATGAATGCTCTCAAACATTACATTGTAAGCAAGCCGGACTATGGAGGGAGTTCATAAACTACTAGAATATAAAGGCGAAAACTTGATACTACGTCTGGATTACAGCTATCAGTCCTGAGCAAACAAAACCAAGGCGAAAGCACATGTATATGTTTGTGTACGAATACCTATTGCTATCTATAATCCCATCTGCTTACCTATCTTTCTATTGATATAGGTATCCAATTCAGAAGGAGGCAGAATTGGAATAAATCTCAAAGTTTTGTTACATGAGAAACCATAAAGATGTAAAGAAACTAGAAATTTTAGTAAAACCTGCAAAAGCTGGAAACTGTGTGAGGTAGAAACCTGTCAAAGAAAGGAATCTCAAATATCGTCCACTAAAATGAAAAGTGCCAAGACCGCACCCTGTCAAAGGCAGAAAACTTGCAAGACTCAGGAAAACATGGCAGTTCTGTTGAGTTCCGGCTCTCACAGGATGCACTATAGACTCTGGGAGACAAGACTGGGGAGGTGATGAAAGAGTCTAAAGAGGGAAGACAGCATAATAACAAATATGAATGAGAGGGTGTATTTTGCTTTTATATGTATTTCATTCTCTTCATGTATTTCTTTTCTCCGTGCTTGCTAAAAGCATTGTGTAGTGGTAAAAGGTGGAATGACAATCCAATATAAAGCCAATGTCGCAGAAAAAAGGAAAATGGCCATCTCTGGAGAAGCACTGCCAATGTTCATAGGAGTTTGCTCCAAAGCCAGGCGATCGGTTGTTGGAAATATTATAGAGATAATTAGGAAAATGTTAAGACCTTCATCAACCTTGCCATTCTATGGTCTGAGGTCATGCCTTTAAAGCCAACCTTGTTGAAATTATCTGACTACAGCTGCAGTTTTTCCAGCTTTTAAATAGTCGTTGAGACAAACGTTGCTTTCAAAACTAGCCTCTTGGGATATAAAACCTAAATAGCACTTCATACGATGCATAGTCCTGGAGGCACTGGCAAAATCAGTATATAAACTTTAGGCTATTACACTAATTCACACATATTGTAGATAATGTGTTAATTTTATCAACATTTCTTAATGCTTTCAGAAGTATTATGGAGAGTTTTCTACCTTTATTTATCTTTCCCCTCCACGTCTAACAGCTACTTCACATCAGACATCTGAATGAACATATAATTAAGTTGTTTTTAAGTCTAAAATACATACACGAATTACTACACAAAAAGAAAGTATTTTATGAACAAGAGGACATTTTTTATCAAACCCGTGACTAGAAGGCTAATGGGAAAATAAACGATTGTTTGTTAATAGAAAAAGTAGTATACCAGATAAAAATTATGACATATTCATTAATATGTTTTCATTTAATTCTTAACGTTAGTTTGTCAGCCCCATGAGAAAAAGAACCACATCGATTTTATTCACCTGCCCCCAGAGCAGTGGCATACTTTCCTGAAGCAAACTACATGCTCAGTAAAACGTAACAGAATGAATGAATGAACAATTGCATACCGCTTTGCAAAGTTTATTTACCCAATAAGTATTTAAGCAGATACCATGTGCCAAGGGCAGTTCGAAGCATTTGGGAAGAGCAGAGACTAGAACAGGAAGTCCCTGCTCTCATGAAATTTATATTCTAGGGGAATAATTAACATGTTGACATTTCTAACGCCTAGAGAGAAAAAGGGGCCCTGGTGGCACAGTGGTTAAACGCTCAGCTGCTAACCAAAAGTTGGCAGTTGGAATCCACCAGCCGCTCCTTGGAAACCCTACGGGGCCATTCTACTCTGTCCTATAGGATCGCTATAGGTCAGAACCAACTTGATGGCACCTGACAACGACAGCAACATAGAGAAAAAGTATTTCTTGTATTTCCAAAAAATAGTAATGGAAGACATCTTAGGTTTAAGGGAAAGTTGTTAAAATTTAAGCTGCAACTTTTTAATTGAGCGGTCTCTATAAGGAAGATCATATAATATCTGTTGGCATTAAAATAGGGCTTTTCAGGCCTTAGGCATCTCGCTCAATGCATCTGAAGAGTCTGACAATGGGGATAGGGTTACCTGTTTTAACCTACCAGATAATGCTGCTGAGTGGGGGATATTGAAGAAATGCTGACGCCTGGGTCACATGCTAAAGCTCAGTTGTAAAACCTGGTCATTCGCAATTTTTAAAGCCCCCAAAGTGATTTTAACATGCGTCCACATTTGAGAAATACTGCTGTAAAACTTCATCGGAATTTGTTGCCTGACCATCTCTTCTTACTGAATATTTTTTCCCTGTGGAATCTCAGCTGTGTTCACTGCAGTTCCCATTAGTACAATAATGGCTCCCCTATATTTATATATAAATTAGGAGGTCCTGGTGATGCCGTGGTTAAAGCGCTCGCTCTGTGGCTAACGATAAGGTTCGTGGTTTGAACCCTCCAGCAGCTCTGCAGGAGAAAGATAAGGCAGTCTGCTTCCATAAAAATTTATAGCCTTGGAAACCCTATGAGGCAGTTCTACTCTCTCCTATAGGATCAGTATGAATTAGCATCAACTCGATGGCAATGGGTTTGGTGATGGGTTTTGGTGCTCATACAATTATTCTAATGACAAAATGAACTACCTAATGTAGAACAGTGCCTGACGAACAAGCACTAAATAAATTGTAAACAAATGCAGTGGAAAGAGACCCATCAGAGCAGCAGGCATTGTTTTAATCAAAGTAAGAAAACATAAGGCCCTAAATACTGTCACGGGGCAGTGTTTATCACTGCTGTGCGTTAATGTCGTTGTTCACGCCTCCTTCTTTTTATTTACTGCCTCTATCCAGTCAACAAGTCCTTCAATTCTAGCTCCTTAATTTTTCTATATGCATCCCTACCACTTCTTCCACTTGCCATAACAATATTGCAGGCCTTGTATTTTTTAAGAGCTATGGCTGCTAACCAAAAGGTCGGCAGTCTGAATCCCCCACGCACTCCTTGGAAACTCTATGGGGCATCTATCCTATAGAGTCGCTATAAGTTGGAATCAACTCGACCGCAGTGGGTTTGGGTTTTGTTTTTTTTCTTATGTTGATTAAAAGAATGGCTTCCACTCTGATCTACCTCATCATATCTGCTGACAATCCCTCCTTCACACTGCTAACAGAAAGTCCTTTTTCAGAACAAGTTAAGTACTCAAACAAAAACATGGATAAGGTCACTCCTTTGAATAAAATGTGTCCATGGCTCCCAGTTCCCTGTAGTTAGATTCCATCCTTAATAAAGCCAGTGCAGCCTGTAATGTGCAGTGCATGTGAGGACTCAGTGTCACAGCTGCCCTAGACCTTGAATTCTGCACTTAATCAAACACTGCTACCCACTGCTGTTCAGTCGATTCCGGCTCACAGCGAAGCTATGGGACAGAGTAGAACTGCCCCATAGGGTTTCCAGTGAGTGGCTGGTGGATTCAAACCGCTGACCTTTTGTTTAGCAGCCAAACTCTTAACCACTGCGCCACCAGGGATCCCAAACACTGCTGCGTTAATGTTAAACACCTCTGTCCACCCATAGTGCTTGTTCATATCCAAAACAGGCAAAGACTGAAATAAGGGGAGTACTTACATAATAAGCAGATCGCGGTTCTGTAAGTACTTTGTCAAGGTGTATTTCATAGTCATATCCTGGCGTGATTTTCAAAATACTTAACAGTAAGTACGACTTGGCCACTGACTAATCAAACCCACTCCTGAGCCATCAACTTGAACTTGAACTATAAATGCCATGTACACCTACATAGGTGCAAACCAACAGACCATCAGCTCTGTTTATATCTAATTGCTAGATCGGTGTTCCCAAATTTTCCTGCTCATTGGAATCACCTGGAGATCTTTAAAAACTACTGATGCTTGACTCCCACTCCTAGACGTTCCGATTGAATGGATATTGGTTGTGATGTGGGCTTGAGATTTGTGAAAAAGCCCAAGTGATTCTATAATGCAGCAAAGTTTGTGAATCACTGTGCTAGATGATTAGGTTGTTTTTTTTGTTTGTTTAGTTTAACTTAGAGGGAAACCAGCGACCATAATGCTTAACTGATTTCAAGATTTAAAGAACACAAAAGAGCATTGATATGAATATGGACACTTGCCATGATAGTCAAACACACTGAGGGTACTCCTTAAAATTCTAAGCTTATCCCAGATCTTGAAGAGTCCCACTGATTCATCTCTAAGGCCATCAGGCTCTCTCTTAGTTCTACCTGCCCTCCTAACAAAATAAAATTCATAAAAATAGAAGATGTTTTCTTATAGGCTTTCTGAATTCCATTAAGAGTCTGGCACAGAAAAAAATCTCCACTGGTTGGAAAGTTGAACTAAATAAATTTGGGGGGCTCCTAAAAATGCTCATATTCTATGATATATTATTTTTTCCCTAAAAAAAAAAACCCATTGCCTTCAAGTCAGTTCCAACTCATAGCAACCCTATAGAGCAGAGTGAACTGCCCCATAGGATTTCCAAGGAGCAGCTGGTGGATTCGAACTGCCGACCTTTTGGTTAGCAGCCAAATGCTTAACCACTGCATCAACAAGGCTCCATTTTTTTCCCCTTAATGCCAAATAAAATTTAAATCAAAAATATCAAAACTAGCAAACCAGAGAATAAAACTAAGGTATTGATAAAAGAAAATTAAAGAAAATTTTTCAATGTGTACCCCTATACAAAAACAAAAGATTAGTGTATTCAGAAAAGATTAATTCATTGAGTTGTATGAAATATAGATGAAAATAGACAAATTCTCACCTTTCAAGAAAAATGATGGGCACAATTACTTCAATAGTTGGTATGTTTATGAAAATATTACTTGGTATATCTACTTCCTATTGGTGAATCCAGCAGCCCTGGTGGCACAGTGGTTAAAGTGCTCAACTAGCTAACAGAAGGGTCTGTGGTTCGAACCCACCACCCACTCTGCAGGAGAAAAACATGGCAGTCGGCTTCCGTAAAGGTTCACAGCCTTGGAGACCCTATGGGAGCAGTTCTACTCCATCCTATAGGGTTGCTATGAGTTGGAATTGACCGAACGGCAATGGGTTTGTTTTTGGTTTATTGATGAATCACCCTAAAAAATAAATAATAGCAATTGTTGTCAGGGTGAAATACTGTAGAAAGGAGAATTACTTTACCAAAAGCTATAGAAATCTGAGAATGCCTAGTGTGATTACACCCTCAGCAAGTGCCCAATAAATATTTGCTGAAAATTTAAGGATTCTAACAAGGTGACTTGAGATACAACAGTGTTAAATGCTAACAGAAAGAGTGAATACATGTAACAATAGCGCATTTCCTTTTCTGATCAGGACTGCATAGAGTAGGCAATTATAACTGAAAATAGCAGTGTTTCCTTACCTAGAGAGAATTTGTTTTTCTACTGTCATTTTTGGAGGTTTCATTCCTTCATAGCTTTTATCCTTAACAAAGACTGCTGTACGCTGACACCACTGATTAAAAAAAAAAAGAAAAGGAAGATCAACAGGTGATCTGAACACAATACAAAATTGCAAGGTGCCTGTAGTCAGAAGTATCAATATGAATAGTCATAATGGTGACCGGTTTATAGGACTCGCTGATTTGAATTGTTAACAACCCATAGCCTTGGACAATTCAGTATGCAATTACTCATGATACACATGGTAATATTCTTCACATATTAATATTCTCAGTTTTGTGTATATTTGTAAAGCTGCTGAAAATGAAACGCAGTAAAGGCAAAGGGCCCTGACTGGTCGTATTACTCACTACTGGATCTGTGAAATATTTTAGCCATGATTTCCAACTGCGACAAATGAGGGGTCTGAAGTCTTCACCATGTCCCTGCCCCAGGATTCCCGTCCTATTTGGCTGTACTGTTGTTATACATGCCCTTTATCTCTGCTGTCTCCTCCTCCTTCACACATGTGCCCCCCACACACAATTTATAATCTAGAAAATCAGTAATATTTAACATATAAAGAACTGTAGCATTTAGACAGCTATTTTCATATCCTGCCATGTTACCAGGAAGAAGTCACAGGAGTTGAATAGTACTTGAACCTTCTTGGACCATAGTAGTCATGAAACGGTGCTTACAAAAAACACACATCTATTGGCAAATGATTGCTAAGGATGAAATAAAAACTTCTTTCCATATCAGAATTGGAGGAAGAGTCGTTAACAACCTGTGTTATGTAGATGACACAACCTTGCTTGCTGAAAGTGAAGGGAACTTGAAGCACTTACTAATGAAGATCAAAGACCACAGCCTTCAGTATGGATTACACCACAACATAAAGGAAACAAAAATCCTTACAACTGGACCAACAAGCTACATCATGATAAACAGAGAAAAGACTGAAGTCGTTAAGGATTTCATTTTACTTGAATTCGCAATCAACAGCCATGGAAGCAAGAGTCAAGAAATCAAAAGACGCATTGCGTTGGACAAATCTGCTGCAAAAGTGTTGAAGAGCAAAGATGTCACCTTGAAGACTAAGGTGTGCCTGACCCAAGCCATGTATTTTCAATTGGGTCATATGCATGTGAAAGCTGGACAATGAATAAGGAAGACTGAATTGTGGTGTTGGCAAAGTATATTGAATATACTATGAACTGCCAAAAGAACAAACAAATATGTCTCGGAAGAAGTACAACCAGAATGCTCCTTAGAAGTAAGGATGGCGAGACTACTTCTTACATGCTTTGGACATGTCGTTAGGAGGGATCAGTCCCTGAAGGACATCTTGCTTGGTAAAGTACAGGGTCAGCGGAAAAGAGGAAGAACCTCAATGAGATGGATTGACATGGTGGCTGCAACAATGAGCTCAAGCATAACAGTGATTGTGAGCATGGTACAGGACCACGCAGTGTTTTGTTCTGTGGTACATAGGGTCCCTATGAGTTGGAACCAACTCAAAGGCACCTAACAACAACAACATCAAGTGAGACGGCTACTTATCCTGATTCTAGCTTTTCATGAAATCATAATGTATTTATTTATAGCTATGAAGAGAAAAAGAGCACTCGTTTGCTTATTCTCTGTGAGGATAAGTGGATTTCTTATTGCCTCAACTTGACCTAAGCATATTCAATTAGTTTTATATCACTGATACCTTCACAATCTATCTATTCCATTCTCATAAATGCAACAGCAGAGCTAAGTAAAACTTACTCTTTTAAACCAGGTTCAGCAAACTACCTAAATTTGGCCTGCAACCTCTTTCTGTATGGACTGCAAGCTAAGAATGACACAGATAAACATTTGTAATCAATTTGAGGGTAGGAAACGCAAATCTTTAACCCCAGTTAAGCAAAATCCTTGTTGTTAGTTGCTGTCAAGTCCATTCCAACTCATGGCGACCCCAAGTGTACAGAGTAGAACTGCTCCATAGGGTTCTCAAGGCTGTAACTTTTCAGGAGCAGATCACCAGGCCTGTCTTCCGAGGTGCCTCTGGATGAGTTTGAACTGCCAACCTTTCAGCTAGTAGCTGAGCGCTTAACCATTTGTACCACCAAAGGACTTCAATCAAAAATGTATCCCCCCAAAAAAGAATCTCATTATTCTTATAACTATAGCTGTATTACAAAAAATAAAATAAAATTGTAGTCTACTTTTATTATTACTGTGGTAATTTGAATTTCATCAATAAGAAAAGGGCGCAAATGTGTTTCCTCTCTTGTTATGTAAGTACCTACATAATAACTTTGATTTTGTCTCTTGGCGCACAAAGTCTAAAATATTTCCTATCTGGCTCTTTACAGAAAGTTTGCTGGGTCCTGATTTAGGCAATCAGAATTTTCTTAGAAGTTAAACCAAGGTTTCAGAAGGGCAGGTCTCACAAAGTACAATCAGAAAATGACTTTGTTATTTCTCACAGCTGCCCCCCAAAACTCACTCTATTGGTCCTTCTTCCCTGCCTGCCTTTAAAATAAAATCCCAGGTAGGTCTCAGTATTTCCTGTCACTCTCAGATAATAAATCCAATAAGTTCTAGCCACAGTAGTAACTCTCCTGTCCCTTAATTAAAATCTCTAGTCTCCTAGAATAAGGAGCCCTGGTGGCGCTGTGACTAAGAGCTTGGCTGCTAACCAAAGGTCAGCGGTTTGAACTCACCAGCTGCTCCAAGGGAGAAAGATGTAGCAGTCTGCTTCCATAAAGATTTACAGCCTTGGAAACCCTATGGGGTAGCTCTACTCTGTCTTACAGGGTCACTATGAGTGGGAATAGACTGGATGACAGCGGGTTTAGTCTCCTAGAACAGTCAATACTAGGAACTTCATTCACATTAAGCACTTGTTTGCCCTGCACCCTGCTCAGGCTTGCTTCAAGGGTCAGTTAGCTGCTTGCTGCTCACTCACTATGTGCTAATCCTCCCACCTTGCCCCCACCTCACTCCCATTTGTGCCTGGTGTCTGACCTTCCAAGGTTAAAGTGGCGTTGGGAAGAAAAGTAATGGAGAGGAAAGTCTTTATTTTAAACTGACAGCAATATAACCACACACAGTTTCCACTGACATTTGCAAATGTTAACTACCCCAACCCAACCCCAGTGCCATCGAGTCGATTCCGACTCATAGTGACCCTATAGGACAGAGTAGAACTGCCCCGTAAATGTTAACTATTTACCTTAAATATGTTTTTTGAGAGGTCCGTCAGAGGCTGTTCTCTCCCCCCTCCACCCCATTTCTGGGGATCTCTCTCCTGAAGTTCCTTTGACTCACAAGGCTGCTGCCCACCATGATTCCTCCTTCTGGCCCTTTTCTAGCCCTGTTGTGCTGAGTGCCCCTTGCTCCTTCAGGAGGCTCCCTTGGGAAGGAAAGGAAGGCACCTCTCCATGGTCTCTCTGACAGACTGGCCCACACCTGGTCCATAGGAAACACACAGGTGCAGCCTGTCCTTGACTGCACGGGAAGCCTTGGCCATCTCCGGCTGGAGCCTCTTTTCAGAAGTGGGTCAGACCAATCATGTTGGGTCTCCCAAGCTGCTGGAGCCACAAAATGAGCTCTCCAATAGGCATAGCTTTAGTTTCTCAAATACACAGAGCTGGTCTCCTCTCCCAGCATCTTCACTGCTGCTCCCTCTTCATTGAGCACAATGCCTATAATCTTCCTAACCTTAGACTAAATTTTACTCCCTCAGACGTATCCTCATTACCCAATCTCTAGTAACTCTCCTCACATGACTGTATCTCACACAATCTCAATTATTTTCTTTACTTGTTTATTATGTTCTTTACTTGTTAATGTGCTTATTACATGTCTTCCCCCTCTGGTAGAATATAAGCTCCATGAGGGCAGGTTATTTGTCCGGCTTATTGGCTTGTACGTAGCACCTAGGACAGGGTTGAATGAATGGATGGCTGGAGGCAACACTTCATCTATAAGAATTAAAATGAGTTTGGCAGGGCAGCTTGAAGAATCACAATGACAACAGTACTACCTGATATTCTGAAATATTCACTTTGACATTTTGCACATCTGTTGTCTCATTTCATTTTATGGAAAATATTGAGTTAGTTCAAGATCAGTCTTCTCATCTCATTTTATAAATGCAAGTTAAATTACAGAGGAATAAAGTCATCGCACACATTGGTATAATTAATTAGCCACAGAGGAGGTGGTAGAATCCTGAGCTCTTGACATTCAGCCTAGAGTCATTCCCTAGTCCTTTCTTGCCTTTCTTTGGCTTTAGGAGTAGATGGATAAGAGTGGTTGAGAAAGATTGCTAAAGCATTAAGGATTTGATAACATACTCTGTTATCCGTCAACCCAGCACAGAGAAGAATTTAAGTTCAAACCCAGCATCCGGGCATTTGAGGATTTCCACACCTGACCTCCATCTGCCTGCTATTTCTCTCACCATCTCCTTGTTTTCCTGCCCCAAAACTCGATTACAGGCAACTTTGACTTCTCACTTACCGCCCAAACACAAGTTGAACTTTGCACAACCAACTTTTAGTCTCTCAATGGCTAGAATGCCACCTCAGGTTAATTGTTTGTTAACCCTCTAAACCCAGCCCTCATGCCCTTTCATGAACCCACCTCTTCATTCCTCATTACTCCAGGGTGATTTCAAAGTCTCTGAACTGTTACAGGTACTGGCTGTACTGGTCACGTCATGCTTTGTGGTATCACATTGTTGTTTGACTCTCTTTAACCAAAAAAAAAGAAAAGAAAACTCTTGGAGATCATATACTTATTTTATATTTCTTTGTCTCCACTACTGAGCCTAGTACTGTGACTTAAAAAAGAAAAAAAAAAATTTTTTTTACACATCATTAAATAATCAACAACTATTTGATTATTTCATTTTTAGCTATGCTGATGTATCTGTGATACCAAGCGTACATTATATGTTGAGTGGCTGATAGTCTTCATGGTCACTACGCATATGAATAGATTATAAATACTTACTGCTTCCTATTATTTCTGTTGATAATGATATTTGAGTGGCATTATCTCCTAAATTATAAGAATACCAAAGTCAATAAAAATACATTTTAAAACTAACAGGTAAGCTGCGTTACTTAAAGCCAATTGATTTAATCACATGTAACAACATGTGGTTAAACACCTGGACACCATAGCCTAGCCAAGTTGACACACAGAATTAACCATCACAGAATCAATTTATCAAGTGAACTTAACGACCCTAAATATCTATGTATGTAATAACTGAGATTGAAAATACATAAAGTAAAATTCATAGAGCAAGGTGAAATCCATAAATTTACATATACTATAAGAGATTTCAATAGCCTTTTCTCAATAATTGACAGAAGCATTCATATGACGAGACTATAGAAGATGCTCACAATACTATCAGCTAATTTGACCTAATTGATATTTATAGAATGCTCCTCCCAATAACAGCATAATACTCACGCTTTTTAAATGCATACAAAACTTTGACCAATATAGATCATATTCTGGGTCATAAAACATGTCTTAATGTATTTCATATGGTTAACAATACATTTAGCATAAAAAGAGAGGAAAGTGAGTATATTTATTTGCATTGCTTGCTTTTACATAAAGAATCTCCAGAAGAATAAGCAAGAAATAATAAAATTTGTAGATAGCAGATCTGCAGAGGAATGGAAATGAGAGTCTCCAATGTACAGCTCCTTGTTTCATTTTATTAACATTTAATCTTATAAATATACTATTCCAAAATATTGTAATAAAAATGTTACAACCTAAATATTCATCAACCAATGAATTGATAAATAAAATGTGGTATGTTCATACAGTGGAATATTATTCAACAATAAAAATGAAGGAAGTATTAATACATGCTACAACATGGATGAGCCTTGAACATATTATGCTAAGTGAAAGAAGCTAGACACTAAAGACCACATATTGAATGATTCCATTTATGTAAAGTGTCCAGAGCAGGCAAATCTACAGAGACAGAAAGTAGATTAGTGGTTGCCAAGGGCTTGGGTGTGTGTGGAGGTTCTGGGGGTGAGGTGTGGGGTAAAAGGGGTGAGCAGAGAGTGACAGCTAATGGGTATCGCGTTTTTGAGGGGGTGATGAAAATGTTCTAAAATTATATCATGGTGATGATGGCCTACCTCTGTAAATATACTAAAAACTATTAAATGGTTGAATTGTATGGTATGTTACCTGTATGCCATTAAAGCTGTTAAAATATCACTTTCATAAATTTTCTTTGAAATCTACACTCTATTTGGAAGCTTGGTTTACATTATTTTTTGTTTGCATTTTTTGACAGCCACCTACTCAGGGAAATTGATGTCATAGTCCCTATTTTGCAGACCCAAAGAAACAGTGCGTTACTTGTTCCCATATCTACCAGTAAATGAGTCAATAGTAGAACCATATGAAAGCCGAAACTGATATACATCAACCCATGTAAGATGAAATATAACCCATTCACACTTACGTGTAGTTTCATATGTGGTTCCACTGCTACTTCCATGCCACGTGACCTTGAGGTCTACTTTTCCACAAATTGAACTCAGCCACGGATGGCCTCAGGAATTCTTTCCATACTGAGTCCTGCTGACAGACCTAAAACAGTTAGATATTCAATGATCCTTGGAAGGCACCTGAGGTCATGCTAAGGTTCATTTAAGTATATTTGAGTTGATCAATTAATGAGACAAACTTAATATCATGTGATTTATCAATTAAATGCTAATTCTAGTTTCCTAAACTGTGTCATGGAACAGAAAACCTGAAACCTTAAAACGAGATGGGTGGTCTGGAGACAGGACCAGCTGTGTAGATAAATGACAGGACAAAAGAAACAAAGTCCAAGGTAGATAAGTCTGTGATGGCAAAAGTTACAGAATTAGGTCAATAAAATGTTAGCATTTCAGTACAGAAAAAGTACAAATTAGGAGCTTAGAAATAAATTAACTTGATTAAATTAGAAGACTCTGGGATAAGGAGACCACACACAGCAAGTAAAAAATAAACCCAGATCTAATTATTGTTCTTTCAAATTATTTAGAGAATCATTATAATTGGAAACAAAAATCCTATGCTGACAGAGGTGACAGGATTCTTCAAGAACTGCCACCCTAATGCAAAACCACAGAGTTAAATAGAACTTCTATTTATCATCACACTTAAAGACTATCATGGAGGCAAAAACTCACAACTTGAGGGAATTTAAGAATAAAGTGAGAGAGAGTAAATGCAGTTGATCACTGTGACTAAAGTTAATAAACAACAAAAAACAAACTATTTGCCCCAAAGCCATGAACAATTTAGCTATCCATAAATGGTATTGTTACTACTTGTCTTGGGATTTTAGTCTTTATTTAGGCACCTAGTAAAAACTATGACATTTTCCTGTTTAAAATGGGAGAAAAATCTGAATATTTTTAAGTACTTGGATTATGTCTATTTCCGAACTAACTTCCTTTACTTTTTTCACATAAACATTAGAATTAAGAAATATATTTATACATAGGGAAGAAGAAAGGAAAAATTTAGAATTTCCTCCTTGAATATAAACAAGAAGAAAATCCTCTTCCTTGGCTTTTGGGGCCTGGAGGAACAATGAATGTATTTTCATATTTGGAAAAAAGAACTAATCTTTCTCAGCTTGAGAAAACCTGCCAGAGTAGGCTCCCATGAATTCACTGTTGTCTACAGATATACCTTGGCCAAGGCTTTGCTCTGACATTGTGCACATAGACAGTCACCAGCTTCAAAATTTAAAAAATCATATTTAAAATTATAGTGTATGTTATGATTTAAGCTCCACAGAGCCCAGGGCTTAAATAATGGGTTAAATAATGGACTAATACGTTTAAATAATGGTCTAAATTAAGACATTTCCCAACTACGCTCTCCTATTCTATACACCTATAGCCCTTCAGGTCTAAAAAGTTTGACTTCAATATTATACAGGCCCTACACACAATATACTGTTGAAAAGCAATTGAAAAACAGTACGTAAGTATCCCTTAGAAATAAAAGACCACACTAGACAAGATAGATTGAGTGACCCAGACATATGGCCAGATTAAGTTCACGTTGTGAACAGCTCTTCAATCCTTTCTATAGACTCCCGCACTGTAGGAGTCTTCAACACTCTCCTCTCTATCCTTGTTCTCACATCACTTTATATTGGTCCAAAGCAAGGCCTAGAGTAACAAGACACATTGTGGTGATAAAAGACCTTCACCTTCTGCCTCTTTTCCCCTCCCATCCCCATACCATCTATTGCCCTTTCAACAACCCCAGCTGATTCTCTTAGGAAAAATAGTGTCAAGAACTATAAAGGAGCTGAGATTCTACCCTTCATGTTAACTAACAAGTTAGTCTGTCACAGTTTCATGGAGGCTGGCAAAAAAGACAAGACTCCTGGATCAGAGATGGACAATCTATCATTCATAACAATATCTGTGGTCTGAGTATCCACATTTATGGTGGTTTTCCAAACCCCAACTCCCACAAATAAATGTAAAGATAGCCAGATGACACCTGCTTACAGAGCAGGTTGTCCCTAACTCTAAACAATAAGTATGCTGGAGAGAGACTTTTATCTATATTATACTGAACAGGAAGCACACCTACCTTCTGCTCCAGAGGAAGGCACTATCTCTATCTTCTGAAGTTGTTTACTACCTAAACACCTTTGAAGAGATCGTGCAGAACAATGGCCAGTCAGCCCTTCTCATCACAAGACAAACAAGTGCTCCATGGAGAATTCTCTCTCAACACAAAGGTCTACCACTAACACTCATGACAAAAGAAAGAAACCTAGGCAAGAACATTTCTACCCTATCTAAGCGTCTCATGGGAGTCTACTTGAGGAAAAAAAACATCGAAATACAACAGAAGAATAACCTTTGGGAATTTCACAAGGACCATAGGGTGGCATTTGGGATAGGAAGAGAGGGGCAAACTATGGATCTACATGGCTAGGTCAGGAGCAATAGCTGTTGACAGTCAAAAATAAAGCACATGGACCTTGTAGTTATTGCAAAGAAGAGACAATGGGGTAATTAAAAAGCCGGCTAAGGGCTACCACCAATGACTGCCCTGACAAGGAATACAACAGAGAGTCCCTGACGGAGAAGGAGAAAAGTGAGGTGCAGAACTCAAATTCTAGTAAAAAGACCAGACTTCATGATCTGACTGTGACTGGAGGGACCCCAGAAGACATGGCCCCTGGACTCTCTGTTAGCCTAAAACTAAAACCATTCCCAAAGCCAAATCTTCAGACAAAGATTATACTTGATTATAGGACATAAAATGATACTGTTGAGCTTGCTTCTTAGCTCAAGTAGACACATGAGACTAAATGGGCAGCTCCTGTCCGGAGGCAAGATGAGAAGGCAGAGAGGGACAGGAGCTGGTTGAATGGACACGGGAAACCGAAGGTGGAAAGGGGGAGTGTGCTGTCACATTATAGGGAGAGCAACTATGGTCACATAACAATTTGTACATAAATTTTTGTATGAAAAACTAACTTGACTGCAAACTTTCACTTAAAGCACAATAAAATTAAATAAAAAGCTGGCTAAGAAAACAAAGAAGTTAAAGATTTTCTTAAATGGATTACTGATGCATGAAAAAGACCTTTCTCCTCCCACTTCTTGCCCTATGATTTCTTGGGAGCCTCATCCCACTTCTCCAAGCCCCACCAGGCTGAAGTCCCTGCTTTGAAACTAACACAAGTGATTCCTTGGATTGAAGACGTCTCCCCTATCAGTGCTCAGGGGAAGTGAGAGAAGGAGCCCCTTAACCCATTAGCATGGGTACAACAGGAGAATGTGTGCCTCGGAGATAGCACATCGGAAACCTGAACGATCTTCCCTCTGAAACCTAGAAAGCTTGTTACAGTTGATGGTAAGCCCCCTGTGGTGTTGTTACAGATTGAGTGGTGCTCCCCTAAAATTTATGCTGAGGGCCTACTCCCTAGTACCTGTGAACATGACCTCGTTTCAAAATAGGGTCTTTGAAGATGTAATCAGTTAACATGAGGTCATACTAGAGTAGGTTAGGTCTGTCTTAGTTATGCAGTGCTGCTATAACAGAAATATTACCAGTGAATGGCTTTAACAAAGACAAATTTATTCTCACAGTCTAGGAGGCTAGAAGTCCAAATTTAGAGCCCCAGCTCCAAGGAAAGGCTCTCTGTCTATCGGCTCTGGGGGAAGGTCCTTGTCATCAATCTTTCCCTGGTCTAGGAGCTTCTCAACGCAGAGGCCCCAGTCTAAAGGATGTGCTCCACTCCCAGCACCTTCTTCTCTTTTATATCTGAAAAGAGATTTGCTCAAGATAAACCTAATTCTGTAGATTGAGTCCTGCTTTATTAACATAACTTCCTCTAATCCTGCCTCATTAGCATCATGGAGGTTAGTATTTACAACACACACAGTAATCACATCGGATCACAAAATGGTGGATGACCACACAATACTGGGAATCATGACCTAGCCAGGTCGACACACATGTTTGGGGGACATGATTCAATTCATCACATATCCTAACCCAATCTGAGTGGTGTCCTTACAAAAGAGGAGGGACACAGACAAAGAGACAGGGAAGATGGCCGTGTGACTATGGAATTATGCTGCAAATGCAAGCCAAGGAATGCCCAGGGATTCCAGAAGCTGAGATAGACATGAAAACATGGATATCTCTAGAGCCTTCAGAGAGTACGTGGCCTTGCTGACACCCTGAATTCAGACTTTTATCCTCCAGAACTGTGAGACAATAAGTTGCTCTTCTCGTTGGCCACCCAGTTGTTGGTACTTTGTTACGCCGCTCTAGAAAACTGATGGAAGTGTTATTAAAACAGCATGATAATTGAGGGACACTACAAGATCTTCAGAATACAACCATCATGTGTATAACTAACTTCTAAAGAATTTTTTTTTTCCTAAACAACTTGAATGAAAAGTTTTAGAATGTTAGGCATTTGTTGAATAGAGACAGTCTTTACATATTAATTATGTGAATACATTTGCATATTGACTAATTTGGCTGCTCTTGGTTAAAAAAAAATTCATAAGGTTTTGAAAAAATATTCAATTATTATACAAACATCCTCACTCTGAAAAAAAACAAGTGACAATAGTGCAACACAACCCAGCCGCAAAGAGAAAAATGTACGTGATTTTTTTTTAATACTTGCTTACTGATGTTCAGTGATTTCAGTGAATTATGAATTACGCTTTAAAAAAAGAAGCGATACAACCCGATTTATTCTTATAAGTCATAAACCCTGGAAACCTTCTTGTAGGTGCTGTACCTATTCTACGACTGGCTGCAAACTTTGTCCCAGACAACAAGTGTCATCAGGTATATGTATGTGGCTGTGAGAGGAGGAGAAATCAGAGAACTAGAGAAGTTTCCAACTTTTTCTATAAAGCAAGAAGCAGTTAAAATGGGCTACAAACTGCTAAGTACTTTATACAATGGAAATTCAAAAACCCGTTGCTGTCCAGTCAATTCTGACTCCCAGCAACTCTATAGGTCACTGACAAATGTCAATAAATCTATGTTCTCATGGCAATCCCATGTACAAATTGATTTATTAATTTTTCTGTTTTATAACTGGTTGATTTCTTGATATGTTGTCTTTTTAGTCCTGAAGGATTCTCAAGGGCTGAAGAGTATAGCGTTAAAGGCTAAATAAAAGAAAAGTAAATGGTTAAATATATCAGACAGGTTATTTGACAGTGATAAATACAAAATGTCACAGGGCATAATTTCTTTCTGAGGAAGGAGTCTTCAATCCAACCTGGAAATGACTCTACCTTTTGCTACCTCACCCATCACAAGAAGGACCGACAAGAGTGTGCCAGAGCCAGGACAACCTCCTGAGAAGTATTAGTCTGCGTAGCTTGGAGGAAAGTAAACTATTTTTAAAATAAAGTTAATGATGGCTTTGTAATGAAGAGCTGAACTCTGATGAACTGGTAACACCTTGAAATGGTCGCTTAACATCCTGATACTAGGACAAGAGCGGGCTGTCGTGGATGGCACCGGGCCAATGGAGTAGACCACAAACAGAAAAGATCATCTGAAGAGGAAAGAGGGAGAGCTAGTTTTCTGAGCCACAGCTGGCTAAATGGCTCACCGATCCCTAAAGAAGATGGACTGGGGTAGAAGACACAAGAACAGAGCACAGTTGTTACAGTAATACTTAAGGAGACAGCTCATAAAATGTGTAGAACTCCTATCCCATAGAATGGGTTCATTGTCTAACAATCATTTTGTCATATTTCCGAAGCCCCAAATTATAGAAGCCCTTCAATATTATAAATACGTTTGGAACAAGTACACCTCACCTAACAAAATCAGCTAAGACGGAGAGTAGGCGAATCAAATGAAAACATCCCTTTGAGAATGGCAACCTAGCAAAGAGCTTTCTTCTTGCAGTATGCTACATTTTGTATATGCACCAAACCAGATGATACATTCGGCATAACCACAGCCTAAATATTTCACCAGCAAGAGAAATCTTAGGGCTAAATGATTTTTGTAAATATTTATTTGTCTAGTCCTAAAGAAACTTTGATGGATCCGGAAATACAGCTATTAATAGAGTAATATGAGCCTTATGTAGAAAATCAGGTGTGCAAGAAAAATCTCATGTAATTTTCTTTTCCTTAAATAAACTTATATTTGATTCGGAGCCACCATCTTACATCACTGGCAGCAAATTTAATTTTAGTTATTCCTGGGATTCCCTTCTCAGGGATTTGCTAAGATCCCAGGATCCTAGGCATCACCAAACATCTGGAAACCAGTCTTTAAAGGATTATCAATCCACTCCTGTTATCACCGAGTCACTGATTGTCTCCCACTGCATGCATGGCCCTTTACATCCCGCTACCTCCAAATCCTGGTTGAGGCACAGGAAGTCTTTAGAAAGCCTGGAGACATGAGTCCAGAGGCCAGCCTTCTAGATGCTTCAATCGCCCACCCCCTACAGGGCCCTACCAGGCCCTGCACCACACCTAGGAGACCCTTACCTTTTGATACCTCTCCAGTCTGGAGGGAACATGTCCCCTTTATTGGTCCTCAAAAGCATTTCTCCCTAGCATCCTCACTTTGATAAATTTAAGCTGCTACAAAAGATAGGAGGAATTGTTTTATTTAAGCAGTGTTTGCTTTGAGGCCTGTAAAAAAAACCCTGAGTCATATACAGGGCTTGGGGCAGAGGGAAAGAGGAGAAGGGCATGCAGAAGATATGCCAGGCAGAGAAAATACAGTAAGTACATGTAAATTAATTTCTTTACGAATCATCACTTACATTAGATCCTACTGTGCCCCTGGCTGGAGTCCCTGGGTGGTGCAACCAGTTGATGTGCTCACCTGCTAACCAAAAGTTTAGGTTCCAGTTGACCTGGAGGTGCCTTGGAAGAAAGGCCTGCTAATCTACTTCTGCAAAAATCAGTCATTAAAAACCCTGCGGAGCACAGTGCTTTGTTTTATTCACTCTGATTGACTTCTTTGACTTAAAACTTATTACTCAAATCTGTAATTTTTACAGCACTAAGTCATGGGTCAAATATTCCATGTGGAGGTAGAGAAGAGCAACTGGTTTTATATTACCTTCATGGTTCTCATTATTAATAATTTAACAAGTGTTCATTGAGTACATACTACGAGCTAGACACTGTGCTATTTAAAGTGTCCTGAGTAGGACAGCTACGGTCCCTATCTCCAGGAAGCTTACAGTCCTCTCTATTGCCCATGGAAACCCTGGTGGTATAGTGATTAAGAGCTATGGCTGCTAAGCAAAAGGTTGGCAGCTCGAATCCACCAGGGGCTCCTTGGAAACTCCATGGGGCGCTTCTACTCTGTCCATAGGGTCACCATGAATCAGAATAGACTTGACGGCAATAGGTTTTTTTGGGTTTATGCTGCCCATTTCAACCACTACAAACACACTGATGGAGAATTTTTTTAAGAGTCAGAAACGGTCAACACGAATCTGTTTCTAGAGAGATAGTTTCATATCTAGATATTAACAACAAAGAAAGAGAAATTGCCATATTTTAACACAAATTAGGCACACATCCTGTGGTTGTTTGCCAACTGCTCCCTCCCCTTGTGAGGTATTTTCATAAATTCTGCTATGCCATTTTTTTTTTTTTTACATGTTGCTGTAAAAAATAAATAAATAAATAGCATAGCACGCTTACCAAAATGCCTTATAAAGTGAGGCAGTGGCTGACAAACAAATGTAGAAGGCTCGTGTTATTTGTGTAAAAACATGGCAACTTGAGTCAAGAGTCTTAATACATAAGAATATGGTTAAAGTTATATCACACTTTAAATACATTGAAGGAAATGAATCCTAGAGCAGTAGAAAAAGAATTTTAAAAAGAAGCTTAATATAAAAGAAACAAATGTATTTTTAAGGACATTGAGATGAAAGTTGGAAAATAATGTGAACTTTGATGTTTATAGCAAAGTGCATAGAGTTGACAGTCACAATTTAAAAATCTGTTTATAATATTCTGAGAAGTAAAACGCAGGACAATTTCTAATACAGGGTGTGGGAAGAGACTCAAAAACACCTAATCAGAAATGGTTAGTGGCAAGAGACTTCTGAAAGCAATTAAGAGAGGAAATTGGGAGATCAAAGATGGAAGGGGGAAAGTAGGATGGCGTGGATGCAAAGGTGGTCTCGCACATGGCGAGAGAGCGCGATGTCAGGGTGGGATAGGAAGGGGTGGAAAGATTAAAGGTCCCACAATTACTGCCATGGGAGTTGGGTTCACGTTCCACGGCCCAGCTGCAATAGCAAACACATCAGAAATAAGATCTAACCAAAGAACTAGCAATAGCTCCAATTCAAGTCAAGGAAGGGATGAAGCTAAAAAGATGAATAGTCCTACGAGTGGGAAGTGGGAGAAAAAACAGATTCTAAGAAAGAAAGATGCTCACAAAATGAAACTTTATAAATTCTTTCTTTGTTCAATTACGATGTAAGTTTGTATGTGTCCTGGTCCTAGAAGAAAAGTAGAACGTTTAAAGAGATTAAAATGAGTTACGGTTAAGTGAAATAACACGTATTCAGGCTTATTTTGTTTACATTATTTGATCATTGTTTTGTGAAATGCCTCCAACATCTTCTAAAAAAAAATTGTTTGAAAAAGATTAGGCAACACATGAGGAAGTGCTTCATATCTCCATTTAAAAGGGCATATAATAATTAAAATAATAGTATTATATAGATTTATTATAAAATTAATTCAAAATTAGTCAAAAAATTTTTAATGTGTTATATAATTCTATAGTATTTAAAGATAATACATATCACTTTTAAAATAACTAAGTAATATTCTTGAAGTAATATTTACATGCAGCAGATATTCTGATTTAAAATATTTGAATTAGTTTTAAATATTTGGTTAATACCTACCCAAGACTATAAAACCCAAAGTCACTTAATTTTTTTTTATACTTGTATCTACATTTATATCTATATTCCCCTGTGAAATAGAATGTTTACCTCTAATTTGCTTTTCAAACAATGATTTAAAGATTTAAAATATGTTAAATCCAAGAACCCGTCAGCAGTTACCAGCTGTTATTATTAGGGAACCCTCACAATTCACAAAGTAATAATCATGGGTTTTTGTTCCCCCAAGAGAAATTCAAAATCCATGGACGCAGTGAGACTCTTTGAATGAATAGGATTAGAATAAACATGTTTGCCAGGATTTTCTACCAATACAGCATCAGCAGTCCTTTCACTCTTTTAGAACACGTTTGAAAAATTAAGCCCTCCCCCCACAAATATTTTAAAAGAAAGAAAGAAAATCGCAGGGACTCTGGTGGTTGGTTCTGTCTTTAAGGGTGGGAGAGGAAGTAATTTTCAGTTCATTTACTACTTGTTTCTACTCTCTCAAAAAAAGAGTCTGCATATATCTAAAATCTGTTCTGAGTAACTTTTATGTTATAACTTAAAATAACTTTCTTCGAGGAAAGCATAAAGTCAAGAACAACTTATGGGTGTTGAAGGAAGGCATCTAGTGGCAAATCAATAGGGCAGCGACTTCTGAACAGTCAGGATGTAAAATGAGAAGAACTCTAAAATATAGTATCATTATATTGAATATTTTGCAAGATTATTCACACTCAAAGGCTAAGAAAAGGATGATACATGTAGGACAAATTTTCATTTCTTAAAGCAGTTATGCTACTGATTTGAAACCTTGAAATAGAGCCTGTTCAGAATTACAACAATTTTAAACTAAATCAGAGTTAAAATTGTTACGTGTCTGAAAAATCTTAACATGCTTCAAGTGATTTAAAGAAGAATTAGCTTCTTCTTTAAAATGGACCTACATATTAAGTATGTATCTTAAAGCTATGTGTGGGCCCAGAGATGGATTTAATCTAATGAACTCGAGTTACACACAATGTAATCTTGGTTACTTGTCCTCCTCTTACTTATGTGTTTATGCAGAGAGGAGAAAGTTGTGGAGTTGCTGATGACCACCCTAAGGTACGTTCTATAGATAAACAGAAGACTCTGTCCACTGGATCTTTTCATTCAGCGTCTTTCACAGCTGTGAATTCCCTTTAAAAACACCTATCAGCATGAATAAACTGATAAGAGCAAACGTGTGAAAGGTCTTTCATACAACTAACAGGCATGACTCCAAATTCTAGAACCCCTACTGCTTTCATCTGAAACCTAACCCGTGAGGGTGGTAAATATGATTTGATGGAAAGCCCTTCACAAATGTTACAAGATCTTTGGCCTCTTGCACAGTGATAGTTAATGGAAAGCTTTGTCAGGCATAACCCATCCCTGTACAGTCTTTCAGGTTATCTCTTCTGACTGTGATATTCCATTTTGTGCAAAAAGTCAGATTAATGAATCCGTTCAGCCTTCCCAGAACATCCGTTCATTCAGCTGCTGGACACCCTGCCAGGCTCAGAGGTGACAAAGTTATGACCCATGTCTTCCAAGTGCAGTAAAAATATCATGTGCATAACCAGGTAATATGCATTTTTAGAAATAATATTCTATTGTGTTTTTGGTAACAGTTTACACAGAAAATTACTTTCCTGTTTGACAATTTCTACACAAGTTGTTCAGTGACATTAGTTGCACTTTTCACAATGCAACGTTCTCATTAATTGCGTTCTGGTTGTTCCATTTCCAGTACTCTAGTTTCCCTGCCCCCTTCACATCTTTGCTTTAGAGTAATTGTTCATCTTTTGATCTCATATAAAAGGTTTTTTAATGGAGCCCCATACTCATGGGTAATACCCTTTATTTTGTGTGTCATCTGATATTTCACTAAAAGGTGACTTCAGGGGATAGTTTCGGTTCAACATTTAAAGAGTATCTCAAGGCAATCATCTTCAGGCGTCTTCCAGTCTCAACTGGTCCAGCAAGTCTGGACTTCTTAAGAGTTTGTGTTCTCTCATTTTATCCAGGTCCATCTACTGTGGCCCTAAACAGAACGGTCGGTAGCCAAGGCACCATCTAGTTCTTCCGGTCTCAAGGTAGATGAGGCCATGGCTTGTGAAGGCTACTAGCCCTGTAGACTAGTTTCTTCTCTGAGATTTTGGTTTCCTTCTTTCACTTTTGCTCATAATGACTAGAGAGACTAATAGTTGTATCTTAGATGGCTGCTCACAAGCTTTTAAAACCCTACATGCAGAACACAAAGTTTGTGGTGCCAATTGACTGAGCTGTCCCAGAAACTAAGGACCTGAGCTTTCAACCCAAGAAAACCACTCTCTCATGGTGTTTGGTTTTGTCTGAGAGATATCTGTAACTGTGACCTCTACAGATATATGAGTTCACACACATATCTGTACATACATGTACATATAGATACTTCTATCTGTACACACATATGTATTCACCTGTACCTACCTGTACACATATATGCCTATACACCTACATATATGACCATACACTCCTCTTTTGGTTATTTTTCATGTAGTTGACAAATTATATATGTCATATTCTTTAGCACAAACATCCTTTTCTCTTGTGCGCTTCTTAGTGGCATTGCTTACTTTGGTCAAGCTGTGCTCATTACATCCACATTCTATGCTACTTTTTTCCTTTCACCAAAAAATAACAAATATCTACAATCTAGAGAGTGAATCCCCCTCCCCCCCTTCCCTGGTAACCACCAATGAACATTGGCGGTTCATTGGCACTTACTGCCAATTCTTGTCTTCTTACAAAAGACGGATTATACAAAATTTGTCCTTGTATTTTTTGGTTATGATTGACTTGTTTCACTTAGCATTACGTCCTCCAGATCCATCCAACTTATGTTTTGCAGACTTATCATTGTTTTTTATGGTTGTGTAGTATTCTGTTGTATGTATGTGCCATATTTTGATTATCTATTGAAACTGTGTCCATGTTTTCCTATTGTGAATAATGCTGCAATGAATATAGGTGTGAACAGGTCTGTTCATGTCACTTCTTTTAGGTCTCTCGGGTACACACTGTCTTAGTCCTTTAGTGCTGCCATAACAGAAATACCACAAGTGGATGGCTTTAACAAAGGGAAATTTATTTTCTCACAGTCTAGTAGGTTACAAGTCCAAATTCAGGGTGTCGGCTCCAGGGAAAGGCTTTCTCTCTCCCTCGGCGTTGGAGGAAGGTCCTTGTCCTCAATCTTCCCCTGGTCGAGGACCTTCTCAGGCACAGGGACCCCGTGTCCAAAGGAGGTGCTCTGATCCTGGTGCTGCTTTCTTAGTGGTAGGAAGTCTGCACCTCTCTGCTTGCTTTCCTTTCCTTTTAATCTCTTGAGAGATAAAGGGTGGTACAGGCCATACCCCAGGGAAACTCCCTTTACATTGGATCACAGATCTGACCTGGCTAAGGGTGGTGTTACAATCCCACCCTGATCCTTTTAACATAAAATTACAGTCACAAAATGGAGTTAAAACACAGAATACTGGGAATCATGACCTAATCAAGTCTATACACACATTTTTGAGGGAACATAATTCAATCCATGACATATACCTAGGAGTAGGATTGCTGGATCCTAAAGTAGTTCTATTTCTAGTTTTTCAAGGCGACATCATATCATTTTCCATAGGGGTTGTACCGTTTACACTCTCCCCAGCAATGGGCAAGGGTTCTAATATTTCTGCATCCTTGCCAACATCTATTGTTGTCTGCCTTTTTTTTTTTTTTTTTTAATCAGTACCATTTTATCTGGGGGTGAGATGGTATCTCATTGTGGTTTTGATTTGCACCTCTCTAACAGCTAAGGATCTTGAGCATCTTTTCATGTGTTCCTTGGTTGCTTGAATTTCCTCCTTGGTAAAGTGCCTTCTCAAGTCCTTTGCCCAGTTTTTAATTGGGTTGTATGTCTTTTTGTTGTTGAATTGCTCAAGTTTTCTATGTATTTTAGAGATTAAACCCTTACTGAATATATCATTTCCGTAGACTCTGCACCACTCAGGAAACCCTGGTGGTGTAGTGGTTAAGTGCTATGGCTGCTAGCCAAAGGGTTCGCAGTTCAAATCCACCAGGCATTCCTTGGAAACTCTATGGGGCAGCTCTACTTTAACTCCACGGCACTGGGCTTTTTTGTTTGTTTGTTTTAGTTTTTCTGTCCCATTCTGTAGCTTGTCTTTTTACTCTTTTGATAAAACCCTTTGATAAGCATGTGTTTAATTTTTATGAGGTCCCAATTATCTGATTTTTCTTCTGCTATCTGTGCATTTGCAGTTATGTTTATTAGCCTATTTTTACAAAAAAATTAGTTCCCAATGTTTTTTCCCTATGTTTTCTTCTAGGAGCTTTATAGTTTTAAATTTAACATCTAGGTCTTTGATCCATTTTGAGTTAGTTTTTGTATATAACGTGAGGTATGGGTCCTGTTTCATTTTTCTGCAAGTAAATATCTAGTTTTGCCAGCACCATTTATTAAAGGGAGCCCTGGTGGTGCAGTGGTTAAGAGTTTGGCTGCTAACCAAAAGGTCGGCTCCTTGGAAACCCTATAGAGCACTTCTGCACTGTCCTATAGGGCTGCTATGAATTGGAATCAACTTGATGGCAATGGATTTTTGTGGCTTCATGTTTTAGAGACTGCTTTTCCCGCATTGAATAGATTTTACTGCTTGTTGAAAATCAGTTCTCCATAAATGGGTGGCTTTATTTCGAGGTTCTCAATTCTATTCCACTGGTCTATGTGTCTGTCATTGAAACAATCTTGGACTGTTGCAATTACAGTGGCTGTATAGTATGTTTTGATATCAGGGAGTGTGAGTTCTCCTACTTTGTTCATCTTCTTCAATAGTGCTTTGGCTATGAGGGGATTTATCCTTTCTGTATAAAGTTGTTTATTCATTTTTCTCATTTCTGTGAGGAACGCTATTGGGATTTGAATCAGGATTACATGATATCTGAAGATCGCTTTAGGGAGTATTGACATTTTCACTATATTAAGTCTTCCAATCCTTGGGCAGGGAATGTTCTTCCATTTATGTAGCTCTCGTTTAGTCTCTTGTAGTGTGTTGTAATCGTTATTGTATAAGACTTCTATGTCCCTGGTTAGGTTAACTCCTAGGCATTTTATCATTTTTGAAGCTATTGTAAATGGTATTGTTTCACTGATATCCTTTCAAAATACTCAGCTGATTTTTGTGTGTTGACCTTGTACCTTGCAACATTACTGAATTCTTCTGTTAGATCCATCAGTTTTCTTGTGGACTCTTTAGGGTTTTCTATATATAGGCTCATGTATAACCACATTTATGAAAAACAAGTAGGAAAAATTAATACAACTCTGGGGAGGTATTGACAAATTCACAGGTAGTAGAAGATCTGGGTTATCGATAGCTCAGTAGGACAAAAATATTAGTAAAGGCAGAAATTTTGTAAAAAGTAAATAAGATGCTTGATTTAATGCAAGTACCTAGAACTTTGCATCCAGAGACTGTGCATTTTTCTCATCCACATGTTGAATTTTTTTTTATTTAATTTCTACGGATAGTCTCAAAAAATTCAAAGAATTTATGTCCCAAAGAAAAATACGGCAACCAATGACGATAAGAAAAAGTAAATTAAAATTTCTATATGTTTGAAAAATGCAAGACATTTCTACATAATCAATTAAAAAAAACACCCTAGAAATGAGAAAAATATTAGAACCTAGTAGTAATGAAAATATATAATAAAACTTGTAATAAAAAAGGAGTATTTTGAAGAAAAGTAGATCCTTAAATTTTTATGACAGAAAAGAAATGATCCAATAGATACCTGACCTAACAAGTTAGAAACATACAACAGAATCTGTTTAAAGAACTTAAAAAAAGGAGATCATACAGAAATAAGCAGAACTTAATACAGTAAAAAACAAATATGCAATACAGAGAATCAACAACTCCAAAAATTGATTCTTCAAGAAAATTAATATAACAGATAAATATCTGGTAAGAATGGTAAATATAAAGAAAGCTCAAATACTCCATATTATGAATGAAAAGGGAGATAAAACCACAGATAAAGATGAGACTAAACAGAGAATTATATGAGCAAATCTGTGCCAATAAATAGAAAAAAAAAGACAAAATGACAAGTCCCTAGAAAAATACAAAGCTTAACAACATATTCAAGAAGAAACAGAGGGGAGGGAGGGAGGGAGAGGGGTTTTCACTAATTAGATGGTAGATAAGAACTATTTTAGGTAAAAGGAAAGATAACACACAATACAGGAGAAGTCAGCACAACTGGAGTAAATCAAAAGCAAAGAAGTTTCCTGAATAAACTGAAAATTTCGAAAGCCAGCATAGCAGGGGCAGAGGTTTGGGAACTATGGTTTCAGAGCACACCTAAGTCAATTGGCGTAATAAAATCTATTAAGAAAACATTCTGCATCCCACTTGGAGAGTGGTGTCTGAGGTCTTAAATGCTAGCAGGTGGCCATCTAAGATGCATCAATTGGTCTCAACCACCTGGACCAAAGGCGAATGAAGAACACCAAACACACAAGGTACTTATGAGCCCAAGAGACAGAAAGGGCCACATAAACCAGAGACTACATCAGCCTGAGACCACAAGAACTAGATGGTGCCCGACTAAAACCGATGACTGCCCTGACAAGGAACACAACAAAGAACCCCTGAGGGAGCAGGAGAGCAGTGAGATGCAGACCTCAAATTCTCGTAAAAGGACCAGCCTTAATGGTCTGACTGAGACTAGAAGGACCCCAGAGGTCATGGTCCCCAGACCTTCTGTTACCTCAAGACAGGAACCTTTCCCAAAGCCAACTGTTCAGACCGGGATTGGACTGAACTATGGGATAGAAAATGATACTGGTGAAGAGTGAACTTCTTGGATCAAGTAGACACATGAGACCATGTGGGCAGCTCCTGTCTGGAGAGGAGATGAAAGGGCAGAGGGGGTCAGAAGCTGGCCAAATGGACATGAAAACAGAGAGTGGAGGAAAGGAGTGTTCTGTCTCATTAGAGGGAGAGTAACTAGAAGTATACAGCAAAGTGTATATAAATTTTTGTATGAGAGACTGACTTTATATGTAAACTTTTGCTTAAAGCACAATAAAAACTGAAAAAAAAGAAATAGAATGCATAAAGTGTTCTAACCTATTAAAAATGAGTAAGTAATTTAAAATCTTTCCACAAGAAAAACACGTAGCCCAAAGGGTTTTATAGGACTGTTCTATATTATTCTACTTTTATACAAAAGCTTGCAGAATATTAAGAAAGAGGACCCACCCCCATCTCACCATGAGGGTTGTATAAAGCTGATTATAAACCAGACAAAGATAAGGCATATCGGTACAAGTTCAGGACAATCTCATTCATAAATATAGAAGTAAAAATCTTCTATCATATATTAGCAAAAGAAATTGAGCCATGTAAGAAGAAGAAAAAAAAAATGACCAAGTTGGATTTATCCCTGGAAAGCAAAGGAGAGAGGTTTGAATAAGGCAAACTTACAATTTACGAACTTAAAAAATCAAAGAACACAAAGGATAAGGATGGACTCTATATAATGATTAAAGTGTCAATACACCAGGAGAACATAACCATAGTAAATATTTACACACCCAGGGACAGGGCTCCAAATTACATAAAATAAACTCTAGCAATATTGAAAAGAGAAATAAACAGCTCCACAATAATAGTAGGAGACTTCAACACACCACTTTCCGTGAAGGACAGAACACCCAGAAAGAAGCTCAGTAAAGACACAGATAATCTAAATGCCACAATCAACCAACCTGATCTCATAAACATATACAGAACACTCTACCCAACAGCAGCCAAGTATAATTTCTTTTCCAACACACATAGGATATTCCCCAGAATAGACCACATAATTAGGCCACAAAGCAAGTCTTAACAGAATCCAAAATGTAGAAATATTACAAAGCACCTTTTCTGACCATAAAGTCATAAAAGTAGAAACCAATAACAGAAAAAGCAAGGAAAAAAAAATCAAATATGTGGAAACTGAACAACACCTTGCTCAAAAACTACTGTGTTATAGAAGAAATCAAGGACAGAATAAAGAAATTCACAGAATCAAATGAGAATGAAAACATCCTACCAGAACCTTTGGGACACAACAAAAGCAGAGCTCAGAGGTCAATTTATAGAAAAAAATGCATATACTCAAAAAGAAGAAAGGGTCAAAATCAAAGAATTATCCCCACAACTTGAACAAATAGAAAGAGAGCAGCAAAAGGAACCCTTGGGAATCAGAAGAAAGGAAATAATAAAAATTAGAGCAGAAGTAAATGAAATAGAGACTAGAAAAACAATTGAAAAAGTTAACAAGACCAAAAGCTGGTTCTTTGAAAACACCAACAAAATTGATAAACCACTGGCCAAACTGACAAAAGAAAAACAGGAGAGGAAACAAATAACCTGAATAAGAAATAACATGGGCAATATCACTACAGACCCAACTGAAATTAAGACTCATAACAGAATACTATGAAAAATTGTACTCCAACAAATTTGAAAGCCTAGAGGAAATGGACAAATTTCTAGAAATACACTACCTACCTAAACTAACACAAACAGAGTTAGAAGAACTAAATAAACCTAAAACAAAAGCAGAGATTGAAGAGGTAATTAAGAAACTCCCAAGAAAAAAAAAATGGCCTGGCCCTGTTGGCTTCACTGAAGAATTCTACCAAACTTTCAGAGAAGAGTTAACACCACTACTACTAAAGGTATTTCAGAGCACAGAAAAGGATGGAATACTCCCAAACTCATTCTATAAAGCCAGCATAACCCTGACACCAAAATCAGGTAAAGACACCACAAAAAAAGAAAATTATAGACCAATCATGAATGTAGATGCAAAAATTCTCAACAAAATTCTAGCCAATAGAATTCAACAACATATCAGAAAGATAATTTACCAGGACCAAGAGGGACTCGTACCAGGTATGCAGGGATGGTTCGACATTAGAAAAACAATTAATGTAATCTATCACGTAAATAAAACAAAAGATAAGAACCACATGATCTTACCAATTGATGGAGAAAAGGCATTTGACAAAGTCAAACACCCATTCATGATAAAAACTCTAAGTAAAATGGAATAGAAAGGAAATTCCTAAACATCATAAAGGGCATTTATACAAAGCCAGAAGCCAACATCATCCTAAATGGAGAGAGTTTGAAACCATTCCCCTTGAGAACAGGAACCAGACAAGAATGTCCTTTATCACCACTCTTATTCAGTGTTGTGCTGGAGGTCCTAACCAGGGCAGTAAGGCAAGAAAAAAAAAAAAAAAAAAAAGGCATCCAAATTGGTAAGGAAGAAGTAAAAGTATCCCATTTGCAGATGGTATGATCTTATACACAGAAAACCCTGAAGAATCCACAGGAAAACTACTGGAACTAACAGAAGAGTTCAGTACAGTGTCAGGATACAAGATAAACATACAAAAATCAGTTAGATTCCTCTACACCAACAAAGAGGAAATCACGAAATCAATACCATTTATGGCAGCCCCCAAGAAAATAAAATACTTAGGAATAAATCTAACCAGAGACATAAAAGGACTGTACAAAGAAAACGACAAGATACTATAAAACTATAAAAACTAAACCAAAAGAGACCTACATCAGTAGAAAAACATACCTTGCTCATGGACAGGAAGACTCAACATTATGAAAATGTCAATTCTACCTAAAAACAATCTACAGATACAATGCATTCCCAATCCAAATACCAGTGATATTTTTTAATGAGATGGAGAAACAAATCACCAACTTCATATGGACAGGGAAGGGGCCCTGGATAAGTAAAACACTACTAAAGAAGAACAAAGTGGGAGGCCTCGCACTACTTGATTTTAGAACCTATTATACCACCATGGTAGCCAAAACAGCCTGGTACTGGTGCAACAGATATATAGATAAACCAGTGGAACAGAATTGAGAATCTGGACATAAATTCGTCCAGCAGATATTTGACAAAGGCCAAAAGTCCATTAAATGAGGGAAAGTCTGATTACATATAGACTTAGAAAAAAAATTTAACTAGGACATATCTGATCAGGGTCTAATCTCTAAAATCTACAAGGTACTGCAAAACCTCAACAACAAAAATATAAATAAACCAATGAAAAAACTGGGCAAGGGATATGAACAGGCATTTCACCAAAGAAGACATTCAGGCAGCCAACAGATACATGAGGAAATGCTCAGAATCATTAGCCATTAGAGAAATGAAAAGTGAAAGTACAATGAGATACCATCTTACCTCAACAAGGCTAGCAGTAATCCAAAAAAAAAAAAAAAGCCATAAAATAATAAATGTTAGAGAGGTTGCGGAGAGACTAGAACACTTATACACTTCTGGTAGGAATGTAAAATAATAAAATCACTTTGGAAATCCATTTGGCACTTCCTTAAAAAGCTAGAAACAGAAGTATTATACGATCCAGCAAACCCACTCCTTGGAACATATCCTAGAAAAATAAGAGCCCTCACACGAATAGACATGTACACACCCATGTTCATTGCTGCACTGTTTGCAATAGCAAAAAGATGGAAACAACCTAGGTGCCCATCAACAGAGGAATGGATAAACAAATTATGGTATATTCACACAACAGAACAATAAAGAACAGTGATGAAATTGTTGAAACATCTCACAACATGGGCATTATGCTGAGTGAAATTAGTCAGTTACAAAAGGACAAATATTGTATGAGACCACTATCATAAGAACTCAAGAAAAGCTTTAAACATAGAAAAAAACATTCTTTGATGGTTATGAGGCTGGGGAGGGAGGGAGAGGGGTATTAACTAACTAGATAAAAAAAAAAAAAAGAATTATCTTAGGTGAAGGGAAGGACAACGCACAACAGGGGAAGTCAGCACAACTGGACTAAACCAAAAGCTAAGAAGTTTCCTGGACAAAACCAAACACTTCGAGGGACAGAGTAGCAGGGGCAGGGGTCTGCAGACCATGGTTTCGGGGGACATCTAGGTCAATTGGCATTACAAAGTTTATTAAGAAATTGTTCTGCATGCCACTGAGTGGCGTCTGGAGTCTTAAAAGCTAGCAAGCGGCCATCTAAGATGCATCAATTGGTCCCAGCCCACCTGGAGCAAAGGAGAATGAAGAACACCAAGGACACAAGGAAAATACGAGCCCAAGAGACAGAAAAGGCCACATAAACCAGAGGCTCCATCAGTCTGAGACAGGAAGAACTAGATGGTGCTGGCTACCACCAATGAAGAGCAAAGATGTCACCTTGAAGACTAAGGTGTGCCTGACCCAAGCCATGGTATTTTCAATCGCATCACATGCATGTGAAAGCTGGACAAGGAATAAGGAAGACTGAAGAAGAATTGATGCCTTTGAATTGTGGTGTTGGCAAAGAATATCGAATATACCATGGAGTGCCAGAAGAACAAATAAATCTGTCTTGGAATAAGTACAACCAGAAGCAAGGATGGCAAGACTGCGTCTTACATACTTTGGACATATTGTCAGGAGGGATCAGTCTCTGGAGAAGGACATCATGCTTGGCAAAGTACAGGGTCAGCAGAAAAGAGGAAGACCCCCAGCAAGGTGGATTGACACAGTGGCTGCAGCAGTGGGCTCAAGCATAACAACGATTGTAAGGATGGCGCAGGATCGAGCAGTGTTTTGTTCTGTTGTGCATAGGGTCGCTATGAGTCAGAAGCGACTCGACGGCACCTAACAACACCACCACCACCACCAATGACCACCCTGACAGGGAACACAACAGAGAGTCCCTGACGAAGCAGGAGAAAAGCAGGGTGCAGAACTCAAATTGGTGTAAAAAAAAATAGACGGTGGTCTGACTGAGAACATTCTAGGAGGAACCAGAATGGTCTCAGTCAGACCATCCTGACCAGACCTTCTGGGAGGAACCCCAGAAGACATGACCCTCAGACTCTCTGTTAATCCAGAATTAAAACCATTACCGAAGCCAGCTCTTCAGACAAAGACTGGACTGGACAATAAAACATAAAATAATACTCGTGAAGAGTGTGCATCTTGATTCAAGTATATACAGGAGACTAAATATGCAGCTTCTGTCCGGAGGTGGGATGGGAAGGCAGAAAGGGATAGGAGCTGATTGAATGGACTCAGGAAACCCCGGGTGGAAAGGGGGAGTGCGCTGTTACATTATAGGGATTGCAACTAGGCTCATATAACAGTATGTGTATGAATTTTTGTATTAGAAATTAACGTGAGCTGTAAACTTTCACCTAAAACACAATAAAAATAAATAAATATCAAAGAAAAAACCCACATAATCTTCTCAATAGATACAGAAATGTACTTGATAAAATAATACTCATTCATGATACAACCAAATAAGAGATCCCTTAATAAGATACAGGCACCTGTGAAAAACCTAGAACAAATGTAATTAGTAACAATAATAATAAACATTTTAGAAGCATTCTCTTTAAAATCAGCCTCCAATGAAATTAAGATTTCAGTACATGAAAAGACACAGTAAAGTATAAAAATGACAGCAAATAAACTGAGAGATAATATTTGCAATACATGTAACAACACTTTTCTGAAAAAGTTAGTGTCCTGAATATGTAAGGAGATTCTAGATACCTTTGGAGGCAGTCGTGGTTGGGCGGTAGAATTCTCACCTTCCGTGCGGAGACCCGGATTGAATTCCTGGCCAACAGACTTCAGGCACAGCCCCCACCCATCTGTCGGTGGAGGCCTGCGTGTTGCTACAATGCTGAACAGGTGTCAGCGGCACTTTCAGACTGAAATGGACTAGGAAGAAAGGCCTAGTGACCCCCTTCTGGAAACCAGTCAATGGAAGCCCTATGTATCATAACAGTCTGATCTGCAGCCGATCATGGAGATGGCACAGGATCCGGTGGTGTTTTGTTCTCTTGCACATGGGTTATAATGAGTCAGGGGTCACCTGGATGGCAGCTAACAACGGCAGATGTTGTTAAAAAGAAAGACAAGTAATTCTGTAGAAATATCAGCAAGGACATGAAGCCATCCACACAAATGCCCATAAACATGTGAAAAGATGCTCCGCCTCATTCCAAACCCAAAACTAAACCCAGTGCCGTCGAGTCGATTCCAACTCATAGCGACAGAGTAGAACTGCCCCATAGAGTTTCCAAGGAGTGCCTGGCAGATTCGAGCTGCCGACCCTTTGGTTAGCAGCCACAGCACTTAACCACTATGCCACCAGGGTTTCCACTACCTCATTAGTAATTATTAAAATGTAAATTAAAACCACAAGGAGATAGTATTTTACATCCTCCGGATAGCAAAGGTTATGATGTCTGGCAATATTAAATTTGGGAGCACATGGATCAATCAAAATGCATAGTGTTGGTGGAAGCAAAATTGAGTATAACAACTTTGGAACACAACTCAGCATTAGCTTTCAATACTGACTTAACCTAGAGCCCTGCAAGATTTCTCATAAGCACACACACTTAACCCAGAGAAATCCTTGCACGTGTGTCAGGAGATGGCATACAAACATTTATAGCTGTTTACAGTGGTTAAGAGCTATGGCTGATAACCAAAAGGTTGGCAGTTCAAATCCAGCAGCTGCTCCTTGGGAAATCTATGGGGCAGTTCTACCCTGTCCTACAGGATCGGTATATGTCAAAATCAACTTGATGGCAGCAGTTTGATCTTGGTTTGGTTTTTATGATAGCAAAAGGAGTCCTGGTGGCACAGCCATTAAGCACTCAGCTGCTAACCAAAAGATTATTGGTTTGAACGAACCCACCAGCTGCTCCTCAGGAAAACGATATGGCAGTCTGCTTCCACAAAGCTTACAGCCTTGAAAACCCTATGGGACACTCTACTGTATCCCATAGGGTCACTAGGAGTTGAAATCAACTCGTTGGCACACAACAACATCAAATATACTATATAAAAAAAAGAGTCAGGCTCTAGGCTCAGATAATTTTAATCAGTTTTTTTTTTTTTTTTTTTTAGCCTAGAAAATTATCTGGTAACACTTTAGAAATTTGTGCAAAACTCTGGATAACTTTCCATTGTTACAATATGAACTGACCTTGGCAGAACGTCGAATATCCTGGCCCCTATCCAATAAGCATTATGACCCCCCATTCATTGTGGCAACAAAAATTGCCCCCACAAATTTCCCTAGAAGATAAATCCCCTAGGAGGCAGTACTACCCTACTGAGACAGCTGTTCCAAACAGGCTTCATAGAGAAGTAACGACTTTGACCCCACATTGACTTTGGAAATAAGCCAATTGTCTCTGTGCCTGGAATGTTACAAGGAGGCATTTACCTCTATCTTTCCCGTATTTCCTTGTCTCCAAACACACTTGTGCGCTCCTACCAGCTAGCAAGAGCTGATCATTAAATATTTAGAAATTTTGCAAACCAATTGAAGTCCTGTTGGGAGTTGAAGTCAGCCATGGTGGGAATATTTATACAACAGAAATTGGCAAATGCTACAAATCAGGGCCTGAAGGGAAGAGGGGAGTTAGTAAATATTTAACTGCACACCATGATTTTATACGAAGGACCTTTGACAACTTCCTCTTATTCTCAATTTTGCACTTTTAAGTTCCCCTTGTTTCAGCACTTTCATTCAGTCTCTTAGCTGAGAATTCCAAGTGATGTTACTCCCCACACTCCAGGTGACTTTGCTGTGCATATCAGCAGACAACAGGCACCTACTTAGACTTCAGGATTTAAAAACCTACCCTTCTTTTCAAGGTAGGAAAATCGCCTGTTTTTTGTACTGTTTTGAAGACACTGATTAAAATCAACTTATAAAAACACACAAGGACACAATTAGACTCCAGTCATATGCACATATATATATATATATTTTTGAATTTATGAGTGGTGATGGAGAGGAGTTTTGGTGAAGACATAACTTAAAAAAAGGGGGGGAAGGAAAGGAAGTGAACAGTCTGGAGTAATTTCTCCTTGCTTGGCCCTGCCGCTTGGGTTTAAACACTCTGTGCTTAGGGAAAAACCAAAAACCAAACCCTTGGCCCTAAAGTCGATTCCGACTCACAGTAACCGAAAAGGATAGAGTAGAACTGCCCCATGAAGATTCCAAAGAGCGGCTGGTGGCTTCAACCTGCCCACCTTTTGGTTAGCACCAGAACGCTAAGCCAGTTCACTACGAGCACTTAGGAGAGGAGTCATAGCCCAACATTATGAAGCTGTTTAAGGGAGGACTTTGAGCAAACAGATAATGTGACTGAGATTATAAATTTGGCTCAGAGATGTGAAGACTCTTCTCAGCCATTGACCACAAATCAGCAACCTTTGGTGACCCTGAAAAGGGAAACTTGGACACATCTGCTCCCTTACTGATTGACGAGCATTGGTAGCGAGATCTCTCCCTGCGGTGGAGTAGACAGTAAAACGAGGAAATGGAAGAGGAAGTGGGACAGGAAGGAGGGCAGGGTGGCTATCTCGTGGAGACAGCATCTGCAAGACTGTGGCCTCTGCCTGAAGAAACTTTTAGGGGCTTCCAGAAGTAACTGGGAGTTATTTAAGAGGGAACTAATCTTGGTGGAAGGAGCCTTGGCGACCTAGTGGTTAAGCGCTGCGCTGCAAATCCGGGGGCGGGGTGGGGAGGAAGATGTGGCAGTCTGCTTCCTGAAAGATTCACAGCCTGGAAACCCTATGCGGACAGTTCTGCTTTGTCCTGTAGGGTCACTACGCGTTGGAATCAACTCGAAGGCGATGGATTTTTTTTTTTTTTGGTGGAAGCTATCGCTTCATCAGAAATTTGTGTTACCCTTCAACTTGGAACATTCCACACTGGGACTATCTTGGTATCTAGCTCTGATGTCTGTAAGGTGTGGTCAAACTAGTGGTCCCCAGTCTTTAATGTGCATAATTGTCTCTTGGAGAAATTAATTAAAATGCAGACCTCCAAGCCCTGACCCCAAAGATGATCACATTTAGGTCTGGATGGGGTCAGAAAGCTGTCTTTTTATTAACGGCTTCTTGACTGCAAACAGTCTCAGACATACTGGAAAACCCCTTGCTTTTGTTTCTGAACAGAACGTTGCTTCAATTAATGAGACAATTCACCTTCACATGATCTAATCAGTTTCCTACATTAATTATGACAAACACCAAATTTATACACTTCCCAATTACTCTTCTCAAACAGTTCTTAAGACTCTACCTGAAGAAAAGCCTTCAAGATTGATTAAATCAGATTTTAAGGGTTTAGAATTTTACAAAGAGAAATACACGCCAGAGAAGGAGTAGCCAGAACACATTCAATCAACAGTCTGCTGCAAATTATCTCCGTTTGTAATCAGTAAACCAACAAATCCATTATAGCCAGATTAGCTAATAATGAATCTAACGAGCTAAATTCTTCACTATTTTGAAAGGCATGCTAATTCAGGTGGAATAAAATGTGACAAAGATGATGTACACGTATGTTCCCTCTCTGCATTCCTTTCTCTGCACCAAAAACCCACAAACATGACCTTCGAATCCTGTCTGCATGACAGCAACGTAATTTAATGAAAAATATCAAACAATGTTTTCTTTTAACATAGAGCTAAACAATAGTTTATTCATCTAGTTGTACATTCATTCACTCCCTGAATAGATCAGCTGTGGCATTGTTTTAAAATAATAACAGCAGATTTGGGGTAACAAAGCATTGCCCTCACTAGTGAACTTGCAATTCAAAACAAAATGCACCAAGGTGATGTAAAAGTTTATTGGTCTTGCACCAAAAAGAGAAAATCCCAATGTCAAATTTCTGAGGTCTTGATTCTCAATTCTGCTTTCTAATTCCTCAAACTTAGTTATTTCCAAGAAGAACATAATATGCGTCTTTGCCTCTCAATGTCTTCATTTATTTAAAGTGAATGTTTCATTTATTTAAGAGTATACATCAGCCACATCCTTGATGAAATGGACAGACTGATGAAAGGAATAGGGTATGATACATAATACAGCAATTTCAAAGAGCAGTGGGCCCGCATCCCAACTAAAATGTCAGCATGTTACTGGGTCATCAAAATGATTACAAATGATATTAATTAAGTGACATTGGCTATAATTTCAAAATTCATATTATACCACTTCCATACTAGTGCCAACATATTTCATAGTTCTACTGGAATTATATCTTGTGACTACTTAAAAAATTAGGGATACACAAGAGATGTCTAACATTTGAAATGTTATACTGAAAATAGTTATAATTAACTAACATTCTCAATCTGTCCAGTCTTATGATTATTATTGACTAGCTTCCTGAACAGTATTATAAATAATTCAGATTTATTCATCTAACCACTAAAAAGTTTCCGATAGAACATAACTGGAAGTTAAAACTATAAATCAAATTGAGAGCCCAGAAATAAACCCACACATTTCTGGTCAACTGATTTTTAACAAGGGTGCTAAGTCCATTTGATGGGGAAAGAAGAATCTCTTCAATAAATGGTGCTGGGAAAATTGAATTCCCACATGCAGAAAAATGAAACAGGACCCAACCATACACAAACACAAATGCAAAATGGATTAGGGTCTTAAGTGTGCAAACAAAGCCAAAAAATTCTCAGAAGAACAAGCAGGGGCAATGTTGTCAGTCTGAGCTTTCAACAATGAATTATCTAATATAATAACAAAAGCACAAAAAGCAAAAGACAAAATAAATAAATGGGACCTCATAAAAATTAAAGCTTTTGGTAAAGTCAAAAGACTTTACCTAAACAGTAAAAAGACAAACTACCAACTGGGAACATAGCTTTGAAAACCATATATCCAACAAGAATCTAATAACCAAAATAGATATAAAACTTCAACATCTTAACAACAAAAAGATAAATAACCCAATCATAAAATAGGCAAATGACTTGAATAGACATTTCACCAAAGAGGATGTTCAAATGGACACCAAACACATGAAAAGATGCTCAACATCACTAGCCATCAGAGAGATGCAAATCAAAAGCACAACAAGGTACCGTTTCACTCCCACTAGGATGTCTAAGGGAAACCCTGGTGGCATAGTGGTTAAGTGCTACGGCTGCTAACCAAAGGGTCAGCAGTTTGGATCCACCAGGCGCTCCTTGGAAACTCTATGGGGCAGTTCTACTCTGTTCTCTAGGGTCGCTATGAGTCGGAATCAACTCGACGGCACTGGGTTTGGTTTTTGGTCTGGTTTAGGATGTCTAAGATTAAAAAAAAAAAACTAGAAAATAACAAGTGTTGATGAGGATGTGGGGAAATTGGAACCTTTATCCATTGCTCTTGGGAATGCAAAATGGTACAGCCATTGTGGAAAACAGTGTGGTGGTTCCTAAAAAAACTAAGATAGAACTACTGTATGACCCAGCAATTCCATTCACACTTATATACCCAAAAGACTTGAAAGCAGAGACTCAAAAAGAGACTTGTACAGCAATGTTCATTGCAGCACTATTCACAATGGCCAAAAGGTGGAAACAACCTAAATGCCCATCAACAGATAAGTGGATAAACAAAATGTGGTACCTACATGCAACTGAACACTACTCAGCCAGTAGGAGAAATGAAGTCTTAATACATGCTACAGTATGGATGGACCTTGAAAACATTATATTGAGTGAAATAAGCCAATCAAACAAGGGCAAATACTATATGACACCACTTATATAAAAAGACAAGAGAAGATAAATGTACAGAAACCAAAGTTCGTTAGTGGTTACCAAGGGTGCGAAGGAGGGAAGGAGGGGGAAAAGAGGGGCTAACAGTGATGGAAAAATTTCATTAAGTGTAGGGTTGCACAGGAGATTATTGCAAGTGCTGTCAATAAGTTGTACATGTATACCTGTAAAAAGTTAAATAGGCAGAAGTTGTATGTAGATCTACTTACAATGACCAAAAAAAAAAAAGTAGCTAAGGCTGCTTATGTACAATCAAGCACCTCATGGAATTTGGTTCCTTGGTTTGGAGATTTAGGGTCATGGTTTCATGGGACATCCCAGTTAATAGGCCTAATAACATGTTTAGTGCTTCTGTTCTAACTCCTAGTTTGTTGCAAAGTGCCCGGGGTCTTAAAAACTTGCATGCTGCCATCCAAGGCACAACTGGTCCCTATTCATCAGGTGTGACTGAGGTGAATTTCACGTGGAGAAACAGAGGAAAAAGAGTCAGGAATAGAAGGAGGATATGAAATGTGTGGCAAATTGCCTGCATAAACAACTGCCTCCTTTGCCATTTGACCAGAAGAACTCCGTGGTGCCTGGCTACCATTAGTGAACATTTTGATCAGAGATTCCATAAAGAATCTTGATCAAAAAAGGGAAAATGAAGAACAGAATTTCAAATTCTCATAGACTCTAGACTTTCTGGAGCCATGGAAGGAGGATGAACCCCTGAAACTATTGCCCTGAGATAATCTTTAAACCATAAACCAAAAATATCCCCTGAAATCATCTTAAAAATGAGTAATAGTTTAGCTTAACTGGTCTGCCTCGAGCATTACCCTCTTTTAAAAACTGTCTATAGGGGATCAAATTAACAAGGGCAACTGGAAAGATTAGATAGGAATCCCAGGGGGCAGTGGGCTTACGTTAATGAGGGAAGAACAGCTCAGAAAAGGGAAGCGAGAATGCTTGCACAACTCAAAGAATGTGATCATTGTCACTAAATTGTACACGTAGACACTATAGAATTGGTGTATGTTCTGCTGTGTATATTCTCAACAACACCAACAAAATTAACAAATTTAGAAAAAAAACTATAAATCATATAAAATATGTTAACATGATATAGAGGACTTGATTTAAACAACTACTCACTGGTGCCGCAGGGTATGTAGGTTTGTGGAGGCACGAGCAAAGAAATTGTGTTATATAATTAAGGTGGTGTTGAGCAAATGGTCCCTATGATAGCCAACCATAGGATCATGGATGTAATGATCCTGAGTAAATGTTAGGAGAATGGAAACACCCTCCTTTTCTCTTCTTATGCCTTTAGATGTCACTGGAATGGAAACCACCAGTATTGGGCTATTCAAAATGATTGACTTGCCAATCTGATGCTGATTTAGTACTGTACATCTGATGCAATAATGCTTTGTATTAAGTTACAATCCAAACCGGAATATAATACTGTCCTCAGCAAAGTTTATTTCTAAAACAAAAAATAGTGAGGAACTCAACAATAGCTTTAACTCATGTGTTTACACCAAATGAAATCAGATTACAAAGCATGATACAGCCAGATACAAATTATATGCCAATGTTAAAGATTTTTCTTTACAGAAATCTCATGTAGAGAATATAAATGGTACATCATAAGAAGAGTTATTGATATTTTCATATGCTATCATCCCTTTTTAGCACATTCTATTTTTTTTTTTTATAGGGGTAGAGAAAATCATACAAACAGTGGAAAAGGGAAGGAAAATTAACAAATTAGGAGGGAGATAGCCCTCCCACACTTCATATCATCAACGACAGTAAAGCATTTTCCTACCATGGTGTAATAGGTTCATTTGGTATTTTCCGCATTTGTTGTCATTGTTGTTAGGCGCTGTTGAGTTGGTTTTGACTCTTAGTGACCCTATGTACAACAGAAGGAAGCACTGCCTTATCCTGTGCCATCCTCAAGATCACTGTTCTGCTTGAGCCCATTGTTGCAACCACTGTGTCAATCCATCTCCTTGAGGGTCTTCCTCTTTTTCGCTGGCCCTCTACTTTACCAAGCATGATGTCCTTCTCCAGGGACTGGTCCCTCCTGATAATATGTCCAAAGTATGTGAAACGAAGTCTTGCCATCCTTGCTTCTAATGAGCGTTCTGGCTTTACTTCTTCCAAACCAGATTTGTTTGTTCTTTCGGCAGTCCATGGTATAGCCAATATTCTTCACCAACACCAACGCCATAATTCAAAGGCATCAATTCTTTTTTGGTCTTCCTTATCCATTATCCAGTTTTCACATGCATATGAGGTGATTGACAACACGGTATTTTGGGTGACCAGTGAGCGATTTCAGTGCTGCATCTGTTTGTTGAAACATATCAATTGGTATTCCATCAATTCCTGAAGCCTTGTTTTCCATCAGTGCCTTCAGTGCAGCTTGGACCTTCGGTACCATGGGTTCTTGCTCATATGCTACCTCCTGAAATGGTTGAACGTCGAGCACTTCTTTTTGGTGCTGTGACTCTGTGTATTCCTTCCATCTTCTTTTGATGCTTCCTGGGTCATTTAATATTTTTCCCCATAGAATCCTTCAATACTGCAACTCGAGGTTTGAATTTTTTCTTCAGTTCTTTCAGCTTGAGAAATGCTGAGCATGTTTTTCCCTTTTGGTTTCTACCTCCAGGTCTTTGCACATGTCATTATAATACCTTACTTTGTCTTCTCAAGCCACCCTTTGAAATCTGTTCAGCTCTTTGACTTCATTATTTCTTCCTTTTGCTTTAACTACTTGACGCTCAAGAGTAAGTTTCAGAGTCTCTTCTTACATCCGTTTTGGTCTTTTCTTTGTTTCCTGTCTTTTTAATGACCTCTTGCTTTCTTCATGTATGATGTCCTTGATGTCTTACCACAACTCATCTGGTCTTTGGTCATTAGTGTTCAATACGTCAAGACAATTCTTGAGATGTCTCTAAATTCAGGTGGGATATACTCAAGGTCATACTGTGGCTCTCATGGACTTGTTCTAATATTCTTCAACTTCAACTTGCATATGAGCAATTCATGGTCTGTTCCACAGTCAACCCTGGGTTTGTTTTGACTGATGATACTGAGCTTTTCCATCAACTCTTTCCACAGATGTAGTCAATTTGATGCCTGTGTAATCCATCTGTCGAGGTCCACATGTATAGTTGCCATTTATGTTGTTGAAAAAAGGTATTTGCAATGAATAAGTCGTTGGTCTTGCAAAATTCTATCATGCGATCTCCAGCGTCATTTCTATCCCCCAGGCCATATTTTCTAACTTCTTTGTTTCCAAATTTCCTTCTTTGTTTCCAACTTTCACATTCCATTTTCCAGTAATTATCAGTGCATCTTAATTGCATGTATGATTTCCTCATTTAAGGGGAAGGAAAAGTATTTTCCCAGTGGTATATTATAACTGCGATTTGCACAACATTGACTTGACCATAATACAGGATATCTGTCTCTCTAGACATAAGCTATAAATTTTTATTTCATTGCTAAAATTTATTTAGGTGGTCATCTTTTGTTTTACTTTAAGGAAAAAAAAAAAAAAACTTTAAATTTGTTTAGTTCCAGACTCTATAATGTAGTGCACTGAGAAGATGCAGAGATGGAATGTCCATGATCCATGCTCCTTAAGAGCTAACAGTCCAGTGGAGGACAGAGACGTGCACACAACTGACGATGACACAGACAGGTGGTGGAAAGTGCTTTAGTAGAAGCAGAGATAATATTTCTGGAAAAAAAATTACTACTGCCTGAAGGCATTGTTTGAATTGAGCATAAAAGGAAAGGAATATTCCCCAGGTGATGATAGATGAAGAGGACATTCTAACCAAAGGAAACAACATACCCTCCATCTAGGTCTATATACTTCTAAAGGCTGTGTTTCCATCTCTCTAACCCTTCCCCAAAGAAGTCTGTGCTCTTTGATTTGCGCCACCTCAAAACGGCAGTTTTGGCATCCTCGAGGGACTCAAATCATGTTCCTTTTAACTGTTCTTTGAGTTTGGGCAACAAAAAGAAGTCTAAAGGGGTAAGATCAGGGCTGTAGGGTGGATGGGTAAAATTTTCCACCAAAATTCTCATTGGACAGCCCTTGTTACCCTCGAGGAATGAGCAGGTGCATTGTCATGATGGAAAAAAAATTCCTCGGCATGATTTCCTGGCCTTTTTCTCACCAATGCAGTTTTCAGTTTTCTTAAAACTTCTTCATAATAAGCCCCCATGATCAGCCTGTGTCCTTCAAGAACATCTATCAGAATTACCCCTTGGAATTCCAAGAAACCGTCACCATAACCTTCTGAGCAACCTTGCTTCTATTGGCTCATTTTTGAGAGCTTCTTGACCTTCCTTTAAATGCTTGATCCATCTAAAAACTATTGTTTTATGTGGGACAGCATTCCACTAAACCTGTTGCAAAGGTTCAATGATTTGGGAAGATGTCTACTTGAGTTTTATTAAAAATTTGATATTAGCCATGACCTGAAAATCATTTTTTTCCGTGGCAAAAAATACCCTTTTTTTTTTTTTTTTTTAAGGCACCATAAGAAGACTAAGACAAGTGTGCTGCTGACAGAACTTGTCTGGAGCCATCTACTGATCACAGAGACATATTTAAACATGTTTTGTTTGGAATAAACCTGTGCATGTACAAACCAGAGCCCTAGTAGCAATACTTTTTGACTTACCCTCATATAGGCTACGGAGAGGAGCAAAGATGAGTTTTGGACAGAAAATGGAGAGAATTAGATCTATTTCATGAACAAAGCAAGGGTTAGGCTGACACTACGGATGAGGTTCAAGGAGGGAAGAGGATGGCATAGGATACTCAGGCATGTCATAAAGATCAAGGACAGATAGAGGTCACCATAACATCAGGCTGTCTGTTGAAAGCAATTTTTGGTAAGAAAAAATAAAAATTTGATGTTTTGACTCTCAACATGTCCCCAAGTCTAAATAACTACATCAAATCGGTCTTAACATATTACCTTAGAGTGTCACCTGCCACATAAAACACTCATTTCTCCCCGTTGCCCTTTTGATGAAGACTCAAGTCCTTACCATGGTCTACAGGGTGCTGGGGATCTCATCTCTGTGCTCTCTAACCTCACCACCCTGTCCCTTACTCTCTTAACTCCAACATTAAGGATCTTCTCTCAGTTTTCAAAAATGCTTTGCTAATTCTCCTTCCATAACTTCACCTGCACCCCTCTGCCCAAAAACATTTAACCTATGACTATTGATTCATCCTTTAGGTCCTATTCTAATCACTTTCTCAGAGAAGACTCCTTGGCCCCATATCAGGTCCCTTTGCAGTATATTTTCACAGCACTGGTTCTTTCCTTGCGAGCAACTTTTGCAGTTTGTAACTATGCATCATTAGTAAATTATTTGGCATTGGCCTATAAACTTCATGAGGATAAGAGCTGTGTCTGTTTGGCTTTCCAGTTCATCTCTAGAACACAGCATACAGTAAGTGTTCAATAAACCTTTTTAGTAAATAGTGAGTGAATGAGTGACAAATGAATATACAGGAAGATATGTCTGCTATTAACCTGGGTTTAAGCTTGCCCTGTAAGAACAGCCCTTCCCTCCTTCCCCTGCTCAACTTCCTTCCGCCATTGTTATATTAAGAAATGTTGGTTCTTTCTTCCCCTGCCTGGGGCTTGGCTGTGTTACAAGAGGCACTTCAGGAGCTGTCACTGGTTGCTGTCTTTGCTACTCAGAAGGACTAGTGCCAGCTTCAGGATGCCAGCTCTGATTAAACTCCTTTGATTTTGGGTTTACCTCTGATAGAGACATGGTTCGTCCCAACACTGTGGAAAATGAAAATAAATACAGTTCTCATTTATTAAAGACCACGTCTAAAAAACAGCACTTCGGACTCTGTGATACTGTCTCATTACAATGGAACAACACAGTTTAAAGAGAATCCATTAGTCTTTCCTACTTCATTTGGCTCCTACCATGACCACACAGCTTTTCAAAACTCTGCCATTCTGGTTTCTGAAACTCCCTTGGAACTCCATCAGAACCTCCTCTCCCAGTGGTTCCAACCCTCCGAGAATTAAGGCATGAAACACATGAAAATACAACGTTCCAATCCACCTAATTAATGCATTAAGTCCCTCATTAACATAGTACAAATTTCCCTTTCTGCTTTCAGTAGCTTGACAACTACTTGCCTCAAGAAAATACATTAGCAGTTAAAATGCAGCTTAAAAATAGGAGAAATAACAAAGACATCAACCATATTCCAAGAAGTGTGTTTCAGAAAGGAACACAAAAATCCATCACGTTAAGGGATTTCAAACCTCAAAGAAGTCCAATCATTCCCTTGGGAAAAACAATTTAACCATAGTAAGTAAAGACACAAGTATTACTTTGGCAGGCACGACGGGTATCAATTAAAGTCTGTGGAGCAGATGCTACCGTCAAATCCATGTAGCATCTTCCCAAATGTATCTTTGCTATAAAGTGCACAGAGCAGATGAAAGCCACCTCTGACTATACAAAGCAAGAGCACAAACAGGACCTGTCTAGAGTGTTACATTACCCTCAGAAATATTAACATTCTCATTAGAACCAAAATGCTCCCAAATTGGGGTAGATTTTGAACCAAGCTTATTTGACAATGAACCAACAAAGCGCTATTAAGCCATACTGAATCATTGGAAAGAGGCAGATGGAGGGACATCTTTGATCCTAAATTAATCCCAGCTTGTGTCAAAATACTATGCGCTTCTCAGGCTTCTGAGAGGCGAGCAGCTAGGTAGAGGTTGGGCAACATCAGACAGTTAAATGTGAGCACTAATGGCCATCCTTGGTATTTATCTTCATGATATATGCCAAGGAGCAACCCAGAAGCCAAAGCAGAAAGGGCAGCCTGAGCTTTTCTCGTTTGGATCTAAAATAAAAACGGTAAACGCTAGGCAGCATTAAAACAAAGCAAGTGCCACATACATAGCTCAGAGAAATCTACAAAGAGCTTTTCAAAATGCAGGTTTGAAAATGTTTAAGAATTTGCAAAAAAAAAAAAAAAAACACTACCTGATGCCTATTTCACATTCTTTCTCGATATAGTTCAACAATATTGCATTTTTATAATGAAATTGTTTAGGATTTCTAACAATTTGTATAAATCTGCTACCATCAGTCAATTCCAACTCATAGTGACCCTACAGGACATAGTAGAACTGCCACATAGGGTTTCCAAGGAGCTGCTGGTGGATTCGAACTGCCGACCTTTTGGTTAACAGCTTAACATTTAACCACTGTGCCACCAGGGCTCTAACGATTTGTAAAGCACTTTTAAGTACACAGAAAACCTTTTATATACAGAATTCCTTTCAGTCCTTTAAAAATACTCGGACATAGAAACGTTGACTGTCCTTATTTTTAAGATACGCATACTGAGTTTCAGAACACTAAAACTATCATTTGCCCAAGATATCAAAACAAAAATGTTTCAGAATTGTGACAAACTCAGATTCTTGGATTCCAAACTCAAGCTCAAGAAGAGGAATAAATTGAATAATTATATCAAATTATACTAAATGTATAATTTACACATGATCCAATGCGTAGTATGTGAAAATCAGTCGGAAATGACCCGCTTACTACTGTATCAGTAATTGAAATGGACATTTTCTTAGAATTTTGCTTCTTAGTATATATACATTAGCTCATACTGTTGTTGTTGTTGGGTGTATATCGAAGAGTTGGATCTAATTCATAGCAACCCTATGTACAACAGAATGAAACACTGCCCGGTCCTGCGCCATCCTCACAATCATTGCTATGTTTGAGCCCATTGTTGCAGCCACTATGTCAATCCATCTCATTGAGGGTCTTCTTCTTTTTTGCTGACCCTCTACTTTACCAAGCATGACGTCCTTCTCCAGGGACTGGTCCCTCCTGATAACATGTCCAAAGTACGTGAAACCAAGTCTTGCTATCCTTGCCTCTAAGGAGCATTCTGGCTGAACTTCTAAGACGGTACAGATAAGTGTTAATAAAACAAAATAATAAATGTGAGATTGAAGAATGAAAAGAAATGATGATGCTTCAATAAGAAAAATAAAACATACCAAAAAAACCCCCACATACTGGAAGAATACCAGGTCTGGATTAGTAACACTAGTTTTAAAGCATCCAATTCCGAGCCAAATATTCTTGGGCCACCGAATAAATAGCCATTTTCTTGAGTGGAATAATGAGCACCTGTTGTCTACAACGGCCTATTTCTGAGATTGCTGTGAGGGACAACTCCAGAAGCTACAGAGTGGAAACCCCCTTGAAAGATAGGAGTTAGCTTCCAGGCCCACAAAGGATCACTACAGCGTGGAGCTGTAGAGTAATTTGAAATATACTATAGTCCTGAAGTCTGGCTGGGCTAATTCTTTTAAACTGTACTTTGGTGAAAGAGCAAGTGTTCTAGCACATGACCCACACCACAGTTGTTCTACCTTTTGGGGACAAAAAAAAAAAAAAAAAAAAAAAGCTGCCGTGGTGGTGGAGTCCGTTATGACTCATGGTGAGCCCGTATGTGTTAGAGTAGAACCGCTCCGTAGGGTTTTCCATGGCTGATTTTTCCAAAGGATATCACCAGATCTTTCTTCCAAAGTGCCTCTAGGTGGGTTCGAACTACTAACCTTTCAGTTAGTAGCTGAGTGCTTAACCATTTGCACCAGGGGGCTCCTTTTGGGAACAAGTAAGGAACAATACTAGTTGAAGCAATTACTTGTATGTGTCAGACTTTGACCTGTAGGAGCAAGGAGTCTCACCTAGTGGATGTAGTTGACAATGTTGGCACTCTAACCATATGCCCCTTGTGCCCTTTATCATTCTTGTACACTATGGTGTCTGGTGGTCTTTCACCTCCGACAAGGGTTCCTCCATCTCCTGGTCTGAAAGCTACCTCAGGCTTATGTGCTTAGAAAGCCAGATGTGTCTGGAAGGTCACATCTTCCCACGTGCAGATCTTAACCAATGACCTTTGGGTGTGGGATGTAAATATACCAGCTCTTCTGCCCCAGATCAGGGCAACTGTGAGCTGTGATCTAGACGGTTCTAGGTCTCACCTGCAGCACTGAGCCAAAGTCACTTCCAGAGCACTTGGATTGATAGCCCACCTGTGCTTGGTTTTCACGCTTTTTGGTCCATTTCCTCACTCTTCTACCTGTTTGTGGGTGTGGGGTGGGGAGGCGGGGCTGGGACAGAGAAAATTTCCTAGTAAGTTGCTTTCATTCTAATCTTTATCTGCTACTGGGGAACCCAACCTAAGACAGTTGGCATATGTGCAGTGGGCTGGACAGCCTCAAAGCATTGGTTGGGGGTGTGGTACAATGGTTAGTGGCTCAGCTGCTATATGAAAGGTGTGGTACAATGGTTAGTGGCTCAACGGCACAGAACAACAACAGTCTTTGTGGTCAGATTCTAGGGCACTATCTGGGCCGTAGTTTCTAGAGTGGAGTTTGCCAATAAGGTAGAGTTCATGGGCCACTGAATGTAATCAGAGAATCTTATTCCCCCCGCTCCCTTGGCAGCCACGGTGGCCACAGTACAGTTTTGTTGCGAGCAGTCTGGACTGGCCCTCTCTCTCTCATCTGCATCCCTGCCCTAGACTACCACCCTGACCAGGTTGGGCTGCGAGGAACATCCATACTCACCCTCCACTCAGTCTTGTCCTGGATTCCTTTTCCTTTGATGTTGGGAAGAACAAATTTTCTCCTCATCAAAATGTTACATTTAACACTTAGGTGTGCACTTAGGAAAAATAGGAGACCTCATGCTTAACAAATCACCACAAACTGGGTGGCTGATAAGGACAGAAATGTATTGTTTCAAAGTTCTGCAGGCTAGGAGTACAAATCCATGTGTTGTCCAGAACATGCTCCCTCCAAAATCTCTGGGGGAAGGTCCTCCTTTTGTGTGTGTGTGTGTGTGTGTGTGTGTCTCCCCTCCCCCACCCCCGTCTCCTGGTAGCCCCAGGCATTCCTTTATGTTCCTTGGCTCCTGGATGCATACTCACATCATAGTCTTCCTCGGTCTATCCTCTCTTGTGTCTCTGTCTTTATAAGGTTCTATTAGGACCCACCCAACTAACATCTTCAAAGACTCTGTTCCCAAACAAAGTCCTGTTCACAGGTGCCAGGGATTAGGACTTCAATATACCTTGGGGTGGGGGTGGGGATCATTAAATTCATAACAGTTCTCCTTTAAATCTCTTCTAGGTCACCAGAGTTGTTCTCCTAAGTAGTGGCAGGACTGTCAGTCCCTCCTGCACTGCTGTCACACAAAGCTCTTATTTTGTCATTCTCTGAGCAAAATCCTCCACAGTCCTGACAAAAACATTTGACATCTTTTGGCCTGTCATAGGGCTTTGAATTATGTTGGCTCAATCTATCTACTCCTTCCCGTTGTTGTTTTAGGTGCCATCGAATTGGTTCCAACTCATAACGACCCTATGCACCGTAGAACAAAACACTACCTGGTCCTGCACCATCCTCACAATCGTTGCTATGTTTGAGCCCATTGTGGCAGCCACTGTGTCAATCCGTTTTGTTGAGGGTCTTCCTCTTTTTCACTGATGCTCTACCTTACCTAGTGGTATCCTTCTCCAGGGACGGGTCCCTCTTGATAACATGCCCAAAGTATGTAAGACAAAGTCTTGCCATCCTTGCTTACAAGGACCACTCTGGCTGTACTTCTTCCAAGACAGACTTGTTGGCTTTTCTGGCAGTCCAAGGTATATTCAACATTCTTCACCAGCACCAGGTTTCAAAGGCATCAATTCTTCTTCGGGGTTCCCTATTCATTGTCCTTCCTACTACTCCCCCTCTATAACTCATGCTTCCACCAAACCAAATTACCTAATTACCTGCTGTCTCCCTTGCATGCCTCAGTTTACCCTCCTCTTTCAGCCGCTTATTCCCCCTTGACTCTCTTTCCCCCACTGACAGCTTCACATGTCTCAATCTGACTTCTCTTGAAGGCCCAAAGCGAATGCTGCCTCCTCTGTGACAATTTCTCTGAATTTCTCCTTGCTGTCCAGGTCCCTGCCTGCTCTGAAGCTCCGCAGTACTCTATGTGCACTGCATGTGTAAGGCCAGGGCAGTTGCATACGTTGTCTCCCCTCCCTGGACAGCAGACCTGTGTACAAATCCAGCTGTGTGCTGGTAACTGCTTAACAATTGACTCTTGGGGGAAGGATCTGATTTGTAGTTTTTGCCCATTTCCAGGTTATCTCTCCATGCCGATTCCAAGCTACCAACGTGAAATCTTGAAGTGCAGAATTGGGAAGAGAGAAGCAGAAGTGCACGGTGTCAGGTGTTCTCACCATACAGACAAAATAGACGCAAGTAACTTCAAAAGCACAAACAATTGTGAAATGTGGTCGTAATTAGAGAGCGGTGCGTTCTGAGTGTTTGTTTTCTTTTTAACCATAATTTACATAATTATAAGTTTATGCAATTTAAATTTTAATAAAAGCTATGTTTACCAACCAGCTTGCAAAATTCCTAAAAATTTTAAAATCCACTCCTGCAAGTTGGTAGGAGAAGGCTCCAGCCCAAAATTCCCTTCTCTGCCCCTGAGGAGGTTTGAGTGACCTTGAAAAGGTTATTTTGCTTCTGAAGGTTTAGTTGACTCATCTGTAAAATAGTCACACATTACAGGCTGTCCCGGGACAGCTTGTACGTAAGAACGGACCGCCATAAAGCTATTATGTTAAAAATTTGAGTTAAATACATACAATGTTTCCTAATAACTAACGCACTGCTACTTATGAAAACATTGCCCGGTTTGGAAGTGTTTTATATGCATAGAAATGTAAAGTGTATGCTATATACTAAGACAAGCATTCGGCTAACTGACTCTAAATAAGAACCGTATCACCTGCTTCGACTTACCTGCAAATTCGACTTAAAGACAGATTTGGGAATGGATCTCATTCATAACCCAGGGGCTGCCTGTACTAGCTTATGGAAAGGAGACTGCGTTTCACAGAAGGTTAAAAAAATATATATATACATATATATATAATCTTTGCAGTATTTTTACTTCCATGGTTCTTCATTTTGGTGAACCCCATGGCTCTCAGCACTGCACTGTGTTTTGTTTATAATAAGGGCTTAAAATATCTTCTCAGGATAAATTAAGTTACACAAATTAGAAATTTCATTTGATCCCTGGACATCTTTTAGTGTACAGCCTATGGGGACGATGACCAGAAAATAAACAACACTAGAGTGTGGGCCTGCCTTCTTTAGTGTCTCAGAGTAGATCATCACTGCCCAAAGTGCGGACACTCGAATCCCATTTTGAAGACTCATATTAAACGGAATGAAATTTGTTTATGGAGACAAACCCAGCATTCCCAGGAAAGTCCTGTTTTTCTAACAGGTGGTGTCTGAGTGCAGACTTTGGTTCACCTTTTATTATAAAATCCATGACAGAGTTTTACCCGGAGTCTGAATAAAGATGTTATTTTCAAAACAACCTTTTTAAATCTGTAGGGGGCTTGGTGGCCCAGTCACAAAAACACAAACATCGAAGGAGCCTGTGCTTACAAAGTGGAGGCGCTGCATCAAATAGACCAAACTGGACGTGATTTCTCTTTGCGCTGAACAAAACTTGATGCTGGAAAGCTCATAAAATTTGCACCAACTACCGTTTTGCAGTAAAGTTGCTTGTTGGCAAGTTCAGACAAAAGTTTTTTTCCTCTAGAGGCACAGAGTCAGATAAGGCATCTCCTGGCCCTTGCCTTTTGAAGTTGTTCTGCAGAGTAGAATTGCCCCACAGGGTTTCCAAGGAGCACCTGTTGGATTCAAACTGATGACCTTTTGGTTAGCAGCCATAGCTCTTAGCCGCTACGCCACCAGGGTTTCCAACACAGTTTATAATCGTTTTCTTCTCATATGCTTAGTCCATTTGTATCCATTATTCTCAGAATGTTTACATATTGCTCTAGTACCTTGCTTCATCAATTATTCCATCTCTTCTCCCATGTCTCTTATTTCTTCTCTGCTGCCTTTCTTCTGTCAGACTAGAAACAAGCTCAAAATCTCCTTCCTCCTAGCCCTGCCTGGTCCACACATAATCTCACTGTTCTCTACGTTATTGCTCTTCTTTCTTTCACCAGCAAACTTCTTGAAAGTCTTATCTGTACCCATTACCTCTACCTGCTTGTTTCCTCTTTATTTCTACACTCCATGAAGTCAGTATCCTGGCCCTCAGTTCTACTCGAACTCCTGGTAAAGCAAGTCGGTGTCTGCTCCATCACTCAACACCATGGCCTCCACCCCATTCTCTGCCATTAAAAAACAAAAAACCATTGCCATCAAGTTGATTCCGAATCCTAGAGACCCTATAGGACAGAGTAGAACTGCCCCATGGGGTTTCCCAGACTGTGATTTTTACCTAAGCAGATGCCCAGATCTTTTTTCCCAAGGAGCCGCTGGGTGGATTTGAACTGCTGACCATTTGGTTACTAGCCCAGCTCTTAATCATAGTGCCACCAGGATCCTTCCTCTGGTCTAGCCTTCTTCTTTTATCAGTCTTTTAATTTTTAATTCATTCTGTGACTTCAGGTATCACTAGTTTGCAAATGATTCCCATTTCCACATCTCAAGCTCTTTTCTTTCCACACTTACATTTCCAGCTGTGGACTGGACTTTTCCATATAAATCCCCAAAACATGCTCAAAATAGAACATAGCTAACTCCCTCAAAAAAAAAAAAAAGAATGTTTTAATTCTATTCCACCCTTAAGTTAATGGCATCATTTACTGCCTAGGAAATTAAAGCTGAAGCATGACAATCAGCTTTGATTTATCCCTTTACTTCACACAAACATCCAATCATACATGAAATTCTGGCAATTCCCTCTAAAAAATTATATTCCCCTCTCTTTCTTCCGTCATTTTGTCGTACTGTGGGGGCTTGCGTGTTGCTACGATGCTAGAAGCTATGCCACCAGTATTTCAAATACCGGCAGGTTCACACATGGAGGACAGGTTTCATCAGTGCTTCCAGACTAAGACAGACTAGCAAGAAGAACCTAGCGGTCTACTTCTGAGAAAACTGGCTAGTGAAAACCTTACAAATAGCAGCACAACATTGTCTAGTATAGGGCGGGAAGATGAGCTCCTCAGGTTGGAAGGCACTCAAAATACACCTGGGTAAAAGTTACCTCCTCAAAGTAGAGTTGACCTTAATGTTGTGGATGGAGTAAATCTTTCAGTACCTCTGTTTGTAAAGGTAGGATGATTAAAAATGAGAAGAAACAACTGCAAACATCCATTAATAATCCGAACATGGAATGTGCAAAGTTCGAATCTAGGAAAATTGGAAGTCATCAAAAATGAAATGGGCTGCATAAAAACTGATATCCTTGGAATTAGTGAGCTGAAATGGACTGGTACTGGCCAATTTGAATCAGACAATCATATGGTCTACTATGCTGGGAATGACAAATTGAAGAGGAATGCTGTCACATTCAGTGTCAAAAAGAACATTTCAAGATCTAGTCTAAAGTACAATGCTGCCAGTGATAAGATAATATCCATATGCCTACAAGGAAGACCAGTTAATACGACTACTATTCAAATTTATACATCAATCACTAATGCCAAAGATGAGGAAATTGAAGATTTTTACAAACTCCTATAGTCTGAAATTGGTCAAATATGCAATCAAGATGCATTGATAATTACTGGTGATTGGAATGTGAATGCTGGAAACAAAAAAGAAGGATCAGTAGCTGGAAAATGACCTTGGTGCTAGAAACAACACCAGAGATCACATGAGAGAATTTTGCAAGACCAAAAACTTCTTCATTGGAAATACCATTTTTGAAAAACACAGATGGCAACTATACTTGTGGCCATCGCTAGATGGAGTACACAGGAATAAAATCAACTACATCTGTGGAAAGAGACAATGGAAAAGCTCAATATCATCAGTGAAAAGAAGGCCAGGGGCTCACTGTGGAACAGACCACCAATTGCTTATATGCAAGTTCAAGTTGAAGTTTAAGAAAATTAGAACAAGTCCACAAGAGCCAAAATACAACCGTGAGTATATTCCACCTGAATTTAGAGACCATCTCAAGAATAGACTTATTGAACTCTAATGTCTAAAGACCAGACGAGTTGTACATGGACATCATATATGAAGAAAACAAAAGGTCATTAAAGAGACAGGAAAGAAAGAAAAGACCAGAATAGATGTCAGAAGAGACTGCAACTTGCTCTTGAATGTAAGTAGCTGAAGCGAAAGGTAGAAATGATGAAGTAAAAGAGCTGAAAAGAAAATTTCAACAAGTGACTTGAGAAGACAAAGTAAAGTATTATAGTGTAATGTTCAAAGACCTAGAAATAGAAAACCAAATGGGAAGAACATGTTCAGCATTTCTCAGACTGAAAAACCGAAGAAAAATTTCAAGCCTCAAATTGTAATATTGAAGGATTCTATGGGGAAAATATTGAACAACACAGGAAGATTCAAAAGAAGATGGAAGGAATAAACAGAATCACTGTATCGAAAATAATTGGTCACTGTTAAACCATTTCAGGAGGTAGCATATGATCAAGAACCAATGGTACTGAAGGAAGAAGTTCAAGCTGGATTGAAAGAATGGTGAAAAACAAGGTTCCAGAAATCTACGAAACATCAGTTGAGGTGTTTCAACAAACAGATGCAGCATTGGAGGTGCTCACCTGTCTATGTAAAGAAATTTGGAAGATAGCTATCTGGCCAACCAACTGGAAGAGATCCATATTTGTGCCTATTCCAAAGAATTCATCCAACAGTAGGAGGAAATTATCAGAGAATATCATTAATATCACGCACAAGTAAAATTTTGCTGAAGATCATTCAAAAGTGGTTGCAGCATCAACAGGTAACTGCCAGAAGTTCAAGCCAGATTCAGAAGAGGACATGAAACAAGGAATATCATTGCTGATGTCACATGGTTCCTGGCTGAAAGCAAAGAATACGAGAAAGATATTTGTCTGTGTTTTATTGACTATGCAAAGGCATCCGACTGTGTGGGTAATGACCAATTATGGATGACTGTGCAAAGAATGGGAATTCCAGAACACTTACTTGTGCTCGTGAGGAACCTGTATGTAGACCAAGAGGTAGTCATTCAAACAGAAGAAGGGGATACTGCATGGTTTAAAGTCAGTAAAGGTATGTGTCAATGTTGTATCCTTTCATAATATTTATTCAATCTGTATGCTGAGCAAATAATCCAAAAAACGGGACTATATGAAGGAGAAGGCAACATCAGGATTGGAGGAAGACTCATCAACAACCTGCGATAGGCAGATGATACAATCTTGCTTGCTGAAAGTGAAGAGGACTTGAAGCACTTACTGATGAAGATCAAAGACTACAGCCTTCAGTATGGGTTGTACCTCAACAAAAAGAAAACAAAAATCGTCACAATTGGACCAATAAGCAACACTATGATAAAAAAAAAAAATTTTTTTTTTTTTTTTTTACTATGATAAATGGAGAAAATACTGAAGTTGTAAAGGATTTCATTTTACTTGGATCCACAATCAACACCCACGGAAGCAGTGGTCAGGAAATCAAGCAACACATTGCATTGGGCAAATCTGCTGCAAAAGGCCTCTTTAAAGTGTTGAAAATCAAACATACCACTTGGAGGACTAAGGCAAACCTGACCCAAGCCATGATGTTTTCAATCGCCTCATATGCATGCAAAAGCTGGACAATGAGTAAGGAAGACTGAAGAAGAATTGACACCTTTGAGTTATGGTGTTGACGAAGAATATTGAATATACCATGGACTTTCAAGAAAATGAACAAATCTGTCCTGGAAAAAGTACAGCCAAATGCTCCTTAGAAGCAAGGATGGCAAGACTATGTCTCATGTACTTGGGATGTATTATCAGGAAGGACCAGTTACTGGAGAAGGACAACTCGCTTGGTAGAGGGTCAGCGAAACAGAGGAAGACTCTCAATGAGATAGACTGATACATTGGCTGCAGCAACGGGCTCCATTATAATAATGATTATGAGGATGGCATACGGCCAGGCAATGTGTTGTTCTGTGGTACATAGGGTTGTTAGGAGTTGGAACCAATTCGAAGGCACCTAAAAACAACTAACAACTCTCTTTCTACTCCATGCATATACTTGCATAAAGTTCTTCATCAAGGTCCATCTGAACTATTTCAATGTAACCTTCTGTATTCTATGCCTCTCAGTCTTTTCCACCTCCAACTGACCCTAAAAACTACTAACAAAACTGTGTTCCTAAATAAGGCTCTGATCACATCACTCTACACTCACAAAGTTTCAGTGACTCCGTACGACGTGGACATAAGTGAAGGTGTCCCAGCCCATCACTCAAATTTTCATTTGGCCTCTTTCTCTTTCCAGAGGAGCCCTGGTGGTACAGTTGTTAAGAGCTCAGCTGCTAACCAAAAGGTTGGCAGCTGAAATCTGCCAGCTGCTCCTTGGAAACTCTATGGGGCAGTTCTACTCTGTCCTATAGGGTCTCTAGGAGTCAAAATCAACTTGACAGCAAAGAGTTTGTTTTTGTAGCTTTTTTTTTTTTTTTTTTGTCTTTCCAGTATTGTTTTCCATTCTAAGCCACTCCCCAGAATCACCTATGCAGGCCACAAGCTACCCTGCTCTCAAAGAAATCCTGAGCTTGTCTCCCTTCTTAGATCAAACCATTTCTTTTGTCTGCAAGGCTTCTCTCTTATTCTTATTCTCCCTCAGCTTATCTCATGAAGAAGCAGCTCAAACTCCAATTTTTTCAGAAGCCCTTCCAAATCTTCCAGGTAGAATCGATTTTTCCTTCTATTCTTCCGGAATGTTCCCAAGGCATTTTGAACAGAATCTATAATATGTCTTAATAAGAATATATACATATGTATGTATATGTACATATATATGTGTGTATATATATATTTCTTGAGAGCAGGGATCTGTATCTTAATTATGGTTTTATTACTCACAGCACCACCTAAGTGTTTTGCACTAGATGAGACACCTAGGAATTTGATTGAGGGCCTTGTTAAATGTTTGCTTCCATTGTGCCAATCGAGATTCACCTTCCTTATCACACCCATAGTCATTTGAAGCCATAAAACCTGTACTTCTGGACTTTTGTTTGCCGGCTTCGTCACTTTTAGTACATGAATTTCCGGGTTACGTATATTTATTTTGTGGTCAGATGTTCTACAATAAAATAGGCAAATTTCAGGACTTTGCCACCTGGGCACTTGCAATGTCTCAGGATACTTTCAGAGTCAGAAACTAAAAAAGACCAAACCCATTGCCTTCCTATCGATTCTGACTCACAGTGACCCTATAGGACAGGGTAGAACTGCCCCCATAGAGTTTCCAAGGAGGGGCTGGTAGATTTGAACTGCTGACTTTTTGGTTAGCAGCCAACCTAAAGTATCTGCTCCTCAGAAAAAGGCACGTAATGAATACACAAACATTTATATACAAACTCAGGAGATTAACAGATACCCCGTCTCCTGAATTCTGTTGACAGAAAAAATGAGGAGTCTTTAGACCGCAGGTTAAGGGAACTCTGGCCATTTTTACAGTTCTTAGAACTACAAACAAAATTGCTAAACCTACTTAAAACTGATAATATGATTATTAAAAAAAAAAAAAAAAGGCTGTCAGGACAATCCAGAGAGCTCCTGAAATATCTAGGAGTACACCTCTCACTATTACGCTAGAATTCTGGAAAAAACAGGAGACAAATTTTAATATTTGAAATTCTTTTTATTATAAAATACACAGCAACAATTTCTGAACTATTATGCTCTTCCAGTTTCTAACTCATTTCCTCAACAGTTTTTTGGTAATGTTAACTAAATAATACCCAAAGAGAGGTAAAAGAAAGATCTAAAACAGTAAAATGGTGCTCAGAGGATTTGATGTTTTTTTCAGGGATAGGCTTTTGAATCTGAGGGATATCCTTAACAGGCGTAATAAAAACAGCCATATATATCATTTGAAGATAATACTCTGTGATATATTTTAGTTTGTATCTCACCAGCAAATGGTAAAATAAAATTTCTACTAAAAATGAGTTGTTATAGTATATTCTAGCAAAACATGAAAATTATGCCAAAATCTCTCTTTTATTTTTTTAATCATTTGCTTATAATTTGTGTTCTTCAATTGCTTTTTGTTGTTGTTGTTGTTGTTTAATTATAGGAGCTCAAAAGGGGTAAGTTTTCTATTCTACTCTTCATTATTCTTTCATTCGATCTTTCTTTCAACAATTTACCGCCAGTTTATTTTCTATTGGCAAAGTTCTTTGTTCTAAGAATAAAAGGTTGAAAAAGAAAGTAACTCCTGTATTCACAAGTTTATTATCTAGTAGAGACCAGACAAACGACTTTTTTCTTTTTTTTTTTAAGTGTGACAATTGCTATGAAATCACATAAGGCAGGCATCTAGGACAGATTAAATGTTAGGGAAGGCCTCCTCCAAGAAGTCATGTCTAAAGGGGTGAAAGTTGGTGGGTGATGGAGAGAAGCAGGGGCCAGAGAGGTTCAGTGGCAGAATTCTTGTTTTCATGTGGGAGACCCAGGCTCAATTGCTGAACAGTGCGCTTCCTACACAGCCAACACCCAAATGTTGGTACAGATTTGTGTGTTGCTATGAAGCTGAACAGATTTCAGCAGAGCTTCCAGTCTAAGACTAGGAAGAAAGGCCTGGCAATCTGCTTCTGAAAATCATCTAATGAAAACCCTCTGGATCATAGGGATTGCGGGTTTGCGCACGGGGTCTCCATGAGTCTGGGGCAGACAGCCAACAACAACAATGGAGGGGAAAGAGTAAGTTGGCCTACAAGCTCAGCAGTGTGAGATTTAGAGAGGAGCACACAGGGAAGAGAACTTTTAAGGTGACTACACCAGGAAGTGGAAATGGAGGAATGGGAAGAGATGACCTGGGAAAACAAGCATCTTAAGGACCAACTAAAGAATTCAGACATTTTCTTAGAGGCAGTGGGGGGTGTTGGACGTATTTTAAGCCAGAAAGCGGTATGAGTAGAGTTGGCATTTTTCAAGAACCACCATAGCTTCAACATGGAAAAGGTATTGGATAGGGGCAAGAAGCAGGCAGACAAATTAGCCCACTGCTGGAGTCATCTTGGTGAGAGAGGGTGATGCCTGAAATAAGATAGAGCCTTAGCTTTGTAGTTAAGGGACCTGGATATTTGTCCGAATGACGGTCTTCTTCAGTTTCAAAGATTCTGCAACCTGATTGACACCTAGAAGGTTTTTCAAAACTACACATTCCCAGGCTACAGCCCTGGATAATCCAAGTCAGAGGATTTGGAAAAATAGCCGGCCACATGCTATGCCGTTTGCAATTATTCAGTGGTGACTTGGCTAAATGTATTGATGAGTATATGTTCAGGAGAATCTTGGTCCACTTTTGGCCATTCCACCCCTTGAAAACCAGCAGGTCATCGCACAACAGGAGCTGTCACCTAGTAACCTTTCCCAGTTACCCATTATCCATTGCCGTCGAGTCAATTCTGACTCATAGTGGCCCTATAGGACAGAGTAGAACTGCCCCATAGGGTTTCCAGGGAGCACCTGGTGGATTTGAACTGCCAACCTTTTGGTTAGCAGCTGTAACCTTAACCACTATTCCACCAGGGTTTCCGTTTCCCAGTTAAAAACCCAGTGCAGAACCCTAAATTGTCCATCTTCGCTTCTTGCAACATCTTCAATAGGCTTATCCCAAATGCGTCTTCCTCAATAAAGTTTTGTTTGATCATTCTAACCAGACATGATCTCTCATTCCTTTGAGTTCCCACAGGACTTTGTACTCTGTAATAGCTTTTATCATTTGCCAGATTATAATATAGTTTCTAAAATCCTGGGATTTGTATCCTGCTTCCCACCCCCACCCCCTTGCCCAGGATAAGCGCTTAATAATACCTGCTCGATGGATCCCATTATAGCTATATGGTGATAGGGGAGCCTCAGAGAGAAAACAGAGTATCCAAACTGGCTTTGAAAACAGCTCATCTCTTTGCACACAAGGACAAAAATCAGACTGAACATTAGCTCAAGAGAACATCAGAAGCTGTAGAATATTACATTGCCATACGCTGAGGAGAATAAATGCTTAATTTCCAGATTCTTCACTGGGATTCTAAAGCACCAGAATAAACTAAATTGCACTCCAGGGGAAAGAGAGGTAGAAAGGTAATGCGGCTCTTGCTTACAATCCGCCAAGGGTAGAGGCAAAGAAGAAAGGGCCTTAAAGGCAGCAAAACATCGGAACAGTTAGGGGTGTAATATCTACCATATGTCCCATATGTTTTCAAATTACAAAAGTGCAACTCTTTCCCACAGCCCATTTGCAAGTGGACCTGACAACCCAGACCCACAAAAATCAAAGGCTATAATCTACTATAAATCCTTCCACGCTAGATGGAATGAATATCTGTCAGATTTTTTCACTTAAATTTCTCTTCCTTTAGGAAAGCAGCATCTGGCTCTCGACTGCACATTTAATAGAAAAATCCTTTAATAATAGCATTAATTTTCATCATTTTACATTCCCCAGCAGTCTGTGACAACTGAGCAACTTTTCCGCAAGTGTAAGAAAGCCAGGCTGCCGGGAGAGGGGGGACAGGGACACTCGGGGAGCCTGGAGGTGAGTTACCTGGGCACTGTGTGCGCAGGGTCCTGCCCTAAGGTAAAATCAGGGGCTGAGGGCATGTGATGACTGAGGGATAAAAGTTAGGTTTTTTTTTTTTTTTTTTTCCTGATGTTGACTTCTAAGCAGGACGATGCACTTGAAGCTTATCAAAAGCAAACTGAACTTCAGGAGAGCTGGGGTGGTCAGTAAGGAAGGGCGCGAATCTCCATCCTTTGACAGAAGCTGGAGTGGATTTCGACTGCAATTTTTAATGATCCTATTTTTGTGCTCGCACTTAACCCTGTCTCCCTACTTCTCTTTCTAGGCGACTTGCTCCCTTTCATGGTAAATGAAAGACTGTTAGAGAGTAAATGAGTCCCCTCACGCCAGGCCCCCTTTGTCCCAGAAGAGAGGGAGCTGGGCTAGTCCACTAGCAAATACCTCCCTAAACCTCCACAGGCTGACTTTTAAAACAGGCAAGTGACTGTACCCCGTAAACTGAGAGTGTCACCCAGAGACAGGCTAAGGAGACGTGCTGGCAGTAATATGCCTGGTTAAGTGCAGAGAAAGGAGGGGTATAAACCAGCAACACGGGAGGAAAAAAGAAGACAGGAAAGTAAACCAAGTTTTGAAGAAAGTGCCCCTTCTAGCGAGACTGGGTAAGCACAGAAAAAAAAGCCCCTCCTTTGTTTGGCCTGACTAGTTCCTGGGGAACTTTGAGAAGATAAAAGCCTAGACTTTCCTCCCTTGCAGACAACACTGTAGCACTTTTGTTTGTAAGCCACACACACCCTGGGGTGTGGATTCCTCCGCTGTTGCCATGACTGGCTTGTTACACTAAGTTACAGGTTCTGTCCTCAACCCTCCTCCCCTCCCCACCCTACCATGTTTTCTTAAAATGGCCTAGATTTTTTACTTCTCTATTTCAGAAAAGGGACAACATTGTTTCTTGCAGTTTCTAAGCAGATGATCTAATTTTAAAGTCAGTTTCCCTCAGTGGCCCGGTAGATCTATGTGAAGGGTACACTGAGAATATTTTTGTATTCAGTGTCTTTCAGATTTTCCTTGTTGTTTTATTTAAGGCTGTGTTTGGTGCATTAGCAAAGCATAACAATAACTGCTTAGCAAACACCGCAAAATGGAAACTGAAGTAGGTGGCCCTGAGGGTGGAAAAAAGAAAAAGAAAAAAAGGAAGAAAGAGCAGAAAGACATTTGTCTTGAACTTAACAAAGAAATATTTTCCTGGCTGCTATTTCAAGTAGAAGTTTTCTCATAAGTACGAAAACTGGGGAGAAGAGTCTTTTTAAAAGTGGGCTGTGGTCTGACTCCTCTTCAAATTTAGTTTTATTGCTAATGTTGGGTGATTAACCAGTCATTTAAAAAAAAAAAAAAAAACCTGATGCTGTCAAGTCAATTCTGACTCATGGCAACCCTACAGGACAGAGTAGAACTGCCCCACAGGGTTTCCGAGGAGTGACTGGTGGATTCGAACTGCCGACCTTTTGGTTAGCATCTGAGCTCTTAACCACTGTACCACCAGGGCTCCAACCAGTCACTAGACTACTCAAAATCTCATTAACTGCCTGAAAAACCATAGACTCTGCTTGGCTTTCTACTCAACCCCAGAAAGTCCTTAGAACTGAGCTTCTCTCAACCAGACTTTCTCCTTTAAATTCTCTCCCCGTCTCTTCTAGGTCTCTGGGTGGTGCATGTGATTTGAGATTGGCCGCTAACATATACATTGGAGGTTCAGACCCACTCTGTGGTACTGCAGAAGAAAGGCCTGGCAAACGGTTTGCATAAAAAGTACAACCAAGAAAACCCTATGCAACAGTTTCACTCGGTAGCAGGTGAGGTCGCCGCGAGTCAGAATCGACTTGACAGCAGCAGGTTTGGGCCTTGCTTTTCCCTCTTCTCTCCAATATAAACTCCATGGGGCAGAACTTTTTGTCGCATGTGTTTGCCACGGCTAGAACAGCCCCTGGAACATTTGTTAAGTGCAAGAAACTGAATTTTCCTTACATCAGAGGGAAAGAAGGCACAAGATAAACATCACACAGCTTCCTGGAAGATTTGAGGAGAAAAACATTTGTTTTGAGTTTTTTTTTTAAATAACATATTAACTTGCTTCTCCCCCCACTCCCCCCCACCCCCACCCCCCCCACCCCCCGCATATAACGCTTTTCTTTATTCAAGCAGGTAGTTTGGGCTGAGCCTGTTTTCTCAAAGGCTGCTCAAGGTCATGTGCTGTCAAAAAAATGAGTTTGTTCATTTGTTTTCAAAAAAAAAAAAACCCAACACTGGTTGCAGGCAAAATATCCTTGCAACACACATGAAGAGAGAAAGATTTCCTTGAGATTAAAAAGAGGGCTAGCTGGAGGGAAGCTGGCAAAAGGAGAGAGCTCTACGGATTCCATAGCAAAGGATCCATGTTACAGGCAGAACTACAGAGCTGGCAAGAGCCCAGGGCACAGATGGCTGGGGGTGCATCAAATTAGAGTACAAGGGCAGCCTAGCTGAGATTCTACAAGTCAGAACGCACTCGACGGCAGTGGGTATGTATCATGAGGAGTCCTGGTGGTGCAGTGTTACAAGCTCCGCTGTTATGCAAAAGGCCAGCAGTTCGAATCCACCAGCCACTCCTTGGAAACCCTATGAGGCAGTTCTACTCTGTCCTATAAGGTCACTGTGAGTCTGAATCGACCCAACGGCAATAGGTTTGGTTTGGTTTGAAGTATCATGTGTCCCTGGGTGTTGCAAACGGTTAACAGTGCTTGGCAGCTAACTGGAGGGTTGCATCCAGAGGTGCATTGGAAGAAAGGCCTGCCAATCTACTTCTGAAAAATCAGCCACTGAAGATGCTAGAGAACAGTTCTACTCGGAGAGACATGCGGGCGCCATGAGTCAGCGTGGCACCTGGTTTTAAGCATCTTATGGGAACCACAGTCAGGTGGACCTGTGGGCATAAACGATGGGTGTCTCATCAGAAGCCGATTCAAACAGGGGCCCCCCCCACCCCCCGATACAATTCTAGAAAGGTGGGCCGGGGGGAAATCAAGAAACACTGAGGTCAAAAGTTCTTGCCATCCATGCAAGGCGAGATCCTAAGATATCTACATTGATTTATAGGAAATAAAAACAAAAAGTGTTCTTCCTTCCATCAGTTGAGTTTGTGAGCTGAGAATCACACCAAGAATACATTACTTTTATTTTAAGGCAAACAAGGATGTAATACATATTTATGTGGATTTTTAAAATGAAACTCACACTTGAAAGGAACATCGCTCTATTTTGGGGCTATGAATTCCAACCCACTGGACTGTAAGTTTGAGGTGGGCAGGAGCTTTGTTGTGCCCACAGTGTATCCACAGGGCCTGGTACGTGGCCTCACGCAGTGCGGATACTCAGAGATTGGGTGAATGAGTAAAGGAATGCATGACCTTCTCTTCCAATTGGGATAACTCAGTAGAATGTTTTCATATGTGCTGAAGAGGACGCAAAATATGTGTACATACAGGGCACTGTTACGACTATCTCCTCTTAAAAATACAGTTTTCATGAAACACATAGTACCACCATGTGTACGAGACTAAATGGGCACAGCAGCCCAGGGGCAAGGACAAGAAGGCAGGAGGGGAATGAAAGCTGGACGAATGGAATTGGGGAACCCAAGGTCAAGAAGGGGAGAGTGTTGACATGTCGTGGGGTTGGCAACCAATGTCACAAAACAAAATCTGCATTAATTGCTTAATGAGAAACTAATTTGTTCTGTAAACGTTCATTTAAAGCACAATAAAATTCTTTTTTCTAAAAAAAAAATAGTTTTTGTTGGACGGATTAGTGTTATTGTCATGCATAACTCATAATGACCCCATAAAATCAAATCCGTTGTCGAGTTGATTCCAACTCATAGCGACCGTATAGGACAGAGTAGAACTGTCCCATAGGGCTTCCAAGGAGCACCTGGTAGATTCGAACTGCTGACCTCTTGGTTAGCGGCCATAGCTCTTAACCACTACGCCACCAGGGTTTCCAAATGACTCTAAGGGCCTGATGATATTGACCAATGAAACATCCACTCACGCTCAGTCTTAGTCTCTTCCACAGCGAGAATCTGATCCTTCTCCTAAAAACAAACACCAGCTCCATGCGCTTTATGTGTTGATTTCTTCTTTGTTCTTTTGAGTCATTCTGTATCCAAATGACTTCAGAGTAATGCACACTCAACATACCTATTCTTCTCTTCTGTTCCTTTCTAACATCCCCCAACCTGAGGACCTCTTTTCTTCTTCAGTACTAACACATACTGGGCAGGACAGATACATTAAGTACATATTAGAACACACCTATTTTATTACTTTCTTCTCACTACAAACCATAATTAATACCTGTTAGAGCAGAGCAGGAGCCCAGGTGGCTCAATGGTTAAGCACTCAGCTGCTAACCGAAAGGTCAGCTGCTAACCAAAACGTGGGCAGTTTGAAACCACCAGCCACTCATTTGGAGAAAGATGTGACAATCTGCTTCCATAAAGATTACAGCCTTGGAAACCCTATGGGGCACTTCTTCTCTGTCCTACAGGGTTGCTTTGAGTCAGAATTGACTCGAAGGCAATGGGTTTTTTTGGGGGGGGCATGGGCCCTGCCAAACACAAGAGTCACTGTCTTAGTTATCTAGTGTTGCTATACCACAGTGGATGGCTTTAACAAAGGGAAATTGATTCTCTCACAGCCTAGGAGGCTAGAAGTCCGAATTCAGCTCACCAGCTCCACGGGAGGGCTTTCTCTCTCTGTCAGCTCTGGAGGAAGGTCCTTGTTATCAATCTTCCCATGGCCGAGGAGATTCACAGGCACAGGGACCAAGGCTCCAAAGAACACTATGTTCCCAGTGCTTCTTTTTTGGTGTTTTGAGGTCCCCTTGTCTCTCTGCTCACTTCTCGCTTTTATATCTCAAAAGGGATTGGCTTAAAACACAATTTAATCTTGTAGATTGAGTCCTGCCTCATTAGCATAACTGCCACTAACTCTACCTCATTAACATCACAGAGACAAATTTACAACACATAGGCAAATCACATCAGATGACAAAATGGTGGACAATCACACAATATTGGAAACCACAGCATAGCCAAGTTGACACATATTTTGGGGGGACACAATTCAATCCATGACAGTCACCATAACCGAAAGGTATAAAAAAACACGCCTTTAACAACCAGTGCCGCTTCGTCAGGGCTTGACAGCTGAGATTCAGGCCAGGTATGCGTCATCACCCCCAACTCAACACCTCCAAAAGAACAGCCCAGAAGAGGGTGTTATCAGTGGCGGTAATCTGTTTCCTGTCTCTCACCAGAGTCTTCCCGGGCCTCTCCCTCATTCCACATGTTGACTTGGCCTGTCTTCAGTCTTGCTACCATTTTAATCTTGGTTCTCTTGGTCAGTCTTATATAATCAGAGCACAAGCATTTACACTTTCAAAATACATCTTCCATCTACTCCTTTCCCGTCATTCCTCCTGTCTCTTCGTGCCACATTTACTGTGATGGTTTCTATATAACTGGTATTTCTGCTCCCAGTCACTACTAGTTCATCCATTCTTCACATTGCTTAGGGCTTAATCTCACTTAGAGGTCCTGGGTGGCGCAAATAGTTAAGCACTCAGCTACTAGTTGAAAGGTTGGCGGTTCAGACTCCACACCTAAAACAGTGCCTGGCATAAAGTATGTGCTCAACAGGTATTTTTTGAATAAATGAGCAAAAGAATGAATAAATGCAGTGCCATTCGCAAATGGTACCATTATGAATATTCATTTTTTTATCATTAAATGTAAGTTCTTAAGAACAGACAAATGTGTAACGTTTATTTTGTGTATTCTGCTACATCTAATAAAGTAGTACCTTACACATAATATTCTTCTGTAAATAATTATTGAATAAAATAGACATTCTCTTTTTCTGTGGAAATGTCTACAGATCATAAAACTAATAAGTAGTATTTATGGCATGCTTCTTAAGTTCCAGTCATTGTTCTAAGCACTTTATCTGTACTATTTTATTTCTTGGCACCCTGGTGGTGTAGTGGCTAAGAGCTTGGCTGCTAACCAAAGGGTCGGCAGTTTGAATCCACCAGGTGCTCCTTGGAAACCCTATGGGGCAGTTCTATTCTGTTCTACAGGGTCACTATGAGTTGGAATCGACTCGATGGCAACGGGTTTGATTGTTTTGGTTTTATTTCTCACAACAGCCTTTCGATTTCGATATTTTTGTACCCATTTTACAGAAGAGAGAGCTGAGGCACAGAGACTAATGTGCCTAGTCTAAGACCAGTTGGTAAGTAGAAGAGCTAGGATTCAAACCACAGAAACTCACCCACTATACACGTTCCCTCCCTGTGCGACAGGTATAGTCATAACCACTGGTCCTTCCTTCGGTCCACATCACTTCTCAAGCACCTTCAACGTGTTGACGCTTGATAAGATGAACGAATCAAACAGTCTGCCCTCAAGGACATCACATTGTAGTGAGGGGGACAAATAAGCCAGTTAGTACAAAGAAAAAAGTGTTCTAATAAAATGAGAACATAGTGCTATGCAGCAGAGGCTGGACGGCATACCACCTGCGAGTGGTCAGAGAAGGCTTTGTAGGGAGTGCCGAATTTAGGCTCTGTCATAAAGAATGCATAGAATGGTGTAACAAGCAGGTGATGGGGAAAGGACATTCCGCTCCATGGGAACAGCATTTGTAAAGGCTCAGAGCAGGAGAAATTTTTAACATTTCCACTGGTTTGGAATTGCTCAAGCTGAGAGGCCCATGGGAAAATGGCAGGAGTTATGCTATAATTAAAGGCAAGGGTCACAAATAGACATCTTTGTAAGCCATAGAAAGGACCAGACCTTTATCTTGATGTATTTTAAGCAGGAGAGTGGCATTGCCAGATATGCATTTTAGAAAGACCCCTGGGGCAACATGTGGAACGTGAACTAAAGGAATGCAAAACCAGGAGCAAGAGACCACGGAGAAGATCAGACATAATGAGGAAAAACTATGTTATTGGTAAGAGGAACGAAAAGAGGGGCCATTACTTCTAAGGTACTTTAAGAGGTTGAATTATCTGACTTAGTAACGAAGTAGTTAAGAGCTACAGTTGCTGATGGAAAGGTCAGCAGTTTGAATCCACCAGTCACTCCTTGGAAAATGAATGGGGCAGCTCTACTTGGTTTTTTGTTTTAGTTTTTGTTTTTGTGACAACATGTTTTTATTGTATTCCCCCCCCCAAAAGATAGATTCAAGCTGTAGCTCCTGCTACCTGTGTCTGTGACCTTATGTGGAAATTGGGTCTTGGTCGATGCGATCGAGTTAAGATGAAGTCATACTGGATTAGGGTGGGCCTTAATTGGATGACTGGTGTCTTCATAAAAGGGAAGTTTTGCCACAGAGGGATACAGGGGAGAAGGCATGCAAAGAGAGAGGCAGAGATTGGAGTGACGCAGCTACAAGCCAAGGTACGTCAGGGGTTGCCAGCAACCACCAGAAGCTGCACAAGACAAGGAAGGACTCTGCCTTAGAGCTTTGATACCTTGATTCCAGGCTTCTGTGCTCCAGAACTGTGAGAATTAATTTTTCTTGTTTTAAGCTACACCCATAAACCCCAAAACCCATCTCCTTCAAGTCTCTTCCGACTCATAGCGACCCTGTATGACAAAGTAGAATTGCACTATAGGATTTCCAAGGAGCAACTAGTGGATTCGAACTGCCAACCTTTTGGTTAGCAACTGAGCTCTAAACCACTGTGCCACCAGGGCTCCTCTGGAGAGTTGAAGCTCCTTTAATTGAGTTGTTAAATATCTTCTTGGGCTGGGGAAAGGAAGTTAGTGCATTTGGTTTAGAAATGTTATCATCTAGGTGGTGATGGCTTGGAGATATTTGTATAGATGTCTTTGAGAGTTTAGGGGTGACTATTGGGATCAGGGGAGCCCTGGTGCTGCAGTGGTTAAGAGTTCAGCTGCTAACCAAAAGGTGAGCAGTTTGGTCCTTGGAAACACTATTGGGCAGTTCTATTCTGTCGCTATGGTCAGAATCGACTCCATGGCAATAGGTTTGTTTTTCTGCTATTGGGATCAAGAAAAAGATTAGAAGTTATCATAACATATGTTGACATTTGTGGGACTCTGTGCAAAATGGAAATATGGTTCCCCTGTTGAAAATTACTAAGAATTTCCTGATTGCAACAGTAGAGCATTAAACCAGAGAGGGCCCCCCTGAGAGTGGGATCCTGTGTGCCTGTACAGGTCACATGTGCTTGAAGCCTGTCCTGATAGTGAGAAGCAATGGAAACAGAACACAGAGATTTAGGGAACACTAAATGCCAAGGAGAGTCCCTGGGTGGTGCAAATCATTAATGCATTCAGCAGCTAACCAAAAGGTTGGAGATTGAGTCCACACCGGAGGTACCTCAGAAGAAAGACCTGGAGATCTGCTTCTGAAAAATCAGCCATTGAAAACTCTATGAGGGGCAGAGCCAAGATGGTGGAAGAGACGGATGCTTCCAGGGAGTCCTCTTTACAAAAAAGACCCAAAAAAAACAAGTGTAACGGGTATATTTATGACAAGCTAGGAGTCCTAAACATCAAAGGCAAGCTTAGAAAATGAACTGAGGGGGAGGGGGAGGAAGAGATTGTTCAGAAGCAGAGAGGAGTTACCAGACCTGAATCACAGGGAGCCCTCAGGCACCATTCCTGGAGTGGCAGCATCAGGCTGGTACTACAGTTTGGCCACCATTTCCTCAGGGAGAAGCAGCCAGCCACACAGCCTACTCACATCTCTGGAACCAGAGAAGGGTGCTCTCTGCAAAAGCTAAGTGCTTGCATATATTTTACCCCCCACAAGCCAGCTTCAGTGGCTGACTTCCCTGGGCCAGAGATAGGCCCTCTTGAGTGCCTAGAGCCATCCTCCCAGCCTTGGAGAAGGAATAAATTTGCAGTTGGAGAAAAAGATAATTTGCCGGCTCCACTAACAGAGGGAGCTTAGGACAGAAGCTGCTCCTGTCCAGGCATAAACAGTCCTTGGACTTTGAGTACCTTTCCCCTCTGTATGGACCTGTGTGGGCTTATTTCAGAATAGGCCCTTGTTGACAGACTTCAACCATTTCAGCTGTGCAGCGGAGAGGTGGGGGGTTGATGTTTGACATTGCTTTGCCTATTAAATAGGGTCCTCACTTACCTACATTAGGCACCTAAGGACTGGTAGCTCCACTCAGGCCACTCAGCCACCTGCTACAGGGGTCCAAGGATAACTGATACCTCCCAGTCCTTACAACCAAAAACACTGGGTACCCATGGGCTGCCTGCAGAACCCACCCACCTGTACACTCAAGAGAACAGGGACACACTCTCCTCAGAGACACATGGGGGATGATTCTCAGCCCCCTGCCTTGTTCAGAGCATGACACCCTGCTGCAACCAGATGCCAGTGCCTACACCAATCACCCCTGCCCCTCTAAGACTGTAGGACAGAGCCCATACCACACACTTGATGATCAGCTACCTGGACACATAAGCTGAATTCATACAAGAAAAGTGAATGGACTCCTAGACTGATATACCTGATAACAGCTCTAGCCATCTGGGGTCAGGACGTCAGAGCTCCAAAGGTGAAAATAATCAAGCTAGCTCACTCAAGCAACCCATCTGGGCATATCAAAACAAAACAAAGCAAGAAGCTATGACACAGTAAGCAAACGTAAAATAAGTTAATACGATAACTTGTAGATGGCTCGAAGATAACAGTCAATATCAAGTCACATAAAGAAACAGACCATGACTGCCTCAACAAGCTCTCAAAACAAAGAATCTAGGGATCTTCTAGATGAAAGTGCCTTCCTGGAATTACCAGAGGCAGAATACAAAAGATTAATATACAGAACCCTTCAAGACATCAAGAAGGAAATGAGGCAATACACAGAACAAGTGAAGAAACACACAGGTAAAACAACTGAAGAAATTAAAATGATTATTCAGGAACATAATGAAAAGTTTAATAGCTAGAAAAATCCATAGACAGACAGCAATCAGAACTTCAGAAGCTTAACAATGAAATTACAGAAGTAGACAACTCAGTAGAAAGTCAGAGATGCAGATTTGAGCAAGTGGAAAGTAGAATTTCTGAACTTGAAGATAAATCACTTGGCACTAGCACATTTAAAAAAAAATCACATAAAAGAATTTCTAAAAAATGAATAAACCTTAAGAATCATGTGGGACTCTATCAAGAAAAATCACCTATGAGTGAGTAGAGTACCAGAACAGGGAGGAATAACAGAAAATACAGAGAGAATTGTCGAAGATTTGTTGGCAGAAAACTTCCCTGATATCGTGAAAAAGATGAGAAGATATCTATCCAAGTGCTCATCAAACTCCACATGAGGTAGATGTTAAAAGAAAGTCACCAAGACATACTATAATCAAACTTGCCAAAATCAAGATAAAGACAGAACTTTAAGAGCAGCTAGGGATAAACAAAAAGTCACGTACAAAGGAGAGCCAATAAGAATAAGCTAGGACTACTCAGCAGAAACCATGCAGGCAAGAAGGCAATGTGATGACTTATACAAAAATTGAAGGAAAAAAATATGCCAGCCAACAATCATATATCCAGCAAAACTGTCTCTCAAATATGAAGGTGAAATTAGGACATTTCCAGATAAACAGAAGTTTAGGGAATTCATAAAAACGAAACCAAAACTACAAGAAATACTAAAGGGAGTTCTTTGGTTAGAAAATCAGTAATACCAGGTATCAGCCCAAGACTAGAACACTGGGCAGAGCAATCAGAAGTCAACCCAGACAGGGAAATCAAAAAAATAAATCAAGATAAAAAATCACTCAAAACAGGGAAACAGCGATGTTATTATGTAAAAGAAGACAACATTAAAACAATAAAGAGGGACTAAGAAATGTAGTCACAGATCTTCCATATGGAGAGGAAGACAAGGCGATACAAGGAAATAAAAGTTAGGTTTAAATTTAGAAAAATAGGGGTAGATAATAAGGTAACCACACACACAAAAAATTATCCTACTCATCAAAATAAAATACAAGAAAAAAATAGAGACTCAGCAGAAACAAAATCAACAACAATGAACATGAGGAAAGGACAATATATAAAGATAATCTACTCAGCACATAAAATTAAGTGGGAAAAAGAAACTGTCAACAACACACACAAAAAAAGATATCAAAATGATAGCACTAAATTCATACCTACCTATAATTACGCTGAATGTAAATGGACTAAATGCACCAATAAAGAGACAGAGAGCAGCAGAATGAAATAAAAAACACAATCTGTCTATGTGCTGCCTACAAGAGACACACCTTAGACTTAGAGACACAAACTAAAACTCAAATAATGGAAAAAAACATATCAAACAAACAACAATTAAAAAACAGCAGGAGTGGCAAAATATTAATTTCTGACAAAATAGACTTTAAAGTTAAATCCATCAGAAGGGATAAGGAAGGACACTATATAATGAGTAAAGGGACAACATTCCAAGACGATACAACCATATTAAATATTTATGTACCCAATGACAGGGCTGCAAGATACATAAAACAAACTCTATCAGCATTGAAAAGTGAGATAGACAGCTCCACAATAATAGTAGGAGACTTCAACATGCCACTTTCAGTGAAGGACAGGACATCCAGAAAGAAGCTCAATAAAGACACAGAAGATCTAAAGGCCACAATAAACCAACTCGACCTCATAGATATACACAGAACACTCCACCCAACAGTAACCAAGTATACTTTCCTTTCTAGTGCACAAGGAACATTCTCTAGAATAGACCACATATTAGTTCATAAAGGAAACCTTAGCAGAATCCAAAACACTGAAGTATTACAAAGCATCTTCTCTGACCGTAGGGCCATAAAAGTGAAAATCAATAGCAGAAAAAGCAGGGAAAAGAAATCAAACACTTGGAAACTGAACAATACCCTGCTCAAAACAGACTGGATTATGGAAGACATTAAGGATGGAATAAAGAAATTCGGAGAATCCAATGAGAATGAAAACACTTCCTATCAGAACTTTTGGGACACAGCGAAAGCAGCGCTCAGAGATCAATTTATATTAATAAATGCACACATCCAAAAAGAAGAAAGAACCAAAACCAAAGAATTATCCCTACAACTTGAACAAATAGAAAGAGAGCAACGAAAGAAACCCTCAGGCACCAGAAGAAAACAAATAATAAAAATTAGAGCTGAACTAAATGAAATAGAAAACAGAAAAACAATTGAAAGAATTAACAAGACCAAAAGCTGGTTCTTTGAAAAAGTATACAAAATTGATATACCATTGGCCAAACTGACAAAAGAAAAACAGGAGAGGAAGCAAATAACCTGAATAAGAAATGAGATGGGCCATATTACAACAGACCCAACTGAAAGTAAAAGAATCATATCAGATTACTATGAAAAATTGTACTTTAACAAATTTGAAAACCTAAAAAAAAAGATGAATTCCTAGAAGCACACTGCGTACCTAAACTAAGACAAACTGAGGTAGAATAACTAAATAGACCCATAACAAAAGAAGAGATTGAAAGGTAATCAAAAAACTCCCAACAAAAAAAAGCCCTGACCCAGATGGCTTCACTGCAGAGTTCTACCAAACTTTCAGAGAAAAGTTAACACCCACTACTACTAAAGGTATTTCAGAGCATATGAAAGGACGGAACACTACTAAACTCATTCTATGAAGCTAGCATATCCCTGATACCAAAACCAGGTAAAGACACCACAAAAAAAGAAACAAAATTACAGACCTATATCCCTCATGTTGGTTTTTGGGTTATCCCTCATGAATGTAGATGCAAAAATCCTCAACAAAATTCTAGCCAATACAATTCAACAACATACCAAAAAAATGATTCACCATCACCAAGTGGGATTCATACCAGGTATGCAGGGATGGTTCAACATTAGAAAAACAACTAATGTAATCCATCATATAAATAAAACAAAAGACAAGAATCACAAGATTTTATCACTGATGCAGAAAAGGCCTTTGACAAAGTTCAACACCCGTTCATGATAAAAACTCTCAGCACAATAGGAATAGAAGAAAAATTCCTCAACATAATAAAGGGCACATATACAAAGCCAACAAACCCTGGTGGCATAGTGGTTAACTGTTACGGCTGCTAACCAAAGGGTCAGCAGTTCGTAATCCACCAGGCGCTCCTTGGTGGGCCCTATGGGGCAGTTCTACTCTGTCCTATAGGGTCGCTATGAGTTGGAATCGACTCGACGGCACTGGGTTTGGTTTTTTTGGTTATACAAAGCCAACAGCCAACATCACCCTAAATGAAGAGAGTCTGAAAACATTCCCATTGAGATCGGGAAGCAGACAAGGATGCCGTTTATCACTGCTCTTATTCAGCATTGTGTTGGGGGTCCTAGCCAGAGCAATTAGGCAAAAGAAAGAAATAAAGGGCATCCAGATTGGTAAGGAAGAAGTAAAAGTATCTCTATTTGCAGATGACATGATCTTATCCACAGAAAACCCTAAGGAATCCTCAAGAAAACTACTGAAACTAACAGAAGAGTTCAGCAGAGTATCAGGATATAAGATATACATGCAAAAATCAGTTGGATTTCTCTACACCAACAAAAAGAACATTGAAGAGGAAATCACCAAATCAATACCATTTGCAGTAGCCCTAAAGAAGATAAAATACTTAGGAATAAATCTAACCAGAGACATAAAAGACCTATACAAAGAAAACTGCAAGGTACTATTGCAAGAAACCAAAAGGGACCTACATAAGTGGAAAAACATACCTTCCTCATGGATAGGAAGGCTTAACATTGTAAAAATGTCTATCCTACCAAAAGTTATCTATATATAAAATGCAGTTCTGATCCAAATTCCAAAGACATTTTTTAATGAGATGGAAAAACAAATTACCAACTTCATATGAAAGGGAAAGAGTCCCTGGATAAGTAATGCATTACTGACAAAGAAGAACAAAGTGGGAGGCCTTACTCTACCTGACTTTAAAACCTATTTTACTGCCACTGTAGGCAAAACAGCCTGGTACTGATACAACAACAGATACATAGACCAATGGAACAGAATTGAGAATCCAGGCATAAATCCATCCACATATGAGCAGTTGATATTTGACAAAAGCCCCAAAACAGTTAAATGGGGGAAAGACACCCTTTTTAACAAATGGTGCCGGCATAACTGGATGGTGTTGTTGTTGTTGGGTGCCCTCAAGTCGTTTCTGACTCATAGCAACCCTATGCAAAACAGAATGAAACACTGCCCAGTCCTGAGCCATCCTTACAATCGTTGTTATGCTTGAGCTCATTGTTGCAGCCACTGTGTCAATCCACCTCCTTGAGGGTCTTCCTCTTTTCTGCTGACCCTGTATTCTGCCAAGCATGATGTCCTTCTCTAGGGACTGATCCCTTCTGACAACATGTCCAAAGTATGTAAGACACAGTCTCGCCATCCTTGCTTCTAAGGAGCACTCTGGTTGTACTTCTTCTAAGACAGATTTGTTCATTCTTTTGGCAGTCCATGGTATATTCAATATTCTTTGCCAACACCACAATTCAAAGGCCTCAATTCTTCTTTGGTCTTCCCTATTCATTGTCCAGTTTTCGCATGCATATGACCGGACTGAAAATACCATGGCTTGGGTCAGGCGCACCTTAGTCTTCAAGGTGACATCTTTGCTCTTCAACACTTTGAACAGGTCCTTTGCATTGGATTAACCCAATGCAATGCGTCTTTTGATTTCTTGACTGCTACTTCCATGGCTGTTGATTGTGGGTCCAAGTAAAATGAAATCTCTGACAACTTCAATCTTTTATCCGTTTATCATGATGTTACTCATTGGTCCAGTTGTGAGGATTTTTGTTTTCTTTATGTTGAGGTGCAATCCATACTGAAGGCTGTGGTCTTTGGTCTGCATGAGTAAGTGCTTCAAGTCCTCTTCACTTTCAGCAAGTAAGGTTGTGTCATCTGCATAACTCAGGTTGTTAATGAGTCTTCCTCCAACCCTGATGCCCCGTTCTTCTTCATCTGGTCCAGCTTCTCGTATTATTTGCTCAGCATACAGATTGAATAGGTATGGTGAAAGGATACAACCCTGATGCACATCTTTCCTGACTTTAAACCAATCAGTATCCACTTGTTCTGTCCAAACAACCTCGTCTTGATCTATGTAAAGGTTCCTCATGAGCACAATTCAGTGTTCTGGAATTCCCATTCTTCGCAACTTTATCCATAATTTGTTATGATCCACACAGTTAAATGCCTTTGCATAGTCAATAAAACACAGGTAAACATTCTTCTTGTGTTCTCTCCTTTCAGCCAGGATCCATCTGACGTAAGCAATGATATCTCTGGTTCCACATCCTCTTCTGAAACCAGCCTAAATTTCTGTCAGTTCCCTGTCGATATACTGCTGCAGTATCTTTTGAGTGACTTCCAACCTGGGGGCTTATCTTCCAGCACTATATCAGACAATGTTCCGCTGCTATTCACAAGGTTTTCACTGGCTAGTGCCTTTCAGAAGAAGACTGCTGGGTCCTTCTTACTAGTCTGTCTTAGTCTGGAAGCTCAGCTGAAATCTGTCCTCCATGGGTGACCCTGCTGGTTTCTGAATACTGGTGGCATAGCTTCCAGCATCACAGAAACATGCAAGCTCCCACAGTGCAACAAACTGACAGACACGTGGGGGCATCACTGGATAGCCATCCGGAAAAAAAAGAAACAAGACCCATACCTCACTCCATGCACAAAAACAAACTCAAAATGGATCGAAAACCTAAATATAAAACCTAAAATGATAAAGATCATGGAAGAAAAAATAGGGACAATGTTAGGAGCCCTAATACATGGCATAAACAGTACACAAGACATTATTAAGAATGCAGAAGAAAAACTAGAGAACTGAGAGCTCCTAAAAATCAAACACCTATGCTCATCCAAAGACTTCACCAAAAGAGTAAAAAGATTACCTACAGACTGGGAAAAAGTTTTTAGCTGTGACATTTCCGATCCGCACCTGATCTCTAAAATCTACATGATACTGCAAAAACTCAACTACAAAAAGACAAATAACCCAATTAAAAAATGGGCAAAAGATATGAACAGGCACTTCACTAAAGAAGACATTCAGGTAGCTAACTGATACATGAGGAAATGTTCACGATCATTAGCCATTAGAGAAATGCAAAGCAAAACTACAATGAGAGTTCATCTTTCTCCAACAAAAAAAACCCAAAAAAAACAAGGCTGGCATTAATCCAAAAAACACAAAATAATAAATGTTGGAGAGGCTATGGAGAGTTGGAACAATTATACACTGCTGGTGAGAATGTAAAATGGTACAACCACTTTGGAAATTGATTTGACGCTTCCTTAAAAAGCTAGAAATAGAACTACCATATGATCCAGCAATCCCGCTCATTGGAATATATCCTAGAGAAATAAGAGCCTTTGCACGAACAGATATATGCACACCCGTGTTCATTGCAGCACTGTTCACAATAGCAAAAAGATGGAACCAACCAAGGTGCCCATCATTGGATGAATGGATAAATAAATTATGGTATATTCACACAATGGAATACTATGCATCGATAAAGAACAGTGATGAATCTGTGAAACATTTCATAACATGGAGGAATCTGGAAGGCATTATGCTGAGTGAAATTATTCAGTTGCAAAAGGACAAATATTGTATAAGACCAGTATTATAAGAACTGGAGAAATAGTTTAAACAGAGAAGAAAATATTCTTTGATGGTTATGAGAGGGAGGAGGGAGGGAGGGTGGGAGAGCAGTATTCACTGGTTAGATAGTACATAAGAACTATTAAGGTGATGGGAATGACAACACACAAGAGAGGTCAGCACAACTGGACTAAACCAAAAAGGAAAGAAGTTTCCTGAATAAACTGAATGCCTCAAACGCCAGCATAGCAGGGGCAGGCATTTGGGGACCATGGTTTCAGGGGACATCTAAGTAAATCGGCATAATAAAATCTATTAAGAAAACATTCTGCATCCCACTTTGGAGAGTGGTGTCTGGGGTCTTCAGTGCTAGGAAGTGGCTATCTAAGATGCATCAATTCGTCTCAACCAACCTGGAAAAAAGGAGGATGAAGAACATCAAGGACACAAGGTGATTATGAGCCCAAGAGACAGAAAGGACCACATAAACCAAAGACTACATCAGCCTGAGACCAGAAGAACCAGATGGTGCCTGGCTACAACCGATGACTGCCCTGACAGGGAACCCAACAGAGAACCCCTGAGGGAGCAGGAGAGCAGTGGGATGCAGACCCCAAATTCTTGTAAAACGACCAGACTTAATGGTCTGACTGAGACTAGAAGGACTCCAGTGGTCATGGCCCCCAGACCTTCTGTTGGCCCAGGACAGGAACCATTCCCAAAGCCAACTATTCACACAGGGATTGGACTGCACAATGGGTTGGAGAGAGATGCTGGTGAGGAGTAAGCTTCTTGGATCAGGTGGACACTTGAGACTATGTTGGCATCTCCTGCCTGGAGGGTTGATGAGAGTGTAGAGGGGTTTAGAAGCTGGCCAAATGGACACGGAAACAGAGAGTGGAGGGAGGGAGCGGGTTGTCTCACTAGGGGGAGGGCAAGTGGGAATATGTAGCAAGATATACATAAGTTTTTGTGTGAGAGACTGACTTGATTTGTAAACTGTCAAAGCACAACAAAAATTTAAAAAGAAAATAATCTGAAGCACACTTCTGCTGTGACACACATGGGGTAGCCATGAGTCAGAGTCACTGTAAATCAGAATCGACTTGATGACAACTGGTCAAAGGAAAAGAGATGCTTCAGCGGAGTGATGAAGGAATGATTGCAGTGAACTGAAGCAAGAATGATTAGTATGTGAAATTCACACGTAAGCAGAAATCTTTAGTATGTTAAAAATGGCCATTGTTTCCTCAGAGATTATTTTTAATCAAAAATCTGCATCGGATTATGAAGTTTATTAAAACTCCAAGTCAAAACAGACAGCAAACCCATTAGCTGAGCCTCACAGAGAAGCTTAAAAAAAAAAAAAGTGTATTGTAGCTGGTAGAACACTAAAATGTTGATTCTTACCACTCAGTCATGTCTGTGTATTACCACCGAGGATTTAGGCCAGCAGTCCAGCTCTCCTCTGCGGTGTCATTAAGATCTTGGAGAATCTACCTTGGTCGGAGGTCTGGCCCCAAGCTTTACAAGCTGCTCCTTAGGGGCAGAAGCATGTTTTCCAAGCTAGTTAGACTAAAAGTATAAAAGCGGGAATGCCAATTGAATAATTTCAGAGAAAAGAAACTGCCACCCAGGCTTTATTGGCATAGCCAGCACATTCTGTCCCTAAGATTAAGCTATAGGAAAATTCAAATCATTATCAGAAGCCTCTTTATTGAGACACCAGAGGACCTGAAATTCAGAGTTATGTAATCAGCTCTTTCTATATAATAAGCCAACTTATTCATTAACTATGAGAAAGTACTGTTTTGGGAACCAAAATACTTGAAATTGGCAGACCCATCCCAGGAAGCCAGATCATGATCAGAAAATCTGTTCGTAAGTACAAACTAAGAACCAAGGGATTCGAAGAACTGGGCATTTAAATGGCATCAAGCAAAGATGCACTGAGGTGTCCATCTTGCAGAAAGGATGGCTTTTGCCATCAGGTCACTACACTGAAGGTTACTTGGCTATGCTCACTTGCATCGTCATTGCACAAGGCACTCTTATCAGTGGAAACGGGCGCTCAAAAAGTCGCTTGGCCAGTGTTCCTCTCTTCTCTGGAGGGACACTGTCAACATATGTTTTTAAGACTTTAATGAGTCATCATAGACTCACTGGTTATCTAACAGACCTACTTTTTTCTCTAGGTATGAAAATAAATTTAATTTGGTTTATAGTTCTGTTCTGCAGTCTCAAAAGCCCCTTGAGTCCCTTTAGGTGGTCATTTTGCACCTTTGGCACAGACTACAGGACTGGGCAACACTTTGTTGTTCTACTAAGGTCACTACGATTATACATAAGGCCGCTATGTTTATGCATAAGGTTGCTACAAGTCACAGATGACTCGATGGCACCTAATAACAACAGCAACCCTTGGCTCCATTAAGTGTTGATATTACAGCTGGACACTCAAAGGGCATGCTTATTTTATTTGTTTCAAAGAGAAAAGTTTTTTACTGCTTCCTTCAACTCCTTAAGGCTGTTAAGTGCAGGAGTTAAGACTCAAAGCCTGGTCTGCTGGATGCTAACCGCCTCTTCTTTTCTCTGTCTCTCTTTTGCTGTCTTCTGATTAAGACCAAACCAGAACCCAACGCTGTTGAGTCAATTCCCTATAAGACAGAGTAGAACTGCCCCATAGGGTTTCCAAGAAGTGGCCAGTGGATTTAAACTGCCAGCCTTTTGGTGGGCAGCTGAGCTCTTAGCCACTGCACCTAATCTCCTGATTATGCCCACTGAAGTGTTTTGCTCAATTGTCCCTGCCAACTCTAAAGGTCTCTGATCTATGATTCAGTCATAGTCACTAAGCTGCAGCCATAAGTGTGAGTAATTATGGGGAAGAAAATAAAAGATTCAGCTTTCAAGAGTTTAGCATTTTTTACTTTGTATCCTTAAATTGGAAACCCTGGTGGCGTAGTGGTTAAGTGCTACAGCTGCTAACGAAAGGGTCGGCAGTTTGAATCCACCAGGCGCTCCTTGGAAACTCTATGGGGCAGTTCCACTCTGTCCTATAGGATCGCTATGAGTCGGAATTGACTCGACGGCACTGGGTTGGGTTGGGTATCCTTAAATTCTGATTTAGACTAGAATCCAGTTCCTCGTGTCCTTGAATCCTGAATCTCATTTTAAATTACTCTCAAGGAATAAATAGCATTCCCATAACCCATTGGCATTGAGTTGATTCAGACACATGGCTACCCTATATGTGTCAGAATAGAACGCACTCCATAGGGTTGTCAATGGCTGTGACCCTTCAGAAGTAGAATTGCCAACCTTTGGGTTAGTAGCCCAGTGCAAATGTTGGCATAACCCAGGGATCTAACGTTCACATACAGTCCGTGATTATCCTGCCCTGCGGTTTTCCTTTTTCTCCTTTTCATAGTCTAACACGGTGGTTCACAAAGTGTGAACCCCAGACTGGCAGCAGCAGCATCACTGGGAACTTGTTAGAAAGGCAGTCTAGAGTCCTACCCTAGGCCTCCTGAATCAGACACTCTGGTGGTGGGACCCAGTGGTCTGTGCTTCAACAAACTTTCCAGGTGATTCTGATGCACACTAAAGTGTGAGTACCTCTGTTCTAGCTTGTGCCTGTGTTACTAAGCAATGGGACCTTAAAGAGACCAGGAAAAATAAAATGAAGGCAGTGTAACAACAATTTGGCTCCATTTTGAAGTTGTGTTTGCCTTAAAGTTTACTAGGTTGATAGTTGGTTAAAATAAGAATTTAACCAAGATTATCTGTGTGCTTTCACTTAGCTGAAGACTACCTGATCCATGTTATCTTGGGCAACAAAGCTAATGTTCTAGAAAATTCTATTGACACTGTATGGAAAGCCTCAGACCATTTTCTGATGGGTTTCTTTTAAATCTGTTGACCTGTTTTATCTGAGTAGATTAATCTAACAAGCAAAAAAAAGTTAACTGCCTTAAATGCCAGTTTCGACATCCCCTCTCCCAAAAGCTAAAGTCAACATGCTGATCTACAAAATTTTTAAAAAGGTCAAACTACAAATAAATGCTATGAGATTCCCATTCGTTGTCGTAGCTGCGCCCTTCATAAATAGGAAGTAAGACAAAGGTCCTTAGGAAAAAAAAAAAGATGAATGACATAAAAGAGGGTAATTTAATATCATGTTAACTCATTCTCTGTGATACAAGGTAATGCTGCATCATGACAAAGACACAGTGTAAATTATTCCCATATGATTTTAGGACCATTAATATGAGAATTCCATATTTCATAGCATCAACAAACCAGATGAACCGCATCCACTTAAAGCAGAGAACAGTGAAAAGAACAAATGCCTTGTGAAGACTGGAAATGAGAACAATGTGTCTGAGGTTAAACAGTGGAAATAAGTTGCGATGTTGTGCACGAAATAATTGTTCCTGCAGTGCCGTTTCTGCATTTAGTTTATAAGCATGTCAGAGAGTACAATCCAGGCATATTTCAAAAAAAGAAATACCAATCTACATGACGTGTGCAGAAAGTTGCTGCACACAAAGCAAGCTCCTTAAAAGACGTTAAAATTGCAACTTCAGAAAGAAAGCTTTTCTGACCAGGGTATACATAGGTAAGACCTGCCTGTAACTCATTTAGGCAGACTGTAAGCTTTTATGAATCATTTTTTTTTCAACTATTTGATAACCTATAGGGATTCTAAGATGAGGATTTATTTAAAAACGAAACAAAATGAAAGAAAACTCATATGAAATTTAAAATTGCTCCCGCAGCAAACAGTAAATGCGCCCTAATTTTTATCAAGTTTGATCGCACATGTTCTAGATATTCACCGTCTACATAAATGATGAATTAGATGCTGTGTTGACGTAAAAAGTCTCTGTTTTTTCCCCACATGAGTTTCCAAAATAATGAGCAATAGTATGAAGAATCCATAGATACTTGTCTTAGGCTGGGTTCTCTAGAGAAGCAAAATCAGTAAAGCATATAAATACACGTAAAGATTTATGTCAAAGAAATGGCTAACACACTTGTAGTGGCTGGAATGTCCCAAGTCCCTGGTCAGGCTGAAGGCTTCTCCTGACTTATGTAGCAGCAAGGGCTGTTGAACCCAAGATAGGCAGGTCAGACAATAGGCTTCTGTGTCACAGGCTGCAGAGACCAGCAAATCCCAAGATGGGCAAGTAAGCTGCTAGCTCAAGTCCCAAGAACAGAGCTGAGATGAACAGGAGCCAGCTGCAGGATCCAGAGTGAACAAAAGCCCTTGAGCCTTGCCAGGAAGCCCACCTGTATTGAATGCAGACCACACCCCCAAGGAAACTCCCTTTCAACTGACTGGCTGCTCACAGCAGATCCCATCATGGAGGTGATCACATCATTATATGACTGCCAAACTATATCATAACTGCCCGATCACTGAGAATCATGGCCCAGTCAAGTAGACAGACAATCTTAATGATGACAATACTTAATCATCCAGAGAGTGCATGATAACATTGCACAAGTAAAAAAAATCTAGGATTCTTTTGTATCAATACAAATTAAGGAGCTGTGACCCAGAACTGATTTCTCTGAGGTCACAAAGCTAGGTATCTAGCAATATCCAAGAACTTGACATTCTGTCTAGTGTCCTTTTGTAGCATGTGATAGTTGTAACTTTATAGATGGATTCATGCTATCATCTTCCAAGTGGTCACTTACGAGTAAGGAGGTGAAGTGTTAAACACGGATTCCCTGCCGATTGGCCTCTCAGAGAGCTCCATGGAAGTCAGTAGAGACTAGCGATTAAGACATTCAGCCCAGGTCAAGGGCTGAGGTAGAGGCCGAAACGACAGTTTCCGCCACCACAATCCTGGACCCCAGTCTTCTAATCACACCAATAGAGGGGTTGGTATATCTCCAGTCATGTCACCTCATGCTGGAGTCCCTCCTCAGCATTCTAGTGCTAGAGTTTGACATCTGGACCTACTGGATACTTGGGCACCACTTAGAAAGCCACGCACAGGAGGTTCCTCACCCATCTTGCTTCTCCTGTCTCCCTCAGTTTCTCCAAATACCCCCCACTCCAGAAGACCTGGTATGTGTGTTGCTTGATATTCACACTTGTGGTTTGATGATCACATCACTCCAGTGATGCCACTATACTCAAAAACGTTCCCATGTTTGGAGTTCCTCTTTGGAATCATTTTCTAAGCCTTTCTTTGAAACACTCTCAGTGGTGGTTGACTTTTACACTTTGTATGTATGTTTTATTTCTGGATGGGTGAAAAAAAACACAATGGCTCTTCAGAGCCAAGTCTGGTAAATAATCAAGCTATGAATACAATTTGGATTGAGATAAATGTTTTACCCAGAAAGAAATAGATGGATTATGTTATTTGGTTCGTACATTGACTCTGAAGGCAATTCCAAGAGAAGAGTTGCAAATATATCTGAGCAACATCAATCATTACACAAATTCTAAATCTTTTTAGGGAAGGTATTTGGAGGACAATACTTATTCGCATGGGTAAGTTTTGTAATTCTGTTTAAAAAAAAAACTCAATAGATTCTATCCACTTCGCAAGTGCAAAACACATAATATATTGACTATTTCCAACTCATCCATTTTTATGCTCTCCATCTACCTATGGAGCCTTGGTGGCATAGTGGTTAAGAGCTGTGGCTGCTATCCAAGAGGTCACCAGTCTGAATCTACCAGCTGCTTCTTGGAAACTTTATGGGGCAGTTCTACTCTGTCCTTTAGGGTTACTCCGACTCTGTTTTCTTTCTTCTACCTATGAGAAGTTCCATATACTTAACCTGCTTAGCAAAACAGAAAATGTTAATGTCTTAACACAGAAAAACAGGGCTCATGCTTGAATCGGATAGTGGTTCTATGCCAAAAAGAGACACATTAGAAATATTGCTCTTACTAAGTCCTACAATCTCAAAATTTATGACATCTTAGGGTAATGCTTTCTGAATCTGCACTTCAATAAATCCAAGTACAAACGTGACAACCCAGTCTGTAGTATTTAAAAAGGATTTTCAATCAGTTATTTGTTAAGCCATATTGCCCTCTGAAGCTGAAGTGAATGGCCGACCTGTTGCCTCACGGTCGCTAACAGAGTATATTGGCCTATTGTCTCATATGGGATTCCCTCAGGCACTAGATCAGAGCCCAGGCTGGCCAGCTGCTGCACTTGAGTTCCTTCTGACACTATTTCCCAACCCTCCATTTCATTTTCCTTTCTGTGGCTTTCTAGGAAACAAAATCCTGGGGAGTGGTGATGAGAGAATGAGAGGATATAGACAAATATGGATTACAATCTGGTTAAAATTAATAATGATGGAAATCATCTGAATCAGAACTGCTATTAATAGAAGAGGCTGAATGTCAGGCACTGACTAAGTAAATATAGTGAATATGAATAGCCCCTTTCCAAGGGGAGGAAACAAAGGTGGTATAGTGGTTAAGAGCTGTGGTTGCTAACCAAAAGGTCGGCTGTTCGAATCCACCAGTGTCTCCTTGGAAACCCTATGGGGCAGTTCTACTCTATCCTATAGGGTCACTATGAGTCCAAATCGACCCAATGGCAATGAGTTTTCCAAGGGGAAAGAGCCTCAATGGAGAAAACTCAATGGAATATAAATTCCAGTACTCTCAGAGTCCCTAACTGTGATAGTTAATATTATCTGTCAACTTGACTAGGCTGTGATTCTCAGTGGTTTGTTAGATATTGGACTGATTGTTCTTCCATAGTGTAATATAATGTAATTACCTCCGTGATGTGATCTGATGTGATCAGTTGAAAGGGGCATTTCCTTGGGGGCGTGGCCAGCCTCCAGGATATAAATAGATGTGCTTGTAAGGCTCTCTCTCTCTCTTTCTCGCCTGCAAGTTCCTCATGGCCTGACTCCTTGTTTTGGGGATGTTAGCCAGCCACCTGACTCACAGGTTTTGGATTTACCAGCCCCCACAACCCTGTGAGCTGGCAGAAGCCTTCAGCCTACCACCTGACCCACCAGTTTGGGACTTGCCAGCCCCCACAGTTGTGTGAGCCATTTCCTTGAAGTAAATCTCTGTCTATGTTTGTATATATGCTTCACTGGTTTCACTCCTCTAGACAACCCAGACCAAGACACTAGCCTGTTATTTTATATGCAAATAATGCTGTCCTTGTTCTTTATTTTTATTTTTCAATTTATTTTACCTCATTTCTACATTTACTTTGTTTCTCTTTTCTTTAATTTTCATGTTTATTTTGCATGTACCAAAATCATTTGTCATTTAGTTTGTATCAGTATTACACCCTGTCCTTTGACAGCAATATGTTACACCTCTCTCTCTGTATCTTTATCAATTAAAATTATATATATGCAAACTTTATCAGTTAAAACTACACACTTGCACTCAGAAATGCTAATTATACCAGTGATAACCTTTTTCTTATTACTCATCTTCAGCAGATGATAGCCCTTCTATGTAGATTCGAAGTGCAGACAAAACATAAATCTCTGGTACTACCCTGGAAGGGAAATAAATAAGATAAAATAAAAATGACCAAAAATCCAATTAGAAAAAACAATCACTCCCCCAAAAAAGTTATATAAATAAATTCTAGAATCTAATAATAGTGACTTGTATTTACCCTTCTGTCCTCAGGCTCCATGGGATGGTTTTACAATAAAATGAAATAAACTCCTTGGTCAAAACTCTATTCTTTTAGTTACTAAACATAAATCTTATAACAAAGAACTTTACATTACTGATTAGTATTTTCTGCATATGAGATATTAAAATGGAGCACCCCTTTTTTCATAAACTATTGTCTTGTGCCTACATAAAATTAACAAAGAATCAACTGATATTATAATATTCTTTTTTTTATTGCTGTTTGTTTCTACATGGTCATCCCTCGAATTTGTAACAATCATTTTCCAAAGATATTCCTTAAACCTTTACCCTGAATACTGGAAGCAGAATTAATTACTTCTTAAAAGCCAAGAACGAACTTACATCCTTAGGGGGAATATTTTTCTGACTTGGACTGCCTGAAATTATAATGTAGTTGAGGTTATGATAAAATATTCGGTTTTAAGATAGTTATAACTTTTTTTTTAATCAAGTAAACCTAAAAAACCTACCTCGATTTGCTCTTAATGTAATTTATTAGTTCATATTTTTTCTATAAGAAGTAGAGTGTAATTTGCATTTTAAATGGCTAAAGATACCTCCGCCATCTTTTAGAGACCTTAACTCTACATTAAGTGGAATATGCATATTTTAGACGAAGAAGTTTTTTACTTGTCTTCACCTTCTTTTTTTCTCGTTCACGCAATAAAATGGATGTTAGTCAATGGGATGAAAACAGTAAAGAGAATCTTAAAAAAGGAAGAAATGAAAAGATTAGAAATTCTGGTAGCTCAATGTAGCAGTCTGTAGGGTAGAATTTGAGGAACATCACAAAGTACCACAAATTACAGTACAGTCCTTACTCTATTGTGTGTATTTCATAGGGCAGGATTTGAATCAGTGATCTAACTTTCTATGAGCACCTCAGACTGAATTAGTTCATCAAGTTTGAACGGCCATCTTCAGAAGCAACAGTACAGACATTATTTTGATGGAAGTGAGAGAGGGATAAAGAAATAGGAAATATTTGGAGCTTAGGCCCCGAAAGGGGAGAGAAAGAACACCTATGTGAAGAGAGGCATGGTTGGTCAGAGGGTAAAGTCAAATTTCATCTGAAGATCATTGTTTGAGGGTCAATCCAAGAAAAGACATGATTTCACAGGTGGAATGAGCCTAGGAAAGCAGACTGACCTACAGAAAATGAGAATTATACTCGATGTCTTGGCTTTTTCATAGCTATTTTTCTACTGCTCCTTTCCTTAACATTCTTTAGAAAAACCAAAAAAAAAAAGAGGAGGGGAGGGGAGGGGAGTAGTGCTCCAAATAGAAAATAAAAAGAATTTTATTCTGGAAAATAGTTGACTTCCTCCTTCAATTCCATAGAGTAAGCTAAAACATATTAACTTAAAAGTGTTTTGTTTGCTTGTTTTTTCCTAGAACAAATGAGTTTTACCACATTTTCTTGTTGTTGTTAGGTTCCGTTGAGTCGGTTCCAACTCATAGTGACCCTACGTACAATAGAAGGAAACCCTGTCCTGGCCTGTGCCATCCTCACCGTCGCTGCTATGTTTGAGGCCATTGTTGCAGCCATTTAGTCAATCCATCTCACTGAGGGCCTTCCTCTTTTTCACTGACCCTCTACTTTACCAAACATGACGTCCTTCCTTCTCCAGGGATTGGTCCCTCCTGATAACATGTCCAAAGCCCATGAAATGAAGTCTCGCCATCCTCACTTCTAAGGAACATATTTACTTACCAAGGTTTTTAAATTGAGAGACGATTTTCTCAACCACAACTACTGGAATCTCATTCAATCTTCCTCACCTGTCCGTGGTTTTAAGCGCTGAAAAGACTTGGGGGCAGGATGGGAGCATAGGGGGAGAAATTTTAACAGGAAGAAAAAAAAATACAAGAGAAGGAAAGTGGCAGGAAAGCTGAAAAGAGAAGAGGTTGGGTTGGGAAGTGAGCGCTCCGTGGGAGAAGATGGCATTACTCAGAAGTGAGGGAGGAGAATGAACGTTACCAGAAAGCCATCTGGAAAGTCTACTTTATCTCGCCTCTTCTTTCTTCGGAACACTGATCCAAAGGGCTTCCATTTTTTCCCACAGTAGAATAACTGCATGAGATAGTATTTTATACTGTCATAATCCAACCAAACACAAATCATTTTATTTTGTGACTAAAGTGTTAAGTAGTCCTGAGAAGGGGCAGACAGCGAGAGAGCAGAACTCCCTCTCATATCCTGAGTCTGGAGGAGAAGCAACCACTCATTTGGTTCCAGAAAGGAAATAAGAAGGGAGATACTTCACTCCCGTCTTGAGTGTTTCCTCTTCTGTGTTTCCAGGAACAATTCCCAGGACAAGATGCTTGAAAAGGTGAGATAAAGCATTGTGAGCTTTTCATGATCAGATATCTACTGTATGTGCAAATAATAAACTCATCCGCTATGGTTAAAGTATTCCAGTAACAAAGCATTTGTAGTGTTTGAGCAGGATAATTCAAAGAGAATACGTGTTTTCGGCAGCTATTTTTACTGATCTTTTATTTTGATCTATGTGGCCATCTCCCTCTCTCCACTCTTTAAACCTTATCCAAGCCACATAAAAAGAATAGACTTCACCAGGCTCTTCTGAGTTCCTTCAACACCTTCACTGAATTAAAATCTTCTGTACCAGGCAGGATTCCAGTTTTGACTCATAAATATGATATTTAAGCATCTTGGCTCTTCCAGATCACTTTCTGACTTAACTTTCTTGAAAACTACTTAAAAAAAAAAAACGCCATACTGTCAATTCCAACTCCTAGCAACCCCATAGGACAGGGTAGAACTACCCCGTAGAGTCTCCAAGGCTATAATCTTTACGGGAGCAGACTGCCACATCTTTCTGCCACAGAATGGCTGGTGGGTTAGAACTGCTGACCTTTCAGTGAGCGACCAAGCACTTAACCTCTTTGCCACCAGCGCTTCTTGAAAATTAAAAAACCAAACCAAACCCATTGCCATGGAGTTGATTCCAATTCATAATGACCCTACAGGACAGAGTAGAACTGCCCCACTCGATTTTCAAAGCTGTAATCTTTACAGGAGCAAACTGCCACATCTTTCTCCTATGGAGAGGCTGGTGGGTTCCAATTGCCCACCTTTCAGTTAGCAGCTGAATGCTTTAACCACTGCCCCACCAAGGCTCAGAAAATTAGGGAGGTAAAAGAACAATATTGACCCTTTCACTCTGCATGATAAAGCCCTTCAGAAGTCTAAAGAAGAATCTCTTCTTCAGTTTGTGGTAAGGAATCCTTCTTAACTGTGGTCTTTAAAACGTCTTCCTAAAGACTGATGACTTTGCAAATTGGATCTCTTTTCTTTATTCATTTATGCTTCCAATAATACCATTCTCATTACTGTAGCAAGAGAGCCCGCGAACATTTAATGTCCAAAGACAATTGAAACCTGTTTTAAAAACATTCCAGCAGTGTCATGATATATAGGGCTGTGTCTGTGAGAATGTGGTTAAAAAAAAAAAAAAGCAGTAATTTTTAGGTGACCTCTTTTTTTTTAAGAAAAAGTAGGCTGCAGAGATGACTTTTAAAAGTGGGATAGAATTGGGGAACAGGTGGGAAGTTTAGGATGAAAGTAGACACATACAGAGCTGAATGGAGAGTAAGGGAGTTTGTGTTATGAAAACAAGAGTTATATTGAATATGCTTGTTCAAACTGCCTGTGACCTTCCCTCCCACTTCCCCAGGAGGCCTGATTGCCCAGCCCCTACCCCCTGCTCTGACAATCATTGATATAGAATCCATAGGGCCACCGGAGAATGAATTTACATTCAGGATAAGCCTATGAAGGACAGACCCCAGGCTATATTTATTTGAAATCTCTAGCTTGTTCCTTGTTTTCAGACAAAAGTACCTAAGAGCTATCAACTTTTGAAGGAAACAGGAGATTCGAGACAAACGGAATATTTGAATCTCAATTTCTCCCTCTCTGGCCTGTGGTCCTGTTAAATAATACTTCCCGCTGTAGTTCCTCAGCCCAGTGCAAAGTCAAGCCCCAAATGGCTGAATGAAGATCTGAAAGGCTTGGAGAAAATAAATGAACTGCCTTCTTTTCATTATGCTTCAGTCTCAGGATGGAGATACATCTGGTTTTCTGATTACGCTTTCCCGTAGTCAAGAAAATTCTAGCCTAGCAGGTCAAACCAGCTGATGACTAGCCAGCTCCAATTACTGACCTGACCTGCTTCTAACCTCAAAAGGGAAAAAAGAAACCCCTTTTTACTCATTCTTAGAAACCAAAATATGAGTGTAGAAGGTTGTTGGGTTTTTCCCTTGATTAATTAAAGTTGCTTATTCAAATTGTGCTTTAGGACATAGTCTTTAATTATAAACAAAATAATGCATGACTTCCTGCATAAAACAACACTCAAAGGCAAAGAGAAAGAAAGACTAGACTCTTTTATTCCTGTAGTAAAAAACAACAAAAGCCCAGCAATTTCAACATGGCATTCGGAACTTGATTTGTTCTGTTTAATGAATAAAAGATAATAGTATTTTTCAAAGGAGACAGTGTCTTCTAAGATAGGGCTTTTTTTTTTTTTTTTTTTTTTTTTAATGGTCGTCACTGTAAAAGCCATTTCCAGCTTCCAAATAAACTTCAATACGGGTTCAGACGACCTCTGTTAAACGGCATAAGTGGCCTTACTGGTATATTCTAAACTATGTTAGTCTGACCTACCTTTACCTCTGACTCATAAAATGCCCTCATCACTTCGCGTTTATGGAAGGATTGCACGATAATCTTGCATAAGTTATGTCAAGCATTCTGAAGCAACAGGAAAGCTACCTACCACCATGTCGAGAGTATGCTATTCGGTCATGTATACGGGTTCACAATTTGTGTTTGCGTTATGATGTGAAAAGCAATTTGTTTCTTAGATGAACGGAGTCCAAGTATTAGGTCGAACCATATGAAATTGCTGATATTCGACTTTTTTTTGATCTGTTAAAAAAAAAATGACAATATAAAATGACAATTTCAAATGGTTCACCCTAATTTTAAAATGCAAGCGGGGCGGTTCAGTGCTAGAACTTTCACCTTCCATGCAGGAGACCTGGGTTCAAGTCCAAGTAAATGCACCTCGTGCAGCCACCACCTGTCTGTCAGCAGAGGCTTGTGTGTTGCTGTCACGCGGAACAGGTTTCAGCAGAGCTTCCAGGCTAAGATCGACCAGGAAGAAAGGACCTGGCGATCTACTTCTGAAAATCAAACAGAGAAAACCCTACGAATTATAACTGCCAGATCCGAAACCAATCACGGGGATGGCACAGGACCAGGCAGTGTTTTGTTCTGTTGTGCATGGGGGTAGCCATGAATTGGGGCCCAACTCGACAGCACCTGACAACACAATTTTAATAAGATACTGTATATAAAAAGTCATTGTGTTCGGTATATCTAAATAGTCATTTTATTTAACCTGTTGCCATAGATGACTTCTGAGGGTCTTTCACTTAAAGAGGACGCTGAATCGACAATGGTGTAGCTCAGCTTTAACAATACGCACACTCGCTGAAGTGTGTTTTCATAACAATACGACGTAAGCAGCCTTCATCCTGAAGAAGAACGCAAATATTAATTTTGATGTATATTTTGTGCCATCCCTGTGAAGCAGGTATGGTTTTGTCCATTTCAGAGAAAGATTATAAGCAACAAGGCAAGAGCTCCTCTTTGAATCTGTGATTTAAGTCCTAAGCTCAGACTGACTCTTTTTGTTTTTTTTTTTTTGGTGTATTTAAATTGCACTGAACAAATAAATGCTCCTTCTCTAGAATCTAGACTGTAGATACAAAATAGCCCATCAAAGCCAAAAACCAAACCCAGTGCCGTCAAGTCGATTCTGACTCACAGCAACCCTATAGGACAGAGTAGGACTGCCCCATAGAGTTTCCAAGGAGCGCCTGGCGGATTCGAACTGCTGACCCTTTGATTAGTAGCCGCAGCACTTAACCACTAAGCAACCAGGGTTTCCTAGATGCTTTATTTATAGGCTTCTAATTAAATTGTAGAAGTAAAAATGCCAGATTTGTACATTCATTTTTTATCATATTGGGATTTCCTCTTCCCTCCTATTTTTTTTTTTTTTTAGTTTTTATTCTGTATCCTAGTGAGTATGTTTCAATTCAGTTGCCACCAATATTTTTTTCCTGCCTATTATGGATCAGGTACCTCAGTGGCTGCTTTTAAGTTGGAAAAGTTACTGGGGTAGGAAGAACATTGAATTAATTACCTGGAATCTAAAAAGTCCGTGAAAGAATATTAACAAAGATTTTATGAACATAAAAAGCAGCAGAGCACTATATTGTGGGTAACAAAGAACTACCTTAGAGAGGATGACACAAAACTCTCTTCAACAGCTGCCTATTGAGCATATGATTGCAAAATCCACTTTGCAACCATTTCACCCTCATTGTAGGTCAGAACACATCAGCTGAACCTCCTTGACTGCATTCCCACAGCAAACCAAACATTTATAATTAAAAGTTTTCAGCACGCCAAGGCAGGAAGTCACTGCCTGGGCTGCGTTCCTGACTTTCATTCCGTTCCTTTGCTAGTTTTAAAACAAAGTCCTTTCCATCTTGCCACCTGCTGTGCCATTCAGACCTCCCCTCTTTTTGTCCCTCCCATGCAAAACAAATTTCACCCACACTTCCCTCAGCTGCTGGTCTCCAACCATGAACTATTTTCCCACCCGAGGTTCATCTAATCTAAAAGGAATGTCCCTTTTGTTGTAAAGAAGACTGAAATGTTGAATGTTTTCAATCAAGCCTACATCCTTTCATCCTCTTGGTATTGTGTCTAGCAGACGGCTAGGGTTCAATTGAGTCTCGGTAGAAATGATAATCTCAAAACTTGTAATATCAACAACCGTAAAAAATCAAGGAAGATAAAAGACGCTGGCCTTGTGTCCTCAGCCGATAAGCAGGCCCACTTCAACCCCATCTTTAAACATTCCTGTTTTTCCTTATGCTCTCTCTTTCCATTTTCAGACCAGTCTCCTCAAAGAGTAGACTGCACCCACTCGTTCATGTTTTGCACCCTCTCCAGGTGCTCCTTATCCCACTGTTGTCTGGCCTCCCCTACCATCACCAGCAACTGTTCCCACAGAGAAGACCAGCCACCTCCATATTACCTATGGAGGTAACCTACTGGCTGTAAGCAAGTCAACTTTTATCTTTCTTTCACACTCTTGTAAATATCATCCCTGAAACTCCCACTAATTAGGCTCCCTGGAACTACTGCCTCTTGATTCTCCCCTCTTTTCTGGTCAGTCCTCAGTTTCCTTTTATGGACCCACCTACGCCTGCTTAGCTCTTGAATCTTAGCGTTCCTGACTTTCCTGTCACAGGGCCACTTTTGTCTTAGTTACCTAGTGTCGCTATAACAGAAATACCATAAGTGAATGGCTTTAACAAAAAGAAATTTATTCTCTCACAGTTTAGGAGGCTAGAAGTCTGAATTCAGGGTGCCAGCTCCAGGGGAAGTCTTTCTGTCTTTGTTGGCTCTGGAGGAAGGTGCTTGTCATCAATCTTCCCCAGTCAAGGAGCTTCTCAGCACAGGGACCCCAGGTCCAAAGAATGTGCTATTCTCCTGGTTCTTGTTTCTTGGTGGTATGAGGTCCCCCTGTCTCTCTGCTTGCTTCTGTCTTTTATATCTCAAAAGAGATTGGCTTAAGACACAACCTAATCTTGTAGATTGAGTCTTGCCTCATTAACATAACTGCCACTAATCCCACCTCGTTAACATCATGGAGGTAGGATTTACAACGCATAGGAAAATCACATCAGATGGCAAAACCGTAGACAACCACATAATGCTGGGAATCATGGCTTAGTCAAGTTTACACACATCTTGGGGGGACACAATTCAAACCACAATAACTTTCCTTCTACATTTATATGCTTCCATGGAGATTTATGGACAACCACAGTTTCCTTTCTTTTCCCAGACTTTTACTCCGGGCCAGATGACCTCCAAGTCCAAACCTGAATTCATTATACTTCTCTGTACTGATCTCTTATTTCACTTAATGACACTAGTATCCACTCAGCGTTTTAAGGCAAAGACTTCTGTGTCATTTTTGACTCTCCCCTCTTCCTCCCTCATCACAATTAATTTGTTACAAAGGTCTTTCATTTGAACTTCTTCAATATCTGCAGAGGTTCCTCAGTTAATGCGTGATCTTTCACCTGACCTAAGTTATCACCCTTCCAACACATGTTCCACACAACTGTCAGAAGGCCCTAAGACTCAATATAGTCATGTCACTGTCCTGTTTATAATTCTTCAATGTCTTCCATTGAGTAAACAAGACAATGCACTCTTCATCATGTAAACCGAGTTCTTCACAATCTAGTCACTTACTTGGATTCAGAGCTTTGTTCCAGGTTGCTCTCATGTGGATCTAAAGCTACACTATACTGTGCCATGCTCCAGTCTTGATAGAAGGTCTCTTGCCTCTGTGACTTTGCATATGAGTTTCCCTCCACTAAAAATTCATAGTTCTTCATCTGCCAAGTGAATTCCTACTCAGCATTCAAGCTTCACCTAAAAGGACACCTTCTCTAGTAAACGTTACGCAACCTCATCCCACTCACATCATCAAGCCCTGAAGCTGCCTCCTCTGAGTTGTGAGAACACCCTATCCATGATAGCTTTGTTGTTGTATTTATTTTATTGAATTGCGGCTGTTAATTAGATCAGGGTTTCTCAACCTTGACCCTATTGACACTTTGGACCGGACAATTTTTTGTTTGGGGAGCTATCCTGTACATGGTAGGACGTTTGGCAACTTTCCTGGCCTCTATCCGTAGATGCCAGTAGCACCCCAAACCAATCATGACAATGAAAAATGTCACCAGACATTGCCAAATATCCCCTGGGGGCAATCCCCCCAGTTGAGAACCACTGCTCAAGATTATAGGCTCCTCTTAGGCAGAGCTCTTACCTTGTCGTCTCCAGTATGAAGACCTAATATGGAAAAGCAAAAGCTTAATACATGTTTACTAAATGATGTTTATTGAATGTATGATGAGATGATGGCCTAAGCTTTATGAATCAGCTATTCAAAAAGCATAAATCTTGAAATGGCACTTAAAAGTACTTATGAATAGGTCATCCCTAATGGGTGGCATTGTCGATTCATGAAAGGAAATAAAATAATGATGCTATCTTAGTTGTTTTGAAAAAGATGACTCAGAGTGTCTTCTCTAAAGAGGACAATAACTCATTATATAAACTAGTAGCACTGAAGAGCCTTCCTTTATGGAGCATGTATTTATTTTAGTGGGAAAAAGCACAATTAAAATCAGTGTATTTCAGATTATGTTGTTTCATTTTTATGCAGAAAAAAGAACACCTTAGCTGAATGGATCCCGTTTCAATTGATATTTCCTCTGTTAAGTTACGTTAAATCTGCCAAAAGTAAGGAACTCGAAAGGTAATGTAACACACTTGAAATACATTCTTCAAGCTACATTTCAACCAATCATTGGCAGTGACCCTTATGCTTTTTAATATCTGGGCTTGATTAAAACTTGCCTTTTAAGCCTTAAATGAAGCCCACCACTTTTAAATCTCTTTCCTCCTCATCCAAACCACGCAACCAATTACATCTGCGTTTTCCTTCAAAAGCCTCATCTCTCGACAGGTTTATGATGAGAAGCAAAGAAGCACGAGCTTAATTCTCTTCCGAGAGAACTACTAAATAATGAGAATTTTCACAAGTGGAATATCTATCTATTGATGATGATCAATCAATTAGCTTAGGACAAAGTTTGACTTCAAGGAAAGAACCAAATTAAATTAAAACCCAAGTAATTGGTTGTAAATGTGTATTTATTGAAACGTACCCCCAGTCTTTATTCTGTATAATCAGTAATAACATTCCTTTATGTTCCCTAAAATGGATTACTCATTTAACAAACTAAACCAAGCTCACTTAATTTTTTTTTTCCAGTGACTCAGCTGAAAGTTTTATGAAATAAAGTTTTTCATGGTCTGGTGGAACACAATAACATGACTGTAATTTTTACATGAGTGAAACCCTACGTATATGATCCCAAAGCTGTCACTATGAGGTTTTGACAGTTCAGTGTGCGACTAGCTGTCAAATGTCCTTAATAGATTCAAGTTTGAGGCATACACAGTTTCCTGCTTTTAAAGTCACTCGTTTCTCTATTCAATAATGATTTCTCTTCAGGATTTCTGATCACAATGTCACCTTAAAATGTGCTTTAAATGACACGTTGAATTTTATTCAGGTAAGCAGAAATCTTACAGAAGAAGACTGGAAGATCCCTTAGATGGTGTAATTCCTTCATAGCAAGTGCACAACACTACCATACCAATACACCTGGGAGACATAGATTATATATTATAAAATACAAGAATCTGAAGTTTAAAAAAAAGAAAAAAAATTTTTTTTTTTTTTTAGTAGGGCACAGCAAAATTAATGAAGGGCTCTGAAGAAAATCTAAAATACAAAATGAACTGTTGAATAAAATGAAAATGAAAAAAAAAAAAAACCTGTGTGAAGTAATTTTAAAAGCGAGAAGGAATAAATAATTACAGCTCTGTGAGTTTCAGAGTGGTAGCAAGACCCATAAAAACCTCGTGGTCAATTGCGTGTTACAAGGTTCTCATCCAGACTCAGCTCAGTCCTGGATTCCACTGAGAAGCTTTCTCCGATGCTGTTTCCTTCCTCATCATCTCTGGATAATATTCTGTACCCATGAGCACCCATAACACCCTTCGTTTATATAATTCATCACACTATAGCATTTAGCACACTATAGCTATGCTTGTGGCCTGAACGCGTTCTCAGGAATACAGCGTCAATGTCAAGCACCAACTCTCTAAACACCACCTCCTATCTTTCCATCTCTCTGAATTAACCTGTCTCCAGAATTCCTTCACCCCGACCAGGACCCAGAACCTACTATCCCTCACCCTCTTTAGGTCCCCACTTCTCTCCTTCTTCAGCCGTGAAGCCAACTCCTCAGGTGCAGGCGTACACTCTTAACTCCCACAATACTACGTTCTGGGAAGTAGGAAGCTATGTGATTCGGACCTTGTGTGAACATGTCTACAACGCAAGCAATAGCATTCACTGACTTTCCACCTTCCTGTTGCTTTAGCAGCCTTTTGTTCCACTTCCAAATCAATGCTTCTCCTTTGTTCTTGCGGCTGCTACCACTAGCACTGGTTTTGCTGTGTTTGGGAGCCATGATACACTTCACGGTAATATTTTTAAAAGAAAATTAAGCAGAGAGATACAGCTACAACTCTCAAGAGACCCGTGATACACAAGATTCAATGCTGCTACCTACTAGTTGAAGCACACACGGCTGTAGGGTAAACTTTTTATTTGTTAGTCAGAAAATTCACATTAAAATGACAGGAAGTACAGTAGAGTGCATACATAAGCCAGTAACAGAGGCATTTATGGTGACTAACAAGACATGTGCATTATTATAAGCTGTGTATGTACTGTATCACTATACACCTGGCAGCACAACCGCTTTGTATACAAGCGACATGAGATACAGATGTTGTGCGTGGGAAGCTGTTGCATTCTCTGCGTCTGGTTTCATCTGCTACGTCCTGTTCTCTGATCAGGATTTCTGAAATCTATTATAACCTTATGAGACCGCAGACACATATGTGGTTGGATGGGGCTCAAACAGATGTTACCCAGCACACGGCTGTGTATATATATATATTCTAATATTCTCACAGCTCCCTTCAGTTACTGGCTTATTTCTGTGTTTACTTTTATAGTAAACTCTTTCTTAATATCCTCTTCTTATTCTTCCTTATCTTCCTGATATATAAATGTTCAAAAGCCCCAGGACTCTGTCCTCAGGTCTTTTCCTCATCTACGCTCACTCCTGAATGATCCCAACCATCTCAGCACTTTAAATACATCTATAAATCTACATCTCTTTCCACAACTCCAAACCTCATGTCCAATTGCCTACTTTATACCTTCTCTAGAACATCAGCAAGGCATGTCAAATTTCACGTGTTAAAAACTAAACTCCCAGCTTCCTCTCACCACCCAAAAGTAACTTGTGCTTCTCCTTAAAGTATTCCCTATCTCAAGCGATTGGCTATCCCATTCTTCCAGTTGCTCAAGCTAAAATAGGTAGACAGACTAAAAAGGAAAAGAAAATCTGGCATTGTTAGTTCTTTGGCTAGAATATTCCTATTCTTAGAAAATATACTGACATATTTAAAAAGCCACACTGACTATAGTAACTTAGCCTCAAACAATTGAAGAGAGAGAGAGAGCGTAAATGAAGAAGCAGAAGTGGCAACATAGTAACAGCAGGTGAATTGGGGTAAAAACGTTAACAGTTGTTCCTTGAACTATTTTTGTAAGTTTGAAATCATTTCTTTATATATATATATATATATATATATATATATATATATATATATTTAGATAGACTTATCCTTGATCGATCTCTCTCTCTCCATATCAAATTTACCAGGAAATCAAGTTGACTCTACATTCAGATTCAATCCAGAATCTGACCACTTCTTGCTGTGTCAAACTTTGGCACCCCAGTTCAAGCCACCATTATCATAACAGATGCTTAGCTGTTCTTCCTGCCCTTTCCTCCTGCGGCCTTTGGTAATAAACCCACTGCCGTCGTGTCGGTTCTGACTCACAGTGACCCTGTAGGACAGAATAGAACTGCCCCACAGGGTTTCCAAGGAGCGCCTGGTGGATTCGAACTGCTGACCTCTTGGTTAGTAGCAGTAGCACTTCACCACTACACCACCAGAGTTTCCAATACAGCAGCCAAATCTCACTGCCCCTCAGCTCAAAACCTGCCGAGGATTTCCTATATCTCTCCAGTCAAAGCCAGTGATCTCCTCATGGCCTTGCAACGCCCTGTGTGATCCAGCCTCCTCTCCTGTTGCTCTCACCATCACCCACTCCACCCTAGGCACACTCCGGAATGTACCAAGTCTTATCCCTCCTCGAAGTCTTTGTTTTTGCTTTTCTCTTGCCCAGAATACGCTTCCCCCTGATGTCTACACTGCTTGCTCCCTCGATTCTTCCGTTCTCTGCTCAAATACCACATTATCAGCAAGGCTTCCTCTGACTAACCTTTCTAAAGAGGAACCCATTACTTCCTTCCCACCTCCCCAGGGCTCACCATCCCTCTCTTACACTGTCTTATTTTTCTAGATCAACCAACCAACCCAAACCCATTTCTGTTGAGTTGATTTCGATTCATAACGATCCTCTAAGACAGAGTAGAACTGCCCTGTACGGTTTCCAAGGAGGAGCTGGTGGATTTGAACCGCTGACCTTTTGGTTGGCAGCTGAGCTCTTTTATTTATTTATTTTTTAATTATTATTACACTGTAAGTGAAAGTTTACAAATCAAGTCAATATCTCATACGAAAATTTGTATACACCTTGCTATATACTCCCAATTGCTCCCCGCCTAATGAGATAGCACACTTCTTCCCTCCACTCTCTCTTTTTGTGCCCCTTCCACCAGCTTCTGACCCCCTCTGCCTTCTCATCTCCCCTCCAGATAGGAGATGCTAACATAGTCTCTGTGTCTACTTGATCCAAGAAGCTCATCCTTCACCAGTATCATTTTCTATCCCATTGTCCAGTCCAATCCCTATTGAAAGAGTTGGTTTTGGGATGGTTCCTGTCTTGGGCTAACAGAAGGTCTGGGGACCATGACCACAGGGGTCCTTCTAGTCTCAGTCAGACCATTAAGTCTGGTCTTTTTACAAGAATTTGGAGTCTGGATCCCACTGCTCTCCTACTCCCTCAGGGGCTCTCTGTTGGGTTCCCTGTCAGGGCAATCATCGGTTGTAGCTGGGCACCATCTAGTTCTCGCCTCAGGCTGATGTAGTCCCTGGTTTATGTGGCCCTTTCTGTCTCTTGGGCTCAAAATTGCGTTGTGTCTTTGGTGTTCTTCATTCTCCTTTGCTCCAGATGGGTTGAGACCAATTGATGCATTTTAGGTGGCCGCTTACTAGCATTTAAGACCTCAGATGCCACTCTCCAAAGTGGGATGCACAATGTTTTCTTAATCGATTTTTTTATGTGAATTGATTTAGATGTCCCCTGAAACCATGGTCCCCAAACCCCTGCCCTTGTTACGCTGGCCTTTGAAGCATTCAGTTTATTCAGGAAACTGCTTTTGGTTTAGTCCAGTTGTGATGACCTCTCCTGTATTGTGTGTTGTCGTTCCCTTCACCTAAAACAGTTCTTATCTACTATCTAATTAGTGAATACCCCTCTCCCTCCCTCCCTCCCCCTCTTGTAACCATCAAAGAATATTTTCTTCTCTGTTTAAACTATTTCTCCAGTTCTTATAATACTGGTCTTATACAATATTTGTCCTTTTTCAACTAATTGCACTCAGCATAATGCCTTCCAGATTCCTCCATGTTATGAAATGTTTCACAGACTCATCACTCTTCTTTATCAATGGGTAGAATTCCATTGTGTGAATACACCACAGTTTATTTATCCATTCATCCACTGATGGGCACCTTGGTTGCTTCCATCTTCTTGCTATTGTAAACAGTGCTGAAATGAACATCTGTTTGTGTAAAGGCTCTTATTTCTCTAGGATATATTCCCAGGAGTGGGATTGCTGGATCATATGGTAGTTCTTTTCTAGCTTCTTAAGGAAGTGCCAAATTGATTTCCAAAGTGGTTGTGCCATTTTACATTCCCACCAGCAGTATTTAAGTGTTCCAACTTCTCCACAGCCTCTCCAACATTTATTATTTTGTGTTTTTTTGGATTAATCCCAGCTTTGTTGGAGTGAGGTTTCATTCCATTGTAGTTTTGATCTGCGTTTCTCCAATGGCTAATGATCGTGAACATTTCCTCATGTATCTGTTAGCTACCTGAATGTCTTCTTTAGTGAAGTGTCTATTCATATCTTTTGCTCATTTTTTAATTGGGTTATTTGTCTTTTTGTAGTTGAGTTTTTGCAGTATCATGTAGATTTTACAGATCAGGTGCTGATCGGAAATGTCACAGCTAAAAACTTTTTCCCAGTCTGTAGGTAATCTTTTTACTCTTTTGGTGAAGTCTTTGGATGAGCATAGGTGTTTGATTTTTAGGAGCTCTCAATTCTCTAGTTTTTCTTCTGCATTCTTCATAATGTTTCGTATACTATTTATGCCATGTATTAGGGCTCCTAATGTTGTCCCTATTTTTTCTCCCATGATCTTTATCATTTTAGATTTTATATTTAGGTCTTTGGTCCATTTTGAGCTCATTTTTGTGCATGGAATGAGGTATGGGTCTTGTTCCATTTTTTTGCAGATGGATATCCAGTTATGCCAGGGCCACTTGTTAAAAAGACTGTCTTTTCCCCATTTAACTGACTTTGGGCCTTTTTCAAGTATCAGCTGCTCATATGTGGATGGATTTATGTCTAGATTCTCAATTCTGTTCCATTGGTCAATGTATCTGTTGTTGAACCAGTACCAGGCTGTTTTGATTACTGTGGCAGTATAATAGGTTCTAAAATCAGGTAGAGTGAGGCCTCCCACTTTGTTCTTCTTTTTCAGTAATGCTTTACTTTTCTGCAGCCTCTTATGAAGTTGGTGATGTGTTTATACATCTCCTTAAAAAATGTCATTGGAATTTGGATTGGAATTGCATTGCATCTATAGATCACTTTTGATCGAATATATATTTTTATGATGTTACTTCTTCCCATCCATGAGCAAGGTATGTTTTTCCACTTAGGTAGTTCTCTTTTGGTTTCTTGCAGTAGTGTTTTGTCATTTTCTTTTAAAAGTCTTTTACATCTCTGGTAAGATTTATTCCTAAGTATTTTATCTTCTTGGGGACTACTGTAAATGGTATTGATTTGGTGATTTACTCTTTGATGTTCTTTTTGTTGGTGTAGAGGAATCCAACTAATTTTTGTATGTTTATCTTGTATCCCGATAATCTGCTGAACTCTTCGATTAGTTTCAGTAGTTTTCTTGAGGGTGCCTTAGGGTTTTCTGTGTATAAGATCACATCACCTGCAAACAGAATACTTTTACTTCTTTCTTGCCAATCCGGATGCTCTTCTTTTCTTTATCCGGTTGCTCTGGCTAGGACCTCCTAGCTGAGGTCTTAACTGCTGCACCACCAGGGCTCCTTTCTACATCAGGGATCAGCAAACTTATCTTAAAGGTCCAGATGGCAAATAGTTTTGGTTTCGCAGGACATACGGTGTCTGCACACAATTATTCGACTCTGCCATTGTAGCGTGAAAACAACCATAGACAATACTTAAACAAATGAATGTGGCTTTGCTCCAACAAAGTTATTTACAAAAATAGGTAGCAGGCTGGATTTGCCAATGGGACATAGTTTGCCAGCTCCTGTTCTAAATAAAGGCTATTCCATTTTTATTTGTTTTTCTGTTTGTTGATTTCTGTCTTCCTCATCGGATAGCAAGCTGCATAAGGGAAAAGGCATTCTTTTGTTCACTACTGGATCTTTAGTGTTTAGAAGAGTGACTGACACTGAACTCAATATTCACGAAATGAATGAATGAATTTATCAATATAAGACCTTCAGCAAGATGGAATGACACAGTGGCTGCAACAATGGGATCATGCATAACGACAATGGTGAGGATGGCACAAGACAGGGCAGTGTTTCATTCTGTTGTACATAGGGTCACTATGAGTTGGAACCAACTTCATGGCACCTACCAACAACATTTCTACTAACCTTCATATATTCCTTTTCTCCAGTGCAACAAATTCTCCTTCTGATCGATCTATACCCTTAATAATGTTTACTTATATCTTATTATAACTTGACTCTGCTCTCCTTTATGGCCAAGATGAACGTATTCCTTTCTTTAGGCCCAATGTGTATCAGCATACCTAACAGATAGAACATGCTCAATAGATTTGTACTAAATGAATGAATTGATCGAGACAACAAGATTGAGGTAAGAATACAGAAGGGCTAAATTGAGGGTAATGAGAAGAACACGGAGGAAAAGGAGTATCCTAGGAGTATAATTGCTAGCAATTTTCTCTGATTATAGAAAATGGAGATGATAATCTGCTCTCCTTTTTTGCTGGTCAAACAACACCTGGAGGGCTTTGTTCTAATTCTGGTCCCCCTACTTTTAGAAAAATGTAGCAACCTATGTTGCTTTCAGAAAAATACAGCCAAGCTGGTGAAAGGAAGGAAAACTGACATTTGAAGAACAGTTGGAAAACTGGCAATGTTGGGAAAATTGAGGCTACTTAGCCCAGAAGAGCATTAGAGAGGTACATGCTAGCTATCTTGAAATCCTTAAGGAGTTGTCAGATTTAAGAAGGATTCAATTGTCTATGTTGCTCCATAAATTAAACCACCCAGTGAAAATTGTAAGGGGGTAGGTTTTAGCTCAATATAAGAAAGAACTTTCTAGGGATTAGAGCCATCTGAAAATAGAATGAGCTGTCATCTGAAGGCATGCTATTCCCATCATCTGGAGTGTTCAATCAGAGGCTAGGCAACACTTATCAGGAATAGCCTGCAAGGGAATCAAGTACAAAGTCAAAATCCTCACCCAGACATCCAATGTTCTTTCCAACTCTGAGATTATATGATTTTATGAAAAGCTATCAAGAGGAGGAGATGCCTCCCAAAGTGGAACTGGTGAACACGGTAGCCATTTCCCCAGAAGGTTTTGGGGGGAATCATGAGGCAGGGGCTCCAAACTAGCTCATATTTCAGCACCTTAGCACCATTCACAACATCTTCACAAGAGCAAATTGTTTCCAATGGATCATCTTGAAGACCCCAGACAGAAAGGTGGAGACAGAGAGTGTCTTAGGCTGGGTTCTCTAGAGAAGCAAAACCAGTAAAGCACATAAAAATATATATAGAGAGAGATTTATATCAGGGAAAATTCTCTCGGGATTGTAGGGGATGGAATGACCCAAGTCTGTGGAGCAGGATAGAGGCTTCTCTAGATTCACGTAGCCACAGTGGCTGGCAAACTCAAGATCAGCACGTCGGAGAACAGGGCTCCTGCTCTCAGGCTGTAAAGATGGATGAATCCGAAGATCTACAGACAAGTTCATAGCTCAAGCCCCAAGAGCCAGAGATCAGACAAAGAGGAGGCAGTTGCAGGATCCAGAGTGAGCAAAAAAGCCAGGACTTCTTCTTATGTTTGGATGCAGGCCACACCCCCAAGGAAACTCCGTTTCAACTGACTGTCTACTCAGAGCAGATTCAATCATGGAAGTGATCACATATAAACAGTGAGATTCACGGCCCAGCCAAGTCGACACACAATCTTAACCATCACAGAGAGAGAGAAAATGCAGAAAAAAAAGAAAAAATCTTAGGATAAATGAGAATAATCAGTTAAAAGACACAGTATAGAGCACTTTTGATTATTTTAAGTTTTTTTTTCAAATGTTAGTTACATGTATAGACAAAAAAAAAAAAAAGATGAAAGGAAAATGAATGCTATCTGCATTCCTACACTGCATGTCAAAACCAAAGGAAAAGAAAGGAGGAGAAGTTCTTTGGACAAAGGCCATCTGAAGACAGGTCCATAACATATGATCAGAATATGATCACTGAGGAAAGGCCAAATATCCAACCCAGTAGAATTGCATCCTAGTTTTCAAGTAATTAATGGTGCAGCTTGTCAGGTGATAAGAAAGGGAAATTAAAAGGAGCCACAGATGGAATACACCTAAATTGTCAGGGAAGACTTAGGGATGTAAATGACTTCTAGATTGGGATCTTAAGGAAACTAGTAGCTAGTTAGGCCAAGAATGAGAGGGGAGATCTTTGAAGCATGAGAAATAAAGCTCTCAAGAGGCCCAGAACTTGCTGGTTGGTCTTACAGTTCACCTGCACCTTCATAGCTTGTACCTTAGGAACAGAAATTATCACTTTTATTCACAGAAGATAATACAAGCTTTATTTTCTTCCTTAGAATTCTCACCTCAGAACTTCTAATCCATTCTGTTCCAAGAGATGACTTTATCTCCTGCTTCTCTTAAGGCCATCAGAGGGAATGCCATCAACTTCCTACCAACAAACTCGAAAACTTTCTCTTCTGTGTTTTCATCTTGGTGAATTTTGCCATTATTCCCCCAACTCTCCAGTCAAAAACACGGTGGTCATTCTTGATGCTGCCCTTTATTGATCCCCTCATATATGCACCGATGAATGACTTTGACTAATATTTCTCAAATCAAGGCATCCTCTCCTGAAAGTCTCCTCACTATTGGGCAACTTCTCATCCTCTCTGTGGCCAAAGTAACATTTCTACAATACATGCCCAATCACATGACTTCCCTACTGAAACCCTGAAGTCCCTGAATGGTGCAAACAATTAACATGTTCAGCTGCTAACCAAAAAGGTTGTAGGCTGAAGTCCAGTTTCCTCTTACTGCTGTAACAAATTACCAAACATCTAGTGGCTTAAATCAATTACTCTCTGGGTCTAGAGGACAGAATACTGACACAAGTCTCATTGAGCTAAAATCAGGGTGTCAGTGAGACTGTACTCCCTTCTGGAGGCTCCAGAGAATAATCTGTTTCCTTGTCTTTTCTGGCTTCTAGAAGAGTTCCTCCATTCCTTGGCTCATGGCCCCCTTCCTTCATATTCAAAGCCAACAACAGAGAGATGAGTTCTTCTCACATTGCATCTCTCTGACCACTTCACCTGTCGCCCTTTTTTACTTTTAAAGACCTTTGTGATTATATTGGACCCACCCAGATAATACTGGAAAAACCTCCTATTTTAAGGTCAACTGACTATCAACCTTAATTCCACCTACAACCATAATCCCACTTTGCCATGTAACCTGACATATTCACAGGTTCTCTACGGGGCCATCATTCTGCTCACCAGACCATTCATATCTAACTTGCAGTCCCAAGAACATTTGTGCTCTTGTTCACCACTGGGTTATTTCGCATATTGTCCCCCCTGCCTGTAGCACCCTTCTTTCTTATATAACCTCACTTCACTTCCATTACTTGACTAGCTCATGTAGCTCTTCAGGATTCACCTGCCACGTCTGTCATTAACTTCTCTGGCAAATCTTCTCTGAGCTCTGTAGGTTGGGTTGGGTGATCCCATCTCTGTATTCCAGTGAACCCTCTATGGTTAACCTTCTCATAACACCTATTAATGGTGCAATATCATTGGCTATTGCTTATTGCCCACCATTCATCATGTTGTCATACGGTACTGGCTTGTGTGTTGCTGTGACCCTGGAAGCTATGCCACCAGTATTTCAAATACTAGCAGGGTCACCCATGGTGGACAGGTTTCAGGGGAGCCTCCAGACTCAGACAGACCAGAAAGAAAGGTCAGGAGACCTACTTTCAAAAATTAGCCAGTGAAAACTTTATGGATCACTACACAACATTGTCTGACTCCTTGCTTTGGACACTTCACCAGAAGGGATCAATCACTAGAGGAGGACGTCGTGTTTGGTGAAGTAGAGGTCCAGCAAGGATGAGAGTGACCATCCGTGAGATGGATTTGCATAATAGCTGCCATGATTGACTCAAACAAGCTGGTGACAGTGAGCATGATGCAGGACCTGGCAACGTTTCTTTGCATTGTACCTAAGGTCTCCATGAGTTGGAGTAGACTGGATGGCAGCTGTCTATCTATCTCTATTGCTTATTGTATGGTCCCTGAAGAGTGGTATCTTATCTCTGTATCCAGAGTGAATAGCACTATTTCTGGCACTTAGTAAGTTCTCAATGCTTCAGCACAGACCCAGCCATTATATCTCTTCCAGGCTGAAGTATTTAAATCCTGGGTTAAACTGGACTGTTAGGTCTACTGCAATCAATCCTAAGGCACCTTTGGTTTTCAATTTTCCTAAACCACTTCTCTTTTTCCCCTTTTCTATATATACACATATATATGTATGTATGTATATACAGCAATGATCTCCTTCCTCATATTTCAAGTGATTTATCTTAAAAAGGAAACTAGCTTCATATATCCTCTATAGATTTCTAGCAATAACCTAGAAAGCAACTAGGCAATCCCTTCATATTGTCAATATTTATTCATGCCTAAATTTTGTTGACTGAGTGAGTCAGATTCTAAGCCTTTAGGGCAGAGTTTCTGTGTAATGTGCTTTGTTTCTTTGTAAGTACACCAGTGACAGTCTACAAAGAGTTACAATAATTACAATACAGCATTTGTGGAAACCAATACATGCTTTTATAATTATCACATTTGTGGCAAGTTTTATTGTTTGCCAAAGATGGCTATCACTTAAGTCTCGTTTTCTAGAAAAGAGGTCATGTTACCAAATTTCAGAATATTGTGTTAAACATATGATTCAGTTTGGATTCACTCTTTTCTCTCCTCCTCCCAACATTATAATACTTCATGGAACTCAGTTCATTAATAATGTATGAATTAATAAAATTTGAGGAATATAAATAATTAACACTAATAATACTGTTAATTTTTTATATTCCTCAAAACAGAACTGTTCTAAATTTTATTCCTCACCAAATCAAGCACAAAGCATAAGAGGATTACAAAGTTACATGTGAGCAAGTGTAAAATATTGTAGTACAATTTATAAGCCAAATGCAATTATTAGTGTCAGCCATGTTTAAAGTGAACATGTAATTGTGTGTGTGCTGAAGAAAATGGTTAATAATCAGAATGACATTGAATTACATCTAGAAAATTTTCCTCTGGGAAAGAGGTTACTGCAATGGGGGAGAGGGTCAATAAGTAGGGGTGGTTGTTAAGTGATGTAATTATTAGGGAAATACAGAGAAAGAGCCATTACCTCCACATGAGAATTTTGGGTCTGTAAATGTGGAAAATAAACAAAAGCAGAATAGATTAAGGGATGAGCAAGCAGGCCAAGAAACCTTCTTATGAGATGCCAAGAAAGATAGTCTTGGAGAGGTAAAAGAAAAATGTCAAATAAGTTTTAGGAGACCTAAATTTGATATTTAATTTTTGCATAAATATTTATTGAGCATCTACTAATTGCCAACTACTGTACAGCCCTTCATCTTCCTTTGAGGGGAGACCCCTATATTCCATAATCAATTTTTTCTTAATGAATTTTCAGAGATTACACTTAATACCAGTAAATTTCATCTTTCTGTTTTTGATCTATATTTTACCTATTTACGCATCTTCTTAGCTTCATGGAAACCCCAGTGGCATAGTGGTTAAGAGTTCGGCTGCTAACGAAAAGGTCAGCAGTTCTAATCCACCAGCCACTCCTTAGAAATCCTATGGGGCAATTCTACTCTGTTCCATAGGGTCTCTATGAGTCAGAATCAAGTCAAAGGCAACTATTTTGGTTGGTTTTCTTAGCCTCATGATTCAGCCAACCACTGTATTAGCTACTACCAGCCTTGTACAACCCACAAGAAAAAGCATGTCTTCTTTGGTTGTATTCATTTCATCAGCAAGAGCATGACATAGCACCTAGCTTCAAGTGTGGGTTCTAACAAAAAATGAGAAACTTACAATTCTAATAGGCTCTGGTGGTAGGCGAAGTCTTCAGAGACAAGTTCCTGGCCATTCTGCTAAAACAAGCAAAATGAAGGCCCAGAGAGGCAGTAACCACTGAAAAATAAAGGAAAGAAACCTCCCAACTGTGAACACCCTTCTCTTTTCTGAGAGAAAGTCTTCCAGTTAGTACCCTTTCCTTTGTGAGGGATGTTCCCCTCTCCTTCGGTGATACTTAATGTTGTTGTTGTACAGGCAATTCCATAGAGCTAATTCTGACTCATAGTGACCCTATAAGACAGAATAGAACAGTCCCACAGGGTTTCCTAGGCTGCAGTCTTTGCATAGTCAGATATATCCTTTTAAATATGGGTGAGAAGTTTTGGGATTGCATTCTTCTTCAGTAGCCACACCTTTTCTACCAGCTAGGGACATCAGCACAACTCACCAAGCTCCTCCTGTCTTGAGCACCTGGACTTCCTTGCTTTAACTGCTCCATAGGATTCCCTAGGCATTAATCTTTAAGGGAGCAGATCACTAGCTCTTTTCTCCAGTAGAGCAACCTTTTGATTAGCAGCCAAATGCTTAACCACTGCGCCACCAGGGTTCCTTACGTATACAATATGCTAATTCAATCCATCAAAAATATCCTTTGCCTTTGGGCAAGACAACACCTACACCATTATTAAAGACCTCCAGAGAAGATTTCACAGTTTCCTACAAGAACTAGTTTCAGTACTTAAAAACTCTGACCATCAGCCAACTCTTAAACCTCACTTAAATCCTGTTTCCTGGTATTTAAGTTGGGAACATCCTTCTGTGAAGGAATTTTTAAGTTGGAAAGTTACTCATCAGCCTAGGTATTACTGCCAGTGATTAACTGCACGTGGAAATATCCGAAGCCTGATGTTTGCAAAAATATGATTCTATTATTTGTACTTCCTACAGCCACAAGATATTATTGTAACTTATTTGGGAAACAAATCTGGCTCTCAGATCCAACTGTGAGACCTAGCACCAACCTTAACACTAATCTCAGGACAGCCAGCATGACTCAAAGAAGCAATTTCTCCATTATAATAAAGACTAGTCTGTTCATGACTGCCCTCTGTGATCCCCTCAATGTGGCCATGAGGTGCTTACACAGGCCAACAGAGCTCAACAGAATACTGACTGGCATTGGCAGTTATTTACCATGAAGTCACCAGAATTTCTCCTGGGAAGACTTTGGAATGACAGCTGAAATTATCCCATTGGTTACACTTGCCTCGAAGCCCAGATGAAAACTGGCGTAGCGTCATAAGATGGTTGATTTTCATGGCGAGAATGCCCTACCTAACATTCTCCACAAAATTCTAAAAGATCTCACATGTATAAGCCAACACTGCAATGTTATTCAACAATTAGAAGGGTGAATAAATAATACTGGAAAGCTTGGTTCCATAGCAGCAGTAATAACACAGGACATTTTTGCATACAGGCTTTTAAAAGCTGCCTTAACGTATTTCCCTGCAATCCTACAAAGAAGAAAATTTAACAAATCCTTTCAGTAGGTGCTAAATAGCACCAACATGTGAATCATCTTCAGATCATTTCCTTAACAATAGCTACATTTTGAATGGTACAAATTACTTGGCTAAAAGCGACAAGGAGAATGCCAGCATACTGATAAACTCACAAATGAAAAATGAAGTTAGCATGGCTGTCACTACGCATATGCTCAGTAGGAGAAGGGTGGAGAGGTCTCCGAAATGCTTGTACTTTTTTCAGGTGGAAAATTACAGGCTTAGATTGACAGGATAGGTTATTACACAGGCTTTCTCAAACTAAAAAAAAAAATTAAAACGTCAGTGAGTCCGTTCCAACTCATGGCGACCCCATGTGTGTCAGAGTAGAACTGTACTCCATAGGGCTTTCAACAGCTGATTTTTCAGAAGTTAGATTGCCAGTCCTTTTTTCTGAGGATCCTCTGTGTGGGCTGAAATTAACAACCTTTTCAGTTATTAGTCACGCACTTAACCATTTGCACCACCCAAGGACTTTTCTCAAACTTAAAAAAAAAAAAAAATGCCATTGAGTCAATCCCAACTCATGGCAACCCTGTAGGACAGGGTAGAACTGCCCCATAGGGTTTCCAAGGAGTGGCTGGTGGATTCAAATTGCTGATCTTTTGGTTAGCAGCTGAGCTCTTAACCACTGTGCCACCACAGCCCCAAACTAAGGGTGCTGTATGCCTCTGCAGGAATATATACACACGTACACACAAAAACCCAATCCTGTTGTATTCAGGTTGATTCCCACTCATGGCAACCCCTATGTTACAGAGTAGAACTGCTTCATAGCATTTTCTTGGCTGTAATCTTTACAGAAGGGAGCCCTGGTGGCACAGCAGTCAAGCTCTCTGCTGCCACCCAAAAGGTTGGCAGTTCAAACCCACTCAGTAGCTCTGCTGGAGACAGAGCTGGCGATCTGGCTTCTGTAAAGATTACAGCCAGGAAAACCCTCTGGGGTGGTTCTACCCTGTTACACCGGGTCTCTATGAATTGGAATAAACTCTACAGCACACAAAAACACAACAATCTTAACAGAAGCAGGTCACTAGGCCTTTCTTCTTCAATGCCGCTGGATGGGTTCCACCATTAGGCAAATTGTTTGCTCCACCAAAGAACTTTGGGGGAAAACAGCCTTATTAAAATGGTCTTTCCTCCTTCCCCGTTGCTCGTCATCATGGGTGTGGTAGACAGAAAAAAGCCTCCCGCTCCCAATACCCCTCACACCTACAAAGATGTCCTAATTCCCAGAGGCTATATTCACCTACATTACAAAAGGCACATTGCAGATGTGATTTAGTTAAGAATTTTGAGATGGGGAGAGAGATAGGTTGAATTGTGTCCTCCCAAAGTAGGTGCTGAACTCCAGACCCTTGTACCTGTGCTTGTGATCCTATTTGGAAACAGAGTTTTCTTTTGTTATGTTAATGAGATCATATCAAGCACAGTTACTAATCTCTGTCAAAAGGGAACAAATATTTTATCTTTTGTTATTACATCATATTAACTATCTGTTTTGCAATTCTGTAACCTACTAAACACATCAAAAATTATTTTACAAGAAATATAACTATATATAAGAGAATTTCTTCCAAAAGTAATTAGCTCTGTAGCAGATCTCAATAAACATTTCTTTGATTAATGAGTAATCTGAATTTACAAGGCATGAAGTAGAATGATGCAAAGATTCCATTTTAAAAGGTTGGGACATTCGAAGTCATCTGCTCCACATCTTTACCTGCTGTACCACTTGAGCGTAACAACATTTGGGAACTCCTTCAGCATCTGGAAGTAACTATCTCCTTTAAAAGCCAAACTTCAATTCTAGATGGTTCTAAATATTGGAGTATCTTTGCTTGTACTAGAGCCCTAGTGGTGCAGTGGTTAAGAGCTCGGGTGCTAACAAAAAAGTCAGCAGTTCAAACCCACCAGACACTCCTTGGAAACCCTATGGGGCAGTTCTACTCTGTACTACAGGGTTGCTATGAGTGGCAATCGACTCAACAGCAACAGGCTTGTTTTTTTGTTTTGTTTTTTTCTAGCATCGAATCATGAATCAGACTCTTTCTGCTATTCATCTGATCTGGTTACACCCTCTCAAACTGCACAAAAATGGAAGGTCATTCCTAAAACATGGTTATTTACAAATACTTGCAAGCTTTCAAACCCCTTTTATGTTTTTGTTTCTCCAGATTAAACACACCTTGTGGTCTGTAAAATCAGATATGTGTACATGTAATTTCAAGTTTTTTTTTTTACTACTTTGATTACCACCCTAAACTTGTTCTAATTTGTCAATATCCCTTAAAAATATCATGTGTGTGCATAAACGAATTATGGTACATACACACAATGGAATACTATGTGACAATAAAGAACAATGGTGAGTCCGCGAAACATCTCACAACATGGATGAACCTGGAGGGCATTATGCCAAGTGAAATAAGTCAATCACAAAAGGACAAATATTGTATGAGGGCACTATTATAAAAACTCAAGAAAATGCTTATACATGGAAAAAAAACAATCTTAGATGGTTACAGGAGAGGGGAGGGATGGAGAGGGGAAATCACTAACTAGACAGCAGACAACCATTAACTTAGGTGAAAAGAAAGACAACACAAAATATAGGGCAGTCAGCCCAACTCGACCAAGTCAAAGCCATAGAAGCTTCCTAGACACATCCAAACACCTTGAAGGAATGAGTTACTAGGGCTGAGGGCTGGGGACCATGGTTTCAGGGGACATCTAAATCAATTGGCATAACATGGTTCATAAAGAAAATGTTTCACACCCTACTTTGGGGAGTAGCACCTGGAGTCTTAAAAGCTTGTGAGCAGCCATCTGAAACACATCTATTGGTCCAATCATATTTGGAGGAAAGGAGAATGAAGAAAACCATAGACACAAGAAAAATATCGGCCCAAAGGACTAATGGAGCACCTGGACCACAGCCTCCACCAGCTTGAGCCCAGAAGAAATAGATGGTGCCTGGCTACCACCACCAACCACTCTGACAGGGATCACAATAGGGGTCCGGGATAGAGCAGGAGAAAAATGTAGAACAAAATTCAAATTCACACAAAAAAGAACAGACTTACTGGTCTGACTATGGCCCCCAGATGCTCTGTTAACTCAGAACTGAAGCCATTCTTCAAGTCCACCTTTCAGCCAAAGATTAGACAGACCTATAAAACAAACAATACAGATGAGGACTGTGCTTCTTAGTTTAGTCAAGTGTAGAAGATCTAAAGGGCAATCTGCCCAAAAGCTAGGATGAGAAAGCAGGAAGGGGCAGGAAACCTGGACAAATGGATATGGGAATCTGGAGTGTAAAGGGAAAGGGGGAGAGTACTGACACTTTGAAGGATTGAAACCAATATCACAAAACAATCTGTGTATGAATTTTTGAATGAGAAACTAATTTGTGCTGTAAACTTTCACCTAAAACTCAATTTAAAAAAAATTTACAAAATAAACAATCTAAGAAGGGGGATGAAGAACAAAAAGTAAAACAGCATTATTTATGCCATGTTTGGACATTCTATCCTTATGAGGGTCATCAAAAACCACGTTAAATGGGCACCAACCCATTATCATACTGATCATATTAATTATGCACTCATGATTAGTTGGGGTTGCAGTCCTTTGCACTGTTAAAACCACTTTTCACCTGGCCAACTTTCACTCATCTTGAATACCCAGCTCAGATATCACCTCTTCCATAAAGCCTTCCCTGACTTACCCAGTCAGTACTTATCACACCCTCTTTTGGGGTGCCATGACATTTTTTAACTGCCTCTATTATGGCACACATATTTTTCCTAGACTATAAGCTCTTTGGAAACCCTGGTAGCATAGTGGTTAAGTGCTACAGCTGCTAACCAAAGGGTCTGCAGTTCGAATCCACCAGGAGCTCCTTGGAAACTCTATGGAGGCAGTTCTACTCTGTCCTATGGGGTTGCTATGAGTCGGAATCGACTCAACGGCAGTGGGTTTGGTGTCTTGTTTTTTTTTTTTTTTTTTGGATAAGCTCTTTGAGAATAGAGCTATGTCTTATCAATCTACATACCTTTCCTCAATGCATAGGGCTTAGTATATGTGCCCTGCTTAGTATGTATTTTAAGTGAAAAAAAAAAAAAACTTAGTAAGAATCAGACCAGAACAAAGCTTCCATGTTTATAGCTAAGTAATAAAAATAATAGCAGCTAATATTTACTGAACTTCTCTGGCTTATATGATCTTAAATGAATTCTCATAGTAGTCCACTTCTGAGAAGAACAAACTGAGGTCCAGAGATATTAAGTAAATTGGCAGAACCAGAATTCAAAGCCCCAAAACCAAACTCATTGTCAACAAGTTGATTCTAACTCATAGTGACCCTATAAGACAGAGTAGAACTGCCCCACAGAGTTTCCAAGGAGGGTTTGGTGGATTTGAACTCCTGATATTTTAATGAGGAGCCCAGCTATTAACTACTGTGCCAAGTCCATGCGAACCCAAAGCTACACTTAACCATTTTGCTACATTTCATCAGTACCCTGTGACCACTAGTGTGCTCAAACCTAAGCTAGCAAAGATAAATCAAAGCAGTTTTATTTACAGTTACCCTACTCTCAGTGTGTCATTTTATCGTTCATATCTTTAAGTCCTACGTGCACAAGCAATCAGTCTTCTGGAAAGGAGTTCTGTGATAGATAGGCTATGGAAGATATAAACCATCCCAGCTGCTAGGCTCAAGCAATTACAGCTGCTATCCTACTATATATTACCCAAATAGCCTAACAACCCAGCAGTTTCCAAGGCACTTTGTTTGATTTCCCATGGTCTATTTCAAACTTGAGAATGGGAACATGTGAGATTGGAAATGCAGCCTTAGTCAAATAGAGTTTTCCCTCTCTGCCAACTTCTTGATTAACTTCAATAGCTACAGTTCCTCCATGCCAACCACCCAACACATCATCTTCTTTCTCACATCAAGCAGTCTACCACTGAAACAGGCTTTGAAAGCACTGGAGACCAAAGGCTGCAGGAATGTCAAGGGCAAGGAGCCTTAGGCAGATCATCTGAGACTAATCACAAGGTTAACTGAAGCCATTATCTGCCCTACGTGAATTACCACTATATACCAGTGATCTCCTCATGATTTATTTGTATTAGTTTAAGAGAGAAGTGATCCTGACTAGTTATGTCAACATTATTTGGGGAAGCAACCATTCTATTTTAATTCATTGTCAGAAGAGTACTTATTGGGTTTCCCCAATCCTGAAATTTGGCGAAGAAGATAAAGCCTTTGTGTTCTCTCTAAATCAGGAAAATTGATTCCTTGGGTGTATTGAATATTGAGCATGCCCCTTTTCCAATGCTTTGTTGCAATTACATAATTTTCTGGGCACATCTCTGACGGTCAGCAGTGAGTAAGGCTAACTGAGCTTGGAATCTGGACGTCCTGCTCTGAATTCCAGCTCTGTGACTTCCTACTATAGCTATCTTAGACAAGCTCCTTAGGCAATTTCCATTTTTACCTGAAAATTGGAAGTAAAAATACATAAACCATAGAATTGTTGTAAGTATTAAATGAGATCATATATGCATATGAAAGCATTGTTTAAAAAAAAAAGAGCTGTTTTAAATGTTTATTGTTATGGTGGAAATTAAATGCAATAATCTATGTGGCCATACTCTGTACACTCTAAAAGGCAATAAAAACATTAGCTATTTGTATGCAACAACATACGGAGTAAAACTGAACACATTTTAATATGATCCAAAAAGTCCTATTAAGGGCCATGTAATTTTTTTTTTTAATTGTTCTAGTTCAAAGCAGCATTTTTCATGTTAGACAAAGACTTGAAACAACTCAAAGGTTCATCAACTGGTGAATGGATAAACAATTGTGGCACAGGCATACTATGGAATACAGCTCCACAACATAAAGAAAATACAATGTTAGCACATGCAACAACAGGCAGAGAGCTCATGAACATTATGTCTGAAACAAGACAATCAAACACAAAACTTGCATATCATATAATTCCATTTACACGAACTTTTAGAAAAATTAAAACAGCAGCGCCAGAAAGTGTATCAGTAGTTCCCTGGGGAAAAGAGCATGAGAAACTTCTTAGGATAATGGGAATGTTTACTTATTGTGGAAGCAGTTATATGATTGTGTCAATGACCAAAATTCATCAAGCTGTGATATATTTGCTTAAAATTGGTTAATTTCTTGTATTTAAAATGTAACTCAGTAAAGCCAGGAGGCAAAACTCATACCACCAGCCATGTAATTGACTATAATATGATTCTCTTGAACATCGAGAGCAAACTTAATTAAAAATCATTGTGCGTACAAGTTTTTATTATTATTAATATAGAAATAGCGGGGTTCACTGAATTGGGACTGTTGTGTAATCTATTGAACACGCTCAAGGTGAGCAAACACTGACTAATATATCTGTCGAGCAGAACCATGGGTAATTCGCGTTTTCATTATTATGAACGAGTTAATTAAAGTCATGATACTAATAAATTACTTCCACTAAAACCGTAATTTTATTCACTTCTTATTTATATACAGTCCCTTTCTTGTGTAAATGGAAATTTTTATGTGACAATAAAAACTTAATAAGTGATATATCCCAACCCCAACACGTTAGTAAACACCATCCAAAGGCAACCATGACAAAATTAAGTCACAGGAATTTCAGGGAAGGACAACAATGTCAAAAATAAGATTATTTCTAACTTCAAGTGCAGCAATGACATTATGAGTTCCGACACAGCTCCTTTTATCTCTGCTTCTGAAAGCATTTTACAGCAGGTCATGAGTTATCATCCAGAAATCATACGCTCAGAACAAATCATTGGACAAATACATGAGAGGGGACAATAAACAGCTAAAAGCCTTTGCTCAGAAGTTTCACCCCTGTTCTCTCAGTTGCCCTTTTTGTCTCAACAATGCCATGATTTAAAAAAAAAAAAGGAAGAAAAAGGCAACAGTGAGTAATGATCACCCTATGAACCAGGACACTCGAGGTCCTTCTGCTACCAACACAGCTAGCACATTCTAAGCTTCTAAATACCCTTTGCCGTCGAGTCAATTCCAACTCATAGCGACCCTATAGGACAGAGTAGAACTGCCCCATAGAGTTTCCAAGGAGTGCCTGGCAGATTTGGACTGCCGATCTTTAGGTTAGCAGCTGTGGCACTTAACCACTACGCCACCAGGGTTTCCAAGCTACTAAATACCTTAGTGTTACTATGGAGGTTTATTTAGAACCTAAGAAAATGTCAGAAATGGAGATAACTCCAAATGTGACTAACCACATAGTTTATGCTATAAAGTCCATCTCCTTAGAGGAAATACGGAACGATGGTAGAAACACAGGTTTTAGAGAAAGACCTGGATTTTAATACCAGTCCTGGCACTTTCAAGCTGTGGGTCTTAAACTATTTAACCTCTCTGAAACTCAGATTCTTAATTTGTAAAAAAGAATAATTACACCAACCATGCATGACTATTTCACAACACCACGTCAGTGGCTGTGGAGTCGGTCCCAACTCACGGCCACGCTGTGTGTGTGTCAGTCAGGGTAGAGCTGTGCTCCGTGGGGTTTTTAATGGCTTGATTTTTCAGAAGTAAATGACCAGGCCTTTCGTTTGAGCCATCTCTGGGTGGACTCAAACCTCCAACCTTTCTGTTGGCGGTCAAGCACATTAACCATTCGCATCACTCAGGGAGGTTTCCAAAAATCTTTGCAAAGGCTGTACGTTTAATACCCCGTGTGTTTTAAAATCTCAATAAAAAAATGAGAAATATTATTGTCCTTATTCCCTTAAAGCTAAATTGGTTTGGGCTGGTGTTTGATTTCTGAGATGGTTGCTAACTGCTCTGAAACCATAGTCCTAGTCATTACACATCTTAACAGTCTCCAGCTACAGTAGTTGGGATTTCGAACGCTAAGTGGAAACGTGTCAAGTAATGGTCTCCTCCAGCTTGAAGGAAGGCAATAGGTTTCTCCCAAAGTGCAGTGCTTTATTTTGATTATAAAACCTACCATCTCTTATGCCTCTCAGCACTGATGCCCCACCACACCAATCTAAGCTTTCATTTTCAAAGACATTAAATCAATAGATGCCCACTAATCTTATAACTGAACTTACTTTTAATATATGAAAACTTGAAAGAGTTGACAGGTGTCAATAGGTGCTGATTGATTTTTAGGAGATATATTAAAAATGAGGGTGCCAGTTTATTTTCTCTGCTGATGACTGATAACAGTTTAAAAAAAAAAAAAAAGATAACAGTTTTAGTTGCCATAAAAGACAATTGCACCCCATTCAGACACAAGTTTGATTGTTTAGGGTTTCTGTACACCTCTCTATTTTCTGAAATTCTCTTTCTCTAACTGATACACCATTACTCACCAATCAATAAAACTCAGGTCTTTATTTTTCACACTGAAACCAATTTTTTGGAAGGACCACCACCACCGTCAGTACCACCACAATTTCCTTTATCAACGTTAATGTACTTATCTGACAACATCCATTGTTTTAGGTGTAAAAACAAATTTTTGTTGTTGTTAGGTGCCATCAAGTCAGTTCCCACTCATAGTGACCCTGTGTACAGCAGAAGGAAACACTGCACAGTCCTACACCATCCTCACAATCATTGTTATCCTTAAGCCCATTGTGGCAGCCACTATGTTAATCCATCTTATTGCAGGTCTTCCTATTTTTGGCTGACCCTCTACTTCACCAAGCATGATGTCCTTATCCAGGGACTGATCCTTCCTGACAACGTGTTGAGGTTCAAATATTTTCTTAGGTTATTTCAGCTTGAGAAATGCCAAGCGTGTTCTTCCCTTTTGATTTTCCATCTCCAGGTCTTTGCACGTGTCATTATAATACTTTGTTTTCTTGAGCTGCCCCTTGAAATCTTCTGTTCAACTCTTTTTACCTCATCATTTCTTCCTTTTGCTTTAAGTACTTCATGTTCAAGGTCAATTTTCAGTTTCTTTGGACATCCATTTTGGTCCTTCCTTTCTTTCCTGTCTTTTTAATGACCTCTTGCTTTCTTCATGTATGATGTCCTTGATGTCATTCCACAACTAGTCTGGTCTTCAGTCATTAGTGTTTAACACATCAAATGCATTCTTTAGGTGGTTTCTAAATTCAGGTGGGATATACTCAAGCTCCTACTTTGGCTCTGATTGACTTGTAATTTTCTTCAGTTTCAACTTGAACTTGCATATGAGTAATTGATGGTCTGTTCCACTGTCAGCCCCTGGCCTTGTTCTGACTGATGACGTTGGGCTTTTCCATCATCTCTTCCCACAGATGTAGTCAATTTGATTCCTGTGTGTTCCATCTGGCGAACTCCACATGCATAGTCACCGTTTATGCTGGTGAAAAAATGTATTTGCAATGAAGTCTTTGGCCTTGCAAAATTCTATCACGCAATCTCCAGCATCGTTTCTATCATTAAGTCCATATTTTCCAACTACCAATCCTTTGTTTCCAATTTTTGCATTCCAATCTCCAATAATTATCAATGCATCCTGATTGCATGTTTGATCAATTTCAGACTGCACAAGTTGATAAAAATCTTCAGTTTTTCATCTTTGGCCTTAGAGGTTGATGCATAAATTTGAATAATAGTTGTATTAACTGGTCTTCCTTGTAGGCATATGGATATTATCCTATCACTCACAGTGTTGTACGTCAGGATAGATTTTGAAATGTTCTTCCTGACAATGATTGTGACAGCATTCCTTTTCAATTTGTCATTTCCAGCCAGTAGACCATATGACTGTACCATTCAAAATGGCGATACCAATCCATTTCAGCTCACTAATGCCTAGGATATCAATGTTTATGAGTTCCATTTTATTTTTTGATGGCTTCCAATTTTCCTAGATTCGTACTTCATACATTCCACATCCTGATTATTAATTGATGTTTGCAGCTGGTTCTTCTCATTTTGAGTCTTGCCACATCAGCAAATGAAGGTCCTGAAAGCTTGACTCCATCTACTTCATTAAGGTTGACTCTACTTTGAGGAGGCAGCTCTTCCCCAGGCATCTTTTGAGTGTCCTCCAACCTGAGGGGCTCATCTTCTGGCACTATATCAAACAATGTTCTGCTGCTGTTCGTGAGGTTTTCATTGGCTAGTTCTTGTCAGAAGTAGACTGCGGGCCCTTCTTCCTAGTCTGTCTTAGTCTGGAAGCTCAGCTGAAACCTGTCCGCCATGGATGGCCCTGCTGGTATTTGAAAACCGGTGGCACAGCTTCCAGCAACACAGCAACATGCAAGCCCCCACAGTACGACAAACTGACAGACAAGTGGAGGAAAAGCAAGTTATAACTTTAAAAATCTTCTTTATAAAATTATTAAGCTCTCTCATGAATGTTCTTATATGCAAAACTGTGAATAATAATGCATAAGTTTGACACATTAGTGCATATTAGCATAATGTAAACTTTTTCAGGGTGAACATATTATCTTTCTTTGGGTTCCTACTACTGGCAAAATACCTGGCACAATGAATGCTCCATAAATGCTTAATGAAAGAAGGAATACACCAAGCCTTACACAGTGTGCTGAAGAATGATGGAGAGAAAAACAACATTTTTTTTTCTATCAAAGGCAAGATTTTGAAGAATACACAGTGGAAGAATTAGTGATAACATAAGAGTACTAAATTGCTTGGTTCTGCTCATCCTAGCAGAATTTCTCTGAAGAACCACGGTGGCTCAGATCGAAGGACTAAAGCTGGTCCACGTCTGGAATCCATAAATTGAGGGGCTTTAAGCTATGAGTCAGAATAAACTCAATGGGACACTGCAATGACAACAACTACAGGGAAGGGGTCCCTGGGTGGCACAAATGGTGCTTGGCTACTAACTGAAAGGTTGGCAGTTCAAACCCACCCAGAAGCTCCTTGCAAGAAAGGCCTGGAGATCTGCTTCCAAAAGGCCGTGGCCTTGAAAATCTTATAGAGCAGTTCTACTCTGCAATGCATGGGTTCACCATGAGTTGGAATCGACTCAACAGCAACTGGTTTGATTTTTGTGATTTTAAGTACAGGGAACCAAATACAGCATTGGAGAAAGGAGCGGGGAATGTATAATAATAGCTGCTCCTTTGGGCCCTGTTGATTAAATTGAATACGTTGGGCCCAAAATGATTTAGACAATTGATTAAATCTTTGAAATTTATATTTATGACTTCTTTTTCAGGATCAGCATTTAAATGGGTCTTCTATAAATGATTTGTGCAATCGAATTCATATATACTGATAATATGGAATTTGAATACAATCTTTTCATTTGCACTATTCAAATTCCATCATGATAGAATTGCTTATATTCCCTCAACATTTAGAGCTTGAATTGTTTTAGAGCAAGTTTGTTATAATTAGCTGTTGCTGTTTTCTACCCACCATATATACATTCACTGTTTGGCCTTCGATCCTGTGTCCTGTAGACAAATTCAGACAAGGTTGAAAAAGTAAACAGAAAAAGAAATCCATCGTATCCTACCAGAATAGTATATACACATATTTTTTTCTTGTGTCTTATCCAAAGACTTCCCTGCTCCCAAATTAACTGATCCTGAAAAATTTGGAATATGAAAGAGAGAACAAGTAAAATAAAAATTAAAAGTACTCTTTCTGGGGTCTTCCACTTCTAATATTGATTTCTTGAGAGCTAAGCATAATTTTAAGGGCCAATAATGAACAAAATTCTCCTTGTGGTTATTTGTATTTTATGTCTTAAGACCCCGCTTCTAAGTGTGGGTCTTTATATGTCTAACCAAACAAAACTTTGAATATTAATCACTGTATATATATATATATATTAATCACTACATGTAATAACATTGATCAAATGCTATTTTTATGCTTTAAAAAAGTCTGAGGAATTTTTACCCTAAACTTTCACCTTTTATCTAGCTGTCCCTTCTTCATTTAAATCGGAACAAATCTAATTTGGAAGCCGGAGTATGGAAACACAGGGCGCACTCTGAGTTCTCGGTTTTACTGACCTCAGTGAAAGCAAAGTGGAATGAAACTGCATAGTCACTTGGGTCCTTAAAAAAATAAACCGTGTAATTTCAGTGTTTAGTCAATAAATAAATTAAATAATATTTACACACTAACATTTGATGAGGCAGTGGTAGGGTTCTCCTTTCCATGTGGGAGACCCAGTTTGACTTCCAGCCAATGTACCTCATGTACGGCCACCACCCACCTGTCGTGAAGGTTTCGCTGTTGTTATGGTGCTCAACCTTTTTCAGAGGTGTTTCCAGACTAAGACATGCTAGGAAGAAAGGTCTTGCAATCTACTGCCAAAGATCAGCCAATGAAAACACTATGGGTCACATACATCACTCAGATCCACAACCCATCATGGGGATGTGCAGGACTGGGCGGCATTTGGTTATATCGCAAGTGGGATCCCCATGAGCTGGGTGCCCGCTAGACAGCAGATAACAACAACGACAATGATTTTTGATAGTCATTTGGATTTTTCTTTCATAAAATAGAATCGAAATCTCCAACCCTGTTGGTCAAGAGTAAACTTCAAAGCTGTAGTCAAAGTGTAATTATCTGGGCTTTCCAGTCTTGGGAGACCTGGTCCTGTCATAAGTCTCTCAGCGGTGTGTTTTCCTGTTGTGAATGATCATTAAATACCTGAGGTATGTTTCTTTTATTCCCAGACATCGATTGCATGCTACCTTTAAAGGTTCAAACAAACAAAAAAAAAGTTTGCTGGTCGTGTATCTAATGTTTACTTACTCATCTCTGAAAATACATACTTGAGATTCCACTTGGGAGCTACTCTTTGAATTGGTTTTTGGTATAGGGGAACCTGCTGAACCAGTTTTACCGAATCCTTGAAGGAATGTTTCAGTACACAAAGAAAGTATTGTTGGGCAGGACAAGATAGGTAATTATGAGATAATGGATAAGTCTGTCTTTCATTGTGAAATTACATAAAATAGAAATAAAAAGTGTGATTACTGGTTACAGTCCTTTTACTTGTCTTACAGCTTGTAAGAAAAACAAAGGAAGTTCTCTGACCAAAAAGGGCATTCCAAGAATGGTCAGGTTGTAACCCAAGCTAATGAAAACCAGGAAATTTATAGTGAAGGCTGACTTCCAATACCTACACACAACAGGGTGTCTTCTTAACCACTTCCTTTATGTGTCCATTTAAGTCTGTGCATGGGAGGTCAGCTTAAACTGTGAATTTCCTTATTATTAGTTTCTGTCACAACCTTAATGTACTTTGAGTGACTTTCTGGTTAGTACATTTAATTTCCTCTCTTTAACAACATAGACATGACCCTGAAAAGACAAGCTACCACCACTGAGATTCAATTATCACTAAACAGACATACTGTTCTCCTTTTAGTTCCAAGCACCGTGAGTTTTCCTCAAACACCAAATAATACTAATCACCTTGGGCTGAATTTTTCTAGGCAGACAACTTCTATTTTCTAATATTAATTAACATGCTACTTATTTTATGATGTTAATAAAATGGTCTTTTTGAAGGCTTTTTAATTTCTCCTTCTATTGTCTCAAAAATAAGGTCAAAGAAGATACTTTCATTGTAAAACTCCTAGCATGATTTCCATCCAAGAAAAAAAACCTACTGAAACCTTGTTTGTGTGATTGTTATGCCAAAAGGATGGGGTTCCATTAGATACATTTTTTTCCTCACAACTGCCCCCTCAAAAGCCCTCTCTCTGGGCAGTTCTCTGCCCCGTTGGATGATATCTCAGGGAGTCCACTTCACTTTTCTGTTCACTCTCACATAAGGAAACACCCTCCAGGAATTTTTAGTAATAAAAATTGTCTGATTTCAATAATTTAAATGTCTAACCAAAAAAAAGAAAAGAAAAAAAAAAAACATTGCTGTTGAGTTGATTCTGACTCATAGCGACCCTGTAGGGCAGAGAGGAATTGCCCTATAGGGTTTCCAAGGGGTGCCTGGTGGATTCGAACTGCCAGCCTTTCGGTGAGCAGCCAAACTCTTAACCACTTTGCCACCAGAGCTCCACTTAAATGTCCAGACCAGTGCAATCGTCAAAATTCTGAGCTTCATTTGAGTTCAGTTTTCTTTCCTCCTCCCTCTTCTCCTTTCCATCTCTTTGGGCCTCCTTTGTGGAAGCCTGCAGTGGAGACAGGCATTGGGTTGGCTTCGCCTCTATTTCTTTGTCTTCTCCTCTTCCTGCCACACCCTTGTCTCCACCAGGCTGCCTTCTGGCTCTTGCCTGGTTGGAGTGGGGTAGGGGAGGAAGGACAGCTAAGTGGGCAGAAGGGGCTTTGATTAGTCATTAGTGCTGCCATGACTTTGGGGACCTTCAAAGCCAACTCTTTTCGTCTTGGAATGCATTTTGTGAGTTCTTTGGAGACTCCACCCCCACTGAGGATATCTCAGTTATAATCCTTTTAATGAGATCAAGATTCATTGTCTGACTGTCCCGTTTAAGACACCACTCTATTTCTGCCTCAGATACACCCGCCACCCCTGCAAACTCTTTCGTTTGGCAGGAAGCTTTCATGGGAGCCCTGGTGGCACAGTGGTTAAGAGCTCGGCTGCTAACCAAAAGGTCGGCAGCTGGAATCCACCAGCCACTCTTTGGAAACCCTATGGGGCAGTTCTGCTTTGCCCTATTTTTGTTTGTTTGTTTGTTTGTTTGTTTGTTTGTTTTAAGCTCTCCTAGGTATGTAGGAACACTTAGACAATGACCTTTAAGCTGCTTTCTTCCCTGCGGCTTACATCTGGGCTTCTAGCTCCCAGTGTAGCTATGTCTCTTTACCAGGACTAGCTACGTAATTTTCAGGGCCCAGTACAAAATGAAAGTGCAGGGGCCCTTGTTCAAAAATTATCAAGAATTTTAAGATGGTGACACAGAACATTAAACCAAGCTGAGGGCGGAGGGTTGGTTCTGAATGCAGGGCCATGTACATGGCCTATCTCTTTACTGCCTCCAGACTAGCAGCCATGGCCTCTTGACATTTAGCTCTCTCAGGATTTAAATACCACTCCAAAATGTTTCTGAAGACATAACGTTGTCCCTTGGTAGCCTTGCTCAGGGAGGCCCCTGTGCCCCTCTGAACTGGAAGAGGAAAATGCCAAGTGATAACTTTCTCTAGGGAGTTCTTGTGTGACACAAAGGTTAAGTTCTCAGCTGTTAACCAAAAGGTTGGCAGTTCAAGTCCACTCAGAGATGCCTCAGAAAAAAGGCCAGTGATCTAGTTCCAAAAAGTTAGCCATTAAAGTCTCTGTGGAGCATAGTTCTTCTGTGACACAAATGGGGTCACCAGGAGTCAACATTGACTTGACAACAATTGGTTGGTTGGTGGTTAACTTCCTCTATTGAAAATTTCTTGGTCTCTTCAGTATCCCTCATTCTCACCCTTGAGGTGAGCCCTGTACCAGAAGATGCCAAAAAACCTTCTTTCTAATTACTTACTCTAGCAAACGTACAGCAGTTTTCATACCCAGAGCTCATTATGACTTCCAGTAATTGGCATGCCTTCTAAGAATCCATTCCCTCCGCTCCCCTCAGCCCATTTGCTTCAGGTAGACGTCTACGCTGCCTTGGTTGTGGAGCATGTGACCAAGCACAAGCCCATCAGGACTCTGCCTTTTCCTGGCGAGTGACCTGTTCTGTCAGTGGCAGTGACAGGTAATGAGAATTTTGACTGGAAATACAGGGAAGGAGACTGTTAAAGAGATTGAATTGCGTCCCCTAAAATATGTATTGGGACCCTAAGCCCTATACCTGTGTGGATGCGATCTTGTTTGGGAATAGAGTTTTCTTTGCTATGTTAATGAGACCACATCATTGCAAGGTGGGTCCTAAACCTAGTCACTTCTGAGATCTAAAAAAAGCAGATTAGACACAGAAACAAGCACAGATGAGGAGGCGGTTACCACACACAGAAGACTAAGGAATGCTGGGTCTACAGAAGCCGAGCAAGGACCTTTCTCCAGAGCCGATGGCAGAGAGAGAGACTTCCCCTAGAGTCAGTGCCCTGAATTCAAACATCTTGCCTCCTGAACTGTGAGAAAATAAATACCCATTTGTTGAAGCCATCCACATGTGGTATTTCTGTTATAGCAGCACTAAGAAACTAAGACAGAGACTTTTGTTCTTACCCCCTAGATAAGAGATAGGAATGAGAAAGACAGGGTATAGAATCTGCTGAACAGACATCTTGACAACGAAATTGAAATCAAGGGTGGAGACAGAAAAAAGACTGAAATCTGATTACATCTTTTGAGCTCCTGCAACCACTACTATAATATTGAGTTAAATGAGTTAATAAATCCTCTTTGGGGGTAAGCCAGTTTGAATTAGGCTTTAGTGATTTACAACCAAGAGTCTTAACTGCTAAATGCATCCACACTAACTTTTGAAGCTCATCTTTTCGGTGTTTTTCCCCACCCTCAGGTAATAACTACTATAAATCCAAACCATAAATCATGTTATATAGCCATATACATTTACCATTCTCCCTTCTATATCTTTCATCTGTTTTGTTACTATTCAAACCCAGATGACCACATTGTTCCTTCATACCCAGGCAAAAGAAACTAGCATTGTGTGTATAACTATAATATATACAACACAAGGCCATACATCAGGAGTCTGCTATTTTGCACATGGTGGTAACAAAGTGTGTAAGATCTTTGGATCCCTCAGAGACATGCTGTAGAAAATATCAGCATATTCACATAAACAGGAGTTACAATTCATTACTTGATGCTAATGAGCAAAATAGAATGGCATCACTTATCTCTACATAACTCATATAACATTTTCATATAACCGATCATTTATATACCTGTTTTAAAAAAAGAATGTTTTTGCACCTTTTTAAAACTGTGCCTATACCATTAATAGTTATTTTTGAAACAAGAAAAAGATAAATGAAGAAAAAATTATCACTAAAAACAAAACAAAGAAAATTTAAAAGCTTGACCTTTCATTTCCTCAGAACGGAGCTCAAATGTTAAGAAGAAACAATAATATATTCTCCCACGTTTTCTATCCATCGAAGACACTGATATTTATATATAATCGCTTGCTCATCAACATGCACACTTCCACGAATGATGGCAAAGTCAAATCTTATAAATATAGTTGAAAAGCAAGGAGATGGCTGTTCTTAGGAGAAACTCAGGATGTGTGGAATTTGGTGCCTAGAAATGCTACTACCCTAACTCTTCATAACCACAGGTTTACATTTGAGTTTCGTTATTTTAAAGACAAAACTAGAGGAGATTACAGTGGTGGGATAATATTTTAAATGCTCTACAGCTGTATTCATGAATTGCACTCTCTTTGAAGTACAGAATTAATATTTGAACTATATACCTCAAAGAGTACCCCGAAAAGGTGACCAGAGCCTGTCAACTCTTCCTTTTTAATACATGCACATTTCCAGAGTTGTGCGCATATGGGTGCTGATAACGCCCCCATCTGGGGTCTATTTTTCTGACATCTATCTACAAGTAGTCTTCTTTGAAGTCAAAGGAATCTTTCAGGGGAGAGGGAGAAAAATCGTTGGAGTAGAGCAGGCTAGGGGTGGTGGTATTGTTGTTGTGTGCCGCCAAGTAAATTCCAATTCATAGTGACCACACGTGACAGAGTAGAGCTGCCCCATGGGGTTTTCTAGGCTGTAATCTTCACAGGAGCAAATCACCAGGTCTTTTTTCCTATGGAGCTGATGGGGGAGGGAGGAGGATTGACCGCTAACCTTTTGGTTAGCAGTCTGGCACTTAACCATTACTTTGCTCCACCAGAGCTGATAACACCCCCATCTGGGGCCTCTTTCCCTGATCTATATCTACAAGTAGTCTTCTTTCAAGTCAAAGGAATCTTTGAGGGAAAACGGTGAAAAATTATTCTAGGATAGTGGGCCAGGGATACTGTTGGCAAATTGCTCTAGAAACAAACAAACGCGTAAACAAAAAAGACTGTGAATCACAACTGTAGTGTAACTTAAATGCAGCATTTGACCCCATGGAAACTCTAAAACACACTCTACATATATCTTTCTAACAAGAGTAAAGTAATCCTGATGACTAAGATAATAATTTCAATACTATTTCTTGAAAAGACAGAGAAGAAAGTGGTGTATGTTGGTGCACCGTTTTGGTGGAGCTATGAAAAGTGGGGTAATTAAATAACAATGACAAGATTAATTATTAAGTTTGTTGAATCTCTGCCCACCAGGCCACTCCCTGTATACATAAACCATCAAAAGATGTAACTTGCCAATACACAAGCCTGAGCTAGCCATTCTCCACCCTAAGTCCCTACATTAACACCCCATCGCCTGCAGAACAGAGATTCAGACCTATAGGATGCTGCACAAAATCTATTCAAGATTGCTCCTTGTCTATCTCTTCAACTTAACTTCCTATCAATTATCTCCAAACATACACACACATACATGTATACACCCCTTCTAACACACACTCACACAATTTACACTTCACTCAAACTTAACCTTATAGGCAAATGGATATTACCCTATCACTGATGGTGAGGTACTTCAAGTTAGATCTTAAAATCTTTTTGGTGACAAATGAGATGCGGTTCCTCTTCAATTTGGCAGTACCGGCATACTAGACCATGTAATTATCTGATTCAAAATGAATGCTACCAGTCCAATTCAGCTCGTGAATGCCTAGGATACAGATCTTCAAGCATTCCGTTTCATTTTTGACAACTTCCAATATTCCTTGATTCATAGTCAGTACATTACACTTACCAATTACTAATGGATGTTTACAGCTGCCGTTACTTCTCGTTTTAAGTAGTGCCACATTGGCAAATTAAGATCATGAAAGCTTTACTCCATCCACTTCATTAAGGTCAACTCTACTTTGGGGAGGCAGCTCCTCCCGAGGTTGAGTGTCTTCCACCCTGAAGGGCTCATCTTCCAGCACTATATCAGACAATGTTCTGCTGCTACCCATAAGGTTTTCACTGGCCTTTTTCTTTTCCTTTTTTTTTGCCAGTTCCTTCTACCTAGTCTGTCTTAGTCTGGAAGATCTGCTGAAACCTGACCACCATGCCAAAGATAAAGAAATTGAAGATTTTTACCAACTTCTGCAGAATGAAATTGATTAAACATGCATTCAGGATGCATTGACAATTGCTGGTGATTGGAATGCAAAAGTTGGAAACAAAGAAGAAAGATCAGTAGCTGGAAAATATGGCCTTGGTGATAGAAACTATGCCGAAGATAGCATGATAGAATTTTGCAAGATCAGTGACTTATTCACCAGAAATACCTTTTTTCAACAACATAGTGACTATTCACATAGACCCTGATGAATGGAATGCACAGGAATCAAATTGACTACATTTGTGAAAAGAGATGATGTAGAAGCTCAATATCATCAGTTAGAACAAATCAAAGGCCACCTGCATAACAGACCATCAACTGGTGATATGCAAGTTCAAGTTGAAGCAAGGAAAATTTAAAAAATTAAAAAATGAGAGAAAAAGAACGACTTTAAGTATATCCCACCTGAATTTAGAGAGTATCTCAAGAATAGATTTGACGTGTTGAACACTAATGACCTAAAATCAGACAAGTTATAGGATGACCTTGAAGACATTATACAGGAATAAAGCAAAAGGTCACTAACAAGAAAGAAAAGACCAAAGTGGATGTCAGAAAGGAATTTGAAATTTGCTCTTGAAAGTAAGGAAGCTAAAGCAAATGGAAGTAATGATGAAGTAAAAGAGCTGAACAGAAGATTTCTAAGGGTGGCTTGATAAGTCAAAGTAAGGTATTATAATGAAATGTGCAAAGACCCAGAGTTAGAAAACCAAAAGGGAAGAACAAACTCAGCATTTCTCAAGCTGAAAGAATTAAAGAAAAATTCAAACCTCATGTTGTAATATTGAAAATATTAAGCAACGCAGGAAGCGTTGAAAGAAGATAGAAGAAATACACAAAGTCACGGTAACAAAAAAGTAACAATAATAATTGGTTGATGTTCAACCATTTCAAGAACCGATGGTACTGAAGGAAGAAGTCCAAGCTGCACTGAAGTCACTGGCAAAAAATAAGGTTCCAGGAATTGACGGAATACCAGTCGAGATGTTTCAACAAACTGATGCAACCCTAGAAACATTTACTCGTCTACACCAAGGACTTTGGAAGACAGCTACCTGGCCAACCTATTGGAAGAAATTCATACTAGTACCCAGTCCAAATGAAGGTGATCCAACAGAATGGAGAAATTATCAAATAATATCATTAGTATCATGGGCAAGTAAAGTTTTGCTAAAGATAATTCAAAAAGGGTTGCACCAGTACATCAACAAGGAACTGCCAGAAAGTCATGCTGGATTCATAAGAGGACCTGGAATGAGAGATGTCATTGCTGACATCAGACGGTTCTTGGCTGAAAGCAGAGAATACCAGAAAGATGTTTACCTGTGTTTTATTGACTATGCAAAGGCATTTGACTATGTGGATGACAACAAATTTTGCATACCATTGCAAAGAATGGGAATTCCAGAACAATTAATTATGTTCATGAGAAACTTGTACATAGATCAAGAGGCCATTGTTTGAACAGAACAAGGGGATACTGCATGGTTTAAAATCAGGAAAAGTGTGAGTCAGGGTTGTATCATTTCACCATACTCACTCAATCTGTAGGTTAAGGAAATAATAGAAGCTAGACTACATGAGGAAACCCTGGAGGCGTAGTGGTTAAGTGCTACGGCTCTTAACCAAGAGGTCGGCAGTTTGAATCTGCCAGGCAATCCTTGGAAACTACGGGGCAGTTCTACTCTGTCCTGTAGGGTAGCTATGAGTCAGAATTGACTCGCCAGCAGTGGGTTTTGGGTTTAGACTATATGAAGAAGCACATGGCATCAGGATTGGAGGAAGACTCATTAGCAATCCGTGATATGCAGATGACACAATCTTGCTTGCTGAAAGTGAAAAGGACTTGAAGCACTTACTGATTGAAGATCAAAGACTACAGCCTTCAGTATGGATTATATCTCGACATAAAGAAAATAAAAATCCTCACAACTGGACCAATAAGCAACATTATGATAAGTGAAGAAAATTTTGAAGTTGTCAAGAATTTCATTTTACTTGGATCCACAATCAATGCCCATGGAAGCAGCAGTCAAGAAATCAAACGACACATCGCATTGGGCAAATATGCAGCAAAAGACCTCTTTAAAGTGTTCAAAAGCAAAGATTTCACTTTAGGACTAAAGTGTGCCTGACCCAAGCCATGGTATTTTCAGTTCCTTCATATTCACGCAAAACTGGAAAATAAATCTGGAAGGCTGAAGAAGAACTGATGCCTTTGAATTACAGTGTTGCCAAAAAATATTGGATTTACCACAGACTGCCGGAAGAATGAACAAATCTGTCTTGGAAGAAGTACAGCCAGAATATTCCTTAGCATCAAGGTTGGTAAGACTTCATCTCACCTACTTTGGACATGTTATCAGGAGAGACCAACCCCTGCAGAGGAACATTATACTTGGTAAAGTAGAGAGTCAGCGAAAAAGAGGAAGACCCTCAACAAGATGGTTTGACACAGTGGCTGCAACAATGGGCTCAAACATAACGTTTGTGAGGATGGTGCAGGACTGGGCAGCATTTTGTTCTGTTGTACATAGAGTTGCTACGGGTCAGAACCAACCCTATAGCTCCTAACGGCAACAACAAATTGAACAGTTTGCAGATAGGGCCTTTGCATGTGTTGTCTCCTCTAGCTCAGGGGTTAGTAAAATTTTTCTGTAAAGAGAGAAATACCAAATATTTTTGAGTCTGTGAGCTATATGGTTTCTGCTATAACTACTCAATTCTGCCATTGTAATAAAAAAATGGTTGTTGTAGACAATGTTTAAGCAAATGTTGAGACTGTGTTCCAACAAATGTATGTTTATAGATACTGAAATTTGAATTTCATACAATATTTATGTGTCATGAAATATTTTTTCAAACCACTTATATATATAAAAAATATATACTTAACCCCTAAAAAAAACTAGGCCACATGAAAATAGGCAGTGGGCCAGATGTGGCCTATGGGGCATAGTTTGCCAACTCTGTTGTAGTTGGCAGGAATCCTGGGTGGCGCAAATGTTTACACACTTGACTACTCACAGGCAAGTCTCTGGTTTGAACCTACCCATAGGTCCCTGGGAGGAAAGGTAAGGCACTTGCTTCCAAAAGGTCACAGCCTAAAAACCCTGTGGGGCACAGTTCAACTCTGCAACACATGGGGCCACCATGAGTGAGAATCGACTCAAGGACAACTGGTTTGTTTTTGTTTTTTGGTTTGTTTTGTTTCTTTGCTTTACCCGAATGGCCAGGCCACTTACCTGCCAGACACACTCTTGACGATGGCCCTGAAAGCCTTCCATGTCGAGGCACAGTTCTTCCACATTTATGTTAGTACGTCTCTTTAGTATCACTTGTTTCAATATTTTATTCACTTGTATCATCTCCTCCCCCATCCCCACAAGGCTCTGAGCTTTTTGTAAGCAGGAGAAGTCTTGTGCAATCACAAGGCCTCAACATAAGTCAAAGGAATTCTAATTTTCGCACTTCTTTCTCTTATGAGTCACTTCCTCTGTGAATAAAAGGCCTTGGGATATAGTCTGATTTGAGATTGGGAGATAGTCTGACTGGGAAATCAGAGCTTTGTCAATGCCTAATCCCAGGTTTTCTGTCAGTAATAATTGCTAATAGAACCTGCTTTGGGGGTGTGGTTGGCATTCCACAAGTATTCCATGACTACTGAGTATTAGGATTATGACTTCCCTAGGAGTTTACAGGCTGGTTGGGAAAAAAGACTTCAAAAGCTAGTCTGGAGAGAATTACAAAGGGGAAGTTGCTACAGGAACACTGAGCCAAAGGACCCAATTCTGTTTGGCAAGGAGAAGCTAGGAAAGGCATCCCTGAGGAAGAGATATTTAAACAGAGACCTGAAGAAAATGTACGAGGTGACTAGGTACAGAGAGAGAGGAAGGCATTCTAAGCAGAAGGAAAGGTGCTATTATGAGGCTTAAAAGGAGTCCTCCCAGGGCAATGATTAAGGGCTTGACTGCTAACCCAAAAGGTTAGGAGTTAAACCCAAACAGCAGCTCCGTGGGAGAAAGATGTGACAATCTGCTTCCATAAGGATGACAGCCATGAAAACCCTACAGGCAAATTCTACTCTGTCACATGGTGTGCTATGAGATGGAAACGACTCAACTGCACCTGAAAACAACTGAAGGCTTAGATGGAAAAGCCAGAGAAGAGGTTTCTCAACCATCTCCACTCTATTAGTATTTGTGTTAGGCTTTACAAGTTATTCTCTTATCACCTGCAAACCAAGAGCGTTGAGCTACATGCGATCTGGAGTCCTCTCTGAATACATCCAGTCTAAGCAAAAAAAAAATCTAGACCCGTTACCGTTGAGTCAATTCCAACTCATAGCAACTCTATAGGACATAGTAGAACATCCCTATATGGTTTCCAAGGAGTGGCTGGTGGATTCAAACTGCTGATCTTTTGGTTGGCAGCCATGGCTCTTAACTGCTGTGCCTCTAGGGCTCCATATCCAGTCTAGATGTCCCCCTATTACCTCATGGCTCTTAGTGCTTCCTGTTTGATGACATCACTTGGGTTTTGCTCCTGTGATTTTTGGTTGGCTCTCCCTACCCCCTCCTTTAGATTCTGAGCTCATTAAAGGAATAGACGTGATCTTTGAATAGCCTTTCTTTAACTCCTCACAGTGCCTTTAAGATTTCACTCATTCAAGAAATACTTTTTTTTTTTTAATGAAGACAAAGAAAAAAATAGAAACTGAATAAAAATGTGAGTTTCGTTCTGAAAGAAGAAATGTTTATCGAGCATTTCTTGTATGTCAGCAATGTTCTAGGTGCCTGGGATACCTCAGTGAAGAAAACAGTCAAAGATCCCTGCCTTAGTGGGTCTTGTATGGTGGGGAGAGCGGTGTACAGGGCAGGAAGAGGTGGATAATACACCAAAAATAATAAAAGATAATCAGTCATGAGGAAAAAAGGTGTAGGGCAAGGTAAGAAAAAGTTTGGAATTGGTGGTGCATTTTAAAGAAGGCCTTCAGGATAGGCTTCATGAAGGAGACATTTGAGCAAAGACTGGACAGAGCGGAGGGAATTGGCCATTAGGATGTTTTCTGGAAGAGCATTCCAGAAAGAGAGATCAATGCAAAAGATGTCAGGCAGGAAAGGTATCATTTCAAGAATTGCAGGAAGGTTCAGGGGACAAAAAAAAGTGGGAAAAATTACAAAAGATGAGGTCAGGTCAGTAACCAGGAAGTCAAATTGTAGGTCTCGTAGGACTCTGTAACCGTTTTGGCTCTCATTTCTGACTAAACTGAAGAGGATTTCACAATGCCACAAAACAATTTGTGTAGAAAGTTTTGAATGAGAAACTAATTTGCACTGTGAACTTTCACCTAAAGCACAATAAAATTAAAAAAATAAAATGAAGAGTGATTGCACAGTTTTGAGCAAAAAATTCAAAAACCAAACCCATCACTGTTGAGTCAATTCTGACTCATAGCGACCATACAGGATAGGGTAGAATTGCCCCGTAGGGTTCCTTGTGGTTAGCAGCTGAGCTCTTAACCACTTCACATAGCTTGATTCATGTTTTCAAGGGATAATTTTGACTGCGGAATTGAGACGAGATGGTAGGGCAAGGATAGAAGTAGGGAGGCTTCTTAGGAGTCCACTGGAGGAGTATAGGTGAAGGATGGCACGGCTCAGAATAGGGCAGGACAACAGGAGTGGTGAGAAGTGATAAGATCTTAAAGTGCCATTGCAAATAAAGGCTTGCTGTTTGAAAAGGGGGTGGGTGTGAAAAAAAGAGAGCAAATCATGACTCCAAATTCTGTACTGGAGCAACTGGAAGGATGGAGGTGTCATCCAGTGAAATGAGGAAGCCTAGAGTAGGGCACGTTTTGGGAGAAGATGAGAAGCTGAATTTACTTAGAATTAAATGTCTCTTAGACTTTGAAGTGGAATTATCACGGGCATTTGGATATACGAGTCTGTAATTCCAAAGAGAGTTCGGAGCTGGAGGTATAAATTTGCCATCTTCAGCACATAAATGGCAAGCGAGGTCTTGAGACTGGGTGAGGTCACTGAGGGGATAAATGTAAATAGAGAAGAGTACCCAGGACTGAGTCCCAGGGTTCTTACATTAAGAGTGATGTATCGTCTTGGTTGGAAACCCTAATAGCATAGTGGTTAAGAGCTGTGGCTGCTAACCAAAAGGTCAGCAGTTCAGATCCACCAGGCACTCCTTGGAAAACATATGGGGCAGTTCTACTCTGTCCTACAGGGTCGCTATGAGTCGGAATTGACTCGATGGCAACGGGTTATTGTCTTGGTTGCCGCACTAATGGGTTCACTGGCTGACTTGGGTAAGAATAATACAATTGTCCAAATAACGTGTCAGAAGTATATATCTTAACCTCTTTTACACCCAATGACATTGCATATTATCGAGAACATGGTTTTGCTGAAAATCAACAAAACTTTCCTTCAGCAATGACCACAAAGGGACAATTAGACACACATACATGTATATACTTCAAAATGTCGATAGTGTGGCAAACTCTACTTGATAACTCCAACTCTGATTTATACCTTAGATGCAAAACATGAACAAGACACACAGAGACAAAAATCAAAAGCTGACCGGTAGGAAACACTAGGACTCATATGTCAGCTCCCTGCTTGGTGACGATTTCAGAGCCCCATGGAGGCTTGTTGATGGCTGTGCACCCCTGGGAAAGGCCTTGCAGAAATTGATTTGCTTTTGACAGACTCCAAAAGTCAAAGACTAGGGGGAGATCAAAATTTCTCTTTGCGGTTTAGCAATACATATTTTTTTCATTTATTCTGTTTGAATATAGAAAGTAGACCACAGGGATCATAACATTCTTATGATCAGGGAAAACAATTTTTTTTTTTGAGACATTTTGGGAAAATACTTGCTCAGCTAAATAAAGTCAGATAGCAATGTGACAACACAAACATGAAACAGTGCCAGAATGTGACTCTATTCATCCATGATAAGAATTGTGTGTGATGCCAGGGCAGCAGAGAGCACTGGCTGGCCATAGTCGACCAGAGCTTGTGGCCCACGTCTCTCCCCTCCCAAGATCAACTTCCTGCTGCTGTCAAAGGCACGCTGCCTCTTCCAAGAACCGCTAACGCACAGTGAAGGATCAGAGGGGGAAGTGTCCTCGCGCTATAAGAAAGATGGAAAGGGAGGGGGAAAGGCTTTAGCTTGAGTCCTCTCTATGCACTTAGGGAAAATTGTATGGTACTTTAGCAGAAATCTTGGGCCAGTCCTCGAAGATGTAAAAGCAGTATGTTCTACTCGAATCCGAAATATTTTAAAGGAAAGCTGGCTTACATTTTTTTTTTTCCCCTCTCTCTCTCTTTCTTTTTAAATTACAGCCCTGCTATTTACTTACTAGAGCTGAAGGCTCTTTTTTCCTGACAAGGTAAGATTTTTTGTTGTTGGTGTTTTTGTAGAGGGATGGAAGCTCACCATTCCAGCATTGTTAGAATAAGACACTGGATGCTAAAAATGCTGGATTCTCAGGCTCCGATCCTAGTTCTGACTGTGGTGAGGGGAAGTTCTGTGGCAGAGGCCATAAATATACGCACGTAAATCTATTAATTCTGTTTATACTCTATAGGAATGCTACATCTCTTGGCAGAATAATATTACCATCATTGAAGTGTATATAGGGCCTACAACTGTAGTTTCTAAAATAAAAAGTTGGGGGGGTATCCCCTAACTGGCAGAAATTGTGTTCACCTAGGAAACAATTGCTTAGACAATGTTAAATCAGCTCTAACATCACTCATGGAACCCTGGTGGCAAAGCAGAGCCCTGGTAGTGCAGTGGTTAAGAGCTCGGCTGCGAACCAAAAGTTCTGCAGTTTGAATCCACCAGCTACTCCTTGGAAACCCTATGGGGTAGTTCTACTGTGTCACGTAGGATCACTACGAGCTGGATTCACCTCGTCAGTTACAGGTTTTTCATCACTCGTGAGCTATTTGTCTAGTACTTTATACAAAGTTCCATATTGTATCACTAGGGGAAAAGCAAGCAGAAATGCCTATTTTTGCATTACCAAATAATTATTATTTCATAAAATTAAAATGACTAAGGGGTAAAGATGAGTTGAATTATCCTTCTAAGTTTATGAAGACAATTACACGAAATTTAATATTTTATGTACACTAATTTGCCTTCAGAATGGGGAAGAGTCCCAACAGATTTCAATATGCTTCCTTATTCAAATGAAATGGAGTATTCTCAATAAAACTCTTTGAATCAATTACCAATTAGCATATTTTCTGGAAAAATCTATTTTGGTGTAATGACCTGGTACTACTTCCTGATTTTATGTTATTTTATATATTTATACATATATACATACACACAGGGACACACAAATACAATTTTTGCTGTGTAGTTCAGGAACACCTCTCATAAAATATGCACTGACAAAACAAGAACATATTGAGGCTTCGTTTTTAATCAGAAGCTCACAAACTAGGCCAGAGAGCATGGGAAGTCACAGTCATCATCAATTGCAGGAAATTCCCCCACAGAACGTTCCCGAGTGCCGAGTCCAGTCCAGCTTAAATGACTGAAGTTGGTGATGATGTGTGGGCTCTCCCAGAATTCTACTCCGTAGACTGTTCCTCACGTTTGCTGGAATCATGGCAGTTTTCCTCTTTGTCATATAACTTGAAGATAAGCAAAATTTTGAATCAACCTCATACATTTCCTTCCTGGTCTGACTTGTAGCACAGTTTTCAAGCATAACTAAGGCATTTGCTTTATTAAATCCCTTCCACATCGAATAATTAACCGATGTTATTTTTAATAAATTTCACACTATAAACATGGTATACATTGTAAATGCTGAAAACAATTAAATTAGAAAGGCAGGCATACCACCGGTTCTGGTCTTTCTGTTTTTGACTTTAAACTCTTTAGTGTAAAACTTTCTGTTCCTGACTCTTCTGTATTGTCTTTAACAAATAGCTTGAAAAAGAAATTTCAGTGACTCCTTTTGTGCCTGTGTGGTTTTCTTTACTTTTATCACCTCCATGTTCACTTTTGAACAAAGAAAAATTGCCGGAGTCAAAGACATGGCCTTTAATTTTAAAGGAATTTTCTTTCTTACAAATCTGCTGTCATGGTAATCCTAGAAGTACAAAAGAGAGCAAAATTATCTCTCTTCTCTTTGGACCATGACAACTTTTTAAATATAACTTCGATTAAGATGAAACAGCATCTCTGCAAAAAATTTCAAGACAAGGCATTTGAAGGAAGGTTGGTATCACACATAAATGGGGAGCTGGTTCCTGTCCCGTAAACAGCAAGGCTGAACTGGAGCGTAAGGTTGCCATGAAGAGCAGTAAATAATGATTACAAAAGGCTTGGTAAACGTTTTCAAAGTGGCCCATCAATGCTCTGGAATAAAGAAATCTTCCAGCAAAAGAGGACCCTGTTAATGGTAGAGGCGTTGGCCTTTGTATGAGTAATAACCATTATTAGTGAAAACTCACAGCTCCTTTGAGAGAGAGGTATTGTGCTGTCTTGCCAAATTTGGTACCTCCAAATATGGGAAAGTTACGCTTCATTTCCTCTTCCAAAGCTTGACTTTTGATTGAGAACAGTGGCGTGGAATACTTGCTCCATTACACCATCCAAGTGAATCACAGCCATAGAAATTACAAGGCTTAAGAAAGTATATTGTCTCTTTCCTTGGATTGTGACTGGAGTCATAGTCAGAATACTGGGGCTCAGCAAACTGTCTGGTTCTCAAGCCTCACATGTGGCCTCTTCCTGGGACTGTCTTCTTCAGTCTATTAATGTTTTGTCCATTTGGTAATCACTTACATATGTCTTGGTTTCAATATAAATTCATTCTCCTAAATCACGTGATTTTAATGCCATCTTGACTTCCTGAAAATAAACAATCAATCATAGAGCCTCAAACTCAGGAAGAGCACTCTGAAAAAAATTTTTCTTTTTATCAATAAAGCTATCATTTTTGCTATGAAAATCACCTCTTTTGTCAATTTACATAGCCAACTTACAGACATATCTTTGCTTAATATTCTAGATTTCGTTCCATTGGTAATTTTTAAAAAAAAAATGACATTGTTCCTGTATCTTTATAACGACTTATATAAAACATATTTTGTCATTGTACATGTCGGTGATGGAGTGATGACATCTGTCATAAAATTTAAATAGTTTATCCACCTGTACCCCTATATTTATACCTCATGCTCCCTGTTTTAGTACATAAAAATCGTCCATAGAAACAGCTTACCCAGTTACAGTTCATTTCGTCTAGCCCCCTCTTATTTGGGACAGTCTGCAGTTAAGATTCTCAAGTAGGAAATGGCGGGGCGGGGAGCAGGAGACATGGAGGGAGAGGATGGGTGTAGGCTCCCGTGGGAGACAGACTGGTTTTATCTTATGGGACCATGTTTCAAGCATATCCACACACCATCCAGTCTGTAATACTTGCCCCTTTTCATTTATTCGTCTATTTCCCCCATATTTGTTTAACGTTTTCTGTCATCCAGGCCCTACCTTCCATGCAGGTGAGAATCACTGGCAGAAATGAGAGCCGCCGGTAGACACATATTGTGCGTATAAACCATGAGGGGCCTCCAGGACACCAGACCCCCATGGGTCATTTTTTTTCTTTTCTTTTTTTAGTGTTTCTATGCCAAATAGTCAAGCTGTCTGAAATGTGTTTTCCTAAAAGAAGCTTCCGCTGTGAAATCCTGATTGAGTCATTTAAATATTCTGGGGTTAGGTTTTCTGTGTTTTTGTTTTTTTTAAATCCGTATAAGCAAGCAGTTGACTTGTGAGAAAACATGCTCACACGGACTACCTAGAGTTTTATTTGTCAAATGATTTTTATACAAGGCTAATCAGCAAGCAATCTTGCTTGCTGAAAGTGAAGAGGACTTGAAGCACTTACTGATGAAAAACATACACCACAGCCTTCAGTATGGGTTACATCTCAACATAAAGAAAACAAAAACCCTCACAACTGGACCGATAAGTAACATCGTGATAAATGGAGAAAAAGTAGAAGTTGTCAAGGATTTCATTTTACTTGAATCCACAATCAAAGCGCGTGGAAGCAGCAGTCAGGAAATCAAATGATGTATTGCATTGGGAAAATCTGCTGCAAAAGACCTCTTTAAAGTGTTAAAAAGCAAAAACGTCACTTTGAGGACTAAGGTGCACTGACCCAAGCCATAATATTTTCAATCCCTTCATACTCATGCAAAAGCTGGATAATGAATAAAGAAGAACCAGTGCCTTTGAATTATTGTGTTGGCAAAGAATATTGAACATACCACGGACTGCCAGAAGAACAAAAGAGTCTGTCTTGGAATAAATACAGCCAGAGTGCTCCTTGGAATCGAGAACAGTGAGACTTCATCTCACATACTTTTGGACGTTATCAGGAGGCACAAGCCTCTGGATGTCCTTGGAGGACATTATGCTCACTAAGGTAGAGAAAAAAGAAAAAAAAAAAAACAAAACCTGCTGCCATCGAGTGAATTCCGACTCATAGTAGAAATGCCCCATAGAGTTTCTGACAAGCGCCTGGTGGATTCGAACTGCCAGCCCTTTGGTAAGCAGCTGTAACACTTAACCACTACACCACCAGGGTTTCCATAGGGTAGAGGGTCAAGGAAAAAGAGGAAGGCCTTCCATAAGATGGACTGACACCGTGGCTGCAACAATAGGCTCGAGCATGACAACGAGTGTGAGGATGGCTCAGGACCAGGCAGTGTTTCTTTCTCCTGTACATATATAGGGTTGCTATGAGTTGGAACTGACTCAAAGGCACCTAACAACAACAATCAGCCTGTATCGTTATCATTAATATAGAATAGCTAAAGCAACAATGTGCCCCAAAATGTGTAAAGGTGGCAAATAAGTGGTAAAATTACAGTTTTCTGGAACCCTATGTGTTAACTTCTGGATTTAGTGATGTTGAATCGTGGTGCCTCCTAGGTAGGGGTTTCATCACAAGACCTTTCATACATGTTTTAGTATTCTGAACACAAATCTAGACTTTTACTTGCACTGTAAAATGTAGGCCTATATTTCTAATCAGCTCCTTGGAAACTCTATGGGGCAGTTCTGCTCTGTCCTGTAGGGTCGCTATGAGTTGGAATCGACTCGACGGCAGTGGATGGGTTTAGGTAAAAATGAAAAAGAATAACACTATTAAGTGTTGGGAAAGATTCACCAAAACAGAAAACATCATACAAACTGGCAGGAATATATTTGCTACAGCCACTTTGGAGCACAATTCAGCAACATTTAAGAAAATTGAAAATGTGTGCAAACAATAGTTCTTACTGCTACACATTACATACACATTGCTTTGCTGGCTGCTAACAAGAGCTTGGTATAATTCTGGCAGAGAAATAGATTTTTGAATATTTGCTTAATATAATACCGTGAAACCTGTGAGAACCAGAACCCAACAGGACTGCTTTGCTTTTCCAGGTTTCACCAGTTTTCCACCTTTGGCAGGATGCAGTCTTAACCACTTTTCTATCACTCATTTTAGTGGAAAATATGTGAGTTTTCCTTCTTTGACATTTTTCTGCCTTACACAGTTTCCAGCTTTCGCCGGTTCTGCCGTAGAAATCAGTATTGACTTAATTCCCATTACACCCAGAACACCTGTTTAAGTCAGGTGGGGGAGGTGATGCTAGAGATTTTAAAAGTGTGAACTTTTAGCAAAGACAATGTAAATGACACGCAAGGAAAGATAATTAACCTGTTTTTTTCCTCAATGAACCAATGAACACGAGCAATGAACATAAGTAATTTCGTCTCTGGGAAAATACACATATACACAAGGAGGCATGTGTGCAGATGTTTACTGGGACATTGCAATAAAAAAATGTAAAAATCAAAATCACAAATACAGTTAGAGAGTGTCTACATAAAATATGGCATATGCACAGAATGTATAACTAAACTCTGTGGAAGTTAAATCAATGAATTAAATGTGTGTGTGTGTATCATCTCAGCATGTGATGTTGTGGTTAGGTGCCATCGAGTAGGTTCCAACTCATAGTGACTGTGTGCACAACAGAACAAAACACAACTTGGCACCACACCATCCTCATAATCGTTGTTATGCTTGAGTCCATTGTTGCAGCCACTGTATCAATTCATCCCATTGAGGGCCTTCCTCTTTTTGATGACCCTCTACTTTACCAAGCGTGATATCCTTCTCCAGGGACTGATCCCTCCTGATAACATGTCCAAAGTATGTGAGGTGTAGTCTTGCCATCCTTGCTTCTAAGGAGCATTCTGGTTGTACTTATTCCAAGACAGATTTGTTCGTTCTTTTGGCAGTCCATGGTATATTCAATATTCTTCACTAACACCACAACTCAAAGGCATTAATTCTTCTTTGGCCTTCCTTATTCATTGTCCAGCTTTCACATGCATATGAGGAGATTAAAAACACCATGGCTTGGGTCAGGCTCACCTTAGTCCTCAAGGTGACATCTTTGGTTTTCAATACTTTAAAAAGGTCTTTTCCAGTCAATTTGCCCAATGCAATGAGTCTTTTGATTTCTCGACTGCTGCTTCCATGGGTGTTGATTGTGGATTCAAGTAAAATGAAATCTTGAAGCACCTATCTTTTTTCCACGTGTGATGGTAACTGAAAAAAAAGCAAATAGGAGGATGATCCATAATATTTAACATAGAAACACAAACCAAACCCAAAACCAAACCCAGTGCCATCAAGTTGATTCCAACTCATAGCGACCCTATAGGACAGAGTAGAACTGCCCCATAGAGTTTCCAAGGAGCGCCTGGCATATTCAAACTGCCAGCCCTTTGGTTAGCAGCCATAGCACTTAACCACTATGCCACCAGGGTTTGCATGGAAACACAAGTGTATGGTTTATGAGTGTCGATAACAGGCAATACTGGAAAAATGCTCATCAAACTCAAGAAGGTTGTGGTTTTATTTCTGAGGCAGAGAAGGAAACAAGTCTCTGGGTGGTGGTCATTAAAGGATGCATAGGTTTTACCTAGAAGATTTACTTATTTTCTGCCTTCCGTTTTCTTAAGAGAATTATTTGTTTCGTTCATCTTTTTGTCAACCATTTCCTCCCCAAAAGGATGAATGCGTATCTTACTTGTAACATTTTTTAAGAATATTGACAGAAAAAAATAGCAGCAAATATAAAACGTTTGTTTTAAATTTGGTTGGGAGGATTATAGTTGACCATTGCATGATTCTTCAGATTGTTTCCATAGTTCTTAAATTTCTCAAAATAAAAAAAGGGTTTACTCTGAAAGAAAGAGACCAAGTTCTGGTGTCTCTGTGTCCCCGACCCTTTCACACATACACACACGCACAATCCTCCACCACAATTCATTAGCTATGAGACTTTGAGCCCATCACTTAACTTCTCAAGACCTCAGGAGCCTCTTGGGTGTAATGACGCCTTACCTACCTGAAAGCAAAGGGCTAGACTAGATGGTCTCTTGAGATGCTTTAATTCTCAACAGTTAAGATATTAGCTTTGCCTGCCTCTCTGGAGACAAAAGTCAAAAATCTCACTGAACTTCCCCAGTCCCCAGTTGTCTCCAAACTCTGTGACCAGTCACCTGCATCAGAGCCTTGAAATGCAGTCTGTGTTCCCAGCTGGCTCAGTGCCTACTGGCGAGACACCGTACAAAGCTCTGCTGATGTCGGACACAGCGGGAGGGGCCCTGGGACAGCCTTCCCAGCAAGGCGACCTCAGCAACAGGCAGGCAGGCAGCAGGAAGCAGACAGAGACAATGGAGAGGTCAAGTCAGCGCCCGGGAGAGGGTGGGAAATGAGCAGAGGAACTCAGGCAGAGGGAGAGGTAAATGTAAAGGAACAGCCCTGGGACCAGCATCAGGAAGTGGGAGGTCAAGCCAGAGAAAACACAATTTCTAGGCTGACGTTGCAGCAAGCGTATCATCTCTGGACATGAACATAGATGAACGTGACGGTTGTAATAAAAAAGAGCATGGCAACTCCACATCTGAGCAAAAGAGATAAGCACAATCCAAAATTTATGAGTCATTATTTTTTCTGGGGAGCCCTAGTGGCTCAGTGTTTAAGCGCTATGCCTGCTAACCAAAAGATGAGTTGAAATTCATCAGCCACTCCTTGGAAACCCTGTGGGGGAGTTGTATTCTGATTTGTAGGGTCACTATGAGTCCGACTCAACTCAATGGCAATGGGTTTTGGTATTTTTGCTGGCAGAGACCCTGCGTGGTACAAACGGTTAACAAACTCTGCTGTTCACCTAAAGGTTGGAGGTTCAGGTTCACCCAGAGACATCTCAGAAGAAAGGCCTGGCAATCTATTTCCAAAAAATCAACGATTGAAAGTCCTATACAGCACAGTTCTAGTGTGACACACATGGGGTAGCCAGAAGTCAGAATCCACTAGAGGACAACTGTATTCTTGTGGCAATGGCCCTTCCACAAATGTAAATCCATGCATACTTCACGCATCTTGTTGTAATGATGCAACCAACTCACCAGGTAAACAAGTCATTCCATTTCTCTGCATCCTACTTTCTCCCTTTCACTCCAGTGCCATGTCTTCAGTTTAGGAGGTCAAGGTATGAACTACTTTACCTGTGCTGCCTAGTATATTTTTACCATTTAATAGAGTAAGTAAAAAGAGGAAATAATTACCTTCTGTTGCACGTTATTTACGCCATCCTTTATGTTAACATATGCTAATATAAATATTGGAGCCCTGGTGGGGCAGTGATTAAGAGCTCATCTGCTAATCAACAGATTAGCAGTTCAAATCCACCAGCCACTCCTTGGAAACCCTATGGGGCAGTTCAACTCTGTCCTATAGAGTAGCTATGAGTTGGAATCGTTGGATTTTTTTAATTAAATATTAACAAATTAAAATTTCATACTTTTTAAAAAAACAAGTATCACCTACCCTCTCCCAACCCAAACAGGTGTGTTGGTTGTAATGGCAATTAAGTCAATATTGATATCTAATCACCTAGGAAGAACTATTATGCTAAGCAAACATTCGAAGAACCGTATCTCTGCCAGGGTCATACCAGGGTCTCTTTAGCAGCCAGCAATGCGTGTATAATGTGTAACAGTAAGAACTCCCACCCACTGCCGTCGAACTAAAAAAAAGAACTAGACGGGAGTTATTTCAACAAATCCCAGATGACTGGCCTCCAGTGACTGTTTTAAGTGGGATGTCACGACATGAGAGCTTAGTTTTGTGAACTGAGTTTTCTACACTGATTTAAAAATCCTTTCACCAGATGTAGGCTTCAACTACACTTAGATATACCATTTTCATATATATATATATGTATGGTTTTCCCCTTAGTACTCAAATTCCATCATAAAGTGGGAAGAACTGGTACAGACAGTGTTTCTCTCTTTGGAATTTAATATGTAAGATAGCAGGGTTTTTTTTTTTTTCTTTTTTTTTTTCCTTCTGGAAAAAAGTGAATCCACATTGTTCCAGCATTTGGAAAATTATTCGTCTCATGCCAAACCTATAACAGAGCAATAAAATGTGCAGCAGTTGGGTGGAGCTCCCCAGATTCCAGAAGTCTGCGAAATTCAGAGGTCCCAAGTTTAAAAAATAAAATATCTGTTTGTTTTGTTCTTAACACATTTCTAATTTGTTTTTGCAGATTGTTCTTTATTAACAAGGGAAAGCTATTTTTGTATGGTTGCCAAGAGACTTCAGAAACCAACAGCCTGATCAAAATAATAACTTCCTGTAATGAACAGTCTTGCTAGTTCAAAGAAATTTAATTCTGTAATTTTTTTTTTCTGAAAATGTAAATTAAGGGCTTTTAGCATTAGTGACATAACAGTGCAGATCTGGAATCTGTACTAAATCAAGCCACTTTCCTGGCTGTATCAGGCAAGGTAAAGAACAATGTTTTTCTCTCTGAAACACTAACGCTTTTGAAAATTCTGACAGATTTATGTATTATTTCTAAAAGCTATTTGTTTAAGGCTTCTTTAAAAATGATAGGCTAACAAAAAAACAATGTAAAAAAAAGGTCTGGGTATATTGACAACATAACAATTTACAATCCATCAGGAAATAAAGGTTGACGTTTAAATTTTGCTTCTCATTTTTTATTTCTTGAAACTTCACATGTACAAGGTAGGAAGTAAGTTACTAGTGATGCAACCTGTAATGTAATGAACTCATCTCCCACCAAATATTTATATAAAATGCATTATCTTATATGCTTTCTACGCTAAGAATACTGATTTTCTAATAATGCACTCTGTTACCTTATAATTTATAATCTTACAATATTACACTATTAATTATAAATGGTATTATCATACATATCTAATGTCGACATTTATTATACACCATCTCTGTAATATTCATATATGCTCATTTTGGGTGTCTTTTACAATATGTACCTCTAAGTTTCTTGGAAATACACTCATCGGCGTTCCCTCAGCTGGAGAATTCGCATTATGAGAAAGAGGAGAAAAACAAATGACTGCATAGATCTTTCAATGTCAAAAGATATGTTAAAGGGCAAGTAATTGAAAATATGTAGTTTTGAACTGGTACAACAGCAACATGCAACAATGCAGGGAAGAAAAGTTTACAACCTTACACATATTTAGTCTGGAATTACTGAAGAGTTGCAAACGAAACCAACTGGTAATTGTTTCTCCACCCAACTATTGTTAAGTCCTTTTGGTGGTGAAGCAGAGAAGAAATTCCACTTAGGATATTTTTTAAATTATGGGAAGGTACTGTCATTGGAACCTGAAGAAGTAATGAAATTTCTTTCCTGATCCAAGAACCCCTTTCAACTCAGAGGGTCTTTCTTCCCCCAATGAATTCAATGAAAATAAATCCTTGAAAAATCATATATCCTTTTCCTTTTCTACACTCATTTCATGAAAGCGCAAGTTTACAGTGTGGATTAGGTTGTGCTCTATCCAAAAGTCTGCAGAGTCAGAGCAGATGAATAAATCTTCGCACCTAATTTTCTCTAAGTATTTGGTCCTAATTCAAAAGCTCATTAGAAAAAGTTCTGGCAAATTGTCTCTACTTTAGAGAGGAATGGGTAGCTCTGCTGTGACCCAGTCATGTCAGAACAATCCTCAACACACCTTAGAGTTTTGCCCTGACTCATAAGCTCGAAGCAATGTCACCGACCCAATAAATTTTCACAAAGAAGCTAAAGGCATTGTATTTGTTACATAATTGAGGACACAAAATAATTTAAATATATATATATTAACATAAGACAGACTTTCTTTCTCTAAAAATGTGTTAAAACCAGTATATTAGCCAAAAATCCATGTAAAATAAAAGAAGCATCAAATCAATGGCACTGGGAGAAAGGATATTTAGAAACACAAGAAATTGAGAGCCACACCTCTCATCATACACCAACATTAATTAGAGACCGATTGAAGTTTAGAACAAATACATTTTAAAAAGCTAGAAGAGATCATTTAATTTTTTTTTTTCTGACCTCTCAACATAAACATAGGGCTCCAGTGGTCAGTGTTTGGCTTTTAACCAAAAGGTCGACAGTTCCAATCCACTAGCAGCTCCTTGGAAACCCTACGGGGCAGTTCTACTCTGTCCTATAGGGTCGCTATAAGTCGGAATCGACTTGACCGTAACAGACTTTTTTTTTTTTTTGAAACATAAAGGCAAACAATGAAATAAACTTAAATTTTGACATCTTAAGTAAACTTCAGTAAAAAAGATCACTAACAAAATTAAAAGGTGAGCAAACTGGAAACTATATTTGCAATGAATATACATAAAATGGGTTAAGATCGTGAATTTTTGAAAAACACCCATAAATCATTAAGAAAAGCACGGAAGACCTCCAATGGAAAAAAAGGGCAAATGACAAACATGAAAGTTACAAAGAAGGAGATGGAAACGGATGATAAGCGTATGTGAACAAATGTTGGACTCACCAATAATCAAGAAACGGGAATTAAAGTGGTATGCAATTTTTTTTTTTTTTTTTTTTTTTTTTTTTTTAGAGCTAGCAAATAAGCAAAGGGCTTGGGTAATGATACTAAGTAACACTGGTGAACAATACTGAAAAAAATACATTATGCCATTGTCTTAGTTACTTAATGCTGCTATAACAGAAATACCACGAGTGGATGGCTTTAACAAAGGAATTCATTCTCTCACAGTTTAGGAGGCTAAAATTCCAAATTCAAGGCGACAGCTCCAGAGGAAGGCTTTCTCTCTCTGTGTACTCTGGAGGAAGGTCCTTGTCATCAGTCTATCCTGGTCGATCTACAGGGACCCCCAAAAAAGATGTGCTATCCTCCTGGATCTTGTTTCTTGGTGGTTATGAGGTACTCCGGTCTCTCTGCTTGCTTCTCTCTTTTATATCTCAAAAGAGATTGATTTAAGACACAGACTAATAACCTAATAACATAACATAATAGCATAGCTGCCTCTAATCCTGCTTCATTAACCTCATAGAGGTAGGATTTACAACATACAGGAAAATCACACCAGATGACAAAATGGTGGACAATCACACAATACCAGGAAACACGGACTAGCCGAGTTGACACACAGTCTTGGGGGACATAATTCAACCCATGACAGCCATTATTGATCAGAATACACGTGGGCACACTCCAAGTTCATTCATAACTGGCTCTGCCCAATGAGAACGGAGGAAGGCCACAAAGGTGGGGAAGGGTCCTTGAGTTCCTGCTGTGCCTTCAGTAGCTGGCTGGTGGAGAATTCTGAGGATTCCTGGGAAGAGGCAGGATGGCTGTGGGCACTGGAGAGGGGCTCATCCAACAACTACTTATTAAGCAGTATAGAAGTATTTCAATATTTTAACAACAGGTATGACTGTATCAAAGTAGTCTTTTCTTTAGAGAAATAAGCTGCAAAAGCTTTAAAACAGCATGATGCTTTACTCTTTGACCTAATAATTCCAAAGTTGTATATCTAATTTTGGGGGTTTTTATATTTAATTAGGAGAATGATCTGAAAAGTTGACAAAGATTTAGAAAAAGGTATGTATCACAGAATAGTAATGACAGAGTGATAATAGCTAAATCTTTGACATGCTTACTATCTTCCGGGCACTCTTCTGAGTGATAGATTATCCTGCCACATCCCTCACTGATCTGTCAGTTTGTCTTATTGTGGTGGTTTGCATGTTGCTGTGACCCTGGAAGCTATGCCACAGGGATTTCAAATACGAGCAGGGTCACCCATGGAGGACAGTTTCGGCAGAGCTTCCAGGCTAAAACAGACTGGGAAGGAGGACTTGACAATCTACTTCTAAAACATTGACCAGTGAAACCCTTATGAACAGCAGCAGAATGTTGTCTGACATGGTGCAGAAGATGAGCCACTCAGGTTGGAAGGCAAACAAAGTATGACTCTCCTCAAGGTAGCGTCGACTTGGATGACCTAAAGTTTTCGGAACCTTCATCTACTGATGTGTCGCAACTCAAAATGAAAAGAGCTGCAAACATCTGTTAATAATTGAAATGTGGAAACCAGGAAATTGGAAGTTGTCAAAAATGAAAAGGAAGATCAATATCCTAGACATTAGTGAGTTGAAATAGACTGGTATTGGCCATTTTGACTAGATAATCATATGGGCTACCACGCTGGGAACAACAAATGAAGAGGAATGGTGTCATTCATTGTTGTAAAGAATATTTCAAGATCTGTCCTGAAGTACAACCCTGTCAGTGATAGGATAATATCCATACATCTACGAAAAGGAGCATTTAATAAGATTATTATTCAAATTTATGCACCAACCTCTAACGTCAAGGATGAAGAAATTGAAGATTTTTACCAACTCCTGCAGTCTGAAATTGAGTAAACATGCAATCAAGATGCATTGATAATTACTGGTGTTTGGAATGTGGAAGTTGGAAAAAAGAAGTATCAGTAGATGGAAAATAGTCTTGGTGATAAAAATGACATCGGTGAACCCATATTAGAATTTAGCAAGACCAATGACTTGTTCCTTGCAAATACCTTTTTTCAACAAGATAAATGGTGAGTAGACTCATGGGCCTCACTGGATGGAATACACAGGAATGAAATAAGCTACATGTGTGGAAAGAGACAATAGAGAAGGTCAATATCATCAGTCAGAACAAGGTCAGGGGTTGACTGTGGAACAGACTATCAATTGTTCATGTGCAAGATCAAGCTGAAGTTAAAGAAAATTAAAACCAATCCATGAGAAACGAAGTACA